>NC_143484.1:45322275-47912931 GCF_027475165.1 Benincasa hispida | reverse complement strand
TGTCATGAATTAATTCTAAGAACTGAGTGAAACTCTTATCGCTCCATCCAAATTTAGCTTTCAAATTATATAACTTTATCAACGTAGATATTTTGAAAAAAGTTTTATAATTTGGGTACAATGGTTTCCTCGCATCATCTAATAATTCTTCAAAATTATCAATTTTTTCATGAAAATAGTTGTATGCAGCCTCAAACATTCCAATTGTGTCATCAACATCAACATCAATATCATCCTCATCAACTTTGTCTCTTTCACTAGTAGATACATTTTCATTGTTTCTCTTAATCAGTAATGATTCACCGTGAAAAATCCATACCTGATAACTTTGATCTATACCATTAAACAATAAGTGGTCTCTTATTGTGTTCACATTAGAGTCTTTGCATTCACACACTTCAAACATGGACAACTCATGATATTCTGTATATTTAAATGTTGTAGACTATTTTCAATAAACATCTCAACCCCTAAACCATACTCAGCTAACAATCTATTCATTTTCATCCATGACTTATCCATGATTGTAAAATATGCAACTTAATCTACAAAAAAGACAAACAATAACAAGGGAAAATTATGTAATCGCAAGCTTGTAAATTTAACCATAATCAACAATAAGACCTAAAACATTAGCAAATTGGTTCTAATATACACTTGAACCACACCAAGCAAGACTATCAACCAAGTATGTTTTTTTAACTAATTTCATTCAAACATTAACAAATTTCAAGAAGCTTAGAACCACACCAAGCAAGACTATCAACAAAGTATATATTTTTCAACTAATTCCATTCCAACATCAACAAATTTCAAGAAGCTTAATCATTGGAACAAAACATTAAATTAATGAAATAACACTTGAACCACACCAATCAATAATCAACAAATTTCAAGACTACCAACCAAGTATATATTCTCCAACTAATTTAATTCCAACATTTCAAATTTTCAATAAGCTTAATCATTAAAATAAAAATAAAATGAATGAAATAACTTTAAATTACTAAATTAAAAATTCATATGAAAATAAAATTATACCTTTCCAAGCAAACAACATAAAAAACCCATAAACTTGAAGAGATCTGAACCAGAGCTCGAAGATTGGAACGTCGCCAAGCACCAGACCTTTGCGAACAGAGTTGACACGACAGATCTAACAAATGACGAGCTGACCATGACGTCGGCGACCCACCTCTATGACCAAATCCATCTGGATGAACCATGAGCTGACCCATCGAAAGAACAACCACGACGAACGACCACCGGAAAACCAACCGGAGAACAACGCCACTTAAGGGCCACACGCCAGCGAAGAAACCTCAAAAGAACACGCGAAGAACAATGGAGATCCCACACGCCGCTGAAGAACACCCATGCGCCGACGAAAACCAACCAAAAAACAACCAGAGAACAACCACGATGATAACCCACCACTGGAAGAAGTCCACGACGATGGAGATCCAATCAAAACCAGTGACAACAACCCATGGGAACACCTTGAGAACACCCACACGCCGACGAAAACCAACTGAAAAACAACCGGAGAACACCCACGACGATGACCCACTACTGGAAGAAGTCCACGACGACGGAGATCCAAGCAACATCGGTGACAACAACCCACGAGCTGATGTGCACGACCAAGCTGAAAGAGGAAAGGGTTTGGTAAGAGAGAAGTGAAAGGAGACAGAAGATCATTTAATTTGAAATGGATTTTTAATCAAGTAAATAAATAAATAAATAAATGAGAGGCCTTTAATGTCGGTTTTAAACTGTCATTGTAGCCTATCTTCAATGTCGGTTTAAAACCGACATTAAAGATCTATTTTTTTAAGCCGACATTATACATCCGAGAGCACTTTTTTCAACTGACATTGAAGTCCAAAATTCTTGTAGTGTTTAGGACATAAAACCCAACAATGTGTACGATTGAGTGGTTGAGCTCTACAGATGTCACTGTATTAGAGTTGTCAATACATATAAGTACTATGTTGTTTTTCCATCATCCAATCCACAACAAATCGAATAAAACCTAGCGAAAAGGAAGTAATTGCTTGACATTTATATTAGTGAAATTATCTTTCCACGAGCATACTACCCCACAGACGTAAGTGTTAATCATCAAATTGAGATAACAATCTCTGGTGTAATTTTATTTTTCCTATTTCTATTTGTTAATTATTTTGTGAATTGTCGTGACATAGTTCGTAACACTCTTTATCGTCCGATAGGTACTTCCATATTATTTTCACATCTTATTGCCATTCTAGCAATACTCACTTACAACATTTGTATCTATACAAACTATAAGTTGATATTCTTTTTTTAGTATAATTAGAAGTGAAGGATTTGAACCACGAACTTTTTAGTCACTAATCGATACTATATGTTGGCTGAGCTATGCTCTTTATGATATAAGTCGATAGTTTTCAACTTTATATTCGATTTCATTAGACTATTTTCTCAATACAATATTAATTTGTTTACTGTAACTTCTAAAAAACGATAGCTTTTATGTCTATTATTTTGGGACCGAAATAGATTTGCTGAATATCAGAATAAAAATGATTAAAATCGATGTCCAAATTATTAAAGGGAACAGATTTTCTTTGGTACAACAAGTGAAACATAGATATAAATTTGAATAATTTCCGATACAAATTATCGCAACACAACATTCAGATTTAAAAAAGAAATATATCATTAAAAATTTTCAACTATGAAATCATGATGGGTATTGAACATTTTTTTCTTTTTCTTTTTAGGACATGAGTGGAGTTGCCAATGTTTACAAATTAAAGTTGACTGTTATTTATTTATTATTTTGGTTACTTATTTTCCTTAGACGCCCTTTGGGAGCATAAAAAAAACTAAATTACAAAAATATTTTCAAAATAGATCAGGCTTTGTCCTAGCATAATCATACACTTTATTACTATTTGTTCCATAACATAAAAATAGTAATCAATCTCAGCCTTAGCTTTTCACAAGTTTACAAAGTAAGAAATAATAATAAATTGGACATTCATTTAGGTCTTAGTCAATCTCAACAGTACTGTTTGATAATCATTTTGTTTTTTATTTTAGTTTTTGAAAATTAAGTCTGTAGACACTATTTTCACCTTCAAATTTATTTGTTATCTACTTTCCACACATGATTTAAAAAATCAAGCCAAATTTTGAAAGCTAAAAAAAAGTTGTTTATATTTTTAGAATTTGGCTAAAAATTTAACAATTGTACTCAAGAAAGATGCAAACCATTATAAGAAATATGGATGAAATATAGTTAATTTTCAAAAACAAAAAATAAAGAATTAAATGGTTACCAAACGAAACTTAAGTTATTATCCAATAACCATGTCCAAATTTTTATATTTTTTTATATAATATTTGAAAACAAAAGTGAATTTTTAAAATTTAGAGATTGCTTTAGATTCCAAAACTTGGGCATGGAGATTTGAAAATATTATTAGATACTATCATGACAGAACAAAAAAACTCAAATGAATGTTTATAAACTTATTTTTTCAAAATATAAAAACTAAAACTCAATTGGATAACTATTTTATTTTTAGTTTTTAGTTTTTAAAATTAAATTTATAAACAACTACTTCAGTTATGATTTTTCTTTTTATTTATTTATTCATAATATCGAAATTTTAAGTATTGAAAACTAAAAGTATGTAATTTTTAAAAACTTATTTTTGGTTTTAGAATTTTATTAGGAATTTAAATAATTTTTTTTAGGGGAGATAAAAGCTATGGTAAAGAAATGGTAAGAAAATAAAATTAATTTTTAAAAACAAAAAATAAAATACGTTATAAAACATGATCCAAATAATTATATAAAAAGGAGTTGAAATAGTCATGAAACAGTTAGAAAATATAAAGAGATAGAAACGGTATCGTTTACCTCTTCGTTGTGTATGATCGAGTCGCGCAGTTAAACAGTGTAGGAGAAACCTTATCGTACTAAACGATGGAACCTCGGAGACTAAGCGATAGTGATATCGCTTACCTTATCATCTACCTTGTCGTACTAAGCGATGGAGCCTTGAAGACTAAGCGATAGTGATATCGTTTACCTTATTGTCTACCTTGTCGTACTAAGCGATGGAGCCTCGGAGACTAAGCAATAGCGATATCGTTTACCTTTGTCATACTAAACGATAGGATGTTGGCGCTACACAATAGAGGCTGTCGTCTACCCTTTCGTTGCACACGATGGACTCTAAGCGCTGAACGATGAATAATATATTCAATTGTTTAGCTAATTGTTGTACATGATGAAGTCAAATTACTAAGTGATAGATAGAGAGATTTTAACTTTGCCTCTTTGTATTCTTTATATTCATTGAAAAGGGGCAGCATGCACGATTTATACACTGTTCCCTATTTTAGGGATTCAAAGAATTAAAAAAAATATATACTAAACAACTAATGAAATGAGGACACATGGTTCAATACATGAAGAAAGAATATTTGTTTGTTATCACCAATCCTAACAGAAATTTGGAGCACTAAAAGGAATAATTCTTCATGACTTTCCCCAGTGACATGACAACCTTTAGCTGATGTTTCTTCTTGACTTCTCCTTGGTTGTTGATGTGGCATTTTCTCTAACATCCCCCCTCAAACTTGTGGGGAGTTCAACTATCCCAAGTTTGGATCTTAAGTTGAAGAATTGAGAGTGTGTCAATGGTTTTGTGAGGCAGTCAGCTAGCTGATCTGATGAAGAAACATATCGGATTTCTCCCTTTGAGGACTAGATCTCTGACAAAGTGAACATCGATTTCAATGTATTTGGTCCGAGCGTGGAAGACTGAGTTGTTGGCTAAGGTCCCTGCACTTACATTGTCACACCAGATTATTGGTTTGGCTGAATGGGACTGTTGGATTTCACTTAGTAGTTGTTGAAGCTAAACAATTTCTGAAGCCGTGTGGGCAAGGGCTCGATACTCTGACTCGGTACTTGACCAAGCTACTGTTGTTTGTTTCTTTGAGGACCAGAAGACAAGATTTCCACCAATAAATACACAGTATGTAACTACTAACTTTCTATCATCAATGTTTGCTGCCCAATCTGCATCTGAATAAGCTGATACTTCAATTGAATGACTTAGTTGAAACAATAGGTCATAGTTCTTGGTGCCACTAATGCATCGAAGAACTCTCTTTGTTGCTTGCCAATGAGCATCTATGGAAGCTTTGAGGAATTGACTGAGATGATTCACCATGTAAATGATGTCCGAACGGGTGTTGGTTAGGTATTGGAGTGCTCCGATTGTGCTTATGTACAAAAATGTGAGAGGAACTTCATCATTGATGGATAGATGCTTGCCTAAGTTGCTGGGTGAGGCTACAGATTTTAGATCTGAAAGGCCAATCCTTTATAACAAATTATCAACATATTTCAACTAATTCAATATAAACCCATGCTCCAGATATTGAACTTGGATACCTAATAAGTAATTCAACTTTTCTAGGTCTTTAAGAGAAAACATGTTATCCAAAGTAGCCACTAATCGAGAGATCAAGTGGTTGTTATTTTTTGTTATTATTATATCATCCACATAGACAATGAGCAATATAGTTGAACCTTTTGAGTTAAGTATAAACAATGATGTATCCGCCTTCGAGTTAGTGAATCCCCAACTAATTAGAGTAGTGGTGAGTAGATCATTCCAAGCCCGAGGGTTTTGTTTCAGTCCATATATAGCCTTGTTCAATTTACATACATGATTAGGGAACTTAGAGTTGACATACCCGGATGGTTGATGCATGTTGACATCTTCTGTTAATTTTCCATTTAGAAAAGCATTGTTGAAGTCAAGCTGACGAAGGACCTATCCTTTGGAGACAACAATGTTTAAGACAACTCTGATTGTTGATGCTTTGACCACCGAGTTGAACGTTTTAAAGAAATCAATTCCAGGATGTTGATGAAACCCTTTGGCTACTAGACGTGCTTTGTATCTTTATATTAACCCATCTGGATTTTTCTTTAGTATGAAAATCCATTTGTTGCCGAACACATTGAAGGATGGCAATGGAGGAACTAACTGCCAAGTCTGGTTGTTGATGATTGCTTGAAATTCAGTGTCTGTAGCTTGCTTCCATTGAGGTGTAGCAAGTGCATCAGACACTCGCGTTGGTTCAATCAAAGACCAGTCACGTTGAGTAGTGCTTAGCTAAGCTTTTGGTTTGAAAATTCTAGCTTTGCCTCTCGTAATCATTGGATGAGTAAGCTGCAATGGATGAGAGGTGTTAAAAACATGGGTTGTATGTGAGGTATGTGGAAGGGTGCTGCTAGGTGACTGATTGGAAGAGCTGGCCATAGGAGTTTGGGTGGCTATATGTTCTGGACAGTTGCTAGGCAAGGCATATAATGTTTGAGGAAATGAGATAGGTTCAGTAGACATAGAGGAGGTGGAAAAGGTTGGATTGATATCTGGTATGGAAGTGTTTGATGGAGAGGGACTGCTATAAGGGTTTGAGACAAATTGTGGTGAATAAATGGAGGCACTTTGCAATAGTGGAGTTATGTTGGGAGAGAGGACTTGAAGGCCACTGTTCACTGTATTTTTGTGTGTTGAAGGACTAAGCACCTGAAAGCCATAGGAGAAAGGAAAATCAAATTCATTAAAGATAACATTCCTGAGATGAATACTTTACCATCTTTAGTGAGACATCAATGTCCTTTGTGAACCATGCTTGGACCCAAGTAAACACATTTATCATAGTGAAACTGAAACTTGTTCGGCCGGTATGCTCGAAGACATGGAAAACAGGCACAACCAAACACTTTTAGTTTTTTAACATCAAGTAGTTTACCATACATCAGTTGTATAGGTGACTGGTTCTTTAGTACCGGTGTGGAAAGACCATTTATCAAATGGAAAGCATTAAGAAACGCATCCCACAAAAACTGAAGAGGTATTGATTCTCGTGCTAGCAAAGTCAGCCTCATCTCTACTAGGTATCTATGTTTTCTTTCAGCTCTTCCATTTTGAAACTGAGAGGCAATGCCTTGTGAGCTACATAACTGATGCAACTTGATATATTCACCACCATTATCTGACTGCATTGCTTTTATGTTTGTTTTAAATTGTGTTTGAACAACTTGTTGGAAATGTTTGAAGGCCTGCAGTGTATCTGACTTCTATTTAAGGGGATAGACCCAGAGATATCTACTATAATCATAAATAAATGATATGTAATATCTATATCCTTCAGTGGAGTTTGTAGAGGCTGGACCCCATACATCTGAGTGTATTAAATCAAATTTGTGTTGTGCACGAGTCAAAGAATTAGGGAAGGGTAAGGAATGGGTTTTACCAAGATAGCAAGGTTCACAAAACTTGTCTCTTCATTCAACTTAATAGGAAGATTACAAGTTTTCAATATATTCTCCAAAATTCGAAGAGAATGATGACCTAATATCCTATGCCACAACCCTTTAGATTCTACTAAGTTTGCTCCACTTTTGGACAGAATAAAGGCTGTAGAATTGTTATTTTTGTTCATTGGGTTGAGAAAACAGCTTGTCTCTTTGATATTTACATGAACTGGAATAATCTCTGCTTCATTTAGCTGATATAGCCCGTCTTTAAGAGTTCCTTTCACCAGTAGTTGTCCTGAACATTTGTCCTTAACAACACAACAATCATTATAGAACTCAATAGAAATATCATTATTAAACCAGTTTTGATATGCTAACCAGATTCTTTGCAATATTTGGTACACATAGTATGTTTTTCAAATTCAAATTGCAACTAGAGAAACTTAAACATGTATTTCCTATTGAAGATATATCTAACTGTTGTCCATTCCCTACTATAATTTGTTCGTTACCTGTGTACTCAGAGGGATTTTCTATATTGTTAGGATCTGTTGTCACATGGTTGGTTAATCCAATATTTGCATACTAATTAAAGTTCCCTGATGATTTGGTTTGAAGAAAAGGATTCAGGTTCTGTGAGGTGACAAATGCTGAGGGATTTGCCCCATGGTTGCCTTGATTCTGAGTGTTTCATTTACCACTATTTTGATTTGGGACAAACTCTCGGTTGTATCTCTAGTAGCACACATTTGCAGTGTGTCCATACTTGGAGTAAACCTGACATGTAGGCCTATTTCCTCTACTTCGACCTCTTCCTATGTTTCCTCCACTGTTGTTGTTTCCTCTGGATCCATTAAATTGTTGCTTTTTACCTTCTTGTGTGTTTCTTTGTCCAGGGGCTTTGTATGAAGAGTTGTTGTGATTGTAAGCAACATTGGTCGAGGCATTGTGAGCAAATGTTGTAGTGACTTTTGAAATGTTCTGATGTTCCAACCTCTTCTCGAATGACAGTAGTTCAAATTGCATATCCAACCAAGATATCTCTGGCTTGCTTTGAATAACGACAACCACTGGATTGTACTCCTCATCCAGTCCAAGGAGTACCTGAGACACTAGGTTACGTTTAAATACTGGACTACCAGACTAAGCCAGATTATCAAAGTGAAGCTTCATAAGTTTCAAATATTTAGACATCGACATATTACCTTTGCATGTCTATTGGAAAATTTGGCGAAGATAGTCTTCTTCTCCCCTCGACTGAACTCCAAACAACGAGTGTATGGCATCCCAAAGACTTTTAGCACTCTCGTACCCCATCAGCTGTACAGCAACTTCAGAAGTCATTGAATTGTATAACCACCCTAATAGAAGTTGATATGTTGTAACCCAAGCTTCATATAGTGGGTTCAAGGACTTCACGCATGTGGAGCTCGAAGCTCCTCCAAAGGCTTGAGAGTCTGTTTCTCCAGGTTCAGCTGCTGATGAAGTAGACACAATGAACATAGGAGGACATACATTTGTTCCAGACATATGACCTTCAAGTCTATATCCTTTTAGGATAGGAAGAGCTAACGTCTTCCACAGTATAAAATTACCTCTCTCCAACTTGGTGTTGGTTATCTGATTTAGCAGTTGATTAAGAGGAGGTGTGCTGAACTTCGACGATTCAGTGGTCATGTTGAGTCCTGTGATAGTGGCGTTTGCCATGGTAGATCTGTTACCAAGTTAGAAAATATAAAGAGATGGAAACGATATCTTTTACTTCTTTGTTATGTACGATCGAGTCGCGCGGTTAAACTATGTAGGACAAACCTTATTGTTTACCTTATCGTACTAAACGATGGAGCCTCAGAGACTAAGTGATAGTGATATCGCTTATCTTATCGTCTACCTTGTCGTACTAAGCGATGGAGCCTCGGAGACTAAGAGATAGTGATATCACTTACCTTATTGTCTACCTTGTCATACTAAGCGATGGAGCCTCGGAGACTAAGCGATAGCGATGTCGTTTACCTTATCGTTTACTTTTGTCGTACAAAACGATAGGATGCTAGCGCTACACGATAGAGGTTGTCGTCTACCCTTTCGTTGTACACGATAGACTCTAAGCGCTAAATGATGAATGATATATTCAATTGTTTAGCTGATCGTTGTACACGATGAAGTCAAATTACTAAGCAATAGACAGAGAGATTTTAACTTTGCCTCTTCGTATCCTTCATATTCATTGAAAAGAGGCAGCATGCCCGATTTATACACAATTCCCTATTTTAGGGATTCAAAGAACTAAAAAATTATATACTAAACAACTAATGAAATGAGGACACATTGTCCAATACATGAAAAAAGAATATTTGTTTGTTATCACCAATCCTAACAGAAATTTGGAGCACTAAAAGGAATAATTCTTCATGACTCTCCACAGTGACATGATAACCTTCAACTGATGTGTCTTCTTGACTCCTTGGTTGTTGATATGACATTTCTGTAGCAAAAAACAATGTATAAACAAAATTGAGGAGGGGGGATAGGATAATGGGAGGGTAAAGCCAATCCCAAAATGCCAATGAAAGCCACCAAACAATCTATTTACTTTATTTAATAATAATAATAATAATAATAAAAGAAATGGAATAAAGCAAAAGGGTTTGAAAAGAAAGGAAGAGTATCCATAAAAAGTGGAAGCTATAAGATTTATAGGGTTATTTGATTTTAGTAGAGAGGGTTTTAATTTTGTAGCACATTGGCTGGTGGTTGTGGTGGAGATGGTACTACTATCAGTTTAAGTTAAGTTAGTGGCAATGGTGGTAGTGGTGATTGTGAATTAGAGTGGGTGACACTCCCATGTGCCTGACCCACCACCTTCTTACTCTTCCACCACTCTTCCATCTTATATTCTACTTAAATAAATACTACTTAATTATTTCTAGCTATAAGTTTAATCACATGGTTTCATAATTAAGAAACTATTACCCTTTTTTTCCTATCATAACAATCCAATTAAGTCATTAAATTTGCCATCTTTTATCGTTTTTTGTCATTTAAAAAAATTACTCAATTTTTTTTCCCAAAATATTAAAGATAATTGATTGGGTAAAAATAAATGAACAATACTCTAACTTAATAGTAGTAAAAGAAAGCTAAGCGATGCCAAAAATTTATATAAAAAAAAATAGTAAGAAAAATAAACAAGAAAGTAGCTTTTATGCAATATGACATATATGCTAAATGGATATATGATGGAGTTGGCTTCATATCAACGCTAACAGGCAAAGGAAGAAAAGAAAATAGAAAAATAAAAATAAATAATGAATAAATAGAATCATCACACACACACCACTCCAAAAATAAAATAAATTAAAACAAAGCTAAGTTTTTTTCTTTTCTTTTTTTTTGTTTTCCTCCTTTCTAAGGTTAACATCATTAACGCATTTGACAAAAAGAGAGATGGATTCATTTTCCCATTAGGTCGCCCACTTACCCTCTATTACCTTTTCCCCAAATGCTAGTGGTTTCATGTCTCTTTCGTCATTTACGTTTTTTCAGTACAACAATATGTTAAGCATTGAAAAAAATGCAAACTTCTAATCTATTAATCGAGATCATATACCTAATTAAACCAGTTGGTTTATGCTAGCTAGATTCATAACTCATACTAAGTAGAGGTAATTTTTTTATGATAGTTATGTTCTGTTACAGTTAAAAATTTAACTACCTTTCTCTCTATTTAGTATTATTCATTATTGTTGAAAAAAAAAACATATATACCTTTACATTGGGTGAAATTAAAAAGTAGGAATTTGGTAACCCATAACCCAAAAATACAAGTGACCCATTTCAAAGAGGTATTCTCTGTCTCTAGTTGGCCACTATCAAAGGGGTATTCTCTCTCTCTAGAATGCTAGTGGTTTTTTACTTTATTTATTTGGTGTCATGATCCACTACCCTTGTTATGCCCAAAAGCCCCCCAAGTTTGTGTATTGGCATAGCAAGAAGCACAGAAAACCAAAAGAGTGTATTTCAGAAAGATGTTAGCAGGTAAGTAACCCAAAAGAGAGAGAAGAAGAAGCTTACAACTTAAAAAGTTTAAACGCGAAATCGCTGGGTGAGTGGGTATGGAGATCAAACCCAGTCCTTCATCCCCACAAACACAAGCCTCGCCTTCTCTTGTATTTAACCACAACCTTTCCGCCACTGCCGCTGACGATGACAAAAAGACGGCAGCTGTTTCCACGGCGGGCGGAGGAGGAGACCGGCTAAAGCGAGACGAGTGGAGCGAAGGGGCGGTGTCGACACTCCTAGAAGCGTACGAATCAAAATGGGTACTACGAAACAGAGCAAAATTGAAAGGGCATGATTGGGAAGATGTGGCCCGCCATGTGTCTTCACGATCTAATTTTACTAAATCTCCCAAAACTCAAACTCAGTGTAAGAATAAAATTGAGTCCATGAAAAAAAGGTACCGTTCTGAATCTGCCTCCCCTGCCTCTAACTGGCCTTTGTACAACCGTCTTCATCTCTTGCTCAGGGGAAACACCACTCTCACCCCACCACCACCACCACTCTCTCACTCTCCGCCGCCGCCGCCACTTATTCTCGTGGATCCTCCACCTCCACCTCCACCTCCCTCTCCACCGCCCTTTCTTCCGACCCAAAATTCTCATGGATCCAATGGTCTTGATAGGATTAATCCTAAGGTATTATTAGCTTTTCTCCCCCTTCACTTTTTTTTTTTTTAATATTATTTTCCCTTTATGGATTTTAATTATAAATTGCATACAGGCATATGTATATAAGATTTTTGCAGATTTTTTTTTAAAAAAAAAAAAGAATATAGTTTTGTTGTGGGAAAAGAAGCTTTTTCTTCACACGTTATTAGAATTCAATTCTTCCCAATTTCTTTATACTTATCCTATTAAACTCTATTAGTTATAATTTAGGTTTCGGTCCTTAACTATTTGAATTTTTTTTTCTTAATTTTTAAATATTAAGTTTATAAATTAGCACTTCCTTATTTCTTTTATTTTGTTATATACTGTTTCTAAATCCAAATTAATTTTTGAGAACCAGAAAAAGTCTTCTTTTAATACACTACTTACATTTGGAATTTAGATAAGAAAAACTTGCATAATGAGACTGCCTTCTTTAATAATAGTTAGATGTTGGATTCGTCTGTAATAACCATTGGATAAAAATACGAGATACTTTTGTAATTTCTATTTCATACATTCAGTGTAAAAATACGAGATTAATTATTGTAGGAAGATGGAGTTGATAATGGAAGAGGAGATGAATCAGATGAATTATCAGAGAAGAATAAGAAGATGGTGATAGACACAGACAGTAGCACACCAGCAATAGTATACAGCAGTGAGAAAGAAAAGGTAGCAATGAGGCCAAAACAACCAACAAAAATGAAGAACAACAAGAAGAAAAAGACGACGAGGCTGTCGACGGCGGAGGATTCGTTGGAGCAGATCGCGGGGAGCATACGGTGGTTGGCGGAGGTAGTGGTGCGATCGGAACAAGCGAGAATGGAGATGATAAAGGATATAGAAAAGATGAGAGCTGAAGCAGAGGCTAAAAGGGGGGAAATGGATCTCAAAAGAACACAAATCATTGCAAATACTCAATTGGAGATTGCTAAGCTCTTTGCATCTGCTACCAAACCTCTTGATTCTTCACTAAGGATTGGTAGAACTTAATTTTATATTTTATTAATCCATATAATAATAGAATATCATATAACAATCATTATATATTATAAACTCAGATCATAGTTAATAATTAATCATAATTAATCAATGTGCACAACTAAAAACTGGGTCATGTGTGTCTTTGATTAATTATTTTAATTAGACACTTTGGAGATGGAGACATAATTAACTTTTAAAATTATTCTAATTATTAGTCACTCCCCTTTGTTATTCAATGTAAGCTTCTCTTTCAATTCAGCATGTAAAGATGCTGCTTTGTTTTAACTTACTTTCGGAATAATATGATAATAAATAAGTTCTCATTACTCACTTTGTAGCTATCTTTTAATAAGCCGCATGTGTGATTACTTACACTCAGTTAGTATCAAGTTTTGTAAACAACTTAGACAGAATACTTTATGATTTTGGGTGTACCTCTCAATTATTTCTCCTTCTCCCTCTCTTCATAAGGAGGTAATTTCCGGTCGTGACGTATAGTAAACTTCATTGATGTTGATGTTGTGTATTTAAATGAAATACATTTACAATTGAAATGACTCCAACCTTAGTAGGGGTGTTCAAAAAAATCGAGCAATCCAACCCAACCCACCTAGTTTGGGTTGGTTTAAAAAAAGAAATTGGTTTGGCTTGGGTTTTTTTAAGTAAACCCGAGTAGGTAGGTTTAGTTCGCGGGTTTATAGGATAAAAATTCGGTTCAAACCGAACTGACACAAGAACCACAAGGCCCAGCCCAAATATATTAACGCTTCAATCTTCATTCACGTCAATCGTCAAGTTCCAGCCTTTCAGCATTAACGCGCCATTTCCTTTTCGACACGTGACCCTTAGAAATTGGAAGTCGTTTGACGTTCGGTTTCCTGCCTTTCGACATTTCAACTTCTCAAATCTTAATAGGTCAATCGTCAGCGACTCAGTGCTGTTTCCTTCCTTTCTGTCTTCTGACCATCAGATCATCTCGAATCTCATTGGCTTCGACTGTCAGACGTCCTTCCTTAATCTTGAATCTCATTGGCTTCGACCATCGGACGCCACTATCTCCCTCTCCGAGTCCGACTCTCCTCTTCGCTTCATATTCCCAAATCCCAATCTCACACGTTGCCAGTTTCCATCTCCTCTTTAGTGTCTTCTTTACGTCTTCATCTCTTCAGTCATTGCCTCATTGGTTACTCCTCTATCAATCGTCGTCATCTTCACGTTGAAATCTCACACCGTCACAATCATATTGCCTCATTGGTTACTGGTTAGCCATTAAACTCTTATATATATATTTACTCCTCGCCGGTTTGTGATTCGCCCATGCTCAAAATTTTTTTCTTTTTATTTTTCTTTATTTGTTAATATTGTAAATGGAAAATAGTGAGTTGATCGACAATGAATCACCACCTATAAATATTCTCGATGCATGTTCTAAACCATCGGAAATGACAGTCACTGGCAAAAGAAAACCAACTAGGTCATCATCTTCAGTGTGGGATCACTTTACAAAGATGGAAAGATCTAACACCGAAGGTATAAGATGCAAATGTAACTATTGTGATAAAGATTACGCTTGTGACACTTCTTCATGTGGAACACCTTATGGAAGCATTTGCCAAAACAATGCAAAAAATTATCCATTTAGAGAGCAACCTAAACGGCAAACCATACTAAAATTTCAACCGAATGAAACTGATGTTAAAAGTGCTATCAATATGAATTTTTTATCTACAACCTTTAGTCAACAAAGAGTTAGAAATGCATGTGCTAAGATGCTAGTATTGTCTGAGATACCATTTAGATTTGTAGAGATAGAGGGGTTTAAAGAATTTTGTAATATTGCATGTCCTAAGTTTGACATTCCTTCAAGAATCACAATTGTTAGGGATATTTATCAGTTGTATGTGGATGAAAAAAAATTGTTGAAATCAACTTTAATAAAAAATGGTCAAAGAGTGAGCCTAACAACAGATACTTGGACTTCCTTACAGAACATCAATTACATAGTTCTTACAACACATTTTGTTGATTCTGAATGGAATCTACATAAAAGAATATTGAACTTTTGTCAAGTGCCTAATCATAAAGGAGAGACAATTGGTAAAGTAATTGAATGTTGTTTATTCTATTGGGTATTAATAAAAAAATTTTCAATTACTGTTGATAATGCAACTTCAAATGATTCAACAATCTCATATATGAAGAGAAAACTAAAGATTTGGAAGTCTCTTATTTTGGATAGTGAATTATTGCATATGAGATGTTGTGCTCATATTATGTACTTGCTTGTCAATGATGGATTGAAAGAATTGCATGATTCGATAGCTAGCGTACGAAATGTTGTAAGATATGTTAGATCTTCTCCTAAGCGATTTAAAAAAAAAAAATAGATTGTGTTGTACATGAAAAGATTGAATCTAAAGCCCTTGTTTGTCTGGATATGTCTACAAGATGGAATTCAACATATTTAATGCTTGATCATGCTTTAAAATTTAAACAAGATTTTCAATGCTTAGAAGAAGAGGATGAAGATTTTGTACATCACTTTACTGAAGATGAGAATGGAAAGAAAAGAAAGGGACCACCGACCTTAGCCAATTGGAACCATATTCGAACATTTGTCAAAATTTTTAAGATGTTTTATGATCTTACATTGAAGGTTAGTGGCTCAACTTATGTCACTTCTAATTCATTTTTTCATGAATTTTGTGGGATTCAATGACATTTAATAGGTTGGAGCCAAAATGTCAATAGTGTGATATATACTATGGCTTCCAATATGAAAATGAAATTAAGTATTGGGGATCTCTTGACACAATGAACCAAGTGTTGTTTCTAGCTATTGTGCTTGATCCACGTTATAAGTTGGATTATGTGTCCTTTTGTTTAATAAGTATCTATGGGGATGGAGTTGCTAGAACAATGACTGATGAGGTGAAAGTTAGTTTGATGCAATTGTATGAGTTTTATAAGACAAGTGATTCAAGTGGTCATGCTTTTGAACAATCATGTCACATAGTTGAAATAAGTAGGATTGTGATAACATGGAAATGGATTTACAATTGGAATACAAACGAAGAAGAAAAGAGAAAAATGTGAATGAAACAATAAATGATGTGGAGAGATATTTGTCAGAACCTAATGAAGATCTGATCGAAAATTTTGGTATTTTGAATTGGTAGAAATTAATGCTCCTAAATACAAAGTTTTATCACAAGTTGCTCGAGATGTCTTAGCCGTACCAATGTCAACAGTTGCTTCTGAATCAGCATTTAGTGCAGGAGGTAGAATACTTGACTCTTTTAGAAGTTTTTAAGTCCTAAGATGGTGGAGGCTTTAATATGTACACAAAATTGGCTATGTGCAAAACTGACGTTATTAGATCTTACTCCACAAACTGGAGAATTGGAAACTTGTAATCAAGTTTTATTAGGTAGTGTTATCTTTTATATATTTACTCTATAATCTATATTAATATATTGAAATTGTGATAATATTCTTGTATAATTTATTATTTAAATATTGTTTAGGGTTCTTCAAGGAGCAAGTTTTGTCAGGATCATGAATGGATCATTCAAGTCTATTAGATTTTGAAGACTTTTGTAGACATTATAGTCTTATTTATGGATTTTGTAGACATTTGAAAATATTGTTGCCTTTTTGAATTTTGTAGACATTATGGTCTTTCTTGTGAATTTTGGAGACTTGTTTGTTATAATAGATTTTGGATATTGTTATTGTGGATTGTGGAATCTTATGTATTTTTTATTGGTGATTCCAAGTTTTTTCTTTTTTTCAGATAACTGATGGAACCAAACCAACCCAATTCATTTTTTATGGGTTGGTTTGGTTTGGGTTCATAATTTAACAAGGGTTAGTTTGGGTATGGTTTGGCCTAAAATATCCTTAAATCTAATCCAACCCAACCCACAAACACCCCTAGGCCTTAGTGTATATCAAAGTCTGGTTTTATAAATTTTACTACCTCTACAAATTCTTTTGTATTATAATATACCTACATCGACTAATATTTTGAACTTGGTTACTAGGCACTATCTCTAAGAAGTCTTCCTTTTTGGGCCTCTTTGGCCCATCCCATAAGGAATAGCCATTCAAGCCTTTGAGCTATTTCCAACTTCCATAGGTGCCCATGAGAAAATATTTTAATATGATCTTTAATTTTCTTTAAAAAATAAATTCTCTCACTTTTAGAATAGTATAATTAAACATAATTTAGTGAATAATAACATTAGTTAATATCTTAAAAGGATCTCTAACCTATGGAATTTGGACTCTTAAAAATCACTTATGAAATGGACTATGTTTTCAAGTAAAACTATGAAAGTGGGAAGTGGGCCATTGGGCCATTAGAAATGGCTTAGCTTTGACCCAATTGATAGAAGGTTGTTACAAAATCAACAATGGGATGTGGAGATTCTCCATGTGGGGGACATAATAATAATAAAGTTTTGTTGTTATGCAATGTAGAGAAATCACGAGGGATAGAAACTATAAAGCCAACTTTCTAAACCCTCTAATTGGTTATGCAAAATATTTTATCTTATTATATATCATTTTCCAACTTTAATTCCAAGAATTGAGTCTCAAAGTTAATCGAATTTCTTTTATTTTCTAGCATTAATTATAATAATAATTTGGAGTGTTCAACAATGTATGAGAATAAAATATACAACTTCTTGATCATATTTTTAATATATCTATAATTGTTAATCAATTGAACGATGTTTAGATTGATGTAAAATATCTTTTATACTTATCTCTTAACATCAAAAAGAAAATGCACCTATATAACTTAAACAACTTTTGAAAGAAGACAATAAAGTTGAATATGTAAAACAACACTAACAACAACAATTATTATTATCATTATATTGTTGTTGTTTTTAAAGGAACCAGCACCCAAATGAGAATCACATTTTTTTCATTCCATGCACATGGTCCAATTTTTTGTTTGCTAAAATTATATATATTTTTTCCATAGGAATTCAATAATCGTCAATTATTTAGTTGAATAAAATAATAAAAAGTCGATATATCATTAGATTATTTTTATAACAAATAAATTTTAGCTGACATCACACCAATTTCACATGATATCATGTTACTTTTAACATATATTAGATTTCGTTGTCTTAATTGAATGTTCCATTTATTTAAACCTCGTTTCATAACATTTTTTTATTTTTTTTAATAAAAAATTAAACATATTTTTTTTCTATTTTTTTATTGTGATTTATATCTTTCTTAATTATAATATTTAAATTCTTAGTCAAATTGAAAAAATAAAAACAATTTTTTAAAAGTTACTTTTTTTTTTATTAGTTTTTAAATTTTAGCTTGATTTTTTAAATCATTGATAAAAAGTAAATAACCAATAAAGAGATTTGGAGATGAAAATAGTATTTATAGATTTAATTTTTAAAAATAATAATAATAACTAAATGGTTACCAAACAGACTTAAATATTTAAGATTTTTTAAAATATCCAAATTTAGTCTTATACGAATAGATTTTAATATATTTAACACAAAAGGTTGTTGATTTCTCAACAACTAAATTTCCAAACTAAAGAGTACTCAAACAAATCGATAATAACATAGTAAATTATATATATATATATATATATAGTACATTCACGAGCTTGGGTTATTATTCCTTTTAGTATATGTAATCAAAATTTCTATTTTGTTAGTGTATTTTTTTTTTATTTTCTCAATTTTAGTTTATTTACTTGTGCTGGTTGTGGCCTTTATTTTTTTAGGAAAAAAAAATCCTTAAAATCCTGACACTCAATAAATTTCTTGAAATGTAACAATAACTATGTATTAAAGTGTGCTTAGCTCAATACTAATGACGGTAATTGGCATGCGCTTATTCCCTTAAGGTCAAAGAATTGATCTACAATCTTTTTATATATATATATATATAATTGATCTCCAGTCACTATAATTTTGTAATAAAAAATTTGCATACAAGAAGAAAATGGTAACTTTTTAAATGTAAAAGGACTAAAATAATTTTTAGAAAATACAAGGATTAAAATGAACAAAATTAAAATTGTTTGATCCAACATGAATCAAATACACCTTAGTGCTATTTTGTAAATACTAATTTATGATTCTACGTGCATTTGTATGTATTTTGTAAAGTTTAAATATAAGTCAATTACAAAAGTTTAAAAAATACAATTTTTGTATGAGAAAAGTTAAATTAAATTGATTGAAAATAATAACTTTGGATTAAATTTTAGTTCAAATGGGTAATTAATTAATTATCATTGTAAAAATATATTATTAAAAAATATAAATGGAGTTTAATCTTAAATCAAATTTTGAAAGATAAAAAGGAAATTATTTTTTAAACATAAAATGAATATAGCTAATATATTATTTTCAATTTGATAAATTATAACTTAAATTACCTAACATTAGTCCTATAACCATAAAATAAAATGGACAAATGGAAAAATCCAAACTTTCTTCCCATTTTGCTTTATATTTTGTCAATATGGAATATTCATACCATACAATGGAAGTATCAAATAAACTATACAATTTTTTTTTTCTTTTCGACCTAAATTAATTGTTTACATTGACCTGAGCCCTAAATATATATAAAAATGTCACATCCATCGAGTCATAAAATAAATTTAAATCTAATAACATGTCAAAAGAGAGCCAAATTTAGATTTTTTTTCCCAGAATAAATATAAATTAACTATGTAATATATTATTGTTCAAAAATAGAAAGGAAAAAAAGAGATTAGAATTAGGTTTTAAAAAAAAATAATATAAGGTAAACTACTGTTTTGGCCCTACACTTTATGTTTTATTAAATTTGAATCAATGTACTTTTAATAAAATTTTAACATTTTTATGTTAAAAAAAAAAAATAGAACTAGACTATTAGTGAGATGGTATTTTAATCTAAGGGTGTTCATATGACCTGACCATCCGAATAACCCAACTACTCAATCCATATATTATATGGGTTAGATTAGGTCTCGGATTGAGATTATGAAAAAAATAAGTTGACCGAATCCAATCCGAATTATTAATATATATATTTGGAGATTTCAACAATTTCTTATCAGGTTTGTTTTCACTAGATTTTAGATTTTGGAGATTCTATTTCTCTTTTGGATGTTTAAAAATGGAGAACTTGGGGAAGGTTTGAGGAGTTGATTTTGGGAATTTCAACCATTTCTTTTTAGATTTTGGAGTTCTAATTCCTTTTTGGATGTTTAAGAGAGGGAGAAACTTAGGATTCAGGGGTTTTTGTTGCTTAATGGTGAAGATTTGAAATTGTTATAATCTTTATAATAGGTATTTAAGAAAGGTTATTTTATTATAGGTGTTGTAATGTTTTTAAGTTTAACAAAAATAACAAGAAGAAAAAGAAATTATATAACCCAACGAAATTCGACCCTACTCAAGTCTTTCGGATAGTCAATCCGACCAACTCGAATTTTTAGATTATTCCAAAAATTACCTCCAATCCAATTCAATTCACATACACCAATCAATCTAACCATTTTAGTCGGAAAAACAATGATATGTAAAATTAGGAATACTACGAATTTAAACGGTGACGGCGTTGCGGTAAAGGCCCAACCAACCGACAGGCCCACAGTCAATAAAATTCTGCCCAGCAAGACACCCCTAGGAGACCTCTTTCTTTCCGCCACCCTACTTTTTCCACGCGCCTTCCTCCCCATTCTATCACACGCGCATTCCCATTAACAAAAAATAATTCCTTCAATTATATATATACTTCCAATTACAACATCTTCTCTATCAAGAGAATTGAACTTCAAACTCTAAAGATATGATAGTTGTTGAGAATCCCACGTTGGAAAAACTAAAGGGGGACTCACACTCTTTATAGGATAGATGGGTTACTCCTCTCATTACCAATTGGTTTTGAGATGGAACCCCATACTATCTAACATGGTATCAAAGCTCATAAAACCCATCATCAAGATTGAGTTCAGAATCCCACATTTGAAAAACTAAGGGTATAGATAGTGACATTTTCCTATATTTGTAAATAAATAGATTCATTTTTCTTTTTTAAAAAAACAACCCTTCTATAATTTATTTCACTTTAGTTCAAAAAGCTAAAACCTAAATGGTAATTAAAATGATGATAAGATAGAATCTTAGTTACCTCCACTTTCAATTTCATACCTAGTTTTATATTAAATACTTTTATGTCTAGTAAGCCTAGATTTTAATTTAGTGTCGGGATATGTATAGTTATATATATATATATATATATATATATAAAATAAGCCGAATAAGAAAATATCACTATTTTGAGTAGGGACCTATTTGATGGAAAATGAAAATTTAAGAGATCTGTGAATCAAATATACACACAACATTTAATAAAAAATTTAATAGGTCCATAAAACATTAGACAATAGCCCATTAAAGATTTTTGTTGAATATTTCTGAAAAAGTTCATACATTGAAAGCTGTTTGGTTCTTTTCTTTGTTTTGCTTTTGTTTTTCTTTTCTTTTTTTGAAAGATCACCTTTTTTTCCTTATTTCTAATCTATTGTTTCTTGTTTTTTTAGAAAAACATATTTGGGTACTCATTGGGAAGAAAAGAAAGAGAAACATGTTTCGGTACTCATCTCTCGAAATTTTTAAATTGAAAACGAAAAAAATGTTACATTATTTTAATGTTTATTTTAGGCGTTTATCATGCCTTATCAGTCATAAAATAATAATAAAATAATATTTTCATTTATTTTGTAGAAAAAAAATTGACATTTGAAAATCTTAATGTGGTTCAAAGATATCTGTACACAATTTGATAATCTTATTAAAAAATGAAAAACACAGAAAGTTAACGGTTATCAAGTACTTAGGTTTCTAAAAACAGATAAGTGAAAAAAACCCGAAAAGAATAATCAAATCGAGCTCTTAAATTTAGAAAAAAATTAGGCATAACCAGGAATATTATAGAAATCACCATTATCAAACAACTCGAAATAATAATAATAAAGAAATTCACTTTAATTTCTCTATACATTTCTTTGAATTTTGCATTTTTCTACCTCCAATAATAGTAAAAATATATCAATTTAGCCAATGGAAAAAAGAAATAAACAAAAAACAAAA
Organism: Benincasa hispida; assembly: GCF_027475165.1. Taxonomy (NCBI): domain Eukaryota; kingdom Viridiplantae; phylum Streptophyta; class Magnoliopsida; order Cucurbitales; family Cucurbitaceae; genus Benincasa; species Benincasa hispida. The sequence continues at coordinate 47,890,741 of NC_143484.1, read as the reverse complement.
AACCGCGGGTCGCCGGAAGGCACAATGTTAACCGAATTCCATTATACAACGATGTTCCCGACACCGACATCGGAGGGGGAAAAAGCCAGGAGGAGAAGCGCCGCCATGATTCCAACTGGAAAGAAGAGCAGCACAAGCGGTGGCGGAGGCAGCGGAGGAAGAACCAACGGCAGAACGACCATGGAAATCGCAACGGCCACGAGGACGAGAACGGACACTAAGTTGAAGCAACGTACCATAGCAATTTTCCGACAGCCGGAGATTGGATCATGTCCTTGAACGGCGGCAATGCGTGTGATAAGAATCCGATGACGACGGTGGCGATTTGCGATTTTGGATTTTGGATGTTGGATCGAAGTTAACGGAGGTGGAAGAATTAGGGGTGGGGGTTTATATAGGTGTAGTGGCGTCTGCTTTATAAAAAAGAAGAAAAATCACATTTTTGTCCCTCTACTTTCGATTTTATTTCATTTTAGTACATATACTTTCAATTATCTAATTTTAATTCTCATATTAAATTAATCTCTACCATTAATTTTTTTTTCTAAAAGAAGAATATTTATATATGCTTTTCTTTTATAAATTGTGAATAATTTACATAGTGTTTTTTCTTATCTAAATATTATTATTATTATTTAATTAATATTGAAAAAAATATATTAAATTTAAAATTTATTAAAAATATAAATACTAGTTTAATATTTATTTAATAAATTCTAGTCGCTTTACTTTCAAAAACAACGTTGTAAATTATAGAAGTAAAAATGGTATTTTTAATCATAAATAAATAAAATAATGTCAAAAGGCGTTTTTTGGGGTCAGTGCGTGCATGTATCTATGAACCCGTTTTTATGTGACGGTGAAATGAATCACCACCGTTTGATTTTCTACCCGCTGGGACCCATAGATGCGTGTTTTCTTCTCTGTTCTTCTTGTTTTTTTTTTTTTTTTTTAAACTTTCGTATTAATGGGAAGATTTAACTTGTTTTAGGAAAAATATTAAATCTTCTTTGTACCTAATTAAGATTCAGGCTTCAATGCTATCTACTTTTGATAATTTTATTTTTCTAATTTAAAAGATATTATTTTGATCTGCATAATTTGCATTTTCATTGATTTTTTGTCTACATACTTTCAAACGTTCACATTTAATTCTCTTAAATAGTTCATTATTAGTTTATTATTGATATTTTCTAAACAAGAAATTAGTTTGTAATAACATTCATTTTATAGATTTTGAAAATATATTTATCTGATGTTTTTATTTAAATGAAAATTATTATTATTATTATTTGATTAATTTTAAAAGACTAAATTTATTATTGAAAGCATAATAATTAAATTTACTATTTAATCGAAAATATATATTAAATTTAAACAATTAAAAAGTACAAATATTAAAATAAAATGAAATTCAAAATATAAAAATGAAAATAGTATTTTATAACTTTATTTTAGTTGTCTTTGAAAAATAATGATAACTTGAATATTCATATTATTTTATTTTTTTTAATCATCATTTCAGCTCAATACTAACTAAATTAAATGTATTGGAATATTGTTTAGCTTTTGCATGACGGAGTACTTTTGTGAATAGAATTTTGACTACAATTTTTTAGTGACAAAAACTTTTACTTTTTAGTTGCATCAAAAATAAAAATAAAAATGCTAAAATAAAATTTTTATCCAATTTTTAATAATCAATAGTTAGATGTAATCTAAGTCTATGCTTTCCTTCCTCTATGTGCATGAAAAAAAATAATTCTTGTATACTTTTTAAAAAATAAATTAATACGTGTCAACTTTTAATTGGATGAAGTAGGAGTTGCATAATAGATAGATGCAGCTACATCTAAGTTTTGTCATTTTTAATTTATATTCTATTCTAATTGAGATGAGAAATAAACTCTTTTTTTATATTCGTGTAATTTATTCTATAGTTAATTTTACCTTTTTCATTTTATAATTCAACCAATAAGAAAATTATCCTCTTTTGATAGTAATACCTATTTTATTGATTAAAATTGCCAAATATGTAAATTTCATCCCATTTTTCTTTTTCGAAAAAGAAAAAGTGTACATATTTACAAAATTAACTCATTCCACTTCAAAATCTCAAATTATATTGTCAATTAAATACTTATTATAATTTTCTGATAAAAGTTATCCTTAATTGTGACCATTTGTATAAATTATATTGTCTAATTATTTTTTATTTAAAAAATATGTGATAATACATATGTTTATACTTTCAAATACATTTTTACTTTAATTGTTTAAGAATAAAATAAAACATCTTAGATGTTCAAATAGTAAAATAACATAAATCTAAAATTTAGAAACTAAAATGAACATCTTGAATATTTAAAATCCAAAATATAAAAAATTTAAAAATTTAAAAATCGAAATAAGACTTACACTACATTAAAATAATTATTGAGAGGAAGGTTCAATAATTATTGTCACATTGATTTAATATATTACATTCTTTGAAACTTTTTCTTATTTATATATTTAGTTCAATAGAATACAAAAATGAACATCAAAACTTTGGTCAATAATATTAATAAATGTCATAGCCAATTCAACAATCGAGCTTAAATTACACATAAGATCAAACCAATAAGATATGCAAAATCATATTATCAAAATGTTCATACCCAAATCAAGTAGGTAATCATGGGGAAAAAAATCTAAAATGGCAACACTTTTTTTTTTTTTTTTTTTTTTAAGACGAATGCTAATTAAATATTTTATCTTATAAAGACACTTAAAAGTACCTAAAGTACTTTTAAAAAAAATCTAAAAGTATTTAAAAAATTATTAAGTAGTCAAAGTAATAAAATTATATATAAAATAGTGAAATATCAATTAGACGTTAAAATTTCGCTTTTAAGTATATTTATATACGTGCGTGTGCAAGAGAGATGCCTATATAAAATTATATAAGAATCAAATTCATTGAATAATCAAACTAAAAACAAAACAAGCCCATACTTCATATCATAAAATAAGTCAAATTACATTGTATCTATCTATTTTTTGAAAAAAAAAAAAACTTAAAAACACACACAATATTGACGTAATATTTCCTTATAAAAATTGTAAAAAAAAAAAAATTCAAGTTAAATCTCCGATTTATTTAATTATTTTTTAAAAATGTTTCTAGCCACACGAGTTACTTTTAATTGAGTTGAATATGATAATTAGATTAATTAGAAGTTTAGATCCTTACCTATGTCGAAAATTTCGACGTCTTAACTATTTTGAAGCAAAATTCTAAATTAGAAATGATTGAATTGTCTTCATACTAGAGTGAGTGAATCATCTTGAAATAGTATATAAATCACCCTCCACGTGGCTCCTAGGTTTGACACCACATTTGGTACAACTTTTTTATGGCCATGATAAAAAAAATGTTAATACTTCGAGTCGAAATTCATATTGACAACATGAGTATAGTTCAACTAATAAAATATATGTATTTTTATTTAAAAAGTTAGAGGTTTAAATTTCTTACTATACCTGTTGAAATTCTTAAACTCAAAAAACAAACAATCAAACAAGGCTCATATATTATATATTGTTATATACTCAAACAAACATCTACAAATAACTTGTCTTTATCTCAAATTCAAACACAACTCAGTTGATTTAGGTATATAATCTTCAAGTAAAAGATTCAAGTTCGAATCCCACAACTCCATGTTGAACTTAATAATAATAATAATAATAAAAAGAATAAAAAGAATACAACTCAATCAATGAATATGAAATGTTTTCTATGAAATGAAGTAAAGTAAAAACTTTGAGACATAATTTTTTAGGCCTCTTTTGATAACTATTTAAGTTCCGATTGGTAGTAATTTCATTTTCTGTTTTTTATTTTGAAAATTAAACCTATTTTCTCTCTCATTATTATATTGATTTGCATCTTTTATGAGTATAATTGTTGTTTTCTTAGCCAATTTCTAAAAACAAGAATAAATTAATTTTTAAAAGATATATATATATATTATATATATATATATATATATATATATATATTTTAGTTTTCAAAATTTGGCTTGATTTTTTAAACAATTGAAAAAAGTAGATAACAAATGAAAAAAATTGGAGGTAAGAGTAGTGTCTATAGGCTTAATTTTTTAAAAACAAGAAATAAAAAAACGAAATGGTTACCAAACGGTAGGGGTGTTAAAGAAAACTAATGACCTAAAAAAACCGATCAACTCAACCCAACTCATGTGGTTTGGGTTGGGTTATCAACTCTTTTGGGTTCGGTCGGGTTCAAATAAATAAAAAATTTATGGATTGGATTAGTTTATGGATTCATCTAAAAGAACCGAACCCAACCCGAACCAACTCCAACTTATTACAAACTTTAAAATGTATATGTTTTTTTTTACTTATGATACAATTAGATTTACATATAATTTATTTTAATTTTATTATTATTTTTTAATAGTTTATTCGCCAAAAATTCCTAAAAATAGTTTTTATAGCACTTTAGAAAGATGTTTTATATTATATAAATTGAAATTGAGTTGATCTTAATTCAATATATATATGAAAATAATTAATTCAAATTTTTACGTATTAATATTTTACTTCCTTTTAGAACAGAAATTTAAATAAATGACTCGAGTAACCCGAACCAACCCAACCCAAACGTTTCATGGTTGAGTTGGGTTTGGTTCATTTTTTAATAATGGTTCTTTGGGTTGAAGAAATTTATAATCCAAACATTTGGTTATGTCTAAAAAGTTGTTCAACTCAACCCAACTCAACCCACGAATGCCCCTATCAAACGGGGTCTTAATTTTAAGTTTTTAGTATTTAAAAATTAAGTTTATAAACACTACTTTCACCTCTAAATTTTTTCTTTTGTTATCTACTTTTTAACAATGATTTAAAAATGTTATTGTTGCTGGTTGGCTTGTAAATTTTCTTTTATTGTGTGTTGGTCCTTTTCTTTTTGATTTTTTGTTTTGGCAGTTTGGTATTTTTGGCAATTTCTCTGTATTGCGTTTTTTAGTTTTGGTATTGTTTTCCTTTTTGGTCTAGTCTGACAGATTTATGAATATTTGTTGTCATCCTTACCTTTTTGGGTTGGTTAAAAAGAAAAGATCTTATGTTGCTGCTTTAGGTCTTTTGATTGTGTGCACGAAATACAGAGAGTGAAAAAGAAGAGCTCGACATAGTCTTCTGTGTGTGATTCATGTGATTCTCGAGAAAGAGCATTATGTTTAAGAGAGATTAAACAAACAAGACCTGACAAGCAAGAAGCTGTGATTTCAGGGGGAGCCTAAAGAGTGAAAAGGTCTTGAGATGAATAAATATCAAGTTTAGGGAGAGCCTAAACAATATACTTGTCTTCGGTTTATTGTAACACATGATAATACATCTATTGGATAAGTAGTTTACTTGTAAACCTTTTGAACATTATTGAAACTCCTTTTTAATTGGGCTCTGAGCCCCCTAGATGTAGGTGAGGTTACACCGAACTGGGTTAACAATTTATATGTTATTTCTCTTCCCTATCTTCTTCATGTTGGGTTATTTGTTAACAACATTAAGTTTGACAAAGTGCTCTTTAGATTAACTATTTTTTTTTTCAATTGGTATCAGAGCTAAGGTTTTGTTGTCATATCTCTATTGATCTCTCCTATGGAACCAATCAGAGAAAGAAAAACTACTGCCAGACCTCTTGTGCTAAATGAGACTAACTACTCATATTGGAAAACCAGAATGACTACCTTTCTTAAGTCAATTGACAGTAAAACTTGGAAAGTAGTTGTGACTGGATGGACCCATCCTCAACTTATCGATGAAGATGGCAAAGTTTCTTACAAACCTAAGAAGGACTGAACTAAATCAAAGGATGAGGCATCTCTAGGAAGATCTCATGCTCTAAATGCTATCTTTAATCAGGCTGACAAAAATATCTTTCGTTTTCTCAATACGTATGTCTCTGCTAAAGAGGCTTAGGAGATCTTGGAAGAAGCTCATGAAGAGACGTCTGAAGTAAAAATGTCTCATCAAAAAATTTTAGCTTCAAAGTTTGAATCCTTTAAGATGATGGACGAAGAAAATAATAGTTGATTTTAATGTACGTATTCTAGATATTGCAAACAAATCTTTTGCTCTTAGTGAGAAAATATCAGAGAAAAGTTAGTTTGAAAGATTCTTTGTTATCTACCAAAACGTTTTGATATGAAAGTGATGACCATCAAAGAAGCAAACGATATTACCACTATGAAGGTGGACAAACTATTTAGACCCTTGCGTACCTTTGAATTGATATTTGATGACAAAGATGATAAGAAAGATAAAAGTTTAGCTTTGTAGTCGACTGCCAATGAAGAATCACATCAAAAAAAAGGGAAAGATGGTGAAGAAAATCTTGCTAACATACTGTCCTTGTTAACAAATTAGTTTAGCAAAGTTTTAAAACGTTTTAATAAGCGGCTTGGACATTATAACCATCTGAAGGGAAAGTGAATGGGGAATGAGCAATAATGGAAAGAATCATAATTTCAAATGTAGAGAATGTGAAGGGTTTGGTAATTTTCAAGTTGAATGTCCTAACTATCTGAGAAGATAAAGTAAAGGGTACTCAGCTACATTATCAGACGATGAATCAGATACAAACGATGAATCAGATGATGAGATTCATGCTCTGATTGGTTATGTATTCATTGATGAATCTATTGTGTCCAGTATTTCAAACATGAAGATGAATGAAGCTTGTAGTGAATCGAGTTAGATTGCTCCTCAATTTGGAAACTTAACCATTAAAGAAGTTTATGAAAATTGGGAGGAAGACCTATTTGTTTCAAATCAACAAAAAGATTGAATTCAAAAACTAATTGAAGATGACCACCATATTTTGAATACCACCTTTGAATTGAAAAAGGAGTTGAAATCTTCACAGCAATGACTGGAATCAATGTCTTAGTCAGTACACATGTTAAACTCAAGTACAAATGATCTTAACAAGATTCTTACTGCAAAGAAGCAAGTTGGATAGAAAAAAGGGGTTAGATTCAATAGATATGGGAATTCTGGCTCTAAAATAGAATCTTCTTCCCCAATTATTTTTGTTTCTACTTAAAATCTACACATGCCTGAAGTTGAATTGAAATACTTAAGGCCAATATCATATCCTTCAATTAGTAGGCCTAAGAAAAAATGGGTTTTACATTTTTACGGCAAGACAGGTCACATTCTCCCATTTTGTTTCTATCTTTATGGTAGAAATGTGTATAAACCATCTAGACATTCCTTCATCAGAATGAGGTCTACGAGTCACGCAAATAGAAGTGTTCCCCCAAATAAACTTGAATGGCATATCAAAGGGGAAAGGTCTCAAGAGAACATTGCGTACAATGTTGCTTTTACCTCTCTACACATATCAACCAAGGAAGATTGGTATTTTTATAGTGGGTTCTCATTCTCTTGTCACATGACAGGTGAAGAATCGTCCATATCCAATCTAAAGGCATGTGGTTCTAGTCATGTAACCTTTGGAGATGGTGTTGAGGGAAAAGTCTTGGGAAAAGAAGATTTGTTGAAACCTAGACTTCCCATTTTTCATGATGTTATGTTAGTAGAAGGCTTAATGGCTGACTTAATCACCATTAGTCAATTGTCCAACCCGGAGTATCAAGTGAACTTCTCTAAAGACAAATGCTCAGTGAAAGATGATAAAAGTGTGGTTATTATGTCAGGTACTCGATCAACAGACAGTTGTTATCACTGGATCCCTAATGCCTCTACAGATGTTTGTCATTCATGTAAAATCAGTGAAGCTGAAATTTGGCATAAACGTTTCAGTCATATAAGTCTTCGATCAATAAAGAAAGCCACTACTGACAGAGCCATCCTCGGGATACCTTCCTAGCAGTTGGAACCCGATTCCTTTTATGGAGAATGTCAAGTTAGAAAACAAGTTAAAGCCTCACACAAGAAAGCTGCTCAGTGTAGTACTAGAAGAGTATTGGAGTTATTGCACATGGACTTGATGGGTCCCATGAAAGTTGAGAGCTTGGGTGGAAAGCGATATGTTTTTGTTTGCGTGGATGACTTCTCTCGATTCACATGGGTCAGATTTACTAGAGAAAAACCAGACACATTCAAAGTACGTCATAAATTATATCTTCAACTTCAACGCGAATAAGAGAAGAATATTATCCGAATTAGAAGTGATCACAGGAAGGAATTTGAAATTTCCAAATTTGCTAATTGCTGTCCCTCTAAAGGCCTTCTACATGAATTTCCAGCCCTTATTACTCCTTAGAAAAATGGAGTTGTTGAACAAAAAAATTGCACCCTCCAAGAAATGGCTTGTGCCATGTTACATGCCAAGAGGGTTCCTTTACACTTCTAGGCAGAAGCTTTGAATACAACGTGTCATATTCACAATAGAGTTTCCCTTCGTCCTGGTACTATTGTCACTAACTATAAACTTTGGAAAGGAAGGAAACCAAATATGACGTATTTTCATGTGTTTGGTAGTACCTGTTATATCTTGTCTAATTGTGATGGAAGAAGGAAATGGGACTCTAAATCAGATGAAGGTATCTTTCTTGGCTATTCAATAAATAGTAAATCCTACAAAGTCTTCAATAAATGGACACAAACCGTGATGATGTTGGATTTTATGCCCTAAAACTCGTATATAGTAAATATTATTAATTGACTGTCATCAATAAAGAGTTACAGATGTTAAATCAATAAATGTTATTGTTTGTATTGTTGTCTATTTTGTCTTAATAACCCTAAATCTAATAAATAACATCCAAGGCTGTCTTATGAGTCTTGAACTGTATGTGGAGACACAGGGATCAATGTTAAAGATGTTGAGGTTGATACCCTAAAGTCTCGTGTCCTATAGTTTGTAAAAGGTATATACGAACACCTGTATTGTTTATATATGATATTTACTTCACATCTTGTTTTATGCTTGGTTATTTGTTTTATTTGCTTTACCACAAACCAATAAATATAAAATTCCTGGTTATCTGTATGTAACTCAAGCATGTATGTGGTGACATACAAGTGGATTATATCTTAAGTGATAACCAAAATGGTCTGTAGTATATAGATAAAGGAGGGAAACCTTATCCTGGTAACGCTACGGACACGACCCGCTTTATAGAATGGTCACAAGTGTTGTGACTTGTCACAGATGGTCTGATCCTGATCATTCGTGTTGGGGACATATGAGTGGGGGCGTCCTATACAAAGAGTTTGTATAAGACCTGACCACGAAGTGTTAATGTCTCGTTATATAACACCGTTCATGATAGAGATTTCACTTCACTAGGATGACCATAGGTAACATGACCTCAATTCTAAGTGAGTTGGGAACTCTTGCCATTGAGGGCAGTCCTTTGATTTGTATGGGTGTGAATGGCCAGGTCGCCGATTCAAACCTACCATTTTGGGGATTCGTCTGATTTAGGAGCTAGGAGCTCAACTACACAAGATGGAATTCACTCCTTCCCCGAGGCAAAGGTAAGTATATAGATGGCTCTCTTAAGGGCTAATTCTGGGGCTTGAACGATGTGGCGCCACACACCTTCTCTTGACCCGAGAGGTGTTTACACATAGTTGGACTATGTTGTATTGTTCATTAGAGGAATCAATGGTACTTAAGGAGTTAGATGTAACTACAGATGCAAAACGATAAATTGGTCCAACTGTACTTACGAGCATCTGTGAAGGGTCATCGTACTCATTATTGGTTATATCCGATGGATACAGATATATATCTGTGGTAAAAAGAGTTCAGCTGTTGGTCTTTAGTGGAATCACTGACAGTTAACGGATGGTGGATCTTGTGGCTAAAGAGTTTAGTCAACTATTCATGTACCATTGGAGCTTCGAGTCATAGGTCCATTAGTCACCTGGGTAGCTTGGATAAAGTCGAGAACCAACGTTTGGGTTTATTTGAAATGTTCAAATTGACAAGAGGAAGTTCAATTATATACGATATAATTGGACTAGTTAATTATATATGATATAATTGGCTAAATGTATGAGATACATTATTTTGGATGAAATTAGATATAAATATGATTTATATCAAGTAGAGGAGAAAATACTATAGTAGATATATGATATCAAACTATAGGATATAAATATAATATGATTATATTTATTAATTAAATTAATTGATTAATTATTTGATAATTAACAGATTTATCCACGTTCGGACGTGAGAAGTAGGGTTGCGATGGTTATGGTAACCGACAGATTAAAACAATGAAAATGGTTTTCATTTTATTCAATCATGCATTCGTATTATCCCGCACCCAAAAGAATTCGTGAAAGCGATCGCGATAGCCTATACGATAGAAGCTCGTTCGTCTAAGCGATCATCTGCCTCACGTTTTCTCAAAACGATCATATACGTTTTTCCTAAACGATCGTTCAGTCTTTCCTACATGATCGTGTAGCTCCACTATACGATAAGCATTTCCGCTATACGATAGCAGAGTTTCATCTCTCACTTCCTTATCGTCTACACGGCGCCTTCTCCTCCATCCTCTACCAAACTCACCAAAGCCCACTTCTTGGGTTTTTAATGCCGAGGATACCCGGGTTTATCTTGTGGTGGTATCGTCCACGTTGTAGTGTTCATGTGCATTCTGATCATGTTGTTGCAGTCGACATACTCGCTGGGTGCTGGTAAATCTGTAGGAGGTTTCATGCTGTTGCAGTCGACATACTCGCCAGGTGCTGGTAGATCTGTAGGAGGTTTTCTGCTGCTTAGGGTTCAGACGTTCGAAGAGTGTCTTCATCTGGTATGAACCTTTTCCATGGTTTTTATTGTATTCTGAGCATGCCGATAATTAGATTATATGCATAACGGTATTGTTGAATGTATGTCGTTTGTGTTCTAGTCACTGTGAAATCGGAGCAATCTAAACCCGCTCATGGAACTCTCGGTATAAGATCCTTCAGAAGATACAACTTAAAAGGTCTATAGTATAGGGATAAGGTTGAGTACCTTATCTTGGTAATACTATAAATATGACCCACTTTGTATTTGATACAAACGTAATGATCCAACGCATTTGTGTAAGTAACACGCGAGTGGGGTATCCTATGCAATGAGTTTGTATAAGACTGGACCGCAGAATAGTAATCACTAGATGTAACACCGTTGACTAGTTAGGTTCCTATTTCATTAAGATGACCTAGTTGACTTAGTCTTAATTTTGAGTATATTATGAACTTCTATTCATGAGAGATTGTCCTTTGATTTATATGGGTAAGGGTGGCCAGATCGCCGACCCAATATGCCTCCCATTTTTGACACAAGACCGAGTGAGAAGCTAGGAACATAATAATACAAGATGGAATTCACTCTTTCTCGCCTTAATGGTATGTAGATTAGTGTTCCCTTAAGTGATATCTCTAGGACTTGAATAAAGGGTCCTACCTTTTCGTTGTCCTGAGAGGGTTCCTATTTATTGGTTGGATCATAAACAAGTTGTTCATTAGAGAAACATTAGTACTTAAGGAGTCAAAGGTAACCCAAGGGTAAAACGATAATTTGACCCAGTTGGAGTTATGAACACTCGTGGACTAACTTCTGATATTGGTCTATATCTGTGGACATAGATATATATCTGTAGTGAGAAGTTTGCAGTTGTGGGTCTTTAGTGGAGTATACCCATAGTTAATGAATATTGATTAATTTAATTAATGAGTTTAGCCAATTAATCTCATATAGTTTAAGCTTCTAATCTACCAGTCCACTAGGTCCCCTCTTTAGCTCACTAGAGGATACTTAAGAGGAATAATTTGAATTATTCAAATTAATTTGAGAAAACTATATATTAATGTGATTAACATATAATTATGGATATGATCTATAATTAAATTGGAAAGTGATATTTGAATAAGATTCAAATTAATTAATTCAAGTGAATTAAATTCATAAAGAATTAATTAATAGAGAGGTTTTAAACATATACATGGGATGTTTATGATAATTAAATTTATATATTAAATTGGATTTAATGTATAAAAGTTATTTAATTGGGCTAATTAATTGAATAAGTGGTATTTAATTAAATGGGCTAATTAATTAAATTAGTGTTATTTAATTAATCATAAAAAAGAAAAATATTAGGAAAAGGGCTTGACCTTTCTCTTTATAAATACCCCCCTATGGCCCTTTGGTATGCACACAGTCTCATCAAAAGGAAAGACTGACAATACACAACACCCTAATGTTATTGTGCAAGATTTTCTCTAAGAGAATTCTTTCTACTTTCCAAAACTCTTTTCTCCTCTCCCTCTCCCAATAGTTGGATACTACCTATCCCTCTATTGGAATCTTAAAGAATAACGATGTTACTCTCATGGTAGTGTTCGAGATTATTCAAGAAATTGTTCATGATCAAGATCGTTGGAGATCCGTTCGATGAAACTAGGAGAGGATTGTTCGTGGCACTTGAGAATATACAAAGGTAAGAATCGTTCTAATCTTTTCCCTAATGCATGCTAATTTACATGTTTATATATTTTGTTTTTTATAATGATTTTGTTTAATGTAATATCGAATTGTGGGATGCAAGTCATTTCAATAAAATGCTTCCGCTATGGGATTTGATCCCCTCTTTAGATGGAATGAATAAATATTGTTGTAAATGATCTAGCCCTACTGTGAAGGAAAACGAAGATGACATGGATCAAATGTTCCAACAGTCTGACAAAGATGTTAAATGCAAAAATCTTGGATCATAATATCATGATAAGGATGAATAGATTCTACAGATGCTTCTGACATCAATAATAACATCCAGATACCTAGAGACATAGAGATAGTGAGTTGGATAATGATGGAAATGAGTGTTGCAAACCAACTCCGTCCACTAGAATACAGAAGAATCATCCCTTTAGCAGTATCTTTAGAAATCTAAACTAAAAAATTACTACTTGAAAGACAAAATTGTTATTCGAAGATGATTGGAAATGTTTTCTTTACATCTCTAGTAGAACCTAAAATTGTGAATAAATCCTTAAAAGATGAGTTTTGAATCAATGTTATGCAAGAAGAACTTGAACAGTTTGCTCGAAATCAAGTATGGACTTTAGTTCCACGACTTGACAATTCGAATGTCATTGGCACAAAGTGGGTTTTGAAGAATAAATATGATGAACATGGGGTTGTGACTAGAAACAAACCCCGGCTGGTCGCCCAAGGTTATGCTCAAATCAAAGGAGCGGATTTTGATGAAACTTTTGCTTCTGTGGCTCGTATGAAAGCTATTTGTCTTCTTCTAGGGATTTCATGCCTTCTAAAATTCAAATTATTCCAAATGAATGTTAAAAGCGCATTCTTGAATGGGTATCTGAATAAAGAAGTTTTGTAGAAAAACCCAAAGGATTTGTTGATCCATCATGTCCTCAACATGTGTACAGACTTTAGAAGGCACTCTATGGGCTAAAACCATCCCTCCAAGCCTAGTATGATCGATTGGCAGATTTTAACTAAGAGCGGTTATACTCGAGGAGGAATAGACAAGACTCTTTTTATAAAAAGGGTGGCTGAGAAAAGTCATTATTGCTTAGATTTATGTTGACGGCATTATCTTTGGAGGAATGCCACAAAGCATGGTAGATTACTTTGTTGATCAAATGAAGGTATAATTTGGAAATGAGCATGGTGGGTGAGCTTACATACTTCCTTGGTTTACAAATTAAGAAAATGAAAGAAGGTATCTTTCTATCTCAAAAGAAGTATGCTAAAAATATGGTGAGAAAAAAGTGACTAGACAAAGCTCAATCCAAACGTACCCCAACTACTACTCATGCCAAACTCACAAAAGATTCTGAAGCTAAACGCGTTAATGAGAGTCTATATAGGAGTATGATTGGGAGCTTACTATATCTTACAACAAGCTAGCTTGATATAGCTTATGTCCTTGGTGTTTGTGCACGATACTAATCCAATCCTAGAACCAGTCATGTTATCAATGTTAAAAGAATACTTAAATATGTGCATGGGACAAATGACTATGGTCTTTGTATACCTTTAATACAAATCCTATTCTAGTGGGAAATTGTGATGTTGACTGAGATGGATGTTCAGAAGATAGGAAATATATTAGAAGATTATTTTTTCTTGGGAAATAATCTTATGTCATGGTTTAGTAAGAAACAAAATTGTGTATCTTTATTTACTGTCGAGGTTGAATATATTGTTGCAGGAAGTAGTTGTGCTCAACTACTTCGGATGAAAAAAATGCTTGCAGAATATAATGTGTTCTAAGATGTTATTGTTGGGGTTGATACCCTAAATCTCGTGGTTTCATAGTTTGTAAATTATTTATACAAATGAATTATTTATTTAATAAAATAAAATATTATTTTATTTGACATTTAGATGCATTAACCCAAAACCAATAAACTAAGATCCTAAGTTATTTAATGTAGCTTAAACATGCATATGGTGACATACAAGTGTATCATGTTTTAGTAATAACCTGAAAGGTCTGTAGTATATGGATAAGGCTGGGTACCTTATCGTGGTGTCATTACGGATACGATCCACTTTATAGTTGTTACAATTGTTGTAAAGTCTTACAAATAATCTGATCTTGATTGTTCATGTGGGTACATATGAGTGGGGGTATCCTATACAAAAAGTTTGTATATGACGGGACCATGAAATGATTATTCTCTCTTAAAACACCGTTACTTCAAGAGACTTACATTTCACTAGGATGACCATAGGTGACTTGACCTTAATTTTGAGTGAGTTGTGAACTCCTGCCTATGAGAGCGGTCCTTTGATTTGTATCGGTGAGAGTGGCCAGATTCGTCAACTCAATGTGCCTACCATTTTATGGATTCGTCCAAGTAAGGAGACGGTGAGGAAGACACTTATGTTCAGATGAATGTACGTGAAATCCAGTTTGGGTGTTCTCTATGCAAGAAAGTACTTCTCTGAAGTACTTCTCTGTGAAACCTCTCTAAAATATTCCCTTCTCCCTCACCAACATTAAGTAAGGCAAGCCCACACCTCTACCTTGTTTTCTCACCTTGAGAATAGTGAGGAAGACACTAGGGTGTTCAGTATTCTTATTCTGTTCGTGGAAGAGGTGTTCGTGAGAAGCTGTGGTGTTCATGATCTTTTAGGGAGAGGAATTTATGAAGAAAGATATCTTCAAGGGTAAGCCTACTACTTTCCCTTTACTCTCTATGTAAGTTAGAAAGCATGCTTATTCTTAAATTGTTATTTATCCTTTGTTCTGTTTCTTCTCTGTTTTATGTTTTCGAGAAGTTGAATTCACTGACACAAGCGACTACTCGCTTCGACTATGGGGATTCAATTCCTTCAATTGATATTAGAGCCAAATTTTGTCTCTGATTTTTTTTTTTTTAGAAATTAAAATCAAAAAATTTGTGAGTTTTACATTGTATTGTGGATGTGGTTTGCAAATTTGGATGTTTTCAAAAATTGGCACATAGTTTACAACTTTAAATCGTTTAAAGTTGTAAAGCCCTGCTGTTTTGGGCATTTAAATTCTTGCTATCGAGTCTAAAAGTCTGCGTCTTTCGTGGTAAAGAGTTTGCCATGGAAGAAGACTTCAATTTGGAGCAAAATTAGTGAAAGACGAAGTAATCAGTAGCATTCTGGCCCAGAGTGTAATGACGCTCATGTCGCAGCGTCATGACGCTTGGGAAAATTCATGTAAAGCGCTGTAGCACTCATTATAGAGCGCAGTGGCACTGCATGAATTTCCACTGAGTGCCACTATGCTTCAGAAGCAAAGGCCAGAGCGTAGCGGTGCTTTCCATAAGTGGCACTATGCTTCGAGGCATTCATGCATACGCGCCCAGAATATTGAAGGTCGTGGGTTCGAGATGGATGTGGAACAAAGTAGTTTTTACCTGTTTTTTTTTTATTTTATATTATTTTATTTGTTTTTAATTAATAAATTAATATAAATATTATATTAATTTAATTAATTTTAAGAGTGCCAATTTTTTTTGTCCAATTTTGTTGTTTAATTAATTTTACATGTGATGTATGATTTTTTTTTTTTTTTATATAACATAATGTATGGCATATAATTTAAAATCTCGCCATAGGATAAACATTTTACATCATGCATCATATTTAATATAATTGTTATATTATATAGTTGCATGATATATCCTAAGAATGCTCATGCATCATATTAAATATAAATGCTATAGTATATGATTGCATACATAATTAACATGTCCATGCATCATATTATAATATAAAAGTTACATTATATGATTTGTATGATGGGTGTATTATTTTCATTAGTTTATAATATAAGTGTTATATTATATAATGAAAATAGAAATGCATTGAGTATGATATTACTTGGTAAATATAAGTGTTATATTTAATTAATGTCAGTAGATGTATGGTTATAGATTTTAATTATTTCATTATTTTTATAAGTGTTATAAGTTTAATAATTAGAATTAAAATTTATGATTAGAACTAAAATCTATAATCAATAGTTGCACGCAAACATAGGTTTCAATTAATTTTAAATGGTTTGAAATTAATTCACCTAGACCTATGTTAAAATATTTCTAATATGATTAGAAACAAGTTAATATTTTATTTTCTTTTTAGTATGATTAAATTGGAAATAATGAAATATTAAATTTATAAAATAATTGTTCATAAGGGACCTTTTTCTAAGGAAGTTTCTATCTAGGCTGGGGTATTTAAACTGACGAAAACGGAACATCTCTACTTGGGAACTGACCTAGAAGGTCAATTAGACAAGTATTTTATAAGCATACAATACATGATTAGGTTTATTAAAGTGTTTAATAAACAAGAATCATATATTGTTAAACTATTCAATATAAGAGTTATATTGGGACAATTTAACACTTAGATAAAATGTTAGCCGGATTTACCTAAGTAACGTACCCGGGGTTTAAAACACTTAGTGGCAGAAAAATGATATATATGATATGTCAATTTCCTTTTAAGTTCTCCCTAATAGTTCACACCGTGAGATTCATGCTTCGTCTCGTGTCACTGTTTTCTTGTGTTCTCCTAAAGAAGATGTTTGCATAGGTCGATATTCAAGTGAATGGAGAAAGTATTTATAGTAAGTGGGAAAGGGACGTGAGTCAACACATCCCACGATCTCCTTCATTAGTTTCCATTAAAGTTTCATGCTCGACCTCATGGCACCTTTGCTTGTGTCCCCTTAAGGAAGGTATTTGCATGGAATTTTACTCAAACTTCAGTATTAGATTGGATTGCTTTAGTTTTTGCCCCATGGTTTTTCCCTTTAGATTGCTCATTGAGGTCGAATTCTAGAATATAAAATGAAATGCTACACTTACGAGAAATTGTTAAATAAGTTAATGATTTCTTGACCAAACCATGATGACTAATCATTATAGGAATAAGAATTATTCTGGTGTAATAATTGGTTGATAATGTCTCAAAACCAATGAAGGGTGACTATCCACCCTACTGTGGCTTTTATCCTAACTAACTGAAGTATCATTGCAAAATTAGATGTTACATAAGTTACATTAGAATTTTGCTAAAATTGATTGCTTTTCATGGGTAATGCTCAATAACTAATATAAATAATTTGTATGGTTTTAGCAAACTTCAACATGACTAACACTACACTGAATCTCTTAAGTGCCGATAAATTAAATGGTAAAAACTATAAAAGTTGATCAAACACGATTAATATTATGCAAATCATTGATGACTTGAGATTTGTCCTACTTAAGGAATGTCCTCAAGTTCTCGCTCAAAATGCAACTGGAAATGTTCGAGATGCATATGAAAGTTGGGTAAAGGAAAATGGAAAGGCCCAAGCATACATACTTGCAAACTTGTTTGAAGTCTTGCCAAAGAAGTATGAATCCATGGTCACTACACGCGAGATCATGAATCATTGTAGAGATGTTTGGACAACTGTTCTCATGACTCAAACATTTTAATGCCCGTACGAAAGAAGGGATGTCTGTCAAAGAATAAGTTCTCAACATGATGGTCTATTTTAATGTGGCTAAAATGAATGGGGTCTTCATCGATGAGGCCAGTCAAGTTAGCTTTATTTTGGAGACTCTGCCAAAGAGTTTCCTATAATTCTATAGTAACGTTGTTATGAACAAGCTAGACTACAACCTGACCACTATCCTTAACGAATTACAGACTTACCAATCTTTGATGAAATTCAAGGAGTAGAAGGGAGAGACAAATGTTGTCGTTTCCTCAAAGAAGTTCTATAGAGGTTCGACATCTAAAACTAAGTCTATGACTTCTTCATCTGGCACCAAAAAGTAGAAAAAGAAGAAAGGAGGCCAGTGGAATAAAGCTAACTCGGCTGCAGCCTAGAGGGGTAGGAAGGCCAAGTTTGCCAAAGGAACTTGCTTCCTTTGCAACAAGAAGGGACACTAGAAACGAAACTGTCCCAAGTACTTGGCAGAGAAAAATAAGGCCAAACAAGGTAAATATGGTTTACTAGTTTTGGAAACCTATTTAGGAAAGATGATTTGGCTTGGATAACCCTGAATCTTAATCGTAAGTATATTATGAACTTTTGTTCATGAGAGATTGTCCTTTGATTTGTATGGGTGAGAGTGGCTAGTTCGCCGAACCATTTTGGGGACAAGACCGAGTAGGAGCTAGGAACATAATAATACAAGATGAAATTCACTCTTTCCCAACTTTAGGGTAAGTAGATTAGTGTTCCCTTAAGTGGTGTCTCCAAGACTTGAACAAAGGGCCCTACCCTCTCATTGGCCCGAGAGGGGTTTCTTTTTATTGGTTAGATCATAAACAAGTTGTTCATTAGAGGAGTAATGGTACTTAAGAAGTCGAGGTACCTAAGGGTAAAATGGTAATTTGACCCAATTGGCGTTACGAACACTCGTGAAGGACTAAATTGTTGTTATTGGTCTATATTTGTGGACACAGAAATATAGTGAGACACAGTTGTGGGTCTTTAGTGGAGTGCACACACAGTTAACAAATATTGATTAATTTGGTTAATGAGTTTAGCCAATTAATCTCATATTGTTGGAGCTTCTAATCTGTAGGTCCACTAGGTCCTTATATTAGCTCACTAAAGGATATTAAGGAGAATGATTTGAATTGTTCAAATCAATTTGAAGAAATTATATATTAATAGGATTAATATGTAATTGAATATGGATGTGATCTATAATTTAAATTAAGTTGGAGAGAAATATTTGAATGAAATTCAAATATTTAATTCAAGCGAATTAGATTCATAAAGAATTAATTAAATTAATAGAGAGGTGTTGCACACATAGACATACGATGTTTATGGTAATTAAATAGCCACGTTAAATTGGATTTAATGTATAAATAGTTATTCAATTAGTGTGTTAATTAATTAAATAAGTATTAATTAAATAAGTATTATTTAATTAATTGTGCATAAGGGTAAATTGGGAAAGACTTGGAGAAGAGGCTAACCATTCTCCACATGAAATTTTCCTTATGGCCCTTTTAGGGCAAGATTTCATTTTGTGTTTTCTTACCCTAGCCATCAAAGAAATTCTCTCTACTCTCTCAAAAGAATTATATCATTTTCACCCCCTTCCAATAGCTGGATACCACCTATCTTTTTATTGGAATCCTAGAGAATAATAAGGTTATTTTGTGGTCATGTTCAATATTATTCGAGGGTTCGTGTTCGAGATCGTGTCGTCGGAAAAGTAAGAAGATCATTCTAGGAGCTCGGGAATCTTCAAAGGTCAGAATGGTTCTTCCTTCTTATTTCCCTTCTTCTCAAGCATGCTTTTAACATGTTTATCTTCCAACATTTTATTTAGAACTCTACTTTTTTGTTTCTTTAAAAATGGTATTTTGAGATGCAAGGCGTTTACACGCTTAACTGCGGGATTCAATCACTTCGATTGGTATCAGAGCCAATTTCTTGTATCTCCGTTCTTCATATTTTTTAAACAAAATCTAACTTAGAGGTGGGTTTTTTTGTTCTGCATTTTGAATGTCTAAGCATCGGTTTGCAATATTGGATGTTTACGATTTTTGGCACATGTAACTTACGTTTTAATTTGATTAAAATGTCAAGGCCCGTTGTATTTTGGGCATTTAATTTTTTGCTTCGAGTCTGTAAGTCTGTTTTGGTCGTGAAGCAAGTGTTGTTGAAAAGATCGGTGCAAAACGAAGGCAAAATGGAGCAAGTTCGGAGCAAAAATCACTCAAAAGGGGCATTCTACCCGGCAGCACTGCAACTCTATGATGCGAGGTGGAAGGCAAGCGTTGTGTCCGTTTAAAGTTGATGTACTACGTGTGGCACTGCAGAACAACATATCTTTTAAACGTGCATATAATAACATCAACTTGTTGGTTGGTGTGTTGGTTGTAGCCCTTACTTGGAGCATTGAGGTTTTGTGGGTTTGAATCTTGCTAGTTATTTTCTTTTTTGTTTTCCTTTGTTAATTTTTGTGTTTTTTATTTTAATTAATTAGATTAATATAAACTAGTTATATTAATTTAATTAATTTTAGAGTGCAAAAATCCGGTCCAATTAATTGCTAATTAATTTAATTATGCATGAGATGTATGATTTAAATGAGTATTGAATGGTGCATAATATATGCCATTTAGATCAAAATCCCACCTTAGGATAAACATGTCCATGCATCATGTCTAAATATAAATGTTATATTTTTGGATGCATGATTAAATTAGCATGCTCATGCATCTTAATATAAATGTTATATTATTTAGATATATGGTACATTAAGCATGTTCATGCATCATATAATATTATAATTGTTGTAATGTAGGATGACATGATGGTTGATGATGCTTAATGATTGTTAAATATAAGAGTTATGATTTACAATGAAAAAGGAATTTGCATTGAGTATGACACTACTTAGATTAATATAAACATTATATTTGTTCAGTGTCACAAATGCAAACTTATAGATTTATATTTCATTATTTTATAACGGTTATGAGTATAATGAAATTAGAATTAAAATCTATAATCAAAAGTTTCATGCAAACATAGGTCCAAATTAATTTTAAATGGTTTAAAATTAATTCACCTAGACTTATGTTGGAAATATTCTAATGACATTAAAAATAGATTAATTTTTTAATTTATTTTAATAGGATTAAAATGAATTCCGTTAAAAGATTAAATATATAAAATAATTGCTCATAAGGGACCTTTGTCTAAGGAACGTTCTGTCTAGGCGGGGGTATTTAAGCTGACGGAAACAGAACATCTCCACCTGGGAATCGACCTAGAAGGTGAATTGGACAAATATTTTATAAGCATCCAATAAATGATTGATTTTATTAAGGAGTTTAATAAATAAAATCAAGTATTGTTAAATTATTCAATATAAATGTTATATAGAGAAAATTAAAAGGATTTAGATAAATTCATTAGCTGATTTTTAATTAAGTATAATAAAACCCTAAAAATATTAAATATTTTAGTGGGAGAAAATTGGTATATGTGATATGTCAAACTTCAGCTTTCACATCCCTAAGAATTCACACCGTGAGATCCATGCTCAACTTCGTGTCACCCTGGGCGTGGCCTCCCTTCGAAAAGTGTTTGCATGGGTCAATATCAAGGTGAATAGGGAAAATATTCATAGTAAGTAGGAGAGGGACGCATGTCAACACATGCTACGGTCACATCCGTTAGGTTGCACCATGAGATTCCTATGGTCTGCCTATGTGTCGTCCTGGAGTAATCATCCCTTTGGAAGACCTGATCATAAAAGTTAGAACAACGCAAACTCTAGCAATGGATGGGATTTCTTAGGTTAATATTCAACAGTTATTTTTCCTTATGGTAGCCTATTGAAGCATACCTCTGGGATCCAAAAATAAGAGGGTCACACTTATGGGATGAATTAAGCTAGTTAATGAATCTTTGACCGAAAAACAGTAGCTAAAAAAATATAGGAATAAGAGTTATTCTAGTATTAGTGATTAGCTGGGATTGTCTCAATTTAGGGGAGGAGTAACGGATCACCCTTCGATGGTTGTTGCTCTAAACCTATGAAGTATCATTGCAAAAATTAAGTCAATAGCTTAATTAGGGTTCTATTAATGTTTTTGGCTAAATTAATTGGATATTTAAGTAATGGGTTAAGACAAATATAACTAATACGGTCAATTATTTGTTATTCATTTCTAAATGTCTTCCATAATCATTTCCTTGCTTAAAAAAAAATTATAACCGATGAAAATATGCAGTGTGAAATCTAACCTGAATACGATTCTAGTTATTGATGATCTGCGGTTCGTCTTGCCTGAGGAATGTCCTCCAGTCCTCGCTCGTAATGCATCCAAAGCACTGAAGGATGCTTGTGACCATTGGACGAAGGCCAATGACAAGACCTGAGTCTACATCTTGGAAAGTTTGTCTGACATTCTTACCAAGTTTGTCTGTCTACATCTTGGCATCCCAAGCTTTAGAAGATGTTTGGACAACCGTCCATTCAGATCTCACATGAAGCCCTCAAGTACATTTACAATATACGTATGAAGGAAGGTCAATCAATGAGATAACGCGTTCTCGACGTGATGGTCCAGTACAATATCGCTGAAATGAACAATGCGGTCATCGACGAACAGAGTCAGGTGTCCTTTATTTTGGAATCTCTTACAAAGAGTTTCCTTCATTTCCGTAGCAATTCAGTTATGAACAAAATATAGTATACCATGACTACCCTTCTTAATGAGTTACAGACTTATTAGTCTCTTATGAAAGATAAAGGACCAGTAGAAGGAGAGACAAATGTTTCCCGTTCCAAGAAGTTCCACAAGGGTTCATCCTCGGGAACCAAGTTTGTTCCTTCATCCTCTGATTCTAAGAAGATCCAGAAAAAGAAAGGAGGAAAGGGGAAGGATCCCACGGCTTGGAAAGGCAAGGGTAAGGCCAAGGTGGCTGACAAGGGCAAGTGTTTCCACTGCAATGTGAATGGTCACTAGAAATGCAATTGCCCTAAATACCTCGTTGAGAATAAGAAAGAGAAGGAAAGTAAATATGATTTACTAGTCCTGGAAACTTGTTTGATGGAAAATGACCATAATGTCTGAATACTTGATTCGGGAACCATTAATCACATTTGTTCTTTTTTATAAGGAATTAGTTCCTTCCAGTAACTCAAGGAGGGTGAAACAACGCTCAAGGTTGGAACGGGGAGACGCCATTTCAGCTCGTGTAGTAGGAGCTGCTAAGTTGTTTTTTGGAAATACATTTTTGTTTTTAGAAAACGTATACATTGTTCCTAAAATGAGGAGGAGTCTTGTTTCTATTTCCTGTTTAATTGAACAATCGTACTCTGTTTCTTTTTCATCTAATGAAGCATTCATTGTGAAAAATGGTGTGACTATCTGTTCAGTTAAATTAGAAGACAACTTATATGTGTTAAATACCAATTGAATCAAAAGCACTTTTAAATCATGAAACGATTAAAACTGCGAATACTCAAACAAAAAGGCAAAGAACTTCTCCAAATAACAATGATACATATCTTTGGCATTGAAATGAGGTCAAATAAGTCTCAATAGGATTGAAAGATTGGTAAATAATGGAATTTTAAGTAAGTAAGAATGTGATTTATTACCTTCGTGTGAATCTAGTTTTAAAGGAAAAATGACTAAAATACCTTTCAGTGGAAAATGTTATAGAGCCAAAGAGCCCTTAGAGCTCATACATTCGGATCTTTGTGGCCCAATGAATGTAAAAGCTAGAAGAGGGTACGAATACTTCATTTCTTTCATGGATGATTATTTGAGGTATGGTTGCTTATACCTAATGGAACATAAGTCTGAAGTTTTTGAAAAGTTTAAGGAGTATAAGGTTGAAGTTGAAAACCTATTAGGTAAACGATTAAAACACTTTGATCTAACCGGGGTAGAAAGTACATGGATTTAGAATTCCAGGACTATATAATAGAACATAGAATTCAATCCCAACTTTCAGCACCTGGTATACTTCAGTAGAACGTATCAGAGAGAAGATATAGAACCTTATTAGATATGGTTTGTTCCCTAACTCGTTTTGGGGGTATGCAATAGAGGCTGTAATTCATATCTTGAACAATGTTCCCTCGAAGCGTGTTTTTGAAACACCTTTCGAGTTATGAAGAGGGCATAAATCGAGTTTACGTTACTTCAGAATCTGTGGTTTGGTTTTCCTGTACATGTGTTAGTGATAAATCCTAAGAAGTTGGAACCTCGTTTAAGGTTATGCTAATTTGTTGGTTACCCTAAGAAATGAAAGGTGGTATGTTCTATGATCCTTATGAAAATAAGGTGTTTGTATAGACAAATGCTACATTTTTGGAGGAAGACCACATAAGAGATCATAAACCACGTGGCAAAATAGTATTAAGTGAAGTTACTAAAAAATCAACAACAGTTGTCAATGCAGTTGGTCCTTCTTCAAGAGTTAATGAAGTAGCCAATACTTTAAGTTAGTCTCGTCCTTCTCAATCGTTGAAAGTGCCTCGACGTACTGGGAGGATTGTGATACAACCTGACCGTTACTTGTGTTTAACTGAAACTCAAGTTTTCATACAAGATGATGGCGTTGAGGATCCACTGTCCTATAAACAGGCAATGAATGACGTAGACAAGGACCAATGGGTTAAAGCCATGGTCCTTGAAATGGAGTCTATGTACTCTAATTCAGTATGAGAGCTTGTAGATCCATCTGAAGGGGTCAAACTCATAGGGTGTAAATAGCAAGGTAACTTTTTCGGTGGTATCCTTCTTCTTGGAAAAGTTCGAGATCATTGATAATGGTGGAAGAGGAAAGCTAGAGGAATCGATAAAGGTGAGTTTTGATTTCTTCTCTTCTTCCTCTTTTCTAGCATGCTTATGTTTTTGTTTGAATGTTTATCCTATAAATGCATGTTTTATTTTACTATTTTTGTTGCCATAAAATCAAATGTCTAAATGCAAGTGGATCTACAAGCTCCCATATTGAATATAAGTACATAGACTCCATTTCAAGGTCAATGGCTTTGACCCATTAGTCGTTGTCTATGTCATTCATTGCCTGTTTATAGAACAATGGATCCTCAACGCCATCATCTAGTATGACAACCTGAGTTTCAGTTAAACCCAAGTAACGGTCAGGTTGTATCACAACCCTCTCACTGCGTCGAGGCACTCTAAACGATTAAGATTGACCTAAAGTGTTGGCTTCTTCATTAACTCTTGATGGAGAACTAGCTGCACCAACAACCCTTGTTTATTCTTTAGTAGCTTGGTACTTAACGGATGGGGGATCTCGTGGCTAAAGAGTTTAGTCAACTATTCTCATACCATTGGAACTTCAAGCCATAGGTTCATAAGGTCCCCTTGATAGCTCAATGGATTCAAGTTGATAATTAGTTTTTGGGTCAGTTTGAAGTGTTCAAATTGACAAGAAGAAGTTTGATTATATATGATATGATTAAATTAGTCAATTATATTTGATATAGTTGAAATGATGTATGAGTTATATTAATTGGAGGAAAAGAATATAAATATGATTTATATCTAGTGGAGGAGAAAAGAACTATGGCATATGTTGCATATGATGTGAAATTAAAACTATAAGTTATAAATATAATATGATTATATTTATTTTTTAATTAAACAATTATGAAATAATTGTTGGTGGTTTTTCTCCATAACCGTACATGATAGTGGGAGGTTGCATTCAATTTTTGTAATTGAAGGATAAAATAAAATTAGTTTTCATTTTGCAAAAAGATCGGACAATCGCTTCACGAATTGTACACTACCCATCGTCTAGCTAACGAGAGCATAGATGATAGCTCAAGTTTTCCTAAAGATCGTGTACACGTGAAGCTGACCTAAACGATCGTGTAGCTTTTTACTAAGCGATCGTACACGAGAGCAATTTACGTAAATGATCGTCTAAATGATTAGTCCCGATTTACTAGACGATCATGCACCCTTTGCTAAACGATCAAGCACTCATCTATACGATAGACACAAAATCTCTCCTACTTACTTAGTCATTGTAAACGATCGTAGTTTTCTCCTCCCCTCTACCAAATCCAACAGAACTTACACCTCCTAGATTCTCACTCCGAGAATACCGAGGTTACTGAGTGGTAGTGTCCTCCTTGCTACCTGTTCATGTAGAAGACCATTCGGTGGTGAGCGACAGCGAGATTTGGTGGACGATTGCCTTGCGTTCATAAGGACAACGAGAGTTTCTGTTTCTTACGAGAGCGAGAGATCAAGGGAAGAAAAATTCTTCAAAATTAAGTCTTTTGTCCTTTATTATTTAATTGGTAAAAGCATGCCGTAATTTATTTGTAGATGCATAACTTGTTGTATGTTGGTGAATGCTGTATTTCTGTCACAATGAATTTAGAATGATCTTGCTTCCGCTCATTGGTACTCTTTGATAAGAGTTCCATCACCAACTTCTTAGGATTTTTCACTAACACATGTCTAGGACAATCCCAGATTTTGAAGTAACGTAAAATCGATTTATGCCCCCTCCAAAACTCGAAAGATGTTTCATAAACACTCTTCGAGAGAACTTAGTTCAAGATGTGAAATGCAGTTTCTACTACATACCCCCAAAATGAGTTAGGTAATTGAGCACAACTCATCATAGAACGAACCATATCTAATAAGGTTTTATTTCTCCTCTCTAACACACTGATCTACTAAGGTGTATCAGGTACTGAAATTTGGGATTGAATTCTATGTTCTATCAAATAGTCCTAGAATTATAAATCCATATACTCTTCACCCCGGTCAGATCGAAATGTTTTAATCGTTTTACCTAATAGGTTTTCAACTTCAACCTTATACTCTTTGAACTTTTCAAAGGCTTCAGACTTATGTTCCATTAGGTATAAGTAAACATAATTCGAATAATCATCTATGAAAGAAATGAAGTATTCGTACCCTCCTCTAGCCTTTACATCCATTGGACCAAAAGAATCCGAATGTATGAGCTCTAAGGGTTCTTTGACTATATAACTTTTCCAATAAGGTATTTTAGTCATTTTTCCTTTCAAGACAGGACTCACATGAAGGTAATAAATCATCTTTTAACTTGCTTAAAGTCAATTCTTTACCAAATTTTCAATCCTATCGAAATTTATATGACCTAATCTCAAATTTCAAAGATACGTATCATTATTACTTGGAGAAATTATTTGCATTTTTGTTTGAGTATTCACAGTTTAAACATCTCATGATTTAAAGGTGATTTTGATTCAGTTGGTCTTAACACATATAAGTTGTCTTCTAGTTTAGCTAGATAGATAGTCACACCATTTTTCATACTTAATGCTTCATTAGATGAAAAAGAAACAGAGTACAATTTTTTGACTTAACAAGAAATAGAAACAAGGTTCCTCCTCATTTTAGGAACAATGTATAAGTTTTTTAAAAACAAGAATCTATTCCCAAAAAATAACTTAGCAGCTCCCACTACACAAGCTGAAATGGTATCTCCGTTCCAACCTTGAGCGTCATTTCATCGTCCTCGAATTGCTGGAAGAAACTAATTCCCTGTAAAGAGGAACAAACGTGATTAGTGGCTCTCGAATCAAGTATCCAGGCATTATGGTCATTTTACACTAAACAAGTTTCCAGTACTAGTAAATCATATTTACTTTTCTTCTCTTTCTTCTTCTCGGTGAGGTACTTGGGGTAATCGCGTTTCCAGTGACCATCTACATTGCAGTGGAAACACTTGACCTTCGGCCACCTTGGCCTTACCCTTACCTTTTCCTATAGCGGGAATCTTCCTCTTCCCTCCTTTCTTTTTTTGGATCTTCTTAGAATCAAAGGATGAAGGAATAGACTTGGTTCTCGAGGATGAACCCTTGTGGATCTTCATGGAATGGGCAACATTTGCCTCTCTAAATCTTTGGAAGAGATTCCAAAATAAAGGACATTTGACTCTACTCGTTGATGACCGTACCGTTCATTTCGACGACATTGAACTAGACCATCAGGGTCGAGAACATGTTTTCTTGCTGATTACCCTTCCTTCATGTATGAATTATAAACGTATTTGAGGACCTCGTGCGGGATCTTAATGGACGGTTGTCCAAACATCTTCTAGTAGGATTCCATGATCTAACAAGAAGACATCATGGCCTCATGCTTCTTGGTAAGAATGTCAGATAAACTTGTCAAGATGTAGACTCGAGTCTTGTCATTGGCCTTCGTTCAACGGTCATAAGAATCCTCCAATGCTTGGGATGCATTGCGAGCAAGGACTGGAGGACATTACTCTATCAAGCCAAACCGTAAATCATCAATAACCAGAATCGTATTCAGGTTAGATTTTCACGTTGCATAGTTTTCACCAGTTAATTTTTTATTTTTAAGCAAGGAAATGATTGCGGAAGACATGCTGAAACGAATAAAAAATAATTGCCGTATTAGTTATATTTTTCTTAACCCGTTACGTAATTATCCAATCAATTTAGCGAAAATACATGTAATCATAGAACCCTAATTAAACTAATGATTTAGTTTTTACAACGATACTTCAAGGGTTTAGAGCTATAACCACTGAAGGGTGATCAGCTACTCCTCCCTCGAATTAAGACAATATCAGCCAATTACTAATACCAGAATAACTCTTATTCCTATAGTTTTTAGCTACATTGTTTCAATAAAGGAATCATCAACTAGTTTAATTCATCCCATAAGTGTAACTTTCCCATTTATGAATTCTAGAGGAACACTTCAACAGGCTACCAAAAGAGAAGATAACTGTTGAAAATTAACCTAAAAACCCCTATCTATTTCTAGAGTTTGCGTTGTTTTGACTCCTATGATCAGGCCTTTCGAAGGAATGGTCGCTCTGGATGACACGCAGGTAGACCATAGGAATCTCAGGGTGTAACCTAATAAAGGAGACCGCAGGATACTTTGACACGCGTCTTTCTCCCACTTATTATGAACACTTTCTCCATTCACCTTGCTATTGACCCATGCAAACACTTTTCGAAGGGAGGCCATGCCGAAGGCGACATAAAGCCGAGCATTGATCTCATGGTGTGAACTCTTAGGGACGTGAGAGCTAAAATTTAATATATCCCATGTACCAATTTTCTCCCACTAAAGTATTCTAATATTTTTAGGGTTTTATTATACTTAGTTAAAAAAACCGGCTAATGAATTTATCTACATTTTTTTAATTAACTCAATATAACACTTATATTGAATGATTCAACAACACTTGATTTCATTTATTAAATTCTTTAATAAAATCAATCCTTTATTGCATGCTTATAAAATATTGGCCCAATTCACCTTCCGTCAACTTAAATACTAGACAAAACGTTTCTTAGACAAAGGTCCCTTATGGGCAGTTATTTTATAAATTTAATATTTTAACGGAATTCATTTTAATCCTAATAAAACAAATTAAAAGATTAACCTATTTCTAATCTCATTAGAAATACTTTTAACATAAGTCTAGATGAATTAATTTCAAACTATTTAAAATTAATTTGGAGCTATATTTGCATGCAACTTTTGATTATAGATTTTAGTTTATCTCATTAAAATATAACAATTAGATTTTATTGCTTTATTAAAACCTATAAATTTGCATCTAATGACATTGATTAAATGTAATAATTATATTTATCTAAGTAATGTCATGCTCAATGAAAATTCCGTTTTCATTTGATGAAT
Source organism: Benincasa hispida (assembly GCF_027475165.1). Lineage (NCBI taxonomy): Eukaryota > Viridiplantae > Streptophyta > Magnoliopsida > Cucurbitales > Cucurbitaceae > Benincasa > Benincasa hispida. Next base: position 47,861,007 of record NC_143484.1, on the reverse strand, counting down.
ATAACAAATTATTCATATATGAAAATCAAGCATTCTCATTCCACCATTCATTATAACAATTTCAACATAGCATGATGCATGGACATGCTTAATATAATCATACATTCTTATAACATAACACTTATATAATGATGCATGCATGCTAGTTTAATCATGCATAAATAAAATATAACCCTTATATTTAATTATGGTGCATGTACATATTTATCCTAAGGTGAGAACTTTTTAATCTATATGACATACAATATGTAATATGAATTCAAACATTAATATAAACATACATCTAATGCATAATTAAATTAATTTAAACAAAAAATTTTGGACCAATTTATTGTTGGGGTTTGTGCCCTAAAGTCTCGTGTTCTGTAGTTTGTAAACAACTTTGTACGAACACTTGTGATGTATAATATAAATTATATTTACTTCACTACTTGAATTTGTACATTTAGATGTTTTTTATTTTACCACAAACCAATAAACTTAATATCCCTGGTTGTCTTTATGTAACTTAAACATGTATGTAGTGACATACAAGTGGATCATGTCTTAAATGACAACAAAAATAGTCTGTAGTATATGGATATAAGAGGGAAACCTTATACTGGTAACACTACGGACGCGACCCGGTTTGTGGAATTGTTACAAATGTTGTGACTTGTCACAGATGGTCTGATCCTGATCATTCATGTAGTGGACATGCGAGTTGGGGTGTCCTATACAAAGAGTTTGTATAAGACTTGACCTCGAAGTGTTAATGTCTTGTCATATAACACCATTCATGACTGAGACTTCACTTCACTAGGATGACCATAGGTAAAATGACCTTAATCCTGAGTGAGTTGGGAACTCTTGCCATTAAGAGCGGTCTTTTAATTTGCATGGGTGCGAGTAGCCAGAATGCCACTCAAACCTACCATTTTGGGGATTCGTCTGATTTGGGATCTGGGAACTCAACTTCACAAGATGGAGTTCACTCCATCCCCAGATTAGAGGTAAGTAGATAGATTACTCTCTTAAGGGTTGATCCCGAGGCTTGAACGATGTGGCGCCACACACCTTCTCATGGCTCGAGAGGTGTTTACACATAGTAGGACTATGTTGTATTGTTCATTAGAGGGCTCGGTGGTACTTAAGGAGGAAGATGTAATTATAGGGGCAAAATGGTAAATTTGCCTACTGTAATTACAAACATCTGTGAAGGGTCATCGTACTGATGATTGATTATATCCAATGGACATAGAAATATATCTATGGCAAGAAGAATTCAACTGTTGGTTTTTAGTGGAATGCCTGGCAGTTAACGGATGGTGGATATTGTGACTAAAGAGTTTAGTCAGCTATTTGATGCTCGATTTTATGAAGTGAATTATGGATGATATGCGATGGTGAAATTGTATTGTGTACTCAAGTTTCCTCAGCGGAATCCAAGTGTAAATTCCACTGAGTTTCCTGGTAAGTCCAGGGTCGAACTCAGGGACTTATGAAAATAGATTGCGTTGGTAATTTTTACGAAAAATTTGCGGTAACCAAATAAATAAATCGTGGGTTTGTTGTTGATTGCGTTAATGAGAAAGAACAAATGCGGTGGATTTGAGAAAAGTCAGTTGTGTGATAGATGCACTGAGTATGCGATGAACAGGTTGAGAAGATCTTTAGCTAGCGTTACTTGGAAATGCATCAGACTATGCGATCATGCTACCACCATGCACAACAAGTCATTTTCCAATGCAAATGTGATGCTCCTAAGTCTAGGATGAATGTGTTGAATGTAAAAGTGTCCATAGAGCTTATCCTTAAGTCTCTACTCTTGTCCTATGTGATGATGCAAAATTCATAAAAGCAAGGTGACCGCATACAATCATATCCTATCTCTAGGATACATGCGATGCGTTGATAATAAATAGTGCTTATTCCTAAGCTCCTATCTCTTAATTATGCGTTCTAATCTAGCTCTCCCGAGCCTAAATTGTAACATGACCTTCCCAAGCCTAGATTCTGTCCTTAGACTACCCTCCCGAGTATCTCTAATGGACGACTAAAGCATACATAATACAAGATAATCACATAGCATGAAGATTCCCTAGTTGTGCTAGCTAAATGTTTCTCAACCTATTCAACTGATTTAGCTACTCATGCTAAATAACAGAGAGTGAACAGATATAGAGAAATAGATTCCTTTTCGATAAATGAATGGAGTACAAAATAACAATGGAAGTTAAAGGTAGAGAGCCTGGTAGCAATTCCTTGCTGACCGAGGCTTTTACACTGTATTCTCTATTCGGTTCTAAAGATGTTCTTGCTTTCGCGGGTGTTAGTCCTCTCTCTGTCTTTGAAGCTTTCGACACTCTCCCAAGCTTACCGAAACGATCTATCGGCACAACCTCCTATCTCTTGCGTCCGTATTAAAATGAAAGAAAACTGAACAAGGACGTATGAAACTTCAAACTAAAGAATGGTGAACTCGTGAACCGGTGAACCCCTTTTACGAAGGATGCCTCTGGTATTTATAGAACATCCAAGGTGAACGGCGACTTCTCTCTCATGATTGTACAGATGGGACGACTTTAATTCCTGACTGATGCACCGAATATTTGTCACCGAAAAGTTGAATGTACTTGTGATCGTTATCGACTGTCAACTTAATTCAGATTCGACTATCATCAGCTTTCTATTCCATCGCGATTAATTAGCCTTTCACCCAGCTGCGTCCACCATGTTGCTCTGACCAAGTTGCGACAATCCTTTTCAAACAAATGTTTGCGTACACAAGCATCACAAAGCCTTATAGTGAAGTTGTGCTCGACCAATGATTTTCTATGATCGCAATTCTTGCATTGCGTCAACGTATATTCTGCATAAAAACACTTAAATCAACTGTTCCTATGCAATGAATGCATGCGATCGCAATATTATGAAATTGATGCTTGATGAACACAATTTAACATGTTTTATCAACGCAATCCAACATTGTTTAAGAACTTAGCACTATGATAACATACATTTCTGCCTATTATCATTATTCACATACCGTTGGAGCTTCGAGCCATAGATCCATAAAGTCCCCTTGGTAGCTTGGATACAAGTTGAGAATCAGTTTTTGGGTCAGTTTGAAATATTCAAATTGACAAGAGGGAGTTCGATTATATATGATATAATTGAACGAGTTAATTAAATATGATATAATTAACTTTATGTATGAGATACATTAATTTGGAGGAAATTGGATATAAACATGATTTATATCTAGTAGAGGAAAATATCATAATTAATTTATTATATTAATTTATATGATAAGATCACATTCATTGAACGGTTATAAAGAAAATGGGACGGCATCTCTTCTGTTCAAAATAACGGATGAGTGCATTATAAATAGCTGACAGTGTGCATGAGTCATATACGTGGACATTGTGTTAAAGAGAGTGTCATCGTTTAGAAAATCAGTGCCTATATGATAGTGACTGCGCTTACATATACGATATTGCTAAGAAATTGCTTACCGATTACACCTTCGCGCGTTATTAACTAAACGATCATTTACCTTTTCTTAAGCGATCGTTTAACTCCTGATATTTACTAAACGATTGTATAGATGATCGCTTAGTTTTTCCTACGCGATCGTTTGGACGATCACTCACCCTTTTCCTACATGATCGTTTAGACGATCACTTATTTTTTCCTATATGGTTGTATACTTCACCTAAACGATCAAGCACCTTGTTTATGCGGTAGACGACCTCATCCCCCATTTGCTTGATCGTCGTGTACGGTCTCTCTTCCTTCTTCCTTCAACCAATTCCAAACAAAGCTCACACTTTGGATTCTCACTCCAAGAATATTGAGGGCTCTGAGTGGTGGTGTCTTTTCCGTTTTCTTCTATCCAAGTGGTGATTGTTCAATATAGACGGTTGGATTTCAGACTCGCTGTGAAGAAGAAATCTTCATATGGTATGATCTCTTGATCTCTTTAGCATTATGAATTCATATTAGTATGTTTTGAATGTATATGCAGTAATTCTGCTACAATGATTTGGAAAGATCCGCTTCCACTCGTAGGTACTCTTGAATAAGAGTTCCTTCATTTATGCACCCTAAAACCAAACTAATTAATTAAATTAATATAACTTTTATATCAATTTAATTAATTAATCCTAAAAACAATAGAAAAAAACAAATTAGGTAAAAAAACCAGCCCTTCAGTAACCTCCTTATCGTGTACGCCACCAGGGTCCGTCACATACTCGGAGCGTTGTGACGCTGAGGGGCAGGTCACGATGCTACGAATTAGTTTATGTATCATCTCGCCTCGCAGCATTGCAATGCTGCAATATTAGTGTTATGACGCTGAAAGACAAAATGCCCTTCTTTTGTACATTTTCTGCTCCAAACTTGTCCCGAAAACCTCCATTTTTCCTGATCTCTTCAACAACACTTGCTCTTTCGATCGACACGGACTTATAGACTTGAAGAAAAAAATAAATGTCCAAAATATACAATGGTTTCGTTCATTTTAATCACAATTAAAGTAATCTAAAATCCAAAATTGAAAACATCCAATCTTGCAAAGCCCCATTCAAAATACAGATTTAAAATCAACCTCTAAATTGATTTTTGTTTCATAAATATGAAGAACGAAGATGCAAGAAATTGACATTGATACCAGTTGTGAGGATCGAATCTCGAGCAGAAGCGTGTGAACACTTTGCATCTCGAAAATCTATTTTTGAATAAACAAAAATAGTTCTCTAAGACAGAACATATGAAACATAAACATATGAAATAACATGCTTTGGAGAAGGAAAACTAAAAGAGAACTATTCTTACCTTTGAAGATTTCTGAGTTCCACAAAAAATCCTCTCGATCTTGGCACGGACTTCTTCTCGATTGAACTTGAACACAATCACGAGAATAACCTTGTTATTCTTAAGGATTCTAATAGAGGGATAGGTGGTATCCAACTAATTTGAAGAGAAAAAGGTTGAAAGATTTCTCTTATAGAATAAAGAGGGGATTTATATTTTGGTGGCTAGGGTAAATCTCACCCAAATAAAAATCTTGCCCTAAAAGGGTCATAGGTTAGAATCTATATGAATATGGGTTAACCTCTTCTTCAAGCCTTTCCTAATTTACCCTTGTGCTCGGTTAATTAAATAACTCTTATTTAATTAATTAGAACATTAATTAAATAATCATCTATATATTAAATCATATTTAACGTATATATTTAATTAACATAAATAAACATCGTATGTTAATGTGCATCACCTCTCTGTTAATTTAAATAATTAATTCTTTATGAATCTAATTCACTTGAAATGAATATTTGAATCTTATTCAAATATTACTCTCAAACTTAATTTAAATTATAGATCACATCCATAATCAATTACATATTAATCATATTAATATAACAATTTCCTCAATTGATTTGAGCAATTCAAATCATTCATTCTTAATATCTTTTCGTGAGCTAACAAGGAGACCTGGTAGACCTGCAGATCAAAAGCTCAAATGATATGAGATTAATTAATTAAACTCATTAACCAAATTAATAAATATTCGTTAACAGTGGGTACACTCCAATAAAGACTCACAATTGTACTCTTCTCACTACATATATATTTCTGTGTCCATGGATATAGACCAATAACAACAAGTCAGTCCTTCACGAGTGTCCATAATCCCAACTAAGTCAAATTACTATTTTACCCTTGGGTTACCTCTATATCCTTAAGTGTCAGTGCTCCTCTAATGAACAACCTATTTATGGTCCAAACAATAAATAAAAATCCCTTTCGGGCCAATGGGAAGGTAGGGCCCTTTGTTCAAGTCCCGGAGACACCACTTAAGAGAACATTCATCTACTTATCTTGAAATGGGAAATGAGTGAATTCCATCTTATATTATTATATTTTCAGCTTCTCACTCGATCTTGTTTCCAAAATGGCAGGCTTGTTGAGTTGTCCAGGTCATCCAATTGAAATAAGAACCAAATTAGTTACTGGCGTTACATCTAGTGGTTATTATTTCACGGTACAGTCTTATGCAAACTCATTGCATAGGATACTCTCACTCGCGTGTCACCTACACGAACGCATTGGATGATTATGTTTGTACCAAATAGAAAGTGGGTCATAGCCATAGTGTCACCAAGATAAGGTACCCAACCTTATCCCTATACTATAGACTCTTTAGGCTGTTTCTTGCACATTGATCCCTAAATGTCTCTACATACAGTTCAAGACTCATAAGGCAACCTTAGATGTTAGTTGATTAGATTTAGGGTTATTAGGACAAAATAGACTACAATAAAATCAATAACATTTATTGAATTAACATTGATAACTTTTTATTAATGATGTAAATTGATAACATTTGATATCTACGAGTTTTAGGGCATAAAACCCAACATATAATAGATGGATAAGACTGGGTACCTTATCCTGATATCACTACGGATACAAACCACTTTTTAATTGTTACGATTGTTGTAAAGTGTTACAAATAATATGATCTTGGTCATTCATATAGAGATATGTGAGTGATAGTATCCTGTACAAATAGTTTGTATAAGATCAGACCATGAAACTATTAGTCTCTCTTTATAACATTGTTACTTGAAGAGACTTATAGATTCGTTGACTCAATGTGCCTACCATTTTGGGGCTTCATCCTAGTAGGGAGCTGAGAACACAACTGCACAAGAAGGAATTCACACCTTCCCGTTATTAGGGTAAGTAAATAAATTTCTCTCTTAAGGGCTGGTTTTGGATCTTGAACAATGAGGCGCCTCAACCTTTCACTGGCCAGATAAAGGTCTAGTTATAGTTAGACTATAACTAATTGTTCATTAGAGAGATTAGTAGTGATTAAGGAGTTAATTATAACTACAGGGGTAAAACAACACTTTTGATCTAGTTGTAGTTATGAGAAATTTGTGAATGGTCAACTTACTGTTGATTGGTTATATCCAATGGATATAGAAACATATCTATAGTGCGAACAGTGTAGCTGTCGATCTTTAGTGGAGTGATCGACAGTTAATGAATGTTGATTAATTTAATTAAAGAGTTTAATTAATTAATCTTGTATCATTAGATTTTCTAATCTGTAGGTCCATAAAGTCCCCTTACTAGCTCAACAAGGGTTAATGAGAATAAATTAATTTTGGATTAATTTTAAATGTTCAAATTAATTAAATGAATTAATTGTATGAGATACAATTAATATAATGTATATGGATACAATATAAAATAAATTTTATTGAGAGAGATAAATATTTTAATATGATTCAATGATTAATTATATGAATGTGATTCATCTAAAAGTTATAAGTTAAAATTAATGTGAATATGATTCATATTAAAACTATAGGTTATATGAGAGAATATAAAGTTAGTTTATATTATTTGTGATATAATATAAACTATAAGTTATATGGTTTGTATTAATTATATTAATTTAAATGTAATTAAAATTAAAGTAACGTGAGGAAGGGAGTTATTTCATAACTCTCCTCATCGTTCTCGTATACACACACAGAGACAGTTTGTTGGGATGAACATACGTGAAATTCAATTTGGGTGATCTCTTTGCAAGAAAATACTTCTATGTGAAATCTCTAAAAAATGTCACCTTCTCCCTCACCAAAATTAAGTAAGGTAAGCCGACGCCTTTACTTTATTTTCTCACCTTGAGAATAGTGAGGAAGACACTTGTGGTGGTGTCCATTGTTCTTGTTTTGTTCGTGGAAGAGGTGTTCGTGAGAAGCTGTGGTGTTCGTGATCTTCCAGGGAGAGGAGTTCATAAAGAAAAATATCTTTAAGAGTAAGCCTACTATTTTCCCATTCCTCTATGTGTAAGTTAGAAAGCATGCTTAATCTTAAATTTTTGTTTATCTTCTATTTTGTTTCTTCTCTATTTTAAGTTTTCCAATAATTGAATTCACTGACACAAGTAATCACTCGCTTCCGCTATGGGAATTCAATTCTTTCAGTTATGACATCATACTATGATAATATGAGTGCCATCAACATATCAAAAAATTCGGTTCAACATAGCAAACATTAGTCATCATTTTATCCGAAAACTGGTTGAAAACAAGGTTATTTCACTCGAACATGTACGAACAGGTAAATAGATTGTTGACATTTTTACCAAACTGCTTGATACTGTTATGTTTGAATCCTTAAGGGTTGCACTTGGGTTGTGTAAACTTTCTATCTAGCAATTAATGTCAATTATGGAATATTGGAGAACGAGGGCCGACGGTTGGAATTCTCCGCCCATGATTGATGCATCTTTTATTATGACATCAAAAGCTCTTGGTTTCCTTCTTTTAAATTGGTTAAAGTTTTCAAGTTCCTCTCTTATTATCTCTCACGTCTATACTTTCTACAGCAGAATTATGTCTCTTCGTTTGAACATTGGTTGCATCTGTCTAGTGAATTGTCTTCTGATTTATTATGTCTGAAGCCCAACCGTCTACCTCGAATAGTCACCACTCGAACAGAAGGAATTGGAGAAGAAAACACCACTTCGAGCCCTCAGTATTCTTGGAGTGAGAATCCAAAGTGTGGGCTTTGTTCGGATTTGGTAAAGGGAAGTTGGAAGAGCGACCGTACACAACGATCAAGCAAGTAGGAGAAGAGGTCGTCTATCGCATAAACAGGATGCTTGATCGTTTAGTTGAAGTATACGATCGTGTAGGAAAAGGTAAACGATTGTCTATACGATCGTGTAGGAAAAGGGTGAGCGATCGTCCAATACGATCACATAGGAAAAATTAAGCGATCGTCTATATGATCGTTTAGTAAATACCGGGAGCTAAACGATCGTTTAGTAAAAAGGTAAACGATCATTTAGATAATAGTGCGCGATGGTGTACTTGGTGTGCGATCGCTTAACAATATCATATATGTAAACGATCGTGCAGTCCTATCGTATAGGCACTGATTTTCTAAACGATGACACTATCTTTTTCACAATATTCGCACACACCGAGATCAACATACCGTCTGCTATTTATAATGCACTCATTTGTTATTTTAAACGAAGAGGCGCCTTCCCATTTCCTTTAAAACTTTCCAATTAATGTGATTTTATCACATTCATAACTCATAAATTAATATCAAATATTAATTATAATATTTTTTTTCTCTACTAGATATAAATCATATTTATATCCAATTTCCTCCAAATTAATGTATCTCATACATAAAGTTAATTATATCATATTTAATTAACTCGTTCAATCATATCATATATAATCGAACTCCCTCTTGTCAATTTGAACATTTCAAATTGACCCAAAAACTGACTCTAAACTTGTAACCAAGTTACCAAGGGGACCTTATGGACCTATGGCTCGAAGCTTCAACGGTACGTGAGTAGTTGACTAAACTCTTTAGTCACGATATCCACCACCCGTTAACTACTAAGCATTCCACTAAAGTCTGACAGTTGAACTCTTCTTGCCATAGATATATTTCTATGTCCATTGGATATAACCAATCATTAGTACGATGAACCTTCACAGATGCTCGTAAGTACAGCTGAGCCAAATTACCATTTTGCCCCTGTAGTTACATTTCACTCTTTAAGTACCACTGATTCTTCTAATGAACAATACAACATAGTCCAACTATGTGTGAATACCTCTCGGGCCAAGAGAAGGTGCATGGCGTCATATCGTTCAAGCCTTGGAATCAGCCCTTGAGGGAGCTATCTATCTACTTGCCCCTACCTAGAGGAAGGAGTGGATTCCATCTTGTGTAGCTGAGTTCTCAGCTCCCAAATCAGACGAATCCCTAAAATGGTAGGTTTGAGTTGACATTCTGGCCTCTTACACCCATGCAAATCAAAGGACCGCCCTTAATGATAGAAGTTCTCAACTCATTAAGGATTGAGGTCATGTTACCTATGGTCATCCTAGTGAAGTGAAGTCTCAGTTATGAACGGTGTTATATAACGAGACGGTAATACTTCGTGGTCAGGTCTTATACAAACTCTTTGTATAGGACGCCCCCGCTTGCATGTCCTCTACACGAATGATCAGGATTAGATCATCTGTGACAAGTCACAACACTTGTGTCCATTCCACAAAGTGGGTCGCATCCATAGCGTTACCAAGATAAGGTTTCCCTCCTATATCCATATACTACATACCATTTTGGTTATCATTCAAGACATAATCCACTTGTACGTCACCATATTCATGCTTGAGTCACATACAGATAACCAGGGATTTTATGTTTATTAGTTTGTGGTAAAATCTAAATGTGCAAAATCAAGTAGTGAAGTAAATATCATTTATATTATATATCACAAGTATTTGTACAAAGTTTTTTACAAACTACTGGACACGAGACTTTAGAGCACAAACCCCAACAATCTCCCACTTGTCCTAAAGATTAATAGGGAGTACAAGTAAACAGGCACAAAACAATAAACTAGGGCATAAAAACCCAGTGCAACAAAATCTCCCACTTGCCCTAGTCCAGCCGTGGGTGATCCCGTAGACCCATGCTCTGATGATGACTCTCAAACACTGTAGCCGTGAGAGCCTTCATAAACAAATCAACAACGTTTTTCTCTGAGACAATCTTCGTGACGATCACGTCACCTCGATGCACTATCATTCAGATCGACTTTAACATGGCAACAGGTGAGAAAGTCTCCTCATAGTCAACTCCCTCCACCTGAGTATAACCCTTTGCCACAAGTCGAGTTTTAAAGGTTTGCACCTTCCCATCAGCACTCCGTTTACACTTGTAGATCCATTCACAACCTATAGGTCTTACCCCATCAGGCTGATCTACAAGATCCCATACCGAGTTGTAGTACATCGACTCCATCTCGAGATTCATGGCTTTGACCCATTCATCCCGGTCAACATCCCCCATTGCCTTTTTATAGGACAACAGAACCTCAACGTCGTCATCTGTCACCATAGCTAGGATTTCCATGAAACCCAGATAACGATCAAGTAGGTTTGTAACCCTCCCACTCCGTCGAGGTTCCCTCAACTCTTGAGGTGGAACCAACCTACCAGATGAACTATCATAAAAAATTCTATTTGATGAATCAGGTCCTTCAACAACTCTTGTTGAAGTTTCAGTAGTTTCTTAGGAAAGCTCACTTAAAACGACTTTACTACGTGGATTGTGCTCCCTGATATGATCCTCTTCTAGGAAAATAGCGTTCGTGGAAACAAACACCTTTTTCTCGTACGGATCATAAAAGTAACCTCTTTGTGTACCTTTGGGGCAGCCTACAAAGAGGTAAAACCTCTATCGTGATTCCAACTTCTAGGGATTTACATGTGTTGGGCAACCCCATATGCAGAAGTGACACAAACTAGCTTTACGCTTGTTCCACAACTCCAGAGGTGTTCTTGCAACATTCTTAGAAGGAACACAATTGAGAATGTATACTGCAGTCCCCACTGCGAAACCCCAAAATGAGTCTGGTAAGGAAGCGTAACTCACATCGAACGAACCATGTCTAACAAGGTTTTGGAGAAATTCGTTGGCATTTAGATTGAGTTACGGCAGATTTAAACATCTTTATGTTATGGAGGGAACTTACGACTAAAGTTCTTAGCACATACATGTTATTTTCCAGTTTAGCTGTATAAATTTCAACACCATTCTTACGAATAAACGTTTTATTCAATAGTGTAATTGTATTGTAACAGACACTTTAGAGAAATAAGGTTCCTTTTTAAGTTCAGGAACTACAAAGACATCTGTTAAACTGGATATCTTCCACTGCCACAGCTGAGATGACGACGTGCCCTGATGCCCACTCATATCGTCATCTCACCAACCTCCAACTGTCGCCAGGATCTAATCCTCTTTTTCTGTCTTGGTCTTAGCCTTGGCAGCCTTCTTTTTCTCCAGATAACGAGGACAATTCTTCCTCCAGTTTCCAACTAGGTTACAGTGGAAATATTTTCCTTTTCCAACCGGCGGTGGATGCTTCTTCTGGGCGACATGTGGCGGGTTAGCAGACACATTCCCTTCTCTTTACCACCATTCTTCTTCTTCCCCTTTTCAGAGTTAGAAGTTGAAGGTGCAGACTTTGTTCCTAAGGTCGAACCTCGATAGAACTTTTTAGAGGATGAGACAACATTTGCCTCACCTCCCTTTTCCTCCTTACTTTTCAGAGAGGATTGGTAAGTCTGCAATTTTTTGAAGAGAGTGGTAAGGGAGTAGTCCACTTTGTTAAGAATCGTATTGCTAACAAAGTGGAGAAGCTCTCTAGCAATGAATGCAGGATAAAGAAACCTGACTGTCCTCATCGATTTTAGACCCATTCATCTCCACCACGTTAAAGTAGACCATCATTTTTAGCATGTGTTCATAAATAGAGGCGCCTTCCTCCATTTTGGAGCTGAAGATACGTTTCAGAGCCTCATGCTTGAACTGTCCAAACGGCTGTTCGAACATTCCCCGCAGGGACTCCATGATCTTACGTGTTGAGATCATGGACTCATGTTTCTTGGCCAACACATCACTAAGATTGGCAAGAATATAGGCTCGAGCCTTCTCGTTTGTCCGTGTCCAATGCTCGTACACAGCCCAAACATTTCGAGTAGCGTTCTGAGGTGGAATAGCCACATTCCTCCGTTAGGGCAAACTTGAGATCCTCGATGATGAGTATCATCGTGAGCATATGATTCCAACTTAAATAGTCGACGCCATTCAGTTTTTCGGCGCTTAGTAAATTGATAGTGGCTGAAGCCATTAAAAACGTTGCTGAGAAAAAAACGAATAACCTTTTATAAGACTTTGCAAAAACCACATTTTAATTAACCAATTAATTTTTAGCAAAACAGATTCAGAGTACCCTAAGATTAAAAACTTCTATTTTGCAATGATGCCCTAGTAAGGGAGGACAAACGTCACCGGTGGGGTGATCGGATGGCCCTTCACTGGGATAAGACATTCTCAACCATTAGGCAGAACCAACTTTTGGAACTAAACCTAATAGCCACCATTTGTTCGGTCCAGAATAGTTAACCCTTAACAATCCTGCGTAAGTGTAACCCCTCGTTTTCGGCCCCAAAGTCTCGCCCTAATGCGCTTACCATAGGGTAAAGACAGATTAGGACAAGAGACTAAGTAAACTTATTCTCTTATAGGAGATCAAATAAAGAAACGTACAAAACATCCATTCTATAGGGGGACACTCTCAGGGTGCCATGAGGCGATGCGCATAAACTTTATTCAATCCAACGAGAAAGATCGAGGGATATGCTGTCGCACTTCCCGCTCCCACTTACTATGAACACTCTCTCCATCTACCTTGATGTTGACCGACCCAAACACCATCTATTAGAGAGACACGCCAAAGGTGCCTCGAAGCCGAGGGTAGATCTCACGGTGTGGACTATGAGGGAGAAACGCGAGAGGTGAAAATGAAGCATCAAATGCCCTAAGAACCTCCCACTGAATGTTCTAGCTAGGGGTTTATTAATCTTGACAATCTGACTACTGATTTGATCTAAGTCATTTATAAAGTTTGCTAAAAAACAACTTTTGTCTTTTAAAAAAAAAAAGTACTCACATTAAACTCTTTAATGGACTGGTCTTAGTTTGCATGCATCAAATCTATCTAAATTACCTTTCTAGATAGGTTCCCAGGTAGGGGTGTTTCGTTGCCGTCATCTTAAATACCCCAGCCTAGATAGAACCAGTCTTCGACAAAAGGTCTACTATAGATAGACTTGCTAATATGGATATTTTAGTTCTAATTTCATTTTATAACCATTTATAAAATAAACAACTAAAACACTCATCCCACATAGCGGAGTATTTATAACGCTTATAAATATATATATATAAAAAAAATTAAAGCATACATAAATATAACTCTTATATTATATGATGCATGAGCATGCATTTACGTAAATTAAAACATGTTTTTCTAAATTATAATACTTATAATAAAGAAAATATGCATGACCTAAGGTGGGGTTTATTTATATGTGCATACCATATAACATATTAAGAACCTACATCGCATGTAAAAAATGAAGGATTTATGGATCGGGATGAGCCTTTACAAAATTGGAATGAAATAATCCTATCCATTACATTTTTCATCGAGCAAACCTGGTCATAGGTGAATCGAGTCTTGAACTACCATAAGGACTCCATCATGTGGTAAATGCCATAGGTAGACGATCGTTCAACGCGCACTAGACGATAGGAGAATAATTAAATGATCGCGTAGACGATGACGAGGCTACGAAGCCTGATCGTCTATGCGATCGCGTAGCGCAGGTAAATGATTTACCTTGCATTACTAAGCGATCATTTAGTCATTTACTAGCGATGAAGCTTGTTGAACTAAACGATCGTCTAGTGCGCGTGTGCGTTAAACGATACGTGAGCATCTCATCGTCTAACTGATGTGGCATCAGGTAAACGATTTACCTTGCGTTACTAGGCGATCGTTTAGTCAGTTACTAAGTGATGAAGCTTGCTGACCAAAACGATCGTCTATGTGATCACTTAACGCGGCGTTAGGTAAACGATTTACCTTGCGTTACTAAGCGATCGTTTAGTCAGTTACTAAGCGATGAAGCTTGTTGACCAAAATGATCATCTATGCGATCACTTAACGCGGCGTCAGGTAAACGATTTACCTTGCTTTACTAAGCGATCATTTAGTCAGTTACTAAGCGACGAAGCTTGCTGACCTAAACGATCGACCAGGCGCGCGCGTTAAGCGATACGCGAGCATCACCTCGTCTACATGACTCGATGCTCAATGATTGTGTAACCGATCTTCAACACGATGCGATCAACCCTTGATCGCTTACTCGATCGTCTACATAATGCGATCATCAGCGATCGCGTACCCCATCGACTAGACGATGCGATCAACACTTGACCGCATACCCCATCGTTTAACCGATGCGATCAATAGCGATTGCGTACTCCATCATCTAACCGATGCGATCAACAACGATCGCGTACTCCATTGATTGCACGATGCGATCAACACTTGATTGCATACCTTCCTCGAAGAACCACAACGTTTGTCGATCTTTTTCGCGAACTATTCAAAACTTATACAGACTTTGAATACAGACTCGATAACGATTATTAATGCTAAAAAATGTAGGGGCCTTTACAAACAACCACAAATGTAAAATAATTAAAACAAACCGAGGTTAACATCCACGAAAACATCCATAAATCCACACATCCACAGTAATTTAACGATTAAACAGTGTAGAAATGCACCCACCAAGAACGTATTTGCAATTCTTTTGCAAAAATAAATTGGAATATCAGAAAATCTAGTGTTCTGATACCAATTGAAGGAACTCTTATTTAAGAGTACTTGCGAGCGGAAGCAGATCTTTCCAATTCATTGTGACAGAATTATCGCATATACATTCAAACATACTTTCATGATGCTAAAGGGATCAAGAAATCATACCAGATGAAGATTTCTCGAGTCTGAAGCTCAACCATTTACCTCGAACAGTCACCACTCGAACAGAAGGAATAGGAGAACATAACCCACTTAGAGCCCTCAATATTCTTGGAGTGAGAATCCAAAGTGTGGGCTTTGTTCGGATTTGGTAGAGGGAAGGTGGAAGAGTGACCATACACAATGATCAAGCAAGTGGGAGAAGAGGTCGTTTATCATATAGACAGGATGCTTGATCGTTTAGGTGAAGTATACGATCGTGTAGTAAAAGTAAACGATCGTTTATACGATCGTGTAGGAAAAGGGTGAGCGATCGTCCAATATGATCGTGTAGGAAAAACTAAGCGATCGTCTATGATCGTTTAGTAAATACCGAGAGCTAAACAATCGCTTAGTAAGAAGGTAAATGATCGTTTAGATAATAGCACGTGACGGTGTACTTGGTGTGCGATCACTTAACGATATCATATATGTAAACGATCATTCAGTCCTATCGTATAGGCACTGATTTTCTAAACGATGACACTATCTTTTTCACAATATCCGCGCACACCGAGATCAACATACCGTCTGCTATTTATAATGCACTCGTTTGTTATTTTAAACGAAGAGGCGCCTTCCCATTTCCTTTAAAACCGTCCAATTAATGTGATCTTATCACATTCATAACTTATAAATTAATATCAAATATTAATTATAATATTTTTCGTTTACTAGATATAAATCATATTTATATCCAATTTCCTCCAAATTAATGTATCTCATACATAAAGTGAATTATATCATATTTAATTAACTCGTTCAATTATATCATATATAATCGAACTCCCTCTTGTCAATTTGAACATTTCAAATTGACCCAAAAACTGACTCTCAACTTGTAACCAAGCTACCAAGAGGACCTTATGGACCTATGACTTGAAGCTTCAACGGTACATGAATAGCTAACTAAACTCTTTAGTCATGATATCCACCTTCCGTTAACTGCCAAACATTCCACTAAAGACCGATAGTTGAACTCTTCTTGCCATAGATATATTTCTATGTCCATTGGATATAACCAATCATCAATACGATGACCCTTCACAGATGCTCGTAAGTACAGCTGAGCCAAATTACTGTTTTTCCTCTGTAGTTACATCTCACTTTTTAAGTACCATTGATTCTTCTAATGAACAATACAACATAGTCTAACTATGTGTGAACACCTCTCAGGCCAAGAGAAGGTGCGTGCCGTCACATCGTTCAAGTCCTGGAATTAGCCCTTAAGGGGACTATCTATCTACTTGCCCTTACCTTGAGAAAGGAATGAATTCAATCTTATGTAGCTGAGTTCCGAGCTCCCAAATCAAACGAATCCCCAAAATGGTAGGTTTGATTCGGCATTCTGGCCACTCACACCCATGCAAATCAAAGAACCGCCCTTAATGGCAGGAGTTCCCAACTCACTCAGGATTGAGGTCATGTTACCTATGGTCATCCTAGTGAAGTGAAGTCTCAGTTATGAACGGTGTTATATAACGGGACATTAACACTTCATGATCAGATCTTATACAAACTCTTTGTATAGGACGCCCCCGCTCGCATGTCCCCTACACGAATGATCAGGATTAGATCATCTGCGATAACAACACTTGTGACCATTCCACAAAGCAGGCTGCATCCGTAGGGTTACCAGGATAAGGTTTCCCTCCTATATTCATATATTACAGACCATTTTGGTTATCCCTCAAGACATGATCTACTTGTATGTCACCATATACATGCTTGAGTCACATACAGATAACCAGAGATTTTATGTTTATTGGTTTGTGGTAAAATCTAAATGTGCAAAGTCAAGTAATGAAGTAAATATCATTTATATTATACATCACAAGTGTTCATACAAAGTGTTTTACAAACTACTGGACACGAGACTTTAGGGCACAAATCCCAACAATGTCTTCATCATGGTGGATATAAGAAGCGGTGCTCATAATACTTATGCTTCCTTGGTGAATGCTCGTAAGTCGGCAAAATGGTCTTGCGATGTTATGACTGATGCTTTGTCATCTTATGGGGTTCAAATGAGAGGTCCCTTTTCCTCTCCTTCCAAACGGCCTTGCTCGACTTCTCCTCACTCTTCTGCTAAGGCTAGTTTACATGTTGATTAAGGTAATGTTCCGTTTGGTTCTATTCATATGGAAAACCCCGTGCATATGCCTTATTCGATTGAAATTGTTGAAATTGGTTTCCTTGCTATTATGTCATATGTTGGTTGTTTGAATTTGCTGAGTCTGATAATTTTGTTAACCCTCTAAATGAGAATGTATCATTGCATGAATCCATTGTGCATAATGTTTTCTCTACTTCTGTGCATGTGTCTCCAAGTCATAATATTATCTCTGATCATCCTAGTTTTCCTTCTTCCATTGTTTTTAACTCTAGTGTGAATGTTTCCTTGGGTGTGTGTGCTCCTAGTGGGGTTGAGCATGATGTTACTCAAAATTTCGATGTTTTTTCGTTTGACATTGGAAACTCTGTTGTTAAGATGACTCAGACAATTTAGGATGCTAGTAGGTGTGTTAATGATATGTGTGATCATGTTGATGACTTTATTTTGAATCATTCTGTTGTCGTGGATGCTAAATCTCTAAACCCCAATGTTGATGAGATCACCTCTAACTTATCTGACGACAATGTTGTGCTTGCTCAATTAGGCAAGCTTAAAAAAAAAAAAAAGACTCAGTCCCTCTGTCTCCGAATCTTGGTCCTTTGACTAGGACTAATTATAGACAACCTCATTCTTCAGAGAGACCTTCATGCTCTAACTTAAGTGTGCCTTCTCTTTTGATATCTGAAGAAGGAGATATTGTTGTGGCTCCAAAAAGGGTGACTACTAGAACTAGTCGTCTTAAGATTCCTCAGAATGTTCTTTATATTCCGATTGATGGAGTATCTTTTCATTGTGAGCAAAATGTTTGTTAATGGAGATATTTTGTTCAAAGAATAATTGTTGATGAATAAAATCTCTGACAAAACTCAGTCTTGCTTGGCCATAATAGAGCTCATTAACTAAGCTAATCTACTAAAGATTGTTACTCAACTTGGCCCCTTCTATCTTCGTCTTATTCGTGAATTCATTGTTAATCTTCCTACTTCATTTAATGATCCAAAAAGTATTGAGTACAGAGAGGTGCATGTTCGTGGTGTTTACTTTACTATTTCTCCTACCACTATCAATGATTTTTTGGATCATGAAGATTCTCCTACTCTGGTTAAGCCTCACCCATCTACTGAAGTTTTGGTGTCTGAATTGATTGGAGGAACCTGCTTTTCTTTACTCATGCTGGTCACTTGTCAGCTACCGCCTTAAGTGTGAAGTATGTTATTCTACATAAGATAGACATTGCAAATTGGTGTTGTTCTACTCATGGATCTAAGCTTGTTGTATCAAATTGGCACTGGCTCTCAGTTTAACTTTGGAGTTTTTGTTTATAATCAGTTGTTGTGCCATGTTGCTTCCTTTGCCATAAGGCTTCCTATTTATTTTTCTCGTCTTTTTTGTGGTATTATGTTGTCTCAGTGCCCCATGATTTTGTCTTCGAACGATGCTTCTAGACCTACTGCAAAATTGATATATTGGGACATTGAGAAATAATACACATTGTTAATCCAGTTCGATGTAATTTCACCTACAAACTCCTTAACCAAACTGGATTAACAATGTGTATTATTTCTCTTTCATGTCTTCATTATATTGGGTTACTTGTTCTCAACATTATGTCTGACAAAAAGCTCTTTAAATTATCGATATGTTTTTTTAAAAAAATCAAGCTAAATTTTGAAAACTAAAAAAAAAATAGTTTTATAATTTCAAATTTACCCTTTAGAAAGCTTTAATCTTGATTCTATCCTAGCAAATCCCAAATTTACCCAAAATTTTGCGAGGTGAGCTACAATTCCCCATCACTTAATTACAAACAAAACAA
Source organism: Benincasa hispida (assembly GCF_027475165.1). NCBI lineage: Eukaryota > Viridiplantae > Streptophyta > Magnoliopsida > Cucurbitales > Cucurbitaceae > Benincasa > Benincasa hispida. The sequence continues at coordinate 47,841,582 of NC_143484.1, read as the reverse complement.
TACAAATTTCAAAAGTAGACCAGAAGTGGAATAATAAACAATAATAATAATAATAATAATAATAATAATAATAAATAAAAGTTCGGGTGAAGAAACGAATCGGACCGAATCAAAGGGACAGATCCCGATATATTCATGAGATTACGTTTCCGTTTCAAACTCATAAAATAATTAAAAAATAATTAATCTACTCCAACCCAACTAAAGAATGATGATAATATAATAACGAATCATCAGAATCAAACATAAATTTTTTAAAAACGAAAAACATATTGGAGCTTCTTGTTTTTCAGTAGTTCTGTTGTTTTTGTCTTTATTTCAAGATGGCATTTTAGCGTCGGTTCTTTGTATCGTAAACAAACTCATTAAATTAAATCATCGAAAAAAAACAACATCGTTTCTTTGGATGCGGATGTCTCAAAATAACCATTCATTAATAAAATATTTTACTTCAAATTGAATTTAAAACATTATAATAATAATAATAATAATGTTACAAAATCTTCTCTTGTTATTTATTTATGTATTTATTTATTTCTACTTGCATAGAAAGAGAATCGACCAAAGACGTAATATTTGGATTCCTTTCTATCTTTTTCCTCTGTTTAGAAGATCTGATTCCATATATATTTAGTTTATCTAAACCGATTTGCTTGAGAGAGAGAGTGATTGTTTTTCTTCAATAATTTGATTATTAAATTAATTTGTCAGATTATAGAGTCTAATTCGTGTTTTTTTTTTTTTTTTTTTTTTATCAAAAGAATAAAATAATGAACTGTGTAAAATTACTAGTGTGCCAATTTGGATATTACTCGAGAATTGTTTTATCAAGTAATTTAATAAAATATAAATGGAAATACGTGGCGTACAAATAATGTAATAAGTTAGATTTTTTTTTGTCTAATATTATTTTTTTAAAAAAGTTATAGTTTTATCTTCTTTTTTTTCTGGCAAATAAAATAGATAGATTGAACGTGTTGGTAACTTCGTAGCTGGTATGAGATGAGAACTCGCCAAAAAGAAAAAAAAATAAAAATATAATAAAATTATTGATTTTTTTTTTTCTTTTGGATTGAGTAGCTAGATGGAGGAGAATTAGAATAGATTCTTTAAAACTTTTTGTTAGTTTGTCTAAAAGTTCTCAATTATTCCTTTAAATTCTAGGTATATATTAATTTTAGAGATTTTTTTTATATTAAAATAAGAAGAAAATTAATCTTGACTAATGTGTAAAAATTAGAACTATATAATACATAAGTTACAATATCATTGATTTAAATTGATGTGGCAACTGATGTGTTAAATTGATTACGTAAATATTTATAACGATATGATCAAATAAAGGACAATAGTGGATGTTAATATTCTATGTAGTTGTAAATAATATGAATTAATGTATAAAGATGACCAATGGTAAGAAATCACATTGCCAATTTGCCACCTTTAATTGATGAAGGAAAGAAAATGAAATTACAAAGAGTCCAATTTGGCATCTTATGGTAAGGTGCATTGACACCAACCAACCTTTTCCAATTTTCCTCACCTTTTACATCTTTATCTACTATCCTAAATTAGGTTGAAGTTCATATTTTTGGGTTATCCATTTTTTTTTCTAAAATTATTGAGACCTTTTGTTTTTATTTCAAAAAGTAAAAAGTAACTTTGATTTATTGGTTACGTAAAATAAAATGAAAAATTATGCAAGTGGCTCTTTGATTTGTTGATATGTTGTTTCAAAAAGAGAGTATGTTATATATGCAACTTTATTAATTTCTCCTTCTACTTTCTTTTGACTAATATTGTGTTAAATTAGCTAAATATTTGTCCGCATATCATGCCATTATTTAGTGCATAGTGAAAAATGATAAAAAAAAAAAATTACATCGAATTCTAATTCAAAGTGTTGACTTTTTGGCCACGACTCCAAATTAAATAATTTTAATTAATTATTACTTTGACGATAACAAACTTGAATTAATTTATTAATAGTTTGTGTTTGAAATATTCATTGTGTAGAACTCGAAATAACGATTCCACAAAATTTGAATAACTCAAACCGGAGCTCAAATGGAGAAGATATAGCCAAAAACAAGTTTAACAAAAAAAATTCGAACTTATGATAGGGTGGCTTATTCATCAAAGTGGACCCAATTGTAAGATGATATGTGAAGCAATTGATAAGTGACACATGGTGGGATTTTGATTTTTGTTGGGTTTTAAAAGAAAATATTTCTTTAAAATATTATTATATTATATTATGTTTGTGTCTAATGGCAATAATAATAAAAAAAATTGTGCTAAAGTTTCTATTGGCTATACCTTTTTTTTTAAAAAATATTATTATTATTATTATTATTACTACTACTACTTTTAAATCTCTATCATTCACTTTTCTTTTACCAACATTCAATTATCCAAATTAATTCATTTCACTCTCTTTTTAAACTCATATTCTTTTCCAAAATTTATACAATAATTTTTATAATTTCAATTCTCTTTATCCATTGTTACTATTTTCAAGTGTGACATCCCAAATTTTCAGGTAATTTAAATTTAATTATCTTGATTATTTGGGTGTATTCTAAAAGTTTGGAGATTTAAAATTTAATTAACTTGCTTAGGTAATTCCAATTTAATTATTTCAAATTAATAGGTGTTATATTTAGATTTTTGGAGGTCTAACATATAATTCAATTTGGATTTTAAGTGATAAAAGATTTAAAATATTGGAGGAGATTTGAAAGATTTTGTTGGGAATGTCCTAAAACTCGCCGTTAGTAATATTTGAAACATATTTTATTTTTCAATAAAAGTATTATTGAGATTTCATTCAACATATTTTATTTTTCAGTAAAAATATTATTGAGATTTCATTCAATAAAAGTTTTATTGAAATTGCATTTTGTTATAAAATGCAATAAATGAACCCATGACTATAGTATGATTATACTAACTTTATGTAGAGACATAAAAGAGGATCAATGTATAGTATATAGCCTAAAAGGTCTATAAGTATATGGATGAGATTGGGGACCTCATCCTGGGGACACTATAGATCCGTCCCACTTTGTATACTAATACAAACAATGTGATCCCGAAATCGTTCATGTGGAGACATGCGAGTAGGGGCATCCTATGCAAAAGATGTTTGGATAAGACCGAACCATGAAATAGTCATTTTTTTTGTAACGATCATTTACTATTAAAACTGACTATTTCAATTCGATGACCTAGGGTAACTCGATCATAATCCTGAGCTAACTATGAACTCCTGTTTATTTGGGATTATCTTTTGATCTGCATAAGCGAGAATAATTCAACAACACTGCTCAATAAGCTTCCCATTTTGGAAGAAAACCGGATAGATAACTAGGGACAAATTTCTACAAGATGGAATTCACTCCTACCCAATTTAGGGTTAACAGATAGGTTGTTCTCTTAAGTATTGATTCCTTGTTTTAAACAAAGGGGCACTGCCATCTCATGATAGAGAAGGACATGGTTTATTAGTTAGACTATAAACCAATTGTTCAATAAAGGATCAATAATGACTTAAGGAACAAGATGAAAATTTGAAAAATTGGGAAAACCCAAAAAGTGGAATTTTTTCACTTTCAAAAGAAAGCTCCTTAGTCATCTTCCATTAACCAATTCCACCTCAAATTTGAAGTAAAAGCTATGTGTTGTTGAGGCAATCTGATTGTATGATGTACCTGCATAAAAACACACTTCATCCAGCTAAAAAATCTCATGCAAACACTGAGGTTTTGAACTAAAGAAGGGTTCTTCAATTTCTGGAAAAACTATATACTTCTCATCTAAATATTCCTTAATCCCAGCTTGTTTTGAGTTCCACAACTCAATCTAAGGCTCCTAGAGGATATTAGGGAAGTCCTAGTGGTGGTTCACGACCAAAAGAAGAGTAGATTGCAACTAAATTTCAAGTTTGAAGAAGATCTCCAAAGGTATGTATAAAACCCTCTTTGAACATGATTCAAAGCCAAAAATGATGAATTAGAATGCTTTATGATCCTGTTTTATTTATAGGGGTAAAATGATAATTTTGACCTAGCTGTAAATACGAACGACCTGTGAAGGATCTACTTACTGATAATGGTTAAATCAAGTGTACAGAAATATATCTACAGTGAAAAGATTGTAACTATCGACTATAGTGGTGCGTCTTGATAGTTAACGAATATTAATTAATTCAGATTAAAGAGTTTAATCGATTAATCTCAAAACCGTTGTAGCTCATGATCTATAGGTTCATAAGGTTCCTCTACTAGCTCGTAAAAGATTAACTCTTAGATTAAAATATTAAGTGAATCTGAAATGTTCAAATTCAATTTTAGGGTTTGGATAATTATATTCGATATAATTAACATTTAAATTTATTTAAATTAGACGTATTTGAAGAGTTAAATATATTTAAATAATGATTTAAATATTGATTACATGAATATGATTCATGTTTGAATTAGGTGTTTTATTAATTTAATATTTGATATTAAATTATTATTTAATTAATTAAATTTGTTTGAATTAAATATGTGATATTTAATAGATGATTAATTAATTGGAGAATTAATTAATTATTTAAATTAATTGAAATTTGAATTTAATTAAATTGATTAAATAAAAATATAAGTTAAAATTAATGCACATTAAATGCACATTAAATCAATAGGTTATGTGAGAGGGAACCATTTAAATATGATTTAAATGGTTATTATTTTTATTTATTAAATTAAATTAAATAATTAATTAAATTAATAATTTTATTTAATCTTAGTTAAATAAAATGTAACTCTCTGGGGAGTTATTAGACACATGGGATGAATCTCACATCTCCTCACTTTTCTCCCCCTCTCTCTCATTCTCTTTGTATCAAAACAAAAGAAAAAAAAAAAGTAAAGAAGATCAATTGATCAAGATTAAAAAAATTCTCTACATTTTTTTTGTCTCCCCTCTTCCTCCCAATTCCAAAAGAAAAAAGAAAAAAAAGGAGAATCCCACAATTTTCATCTCCTCAATTTTCCTGCAAGAATAGGGAGGACTCCAAATGGTAGTGCTCAATCCTAATTTCCAATAGAGAAATTCTACTGTCGAAAGATTTACAGGGTAAGATTTCTTCCCTATATAATTATGTTTTTGAATTGCATGCTTAATCTATTTTTCTATTTTATTCCAATGCCAAATTGTTCTGTTTTAAATGCCATTTTAAAATACGTTTGGATCCTATGATTTGGCTTCCATTGTGCCTTAGGATTTTCATCCTTTCACGCATATCATGAGTTAACATGCGTTAAAGTGTATATTGTGAAGTTATCGCAAGATTTGATTGCATACACTGATCCTGATAAAGAAATGTTGATTGCATGCCTCGGGATCTCTAATCCTATTCCAACGGAGTGATGACCATGATAGCAACACTGACATCCTCACCTACCTTATCAAGGATGGTGACTATCCATTGCGGGATCCCCGAGGTCATTAGAGGGTGGCTCTACAAATAAAGCCTAGGCATCAATGGCAAAGTATCTGGGAACGCTGCCTTAGGCAGAATCCTGTTCACAAGCGAGAGCACATCCAAGAGTTTCTCTAAAAGTTCTTCACTTCCATAGATCACCTCTGATTGATGATCGGAACTACTCTGGATCAAGAGTCTGAGAAGGCCTTTTCCACTTCACGCTATCATTCCATCACCAACAGCTTTGACACACATCTGTTAGAAGCAAGAGATTACTGAAAACTAGCCGTCCATCTTTCTATCTTATCTTTACCGTTGTACTACATTTTAGCTTAAAACGTTAATACATCTTGTAATCAATACATCTATCTATATATCATCATGTCTACCTTCATAATAGTTCTTATCTTTACCATAGCTTTCTCATTTACCATGCATTGCTAATCTTCACGGGGTTAGAGGAAGGTTAATGCTTTGAACTAAGTTGAACCTTTAGAGGTCAATCCTGTTTGCTTAATGTATAATTATTTGAATGCTTGCCTACTCATTGAGTCAAGTAGCTATGACCAACTACCTGAGAGGGTAAATAGTTATAGAATTCATTAAGCAACGTAAGATGTGTTTCTAAAGATAGAAATAACGTTATACTCAACACATCATTATTCATGCGTTATAAAGCTATGAAAAATGTAGCTAGCCATTGAGAGGGGTGCGACAAATGGATGATGCAAGCCAGGATTCTGCTTAAAGTTAAACTTACAGATGCGACATTGATTTCCCCTAAACCCTACTTTTCCTATGCATTTCTATTACGCGTGAAAGCTGTTGTTTCCCTAAAGACTCTTTATAATTATTTTCAAATGTTCACTGCCTATTTAGTTAGTTTAGTCGCATTAGTTAATTTATCGCATAGTAGTTAATCGCATGCTTCTTACTTTCTTTATTTTAGTCATTTAGATTCCACCTCAAACACATTACTACACAACTGTCTTTAGCTGCAAGTCCCTGTGTTTGACCTTGGATCATCTCGAGAAACTTGTGATTTTGTTATACTTGGCAAGAGAATAAGAAAACTTGTGACAGAAGTGCATGATCAACTATATTAATGCAAATTCATATTAACGAATAACCATATTTCACGCATATAATCATCAAACAAGTTTTTAGTGCCGTGTCGGGGATTTGATCATCGTAAACAAGTTTTGACAACGTTGTAAGGGACTTCATCGTCACAAATAAGTTTTTGGCGCTGTTGCTGGGAATTTGGCATTTAATAGTTTGTTTAGTTTTGTGTTTACGCAGGCCCCCTTTTGATCTTAGGCGTATTGTAGCATGTGTGACCAAGCTACAAACAATATTTAACTGAAGGTGTTGCACCTAAATTAAATATTGACCCCAAGATTGAAGGTGTTGCACAATATTTGTGTTTACGCACGAGCTATAAGTAGTCTGAGGAGTATGGTGGCCGTCATGTGGGCGATGATTGCTGAAGGCTCTGGTGGTCACGATAACGAGCCCTTTGACCTAAACAGGCAAGCTCGACCACCTGTGTTGAAGAGTCGGTGACTTCACTCCAACTTTTCCAGGGACGTTTTCTACTCTATCTTTATTATGCTTTCTTAGTTAACTTTTTGAGTTAATTTATTTGATTATGGTTGTTTTGGATTCGTGGCTGCTTGGCTTGGATGTGGGGTGTGATGTGATTGTTCCTTCCGACACAATAGTAATTTAAGGGTGTTGTCTTGGAAGAAGAATTCGTTGTCTTGGAAGAAGAATTCTATCTATCTTTGTTCCTTTGGCCCTGATTTTTATATTTTTGTAACTCAGCGCATACTGTTTTCTAATAAATGAATTCTTAGTTGGTTGAGCTCGCTATTCTACCCTTATCTAAAGTCTTGCCTTGTTATTTTTTCATACCTTATCCTTTTGCAATTCATCTTTATTCTATGTTTTTTTGTGCGTTGAAAAATTACCATCCATGATGATACTTATGAAAATTTTCTAAATCCACTCGTTAAAAGTCACATGGCTCACTTCATTTTAGTAGCTTCTTCAATAGTTTGACAGTCTAATTTTTGTTGTGCGTAAACCTCTGCTCAAACCTCTTTTACCGCATCTCGGAACAATTTTGTCTTCGGTTTTTGAAAATTCCTGTTGGGGTTGATACCCTAAATTCCGTAGAGTCCTGTATTTTGTAAACCTTGTATGGACAAACATTTTTTTGATTAATAATATATGATATTTTATTCACTTCTATGAAATATATGATATTTTAGTTGCATTAATCACAAACCAATAAACTAAAATCTGTGGTTATCATTGTAACTTAACACATGTATGTGGAGACATACAAGTGGATCGTGTTTAAGTGATAACCTAAATGGTCTGTAGTATATAGATAAGGCTGGGTACCTTATCCTGGTGACACTACAAATATGACCCGCTTTGTAGATGTTACAAATGTTGTAAAGTGCTACAAATGATTTGATCCTGATCATTCATGTATTAGGCATGCAAGCGGGGATATTCTATACAAAGGAGTTGGTATAAGACCAGACCATCAAATGTTTAGTCTCGTTATAAAACGATGTTCATAATTGAGACTTTTATTTCACTAGGATGACCATAGGTAACATGAACTTAATCTTGAGCGAGTTGTGAACTCCTACCTATGACGGCGGTCATTTGATTTGCATGGGTGAGAGTGGCAAGATCACTGACTTAATAAGCCTACCATTTTGGGGATTCGTCTGATTGGGGAGCTGTGAACTCAGCTACACAAGAAGGAATTCACTCATTCCTCGAAGTAGGGGTAAGTAGATAAATTGCTCCCTTAAAGGCTGATTCCGGGTCTTGAACAATGTGGCGCCACACCCTCTCTTGAAGCTAGAGGGGTTAGTCAGAATGGGATTATGATCTGTTTATTAGAGGGATCAGTGGTACTTAAGGAGTTAGATGTAACTACAGGGGCAAAACGATAATTTGGCGTAACTATAATTACGAGCGATTTGTGAAGGGTCATCGTACTGTTGATTGGTTATATCCAATGGGCACATAAATATATCTGTAGTGTGAAGAGTGTTGGGGTTGATGCCCTAAAGTCTCATGTTCTGTAGTTTGTAAACAGTTTGTACGAACGCTTGTGTTGTTAATTTATGATATTTACTTCACACCTTGTATTTTTGCTCAGTTGTTTTATTTGCTTTACCACAAACCAATAAACATAAAATCCCTGGTTATTTGTGTGTGACTCAAGCATGTATGTGGTGACATGCAAGTGGATCATGTCTTGAGTGATAACCAAAATGGTCTGTAGTATATGGATATAGGAGAGAAACCTTATCCTGGTAATGCTACGGATGCGGCCCGCTTTGTGGAATGGTCACAAGTGTTGTGACTTGTCACAGATTGTCTGATTCTAATCATTCATGTTGGGGACATGTGAGCAGAGGTGTCCTATACAAAGAGTTTGTATTAGACCTGACCACAAAGTGTTAACGTCTCGTTATATAACACCGTTCATGACAAAGACTTTACTTCATTAGGATGACCATAGGTAACATGACCTCAATCCTGAGTGAGTTGGGAACTCCTGCCATTGAGGGCGGTTTTTTGATTTATATGGGTGTGAGTGACCAGGTCGCTGATTCAAACCTACCATTTTGGGGATTCGTCTGATTTGGGAGTTGGGAACTCAGCTATATAAGATGGAATTCACGCCTTCCCTGAGGCAAGGGTAAGTAGATAGATAGCTCCCTTCAGGGCTGATTCTGGGGCTTGAACGATATGGCACCACACACCTTCTCTTGGCCCGAGAGATGTTCACACATAGAAGGACTATGTTATATTGTTCATTAGAGGAATCAGTGGTACTTAAAGAGTGATATGTAACTACAGGGGCAAAACGATAATTTGGTCCAGCTGTACTTACGAGCATCTATAAGGATCATCGTACTCATGATTGGTTATATCTATAGACATAGAAATATATCTGTGGTAAGAAGAGTTCAGCTGTTAGTCTTTAGTGGAATGCCTGACAATTAACAGATGGTGGGTCTCGTGGCTAAAGAGTTTAGTCAGCTATTCACGGACTGTTGAAGCTTCGAGCCACAGGTCCATTAGGTCCCCTGGGTGGCTTGGATATAGTCGAGGACCGGTGTTTGGGTTAATTTCAAATGTTCAAATTGACAAGAGGAAGTTCGATTATATATGATATAATTATACTGGTTAATTATATATGATATAATTGGCTAAATGTTTGAGATACATTATTATGGAGAAAATTAGATATAAATATGATTTATATCAAGTAGAGGAAAAAATACTATAGTAGATATGTGATATCAAACTATAGGTTAAAAATATAATATGATTATATTAATTAATTAATTAATTAGTTAATTATATGATAATTAAACCAAATTCCATGTTCTGACATGGGTTAGTGGGATCTGTCGGTTATTGTACCGATGAATTAAAATGAAAAATGTTTTCATTTTGAATTACCCATCCGTCAATCGTCCAAAAAGAAATTGATAGCATGTTGGTGAAAATCTAAATGATCGCTTATGTAAAACGAGAGCCTATGCGATAGTCCTCTCTGCGTAGTCTTCCTTGCGCCTAAACGATTGCACACGGTCGCCTACACGACGCATAGCTTCTCTAAACGATCGTATAGCGTGCCGATTTTACTAAACGATCGTGTACCTTTTCCTAAACGATCGTCCAATAAATCCTACACGATCGTGTAGTTTCTCCTAAACGATAAGCATTTCTGCTATGCGATAGCGCCTTTTTCCCTCCCACTTGCTTATCGTCTACACAATTTGTGTTTCCTCCTTCCTCTACCAAATTCACCAAAGACTACCCTTTGGGTTTTCACTCCAAGAATACCCAGGGCTCTTTAGTGGCAGTGTCGTCCCCACAACATTCTTGTTTGTGCGATTGTTCGTGCTGCTATTATTGACGTTGCTATTGGCCGTTGGTAGATCGCTTGGAGGGTTCCACTGCTTAGAATGCCGAAGTGTGAAGAACGTCTTCAACTGGTATGCCACTCTTTCCCTTTTTATATCTTTGTCTTAGCATGCCATTAATTAAGTTTTGTTTGCATAACTGTATGTATTGAATATATAATATGTATTTCGGTCACGGTGAGATCGGAGCGATCCGAATGCGCTCATGGAACTCTTCAGTAAAAGATCCTTCAATTAGTATCAGAGCCAGGTTCTAATACTTCGATTTTATCTGTTGCAACAAAATGAGATTTACATTCATGGTGGGTGCATTTCTACACTAGTTTAATAGTTAAATTTTGTTGTGGATATGTGGATTAATGGAAGTTTTCAGGATGATTTGCCTCGGTTTAATTTAGATCCTTTTATGTTTGCGATTGTTTGTAAAGGCCCCTGCATTTTTGGGCAGTAATAATCGTTATCGTGTATATATTCAAAGTTTGTTTGAAGTTTTGAGTCGTTCGCCGAAGAAGCAGATCTGTGCAAGCGTTGCATAAGAGTGGTACACGATCTAGGCAAGCGTTGCGGTTCTTCGAGGAATGAGGCGATCTAGGGTTGATCGCATCATGCAGAAGATGTTCTACACGATCGTTGTTCATCGCATCGTAAAGATGAAGGAGTATGTGATCGCTGTTGAACGCATCGGTTAAACGATGGGGTATGCGATCAAGAGTTGATCGTATCGTGTTGACAATCGGATACGTGATTGCTGAGTATCGTTTAACGCGTGCGTGCGCTAGACGATCGTTTAGGTCAGCAAGCTTCATCGCTTAGTAACTGACTAAACGATCACTTAGCATCGCAAGGTAAATCGTTTACCTAGTTGCACGCATTGTGTAGATGATGAGATGCTTATAGATCGCTTAATGCGCGCGCGCTAGATGATCGTTTAGGTCAGCAAGCTTCATCGCTTAGTAACTGACTAAACGATCGCTTAACATTGCAAGGTAAATTGTTTACCTGGTTACGCGCATCGTGTAGACGATGAGATGCTCACATATAGTTTAAAGCGCACTCACTAGACGATCGTTTAGGTCAGTAAGCTTCATCGCTTAGTAACTGACTAAATGATCGCTTAGTAATGTGAGGTAAATCATTTACCCGTCTTCGCACTACACGATCGCATAGACGATCAGGCTTCGCAGCCTCGTCATCGTTTACGTGATCGTTTACTTATGCTTCTATCGTTTAGTGTGTGCTGAACGATCGTCTACCTGCAGTGTTTGCTACACGATGAAGACCTCCTGGCAGTTCAATACCCGGTTCGCCTATGAACTGGTTTGCTCGATGAAAAATGTGATAGATAGGATTTTTTCATTTCGATTTTTGTAAAGGCTCATCCCGGTCCATTAATCCTTTATTTATTACATGTGATGTATGTTTTTATATGTCATATGGTATGCACATATAGTAAATCCCACCTTAGGTTATGCAATGGTCATGCATCATCTCTTTATTGTAATTGTTATAATTTAGAGAAGCATGATTTAATTATATAAGAGCATGCTCATGCATCATATAATATAAGAGTTATATTTATGCATGCATAAAAAGCATTGACATGCACCTAAACGATCGCACACTATCACCTACACGATCGCAGTGCTTCTCTAAACGATTGTATAGTGTGCCGATTTTACTAAACGATCGTGTACCTTTTCCTAAACGATCGTTCAGTTCTCCTAAACGATAAGCATTTCTGCTATACGATAGCGTCTTTTTTCATCCCACTTGCTTATCACCTACACGATTCGTGTTTCCTCCTTTACCAAATTCACCAAAGACCACCCTTTGGGTTTTCACTTCGAGAATACCCGGGGCTCTTTAGTGGTAGTGTATTCCCCGCGACGTTCATGTTCGTTCTGCTGCTGCAGGGAGTTATTCGGTTGTGTGGCAAAATGGGATAAATGAAAATTGATTTTTAATTATTTCAAGTGATCAGAATTCACTATCGAGTTGATGATCGAGTATCTACACAATTGTTCTTTAGAGCCTATGCGATAGACTTATCTTACTAAACGATTAAAAGCTTTCCGATATGATAGCCTTGTTTCTACTCGATCGTCTTCCTCCTCCAAACTCCAAACTCCAAACGTCACCTCTAACCAAAGAATTAGCTAGAGCCCACCACTCTTAGATTCTCACACCGAGAATACCAAGGTCACCAAGTTGTAGTGTCCTGTTTGGTTCGATGATCGAGTTTTTTCTTGTTGGTGTTCGAGGGAGTTCGTGACTTGTTCGATGTGTTCATGAACAAGTACGATCGAGGGATTAACTTGAAGAATGGTTCGTCAAAGGTATAATCTCTTAATCCTTTGTTTTTATTTAGAAAGCATGCTGTAATTTAGGTTTTATGCGTAATCTGTTCTATTGACTGTAAATGTATGCGTTCAATCGAAATGAGACTTGGACGATCAGCTTCCGCTCAAAGGTTCTCTATCAAAAGAGTTCCTTCAATGACGACCTTGCCACTCTCTAAATTTGGGGGTGGGATCAGTCTAAGTAGATGCGTTCAACATAAATATTGAGATTACTTGCCTGTAGTTGGATACTTTGTATAACACCTATGCATGTAAGCCAAAACAAAAGTAGGTGACTAGAATCAACACATAATAACAACTCCTCACTATAACAAATATGACTTACTATAAATTTTTGATATAGCCTTTTAAAAATAGGCTATAAAATCTCACAAAAAAAAAGGGAAAAATGTTAAAAATGAAATTTGAGGATGGAAGTATCATGTCACTAACCTCTACCCTTCGTCAATGCACAAAGCCCTAATTTCTCTCTATTTCTCTTTTTTCTTTTATTCATTGCTACACCGAAAACCTAAATCCCCTTTCTCTAAAATCTTAGTCCTTATTTCTCTCAAATCCCAACTTTTAACACTTAAAACCCACCCTTCTCTTAGAACCCAACTTTCACCATGGATGAGAATGTTAAAGTTGCAACCCGACTAGTCAATCGATTGAAAACCACCACTTTTTTCTCGCAATGCCACTTTTTTAAGTAGTAGGGTAGCAAAAGTGGGGTGTGCCACACATTTAAAATCTTATTCTTCGTTTTTTTCAATCATCTTCTAGCGACTGTCAACCATCTAGAAATTAAGGAAGAAATGTCAAAAAGGAATGTCAATATTAGATTTATTTAGATTTGTATAGATTTTCTATTTAAATCTTTTATTCTATATTATTATATTTTCTAATTTTTAGGAATATTGGGTGTTTCTTCTTGTATCTACCCTAATATAAATGGGTGTTCATAGATCTCAATTGAAGAATGAAATACAACAGAAATTTTTTCAAATTACCTAAATTTATTTGTTAGTTCATTGCACGACTCATTAGCATTTTGGTTTTTAATAATTTATTTTTGTCTCTTAGTTTTGCGTCACAGTTTGGAGGAGTCACCCAACATATGATGATGGATGGAAGCGTTTGATTAGTATTATCAAACTTTCGCACAAATTTTTTTTTTCATTTGAATCACATCACATCTCACTATGGTGGCATTTGGACGAATTTTTTTAAAATAAATAATGACAAAAATAGGGCTGGAGGAAAACATTTTCTAAGAATAGGTGTTTTGGAAAATTATTGACAAAATTGGGATAGTGGAATCGTGTACCGGGTACACGATTTCCATGTGGCAAACTCGTGTACCGGGTACACGAGTACTGTTTAATCAAGTCAGCACCACGTCGACTACTGGTTGATCGGTCAGCGCAAACTCGTGGACCCAGTCCACGATTTGCTTTTTTTTTTTAAAAAAAAAAAAGTTTGTTGACCATTTTTTTTAATTGTAGATGTACAACAATATTAAAACTTTAGGAATTGGTCCACAAATTCCTTCATTATTAAACTTAATTATATATTTAATCTACAATGAAAACATCTTGCACTCATATTAAAAAAAATACTATGATATTAAAGAATATTTACAATTAGTTATTTAATTTACAATTTGAAAATGATACAATGTGGGATTTAAAAACGACTCCTTGGCCCTTACCCCTCATGGGGTTGCCTTCGTGTCCCTCTAAATTAGGTTCACCATGTTGTTACTGTCGTCTACGACGAACACATAACCTTCTACATTGACCAATTCTGGTAAGTTATTCTGCACTGAATATTGTTGAACATCGCATAAATATTAAACAATATTCATATCATATATATGGAAAATGTCTGATTTTAAATCTCTTACCATGCAGTAATAGTAAGCACCGCCAGGTGTGATAAATCACCTCGTGATCGAATTGTACTATAATCGTCTGATACAGCTGGCCCATTTGTTAATTCTACCTATGCACAACGATCATGTCGTCCATGCCAGTAGGATAAATATTCCATATGGATTAGACGCTAGTCTTGGTCGTGCTTACCTCTCAAATCGATCTGGTGTAGTGCTGGGAGTGTATAGGACAACGAAGGTATTGTTTGTCGCAGACCAAATTGTCTCAACCCACGATCTGGATGATGCCACTCTACTATATAGAAGTATATAAGAGGGTTAACGGTCAACCAGATGTCTTTACCATTACGACAATAATCAGGTAAGGATGACCAAATCTGTGTGTATGACGTCCAAATAATCTGACAAAAAAAATAATAAGTATACATATAAAATGTTTTAAATATTCATTTATATACACATTTACTACCTAATTGTGCATCAGCATGTCGAATATTTTTCTGTACACGAGCAACATATTTATTAACTGTTCAGAGGCAGCTAATACACCACTCCATATAAAATTATAAAAAATAAAATTAATTTATATTCTTACATAAAATGGTAATGAAATAAATATATAAATGAAATAATACTTGGCACTAAGTGGACGATGATCTGGGGCCTGTAGTTGGACTTGTGGTGCTATAATTGGAAATCTATCATAAGTTCATACTTGTAATAGTATCAGTGGCCTCGCTATTTCCAACGCTTGTGCATTGGAAGCCCGACAAAGTTCTCTATACAACCATGCAAGACATGCACCACCCCACGAGTACGTACCAGCATGCTCGAAATCAGACAATAGTGGGAGGAACATGAGATGCACCAGAGTATTTGACTTGTCAGCAAATAAAAATTTTCCAATAAGCTGCAGGATGTATGCTCGTGCATACCTACGTACACTAATGTTGTCGGCATCGGGAGGTAATTCTGGAAACTAGGACGCCAACCAAGGGATACTCAATCTTAATCCCTCCAAATCCTTTCTTAGAATGCCAAAGAGCTCTTCACAAACGTTCTTCCAGTCATACTGTAGTAAACCTGTCAATGGTTGTCTATCCACTCATAACCCAAATTGTATGGCAACATCTTGCAGCATGATCGTACATTTCCAACAAGGCAGGTGAAATGTGTGGGCTTCTGGTCTCTAGCGCTCAACTAGAGCAGTTATAAGGTGCCAATCAAGCTGGATGAAACCAATTTGTGCAACCCCAAGAAAACCTGCCTGCTGAGGAATAATGCGGTGATCAAATGGGATAGTATGCTGTACAGTCGCATCCCTTCTCTGACAGCTCAACACTACAGTGGAAGAACTATCCCATACTGTCTGTGAACGATGCATATTTTGTTTGTACAATTGTACAAGATTAAAAGGACCAGGCTTCATTACCTAAAAAGTTCAAATTATATTACATAATAAAATCCATGATATAAAAGATACGTAAAAAGTACATAAAAAAATACAATAACATAAAATAAATTTATTACTTGAATTCATTACATAAATTCATTAGAAGTACATAAAGAATACAAGTACATAAAATATACAATTACATGAAAATTATAAGTAGATAAAGAATACAAGTACATAAAATTTACAATTACATAAAAAATATAAATACATAAAGAATATAAATACATAAAATATACAATTAAATGAAAAATATAAGTACATAAAGAATACAAGTAAAAAAAAAATACACCTAATGACCTGAAGACGACGAAGCACCCAGTGTACGTTGTGGACAAGTGCGTCTATTATGTCTTTCTCTTTTGCAAATTATACATCGCACTTTTTGGCTTGCTTCTCTCCAATCTATTTCATTATGAATGCACGTACTTTTTGGCCGACCTTGTTCTCTTAATAAGTCCGCATTTGGACGAACTTCTGTAAATGATAATTCTGGCCAATAATCTGGGTGTTGAATCGGATGGAAGCGGCCTTCATAACAACGCTTGAAATTGAACAATTTGTAGCATTCATCAATAAGTGGTAGGTATATCATACGCATGTATTTACAAAATGCAATTACATGAGAGCATGGAATCATGAATGATTGCCACTTATTGCAAGAACATGTCCCTTCTTTCAAGCTCAAAACTTGGGTATGTTGTCCTTTATAGGGAGAAATCATACTTATACCAATTTGTACTTCGAAAGTTTGGCTTTCCCTGTCAATGGATGTCACCATATGTGCCGATGCTCGTTTTTCCCACCTCTTTAGTTTTTTAAGGACATATTCTCTATGTCCCCACGATCGAGTGCTTCATTGATTTCGTCTCCGGCGTTCAAAATACAATGTTATGCGATAGAATATTAGTCTAACCAAAGAAGTAATTGGTAATATTCTAACACCTTTGAAAACACCGTTCATGCATTCAGCTGCATTGCTTGTCATCTACCCATAGCGGTACCCATCGTCGTGTGACTGTGTCCATTTTTCCAAGTCAATGTCTGAAAAAAATTCAAGACATTCAGGGTGCAATTGTTTCAATTCTTTCATGCACCGAATGAACTTATGCTTTTTGGCTTGATTTCCGGCTTTAAACACCAATTTTTTTAGTTGCTTTGATTTGTATTTTGTATTGAAATTACTAGCAACATGGCGAAGACAATATCGATTGTACGCTCTAGGTTCACTCCAACCAATTTCTTCATTATTAATTGTAGCAAGAATGCCCTTATGTCTATCAGAAATCAAGCAAATACCCTCTCTTTAGGTAACATATTCACGCAATGCCCACAAAAACCATGTCCAATTAGACGAATTCTCACCTTCGACGATAGCAAAAGCAAGGGGAAATATATGTCCGTTTGCATCAGTAGATAAGGCTATCAATAATTTTCCCTTATACTTTCCGTAGAGATGAGTTCCATCAATCTGGATTAATGGCCTACAATGGTTGAATCCTTCTCTTGCAGGACCAAAAGACTAAAAAACTCGTCCAAAAATAGTCGTACCTGGCACACTAAAGAGAAGAAAAACCAATCTGTTCGTGTTTCTAGATTGTAATGAACAAGTGCACTCAACCAATACGGAAGCTCCGAATATGATTTCTCTCAATCACCAAACACAGCAATCAACACTTTTCTCTTGGCTTGCCACACCCGTTTGTAATTGACATTATAGCCATATTATTTTTTAATGGCTTCTTGGAGTAGGGCCACAGGTACTCCAGGATCAGCTCTAACCAAATTTTGAATTTCAATACTCATGAAATTTGAATCAAGCTGTGAATGATCCTGTGTCAATTCTGAAAACAAACATGAGTGTTCTCCTTAAAGTTTGGTGATTTCGAACATCCCATGAGTTTTACGCCGACATTCTGTAACCTCCAAGCACAATCGTCACTCCATAATTTACATTTAACATACCTAAGATCCTGATTTAATTCCACTACGACAATTTCGTAGTGTTCTGTCACACTATTTTTTTACAGCAAGCTGTAAATCTTCTTTGGTATTAAACAACATTCCTTTTTGTATTAAACTATAGTTATCTACACCTATATTCCTTTCTTCCAAAGTAAACCCTAGTTCATACGTTGAATTTGTCATTTCCCAATCTATTTGGGTGGCCATTTCTGACGGTACCAACTCAAGATCATGTTCACCACTACTGTCATTTCCAAATAATTCATCAACTTCAACGTCAATGTCACTATCTCCATCATTTTCAGGTTCAAGAATAACTAAATCTTCAGGACGTCTCGGCATATTTATTATGATTTTTTCAACTGTTATAGTTGAAAAAAAAATATTAATATGTCAACCCAACAAAATCCAATTTCTAAGTTTAACATATAAGATTTAAATATTATACATTTAAATCAACCCAAATCTAAGATTTATAAACTATATATTTAAATTAGTCCAAACAAATAAAAAAAAATATAAGATCTGAGATTTAAGGTCTACAAACATATATAAGATCAACCCAACAAATACATATAAAATCAGCCCAATAAATTCATATATTTCTAAGTTTAACATACATGTTTAAATCAACCCAAACAAATAAAAAAATATAAGATCTAAGATTTCAGATCTACAAACATATACATATAAGAGCCCAATAAATACATATAAGATCAACCCAACAAATTCATATATTTCTAAGTTTAACATACATATATTTCTAAGTTTAAATCAACCCAAACAAATAAAAAAATGTAAGATCTAAGATTTAAGATCTACAAAAAATGTAAGATCTAAGATTTAAGATCTACAAACATATACATATAAGATAAGTCCAACAAATACATATAAGACCAACCCAATAAATTCATATATTTCTAAGTTTAACATACATATATTTCTAAGTTTAAATCAGCCCAAACAAATAAAAAAAATATAAGATCTAAGTTCAGACGATTATATATTGAAAAACAACTAGAGAAAGACTTTTATCACAGAAGCGTTCGAACGATTTTGGGACGGACGAATAAATGGAGGACTCGGTGAGAAAAATCGAGCAAAATCGGAACTTTAGAAGATTTCGGTGAGGAAAATCAAGGACTCGATGAGGAAAATCGAGTAAAAGAAGCAAGATTTTGGAAGGCAGAAAGTAAAATGGAGCAAAATCGTTCGAAGGTATTTCGGTGAGGAAGAAGAAGGGGTGAGCGGCGATTTAATGAGAGGAAGTCATGTATCGGGTACACAATTTCCTCAGTCAACCCTGCATAACTGCCACAGTAGATTGCACGTGCCAGATGGACAAGGACTCGTGTACCATGTACACGATTTAGAGCTAATCGTGTCCCCAGTACACGATTTAAAAACCTATTTTTGGGAATATTTTCCCTCAAATCCTATTTTTGTTATTATTTATTAAGAAAATATTATTTTTAAAAAAAAATTCCATTTGGAGGAGCTATCTAGTCATTGGTGCCTTCAAGAAACTCTCTTTCTTTATTTGACGAAAAGTTGAAGAAACCAAACTTCAATAGGATGGTACTCTCATTAAGCTTGTGAACTTCTCTAACTTTGTAAATTTTATGTTTTTTGTGTAAATTTTATGTTTTTTGAGTTAATTGGTTTTTTCCCTTTTATATTAGTTTTCGAAGAGTCCATATGCCTTGAAAAAGCATAACAAAAAAGTCCTAAAAATACTTCATTGAGTCAAAATAGTAGTTGTAGTTTGGGTGTTTGATAATTTCTCCCTTCGTATTTTTGTTATTTTTACTTGAAGAAATATATTTATATTATGTTTCTCATATGTGTCAAGACTTTCATTAGGATTTGATATTGTGTTACATGGTTGTTGGATTTAATTCTGTAAGTTAGGTGTAGAAGGATATAACAAAAATGGAATAGAATAAGCTATTTCTATTATTGTTTGATCCATACATGTCCAATATTAACAACCACATTAAGGATAAAAATAAGGAAATAAGACCAACACTAAAAATAAATTAAGGCTAGAGGTGAAAATGATCTTGTCAAATAAGTTTAGGTTGTAGTTGTACAAGGATAAACCATGACAACTATCAATAAATTGGATGAGAATTAGATTTTTATACAACCAGCTGCAAGGACCCTTTAATTTAACTTCAAAAACTGCGAGTTTGAGCTAGTATTGGTTGGTCTTATCTATTGTAGTATATTGTTTTTTTGTTTTAGCATTGACGACAGTATGTGCAAACCATTTTCTTTATTTAAAAGCCTCATAATATGTGGTTTAGAAATGTTGAATTGTTTGAGAATGTTGGTTTCATATTCTTAGAGGAGCTATCCATTGAATATATTTATTTACTATTAAAGTTGACTGTTTCCCTTATTACTGTAATCCAAATTTTGCCTTTGTTGTTTACTGGAGAATTTCACTTTGTTTACAACTGAAGGAGTTGTTGATTGTATTTTGGTCTTTACTTTTATAATTCTGGTCATCTAAGATTGCCTTTGGATTTCTAAAATTATTGCTTTTACAATTTCAATGGTGCCTTTTTACTTGCCTTTATAATTTTGGTTTCTTGGTTTGATGAATGCATTAGCTTTGCTTGTGGCCGCTGCAATTTAACTGTACCTTTGAGTTGTTCATTGATAATTACTGGTAGTGGAAGAGACATATTTAGAATGTTGGATAATTTTTGTACTATACCCAATGACTTATTTGAGCTATTTGACTTTTCTAGTAGTATTAAAGTAAGTATTTTATGAGTACTATTATTTGCTCCTGTTATTGTAGTTTAGTTTGCTTTGTGTTGCTTTCAAAATACGTGGACATCTTTTCTTTTGTCTTTTTCATTTACTGAGATTGTTCTTTCTCCCAAAGCATTTATTGTTTACAATTTGGTATTTTCATATTTTCAATTTGGATAAGCCACTTGGTTGTTCTTGTTATCGAACTCTAAATATCATAATTTAGGCATTTTTAAGTGGTTTTGAGTAGGGGTGTACATAGTCCAGGTTGAGTCAAGTTGGAAGAATTTTGTAGACCAACCCAACCCAAAATTTCCGGGTTGGGTCACCGATTTTCGTGAGGCCGGATCTACGAGAGTGCAAGGGTTTTCATTTGGAGGGACGAGCGCGATGGACGACAGGAGGGACCGAGGGCGAAGGTGAGGGTTTTCGTTGGGTTTCTTTGTCGGACTGCGGCGGATTCGAGAGGGCGAGGGTTTTCGTGGACTGCGACGGATGCGAGAGGGTGAGGGGTTTCTTTTTGCTCGGTTTCTTTGTCGGACTACGGCAGATGCAATCGGCAATCGCGACTCACGAGGGACCGAGGGCAAGGGCAACTGGCGACTATTCCTTCTTTCCTTCACGAGGGACCGAGGGCGACTGTCGAGGGTTTCATTTTGTTGTCGCGGCCGGATATATATATATAAATATGTATATATATATATATATACATATATATATATATGCTCGAGTCGGGTCGGGTCAACCCGACCCTGAAAGTGAATAACTCGAGACCTAACCCAAAGTTTAAATTTTTTAATAATTTTTAATCCAACCCTTACAGTTTAGGTTTGACAGTCTGGGTTGATCGGGTTATTGGGTTTTTTGAACACCCCTAATTTTGAGAGTCAAAGTATCCTATATGTTTATTTTTAGGTGGTTTTGAGAGTCAAAAAGTCAAAGTATCATTTAGGCACTCTTATTCTATAAAAGCTACTATGTTTATCAATTTTTAACTATTAATTGATACGCATCCTACGTATTGTTCATCCTATGATGTTTAAAAGGAAATTTTGTAAAATATCTAAAACTTTAGGCATGTAGCTTTGAACAGATAATGTTCGAAGGCATCTTGGTCTATAGCTCGATGCTTTACCTATCAAACCAAATAATTATTACACCTACCTCATCCAAATTAGTAATTTTCATGAATTATTGATGCTATATGACTATATGTACGTTCCTTAATTTTTGTCATCTCCATTTTTCTAAGGTGAGGAGTTAATGCTATAAGTTTTCAGATATAAAGAGCTTTTTCATTAGAAGGTTGCGAATTTCATATGTTTCTTTCCTATCATAACAACTATCGACCTTCACAATGATGCTGGTTTTTTAATCTACTCACAATGATGTTGGTTTTTGAGTTTACCCTTAGAGAAATTTCTTTAATTCGTCTCTCTGAGGGTACTTGCCCTGCTTTTAGTTCTTTTATTTTGTAATGTTTAGAACAATTGAAAATGTTGTCCAAGAAGATTGTTTAAGGAATCTCTCTTTATTGGTTGATCTGCAATATTGTCTTAGGAGATTGTTTCAGATTCAAATTTCGTGTTGTTTTATGGGTCACAAGATTGCATTGATTAGATTTCTTCCAAGGTAAGTTGCAATTTTATTTGTGAGGTGGTCCTAACTTTGATTACTCAAGGAGGAGATCACATTCTTCTTGAGAAAGAACAAAGGTAAATTTACAATCTATCGAGTATGGAACTCTTTTAACTCTCTTTTTTTTTTTTTTTTCTATTTTATTTATACAGAGAATTTAAACTCAATTGGTGAAATAAAGAGCACCATTGCTAGGTAAGTAAAAAGAGACCTCTTTCTTATTTGTCATTTGTTATAATGTTGCTCTATATTAAGTTTTTGTGATGAAAAGAAAAAAAATCAATAAATTTCTACAATTTGCTTCACCTTTTCCTTCGCATCACAAATTTTGGTGGGAGTTTCACTTGATATTTAGAAATAGAAAGGAAATAGTTCGTTTAGTAGGTTTTAGATTTGTATTTATGATTGTTTTGCACTTCATCACTATATCTACATTGTTCTTGAAAATTCATATAGGAGAAATGATAAAGTGGACAAATGCATGTTTTTCCATGATTCTTAATTCTGTTTGTGTAGTTATTTTCATCTCAATATTGGAAACAAAATTATAAATCAAACTGGAAGTTTTTGAATGACTGGTTTTATAGCTATGGGGTTCTCTTTTTTTCCATTTTTTTCCTTTTGATATTTTTATTTGGTATGTAATGGCATGCAAGTGTACGAGAGAAAGCAGTTAATGTGTTTTACATTGTTGTGCTTTGCAAAGTTGGTGCAGTAGATTCAAATAGTTAGGATTTGTAAACACTTGGAATCTTCTAAGTTTAAAACTTCCCATTTGTAAGATAATTTAGTTGCTAAAAATCATCTTTGTTACTTAGTAAAAGTATATTTCTTTTAGTATTGAATTTGGAAGTTGGTGATGTGTTGTGAATATGATGAAATAATGGTGTATATTGCGATGGTGATGTATGCATTGTACATGCAAGCTTTCCTATTAAAATCCAAGTATAAATCCTACTAGGTTGCCTGGTAAGCCCAGGGTCGAACACGGGGACTATTGAGACAATATGCGACAGTAAATTATGATTCCTTTGCGGTAACAATCAAACAATAAGTTGGTTGGTATGTTTGGTTAAAGTATAAATCCTATGCAGTGGAATTGAGAAAAGAGTTAATAACAGCGAAAGTTACAATGAGTATGCGGGGAACGGGTTGAGAAGGGATTTAGCTAACACTTCAAGTTATGCGATCATGCTATACACATACAACAACATGTCATCTCTCAATGCAAATGCTATGACTCCTAATTTTAGGAGGCATGCGATGTATATGATAATGTCTATAAGATTTATGTCTAAGCCTCTATTCTTGTCTATGCAATGATGAATGACACACACATACACAAGGCGACCGCATACTATCATATCCTATTTCTAGGATGCATGCAATGCATGATAGCAAATAGAACTTATCTCTAAGTTTCTATCTCTTGCTTATGCAGTTCTAATCTGACTTTCTCAAGCCTAGATTCTAACCTAACTCTCTCAAGTCTAGGTTCTTTCTTTAGACTACTCTCTCAAGTATCTCTAAAGGGTGATGGATGCACATATAAGACAAGATGATCGCATAAAATGAAGATCTTAGGTCATGTTAGCTAAGTGCTTCTCAACCCATTCGAAAGTTTAGTTACTCATGCGTAATGTAAATAGAGTGAACAGATATAAAGATGCAAATTCCATTTTATAAATGAAATCAGAATACGGAATGTCAATGGTAAATAAGGATAGGGAGTCTGGTAGCAATGTCTTGCTTCCCGAGACTTTTACATTGTATTTTACTCTACTCTGCCCAAAAGAATGTTCTTGCTTTTGCAAGAGTCGGCCCTCTCTCCATTCCCAGCGCTTTCCGGCAGTCTCTCGAGATGACCAGGGACGATCTTTCGGCGTCTTCTCTCTTCACTCGCCTCCGCCTTCTAAGTATAAAAATTACAGACTATGACTATCTATTATCTTTATGTATATGGTGAAAGAGAACTCCAAAATTTTGAACTGCTGAACTCCTTTAACGAAGGTGGCCTTCGGTATTTATAGAGCTTCAGGGTGAAGAGCTTTTCTCTCAAATGATTGCACTGATGGGATGTCATTAATAAAGGATCTCATATCTAAGAGTTCCATGAACGCGTTCGGATCGCTTCGATCTCACAGTGGCCGAAATACAAATATGTACATTCAACATACAGTTATGAAAACAAATACTAATTATCGGCATGCTCAGAACAAGATAAATAACAAGGAGATAGAGTTCCTTACCAGTTGAAGACTATCTTCAAACTTCAGAATCGTGTAGGATTTGCTGAACGATCGTTTAGAAAAAGATATACGATGGTTTAGCTAAATCGGCACACTATACAATCGTTTAGAGAAGCTATCTGATCGTCTAGGCAATAGTGTGCGATCGTTTAGGCTCGAGGTATACGATCGTTTAGACGAAGAATGCTATCGCATAGGCTTTCAAGCGATCGTTTTGAATCACCAACGTGCACTTCACAAATTCTTTTGGGCGATTGAACCACTACACAAAAATGAAAATATTTTTCATTTTAACCCATCGGTTACCATAACCAACGCTGCCCACTACCCACGTCCGAATGTGAAAAAATGATTAATTATCATATAATTAATTAATTAATTAATTAATTAATTATATGATAATTAATCATTAATCATATTATATTTATATTCTATAGTTTGATATCACATATCTACTATAGTATTTTCTCTTCTACTTGATATAAATCATATTTATATCTAATTTCCTCCAAAATAATGTATCTCATACATTTGCTAATTATATCATATATAATTAACCAGTCCAATTATATCATATATAATCGAACTTTCTCTTGTCAATTTGAACATTTCAAATTAATCCAAATACTGATTCTCGACTTTTATCCAAGCTACCAGGGGACCTAATGAACCTGTGGCTCGAAGCTCCAATGGTACGTGAATAGCTGACTAAACTCTTTAGCCACGAGATTCACCATCCGTTAACTGTCAGTGATTTCACTAAAGACCAACAGCTGAACTCTTCTTACCACAGATATATTTCTGTGTCCATCGGATATAACCAATCATAAGTACGATGACCCTTCACATATGCTCGTGAGTACAACTAGGGCAATTTACCGTTTTGCTTCTGTAGTTACATCTCACTCCTTAAGTACCACTGATTCTTTTAATTAATAATACAACATAGTCTAACTATGTGTGAACACCTCTTGGGCCAAGAGAAGGTGTGTGATGCCACATCATTCAAGCCCCAGAATCAGCCCTTAAGGGAGCCATCTATCTACTTATCCCTGCCTCAGGGAAAGAGTGAATTTCATCTTGTGTAGCTGAGTTCCCAGCTCCCAAAGAAGACAAATCCCCAAAATAGTAGGTTTGAATCGGCGAACTAGCCACTCGCACCTATATAAATCAAAGGACTGCCTTCAATGGCAGGAGTTCCTAACTCACTCAGGATTGAGGTCATGTTACCTATGGTCATCCTAGTGAAGTGAAGTCTCTGTCATGAACAGTGTTATATAACGAGACGTTAACACTTCGTGGTCAGGTCTTATACAAACTCTTTGTATAAGATGCCCCCCCTCGCATATCCCCAACACGAATGATCAGGATCAAACCATCTGTGACAAGTCACAACACTTGTGACCATTCCACAAAGTGGGCCGCATCCTTAGCGTTACCAGGATAAGGTTTCCCTCCTATATCCATATACTACAGACCATTTTGGTTATCACTCAAGACATGATCTATTTGTATGTCATCACATACATGCTTGAGTCACATACAGATAACTAGGGATTTTATGTTTATTGGTTTGTGGTAAAGTAAATCAAACAATTAACTGAGAAAAATATAAGATGTGAAGTAAATATCATATATTAACAACACAAGCGTTCGTACATACTATTTACGGCATCAATCCCAACAATTAAATCTCTGTCTGATGCGTCCATTAATTGTCACCGAAAAGTTGAGTGTACTTTCTACAATGTGTCCTTAACGGCTTGTCAACTAAATTCGGATTCGACCGTCATCAACTTTCTGTCCCATCGTGATCTATTAAGCTTTCACCTTGATGAGCCATCTTTATGGGGCCAACTCTTTGAGCAGATCTTCACAAATGGATATGATCGCATAGCTTTGCAGTCACAATCTTCTAATGCGCTCGGGCGCTGAATTCCTTGGATCACAATTCTTCCTTGCACCAATGCATTTTCCTACACAAAATATGTAAATTAGCTGCTTTAATGCGATGCGCTCATGCAGTCACAATGTTCTCAACTTAATTCTTTTGGACACGATTTTACATATTTTTACCGTCGCAATCCTACATTGTTTTATATCTTTGTATTGTAATAACGTGCATTTCTGCCCGTTATCAGTTGGCTGCAACAACTACTTTAGAGCATATTTGGATTGACTTTCTTTTACTTAATAAGACCTTCTTTGTATTTTGAAACACTTATTTAAGCACTTAAAAAGTCAATCCACATAATGCCTTGATTTATGAGTAGAAATGTGCATATTCATTACTGATAGCCTATAACACTCCTAGTTCACCTCATAATTTCTCAATTTTGTCTTTTATATTATTTCTCAATGTTAAAGTAAAGTCTATGTCTCAAACTCCCATCTCCGACCCTCATATCTCATTTAGATGTTGGATTTTTGCAAGACTTGCATTCGGTTAAGGAGGAACACTAGGCTTTAAGTTTAATTCTGTTTCGTTTTGCATTTAGATTTGTAAATTGTTGGCTTGACCAAATGTCTAGTGCCTAAAGGCTTTGACTTTTCTTTAGTTATTGATCTATGTTTGCAAGAATACATCTTTAAAATAAATGTTTGCTTCAATCTTCTTGTTTATGTCAAATAACTATGTAAACTCTTGATATTATAAGTTTCTTGAATCGAAGGTAAAGGTTGTGATTTCTCTATTTTTGAACTTTGGTATATGGTCTCTTTAGTTGTATGCAGTATTTTTTCCCCTCATATTTGTGTTTTACAATTTTGTTTTACATCATGTTCAACACTTTATTGTAGAAAAATATTGTCACATTTGATAAATGAGTTTTGAGTTTGATGGTAAATATATGTTCTTTTTGTAGCAAGCAGGGATAAGAGACTTCTCAGATTTTTTAATGTAAATACTAATGGATGCATCATTTTAAAAAGGTGGAGACTAAAGGATACTTACATGTCTTGAGGAAACCAGAAGGTTGATGTTGCATTGTTTTTTTTTTGTTTATCTTAATGTATTTTGAACAACATGTTGACCCCACAAAAAATATGATTATTTTTATGGAATGTTGTATTGATTGAAGAATCCCATTACAAGCGATATTTATACTATTGAAAATTTATTTTGATGTAAATGTACTTGCATGCAATATTAAAGATTTATATGATTATAGTTGATTTTATAACTTCGTTTGTAATAGTTTGTTACTGGTATAAAGTGCTACATAAACTATATACAATTTGATAGTCGATTTTGATCAAATTGTATAAACTGCAATCAAAAGTCAATTATAGCATTTTTTTAATGCTATGAAAACTTTCCAGAACATGAAAACGCTTTGGAAAGTCTACGATAGCGTTTTTTTTAAAGTTATCGAATGTGGTATTTGTTGTAGTACCTCTGTCTGGCACAAGTTAAACTTAGTTAAGATAAGAGTTGAGTTGAACTTGGCACGCAACCAAAGTTGGATGTTCACATGTCACCCCTGGGGCAAGCCAAAACGAAGGGTGCAACCAAGTTCAACGTTTTTCCTATAATCTAAATAAGTAACTGAAAGCTTTGAATCATCTTGGACAAATGCATTATAGGAGAAAACAGAAAACAAAGGTGTTTGAGATGAGTAAAAGGTTTTGAGTGGAGGCATTCTGGATTTAAACCAAAAAATATCTCTTAGAAGAAGTGACTAAGCTTAAGGAGAGTGATGTTGCTTGGGTGAGAAGTGCAAGTAAATAACATTCCAAGAAGCTAGTTAGTGCAACATTAAGGTATAGGATAGGTTTGAATTTCCTTAGTATAAGATATGTTTGAGGACAAGCATTAATAAACATCGCATTGGAAATTCATCGTAGAACTAGAAGTCATAGAAAAATAGTCTAATCTCAATGAATGTTGGCCAACGCATGGTCTCAATCATTTAAAATCTAAGTATGCTTCATTATATCTTCTCAAGATGTATCATATTATAGCTTAAAACACATTTTGAAGTTAAGAAGCATACTTAGAAATTGTAGCATAAAAATCACTAGAAAGCATTCTTCATTTTACATTTAAACTCAACATTTTAAAAAAAAAGGGACTATGTGTCCACACATCAAACTATTTTGGTTAAGGGATGTATTAGGAGATCACTTAGTAAAATCATGTTCTAAATATGTAAACACGTCGCAATTCAAGTATTCATGTGTTGGAACTTCACTAAAACATGTGCCTTAGTTTATAGAAATCAATTCAAGATAAACGTTATGAAAACTAGTCGCTCACTATCTTATGCTACATCCCCAAGGGTTGTAGGCCTCTTCTATTTGTGTTTTCCCTGTGACAAGAATAGGTATCCTTGATTAATGTTATTAGCTCCTTTTTTTTTTTTTAATCTTAACTCTAGTATTCAAACTTAACATCTCACTTAGGAACTCTTACAACTCAACAACGTTTGGCCTATCTCAATGCATCAACCACACTTAGTTATTTACCTTGCAACTTGCGCATAGGCTTGGGTAAACGTTAGGCTACGTTCACCAAACTTAGGCATTAGGCATTTGTTGGGAATCGCACTTAGCGCGTCTCAGCTATTGGTACCTTCTACCATATAACCTTACGCTTCTCCTTGCACACACACTCTCGCCAATGTATAAGCACGCTCATGCACATCTTCGCTTGGCTAGTTACTTGCTTATCCATGGTTGCAGCTACCTGCTTGTTCATCCATCCAAAATTCTATATGTAAGTTTTAGCCTTAATAACATAATTTTCAGACATTATCTCATAAAATTTCCTTCTAAAAATCTATTCTAAACATTTTAATCTCTTACCTTACAATTTGAGCCTCTAATTTCTCTTGGTGAGTTCAGAATTCCCCAATCTTTTCAGCTAGGTAGGGCAATCTAGAAACTTGGAACACTTAAAAATTCTTTAGATTTCAGCTCTCAATCATTGAAATTTCCTCCCAATAGCCAAAGATCTCATTCAGCACTATTTGAACTTCAAATTAGCAGCAACATTTCCCCTTTGGCATGAGAGGATTCAACAAACTAAGCTTCTTCTTCGCAACATCCTTTTATATTAAGCCTTGCATGTTGAAGGTGCCTAATTTAGTGACACCTAGGCCACTAACCCTTGTTTAGGACTCTTAATCACACCACTTAACCCACTAATCGAGTGATTAAGCTAAGTGCTTCAGCTTCACTCCAACGCATAGAGCTAGCGTCCATACTAACACCTCTCTTGGCCAACACTTACTCTTAGCAAACGCCCCATTGCCTGGCCTTAGACACCTTCCTCAAGCCTTATCCGCTCATCCTTACCTCAAATAACCTCCATTGGCAATGCTCAGTGCCCCTCCAAGGTGATGTCGCTCGCCCATACCAATGCCTAGAACCTTGGGCAACCTCAATTTTCTAACCTCTGGTCCTCAACACTATGCCGCTTGCCAACGCTTTCACCTCTTCTACAAATGATCCATACTTAAAAACTCTAAACTCCAATCTAGCCCTCAACACACGCCTTATGCTTCACTTAGCCAATTTTCCTCTTGAGTACTTGGACGAATGGAATGGCATGGCATGACTTCAATTCCCCAAGCTCTCCACTTTCCTTCTAAGTGTTGAGTCTTCCCATTCCACCCAAAAGCCTCAAGTTACATACTTAGAGAATTTCGTTCTCAGTTTTCTTCTCTAAAAAAGGAGAAGAGAGACCACCACCACCATTACAACCATATTAAAGTGGCCACCATTAGAGCTAAATGGAATAAGAAATTGTGACTTGCATCTTGACATTTTTATTTCTTGCTTTTCATTACATTTTTCTTGGCATCTTTATTTTATATTAAGTTGTAGAGATTGAAAAAC
Organism: Benincasa hispida; assembly: GCF_027475165.1. NCBI lineage: Eukaryota > Viridiplantae > Streptophyta > Magnoliopsida > Cucurbitales > Cucurbitaceae > Benincasa > Benincasa hispida. The sequence goes on along the minus strand of NC_143484.1, from coordinate 47,810,988 downwards.
TCTATAATCTTAATATGAATACAATTTATTCCATATTCTATCCTTCCATATCTTTTTTTGTAAGCATGAGCAACTAAATTCTTAATGAGTTGAGGAAAATAAGCTAGCATTTTTACTAAGTTGGCATAAATAGGCGTTCATCTTGTCAAATGCATACATAGTGAGTTGCTGAGATCGAACCAAGAGATTGGTCTAAGTAGAAAACAATCAATTGCTTGAGAGAGTATGTGATTGTGAAATTTGTTAAACAAGAAAAGGAGTGGCTTTAGAGATAGAGTTAACCTGTTACAATCAAAACTCATTGCATGCATCCTAAAGATAGGACATTGTGGCTTAAAACACTGAGAGGTAAAGTTCATTACTTTATGAGTTTGTAGCATGAATGCATGTCTTATGTACTGCTTAGGAAGATGCTAGTGGACCTTCTCTAACCCTGTCTAATTATTGATATTTTCTCCATTTTTGACACACGCTGCTTCATATAGTGATTGTAATTGTCATCACACATTCACCATCATTCGACGCATTACCATTCACTTGGGTCTAAATAGGAAAACATTGCGTTCAAAGTAAATGATTAATCTCATTTAGGATTCAAAGCACGACATAAGGTTGTCATTCATTGCATAATTCAAAAGCTTAAAAATAATGTATCTATATACTTATATAGTTAATTCTCTTGTTTAATTTGAACAACTCAAATTAATACAAAACTAGTTGATACTTATTTTTTACCCTTACTAAGTTAGCAAGGGGACCTTATGAACCTACAAATTAGAAGCTCTAATGATACGAGATTAATTAATTAAACTCTCTAATTGAATTAATTAACATTCATTAACTGTAGGTCGCTCAACTAAAGACCCATAGTTGCAGTCTTCGCATTGTAGATATATTTCTGTGTCTATGGATATAACCAATCAACAGTTAGTCAAATCTTCACGAATCCCTCTAATGAATAGCTAGATCAATTTATCGTTTTACCCCTGTAATTACATCTAACTTCTTAAGTACCACTAATCCCTCTAATGAACAAGTAGTTCATAGTCCAACTATAAACTAATCTCTCTCAGGCTAGTCAGAGGGTGAGACTTCATTATTCAAGACCTGAAATCAACTACAAAAGGATTCATCTGCTTACCGTAATGACGCGAAGAAGAGAATTCCATCTTGTGTAGCTGTGTTCCAAGGTCCTTACTCGAATAAATCCCCAAAATGGTAGCTTAATGAGTTGGAAAATTTAGCCACCCTCACCTATACTGATCAAATGATCACCCTTATAGACAAGAGTTTACAACTCATCAGGATTAAGGTTGAGTCACCTATGGTCATCCTATTGAAATGTTAATCTTCTCAAGTAGTGGTGTTATAAAGAGAGACAAGTCATTTGGCGGTTCGTTCTTATAAAAACTCTTTATACAGGATACCTCTACTCACATTTCTCCACATGAACGATTAGGATCACATCGTTTGTAACACTGTACAACTATATCCCATAGATTCAGACTCTCCAAGTGACCTTAAAAAACTTCAGTGTGAGAGGCTTTGTAAATGGACCAGCAACATTGTGCTCTAAAGTGATCTTCGTGACAATCATGTCTCCTCAATGCACAATCTCTTGTATAATATGATATTTGCGTTCTATATGTTTTCCTATTTTATGGCTTTTAGGCTCCATGAAATTTACCACAACACCATTATTATCACAATAAAGGGTGATGAGCTTTGACATGTCAGGAACACGTCCAAGTCTATCAAAAACTTCCTAAGCCAGATAACTTTCTTAGGAATAATCTACCTCTATGGTAGATTCAGTAATACAATTTTTCTTTGTGCTTTGCCAGACTACAGCCCCACCATTAAGAGTGAACACTGATCCTAATGTGAATTTCCTAGAATTCATACTGGTCTGAAAATCAAAGTTAGTAAATCCTACAAGGATCAAATCCTTAGCTTCATACACAAGCATGTAGTCTCTCGTTCTTCGAAGATACTTTAGAATGGTCTTAACTGTGGTTCAAAGATCAATCCTAGATTGCATTGATATCTACTGATTATCCCTACTGCATAGTAAGTGTCTAGTTGTGTATACAACATGGCATACATAAGACTACCCACAGCCGATGCATAAGGATTTCATCTCATTGCCTCATCTCTTGAGAAGCCTTAGGACACTATTCCTTAGACAATACAATTCCACGCCTGAAATTTAAAAAATCTCTCTTGGAATTGCGTATCGAATATCTGACAAGCATATTATCAATATACGATGCCTGAGACAAGTCCAACGTTTTGTTTTTACGGATCCCTAATTATCTGGATCTCTAGAACAAATGCCCCACCCAAATATTTCAAATCAAGATGTCATAAGACTTAATCACATTATCAAATGTTATATTCCAAAATTGAGATGTATGTTTCAATTCATAAATGGATTGGTTAATCTTGCAAACCATTTTCTTTTGGCCTTGTTTAATGACTCCTTCTGGTTGCTACATGTAAATGGTCTCTTCAAGATTACCATTCAAAAAAGTGGTATTGACGTCCATTTGTCAAATTTCATAGTCATAATATGTGGCAATGGATAAGAGAATTCAGATCGGCTTAAACATGGCAACATGTGAAAAAGTTTCTTCATATTCCTCCCTCAACCTGGGTATAACCTTTTGCCACCAGTCTAGCCTTAAAGGTTTGCACCTTACCATCTACCCCCTTCGTCTCTTATAGATCTATTTGCAGGCTATAGGTTTTACTCCATTAGGTTGATTTACAAGACCCCAGACGGAATTAAAGTATATAGACTCCATTTTCAGGTCCATGGTCTTAACCCATCCATCTGTGTCCACATCACTCATTCCTGGTTATAGGTTAATGGATCCTCAACGTTGTCATCTAATATGATGGCTAAGGTTTTTGTTAAACCCATATATGGAGCAGGTTGATTCGTAACCCTCCCACTTCGTTAAGGCATCCCCAACTCTTGAGGGGGATGTGTTTGACTAGATGAACTAACATCAACAACTCTTTTTGATGTATTAGCCTCTTCAACGACTTTTATTTAAGTTTCAGTAGTTTCATTGAAAAGCTCATATACCACGACTTTACTGTGCAGCTTATGCTCCCTGATGTGGTCTTTTTCCAAAAATATACCATTTGTCGATACAAATACTTTATTTTATTTAGGATAAAAAAAAGTAACCACTACTCGTTTCCTTGGGATAGCCTACAAATAGACATAATTTTGAACACAGTTTCAATTTCTTTGAATTTTTCTCAAGCATATATGTTGAACAACCTTAAATCCTGAAGTGTCATAAACTACCTTTACGACCTCTCCATAATTCCAAAGGAGTTTTGGAAATACTTTTGGGCAGAACATTGTTCAAAATATATACTATAATTATTACTACATTACTCCAAAATGAGTCAGGTAATTGAGCAGAACTCATCATAGACCGAACCATGTTCAATAGGGTACTATTTCTTCTTTTCTAACACACTTTTTGCTGAGGTGTACCAGGTGTTGAGAGTTGGGATACGATTCCATGTTCTATCATATAGTTCAGGAATCTCAAATCCATAAGCTCTGCACTCGATCTAATCAAAGTGTATTAATGGTTTTACCTAATAAATTCTCAACTTCAACCTTATGTTCAATAAAAATTTCAAGAACTTCAAACTTGTGTTATATTAGATAAAGATACCCATACCTTGAATAATCATCTATGAAATAGATGAAATATTCATACCCTCCTCTTGTCTTAACATTTATTAGACCACAAAGTTCTGGATGTATAAGTTATAAGGGTTTTTTTGCTCTACTCTATAACCTTTTCCAGTAAATGCTCATTTTTTCATCTTGCCTTCAAGGCATGACTCATATACAGATAAAAATGTGTCTTCTAACTCGCTTAGAAGTTCACTCTTAATAAACCTCTTAATCCCGTTGAGATTTATGTGACATAACCTTAGATGCCAAAGATGGACATTTTCTTTAGGAGAGATCTTTTGTCTTTTACTTTGAATTGTTGCAGTTCTGAAAATTTCAATATTGAAAAGCGCTTTAGATGCTAACGAACTTAACATATATAAACTACTCTCTAATTTGTAGAACAAATATTAATACCGTATTTATAAATAAATGCTTTATTTACATTATAATTGATGGTGTAATTCTGTTCCAACAAACATTTGACAGAAATCAAGTTTCTCTTTAAACCAAAAAATACTTAAACATCTTTTAATAAAAGAAAAGATTTCTTAAAGAGTAATTTCATGCCTCCCACTACAGCTGTTGAGACGACCTGTCAAATTCCAAACTGTATAGTCATCTCGCTAGTCCCAAGCTGCTGCCAAAAACTAATTCCTTGAAAATAAGAACGAACGTGATTAGTGGCTTCTAAATCAACTATCTAGGCTGATCTATCATTCTTCACTAGATAAGTTTCCAAAACCAGTAAATCATATTTACCTTATTTGGCCTTATTCTTCTCCACTAAATACTTAGGGCAATTTCATTTCTAGTGCCCTTTCTGGTTGCCATGAAAACAGTTTCCTTTTGGAACCTTGACTTTTTTCCCCTTGTGGGCTACAATTTGGTTAGTTTTATTCCCCTAATTACCCTTCTTTTCTTTCCATTTCTTGGTGCGAGAGGAAGAAGGCACAGACTTTTTCCCAGAGGTTGAACTTCTGTGAAAATTTTATAAGAAGTGGCAATATTTGCCTCTTCTTTCTACCCTTTGACTTTCATCAAGGACTCATAAGTCTGTAGCTCATTTAGAAGGGGTAGTAAAGTTGTAGTCTAGCTTGTTCATAATAGCATTACTATGGAATTGAAGGAAACTCCCAAGAAGAAATTTTAGGATAAAGCTAACTTGATTGGACTCATCAACAATGGTCCTGTTCATTTTCGCCACATTGAAGTGGACCATCATATTGAAAACATGTTCTCACACTGAGGTCCCCTCGTTCATATGGACATTAAAAATGAACTTTAGAACATCGTGTTTGATCTGTGTGGATGATTGACCAAACATCTCTCATAATGAATCCATGATCTCGCATACAGTGACTATGATTTCATGTTTCTTTACTAAGACTTGAGTTAAGCTGGCAAGAATATATGCTCTGGTATTTTCATTTGCCTTCGTCCACCTCTCATATGCATCCTGAACATTTCAAGCTGCATTAGAAACGGGGACCTAAGGACACTCCTCCAGTAAGACAAACTTAAGGTCATCAATAATCAGTACAGTATTTATCGTATTTTTCCAGGTCGTATAATTATCACCAGTTGATTTGTTAGCACATAAGAGGTCAATTGTAGAGCTAGTCAGATTGAAGTTTGTTGAAACCAAACAAATTATTTATATTAGATACATGCATAACCTTTTAAACCCAATCAAGTTAGCAAAATTTTAATGTACCCTATGTGACATCTAATTTTGCAATGATACTTCAGTGATTTAGGGTAAAAGTCATCAAAGGGTGATCAGTCACCCCTTCAATGAAAATAGACACTCTCAACCATTTATTACACTAGAAAAACTACTATTCCTATAATAATCAATCACCATTGATTTAGTCAAGAAACTATTAACTTGCTTAAAATTTTTTGTAAGTATTACCCTTCAATTTAGATTCTAAAGTTCTATCCTAATGAGTCAATCGAAGGGAAAAATCGATCGAAGAAAAAACTAAATTGACCCTATCCATTACTGGAGTTTGAGTTTAATTCTATGCAAACACTTTCCAAAGGGAGACACAAGCAAACGATACCACGAGACCGAGCATGAAATCTCACTATCAAACTAAAGGAGACCATGAGATATGTTGATACACATCCCTCTCCCACTTACTATAAATACTTTTTCCATTCACCTTGATATTGACCTATGATAATACCTTCCTAAGGGGACACGAGCGCAACAAGACCGAGCATAGATCTCATGGTGTGAACTTTTAGAGAGAACGTGAAAAGAAAATGACATATTATATATATCTTTTTCCTCCCACTAAGTGTTTTAAATATAAGGATTTTACTTAAGTAAATCTGGCTAATATGTTATCTAAGTCTTTTGCTAAAATTTGCCCAATATAACTTTTATATTGGATAGTATAACAATATATGACTATTATTTATTAAATACTTTAATAGATTTAATCAAGTATTGCATGCTTATAAAATATTTGACTAATTCACTTTCCAGGTCGGTTCCAAGGTAGAGGTTTCATTTCCATCCGTTTAAATATCTCAATCTTAGACATAACCTTCCTTAGACAAAGGTCCCTTATAGGTAAAAAAATTTTAATTTAATCTTTTATGCTTTCAATTTAATCCCATTAAAAAGAAGAATAAAAGATTAACCTATTTCTAATCATATTAGAAATATTTATAACATAGTCTAGATGAATTAATTTTAAACCATTTAAAACTAATTAAGACCTTATGTTTGCATGCAACTCTTGATTATTTAGATTTTAATCTATTTCATTAAACTTATAACTCTTATAAATTAATGAATTATTAAAACCTATAACATGCATTCTAATCACATTAATTAAATATAGAAATTATATTTACTAATTAATATCATGCTTAATGCATCTTCAATTTCATCATATAATATAACAATTATATTAGTTATTAAAGAAAATCATACATATCCATCATAAAATATAACAACTATATTAAAGTAGAGTGAATATGCTTAATAAAACATGCAATATAATATAACATTTGTATAAAATATGATGCATGTACATGCTTATAACATCATACAATCATATAATATAACGTTTATATTAAATATGATGCATGAATATGTATATCCTAAGGTGGGATTTTAAACTATATGACATACATTACGCAACATATAAAGTTTAATCATACATCATATGCATAAATTAAATAAACAGCAAAATAAACCAAATTTGGCACCCTTAAAAATTAATTAAATTAAGAAAACCAAATTATATCAATTTAATCCATAAATAAATGAAAAAAAATGCAACAATACCGCCAGAGAGAGGACTCGAACCCACGTTTGGATGCCTCCTTACGCATGCGTGTTAGTCTCGAAGCATAGCGACGCTCTAGGGCAGCGTAGCTACGCTACAAGGCAATTTTCCGCAGTGTAGCACTAAGCTGCGGCAAAGCGTTTCTACGCTAGTCATCAGCATTACAACACTATCACCTAGCATCGCAACGCTGTGGCACTGCGTAAGGCACAACATTGCAAAGTTGTATATTACGCTGTAGCACATGATGCTTTCTTCTGCTTCATTCTTTGTCTGATTTGCTCCGATCTTGATCTCCATCCTCAGCAACACTTGTCAAACTTCAAGACACAGACTTACAGACTTGATAGAACAAAATAATTGTCCAAAACACTGGGCCCTTACAATTGATCACATCGAAATTGTAAACTAGGGTGCCAAAAATCAAAATTAACTATTTCACAATATCCTCATACATTATGCAAAAATTCATCCATCTTTTCTCTAAATTTTCGTTTCAAAATTGAAAAACAAAAGCATGACCTGTCTCTGATATCAATTGTAGTTATTAAATTCCAAGCGGAAGCGTGTGAATGTAGTGCCAATATTTATCAATTTTCAAAACTCCAAAAATCAGAAAAACATAGGATAAACATCTGTGATTATAGCATGCTTTTGAGGAGAAAATAAGAGAAGAACATACCCTTGCATATTTTTCTTCACATAAATCATTTTCTTGTGTATGTCTCCACAAAAACACAAACTGAAAACACCTTCGCACGAACTGAACAACATGAATAATAAACTCAACAACGACACTACCACTCAGTTACCTTGCTATTCTCTAGAATAAGCACCAAAGATGTGTGGGCTCCTTGTTTTGGAAGGAAGAGTATTTTATGTTAGAGAGAGTTTCTTGAGAGGAAAAAATTTACAGAGAGATCAACGTTATTAAAAACTGTTTATGTTTATCATTCCTCTTCCTTTTGGTTATCTACACAAGAGAATGAATGAAGGGAGTTATAACTCCCTCCACCACTACACAGAATAACTCCCTCATATATATATAAAGAAATTAATAATGTCAATTAATTAACATTTCATAAATTAACTATTAAATATCACATATTTAATATTATTTGAATCATATTCAAATTATATTCTCTCATATAACCTATAGTTTTAATTTGAACCCTATTCATATTAGTTTTAACCTATAGTTTTATACGAATCTCATTCATATAAACAATATTTGAATCTTATTCAAATATTTATTTCTCTCTTATTATAAAGTACAATTTTGAATCTTATTCAAAACTAACTTTTTATTATAATGTATCTATAACATTAATTGTATCTTATAAAATCAATTCCCTCATTTAATTTAAACAATTCAAATTAATCCAAAACTAATTAATACTTATTTTTACCCTTAATGAGCTAGCAAGGGAACCTTATGGACCTACATATTAGAAGCTCCAATGATACGAGGTTAATTCATTTAACTCTTTAATTGAATTAATCAATATTCATTAACTGCAGGTCACTCATAAAGATCCACAGCTACAATCTTCGTATTGTAGATACATTTTCATGTCTGTGGATATGACCAATCAACAATAAGTCGACCCTTCACGAATTATTACCCTTTTACCCTTGTAGTTACATCTAGTTCCTTAAGTACCACTAATCTCTCTAACGCATAAGCAATTCATAATCCAGCTATAAGCTAACTCCTCTCAGACCAGTGAGAGTGTGAGACCTCATTGTTGAAGACCTGAAATCAACAATTAAGGGAGCAATTTATCTACTTACCCTAAAGATGAAAGAAGTGAATTCCATCTTGTATAGTTGTGTTCCTAGCATCCTACTCGAACAAATCTCCAAAATAGTAGGCTTATTGAGTCGAAAAATCTGGTCATTCTCACCCATGTAGATCAAAGGATTTCCCTTATAAACAGGAGTTCACAACTCACTAGGATTAAGGTTGAGTCACCTACAGTAATTCTATTGAAATGTTAATCTCTTCAAGTAATGACGTTTAAAGAGAGATTAGTCATTTCGCGGTCCGATCTTATACAAACTCTTTGTACAGAATACCCTCACTCACGTGTCTCCACATGAGCAATTATGATCACATTGTTTGTACATATTACAAGTATTGTAACAATTACAAAGCGGGTGTCACCAGGATAAGAGATTGAATTTTATCCATATACTACAGACCATTTAGGTTATTACTTAAACATGATCCATCTATATGTCAACCGCATACATGTTTAGGTTACATAAAATAATCTAGGATTTTAGTTTATTGGATTGAGTTAATGAAAACTAAATGTCGAATAAAATAACTCTTATTTTATTAAATAAATAATTTTTGTACAAAATTTACAAACTACGAGACTCACAAGATTTAGGGTACCAACCCCAACAAGTCACTTAGGAGATGGTAGCTGGAGATAATCAATGCAGTTGGTCGACTGAATTAGTTGTTGAAGTTGGTAGTCGAAGGTAATCGTTGCCGAAGTTGGTTGCTGATGGTGGTCATTGGAGTTGATTGCTAGAGATGGTTGGTGGCAATGGTTGAAAGAGGTGGTCAATGGATGGTGGTAGTAGCGAACGACAACCATAGTGGAAGTAGGGTAGAGGAGTGGTGAGGGTATTTTAGTAATTTTATGTATTATACAAATTAGGGAGAGATTAACCATTAAATATTCAAACATCATTTTCCTAAAAATAGATTTCAAGTATTTCTCTCAGCCAACTTATTTTATGAACTTATTTTTTCAAAAACTATTTTGAGGATTATCAAATATTCTAACTTTTTTTCAAAATATTTTTTTTTTAAGAAAAAGTACTTAAAAAGTTAAAACGGACAAGCTCTTAATCATAATAAAATTAAAGTTTATTTGTATTGAATATAGCACTATTCTCATTCTTGAATATGGCTTGAAACTTATAAAGTTGTTTCTTTATTTATCATAGACATATAATTAAATTTAATAATTTATGGGTTTCATATAAATTAAACTCTACGAGTTTTACTTATATCACACGTATTTCTTACTACTACACAATCCTTTTACATATTTATCCTGCTTATTTATACTGCCTATGCTTCTCTGTTTTGCAGGACACTCTCGACTCTCGACTCCCAAGATCTTAGGATATTCTCCATTGTAACTTCCTTAATATGCCATCGTCGCAATTCGTTAATGTTTGAAAATGGTGCTCCTTTATCCGAGGATCCTGTTGGTTGAGTGTTTTCTCTGTTGGCAGGGTCATTTGATAGCTGGTCTACCTCTTTGACCGTGGGGTACACTAATCAGAATCTTCCTTCGACAAACCTAATGTAGGATATTTTATAAGAAAATGATCAAAGAAATTGATACTTTTATGGATTGAAACATTAATTGTGGTTAATATCACAACATTTAAATTGGATTAAACATCAAATGGATGATGTTTTAGTTACAAATTTAATTTTTATATGTTATATTTGTATTTCATCCATTTGAATGAGTTAAGTTTGATTTTGGTCAAGTAACAACTCAATTGAGTTAAATTTGATAAATGTTTTAATTTTGTATTTATTTGATTTGATTTTTTTTTTTTTTGGAGAATTATTAAGTTGGTAACCTATAAATAACAACTTGTTTTTTCATTTGAAATATCTCGTTTCAATTTGAAGAGTTCTCTCTTTTCTTTCTTTCTTTTGATTTTGAATTTAGTTAAGTACAAGTATCCAAAAGTTCTGCAAAACTTAGTAGTTTGAGGTTGTTGTTCTATGAGATTAGTTATTGTATCCTACTGAGACAATCGTTGTAATTTGTTTGCAATTCATGCAGAGCGAATAATTGTTTTCAGGACAATGTTTTGAATCGTATTTGACTACCTTTTAATCTCCATAAGTTTTTTAGGTTTTTTGGTTAATTCAATTTATAAACCTTATTTTTCCATATGGATTACTTTTGAGTTTGGAAATTATTATTGTATACAATAGTGTGTACTTGTTTGTATCCAATTGACGTGTAGTTAATTTGCTAATGTTATCTAGTTTTATAAATCGTCTTCCCCCAATAACTAAATAGGAGGCGTCTCCTCCTAAGTCTTTAAGGTGAATTCTGATGTTATTGTTGGAAGAGAGATGGGTCTTGGAGCTATTGTTTGTGATTGTAATGGCGAGACCCTCGTGGTCATGGAAAAGTTCTAGCCTTTCATTGGTTAAGTGGAGCTTGTTGAAGCTTTGACCCTCCATGAGGCCATTTCTAAAGATTTAGATAATGACATTCATCCTCTAAGAGTTGAGACTGATTCTTTGATTCTATTCGGTCTTTTGACGAACTCTTCTCGATATTCAAATGAGATTTAGTTTTCGTGGGTTCTTATATGATTTACATCGCTGTGGAATATATCACTGAGGATTTCTACTTTGTTAAGCACCATTTTTATTTTGTAGCTCACGAACTTACTTCTCATATCTGAAGACGTTGGATGTCATTGATTTGACTTGATGACAAACTTCTCATTGGTGGACTCATTGTTAATTGCCAACTGTTACTCTCCTTAGTTCTTTTTCCTTGTATTCTTTAAAAAGAAAAAGTCAATTAAGGATTAGACAATTAATACTATTCTTTCAAAAGAAAAAATCATTAATACCATAACTAACTTTTTTAAATGTTAACTTCTTAAGATTTCATTAATTAAATATAAATCCTAGAAAAGTCATTGATGTCAATTTATTTTTGCAAAGGATTTGATGTCAATTTGTTTCTTAAGATTTCATTAATTAAATATAAATCCAAGAAAAGTTGACATTTTTTCTAATTTCATGTTATTGGACTTATCCCTTCGAATGAAAATTTATTTACTCATACTGCATCTATTTTTTCTCAGATAAAATTTTCACAAATAGAAAAAAATGTCAAAATATTTATAGAAATAGCAAAAAAGTTACGGATAAATATAGACTTCTATCAACGTCTATCAGTAATAGATGTGTATCAGTTTCTATCACTATAGTATCAATGATAGACTTCTATCAATTTCTATCATTGATAGACACTGATATATTTCTATCAACCTCTATCAATAATAGATTTCTATCAGTTTCTATCACTTCTATGTTTGAAGATCTATTAGATATACTTAAAATATAGAAATTTTTTATCTTACATAAGGTTAAAAGTGTAGTTATCCATTAGATATTTTTTTTACGGTCAACGATCCTCTAACTATCTCTACAATGGTATGATATTGTCCACTGGGCATAAATCCTCATGGCTTTGCTTTTGGAACCATGCAAAAAAGTCTCATACCATTGGAGATAGTTGTTTTCCCTTATAAACCCATGATCATCTCCTTATTTAACCGATGTGGGACTTTGATCGCATTCCCATCTAACAATCCTCCCCTCGAACAAAGGACCACCAAGTGTTCCTTTAAACAGTCATTTGATCTCCGTGTTAACTCAACCATGGAGTAATCATCCAGTTGAATTATACTTGAGCACTCTTCCCGTATGAAGGCTCAACCATGAATGGATAGTCTGAACATGATTACATCTTGTTCGACCACTGAGGATTTTTACTGGCAAGGCATGACTTTGATACCAGTTTGTTACAAAAACGACAATTAAAGAATATAAGAGAACGTAAAAGAATTGACACACAAATATACATGGTTCACTAATGGTGTGTTAGCTACGTCCACGAAGCAGAGGGGGAACCGTATTATTAGAGAGAATGTTTTCTAAATACACAAACGGCACCTCTAGGGTTAAAGAGTTTATATAGCGCACTACTCTAAACCCCAAGGCCATAATCGTAAATAACTACAAATAAATAAATGTGCTAAATACGAAGTCCTAATAGATTGATTGGTCGAAGCGCCAACAAACAAATTCAAGGTATTCCAACAATATATTAGACACAAACATGAAAAAGTTTAAATATTAAACTTGTAATCTAACTTTTTCTTTCTCTATTTGATAAGTATATCTACATTAGTTAAATTATGATAGGACTAAGGTTATTTGAACTAATTTTGAAAATCTTTGATACACTTATCTATCCTTATCACTCAATAATTTAAACAACGGTTATATTACTTATTAGATTTAGATACTATCATTTGTCAATGTTAAGGATCTCACATTAAAAAGATTGAGCGACTTTATAATTTTTAAAAGATACATGAATTACTCGTTTCATCGTCAATTAATTTTAGATATATTTATTTGATATAATATCAAAACTTATAAAACTCAAACAAAAAGGGTTGAATTATATAAAATTTTGTCCCATACCTATACGCATATTTTTCTTTCATCTCTACCGCCCGCCTATTCTTTACACATTTCAAAGACCTTTTCATGTATCGCCAGCAGAAACCACATTCAAAATGAAAATCATACCATTTTTTCCTTTTCTCGGGAAAGTAAAGGAATTTTCTATCACTTTCTCACTTTTTTCACGTGAAGTTTGATTGCAGTATTTTCTCATCTTCATCTGAAGTTTTCATTTGAGATATTTAGGAGAATGACGTGAAATTAAATGAGTTGAGATATAAACTCAACTTATTATTTGGGAAGTCAACTTCATATGTCAACGATATTTTATATCATGTTCACTAACTGTGCATTCAACCCCTTATCACCACTAATGTCTCGTTGGTCAACTCTGACAACCACCTTGGACGACCAACTCCGACGACCACCTCCAACAGCTAACTTTGACAATTACCGCCTGCGACCAACTCAGACAGCATCCAACCACCATTATTTTAAATTAAACTACTACAAATTTGACTGGGCATTGCACCAACTCCAACGGCCATTATTTTAAATTATAACTATTATAAATTTGAGTTTTGTTAACCTACGAGTTTTTTTTTTTTTTTTTTTTTACATTCATGACATAAAACCATCAATAAAACCTTTAAAGCTTAAAAATAACTATTAATTTTGAAATACATATAAAACATCAATAAATATTTAAATTTAAGTTGATGCACAAAATTGTTGATAAAAACACCTTTATTGACACAAAAGTACATAAGTTTGGTCAAAAGGTTGAATTCCCAGTTTTTTTATTAGTTCATATATATATATATATATATATATATATATATATATATATTTATAGTAGTTTAACATCAATAAAATCACTTTTGTCATGTAAGAAATCAAACAAAATTGTGCGAAAAATATTTTGAGAAAAAATTGTCGGACACATGAGTGTTTTTATTTTAAAAAGTTTTTATAAAAAGTGTTTAAATAAAAATGACTCAACTAGAAATGCCACATACACAAATTTGTAAAATGATTACTTAAAAAAATGAAATGCATGATCCAAAAGTAAACCCTAAACTCCATTTTCCAAAACTTCCAATAACACATGTGTGCTTAAAAAACAAGAAAATAAAGTGCAATCTTAGTTTATATATATAGAGAGAGAATAAAAAAGTTTCCAAATAATAACCATCATCATAATTAAAACATATTATTTATGTAAAAAAACTACACCAGATATCATATGAACTCAACACCCAAAACATCAAAGACACAAATATATTAACTCCAAAGATATATAAACTCCGCATACATATATAAACTGTACCAGATATGAAGTAAATAAGCTCAAACATTCAACATATTCAACAGCTGTACCCATTTCTTTAACTTTAACAGTTTGTTATTGTAACTACTTGTATCAGAAAAATTAGTATAAATACTCATCATTTACATAGTCGTAGCATGAACATAAAAAGTTTCAAGAAAGCTTGAAATCTGAAAAAGAAAAAGTCGTGACTTAGCTCTTGAATAAAATCTCCTCTCCTTCCTATGGATGTAGGCATCATTTGTCGAACCACGTATATCGTAGACCTCTTCTTTCTCTTTTCCTCTACAAGATTGCATGTTCTCCATCGTCATCGTTTACCTAGCAGTCGCACGAAACAAACAGAAAAATATTAGGGTTAGAGAAGTTCTGCAAAATTCAATAGAGAGAACGAGAGAAAGAGAAAGAAATTAATTCTGCAAAAATTCCATCAGAATAAAAGATCTTCATTCACTTACATCAGGCAAAAGTCAGTGAAGTTTTTCACGTGGAGCACATCAGCTGGAAGATCGTGGACAAAGCATATCCAAGAACTCTACCAAACCAATTTAATTGGGGCAAAATTCTTGGGTTCACGATTTTGGATCAGCAAAGCAGGGCTATTAAATTCATCATTTGGGCTTTTAAATCACAATCAACAGAAAGTAGGCCCAACAAAGTGGTATCAGAGCAAAAGACTTACTAGATTGTAGTTCTTGAAGATTCAAGATTCAAGTTTTTCATTCCAAGATGTCAGTCGCAAGATTCGAAGTAGAGAAATTCGATGGCAAAGGAGATTTTGGCCTGTGGAAGGCCAAAATCAAGGCAATTCTCGACCAACAGAAAACTCATAGAGCCCTCTTTGACCCATCAACACTCCCTGCCACAGTGGCAGCTCAAGAAAAAGAAGACTGGGAGCTCGCAGCTTATGGTACGTTGGTTCTAAACCTTAGTGACAGTGTTCTAAAACAAGTTTTAGATCAAGAAACTGCCTATAAGATATGGACTAAACTAGAAGAATTATATGCTACCAAAGATCTTCCTAGTAAAATGTACCTTAGGGAGAAATTCTTTACATTTAAAATGGATTCATCAAAAACTTTTACTGATAATTTAGATGAGTTCAAGAAAATTGTTGCTAAATTCAAAACTTTAGGAGAAAAACTTGGTGATGAAAATGAGGCCTATGTGCTTCTAAACTCTTTGCCTGAACCCTATAAGGAAATTAAAAATGCTCTAAAATATGGAAGGGACAGTATAAGTACTGATATTATAATTTTAGCCATAAGAACTAGAGAGCTAGAGTTACAAATTGATAAAAAGGATCATCCTAGTGGTAAAAGGTTATTTGCTAAAGGAAACTTTAAAAAAAAAATCATTCAAATGACAGAAAACCACATAATTCAGATGATAATAAGTCTAAACAAAAAAATAAAATGTAAGTATTGCAAAAAGAAAGGACATTTAATCAAGGACTGTTTTATGCTAAAAAGGAAGAACCAAGAGAAAGAAAATGACTCCAAAGGCAAGCAGCCCGAAGCATCTATTGTAAAAGATTTTTTTATCTACTCAGATGCTTTAGCCTCAACTTTAGACAAATCCAACCACGTAAATCCTCTAGGAAAATATGATTGGGTCCTAGATTCTGGATGCACCTACCACATGACCTCAATGAGACCATGGTTCAACACCTTTAAAGAAATTGAAGGAGAAATGGTTTATATGGGAAACAACCAAGGTTGTAGGATAGAAGACATTGGCTTAATTTTTTTGAAATTTAAGGATTGAACTATTAAACTCCTTAGGAATGTGAGATATGTTCCACTTCTTAAGAGAAATCTAATCTCCTTAGGTATGTTTGATGCAATTGGGTGTAAGTATAGTGGTAAAGGAGGAACACTTAAGGTGCTAAAAAACTCTAAGGTGATACTAGTTGGGGAAAAGATAAATGACTTATTTGTGGTCAAAGGAGTTGAAATGATGACATGGGCATATGTTGCCACCACAAATAAGATCACAGAGGTTGATGTTTAACACAAGAGATTATCTCACATTAGTGCTTAAGGCCTAGAAGTTCTATCTAAACAAGGGATTCTACCTAAAGGTCCCTAAAAAAATCTAATCTTTTGTGAACACTGTGTTTTAGGAAAAGCCACAAGGCAAAGTTTCACTAAAGCACAACACACCACAAAAGCTATCCTAGATTATATTCACTCTGACATATGGGGTCCAGCTCTTACACCTAGCCTAAGTGGCTCAAAGTATTTACTTTCTTTTACTGATGACTTCTCTAGAAAAAAGTTATGTCTACTTCCTTAAAACTAAAGACCAAGTATTTGATAGGTTTAAGGAATGGAAACTCATGATAGAGAAGCAAACTTCTAAAGAAATTAATACCTAAGAACTAACAATGGACTGAAATTTTGTAGTGAAGAGTTTAACAAGTTCTGTAAAGAAACAGGAATAACTAGGCATAAGACTGTTAGATTCACTCCTCAATAGAATTGAGTTGCTGAAAGACTAAATAGAACAGTCATGGAAAGGGTTAGATGTCTTCTCTTAGATGCAATCCTTAGTGAAAAATATTGGAATGAGGCAGCAAGCTACACAATGTACACCTTAAATAGGTGTCCTCATTCCTCCCTAAACTTTCTAACTCCTGAAGAAAAATTGACAACACATCCACCTAACCTAGAAAATCTAAGGGTATTTGGATGTGTTGGCTATATTCACCAAAATCAGGGGAAACTAAAGTCTAGGGCAGTAAAGTGTATGTTTGTTGGGTTCTCAGAAGGTGTCAAAGGCTTTAAGATGTGGAATCCTATTGAAAAAAGGTTTTTCATAAGTAGGGATGTCACTTTTAGAGAAAAATAGATGTTTATGCAAAAAGAAAAGACAACTTATGAAGTTTCTAAAAGCCCTAGTACTGCTAGGATTGAGGTGGAGACACCTAAAGATTCTCCCACTAGTCATAACCCTCCTAATGAAACTGAAGAAGAAGAAGAGGAAAACTCAAATGAGCATACTGTGAATACTGAAGTTGTACCTGATCTAAGTTAGTATTCTTTGGCTAGGGATAGACAAAGAAGAGTGATAGTTCCTCCAACTAGGTATACTGAAACTAATTACATGAACCTAGTCCTAAATGTCACAATAGCTCCTAATGACTAAGAACTAGCTACTTTTGAAGAGGCAGTAAACTGTCCTAATGCTAGGTCTTGGCTTCAAGCTATGTGTGAAGAAATGGAATCACTCACTGTCAATAATACTTGGACCCTAGCCCCACTTTCTAAAGGATGCAAACCTATAGCCTCTAAATGGATATATACTAAAGGAAGGTTCTACCAAAGAAGAAAAGCTTAGATACAAGGCAAGGTTAATGGCTAAGGGGTTTACTCAAAAGGAAGGCATAGAGTATTCTGAAATTTTTTCACCAGTAGTAAAAAAAACCTCCATTAGACTTCTTTAATCTCTAGTTGCTCAGTATAACCTTGAACTAGATCAACTAGATGTTAAAACATCTTTCCTTCATGGAAAACTATAAGAGGTTATCTATACGGTTCAACCTAAAGGGTTTGAAGAAAGAAGGAAGGAAGACCTATACTGTCTCCTAAACAAGTCTATATATGGTCATAAACAATCTCCTAGATGCTGGTACAGAAGATTTAATGATTACATAGAGAGTATTAGATTTCAAAGAAGTTCTTATGATATTTGTTCTTATATTAACTCAACTACCTATAAGGACAAAGTCTATCTACTACTCTATGTTGATGATATGCTACTAGCAGGAAAATCTAAGGAGGATTTAATTCATGTCAAAGATCTCTTAAAGATAGAATTTGACATGAAGGATTTGGGTCAGTATAAAAAGATACTTGGGATTGAAATTAAAAGAGATAGGGCTTCCTCTACTCTTACCATTAGTCAATTAAGCTACTGTGAAAAAGTAATTAACAGATTTAATATGTCTAATGCAAAACCAGTCACTATACCTATTGTTAGTCATTTTAAACTTTCCTCAACAAAAGAAACAGACATAGAACATTTGACTGAAATGCAATTAATTTCATACAATCAAGCAGTAGGGAATCTAATGTATCTAATGATATCTACTAGACCAGACCTATCATACAGCACTAGTCTTGCCAGTAGATACATGTCTAACCTTGAAAAAAGGCATTGGGAAGTAATAAAATAGATTTTAATATATCTAATTTGGTACAATCAAAATTAACATATCAAAGTACAAAAGAAACAAATTTAGAGCTATATGGATATGTTGATTCAGATTTTTGCAGGTGACCAAGACAAAAGAAGATCATTAACAGGTTATCTATTCTTATTTGGTCCAAATTTATTGTGTTGGAAAGCAAATTTACAGTCAATCACAGCATTATCAACCATAGAAGCAGAGTACATAGCTTTATCAGAAGCAATAAAAGAAGCATTGTAGTTAAAAGGGTTGATGAAGGACTTTGGTATTAATCAAATAGGAGTAAAGATCTACTGTGATAACCAAAGTGTCATTCACCTATCCAAAAACCCTCAATATCATTCAAGGACCAAACACATAGATATCAATCACTTTGTAAGAGACAGAATAGAAAAAGGAGAAGTTGGAGAAGTTGAAGTGCTAAAAGTTCATACCATCGAAAATGTTGCTGACATGCTTACCAAAACTGTGTCCAAGCTCAATCTAGCAAACTGTCTTGGTCAGATCGACTTCTAGCTTCCTGAAAAAGGGTGAGAACATGTCAAATCTGAAAGAAGAAGAGCTTGCATGTTGAGCTTAAGGTGGAGATTTGAAGTAAATAAGCTCAAACATTCAACATATTCAACAACTATTTACATTTCTTTAACTTTTACAATTTGTTATTGTAACTATTTGTATAAAAAAAATTAGTATAAATACTCATCATTTACAAAGTCGTAGCATACAACATAAAAAGCTTCAAGAAAGCTTGAAACCTGAAAAAGAAAAAACTGTGACTTAGCTCTTGAATAAAATCTTCTCTCCTTCCCGTAGATGTAGGCATCATTTGCCGAACCACGTATATCATCGTGTAGACCTCTTCTTTCTCTTTTCTTCTACAAGATTGCATGTTCTTCATTGCCATCGTTTACTCAAGCAATCGCACGAAACAAACAGAAAAAGATTAGGGTTAGAGAAGTTCTGCAACGAGAGAGAGAAATTAATTCTGCAAAAATCCCATCAGAATAAAAGATATTCATTCATTTCCATCAGGCAAAAGTCAGTGGAGTTTTCCACGTGGAGCACATCAGCTTGAAGATCGTGGACAAAGCATATCCAAGAACTCTACCAAACCAATTTAATTGGGGCAAAATTCTTGGGTTGATGATTTTGGATTAGCAAAGCAGGGCCATTAAATTCATCATTTGGGCTTTTAGATCACAATCAACAGAAAGCAGGTCCAACAAGATATGATATGAACTCATCCCCTAGCATATGCTAAGGCTTTTAAACTTTTAGATGGAATAAAAAAGGACTGATATAATAGTAATTTTGGTGTTTAGTAATTTTCCTATGTATTGTTTGTTTTCACTAGAAGGAGCAGTTTGTATTAAGTTCTTCTTGATACTAAGACTTTTGCAAAGTTTTGATAGTCATTTTGCGTTAAAAAGTTATTAAGTATTTGAGTTTAGTTGTATGGATTAGATAAAAGGACTAGGTAAAACTTAATAGAAGAAGCAATCTTTATGTCTCATTGTTGTTTGTTTAATCTATATGTGCCCAGCTTGAACAACCACATGAATGATACAAAGAAGGAAATTAAAAGAGAATCCGCTCCATATATGGCAGTGGATTAAATATAAAAATAGGGGATCTCGAGAAGAAGGATTTCTCAACGGTAAGTTGAATATTGGATTTCTCAAGAATCTATCATTTTAATTTATTATATTGAACTCTCTTCCACTTCTATAGATATTCCATTATCTCATATCATCAATGAAGTCTAGAAGATCTTCTCATTTGTTAGATGTTATTATGGGTCTTCTATATCCTGTAATTTCCTTGCAGGTATGCGAAAACCAACTTCTGCATTGCACATACTTGATTGATTTAATTGCAAGTTGCAAAATTTTAATCCAGTGGATGAATCATTTAGAGAACTTTGATGGACTTCTTACCACATTTCCTGCATCTTTTGAATAAAGGGACTCATGCAATTTGTTTATTGTATCTTCTTGCTAACTTGGTTTATTATAGCATGGCTAAAAGGGTATAATCTACATATATGTTACTTATAATCATTATTTTATTTTTTATTTTTTTTTCCCCCTCTGTGGTTATGAAGGAGACATCAAATAAAGATTTTTCAGTATTGGCAAATGCAGGTTTTGGATTGGTTAAATGGAGGGTCTTCTGGGGAACCCCTCTGCAGAAGATTATATTTGTAATTCTCTCCTCAGCTGGTGATTCTAACTGGAGAAGAAGATCTGCTACTTTGACATATCTTCGATCATTCAGGTACAGGTAGACTGTTAATTGGCTGCCCACTAACTTTACTTCCAAGCAATGCCTCTGTTCTTTGAATTAGTTCCACTTGAAAATAAGACCACAAATTCATTGGTCCCTGTTCTGTGATGACATTCTCACACGTTGGAATCTTAGTGTTTTTTTCTTTTTTCCTTGCCTTCTTTTTGGTAATAAATACAGGCACACGTACATTCTCACAAGTTCAGAGAAACAACAAATTTGGAGAACTATTGAGAAGCTTCTTATCGACAACCAAGTGGAAGTATATTAGTAAAGATATTATAATATGTTTTACATTGTTGTGTTATATATGCTTAGTTGGTGCAATAAGTTCAAAACTTAAAACTTTGGGTAACTTGTTCGAATCTTCTAAGTCCAGAACTTACCATTTTCAAGATAATCATGTTCTAATAATCTCCTATAACTATTGAGTTTGGAAACTGCATATGACTACCACAATTGCTTTAATTTTTTTTTTACAACTATACATACACATAGCATTTCAAGTTCGCTTCATGATTTATAGATTTTGTTTTTTAATTTCAGCTAATGCATTTTATTACTCGATTTTAACTTTTTAAAAAAAAATTTTTGTAAGAGGTTAAAGTGATATGATGTATCTTACTGTGGTCATGTATTCGTGATTGGTGATGGTTTGGCAATTTGGATCTCACTCGCGGCAAAGGTCAGTGACTCTTCTTCTCTTTCTTGGTCAATTAATCCATGTAGGTTGCATTCTACAAAAAAAAAAAATAGTTTTTCTTTTTATCATGACGGTTCTTAACTTGTTTGCCTCTTTTGGTGGCTTCCCTCCACTAAAGTTAAGTGCGACATGGAGATCCACTATCGTACACTACTCATAATTTGTAAATGTAATGTTTCATTTTTATTTGGTTTGGTTTGATTCATAGAGTTCAATTTCCACTTCGAAGGGGTGGGGTACTTATCACTTTGAAGATTCTTGAATTACTTTTCGAGAGGAGGGAGAGAGGTGTAGTTTTCAATATAGAGTTCCGCTAACTACACTTTCGACTTTGATGCTTAACCCTTGTTTGAAACTAATATATAAAATCTAATAAGAGAGGTGGATTGGAAAGCTTGGCTGAAATGAAGTAATTAGATGTAATATGTCATGTTGCTTCACATAATAAGGGTGCATATGAATTGCCTTTTTACATCCTTTTTCTTACTTAGTATGACTTGATTGGAATTAAATGCTTAACATCATTAATTTTCTAGTGTTACAAACTTGAGGAATTGGAGACTTTAGAAAGTCTGTTGATTTCTTGATTGGAATTAAATGCTTAACATCATTAAATGCTTTCTTTTGTAATTTTGGTTATGCCTTGATGTAAACTTTATATATATATATATATATATATATATATTTATGGATCACCAGGTAAAGTTTACAGAGGAGGAGTTTTGTAGGCTTATGGACTACAAGCATCACATTTGTAATATGTTTGTTATTGCTCATGTTGCTCATGGTAAGATGTTTGTCTTTAAATTGTGTTCGATGAGTTAGCTTCTTGATTGTTTTTTGTTATGTCCATCATGTATGTTATGTTCATTATGATTTTTATTACTGAAAAGGATTGGTTTCTTTCAAAGTTGAAGTTTTAATTCTTAAAGTTCATGCTCAATTTGTCTCTAGCGTAACATACAATTATGGCTCGGATGTCATTGACAACTCATTGATTGGAGTTCACTTGAATAATTTTCATTGCTTTATTATTTTAAATTTATCTAGTTTTTATGACATATTCAAAGTTAAATTTCTTGTCCAACTTCTTATTACACATTTCTGTGTATTAATATATTGTTTCTATGGTAATTTTGTCGATTATTAATGAACCACATCTTTTTAGGTTGTTTTGAGAGTCATAATGACAATTATGCATTTTTATGTAGTTTTGACATTCAATTGTAGTTTTGAGAGCTAAATTGATGCTAATTCACTTTTTATGTAGGTAGATGAGGATCAAAGATGGAAGCTCAATTCCGTGATGCTATAATCTTCAAAACTTGATAAATTTTGTATCCTGTGAACCTTGTATAGTTGAAAATTATATTTGATGTATTTCTTGTATTATTGGATAATTTCTTTTGTTTCTCATGTAAATTGATTACTAAATTTTAATAATGAAAGGAAGTCATTGTATTTAATGCATACATTGTAAATTATTTCACGTGTCTATTTAACTTAAAATAAGTGCTCGTAATGTAAATAGACATAATTTCAATATTTTTATTATAACATAAGATTAAAGTTATATATATATGATATAATAACCTTAAAAAAGTTATAATATGTCAAAGAAAGCATTAAGAAAAGACTATTATATAATAAAGATAACATTGAAAACAAGTTATTATATGTTAAAGATAATTTTAATGATTAATGCTTAATGTTTTCATAGTCATGTATACATGTTATATCTCCATACTCTATTATAGCATCCATTATAGCTCTACAAAAAGGTTATAAAAAGTCTCAAACTTTTAATAACATGAGTTGTCAAGACTTTTCGAAAAAGACTGCAAAAGGTCTTTTATAACTTTTTTTCGTTAGCTTTGTTGTTTGTAGTGTCATTGATGAAAAACGAGTGTTTTTTTTAGTCCAATAATTATGAGAGTACTTTAAAATAATGTTTGTTAACTATAATTTAGTTTTGCCTACCCAGATTAACTTATGTATTATAAGGGGAAAAAACACAAAATTTCCATATATTTTTTTTCCCTAAATAAAAATTATGCAAAATGAAACAAGTTTTGACAATTATTTAAGACGTGGTTAAATATTTAAATAGGATATGCTATGCTTAAAATTTAATAAATAAATAATCATTAAACTTGCATCTAATTAGTGGGTTGTATACGCTATATATATATGCATAGTAATCCCAATACTTGTGTACTTCTGTACTAATCATGAGAGAGAGTACATGTGTTTTTTTGTGATAATTCAGCCTAACATTTTATTTTTTTTTTAAGTATAATACTTGGGGGTATTTTTGTAATAAGCATAAGATTTAAAAGTCATGAAACCAATTTTGATAAAAGGATTTGTGAATTAACTTCCTCTTGGCCTCAAAATTTATTAGCCATTTAAAATGGTTAAAATCATTTTTTTTATTTTTAAAATCCATTTAAAACACATTTTTAATCTTTCAAAAATTACATTTCAAAAAATAAAATTAAATATTAAATTAATTTTTGAGTGATTAAAGATGTAGTTTAAGAGAGATTTTGAACATGATAAAAATTATTTTGAAAATTTTAAAATCAATCCCAAATAAAGTAGTAATTTCGCCTTCAATCAACTATTGAATTTTTATAACTAGTTAAAATACCATTTTGGTCATTGAACTTTTCACAAACTTATCCAATATTGGTCCTTTTACTTTTAAATGTTCAATTTTAGTCTTTATACTTTTAATAAATTTTTAAAAAGAAAATTATTATCTATTGAAATTTTCACTATAAATTTTGAAAATATATTTACATATTATTTTTTTCTTAACTAAAAATTATTTTTTTATTATAATTCTTTAACTAATTTGATAAGATTAACTTAAATGGACTAAATTAATTAAGATTAATTAAAAGTATAAGAATTAGAATTAAATATTCCAGAATACAAAAGATTAAAATTAATTATGCATTTTGGTTCATAATATAATTATGCATTTTAAAATTTAAAATTCAAAATTTGGATAAAATGAAAACATAAGACCAAAATAGAACATTATTCAAAGTTCAGAGACTAAAATAAGATTTAAACCTTTATTTTCTTACCTCAAAATGGTTGAAACGAAGAAAAAAAAAAACCGCCCGTTACTTTCAATTGATAAAAAGAAGGTTAAATACCATTTTGGTTCTATGTGTTCAATTTTAATCCATATATATTCAATTGTCCACTTTTAATCCTTGACTTATAATAAATCTTAAATTTAGTCCATCAAAGTTAACTTTTTCCAAAATTGATTTAAATAATAATAATAATTTTCATGTAAGAAGATAAAATATACGGATATGTTTTCAAAATTCATATTAAAAATGTTATAGATAACAAAATAAACAACATTGATGACTAAATTTAAGATTTATTAAAAATATAAGGGACTAAAATTGGATAATATTTTTAAATACATGGACTAAAATTAAACAAACTCGAAAATGAAATTTTAACCTAAATAGAATAAATGTGAAGTGTTGGAATAACATACGTGTGGGATTGGGTTCCTAGTAGAAAATTAATTTTAATTTAAAGAAATAGAATTAAATAAATTTGTGATTAAATAGTTAATTTTCAATCGAGAATTTCATTTATGTTGTGAAATTGAGGAACACAACGGAGCACAACGGATATGAAGAAAATATAATATATCAATATATAAATATAATTAAAAAAATTAATATAGTATAATATAATAATAAAATAAAATTATGAAAATTTAATGATACGAAAATTTAGTGGAAATTTGAAGTGGATTTCTCACCAATGTAAGTGATTTTTAGATCCACAAAATATACTATTAATAGGTAAAGTGGCAAGTAGGATGTAGTCTTACATGGACACTAAGCATGAATAATTACAAGGCACATGGACAACATGAAGGTTGAAGCATGGCTTTTAGGACAATAAGCAATGGGCATCTATATTTATAGTACTCCCCCTTAGATGCTCATACATATATGAAATATGTCTTGTTAAAATCTTATTAGAAAAAACCCAATGGAAAAAAAAAAAAAAAAACTCAGAGAAGGAAAAAAAGTACATATTTCATATAATATATAGTCCTAAAAGAATACAATATATTTACTCCCCTCATGAAAACATCACTTAAGATCTCTGAGTTGCCACATTCCAATATTATGCACCAATTTTTCAAAAGTTGTGGTTTGTAATGCCTTTGTAAATAAGTCTGCCAGGTTATCCTTCGAACAAATTTGTTGTACAGTGATGTTGCCATTTTCTCCAAGATCATGAGTGTAGAAAATCTTTGATGAAATATTCTTTGTTCTATCTCATTTAATATATCCTCCTTTGATTTCGGCTATGCAAGTTGTGTTGTCTTCATATAATATTGTTGGAAGATTTTTGTTAGAAGATAAACCACATGTTTCACGAATGTGTTAGTCATTGATCTTAGTCATACATATTCTCGACTGGCCTCATGAATTGTAAGAATTTCAACATGATTTAAGGAAGTATCGGTTATGGTCTGTTTCACCGATCGCCATGATCTAGCAGTTCTCCACATGTGAATAGATAACCTGTTTAAGATCTAGCTTTGTGTGAATCAGATAAATATCCATAATCTGCATAACCAACTAGGTCAAAATTTGATTTATTTGAATAAATCAAAACCATACCGATTGTTTCTCGGAGATTGAAGTATATGCTTAATTCTGTTCCAATGTCTTTTTGTAGGAAAAGAACTATATCTAACTAATAAATTTACTAAAAATGCAATATTCAATCATATATTATTAGCAAGATATATAATTGCACCAATTACACTAAGATATGGTACTTCAGGACCAAGAAGTTCTTCATTACCATCTCGAGGTCGAAATATATCTTTCTTTATATCTAATGATGACTTCCATTGGAATATTATGTGGATGTACTTTGTCCATATAAAATATTTTTAAAATTTTTCCTGTATAAGTTGACTGATGAATAAATATTTCATCTTCTAAATGCTCAATTTGCAAACCAAGGAAAAATTTTGTTTTTCTGAGATCTTTCATCTCAAATTCTTTCTTAAGATATTCCATTACCTTTGAAAGCTCTTCAGGAGTTCCAATTATATTCAAGTCATCAACATATACAGTTATAATAGCAAATCCTGATTGTGATTTCTATATAAAAACACACGGACATATTGGATTATTTTGATATCCTTCTTTCAATAAATATCCACTCAGGCGATTGTACCACATCTATCCTGATTAATCCATATAGTGATCTTTGTAACTTTATTGAATACAATTCCTGAAAATTTGATGTATATGTTTCAGGTATCTTAAAGTCTTTTGGGATTCTCATATAAATATCACCATCAAGAGATCCATATAAATATGTTGTGACTACATCCATAAGATGCATATTCAAACTTTCATACACAGTTAAAACAATTAAATATCTTAGTGTAATTGCATCCATCACTGGAGAATATGTCTCTTCATAATCAATACCAGATCTATGAAAAACCTTGTGCAATTAGTCTTGCTTTGTATCTTGTGATCTCATTATTTTCATTTCTTTTTCTCACAAATACCCATTTGTATTCCATAGGTTTGACACCTTCTGGTGTTCAGACTACTAGTTCGAAAACCTGTCGTTTTGAAAGTGAGTTTAGTTCTATCTCAATTGTTTCTTTCTACTGAAGTCAATCTTTTCTATATCGACATTCTTCAACATATTTTGGTTCAGGATCCTTGGTTTTAGATATAATATCAAGAGCAACATTATAAGCAAAAATGTTGTCAATAACTATATTAGTTCGACTCCATCTTTTTCCTATCATGACATAGTTTATTGAAATCTAATTATTATCTTTAGGTATTTCACCTTTCTCACTAGTCATATCGAGGATTTTTTCATGGGTATTTACATCCTCAACCAAGTCTTTTTTACTATTAATTATTTTTCGTTTTCGAAGATTTTTATCTTTGAAACCGATTGGTCTACCACGCTTCTGACGTGTTCCAGACTCATTAGTGACAACTTGTTGTGTTGTGATATCATTTTTTTATGGAACATTTGCAACTAATGTATGTGACTTAGTTACTTTCTTTGCATCTATAAATGTATATGGTAATTGATTTGCTATACTTTGCAAATGAACTATTTTCTGAACTTCAAGTTTACATTGATCTGTATATATATCTAAATGAGACAATAACGATGCATTCCACGTAATTTCTTTTTCCAATTTCTTAATTCCTCCCCCTAATTTTGGAAAATTTGTCTCATTAAAATGACAATAAGCAGATCGTGCAGTAAATATATCACCTGTCAAGGGTTTAAGATATTTAATAATTGATGAAGATTCATATCCAACATATATTCCTTCTTCTTTGAGGATCCATCTTAGTGTATTGTGGTGAAGCAATTGGAACATATATTGCACATCCAAAAATTCTCATATGGGAAAGATTTGGCTCATAACCATAAGCTAATTGTACAAGTGACGTTGCATGCAAAATAGCATGTCCCCATATAGATTAAGGAAGCTTAGCTCTCATAAGTAATGGTCTTGCAATTAATTGCAAACATTTTATAAATAAATCTGCTAAACCATTTTGTATATGAACATGAGCTACAGGATGTTCAACACTTATCCTAATCGACATACAATAATTATCAAAAACTTAGGATGTTAATTCACCAACATTATCAAGACGAATGTTCTTAATTGTATAATCAGGAAATTGTACTCTTAACTTAATTATTTGAGCAAGTAATCTTGCAAATGCAAGATTTCGAATTGATAAAAACACACGTGTAACCATCTACTGAATGCATCTATTAATATCATAAAATATCTAAATGGTCCACTTTGTGGGTTAGTAGGTCCACATATATCACCACCGTTCTAAAAGTGCAGGTGATTTAGTTCCCACTTTAGCTGGTGATGGTCTAATTATTAATTTGCCTTGAAAGCAAGCATCACATAATAATTCATTAGATTGAAGAATCTTCCGACTCTTCAATGGGTGTCCACTTGATTCTCTTCATTTTTCGATTCCTATCTAATGACCCAGGACGTAATCCAGGGCCTAAAGAATAAACAAATCATATTTTTTTCCTTGCTTGATTTTGAAATGATTCTTGAATAATCCATATCACTTTTGCTTCTATTGTAACAAAAGATTCCTTTTTTATGTGGATTATGTGGAAAAGGCCCGTATTAATAATTATGATTTTACGTATGGACAATTCTTCAATATCTTGTTCATTCACAACAAAATATTATTCTCAATAATTCTTCTCATCATTATAGACCCTGGATGACCCAATCTATCATGCCAAATAGCAAATATATCTAGATTCATGAACTTCATGTTCATTGTTGCATATGTTTCAATTACTCGTATATGAGTATAATACAATCCAGAAGATAAAGCAGGTAACTTTTCCAATATAAGTTTTTCATTTGAGACAATAGAGATAATATATAGATATTCCACATTATTCTTACTATAAATCTCAATATAATAACTATTGTAACGTATATCTTGAAAACCTAGAAGAATTCTCTTTGATTAACTAGAGAACAATGCATTGTCAATTGTAAATTTTTTTTTCCTATAGGCAAAATAATATTTGTTTTTCCAAAACCATCAATCAAGTTTTCAGAACCTCATATTGTATTTATTTTTGCTTTCAATATTATCAATTTGAAAAAGTATTTTTTATTTGTAAATATTCTGTGTGTAATTGTGTTGTCTACTAAACATAGATCTTCGCTCATTTTTTAATCACCCAGCATATGAAAATGATCCATGTTTCTTCATTAAAAGAAAATAATTACAATAAGAAAAACAACACTTGGATTATACAAAAGTTACTAAAAAAACATGAAGATACATAAAAGAAAACAACAACATTAAGTCTAGATATTCTCAAATACAAAAGAAACACTTGAAGTTCCATCAATTGTGCCAAATTTCTCTTTGGGAGATTCAAAGAAGTCTACCACATCCAAATTTGTCCTATGGGATGGGTCAAATATGTTATTATCCTGGTATACAAAATTTGCTTCCACATTTTTCTTTTTTTCCTTCAAGAATGCTTGATAGAGGTCAACTAAGTGTTTTAACATACGACAGGTATGTGACCAGTGCCCAATCATTCCGCATCGGAAGCATTTATTTCAAAACTCTTTGAACTCTTATCTTGTGGAGCTTTTCCTTTGTGATCATCATTTTGTGTGGTTCTTTTGAAATTTGAATGATTAGAGCGACCACCACAAAAATAATTATTATTTCTTCCTCTGCCACGGTCACAACCTCGACCACGATTATTAACATTTACAGCATTCACTTTAGGGAATGGTGTTATTCTAGTTGGTCAAAATTTGTGGTTCTTCATCAATAATTCGTTATTTTGTTCGGCCACGAGAAGACATGAAATTAGTTCAAAATATTTTTTAAAACTTTCTCTCAATATTTCTGTTGTAGGAGCATATTCGAGACATGAAATGTAGAAAATGTCTTCTCTAACATATCAACATCAATAATTTTCTCTCTGCATAACAACAATTTTGAACTAATTTTAAATAATATGGAATTGTAATCACTTACTCATTTAAAATCATGTAGTCTTAAATGCATCCACTCATAATGAGTTTTTGGAAGAATAACTGTTTTTTTATGATCATACCTTTCTCTCAAATTTTTCACAAGATACAGAGATCTTTTATTGTAAGATACTCCATTTTTAATCTCCCGTAGAGATGATGACAAAGGAAAATTATAGCTTTTGTTTTTTTCCTGACGGGATGTCATATTTCCTTCTATAATTGTTTCTCCCAAGTTCATAGCATCCACGTGAATTTTGGCATCGAGCACCCATGACAAATAATTATTAACATTAATATCAAGGGTTGCGAATTCTAATTTTGTAAGGTTTGTCATGGCAACACTATCACAAAATATTGTATTTATATTAGAAATTTAATATGTACTAAATATGCAAAACAATATTTAATTTATTAATTATAATAAAGAGGAAAAAATCAACCTACCTTCAGCAATGGAAGCAACAAGGAGCTCTGATAACGTGTTGTGAAATTGAGAAGCACAACGGATATGGAGAAAATATAATATAATAATATGTGAATATAATAATAAAATAAAATAACAAAAATATGAAAATTTAATAATATGAAAATTTGGTGGAAATTTGAAGTGGATTTCTCACCAATGTGTGATTTTATGATCCACCAAATGCCACTATTTATAGGCAAAGTGGCAAGTAGGATGTGGTCTTACATGGACACCAAGCATAAAGAACTGTAAGGCACATGAACAACATAAAGATTGACACATGGCTTTTAGGACACTATGCAATGGGCATCTATTTATTTTTATTATATTTATAATAATTTAAGATTTTTTTCTTTATATATAAAATTGAAATTAAAAAGGAGATCGAGAATTGGGACTTGGGGAAAATTCCACCCTCCCCTCTGCACCCTAAGCAAGTTCCTTCAAGGGTATGATGTGATATTGGGTGAGAAAGATTTTAAACTTACATTCAAGCATAGTAAACATATTGTGAGGGAATAATTTAGTGATGGGGAGGGAGAAAGATAGGTTGGGACTAATATCTAAAGATAAGGGAGTGAAAAAGAGAGATTGGAATGTGTGTTTTGTTAGATAGTTGAAGAGAAAGAAAAGGGCAATTGTATGTAATAGTTCGTCATTTGTTTACCCCCTTGGGTTTGGAATGTAAAGAATGCAACCCTTTGCACGTTTATGTATCAAATATAATGTGTCAAACCGAGCATAACTCAATTGACATACGAGTGTATTAGTAACCATGAGGTCGATAGTTCGAGTCCCCATATTCCCAATTATACTAAATAAAAATGTATCCAATGTAATTTATTATTTTCTTTTAGAAGTATAGCTTAATTTAGAAGCCACTCACTTTCTAATCTATTCACCCTCATCTACACCTTAGTTGTAAATGAGGAACATGGAACATCCAAAACTTCTTGTCTAAGATTGCTATGAGGTGTCCAAAAACATAATTAAACTCATCAAAACAATACTATTATGTTAGAACTAATGTCGTGAAGAGTTGTTGCGCTATGGAGAAACCACTATCCTGAAAGTAATTGTGGCGCGACCTCGGTGTTGATCTACCCTTTAGGCATTGCTAAATTTTCCAGTGTGGCTAAAGCTCTCCCACTCTCTTAATTTTGTTATGGGCCTAAACTTAAAAGTCATTTTCAACAATCCCCCACAAATGACTGTTACGAAAAGGTTAACAAGTAAAACAAAATAACAAAATAATTTAAAGAAACTATTCTAAGCAAATAAAGGAGATCAAACTTAAACATTTATATGTAATGATTTGAATTGATATATAGTGAAACAGGGCAACAACCTTGTTAAAGAGAGTGAGTTACCTCTTGAACTTTCAATATAGTTGAGACCCCCACAGCACATGTTACTCATAGTCTTTTTCTTGATTCTACGATATAGAGTGTGCTTGTTATGGCCATGCACATAATCCTTGGGTCACCGTGAAAGCTCTAGAAAGAGCCCTTTAAACTCTTTCATAGAAGACGACCATACCTTCACTATCACGTCACATGCTTCATCAAGTTTGTTAGAAACAAACTACTCATAACTGAGCTATGAAAACTTTGTCATCTAGTCTGTGTCACGACCATCTTCATCAAGTCTATCAAAGAAAAACTACTCAAATACTGAGCTATGAATATTTCATCATTATCCATCAAGTCCATATCAGGACCACCCAAAGAAAGAACTATGGATCATTAAAAGATTTTAGTATTATCAATCAAGTTCATCCTAGGACCACCTTCACAAAGGGCTATGGACCATCAAGTCTATCGCAACAGACCACCCAGACAAAGGGCTATGGACCATCAAGTCTATCGCAATAGACTACCAGATAAAGGTCTATGGATCACTATAAGGGTTTAAGCCCCATGTTCGCTAAGGATTCTAAAAGTATTTTCCTTGTTAGTCCTTTGGTTAAAGGATCAACCAAATTCTTCTCAGACCTCACATATTCTAAGGAAATGACTCCTCCCTTTAACAATTGTTTCACAGTTCCATGTCTAAGATGTATAGTCTTCTTTTGCCATTATATACACTATTCTTAGCAATACCTATGGTAGCTTGTGAATCATAGTGTACAAAGACTGGTACTAATGCCCCTCACAATGGTACATCCCTTAGTAGGCTTCTACGTCATTCAGCCTCTTGTCTTGCTAATTCTAGAACAATAAATTCAGATTCCATGGTGGATCTAGCTATACAAGTCTCTTTGCAGACTTTTGTGATATTACTCCTCCTCCGAGTAAAAATACATATCTACTAGTAGAATTGATCTCGCCATTTTCAATTACCCAGTTTGCTTTCCAATAACCTCCTAATACAGCAGGGAATTTATTAAAATGCAAAAAGTAGTCTATTTTTCCCTTAAGATATCTCACAAATGACAAAAAGCACCCATTGATCCTTATCAGGGTTATGTATATATTTAATCAATCTACTCACAACATATGCAATATCTGGTCTAGTATAGTTCATTAGAAACATAACACTACCTATGATCATTGCATATTCAAATTGAGATATACTATCTCCTTCGTTTTTCTTAAGATTTACACTAACATCATAAGGAGTTCTTACAGAAGGATCATCAAAACAACCAAATCTCTTTAATAATTTTTCAATGTGGTGTGATTGACACAGAGAAAATCTATTTTTAATTTATCTTATTTTAACACCAATTATACTTAACTTTCCTTAGATCTTTTATTTCAAAATGCGATGATAATAACAACTTGGTCTTACTTATTGTCTCTATGTTTGTTCTAAAGATGAGCATATCATCAACATACAAACACATAATCACACACTCGGCTACAAACAACTTTGAATAAACACACATATTAGAGGAGTTTACCTTAAACCCATTGGTCATTAAAGTATAATTGAATTTTTCGTACCATTGTTTGGGAACTTGCTTAAGACCGTAAAAAGATTTTTAAGTTTACATACTTTATTTTCCTGACCGACAACTGTAAAGCCTTCAAGTTGTATCATATAAAGCTTTTCCTCTAGATTACCATTGAGGAATATTGTTTTTACATCCATTTGGTGAATTCGAAGTTCATGGATGGCAATTAGTACAATCAAGGCTCTAATAGTAGTTATCTTTGTTACAGGGGAATACGTGTCAAAGTAGTCAATACCTTGTTTTTGTGTATACCCTACTACTACTAATCTAGCCTTATATCTCTCAATTGAACCATCTGGCTTTGTTTTCTTTTTGAAAATACACTTGCACTTAATAGGTTTACTTTCTTTAGGAAGATCTACTAAGTCCCAAGTTTGGTTCATGGTTAGAGAACCCAATTCACTCTTAATAACTTCCTTTTATAAGCTAGAGTCTACAAAACTTAAAGGCTTCTTGGTAAGTTTTAGTATCCTTATCTATTTGATACATATATGCAAATTGACAGTCAATATCATTTGGCCTCTCAACTAAACAAGTAGTAAAAAAATCAGGACGAAAAATTTTCTCAATTCTTTGTCTCTTACTTCTTCTAGGTTTTATATCATGCGATCTATCAGAAGTGCTAACATCTTCAGCTTCAGACATAATGCCAGAAGCTATATTATTTCTTGTTTCATGCATACTATTAGACGAAGAATGCATAGAAACATATAAATTCTCATAATTAGACGTTTTAATATATTCAATTTTTTCCCTTTTCAATGGAAAAACATGCTCAAAGAATTCTACATCCCTATATTCACATATGGATCTAGCATTTAAGCCCAAAAATCTATATGTAGCACTATTTTGAGCTTAACCAATAAACACACAATCAAAAGTTTTTTAGATCCTAACGTAGGTTTCTTGAATGCAAGATATGGTATCTTAGCCAAACATCCTCACACCCCCAGGTAAGTGAAAGGTACATAACCTTTCCAAAGTTCATAAAGTGACTTACTCACTTTTTGTGAGGTACCTTGTTAAGAATAAAATAGGCAGAAAGCACAGCTTCCCCCCACATATTATCAGACAATCTAGAACTTAACAACATAGCATTCATCATTTCCTTAAGAGTTCTATTTTCACGTTCTGTTATACCATTTTGTTGTGGTGATTAAGATGTAGTAAATTCATGAATCATTTTATTCACAAAATTCTTTAAGGGAATTATCACTATATTCACCACCTCTATCTGACATTAACTTTTTAATTTCTTATCTAATTGATTCTCTACTTTTGCTTTATACTTAAAATGAAGAAAATCTAAAACGGGGATTTCCATGAGCAGCGGAAGGGATCGTTCCAAATTCTATTTAAATTGAACACAAATAATTACATACTTAAACGGAAACATACAGATTATGCATCAATAGAAATTACAACATGCTATAAGAGAATCAAGGGATAGAGTATGTGTACCTTTGAAGAACCATTCTTCAAGAATCCCTCGATCAGTCTATAATGCGTCCACAACAACACTCGAACGCAACGAACAACACACAACACGTACACGAACACAACGATTGTCTAAATAAGCCTCGACCCCAATCGAGTCCAACTCGATTCACTAACTGAGTTTAGAACACCACCACAAGTGTTACCTTGGTATTCTTGATGTGAGAATCTAAGATTTGTGGACTCTGTATGATCTTGGCTTGAGGAAGAGAGGAGGTATGTGTTCGAGTAGACGATCGAGTAAGTGGGAGATAAGAACGTTGTCTATCGCATAGACGATACTCGATCATTTAGTAAATTAAGCCTATCGCATAGACTTTGCTAATCGATCGTGTAGCAACGATCAAAGGTCAATGATCGTATTGTCAACTCTTAACCGATCGTTCAATCCCTCAATGGCTATCGCTTAGTAAAAAACAATTTTCACTTGATAGCCTATTCCGTGAGAACTTTCCGAATAAAGCAACTCCCAGTTTTGGAAAACAATTTTTCTTTTTATCTCATGGTTACCATAAAACTTCCAATAACCTTCCACTCAATTGGTTATTAGAGAAAAATAATTAATTATCATATAATAAACATATTATAAATAAATATGATAACCAACTTATCATATTATATTTATAACCTATAGCTTTAATATTTCATCATATGAAACAAATAAATCATAGTTCTTTTTCTATTTTATGGTACTTAATATAAATCATATTTATATTAATTCCTCCAATTAATATATCTCATACATCATACCAATTATATCTTATATAATTGAATTTCTTCTTGTTAATTTGCACACTTCAAATCAACCTCAAAATCTGATTCTCAACTTGAACCCATTGAGCTACCAAGGGGACCTTATGAACCTGTAGCTTGAAGCTCCAATGGTACGTGAATAACTGACTAAACTCTTTAGTCACGAGATCCACCATCCGTTAATTTTCGGGCACTCCACTAAAGACCGATAGCTGCACTCTTCTCACTACAGATATATTTCTATGTCCATATTAACCAATCAACAGTGCGATAACCCTTCATAAATCGCTCGTAAGTATTGTTGGGCCAATTTACCATTTTGCCCCTGTAGTTAATCTAACTCCTTAAGTACAACTGGTTTCTCTAATGAATAATAACTCATAGTCCTATTATGACTAGGTCCTCTCTTCCAAAGAGAGGATGTGGCCATTATGTTCAAGATCCAAAATCAGCTGTTAAGGGAACAGTTTATCTACTTACCCCTACCTCGGGGAAGGAGTGAATTCCGTCTTGTGTAACTGAGTTCCCAACTCCTCAATCAGACAAATCTCCAAAAAAGTAGGCTTGCTAAGTTGGCAATCTGGCCACTCTCACCCATACTAATCAAAGGACCACCCACATAACCAGGAGTTCCCAAAACACTCAAGATTAAGGTCATGTCACCTATGGTCGTTTAGTGAAATGTAAGTCTCAATTATCAACGGCGTTATATAAAGAGACTAATCTTCTCATGGTCTGGTCTTATACAAACTCTTTGTATAGGACACCCCCACTCACATGTCTTCACATGAATGATCAGGATCATACCATTTGTAGCACTTTACAACACTTGTAAATATCTACAAAGCGGGTCGTATCCGTGTTGTCACTAGGATAAGGTGTCCCTCCTTTATCCTTATACTATAGACCTTTTAGGTTATTACTTAAGACATGATCCACTTGTATATCTCACATACATGCTTAAGTTTACATAAAATAACCACGGATCTTAGTTTATTGGATATGAGTAAATACAAATAAATAACTCTTATTTTATTAATAACAATGTGTACAAACTATTTACAAACTACGAGACTCTAGAAGATTAGGACACCAATCCTAACAATCTCCCACTTGTCCTAATGCCTCGGGAGACTAATGTACAATACCTAAAACAGTACAATATACAATAAACTAGAGCATTCTCTATACCCCAGTATCATCTCCCAGTTGTCCTAGACAAGGTGTCGCATGTCCCGTAGACCCAGACTCTCCAGATGACCCTCGAACACTTTAGCAGTGAAAGCCTTTGTAAACGGATCAGCAACGTTGTGCTCCAACGCAATCTTCGTGACTATCACATCACCACGATGCACAATCTCCCTGATCAAATGATATTTCCGTTCAATATGCTTGCCTCTACAGTGACTTTGAGGTTCCTTAGAATTTGCCACAGCCTCGCTGTTATCACAATAGAGAGTGATCAGCAAAGACATATTTGGAACAACTTTCAAATCTGTAAGGAACTTCCTAAGCCAAATAACCATTTTAACAGCTTCACAAACGGCTACGTATTCGGCTTCCATAGTGGAGTCCGCGATGTATCCTTGCTTGATACTTTGTCAAACTACAACCCCTCCATTCAGAGTGAACACTGACTCTGATGTCGATTTCCGAGAATCTCTATCAGTCTGTGTATCCTGTAAGGATCAAATCCTTATCTCTATATACGAGCATATAGTCTCTCGTTCTTCGAAGATACTTGAGAATCGTTTTGACCACCATCCAGTGATCTAATCCTGGATTGGACTGATAATGACTGACAATCTCTACTGTATAGCAAATGTCAGGTCTAGTACATAACATTGCATACATAAGGCTTCCAACAACCGAAGCATAGGGAATCCGTCTCATTTCCTCAACCTCTTGAGGTGTCTTAGGACACTGCTCTTTATACAAAACAATTCCATGTCGGAAGGGTAATAAACCCCTCTTGGAATTATGCATCCTGTATCTGATTAACATTTGGTCAATGTATAATGCCTGAGAGAAGACTAACCTCTTGTTCTTACGATCTTGAATGATCTGGATCCCTAGAACATACTGCGCCTCTCCCAAATCTTTCATTTGGAATTGGACGGCTAGCCACGATTTAATGTCAGTCAGAAAACCTATATCATTCCCAATGAGTAAGATATCATCCACATATAATACCAGGAAACCTACTGAGCTATTGATGATTTTCTTGTAAACACAAGGCTCATCAACATTTTGATCAAAGCCAAACGATTTGATCGCACCATCAAATCTAATATTCCACGATCTAGATGCTTGTTTCAGCCCATAAATGGACCTATTAAGCTTGCAAATTCTTTGCTCTTGATCTGGAACAATGAACCCCTCTGATAGGATTTATACTTTTAAGACTGCTTCTTGTTATTTTTTAATCTATCTTTGTTAACAACTGAAGATTCAACCAAGTTAGCATTAATTGAATTCAAATTTCCAGAAATTAGCTTATCTTTTAGCCTGTTGGCTTCTTTTGGACGCATGTGACTAATCAGCTCTAGAAATGTATGATTCTTCTTTTTGTGTTTCAAATGGTTTTTGTAGTCATTCCAGGATGGGGGAAATTTCTCAAGTAGTACATTTGCTTGGAGAACCTTACACATCTTCATGCCCTTAGACAGAACATTGGCCACCAAATTTTTGTATTCATGAATCTGCTCCACTACAGGTTTTTTGTCCGTCATCTAAAATTGTAGCAATTAGCAACGACGTATTTCTTGTTGTCTTCATTATCTCCTCCATATTGGACTCCAGCGTATTCCAAATTACCTTTGCTGACTTTTAGACAACGAAAAGATCGAACATCGAATCTTTCATATGACTCAACAGATAGTCACTGATCATTTTGTTCTCTTTCTCGTATTTATCAGGATCAATAGCGGAGGGTTGCTTCGGTTGGTCAGAAATAATAAAGGGTTCCTTGGAGTATTCTAGATCAGATACATTTGTCACCTTGTTGGTATCAGTTGGCACTTCTGTAGTGATGATATAATCAACCTCTAACTACTCGAAGAAGATCAATAATTTCTGAGACCAACGGCAGTAGTTCACTCCATCGAGTGGTTCGAGTTTGGACAGATTGAGGAAGATCTTACCATTTTTTATCAACATCAAAAAATAATTGCTTTCAGATTGTTAGAACATATGTCGTGAAGAGTTGTTGCGTTGTGGGGGAACCACTATCCTGAAAGCAATTGTGGCGCGACCTTGATGCTGATCACTATGCCAATTGTTCCCCAAGGTTAACGCAACCTCTAAATTCAAGCCTGCACTCACCAGAAAATGGACTAGAATGGAGAAAAGTTTGCTCGGGACAAAGGAATGAGAAAACAATACGAATGTATAGATTTGTATCTATCCTAGATCTGATGAACCTATTAAAAAGAAAAAGAACGTTCACAAACATAAACTTGTATGGATAAGTGTAATAAAAACGTAGTTCTTTTTCGTGCAAGCACGATTACCCGAACCTACCCACTCGCCCAAGCATACGATGACGATGCGCACATGTGGTGAAGAAGTTATGCTTCCACCAACAACACATTTTAAACTTACATCTAGCATGCCTTGGTATTTATACCCTTTAGGCTTTGTTAAATTTTCCAATATGGGACAAAGCTTTGCCACTCCCCTAACTTTTATTATGGGCCTAAGTCCAAAAGTCATTCCCAACATATTAATATTTAAATATATATTTTTCTCAAATCATTAATATCTATACTCACCCCCAAACCATCTTACTCTTACCACACGATACTCAAATGACCTACCACACCATTTAAAATATTTTTCTAAATAAAATAACTTAATATCAAACAATAACAACTTAGATTAAAAAAAAAATAAAATCGGTAATGCAATATCACGTATTCTAGGGTTGTATTCCCAATGGAAAGAAAATTTACTGTATAAAGAGTTAAGCAATTACAATAAAATACTTATATGATAAATTCTCTCTTCAATGACTCACATAAAGCCTATTTTTTGGTTTTAACTTAGTTTTCCCCAAGTTTGAGCTCCCCCATTTCCACAATAAAACTTCTTTTAGACTTTGTATGAGATCCCCTCAATAAAACAAACTTAGGCTGATCTCTCTAAATGTGAGCTCTCCTCATTTTCACGAATAAGTTTCTCCCGAGTTTAGTATGAGATCTCCTCAATACAATAGGCTTAGACACCCCATCAATGTAAGATCCATTCACTTTCGCTCAAAGTTATTTACAATACTTATAAGCAAATTGTTTAATCTACACGACTACAGGCAACACCCTCAATAATGAGGAGCACAAAGATCACAAATAGCGCATGTATATATTTTTCTTGAATAATCTCTAAATCCCTTAAGACATACTTTTTTCTCATTTTAAATTGATTGACTCTAAAAAATAAATAAGAGCATAATATATATGGCTCGGTCTTGAGAAGATCTTCAAAAAAGAAGAAAAAGAAAACAAACCAGCGAATCTATGCTACACGTATCACCAAATAAGGAAAAAAAAGTTTTGCCTGATATGGAACATGATGCTTGACATAATACAAGACATGTTTTAAAATATGTTGCTCAAGTTCTACTTGTAATAAAATCAGCCCGTGATACTTAGAAACTAAATGTGACTCTTATAAATTATTAGGATAAATAGACATCAAT
This sequence comes from Benincasa hispida, assembly GCF_027475165.1. NCBI lineage: Eukaryota > Viridiplantae > Streptophyta > Magnoliopsida > Cucurbitales > Cucurbitaceae > Benincasa > Benincasa hispida. The sequence continues at coordinate 47,770,192 of NC_143484.1, read as the reverse complement.
TTTAACCTATAGGACAAAAATGGTACTTTGTACTCTTTTTTTTTTTTTTTTTTAAGATTTGTATAATTGAGAAAATTTGTCAATAGAATATAATTTTTGCACTTAGAACATCAATTTCAAGACGTATTGAAATTACTACAATAGATGTCTTAGCTTTTACATACTTTGACAGAGACACTTCTAGATTCATGTTTTTTTGTATTCTTTTCATGTTGACGTGAAAGAAAATGATTTAGTGTTTGGTTTTGTGTCAGTTATTCAATTTTCTTTCCTTCTCTAAAATCATAAAACGTAATTTTTAAGTTGAATCTATTAGGAAGAAACTAAAATTTCAAACAACTTCATTTTGGGTTCATCATTCATTTGTTTAAAGTTTTTCATTGGCTTTCTTCCCACATGAAGGCCTTGAATGCTACTCCTATAGAAATTTACTTGAAGAGGTTTGAATAGTAGAGTATCTCTACTTATATATAACATGATAAAACCATGCATTAATTTTGCCATTCCAATTTCCTCATAAAACAAAACAATTATATATATATATATATATGATGTTTTTGCTTTAAGAATTGAAGTAGTAGTGGTCAATTTTGATTTGAGAGCTTTAGCTTGGACCACTGTTTAAATGAAATTTGTAAAGCCACATGAGTGGAGTAAATAATTGAATATCATACATTTTCTCCTTTTACCTTTCGTGCATATTTGGCGTTCATTTCATAAGATACAAATTGATTCAAAATTATGAAGATGTCTCTCTTTTATCTTCCTATCACTTGTTTTGTTATTCTTGAAGGCGATCATACACTCTCTCTTTCTACAGTGTTCTTTTGCTCGTCAATTTTGGAATGCCAATATGTTTGGTCAAGTTATCAAATTAAATGGGACTCTACTAGATTCCATGTACCACATTATGATATGAATAATTGCCTTCTTTTTTCCATTTGTTGAAATTAGTTTTTATCACGTGCCTTCACGTTATATTTCAATTTTATTTATCAAATATTCAATTCTCTCTCTAAAAAATATGATGTCATTTTAATTCCACAATATATGCAATGAACTAATCAAGTTGTCCATTCTCTTTTTATCATATCCAAGATTTAGTTGAAGGATCAATTTTCAATAAAATTTAAACTAATTATTGAATCTAAACACTATCAATAGTCAATTTCAAAACACAAATTAGAAAAATTAATTAAAACATCTTCTTCATGTGCTAGATCTTGTTGCTAGCATAGAAAAGGAGGGTTTCATTTTAGAATAGGTTAAATTATGAAAAATGTCCCTGAACTTTATACTTTGTGTCAAAAATGTTTTTCAAAAGTTTAAAAAAATATCCTTAAATTTTTAAAAAAAAAAAATCAAAAAATACCTTTGTCGTTAGTTTTTTATGTAAACCGTTAAAGTTTTGTTTAAAAAATAACCATGAACTTTCAAAACATTCAAAAAATACCCTTAACTTAATAAAAGTTCAAGAATACCTCCACCGTTAATATTTGAACAAGAATCGTTAATTCCTCGTGACAAAAATGACTTTAAAAATTTTTAAAAAAATAAAAATAAAAAATACCCTTAACTTAATAAAAGTTCAAGATGTTTTTTTAAGTTCATGAAGAACCAATTTTAAAATAAATTATATAAATATCCTCTTTTTTTTTCATATAGCTATTCTCATATTTCTCTTAGCTTTTCAACTTTTAACTCATATCAATTTTCTCAACAACCAAAATGAAACCAAAATTTTAAAGATACCAAAATTTCAAAATCAAAATCTCCTCTTGAAACATACCAAATCGATAAATAGTCAAATAAAAAAGTATCAACCTAAATCATGTTAGTTTCTAGGAATTTAATATTTATTTTAGTTCTTAGATAGATTATCGAGCAAAAGAAACCCGAAGTTTTGGATGCAATTCGGGCTTAAATGGAGCAATTAGCAACCAACAGGAGGCAAAACAGTAAAATCGAACAAGGGGAGGCACGGCATTGCATAAGTGCTACGACACTTGTGTCCCGCACCATTCATAAAGACAGTCGCTAGGCAAGCGTCGCAGTCCTACCCTGCGCGCCGCATCGCTGTCCATTTGATACATGTGCATGAAGAGATACTCCTTCCAATTTGCTCTCCAAGGCGCTTCATGAGGGTTAGCGTTGCAGCATTTTGGTTGTTGAGAAAATTGGTGTAAGCTAAGAATTAGAAGATTAAGAGAAATATGAGACTACCTATATATACGATAAATAGTCAAATACTTTTTTTATTTGACTACTTATCGTTTTGGTATGTTTCAAGAGGAGATTTTGATTTTGGAATTTTGTGAAATTTTGTGGTATTTTATGTTTTAACTTAGATTTTTTGTTTTTATTTTGGTTGTTGAGAACATTGGCATTAGCTAAGAATTGGAAATTAAGAGAAATATGATAGTACCTATATGAAAAAAGTGAGGATATCTATATAATTTATTTTTAAATTGATTTTTTTGAACTTAAGTAAACTTTAAACAAATTGATCAATATGAGCATTTTTTTTAATTTTTAAAGTTATTTTTGTCACGAAAAATTAATGATTTTTGTTCAATACTAACCGTGAAAGTATTTTTTAACTTTTATTAAGTTAAGGTTATTCGTACGAGGTTTCAAGAGAAATTTATTTCGTGAAACTTGAACTTTGTATTTGTATTAATTTTGTGGAAAGTAAATACAATCTCTAATACATAGTATTTTGATACTTTCAAAATAAACTATAATCTTTAAGCTGGTTGATCTTCTTGAATGATCGACCTTTGGGCAAGGGCTTGTTGATCTTCTTCGATGATCGGCTTTTGGGCTTGTCGTACGATCAACCTTTGGGCTTGTTGACCTTCATCGGCCTTCGGGCTTGTTGATCTTCTTGGACGATCGGCCTTTGGGCTTGTTGATCTTCTTGGAGGATTAGTGTTTGCATGAGGTTTCTGAGGAAACTTGTTTCGTAGGGTTGAACTTGAGTTGGTGTTGATGTTGACATTGATTTGATGCGATGTGGTTCGATCTCTAGTACTTGATCCTCTGATTCTCTCGGTTGGATGAATGTGCTTAACTTGAAGAAGAAAGAAGAAGAAAAGAGGAAGAGTGAAGTCTTGGAAGAATTTGAAGAAGAAAGAAGAAGAAAAGAGGAAGAGTGAAGTCTTGGAAGAATTGCAGGGAGTCTTCTCTTCTTGATGAATTCTCTTTGGGCTCTCTGAAAGTAGAAAATGCTGACCTCTCCAAATGAGAAGTGCTTCTTTATTTATAGAGTTCACAGGTGGTCTTGGGTTTGGTTGATCTATGGGCCTGGCCTTTGGGCCCAATTAATTGGACTTGGACTTGGTTGGTCCATAGATCTGGCCTTTGGACTCAATTAATCGGATTTAAGCTTGATTTGACATTTGGGTCAAATTCAACTTTGGGCTTAGTTGGACTTTGACCCAAATAATAATATCAAATTGGGTCAAATTAATCTTATCTAATTCAACGGTCACGATAAAACCACGTGGCGTCATCGAAATTTGTCTCCAACTTCAATTTGGGACATATGTCAACTTCTAATTGAGCCCAAATTTAATGATTTGGAATTTCGTCATTAATTTAGTAAATAAAAATGCTCTTTTCGAGATTTATGTACATATATTGGTGGATAAATCTCTTGGAATCAAAATCCAAATATATTTGTCCTTGAATTTGACCTTAGTTGATGCATCGATCAAACTATGAATTTAGTGCATAAGTTTAACTTGAATTTAGGATAAAATTTAGAATATCGTCAAATTTATGAAAAATTTTGAGCTTTGTTCCAATTTAATTTGATTTGGATTTAAGATAAAATTTGGGATATGCCCAAATTTTAATAAATGATCAATTGAGATTTTTTTTCTTATCCACAATTTTGTGTGATTGAAGATAAAAATACTTGAATTTGGAATATGATCAAATTTTAATTTGGGATGAATTTTAGATCTTTCCCACAACTTGATTTGGAAATAGAGATAAAACTTAAATTTAGATGAATTTGATATAAAATTTAGAAGATGCCCAAATTCTAATTTGAGATTTTATCCTTAATAATTTGGGTTGAGGATAAAAGCGTGGTGATTTGATGATTTAGATTTGGGATAAAATTTGGAATATACCCAAATTTTAATTTGAGATTTTATTTTTAATAATTTGGCTTGAGGATAAAAGTCTTAGATTTGGGATAAAATTTGAATTTGGAATATGCTCAAATTTTAATTTGAAATTTTATTTACAATTTAAGTTAAACAATTTGATTTTATATAAAAATTGGAATATGGCCAAATTTTAATTTGTGATTTTATCCACAATTTAAATTTGATTGTGAATAAATTTGGAATATGTCCAAATCTTAGTTGAAGATAAATTTAAGAACAACATCTAATAAAATTAAATTAGATAGAAAATTTGTTTAATTTAAATTTTTTTTATTTTAATTTGAAATTAGGATGGAATCAAATTAGGAAATTTAATAAAAATTTAATATTTTAAATCAAATCTTTATTTGATTTGGATTTTCTAATTTGTTATGGAATTTAGGGAACCTCTATAAATATGACCCCCAAACCTCTCCATTATTTTCATCCCTCCTCTTCTTCTACAGTTTCCTTTTTCTTATTTTTCTCTTCTTCTTCCAACTTTTTTGTTTTTTTTTCTTTTTTTTTCTTTTCTTTCCTTTTCTTTTCTGTTTCCTTTTTTTCTATTTTTCTATTTTTCTTTTCCTTTTTTTCCTTACCTATTTTTGTTTCTTTCATCTTTTATTGTTTTTTTACTAACTTGTCCCCTTGCCCCTTTTTTACATGAATTACTTGCACTTAGTTATTTCACCTACTTCTTCATATCTTTGCACAAAAGGTGGGTTCTTTTTTTTTTCTTACATATATATATATATATATATGCACATATACTGGCAGAGGCATTCGACGTGCGACTGACAGCTCCACCAACACGATCTGATTCCTGCTAAACATAGCCCCTATGCGGGCGACTGTGTAGCCCGTAGGGGTGGTCATTAGCTCCGCCTACAACGATCTGACTCCTATTAGACACGGACCCTATGTGGGTGACTGTGTAGCCTACAGGGGTGATCCACCAACAACGATCTGACTCCTGCTAGATACAACCCCTTTGTGGGTGACTGTGTAGCCTGCAAGGGTGGTCGTCAACTCTGCCAATAACGATCTGAATCTTGCTAGACACGGCCCCTATAGGGGTGACTGTGTAGCCTACAGGGACGGTCGTCAGCTTCGCCAACAACGATCTGATTCCTGCTAGACACGACCCCTATGTAGGTGACTGTGTAGCCTGCAGATGTGGTCGTCAGCTTCGCCAACAACGATCTAACTCCTGCTAGACACGGCCCCTATGTGGGTAACTATATAGCCTGTAGGGGTGGTCGTCAGCTTTGCCAACCACGATCTGACTCCTGCTAGACACGACCCATATGTAGGTAACTGTGTAACTTACAGGGGTGGTCGTCAGCTCTGCCAACAACGATTCTGCTAGATACGACCCCTATGTGGGTAACAGTCGCACGATCATTTTAGAGATGAAGCGAAGTCACACCATCATTCTAGAGATGAAGCGAAGCCGCACCTTGACTTGTGAAGATGAAATGAAGTCGCATCTTGACTTGTGAAGATGAAGCGAAGTCGCGCCTTGACTTGTGAAGAGGAAGCGAAGTCGCGCCTTGATTTCTGAAGATGAAGCAAAGCCACGCCTTGACTTGTCAAGACGAAGCGAAGTCGTGCCTTGACTTGTGAAGACAAAGCGAAGTCGCACCAGACCATGGAGAGGAAGCGAAGCCCACCAGACTATGGAGAGGAAGCGAGTCGTGCCAGACTATAAAGATGAAGCGAGCACCAAACTTTGGAGACGAAGTAAGCCACGCTAGACTTTGGAGACGAAGCGAGCGACGCCGGACTTTGGAAACGAAGTGAGCCACGACGGACTTTAGAGATGAAGCGAGCCACGCCAGACTTTGGAGACGAAGCGAGCCATACTAGACTTTGGAGACGAAGTGAGCCACGCCAGACTTTGAAGCCAAAGCGAGCCACGCCAGAATTTGGAGCCGAAGCGAGCCACGCCAGAATTTGGAGTCGAAGCGAGCCACGCCAGACTTTGGAGCCGAAGCGAGCCACGCCAGACTTTGGAGCCGAAGCGAGCCACGCCAGACTTTGGAGCTGAAGCGAGCAATACCAGACTTTAGAGGTGAAGCGAGCCATGCCAGACTTTGGAGGTGAAGCGAGCCATGCATACCGACCATAAACTTGAAGATGTGGAGTCATACACCCCAACCTTGAACTTGAAGATGGAACGGATCCATGCGCACCAACGTTGAACTTGAAGATGGAAGTGGAGCCATGCACACCAATCTTAAACTTGAAAATGGAAGCAGAGCCATGCACACCAATCTTGAACCTAAAGATGGAACGGAGCTATGCACACCGAACTTGAACTGGAAGATGGAGCAGAGCTATGCACACCGACCTTGAACTTGAAGATGGAAGTGGAGCCATGCACACCAATCTTAAACTGAAGCAGATCCATGCACACCGATCTTGAACTTGAAGATGAAAATGGGGCCATGCACGCCAATCTTGAACTTGAAGATAGAAATGGGGCTATGCACACCGATCTTAAACTTGAAAATGGGGCAACATCGATGGAAACTCTGAACTTGAAGATGGAGAAGCATCGACGAGACTTTTGCGTTTAAGTTTGACAAAGCATTAGCAAATCCTTCGCATTTTAGTTTGACGAAGCATCGGCGAATCCTCTACACTTAGAGCTCGAAGAATCGGTGAATCCTCTACATGTGAGTTTGAAATATCAACGAATCCTCCGCATTTGAGCTTGACGAAGCATCGGTGAATCCTCTGCACTTGAGCTTGAAGCATCGGCAAATCCTCCGCACTTGAGTTTGACGAAGCATCGATGAATCTTCATATTGAGCTCGACTTCGCAACTTTGAGCATGAAGATGGCATTGCAAAGCCTCTAGACTTGAGCATGAAGATGAAGCATCGATGAAACCTCTGAACTTAAAGATGGAAGAGCATCCAAGTTTGATTTCGAAGAGGAAGCAAAGTGCATTCCAAGTGTGTTCCTTTTATTTATTGTGCTAGCTCCTTACAAAGGATGAACTTCTTCAATCCATTGTGTTACTCTCAATAGGAATGAACATCTTCAATATGGAGTGTCATTCTTTTACGAGGATGATCAATATCAATCTTGTAGTATCATATTTATGTGATTGTGGTACACTTTCTAATGAACTAAACTTAAATTTCTTTAAGTTGTCCTCATACCCTTAAAGAAAATGATCAAATTATGACGTAGTTCAAGTTTTTTTTTTAACTGGATTGAACTTGAAGTTTCTTTCAAGCTGCCTACGTACCCTTCATAATGATAGAGATCAAGTCATAATGTAGTTCAAAAAGAATGTTTTTTTATGCGCGACTGAACATAAATTTCTCAAAGTTGCCTACGTACCCTTTATAATGACAGGGATCAAGTCGTAACGTAGTTCGTACAAAGATTTTTTTTTTTTCTTTTGGGCCATTCACATTTTAAGCTCATACAGGCTAGGAGCATCATGCAGTTTAGGTTCTTGCGATGAGGAGCTTCTTCATTTAAACTTCAGAAGCTCTTATTTCATAATGGTTTTGATCATCCTCTTCATTTGTAGGATTCGTCAATATGATGAGTTTTGGCTTCACTATCAAGGAACCTTTTGTACTTATGTCAACAGAAAATTTCCTCTTCATGCGTGAAAGGACATGACTGTGAATCTTTTCAGTGTTGTTTTCTTCATGGAATGACGTCGCCTTCAAGATTTTCATCCTTTATGTTGATCGCTTATTATCTTGAGAAGATCAAAAACAAATGCTAAAGGTCGATCTTTCTTTGATGTGGATATATTTAGCCTTTTGAAGGTTGAAATTCGAGTAGAAGTAGTTGTTGGACATTGGTCTTCTTCTCCTACCATGGCCATACTCAATCTTTGAAAGACTAAAGATCGAGCACTTGAAGGCTTAATACGATCAAAAACAGAAGTTATTTGCTTCATTTCTTCTGAGTCATTGACTTCTTCGATAGTTATATGATTGTTGTCGACTTCCACTATGTCGACAGTGTGACATGCAATAACTTCTGATAGTTTCTCTGGATGATTATTGAGAAAGCTTCTTGAGAGAAATTCTGCCAAAGTTGTCGGTCGTCAGAATTGAGGAAAGTCCTTGTCTTATTTCTTAGCAAGATTAGGCTTCCATGTCATCTTTTTGCCTTTCTTTTTATGAGTCTTGTTCCTTCTTCTATAGCTTCGATAGGAATGCGACTCTTTTTGGGTGGAGTTTGGTTGTCTTCTTTTTCGGCGAGTCACAACTATCCAACCTTTGTTGTCATCTTCAACGAGCTCATCTTTCTTTTTGAAATTTGTTGTTTGAATCTCTTGCTGGAACCGAACAACTATAGGCTCGAAGGCTCCAAACTGGATCAGGCTTTGTCTTTAAGCATGGGACACAGACAGTGTTAGAACACTTAAAGTCACTGTTACTATAGTGTGATTTGTTTGAGCTACTTCATCCAAATCTAGCTAGATCTTCTTTTCATGAGCCAACTTCAGAATTTGTTCCTTCAGCACGAATGACCTTTCAATTGGGTAACTAACGACCTGATGATACTTGCAGTAGTTAGGATCATCTACTTTTCCTGTTTGTTTCGGTCGCTTGCATTCCGGCAGCTGATTAAGTTGCTTCTCTAGTAGTTGCTTCAACATATCTGCCACATTAGAGTCAGAGAATGGATAAACCTTATCCTATCTTTCTTTAAGAGTTGGACAGCACTTCTCGTTTTCATTGTGTCTTCTTTCAAATTTTATTTGTTTTCCTTTGAAGGAAAATTTTAGCAGAGTCACATGAACGATCATAGATTCTTTTGTGACACTATCCACGATCTTTTCAATGCCCTTGGCTTCATTCTTGTATTTTCTCCCTTCAGGGACTAGGAAATCTTTAGTTCTCCTGTTGGCAATGCTCAGCTTCATATCATGAGTGCATGTTGCCAATCCTCAAACGCACGAGGTTTTATCCCTTGTAGGATGTACAGAAACTCTCAATGCATGCCTTGAGTGCACATCTCCACTGCAGATAATTTAGTGAGTCTATCTTTGCAATCCAGACTTAAAGCTCTCCATCGGTTGATGTAATCGATGATTGTCTCTCCCTTCCACTGTGTGGTGTTCATCAGCTCCATCATGCTAACAATGCGCTTTGTACTGTAGAAGCGATTCAGGAACTGCCTTTCTAGTTGTTCCCAATTGTCAATCAATTCTAGCTCCAAATCAGTATACCAATCGAAAGCATTTCCTTTCAAGGTACGGACGAACTGCTTGACTAACTGGTCTCCTCTGGTCCTGCATTTTTGCAGGTTTCAATGAAGTCTACAACATGTTGTTTTGGATTGCCCTTTCTATCAAACTGCTGAACTTTAGAGGTCGATACCTAACTGGAATTCTCAGGTTGTCAATTCTCTTGGTGAACGGCTTGAAGTACATAAAGGAGGACTATGATGGTCCTCCGTACTGAGCCCTTATGGAGTTTTTAATCATATCCTGCAGCTGTTGAATTGACAGGGTGGCGACAGAGGTAGATTGTTGCGACTGATCTTCCTACAAGACAGTCTTTCCTTTGTCATTGGCTTTTGTAGTTGGAGATTGACTCGACTCAGCGGTTTCTCAAGCCTGTATTTGATCTCTTAAAGCAATGATTTCATGATCTTGCTCTTCTATAGTTTTCATTAGAAGATTTATCTTTATCTCCATCTTTGCCATGGTCGACTCAGTCAATACGCCAGTCATCATGACAAACACTACATCAAAATGTGATTCTTGCTCTGATAGATCAGTAGCAAAAGCATAGTTGTCGAACAAAGGATTTTCTCTGATGACGATCCTACCTTTAGAATATTCCATCAGTTGATCCCAGATTTCCTCCGTGATGATAGAGCTTATGTAAGTGTTGCTTGCGACGGTGGCTTTGGATGTAGCTTTCTTTGGTACCATTTGTAGATTTGTTGACTTGAATGACGAGAGAGAGATGAGAGGTAGAGATGTCCCACTGGGCGTGCCAATTTGTTCACACGAGATTTCAAGAGAAATTTATTTCGTGGAACTTGAACTTTGTGTTTGTATTAAATTTGTAGAAAGTGAGTACAATCTCTAATACATAGTATTTTGATACTTTCAAAATAAACTATAATCTTTAAACTGATTGAACTTCTTGAACGATCAACCTTTGGGCTTGTTGATCTTCTTAGACGATCGGCCTTTGGGCTTGTTGATCTTCTTGGATGATCGGCCCTTGGGCTTGATGATCTTCTTGGATGATCGACCTTGGGCTTGTTGATCTTCTTCGATGATCGACCTTGGCTTGTTGATCTTCTTCGAGGATCGGCCTTTGGGCTTGTTGATCTTTTTGGATGATCAGCCTTCAGGCTTGTTGATCTTCTTGGACGATCGGCCTTCGGGCTTGTTGATCTTCTTAGAGGATTAGTGTTCGCACAAGGTTTCTGGAGAAACCTGTTTCGTAGGGTTGAACTTGAGTTGGTGTTGAGGTTGAGGTTGATTTGATGCGGTGTGGTTCAATCTCTAGTACTTGATCCTCTGATTCTCTCTCGATTGGATGAATGTGTTTGGCTTGAAGAAGAAAAGCACCGAACGTTCTTGAAGTAGAAGTCTTAGAAGAGTCTTTATGTCTTCAAAGGTCTTCTGTCTTCTAGGATTACAGCTTTAGGAGGCTTGGGAGTCTTCTATTTCTTGATGAATTCTCTTTGCTCTCTGAACGTAGAAAATGCTGACCTCTCCAAATGAGGAGAGCTTCTCTATTTATAGAGTTCACAGGTGGGCTTCGACTTGGTTGATCCATGGGTCTGGCCTTTGGGCCCAATTAGTTGGACTTGCTTGGTTGGTCCATGGGTCTAGCCTTTGGGCTCAATTAATCTGATTTAGGCTTGATTTGACATTTGGGTCAAATTCAATCTATTTTTGGGCTTAGTTAAACTTTGACCCAAATAATAATATCAAATTGACCCAAATTAATATTATCTAATTCAAGGTCACAATAAAACTACGTGAGTCATCGAAATTTATCTCCAACTTCAATTCGGGACATATGTCAACTCCTAATTGAGCCCAAATTTAATGATTTGAAATGTTGTCATTAATTTAGTAAATGACGTGGTAACTTGTGATTGGTCCAAAATTTCTCATTCAACAAGGATATTTTTAAAACGTTTTGAAAGTTTAGAAGTATTTTTTAAACAAAGCTTTAACGGTATCCATAAAAAACTAACGTCAAGAGTATTGCTTGAACTCTTTTTGAAAGTTGGTATTTTTTAAACTTTTGAAACTTCGGAAACATTTTTTACACAAAGTGTAAAGTTCAGGTCCATTTTTTATAATTGAACCTTCAGAATATGGTATTTGATACGGAAGATATTTGGACAAAATGAATTAGAGTTCATTTCTAAATTCTACAACGACAATGGAATTATAGAAAATAACAAAAATTACTAAAAGAAAAAATTGAAGAATAAAAATAAGAAAAGTAAGTTAAACCTCTTACTCACAAAGTTAAAAGTTAAAACTTCTTCTAAAATAAAAGAGAGATAATTAAACTCCATGCTTATATTCAAGAGTGTAAACTTCTATTTGTGATGACTCATGACACTCTTCACCATAAATTTTCTCCTCCTTTTATGTGTGTTAATATTCACAATCTCTGTTCAGTCACATTCTACAATATTTGATTGTCCAATCTTGCAATGTCGCTACAATTTTTAAAATATAGAATAATTAAAAAGAAGTTAAGCATAGTAATAATAATGAAAAAAAATCCTCGACAAGCTGTACAGAGCTATCTTTGGGTAAAACCTCAATTTCTGATGAGTGTTGACAGTGCGTGAACCATTATCCGATAGAATCATGTGATAGTAGAGGATGATGTTTGCCTCGTCCCGTCGGACAAAAGAGGATGGCATTCTAGGTGGCTTACTTGAATGTTCTCCCTTATATTTCATTTAATAAATGCATGAGCATCATGAAAATATTACTATCTTAAAAAAACATATCTAGAATAAATTAGATACAACAAGAATAAAAATTATGCATAAGAGAATAGTCTGATATATTTACAAAAGATTTGAGAGGCGAAGGAATTCGAAGAGTTGAGGAGATTGTAACGATAGGAATAAATAAAAGAGAGGAATGTCAATGGATGAATGAGAAAGAGATGGAGAAGTAATGAGTTTTTTTTTTTTTTTTGGAAAGAAAGTTATGAAAGAATTAATTAGAGAAAAAAGTGAGATTTTGGGAGGGTGAGGCGAGGCATAGAGAGAGTATTATAAAGTTAATTTAGGTATTAGTAAAATACACAAAGGCAAAATTATTAAATATAATATATAGTGTCATATCCTGTCCCCAATAGCAGTTTGACATAATCAGAACTACAATTGCATACCATTTCAATATTCTCAACTCAAAGTCAAAGGTGACGCGTTAGTATCACATTGGACTCAAAAGTATGTTAGATTGATTATGAATGATATAACCAACCAACATAATTTGAAGTAATTTTGAACCCAACAATAAAGAAATCAGTCAGAAATTATTTGTAATTTGATTGTATGAATCGATGATGCCAAGCCAAGCAAAAAAGGTTCAGAGGAACCAACAAAAATGTAGAACTTCAACAGGAATACGACCAAGAACTTCCATATTTTACTGCCAATAAGCACAAAAAGTATATATATAACTCATTTTGCTGGTGGTACGGGGTGGGCTTATATTACTAGTTACAGATTTCTATACATTGGTTTAACATTATTCTTCATCCATCATGAAATCCATCATGAAATCCAACTCACTTGGGGGGGTAACCCTCTTCCTTATGAGCATTTCAACAGTTGGGCAGATTCTTTTCCTCCCTCCCCTTGGCTTTGAGCGGAATTGTTCATCAGCTTCTTCAAAATCCCCCTGATTCCAGAGTACCAACACACTCCCTTTAGTACACTATCTAAAGGTCAAAGAGTACACAAACACTAAGAGTTAACTAAATAAAAACTTACATTAGTGTAAACATGCTGGCCACTTTTCTCATGGTTGTCTCTCACATGCTTGTACCCAAATCTCATCCCACAACCAGGGAAACAACATGCAAACGGCTTTTGTCCCAGATGCACCACCTTCATGTGTTGCTGGAGATTTGAAGCCTGAGAAATCAATAAAATACATGTCAAAATACCATCCTATCTAAATAATCAGGAATGTCATTCATTTGAAATCATCCCTATAGCTCAGCTAAAAGTAGTTTCACCAGTTTAAAGGCTACTTACTGTTGAAAAAACCTTGCTACAGCCCTCAAACGTACATGGAATTGCCTCCAGTGGACCTTCACTTTCATGCTTTTGTCGTAGATGTTGCTTCAAGTTCTTTCTTAATTTTTTTTCCCCACAAATTTCACATTTGACATATTGGTGGCAGGACTGCATATGAGCCCTTAGGCATTGCTTGTTGGTAAATGTTTTCATGCAACCGGGTTCAGTACAATATGCCTCTATCGAGTCTAGCTTGACTACAGTATAATAAATCTTGATATTAATACACAAATGTGTCAAAACAAACAGTCGGAATTTAGTGCTCATAAAAAAAGGAAAGGAACTGACCATGCGAATCCTCATGCTTTTGCAGTTGTGACGCATATCTGAATACCTTTCCACATCCATCTTCGGGACACACAAACTGCTTCTGACATTCTTCAGAAGAAGCTTCATCTTCATGGCATTCTTTCAAGTGTCTATTCACACATGATATATATGAAAATTCACGGCAACAGCTCTCAATCGGACATTTGAATATAATTCCTTGATGGTGGAGAAGGTGACGGGTCAGATGATCCTTTCTCCTATAACTGGCTTCACAACCATCTACGGAACAAACATATGGCCTCTACATTAAAGTAATGCAAAAAAGTGGGTCAACTTTGAGTTTATTGAATGAAAGCCTCTCCCAACACACTCAATTACACAAGACTTCCAACCTCAAACTACTGTAGCGTGACCGAGGCCCACTTGATGGAGCTTCTCAGGTGGTCTCCCAACCTGATACTGATCCAGTCAAGCGAGGAAAATGCAGCCTCATGCATTTTGGAGTTCTTAATGTGGGATCCAATGCTTCACGCTGAGATTCCAGGATCTTTCACATTATTTTATTATATTTAAGGGTTTTTGTTCCTGCAAAACTAATAAACTTCAATGCAAGAATAAAAGATATTGAATTCACAGGAAGAAACCTTAAAATAATTCATAATTCATAATAAATGATGATTAACATAACACCTGTAAAAATGATGGCTAAAATCAAAGATCAAACAATAAAACTTGACTGTTGATATTAAAAGAAATCTTTAGCTACCAAGAACACAACCCAATGATGTACTTTGACAGCCGTATTTAACGATAAAGCACACTGTTCAAAACAATTTATGAGATCTGTAATGGGTCATTTAGCTAGAACCGAATGCAAGCATGTAGATAACCAACCATACCCACATGACTAATATTAACCGTTCACCAACATATCATATTATTTCTCATAACTATTGGTAATAGTATATTCCACTTGAAATATATCAACCTTGAATGCCTTGGATGATAAAGTATGTTGGTGCATTCATCAGCGTGCAACTAATTATGTAGAATTTTCTGTACTAACATCTCTGTGAGTATGAGTGAAACAGATATACCAAGAAGCACATGATCAAGTAAACTAAATTAATAGGAAATATCTTAAAATACCTCGAGCGAATGGCTTTGCATATGTTGCTTCAAGTAAGCAGGCTTTCTGAACTCAGCGCCACATTCCTGGCAAATATTAGATTTTCCATTTTTTGTTTTATCATCTCCATCATCATGTTTCCCGATCTCCATCTGCAGGAGTAAGGTAAATAAATAATGCACTCGAATAAACAGTTTGCCTCCACTTAACATCCGATAAACATAAATGGAACCTTTCAGTAAAACGTAGAAAATCTTCGTTTCAAACGAAAGTACTGCTTGAAGATAAAAACTCTCAACCTGTCTTAATTACTCTCCTAGTACAGCCACGACACAAACAATAATTCCTAACATGAAGCTACGCTGACTTTGAATGAAAACCCAGATCCCGATGAATACTCAAATCAGACCCAAACAGTCAATAACGATGTAAACGAACGAATCCCTCGCCTAGTAGTAGACTCAATCAAACTCTGAACAGAAGACAACACTAACCCTCTGTTTCGTTTCCTCGAATTCAGGAGGAATTCAAATTAAAATTAACCTAAATCCAAATCTTTCTTATTTTAAAGTTGATTGAACCAGAGAAACCAAAAAGACTAAGGAAAGAAGAAGGAAAAAAAACTTTACGATCCGGCCAGACCTTAAGGACGAAGAGCAGAGAGATGGGAGGGCTGGCAGGCCGGTGAGCGGCGGCAGCAACAAGAGAAGAAAGAGTGAGTTAAAATGGGGCCACTGAGATTTCAGCGGTGTTGCTCTGCTCTGCTGCTGTCTTCTTCCGAACTCGTGGGAAGCTGAATATCATTATATATAGAGAAGAAGTGTACAAACCCTAGAGAACCTCATACATGGACAGCGCACTTCTTCACTACTGAGCCCAGGCCCAACAACTCTATTGGATAATGTCTTTTTCTTTTTAATTTAAAAACAAAAAAAAAAACAAAAACAAAAACAAAAACAAAACAAAACAAAACGAAATAACATAGTGGTAGTTACAAACTTACAATTTCAATTTTAAAAAATATATATGAATTTAGTGTTGTATTTCATCCTTAAATTTTAAAATGTTACCTATTTTACTAGTTTTAAGTTTAGTATTTATTTGGTTGCTATGTTTAAAATGCTATGTTTTAATTATAAAATTTTGAGTTCGGTTTTTAATTTATATTTAAATTTCAATATTTTACATTTTACTCCAGAATTTGATGTTAAAATATTAATGCTATATTTGAAATTTGATGTTAACTTCAAATTACCTAATTTAAAATAACTACAATATGATTTTTTTTAAAATTTTAGTAGTAGTGGAAATTAGTAAAAATTAGTTTAATTCTAATTAATTTAACTATTTTAAATTAATTAATACCATTAACACCAAGAACTAAAAATTAGTATTTAATAAAAATTATAAACTTTAAAGCTCAAACAAAACTCAAAACTTTATCATCCTTTAATACTTATGTTTTTTCTTGAGTACAATAATTGCATGATTGAGGGATTAAACCTCGAATCTTTAAAGATAGAGTACATGCTAATACTAATATAGCAAGTTCACTTTAGTTTACTCAACTACTCCACTATTAGTTGACAAGTCTTTTTTCCTAAGGAAAAATACGTTAAATACCACTGAATTATCGATCCTTGCATTATTGAGCTTAAGAAAATAAATAAATAAATCTATATAACTTGATCCACTTAATAAAAATAAATAAATAAATAAAAAAGATAGATAGCAAGTTGTTTCGTTTGGATAGCGAATATATTTTATATGTTTGGATATTAAATTTCCTTTTTCTTTTTCTTTTGGATTATTGAATATTAAATTTCGAGGAGTAAATACATACATGTGTGGATATTAATTTCTAGGAGTTAAAAAAACTATATATGTATGTCATCTCTTCAACACAATCTACTTTTATACCGAGTAGATTAATTGTTGTCAACGTTATTCTTGGGTTTGAATGTATCCATGCTATCAATAATAAATGGCAAGACAAAAAGGGAATTATTGCTATGAAATTTGACATGAGCAAGACCTATAATAGAGTTGAATGGATTTTTATTCAAAAAATCATGACAAAATTAGGCTTCAATGAAAGATGGAATAGCAAACATTATGAATATGACTTCAGTAAGTTTTCTTTTGCTTGTCAATGGGTTCACCCTAGGTTGAGTTTGAACCCAAAAGAGGTTCGAGACAAGGGGATCTGCTCTCTCCCTACCTGTTTCTTCTTTGCGTCGAGGGTCTCTTAGCAATCATAAACAATGAAGCATCTCTCGCTAAGCTTAAAGGTTTGAGTTGCACTAAATTATGCCCCCTCCCCCTCATTCATCTCTTTTGTCCAGATAATACTCTTCTTTTTTTTAGGGCCATGCAACCTGATTATGATACAATCAAAGAGATCCTAAGGGCGTTCAAGAAAGCAACGAGTCAAATTATCAACTTTGATAAGTTTTCCTTCATGACAAGTAAAAATGTAATGAAAGAACAAGTTGAAAGATTTAATGAGATTTTCGAAGTCAAGCAATCAACCTCTTTAGGTCAATACATTGGGATGTCATCCCAAACGGGTCATAGCAAGTACAAGATTTTAAAAGGTGAAAGACAAAGTCTGGAAAGCCCTTCAAAATTGGAAGGAACACATTTTCTCTTTGGGGGGAAAAAGGCGCATATAAAATCGATTAATCAAGCAATTTCCATTTACACGATGAGTTGTATTCTGATCCTTATGAAGATTTGCAAGGAGATTAATCGCTTTTGTGTACAGTTCTAGTGGGGTCTTTAAAAATCTTTGCAAAAGTAAGATTGGGGGGGGGGGGGAATGGGTTTCAGAAATATTAGTATTTTCAACCAAGTTATGCTAGCAAAGCATAGCTAGATAATCTTGAGGAACTCGGACAGTCTGCTTTCATGAACTCTAAGAGTTAAGTACTTTAAAGATGGTGACTTCTTAAAGGCATTTCTGGGAAACAACCCATCATTAACCTAAGTAGTATTATGTGAGAGTGTTATGGTGTATGTATGTGTCTATTTTGAACTACATTAGAATGTCCATACGTTGACCTTATTAAGCACCCAGTTGTAGTTAATCATACACTTGTCACAAGTTTTCTTAAAGTTTGCCAAGTATAAACAAACTACAAGTTTCTCGGTGTGAGCCAAGGTCAAACTCAAGGATTTGTACTATAAAAGTTTAGAAAATATGTGAATGCGGAAAGAATTAAGATAATTATAAGAGAGTAAAAAATCATGCGATTAAATAATCTATGTGATGAAAGTATCTAGACAAAGAAGGAATACTTCGAGTTTTGTTCTAAGAAAATTAAGATAGACAACAACTTTAACGTGTGTAAAATTATGGAAAAGGCACAGTTTGGAGAAATCAATGTCACATCCCTAAGTTTAACTTTTAAGGCTAATCCTGGCTCACAACATCCGTTCATCGCACACCTCTTGACATGCAACCACACTTGTCATATTTCTATGATGCGTGAGTGATGTTGCATTGAGCATAAGGTTATTTCTATCTCTAGAAACACTTTTTACTTTGCTTTATAAGATCCACAACTACTCACCCTCTCGGACAGTTAGTCATAATTTCTTGACTCAATGAGTGATCATAGGCAAGCATTTAAATAGTCATACACTAAGCAAATAGGGTTAACCTTTAAAGTTTTAACTTAGTTCATAGCATTAACCTTCCTCCTTACCCCTTGAAGATTAGCTACTCATGATATATGAAAAAGCAAAGGTATAGATAGAGAAGATGATGAAAATAGACATGATGATATATACATAGATAAAAATAGAGTAGTTGTTTACAAAATGAACAATCTCTTAGTCAAAATGCAATACAACAATAAACAAGAATAAAGAAGTAAAGAAAAGAGCAGTTGTCGGCAATTTCTTGCTTCCAACAGATGTATGTCAAGGTTGCTAGTGATGAGATGGTAGTGTGGAGTGGAGAAGGCCCTCTCAGACTCTTGCTCCGGTGAAGCTCCAACAATGAATTGGGGTGGAGTTTGGAGATGGAAGTTCTTAGAAAAGTGTTATCTGTTCTCTCTTTGCTTGTGATGCAAGTATCAGGCATAAGGTTTCTCTTAGGAAAAATCTCAACTCTTGAACATTAACTAAGAAAGTGTTATAAAGTGAAAGAAGACATCCACAGAAAGATTGGAGTGAAGTCGCTGTAGGGATTCTTCCACACGGACGATCAATCTTGCCTACCTGGTTCAATGGTCTCCTTGTCACGATCTACAGAGCCTCCATGATAAGGTTTCACTCGGTGACCATTGACCTTGAAAAAGTTGTTGCTATCTTTTTCATTCAAATTCAGAGATTCAAAACTAGAGTCAGATTTCATCAACACATGGACTTCCTTCATAACCAAATCATTTCCTTCTTTTTGAAATTCATCTTTCAAAACTTCCTAACAATCAACTCCCACAACATCACTGTATTGGCATGTTTCCAATTCATCTAGGTACTTCGATACGTTAAACACGTTGAATTTAACTTGTTGATCACCAACTCAGATGGTCAGTTCTCCTTTTTGCACGTTTATCAATGCACATCCTTTGAACAGGAATGGGCGCCTCAGGATGATGGAAATTTTCGTATCAACCTCTTAGTCTAAGATAATAAAATCGATAGGGAAGATAAATTTGTCAACTTAAACGAGCACGTCCTCAATCTTCCCTCAGGGTGCGTTATTGATTTATCGGTGAGCTATAAGGTTACTGTGGCGGGTCTGGCCTCACCAATCCTTAACTTTTTTAAAATAGATAACGACATTAGGTTGATGCTTGAACCCAAATCGCATAACGCATGGGCGACTTCTTTGCCTCCAATGAAATAGGGTATAGTGGAACTTCCTGGGACCTTCATTTTCGTAGGAATGTTATTTTTTAATAATGCTCTACACTCATGGGTCATCGCAACGGTTTCAAATTCGCATAGCCTACATTTATGTGATAGAATGTCCTTAAGGAAATTCATATAGCTCGAAATGTGTTCGATAGCTTCTACTAGGAGGATGTTAATGTGGAGCTATTTTAATACATCCAAGAATCTCTTGAACTATCGTCTATCATCCTTCTTTTTCAATCTGCAACAATTGCAAGACATTGTTTGCTTGGTTTTTCTCTTTGGCCGCATCAGGTGTCTGCGACAAATGCTCTAGACTTGTTGTTTGAGAGAAATTTTTATCATGAGAATTCATATTTGTTAGAGTTTGGTCTGTGGGTTGAAAATAAATAGTTAGAAGATTTCTAGTTGATTTGAAGGTAGTTGATTCATGGTTATTGGGTTTATCTGTAGTGGTTGGAGCTTCAATTTATTCTCTTACTAGAGTTTGAGGTTTCGTTAGTTTAGCTTCTCAGGTTTCAGTTGTCGAGTTAGTCATTGTTCTTCCATTACGCAGTTTCACAGCTTGACATTGTGCCTTACCATTTCCACGTAGAGCCTCATTGTTACTAGGTAGAGTGTCTGGTTGCCTAATTCTTGAGATCATTAGCAATTTGCCCTACCTGAACTTCTAGGTTCCACATTGAGGAAGCTTGAGAATAGATCAACATATCGTTCTTCTGAATGTATTCATTTAGAAACATCTCTATTAACGACGATGCGTTGGAACTTGATGTATAGTTGTGATTATAATGAGAATGGTTCTGATTATATTGATGGCTCTGGTTGTG
Organism: Benincasa hispida; assembly: GCF_027475165.1. Lineage (NCBI taxonomy): Eukaryota > Viridiplantae > Streptophyta > Magnoliopsida > Cucurbitales > Cucurbitaceae > Benincasa > Benincasa hispida. Next base: position 47,749,640 of record NC_143484.1, on the reverse strand, counting down.
CTGATTGAATCCAGGTGGATGCTCTCTATTTGCTTATTGCTGCTATACATATTTCTATCTAGTCTATTCTTGATTTCTTCCCCAAGAGAATTTGGGGTGCTTCTTCTAACCGGAATTATACGTATTGCTAAACAGGTTGTTATGAATGGAGAAAATAACCTGAGGATCATGCAGGCAGGCTTCAACAAAGTAAGGCTCTCCGCATTGTACATAACTTACTGTTGCAACCTTAGTCATAGTGTTAAGCTGAACAACATTCTTGTTGAAAGTACTTTGATGTATGGCCATAGTTTGTAAAAGGGAAGTGATGGTAGCCATCTGGGCAACTAACGAGCTCACCGTATCTAAATGCATGATTGCTCTTTCTATCTTACGTCTATTAGCATTCCGTTTTTCGTATCCATCATCTACCCAATCATCAGTATTTCTAGAAATCCTGTCCAATATTGCCTTAGCCTCGGTGTAGGTCTTATCCATAAGGCCTCCTGCGGCAAAGGCATCAGTCACCAATTACGTAGCTCTATTAAGCTCGTTGTAAGAAGTTTCCATCAATATGCAATCAAGGATATCAATGTGCAGGCAGTTACAAACAAGACGCCTAAATCTGACCTAGGCAGCACTCAAAGTTTTGGAGTCTTCTTTTTCAAAACTCATAATGTCCCTTCGTCTCCTTATGTTAATGGATGGAAGGAAGAATTTCTTCATAAATCGTTCAACTAGCTGGTCCCAAGACATAATCTCATTTGGCTCCAAGGAATAGGCCCATTTCTTGGCCTCATCACGGAAAGTGTAAGAGAAAAAAGAAAGCCTGATTCCCTCTGGCGTTACATCAAGAATAAAGAATGTATTACACATTTCTACAAAGCTTGTTAGGTGGGCATGAGGATCTTCACCCTGCATCCCTTTGAACTGCCTCGTAGTTTGAATCATCTGAAGCATAACTAGCTTAATCTTGAACCTTGCGCTCTCGTTGATGGTTGGTTTCATAATACCAGGTGAAAAATCGCACAAATTTGGGGTCATATAGTTCCTCATGGAAATGTTGCGATCTGCGGTTAGAAAGATAGGGTCCTACTTACCTTGCCCAAATAATCTGTTTCCTCCAGCCTGGTTATTCTGGTTGTGTTATTGGCCATATCGACAATGAAAAGTTCTCTCAATCTCAGGATCAATATTGAATTCAAATTTAGCACCCATACTCATATACTGTTTACCGCTTGGTCACACAAGCTACAACACTCTTATAAATCAAGAGATGCATGCAAAAACACAAATTCAACTCAATCAGTTGTCAAATCCCCGACAACGATGTCAAAAACTTGTTGTGGTGTATGTATGCATCTATCGTGAACTACACTAGAATGTCTATGTGTTGACCTTATTATGTGCCCAGTTGTAGTTAATCATGCGCTTGTCATAAGTTTTCTTATCATTCGCCAAGTATAAACAAACTACAAGTTTTTCGATGTAAGTCGAGATCGAACTTAGGGATTTGTACTATGCATTTGGAAAGTATGTGAATGAGGCAAGAACTAAGATAATTATAGGAGAGTAAAAAATCATGCAATGAAATAAATATCTACGATGAAAATATCTAAACAGCAAGGAATACTTTGAGTTTTACTACGAGAAAATTAAGATAGACAACAACTTTAACGTGTGTAAAATATATGGAGAAGACAAGGTTTAAGGGAAATCAATATCGCATCCCTAAGTTTAACTTTTAAAGCTAATCCTGGCTCGCAACATTTATTCATCGCACACCTTTCGGCGGTCAGCCACATTTGTCATATGTTTATGATGCGTGAGTGATATTGCATTGAGTATAAGGTTACTTCTATCTCTAAAAACACTTATTACTTTGCTTAAGGAGATCTAAAACTACTTACCCTCTCGGGCAGTTAGTCATAGCTGCTCCGATGAATACAGAAACAAGCAATGGAAGAAAGCAGGATCATTAAGCATTCTAATTCATTAATTTTGATTTCAAATTCAACATGCTCATAAACTAAAAAGAGGGTTTCAACACTAACCTTTGAATTACCTCTTGAATCACGATCTTCAGCTGCAATCTTCTTTCCCTTTGGTTGTGAACCACCACAATGTCTTCCCTACTATTCTCTTGGAGCCTTAGATCGAGTTGTGGGACTCAAACAAGGTTGAATTAGGGAAAATGGAGATGAAGAACTGGTTTTCCAGCAGTGTGAAGAACACTTCTTCAAACAGATTTTTTAACAAAAATCTCTTCAAATGCATGCCTGATTTCCACTTCAGTTTCGTTTATTTATTGCATGACTTTCAAGCAAGAAACCTTCTGCATAAATTCTTGCTCAAGCTTGAGAATTTGAGTTGTAAATCTAATGGATTGGTGACTAACCTACTAGATGAAGAAGTGGAAAATTCCTACTTTTTCATTTTTTCATTTTTTCATTTTTTATTTCAATTTTGAAAATTTTTCAAAATTAGAAATAAAAATTAAATTTTCAATTTTAATTCTTTAATTAAACTTGAGTTTTTATTAATTTTTTAAAAAATTAATTCAATAATTAATTTTTCTAATAAAATTAATAATAATTAATTAAATAATTTAATTAATTTTAATTAATTTAATATCAAATATCAAATTAATTAATCACCAATTTCACTATCATGAATCCATGTTCATGAATTTAATATTTAAATTACATTTAAATATTAATCGATTATCCAATTTGTTTAATTCCAAAATTAAACATGTAATTATATCATATATAATTACTAATTCCATTAATTCGTATTTGGACGATTCAAATTAACTTATCATGCTATTCTAAGGCTTATCCATTTGTGAGCTAGTAAGGGGACCTAATGGACCTATAGATCATGGGCTCCAACAATCCGAGATTAATTGGCTAAACGTTTTACACCGAATTAACCCCTATTCGTTAACTACCAGGTCACTCCATTAAAACCCGTAGTTGCACTCCCCACACTGTAGATATATTGTGTCCACTCAATATAACCACATTAGTAAGTTGACTCTTCTCAGGTTGTTCGTAATAACGGTTGGGTCAAAAAGCTGTTTTACCCCCGAGATTACCTCTTATTCCTTAAGTCCCATTGATCCTCTAATAAACCATTGGTTTATGATCTGATCATCAAATCGAGTCCCTCTCGGGTTCATAAGAGGGTGGGGCTCATTGTTCAAGACCTGGAGTCAACACTTAAGGGAACGATCTCTTTACTATCTCAGAAAGTGGGTAAGAGTGAATTCCACCTTGCACCTTATGTCCCCAACTATCTACCCGGTCTTACCCCTGAAATTGGAGGCTTATTGAGCTAGTGTTGTTGAGCCAACTCTCACCATGCAAATCTAAGAATAATTCCGAATAAACATGAGTTCATAGTTAGCTCAAGATTAAGGTCAAATTACCTAGGTCATCATTTTGAAATAGTCAGTCTTAAACAGTAAACAACATTATAAATTAAGAGTGACTTATTTCTTGGTCCGATCTTGCACAAACTCATTGCACAAGACGTCTCCACTCCTCATGTCACTATATGTACGAATTAGGATCACTTTGTCTGTAGCACTTTACAACTTCTTGTAACAACTACAGAGTGGGCCCCATCCGATAGTGTTACCAGAATAAGGCACCCAACCTTATTCATATATTATAGATCATTTAGACTATTTACTCGAACCTGATCCATTTGTATGTCTCCACATAAAGTTCAAGTACTCATGTAATAGTCATGGATCTTTTAGTTTATTGGATTTATTTCTAAAACGAAATAAGCAATTAATATATTCAATAAAACTTTTGAATCAAATTTCAATAACAACTTTATTGAATTACAGAACGAGTTTATTGTTTACAAACCACGGGTTTTAGGACATAAAACCCAACAATGAGGATGTCAACACTACTATCATGGTCAACATTCTAAAGGTTTCAACAGAAGATCTGCTAGCACAGGGTCAGAGATCTTGAAGCATGCGATGAACTATTTGTTTATCGAGTAGAAGATCAGTGCATGCAACTAGATCCTGCGGTCAACTGCAAAATAAACACTTTGACGCAATTTACTCATGATATGCGGTCGGGGGGGGGGGGGGGGGGGGGGGGGGGGTGGTGGTTAGTGTACTTCAGTGCAAGTATAATATTAAACATGAATTCTTGATATAATCAACGCATATCTTGCCTATCTACCCTTACTATTCTCAGTAAAAGATTACAATAATTTGTATATCTACAAGTTATCAGGGGGTAGAGAGCTCTTTGCTCAATGATACAAATGGAATGTGTAGGATCGTATAGCAACCCTAGAGGGAGGTAGATAAGGTTTATTAAAACCAGTGAAACTTTTTTTTTTCCAATATGGGCCCAATCAAGAATTATTAATACACTTTTAGCTAATAAGTAATTTAAATATGAATTTCATACAAATACATTCACATAAAATAGATCAATAAATTGACATAAACAAATTCAAGAAAAAATTATATCAATTAATTTTATGCAATGAAATATATGAATTGTAAAATTACATTGGAGAGAGATAGAGAAATTGACACCGATAAATTTATAGTGGTTCGACACAATCTGGCCTACATCCACTCATATGTGTATGGTATTTAATATAAATCATATTTATATTAAATTAAATTATGTAAATCTCATTCATATGAATAATATTTGAATCATATTCAAATATTCAATTTCTCTCAATTAAACTTTATAATGTATCAAATATATTATAATAATTGTATCATATATACTTATTTTAAATTAATTATATCATATATAATTAATTTGAAAAATTCAAATTAATCCAAAATTAATTCTCAATAATTCCTGTTGAGCTACATAGGGGACCTTATGAACATGTAAATTAACGCTCAAATGGTACTTGAATAGTTAACTAAACTCCTTTAATTAAATTATTCAACATCCATTAACTGCCGGTCACTCCACCAAAAATCGACAACTGCAATTTTCGCACTACAAATATATTTATGTGTCCATTGGATACAACCAATCAACGTGCGATGACCCTTCACAAATTGCTCGTAAGTATAGCTGGGCCAAAATTGCCGTTTTGCCCCTATAGTTACATATAACTTCTTAAGTACTTCTGATTCCTCTAATGAACAATAAGTCATAGTCCAACTATGAACAAACCCTTATCGGGCCAAGAGAGGATGTGACGCTGCATTGTTCAAGCCTCGAAATTAGCCCTCAAGGGAGCAATTTATCTACTTACCCAGATGTTAGAGAAATAGTATATTTCGTCTTGTGTAGCTGTGTTCCCAGCTCCCTAATCAGACGAATCCCCAAAATGGTAGGTTTATTGAGTCAACGATTTGGCCACTCTTACCTATACAAATCAAAGGACTACCTTCATAGACAGGAGTTCACAACTCATTCAGGATTCAGGTCATGTCATCTATGGTCATCATGGTGAAATGTAAGTCTCTATTATGTACGACATTATATAATGAGACTATTCATTTCGTGGTCCGTTCTTATACAAACTCCTTTGTATAGAATACCCTCGCTCACATGTTTCTACATGAATGATCAGGATCAGATCATTTGTAGTACTATACAAAAATTGTAACATCTACAAAGCGAGTCGTATTCGTAGTGTCACCAAGATAAGGTACCCAACCTTATCTATCTTCTACAAACCATTTAGGTTACCACTTAAACATGATCCACTTATATGTCTCTACATATATGTTTAAGCTACAAATGATAACTTTGGATGTTAGTTTATTGGTTTGTGGGTTAATGCTATTAAATGACGAATAAAATATCTCATATTTTATTAAATCAATAAAATTGTTTGTACATTACAAATACAAACTACATGACCCACGAGATTTAGGGCATCAACTCCAACACTACCATGTTTTACTCTTCCATTGCTCCAAGTGATACCTTTCAATTGGTCCACTTTGATGAGAAAAATTCTATCATGTCATCAACTCGGGATTTTTTCTTAAGCTTGTTTCGGTCATATATTCTTCGTTTAAACTCTGATTTGAGTGATTCAAATTGCATTGAAACAGTTATTCCAAGCCCTATATAATGGAATTTTCAAAACACTCAGATTGTTGATAAATAAATTAGGTTTGTTATCATCAAATATTAATTAATTAAATTTGAGATTAATGGGCCAAAAAAACCAATAAAAGGTGGAAATGGTGCTCACATCTTAATAGGATCTTTGGACCTGTTAGGCGGGAAATTGTAAAAGTTGTAGGTAAGTAATGAGCTCAAAGATAAAAAGGTGAAAAATCTTTTAGAGGACAATGATGGTTGGAAGATCTCTACCATAAAAAACAATTTCATGTTTTTGACATTGAAGGTATTCTTAATGCACCCCCGGGGCGGAAAAAGGCAGTTAAAGAATGAAATTATCAGGAGCAGTGACATTAAAGGACCTTTTTTTTTTCCTGTTAAAGGTGTCTATCATCTAGCTACCATTATTATTTCTTCCAAAAAATGATCCTCTTCCTCAACTAATGGTGGAAAAATTTTTGGAAAATCAAGGTCATCTAAAGAGCAAAGATATGTATGTGAAAGATTATTAATGACTCGATCCCAACTCACACTAATATTAAACAAGAGGCATCAATACTAACACTTGTTGTTTGTTTTGCAGGAACTTGAAAGAGTCGTCTCACCATGTTATATGGTTGTGTAAGTTCTCTAAAAAAGTGTTATGTAAATACTTTCCCATCTTATTTGATTCCTTTGATTCTTGTAGGGAAAAATGGTTGACTTTGGATCTTTGGTCTTCGATTATGAGCAAGTTGAGGGTTGAGGATCTTCTAAAAGCTATTTTTTTGTGGAATATTTGGAATTACATAAGTCAGCTTCTTATTCGGGAGCTCGTTGTAAGATGTCTAATGTTTATCAAGTGTTCAATCATATTAACAATTACCTTCCTCTCTCTTCAGGTGGCACTAATGTGATCTCCAATCCAGTAAGGTTCAAGAACTGTGTGAGTCATGAAAGATGGTCTCCTCCTTCAAGTTGATTCTAAAAGCTCAATGTTAATGTCTCTTGGTGCAGCGAAAAAATGATCGATGGTTTAGGGTGGACGTTTGTTACTCTCAAGGATCTTCTATCTGTGTCAGGTACAAGCAGTTTGATCATGGGTTGCTCATCAAAGCTCTGAAAAGCAAATCTACCAGAGTTGGTTTATTTTCTCTCCTTCAGCTTAGAGGGGAGTCGTTGAAGCTCTTGATTGTGGAATTCGATTGAAACATGCTCTTAATAAGTCGTCTGTTGATATCTCAAAAACAAAAAACATGGTTGTTGCCTTGTTGGTTCTTATTACGTTGAAAATGGTTGGTGAAATAAGATTGTCTTATGTCGTGCTTTAGTTCCTGGATACAATGAATGATCTTATATTAAACGCAAGTTTCTCTAACTAATCCAAGTGTAAGTCTAAAAAGAGTTCTTGGTGAGTTCAGAGTCGAACACGAGAACTTAGATTAAAAATGTGTTTGAATTGAATGGACGATCTTAACGCAATGAGTGCTTGATAAATGCGTCAAACGAAGTTCTGTTTAAAAGATAAATTAATTACAAATGATGGTGCAAATGGATGATGATGATTGATGAAGCTGATAGTGGTGTAATGATGCGTTGAGTGTATGTGATGGTGACGATGCGCAGAATGATGGATGCAGTCACAATAAAAGCAACGTGAGTGGAAGTAAAGAAAAGTCAATTAATAAAGCAGGGCTAAGAAGGTTAACTGACATTTTCCTAAGCAATGCATGAGTATACATTCATGTTATTAACTCATAAAATGAAGAACTCATCTATCAATGTTTTCATGCCACATTTGTCCTATCTCTAGGCGCATGCACCGATTAATTTCAAACAAGATGTTAACTTTATCTCTAAAACGACTTCTCTCTTTGTTTAATGAACTTCACAATCACTTGCTTTCTTAAGCAGTTGATTATTGGTACTTAAATCGATTTGTTAGATGAACTTAAGCAATGTAATAAGCACACATTAAACAAGATGAACTTTAACTCATGCAGAACTTGTGAAAATGCTAGTAAAAATCTTCTCAACCCATTAGGAATTTAGTTGCACGCTATGAAGACAAGAAGAAGTATGGATGGATGAAAGATAATGGAAATCACATTTATATTAAGAAATGTAGAGTTTCTCAATTTCAAGACTTAATACAAATTGCAAATAAAAGAAATATTAAGTTAGGAAATGGAGATGTCAAGCCATCGATTGCAATCTTTTGCTCCCTTTGGCTTGGTGGGGGTTGCTTCAAGGTGGTTGTAAAGGTTGGCAGTGTTCTTTCCCTTTTTGGAGAAAAAAAAGACTGAATTCTCACTCATAATTCTCTTCAAAGAGAAGCTCGAGAGATTGAAGATAATGGTGGAAGTGTGGAGAAGTTTGGGTAGAATTTTGGTCAATCATTTGGAAGAAAGTCTAACACTTAAATGATTCTCGATGAGCTATTTATAGGCATCACATGAATGTTCTTTGCTTCTTTCTAATGATTGTTTGACACCTTTGCATTTAATTTCGATTGTTTGACACCTTTGCATTTAATTTCATGTCCTGCTGTCCCAAATATTCGCATCATACGTCCATTCACTCTGGCACAGCTGTCTCAAATTAGCTACCAACTTGCATCTTGAGTTGACATCCACCGCCCACGCATTTGTCGTTTTCTACTTTGCATGTTTTTTCTCAACGCATGGTTCTTTGCGTGCAAGTTTGAAGTTGATATGATTCTCTTTATGCGTCCACAGTGGCAACTTTTGTTTCCTTAGTCGATTCTTGCTTCTTCTTACAAGACTCTTGCATTCAAAGATGTTAGATTTTATAATTTTCAGGATAATGCATGTTGTAAATGTTTGAATGAGAAGTTTATTTATTTTCATGAATTTCATTTCAAGTTAATGCATTTTTAACTAATCTTCCTAATTATCCTAAACAAAGAGTTATAATAATTTGTATTTCTACAAATTATCAGTTCTCGTGCACTGGATTGGTGTTCACTCTTTTGTTGAATGTAATTGTCGTGTAATTTTGTTACTCGCACTATAGTGCATACTATAACTAATTTTGTTGCTCACCCTTCTTCTTTTAGTATAAAAGATTTAAGAGGCTTGTTAGTTTTCATCTCACTCTAGTTGGATGTCCTCTACTCTTAATGAGAATTATGCTAATATGTTTATTCAGCCTCGATGAAGTTCCTTCTTTAAAATATATATATATATATATATATATATGAAATAATAAATATTTGTCTGCATCAGTAATTTCTTAAAATTTTGGTGATGAAAAAATAATTTAAATTATTAGGTTCAATTAATTAAAATATTTATATTGGACAATAATAAATACACATAACTTGAAGACAACTATACATTAGCTACAATTACTAATGAGTACTTTTTTCCCTCCTTTCCCCAATTCATTCAAGACAAAAGAAAAAAGGAACAAACAAACAATAATATATAACAAATTATTTATTTTGTAATCTACATTTAAAAAATCTTCAATTCCTAGCATAAAACATGATGTCTAAATTCTATTCTTGAAAATTGTTCTAAAAACTATTTCTCATCAACAAATATTTCTATTCTACTCACCAACATGAAGAAATTGTCTTCGGCCATCCCTGTTATGTAGAAAGACAATAAAACAAATGGGAGGGCCAGAGATCAGCCATAGACAAAATAGAACATTCAAATATTAACGTTTAGATCTTCTATAACTAAAAATATTAGTGTTCAATTTGTACAATGAAGATAACAATCAAGTGTTATACATATATATTTACCTGGGAACTCAGATTACCTATTGCTATAAATATTGTTTATGAGACAAGGATAGATAGGGGTAGCAAATCTCATCTATCTGCATACCTCTCCTTGTGTTTCCTATGATTATAAGGTCAGTCAGTTACATGCCTTCCCTTCTGGCTCCTTCGGTAATAAATCTGTCTGCAGTACGGTGCAGCTTATATTTATATTACCAGGATGTTCTCGTTTGCACAGTGTTAGTGTGATGATGAAACGGTTTCGCTTTAGCAGCAAAAGCAGAGCTAGAGGAGTTGAAGCCACTAGGCTCAAAAGCCACCTTAGATGGAGAACATATGGCAGTATGGCAACGATGGTATGGCAAAGTGTCCTCATCGTGTTAGTTCTCATCAAGAACAATATCTGCAGGATCTCCGATCCATGGTTTACCCTCTCTCCATCGAAACTTAATCCGCAACTTCCCATTTGCATCGACTCCAACCACTTGGCCTTTGCTTGCATGAGTCTCCATTCCCCATCCCCAACGAGGTGCAACGAGCCCTTCTCTAATCCTCACTTTGTCTCCAATTCTGACTGGCCTCACCCGTTCCATTTCCCATGCCTTGCATAGCCACAGCTTCTTCTCCATGAAGCAGAATGAAACGAAAAGTTCTCCATTTTCCTTGCGATGAACCACCCCAATGCTTGAATGATTCACCTCTCCCCATTGATAGGTCGGTGTCGAAACAGAAGCCTTGACTCGAACCCAGTCTCTGACCTGAAATTCCTCTTCTTGTACCAACTCTACTTCAGCTGGATCTAGCATCCAAGCTTTAGACCCAGCTGCAGTATGTATCTTGAGCTTTCCATCTCCATCAATAGCTGATATCATTCCAACACTTGCACTATTGTGCACTGACCAGCCAAATCTTGGCTGACTTATGGATGATTTAACCTGAACCATCTGTCCGACCACCAACTGGTTCACCCTTTCTAAATGAGTAATAGAGCCAACCCAACATTCTTGCTCCCCACAGAACACCACACTAATTCTTCCATTCCATTCATTCCATTCATCCCCTTCAAATCTTAATCCTTGCACCACACCGATGCTACCAGGTCCTATTGATTTCCATTTGTTGGTATTTTCCCTCAATCTCACCCACTCTCCAGCCTCAAACATCTGTTCTACCTCAAGATCTGCAGGATCGCCCCTCCACAACCCGCTGACACCGAAAAATGCCACCCTAACTTCACCATCAGAATGCACACTGGTTATGATGCCACGTGAATCAGATCGAGCTCCTCTCCAACCCCACATTGGCTCGGATAGTCCAGGACGAAACCGAACATACTGGCCAACTTTATAGCATGGAACCTTCTCAACATCCGAAGCATGAGCAAGCCACCTGTTTCTACGAGTACAGCAAGCCAACTCAAGGAATAGACAGTCCTGTACACTATGAACCACTGCGAAACCATCTCTTCCAGCAATGTTCCAATCATAAGTAGGCCTATTCCCTGTATTAGGCTTTGAACGTACCCAATCACCAACTTCAAATCCCGAAAGTTGTTCTGCATCCCCTGGACAAACTTTCCACAAACTCTGTCTCCCTGCCACCTTGACCTAAGGAAAAATATACAAATCTTAGTCCAGAATGTGGAAGGGGTAACTAAAATATCAATAACAAACTTGTGGCTTCTTATGAGATTGTTCTACATCTACTCCATAATGGAGACAAATATTCATCATAAAGTGCAAAAATAGTAGTATAACATGACATGCTCACATTCAATGCCCCGTCCATGTCAACTCTAGATATTTTTCCAACTGTAGCAGGGCTTTCGTTTGACCATCCTAGACGAGGTTGAGTGACAGAAGGCAATATATGTATTTCTTGACCTATTTCAAAAGGAGCCACCTTCTCAACATCAGTCACAGAGCAAATAAAAAGCTTGCTCCTGAAGCAAAAGGCAATGCCCATCTCTACATCTTCCTCCAAGATATGAATAACTCCAATGCTGTTCCTTGAGATATCCTCCCATCCATATTTTGGAGACGACACTGAAGCTTTCACCCTGACCCAGTCACCGACCTATGAAAAATAATGATATTTACAAAGACTCCCATCGGAGGGGAGAAAGAACGGCATGGTCAAATAATGAAGCAACTACTGATCAAATCATGAGGTGGGTCGAGACACGGGGAGAAAAGAAATTTACCTTAAAATCATCCACCTTTTCCATATCAGAAGGATCAGCTTGCCAAGGAATTGGACGGTCTGGTAGATCAATTATGAGGAGACCATCACTCTCAATTTCACTAATTCTTCCAACGCTATGATGAGTTTCACCACCCCAAGCATATCTCGGTTCTGCAACGGAGCGCTTAACGCACACCCGATCTCCAATCTGTAATCGGGATCTTTAAGTATCAGAAAAATGAACAACCAAATAAGGGACAAGAAGAAAAGAAAGAGGCCCTGTAATAATATAGAAATAGATCGCATTACCCTAAAAGGAATAACAGGTTCGACCTCCTCTGGTTCACAAAGCCATGGATTTGGAAGATAGCTTAGTTCTAACAATAAGCTACCATCAGGCCTGTTGCAGTAAACTATACCGATGCTCCCTGGTGTTACAGCCCCTAATCCATGCTTTGCTGTAGTGAGGGTGGGACGGATGCGAACCCAGTCTCCAACCTTAAATTCTTCAACTCTTTCCATTTCTGCAGGATCAGCTTTCCATCCTCTGGATGCTCCAGGAAATCCAACACGGAGGATCCCATCATCATCTACACATAAAACAGTTCCAATACTGTCACGTGATTGTCCACGCCACCCAAACCTAATAAAACAGATATATCAGTATCAGTATAAATAAGCAAAATTAATAGACTTCAAACAGGCACAGATAGATCATGTGTCTGCAACATGGATCAAAATTTTATGTCTGGATTTTAAAATGGAGAAAAACTTCAATTATCTTAAGAAAAGCAAATAAGTTGCTCATGGGGAAAACAAAGAAAAAACCAAGCAATAGTTATTTTTAAAAAATGGTGAGAAACAGAGCTTTAATCGAGGGGAATGTACAAGTGCATACAAAAATAACAAAGCCCAACTAGAAAAGAGACCCATACAATCTACAGTTCCAATGATGCACTTTTCAAACGAGAAAGCGAGACAGCATAACGGTTAAAGTGTTGATATGATTACATTTAACATAACCCATTAGCTTAAGCTTTTGAGTCAATCAATGATTGAACATGGTATCAGAGCAAGAGGTCCTATGTTCGAACCTCTGTAATATCATATCTTCCCTAATTAATACTGATTTCTAGTTGTTGAGTCTTCCACAAACTTTCAAGCCTACAAGTGGGGGGAATGTTAGAGTGTTGATATAATTAAATTTATCATAACTCATCTAGTTTTTGGGTCAATCATTGATGTGAGTTTACAAATGTTGCATATTAAAACTCATTTAATCACAACTCGCATCATTATGTTTGTTAAAAAGAGACTCCAATTCAACAAAATCAAAGTAAGATAATAGTAACAAAAAGATCTAATGATTGACACCCCCACAGGGAGGCATTGAACCTTGCTATTATAATTCTATAGTTAGGGTTTTCCATTCTAGTAAATATTTTGTGATATTTTCCTTTTCTATGCTTTGTACACTTGTATATATTCATATCTTTGGTGAATGAATAGAGTATTCTGATTCTTTATCAAACCTAAGAGTTTTATATTCAACATTTGTCTTCTTTAGATTGTGAGTCATGTTAGTTTGCTAAATTTCATCCTTTGAGTTCGTATCCTCGAGTCAATAAACGAGCTAGTGCTCCTTTTGAATTAGTCCATTCTGATGTTTGGGGTCCATGTCCTGTTGAGTCCAAAGAAGGGTTTAGGTATATTGTTACATTTGTCGATGACTATTCTCGTGTTACGTGGTTATATTTAATGAAAAGTCGTTCTGAGTTATTTTCTCATTTTCGTAACTTCCATGCTGAAATTCAAACTCAGTTTAGTGGTGCTCTTAAAATCCTATAGAGTGATAATGCTAAGGAATATTTCTCTCATACACTCAAGTCTTATTTAGATGCCCATGACATTCTTCATCAATCTTCTTGTGTCAATACTCCAACTCAAAATGGGGTTGCAGAACGAAAGAATCGTCATCTCCTTGAGATAGCCAGAGCTTTGATGTTTCAGATGCATGTTCCAAAATCCTTTTGGACTGATGCTATTTCCACAACTTGTTTCTTAATAAATCGCATGCCTTCTTCCATTCTTAAGGGTGAGATACCTTTTCGTACTTTATGCCCCAAGCAACATTTCCCATTCCACCCAAAATATTTGGTTGTACCTGCTTTGTTCGAGATGTTCGGCCTCAGCATACCAAGCTGGATCCAAAGTCCTTAAAATTTATTTTCCTTGGTTATTCCCGTGTCCAAAAGGGGTATCGGTGTTATTGTCCTAATCTAAATAAATATTTCGTCTCTCCTGATATCACATTTTTTGAACATACCCCATTTTTTTCATCATCGTCTTTCTCTTCGAATAAGAGTAAGCGAGAGCATACGGAATTAGAGGATGATTACCTTTTCTACACAGTAATTTCTCCTTCCGATCCTCTTCCTGATTCATCTCTACCTGTGGCTACCTCTACGCTTCCACCCACCGAGGTCTATACTCGACGACAACCTCCTTCATGCCCTATACTAGAGTCTTCTTCGTCATTGGATCCAGAAACGAGTGATGATCTTCATATTGCTCTTCGTAAAGGTAAACGTACATGTGCTCATCCTATTTCTTCTTTTGTTTCATACAACCATTTGTCGCCTTCCACATGTTCATTCATTACATCCTTAGAGTCTGTATCCATCCCGAAAACTGTTCATGCGGTTTTGTCTCATCCTGGTTGGTGTGCCGCAATGGTGGAAGAGATGACTGCCTTAGATGATAATTGTACTTGGGATTTAGTTTCCCTGCAGGAAATAAGGCTATCGGTTGCAAATGGGTGTTTGCAGTTAAAGTCAATCCTGATGGTTCTGTTGCTCGGTTAAAAGTGCGCCTCATAGCGAAAGGCTACACACAAACTTATGGCGTTGACTATGCTGATACTTTTTCTCCTGTAGCAAAAATGGCATCTGTGAGGTTATTTATTTCATTAGCTTCAATCAATCATTGGCCTTTACATCAACTTGATATTAAAAATGCATTTCTTCATGGTGATCTTCAAGAAGAGGTATATAGGGGTGTTCAAAAAACCCGGTAACCCGACCAACGTGGACTACCCAACCCAAACCGCAAGGGTTGGGTTGGGTTAGATTTTATTTTGGGTTGGGTTAAAAATGTTAAAAAAATATTAAATTCGGGTTGGGTCTCGGGTTACCCCATTTCAGGGTCGGGTTGACCCGATCCAACCCGAATATATATATATAAAAATAAAAGTTAAAACTTATTAGGTTGCGATTTGCGAAGCGAAGCAGCGAGCCCGACTGCCCGAGCAACCCCACTGTCTTGAAGTTGAAACCCTAGCCGTGCCGCTTCCTCGCCATCAACTGCCAATCGAATCGCCGGACGCCGCTCCCCTCGCCGCTTCCCTCACCACTCCCATCGCCATCGCCAGTCGACTGCTCCCCTCACCGCTTCCATCGCCTCATCAAATCAGATCCGATCTCCATCTCGTCAGATCCAATCTCCGCCTCGCCTCGCCTCGCCTACTGCTCCAAGCTTCACGAACGACTCATCATTAGGGGTATTTTCTTCAATAAAGCAAGTAGATAACATAGAGACTCTATTTTTATAACAGGAGCTTTTGTTTTGTTTCTTTTCACACTCAGATGGGTTGAATGGCTTTCTATTGAGGTACCCTTTTCATGTTTGAGTGTCAAGTTTTATGAAATAACTCAAAGCCTCTTGTCGGAAATTTGATGTCAATGGACCATGGACATCTGTTATTCTAGTGCTTACATAGGAATCTCAAATTCATTCTATGTTGGAATTTCATAAATATATAAATACTGCAATCTCTGATATACTGCAATTCTATAAAGAGAATGAGAAAAGAATGATTAAGGAAGTAACGGAAAAAAACAGTCAAATAAAAAAATAAATAAAAAATAAAAAAAGAAAGAAAGAACGAACCGGTGACCCAACCCAGAAATTTTGGGTTGGGTTGGATTGGGTTGACTCTCCAAAAAAGAACTAATAGGGTTCATTATTAGCCAACCCGAATTTTTGGGTTGGTCCACAAAAATCTTCCAACCCGACCCAACCCGGACTATGTACACCCCTAGAGGTGTATATGGAGCAACCACCGGGGGAGAATGGAACGGTGTGTCGCATTCGTAAATTCTTGTATGGATTAAAGCAGAGCCCACGAGCTTGGTTTGGTAAATTTAGTCAGGTGATTGAAAGCTTTGGAATGCGGAAGAGCAGGTCAGATCATTCAGTCTTTTTTAAGAGATTTGAGGGTGGTGTCATCTTGTTAATCGTATATGTGGATGATATTGTGATTACTAGTGATGATGCTTTAGGTATCCAGTCTCTAAAGACCTTTCTTCATAGTCAATTCCATACAAAAGATTTGGGCATATTGAAATACTTCTTAGGAATTGAGGTAATAAGAAGCAAGAAAGGAATTCTATTATGACAGAGAAAATATGTACTTGACTTGTTGACTGAAACAGGAAAGCTAGGAGCTAAGCCATGTAGTACCCCAATAATGCCCAACTTACAGCTCACAAAAGATGGAGAATTGCTAAAAGATCTTGAAAGATATAAGAGGTTAGTGGAAAAACTTAATTACCTTACAGTGACTCGACTCGACATAGCCTATTCAGTAAGTATTGTGAGTCAGTACATGTCATGCCCTATAGTCGATCATTGGGCTGCATTGGAACAAATTCTTTGTTATTTGAAGGTTGCTCCCGGGCGTGGTTTATTATATAAGGATTATGGTCATACTAATATTGAATGTTTCTCAGACGCCAATTGGGCAAGATCTAAAGAAGACAGAAGATCAACCTCAGGGTATTGTGTTTTTGTTGGTGGTAATTTGATTTCTTGGACGAGTAAGAAGCAAAATGTAGTGTCACGTTCAAGTGCAGAATCAGAATATAGAGTAACGGCACAATCTGTGTGTGAATTGATTTGGATAGATGAACTTCTTGTTGAGTTGGGATTTGAAATCACCACACCGACAAAGTTGTGGTGTGATAATCAAGCAGCACTTCATATTGTGTCTAATCCAGTATTTCATGAAAGAACTAAACATATTGAAGTTGATTACCATTTTGTACGTGAGAAAATTCAACAAGGGTTGGTATCTACAGGATATGTGAAGACTGGAGAACAATTAAGAGATATCTTCATGAAAGCATTGGATGGAAGACGTATAGATTATCTATGTAACAAGTTGGGCATGATTAATATATATGTTCCAACTTGAGAGGGAATGTTATAATTCTATAGTTAGGGTTTTCCATTCTTGTAAATATTTTGTGATATTTTCCTTTTCTATACTTTGTACACTTGTATATATTCATATCTTTGGTGAATGAATAGAGTATTCTGATTCTTTCTCAAACCTAAGAGTTTTACACTTGCCACCTTCCAAACCTCATCACACAACTGCTTAACCTCTCTAAATATCCCATTGTTTCTCTGTAGCCAAACTCCCCACACCATAGCAAAGAAACAAATTAGTCTATTTTTCTGCTCATGACCCCTATAGAAGTAATATACTTTCTGTTCAGCATTGGTTCAAGAGAAACCCTACTAGTAATACCAAGGCTTGAAACTTTTTTGCTCAACCTAACAGAAAAAAGGTCTCGCATAATGATGTCTCTGATTGTTCTCCTCTTCTGTATCGATATTCTTGTTGTGGCTGATGTCTTAACTAGAAATCAAAATTTTCAGGAGCTACAAACACTACAAGGAAGAAAGCAGACTACCAAAGAGAGGAAAAAATAAACACATTAGTCTATTTTTCTGTTCATAACCCCTTATTCAAGTATGGCTCTTATATTCTGAAAAATGTTTACCATGTGGGAGACTTGGGAGAGAACATAAAATTATTATAACCGGAAAAAAGAGGACTAAGAGATGCAGAATCCTAATTGTTTCAATGCCCTATAGTTGAGCACCTTTAACCAAAAAGTAATGCAACTGTCCTACTTTCTCGATGTTAACCAATTTTTCTTTATGGAAACCAACTTTTATTAAGATAAGTGAAAAAACAAAGGACAAAGCAAAGCTGCAAAAAAGATAGGATCTAAGCTAAAAGAAGGGGAAGCAAAATTGTCGCAAGAGAAGCTAAAAAGTCTGAAAGTTCAAACTACTTGCCACAAACTACCTATCCTATTTTTCATTATTATTGACAAGAGAGCTGGGCTTACGTTCCTATCCATCCTATAAACGTTCCCAGTTCCCCTATTGCTTTCAATCAAAGAATTTCCTAATCCTAACCAATTAAGAAGTCTTTTTTGTGATCTCCCTTGTAAATGCCTCTTGAGGTAATAAACCCTTTTTCTGAAAGGCATCAAAATAAACATGTGACCATATCTGATATCGATTAGCTGCATGGATACATTAATGCGAAGAAAAAAAACTTGTAGTTCATAGTTTTCCTATATTCTTCTAGGCTAAAAATAAACAGATTGTCCTTTTCAAAACAATAAATAAATAAACAGATTGCAAAATACGAATAGAGAATCACTGTTCATCAAGTCATTAAAACATGATCAGCTAATATACATAGAAATTGGCGTGTACATATATAACCTGGGCTCTTTTACATCTTTCTTAAGTTGGACATGCTGCCCTCTATCCAGCGGGATGACTTTTATAACTTCGTTTGCTAACACATGAACTTCTCCGGAGCAAAATGAGACCATGAGGTTGTCCTTGTCCAAGATGTTTTGCACAAACCCAACGCTCTTATGCTTTGCACCTTGCCAACCATAAGTAGGGGCTGCCATCGTTCTTTTGAATTTTACCCAGTCACCAATTTCAAATCTAGTCATGATTGAAATTCACAAACCGTAATTCTCAAAATAATGAACATAAATAATTGTAGAAGTATGAAGTTATTTTGGTACAAGGAAGAACAAGGTAACGTCTAGAAATTACATTGTAGGAGATAGAAGAATGCCCCTATACGCCAACGCCTCCCACAGTTCTTCAGAAATCCATTCCCGAGGAAGGGCCTCTAAAAAGTCACGTATTGACTTGCCACTGTCACCAGATAAATTTTCTCATCACGAAAAATTACACTTCGATTCTCATTTCTATTCCCACAGCATTGATTTAGATGTCGTACATATACCATACAACATTATTTACCATCAATTCAAATACAACATTAATAATAGTAAATACAGCCAACTGGTACTTGCCTGTGGTTTCTGACTTCAACGGCAGCATCTGCATTCCTAAGCATCACAATGAGCCACTGAAGATTTTCACGTATCATTTTGGCTGCATCTGCTGCAATATGGAAAGCATTATCGCCTTCGTCATCCTAACAGCAATTGGAAAGAATTGTAAGCAGACAGCATAAGAAATTCTCCTTATGAAAGAAAAGAAGATGAAGTAACAACCATAATAATTATTGGAAAACAATTCTTCTAATTGGAAACATTCGTTGATACAAATAACAGACAAATTAAATTATGAAATATGGTAATATGCACAAACCTATACTATATGTATGGGAAACCAGAAACCCGAGAATAAACAAAGTGAAAAGTCAATAAGAAATACTCCTGACAACAAGCGCAGAGCGTAAGACATCTTTAGTGAATGAAGCCCATTAAGAGGTCATATACCGTATCCTATTCAATATACTCTTTACATGTTTTCCAACTTTTTGATTTGTTTATTGTCACATGCATCGTCTGTGAGAGCTTTTTGAGGGGGGAAAAACGGGTTTCACTTCAAAACACAAAAAAATGTTGTTCTTTTCTATTTTATTTTGTTTTGTGGGGGGATACAAAATAATCTTACAAAGATTTGAACAAACCTGAAAATTATAATTTGCTCCAGAAGACAACAGCAATCCAACACATGAGTTAGCTCCTCGGGCTAACGCTACATGAAGGGGTATTGTATTGTGCACATTGCAGATGTTGACATCAATCCCCGCATTAAGAATAAGCTAACCAAAAAATTAAAAAAACAACAATAATAATAAATAAATAAATTTCTTTCTTTCTTTCTTTCTTTTTTTTTTAAATAAAAAAGCAGAACTAAACAATTTGAAAGCCTGGAAAATAAGGGGAAAAGAAATAAAAGTTAGTCGTATGAGCAGATATCTTATTCTTAACATCCATGCGCACCAGCATTATCTATATATTTGTTATAATACCTTAACCAATTCAACATCATTAGCCATTGCAGCAGTGTGAAGAGCTGTCCGTCCATGCTGGGCATCCTGGGCAGCTGGGTCTGCTCCCGCATGAAGCAATAGCTTAACTAGACTTCTTCCCTCTACAAGCAGCATGAAGTAACAAATAAATGGGGCAATTACTGGAATCAGGAAAAATAGTGAAAGAAATAAAATATGCAATGACCAATGAGGTCCCAGTTCAAGTCATTTATTGTTTAAAAGAAAAGATGACAGGGGGGAGTAAAGAAAACGTAGGAGCCAGTAACTCTATAGACTAAAACTAACTCAAACGATCCATAAATCAGAAAAATATTGTTTTAAAAAGGGGGATTTTCAAAAATAAAAAAGGGGAAATTATTTACATAAAATAACAAAATTTTAATCTTCTTTGATAGAGGCTGATAAAAGTTAATAGAAGTCCATCAGTGTCTATCAGTATTTTTTTTTTTTTTTTGCTATTTCTGTAAATAGTTTGACATTTTGTCTATCTGTGAAAATTTCCCTTTTAAAAATAAAATTAAAAACTATAAAAGGAACTGCACCAAGATGCATTTTTTGCTCTCTTTTTCCTTCCAGAAATTCTCCTATCTTACCCTTTCCAGTCTCCTATGAGGCCTCAAGTACAACCAGAAGTCAGGATGACAAAAGCCAACACTTAAAACTGAAAAAAGGACGTGGGAATAGAAGATAGCCAACTTAAAGACATGACCCACTAAAGATCAAGACTACACAAGGCTTCCTCCAAATCATTTAGCTGCCATGGTGGCGAATATAAATTGTCTCTGATATTTATTAGAAAAAAGTTAGTTTTCAATTAAAACAATCCAAGATGTTCGCTTCCAATTTGTAAATTAAGTTATTTGGCATTGTACACAAGTAAAGGTGGTAACAAGAAAATTCACAGTGTTGGCATCTACCATCTAGTTTTAAAGCATCCATCTAATCCACATATGGTTCTGTCAAAAGGCGCTGATTCATCAACTTTTTCACTATCACTCCCAAAAATATAATATATTTTCCCAGTGGTTGAAAAACAAAAAGAAAACAAAAACCAAGTCAGAAGCCAAAAGTAGTGACAAGATTCACATAATTGATTATCCACGGGTGGATACATCATATATTAGCATAACCTATGAATATGGATGATTGATATTGGAGATCTTTGTTGTAATTCACCAATAAGGTTTTTGGAGTTTTACTTCCCTATATCAGTTATCAATGAAATTGTTTCTCTGTCAAAAACGTATTCTTGATGCTCCTTATAAAAACAATAATCTACTTCCAATGGCAGGTAGAAGTGCAGAACTTTTATTCCACTAAATTTAGAAGGATACACCAATAATCCAAGATCTTTGTGGTGTTCTTTATCTAAGAAGTTTGCAGTTTACTCCATTCAAGATATTTATTGCGGTTGGGATGCCTTCATCTTTCCTTATTAGTTTTGTTATCATTATGATACTATGTTATTCTGTTATGGATTTTGCAATTGGGGTTTGTATCTTAGAGCATTAGTCTCTTTTCATTCCCTTAATGAAAAGTGTCGTTTCCTTGTTTAAAAAAAACCAATAATCCAAGAGAAAATCTAATCAAGAGTAACAATGCTAA
The DNA here is from genome assembly GCF_027475165.1 of Benincasa hispida. Taxonomy (NCBI): domain Eukaryota; kingdom Viridiplantae; phylum Streptophyta; class Magnoliopsida; order Cucurbitales; family Cucurbitaceae; genus Benincasa; species Benincasa hispida. The sequence goes on along the minus strand of NC_143484.1, from coordinate 47,727,853 downwards.
GCCACAAAAGAACTACAGTACCATCACCATATGGAAGTACTTATTAATGAAAGACTTGAGCTATTCAAGTAAAAAGGCAAATGCCCTATCTTCACCTTTTTTTTAGAGAACATAGGTCCACAGTTACAATAATGGATATCATTTATCGGCATCATTTACATATGTATGTGTGTGTATATTATTACTATTTTCTTTTCTTTTCTTTTTCTTTATATTATTACTATTTTCTTTTCTTTTCTTTTTCTTTTTCTTTTTTTTTTTTTTTTTTTTTTTTGTGTGTGTTTTAATGATAAGAAAACAGAAGAAAATCATGCCAAATAATATAGGACCTTGAAGAGGCAGTTTGTTAGTTCCGGGTTGTTACATTCACTTAGGAAAAACAATAGAATGCTGAAAACAAGCTACATTATAGGACTAGTTTACAGAATTTCTAAATACTCATAAACTCCTCTCGAATGCAAAACCAACTCCTCTATGTCCACTGGGCTTATAACTACGATAATTGTCTTCTTCCATATCATTTAATAATCAGAAAACTCAAAAGCAGAAGTTGGTCAAATGGATTTTAAACTCATGGCCTACATTTACAAATCAGAACTCTTACCATCCATGAGTTGGCTTATGAATTTCACTAAATGCAACAATTAACAATACCAATTGACAAATTGCTATCATTACCACTTTCACGATCTTTTTTTAGAGCAGCAGCCATACACAATGCAGTTCCAGCTGCGCTTGGTATATCAATTGTCTCAGCAATCTCTTCGGCAGTTGCAATTTCCATCCACTTTTTAACGACGACGACATTACATGTTGACACACAAATGTGCAAGGGTCTGAAAACAGAATAAATAGAAATATGAAGATGTTCCTTCCAATTTTTCCAAGTATGAATATGGTATATGTGTCACTTAGTTGGTAGAGGGAAGGAACGCTGTACTAAAAGGATAAATCAACTGAGAAGATGAATGTGCACTTATATCATGTATTTTGGAAGCTAAGCCAGGAAAACAAAAAAGATAATCCAAACTAGCCTCATAGTGAAGTTCAAAATGAATCCACCGAAGACATAATAAAAAGTCTAGTCTAGGCTCCAATTATAAAAAATGTGACAGCCAAGCTCCCTCGGTGGAAGAAATTTTTATCTTTAGGGATGGGATGTAGGATATTCAACACATGCCGTGTTTTCCAAAGTGCACCTAACCTGTGCTGTGCATGTTCACGAGGATATTGTACTTTAGTATAAAAAGTACCATTTTGATAAGAAATGTAACATATTACCGACAGATAGACTAGAGTTTAAAAGGAATTCATAATATTCAGAGGAGAGAGATTATGGAAGAAAATCGTGACTACAAAAGGCATGGAAGGATAATCATTACAGGAATGCAAAATATAATTTATAAAAGCATCTTTATGGAGAAAGTGGTTGTATTATCATAAAGAAAAGATTACAAAGGAAATCGTTACTAATTCAAGGATCTTTCCCGAAACAAACACGAGGTCATTCTCAACAGTCCATAGAGAAGTTCATAATATTACTAAAATTGAAAAACAAAGTGATTTAGCTTTCCAAGGAATGACAATTTGCCTTTAACAATAGTCACGAAGGGGAATGAAAACGGTAAAGAATTCCAAAATGATGTTTAGGAATTGGAGCATTATCTTTGTATATAATTCTACGTAATTCTCTTGGACTTATTTTTTTCCTCTGATAATATTGAACATTTTGACTTTTAACTTTCTACAGGCAACACCATCCAAATGCACTCTCAATAAAATACTAGTAAGACAATCTTTTACAAGCCACAAAACAGGCAGTGGAACAGCAGCACTTTAATTACACAAAAAATATTCCTATTTATATTCCACAAGAACACACAGGCAAGGCACACACTTTAACTACTGTATTTCTGCACAATCACTCAATCCAGAGACATTTATTAATTTATAAACAGACTCCAGACATTAATACTGTATTTCTGCACAATTGCTCAATCCAGAGACATTTATTAATTTATAACTCCAGAAAAACCTATAAAAAGAATGGGATAAAAGACCATATATTCAAAGGGAAAGAGAAAGACAGCCTAACGTTAGGGGTCGAGAAACCGCAAAAGAGCTAATAAAAAAAAATACTCAATGAAGAGGATGTTTTACTTACGTAAGATGTTTTGAATTCAATATAGCCATTGATCTACATCCCCCATTTTCCAAAATAACCAGAGCGCAATCCGTATATTTCTTGGTGACTGCTCTGTGCAGAACTGATTCGCCTTCATCATCAATTACATTTGGATCAGCTCCAGCCAACAGTAACTCCTACACAGATTTCAGTATGAAGGGATCTGATCAAATTTTGTAAGACATTAGAAGAGAGATATCTACCAAAATGGCATCTGATAAATAGAGTTTAACAAAGACCTACACGCATGCAATCAGGTTGGCCATGATAGGCACAGACATGAGCAATAGATGGGCCAAACCCTTCCCTCAACCTAGAACAAACATTAGCACCTTTTTCAATGAGAATACGAACACATTCTGGGGATCCTGCCGCTAAAGCAAACACTAGCGGAGGATCTCCATCTTTATCCAAAATGTCGACCTCAGCCTCCTTGAACTCCAAAATAACCTCCACAATTTCAGCAAAGCCCCGTCGACAAGCCAAGTGGAGAGCCGTTTGACCCTCATCATTTTGAGCTTCTAACAATTTAGAGATGAAGCTACTACTGTTTCCGGATGCAGCTTTTACAAGAAGATTTCTGCATGACCAGAAGGGGAGGAATTACAATTTAGCTGTATTGTATTTGTTAACATAACCACCACAGCAATTTTCAGGTGATGATCAACTTGCCTAACACCATTGAAGTCTCCATCAAACACGAAGCAATGCAGATGACCAAGGTTATAACGAAAAACTTCCAAATCAGACATGAGAGAGGTTTCAGTATCCGTGATATAGAGTCCAGAGAATTTAGCTAAGTCACTGCTTTTACACCAATAATATGAGAATTCTGGGTAAGAAAACAAGAATAAAAGCACCAATAGCTGTCTTGGCTCTTAAGGCAGTAGCTCCAAAAATGCAAAGAGATGTTCTAATGTGAGAAAAGGTGTTTGAATTGCTTACTTATCAGGATTTGCGGAAGGGCTTCGTGGAACCTCTTGCAAATAACGAAGGAATGTTGATAGCATTTTGTTGAATGTAGGCCTTTTCAAAGACTTGAACTGCAGGCAGTCACCGATCATTTTCCACAATTCCCTAGGTATTCCAACACCTACAATGCTTGCATATTGTGGAGGTAGTTTCTTAGCCTTGACGACAGCTCGATAAATGTCATCTGTGCATAAACCAGACCACCTGCAGAACAAAATCAACACTTTTAAAACTACCTGATAACCAGAACTGATGAAAGATAAAGAAACATCACTTTACAGGATTGAGTAGCCACACATACGGGATGGAACCAGTACACATTTCCACCAACGTACAGGCAAAACTCCAAGCATCTGATTCTACAGACATACCAAGCCCATCATCCCAGAACGTCAGTGACTTCTTAACAGGCTCCCACGCTTCAGGAGCAGCATAGTGTGGACTAAGCATTGCACATTCCATGCACAAGTGCATCTTCGATGAATCACAATCCGATTTAGCTTTTGAGCACATAGGTTTCTTTAGTATAGCAGCAAGTCCGTAATCAGAAACCACTGCATGACCAGTATCATCCAAAAGAAGATTTGATGGTTTTATATTCATACATACAACACCAGCAGCATGCAGTTCAGCCACACCTCTTGCCACGTCAGCACCATACCTAGAATTGGCAAATGCATGTACAATGTGAAGAAAGTTCATAGAAAGCTAATACGAATAATAGTTGTTTCGTTTTCCTAAAAAAAACTGATTCCTCCAGATAAAGGAGATGGATGCATAAGAGAATTTAAATATAAAATCTTTATATATGTAGCTCTTTCTCGTTTCATTTATGGTTGAAACTCTCTGAACTCTTAGGGATCCAAACGAATTTGTTATAAACCTTACAGAATTTAAAATTATTTTGATTTTTATGATCCCTTTCAAGAAGAATGTCAATATCTTATGGCTCAAGTGATCCCACAGCACACCATGTCCAGACTTGATCCAAGCTTTTAGGGGGTGTTATACTGAGTGGAGTTAGTAAGTTTGGGTTTTAAGTGTAGAGTTGTAAGATGGAATTTTTTGATAATTGTGCAAAGTAGATTAAAAGATGAATGTGGAGTTAATCGATAAATGTGAAAAGTAGAAATAGAGGGGGAAATGGAGTTCTTCGCGATAAATATAAAAAGTAGAAAATGATGGAAAGATAGAATTACTCGATAAATATGTAAACTTCAATAATGTTTACTATTGAAGTTGAGTTGTTTACATCAACATAAGAAGTTGGTGGGTCAAACAGTCCCCTTAATTTTATTTTTCCAGATTTTTCTATCATGCTCAGCCTCAATTACTTATATGAAAGACCAAAAAACCATTCGCCATGATATAGCTCATACGTATCCTTAGAGTTGTGATCTCAGAAATCTTGCAATACAGAATCCTTTAATGAGCTAGGAAAGAGCTGATCAAAATGAAACGCCTCCTACAGCCTATTCCAGAGTATAAGTGACCATTAGATAAAATAGAAAGAGCTGGCCTCTTCAACACCCTTTTTTCAAATCTTTGAGCTCTGACTGGTGTTCTCTCTCAAACCTCTTTTGTTATTATGAGTTTCTTTAGAGTTGTACCAACAAAGGTGATTAACATTCTCCTTATGATTCCAAGTTCTAATAAAGTGAGAACGAATTACACCCTTTCATTAATATTTTTAAAAAATAAACTCCAATTGCTAGAAAACTAATATAGCATTTTATTCAGGTATTGATACACAGAGCAGCTATCCCTACCTAGATTCAAGATATAAACGTCACTCGCAGATGCCATTATCCCAAGCAAAGCCATCGATTTACTCCTAATGACTTTTGATTTTAATTTCTAGAACGTGTAGTGAGTTAGCTAGAACTTTACTTTAACTACCATCCTAAGGTTGAACGAGCTGCCACAATGTGGAGCATGCCTGAAGCGACCAATTCTTGTGTCAGTTATTAAAGTGAAAGAAAAAAAAAACAAACAATTGCATTATCAAAACACCAAAATACAAGAAGGGGGCCAAAGAATCCACCCAAATGCTAAGGGCAGTACAAAAAATGAGCCCACCCCGTGTGAAAATTATGGTAGCACTAGATTTATAATAATGAAAGAATTAAGAACCAACAATTCCAACTAGAAGATCAAATCAAAACCTCAGTATTTGCTCCAATGTCAGCCGCCCCTCGTTATCCTGCATCTTAGATTGAACAGAACCGTAACACCTATCCATAACTAGATACAAGGAGCCATCCATTTCCATTGCCCCATGAAATGTACAGACATTTCGACACCACATCGATGTCCTCCGCAAGCTCTCAAGTTGCTCAAGAACCCAACCCAAATCCATGTCATCACCCACTGCCACTTTCTTCACAGCAACCTGGTGCCTACACCTTGTGCTCTCGCTCCTCCTGCCGCCAAGCACAGCAGTCCATATTTCAACGCCATCCCTCCGACCCTCCCCTATCTGACGCAATAGCTTTAAATCCTTGTGTACTTCAACATCGATCACCGGTCCGCACCCTCCTGAGGTCGACGTACAGGATCCGCCACTCCATCGGCGGCGAGAGAGCGATTCCTCGTCGACATTCACCTCACCCTCACTGTCGTCTCCCTCATCGTCCGTGAAATCACAATCGAATTCTGATGCCGGCACTGCCGTTTTCGAGCTGGAGTGGATCAATGCAAGCACTGCAAAGTTCTTGCGCAGCGCTTGGATGGAATTCCCAACCACCGACACGTAGCGACATCTCGGACACGACAGCCTCGAGTCGGACGAAGCTAAGAACATCCTAGACATACAATCCGCACAGAAACCATGGCCGCAGTGAAGTAAAAGAGGCACTCTATCTTCCTCGTTGTACCGATTCTGGCACACGGAACAACAGGGCACTTTCATTTCTTTCACTTCCGGTGATCTTCGACCCCTAGAAACTTACCCAGAAGAAACCAAACCAAACAGAAACAGACCCAGATAACTTTTAGCTCAGAATTTAAGCTCAATTGATGTCGATGATGCCAAAAGCTATACTTGAGCCAAGTGGGAGTGGAATGGCAGATCCATCAGCTTAGTTTCAGAAAAAATTTTACTAAATAAGAAATCAGCTACCTACAGCTTTTCCCACAAATGGTTGTGGAGAGAATCAATCAACAAAAGAATCCAACGGAGAGGGAGAAGGGTTTTAGAGGAGAGAAAAAGTATTGGGGTTCTCAGATAAATTCCATTTTTTCCTTTTCAACTATCGGTGAGTTCGTTCCTCTTCGGTAAAATCATGGTTTAATTATCAATTTCTTTTTCTTTTCTTTTCTTTTTTTTTTTTCTTTTTTAAGTACAACAACATAACAATACAACGAGGGGTGTTTAGTTCACCAACATAAGTTGAACTAGTATATTCAATATTTGACTCACTAACTTTAAATGTTAAGTTGTATATTTTACCAAATCACCCAAACTCTCCCTTCTTCCAATATTTTCAATGGCTCCACCCACCGGCTACTATTGGCACTATCGTTGTCACACTTCGAGAACTAATTCCAGACTCCGACAACCACCTCTGATGATAACTTCAGCAACCAACTCCCACGATCAATTTCAGGCTCCGAAAACCACCTCCGATGACAACTCTAGTGACCTAACTCCGACGATCATCTTTGCGCAACTGACTTCGATGACAAATTTTAGGTTCTGGCAACCACCTCTGACAACAAACTTTGATGACAAACTCCGACAACCATTTTCGTAGGCTTCAACAACCACACTGACTACAAACTCCAACAAAAATCACCTTCGATGATCAACTTCAATGACCACCTGTGAGCAAGCAATTCCAACAACCACCTTTGATGACAACTCCAGCGACCAATTTCGAGCTCCGGCAACCACCTCTGTGAGCAACTACGACAACCAACTTAAACACCACCTTCATGTAACTAACTCCAAGCTTCGACAATCACCTTCGACTATAAACTCCGGCAAAAATCATCTTGGATGATCAACTTCAACAATTACGATCACGCGACCAACTCTGATGACCAACTTCAGGCTACAAAAACCACCTCTAACGACAAACTTTGGTAAAAAAACTCTAATACCACCTTCACGGGACCAATTTCATACTTCGATAACTACCTCCAACTACAAACTCCAACAAAAATCAAATTCGATAATCAAGTTCGACAACTACTTTCGACTATTATAAGATAGATGACTATTAAAATATATTGTAGAATTGTTGATTATATAAAGAATATTAGTTTGTCTACATTAAGTGTAATACTTATACGTAGAAATTTGTAAAATATATTTTTATTTAATTGATTTCACATATCAAATGATTGTTTGTAATATTTGAAAAAGTATCTATGCAGTTGAAAAGTATGTAATACATAACAAAAAAGAACCATAAAATGGATATTTTTTTCCTTGAACATTTTGTGGTAAGAATAGTGAAATTTGTTCTCTGATGATCCTCCAAATTTGAAGGAATTGAAAGTGAAATTGTTGAAGAAATATGATGTCAATCCATTGGTTGCTAAGATATAGGGGAGACCTAATTAAAAAAAAATTAATGAGAGAGTAAAAAAACAGAGCAACAATAGAAAGAAGAAGAAAAACAAGAAGATGATCATGAAATTCATGGAGAAAAATAATGAATCAAAAGTTTTGATTTCTTTTTTGTTTCCCATTTCATTCAACTATATTCTTGCAAGAAATGTAGTGGATTAATTATTGTTCATTACCTAAAAAGAAAGAAAGAAAGAAATTGCAATTCATATTTTATTCAACACAAAGATAGGTAGAATTATTTAATAAAAAAGTTTCAAAACGAAAATAGTCATCATAAAAGCATATTATCTAGATTTCAAAAAATTGCACCAGATACCTCAAACATATGAACTCAACTCTACACCCCAAACACATATATATAAACTCAGACTAAATAATTTTGCACCCCAAACACAAATATATGAACTCCATAGACATATGAACTCCAGACATCATATCTCAACTTAGAGTCCCAAACAGCCCCCAATAGATATCGAACTTTAAACCTTTAAAGAAGGTCATTGATAAGTTGCAGAAATGAATTATTATATTATTTTATTTAAGAATAATTAGAAGAAAAAAACAGAGAAAAATGCATTAACTTGGCATGAAATTCATGCACATAATTGCACCTTGCGTTCACGTGTTACCTCATAAATCTTGCAAATTATAAAACCCAACATCTTTGAACGCAGGATTTGAATGAAATGAAGCAAAAATCAACCAAGGAAACAAAAGTTGCAGCTATGGACATATGGAAAGTGATCAGATCAATGCCAATCTTGTGCACAAAGGACTACACGTTGAGAAAACAACATGAAAAAAAATGATAAAATGTGTGAGTGATGGAAGTCAAATGAAGGCACAAGTTGGTAGCTAATTTGAGACATTCACGGCAGAACAAATGAATTTGTGACTCAAACAATCAATGTGGCAGGGTATGAAATTAAATGCAAAGGTATCAGTGCATCATTGAAAAGAGATAAAGAAACTTCCCTCTTGATGCCTATAAATAGCCCATTGAAATTGAAGTTAAGAATGTGATTTTCTTCCAAGAAATTGGTCGAAACTTTGCCCAAAAACCTCCATATTTCCACCATCATTTCCAACCTCTTGAGCTTATCTTTGAAGTAACCTGAGTGACAACTCAGTTTTCTTCTCTGAAAAGAGAGAGAACACCGCTAACCTCCATTGCAATCCTCGTGAAACAGCCATCATACAAGCCAAAGGAAGTAAGAGATTGTGACTAGTGGCTTGACATTTCCATTCTCTATTCTTTTCCATATTTTTCTTTACATTTACGTTTGTATTAAGTAACTAAAATTGAAAAAAAAAAAAAAACTCATACTCTTAATATAAAATATGATGCCTCTCACATTTCATCCATTCATGTCTTCTCTATCTTTAATCATGCAACTAAATTTTACATGGGTTGAGAAAGCTAAACTAACAATTTCCTTAAGTCTTGCATAAGCCAAAGTTCATCTTGTTTGATGTATGTGTATTACATTGCTTGAATCCAGTTGAGAGATTGATTTAAGTAGATATATTCAACTACTAAAGATAATAGGTGAATGTAGATCTCATTAAACAAGGACGCAGAAGTAGCTTTAGAAATAAAGTTAACCTTTTGTCAATATATTAACTCAAACATGCGTCTTAGAGATAGGGAGTTGTGGCTTAAAATCACCGGGAGGTGAGTTTTTTTATTTCTATGAGTTAATAATATGAACACATGACTTATGCATTAATTGGGGAAAACGTTTGTAAATCTTCCTCAACCCGCTTTGTCAACTGATTTTTCCTTCGCCTTTCTTGCACATTGCTTCAATATTTACCACATCTTGCCACTACATTTCCACGTTTCACATCATTAGACGCATCGTTGATCATTATCGCTCACACAATCACCATCATCCACTTCCACGCACTTGTAATTAGTATTTAGTTAGCTATACGAAACATTCTCCACACATAATTGAAAAACTCATCGCATTAAGATAAATCATTAATTTCAACGCATCTTAGTCGATATCCCCATGTTCGACGCTACACTCATCAGGACTCTATTTAGGCTTACTTTTGGGTCTGCGTAGATAAAACATTGCGTTTACAGTTCCTTATTCATTCCATTTAGAGAGTAAGGCACGACATAATGCTATAATTGATTCATCACTTTCAAATGCAACAAGTTTTTAGCGTCGTTGTTGAGGATATATCGGTAACTAATTTATGTTCGAAATTTCTATTTTGATTTTTGCAGGCACTTGATCGATGGAGTAATGTGCGCTTAATTGAAAAGCATTGCAAAATATCATGAGTGAAGGCATTATGCCTAAGCCATTGTATGACTTGAGATGAGAGGACTTTCCACAGACGAATCAAAACGAATTGGAGAAGAAGACAAAGAAACAGAGCTCAAGCCATGGGAGACTAGTAAAATAATCCTGCGATATCGAATGCGGTAAGAAATACTGCTAACAACGCATTGGTACAAACTGACCTCATACTCTTGCCAATGATAGAAACTGACCTATACGGGATTATGCTTCACCAATTTTATGACTTCTCACCTGGAATCACGCGTTCTACATTTGATAGGGCCAGGTTTGAGATGAGGTCCGTAATGCTTCAAATGATTCAAACAATTGGGCAGTTTGATGGTGCACCAGGTGAAGATCCCCATGCACATCTGAGAAGTTTAATTGAAATTCATAATACTTTCATGCTACCAAACATCACCCTCAAGGAAATTAAACTATCTTTATTTCCATTCTCTTTATGAGATGATGCAAGACAATGGGCATACTCGCTTGAACAAGGTGAGATTATAACCTATTATTAAATGGTAGAAAAGTTTACGAAGAAGTACTTCCCTCCCACAGAGAATACAAAGAATGGGAGAGAAATTACAAACTTTCAAAAGATGAACAGAGAAACACTGAGTGACACATGGGCAAGATTTAAAAGGTTAGTAAGAAATTTCCTAACAATCTCCCAGATTGTTCATAGATGGAAATCTTTTACGAAGGCTTGAATGAAGCATCATAAATGACAACAAATGTTGCTGCCATAAGAGGTCTGTTGGATAAGACCTACATGGAAGTAAAAGGTATTCTAGGTCAAATTTCACGAAATCATGAAGATTGGAAGGACATTGGTTATGGATATAGAACAAGTAAAAGAGGAAACAAAGAATAGACAATTGGGAATGATGCAGTCGCTACATTGTAGATGCAAATAGCTGCAATGACTAGTCTATTACAAACTATGGTAATGAACTAGGCTAACACAGGAAATGGCAACCAAATAAACGCTATGAATCAAGTGACTAATATGAGATGTGTGATATACGGTGAGCCACATACTTTCGATAAGTGCCCGCAGAATCCACAATCTGTACGTTTTATTAGAAACAACCCATTCTTCAACACGTATAACCCTGGCTGAAAGAACCACCTTAATTTTTCGGAGGGGGGGGGGGGGAATCCATAAATGGATATACAAGAGAAAACGGGGTGCTGATGGGAAGGTGCAAACCTTCAAGATAGACGGGTGGCAAAAGGTTATACCTAGATTGAGGGAGTCGACTATAAGGAGACTTTCTCACTTGTTGCCATGCTGAAGTCTATCCTAATCCTCCTATCCATTGCCTCATATTATGACTATGAGATTTGGCAAATGGACGTTAAGACTGTTTTTCTAAATGACAATCTTAAGGAGACTATTTATATGGAGCAACCCGAGGGATTCATAACCCAAGGTCAAGAGAAAAAGGTTTGCAGGCTTAATCAGTTCATTTATAAACTGAATCAAGCTTCTCAATCTTGGAATATAAGTTTGATACTGCGATCAAGTCTTATGGCTTTGATCAAAATGTTGATGAGCCTTGTGTATACAAGAGGATTATCAACAGTATAGTAGCTTTCTTAGTATTATATGTAGATGATATCCTACTCATTGGAAATGATGTAGGTCTACTGATTGAAGTTAAAAACTGGCTAATGACCCAATTCCATATGAAATATTTGGGAGGCTTGGTTTGTTATAAGAATTCAAATCTTTAGAGATCGAAATAACAAAACGCTAGCTCTGTCACAAGCATCGTATATTGACAAGAAGCTTGTCAAGTATTCGATGCATAACTCCAAATGGGCTTACTGTCTTTCAGGCATGAAGTGATATTGTCTAAGGAACAGTGTCCTAAGATACCTCAAGAGGTCGAGGAAATGAGACAGATCCCCTATGCATTGGTTGTTGGTAGCTCGATGTATGCGATGTTATGTACTAGACTTTATATCTGCTATGCAATGGGGATAGTCAGTAGATATCAATATTGTCGGGTTGTATGTCCTAAAACTCGCAATTTGTAAAGTTAAACATATTCTATTATCAGTAAAGATGTTATTCAACATTTATTCAATAAAATTGTTATTAAATATATAAATTGCACTTATAAAGTCTAAATCCAATAAACTAAGATCCACGACTATTATATGAATACTTGAACTTTGTGTGGAGACATAAAAGTAGATCAAGTTCGAGTAAATAGTCAAAATGATCTATAGTAAACGAATAAGGTTGGGTGTCTTATTCTAGTAACACTATCGGATGTGGCCCACTCTGTAGTTGTTACAATCTATTGTAAGGTGCTACAAACGAAGTCATCCTGATTCGTTCATATATTGACATGAGGAGTGGGGGCATCCTATGCAATGAGTTTGTGTAAGGTTGGACCAAGAAATAAGTCACTCTTACTTTATAACGCTCCTTACTGTCTAAGACTGACTATTTCGCTTAGATGACCTAGGTAACTCGATCTTAATCCTGAGTTAATTATGAATTCTTTTTTATTTGGGATTATCCTTAAATTTGCATAGGTGAGAGTTGGCTCAACAGCGCCAGCTCAATAAGCCTCCCATTTCAAGGGTAAGACCGGATAGATAGCTGGGGACATAGGGTGTAATAAGGAATTCATGCCTATCCGATTTAGGGGTAGGAGAAAGGTTGTTTTCTTAAGTACTGAATCTAGGTCTTGAACAAGGGGCCCTGCCCTTTCATTGGCCTGAGAGGGATCCGGTTTAGTGATTAGATCATAAACCAATTGTTCATTAGAGGATTAGAGGAACTTAAGGAGCTAGAAGTAATATCAGGGGTAAAACAGCATATTGACCCAACCGTTATTATGAACAACCATTGAAGGGTCGACTTATTGATTATGGTTAAATCAAGTGGACACAAATATATCTATAATGAGGAGAGTGCAACTATCGAGCAACAGTGGTGTGATTTGATAGTTAACGAATACTGATTAATTTGGTCTAAAGAGTTTTAGCCAATTAATCTTAAATCATGAGAGCTCGGTCCATAAGGTCCCTTTACTAGCTCGTAAAACATGAACACCTTGAATTAATAAATTGAATGAATTTGGAATGATATCAATTAGAATTGTTCAGATTGAATTTCAGTTTGAAAATGTTTAAATTGAAATTAGAGTTTGAATTTGAATAGTTCAAAATTCAAATTAGGGTTTATATAATTATATTTGATATAATTATTTAACGTTTATTATTGAAATTAAACAGAACTAGGAGAGTTTATAATATTTAAATATTGATTTAAATATTAATTACTTGAATAGGATTCATGTTTAAAATTAGGTGTATGATTAATTTAATATTTGATATTAAATTGTTATTTAATTAATTAAAAATCAAATTAATTTCCATTTTCAATTCAATTTGAGAAATTGAATTTTGATATTTTAATTAATTATGAATTAATTAAATTAAATTTTTAATTAATTTTAGAATTAATTAAAATTTGAATTTAAAATAATAAAATTGAAAATTAGAGGAGTTAGTGGAAAAATCCATAAAACTTTAAGTAGGAGGGTATATCACCTCCAATTACACACCTTGCCCACTGAATTTCACGTGATTGAAGTGTCAATGTTACTGAACTTCAGTGCTTGCATGTGAATTAAATATAAAACCTCTTCAATTTGTAGATGTGTTCAGAGTTTTAAGTTCTTGCTGCAATGTTCTTCTTCTTGACAAAAACCTACTTTTTCCTTTCACAAATTCACTCTAATTTAGAGTTCTACCACTCAAATTCAAGGTTGAGAATAATAGAGAAGATCTCTTGGTGGTTCACTATTGAATTGGAGATTGGAATCACGTGAAAAGTAGCTTGGAATTGAGAGAATTCATCAAAGGTATGTTGTTAAGAAACCCTCTTCTTAAATTTCTGTTTAAGCATGCTTTTACAACTCAAATTAAATGTAATTAGAATACTTATTGATTTTGTTTGCTTCCGTTGCATGCTAGTATATCCTAACAATTGGTATCAAAGGAGTGATTTATGTTGGGAATGTTCTAGAAATCGCAGTTCATGTTAAACATTCTATTTATCAATAAAATATTATTGAGTAACTTATTCAATAAAGTTATTGATTTTGCATTCTATTATGAAAATCCAATAAACATATCCATGGCTATAGTCTGAATACTTTAACTTTATATGGTGACATAAACAGGATCAAGTTAAAAGTATATAGCCTAAATGATCTAATAAGTATATGGATGAAATTAGGTATCTCATCCTGGTAACACTATTAGATGCGGCTCATTCTGTAGTTGTTACAAGAAGTTGTAAAGTGTTACAAATGATGTGATCTGCAGATCATTCATGTAGAGACATGTGAGTGGAGACATCCTATGCAATGAGTTTGCATATAGACTGGACCACGAAAATAGTCACTTTTCTTTATAACGATCGTTTACTGTTAAAACTGACTATTTCATTATTAAGTAACCAAGGTTAACTCGATCTTAATCCTAAGCTAGCTATGAACTCCAGTTTGTTCGGGATTATCTTTTGATCTGCATGAGTAGTCCAACAGCACTGCTCAATAAACCTTCCATTTTGGGGATAAGACTGGATGAATAGCTGGGGACATAGCCCTGCAAGATAGAATTCACTCTTACCCGATTTAGGGTTAGCAGATAGGTTGTTCTCTTAAATACTGATTCCAAGTCTTGAACAATTGGGGCCCCGCCTTCTCATAATAGAGAAAGGACTTGATTCATAGGTATTATGAATCAAAATTGTTCATTAGAGGGTCAGTGGGAACTTAAGGAACAAGATGTATTCACAGGGGTAAGGCGATAATCTTGACTTAACTGTGATTATGAACAACCTGTGAAGGATTGACTTACTGATTATGGTTATATCAAATGGACATATATATCTATAGTGAGGGGAGTTCAATTATGGGCTATAGTGGAGTGACCCATTAGTTAACAGTTTAGCCAATTAATCTCGGATCGTTGGAGCCCATGATCAGTAGATCTGCGAGGTCCCCCTACTAGCTCGTAAATGGATAAGCTTTAGAGTAACATGATAAGTTAATTTGAAACATTCAAATTAGAATGAAATGAAATAGGAGAATTTATATTTAAATATGATTTAAATATATGAAGGTGGATTTGTGTAAAAATTAATTTAATATTTGATATTAAATTAATTAGAATTATTTAAATGATTTAATTTTATTAGAAAATCAATTTATAAAATCAATAATATTTTCAGTTTTAAAATCAAATTTATTTTGAAATCATTTTTTTGATGAAAATAGAAAAATTGCAAGATTTGCACAAAATGGAAAAATAGGTTTTTCTATTACCATCTTCAACTAGCTCACACAAAAACAACTTATCTTGGCTTCAATTACTCCAAGCATGAGTTGCATCTCATGTAGCCTTCTTATTTGCATGATGGTCTGCAATAAATAAAGAAGATTGGAGTAGAATTGAGGCATGCATTCAAAGAGGTTTTTGAGAAAAATCGTGCTGAAGAAAGAGTTCTTCAAACGGGTTGATGCAGTGAGCTTTTCTCGAGTTTTCCTTTCGTTCAAGCTGTTCTTGAGTCCCATAACTCATTCTAAAGCTCCAAGAGGATAGTGAGGAAGATCTTGAAGTGGTTCACGATAAGTTTTGGAGAAGACAACTGCTGAGGATCAAGATCTTAAAGAGTTCTACAAAGGTATGACTTCAAACCTTCTTATATTAGATGGGCATGCTTTAGTTTCTGCCAAAATTAATGAATTAGAATGCTTATTGATCCTTGTTATTTCCGGTGCATATTGTTATAATCTTACAATTGGTATCAGAGTATCATATAAGCATTCAATTCGGTTTAATTTTAGTGTGGTGGGTGTTTTTCATGAGATATATGAAACTGATGCACTAATATGGTTTTCTCAGTTTTGGCATTTTATTTATCTTTAATTTCTTGATTAACTTTGTAATTGGCTCTTGATTCATGAGCTTATATGTGTTATCAAGAGTCTGTAATTTATTTGGAGTCATTAGAGTTGAAATTAAGATGTAATTAAAGAAACAAGTGAAGAAGGCCGAGCTGCAGAGTCCAGTTTTTCAGCTTCTGCTCAAATATCATCGTTGATGTTTAAATGCTAGACGATCGTGTAGCTATGAGCACTGGTTATTGTGATGTTGTGTGCTAGATGATCGTGTACTTGCGGAAGCTAAACGATGCCCTAAAATGTTGTACGATAGCACTAAATGATCGTGTAGCTTTGCGTGGGAACTAAACGATGCATTGAAAGTGCTATATAATGGCACTACACGATCGTGTAGCTGTGGCGCGAGCTAAATGATGCATTGAAGTGCTATGTGATGGTATTACGTGATCGTGTAGCTGCGGTGCTGAACGATGTGTTGAAGTGCTATATGATGGCATTACACGATCGTGTAGCTATGGCAGACGCTAAACGATGACAAGAGGCACTATGCGATGGTGCTAAGCGATCATGTAGCTCTACCTGGGCACTAAACGATGGCACTATATGATAGAGGGAAGACACTAAGCGGTCGTGTACCTTTGCCCAACATTAGATGATCGTGCTAGACGATAGTCTTTAGTGTTAACAATCAGCCTTAGCGAGATTTTGAGCTTAGATCGAGAGCAACTGGTTCGACCAATTTTCTCTAGGTCCTGTCTGGTTCAGCCTCAAAGGGTTTTTGGCTGATCCAGTCAGATTTGCTGGTCCGGTTCAGACTTTTTCAGTCCGGTTCAAGTTGCCTGGATTTGGTTTGGAGCAGTTTTGAAGCTGTTTGTAATAATTAGGCTTTTGTTAGCTTATTTATGCCAAACCTAAAACCATATCAGTTAGTGTTTAATTGTTTATGCATGTGATATATGTAATAATTAAATAAATCATATATGTGCATACAGTATGCCATGTAGATTTAAAACCCTACCGTAGGAAGCATGTTACATGCATTGAAAGTATGTTATAAAATGTTAAAATATATATTATGTATGTTGAGGTTTCTTTTATTTAATATAATAGTTATATTAGATATTGAATGCTTTTGTTGAATGTTGTGGATGTTTAACATGTCTAAAATTTTGTAAGCTGTTATAAAATTGGGTTAGACGTTTAAAATCCATAACAAAGAACAACTGCATGCTCACTTAGGTTAACAACTAGTTTTAATCGTTAAAATAGATTGTTACCTTATAAAATTTGGTTAGAAACTCAAAATGGTTCATAAACCTATCTAAGGCTGGGGTACTTAAGTTGACGGTTTACGGAACACCTCCTATCTGGGATTATGATCGAAAGATTGAGCGTTGTTAACTGATTTTATGAGACTGCGTGAGTGATGTGAGGTAATAAAATAGTTTATCACCTAGACATTGTTGGTTAAAATCTAATTATAAGCGTTATACTTGGATAAACCACTTAGACTTAGGTTGTTTAAATTTAGCCGTGTTATACCTAAGTAAATATCCAGACATATAGAATACTTCAGTAGGAGATTAACAATATATTCGATATATAGTTATTACCTCTCACGTCCTCAAGAGTTCACACCGTGAGATCCATGCTCGGCTTCGTGTCGTTTTTACCGCGACTGCTCCATTTGAAAAATGTTTGCATGGGTCAATAATGGTGAATGAGGGAAATAGTTCATAGTTAGTGGGTGAAGGAAATGTGTCAACATTATCCTATGGTCTCCTCCATTAGTTTGAATCATGAGATTCCTATGTTGCACCTGCTGTCGTTTTTAGGTAGCACTAGCTAGTCGTTAACCATGACGATCCCCAGAAGGGTTGTAACATAGGATTCAGAACAACCAAGCTTCAGTGAGATGAATAGGGCCTTATAGTTCCGTCTTGGATATTGTCTTCTATTTCAGAAGCATATTCATACCATTCTATAAGATCTGAAAATGGCGGGTCACACTTACAAGAATTACTAATTGTTAGTAAAGATCTTGACCGAAAATGATAACCAAAAGAACTATAGGAGTAAAGAGTTATTCTGATATAGTATTTGGTCAAGAATTATCTTGCTTCAGTGAAGAAATTCTTGACTGCCCTTTGGTAGCAGTTGTTCTAAATCACTAAAGTAACGTTGCAAATAAATAAAGATTTATTGGGTACTTTATTATTTTGCTAAAAATGGATTTAGATGTATAATTATTTAATAGAATTTGTTTAAATTGTTTCAACAATGTCGAATTCAATCATACAATTGCTAGTTTTCGATAAATTTAACGGTGAAGGATATTCAAACTGGAAATCTAACATTAATACAATATTAGTTGTGGATGATCTGAGGTTTGTGTTGACGGAGGAATGTCCCCCGATTTCCAGTACAACAGTGAACCAAAATGTTCAAGACATCTATGATAAGTGGGTTGGGGCTAATGAGAAAGCTCAGGCCTATATCTTAGCAAGTAGCGAGACATCTATCGACTGTTTCGCATATACATCGCTTGTGTCCTAGAAATAGGAATTATGTCATTTTGCATTGAGAAATGTAGTACTGTTATTTGTGTATTGCTTGATCGCATAACATATGCACAATCTTGGGAAATGTTAACTAAACCCGTTCTCAATCCCTTCATCGCATACTTATTATAACTCCACGCTTTTATCACTCTGCGTTCAACTCCGTCGCATAGGAATTTTAATCAAAACACTATCCACTTCTTTTTCACCACCGGAATAGAATAAAAAAGTCTATCGCATATCTATCTAGTAGTCCCTGTGTTCGACCCTAGACTTACCAGAAACTTAAGAAGGCTTATACTCTGGCTTTGTTAGGAAAACTTACATGACCATCGTATAACACACATCATCGCATACTCACACCATCACATCGTAATTCTATGCATCAAGTTTTTGGCGCCATTGCCGGGGACTACGATATAGATTGCGCTAACATCAAACCTCTTTGACCTTTGCAGCTTTCGACCTTTGTGCATTGCCATTCCTTCGATAAAGGAAGAAGCAAGCGTCGCATGAGCGAAAGACACGCTCCTGAGCCCAATTACGACCCAGAGATCAAAAGAACATTTCGCAGAAGACAGAAGGATAGACGTCGACAACGAAGAAGAACTCACAGAATGGCTGAACAACCTGAAGAACGAGCCGTAAATGAAAACAACATAATGGTAAATCCTATCCTATTGGCAAATGATGGCAATAAGCCCATCCAGGACTATGTGTCACCAAACTTGTATGATTTCTCCCCAGGAATCATGAGACCAGCATTGAATGAATCAAGGTTCGAGATGAAGTTAGTAATGTTACAAATGATATAAACAGCAGGACAGTTTGGAGGGCGGCGTGGTGAAGATCCGCACGCCCATCTACAAAGCTTCATTGAAATTTGTAACACTTTTATGTTCCCTAATATCTCCGCTGAAGAGGTTCGACTCATGCTATTTCCATTTTCAATATGTGATAAAGCAAGAAAATGGGCATACTCCCTCGAACAAGGAGAGATAACTTCATGAGAGTAAGTTGTGGAGATGTTTATGAAGAAGTATTTCCCTCCTACAGAGAATGCCAGAAGGAGGTAATTGATCACTAATTTTGAACAATAAGAAGATGAATCGCTCAATGACGCATGGGCGAGGTTCAAGAGACTAGTGCTGACTGCCCACACAACGGATTGCTATATTGCCTCTAAATGGAGATTTTCTATCATGGACTAAATTGTGCATCGCAGACAGCTGCCAATGCATCAGCAGTAGGAGGTCTACTGCACAAGACGTATAACGAGGCAAAGAAATTCTCGATCGCGTCTCGAAAAACCACGAAGATTGGCAACACAGATAATGGTGCCATCACATCATTGCAAAATCAGACGAATGCGGTGATAAATTTATTACAGGGCATCGTAATAAACAATCTCGGAACGCAAAGAGGGCAAGTCAACACAATAGAACAGACAAGCACCAGCTGTGCTACATGTGGAGAATCGCATTCGGTTGAAGAGTGTCCACGAAATCCACAGTCAATCTACTTTGTCAAGAACAACCCCTTCTCAAACACGTACAACCTCGGATGGCGAAACCACCCTAATTTTGCTTGGAAAAATAACCAACAACAAGACTGTCAACCTATGGCGCAAAGAGAAGGACCACCAGGATTTTTCCAAAGAACTAACGGTCAACAGCAACAAGAAGCTAGCAGCTCTCAAACACCACCATCATCATCTCTGGAGAACCTGTTAAAACAATACATCGAAAAGAATGAAACGATCCTCCAGAACCAAGCGACTTCCATCCGCAATCTAGAAATCCAAATAGGACAGATTACAAGAGAGTTGAAAAACAGACCACATGGAACACTGCCGAGCTCAACTTAGCTCCTACGCAACTCGAGTAATACAGGGAAAGAACAATGCCTAGCAGTCACCCTGAGAAGCAGAAAGGTGACAGTGGAAGTTAGGAAGGAGCCTAGCAGGACCAATTCAAATGCGATGTAACCTAAGAAACCATTGACGGAAACTGAGTCTGAGGAGCCTGAGGTTATAGAACCTATAGAACCTAAAGATGTGATCACCTCTAAGCCTCCAGACCATGGAACAATAAAAGTACAGCTACTTTCATTCCCTCAAAGACTGAAAAAGAAGCAAAATGATAAAGGTCGGTATCATCACTTCCTGGAAATATTGAAACAACTACACATGAATATTCCATTTACAGAAGCGAGAGAGCAGATGCCGATGTATGCCAAGTTTTTTAAGGATATTGTTTCGAAGAAAAGCACTGGAAAATTCACCACGGTGGCATTAACACAAGAGTCAAATATTATAATCCCACCAAAGATGCACGACCCAAGCAGCTTTACGATACCCTGCTCAATAGGAGGGATCTACATTGGTCAAGCATCATGTGATCTTGGGGCAAGCATCAACTTAATGCCCCTTTCAATCTTCAAACAATTGAATGTAGGTCAGCTGACACCCACGACGGTGACTCTCCAACTTGCAGATAGGTCATTGGTACGCCCTGAAGGAAAATTAAAGGATGTCTTGTTCACAATCGATAAATTCATTCTACCTGTAGACTTCATCATTCTAGATTATGAAGCGGATAGAGATGTGCCAATCATATTGGGATGACCATTCTTGTCTACTGGTCGTGCTCAAATAGATATGCACAAAGGAAAGATCACAATGAGCATCAATGGAAAGAAGCTCAGGTTTGAGGCTATCAAGATCCCAGAAGATGAAGGCTTATCAGATTCCGACAATAAACACACCTGCGTTGAAGATGTGGAGGCCGAGGAGGAAAATGAAGAAAGAGAGGATGCGACAACATCCTTAGAAACCTGCCATGCAATAATAGAGACAATGAACAATGAAGAAAAATTGAAGTTGAATGAAGAAAGAAAAACACAGAAACCATCTGCGTTACCGGAAGAAAAAGAACCTGCGCTACTCAGTATTTTAAAGAAATGTATTAGAGCAATCGGAGGGACGCGCGCAGATATCAGAAGCTGTAACCAGATTATGATCGCGCCAGAGGATCAAGAAAAGGAGAGGAAACCTCTGTGGACCTGAGGAAGCTAGAATGAAGAAGAAACATGTAGTACCTGCACTGATAAGCGACACATATTCATCAGAGACGAAGTATATTCTTTTTTTAGTATCGTTTTGTCATTTTCTTTCATGAATCTATCTTACTTTTTGCATGATTACTATTTTTAATAATTGCCAACTCTTTCTTTCATACTTTTTAGCCTCTTGATATTTATCATTGATCGTAGTAAACGATTGCAATGGAGCAATGTAATAACCTCAAACACGCGACCAGTTCGATCAGTCCATCGCAATCAAAGAATCAGCCCACCACAAGAAAGGATACGATAAAAAATGATGCGGGAAACAAGGAAAATTTATGGGTTGTGTCTTTCCTTGCCTCATCTTATTTCAATTTTGCACTTCTCGCATTTCAATTTAATATTGCTGAATTCTACTATTGCATCCTCTTTAGTTTGACTTAATCTTGAATTTTTTATTACTTTATTTGGTCGCCGCATTCGGCCCGTGCCAATTATGACTTCAATGATGAAATTCATGCATTTGTTTCTTACCGCATGTACTAGAGTCAGATTAATTTCATGACAATCAATTCATGAAACATTTCTTAAATTTAGCGGTCTACAGATTTCCTTCAAAACTATCTTTATGAAATTTCCTAAGTCCATCACATGAGTTATTTCGTCTCTCAGCAATGAGGACATTGCTGTGTGTTAAATTTGAGGATGCTAGTAATGTTATTTTCAACCTTGTTACTTTTAGAAATTTTAAAAAATAATAATAACATTGAGATCGGATCCTGCTCGTAGTTGGATGCCCGCATGACACCCGTGGGGACAAGCCAAAACAAAGGTGGAAATCATGATCAACGCGTAAACCAAGTGATCCCGCTGCCAAACAAAGAGATGGGCATGAGTTTTGATTGAGAAAGAGCGCCTTGCTCATAGTTGGATGCCCGCATGACACCTGTGGGGGCAAGCCAAAATGAAGGTTGAGCACTCGGATCAGCGCAAGATCACAAAATGAATATTTGAATCGCACAAGGGTCAAAATCACTTGAACACCCCCGTTTGAGAAAGTTTGAAATAAATCATGCGATGTCCTAGAAACGAGTAAAGTTTTTTTTTTAAGGTTAAACTTGTGGTCCCTAAAGATTAGAAATATTTTAGGAAGAGATCAGGATAGAAATTAATAAGGCATTGGTTCATGAAATTTGAATAAGGTACCTTGAGAAGTCTAGGAAGGGTAAAAGCGGTTAAATTTTGAAAGAAAATCTTTAGTTTATGCTTGAGAACAAACATTGTTTTAAATTTGGGGGTGTGATAACTGGTAGAAATATAAGTTATTACAGCTCAAATTAGTAAAACAATGAAAGAAAGCGAGGATAAAAAAGGCAATATCATGTCTAAAAGCGTCAAACTAAAAGGAATTGCGATTGCGAGTGCTCATCACATAAAAGCAGTTAATTTACCTATTTTGTGCAGGTACAATGCGATGGCGCATATGAAATTGCGATCCAAAGGCACAATACGAGCATATAAAACTGCGATCCAAGGGAACAATGCGACTACGCATTTGAAGTTGCGATCATGAGAAGTTTCTTAAAAAGATGATCACATAAAGACCTCGCATCAAGGCGACAGCATAATAAATCATGATGGGACGTAAAGCTGATAACGGTCGATTCTGAATTTAGTTGACCAGTCATTAAAAGCCACACTGTAGCAAGTACATTGAACTTTCAGTACTTTTACATGGCGCAACATAGTAGAGAAATTAATGTTGCCCATCATTGCAATCATTTGTAAGAAAAGCTGTTTCACCTTGAAATCTATAAATACCGAATGCCACCAGAGAGAAAAGGGTCGATCGATCCACGCACACACATATACATATATATACAGGATGGAGAGAGCAAGGAGACGAGGCGAAGCTGAGAGAAATCGCTCCCAGATAGATCGAGAGACTAACGGAAAGCAATACAAAGGAGAGAGGGCCAACCCATGTAAGAGCAAGAATTCACAACTAGAACAGAGTTGAAGTGATAAAGAGCAGTGTAAAAGGTCACGAGAAGCAAGACATTGCTTACTGGCTTGTTATCTCTCAAATCCATTTGTTATTTTGTATTTAGCACTTTATTTGCAGAAAATGGAAACTTCATTTCGATTTATGTTCAATCTCTGTACACCATGCATGAATAGCTAAATTTCTGAATGGGTTAAGAAGTACTTAGCTAGCATGACTTAAGATTGACATTTTGTGTGATCATCTTGTCTTATGTATACATTGGACATACTTGAGAGAGTAGTCTAAAGATAGAATCTAGGATGAGAGAGTCGGATTAGAATCGCATAAGCAATAGTAGAAACTTAGAGATAAGTTCTATCTGCTATTTACACATCGCACGCGTCCTAGAAATAGGAATGATGGTATGCGGTCACCTTGTCTTATGTGTGCGTCATTCATCATTTGGACATACTTGAGAGAGTAGTCTAAAGATAGAATATAGACTTGAGAGAGTTGGATTAGATCGCATAAGCAAGAATAGAAACTTAGACATTAGTTATATCGACTATTTCGCATATACATCGCATACATCCTAAAAATAGGAATTATGGCATTCTGCATTGAGGAATGTAGTACTATTATTTGTGTATAGCTTGATCGCATAACTTGTGCACAATCTTTTGAAATATTAGCTAAACCCCTTCATCGCATACTTATTATAACTCTACGCTTTCATCACTCCGCGTTCAACTACGTCGCATAGGAAATTTAAATCAAAACACTATCCACTTCTTTTTCACCATCGCAATAGAATCAAAGAGTCTGTCGTATATTTATCTCGTAGTCCCTGTGTTCAACCCTAGACTTACTAGGAACCTAAGAAGGCTTATACTTGGGCTTTGTTTGGAAAACTTGCATGACCATCACATAATACACATCATCGCATACTTACACCATCACATCATTATTCTACGCATAAAAAACGTAACTGTCAGAAGTATTTGGCTGAAAAGAAAGTGGAAAAGGCAAAACAAGGAAACTAGTTTTTGGAGAGGACTTTCTGAACAGGAAATGACTTTTAAGGTGGGAAGGGGTGAAGCCATTTCAGCTCAAGCAGTGGGAGATGCTATTTTTTGGAGACTCTTTTATCTTACGTAGGAATGTATATTATGTACCTAAGATGAAAAGAAATTTGACCTCCATTTCTTGTCTGCTAGAAAATATGTACAGAATATCTTTTGAATTTAATGAAGTATTTTTTTTATTCAAAAGGTGTTCATATTTGTTCTGCAAGACTCGAAAATAACTTGTACATATTAAAACCAACTGAAGCGAGAGCCATTCTAAATATAGAGATATTTAAAATGGCTGAGACTCAAAATAAGAAGTAGAAAATTTCTCCTAATGCTATCTTTGGCACCTCAGACTTGGTCACATTAATCTCAATAGGATTAAGAGATTGGTAAAAAATGACCATCTAAATCAGTTAGAAGTTAGTTGTTTACCTCCATGTGAATCATGTCTTAAGGAAAAAATGACAAAAAGGTCTTTTTCTGATAAAGGTCTTCGTGCCAAAGAGCCTCTCAAACTTATACATTCAGACCTATGTGGTCCGAAGAATATTAAAGCTCGAGGAGGCTATTAGTATTTCGTCAGTTTTATTGATAATTACTCTAGATATGGCTACATTTACTTAATCAGTCATAAGTCTGAAACTCTTGAAAAGTTCAAAAAATTTAAGACTAAGACAGAAAATTTGTTACGTAAAATAATTAAAACATTTCGATCTGATTAAGGTGGTGAGTATATGGATTTACAACTCCAGAATTATCTAGTAGATCATGGAATTCAATCTCAACTTACAACACCTAGAACACCACAATAAAACGGTGTTGCGGAAAGGAGAAATCGAACCTTGTTAGACATGGTCCGATCAATGATGAGTTATGCTCAGTTACCTTAATCCTTTTTGGGGTATGCAGTACAGACTGCAGTATTTATTCTAAACGCTGTTCCATCAAAAAGTGTTTTAGAAACACCGTATGAATTATGGAAAGGACACAAAACTAGTTTACGTCATTTCCGTATCTGGGATTGTCCTCATGTGTTGGTACAAAATCCTAAGAAATTGGAAACACGTTCGAAATTATTCCTTTTTGTAGGATACCCCAAAGAAACAAAAGAAAGATTGTTTTATGATCCCCAAGAAGACAAAGTATTTGTATCGACAAATGCTATGTTCTTGGAAGAAGATTGTATAAAAAACCATCTACCTCGTAGTAAACTAATATTACAAGAATTAGCCTAAGATGTTACAGAAACATTAACAAGAGGCATTGATCAAGCTGGTCCATCAACAACTATTGTTGTCGCGTCATGTCTATCCCAAGAGTTGAGGATGCCACGACATAGTGGGAGAGTTATGCAACAACCTGAAAGCTATATGGGTTTAACAGAAACTCAAAACATCATACATATGATGGTTTAGAGGATCCATTAACCTTTAAGAAGGCAATGGGGGATGTTGACAGGGAACTGTTATAAAAGTCATGGACAATGAAATGGGAGTTTATGTACTTCAACTCTGTCTGGAAACTTATAGATAAACCACATAGGGTTACACCTATAGGTTGCAAATGGATCTACAAGAGGAAACGAGACCAAACTGGCAAAGTGCAAACTTATAAAGCCAGACTCGTGGCAAAAAGTTTTACTCAAAGAGAAGGAGTTGATTATGAAGAAAATTTTTCTTCGATTGCCATGATAAAGTCAATAAGAATACTTCTTTCCATTGCCACATATTACGACTATGAAATATGGAAAATGGATGTCAAGACAGCTTTTCTAAATGGCTATCTTGAAGAAAGTATTTTTATGTCTCAACCAAAAGGGTTTAACAAAAAAAGGGTAGGAATAGAAAGTCTGTAAGCTTAATCGATCCATTTATGTATTAAAACAAACATCCAAATCCTGGAATTTAAGGTTTGACATTGCGATCAAATCTTATGGCTTTGAATAGAATGTTGACAAACCTTGTGTATACAAGAAGATAGTCAACAAAACTGTAGCATTCTTAGTTATATGTTTATGATATCTTGTTCATTGGGAATGAGACAAGTTTCCTTGCTGACGTAAAGAGATGGTTAGAAATACAATTCCAAATGAAAGATTTGGGTGATGCTCAATACGTTCTAGGAATACAGATCTTTCGAAATCAAAAGAATAGAACACTAACACTATCCAGGCATCTTATATTGACAAGATATTATCAAGATATAATATGTAAAATTCCAAAAAAGGTATGTTACCTTTTAGACATGGAATTCATTTGTCGAAGGAAAAATGTCCTAGGACATTTCAAGATGTTGAGAAAATGACAAAAATTCCATACGCTTCTGCAGTTGGGAGTTTAATGTACACAATGTTATATACACGCCCTGATATATGCTTTGCAATTGGAGTCGTTAGTAGGTTCCAATTCAATCCGAGACACAGTCATTGGATAATTGTCAAAAACATCTTCAAGTATCTAAGGCGAACGAGGGACTATATGTTTGTGTAAGGACCTAAGGATTTGATCCTTACAGGATACATTGATTCTGATTTCCAGACTGACGTAGATCCCAGGAAATCTACTTAAGGATCAGTTTTCACTCTCAATGGAGGAGCTATAGTTTGAAGAAGCATTAAACAAAGTTGTATCGCTGACTCTACAATGGAAGCGAAATATGTGGCTGCATGTGAAGCTGCTAAAGAAGTAGTATGGCTACGCAAATTCTTGGTTGATTTGGAAGTAGTTCCTGATATGCACCTGGCTATCACAATGTATTGTGATAATAGTGGTGTTGTTGCCAACTCGAAAGAACCAAAGAGTCACAAATGTAGAAAACATATTGAAAGAAAGTACCATCTCATCAGAGAGATCGTACATCAAGGAGATGTGATGGTCACAAAGATAACCTCTAAAGACAACCTTGCTGATCCATTTACAAAGGCCCTCTCGACTAAAGTGTTCGAGGGCCACCTGGTTGGACTAGGACTCCGAGTAATGTAATCTAGGGCAAGTGGGAGAATATTTATGATATTAAAGATGCCCTAATTTATTATATTTTTCCTTTATGTTTCTCAACACTATATTGTATATATTTGTTCTCATTGGAGTTTTAGTCTAAGTGGGAGATTGTTGGGAATGTCATAGAATTCGCAGTTCGTGTTAAACATTCTATTTATCAATAAAATATTATTGAGTAACTTATTCAATAAAGTTATAGATTTTGCATTCTATTATGAAAATCTAATAAACATATCCATGGCTATAGTCTGAATACTTTAACTTTATATGGTGGCATAAACAGGATCAAGTTAGAAGTATATATCCTAAATGGTCTAATAAGTATATGGATGAAATTGGGTATCTCATCTTGGTAACACTATTGGATGCAACCCACTCTATAGTTGTTACAAGGAGTTGTAAAGTGCTACAAATGATGTAATCCATAGATAATTCATGTAGAGACATGTGAGTGGAGACATCCTATGCAACGAGTTTGTATATAGACCAGACCACGAAAATAGTCACTTTTCTTTATAACGTCCGTTTACTGTTAAAACTGACTATTTCATTATTAAGTAATCTAGGTTAACTCGATCTTAATCCTAAGCTAGCTATGAACTTCTGTTTGTTCGGGATTATCTTTTGATCTGCATGGGTGAGAGTAGTCCAGCAGAACTGCTCAATAAACCTTCCATTTTGGGGATTAGACCGGATGAATAGCTAGGGACATAGCCCTGCAAGATAAAATTCACTCTTACCCGATTTAGGGTTAGCAGATAGGTTGTTCTCTTAAATACTGATTCCAAGTCTTGAACAATCGGGGCCCCGCTGTCTCATAATAGAGAAAGGACTTGATTCATAGATATTATGAATCAAAATTGTTCATTAGAGGGTCAGTAGAAACTTAAGGAACGAGATGTATTCACAGGGGTAAGACGGTGATCTTGACCTAACTGTGATTACGAACAACCTGTGAAGGATTGACTTACTGATTATGGTTATATCAAATGGACATAATATATCTACAGTGAGGGGAGTTCAATTATGGGCTATAGTGGAGTGACCCATTAGTTAACAGTTTAGCCAATTAATCTCGGATCGTTGGAGCCCATGATCAGTAGGTCCGCGAGGTCTCCCTACTAGCTTGTAAATGGATAGGCTTTAGAGTAACATGATAAGTTAATTTGAAACATTCAAATTAGAATGAAACGAAATAGGAGAATTTATATTTAAAAATATTTTCAGTTTAAAATCAAATTTATTTTGAAATCATTTTTTGATGAAAATAGAAAAATTGCAAGATTTGCACAAAATGGAAAAATGGGTTCTTCCATTACCATCTTCAACTAGCTCACACAAAAACCACTTATCTTGGCTTCAATTACTCCAAGTATGAGCTGCATTTCATGCAGCCTTCTTATTTGCATGATAGCCAGCAATAAATAAAGAAGATTTGAGTGGAATTGAGGCATGCATTCAAAGAGGTTTTTGAGAAAAATTCGTGCTGAAGAAAGAGTTCTTCAAACGGGTTGATGCAGTGAGCTTCTCCCGAGTTTTTCTTTCGTTCAAGTTGCTCTTGAGTCCCACAACTCATTCTAAAGCTCCAAGAGGATAGTGAGGAAGATCTTGAGGTGGTTCATGATAAGTTTGGAGAAGACAACTGTTGTGGATCAAGATCTTAAAGAGTTCTACAAAGGTATGACTTCAAACCCTCTTTTATTAGATGAGCATGCTTTAGTTTCTGTCAAAATTAATGAATTAGAATGTTGATTGATCCTTGGTACTTCAGCTGCGCATTGTTATACTCTTACAATTTAAGCACTCAATTAGCGTTAGTTTGAGTTTTGATGGGTGTTTTTCATAAGTTGTATGAAAATAATGAACTGGTAGGTTTTTCTGAGTTTTGGCATTGTTTTCTCTTCAATTATATTATAATTCTTGTTATTGGCTCTTGTTTAATGAGCCTTAATGTGTGATTAAGTGTCTGTAATTCGATTGGAGTCAATTGAGCTGTAATTAGGATGTAATTAAAAAAAGAAATGAAGAAGGTCGAGCAGGAGGAACTGGATTTTCAACCTTGTCCATCAGGAAATTCTTGACAGATCTGGAAGTTGTTCTAGACATGTCAAAGCCTATCACACTTCATTATGATAATAGTAGTGTTGTGGCTAATTCTAGAGAGCCTAGGAGTCATAAGCGTGACAAACACACTAAGCAAAAGTATCATCTCATCCGAGAGATTGTGCATTGAGGAGACGTGATCGTCACGCAGATTGCTTCAGAGCACAACGTTGTTGATCCGTTCAAAGGCCCTCATGGCTAAGGTGTTTAAGGTCACCTATAGAGTATGGGTCGATGAGCAGACCACGTTTAGACTAGGGCAAGTGGGAGATTTTGTGTTGGGCGGTTTGTACCCTAGTTTATTGCTTTTTGTACTTTGTATTACAGTTTGACTTTTACACTATACACTCTAATAGCTTTTGGTCAAGCGGGAGATTGTTGAGGTTGATGCCCTAAATCTTGTAGGGTCCTATAGTTTATAATTGTACTGTACAAACTTATTATTTATTTAATAAAATATATGATGTTTTATTTCATTTTTTGTTGCATTAATCACAAACCAATAAACTAACATCCAAGGTTATCTTGTAGCTTAAACATATATGTAGAGACATACAGGTGGATCATGTTTTAAGTGATAACCTAAATGGTCTGTAGTAGATAGATAAGACTAAATACATTATCCTAGTGACAATACGAGTACGACCCATTTTGTAGGTGTTACAACTGTTATAAAGTGCTACAAATGATGTGATCCTAATCATTCATGTATGTGAGCGGGGATTCTATAAAAATGGGTTTGTATAAGATCAGACCACAAAATATTTAATCTCATTATTTAATGTCATTCATAATAGAGACTTACATTTCACCAAGAGGATCATAGGTAACATGACCTGAATCCTAAGTGAGTTGTGAACTCCTGCCTATGAGGGCGGTCATTTGATTTGTATGGGTGAGAGTGGCCAGATCGCCGACTCAACAAGCCTACCATTTTGGGGATTCGTCTGATTGGGGAGCTGGGAACACAGCTACACAAGAAGAAATTCACTCTTTCCCCAATGTCGAGACAAGTAGATAAATTACTCCCTTAAGGACTGATTCTGGAGCTTGAACAATGTGGCGCCACACCTTCTCCTGGCCCGAGAAGGGTTTAATCATAGTTGGACTATGATTTATTGTTCATTAAAGGAATCAGTGGCACTTAAGGAGTTACATGTAACTACAAGTGTACAACGGTAATTTTGGCCCACTATACTTACGAGCAATTTGTGAAGGGGGTCATCGTACTATTGATTGGTTATATCCAATGGACACAGAAATATCTGTAGTGAGAAGAGTGCAACTAATGGTCTTTAGTGGAGTGCCCATCAGTTAATGAATGGTAAATAATTTAATTAAAGAGTTTAACTAATTATTCACGTAGTGTTGGAGCTTCAAGCTAGAGGTCCATGAAATCCCCTTGGTAACTCAATAGGATTAAATAAGAATTAGTTTTTGGATTATTTAAATTGTTCAAATTAATTGAGGGAATTAATTATATATGATATAATTAATTAAATTTTAATTATATGTAATATAATTACTATATTACATTTGATACATTATAATATTAAGTATTGATTAGAGGAAATAAATATTTGAATATGATTCAATTATTAATTATATGAATTGAATTCATATAATTAAATTAAATTTAAATGTGATTTGTATTAAAAGTAATTGGTGAGAGAAAATTGAAACTATAGACTATATTGTATTTGATACAATATAAAAACTATAGGTTATATGTTATACGTGATATAACATATATTTATGTATATATGTATAATAAATAAGTTATTATATATATATATATATATATATATATATTTTTTTTTTCTTTTTTAGTTAATTAATTATTTTTATAATTATTTTTTTATTTTTGGGAGGGAATCAACTTTCCTCCCCAATTTTCTCTCATCCCACGTTTGATGTGGGTGGTTAATAGAAGATATTTTTACTTTTTCTTCTTCTTCCTCCTACATCACAGAGAGGTTAAGGTTCTGAGAAGAAAAAAGAAAAAGTATTACCTCATCTCTAAATCTCCTTCCCTCAAACCTCCAAAATAGCTAGAGCACTCACTTCCTAGGTTCTCTACCTGAGGATACTACATTGAAGATCATCTTCAAAGGTAAGGGTTTATGAAACCCTAATCTTTTTATTTAACTTTTTAGCATGCTGTATATTTTTTTTAATTAAACGCATCATCTTTCATTCTTCTCTGTAAAAATTTTCAATTCTAAATAATTGGGATTTGGGAGATCCGCTTCCGCTCAAGGGTCCCTTCATTGTGGAACCTACATTAGTGAAGGCGTCGACATAGGGCAAACTCTATGCGACTTAAGGGGCAAGTACAAACCTGATGTCTCTATCTATTTTTAAGAAGTCAAAGATTGGTGAAGCAAGGCAAACATCAGTGTCACTACAATTGGCAGATCGCTCCTTGGTGCGTTCGGAAGGAAAAATTGAGGTTGTCTTGGTTAAGGTTGATAAATTTATCTTGCCTGCAGATGTCATAATCCTAGATTATGAAGTAAATAGAAACATGCCCATAATTTTGGGTAGACCATTTCTATCAATAAAGCGAACGTTGATCGATGTCCACAAAGGAGAAATAATTATGAAAGTGAACGAATAGCAAGTGATATTCAACGAACTCAAAGCATTGGAATACCCTGACGAATTCGATGCATATGACATGATTGATATAGAAGGCAATTGAGTATATGTAACAGACCATGATAGTGATGCAAAAAAAGATGATGAAGAATTAGACGCACAACAATCTGATTCATGTTGTGATGTGAAGGAAATTAAAAGGAGTTTTGAGCCTCTTGATTTGGGTAGTCAAGATCATAAAATTAAACCATCAGTAGAATAGTCGCTAACTTGAAGATGACAGCTCTTCCAACTCACTTGAAATATGCCTATCTCGATGATGGAAACACTTATCAATCATCATTTCAGCTACTTCGACTCTAGCTAACGAGTATGCTCTTTTGAAGGTTATGAAAAAGTAGATCCGAGCCATCAGATGGACTCTTATCGACATTAGGAGAATCATCCCCTCTTATTGTATGCACAAGATTAGGCTTGAAGGAGAAAAAGACGAATTTATCGAATATCAACGCAGACTCAACCCTTTAAGAAAGTAGTAAAAAGGGAAATCATTAAATGGTTGGACGCAGCGGTAATCTTTCCCATTTTTGATAGTAAATGGGTTCCAAAATAGGGAGAAATTATTGTAGCTCAAAATAAGAACAATGAGTTAATATCCACTCGAACTGTAACGGGGTGGCATATCTACATGGACTACAGAAAACTTAATGCAACAACCAAGAAAGATAATTTCATTACCATTCATTGATCAGATGCTAGACAGACTAGCCAGAAATGACTTCTTCTATTTCTTGGACGGGTATTCTATTAGAAAATATCTTAAAACTCGCAGTTTGTAAACTTTAAACATATTCTATTCAAATAAAGATGTTATTGAGTTTTTTCAATAAAGTTGTTATTGAATATGTAAATTGCATTTATAGATTTCTAAATCCAATAAACTAATGATCTCATGGCTATAACATGAATACTTAAACTTTATGTAAAGATATAAAAGAGGATCAAGTTTAAGTATATAGCCAAAACGGTCTATAAATATATGGATAAGGTTGAGTACCTTATCCTAGGGACATTATGGATGCGCCCGCTTTGTATATCGATACAAACGATGTGATCCCAAAGTCGACGTGGAGACATGCAAATGAGGGCATCCTATGTAAAAGATGTTTGCACAAGACTGAACCACGAAATAGTCACTTTTCTTTATAATGACCGTTTACTGTCAAAACTGACTATTTCAATTTGATGACCTAAGGTAACTCGATCTTAATCATGAGTTAACTATGAACTCCTGTTTATTTAGGATTATCCTTTAATCTGCATGGGTGAGAGTGACTCAACATCGCCACTCAATAAGCCTTCCATTTTAGAGGTAAGATCAGATAGGTAGTTAAGAACATAGTCCTACAAGATGGAATTCACTCTTGCCCGTTTTAGGGTTAGCAGATAGGTTATTCCCTTAATTATTGACTCCTAGTCTTGAACAAAGGGGCCCCGCTCTCTCTATGGTTGAGAGGAACTCAGTTTATTGGTAGGGCTATAAACCAATTGTACATTAGAGGCTCAGTGGAGACTTAAGAAACAAGATGTAATACAGGGGTAAAACGACAATTTTGACCTAGCTGTAAATATAAAAAACCTATGAAGGATTGACTTACTGATCATGGTTAAATTAAGTGGACAGAAATATATCTATAGTGAGGAGAATGCAACTACTGAGTTATAGTGGAGTGTCTCAGTAGTAAACAAATATTGGTTAATTTAGTTTAAAGAATTTAGCCAATTAATCTCAGATCATTGGAGCTCATGATCTGTAGGTCCATTCGGTCCCTCTACAAGCTCATAAATGGATAAAACCTTAGAATAGCGTGTTGAGAGAATTTGAAATGTTCAAATTCGATTTAAGGTATGGATTGTTATATTCGATATATTATTGTTTTAAATAGATTTGGAGAATTAAAAATATTTAATTTTGATTTAAATATTAATTACATGAATAAGGATTCATGTTTAGATTAGGTGTTTTATTAATTTAATATTTGATATTAAGTTATTTATTTAATTAAATTGTTTAATTAATTATTCATTTAAAATTAATTTTATAATAATTTGAATTTATGAAATTCGAATTATAAAATTAATTTTTTGATTAAGTTAATTTAATTTAGATTAAATTAATTTAATTGTAATAAATAAGTAAAATTCAAAATTGTTTTTTAACTTAGATTGGATTTAATTTAATAAATGATTTTGAATGAAAAGTGGGTTAAAACCACTCAAATTTACACCTAATTGATATTTTAAATGGAATTTTATGTGTCTTCTTGATGTTTAATTTGATTTGTATGGGTTTTTGAAGGAACCCTATGAAGGGACCATGAGCGTAAGCGAATCGTCCTAATTCCCAAAATTTTCACATAATAGAATTTTACAGAAGAAGAGAACAAAAAGTATGCATTTATAAAAAATACAACATGCTCTTAACAAATTATAGTAAAAATAAAATGGGCTCAAAACTCTTACCTTTGAAGAAACCAATCTTCAGGTGAAATCACTTGAACACCAATTGGGCACAAGTACAAAAGCTACCACGGTATTCTCAGGGATGAGAACCCAGGAGGAGTAGGCTCTGGCTATTTTGGTTGTGAGGGGATTTTTGAAAGAAGATAGGAGAAGATGGATCAAGCAAAAAAACTTAGAGAACTCTTCTGTGATATTCTATTTTTCATTCACTGTGAAAAACAGAGGAAGAAGATGATAGAGAGAAACCCCCCACTAACACGTACTGGAGAGAAAAGAGGGGAAGGAGTTACAACTCCTTCCCAAACAGATTTTTTTAAAAAAAAAATTAATTTATTTTAATAAATAATTTAATATATATTTATATGATAACTACCTTATCATATAATATATTAAACTATATGTTATATCAAACCTATAGTTTCTATATTGTATCAAATACAATATAATCTATAGTTTCTACCTTATCATATAATATATTAAACTATATGTTATATCAAACCTATA
This sequence comes from Benincasa hispida, assembly GCF_027475165.1. Classification (NCBI taxonomy): domain Eukaryota; kingdom Viridiplantae; phylum Streptophyta; class Magnoliopsida; order Cucurbitales; family Cucurbitaceae; genus Benincasa; species Benincasa hispida. The sequence continues at coordinate 47,692,455 of NC_143484.1, read as the reverse complement.
GTTTCTATATTGTATCAAATACAATATAACATATAGTTTCCTTTCTCTCACCAATGACATTTAATATAAATCACATTTACATTAAATTTAGTTATATGAATCCAATTCATATAATTAATATTTGAATCATATTCATATATTTATTTCCTCTCATTAATATTATAATGTATCAAATACATTATAGTAATTATATCATATATAATTAAAAAATAATTAATTATATCATATATAATGAATTCCCTCGATTAATTTGAACAATTCAAATTAATCCAAAAATTGATTCTCATTAAATCTCGCTGAGCTACCGAGGGGACCTTATGAACCTTGTAGCTTGAAGCTCTAACGGTACATGAATAATTAATTAAATTATTCACCATCTGTTAACTATCAAACATTCTACTAAAGATCGATAGCTGCACTCTTCACACTACATATATATTTCTATGTCCATTGGATATAACCAATCAACAGTACAATGACCCTTCACAAAATACTCGTAAGTACAGCTGGGCCAAAATTACCGTTTTGCCCATGTAGTTACATCTAACTCCTTAAGTACCATTGATCCCTTTAATGAACAATAAATCATAGTCTAACTATGACCAAGCCCCTCTAGGGCCAGGAGAGGGTATGATGCCACATTGTTCAAGCCCTGGAATCAGCCCTTAAGGGAACAATTTATCTACTTGCCCCGACATTGGGGAAGAAGTAAATTCCTTTCTGTGTAGCTGTGTTCTCAGATCCCCAATTAGACAAATCCCCAAAATGGTAGACTTGTTGAGTCGGCGTTCTGGCTGCTCTCACCCATACAAATTAAAGGACTGCCTTCATAGGCTGGAGTTCACAACTCACTCAGGATTCAGGTCATGTTACATATGGTCATCTTGGTGAAATGTAAGTCTCTATTATGAACGATGTTATATAATGATACTAAACATTTCGTGGTCCGGTCTTATACAAACTCCTTTGTATAGAATATTCCCGCTCACAGTTTTATATATAAATAAATATATTTAACTAATTTAAAAGGGTCATGCAAATCATATAACCATAAGAATCTAAGTTGAATTTCTGTTCAAAATTGCAGAAAACTTAAAACTCTCTAACTCTAAATTTGACTTTCAATCCATCTCAATTTGAGTTCCACCACTCAATCCAATGCCAAGAAATAGTAGAGAAGTCCTTGTGGTTGTCTATAACAAATTTGTAAGAAGAAATTCGTGGTAGATTGGAATATTAAAAGGATTCTTCAAATGTTGTTCACTCTAACCCTATTTTCTGAAAAGTTGAATACGCATGCTAATCCACTAAAATCGATATAGTTAGAGTGCTTAGGTTATTAATAGCTTCTATTGGTTGATTGTCAACTTCATCATATTCAGGCTACAACTAGAACATGATAGCCTCGAAGACTAAGAGAAGACCACATTTACCTGCTCATATGGGACTATTAGATCTTTAAAGGATGTATATTTTCTATGTTAATTTCCCCAAAATAGTGTTGATTATTTACTTTAATTACTAATTTTGTAGGTAAAATGGTCCCGAAGGCGTTTAGGAGTCATTGCAAGAAAACTAGGCCACAAGGATAAAAAATGACCGAGAAAATCAACTAAATTGAAGAGAATCAGAAAATTACCAGAATGCCATCGAGTAATCGAGTATAATCAAGCATCGAGTAAATTGCCATCGAGTATCATTGAGTACCATCAAGTAATGCTATCGAGCATCGAGTAACTACCAGAATCCTATCGAGTATAATTGAGTAATTGAGTGCCATCGAGTAATTACCAAAAAGGCCATCGAGTAAGGTTCATCGTGCATCGAGTATCGAGTTAAAGATAGAACGCTCTCTTCTGTTGCAAAACTCGATGTTTTGTAATGCTCCCCACATCATTGCAATGCTTCGGATTTTGACGTGATTCATTTCGCGCGCCTTGCGCAACCAAGCATCAGCGCAACATTGCAATGTTAGCCCAACGCTTCTTGGCTTTTCTACGATTTAACGTTGCAACACTATGCCTGCACGTATAAATAGTTTTCTTTCATTTTTGCTAAAGGGGGAAGCAGGATTTCGATGGAGGCTGGAATTTCTCTCTGTATCAATTAGTCTATATGGTAATTTTGTTTCCTACCTAGGTTAGATTTTGATTTCTTTTTTATTTGTAATCAAAACTTGCAATTCTTTATGAATTTGTCTATGGATTTGTGAAGTAATTCAATCTTGTTTCTATTTCAAGAGTTCTTGTAAATTCTTTTGAGTTTTCTACTTTTCTTTATTATTAGTAATCTGAATTTAAGCATTCTTGAATCTGATTTTAATTCTTGAAGCATGTTGAATGATTTATATCATCAGCATGTTTAGCCTAGATGCTTGGTTTTGTCACATTCACTCATGATTGAATACGTTGATTTTAATGTGTTTGATAGAATGTCTAGCCAAGATCTCCAAGAGGCAATAGTAATTGTGTGTTGAATGGATGACTATCCTATGATGCACTAATTACTAAATTTGGAGAAAATTTGGTCAATTGAGTAAGCTATCTTAACAATTAATCGATGCAATTGAATGGTAGAACTTAATGCGCATGTTTTCTCTTCTATATGGCTACTAAGGAACCCAATAGAGGTAGAAGCATATAGATATATTAGGATCAGGGCTATCCTACCTTAATCGTTGATTATGACACTTTCTTGACTAGGTTATGCTAATTGTCCGCCTTTGTAGAGACTAGTTTAATCTAGATTAAGTAAATAGTTGTATGCTTAATCCAATTGTGAATTAAATTTTAGAATTCAATGATAAAAATTGCAATAAACATCTAACTTGGATTAGAACCAAGATTGTTCTAAACTTGGTTACAACTATCCTTTATCTTTTGATTTTTAGCATGTTTCTTGTCTTAATCTAAAACCCCCATTTTATAGCTTTTATAGTTAAACTTGGTCAAAGAAAAGATTAAATAACATTTTCCTATGGATTGACCTCTTACTTCCACTCTAACCACGAGTTAGTTAGGTTGTTCGAGCTTTATAAATATTGTTTGTTTTGGGTTAGGTAGAACTAGCGACACCTACTTAGCTTTGAGCAAAATGAAAACATTTGTCTTTTGGCGAATGCCATTTGGGTTATGCAATACGCCTAGCACCTTTGAAAGGTGTATGATAGCTATTTTTTATGATTATCTGGAACGCTCAGTAGAAATATTCATGGATGACTTTTCCATGTTTGGTGACACCTATGAAACCTGTCTAGCTAACCTTGAGTTAGTGCTGTAAAGATGCGAAGATACCAACTTAGTGCTCAACTGAAAAAAAATGCTATTTTATGGTAACTGAAGGTGTTGTGCTTAAGGACAAGGTATCAAAAGCTAGCCTAAAGGTTGATAAGGCCAAGATTGAAGTTGTTGAGAAACTCCCCCTTCAAACATGAAAGCTTTAAGAAGTTTCCTTGGACACACGAGGTTTTATCAAAGGTTTGTTAAAGATTTCTCAAAGATAGCGCATCCATTAAGTATGTTGCTTGAAGTAAATAAGCCTTACATCATTGACGATGACTATATGAAGGCGTTTGAAACGCTTAAGAACTCTTGGTCTCAACACCAATTCTAATCACCCCTAAATAGTCGTAGCCATCTAAATAAATGTGTAACGCTAGCGATTATGCAATGGGTGTTGCGTTAGTTCAATGCAAGGACAAAATCCTTCACCCCATAGCATATGCCAACATAACACTCAATGGAGCGCACAAAAACTATATAACCACTGAGAAGGAATGTTAGCGGTTGTGTTTGTTGTGGAGAAATTCAGAGCTTATTTGTAAGGCTAAAAGGTCATCATTCATACAAATCATTCTGCCATTAAATATCTAATGACCAAGAAGGACGTGAAGCCCCATCTTATTTGTTGGATTTTTCTTTTACAAGATTTTGACACATAAACTGCTGATAGAAAAGGAACTGAAAACAATGTGGTTGATCATTTGTCAAGGTTTGAAAGTGAAGAATTGATTGCAGCCGACCAGAGGTGAACACATGCTTCCCAGATGAAGTTGTGTTGAAGAGATATTACTCTTTGGAACGTGGAAATTGTAAACTTCTTAGTTTGCAAACATTTCCCTGAAGATTATAACATACAACAAACAAACAAATAAATAAATAAATAAACCGATGCACAAGCACAAGTTCTATTATTGAGATGAGCCTAACTTATACAAGCGTGGACCTGATCAGATCTTCAGACAGTGCGTTCCTGAAACCACATACTGTCGCATTCTCTCACAATGCCATGAATCACATTTCGAAGGCCACTTCGAAGGGTAAGGAACTACTGTCAAAGTTCTTCAATGTGGGCATGACTGGCCCACGCTGTTCAAAGATGCCAGGGAATTTGTGGTAAAATGTGATAGATGTCAATACATATGGAACATTTGAAGCTGAAATGAAATGCTACTAATATCAATCCTTGAAGTTGAGTTGTTTGATGTATAAGAACTGACTTCATGGGCCCATTTCCACCTTCATGCAGCCATAGTTACATTCTGGTAGTAGTGGATTATGTATAAAAAAAGGTTGAAGCAATTTCCTGTGCTAGAAATGATGCAATGACAGTATCCAAATTTCTTCAGAAGCATATTTTCACATGCTTTGGCCCAGAGGCGCTGATAAGTGATGAAGGTACACATTTTCTCAATAACATCATTAGTAAACTGCTAATCTGTTAGCTTTTATGTCATAAATCTCATAGTTTGTAATATCATATTCTTGTTCAATAAAGCGGTTATTGAAAATCTTGAGTAAATTTAAATTCTATATTCATGAATCCAATAAACTGAGGTTCCAAGGCTATTAAGTTTAGTTTGAACTTTATGTAGTGACATAAATGTGGATCAAGTTCAAATATATATAGCCAAAATGGTGTATAGTATATGAATAAGGTTGGGTGCCTTATTCTGGGGACACTATGGATGCGGCCCATTTTTGTAGTTAGTACAAACGATGTGATCCTAAACCGTTCATATGGAGACATGAAAATGGGGGCATCCTATGTAAAGAGTTTACATAAGATTGAACCATGAAATAGTCACTTTTTACATTCTAAATGTCGTTTAATGTATAAAACTAACTATTTTGTTAATTGATGACCTAGGTAACTTAATCTTAATCCTGAGCTAACTATGAACTCCTGTTCACTCGGAATTATCCTTATGTAACGACCCGACCTTTTGAGTACTTTGATAAGGGTCGTTACTCATAATTACACACTTACATTCAAAACATTTTGACCATTGAGGAAAATAAATTTCATTAAAATAATAAAGATAGTTTTCCAAAATAAATAACAAATAAGTAAAACCTTTTTTCGGGGCCCCTAAAATAATGAAGAAAAAAAATAACTTAAACCAATAAAATTTTGACCAACATTGAGTTTCAAATCAAAACTTTTAAATAGCTTGAAAACGTAAACTGAGCGGAAGCGATTTACATGTCTCATATGGCACGATCACAGGTCTCTCTTATCACCCGCCGGTCTGTTCTTATCATTACCTGAAAAACATAAATTAAGAAAGGTTGAGTATAAAATACTCAGTAAGTGATCTCACTACCAATATCAGACTATGCATCCACGAGCAAAGAAAGATAACCCATGGCTCATACAGTTACATCGGTTTTTGATGTTGACGTACTATCTTGCCTTGAAACGCATGTCTAGTGGCCCGTAGACACACCGTCAAACATGATAATAACATGAATGTGAACCCATCGGCTCACGTATGTCTAGCGACCCATAGGCACACCGTCAAACATGATAATAACATGAACGTAAACCTGTCGGTTCACATATGTCTAGCGACCCGTAGGCTCGCTGTCAAAACATGAAACATGAAAATAAAAGTAACATGAACGTAAACCTGTCGACTCACACATGTCTAACGACCCGTAGGCACACCGTCAAACATGATAATAACATGAACGTAAACTTGTCGGTTCACGTATGTCTAGCGGCCCGTAGGCACACCGTCAAACATAATAATAACCTACGTCAAGGCGAGACAATAAACCGCTCTACTGGTCTATTCATGCATCATATACGTAATATCAGTACTGATTAGAAATTTTAACATGCTCATAATACTTGTAACTGTTATGCAACTAGCAAAACATAATGACAAACAAAATCATGCATCGGAGTTCACCAAGTAACTTTATAGGTCTAATCTAGGTCGCTTGGCACGAAGGCACCAGTAATAGTATCACTTACCTCAACTTTATAAAAAATGCAAAACAAAATCTCCTTAAAACTTCTTGAGCACATTTGAATCAACCTAAAGTTGTGGCTTGATCCAAGACAAATTCCAAAACTTGATTCAATTAGCCAATCTGATCAAGAATTAAATCCAAAATCAATAACTTAATTTTTCACTATTACTCTCAATCCAAAAGAACAACCAACCAACAACTTACCCAAAACTTACCAATCTTTAACAATTTTCTGCAAAATGAAAGATGGTCTCTAGCTTAATGATTAATGCCTCAAAACTTCCAAATCTTGAATCTAAGTTTCACACCAAAGAGAGGTTACTAATTTAACCCAAAATTAGATGAGTGAATTTCATATCAATAAGTCTTACCCAAGGTTTTTCTCAAGATTCCGATAAAGATTGGACAATGGTGGCTGATGGCACGTCGGCTCGTGGCTACCATAGATAGGCAGCGGGTGTTGCTATCAGACGACATAAATTGTTTAGGCTCACGACTAGTAGTGAGGGTCTTGCATGAGGAGGGTTTGCGAGAGTGAGAGAGGGAATTTCTAGTTTTATAGTTTTATTCAGCAGCGATTAAGAACAAACCAAAGCTCCAAACAACGATCCAACCGTTTAAAATGAAACTCTATATATCTCGAACAGACTGACCAAATTTTAGCATGATCCAACGGTTCAAACTCTGGCAATCAACAATTTTGTGAAAGCTACCGCTGAAAAACCGAATTGCTCTCTTCCCAATATTTGGCCTCTTTTCACTCTCATTTAATTTTGAAAAAATCTCAATCCTTTTATTATTTTTTTTTTCAATTTTGAAAAGATAAATAAAATATTTTATCATAATATCTCTAAAATCCCCAAAAATTCTATTAAATTTATAAATCAATTAACTTTTCAAATTATCTTAATTTAGGCTTTAAAAACCAAAATTAAAGGGCAGATCCATCAATTTGATATAAATTAAATCCTTCCAAATATTTAAATCAATTCAAAATCACATGAAATTAATTATCTCTTTTAATCTTTTTTAGTTGGCCCTAAAATCCAAAATCAAAGGGAAGCAAAATTCAATATTATCAAGATAATCAGTTCGAATATTTGATCAATTAAATACAATTTAACTAATAAAACTTTTTCAATTATTTCAATTTAATCTCAATTTTCCAAATGAAAGGGAAATTTAAACTCAATAATTTTAGATAATTAACTTAAATTTTCCTAAAATTCGGGATGATACATTCTTCCCTTCTTAAGAAACTTTCGTCCTTGAAAGTTCAAGTCCTTAAAGGCTCGTAATACTTAGTTCTTGTCTCATCTTCATATTTCCAAATTGCTTCTTCAGACTGATAATGCTGCCAAAGAACTTTTAATTAGCGTTAACTCCACGTTTCAGAGAGTTTTCACCTCCTACCATGAATTGTATAACTTACTCAGACAATATCATGTTACTCTTTAATCTTAAAACAAACACATATCGCCATTTAGACCCTCCCATGCACGAGTCTAAAAATCTCACTTAAATGAAGCTTTTGAAGTCCCCATATACTGTAGAGCATTTGTCATTCCAAAATACATTACCATAACCTCATAATAGTTGTAACCATTATCTGATGCCAATTTCTAAGATAAAGACCTTCATGATTGCATACATCTATATTGAGAATGTTCACACTCCATAGAGTGGGTCATCTCACTGTCCATGCAACAGAAAACATATCTCTCATGGCATCTTAAGTCTAGGAATCAGAATTCAGGTTTGGCACCTAATTGCCCTGACAACCCCCTGCAACCGAGATACACTATCATATTCAATCCATAATAGTTGATACAAAGTCGTGTGAATCATCTTTCTTTCCTAATAAACAAAGTTGATGTGCTCCAAGTCAAAACATTAAGGCACATATGAAACACTTTGCTAAATGGTTCTTGTATCAATGACTTAGGCTATTCCAACTCTAGTAGAGTCCTTCTATAAGGAGCCTTAAGGATAGGAGTTGCCCTCAATTCAAGTTCATCTCTAGTGCTAGGGGTCATTCTAGGAGATCAAATTTACTCAACCTTAATACTCATATAGCTTGTTTTTTACATCGGTTTTTGATGTTGACGTACTATCTTGCCTTGAAATGCATGTCTAGCGGTCCGTAGGTACACCGTCAAACATGATAATAACATGAACGTGAACCCGTCGACCCACGCATGTCTAGCAGCCCGTAGGCACACCAAACTTGATAATAACATGAATGTGAACCCATCGACTCACGCATGTCTAGCGGCCCGTAGGAACACCGTCAAACATGATAATAACATGAACGTTAACCTGTCGGTTCACGCATGTCTGACGGCCTGTAGGCTCGCCATCAAAACATAAAACATGAAAATAAAATTAACATGAACGTAAACCTGTTGGTTCACGCATATCTAGCGGTCCGTAGGCACACCGTCAAACATGATAATAATATGAACGTAAACTTGTCGATTTACGTATGTCTAGCGGCTCGTAGGCACACCGTCAAACATAATAATAACATGCATCAAGGTGAGACAATAAACCGCTCTACTGGTCTATTCATGCATCATATACATAATATCAGTACTAATTAGAAATTTTAACTTGCTCATAATACTTGTAACTGCTGTGTAACTAGCAAAACATAATGACAAACAAAATCATGTACCAAAGTTCACCAAGTAACTTTATAGGTCTAATCTAGGTCTCTTGGCACGAAGACACCAGTAATAGTATCACTTACCTCAACTTGGTAAAAAAACGCAAAACAAAATCTCCTTAGAACTTCTTGAGCACACTTGAATCAACCTAAAGTTGTGGCTTGATCCACGACAAATTCCAAAACTTGATTCAATTAGCCAATCTGATCAAGAATTAAATCCAAAATCAATAACTTAATTTTCCACTATTACTCTCAATCTAAAAGAACAACCAACCAACAACTTACCCAAAACTTACCGATCTTTACCAAATTTCTGTAAAACGAAAGATGGTCTCTAGCTTGATGATTAGTGCCTCATAACTTCCAAATCTTGAATCTAAGTTTCACACTAAAGAGAGGTTATTAATTTAATCCAAAATTAGATGAGTGAATTTCACCTCCCAAATTATAAGGAAAATAAGTCTTACCTAAGATTTTTCTCAAGATTCCGGCAAAGATCGGGCAATGGTGGCTGATGGCGTGTCGACTCGTGGCTACCATAGATAGGCAATGGGTGTTGCTATCGGACGGCATAAATTGTTTAGGTTCGCGACTAGTAGTGAGGGTCTTGTATGAGGAGGATTTGCGAGAGTGAGAGAGGGGATTTATAGTTTTACCGATTTTATTCAGTAGCGATTACGAACAAACCAGAGCATCAAACAATGATCCAACCGTTCAAAATGAAACACTATATATCTCGAACAGATTGACCAAATTTTAGGACGATCCAACGTTTCAAACTCTGGCAACCAACAACTTTGTGAAAGTTGTCGCTGAAAAACCAAATTGTTCTCTCTCCAATTTTTTTTTGCCTCTTTTCACTCTCATTTAACTTCGAAACAATCTCAATCCTTTTATTGTTTTTTTTTTTTTCAAATTTTGAAAAGATAAATAAAATATTTTATCACAATATCTCAAAAATCTCCAAAGATTCTATTAAATTTATAAATCAATTAACTTTTCAAATTATCTTAATTTAGCCTTCAAAAACTAAAATTAAAGGGCAGATCCATCAATTTGATGAAAATTAAATCCTTGCAAATATTTAAATCAATTCAAAATCACATGAAATTAATTATCTCTTTTAATTGATTTTTTTTTTAAGTTGGCCCTAAAATCCAAAATCAAAGGGAAGCAAAATTCAATATTTTCAAGATAATTAGTTTGAATATCTAATCAATTAAATACAATCTAACTAATAAAAGTTTTTCAATTATTTCAATTTAATCTCAAATTTCCAAATGAAAGGGAAATTTAAACTCAATAATTTTAGATAATTAACTTAAATTTTCCTAAAATTCAGGATGTTACACCTTAGATCTGCATAGGTGAGGGCAGCTCATTATCGTTGGACCAATAAGCCTCTCGGGTAAGATCAGGTGGATAGTTGGGAACATAGAGTGCAAGACGGAATTCACTTCTACCCATTATAGGGATAGTAGATAGGTATTCCCTTTAGTACTGAATCCAGGTCTTGAATAAGGGGCCCACTTTCTCATTGGCTCGAGAGGGATTTGGTTTATAGGTTGGACTTTAAACCAATTGTTCATTAGAGGATCAATGGAACTTAAAGAATAAGATATAGTCTCGGGGGTAAAATGGTTTTTATGACCAGCCGAGATTACGAACAACCTGTGAAGGATTAGCTTACTAATCATAGTTATATCATATGGACATAAGAGGGGAGTGCAACTACGGGACTATAGTGGAATGACCCGTGAGTTAACGAATGTTGATTAGCTCCATCTAAAGAGTTTAGCCAGCTAATCTTGGATCGTTGGAGTCCATGATCTATAGGTCCATTAGGTTCCCCTACTAGCTCATATGGAATAAACTTAGAACAATATGCTAGAATAATTTGAATTGTTAAAATTAGGTGAAGAGAGAGAAATTGACAAGTATATGTGATATAGTGGTCGGTTTTTTAGTTTAGAGATACAACTTTAATATTTAAATATGATTTAAATATCAAGAATATGAATACGTTCATATTCGGAAGCTCAAAAATAATGGAAATGGTCAAAGAGTTGACTTTTGACTTTGAAAAGTCAAACTTTGACCGACTTTATATTCAAACGTGATTTGAATTTCGAGAAAATGAATGCAGATTCATGCTCGGGAGGTCAAAATTAGTCAACACGGAAAAATCATAAAAAATAAAAATGTTGACTTTTCGGTCAAAGTTTGTATTTAACCAAATGTCTATTTTGCCCTTTGACTAAAGTTAGTGGAAAAATCCAAACTTTTATTGGATAATTCCACTAACAAAATAGTGGGCTAGGTGTTGGCTTATAGTGAAGACATTAAGCCCACTTAGATAGTGGTCTAGGTGTGGGGTTTTTATGAAGTTATTTCATGGAATTTTGCATGGCCCTTTTCTATAAATATGGGCTTGTCATTTTAGATTAAAAACTTTTGAAAAATTTTCAAAATTAGTTTTTAAAAATTTGGTTGAAAAAATCCAAACCCAACCCAAATTTCACTATACTATTTCCATCTTTTTTTCTGTCTCTCGGGTTCTTCATTCATCGGGTCCCACAACCTGGTTTTGAATCCAGAGGATAGTAGGTTAGCTCTAGTGGTTGTTCGGTTCATGTTTGAGCGGAGATAGACGAGTTTCGGGAGCTTCAAAGGTAATGTTTCTAAAAAATCCTAATTAACTAATTTAGGGTTGTATGTTTAATTTAGGCGATTAGAGTAAAATTGATCCTCAATTCTGCTGTGCATGCCTACTTTTCCATCATGTGGTATCAGAGAATATTTAAATTTTACTTAATTTCATGTGGTGGGTATCAATTTATTAGATAAAATTGAGATTGAGATTAAAATTATTTTTAGGTTTTGACAATTAAATTAAGTTTTTTTTTGTAGTATTAATTTGTGATTGCTCACATGTTTATGAGCATTAATGTATGAAAAAAGGTCTTTAAATTTACTAGAGTCATTAGAGTTGAAATTAGGATGTAATTGCTCGGTTCTAGGAAAGAGGACAACTTCAAAATGAAGAAAAAAAAGCTGACAGACTCGGGTTTTCTCCCACACCTAAGAGATGTGCTCCCAGACCTGACCCGAAGCCTGGATCCGTCTCGCACGCTCCGTGCGCTCCACCAGACCCACCGACCGGGTTCGCTCCAGCCGACCCACGCTCCAGCGCTTTCGTTGACTGCATTAGCAAACGTTGACCAGCCGGTCCAGTTGAGCCGATTTGACCGGTTCAACCTGGTTTTTGGAGTTTTTTTGGCCGGTTCGAGTGTTTGAAGTTGGTTCGAGAGTAGGTTTTTTGTACTACATCAAATTATTATTGTAATAATTTAGTTGTTAGCTTAATTTAAGAGCCAAAACCAATCCATTTTAGGGTGTTTAACTAATTATGCATGTTGATGTATGTTTTAATTAAATATTGAATCTTGTTGTGCATATAGTATGCCATATAGATTTAAAATCCCATCATAGGTAAACATATACATGCATTTAATATATGTTATAATTGTTATAATGTATATAGTATGCATGTTAGGTATTTTTTTAATATAAAGTGTTATATTAAAGCATGATCATTAAGTATGAATGTATGTTATAGATGTATGATTCTAGGGTTATAATGGTTATAATTTTATTTTATAATTGTTATAAAATAACTTAGACTTTAAAATCTATAACAAAGGTAAAAGTTGCATGCTCACCTAGGATTAAATTGGTGCAATTTCAATTGGCTTTTCTAAAGAGTTAGAATAGGTCAATCACTTGTTAAACAAAGAGTTATTTACTTATCCGGGGAGATCTTGTCTAAAGTTAGGGGTTCTTAAGATGAGGGTTTACGGAACACCTCCTACCTGGAGATCAAACTAGTGTCTAAGTCAAATAACCCTAGTTTTAATGAGCATGCGTGAGAGATGTGAGGTAATAAAATTTGTTTATCACCTAGACATCATAGGTTAAAATCCAGTATAAGAGTTATACATGGCTCTATCACCTAGACTTAGTATATGTTTAATTTAGCTGAAATATATCTATAAGTATTTTTTTTATACCCTAAACCGTTATAGAACACTTCAGTTAAAGAGAAGTAGCGTACTTTTAGCTCTAGCGTCCCTAAGAGTTCACATCGTGAGGTCCATACAGGGCTTTGGGCCGTGCTTAGGAGCGGACTCTCTTCAAAGAGTGTTTGCATGGATCAATATCAAGATGAATAGGGGAAGTAGTTTATAGTAAGTGGGTGAGGGGTATGTAACAACATATCCCACGGTCTCTTCCATTAGGTCGCACCATGAGATTCCTATAATGCGCCTACATGTCTGCCCTGGAGCGACCTTTCCCTTCGGAGGGTTGTATTATAGGATTTGGAACATCGCGAACTCCAAATCTGGATAGGCTCTCTTAGATCAGTTTTTATATTGACTTTCCACTTTTGGGAGCATGTTGATTCTGGTTTTTGAAATCCAAAAATGGAAGGTTACACTTACAAGAATTACTAATATGTTAGTACATTCTCGACCAAAGTAGCGATAACTAAAGTACTATAGGAATAAAGAGTTATTTTGGGGTTAGCATCTAGTCAAGATTGTCTTGGTTCAAAAGAGGAATAATCGATTGTCCTTTGGTGGAGGTTACTCTAAACTTTTGAAATATCATTGCAAAATATAATAATGAAGGGTACATTATTAGTTTTTTTTGCTAAACTTGATTGGATTTAAAAAATTAATGTTTTTTACTAAAAAGGATATGTTTATCTTTTCAGCATGAATAACTCGATAATTCAACTCTTAGCTTCCGAGAAACTAAATGGAGATAATTATTCGACATGGAAATCAAATCTAAACATAATACTGGTAGTTGACGATTTAAGATTTGTCTTAATTGAGGAATGTCCTCAAGCCCCAGCCTCAATTGCTAACCGAACTGTTCGGGAAGCATACGATTGATGGGTCAAAGCCAATGAAAAGGCCCATGTTTACATTCTTGCCAGCATGTCTGATGTTTTGGCAAAGAAACATGAATCCTTAGCTATAGCTAAAGAGATAATAGATTCATTAAGAGAAATGTTTGGGCAACCATCATGGTCCCTTAGACACGAGGTAATTAAGCACATTTACATGAAGCGGATGAAGGAGGGGACCTCTGTTAGAGAACATATACTGGACATGATGATGTACTTCAATATCGCTGAAGTAAATGGCAAACCCATTGATGAGGCTAACCAGGTTAGTTTTATCTTACAATCTCTTCCGAAGAGTTTTATACCTTTTGAGACAAATGCGTCTTTAAATAAGATAGAATTTAACCTCACTACTCTTCTTAACGAGCTCCAACAATTCCAAAACCTTACTTTAGGTAAGGGGAAGGAAGTGGAAGCAAATATTGCTACCATTAAGAAAAAATTTATAAAAGGATCGTCCTCTAAAACTAAAGCTGGACCCTCTAAAGCTCAAATGAAAAAGAAGGGAAAATGGCAGGCTCCCAAGATAAAAAAGGGAAAGAAGGATATAAATAAAGGAAAATGTTTCCACTGTAACCAAAACGGGCATTGTAAGAGAAATTGTCCGAAGTATCTTGCAGAGAAGAAAGCTGAGAAAATGGCACAAGGTAAATATTGTTTACTGGTCATTGAAACATGTTTAGTAGAATATGATACTTCAACTTGGATACTAGATTCAGGAGCCACTAATCATATTTGTTTCTTGTTTCAGAAAACTAGTTCTTGGAAAAAGCTTGAAGAAGGTGAGATAACCCTCAGAGTTGGAACATGAGAGGTTGTCTCAGCTGAAGCAGTGGAAGATCTGAAGTTGTTTTTTGAAGATAGATATCTAGTACATAAAAATATTTTATATGCACCTCTTATGAAGAGGAATTTGATATCTATCGCTTGTATTATATAATAATTATATACAATGTCTTTTAATATAAATGAAGCGTTCATTTTTTGTAAAGATATTCAAATTTGTTCTGCTACACTTGAAGACAACTTATATAAGTTAAGACCAACTAGAGCAAATTTTGTTTTAAATACTGAAATGTTTAGAACATTAGAAACTCAGAATAAAAAACAAAAGGTTTCTTCCAACGCCTATCTATGGCACCTAAGACTTGGTCACATAAATCTCAATAGGATTAGAAGATTGGTCAAGAGTGGACTTTTAAGTTAGTTAGAAGATAACTATTTACCTCCATGTGAATCCTGTCTTGAAAGAAAGATGACCAAGAGATCTTTTACTAGAAAAGGTCTCAGAGCCGAAGTACCCTTAGAGCTCGTACATTCAGAACTTTGTGGACCAATGAATGTCAAGACTCGAGGTGTGTATGAATATTTCATCAGTTTTATTGATGATTATTCAAGGTATGGTCATGTTTATCTGCTTCATCAGAAGTCTGATTCTCTTGAAAAGTTCAAAGAATAATAGGCTGAAGTTGAGAATGAATTAGGTAAAACAATAAAGACACTTCGATCAGATCGAGGTGGAGAATATATGGACATACGATTCTAAGACTATTTGATAGAAAACAGGATCCAGTCACAATTCTCTGCACCTAGTACACCTTAGCAGAACGATGTATCAGAAAGAAGAAATCGAATCTTATTAGATATGGTTCGCTCTATGATGAGCTATGCTCAATTGGCTGATTCCTTTTGGGGATATGCATTTGAATCTGTTGTCCATATTTTGAACAACATTCCCTCTAAAAGTGTTTCAGAAACACCTTATGAGCTATGGAAAGGGCATAAAAGTAGTTTACGTCACTTTAGAATCTAGGGTTGCCCAACACATGTGTTGGTACAAAATCCCAAGAAATTGGAATATCGTTCAAAGTTATGCCTATTTGTAGGTTATCCAAAGGAAATAAGGGGTGGTCTGTTTTATCATCCTCAAGAAAACAAGGTATTTGTATCAATAAATGCCACATTCTAAGAGGAAGTCCACATTAGAAATCATCAACCAAGCAGTAAAATAGTGTTGAAAGAAATTTCAAAAGACGCTACAGATAGAGCTAGTTCATCTACTAAAGAGTTGAGAATGCCTCGATGTAGTGGGAGGGTTGTTCATCAGCCTGACCGTTACTTGGTTTTAACAAAAATACAAGTCGTCATACCTAATGACGGCACAGAGGATCCATCAATCTATAAACAGGCGATGAAAGATGTGGACCATGATCAATGGGTCAAAGCCATGGACCTCGAAATGGAGTCTATGTACTTCAATTCTATCTGGAAACTTTTAGATCAACCAAATGATGTAAAACCAATTGGTTGTAAGTGGATCTAAAAGAGAAAACGAGACCAAGCCGATAAAGTATAAACTTTTAAGGCTCGACTTGTGGCAAAGGGTTATACCCAGAGAGAGAGAGTGGACTATGAAGAAACTTTCTCTCCCGTTGTCATGTTAAAGTCGATAAGAATACTATTATCTATTGCCACCTTTTATGACTATGAAATTTGCTAGATAGATGTCAAGAAAGCCTTTTTAAACAGCGATCTTGAAGAGAGTATCTATATGGCTCTGCTAGAGGGGTTTATTGCACAGGGTCAAGAACAGAAGATTTGTAAGCTTCAAAAATCCATTTATGGGTTGAAACAAGCTTCTAGATCCTGGAATATAAGGTTTGATATTGCAATCAAATCTTATGGCTTTGAACAGAATGTTGACGAGCCTTGTGTTTACAAGAGGATCGTTAATTCTACTATAGCGTTTTTAGTTTTATATGTCGATGATATTTTACTCATTGGGAATGATGTAGGATATCTTACTGACGTCAAACAATGGCTAGATACACAATTCCAAATGAAAGATTTAGGAAATGCGCAGTATATTCTTGGGATCCAAATTATTCAAAATCGCAAGAATTGGACACTAGCCATGTCTCAAGCATCTTATATAGACAAAATGTTGTCTAGATATAAAATGCAGAATTCCAAAAAGGGTTTGTTGCCTTTCAGACATGGAATTCATCTGTCAAAAGGACAATGTCCTAAGACACCTCAAGAAGTTGAGGATATGAGAAATATTCCCTATGCCTTCGCAGTTGGAAGCCTGATGTATGCAATGTTATGTATTAGACCTGACATATGCTACTCAGTTGGGATCGTCAGTAGATACCAGTCTAATCCTGGACGTGATCATTGGACTGCCGTTAAGAACATCTTAAAGTATCTCAGGAGAACTAAGGACTACATGCTCGTTTATAGTGCTAAGGATCCGATCCTTACTGGATACACTGACTCTGATTTCCAAACCAATAAAGATGCTAGAAAGTCTACATCTGGATCAGTGTTCACTCTTAACGGAGGAGTAGTAGTGTGGAGAAGCGTAAAACAAACCTGTATAACTGACTCCACAATGGAAGATGAATACGTAGCTACTTGTGAAGCAGCAAAAGAAGCAGTATGGCTGAAGAAATTCTTGACAGATTTGGAAGTTTTTCCAAATATGCATTTATCCATCACCTTGTATTGTGACAACAGTGGTGCAGTTGCAAATTCAAAAGAACCTCAAAGCCATAAACAGGGAAAGCACATCGAATGCAAGTACCACCTTATCCGGGAAATCATACACCGTGGTGACGTTGTAGTGACTCAGATACCTTCGGAGCAAAACATTGCTGTTTCTTTTACAAAAACCCTCACGGCTAAAGTTTTTTAGGGTCACCTACAGAGTTTAGGTCTACGATATTTCTAAACTAGGACAAGTGGGAGATTATGTTGGGCGTAAATGCCTTAGTTTATTGTATTCGTATGTTTATGTACTCATATGTAATATTAATTTCTCACAGTTAAATTCAGCATTGTTTGATCCTACTAGGAGTTTTAGTCCAAGTGGGAGTTTGTTGGATTTTATGTCTTAAAACTTGTAGTTTGTAATATCATATTCTTGTTCAATAAAGTTGTTATTAAAAATCTTTAGTAAATTTAAATTCTATATCCATGAATCCAATAAACTGAGGTTCCGAGGCTATTAAGTTTAGTTTGAACTTTATGTAGTGATATAAATGTGGATCAAGTTCAAATATATATAGCCAAAATGGTCTATAGTATATGAATAATGTTGGATGCCTTATACTGGGGACACTATGGATGCGGCCCATTTTTGTAGTTAGTACAAACGATGTGATCCTAAACCGTTCATGTGGAGACATGAAAATGGGGGCATCCTATGTAAAAAGTTTACATAAGATTGAACCATGAAATAGTCACTTTTTACGTTCTAAATGTCGTTTAGTGTATAAAACTGGCTATTTCGTTAATTGATGACCTAGGTAACTTAATCTTAATTCTGAGCTAACTATGAACTCCTGTTCACTCGGAATTATCCTTAGATCTGCATAGGTGAGGGCAACTCATTATCGCTGGCCCAATAAACTCCCATTTCAGGGGTAAGATCAGGTGGATAGCTGGGAACATAGGATGCAAGACGGAATTCACTCTTACCCATTATAGGGATAGTAGATAGGTTGTTCCCTTTAGTATTGAATCCAAGTCTTGAACAAGGGGCCCCACCCTCTCATTAGCCCAAATGGGTTTCAGTTTATAGGTTGAACCTTAAACTAATTATTCATTAGAGAATCAGTGGAACTTAAGGAAAAAGATGTAATCTCGGGGGTAAAACAGTTTTTATGATCTAATAGATTACGAATAACCTGTGAAGGATTAGCTTACTAATCATGGTTATATCATATGGACACAAGAGGGGAGTACAACTATGAGACTATAGTGGAATGACTCGTGAGTTAACGAATGTTGATTAGCTTCATCTAAAAAGTTTAGCCAGCTAATCTCGGATCGTTGTAGCCCATGATCTATAGGTTCATTAAGTTCCCCTACTAGCTCATATAGAATGAACTTAGAACAGTATGATAGAATAATTCGAAATGTTCGAATTAGGTGAAGAGAGAGAAATCGACAAGTATATGTGATATAATAGTCGGTTTTTTAGTTTAGAGATACAACTTTAATATTTAAATGTGATTTAAATATCAAGAATATGAATACGTTCATATTTGAAAGCTTGGAAATAATGGAAATGGTCAAAGATATAAAAAGTCAAAGAGTTGACTTTTGACTTTGAAAAGTCAAACTTTGATCGATCTTATATTCAAATGTGATTTTAATTTCAAGAAAATGAATGCGGATTCATGCTCGGGAGGTCAAAATTAGTCAATACGGAACATCATGAAAAGTCAAAATGTTGACTTTTCAGTCAAAGTTTGATTTTGACCAAATGACTATTTTGACATTTGACTAAAGTTAGTGGGAAAATCCAAAATTTTGTTGGATAATTCCACTAACAAAATAGTGGGCTAGGTGTTGGCTTATAGTGGAGACATTAAGCCCACTTAGATAGTGGATTCTAGGTGTTGGGTTTTTATGAAGTTATTTCATGCAATTTTGGATGGTCATTTTCTATAATATGGGCTTGTCATTTTGGATTAATAACTTTTGGAAATTTTACAAAATTAATTTTTAAAAATTGGGCTGAAAAAATCCAAACAACCCAAATTTCACTCTACTATTTTCATCTCTTTTTCTCTCTCTCGGGTTCTTCATTCATCGAGTCCCACAACCTGGTTCTAAGTCCAGAAATAGTAGGTCAGCTCTAGTAGTTGTTCGGTTCGTGTTCGAGTGGAGATGACGAGTTTCGAGAGCTTCAAAGGTAATGTTTCTAGAAAATCCTAATTAACTAATTTCGGGTTGTATGTTTAATTTATGCGATTAGAATACAATTGATCCTCAATTCCACTGCGCATGCTTACTTTTCCACATAATCAAGTATAATGTGCATTATAGGGTGGCGACGACATACCATCCGCTAACCAAAGGATAGGTAAAAATTTCCAATTGAGAAATCAAATCAATCTTGGAGAAAGTTGTCAATGTCTCTCAAAAGGATTGGGCGTAAATGCTGGATGAGGCATTGTAGGCGTATCAAATTATTTGGGATGATGCCCAAAACTCTCGTTGGGTCCTGCATTTTGTAAACACTGTATTGAACAAATGCTTGTGATGTAATAATATAGATATTTCTTCACTATTGTCTATGAAACATGAGATGTTTTATTTGTTTTACCACAAACCAATAAACTAAGATCCCTTGTTGCCATTGTAACTTAAGCATGTATGTGGAGACATACAAGTGGATCATGCCTTAAGTGATAACCAAAATGATCTGTAGTATATGAATATAGGAGGGAAACCTTATCCTTGTGACACTACAGATGTGGCCCGCTTTGTAGAGAGTTACAAGTGTTGTAAAGTGCTATAAATGATGTGATCCTGATCTTTCATGTAGAGACGTATGAGTGGGGATGTTCTATATAAAGGAGTATAAGACCGGACTACGAGATGACTAGTCTCATTATATAATACCATTCATAATAGATACTTACATTTCACCTAGATGACTATAGGTGACATGACCTGAATCCTAGGTGAGCACTGAACTCCCGCCTATGAAGGTAGTCCTTTGATTTGTATGGATGAGAGTGGCCAGATCTTCGACTCAATAAGCCTACAATTTTGGGGATTCTCAATTGGAGAGCTGGGACCACAGCTACATAAAACAAAATTCACTCATTCCATAACGTTTGGATAAGTAGATAAATTGCTCCCTAAAAGATCAGCTACATAAAGTTGAAGGCTTCAGTTAACCCGAGTTAAAGATGTTGATCTCCATGTGTTGAGAGCATATGTTTTAGTCAGTTATTCACGTATCGTTGGATCTTCAAGCTACAGGTCCATAAGGTCCCATTGGTACCTCAATGGATTCAAGTTGAGAATCAGTTTTTGGGTTAGTTTGAATTGTTCAAATTAACAAGGGGGAATTTGATTATATATGATATAATTAAATTGATTCAATTATATGTGATATTATTTATTTGATGTATAAGATACATTAATTGGAGGAATTAATATAAATATGATTTATATTAAATGTCATAAAGGAGAAAAAGAACTATGGTTTAAATAT
This sequence comes from Benincasa hispida, assembly GCF_027475165.1. Lineage (NCBI taxonomy): Eukaryota > Viridiplantae > Streptophyta > Magnoliopsida > Cucurbitales > Cucurbitaceae > Benincasa > Benincasa hispida. The sequence continues at coordinate 47,671,531 of NC_143484.1, read as the reverse complement.
TACATATGATGTGATTTTAAAACTATATGTTATAAATATAATATGATAAATTAGTTATTATATTTATTTATAATAAAATAATTATAAGATAATTGTTGGTGGTTGGTTATTATTTTCTCCTTTAACTATTGCAAATGGGAAGTTTTTATCAATTTTAATAACTGAAGGATAAAAGTTAAAATGTTTTTCGTTTTTTGATGATCACAACACATTCGATCGAGTGAAAAAAAAGTTATATGATAGCCTTTGAGAGAGTAAACGACCAAGCTCCTCATTACTAGATGATAGCCTCTTCTTTAACTTGACTCAATAATCCTTTAGGGAGCAATTTATCTACTTACCTAAACATTAAGGAATGAGTGAATTTATCTACCTACGCATTCGATTGGTTGTACGTGTTGAGGTTCATGTCCTAAACCTCGTGGGTCTTATAGTTTATAATTGTAATGTACAAATAATTTATTTATTTAATAAAATATGAGATATTTTATTTATGATTTAGTTGCATTAACCACAAACCAATAAACTAACATCTAAGGTTATCATTGTAACTTAAACATGTATGCGGAGATATATGGGTGGATTATGTTTAAGTGATAACCTAAATGGTCTGTAGTAGATGGATAAGGCTGGGTATCTTATCCTAGTGACACTACGAGTATGGCTCATTTTGTAGGTGTTACAATTGTTGTAAAGTGCTACAAATGATCTAATCATAATCATTCATGTATTATACATGCGAGCAGGGATATTCTATATAAAGAAGTTTGTATAAGACCGGACCATGAAATATTTAGTCTCATTATATAACACCATTCATAATAGAGAGTTACATTTCACCAGGATGACCATATGTAACATGACCTGAATCCTGAGTGAGTTGGGAACACCTATCTATGAGGGTGGTTCTTTGATTTGTATGGGTGAGAGTTGCCAGATTGTCGACTCAACAAGCTTACTATTTTGGGGATTCGTCTGATTGGGGAGTTGGGAACACAGCTACACAACATGGAATTCACTCCTTCCTTGAAGTAGGGGTAAGTAGATAAATTATTCCCTTAAGGGCTGATTCCAAGTCTTGAACAATGTGGTGCCACAGCCTCTCCTGACCCGAAAGGGGTTTAGTCATAGTAGGACTATGATCTATTGTTCATAGAGGGATCAATGGTACTTAAGGAGTTAGATGTATCTACAAGGGCAAAACGGTAGTTTAGCCCTGCTGTACTTACGAGAAATTTGTGAAGGGTCATCGTACTATTGATTGGTTATATCCAATGGTGAATAATGTAATTAAAGAGTTTAATTAATTATTCATGTACCATTGGAACTTCAAGCTACAGGTCCGTGAGGTCCCCTTGATAACTCAAAAGAATTTAGTTGAGAATCAGTTTTTGGATTAATTTGAATGGTTCAATTTAATAGAAGGATTTAATTATATATGATATAACTAAATTGTTTCAATTATATATGATATAATTGTCATAATGTATTTGATACATTATTGCTTAATGGGAGAAAATAAATATTTGAATGAGATTCAAATATATTTTCTATGAATGTGATCCATAGTTGTTAAATTTAATATAAGTGTGATTTATATTAAATGTCATATAATAGAGAAAAGAAATTATAGTTTATATTGTATGTGATACAATATTAAATTATAGATTATATGTTATATTTAATATAATATATAATTTAATATAAATATAATATGATAAGTTAGTTATCATATTTATTTATATTATATTATTATTATTTGAATAATATGGAAGGGAGTTACACCTCTCTTCCCCATCTTTTCTCTCCACCCACATTAGTGGGTGGTGGTTAATTTGGGCAAGTAGAAAAAGAAAAATGTTTTCTTCTTCTTGTTGTTAATATTGTTGGACGATTGAGAAAAGTTAATAGAAGAGTTCTGTATCTTTGAGTTGTGTGAGAAAAGTTCTCAATCTTCTTCCTCCTCCACATATTAATATTCCCCTCTAAACTAAAATAGTCAGAGCCCATCACTGTGATAGTGTCTAGATTTTGGTTCGAGATTTTCTTGAAGGTTTTCAAGTTGTACGTGACTGTTCGAGGGAGAAACACGAAGAAAGGTTTTTGAAAGATGAGGTTTTTTTAAACCCATTTTCGTTTAAAAGCATGCTGTAATTTATTTTTAAACGCATATCTATTTGTATGTTTACTGTAAACTTTGTATTCGATAATTTATGGAATTTGGTTGATCCGTTTTCGCTCAAGGTTCTCCTCATATGAGTTCTTTCACAAGGAAAGTATCATACTATACACATCACATATACATGCTCGTGAAGACTGGAACATTAAATAATGGTCATGACGTGCTAGCAAAAGAATCAACACACCACGCAATACACACTTGAACTCTAATCAAGTACACAAGCTCATTCACCATTTATATTTAGTCCATATCTAATTTTCTGCGACTGATTCCTTCGAGATACATTTCCCTTTGACCCCTTTTTATTTAGGACCTCAACATTCTCTATGGTGCTCAATGTTTAACCCTTGACGATTTTTATTCAAGGCATCAAACTGTGCATTGCCTCTTAACCATTTTTATTCAAGGCATCTTATGACTTCTTAACTACGCATCGCCCCATGACCATTTCTATTCAAGACATCTGATGACTCCTTAATTATTACATTGCCCCTTAACCATTTCTATTCAAGGCATTTGATGTTAAGCATACATGCTCTTTCTAGACTTATCATGCCGACCCTTGGCCATTTTTATCTAAGGCATCGTTTACAAACCGACCCGTGGCCATTTTTATTCAAGACATCAATCATTTTTATCTAAGGCATCAATGTTCCTCTCAATTCAACTGTAACATATCACTCATTGACCGTTGTTACCCAAGGCAAATGATATTCACCTTACTATCCTTTACAAGTTCAAAAGGTTTAGGTCCTCAACCCCTTTCTCACAAAATCTCGCAAATGCAAGATTTCACACCATATAATCCTAAACCATATTGCATGCCAAAGCCCATAAAACGACAATATGCCCTCAACATAAATCATATGCATAACCAAATATTCTCAACAAGTAAGCAATGTCATAAAAACAAGGTCAGTTATAACTCATTGACATACAAACTATTACATCATTACCCAACATCACAGTATGCTAGTATTTAGCCAAAATACATGATTTAAGAATATCAACATTAAATTACTACAAAAATACAGAATATGCTAACACATAACAAACATACTCCATAGGTAGAATTCCACTTACCTAGACGTCTTAAACCCTTCTACTTATTCCAATGACTCCAAACACAACCTTAAACCTTGAACTGAACACTTTGAATGAGTCTAACCACAAATAAAGTATACCCACGGGTTAACAACTAATTTACAACATCTAAAATCAATTCAAAAGGCTTTAAACAGAGTCCTATAAACTACAACTTACCAAGATGAACTTGGATCCTTACAAAGTGTCCGAACAGTTTTTGAATTTATTCTGAATCTACAAATATGGGATTCCAGGCGTTAGAGACAAGTCTAAAGAGCCTTAAACTAGATTGAAAGAGAATTTATAATCATAAACCTGTTGAAGCATACTCAAACCTAAATCCTTGTTGTTTGATGTTAGAAGTCGTTTAATCCTACATATTTGGAGTTGTTACAGAGTGGGTAACTCAAATCTAGTGTTGAAAAACAACAGGTAAGTGTTGAACCTTGTCGAATAGGGAAAATCACTCTATATGTTTTTACAAAATTAAAAAGTGAATTTTTTTTGAAAAAGATGACATGTGTTAAACAAAAAAAGAGAGATGTGATATCTTCCTATAGAAGATAAAAGAGATACTTGAAATAGAGAAATTAAACTTCTTAAAGAAGGAAAAAGAAACATTGTTAAAGATGTTGCTATTAACGAAATTAAAAAAAAAAAACATACAACAAAATTTCTACAAAAAAAAAGGGCAAAAAAGTTAGGAAGAGTCCGTTAACAAAATTTTTAAAAAAGAAGAAGAAAAGATACGTGATGGAAAATGAGATATTGAAATTAGCTATTTATAGGAAATATTTAGATCTCAAATCATATCTTGATTTTATTTTTTAAAAAATATTTTTTTATTTAATGTGAATTAGAGATTATTAGAAAAATTTGATTTTTAAAAAAATGGCCAATAAGAGATTAGATGATAAAATGAAATTTATTTTTAATTTTTTTTACTAGTATTTAACTTGAAGTAGATTTTAGATATAAAAATGTGATTAAAAAAAGATTTTCGTGAATAAGAGATTAGAAGATAAAATCTATATATATATATATATATATTATCTTTGTTTTAAAGATAAGTAAATATCATTAAAGATAAAATGTGACTTTTTAAATATTTTTAAATTTCTTTTCCATTTATTTAATTTGTAGCTAATATGAAAGATAAAATGAAATTTAATGATTTAAATGTAAAATTGCGTAAGATATCCAATGACCATCAACTAAAATGAACAAAAGAAGAAATAAAATGTTTCTCCCATAATCCCTTTTAGATTGTATAGATTATTCTTGAAAATAAAACTTATAAACATTTTTTCCACATAGTTTTCTTGTTTCATATTATCTACCTTTTGAAAACGTTTTACAAAATCAAGCTATATTTATTTTTTAGTATATATATGGTTTTTAAAAATTTTGATTTCATTTTTTAGATCTGGCTTACAATTCAAACGTGTTTTTGAGTATGATAGAAATATTACTAACAAATTGCTAAGAAGCAAGCATGAATTTCAAAAGCAAAAGCAAAAGAAAAAAAAAAAAGCGAGTTTAATATCTTTGATTAAATTACAAATTTGGTTCTTAAACTTTAGAATGTATTTAAGAGGTTCCTGAACTTAGAAAGTGTATAATAAGTTTTGAAACTTTCAATTACTTTATGTCCAATAGATCCTCAAGGCCCCATCGGGAAACCAATTAGATTTTAGTTTTTTAAATAGTTTTTGTACTACTTCTGCCCGATAAGAGGAGGATTGTTGGGAATGTGACTAAAGTCCCACATTAGTTAGATAAGAGGAGGATCATAGGTATATAAGTGAGAATGACTATCTCCATTGGTATGAGGCTTTTTGGTTAGACTGATGGATGATTGGAGGCTTGGTACTATCTACTATTCAATAGTATTTTCAAACTAGTCAAGTTTTGGAAACTAAAAATAAAAAGATTTTTAAAATGTAGCTTTGTTCTTGACTTTAGCTAAGAATTCAAATGTCGCCTTAAGAAAAATGGAGATCATTGTCAAGAAATTGTGCAAAAACAACAAATAGCAATTGTCAAGTTGGGCATGAAATTGTAGTTTTGTGTCTTTTAAGTCCTTGACTCCTTCAACATTTTTTAGAATTCATAAATTTATTAGATACAAAATTAAAAGATTAAGGTCTCATTAGACATTAAATCTAATTTTATACCTAGTAGATTAATTATATTTTAAAAAATTTAATTATTTCAAAAACCTATCAAACATGAACTTAGAAGCTTGGTAACCTATTACACATGAAATAAAAAGTCTATACATATATTAGACCCTTCTAAAAAGTTTAAGAATCAAACAAACACAAACATAAAAGTTTAGGGACTAAACACATAATTAACTTATTTTTATTTAGTCCAACAAAAAATTAACATTGAAAAATATCACACTAATCCCTATACTTTTAAGTTTGATTCATTTTGACCATTGTAGAATGTTTATTGAGATTCTTATGTTTTCAATTTTTGTTCATTTTGGTTTATGCATTCTTAGAATGTTCATTTTGGTCTATGCAAAGTAATCAATTTAATTTCTATTTAAAAAATTTAACATAAATTTTAAACTCAATGGAACGTTTTAGTGCAAATTTATGGCTACATCTTAAGAAATTTAATTAATGAAGTTTTATTCTAAAATTTTGATTAGAAATTGAGACTAAAATAAAAATAAATAGATAAAAAAAAGAGAAATTTTAACCAACAGAAAAAATATCAAATTATTTATAGAAATAGTAAAAACATACTGATAGACTTCTAATAGCATCTATCAGTGATAGACTTCTATCAATTTTTATCATTGACAGACACTGATAGACTTTTGTCTGCCTCTATTAAAGAAGATTAAAATTTTGTTATTTTGTGTAAATAGTCTCTCTTCTATTTTTGAAAATTCTCCCAAAAAAATCACATTTTGAAGTAGTTTGTGTGTATATTTAACCTTAAGCGAAAGATTTTTTTTTTTTTTTTTTTTTGAAGTGTATCACATTTTAACTCCAAATTTTAAATGAGTTTTTCATATTTCAACAAACTTTAAGTAGGTAAATATGAAAAACTAACCCTGAAGTACGAAAAACAATTCATTGCATGCAATTTAATTATAACATTTTTACCAACATGAGTGATAGTGCTTAAAATGTGTTATCTCGTCCTACTTAATTTGGGATTGTTATGTAAGAGCATAAAGTTGAGGCTGGCATCACGGCGCCTCAAGACAATAGCATATGATTCTGGGAATCGCATGAAGCGCGCCGCTACAGACTTGTCGGATGAAACGGCATCACAGCATCTGCGACACTGCGTATAAAACCAAAGAGCAAATCTTCATAGAGCATCGCAATGTTGCTTCCAAGCGCCACACACGCCATCCCATATATATTTTATATATATATATAAATTAACCTAATTGCATGCACTACTCATCACAAATTTTACAGAGAATTCTCTCCATTCTTTTCAGATCTCCTCTGTTTTCTTTCTTCCCCATCCAATTGAGAACCATACTTGATCCTTATTTGGTGAATTTGATTATGTATGAAGGTTAAGGTACTATTATCTAGCTTGAGATTTATGGTTTTTATCTTGATTTATGAACTCATGAGATCATGAACAATTAGTTCTTGATATTTTATGGTTTATTGAATTTTCTCCTTGTTCTTATTCAATTGATTAAATGTATTTGAGATTATTTGACAAATTAGTTATGCATGTTTAATTCATCGTTATAAATTTACACCTAATACATAATTGCAATTAGGTTCTTAGATCACCCAATAACAAAATTTAAGTTAGAGTAGTATATTGATTCGACTTTTCCAATCGAATAGCATTCATCTATACTAACTTAGGAGAGGATCACATCGAATATTTAATTGGGCTTTTATTAGTTATTTTGTTCGTCTAGGCAATTGTCCTATATTTTAATGCTAATCAGTTTACATGTTTATGAGACTTTTCCTCTAGACAAAAGAATTGATTTGATTAAGAGAACATCTAACTTTTCTAGAAGTGATTGACTAATTTCAGACCAATAAAATTTTCAAGGCATTTTTGTGATTAATAATCGATGACTGAGAAGTAAATTAAGAGTAATTCCAATTCAACCCAAGCTAGGTCTTATTTCATTGATAGTTTAAATCCAATCAACATCTAATTTGTGTTTATTTGTTACCCTATAGTTCAATTTATTACAATCTAAACCAGTTCATCAAACTCCCCCTTGGTTACTCAACAACAAGTGAATTGAAAAGCAAATTGACCGATTCTCTGTAAATCAACCCATTACGGCCCTAATACTAACGAATTAGAGTAGAAAATGGAACAATTATTTGATTGACTCGAAAGTCTCGACAACTTTTAGCTCGTCAATGAGCATAGATCAGAACTATCAACTAAGGGTTCGTTTGATAACGTTTCCATTTCTTGTTTCCTATTTCTTGTTTCCTATTTCTCGTTTCTCGTTTCCTCTTTTCTAAGAACAAAAAACAAGAATATGTCTGATAATTGTTCATGTTCCCTGTTTACTGAAAAAAAAAAAAAAAGAAACAAAAAGTAGAAACTTTTTTGATAACTATTTCTTGTTTCTTTTTTTTTTAAGCAATAATATATATGTGTATAAAAGTTATGTACTAGATTAAACATCAAAAAAGACATTATCAAAAGTTTATGTCATCTAATACAAGTAAGTCTCGATGGAAACTAAATATAATAATAAAATTGTATCATATCCTTCATATGTTGCAAATTCGACACCGTCATCTCTAACTTGAGTCATTTATCTTAGATAATGTCAAGTCAAACTTAATTACATTATTATGTAAATAGTGTGGTTGTAAAATATTCAAGTTAAGTCAAAATTTATATATTGTAAAATTCTACTCGATTTCAGATATACAGAAAATATTAGAATTAAAATAATATATAAACATGCATATTGTAAAAATTAATACTAAAGAGTTGAAATATAAAAATGATATATATATAAAAAATTAAAATAATATAAATCCAAATATTGGAGAATTTTAAAATTCAAAATTACAATAAAATATAAATATAGTAGAATTATTTTTCTTAAAATAGCAAAATTAATAAAAAAAAAAATAATATAATATAATATAAAAGATGGAAATAAAAAATAAAATAAAAGTGCTCTTGTGAGTTGAAATTTGAAATAGGAAAAAATCATAAAAATATAATATAATATAATATAATATAAAAGATGAAAATGAATATAAAAGAAAAGAATAAAATAAAAGTGCACATCTTGTGTGTTGAAATTTGGAGAATAATTCTTTTTAAATAGAAAAAATAATAAAAATATAATATAATATGATATAAAAGATGAAAATGAATATAAAAGAAAAGAATAAAATAAAAGTGCACATCTTGTGTGTTGAAATTTGTAATAAGAAAAAAATCAATATACATATTGAAAATAAATATATAAATTAAATAATTGAGAATTTTAAAATTCAAAATGAAAATAAAATATAAATATAGCAAAATTATTTTTGTAAATAATAATATTAATAGAGAAAATAAATAAACTATAAAAAATGAAAATAAATATAAAAGAAAAAAAAACAAAATAAAATTGCCCAACTTCAGAGCACATAACCAAGAGGTGGAAGGGTAATTTAGGCATGCACAATAATAAAATATGTATTACATAAAATAGAAACAAAACAGAAGAAACTATTTTTTTTTAACTTCTCAAATTTAGCCACATTTTCAAAAACGTTAAATTTTAGAAACAAAAATGAGAATATTTATCAAACAATTCAATTTCTTAAAAAATGAAAAACATATACAAAAAACGAAAAACGAGAATGTTATCGGACTCTAAGATATTAGAACGTTTGAATTCTTACTATCCACATTGAATTAAAAAAAAATAGTATAATATTTTTCAAATTATTTAGAAAATAAAATCAAACTGTTCTATAACAACCAAACACAAAAATTTGGGCCTTTTTAAATATAAAAGAAAATATTTAAAAAATTATACTTTATAACAAAAAAATTCAAAAGTACAAAATATTGTTAGAGGTATGAAGTACAAATGTATTTTTGGACTTTTTTATTTATAAGAATTTTACTAATAGGGATAATAGACTCTCCAACTATCTCCACAATGGTTCAAAAGGGTCAACATGGTATCTCAAAATGGGTCATTCTAATGGAGATAGTTGTCATCGAACAAAGGACCACTGAGCCTATAATGATATGATATTATCCACTTTAACATAAATCCTTATGATTTTATTTCACCGCAGAAGGTCCAATTTCAATGGAGATAGTTATCTTCCTTTATATATCCATTATCTTTCTCTTATCTAACAAATGTGTAATTTTGATAGCATTCTCAACCAGGAATCCCAAATAATTCTCAAAATTGCCGTATATATTGTATTCAAAATATATAATTATCGACAAAAAAAATGTGGCAACAATTTCATGTATCTATACAAATCCACGTCACATTATTTAGTTAAAAAAAAAAAGGGAGAATCATAAAGTACGCCGAATCTACAGTAGTGCACTTAAACCTGGCATCATAGTTTGTGCCGTAGAAGAATCATACCAAAAGCCATGGAACATTTCTGCAAAACTCGCATCGAAATTCTGCAGAACCGCCAAATCATCCAGCGGCGGAAGAGCCGCAACCGACGATTCATACGCTGCCGTTTCGACCTTTCCTGACACCAGTAGATCGTCATCGCCGAGGAGTTGGTAGTCGAGGAACGGCGCCGACGCTGACGATTGCAGATTCCGATCACTAGCGGCGGAGGCGATCAGTTCCATGAACCTCTCGGCATCGGAGTCCTGACCGGTGAGTTTCTGAACGAGAGATCGGAACTTCGAGGCGCTGGTTTTCACCTTCATCGGACTTGAAATGTACACGACTTTGAAATTGGCCGCCGCCGATTTCTTGCTTCTTTTTGGGTGTTTTTTGCCAGTTACATTCATCGGGAATTTTTCTTCTTTTTTCTTTTTTTGGTTTAATTAATTTGTATAGAGGTAGATAGGGTTTTTATATTTTGAGTGATTTTGGAGTGGAAGGATATGGTGGTGGTGGTGGGATTTATAAAGGAAGTACGGATTATGGATTGGAGAAATTTTCTTGGGAATCAAACATGCGGCGGTTTCCCGGAAAGTGGTGGGGGTGGAAATTTTGAGCGAAAAGGAAAATTCCTATTGAAAATGAAACAAAGAGATTGAGAAAAATGGGAAAAGCAACAGAAGGTTCTTTCTTTCAAGATGTCCTTAAAGGACCCGTAATCTTCCGAGCTAAGGGACCAAATTTTTACGTCCATACGATTTAGGTATAGTTTTTATCTCATACCTAAGTTTCTTTTTTATTTTTAAGTTTTTAGTTTTATTTCAATTTAGTCTTTAAGTTTCTTCAAAATATTACAATTTTACTTTCGAGATTTGAGTTTTATTTCAATTGATTCTCCAATTCTGAGATTTTATATTTTTTAACTTCAATTTTTTTTTATTAAATACTCACTTTCAATCATTGATAAATTTTTTTATTAATTGATTAGAAATAATTATGAAGTGAAATATTGAACTTAATTAATTATAATTCTTATAATGATTTTTTATTTATTAATATAAATTAATACTAAAGATGGAAAATGAGGGAAAAATTAAAAGTATATTGCCCTTTTAGAAACTATTTAGGAAAATATTGTTGTTTTCAGACTATTTGTAAAAATATTGTTTTTTTTTTAAAATAAGTCGAGGTTCAAAATTCGACCTAAATCCTTCCTTTCATTTGTACGTCGAACTTTGAACCATCGACCTTACCCTTCCTAACATTATTATTGAGTTTGTTTAATTATCATTCCGGAGACCTTCCTCTATCAAAAGATCGTATTTTTAAATTTTCATAAAATTCCCTTGGAATTGCTTGTTGAATAATTTTTACGGATTCTGTCAATCTCAATTAAATAACGAGCTAATGAATCTCCTTCTAATCACTGAACGTCCCAATCAAATTCGAGAGCGAGATTTTGAGCGTGAGCGAGAGTGAAATAGCGAGATTTTGATAGAGAGCGAGAATACCGTACAAATTTTCCCCGTTTTTTCCTTTTTAATTATTACACATTCCACCTTCTTCTTTCTAATCCTTTCTTTTTCTTTTTCTTTTTTAAAAAAATTTCCATTTTATAAAAACAATTTCTAAAAATATTTTATTATTTTATTTAAACTCTAAAAAGAATAAATTAAAAATAATAATAACTCATAAAAATAAAAAAAATGTAAATTAAATATCTCATTTATATAAAAATAATTACAAAAATCAATGTGTCCCATGAGGCAGACGTTGTCAATTTCGAGCTGGTTGTCGTTGTCGACTTCGAACTTGAGGTTGCTCGGGTTCTTCTTGATGTTGCTCTGGTACCTCTGCAGGCGCTTCATAATATAAATATTCATTATGCTCTCCACGACCCCGACCATGTCCATGCACGTATGAAGACGAAGGACCAGCCTCTGAGTCATAATGTCCTGAACCAAATGCTGGCATTATCATCATGGGACTAACATAATCAATTTGACTCTGCGTCAGCGTCATAGAGGGCAACTCTTCCACATTATGTGCAACCTCATCAAACTCATCCTCTTCCCAAATAGGTCCTCTACGTTTAGGAACTGGTGGAGGAACAATAGGTATATCGTACATATAATGAATTTCCTCCATATAGCTTTGGTTGTCACTACATATAGCAAGAACCTGGTTCAGATCATTCGCAACCTCACGGAGTCTACTGTTGTTTGATCTTTGTGAATTATAAAACAATTAGACAATATTTAAAATAAATTTAAATTAAAAAATTAGATAATATTCATTCATTTACCATATGACCCACAGCTGCTCCCGGACGAGTGACGTAACGCCTTGTGATATTATTATACCAATGAATATATTCTGGAGTGACATCTGTGTCAAATTGTTCAAGAGAAACCCCCACTACAATAAACCTTGCACGATAGTGCCTTCGTACTACCAAATGTGCAATTTTTTCGAACCAATCTCCAGTTCTTAGGTCAATATCATGCAGTATGGGTTCAGTATTACAAGGCGATGGGACATCTTGCTGAAAACCGAATTGTCTCATCACCCTGTCAGGAAGATGCCACTCACCAATGTGAAAATATATGAGAGGACTCATCATCCGTCATATGTTTTGACCATTCGTACAAAAATTAGGCAAAGTATGCACAATAATTTTGTACGGCTCCCAAATAACCTGAAATACAAAATATTATATTAGAGAATATTAAAGACAAATACAATAAAAATGTGAATAAAATAATCGATTAGGTTTAGTGTAATGTACCTGTTCAGGTTGAAGCAGATCAAACATGTATCTATACTAGTTGACTATATGTGTAGCTGTCCTAATCACACAAAATTTGTCTCTCCACCTAAATTTTTAAATTGATAATTTATAATTTAAATTAACTAGATTAGTGATATACAAATTAAATTGAATTAAAACAACATACTGAGAACCGTAGGCTCGTCCAACTAACTGAGCGTCATTAATATGATGTAACTGTGGAGCCATTATTGGAAATTGCTCCCAAGCCCATAGTTGCAAAAGTATGAGAGGCCCAACTATCTCTTGAACCTCAGGTCTTGCTGCTTTGCATAGTTGTTTATACAACCATGCCAAGCATTCTCCACCCCACGAATACTGCCCCGCATCATGGAGGTTAGCTAACAGTGACAGGAACATCAAGTGAACAAAATGACTTGATTTATCTGAAAACAGACTTCCACCCATTATTTGTAGTATATATGCTCGTGCATATCTTATGACGGTTTACTCGTCTGCATCATCTGTGAGCTCACGAAATTGTGTTCCTAACCATATTAAACTTAACCTTGATCCTTTAATCTTGTCGACAGGTGGGGTCGCACCGAGGTACATTTGACAAACTTCTAACCAGTCATCGTACATCACTCTGGTGACTGGCTCACCGTCAACAGGTAACCCCAACAATAGTTCTATGTCTTGTAGAGTGATAGTGCACTCTCCAACAGACATATGGAATGTATGCATCTCGGGCTTTCATCTCTCGACCAAGGCTGTGATCAGATGATTGAGGAGAGTAACATTTAGTATACGTTGATAATTTGTAGAGTGATAGTGTACATTTCTATGTCTTGTAGAGTGATAGTATACTGTTCATGTAACAAGTGGTAAGTATTCGACATTCTATGCTCGCATTTTACGGCCGTTTGCTCACATTTTAACATGAACTACGAAGATTTTATTGAGGACTACTACAAATTGTCAACGTATGCTGAATGTTACTCTCCTCAATTTCAACATGTACCGTATGAAGATTACTGGATCACGCACCCTAATATGCTCGTCTTACATCCTGATCCATCGTTGTTGAGAAGACCTGGTAGATCGAAAAGTTCACGTTATCACAACGAGATGGATTGGACAGAACCAGCCACTCGACAACGATGTGGATTTTGTAACTAGTTAGGACATAATCGAAGGAAGTGTCCTTCGTTACTAAGACGGGCTCCAGATAGTTAGGGATTGAATAATAAATAATTTTTTAATTTTATATTCATTTATAGTATAATAATCTAATATATTCACTTTATAGTATAATAATATAATATATTCAATTTATTATCTAATGATTATTCAATTATAATATAATAGTCTAATATATTCAATTTGTTGTCTAATGATTATTCAATTATAGTATAATAATCTAATATATTCAATTTGTTGTCTAATGATTATTCAATTATAGTATAATAATATAATATATTCAATTTATTGTCTAATGATTATTCAATTATAGTATAATAATCTAATATATTCAATTATAGTCTAATGATTATTCAATTATAGTATGATTATTAGCGTTTTATATATATATATATATATATTTCTATGGAAAGTTCAAATTGAAGACTCTCACTCTCTCCTAAGATCTCGCTCTCTCACTCTCGCTTTCTCCTAAGATCTCGCTCTCTCACTCTCGCTCCCTCTCAAATCTCTCTCTCTCACTCTCGCTCTCTCTCAAATCTCGCTCTCTCTCAATATCTCGCTCTCTGTTATTATTGTTATTTTTTCATTAATGATTACTAGCTTTATTTCTTCTGGAACAATCACAAATACTTTTTTGATTATGGATCTATTACCAGAAACTCAACGCGTAATCTTAGCATTCAATGTGTATTCCTGAATAATCTCATTTTTCAATTATTCAACCATTTCATTTTACGAAGTTCACGCTCTCTCCAACATTCTCGCTTTGAATCTCGCTCTCTCCTTAATCTGCTTCAGCCCACTTACCTCCTTAATCTCTTTGAAGTTTTGACATGTGTGTAACCTTTGACAACCTAATATACAAAATTTTGTTCGTAGACAAAGCTAATTCGGAATTGTCTTTCATTCCAAGGCATAACTTGTATCCATGCGCTTCATATTCGCCTGGAGTTTGCTCTCAGAAATATAGTCATCCCCACCCCCTCACGTCCATCCCACAAGCCTCTGTTTAATTCGAAATGATAAAAAATGCATAGGTTGTTAGAAGCAGCCCGAATACACAGATACATATAGTATACCATCTCATTACTTTATTTCCTCTATGAGGGAAAAAGAAAAGTAATAAACCTGCAATCTCGAGGGTGGATGTGTGTCAAAACTTCAACCTTCGACAATCTAAGCGAGATTCACGAGATTTCCCTCGTTGAGGGTTGAAGTTTTGGCTTATGTATTGTTTCCAAGTTTTTCTTTGTTCGTCGAGTTCTCAACGTTCGACCTCTAGCCTCGAACTCCCAAAACAACAATATTTCTCTAATAAGTTTCAAAACAACGATATTTCTCTAATAAGTTTTGAAAACAACAATATTAATATTAAAGGTCCGGAAAATGAGTATTTAGTAAATAATCGAGTTTTAAAATGTAAATCTTGAAATATAGAGATCAAATTGAAGCAAAACAATGTTAGGTAAAATTGAACATTTTGAAACTTAGAGACTGGAATGAAACCAAACTCAAAACTTGAACTAAACGTAGGGACTGAATAGAAACTAGACCCAAAATCTAGGATAAAAGGTATTTTTCCTTAAAATAAAATAAAATAAAATATATCAACCATTATATATATCAATGACCTAATTACAATTAATTTAAGTCATTTAAATCAAACTCAACTTATTTTCACACATATATAAAAGTAAATGTGTTGTAGACCATTGATACGCACTTCTTGATTAATTTTACATTGTTGTATTGACATCTAAGATGTGTGAAATTTGATGCAACTCATTAGCTATTGTTTTATCCGCATTTCTTCCCTAATTAATAACACCTGTTTGGCTATGGAAAAGGGACACTTGAAGTATTTAATATAAGAATAAATTTATCGTAACTAATGACTTAAGCTTTTGACTTACGTGTGATTTAACAAATATACAAAGACAACCTTTTAACTCAACTATACACATTATTTGGTGAGTTGCTGTAACGTGGCTGACAATTTTTACCTCTCAAACTTATATTTAATAGAGCCATGTAAATCAATTTTTTAATTCATATCCAACGATTATTATGAATATGTGATAGTTTCATTGAATAATTTTTCTAGTTACATTTGATTTTCTATATCAATAAAACTTTAGTATGTTGATATTCTAGTAGCTCTAGGGTATAAATAATGTCTCCTCTTTGTTTTATCTTGTTGATTTCTAACATGTAGCTTATTTTGATTCTATGAAATATGAATAATACTTTGATGTATCTTGGTGTGTAATCTATCTATTTCAATGTCACACAACGAAAACAAACAAAAAAAGATAAAAAAAATATTTTACCACATGATAAATTGTAGTGAGCAATTGAGTAGGCGTTACACAAAAATTGGTACAACCTATAATGCACCTATATATTTTTTAGGAAAAATTATGTTTTTAGTCTCAAAGTTTTGAATAATATGTGTATTTGGTCCAGAGTTTTAAAAATGTAGCTTTTTAGTTCTCAAGTTTATAAAATTAGGTCTATTTGGTCCATGAGTGTTCGAAATGTACCTTTTTAGTCCCCAAGTTTATAAAAAATAGATTTAAAAGATCCGTGAAGTATTTTTTGTTTGATTTTTTTAAAAAATAATTATTTGATATTTAAAATTAGAAAAAAATAGTTTTAGAAAGGATGTGCGTTTTAAAAATTATTCTTCTAATTTAAAATGTAATATAATTATTCAAAATAACATTATAAAGCTATTTGAGGGTCTTTTTAATCCTATTTTTAAAAATTGAGAGACTAAAGAATTATATTTTGAAAACTCAAGGACCAAATGAGTCTATTCTTATCAAACCCGTGACTAAAAGATACAATTTTTAAATTTATAAACCAAACACACTTATTTTTCAAAATTTGAGAACCAAAAGAGTAATTTTGTCTATTTTTTATTAAATATTTTTGTCCATATGTCATAGTATTGGTCAAATACACTATTCACTAAAAAAAAGTATAGTGCCCAAATGAAGTTAGGGATATTAAAAGTAAATATCAGAAAAGTTAAATGTGGGTCAGAGCATCAATACAAATAAATTGTTTTTTATTATAATAAATGGGATATAGAAATTTAATTTTTGTCGACCTCAAAGGAGAATAAAATTTTTAATTATCGTTGGACAAATACAATAAGATTGAAGGTTACACTTTTACAAGTTTGTATTACTCTAACACCACAAATATGAAAAGAAGTTATTCTTGAATCCAATGTCAATGAATTGAATAATATCTGGTATATATTATTATTTTTTGTTTGAAACATTTTTATTATGTCACAGTGAAATATTATAATAGTTGTTAATGATGCGATGATAGATTCCGAGCATTTTTATTGAAAAATTAATAGTAATAATAATAATAAAGAACATCATTTTTTAAGTCATAATGATTTAGGTAGATTTGATGCAGATGTTGTTGATGCCAAAAATTACACAAAGAGTAAATTTGTATTTATGTTTAAGAAGAGTAATTCGATATCCTGCAAAAATGTGAGTAAAGCTAACACCGGTGTGGTGTTGAGCCAAATTCACTCCGATGCTCAAGTTAAAATCAAGTTTGAATGTAATTCAACTGCTATCATCATTGTCTGGACCGCTACACATCTCAATCTTTAATGAGCTTGACTCTTGGGTAGAACCATGATGCTTGATTCTCCAATTATCAAATACATTATGATTATATTTTCTTAATTAATTGCTTTAGTAAATAATTGAGTTATACAAAACAAAAAATGGTAATTTAATAGTCTCCAATAAATAATTACTTTAATAAATTCTTTTGAATGTAACGCATGGCTCTTGCATGTCTAGGCCATATTAAGAATTTCTTTTACAACACTTAATATGACCTTTGGACGATCAATCAACGTAAAATTCTATTAATAAACACTTAATATATATACATATATATATTGCAAATTTAAAAGGTGGGGTTGACAAGTTGTTGACCCTCTTCTTCTGTCAAAAGACACCAGATTGATCTCTTTTGAGGTTAGCCAAGCTTGGTAGCCCGGCTGCCTTGTGAGAAAAGTGGCAGTCGGGCTGCCTTGTAGGGTGCAAGCATACCGCCCCCTCCTCCAATTACCTTTTTTTTATTTTTATTTTTTTTACATACATACATATATACATCTATACATCTATACATATTTTATTATTTTGCCTGGTTAAGAAGCATACCTAACAACATTGTTCTTAAATGGCCGAAACCCACCTATTAGCCTGGCTTCCTAACTCGAACTATTTATCGAGCTTGATTTGCTTTTCTTAGCTCAATGTTTCAGCTCAACTCGCTCTCTTAACTCGACTTACATTCATAGCTCAAATGGGTCAAGTTAATTAAAACATTTTCTCAGCTCAACTATCTTTGATTTAATTAGGTTAACTAGGTTTAATTTCACCCTCCACAGATGTGATTCGATTTCAAATACTTAATCATCCGATTCTTTTTTAGCTATACATGTATGCTTGATTTGAGGATACGAAACACATGATGTTCTTGAAGTTGAAGTCTTGGAAGAATATTTGTATTTTTAGGAGACTTGTATCTTCAAAGATTGTTCAGGTTGAGGAGTGCAAAGTTTCAAACTCTTCACATAAAGGAGAATTCCTCAATTTATAGAGTCTCAAGTGGACTCTATGGTATTGGGCTTGGTTAGTCCATGAACCTGACCATTGGATCAAACTAATTAAATTTAAACCTTAATTGGCATTTGAGCCAAACTAAGCCTATTTCTTTTGCTCAATTAGACTTTAACCCAATCTTAAATTTTAATTGGACCAAAATAATTGATTTGATCCAACAATAAAGAGAAAAATACATGACATTGTTAGATCGGCCCGTTCTTGTCTTAAATTTTAATCTGGGACATATGTCAATTTTTAATTGTTTATTTATTATTATTTTAGTTAAAGCTTGTAACTCAAATTTCAATGTCGGTGCTAGTGTAATCTAAAAAGGTTCTTTATTAAATTATAAAAAAATCTTTATTATGAAAATTAAAAAAAAGTGTTATATTTGGAATCATCAAATAACGGTAATGGAAAAGGTAGAGAGTTAAGTTGAGTTGAGTTGGTAATTATTATTTGGAGAGTTAAATTGTCTATGTTTGTTGTGCAGAGTGGAGTTGGATTGGTAATTATTGTCTATCTTTGGTATGCAGAGTTGAGTTGAGTTTAGAAGTCTGTGTTTGGGTGCAAAGTTGAGTTGAGTTGGGGTATCTGATGCAATTTTTGTAAATGAGATTGGTTATTTTTTTTGTTTGTTTTTACTTTTTTTTTTTTAATGTTTTCCTTTGCTATTGTTAATTAATTTTCAACTATACACCTATTGTCTCAACTATTTTATGACATAAACCGTAAAATCTCAATTTTTCTATCTCAATTTGTAAAACATAACAGATTATTTTCAATGTATTATTTTAAAAAATTGTAATAATTCTAATTCTCTTCAATCTGTAAAACATCCCACCAAAATACATGTCATATTGCTAATAAATTACTAATGAATTGGTATATTGTATGTATGTATATTGAATCTTGCTAACTTAACATTATTATTTAACATATTGTACACATTAACGTTGAATAATTGGACAACTTGTGAAACTGAAATTGTACATAGAATAATTACCTTTCATTTCATAATGATGGTGAGAATGTGATAGTGTAGTACAGTTACATTATTCTGAACATCACACAAATTCTATCAAACAACCGAACATGTGACTGTTTCAAAAAATAAATTCACAAAATATACGTTTTCGGGTTGAACAGCTCCTGAACAGTCTCCATCTTACTAAGGTAATAAGGGAAGTATGTAGATCTTGAAAGGATGAATTATGCTTAGAATTAGTAAACTTGGATTTAATTACAAAATGACAAGTCATGACAACTGAATACATCACTCATATCCTACTATCCCGAGCCAAGTATACATTACGATCATCCCAAAAATGAAGTCTATTACAGTTGCAATAGTTGTACTATATTGCCCTACGCTCTGATTATTAACTTGTCCAACGTGTGTTGTACTGTAAGACCTATACGCGTGCTCCGCTTCATCAAATGTGTCATACGACTTGTATAATGCCCTTTGTACTCATTGACTTGTCTATGACATTCGTGCCAGGATAGGTAGATACCTGGGTTACGACCAATGAAAGCGACATAGAATTTGTGTTTTCCCATCTACCTATATTTTCAAAATAGGGGTCGTCAATACCAGTGATGAACGTTGAAGTGAATGATTTTTTGGGGAATCAGGATGCATAAGTTCTAATGGTTATAGTTAAGGGTTCTCATACATCCCTACTTATAAAAAAACTAAAATGTCCAACTAGATATTCTAGTTGACAAATTATAAGTGTTTCTACGTAATAGTGAAAGAAGTCTACATAAGTATTATAATAGTTGAAATCTTTGGATTTGTCTAAAATTTATTATAATACTCTACAATTTAAGCACAATCTAAAGTTGGTTGGTAATGATAGTTTCGAAACTTACTTAACATTACCTATAATAACTCTGTATAATTAATATAATAAATATCAACTAAAAATGTAATATATGTATATTAAAACAAAACACTACTTTCATTTTATAATATAATTTAGACAATTTGGTTTTAGTCAATATTTGATGGTTAAGATTTTTGAAAGAGTTATATAGTGAAAAAAAATGTATACAAAAATATCAAAGTATCTAAAATTAATTCTAGGAAGACCCTTGTCATCCCACACCCAAAAAATAATAAAAATTTATTTTTAAAAGTAAAATTTTTATCATATTAGAAATTAATGATTGAAAAATTGGAAATTTGATCATTCATAACAACATCAAGACTTGTTAAAAAGCAATTTTAAGATATTTGTCATTTTATTGCTATGTTTTTTATGTTGAAAAAGTTATAACTTTTGTTACTATGCCTATTCCTGTAATTATACTTTCTTTGTCGTGAAATTTATGTCATATTAGAAAATATTACATGGATAACTTTCCTTCAGAATTAGTCTCCATTGATTAATATTTTTTAATATTTACGGACATACTTTATATAAATAAAAACAAATTTTTTTGTTCTATACTTATTTCAAGTGTACTTTTTAATTCACATAAGATTGTTAAATAAAATGAAATGAATATGGAATGCACCAAATTAAAACTGTAAATAGAATTCTACATTGAAATATGGAGATTGAAAATTGAAACAAACCTCATAATACTTACAACAAATCAAAATCCACAACTAAACAATCCCAACATATTAAACATACAATTGAAAAATACAAAACCATAATACATTACAACTAAACAAACCTCAACAAGTTCAACAAACAATAGACTATAATGAAGATCATTCCAAACGTAAAACTTACGAACCTCAAACTACTTACGAAAGGTATGTTCGATTAGTTTGGGCCCTACATAAAAGAAAGAGAAGTCTAGTTAGACCATAGGGTATGTCAATACGATTGAAGTAGAAATAAAATATACGAGATCATATCTTTGCTTATGTTCGGAGTGAATGAAGGTCGGGACAATCCACAACTAGGAGGCAGAATAATTGGTTTAGGGCCTAACAAAAGCATGAAAATGTTAGCGACAAATGTTACTTTGATTATAAGGTAACAAGGAAGCATACCTTATATGGATGGAATAAGTTGAAGTTAGAGGTGGAAGAAAGAAAACAAATATATTGCAAAGCCAGACAACACATATGAGAATGTAAAATGGTTTAAGAGAAAATTGAAATAAAAAAGTAAGAGTAGGGGCATACCAACATAGTTTACCAGAGGAGTCTGTGGAAAAGTATAAAGAAGTATGAGGAGGGATTGGGATATAAGTAGAGGATACAATAAAGATGGTTGGTGAGGAAAGTTAGGTATATTTAAGTGCACCTAACCTCATTAAGTTCAAACAGTAAGTACAATAAACCCCATAATAAGGAGAGTCAACTCATAAATAAATAAATTAAGTAATGGTTAGATCATATTAATTTGGTGATTGAGCTAAAAATGGACATCAATACAACATAATATTTCACATATGAAAGGATATAATAATAAAGAATAGAAGGCCTCAAGATTTCATATAGCTATTTCATTGGAACAAATCAACTTCAAGCAAAGAAAATAAACAGAACACTGGTAAAATTGAAGTTAAATTTAAATGTAATAAAACTAAATTTAATTGAATACTAAAAATAAATTCAATGGAATGAAAGAAAAAAATCCATTCACCAAATGTAGAACAGAATACATATTGAATATGTATGGAGGAAGAAATACAAAGCAGTCTACAAAACATAAGGAAAGACGGAGATGCATGCATTTTTTTAATCTAAATATCGAAATGAAATAAAATTAAATTAGAAATCATACTCAAATATGAGACTGTAGATTTTTTGAACAAATCATCAGCACAAAAAAAGATAGAAAACAGATCTATTGTTGGGGTGGATTGACCCCTACCAAGCTCCAATAACATAGTAGCATCCCCTACCAAGAATTCACTCGTAGTCCAATTTTGATGGAAAAGCATAAGAAAAACGACAAGGGAGAGGAAGTTTAAAAGAAAAAAGTATGGAAGACAATCAGTAAACAAAATAGATATCAGCAGGGGAAGAAAGAATAAAGGCGAATTAAATACAATATAAATGAATATCAAACGACGAAAGAAGAGAGAAGATGAGTAATGAAAACGCGTGACGAGAAGAGAGAGGGGAGTAGAGTAATTAAAACACTGCAAATGGGGAGTCAAACGAGGGGAGAAAAAGGGGTGAGTAAAATGAACCCACCATTTTCATTTAAGCGGTCATCAAACACGGGTGGACTTTTTAATCCCACCCAACCCAACGCCAATCCAGCTATCAAACAACCCCTAACTGTAGTTAACATAATTTTGAAGAAGTGTCGCTTATATGTTGGCTGTCATTAACTATTTTTGAGGAATTGCCATTTCATATTCTATAAAGATTTTAAATCTAATTTTAATTGAGGTCTGAATAAGTTTTAAGGACTGTTGAAATTGATTTGAGAAAAAACCATTTTTTTTAAAAAAATCATTTTTATTTAAATATTTTTTATAAAAGCTGATTAAAATGTATTTGAAAAACTATTTTGAGTAATTCTCAAACACTCAAGTTTCTTTTCAAATGACTTATTTTTAAATTAAACACTTGAAAATGTATTTCAAACACACACTTAATTATACTAAAAATTCTCATTTTCATGTTTGGACTTTTTTTTTTCCTTAATTATATTTGGACAATTTTTCTTTTTACTTTTTAAACGATGGATAGAAACCGACACATGGTGAATGATATGTAAAATTAAAAGACATATGTTATATTATTTACAAATTACAATACCATTCATATAAACTAACATGATATCTCGGTTTGACAATAGATTTTGTGAATGTTTAATAGCACTTTTAATCGACTATAAATTTAGGATTGAGTTGTAAATAATGTCATCTACATCGTTCAATTTTTACACATTAAGTCGAAAATTTCAACCTTCATTTAATGGAAAAAAATCTCCTATGACATTCTTAAAAACAATTTCCAAATTTAAAGGTTAAAATGAAACTTCTTCAATTTTAATTAGTCAAAACTCATAACCCAAAAGTTCAGAGATATTACACATAATTCAACCATTAGTTCTTCCACTTTTATTTTTTGCTGGTTTCGAGATTAAAATTATTTTAAAATATCTATTCTTTTAAATGAGATTTTAAAGGTACTTTTAAGAATAAATGCTTCTATCAAAAGTTTTTTTGTTTTTTGTTTTTTTTTTTTACTTTTAGCGAACAAAGCCAATGTGAATGAAAATAAAATACGAATTGATGAAGTGTTATTGTTAGGTTAACAAAATTTGCAACTTTTTAAAATTTAAATTATTCATTTTTTAATGAAAAATTTAAACCAATCATGTTGCGTGATTGGAATTTAGGCAACATAAAAAAGAAAATAATCAATCAATACTAAGGTAATAAGCTTGGACTTCCGTTGATGGTAGTGAGCTTACTTTTATACCTATTTTTTAGAAATAATATTTTAAAAATAATATTTATATGAGTCAGTCGGTTTTTAGTGAAAACCGAAAATCACCGATCGAGTCCTAACTCTAACCGACCGACCGACCTCAATTCAATCGATCAGATCGATTTTCGGTGCCTTTATGCTCACCTCTATCATTAATGAGATTTCAAAAAGTTATTCCATCTCTCCTACCATTTGATTAAAGCTGAACTAAAGTTTCCCATATTTTGTTCTAATAATAAAGCTCCCATGTAATAGTTTTTCTTTTTCTTTCTCTCTCTTTTCTTTCTTTTAGGCCACATTTACTTTAGGTGAAACGTAATCTAACAATGATGATTTAAAAAATAGGTCCAATTAATTAATTTGTTTTTATTTGCCTGTGTTTTGTAATTTTAATGACTTGTGGGGCCCGTTTCCAAATCTGTGATTAAAATGAGCAATCTGATTGGTGAGCGAAGGGTGTTTAATCCGATTGCATTTGAAAATTATGTGAAACCCACTATCTTTGTTGTTACCGTTACATATATTCTTTTTATAACAGTCTAAAAATTATGAATCTGTCACATATACTGTTACCTTTACGTTTATCGTTATCGTTAGGGTCAAAACAATAACGGTAATGATAAATGTGACATATCCATCAGTGGATCCTATTACGATTACACCAATTTTCATTATGAATTGGTAAACGTTGTCTTAGTTCAACAATTAAAGGGTAAGAGATCGAACTAATTGACCTTTAATATGGGCAGTTGACGTATTTTTTACTAAACTATGATCGAATTGGCTAATGTATGTTTCCCTTTTTTTTGTATTATCTATAAATCAATCATTTCATAAATGAAAAAAAAAATACTTTTCAAAAACAACAAATAATAATATAAAATGGAAAAAGAAAAACTAAATTTTTGTACAACAATGATAGGGATATAATGGGAGACCGAACCTCCAACTTAAAAAAAGAGAATATATGTAAATTACAATTAAGTTGAACTTACTTTGGTGTTATTTACTCTCTAGAAAGTCGTATGTACGACTTGGAGGGAGATCTTTCATATCTTTTGAGATTCACGTTCTTTTTTCTCTGACAGATGGTCAAAACATAAGGAAATGATAGAAGGAAATAAGAAAAAAAAGGGGAAAAATAAGTAAATAAAAAGGAAGCAAAAGAGTCCATATTCCAAATGGAAGGCCTCCTAAGGATAAGAGTGACTGATGCGGACAATAACCAATTATAACAATTATAACAAATATCAAAATATCAAAATATCAAAATTTTTGCAAGTCTTCATGGGACGATTATCACTGCTTATGGACCTGAACCTATGTGATCTATCCATGACCAGGATGAAACTTGGGTGAAACTAAGTGGAGGTCCAAACTGATTGATGTTGAAGAATCAGCGGATGAGTTGTGATTAGGGATGAAATGACACTCGAACTCAGAGCTAGCTGGTTGATTAATTATTGAATGATATACTACAAAATTTATGGATAATACATATATATTTTTTAAGAATAAAATTTATGGATAATATTAGTTTTACTTTTAAACGTATGTTTCCCAAAATAAAACAATGTTATGATATAAACCTAATTGCAATAATTCATGTTTTTTGTACCAGTATAATTTTCTTACCTTCCCTTTGATTAAAACAAAATGCTACATCTAATTTATAATTCATTTGGATTCACGAGTAACACAATTTGTAAGGTTTAGTCCAATTGAAGTGTTTTAAAAGCATACCAATAAATTAAATTTAAGGGGTACTCTATAAATTTAGTTCATCAACTTTCATGTTTTAACTATTTGATCTTTAAATTAGAAAAAAAAAAAACCATATATACTAAATCATCAAATTTTCAATTGTGTTTATATATCATCTACTTTTTTTATTTTTTAAAAATCCATAGGAAGTTTAAGTTCTTACATAAAATTAAATTCTATATCTAATAAACTCATCAATTTATTATTTTTTTTAAAACTCCAAAGATGTATTAGAAAAAAATTGAAAATTCATAGACCTATTAACCCATCTTTAGAGTATAAAGATGTTCTAGAAAAAAAAAAGAAAAAAAAAGAAAAAAAAAAGAAAAAAAGAAAAGAAAAGAAAAAGAAAACCCTTAAAAGTTAAGAAAGAAAAACTTGTAATTTAAGGTAAATTTTAATTTGTTTTTTTTGTTCCCACAATACCAACCATCTTATTTGACATTTGACCATACAAACCAAACGTGTGTGGCTATGATTGCCTATCATTGAGATTATCATCTTCGAAGATTGTTTATTTATTTGTATTTTTTTAAAAAAAAAGTATTAGACTTGATCATTTCCATATATCTTTATCAATGACTATTAATTTTTAATAACTTTGTGAAAAATAAGACCAAATTCCACAAAATAATTTGGCATATCTTATAGAACATCACAGGGTGTTTGACACCAACTTCAAATGGATGGAGACATCTGGGCTCAAATTTTAATAGGTTATTCTTTCAACTACTACAAACTATCATTAACTACAATATTACTATTTTAATTCCCTTCTTTTCACAATATCGACACATTTTTTTTTTCATTTTATTACCGCATTTTTTATTTCAATTCTAGACTAAAATAATAGTTTATACGTTAAACACATATTATTATAATTCAGATTAAAATAATTTTTACCTTAAATACAAATTATCATATCTGACAGACTATAATCACCACTAACTATAAAACAAACTCGTCATTCTAAATACCTCTTCAAATTATAAAATGATGATCCAAACTACTCCCATTTGACGTTTGAAAATATATTACATATATTATAAGCTTACAAGCACCATATAAAGTATAATGGTTGTTTTAAAAGCTAAAAGTTGTGTTCTAGAACACGTCTCTTTGAGAAAATATGTTAAATTTAATAATGTATTTGTGTAAGTATGGTTCAAAAGATACCTCATTAAAATATACAATTTATTTAGTTTCTTCATTCCCTCTTTTTCCTACCATCGAGTTCTTTTTCAATACGGCATATCTTTTCTCTATTCGTCCACATTATATTACGAGAAACAGGTTTAAAATTGAATTCGTTTTCATAATATTATTCATATGGATAACAAATTAAAAGTTATTACTTTTAAGTTATAATGAGCATATTAAGTGATCTTAATTATGTTAAAATAAGCACAGTTGAACTAATATAAAACATATTATTGAATGGAAAATTTTGGACCATTTAGAAATTACCACGTCATTTCTCAAATTAATGACAAAATTACCAAATCATCAAATTAGGTCTAATTAAAGGTTGTCATGTGTCCTAATTAAAATTGAAGACATAAATTGGCAAATCTTGATGATGCCATGTGTTTTCTTCTTGACCGTTGGATCAAATTAATTATTTTGATCCAATTAAATATTAAAGTTTGAGCTAAAATTTAATTGAGCCCAAAAATAGGCTTAATTTGACCCAAATGTCAAATAAGGTCCAATCCAATTAGTTGGGCCCAAGGGCCAGGTCCATGGACCAACCAAGCCAAAACCCATAAAGCCCGCTGGAGAACTCTATGAATAAAGGAATTCTCTTCACTTGAAGGAGTCAGAAATCTTAGACTCTAGAGAGCCTAGTGAGAATTCTCTATAATCAGAAGACTCCTTGATTCCGGAAGTTGACCAAACTTGAAAACCGAAGTCTTTTGTAGATACAAACATTTTTCGAAGACTCCAACTTCAAAAACATCCACACTTCCATACATCAAGCATATGCATTCAACCGAGAGAGAATAAGAGGATTAAGTACTAGAGATCGAACCACATCTGCATCAAATCTACATCAATACAAGTTCAACTCCATGAAATATATTTCTCCAAAAGTCTCGTGTAAATGTTGATCATCCAAGAAGATCAACAAGCCCAAAGGCCGATCATCAAGCCCAAAGACAATCATCCAAGAAGATCAACCAGCCCAAAGGTCAATCATCCAAGAAGGTCAACCAACTTAAAGATTAAAGTTTATTTTGAAAGCATCAAAAGATTATGTACTAGATCGTATTCGCTATACTGAAATTAATACAAATAAAAAAAAGTCCAAATTCCACGAAACAAGTTTCTTTAGAGACCTTGTGCGAACAAATAGGCACGCCCAATAGGACATCTCTACCTCTCATCTCTCTCTTGTCATCCAAATCAACAAATCAACAAATGACACCAAAGAAAGCTACATCCAGAGCAACTACTACAAGTGCCTCCTATATGGGACATGTTACCCGTAGTCATTCAAAGGATATCATGCAGGAACAAGAATAAGGTTTTGTCCTCACAAAGAAAATATGGGAACAACTGATGGAATCTCCTAAAGGTAGGATCTTCATCAGAGAAAATCCCTTGTTCGACAACTATGCTTCTGCTTCTGATTAATTAGAAAAAGAATCGCACTTTGATGCAGTGTCTATCATGATGGCTAACGTAACAACTGAGTTAGCCATGTCAGAGTTGGAGAGGAAGATAAATCTCTTAATGAAAGTTGTTGAGGAGCAAGATCATGAAATCACCGCCTTAAGAGATCAAATACAGACTCGAGAAACTATTGAAATAAGTCAAGCTCTAACTACTAAAGGTAATGACAAAGGAAAAATTGTCTTGCAAGAAAACTAACCATAACAATCTACCTCTGTCGCCTCCTTGTCAGTTCAAGAACTGCACGATATGATCTCAAATTCCATAAGAGCACAATATAGAGGACTGTTGCAATCTTCTTTCATGTACTCCAAACCGTACACCAAGAGAATCGAAAACCTAAGAATACTAGCTGGGCATTAACCTCCAAAGTTCCAGCAGTTTGATGGAAGGGCAATCCGAAATAACATGTGACTCACTTCATTAAAACCTGTGAAAATGCAGGAACCAGAGAAGACCAACTAGTCAAGCAGTTCGTCTGTACCTTGAAAGGAAATGCTTTCGATTAGTATACTGATCTAGAGCCAGAAGTGATTGGTAGTTGGGAATAGTTGGAAAGAGAGTTCCTCAAAGCTTTTATAACACTAGGCATATCATCAGCATGATGGAGCTAACAAGCACCAAGCAACGGAAGGGAGAGTCAATCATCGACTACATCAACCGATGGAGAGCTTTAAGTTTGGATTGCAAAGATAGACTTACTGAATTATTCGAAGTGGAGATGTGCACCCAAGACATGCACTAGGAGCTTCTTTACATCCCACAAGGAATAAACTTCATACATTTGAGGAGTTGGAAACATGCGCTCATGACAAGAAATTGAGCATCACCAACAAGGGAATTAAAGAATTCCTATTCCCTAAAGAAAGAAAAGATAAGAATGAAACCAAGAGCACTAAAAAGATCGCGAACAGTGAATCTATGGTCATTCATGTAACCCAAATCAAATTTCCCTCTAAAGGAAAACATACAAAATTTGAAAGAAAATACAATGAGGGCAAGAAGCATCACCCAACTTTTAAATAAAGATAGGAAAAAGTTTGTCCATTCCCTGACTCTAATGCTACAAATATGTTGGAGCAAGTATTAGAGAAACAACTCATTCAACTGCCAGAATGCAAGCAGTTGGAGCAGTTAGGAAAAGTAGACGATCATAACTACTACAAGTATCTTCGGGTCATTAGTCACCTAGTTGAAAAGTGCTTCGTACTGAAAAAGCTAATTCTAAAGTTAGCTCGTGAAATGAAGATTAAGCTGGATATTGATGAAGTAACTTAGAAAATCCATACCGCAGTGGCAATGACTTAAAATGTTTCACTACAACATCATTCTATGATCAAAGGGAAAGCTTGATCCAGTTTGGAACTTTTGAGTCTATAGTCGTTTGGTTCCAATAAGAAATTCTAACAACAGATTCCCAAAGCAAAGATGATCCTGTTGAATATGATAACGAAGGGTGGATCCTTATGACTCGAAGAAATAAAGGAAAGTTAGGTTCCGCTCAAAAGAAATTGAGCTTCTGTTAAAATTACAAAAGATGAGGCAAAACTCAAAAAAAGAAAGGAAACAAATAGGGCATGGAAGCCTAAACCTGGTAAGGAAGAAGACGAAGACTTTCCTCAACTTCAACGATCGGTTACTTTGGCAGAATTCTTCCCAAGAAACTTCCTCAATAATCATCCAAAGAAAGTATTAGAAGTCATTGTATACCATGCTATCAGCATAACGAAAGTCAACAATAATCATATAACTGTTGAAGAAGTCGGCGATTCAAAAGAAACTGAGCAAATTTTTTTGTCTTCGATCGTATCAAACCTTCAACTACTCAATCTTCAGTCTTTCAAAGATTGAGTATGGCTACAATATAGAAGAAGAAAACCAATGTCCAACGTCTACTTCCACTCAAACTTTAGCCTTCAAAGGGCAAAGTATCTCCATATCAAAGAAAGATTGTCCTTCAACATTTGCTTTTGATCGTCTCAAAATGGCAAGCGATCAACATGAAAGAAAGATGAAAACCTTGAAGGCAAAACCATCTCATGAAAAAACAACAATGAAGAGATTCATAGTTGTGTCCCTTCACGCATGAAGAGGAAACTGTTTATTGATATAAATACCGAAATTCCTTGACGGTGAAACCCAAGCTCATTATATTGACATATCCTAAAAATGAAGAGGATCAAAGTCATGATGAAATAAGAGATTCTGAAGTTTAAATGTAGACCCCCCCCCCCAAAAAAAAAAAAAAAAGTTTGAACTACATTATGACATGATCCTTGTCATTGTAAAGGGTACGTAGATACGTCAGCTGGATGGTTGAAGAAAAGAAGAAGACAGTAATGTAGATGATGAAAATCAGGGAAGATCAATTCGCATTCCCCTTTTTGCTTCTATTTGTATATTAAATTGGTGTATATTTTTTTCTGTATTTTGATACAAGACAGTGGTATGTATATATACAATTGGTATTGAATAAAAGGATAAAAGATAACAACCAAATCTTCACTGCAGTAGGTGAAGGACAACGAATTTAACAAAGTTTATTAGGGAGAGAGAAGGTCCACGTGTTAACTTCTACATGGCGCTTTGTCACCTGCTGATGAGGCAACCTTTTTATCCTTGTCATCCCCCCTCAAGCGAGAGGATAAGTCTTTTAGCCTGAGCTTGCTTTGAAGGTATGAAAATGTGTCCAAAGGGAGAGGCTTGGTTAAACAATCAACCAACTGTTCTGCAGAGGGGACATAACGAACGTGAAGTTGATCATGAAGAACAAGGTCCCGGATGAAGTGCACATCTATTTCAATGTGCTTAGTTTGTGCATGGAAAACTGGATTAGCAGCTAAGGCACCTGCGCCCATGTTATCACATCAGAGGACAGGTATACCCTTTGGAGGGAAGCCAATCTCGGTTAGCAGATTCTTCACCCATATAATCTATGTGGCAGCTTGTGCAATAGCTTGATACTCTGACTCGGTGCTAGAGCGGGCCATAGTCATTTGTTTCTTAGAAGACCAGGAGATAAGTGTGGAGCCAAGATAGAGACAATATGCTGCTGTGGACTTTCGATCATCAAGACTCGAGGCCCAATCTGCATCAGAGTAGGTTATTATACTGAGGTAAGGGTCATAGTTAATGGTGAGGCCAAAGTGAAGGGTCCCAACAAGGTATCGAAGCACACGTTTAACAGCTGACCAATGAACATCAGTAGGAGCTTTGAGGAACTAACTAAGTTTATTAACAATGAAGACAATGTCAGGTCTTGTATTAGTGAGATATTGGAAAGCACCAACTGTGCTACGATAAAGGAATGGGTCATGTAGAGGTGTGCCAACACTTAAGGAGAGTAAGGTGCCAGGTATTGCAGGAGTTGGGCAAGGTTTCATATGATTGAGATTCAGTTTGGTGAGGAGGTCAGTTATGTATTGGGCTTGGTGTAGATGAAGGCCTGAGGATGTGTAAGTGATTTGAACACCAAGAAATTGACTGAGTTGTCCTAGGTCTTTAAGAGAAAACTGATTATGAAATTGGGAAATGAGGTGATCTATTTGAGTTGGATCACTACCAGTGAGTATCAAGTCATCTACATAGACAAGCAGCAGAATGATTGAAGTTGAGGTATGCATGTAGTGTAGAGAGGTGTCTAGAGAGCACACTGTGAAGCCGGATCGACAGAGAAATGCTTTGAGTTCATCATTCCACGCCCAAAAAGCCTGCTTAAGACCATAGATAGCTCTATTGAGCTTACAGATATAATGTGGGTGAGTCTTGCTTTCAAAACTGGGAGGTTGAGACATGTACATAGTCTTCTTCAGCCTGTCGTTGAGGAATGCATTATTAAAATCAATTTGGCGAAGTGACCAATGATTTGAAACCGCCAAGTTGAGCACAATTCGAACAGTAGACATCTTAACAACAGGACTAAACGTATCAAAATAATCAAAACTAGGGTGTTGGTGAAAGCCTTTGGCAACAAGGCATGCTTTATACCTTTGGACAGAACCATAAGCATCACGTTTTAAGCGGTAAACCCATTTGCAACCAACAATAGTTTGATCAGGAGAAGGTGGTATTAGTGTCCAAGTATTTGTACGCTGCAGGGCAGCAAGTTCTTCAAGCATAGCTTTTTGCCATTGTGGAATTGCAAGGGCTTGAGAGACTGAACCAGGTTCAGTCTGAGTAAGGTCTTCGTTGAGCTCAGCAATCCAAACTTTTGGCTTGAAAATACCAGCCTTCCCTTTGGTGATCATTGGATGAGTGCTAATGAGAGGTTGAGCTGTAGGTTGTAAGGATTATTATGGAGAGGGAGGTAGGGGTGTTATCAAGGGTGACACTGCAGAAGAATGAGGATATGCTGAGGGAGATAGTGGTGGACTGAGGTGTGAAGTAGATGGACTCATGATTGGACTAGGTGAGTTGTGACGGGACTAAGGTTGGATGGAGACATTGGATTCTGGTAAGTGTTGTTGTGAGAGTAGGTGGGCAGGAGGTGAAGGGAACCATGTGGAGATTGGTGGAGTTACATTGGAGGGGATAGAAGTCTGAATGTTAGCAAAGCCTATTTGGAATGGAAATTCATCTTCATTGAAAATGACATGGCGAGATATGATAACCTTTCCATCCTCAATGAGACATCTGTGACCTTTGTGTATTGGTGTGGGGCCAAGATAAACACATTTGCTGTTGTAGAAGGCAAACTTGTGTTGCTGATATGGACGAAGGTGTGGATAACATGCACATCCAAATACTCTGACAGATAACAGGTCTAATTTGCTTCCAAGTAGTACTTCCATCAGGCTGTTACCCTGAAGTATAGAAGAATGAAGGGAATTGAGAACTTATAATCGGGGATCGACAAATTAGAAGATGCGAGTAAACTACCTCCTAGGATTGAGATAGATACGAGATAGTTCCCAGATATCACCCTTCAATTCGAATTAGCAAAAGCAATGTCTCCTTGCATAATATGGATTCCAAACTAAGAAGAACAGCAGTTTGGAATGCATACCACCATAGATGCAAGGGCATCTTAGCTTGTGCTAAGAGTGTTAGACCGGTCTTAACAACATGGTGATGTTTGCGCTCAGCTCGACCATTTTTTGCTGAAGTGTAGGGGCAGGAGACCCTGACTTGAATTCCGAGCTGATCACACATATGTGCCACAGCTTTGTACTCACATCCTCCATCCATTTGAAATATGCGAAGAGATTTGTTGAATTGAGTATGAACAAAGGCCTGAAAATTTCTAAAAGCAGTAGCAGTGTCACTCTTCTATTTTAAAGGATACAACCAGGTAAATCTACTATAGTTATCAATAAACAACATGTAGTATCTATAGCCATCAGCAGAAAGCATTAGGGCTGGCCCCCAGAGATCAGTGTGCACTAATTCAAATGGTGTTTGTGCATGAGATAAGAAGTCAGAAAAAGGTAAGGTATAAGACTTTCCAAACTGACAAGCTTCATAAAATGACTTCTCATTATCAGTAATTTGTAAGTTACATCCACTAATTACTTTTGACAAAATTCTAGGGGATGGATGGCCAAGTTGCCTGTGGAGAAGCATTGTGGATATTGTCTTGCTGGTTTGGAGAGAAAATGGAGGAGAAGACAATGGATCGAGTGGTCAAGCTAGCATCTGATGATCTTGAAACAGTCAGTGCATTTTTATAGACTAGTTGACAACATCCAGCTGGTAGAGCCCATCTTTAAGCCGACCTTTCAAGATTGGGACTCCCGACCCCTTGTCCTTAACCACAATATTATTGTCCTTGGCAAGTTTGGATACACTTACTAAATTTTTGGCTATGGCAGGTACATAAAGTATATTGAGTAGTGAAAGGACACCAGACTTAGTGAGTATATTTGAGTGTCCAAAGCAAGTTATAGGAAGAGAGGTACCATTTCTAAACACTACTTTGTCAGTACCTGTGTATGCAAATAAGGACTAGAGGAAGTTGGGATTGCTGGTGATGTGCGTGGAAGCTCCACTATCTACATACCAGTTGGGGTCAGCAACTGATTCAGGTGGAGCCACAGCTGAGTGA
This sequence comes from Benincasa hispida, assembly GCF_027475165.1. Classification (NCBI taxonomy): domain Eukaryota; kingdom Viridiplantae; phylum Streptophyta; class Magnoliopsida; order Cucurbitales; family Cucurbitaceae; genus Benincasa; species Benincasa hispida. Next base: position 47,637,153 of record NC_143484.1, on the reverse strand, counting down.
GTAAGTAGAACAAAGGTGTTCTGTTCTTGAGTCCTGTTTGGTGGAAATTGAGTAGATTCAACACGAGTATGTGTCTGTCTGGGGTTATTAAAATTCTTGTTGTACCTGAAATAGAAAATGTCAGCTGTATGGCCAAGTTTTCCATAAGTTTGGCAGGTTGGTCTGGTTGTTGATGCATTATTCCATCGACCACGTCCTCTGTTACGGCCTTCTCCTCCCCTGAAATTTAATGGTTGAGTATTTCCATAAGAATTGTGAGAGGTGTTTACTGATGAATTTGAGTTGTTATGCACAATATTGGCTGAGGGTGGGCTGGGTGAGAGTGAGACATTAGCCATTCCAGTGATTCCTGTTTTAACAGCAAGTTGATATTCAAGCCTCTTCTTATATGACAGCAAATCAGATTGCAAATCAGAGCAACGTGTTATTCCTTTGCTTTGGACTGCTACTACGGCTGGATTATACTTTTCATCAAGGCCAACTAGTACTTGTGAAGTAAGATCAAAGAAGGAGACAGAGGAACCTGTAAGGGCAAGAGCATCGGCATATCGTTTCATCATGGTTAGATACTCACTCATTTTCAGGGCGCCTTTGCGGGTCTGTTGGAACATTCTCTTGAGATAATCTATTTTAGCTTTGGATTGAACTCCAACCAGCTCTTGGACTGCTTCCCAAAGTTCTTTAGAAGTTTGGAAGCCCATCACTTGTGTGGCGATTTCTAGGTTCATTGAGTTGTAAAGCCAACCCAAGAGAAACTGATCAACTGCTATCCAAGCATCATAGGCTGGGTTTGATTGCATTTGTACATTAGGTATTGCAGTGATAGCTGGATCTACACTAGAACTTTCACCAGAGTGATAACTGGTTTGCACTGGGATGAAGCGATTTGTGTAGGGGTTTTCCCCAGTTAGATAGCCTTCCAATCTATAACTTCTTAGAATCGGCCAAGCAAGATTTTTCCAAAGTAAAAAAATCGACCTATCCATTTTAATGGATGTCATTTGGTTGAGTAGTTGATTTAAGGGAGGTCCTATGATGTTACCATTATTGGCAGCTCCAGGAAAAATGTGGGAGAAGAAATTTCCAATAGGTGGATTCACCATTGTTTACCTGATAGCTCTGATACCAAGTTACGTCAGCTAGAAGATTGAAGAAAAGAAGAAGACAGTAATGTAGATGATGAAAATCAAGGAAGATCAATTCGCATTCCCCTTTTTGCTTCTATTTGTATATTAAATTGGTGTATATTTTTTTTCTATATTTTGATACAGGACAGTGGTATGTATATATACAATTGGTATTGAATAAAAGGACAAAAGATAACAACTAAATCTTCTCTGCAGCAGGTGAAGGACAACGAATTTAACAAAGTTTGTTAGGAAGAGAGAAGGTCCACGTGTTAGCTTCTACATGGCGCTTTGTCACCTGCTGATGAGGCAGCTTTTTTATCCTTGTCATGTAGGCCGCTTGAAGAAAAATTTAAGTTCAATCTAGATAAAAAGAAGCAAAAAAAAAAAAAAAAAAAAAAAATTCCTCCTAAACTACATCATGACTTTATCCCTTTCTTCAGGGTTACATAGGCAACTTAAAGAAATTTAAGTTCAGTCCATAAAAAAGGGTACCACAATCACTCTATGTGTGACGCTACACAACAAATTCAAGATGTTCATCTCTACTGGAGGCAACACAACAAATTGAAGATGTTCATCCCTACTAGAGGTAATGCAACAAATTGAAGACGCATCTGCATGATGTTACACAGGTTGAATGTGTACAATAAGGTTCTCGTTAGAAAATTTAATTGTCTTTTCTCTCACTTAAATAAAGAAGTAGTGTTGGTTGTTGCTGTTGGGGTTTGTGCCCTAAAGTTTTGGGTCCTATAGTTTGTAAACAATTTTGTACGAATACTTGTGATGTATAATATATATGATATTCACTTCACTTCTTGACTTTGCACATTTAGATGTTTTTATTTTACCACAAACCAATAAACTTAAAATCCCTGGTTGTCTTTATGTAACTTAAGCATGTATGTAGTGACATACAAGTGGATCATGTCTTAAGTGACAACCAAAATGGCCTGTATTATATGGATATAGGAGGGAAACCTTATCTTGGTGACGCTACGGACGCGGCCCACTTTATGGAATAGTTAAGAGTGTTGTGACTTGTCACAGATGGTCTGATCCTGATCATTCGTGTATGGAATATGCGAGCGGGGGCGTCCTATATAAAGAGATTGTATAAGACCTGACCACGAAGTGTTAACATCTTGTCATATAACTCCGTTCATGACAAAGACTTCACTTCACTAGGATGACCATAGGTAACATGACCTCAATCCTAAGTGAGTTGGGAAGTCCTGCCATTGAGGGCGATCCTTTGATTTTCATGGGTGCGAGTGGCCAGAGCGCCGACTCAAATCTTCCACTTTGAGGATTCGTCTGATTTGGGAGCTGGGAACTCAACTTCATAAGATAGAGTTCACTTCTTCCTCAAAGCAAGATTGCTCTCTTAAGGACTGATCCCGAGGCTTGAATGATGTGGTGCCACACACACCTTCGTATGACCAAGAGGTGTTCACATATAGTAGGACTATGTTGTATTGTTCATTAGAGAGATCAGTGGTACTTAAGGAGTAAGTTGTAACTACGTGGGCAAAATGGTAAATTGGCTCAATTGTACTTACGAGAATCTGTGAAGGGTCATCGTACTGATGATTGGTTATATCCAATGGACATAGAAATCTATGTATGGTAAAAAGAGTTCAATTATCGATCTTTAATGGAATGCTTGGCAGATAACGGATGGTGGATATCGTGGCTAAAGAGTTTAGTCAGTTATTCATGTATCGTTGGAGCTTCGAGCCATAGGTCCATAAGGTCCCCTTGGTAGTTTGGATACAATTTGAGAATAAGTTTTTGGGTCAGTTTGAAATGTTCAAATTAACAAGAGGGAGTTCAATTATATGTGATATAATTGAACTAGTTAATTATATATGATATAATTAACTTTATGTATGAGATACATTAATTAGGAAAAAATTAGATATAAATATGATTGATATCTAGTGGAGAAAAAAATACTATAGTTAATATATGATATGATCCATAGGTTATGAATATAATGTGATTATATTTATTGTCTATTAATTGGACGGTTAAGGGATAATTGGTCGGCATCTCTTCTATTTTTCATAACGGATGAGTAAGATGAAGAATCATTTTGAGACGCTTAAATAGGTCATGGTATGTTAAGCATTGGATGCGCGAACATAGAGTTGAGGTGTGTCATCGCTTAGTAAAATCAATGCCTATACGATAGTGTTGAACGATTGCTTACTTATACGATAGTGTTGAGCGATCGCTTAATGCTTACACCCATGCGCGCTATTTACTAAACGATCATTTACCTTTTCTAAGTGATCGTTTAGCGCCTGATATTTACTAAACGATCGTATAGACGATTGTTTAGCTTTTCCTACACGATCATTCAGATGATCGATTACCTTTTCCTACACGATCGTATACTTCACCTAAAAAATCAAGCATTTTGTCTATACGATAAGTGAGCCTTTCTTCCACTTGCTCGATCATTGTATATGATCTCCCTTCCTTTTCCTCTCTACTAAATCCAAACAAAGCCCACCCTTTGGATTCTCACTTCGAGAATAGTGAGGGCTCTGAGTGGTGGTGTCGTCTCTATTTACTTCTGCTCATGTGGAGATTGTTCGAGGTAGATGATTAGAATTTATTGAATGATAGCTTATCGTTCTAGCGAAAAGCGAGATTTGCTGTGAAGAATAAGTCTTCAACTGGTATGATCTCTCAGTCTCTAGTTTATTGTTCCTTTAAGAATTTCAATAATTTAGCGTTATGAATGCATATCTGTATGTTTAGATGTATATGTGGAAATTTTGTCAAAATAAATTGGAAAGATCCGTTTTCGCTCGTAGGTACTCTAGAATAAGAGTTCATTCAATTGGTATCAGAGCCTGGTTTCTGATATTCCAATTCATTGCTGCAAAAGAATTGCATTTACATTCTCGGTGGGTGCAGCATGTCTACTCTCTGTTTTAATTGTTAATTCGTTTTTGGATGTGTGGATTAATGGAGTTTTCTGGGATGTTACCTCGGTTTGTTAAACTCTCAAGTTAATCGTAAAGGCCCCTGCGTTTTTGGGCAGAATTAATTTCTATCGAGTCTGTAATTTCAAAGTTAGTTTAAGTCTTGAGTCGTTCGTGAAGAAGTTCAGAGCAAGGGTTGCTATTCTTCAAGGAAGAAGACGATCAAACGTTGGTCGTGTCGTGTAGACGATAAGGTAGACGATCGCTGAGTATCAGATGCTCGGTTGTCGTTTTATGCGTGCGCGCACTAGATGATCGTATAGCTCAGAAAGCCTCATCACTTAGTTACTGACTATACGATTGCGGAGTAAATGTGTGATAAATCATTTACCTTTCACGTGCTAAGCGATCGTCTAGACGATCAGGCTTCGCAGCCTCGTTGTTGTCTATGCGATCGTTTAGCTTTGGCGCTATTATCTAGTGTGTGCTACACGATTGTTTACCTGGAGGCGTTTACTAAACGATGGGAGCTTCACCCAACGATTCAAGACCCGGTTCACTTGTGAATCGATTTGCTCGGTGGAACAGTTTTGTGTTGGTTCATCCCAGTCCATTAATCCATGGTTTTATACATGCGATGTATGTTTTTTATGTCATATGGTATGCACATATAGATAAATCCCACTTTAGATCATGCATTGGTCATGCATCTTCTCTTTATTTTAAGTGTTATGATTTAGAGAAGCATGATTTAAATTACGTAACTGCATGCTCATACATCATATAGTATAAGAGTTATATTTATGTCTACATTATTTATTTATAAGCGTTATAAATACTTCGTTATGTGATAGTGAGTGTTTTAGTTGTTTATTTTATAATGGTTATAAAATAAAATTAGAACTAAAATCAATAATAAAAGGTTAAAGTATAGCAAATCTATCTATAAAGGACCTTTTGTCTAAGGCGGGTTATATCTAGGCTGGGGTATTTAAGGTGATGGCAATGGAACACCCCTACCTGGGAACCTACCTAGAAAGGTGAATTAGATATATTTGATACATGCATGCAAGTTAAGGACAGTCCATTAAAGAGTTTAATGTGACTACTTGAACTTTTTTTATTTCAAGGAGAAAAGTTGTTTTTTAGAAAACTTAATAAATGACATAGATTATAATCAGTAGCCGGATTGTCTAGGTTAATAAACCCCTAGGTAGAACATTCAATGGGAGGTACTTGGGACATATGATGCTTCATTTAAACCTTTTGCGTTTTTCCCTTATTGTCCACACCGTGAGATCTATCATTGGCCTTGTGACACCCTGGGAGTGTCACCCTAAAGGATGGTGTTTGGGTAGGTCAATATCAAGGTGTATGGAGAGAATGTTCATAGTAAGTAGGAGCGGAAAGTGTGATAGCATATCCCACGATCTCTCTCGTTGGATTAAATAAAGTTTCTGCACATCGCCTCGAGGCACCCTGGGAGTGTTCCCCTATAGGATGGTTGTTTTGTGCGTTTCCTTATTTGATCTCCTATAAGAGGATAAGGTTGCTTAGTCTCTTCTCCTAATATGCTTTTTCCCTACGGTGGGCGCATTAGGATGGGACTCTAGGGTAAAAAACGAGAAGTTACACTTACGCGGAATTGTTAAGGGTGAACGATTCTGGACCGAACAAATGGTGGTTGTTAGGTATAGTTCCAAGAGTTGGTTATGCCTAATGGTTGAGAATGTCTCATCCCAGTGAAGGGACATTTAATCACCCCACCGGTGACGTCTATCCTGCTTCATCGGGGCATCATTACAAAATAGAAGTCTTATCACTTAGGGTACTTGTAAACTGTTTTGCGAAAACTAATTGGTTAAAAATGTAGTTTTACAAAGTCTTATAAAAGTTTGTTCGTTTTTCAGCAATAGTTTTAACCTCTATCAGTTTACTTAGCGTCGAAAAACTGAATGGCCAAAACTATTCGAGTTGGAAACATATGCTCACGATGATAATCATCATCGAGGATCTGAAGTTTGTCCTTACGGAGGACTATCCTTCTATTCCACCTCAGGACGCTACTCAAAATGTTCGGGCAGCGTACGAGCGCTGGACATGAGCAAACGAGAAGGCCCGAGCCTATATCTTGGCCAGTTTTAAGGATGTGTTGGCCAAGAACCATGAGCCCATGGTCTCAGCACGTGAGATCATGGAGTCCCTACGGGGAATGTTTAGACAATAGTCTAGATAGCTCAAGCACGAGACTCTAAAACACATCTTCAGCTCCAAAATGGAGGAAGGCACCTCTGTTCATGAACACGTGCTAAATATGATGGTCCACTTTAACGTGGCAGAGATGGATGGGTCTAAAATCGATGAGGGCAGTCAGGTTAGCATTATCTTGCATTCATTGCCAGAGAGCTTCCTTCACTTTGTTAGTAATAAAATTCTTAACAAAGTGGACTATACCCTTACTACTCTCCTCAACGAGTTGCAGACTTACTAATCCTTGCTGAAAAGTAAGGAGAAAAAGGGAGGTGAGACAAATGTTGTCTCATCTTCTAAATGGTTCCATCGAGGTTCGACCTCAGGAACAAAGTTTGCACCTTCAACTTCTAACTTTGAAAAGGGGAAGAAGAAGAATGGTGGTAAAGGGAAAGGGGAAAGCGCCTGCTAACCCACCACCTGTCGCCCAGAAGAAGTGTCCACCGTCGGTTGAAAAAGGAACATGTTTCCACTACAACCAGAATGGACACTAGAAGAGGAATTGTTCTCGCTATGTGAAGGAAAAGAAGGCAGACAAGGCTAAGGCCAAGGCAAACAAAGGTAAATGTGATTTACTTATGTTATAAACTTTTTTAGTAGAGAATGATGATTCTGCTTGGATAATTGATTTCGGCACCACTAATCATGCTTTTTCTTCTTTTCAGGGGATTAGATCCTGGCGATAGCTGGAGGTTGGTAAGATGACATTGCGAGTAGGCACCGGGCACGTCGTCTCAACTATGGCAGTGGGAGGCATCCAGTTAACTTTACATAATAGGTTTCTTGTATTATAAGATGTCTTTGTAGTTCATGAACTAAAAAGGAACCTTATTTCTGTAAAGTGTCTGTTACAATGCAATTACACTCTTTCTTTTAAATTGAATAAAGTGTTTATTCATAAGGATGGTTTTGAAATTTTTACAACTAAACTGGAAAATAACTTGTATGTGCTAAGACTGTTAGCCTTAAGTTCCCTCCATAACTTAGAGATGTTTAAATATGTTGTAACTCAATCTAAACGCCAACGAGTTTCTCCAAAAAAAAATGTTCATCTTTGGCACCTTCGATTAAGGCACATCAATCTCAATAGGATTAAGAGATTGGTGAAGAATATCCTTCTAAGCGAGTTAGAAGAAAATTCTTTACCAGTGTGCGAATCTTGCCTTGAGGGTAAAATGACTAAAAGGCCTTTTACTACAAAAGGTTATCGAGAGAAAGAGCCTTTAGAATTAGTACATTCTGACCTTTGCGATCCTATGAATGCGTGAGCTCGAGGAGGCTATGAGTACTTTATCAGTTTTACTAATGATTACTTGAGATATGGGTATGTTTATCTGATGCAACGAAAGTCTGAATCTTTTAAAAAGTTCAAATTATTTAAGGCTGAAGTTGAGAATGCTTTGGATAGACGAATTAAAACATTTTGATCAGATCGAGGTGGAGAGTTTTTGGATTCTGGGTTCCAGGACTATTTATTAGAACATGGAATCGTTTCCAAACTCTCAGCGCGGGGTACACCTCAGCAGAATGGTGTAGCGGAGAGGAGAAACAGAACCTTGTTGGACATGGTTCGTTCGATGATGAGTTACTCTTCCATACCGAACTCGTTTTGGGGTTTTGGAGACTGTGGTATACATTCTCAACAATGTTCTTTCTAAGAGTGTTGCGAGAACACCTCTGCAGTTGATGATGTAAAGCTAGTTTACGTCACTTTCGCATATGAGGTTGCCTAGCACATGTGCTTGAGGCAAATTTCAAGAATTTGGAATCACGGTCGAGGTTGTATCTCTTTATAGGCTACCCCAAAGGTACACGAGGGGGTTACTTTTATGATCCATCCAAAAACAAGGTGTTTGTTTCCATGAACGCTACTTTCCTGGAGGAGGATCATATCAGGGAGCATAGTCCACGTAGTAAAGTCATATTACGTGAGCTTTCCAACGAAACTATTGAAACTTCAACAAGAGTTGTTGAAGGGCCTGCTTCATCAACCAGAGTTGTTGATGATAGTTCATTTGGTAGGTCAGTTTCACCTCAAGAGTTGAAGAAACCTTGATGCAGTGGGAGGTTACGAACCCGCCTGATCGCTATCTGGGTTTCATGGAAATCCTAGCTATGGTGGCAGATGGCGACATTAAGGATACGTTGTCTTATCAAAAGGCAATAGAGCATGTTGACCGGGATGAATGGGTCAAAGCCATGAATCTCGAGATGGAGTTAATGTACTTTAACTTAGTATGGGATCTTGCAGATTAGCCTGATGAGGTAAGACCTATAGGTTGTAAATGAATCTACAAGCGCAAACGAGGTGCTGATGGGAAGGTGCAAACCTTCAAGGCTCGACTTATGGCAAAGGGTTATACCCAGGTGGAGGGAGTCGATGATGACGGGCAGAAATGCACGTCATTATAGGCCTTTTATTTAGAATTACGAATCCTGTTAAGTAGAAGATGTGGCAATTATACTAAGAATTCATGAAAAAACGAGCTTATGTCGATCGGTATTAAGAATCTCGGCTAACCCACTATTATGCGTTATTATGCGTTCAATTGTTTATTTTTGTAGCAAACGCAGAAATCGATCGCATGTACCGAAGACAGGCTATCGCAAAGACGATCGCATGTGAGGAATCTCTCCATCGCAAAGGCGAATGCATACATTCTACGCATAGATGTTGCGGCCATTAACCACATGTGTCCATCGCATAGAAGTTGCGGCTACAGAGTAATAACCATAATAGAGGGATGAGCGCAAGGGTGGTGGAATGCATTGATACTTCGAGAACCAAGCATGAACGCATACCTCGGGAGTATCAAAAGTTGATGTTGACATTTCCCTCACCACGCCGTTAGCAGTAGAGATTCAGAGCAGTCCATCACGTCGTTAGCTGCAGAATTTCAGAGAAGGACTATTAATGTTGTCGATAATCAAGCTCTATAAATAGAAGCTGATAACTGGTAGAAATGCCAGTTATTATAAGCCTTTTGTTTAGAATTATGAAGTCTAACAGGTAAAAAACGCAGTGATAATACTTAGAATTTGTGAAAAATTGAGTTTTGCGTCGATAAGCACCTAAAACCTCACTGACCCAATATTATAGTTATTCCATGCCAAAGTGTCTATTTTTATAGCTATCACAGAAATCAAACGCATGTGTTTGTAATAAGAAATCACAGACAAACGCATGCACTGAAGCCAGGCGATCGCAAAAGACGAATACAGACGGCAGCCCCATGCGTCCAATGCATGGAAGTTGTAGTAATCGCATGCGTCCAACGCATGGAGAATGCGGTGAACAAATAGAGATTGCGGCCATGGATTGGCAGCCATAATAGAAGATCGCAAGATAGGTAGAACGCGTTGATAACTTCAGCTAAATTCAGCTCGAACGCATACCTTGGGAGTATTAACAAGATAAGGCGATGTGACAATGCCCATACCGCGACAAAAGCAGCAGTGAGCCATACCTTCATCATTATAACTGTCGGCGTCCTAATTCTATAAATAGCCCTTGAGACCTTCATTTTGAGACATCCGAGCTTCTGCCTTAAGGCAGAAGTTTATGGTCACAGATGAGAGCTTGAAAGAGATTTTCGGTGAGAATTCTTCATCTCCATAACCTAGACCGAGTGACGATCGGAGCATTCGCCGAAAATAGAGCTCGAGAGAGACATCTCCACAATTCAACCATGGCATCACCGGCAGCCTTGACGCAGAGTCCTTCATCTCCCTTCTAATCTCTGTATTGTATTGCATTTTAGCTTGAGATATTAAGATATTTGGTGATCAATGCAAATCTTAATTCTTTCATTACCATCTTCTTCATCATCTTCATCTCTATCATAGTTTATCTTCAGCATTTATTTATCAAAGTCAATCGCAGGCTTAATCGTGTAGTCTAGAGATAGGACACATGTAGCAACCCACCTTGAGGTGTGCGTTGTGCGAGTATAGTGAGTTAATCCTCTTTTCTTGGTGAAAGGCGTGGCATGCCTATCTATGGGATGCTACATTTCTTGTCTATAAGTTAAGTAGCCACGTCTAACTGCCTGAGAAGGTAAGAGATGGAACGCACTAAGCAAGGTTCGTATTGTTCTTAGAGATAGGCATAATCTTATGCTCGACGTAACTATGCACTATAGAGATATAGTCATGCGGCTGACCACCAAGAGGTGTGATGTGTTAGTGCAACGAGCTGAGATTACTAGGGCGATTTAAGATAGTAAACATTACTATGCGTTATTGGTTGTTGTGTCTCTACTTATTCTCATTGCAAGTCTTCTATTGCTCAATCTGTTTAGTTAGGAGTAGGAGTAGTGTGTAAAACATTTAAACCTTCTTCGCTTTATTTTTATTCTTATTCATTGCCTCAAACACATCACTTCACAAATATTATTGAGTGACAAGTCCCCATGTTTGACCTCAAATTACCCGAGAAACTTGCGTTTATGTTATACTTAGCGCAAGCATAAGAAAACTTGTGATAGGAACGCGTGATCATTGCATGCTAAGATTAATGCATCATCATTTCGACGCATGACCTCAGACGCATGGGAGAAAACACATCAATTATGTCTAACGCATGATTTCATGTTCAAACCCTTCCATCCTTAAATGATAAAAACAAAACAAAACAGAACGCGTCCCTAAATTATCCCAACATGTTTTTGGTGCCGTTGCCGAGGACTTAGTAGCTAATGTTTTGTGAAGTTTTTTTTTGTGTTTTCACAGGCACCCTTTCAATCTTAGACGTATTGTAGATTGTGCGACCATGCTACAAACAATATTTGAAGTATAGGCGATGCGTTGAAAGTCAAATATTGACCTCGAGATAGAAAGGCTATCTGTCGTATGAGTTGGAAGCAGTCTTAGATGCATGTCAACCATCGTGCGTCCAACAATTGCTGGAAGCTCCAATGGTCAGGGCGAGCCCTTGACCCAAGAAGTTGAGAGCCATCTCTTGTATGGGAGACTCTTTACGGTGACAACACTCCAATTTCTCCAGGGACGTCTTATACTCTATCTTTTATACTACTTTCCTAGTTTAGTTTATTATTTTTATTTATTGTTATTTTGGATATACGACTGCTTCCTTGGTTGTGATGCGTTTGCTTCTTGTAGGTGCGATAATAGCCCTCCTCGGTGTGCAGTTACAACGGATGAATCCTCCACATCCTTCAACACATGGCTTCAATCGCATGAACTCTAACGCATTGTCGCATGCATTCTTCTACTTAAGGTTCTTTTCTTGTTATCTTTTATGCACTATCCTTTTGGAATTCTCCTTGTTTGACTGTGGTTCTTTGCGATGAGTTTATAATGGTACAAATAATTCACCACATCCTCTAATTAGTATCGCAAGACACCCCTTACTTTTAATAGCCTCTTCAAATTGTGAAAGTCTATAGTTTTATTATGTGCAAACCTTTGCTCAAGCATTTGTTATTACATTCCTGTTGAGTTTGCTTTTAGCTTGCAGTGAGAATGCTGCCACCCTCTAAGTTTTGGAGGGGGGGGGGTGTAGCGGTCTCGGAGAATTGCATTCATTACATTGCGGTCATTTTCTTCAAAAAAAAATTGAAAATAAAATTTCCACTGACAACGCAATGGGGAAATCCATGTTGATAAGAGTTAAGTTGTGAAAGGAATTTACCCGTAGTTGGATGTCTGCATGACACCCGTGGGGGCAAGCCAAAACGAAGTTAAATCGCTAGGATCGACGCATCAACGCAACTTCTCTGTCTGGCGTAAGCCAACTTAAGCAAGACATGAGTTGAGTTGAATATGGAACGCAACCAAAGTTGGATGCCCGCATGACACACGTGGGGGTAAGCCAAAACGAAGAGTGTAACTAGGTTCAACACTGCATTCGAATAAGTAAACGCATAAGCTTGAATTGTTTTAAACAAACATATTCTCATGAGCTGAACGCAATGTTGCGGAGAATGAATACAAAGTTTTTGAGCAAGGGCTTGCCAAATCTCAACTTAGAAAAGATCTCTTTGAAGAAGCAACCAAGGTAGAGGAGAGCATTACAGCCATGGTTAGAGGTACGAGTTAATTATATTCTGAAAAGCTGGTCATCGCAAAGGAACGCCGAAAGGTCTGTTAAAGTCGACTATAGGGATATTTTCTCACCTGTTGCCCAGTTAAAGTCGATCTGCATCCTTCTGTTTATTGTCGCTTATTATAATTATGAGATATGGAAAATGGACGTCAAGACAACTTTTCTGAATGGCAATCTTCAAGAGACCATTTACATGGTGCAACCCAAAGGATTCATTGCCCAAGGTTAAGAGCAAAAAGTTTGCAAACTGAACCAGTCCATTTATGGGCTGAAGCAACTGTCTCAATCTTGGAACATTCGGTTTGATGCTGCGATCAAATCGTATGACTTTGACCAAAACATTGATGAACTTTGTGTTTACAAGAAGATAGTCAACAATTCAGTAGCTTTCTTCGTGTTGTATGTAGATAATATGCTACTCATTGGGAATGATGTAGGTCTACTGACTACAGTTAAGAACTGGCTAGCGACCCAATTCCAAATGAAATATTTGGGAGAGGCTCAGTTTGTTTTGTGTATATAGATCTTTCGGGATCGTAAGAACAAAGTGCTAGCGCTGTCTCAAGCATCGTATATTGACAAGATCTTGCTCAAGTACTCGATGTAGGACTCCAAAAGGGGCTTACTACCATTCAGGCATGGAGTCACTTTGTCTAAGGACATGTGTCCTAAGACGCCTCAAGAGGTTGAGGAGATGAGACATGTCCCATATGCATCTGCCGTTGGCAGTTTGATGTATGTGATGCTCTGCACTAGGCCAGACATCTATCATGCTGTGGAAATAGTCAGTAGGTATCAGTCTAACCCAGGCTAGGGTCACTGGAACGCAGTTAAGAACATCCTCAAGTATCTTCAGAGAATGAGGGACTACATGCTTGTGTATGGGTCTAGGGATTTGATCCTTACTGGATACATAGATTCTGACTTTCAGACTGATAAAGACTATCGGATGCCCACTTTAGGGTTAATTTTACTCTTAACGGAGGAGCTGTAGTATGGCAGAGCACTAAGCAGGGGTGCATCCCCGAGTTCACAATGGAGGTCGAGTACGTAGCGGCCTGTGAAGCTGCTAAGGAGGCCATTTGGCTCAGAAAGTTCTTGACAGAGTTGGAAGTTGTTTTAAATATGTCTAGACCTATCACCCTCTATTGTGACAATAGTGGTGTTGTGGCAAACTCCAAGGAGTCTAGGAGTCACAGGCACGAAAAACACATAGAGTGGAAGTATCATTTAACCCGCGAGATAGTGCATCAGGGAGACGTGATCGTCACAAAGATCGCCTTGGATCAAAACTTTGCTGATCCATTTACGAAGGCTGTCACAGCTACAGTGTTTGAGGGTCACCTTTAGAGCATAGGTCTATGAGACTGCCTGCGGCTGGACTAGGGCAAGTGGGAGATTTTATTGTACTGGGTTTTTTTTATGCCCTCGTTTATTTTTTTGTACTTAGTTTTGTACTCCCCACTTTGCTTTAGGACAAGTGGGAAACTGTTGGGATTGTGCCCTAAAGTCTCATATCATGTAGTTTGTATACAATTTTGTACGAACGCTTGTGGTGTATAATGTATATGATATTTACTTCACTTCTTAACTTTGCACATTTAGATGTTTTTATTTTACTACAAACTAATAAACTTAAAATCCCTGGTTGTCTTTATGTAATTTAAGCATGTATGTAGTGACATACAAGTGGATCATGTCTTAAGTGACAACCATAATGGTCTGTAGTATATGGATATAGGAGGGAAACCTTATCCTGCTAACGCTACGGATGTGGCCCGCTTTGTGGAATAATTACAAGTGTTGTGACTTGTCACAGATGGTCTGATCCTGATCATTCTTGTAGGGGATATGCAAGCGGGGGCATCCTATACAAAGAGTTTGTATAAGACATCACCACGAAGTGTTAACATCTCGTCATATAACTCCGTTTATGACAGAGACTTTACTTTACTAAGATGACCATAGGTAACATGACCTTAATCCTGAGTGAGTTGGGAAGTCCTACCATTAAGGGCAATCCTTTGATTTGCATGGGTGCGAGTGGCCAGTACGCCGACTCAAACCTACCACTTTGGGGATTCATCTGATTTGGGAGCTGGGAACTCAGCTTCATAAGATGGAGTTCACTCCTTCCCCGGAGCAAGGGTAAGTAGATAGATTGCTCTCTTAAGGGCTGATCCCGAGGTTTGAACAATGTGGTGCCATACACCTTCTCATGACCTGAGAGGTATTCACACATAGTAGGACTATGTTGTATTGTTCATTAGAGGAACCAGTGGAACTTAAGGAGTAAGATGTAAATACGGGGGCAAAACGATAAATGGCTCAGTTGTACTTATGAGTATCTGTGAAGGGTCATCGTACTGGTGATTAGTTATATCTAATGGACATATAAATATATCTATGGTAAGAAGAGTTCAACTGTCAGTCTTTAGTGGAATGTCTGGTTGTTAACGGATGACAGATATCGTGGCTAAAGAGTTTAGTCAGTTATTCACGTACTGAAGCTTCGAGCCATAGGTCCATAAGGTCCCCTTGGTAGCTTGGATACAAGTTGAGAATTAGTTTTTGGGTCAGTTTGAAATGTTTAAATTGACAAGAGGGAGTTCGATTATATATGCTATAATTAACTTTATATATGAGATACATTATTTGGAGGAAATTGGATATAAATATTATTTATATCTAGTAGAGGAAAAATACTATGGTTAATATACAATATGATCAATAGGTTATGAATATAATGCGATTATATTTATTGTCTATTAATTGGACAGTTAAGGGATAATTGGTCGACATCTCTTCTATTTTCATAACGGATGAGTAAGATGAAGAATCACTTTGAGATGCTTAAATAGCTCACGGTGTGTTAAGTATTGGATGCACGAACATAGAGTTGAGGTGTGTCATCACTTAGTAAAATTAGTGTCTATGCGATAGTGTTGAACGATCGCTTACTATACGATAGTATTGAGCAATCGCTTAACGCATACACCCGCGCGCACTATTTACTAAAGGATCATTTACCTTTTTCTAAGCGATCGTTTAGTGCCCGATATTTACTAAATGATTGTATAGATGATTTCTTAGCTTTTCTTACACGATTGTTTAGATGATCGCTTAACTTTTCCTACACGATCGTAAACTTCACCTAAACGATCAAGCATTTTGTCTATACGATAGATGAGCCTGTCTCCCACTTGCTTGATCATTGTATACAATCTCCCTTCCCCCTTCTCTCTACTAAATCTGAATAAAGCCCACCCTTTGGATTCTCAATCTGAGAATACTGAGGTCTCTGAGTGGTGGTGTCGTCTTCGTTTCCTTCTATTCATGTGGAGATTGTTCGAGGTAGACGATTGGGATTTGTTGAACGATAGCTTACCGTTCCAGTGAAAGCGAGATTTTCTCTGAAGAATAAGTCTTCAACAGGTATGATCTCTCGGCTCTAGTTTATTGTTCCTTTAAGCATGCCAGTAATTTAGCGTTATGAATGCATATCTGTATGTTTAGATGTATATGTGGAAATTCTATCACAATGAATTGGAAAGATCCACTTTCGCTCATAGGTACTCTAAAATAAGAGTTCCTTCAGTTGCTTACTTGAAGTTCGAAGCATCACTCGTCTATAGTTAGATAGTTCATCTTCAGCTATAGATGTTCTTCAAGATAAAGTTTAGAAGTTTTGTCGACACTTCTTTAAATTTAGGTTCGGTGGCTTCGTTGATGCTTCTTTAAATTCAAGTTTAAAGTTAAACACATTCTATTATCAATAAAGATGTTATTCAACATTTCTTCAATAAAGTTGTTATTGAATCTTTAAATTGCACTCATACAGTCTAAATCCAATAAACTAAGATTTATTGCTATTATATGAATACTTGGAACTTCATGTAGAGACATAAAAATAGATCAAGTTCGAGTAAATAGCTAAAATGGTCTATAGTATATGAATAAGGTTGGGTTCCTTATTCTGATAACACTATTGGATGCGGCCTATTATGTAGCAGTTACAAGTTGTTGTAAATGTGCTACAAACGAAATGATCCTGATTCATTCATGTATTGACATGAGGAGTGGGGGCATCCTATGCAATGAGTTTGCATAAGATCGGACCAAGAAATAAGTCACTTTTACTTTACAACGTTGTTTACTATTTAAGATTGACTATTTCTCTTAGATGACCTAGGTAACTCGATCTTAATCCTAAGCTAACTATGAACTCCTGTTTATTCGGGATTATCCTTAAATTTGCATAGGTGAGGGTTGGCTCAATAGCGTCGGCTCAATAAACCTCCCGTTTCAAGGGTAAGACCAGGTAGATAGCTGGAGACATAGGGTGCAAGACAGAATTCACGCCTACCCGATTTAGGGATAGGAGAAAGGTTATTCTCTTAAGTACTGAATCAAAGTCTTGAACAAGGTGTCCCACCCTCTCATTGGCTTGCGAGGGATCCGTTTAGTGATTGGATCATAAACCAATTGTTCATTAGAGAATTAGTAGGAACTTAAGGAACAAGATGTAATATCAGGGGTAAAATAGCATATTGACCCAGCTGTTATTACAAACAACCTGTGAAGGGTTGATTTACTGGTTATGATTAAATCATGTGGACACAAATATATCTACAGTGAGAAGAATGTAACTATTGAGCTATAGTGGTATGACTTGATAGTTAACGAATACTGATTAATTCTGTCTAAAGAGTTTTATCTAATTAATCTTATATCATTGGAGCTCATGATCTGTAGGTCCATAAGGTCCCTCTACTAGCTTGTAAAACATGAACACCTTGAATTAATAAATTGAGTGAATTTGGAATGATATCAATTTGAATTGTTCAAATTTAATTTGGGGTTTGAATTTGAATAAGTTCAAATTCAAATTAGGGTTTGTATAATTATATATGATATAATTAAACGTTTAATTGGTTGAAATTAAATGAAATTGGAGAGTCTATAATATTTAAATAATGATTTAAATATTAATTACATGAATAAGATTCATGTTGAAAATTAGATGTGTGATTAATTTAATATTTGATATTAAATTAATTAATTATAAATTGAAAATTAATTCCAATTTTAATTCAATTTGAGAAATCAAATTTTGATTTAATTAAATTATGAATTGATTAAATCATGTTTTAATTCATTTGGAATTAATTGAAATTGGAAATTAGAAATTTGGAAAAATGGATAAAGTGGGGTTTTTCCACATTTTCTCCAAAGAGGAGTAAGATGACATGCATGTCATCTTAGGCCTTTTATTTAGAATTATGAGGGCTGTTAAGCAGAATATGTGGCAATTATGTTAGAAGTTCATGAGAAAATAAGTTTGCGTTGTTCAGCATCAAGAATCTTGGCTAACTCACTATTATGCGTTATTATGCTTTGAATTGTCTATTTTAGTGGACGTAGACGCGGAAACCGGACTACCGCATAGATGATCACATGCGAAGAAACTCTCCATCGTAAAGGAGAATGCATTCGATCAACGCATGGGTGTTGCGGTAATCAGCCGCATGCGTCCATCGCATAGGAGTTGCGATTGTCAAGCGATTGCGGTCATCGTGTAGAAGTTGCGGTATTAAGCGAATGCAGTCACTGCACGATTGTGGCTACACGATAACGCATAATAAAGGGATCAGCGCAAGGTTGGTGGAATGAACACATCAATGCATCTCTCGAGAAAATCAAAAGATGATGTTGACATCTCACCTACCACGCCGTTAGCAGCAGAGATTCAGAAAAGGACTAACGTGCCGCGAATGTCAGAATCAGAGCAGTCCATTAATGCTATTGGTGATCAAGCTCTTTATATAGAAGTCGATGAGCAGAATTTCAGAGGATCCAAGGTTTCGCCTGAGGTTCTCCTTAGAGCGGATCTTTGTGATCCAGGGTTATCCCTGTGATCCAAACAAATGCGTGAGAAGAAAGCTTGAGAGTTCTTCATCTCCTTCTTCCATTCTGAGTGACGATCGGAGCTAGATCTCGAGAGAGTTAGCTCCACCGCTTTTCCATGGCACCACCGGTAGCCTTAACACACATCTGCTGGAAGTAAGACATTGCTTCCAATTGATCATTTCATTTTCTCTTCTTTTCTTATATTGTATTGTATTACATTTTGGGATTAAGAAATTAATACATTATGTGTTCAATGCATTTCTGTGTTTCCTTCGATTCCATCTCCATATTTCTTTACTTAGCATCCTTAACTTTCATTGCATCACTTAGTGAGATTGCTAGAGTATCGCATACTTAGTCATGTGGATTAGAGATATGAAGCATGTAGCAAACCACCGAGAGGTGTGCGTTGCGTGAGTGTGTGAGAAAACCTTATTTGCTTAGTGCGAGGTTGTAGTAATGCCTGTCTATAGGCGGACGCAACGCTTGTCTATGAGTAAAGTCAGCAACAACTAACTACCCGGTAGGGTAATTGGTTGGTCGCATTAAGCAATGTAAGCTATTGTTCACTAGAGATAGGAATAATCTTACGTCAACCAAGTTTATGTGGTTACCTTGTCTTATGAGCGCATCACTCATCATTTAGGCATACTTGAGAGAGTAGTCTAAAATCCAATATAAGACTCGAAAGAGCGGATTGGAATGCATAAGCAAGAATGGGGAACTTAGGAATAAGCTTCGTTTGCTATCACACAGCGTATGCACCCTACGGAAAGGATATTGCATGCGTCCAGGAAGTAGGATATGGTGGTGGTATGTTGTTATCATGCTCATGCGGCGAGAGCACGTGAGCGGGTTATGGAGGTTTAGGCATAGGCTTCTCGGCACTATCGTATATACATTGCATACGTCCTAGAATTAGGCTCAAGTGTGTGTAGCATGATCGCATAGCTTGCGTTGGATGAGGTTGCCTTTGTGGTCAAGCTTAGGGTTGCAATGAAGACATCCTCACATTTTATCTATTCTTCCATCCACTTACTTCCCTTCAAGAGTTGTCGTGTCTCTACCTCTCATTCATATTCTCATTGCGTTGTCTGTTAGTTAGAAGTAGGAGTAGTGTTAGCATAAAAACCCCTCTATCATTCTTTTATTCAACTGCCGCATGCACATTACCGCATACGTCTAGCTACAAGTCCCTGAGTTTGACCTCGGATCAATCGAGAAACTTGTGTTCGCGTTATACTTGGAGTGAGCGTAAGAAAACTTGTGACAGGAACGCATGGTCATCGCATACATTTGTTAATGCATAGTTCACTCTAACGCATGACCATCAACACATGATAATCAACGTGTACATTTAGAACATGCATCGCATATTGTGTTCACATAATTTTAGTTATCAAGTCCTTGACGATTTGGTAATCTAAATTCCTGTCACCAAGGTGTTCCTCCCATATGAACACAAAAATCCCACTTAAATCAGCAATGGAAGCTGGCATTCAGATTCTCGATAAGTGCTTGCATGCTGATGTAATGAAAACCTCCTGAATTGTAAAGAAAGATAGAGTTTTGAAGCTGAAGAAAATAGTTTTCTGAAGTTCATCTTCTTCCTCACAAAAACCCACATTTCTAACTTCACAAATTCACTCAAATTTGAGTTCCACCACTCAAACTCAAGGCTGAGAATAGTAGAGAAGATCTCTTGGTGGTTCACTAACAATTTGGAGTTGAATTGACGTGATGAGCAGCTTGGATTAGGGAGAATTCATCAAAGGTATGTTGAACTTGAAACACACTTTTGATTTTCTGAAATAACATGCTTTAGAACTCAAATTAAATGTAATTAAAGTATTTATTGATTCTGTTTGCTTCCGTTGCATGCTAGCATATCCTATCAATTGGTATCAGAGTGTGATTTAAGTACTCAATTAACGTTAATTTGAGTTTTGGTGGGTGAATTTATGAAATTGCATGTTTATGGACTGATATGGATGTTTTCCACTTTTGGCATTAGATTTTTCTTTGAATTCCAAGTTAAATTTGTAATTCGATCTTGTTTGATGAGCTTAAATGGGTGCTCTAGAGTCTATAATTTATTTGGAGTCATTAGAGTCCGAATTAGGTTGTAATTTGGTGTTTGAAGCAAGCGAGGTTGTGGAGCAGATTCTGGAGAATAGCTTTCTGTCCAGGCAGCGTTGCAACGCTGCTCATAAGCATTGGAACGTTACTCATATTGTTGAGCGAGTTTCAAACCAGACAATCGAGTAAGCGAGTTTTCAATCGACGTCGAGTGTCGAGCATCGTGCAGTGAGTTGGACAGACCGAGCAGCGAGGATTGAGGATTGAACCAGTTTGCTGAGCGAGGACGAACGAGGAGGCTGGCTCGACTAGTTTTCTTTAGGTCCAGTCTGGTTCGACCTCAAATGGTTTTTTGTTCGTCTGGTTCAACCCTATTATGATTTAGTTCAACCATTCTTAGACTGATTCAACCCATTTTGATGCCTTTGAGGTTCGATTCGAGTGGTTTCGGTCCGATTCGGGTTAGTTCGAGCGGTTCTACACCAATTTGAAGCTGTTTTTGGACCGATTTTGTAATAATTTAGTCATTTTGCTTGCTTAGGATGCCAAAGTTGAACCATATCAATATTATTTAAATAATTATGCATGTGATGTATGCTATATTTAAATTTAAATATGTTTGTGCATATCGTATGCCATTTAGATTTAAAATCCCACCATAGGAAGCATGTTACATGCATTATATATATGTTATAAATTTTTATAATATATAGAATGCATGTTTAAGGTTTCAATTGTTTAATATAACTGTTATATTAAATTGGAATGCCTTGATGTATGTTGTGGATGTAATAGCATGTCTAATTTTTATAAGTTGTTATAAAATTGAATTAGACATTAAAATCCATAACGAAGATAAGTTGCATGCTCATGTAGGTTAATCACCCGTTTTAATAAGTTAAAATAGGTCGACATCTTGTAAAACATGGTAACAAACTCAACCGGTATATAATCCTGTCTGAGGCTGGAGGTACTTAAATTGACGGTCTACGGAACACCTCTTACCTGAGGATTATGGCTGAATAATTGAGCGTTGCTAGCCGGTTTTATAAGCGCACGTGAGTGATGTGAGGTAATAAAATGGTTTATCACGTAGACATCGTAGGTTAAATCCATTTATAAGTATTATACTTGGATAAACCACATAGACTTAGGATTGTTTAATTAGTCGAAATGAACCTAAGTATAAATATACCCAAATTAATAATATAACACTTTAGTGGGAGTTTAATAACTTATATAATAACGTTATTAGAACACTTCATTGGGATATTAATAACATATATGATACGTTATTTTTAGCTCTCACATCTCTAGGAGTTCACAATCGAGATTTAAGTGGTACTTTGTATCACCCTGGGAGTGACCTCCATTCGGAAAGTATTTGCATAAATCAAAGATTCAGATGAATAAGGGGAAGTTGTTCAAATAAAAATCAAGTATATGATACATTTGATTTCAACTTTCATGTCCCTACGAAGTTCACATCGTGAGATTCATATAACGCTTCGTGTCACCTTGGGAGTGACCTCCATTTGGAAAGTGTTTGTATGAGTCAAGAGCAAGGTGAATGGCGGAAGTAGTTCATAGTAAGTGGGTGAAGGATATGTGTCAATGTGTCCTGCAGTCTCTTCCTTTATTTTGGACTATGAGATTCCTATGTTGCACCTACTGGTTTGCTTTAGGCGGTCCTTGCTAGTCATTTAACGATGGCTATCCCCTCGGAGGGATATAACATAGGATTCAGAACAACTCAAACTCCAGAAATGGATAGGATTTCTTAGGTCCATTCCCAATCTTGACTCTCCACTTCGGTAGCATCGTTGTGGCCGATCTCTGAGGTCTGAAAACGGAGGGTTACACTTACAAAATTACTAAAGAGTTAGTGATTTCTAACCGAAAACAGTAACTAAATGACTATAGGAATAAGAGTTATTCTGGAGATAGTGCTTGGTCGAAATTGTTTTGCTTTAGTGAAGGAGTATTTGATTGCCCCTTAGTAGCACTTATTCTGACTCATTATAGTATCGTTGCAAATAAATAATGGTTATGGGTTATTACTTGTTTTGCTAAAACGTGATTTTGGATTTAGGTGCAATTTTACTAAATTAGGATTTGTTTATATATTTTTAGCATGTCGAATTCTTCTAGAATACTCGCTTCTGAATTAGTTGATGGTAAAATCGAATCAACGTATAAATTACTAGCAATTGATGGTTTTAAAAGAGTTTTAATAGAGGATTATCCTCTATCTCCCAATTCATCTAAATTTTTGAACGATATAGATGAGAATGTAAAATTTGAACAACAAGATAAAAATGATTTACTTGTTTTCGAAGCATGTTTAGTGGAAAACGATAAAACCTGGATAATAGATTCAAGTGCCGCTAATCATATATGTACTTTCTCACAGGAAACAAGTTCATGGAGACATTTGACAGAAGGCGAAGCAATCTTTAAGGTAGGGACCGAGGAGGTTGCTTCAACTAAAGTAGTGGGAGATATGAAGTTATTTATAGGACATAGATACATTTTACTTTAAAATATTCATTACATTCCTTCTATGAAAAGGAATTTAATATCTATCTCTTGTTTATTGGAACAAAATTATAAGGTTTCTTTTGAAAATGATGAAGTGTTCATTACTTCAAAGAATATAAAAAAAAAATTCGCAAAATTAGAAAATAACTTGTATTTGTTAAAACCAATTGAGGTAAAGGCTGTTTTGAACATGGAGATACTTAAAACAACTGAAACTCATAATAAGAAAAGGAAAGTCTCTCCAAATTCCTATCTTTGGTACTTGAGATTGGGTCACATAAATCTCAATAAGATTGAGAGATTGGTTAAGAACGGTCATCTAAATAAGTTAGAAGACAGTTCATTACTACCTGCAAATCCTGTCTTGTGGGTAAAATGACTAAAAGAACTTTTTCTAGAAAAGGTCTTAGAGCCAAAGAACCCTTAGAGCTGGTACATTCGACCTTAGTGGTCTTATGAATGTTAAAGCTAGAGGAGGGTTTGAATATTTCATCAGCTTCGTAGATGACTATTCAAGGTATGGACATATTTACCTAATGCACCAAAAGTCCAAAACATTTGAAAAGTTCAAAGAGTATAAGGTTGAGGTTGAGAGCCAATTAGGTAAAAAGATTAAAATACTTCGATCAGATCGAGGTGGCGAGTATATGGACTTGGAATTCCATAACTATTTCATAGAACATGGAATCCAATCTCAACTCACAGCCCCTGGCACACCTCAAAAAAATGGTGTGGCAGAAAGGAGAAATAGAACCTTGTTGGACATGGTTCGTTCCATGATGAGTTATGCCCAGTTACCAAATTCTTTATGGGGACACGCAATTGAAACTGCAGTGTACATTTTAAACATGGTTCCCTCGAAAAGTGTTTCTAAAACACCTTACGAGCTCTGGAGAGGACGTAAATGAAGTTTAAATCAATTTAGAATTGGGGTTGCCTAGCATATATGTTAGTGCAAAATCCTAAAGTTGAAACGTCGTTCAAAAGTATGCCTATTTGTAGGCTGCCCTAAAGAAACGAAAGGTGGTAACTTTTACGATCCCCAGGAAGATGAAGTGTTTATGTCGACAAATGCAACTTTCTTGGAGGAGGACTACATGAAGAATCATCAATCTCGCAGTAAGCTAGTAATAGAAGAAATGTCCAGAGAAACACAAATGTATCAATAAGAGTTGTTGACAGAGCAGGTCCATCAACAAGAGTAGTTGATGAAATTGGTACTTGACATCCTTCATAAGAGTTGAGAATGCCTCGTCGTAGTGGGAGGGTTGTGCAACAGCCTGACCGGTACATGGGTTTAACTGAAACTCAAGTCATCATACCAGATGGTGGCTTAGAGGATCCATTGACTTTCAAACAAGCAATGAATGACGTGGATAAAGACCAATGGATTAAAGCCATGGACCTTGAAATGGAGTCTATGTACTTCAATTCTGTCAGGAATCTTGTAGATTAACCTGAAGGGGTAAGATCCATCGGTTGAAAATCGATCTACAAGGGAAAATGAGACCGAGCTGGTAGGATACAGACCTACAAAGCAAGACTTGTGGCAAAAGAGTTTACCCAAAGAGAGGGGTTAGACTATTAAGAAACCTTCACTCCGGTTGCCATGATAAAGTCAATAAGAATACTCTTGTCCATTACTACATTTTATGATTATGAAATTTCGCAAATGGATGTTAAGACAACCTTTCTGAATGGCTATCTTGAAGAGAGTATGTACATGTCTCAACCAAAAGGGTTCATTGAACAAGGTCAAGAACAAAAGGTTTATAAGCTTAATCGATCCATTTATGGGTTGAAACAAGCATCTAAATTCTGGAATATGAGATTTAATACTGCGATCAAATCTTACGGTTTTGAACAAAATATTGACAAACCTTGTGTTTACAAGAAAATCGTTAACAAAATTGTCGCCTTTCTAGTATTGTATGTTGATGATATTCTACTCATAGGAAATGAAGTAGAATTTATAGCTGATGTTAAGAGATGGCTAGCTACACAATTCCAAATGAAAGATTTGGGAGCAACACAGTATGTTTTTGGGATCCAAGAACAGAACTTTAGCATTATCTCAAGCATCTTATATAGACAAGATGTTGTCTAGATATAAAATACAAAATTCCAATAAAGGAACATTGTCTTTCAGACATGAAATTCATCTGTCTAAGGAACAAAGTCCTAAGATACCTTTAGAGGTTGAGGATATGAAACGAATTCCATATGCATTAGTAGTAGGGAGTTTAATGTATGCAATGTTGTGTACTCATCCCGATATATGCTATGCAGTTGGAATAGTTAGCAGATTTCAGTCCAATCTTGGATATGATCATTGGACTGTCGTTAAAAATATTTTCAAGTATCTCCAGAGAACGAGAAATTATATACTCGTGTATGGTGCTAAGGATCTGATCCTTACTGGATACACTGATTCTGACTTCCAGACCGATATAGATTCGAGAAAATGAAGCAGTATGACTCAGAAAGTTTCTAACGGATTTGGAAGTCATTGAAAATATGCACCTATCCGTCACCCTCTATTGTGATAACAGTGGAGCAGTTGCAAATTCAAAGGAACCTCGAAGCCATAAACGAGGAAAGCACATCGAGCGGAAGTACTATCTCATCAGGGAGATTGTACACAGAGGAGAAGTGATCGTCACGCAAATAGCCTCACAAGACAACTTAGCTTATCCATTTACGAATGCCCTCTAGGCTAAAGTGTTCGAGGATCACCTAGTAGGACTAGGTCTACGAGATATTTGTAAGTAGGACAAGTGAGATATTTTATGGGTATCTGATGCCCTAGTTTATTATATTTATTCTTTTTTTTCTCTCAGTGTAACTCGACACTTTTTCTTTTGTAAGTAGGGTACGTGATTTTAACAACCTGAATATATTTTTTTTAATCATATCTGCTATATTTAAAAAAGTGATTGGATACTAATTTAAATTAGCTATATAATGCAATTCTCTCTTTTTTTTTCTTTTTTTTTTTTTTTAAAATCACTTTTCAATTTTCTTCTTAATCGCATATCTACCTAGTTTTAAAAGCAGTTTTCCTAAACTTTTATCAAATAATTTAGACTAAATAAAATATCTTGCAATTTAGAAGTTTTTAAACAATTAACTTATTAAAAAAAATGTTGAACGCTAATATAAAAATGGTTAAAATAATAGATCTGCTTTGAACATTATCGCTAAATCACGACTTTTGTATTATTTTACAAAACATTAGATGTGCACACGTGATTTTAAAAAAGATTAGAATGTTCATAATGATGATTTAAATTAATAAATGAAGAACAACTATCAATATATTTTATGTGAATCATGGAATTAATTATTTTCACGTTCAAAAAGATGAGAGACTATAGGATAATAACATTAATTTTACTTTTTCTTTTCTTACTTCTTGTTCGTACTTAAATTGGAATAACATTTATTTGTTTTAACTTTATATAACAATTATTTTTACCATATCAATTTATCATATAATTTAAAGAAATAACAAAAATATAATTTACAATTTAAACTATAAACATTATAAATAATTAACTAATAAAATTAATATATTAATTATCAATATATAAATAATTAAAATAATATGTATAATTTAGTTATTATAGCTAAGCCACAATAAGTCTAATTTAAACTTATTAAACGATTTTATCTATTTTTATATTAAATTTGAAATTTTATCAATACTAATTTACTGTCATATGTCAGTTGAATTTTTCTAAAAGCATGACTATCCACATTATATAAAATTCAAAAGAAGACTTAAACTAGTCTAAAATTTTAAAACGAAATTAGTATTAAAAAAATATCCAGAATTCTACTTTATTCTCGGTTTTACATGTTTTTGTGACGAGATTAATTTAAAAACATAAACAAAATAAAATATGGACACCATTGGAGGTTGAGATTCCACGTTGGTAAGGAAATTAGAAGGCATAATGGAATTTGGAATACCAAAAAGGAGACAATTATAAGATTACACGGGGGTGATGGTAGAGGGGCTTAAGCTCACAGCAAGTTTTATTGATGGATTCGTACAGTGACCCACTGTAAAGCTTGAGATAGCAAGGCGTAAATGTAGAGAACTGTACGCTGAGTTGCAATCAATCCGTGGACTATTATTGCAAAATGGTCTAGTAATTGTCGGATTATTGTTTGATTATTGCAGGTAAGTCTTTGGTCGAACTCCAAATCAGGCATCTTGACCCTTTATCGTTAACTCTAAATGATCCTTCTATTTTCATGAACTTGTTATAACCTGTTGATTCTAAATTTTGACCAAACAAGTGTACCTAATTTCGACGGAACAACAACCGTAAATTTGTATTTTAGGGGAAGAGAGTTCGCCTCCAAACAAAGAGAAACCTAGACATTAGTGTGGTGTAAACTACAACCACTCCAATACTTAAGTCAGAGGGTTAGAGGTACTAAGAGTATTTGATGTTGGATGGAGAACTTACTTGTCTTTCATGTCCCTCTCTGTCTTATTTATAGGTTTTGAGCCTGCTTCTGTTCCTTATTCTTGGGGGTTCTGACTGAGCTACCGGTTCAAGAATTCCCTTTTGAGCTGAGGCCGACCAACCCAACATCCTTACCTAGAGTACTTTTGGGGTTTCGTCCATTCCCGTTATACTAGCCTGAACAACTTTGGGTCGCTTTTGATGGGCTCAATCGAGGCTGACCAGACCCATTCCCTTTCGGTCTCGTTCTCTTCTTCTTATTTTGTTGTTTATTTACCATTCTACCCCTGGTTCTAGAATCCACCCACAACATAACCTATCCTTCTTGTTTTGTTTTCTTGTGTACGAACAACTACGTTGAGTAACTTATGGTTGTATGAATGGTTTTAAAATATAACTACTTATTTACTAAATCCATGGTGTATGAAATTTGAATTTCATTTTGAAATTTTTTTTGTGTACAAAGTGGTTAAAGTTCATGAAGTCAGGATTTAAATAATATCACTAACTTATGTGATATGATGTAAAAATCAGATATAAAAAACTGTCAAAGTAATAATAATAATAAAAACAGTCAAATCCATTCAAACCCAACTCTACAATCCAAACACAGTAATCAGAAACAAAATGAATTCAACCTTGCAAACCCATCTTAATCAGATTTCCAGTAATATTAATTACATTTTAGCTTTCCAAGCCACTTCAAAGGGCATCATCCAATTGTTCTTTGTCCTTTATATATTCCATTTATATATAATCTATGACCGTCCAAATCAAAAAGTTTCTAACCGACTTTTGATATATATTGATAGAATCTAATTTTT
This sequence comes from Benincasa hispida, assembly GCF_027475165.1. NCBI lineage: Eukaryota > Viridiplantae > Streptophyta > Magnoliopsida > Cucurbitales > Cucurbitaceae > Benincasa > Benincasa hispida. The sequence goes on along the minus strand of NC_143484.1, from coordinate 47,608,935 downwards.
GACAAATATCAATTTATGCCCCTGAACTTTAGAGTTATATCAACTTAAACCCTAAACTAACAATTATGTCAATTTAAACTTTGAATTTTGGGTTGCTCAAACTAATAATTATATCAATTTAAACCGAATTTTCATAACTATATTAATTTAAACCTTGAATTTTCATAAGTGTATCAATTTACACCTTCTTTCATATTTAGTATGGAAAAATATCATTGCAAAACTTTTAATTTTTACAATTAAACTTATAAATTATTATAAGTGAATCAATTTATAACGTTTATTAGAATTATATTTGAAAATCATCAATAAATAAATTCTTAAACTTGTGTAGATTTTTATAAATGTCAATTCAACAAAATTGACTATTATAATTTGAATAGACACTTTTCAAATAAATCTTAATTCAAAGTCTAAATTGATTCACTTATGTAAGTTTAGATATTTAATTGATAAAATTACAAGTCTTACATGAAATTTATATAAATAAAACAAGGAAGGTGTAAATTGTTACAATTATTAGTTTGAGGTATAAATTGATATCATCCCCAAAATTTAGAGTTTAAATTGATACCATTATTAGTTTAGAGTTTATATTGATATAATCTCAGAGTTTAAGGGTATAAATTGATATTTATCTATAATTTTTCGATTACAAATTAGAAATTTAAATTCTTCAACTTATAAAACACAGAACTTTAAATTTAGACGCGTATGCATAATTTAATATCAGAGTTATGAACTAAACATAACATTGCATATGGATATGAGATTGAACTATTATTTGACAAATAGATTAATTCATATACTTATTTGGTTAGAGAGAGCAAAGGGGAGAGTAGATGTATGAATTGATATTAATGTTGGTGGGTGGGTTAGACTTTATGTTAAGTGAGGGGTATTGTGGTAAAATGTCTTGAATCATGGATTTAAGATATTGAGTAGATGATTTTTTTCAAAAATATTTAATATATCCCCAACTTTTAATTTTATGTCTAATAAATCTATAATATATTTAAAAAAAGAAATTTTCAATTTCGTATTTAATACATTAATGAATTTATAAAAGTATTAAAGTTTCATAATTAAATTTATAATTTAATTAATTACTTTTAAATTATTTAAAAATATGTTTCAAAAGTGATTTTTGAACCGATAAAAACAATTTTAATGATTTCAATCACTTATAAAAACATATTTTGTAATTTTTTTTTCAAAACTCGGAATCTTTACTCTCTTAGAAAATGATAATAATAATAAAATAATTGAAATTGTCAATGTGAAATCAATTTATGGACTTTGATTTCATAATACAACAATATTTATTTATAACCAAGATAAACACATCGCTGTTATTATTAGTCTAAAAAATCATATATATATTTCTAAATTTAGGATTTAAGAATTTTTTTTTTAAAAAAATCATTTTTATTTAAATGTTTTTGATAAAAGTTGATTAGAATACACTTGAAAAACTATTTTGAGTGGTTTCCAAATATTATAATTTTCTTTAAAATAACTTATTTTTCAAATTAAATACTCGAAAGTATATTTAAAACATACCTTTAATGTTTAATTTATTTATACACAACGTGCAAATTTGAAACTCCTAAGCTCCAATGCTCTTTAATTTTTGTCAATGTTGGGATGATCTTACTAGTCAAAATGGTTGATTTAAATGCCTACAATATCGAGTTTAGGGGAAAATGCAAATGTTGGCATGATTAGTGGATTCTATTTTCTTTCACACATTAACATCAATTGCTCTTTCATCAACCAACCAAAAGAAAAAAAATGATCAAACTTAGTATTTTAAGCATGATATTTTGACTGTGCCACAAAGAATTTAAATAGCTTTATTAATCCAATGGGTTAATATGTATTTTTGACCAAAAAATTAGGTGTTTGAATATCTCCACCTTCCATTTATTGTGTTATAAAAACAGAATAAAACAAAATAAATAATTTAAATGGGTACATACATAATATTTCAACATATCTGGCAGGAACATAATCGACAGATGCATGGAGGTCGATCGAGGTCGATGTCTGCTTTGTTTCACTTTATGGTCTCTACGGTTCGTGCTCGAGCCGCTATCTTAGCGGGTTGATCTTCTTGGTCTTATCTAGTGTGTTTACGGATGTTTTTCTTCTTTTTCAACTTGTCATTGCTTTTTGTTTTACTGTTGTCTCTAGTTGTGAGATTTTGATTTTTTTCTCTGGCTTTCTCCTCGGTGGTTTGAGGGTTTATGCATTTATGTTTTGGTTATGATCTGGTTTTATCTTGTTACTTTGTTTGTGAAATTGTTGTCCTATCTTTTTTTTTGCTTTGTTGCTTTGATGTCTTGATCCCGGATCCGGGCTGTGGGATCCTCTTGTTGTTGTATAATAATATCACCTATTCTAAAAAAAACATGTAAATAATCCATGCTCCCTGGATAAGTTTTTGATTTTTTGTTTTAAAAATTAGATCATGTTTAATAATCATTTCGATTTTTGTTTTTGAAAATTAAGCCTATGAATACTATTTACTTAATCCAAATTTCTTTATTTGTTATCTGTTTTTTACCAATAGTTTTAAAAATCAAGTCAATTTTGAGAACTAAAAAGAAGTAGTTTTCAAAAAGTTGTTCTTATTTTTGAAATTTGGTTAAGAATTCAACCCTTGTATTTAAGAAGGACACAAATCATTGCAAGAAATAGGGACAAAATGGACTTAATTTTTAAAAATAAAAACAAAAAAAATCAAATAATTATCAAACGGGACTTAAGCTTTTCAAAGCTACTTATCCATATCAAATTTTGAAAACTTGAAAGAGTGTAAACTATCCTTTGTTGACTTAATAATAAATAGAGGACATAATTAACTTTAAAACATGATTAAGAGAGTTATGTAGTTTAATCCATAGTGATGACATTAAAAAATTATGTGATTTTAATGTAAAAACAAGTATTTAGTTGATTAAGATACTGATTTTTCTTATTCTATTTAAAGTAAATTAATTAGTTTTAAGAAAATACTTGGTGCACCCATTTAATTTTCCAATCATTGTTTGCTAAGTACATGGTAAATTTTTCTTATTTTTTTTTTCCTTCAAATATTTAATTATTATTTTTATGTATATTATAAGAGTGAAATATAGAAAAATAGGTGTATTTTGTGAATGCAAATTTTGCAACCAACGGCAGTAGCAAATTATTTGCAAATATTACCGACTTAAATTCTTCCCATGTCATCTTATCCCCAAAATATTTGCCAAATTTCTTCTCGAAATATCAAATAAAATAACAATATCACCTAATAAGGGGGAAAACAATATAGACACGAAAGCTTGAAAGCCACAATTTTGGGTCAAAAGGAAGGAAACAAGAAATTAATAAGTTCGCTTTCAAGTTAAGAAAAAAATCATCTGGTCGTGCAATCACATGTTATGACCAAGAATCTCAATGGAGAATAATGTGTCATTAATATTATTGGTTCACATAGAAACGAAACTGGTTTGATAACGATTCTGATTTTAATTTTAATTTTTTTATTTTTGGAAGTTATGTTTATTTTCCTCGAATTTTCAATGATGGTTTTCACATTTTTTTAAAGAAACATTTGAAATTTTTAATCAAATTTTAATAACAAAAAAGAAATTTTAGTACAACTTTTTTAATCAAAATAATAATATATAAATTAGTGTTGATATCACAATACAATAACTTACATGTAGAAGTAGTATTTATATAAGCTTAATTTTCAAATACCAAAGATTAAAAAATTAAATGGTTATAGATAAGCCTTCATCATTTGGTTTTAACTTTTTTTTGACATCTTATTTTTTCTTTATTATTATTATTTTTAATTCAACCACATGTATAGTAAAGATTTGAACCTTTCATCTTTTCTTTGTAAATATTGTAGTATATTTGATTAGTTAAGCTATGCTTAAATTTTTTTTCTTTTCATAAAGGCAGGACATGAGAATTTAAACCTTCAATTTCAAGAAGAGCTGTCCTCATATTAACCTAATTTACCACACACGCATGTGCACACAGACGTGAATTAAGGAGCAATTTCTCTACTTTCTCCTCTACTTTCTCTAACTATACAGACGTGAATTTTTTCTTGCATAGCTGCATTCTCAGCTCCCCAATCAGACGAATCCCAAAATGTTAGACATATTGAGTCAGCGAACTGGCCATTTTCACCCCTGCAAATCAAAGGATTGGATTCATAAGCAGGAGTTCATAACTCACTCAAGATTCAGGTTAAATCACCTATGGTCATTCTAGTGAAATGTAAGTTTCTTCTATCAATGGTGTTATATAGTGAGACTATTTATTTCGTGGTCCAGTCTTTTAAAAACTCTTTGTATAGAACATCTTCATTTACATGTCTCGAGTCCTATTCGTAGTTTCACAAGGATTAGGTACCCTTATCCATCTACTACATGTTTAGGTTATCGCTTGAACATGATCCATCTATATGTATCCACATATATGCTCAAGTTAATCTTAGTTTATTGGTTTTGTGGGTTAATGCTACTAAATGTCAAATAAAATACCTTAGATTTTGTTAAATAAATAAACTTTTTGTACATTACAATTACAAACTACCGAACCACTGAGATTTAGGGCATCAACCCCAACAATAATAACATACCTTAATTATTATTTAATGGAGCAATTCTTTTATAATTTTTCAAATGCAGTGACTTTAGGAGGAAAAAAAACAAATTAAAGCAAAATTTTTATATAATTTTTTAAATCAACCTTCTTGTTTAAAGGAAACAATGGTTGGTTATTTATTTATTATTTTTATAAAAATTACATTTTATCCTCTAATATCTTATTCACAAAATTGTAAATAAAAAAGGAATAATTAAAATAGGAGAAAATATACCTTATATTAGGGAATAACCGTAAAATTATTTTATTTAGTAATTCAAAAAGAAAAGGGAAAAAGAGCCTAGTAACATACCTTGTATTAGTTGACGCCATTTTATTCTGTCAACGACAAATAGGAGAAAATTTATATTACAAACCTAGATTCGAAAAAAGAAAGAAGATTAAATTAATATCATTAATCTCTCCCTAAATATGTTCTAACTCCTCCCTCCATATCTCAATTTTCTTCTAATTATCTTATCCATATCTCCATCTTTCTTTTTTTTTCTTTTTTATTTTGCATCTCGAATATCTTTGATTTCGAAGAGAATAATTAAAATACATTATTTTTTAAATTGGATTGCCATTCTTATTTTCAAAAAAATTGAGTTTCTTTATTACATTGTTAAGGGAACATCTTAAAAAAAAATTTCAAAGGAACACTAAAAGGGAATGAAAATACAAATTTATTATATTTTATTAATTTAAGAGAGAGGAAAAAATAATCCATTAACATATCCTTATATAAGTTGAGCGTACACCTATAGATTTATTCTATCACTAACAAATAGAAGGAAATTTATATGAATATAGTAATAAATATAGAATAAGACTCTGAAAAAGAATCATAATATTAAATTAATTTAATAACTTCTCCCTATATATTTTCTAACTCCTCTCTCCATATTTCTATCTTTCCCTAATTATCTTGTTCATATCTCTCTGTCCTATTTTTTCAATATATATATATATAAAATGCCAAAAAAATTCGAATTGCCATATATAATTACAATAACAAATGCTTTCCATGAAATTGAAGTCATCAAACATAAGAAACAACGGAGTTCCGATCTCTCTGTACAACGACGCGACTCTGAATTATCAGGATCAAGCCATCGGTATCGTCCAAGATTCGATCTTAACATCTGGTATCAAGTGTATCAGATTTACATCAGTAGTGTATCAAGTATATCAAGGGGTATCAAGTATACTTTAATAGTGTATATCAAGTGTATCGCAATATCATCAAGTATATCAAGTGTGCATCAAATGTATCAGGTGTATCAGGTGTATAAAGTGTATTAAGTGTATTAGCTGTATCAAATGTTTATAAAGTGTATTAGGTGTATTTGGACATTTTTGACATTTCTCATTTAAAATCATGGGTTAAACTTGTTTTTTTTGCTATTTTTGTAAAATTAAGAAGTCTAGACTATGGGCCTAATATTAATAACTTGTTGTTGTCCATTTTGCAAGTGTTTTTATTTTTTTTTTATCTTGATAGATCTTCATAAATTAAATTTAGCTCTTAATTATCTTTGCTTTAATTAATTATATGTAGTTGATCACAAATTGGGAAAAAGTTAACAATGATGGAAATTTTGCTTGATTACATATTTCCAAATTTGTATTTTTCCACGCACATTTCTACCTTAATTTTTTTTTGTTTAAATAATATGTGAAAATACAAACCTACATTTTTATTTATAACACTATCAATAATCAATTGAGACATATTCAAGCTCACTTCTACAATATGTTTTTTTTTCCTTCTAAATTTCAAAACTATTATTTTGAATGCCATGTAAATAAAGTATCATACTCGATAGAATAAAAAATTGTATAGTTTTTTTTTTTTTTTATTAAAAGAAAAAAATAGTCAGAACTCAAAATTGAACTATAACTAGATTTATCCAAAGTATTAATCAACAATTAGTTTAATTTTGATGAGGAAGTGATTTGAACCACAAATTTCACCATCAATCAGAATCAACAGAGTTCATTAAAAGAAAAATGGTCAATCTTAGAAGGGACATTTCTTATCCAATCCCTAAAATCATCTCTCTATATCATAGAGTTATCAAGAAGATAAGAGAAAAATGTTCAAACCGAAACCTATCAATAGAGACACTCCTTTGAGACATAATCAATCAATTAGGCAGCTAGAATGGATCAATCACATCTCGGATCCAAGTTTGGGATAGGCATGCACAATCTAAAATAAGCATCACAATCAACAATGGAATACATTTATCTACATCCAAATACATTTATATTTGGACTTTTCACTCTTGGCAACTGAATTATAGGTTCAAATACTATTTTGATTATTTATGGTGACCCATTCAATAAGATTATCAGTTTGGGTCTCAAGTTTCTTATTTCCAGTTTGTAATAAACATAAATTGTTAGACGTATTTTAAATAATAATACGTATAATTAAAGTATAGACTATGTATGTGGATTAATACTTATTTTACTAGATTGGACCATGTTAATTAAGACCCTAGATTTCTAATTGAATTTGAACTTTATGTTTAGAAACTCATTCCTAATTAATTAGGGTTTAATAGGACGTTAATTGAACTAATATATAAAAAGACCTTAAGACTTTGGTCTCCAGTATATCAAGCACTTAGTCTCTCTTTAATCCCATCTAGAGAGAGATTCCACTCAAGACATTCGGAGTTTTGGTTGAGAAAAACAATGGAATCCGATATATTATTCTTGATAATTTAGCATGAATGTTCCTAAAGTTATATATCTATTCAATATAGATTTAAAGTAATTATGCTAACAAGTGATACTAGAGTATGAATTTCATATTAGATTGCTAGTTGATGTTTGTTTACATTGATATTGTGATTCAACTTTGATTTTGGTTAAAGTATTTAAAGATTATTTTTTAAAAAAAGAGGGAGAAAGAAATCTCCCTTGCGGCGCGAACGACATAGCAAAAGAAACCCACCGCCGGCCGTGGGTATCACTGGCGGTAGCATGCGGCTTGGGAAGAAAAACAGCGGCCATCTCTTCTCAGTTTAGTGGGCTTCTGTCCATTAAAAAAAATCAAATATCTGAATTATGTGGTTTTTATTTATTTATTTTAATTTTGATAATATTGATTGAATTTGGTAGTTTTAAGGCTAAAATTGATCGAAGATCTTCTATTTTTCAAGTATTAAACAATCGAAATTAATCAATCCGGTCGGTAATTCCTAAATAATCAAAGAGTTAGTTGAGAACCTATTTAATTGGTCAAGTTTGTGAATTTAAAATCTAGTTTTTAAATTTGAATGAAGTTGTGGACATGAGAACAATCATGCAGGAAGGGCTGACGCATGATTTGAAAAAGGAATTGATGATTGTATGTGTGATAGCATCTACTATACCAGGAATATCAATGAATCCGATTATTGAAATTGCTCAGGATATTCTTTTTTAGTTTAGCTTCTAGAATCTATTTCTTAGTTCAAGATCCCTCTTACTAACTGGAATCAAAGAATTAGTAGATCAGTTCCGCCCAAAATGGGAATGGGCTAGGGTTATGACCTTATAATCTATAATCTGATGATCGAGTCGATTCCATGATTTTGTTCATAACCCTAGCCCATTCCCATTTTGGGCTATTCTTTGAAGAATTTTCATTGATTTCAATTTTTTGTTGGATTTTCATTGATGTTCTTAGTTTATTAATCAATCCGTTATGTTTTGCCAACGATTCTTGTTTGATCTTGTTGGTAGTTCTTGATCTTGATTATTGATAATTGAATGAATTTAAATCTAGCTTTTAAATTAATAAGTTTTGTGAATTTGAATCTAAAGTTTTATTGATTATTCAAGTTTAAATTAGATTAATATATTGTGAATTTAAGTTTAAATTTGATTAACTATGTTGTAAATTTAAATTTAAATTTGATTAATGATATTTGGTGATATTCACATGTTTATGTTACTTTAATTATATTACGTTTATGCAATTATTGGATGAATTTTGGTAAAGACTATTTGGTGTTCTTTTTCTATTATTTTTGTACAATAATATTGTCATTTTGGTGTCTTATATTTTAAATTGGATTTGTTAAAATAATATATTACCAAAGTAGCCTCCGGTATCTAGTTTAGTTTAAATCTACAATATAAATGTGCATGTTGAACGAGAAATTTTGGACTAATAAAAAACTGCCACATCATTCACTAAATTAATGACGAAATTTCAAATCATCAAATTTGGGACCAACAAGGAGGTGTCATATATGCCAAATTGAAGTTGAAGACAAATTTCAATGACGCCACATAGTTTTATCATGACCGTTGAATAAGATAAGATTGATTTGACCCAATTTGATATTATTATTTGGGTTAAAAGTCAAATTTAGCCCATAAATAGGCTTAACCAAAATGTCAAATAAGGCCCAAATCGAATTAGTCAGGCCCATGGACCGATCAAGCCCAAGCCCATGAAGTCCAGCAGAGAACTCTATAAAGAGGGGAGTTTTTCTCATTTGCGAGGGTCAGCAATTCTATACTCCAGAAAGCTTATAGAGAATCATCTACAATCAGAAGACTCATTGACTCCTGAAGCTGACCACGCCTGAAGGCTGAAGTCATTCGAAGATACAAGCATTCTGAAGACTGAAGTCCTTTGAAGATGCAAGCATCCTGAAAACTTAAGTCCTTTGAAGATACAAGCATTTTGACCACGCTTGAAGACTGAAGTCATTTGAAGATACAAGTAATTCTACATTCAGAGAGCCCAGAGAGAATTCATCAACAAGCAGAAGACTCCCGAGACTCCTGAAGCTGCACTCCTAGAAGTTAGAAGACCCTTGAAGATACAAACACTCTTCCAAGACTTCTACTTCAAGAACGTACGGTGTTTTTTCTTCTTCAAGTCAAGCACATCCACCCAACCGAGAGAGAATTAGAGGATCAAGTACTAGAGATCGAACCATATCGCATCAAATCAACTTCAACATCAACACCAACTCAAGTTCAACTCCATGAAACAAGTTTCTTCGGAAGCCTCATGCGAACACTAATCCTCCAAGAAGATCATGAAACCCAAAGGCCGATCATCCAAGAAAATCATCAATCCGATCATCCAAGAAGATCAACAAGCCCGAAGGCCGATCATTCAAGAAGATCAACAAGCCCAAAAGTCGATCACCTAAGAAGATCAATAAGCCCGAAGACCGATCATTAGATCAACAAGCTCAAAGGTTGATCGTCTAAGAAGATCAACAAGCCCAAAGGCTGATCGTCCAAGAAGATCAACAAGCTCAAATGCTAATCGTCCAAGAAGATCAATAAGCCCAAAGGCTGATTGTCCAAAAAGATCAACAAGCCCAAAGGTCGATCGTTCAAGAAGATCAACTAGCTTAAAGATTATAATTTATTTTGAAAGCATCAAAATACCATGTATTAGAGATTGTACTCACTTTCCACAAAATTAATACAAATATAAAGTTCAAGTTCCACGAAATAATTTTCTCTTGAAATCTCATGCGAACAAATTGGTAAGCCCAGTGGGACCTTTTTACCTCTTAGCTCTCTCTCGTCATCCAAGTCCATAAACCTACAAATGGCATCAAAGAAAGTTGTATCCAAAGCTACCGTCGCAAGCGATACTTACTTAAGCCCTGTCACCATGGAAAAAAACTAATGGGATCTACTAAAGGCGGGATCGTTATTAGAGAAAATCCCTTATTCGACGGCTATGTTTCTACTACTGATCCATCAGATAAATAATCGTATTTTGATGTAGTATTTGTCATGGTGATTGACGTAACGGCTAAGTTAGCCATGGCAGAGATGGAAAGGAAGATAAATTTCCTAACGAAAGCTGTTGTAGAGTGAGATCATGAAATCACTGCTTTAAGAGATCAAATACAGACTCGAGAAATTGCTAAGTCGAGTCAATCTCCAACTACAAAAGCCAATGAAAAAGGAAGGACTATCTTGCAAGAAGACTAGCCGCAACAATCTACCTCTGTTGCCACCATGTCAATTCAACAGCTGCAGGATATGATTACAAACTATATACGGGTTCAGTACGAAATACCATTACAATCCTCCTTTATCTACTCCAAACCGTACACCAAGAGAATCGACAACCTAAGAATGTCGGTTGGGTATCAACCTCCAAAGTTCCAGCAGTTCGATGGAAAGGGCAATCCAAAGCAACATGTTGCACACTTCATTGAAACCTGCAAAAATGTAGGAACCAAAGGAGACCAGCTAGTCAAGCCGTTCATCCGTACCTTGAAAGGAAATGCTTTCGATTGTTATACTGATTTGGAGCCAGAAGTGATTGACAGTTGGGAATAGCTAGAAAGAGAGTTCCTGAACTGCTTCTACAGTACAAGACGTATTGTTAGCATGATGGAGCTGACGAACACCAAACAGTGGAAGGGAGAGACAGTCATCGATTACATCAACCGATGGAGAGCATTGAGTTTGTATTACAAAGATAGACTCACTGAATTATCTGCAGTGGAGATGTGCACTCAAGGCATGCATTGAGGAGTTGGCAACACGCACTCATGATATGGAGCTGAGCATCGCCAATAGGGGAACTAAATATTTCCTAGTCCCGGAAAGGAGAAAATACAAGAATGAATCCAAGGGCACTGAAAAGATCATGGATAGTGCCGCAAAAGAATCTATGGTCGTTCATGTGACCCCACAAAAATTTTCCTCCAAAGGAAAACAAACAAAATTTGAAAGAAGGCACAATGAGGGCGAGAAGCATTGTCTAACTCTTAAAGAAAGATAAGAGAAGGTTTATCCATTCCCTGAGTCTGATGTGGTAGATATGTTGGAGCAACTGCTAGAGAAATAACTTATTCAATTGCCGGAATGCAAGCGGCCGGAACAAGTAGGAAAAGTAGATGATCCTAACTATTGCAAGTATCATCGGGTCATTAGTCACCCAATTGAAAAGTGCTTCGTGCTGAAGGAACGCATTCTGAATTTGGCTTATGAAAAGAAGATTGAGCTAGATTTGGATGAAGTAGCTCAGACAAATCATGCTACAGTAGCGGCGACTTCAAGTGTTCCAACACTGTCTGTGTCCCATGCCCAAAGACAAAGCCTAATCCAGTTTAGAGTCTTCGAGCCTATAGTTGTTTGGTTCCAGCAAGAGATTCAAACAACAAATTCCAAAAAGAAAGATGAGCTCGTTGAAGATGACAACGAAGGGTGGATAATTGCGACTCGTCGAAAAGAAGACAACCAACTCCACCCAAAAAGAGTCGTGTTCCTATCGAAGCTATAGAAGAAGGAACAAAACTCATAAAAAGAAAGACAAAAAGATGACGCGGAAGCCTAAGCCTACTAAGAAAGAAGACAAGGACTTCCCTCAATTCCGATGTTCGGCAACTTCAGCATAATTTCTCCCAAGAAGCTTTCTCAATAATCATCCAGAGAAAGTATTAGAAGTTATTACATGTCACACTGTTAGCATAGTGGAAGTCGACAACAGTCATATGGCTGCTAAAGAAATCAACGACCCAGAAGAAATGAAGCAAAAAACTTCTGTCTTCGATCGTATTAAGCCTTCAAGTGCTCGATTTTTAGTCTTTCAAAGATTGAGTATGGCCACGGTAGAAGAAGAAGACCAACATCCAACGACTACTTCTGATCGAACTTCAGCCTTCAAAAGGCTAAGTATATTCACATTAAAGAAAGATCAACCTTCAGCATCTGCTTTTGATCGTCTCAAGACAACAAGCGATCAATATAAAGAAAGGATGAAAATCTTAAAGCCAACGTCATTCCATGAAGAAAACAATGACGAAAAGATTCACAGTCGTGTCCCTTCAAGCATGAAGAGGAAATTTTCTGTTGACATAAGTACAGAAGGTTCCTTGATAGTGAAGCCAAAACTCATCATATTGACGAATCCTACAAATGAAGAGGATGATCAAACCATAGTGAAATAAGAGCTTCTGAAGTGTAAATGAAGAAACTTCTTATCGCAAGAGTCTAAACTACATGGTGCTCCTAGCCCCCAAAGGTGAACGACCCAAAAAAAAAATCTCTTCATTGAACTACGTTATGACTTGATCCCTGTCATTATAAAGGGTACGTAGGTAGCTTGAAAGAAACTTCAAGTTCAGTCCGGTTAAAAAAAAAACTTGAACTACGTCACGATTTGATCCCTTTCTTTAAAGGTAGGAAGGAAACTTAAAGAAATTTAAGTTTAGTCCATCAGAAAATGTACCACAACCACCTAAGTATGACACTACAAGATTGATGTTGATTATCCCCGTTAAAGAATGACACTTCAGATTGAAGATGTTCATCCCTATTGGGGGCAACACAATGGATTGAAGATGTTCATCACTTGTAAGGAGCCAACATAGTAAATAAAAGGCACACACTTGAAATGCGCTTCACTTCCTCTTTAAAATCAAACTTAGATGCTCCTTCATCTTCAAGTTCAGAGGCTTCTTTGATGCTCTTCAATCTTCAAGTTCAGAGGCTTCATCGATGCTTCTCCATCTTCAAGTTTGGAGGTTTCATCAATGCTTCATCTTCATGCTCAAGTCTAGAGGTTTTGCGATGCCTTCTTCACGCTCAAAGTCGCGAAGTCGAGCTCAATGTGAAGATTCATCGATGCTTCGTCAAACTCAAATGTGGAGGATTTGCCAATGCTTTTTCAAACTCAAACGCGAAGGTCCTGTCGATGCTTCTTCATCTTCAAGTTCAGAGACTCCATTGAAGCTGTTCCATCTTCAAGTTCAAGATTGGCGTGTATGGCCCCACTTCCATCTTCAAGTTCAAGGTCGGTGTGCATGGCTCGGCTCCATCTTTAATAACTCGGTATACAAAATCATGAAGCAAATTCGCTTCATCTCTAAAGTCTGGCGTGGTTCGCTTCATCTCCAAATTGATGACACGGCTTCACTTCATCTTCAAACTTGTGATGTGGCTTCATTTCTTCTCCAAACTGATAGCGTGGCTTCGCTTCTTCTCCAAAATGTTGGCGCAATTTTGCTTTATCTCCAAAGTCTTACGTGGTTCACTTTATCTTCAAAGTTGTGGCGTGGCTTTGCTTCATCTCCAAACTAATGGCGCGACTTCGCTTCTTCTCCAAAATCATGGTGTGGTTTCGTTTCCTCTCCAAAATGTTAGTGCGGCTTCGCTTCATCTCCAAAGTCGTGGTGTGGTTTCGTTTCATCTCCGAAATGATGGCGTGGTTTCACTTCATCTCCAAACTGATGACACGACTTCACTCCATCTTCAAAGTTGTGGTGCGGTTTCGTTCCCTCTTCAAAATATTGGTACAATTTCACCCCTTCTCCAAAATTGGTGTAGCTTCGCTTCCTCTCCAAAAATGTGGGTGTGGTTTCACCTCATATGCAAGATCAAGTTTGGTTTGCCTAAGCTCTACCTCATATGCGAGGACGACTTTGGTCCATCCGGCTCCACCTCATATGCGAGGACAACTCTGGTCCGTCCGGCTCCGCCTTGTACGCAAGATCGACTCTAGCCAACCGACTCCACTCAAAAGCTTGATGGCACATTCTTCTCATCTTCAAGGTTTGATGGCATATCCGTCTCATTTTTAATACTCGATGGCATAACATAACGAGGGAGACCTTATCGGGATCCTCCCTAGGGTGAAAGTATGGGAGAGTTGAAAGCCTTGTAGGGCCCCTTCCATGATGATCAGGATATGTGAACGGTGTTACAAGGTAGACCTTATCGGGATCCTCCCTAGAGTAAAAGCATGAGAGAGTTGTAAACCTTGCAGGGCCCCTCCCATGACGATCAGGATATGCGAACAGTGCTACAAGGTAGACCTTATCGAAATCCTTCCTAGGGTGAAAGTATGGGAGAGTTGTAAGCCTTGCAGGGCCCCTCCAATGACGATCAGGATATGCGAACGGTGTTACAAGGTGGACTTTATCGGGATCCTCCCTAGGGTGAAAGCATGAGATAGTTGTAACCCTTGCAGGACCCCTCCCATGACGATCAGGATATGCAAACGGTGCTACAAGGTAGACCTTATTGGGATCCTCCCTAGGGTGAAAGCATGAGAGATTTGTAATCCTTGCAGGGTCCTTCCCATGACGATCAGGATACACGAACAATGCTATAAAGCAGACCTTTTAATCCTCCCTAGAGTGATCGAATGGGAGAGTTGTAAGCTTTTGCGAGACCCCTCCCATGAAGATCAGGATGCATAAATGATGCTACAAGGTAAACCTTTCCAGGATGGTGATCAGATGGTGATCAAATGGGAGAGTTATAAGCCTTTGCGGGGCCCCTCCTATGATGATCAGGATGTACAAGAACGAGAGGCGATACAATAGTTTCAGGGTCATCCTTTTGTATACAAAGGGGACGGTCGTGTATCGAGGAATTGCTACAAAAAAAAAATAATAAATAAAACATCACCTCCTACAAAAAAAAAAAGTTAAAAAGAAAAATAAAAGAAACAAAAAAAAGAAACAAAAAAAAAAGAAAAAGAAAAAGAAAAGGGAAAGTAAAAAAAAACATGTGAAAAAAAGAAAAGAAAAGAGGAAAAGAAGAAAATAAAAGAAAAAAAGAATGAAAAAAAAGAAAAAAAAAAGTACAAGAGAAGAAGAAAAAAAAGTGAAATTTTTTATTTTACTATCGTAGTTTCATCCATTGACTCAACTTGCCTCATCAAAGTGAAGATCTTTTGTCATGGAAAGCAACAAGAAGTAGGGAAAACAAATCAATTAAAGAGGACAGTAGAAGAAAAGTCTCAATGAAAATAGAAATCCAAATGAGGAAAAGCTCTCATAAAAAGTTCAGGTGGTTCCATCAATTCGCCATCGAACGGATCTAACAGAAACTCTAACCATACAAATTCATCGAAACAGAAGCTTTTCCATTGGATATGATCTTTTTGAAGACTTACCTCTATTTATAGATGAGGAAGTGGTTATGTTTAAAGTAATATATATAAAAGAAATCACAACTGTTGGAAGATTTATCTCAAATTTAATTAAGATTCTTTCAATTATTTGGGGTAGTTAACAAAATTGGTTGAAAACCATATTTGACTAAGTTAAAGGATACAACAAACAATAATCTGAATACCTACATTTTACTTGAAATTTTCAAGTTTTATCAAGATTCAAATTAAATCAAAATTCTAGCTCAAAATTTTAGTATATTTCAAATTTTATATTGGTGAGAGTTGGATGCGAACCAAATTATTGAATTTGAATTCAAATTATAGTCAAAATCAAATTTTCTGAAGACAAAATTTGGCATATTCCAAAGTTTATGTCAAATCCAAATTGGAATGAGACGAAAATACTATTCGGGTACCAATAAAATTTTATCCAATGTTGAAACTTTTATATAACTTAAGTGGTGCCTTAAATGAAAATATAGGCGCATTCCGAGCTTCACCAAATCAAGATTGAAGTAAAGAGAAAGACAAACTCGAAATTCTACTCCAAATCAAAATTGAAGCTAAGAGAAAGGCGAAGTCAAAATTATACTTAAAATTTGCATGAAGAATTGAGATTATTCCGAACTAAAAAGAAAAGTTGTTAAAATTTGGGATACTACTCAAAATTCAATTTGCAATTAAAGTGGAGAATAAATTCTACTTTAGTTCAAATTAGAGTTTACTTGGGAACAAGAAAGTCAAAGACTGAAATTCATTTTTTGTTTATTTGGCGAAAAATATGTCAAGCAAACAAAATTTCAAATAAAAAATTTGATCTAAATTCTCATATTTTGATCACGATGATGCATCAAATTAAAAAAGTGAATATCATATTTTGATTTCAAATTACATTTTTCGAGATTCATCCATGTGCATAAATCTCGAAAGGGGACATTTGTTAAACGAGAAATTTTGGACCAATAAAAAACTGCCACATCATTCACTAAATTAATGACGAAATTCCAAATCATCAAATTTGGAACCAACAAGGAGGTGTCATGTGTCCCAAATTAAAGTTGAAGACAAATTTCGATGACGCCACATGGTTTTATCATGACCGTTGAATCAGATAAGATTGATTTGACCCAATTTGATATTCTTGTTTGGGTTAAAAGTCCAATTTAGCCCATAAATAGGCTTAATTTAACCAAAATGTCAAATAAGGCCCAAATCGAATTAGTCAGGCCCATGGACTAACCAAGCCCAAGCCTATGAAGTCCAGCAGAGAACTCTATAAATAGAGAAGTTCTCCTCATTTGTGAGGGTCAACAATTCTATACTCTAGAGAGCTTATAGGGAATCCTCTACAATCAGAAGACTCCTTGACTCCTGAAGCTGACCACGCCTGAAGACTGAAGTCATTCGAAGATACAAGTATTCTGAAGACTGAAGTCCTTTGCAGATGTAAGCATCCTGAAGACTGAAGTCATTTGAAGATACAAGCATTCTGACCACGCTTGAAGACTGAAGTCCTTTGAAGATACAAGCAATTCTACATTCAGAGAGCCCAGAGAGAATTCATCAACAAGCAGAAGACTTCTAAGACTCTTGAAGCTACACTCCTAGAAGATAGAAGACCTTGAAGACACAAACACTCTTCCAATACTTCTACTTCAAGAACGTACAGTGGTTTTTCTTCTTCAAATCAAACACATCCACCCAACCGAGAGAGAACTAGAGGATCAAGTACTAGAGATCGAACCACATCGCATCAAATCAACTTCAACATCAACACCAACTCAAGTTCAACTCTACGAAACAAGTTTCTCCTGAAACCTCGTGCGAACACTAATCCTTCAAGAAGATCATCTAGCCCAAAGGCCGATCATCTAAGAAAATCATCATTCCGATCATCCAAGAAGATCAACAAGCCCGAAGGCCGATCATTCAAGAAGATCAACAAGCCCAAAGGTCGATCGTTCAAGAAGATCAACCAGCTTAAAGATTATAATTTATTTTGAAAGCATCAAAATACCATGTATTAGAGATTGTACTCACTTTCCACAAAATTAATACAAATACAAAGTTCAAGTTCCACGAAATAAATTTTTCTTGAAATCTCATGTGAACAGTGCATATTTATGGATTTATGCGGATAATTATCAACCCAAAGGAAGATAATTATTTTTCCGAATTGTGAGTATACAAGTGGTAATGAGTATGTGAAAATTATAAGGATTGCTCATGTGAGAAATAGTCGGTATAAAAAAAGACTATATTTTTACAAAGTTTATTATCAGTACTTTGATTACTACGTTGAAAGTATCATTTACAATTGATGTTTTTGCCCAAAGACTGGACGTCAATGTTTTACTAGGTATCTTATTAAAGGAGCCCACCACATATGGGAAATTATTTTTTTATACTTTAATTGTGAGTATATGTTTTGTTGTTTATTGTTTCAGTTGGTCTCACTCAAATATTTGAAAATCTGAGTTCAATCCTTAAGTTGAATGAATCGAACTTCAAGATTTAGAAGGAAATACTAGAGATACTTCTCCGGTGTATGGATTTGGACCTTGCATTAAGGACTGATAAACCTACTTCTACTAAGGAACAACTGAATACGACTAATATAGAGAAATGGGAACGGTTAAATCACATATGTCTGATGATCGTCAAGCACTCCATTTCGGAGTCTTTTTGGGGCTCTATCACGGAAAATGAAAATGTCAATAAGTTCCTTGCTCAAATTGAGAAATATTTTGCTAAAAATGAAAAAAGGGGAAGCAAGTAGTCTTTTGACTTCTTTAACTTCTATGAGTATATCATGGAAATGTCCAATCCCACAGATAAAATAAAGGCACTTGATATCGAGATAAATGAAAATTTACTCATACATCTAGTACTTATCTCTCTTCCTGCACAATTCACTCAGTTTAAGATAAGCTATAATACTTATAAGGATAAATGGAATATTAATGAGCTCATTTCACAATGTGTGCAAGAAGAAGATAGGATTAAAATAGAAAAGACAGAAAGTGCTCATTTGGCAACTGACTCTCATAAGAAGAAAAAAAGGAAATCAACGTGTGCTGCAAAAGGAACATCTCAGTAAAATAAGAGAAAGAAACAGGTTACTGAAAATTCTTGTTTTTCACTAAAAAGAAAGGTCAATTCAAGAAAGATTGTCCCAAGTATGTCAGGTGGCGTGTAAATAAGGGTACACTTCTTACTTTGATTTGTTTTGAAGTTAATTTAGCTTTTGTACCTATAAATACTTGATGGGTTAAATACTGGTGCTACTACTCACATAAGTATATCAATATAGGGTTACCTATGAAGCCGGCCGCCAAGCGATGCTGAAAGATTCATCTATGTTGCAATGGCAAAGCAATTCAATTGAAGCTATTAGGAATTTTAGATTACATTTAAAAATTTGTTGTTATTTGGATTTGAATTAGATTTTTGTTGTATCGTCATTTAGAAAAAGTTTAGTTTCTATTTCCAGTTTGGACAAATTCTGTTTTTCTTATTCTTTTGGAAATAATAAAATTAATCTTTTTTAAGATTCCAAGCTTATTGGTACCAGTTCTTTAATTGATAATCTATATATGTTTGATTCTTTTGTAAGCGTAAATTGAATGAGAATTTTGCTATATTATGGCACAAGCGTTTAAATCACATTTCTAAATAGAGAATTCAGAGATTTGTGTCAGATGGAATTCTTGATTCCCTTGATTTAAGTAACTTTGACGTTTATGTGGAATGTATTAAGGAAAAAAGAACAAACATAAGAAAACTAGGTGTTGGCAGATGCTCAGACGTCCTAGAACTAATACATTTATGGTCCATTCCCTATGGCATTTTGTAATGGACAATAATATTTTATTATATTCATAGACGACTATTCAAAATATAGGCAACTATATTTAATTCATAAGAAGCCTTAATCTTTAGACATTTACAAGTCTTTCAAAGCTAAAGTTGAACTTCAACTTGGAAAGAAAATTAAGGCGGCCAAATCTGATCGTGGTGGTGAATACACTACTACAAAACTGGGCTTTAATATCGGTTTAAAACTGACATTATAGGGGTACAATGTTGGTTGAAAATTGACATTGAACATCGTGTTATAAAAGGTCTTGAACATCAATTATCTTTAGTATTGGTACTATTGGATTTTATGTCCTAAAACTCGTAGTTTGTAAATTAATAAACATATTCTGTTTTGTTTTTCAATAAAGTTGTTATTGAAATTGTAATCTTGAATGCAATAAACTAAGGTCCTGAGGCTATTTAATATAGTTTGAGCTTTATGTAGTGACATAAATGTGGATCAAGTTCAAATATATAGCTAAAATGGTCTATAGTATATGAATAAGGTTGGACGCCTTATTTTGAGGACATTATGGATGCGGCCCACTTTGTAGTTAGTACAAACGATGTGATCACTGAATCGTTCATATAGATATATGTGAGTGGGGGCATCCTATGCAATGAGTTTGCATAAGACTGAACCATGAAATAGTCACTTTTAACGTTCTAAATGTCGTTTTATGTATAAAACTGACTATTTGGTTAATGGATGACCTAGGTAACTTAATCTTAATCCTGAGCTAACTATGAACTCCTGTTTACTCGGAATTATCCTTAGATCTGCATAGGTGAGGGCAGCTCATCATCATTGGCCCAATAAGCCTCCCATTTTAGTGGTAAGATCGGGGGATAGCTGGGAACATAAGGTGCAAGACGGAATTCACTCCTACCCGTTATAGGGATAGTAGATAGGTTGTTCCCTTTAGTACTGAATCCAGGTCTTGAATAAGGGGCCCCACCCTCTCCTTGGCTCAAGAGGGATTCAGTTTATAGGTTGGACCTTAAATCAATTGTTCATTAGAGCATCAATGAAACTTAAGGAATAAAATATAGTCTCGGGGTAAAACGATTTTTATGACCCAACCGAGATTACGAACAACTTGTGAAGGATTAGCTTACTAATCATGGTTATATCAAATGGACACAAATATATCTATAGTGAGGGGAGTGCAACTATGGGACTCTAGTGGAATGACCCGTTAGTTAACAAATGTTGATTAGCTCTGTCTAAAGAGTTTAGCCAGCTAATCTCGGATCGTTGGAGCCCATTATCTATAGGTTCATTAGGTTCCCCTACTAGCTCATATGGAATAAACTTAGAACAGTATGATAGAATAATTTGAATTGTTCGAATTAGGTGAAGAGAGAGAAATTGACAAGTATATGTGATATAGTGGTTGAGTTTTCAGATTAGAGATACATCTTTAATATTTAAATGTGATTTAAATATCAAGAATATGAATACGTTCATATTCGGAAGCTCGGAAATAATGGAAATGGTTAAAGATGTAAAAAGTCAAAGAGTTAACTTTTGACTTTGAAAAGTCAAACTTTAACCGACCTTATATTCAAATGTGATTTGAATTTCATGAAAATGAATGCGGATTCATGCTCGGGAGGTCAAAATTAGTCAACAAGAAAAAAAAATTATAAAAAGTCAAAATGTTGAATTTTTAGTCAAAGTCTGACTTTGACCAAATGACCATTTTGCCCTTTGACTAAAGTTAGTGGGAAAATCCAAACTTTTGTTGGATAATTCCACTAACAAAATAGTGAGCTAGGTGTTGGCTTATAGTAGAGACATTAAGCCGACTAAGATAGTGGATTATAGGTGTTGGGTTTTTATGGATTTGGTTCATGCAATTGTTGTATGATTTTTTTTATAAAATGGGCTTTCATTTTGAATGAAAAAGGTTTTTGCCAATTTTTCCAATAGTTTTTCAAATTTGGGCTAAAAAAAGGGAAAACCCAAAACCAAAATTACATCTTATTTTTTCCATCTCTTTCTCTTTCTCGATTTCTTCATCCACCAGGTCCCTCAACCTGGTTCTGAGTCTAGAGGATTATAGGTCAATCTAGTGGTGGTCCAGAAGAGTTCAGGTCGAGATTCAGTGAGAAAAAGTGTTGTTCGGGAGCTACAAATGTTGTTTCCTATCCACTTTTATTTGTTGTTTTTCCTTCAATTGTATGCTAGTTTCCTTTGAATTAAAGGAAATTAGAGTGTAATTAGATCCTAATTCCACTGCGTATGTCTCGTGTTCCATCATGTGATATCAGAGCATGCTTTAATTGTGCTCAATTGCTTTTGGTGGGTGTTTTTTTCCTTTCTATTCAAGTGTTGAATGAAATATGGACTAAAATGGACTTATTATGATTTTGGCATTTTTTTTCCTCTGAAATTCTTATGGAAATTTGTAATTGCTCACATGTTTATGAGCATTAATGTGTGAAAAAGGGTCAGTAAATTTGTTGGAGTCATTAGAGTTGAAATTAGGCTGTAATTTCTTGATTTCGGGAGAGAGGACAGCAGCAAAATTGAAGAAAAATGCATCACAGACCCGAATTCTACTCCTAGACTCGAGTCAAGATTCCAGACCCGACCGCAGCCCGAGATCTGACCTGGTTCGGAGAAGCCCCGCACGCGTCTGCTGTAGATGAAGTGCTCCAACCCGTTTCACGACCCGACCCAGTTTCGCCGCCCGCTCCGGTCCGATCTGTCCGAAGCTGCCTCGCGTTCGCCGTTCGCCTGCGACTCGCTACCCATGCATTCCGTCGACCCGCCCCGCCCCGCGCCTCCATTGACTATGCCAGCGAGTGTTGACTAGCTGGTCCAGACGGTCTGGATCGGTCTGTTTGACCGGCTCAACTAGGGTTTTGGTGTTTTTGGGCCGGTTCGAGTGGCTTCTTGGCGGTTTCAGATGGTTCAAAGTGTTTGAAGCCATTTCCGGGAAGCTGGTTGCTTATTTATGTAATAACTTAGTTATTTGATTGTTTTTAATTCCAAAATTGGTCCACTTTAGTGTTGTTTACTTATTATGCATGTGATGTATAATGTTGTATGATTATATGTGCATATAGTATGCCATATAGTTTTAAAACCCCACCATAGGAAAAGCATATGACATGCATTTGTTATATCTTATAAGTGTTATAAAATATATACTATGCATGCTTAATTTTAATATAAGTATTATATTAAAGCATGTTTGATTGAGGGAAGCATGTCATAGATGAATGCTTTAGGGTTATAATTGTTATAAAATAACATAGACTTCTAAAATCTATAACAAAGATAAGATGCATGCTCATTTAGGGTTAACCATCGAGCAATCCCAATTTTCATAGAAAATAAGTCGATATCTTATAAAGCTGAAGTTACTAGGAAACTCACCCGGCAAGATCTTGGCAAAAAGCCAGATAAGATGACTAAAGTTGAAGGTCTTTATGTGGACGGTTCACGGAACACCTACTACCTGAAGATCGAGCCGACATCTGAGTTAGGTTAAACCGGTTTTATGAGCATGCGTGAGTGGTATGAGGAATTTATTTATCACCTAGACATCGCAGGTTAAAAATCCAGTATAAAAGTTATACTCGGATGAATCACCTAGACTTAGGATATGTTTAGTTATCCGAAATGTATCACTAAGTATGTTATACCCTATCCGTCTAGAACACTTTAGCTGGAGAGAAGTAATGCACTTTTAGCTCTAGCGTCCTTAAAAGTTCACACCGTGAGATTCATGCTTGGCTTTGGGCCGCCCTGGGAGTGGACTCTATTTGGAGAGTATTTGCATGAGTTAATACCAAGGTGAATAGGGGAAGTTGTTCATAGTAAGTGGGAGAAGGAAGTGTGTCAACACATCCTATGGTCTCTTCCATTATGTCGCACCGTGAGATTCCTATAATGCGCCTGCATGTCTGCCCTGGAGCGACCTTACCAATCGGAGGGCTGTATTATAGGATTCGAAACTCCTCGAACTCTAGAAATAAATAGGGTCTCTCAAGTCCGTTTTCATTCTTGTCTTCCCAACTTCAAGAGCATAATGATTCCGATCTTTGAGATCTGAAAATGAAGGGTCAAACTTACGAGAATTACTAAATGTTAGTAAATTCTTGACCAAAGTAGCGATAATTGAGTTACTATAGGGATAAGAGTTATTCTGGTGATAGTATCTAGTTAAGATAGTCTTGGTTCAACGGAGGAATAGTCGATCACCCCTCGGTGAAGGTTATTCTAAACCGTTGAAATATTGTTGCAAAATATAATAGTGAAGGGTACATTATTAGTATTTTTGTGCTAAACTTGATTGGATTTAAAAGATTAATGTTTTTTACTAAAAAGGATATGTTTTTGTTTTCAGCATGACTAGCTCTTTAGATCAACTCTTAGCTTCCGAGAAACTAAACGGCGATAATTACTCAACATGGAAAAAAAAATCAGAATTCAACACTTGGAATAGATGACTTGAGATTTGTCTTGACTGAGGAATATCCTCAGGCCCCTGCCTCGAAAGAAGCACAAGGTAAAAATGATTTACTAGTTGCTGAAACAATTTTAGTGGAGAATACCTCAACCTGGATATTGGATTCAGGAGCCACTAAACATATTTGCTTCTCTTTTCAGGAAACTAGTTCCTAGAAAAAGTTTGAAGAGGGTGAGATCACCCTCAAGATTGAAACAGGAGAGGTTGTCTCGGCCGAAGTTATGGGAGACTTGAAGTTGTTTTTCAACAATAGATATATCATACTTAAAGATGTTTTGTATGCACCTCTTATGAAGAGGAATTTAATATCTATCGCTTGTATTATGAAACAAATGTATAGAATATCTTTTGAAGTTAATGAAGCGTTCATTTTCAGAAAAGGTATTCAAATTTGTTCTGTTATACTTGAAAACAACTTATATAAGTTAAGACCAACTAAAGCAAAATTTGTCTTAAATACTGAGATGTTTAGAACAGCGAAACTCAGAATAAAAGACAAAAAGTTTCTTCTAATGCCTATCTATGGCACCTAAGACTTGGCCACATAAATCTCAAAAGGATTGAGAGATTGGTTAAGAATGGACTTCTATATCAGTTAGAAGACAATTCTTTACATCCATGTGAGTCTTGTCTTGAGGGAAAAATGACTAAGAGATCTTTTACTGGAAAAGGTCTTAGAGCCACAATACCCTTAGAGCTCGTACATTCAGACCTCTGTGGACCGATGAATGTCAAAGCTCGAGGTGGTTATGAATATTTCATCAGTTTTATTGATGATTATTCAAGGTATGGTCATATTTACCTAATGCATCACATGTCTAATTCTTTTGAAAAGTTCAAAGAATATAAGGCTGAGGTTGAGAACTAGTTAGGTAAAACAATTAAGACACTACGATCAGATCGAGGTGGGGAGTACATGGACTTAAGATTCCAGGACTATATGATAGAATACGGAATCAAGTCACAACTCTCTGCACCTAATATGCCTTAGCAAAACAGTGTATCTGAAAGAAGAAACAAAACCTTGTTGGACATGGTTTGCTCAATGATGAGCTTTGCTGAGTTATCTAATTCCTTTTTGGGGACATGCATTAGAGATTGTTGTCTATATTTTGAATAACGTTCCCTCTAAAAGTATTTCAGAAACACCTTATGAGCTATGGAAAGGGCATAAAGGCAGTTTACGTCACTTTAGGATTTGGGGATGCCCGGCACACGTGTTGGTGCAAAATCCTAAAAAATTGGAATGTCGTTCAAAACTATGCCTATTTGTAGGTTATCCAAAAGAAACAAAAAATGGTCTATTTTATGATCCTCAAGAGAATAAGGTATTTGTATCGACAAATGCCACATTCTTAGAGGAAGACCACATAAGAAGTCATCAACCTCGCAGTAGACTAGTATTGAATGAAATTTCCAAAAATGCTACAGATAGAGCTAGTTCATCTACTAAAGTAGTAGATAAAACTAGTACATCTGGTCAGTCACATCCTTCTCAAGAATTAAGAATGCCTCGACCTAGTGGGAGGGTTGTTCATCAGCCTGACCGTTACTTGGGTTTAACAGAAACACAAGTTGTCATACCTGATGACGACATAGAGGATCCATCGACCTATAAACAGGTGATAAAAGATGTGGACCATGATTAGTGGGTCAAAGCCATGGACCTCGAAATGGAGTCTATGTACTTCAATTATGTTTGGAAACTTGTAGATCAACCAAATGATGTAAAACCAATTGGTTGTAAATGGATCTACAAGAGAAAACGAGACCAAGCCGGTAAAGTATAGACTTTTAAGGCTCGACTTGTGGCAAAGGGTTATACCCAGAGAGAGGGAGTGGATTGTGAAGAAACTTTCTCTCCCTTTGCCATGCTTAAGTCGATTAGAATACTCTTATCCATTTCCACCTTTAAATTTGGCAGATGGATGTCAAGACAGCCTTTCTAAATGGCGATCTTGAGTAGAGTATCTATATGGCTCAACCAGAGGGGTTTATTGAACAAAGTCAAGAACAAAAGGTTTGTAAGCTTAAAAAATCCATATATGGGTTGAAACAAGCTTCTAGATCTTGGAATATAAGATTTGATACGGCGATCAATTCTTATGGCTTTGAACAGAATGTTGACGAGCCTTATGTTTACAAGAAGATTGTCAATTCTACTATAACGTTCTTAATTTTATATGTTGACAATATTTTACTCATTGGGAATGAAGTAGGTTACCTAAATGACATCAAGAAATGGCTAGCAATGCAGTTCCAAATGAAATATTTAGGAAATGCGCAATACGTTCTTGGGATTCAAGATTATTCGGAACCGCAAGAACAGAACACTAGCCATGGCTCAAGCAACTTATATAGACAAAATATTGTCTAGGTATAAGACGCAAAATTCCAAAAGAGGTCTGTTACCTTACAGATATGGAATTCATTTGTCAAAGGATCAATGTCCTAAGACACCTCAAGAGGTTGAAGATATGAGATGCATTCCCTATGCTTCCGCAGTAGAGAGCCTGATGTATGCAATGTTATATACTAGACTTGACATATGGTACGCAGTAGGGATAGTCAATAGGTATCAGTCCAATCCTGGATATGATCATGGACTGCCGTTAAGAATATCCTCAAGTATCTTATGAGAACGAGGAACTACATGCTCATGCATGGTACTAAGGATTTGATCCTTACTGGATACACTGACTCTGATTTTCAAACCGATAAAGATGCAAGAAAATCTACATTGGGATCAGTGTTCATTCTGAATGGAGGAGCAGTAGTGTAAAGAAGTTGAAGCAAAACTGTATTGCGGACTCCACAATGGAAGCTGAATACGTAGCTGCTTGTGAAGTAGCAAAGGAAACAGTATGGTTGAGGAAATTCTTGACAAATTTGAAAGTCGTTCCAAATATGCATCTGCCTATCAGCCTATATTTTGATAATAGTGAGGCAGTTGCAAATTTAAGAGAACTAAGAAGCCACAAGTGCGGCAAGCATATTGATCGCAAATACCATCTAATCTGGGAGATTTTACATCGTAGAGATGTTGTAGTAACCCAGATATCTTCTGAGCAAAAAGAAAGGTTACTTCAAGAAAGATTTTCCCAAGTACGTCAGGTGGCATGTAAATAAGGGTACACTTCTTACTTTGATTTGTTTTGAAGTTAATTTAGCTTTTGTACCTACAAATACTTGATGGGTTAAATGCTGGTGCTACTACTCACATAAGTATATCAATATAGGGTAACCTATGAAGCCGGCCACCAAGCGATGCTGAAAGATTCATCTATGTTGCGATGGTAAAGCAATTCAGTTGAAGGTATTTGGAATTTTAGATTACATTTAAAAATTTGTTGTTATTTGGATTTGAATTAGACTTTTGTTGTACCGTCATTTAGAAGAAGTTTAGTTTCTATTTCTAGTTTGGACAAATTTTGTTTTTCTTATTCTTTTGGAAATAATAAAATTAATCTTTTTTAAGATTTCAAGCTTATTGGTACTAGTTTTTTAATTGATAATCTATATATGCTTGATTCTTTTGTAAGCGTAAATTGAATGAGAATTTCGCTATATTATGGCACAAGCGTTTAAGTCACATCTCTAAATAGAGAATTCAGAGATTTGTGTCAGATATATATTCTACGTTGAACAAGTACAGTGTACATGCTTAGTTGCACACAAGAATAAAATTCAAAATAAATGAATTACAAAATGACTAAAGAGAACACAGATTTATAGAATCCTTCCAAAAGATTAAACGAATTTCTTACTTGTTCTTGGTCTCCACTTTGCCTTGAAAAACACTATGACGATGTTACGTTGTCAATACTTACAACCTTGTGAACAATTTCATAAAGAATGATTAGCCCTAATTTCTAAAGGGATCGAATCCCAAGCGAAAGTGTATTATCATTTTTCAATTTTGTTTTCAATTTTAAATAAACAAAATACAGTATCAAAATAATAACATAATGGATAAACAATCAAGGTTAGCATGCATTTAAGAGAAAAAAAGAGGAAAGAGCTAAAACTTACCTTTGTAGATTCTCAAATTCTTCATGATTCCTCCTGCGTCTTCTCCAGAATGTTTCTTCAATGAAGGGACACCACCGTAAGTGAAACCTTGTTACTTTATAGGATCCCAAGAATTGGATATGTGATCTCCAAGACTTGGAAGAGGAAGAAAAAGTAGTAGAGAAAAGAAAATAGACTTTGAAACTTACCCAAACAACTCAACCCACCCCGATATAGACCTATACATGGTTAACCCAACTTTGATTAATGGTGGCGATGCAGTCATGATAGACAAATTTGAGTAAGGCGTTGACCATTGAGTCATAGGACTGAAACATGGTTTAAAATCCATCAAACTCATAGTTTTGAACAAAAATGAATGGGTAACCAAACAATTAGGACAAAGAACTGTGGGTTAATTTCGAAACTCATCGGAACAAAGAGGGACACTGCTATTTATAGATAGATTGTCAAGGCAGGATCGCGCTAGTGCCAGAAAGCTACTCGTCAATGCAGGTTTGCAGATCTATTGGGGAAAAAGAGAACCTCGATTGAGATAGTGGAAGAAAACACGCCGTCAAGTGCGTTGTGTGGAAAGAAGTAGAAGTCGAACCTAATTTGTGTGTGGGGTTGCTACAGCTGCTTCTCAGATCTAGAGAAATAGAGTGTGGATCCAACAAGGATGGCTTAGCTAACAAATGCACGAGGGTTAGCGATCTGACAAACAAATGGTACATGATGAACGAATAGTGGACCAGCGAATCGAACGGTGCATGATGCACAAATCTGACCTAGCAAATCGAATGGAGGAATGCACGATGATGCACATCAGACAAACGAAGCACGAAGACGATGATAGAGCTGGTGGTGAGAGTGACAAACTGAAGTAGATGGTGAAAGCATGGTGGAGAAGGCTTTGAGGGAGAAGAAATTTTTGAGAAATGAGGGAGAATGAAAGTTTGAGAAATGAAAGATATGGTTTTTACTTAGAGGGAAAAATAAATATGTTTAACTACAATCTTAGTTTTTTAAATATATCTTTAGTGTTGATTTAAAACGACATTAAAGATCCATTTTTTCTTTTAATATAGACATTGTTCATACGTGTTTATTTTTTCCAACCTACATTAAAGGCCAAATTTCTTGTAGTTATACTATGGTAGATATGATGAACCAGGTGAAAAACATCCAGGGCCCTTTGCCAAATACCTAAAGGAATGTGGAATCGTCTCGCAATGCACTATGCCAGGCAAACCCAGCATGAATGGTGTTGCAAAGAAGCGAAATAAAACACTTAAGGATATGGTCAGAAGTATGATTAGTCATTCTTCTGTACCTGAATACCTCTAGGGTGTGGCATTAAAGACTACAACATATATCCTTAATAGGGTACCTAGTAAACCAGTAGCTAAAACCCCTTATAAGCTGTGGATAGGAAAAAAGCCTAGTATTAGGCATCTCCACATCTGGGGTTGTCCAGCTGAGGCTAGGCCTTATAAGCCTAACGAAAGAAAATTGGACTAAAAAACTATGAGATACTATTTTGTTTGGTATTTTGAGCACTCTAGGGGTCTCAAGTTTTATGATCCCATATTTAGATCATTGTTTGAGATGAAAAATGCTAGATTCCTTGAGGATATTGAGTTTGGGGGGGATGGGGATTAGAGGGGGGAAGATAACTTAAGGAAAGTTATCTTTGAATAGGAATTAGTTTCATTTCCTAATGTGATTATAAATGATGTTCATGCTCCAATTCCTGACTTTACTATTGAACCAATTATGGAACAAAACAACATTGAAGTCCCTGTTGTTGAACTTGAAGTTCAAACTTAACAACTTCAAGAAGTGTCACTAAGGAGATCCATTATAGAAAGAAGAAGTGCAATTTTAGATGAGTATATTGTATTTCTTCAAAAACATCAGGATGATGTGGGCATAATGGAAGATTATCCAATCAACTTCCAACAAGCTCTACAAAGTTCTAATTCTCAAAAGTGGATAAATGCTATAGAAGAGGAAATAAAATCCATGAAAGACAATGATGTTTGGGAACTTGTCGAATTGCCATCAGGAGTGAAACCCATAGGTTATAAATGGATATTCCAAACCAAAAAGAATTCACATGGCAATATCGAAAGATATATGGCTCATCTTGTTGCAAAGAGTTTTACTCAAAAGGAAGACATTGATTACAAAGAGATTTTCTCTCCGGTTTCATCGAAAGGCTCTTTTAGGGTAATCATGGCACTGATAACTTACTTTGATTTAAAGTTACACAAGATGGATGTAAAAACTATGTTTCTCAATGGGAACATTGATGAGACAATTTGTATGATGCAACCAGAAAACTTTATGTCTGGTAGTTCAAAGTTTATGGTGTGCAAATTGAAGAAATCCATCTATAGCCTCAAACAAGCCTCTCGTCAATGGTATCACAAAGTTCATGAAGTAATAACCTCCTTTGGTTTGAGATGAATACAGTGGAAGATTGTGTATATCACAAGTTCAGTGGGAGTAAATCAATCTTTCTGGTGTTATATGTTGATAACCGGCAGAAATGCAAGTTATTATAAGCCTTTTATTTACAATTATGAGAGCTAACAACTAGAAAATACGGTGATAATACTTAGAATTTGCGAAAAATTGAGTTTTGCGTCGATTAGCACCTAAATCCTCACTGACCCCAATATTATGCGTTACTCCATGCCAAAGTATCTATTTTTGTAGCTATCATACGAATCAAACGCATGCGTTGGAAATAAGCAATCACAGACAAATGCATGCGCTGAAGCCAGGCGATCGTAATGACAAATGCATGAGCTGAAAGTTGGATCACATGCATCCATCGCATGAAAGTTGCGATGATCGAATGCATCCATCGCATGGAAGTTGCGGTGATCGAATGCGTCCATCGCATAGAAGTTGTGGTCATTGAATACACCTATCACATGAATTGCAGTGATCAAGCAAATGCGGTGATCAATTGGGAATTGCAGCCACTGAGTGACAACCATAATAGAAAGACGATCACAAAATGGGTAGAACACGTTGATGCTTCAGCTGAATCAAGCTCGGATGCATACCTTGGGAGTATCAACAAGATAAGACGATGTGACATTGCTCATGCCGCGACAAAAGCAGCAGTGAGCCATAACGCAATCATGATAGCTGTCGGCATTTAAACTCTAGAAATAGCCTTTTGGACCTTCATTTCAAGACAGAGGCAGAGGTTTGCGATCACAGATGAGAGCTTGAACAAGATTTCCAGTGAGAATTCTTCACCTCCACAACCTAGACTGAGTGACGACTGGAGCTTTCGCCGGAGAAGAGCTCGAGAGAGACATGTCCACCATTCATCCATGGCACCACCGGCAGCCTTGACGCAGAGTCCTTCATTTCTCTTCTAACCTTTGTATTGTATTACATTTTAGCTTAAGATATTAAAACAATTTGAAATCAATGCATCTCTTGATTCCTTCAATGCCATCTTCTTCATCATCTTTATCTTTATCATTGCTTATCTTCAACATTTATTTATCAAAGGTGATCGCATTCTTAATCGTGTAGCCTAGAGATAGGACGCATGTAGCAACACACCGAGAGGTGTGCGTTGTGCGAGTAGAGTGAATTAATCCTCTTTGCTTGGTGAAAGGCTGTAGCAACGCTTGTCTATGGATTGTTGCATTGCTTGTCTATAAGTTAAATAACCGCGTCTAACCGCTTGAGAAGGTAAGAGATGGAACGCACTAAAGCAAAGTTTGCATTGTTCCTAAAGATAGCCACAATCTTATGCTCGACGCAACCATGCACTATAGAGATATAGTCATGCAGCTGACCATCGAGAGGTGTGCGATGCGTTAGTGCAATGAGTTGGGATTACTCGGGCGATTTAAGATAATAAACATTACTATGCGCTAATGGTTGTTGTTTATCTACCTATTCTCATCGCAAGTCTTCTATTGCTCAATCTGTTTAGTTGAGAGTAAGAGTGTGTAAATCAATTAAACTTCTTCTTTTTATTTTTCTTTTCATCGCCTCAAACGCATTGCTTCACAAGCATTATTGAGTGACAAGTCTCTATGTTCGACCTCGGATTACTCGAGAAACTTGCGTTTGTGGTGGTCATTACATATTAGATTAACACATTTTCATTCCGACGCATGAAAAGGCATAGCTTAAACCATGTCTAACGCATGACTATATGTACAACCTCATCCGTCCCTAATTTTCTTTCCAATCAAAAAGTTTTTGGCGCCGTTACCGGGGACTTGGTAGCTAATGCTTTGTGAAGTTTTGTGTTTTCGTAGGCACCTTTTCAATCTTAAGCGTATTGTGGATTGTGCGACCAAGCTGCAAACAATATTTGAAGTATAGGCGATGCGCCAAAAGTCAAATATTGACCCTGAGATAGAAAGGCTATTTGTCGCATGAGCTGGAAGCAGTTTTAGGCACATGTCAACCATCATGCATCCAACAATTGCTGGAAGCTGTAATGGTCAGGGCGACTTCTTGACCCGAGCAGTTGAGAACCATCTTCTGCATGGGAGACTCCTTGCGGTGACAACACTCCAATTTCTCCAGGGACGCTTTTACTCTATCTTTACGTTGCTTTCTTAGTTTAGTTTATTATTTTTATTTATTTTTAGTTTGTATATGCGGCTGTTTCCTTGGTTGTGGTGCGTTTGCTTCTTGTAGGTGCAACAATAACTCTCCTCGGTGCGCAATTACAACGAAAGAATCCTCCACATCCTTCAATGCATGGCTTCAATTGCATGAATTCCAACGCATTGTCACATGCATCATTCTACTTAAGGTTTTGATCTTGTTATCTTTTATGCCTTATCCTTTTGAAATTCTCTTTGTCTGATTGTGGTTCTTTGCGATGCATCTATAATGGTACAAATAATTCACCGCATCCTCTAACTAGTATCGCAAGGGTCTCCATACTTTTAATAGCTTCTTCAAATTATGAAAGTCTATAGTTTTATTGTGTGCAAACCCTTGCTCAAACATTTGTATCACATTCCTGTTGAGTTTTTTTTAGCTTGCAGTGAGAACGCTGCCACCCTCTAAGTTTGGGGGTGGCAGCGGTCTCGGAGAATTGTGTTCATTACATTGCGGTCATTCCCTTCAAAAAAAAAAAAAAGAAAAAAAAGAAAAAAAAATGTAAATAACAGCTTCACTGTCAACGCAATGGGGAAACCCATGTTGATAAGAGTTGAGTTGTGAAAGGCACTTACTCATAGTTGGATGTCCGCATGACACCTGTGGGGGCAAGCCAAAACGAAGGTAAGTCGCCAAGATCAACGTATAAGCGTAACTCCTCTGTCTGCCACAAGCCAGATTAAGCAAGACATGAGTTGAGTTGAATATGGAACGCAACCGAATTTGGATGCTCGCATGACACACGTGGGGGTAAGCCAAAACGAATAGCGTAATCAGGTTTAACGTCGCATTCGAATAAGTAATTGCATAATCTGGAATTGTTTTGAACGAACGTATTCTCAAGAGCTAAACGCAAAGTTGTGGAGAATGAATAAAAAGTTTTTGAGCAAAGGCTTGCCAAATTTCAACTTAGAAAAGATCTCTTTGAAGAAGTAGCCAAAGTAAAGGAGAGTATTGTAGCAATGGTTAGAGGTACGAGTTAATTATATTCTGAGAGGTTGGTCATCACAAAGGAACGATGGAAGGTGATGTAAGAATTTCTTAAGTATGACGTATACTTGAGGACAAGCATGATTCTAAGTTTGGGGGTATGATAACTGGCAGAAATGCCAGTTATTATAAGCCTTTTATTTAGAATTATGAGAGCTAACAAGTAGAAAATGCGGTGATAATACTTAGAATTGCAAAAAATTGAGTTTTGCGTTGATTAACACCTAAATCCTCACTGACCCCAATATTATGTGTGGAGCCAAAGTGTCTATTTTTGTAGCTGTCGCAGGAATCAAACGCATTCGTTGTAAATAAGCAATCGCAGACAAATGCATGCGCTGAAGCTAGGCGATCGCAAAGACAAAGACATGAGTTGAAAGTTGGATCGCATGTGTCCATTGCATGGAAGTTGCGATGAACGAATGTGTCCATCACATGGAAGTTTTGATGATCGAATGCGCCCATCGCATGGAAGTTGGGTGATCGAATGCGCCCATCACATGAAAGTTGCAGTGATCAAGTGAATGTGGTGATCAGTTGGGAATTGCGGCCATGGAGTGACAACCATAATAGAAGAACGATCGCAAGATGGGTAGAATGCGTTGATGCTTCAGCTGAATCAAGCTCGGACGCATACCTTGGGAGTATCAACAAGATAAGACGGTGTGACATTGCCCATATCGCGACAAAAGCATCAGTGAGCCATAACGCAATCATGATAGCTGTCGGTGTTTAAACTCTATAAATAGCCTTTTGGACCTTCATTTCAAGACATTTGAACTTCTGCCTCAAGGCAGAGGTTTGCGATCACAGATGAGAGCTTGAACAAGATTTTCAGTGAGAATTCTTCACCTC
Source organism: Benincasa hispida (assembly GCF_027475165.1). NCBI lineage: Eukaryota > Viridiplantae > Streptophyta > Magnoliopsida > Cucurbitales > Cucurbitaceae > Benincasa > Benincasa hispida. The sequence goes on along the minus strand of NC_143484.1, from coordinate 47,574,513 downwards.
CACAACCCAGACCGAGTGACGACTGGAGCTTTCGTCGGAGATAGAGCTTGAGAGAGACATCTCCATCATTCATCCATGGCACCACCAGCAGCCTTGACGCAGAGTCCTTCATTTCTCTTCTAACCTTTGTATTGTATTACATTTTAGCTTAAGATATTAAGACAATTTGAAATCAATGCATCTCTTGATTCCTTCAATGTAATCTTTATCTCTATTATTGCTTATCTTCAACGTTTATTGATCAAAGGCGATAGTATTCTTAATCGTGTAGCCTAGAGATAGAATGCATGTAGCAACCCACCGAGAGGTGTGCGTTATATGAGTATAGTGAGTTAATCCTCTTTTCTTGGTGAAAGGCTGTAGCAATGCTTGTTTATTGGTTGTTGCATTGCTTGTCTATAAGTTAAATAGCCGCGTCTAACCGCGTGAGAAGGTAAGAGATGGAATACACTAAAGCAAAGTTTGCATTATTCCTAGAGATTGCCACAATCTTATGCTTGATGCAACCATGCACTATAGAGATATAGTCATGCGGCTGACCACCGAGAGGTATGCGATGTGTTAGCACAATGAGCTGGGATTACTCGGGCGATTTAAGATAATAAACATTACTATGCGTTAATGGTTGTTGTGTATCTACCTATTCTCATCGCAAGTCTTCTATTGCTTAATCTGTTTAGTTAGAAGTAGGAGTAGTGTGTAAATCCATTAAACTTCTTTTTATTTTTCTTTTCATCGCCTCAAACACATTGCTTCACAAACATTATTGAGTGACAAGTCCCTGTGTTCGACCTCGGATTACCTGAGAAACTTACGTTTGCGTTATACTTGGCGCGAGCATATGAAAACTTGTGATAGGAACGCGTGGTCATTGCATACTAGATTAATGCATTTTTATTCCGACGCATGACCTCAGACGCATGGGCGTAAACGCATAGCTTAAACCATGTCTAACGCATGACTGTATGTACAACCCCATTCGTCCCTAATTTTCCTTCCAATCAACATATGTTGATGACATACTTATAGTAAGTAATGATGTAGGTTTATTGCATGACACTAAAAGGTTTCTCAAAAAGAGTTTTGAGATGAAAGATTTTGATGATGCTTCTTTTGTATTAGGAATTGAAATACTACAAGATCGTTCTCAAGATATTTTGAGATTATCATAAAAGAACTATATTAAAAAGATTTTGAGTAGATTTGACATGAAAGATTGTGCACCAGAAGATACCCCTGCCACTAAAGGTGATAAATTTCATTTAGGTCAATGTCCTAAAAATTGTACTCGAGACTAAGGAGATGCAGAAGGTTCCCTATGCATCGGCTGTTGGAAGTCTAATGTACCCTCAAGTATGTACGCGTCTAGATATTGTGTTTATAGTTGGAATGTTAGGTAGATATTTGAGCAACCCGAGGATGGATCACTAGAAAGCAACCAAATGGGTTATAAGGTATTTATAGAGAATAAAAGATTATATGCTCACTTATCGGAGATTAGATGTTTTGGAGATCATTGGGTATTCTAATTTCGGTTATGCTAGATGCCAAGACACTTTGGGATCCATTTCAAGCTATATCTTCATGTTGGCTGGAGAAGCTGTATCCTGCAAAAGTGTCAAATAAACACTGATGTCTTCTTCTACCATGACTGTGGAGTTTATAGCATGTTATGAGGTGTCCATCATGGAATATGGTTGTGGAGTTTTGTTACTAGGTTACAGTTAGTGTTGGCATAGAAACACCAGTAAAATTATTTTGTGACAATAAGTTAGCAGTGATGTATTCCAACAATAACAGAAGCAATACAAAGTTAAAACATGTAGACGTGAAGTTTCTGGTTATTAAAGAAAGAGTTTAGAATGGTCAATTTTTTATAGAACACATAGGAACAAACTTTATGGTGGCAGATCCATTTAGGAAAGGTTTACCACCTAAAGTTTTTCATGAGCATATTGTTCACATGGGTGTTAGTCACTTTTCTGATTCCATGGTCTACTGGGAGTTTGTTTTGAATGATGTTCTTTTGATCTTAATTTATTTTCTATATAGAATAAAGTTTATGGTTTATGTTTTATTATGTGAACTTGTTTATCATGTATGCAGTTTAGCATAAAGTTTTTAAGAATGATCTCACTAAGGAATTTGAACAAGTTGAAAACAAGCATGATCTAGACCACTTTACATGTAGTTTCCATACTATCCATCCATACTTGATCTGTGTCATTGAATGTATTGGAATTGATGACCAAGGAAGGTTTAGTTACAAGGGAAGTGATGAAAGCCCCCTTGATTCCTTACTAATACAGAAGATTGACTAAATTCAACTAAAGGGGAATTCTATTATTGAAATAACCTATTTATGCGCGCTTAAGGTTGATATACTTTAAATACATCAAGTATACAAATATAGCCCAACTGGGAGATTTAGACATACAATTAAAGTATGGATTATGTATGTGGATTAATACTTTATCACATTAAGTTATTTTATTAGATTGAACCATGTTATGTGATCTATTTAATTAATTAAGACCCTAGATTCCTAATTGAGTATGGACTTAATGGGAAGAAACTCATTCCTAGTTAATTAGGGTTTATTGGGAACCATAATTGAACTAGTATACCATAGGGCTATGGTACCCAATATACCAAAACAATAAGCAATCAATCTCTCTTTAATCCCATCTAGAGAGAGATCTCACTTAGGGTGTTCGAAATTTTTGTTGATGAGGACAATAGCCAACTTATAATTGCTGTCAATTTTGCAATGAAATCTGGTATGTTATTCTTGACAATTTAGCATGAATTATCCTAAAGTTAAATCTATTCAATATAGATTTAAAGTAATTATGTTATTGGGTTTTATGTCCTAAAACTCTTAGTTTGTAAAATATAAACATTTTCTATAGTTAATAAACTTAGTATGATTTTATAAATTGTATACATGAGAGTCTAAATCCAATAAACTAAGACCCATGACTATTACATGAGTACTTGAACTTTATGTGGAGACATAAAGGAGGATCAGGTTCGAGTAAATAGTCAAAATGATCTATAGTATCTGAATAAGGTTTGATGCCTTATTCTGGTAACACTATTGGATGCGGCCTACTCTGAAGTTGTTACAAAGAGTTGTAAAGTGCTACATACGAAGTGATCCTAATTCGTACATGTTATGACATGAGAAGTGGGGGTGTCCTTTGCAATGAGTTTGCATAAGATCGGGCCAAGAAATATGTCACTCTTATTTTATAACGTTGTTTACTGTATAAGACTGACTATTTCACTTAGATGATCTAGGTAACTCGATCTTAATCCTGAGCTAACTATGAACTCCTATTTATTTGAGATTATCCTTAAATTTGCATAGGTGAGGGTTGGCTCAACAATGCCAGCTAAATAAGTCTCCCATTTTAAGGGGTAAGACCTAATAGATAGCTGAGGACATAGGGTGCAAGATGGAACTCACGCCTACCCAATTTAGGGATAGAAGAAAGGTTGTTCCCTTAAGTACTGAATCTAGGTCTTGAACAAACAGCCTCACCCTCTCACTAGGCTGAGAGAGTTTTGGTTTAGTGATTGGATCACAAACCAGCTGTTCATTAGAGGATTAGTAAGAACTTGAGGAACAAGACATAATCTCGGGGGTAAAACAGATATTTGACCCAGCCGATATTACGAATAACCATCGAAGGGTCGATTTATTAATTATGGTTAAATCATGTGGACATAATATATCTATAGTGAGGGAAATGCAACTACAGGCTTTAGTGGAGTGACTCATTAGTTAACGAATGGGGGTTAATTTGGTCTAATGAGTTTAGCCAATTAATCTCGGATCATTGGAGCTCATGATCTGTAAATCCGCGAGGTCCCCCTACTAGCTCGTAAATGGATTAGCTCTAGAGTAAGTTAATTTGAAACGTTCAAATTAGAATTAAGGGAATTAGTAATTATATGAGATATAATTACGTGTTTAATTTTTAAGAATTAAACGGAATAGGAGAATTTATATTTAAATATGATTTAAATACATGAATGTGGATTTGTGTAAAAATTAATTTAATATTTATTATTAAATTAATTAGAATGATTTAAATTGTTTAAATAATTATTTATTTATTAATTTTATTAGAAAAAATAATTTATGAAATTAATTTTATAAAATTAATAATTTTTTCAATTTCATAAATTAAATTGATTTTTGAAATCAACTTGAAAAAGTTGGAAAAGATGAAAAACACATAAATGAAATTTTTGGTTATTCCATTATGACTTATGAAGTTGCTCACACAAGATCCATCTCTTTTGTCTTCAATTACTCCAAGTATGAGCTGCTTCTCATGCAGCTATCTTCCTTGCATGATGGTCTGCAATATATGGATGAGATTGGAGTGAATTTGAGGCATGCAATCAATAGAATTTTTGTGAAAAATTCGGATTGAAGAAGAAGTTCTTCAACTGGACTGTTGTTACGAGCTCTTCTCAAAATTCCTTTATTCAAGCTTGTTTTGAGTCCCACAACCTAATCTAGAGCACCAAGAGAATAGTGGGGAAGATCTTAAGGTGGTCTACAATAAGATTCGGAGATGTTAATAGCTGGAAATCGAGCTTTGAAGAAGTTCTACAAAGGTATGTCTTGAAACCAACTTGTTTATGCAAGAGCATACTTTATATTTTGCCAAAATTAACGAATTAGAGTGCTTAATGATCCTTGTTGCTTCTGCTGTTGCTGATACAATCCTACAAATGCTAATATATAAGTCTGGTAAATTGTACTTGTTTTTTGTTTCTCATTTTTCAAAAATGTTTTCAAAATTTAATAGAAATTTTGAAAACAATAAAATTAATGTCCTATTTGATTTTTGTTTTTGAAAATTAAGATTATAAACATCAGTTTTAGCTATAATTTTTTTTTCTTATTCAGTTTCCACTGTTTTCAAAAAACAACCTAATTTTGAAAACTAAGAGAGTAGTTTTCAAAAACTTGTTTTGTTTTTAGAATTTGACTAAGAATTCAAATGTTTCTTCAAAAAAGTTGAGAACTGTGATATGAATTTTTTTAGAAAATAAGCACAAATTTAAAAACTAGAAAACTAAAAATAATATTGTTACCAAACAAGACCTAAGTTTCTAGATTCTTCATCTATTTTCAGCCCCAACATGTATAAAGTATTACAATATTGATTTTTACTTTTAAAATGCAGAATTAATACCTAACAACAAGTATACCATATTTTTTCAATTTTTAATTTCAAAAACTTGTTTTCAAGTAAATTTTTTACGAGAAATAAGTGACGATTATCAAACATATTATTGTGTTTTCGATAAAAAGTCAAAAAGAAAATATTAGGAACAATTACCAATCATGTTCTTTTTTTTCTCAAATTAGAAAAGAGGAAACTAAACAAAAAATGAAAAATGAAAACTTTATAAACAGGTCCTACACTACACTATCAAGTTTGTTCCATTTTGGCTTTTAAAGTTTCAAAAGATCTATTTTAATCCTTAGACTTTTTAAAAGTAATCATTTTTAATTCTTATTATATAAATTATATTTCATCTAATATTCACTCGTCAATTTCTTGCCTATTACCTAGATGGCTTGAAATCATGCTCATGTTAATATGCCAGTACACAAACTTAAAATTATGTTACTTATGATCTTTTAAACCCAAATAAAGGTAAGAAATAATTTTTTTTTTTTAAATTTTTTAAGTTCAATGACGACAACATACATTAGGGACTAAAATTAAACATAAAACAAAACTGAAAGTTCAAAGATCCAAACTATGGAGTGAGCATAGAGGAATTACTCATTATTACTTTTTATTGATGTGTAATTTAAATTGCTTTAATTTATTATTTATCTATACTATCTAAAAGGGACTATAGGAGATAAATATTTGATTTTTCCTTTTGTCTCTTTTAGTTGATGATTATATGAATATCTCATGTAATTTCACATTTAAATCATTAAAAAGCACATAATTTTATCCCTAATAATATTTTATGGTTTATCACCAAATATCTTATTCACGATTTCTTTTCTCAAAAAAATCACATTTTATCTCTAATATCTACTTCACCTTAAATAAGTTAGAGAAAACAAATAAAAAACAAATCACATTTGATCCTCTAATTTCTTAGTCAGAACTTCTTTGAAAAAAAAAACATATTATCTCTAATAATCTCCACTTAACATTACATAAAGGAAGTTTTAAAAATAATGAAATCAAATCCTGATTTGAAATCTAAATTTTTTCTATAAATAGCTAATTTTTGTTGGTTTTAGCAAGCTAACAGCAGAAGAATTTAGGATCATTAAGTCCTCTAATTCATTAATTTTAGCAACAAAACAAGCATACTCATAAAATATAATAAGGGTTTCAACAACATACCCTTGTGGACTAACAAGGGATCTTCTCTACTATTCTTTTGGAGAAGACACACTATTTTGATAGAAGTTGAAGAACTCCTTTTTCAACCAAGAAATCCAGCAAAATTCAGTTTTGCATGACCCATTTAGCTCAATTTTTTGTGCGTTTTAAGTAGAAAATCCATGCAATCAGATTTGCATAACCACACAATAGCTCCTACTTTAAAAATTTGAGTGGATTTTAATGGATTAGTGAGTAAGGTGCTAAAGTGGAAAAATCCCACTTTTTTCAATTTTCAATTAAATTCTATTTTTAATCAAATTAAAAATGAATTTAATAAATCAATTCTTTTAAAATTGATTTAAAATAAATTATTTGAATTTTATTTAGAATTCAATTTTAATTAAATTAAACAAAACTGTTTTTCTAATTTTTGAATTTTCACAAAAATTCAAAATTTTAATTTTAATTTAATTGATTTAATTAATTAAACACCAATTCCACTACCATGAATAGGAATTCATGAAATTAATATGAAATTAATATTTAAATATTATTCGATTCTCAAATTTCGTTTAATTCGATAATTAAACATGTAATTATACTAATTAACCACCATTCATTAACTATCCACTAAAGCCTAGTAGTTGCACTCCTCTCACTATAGATATATATTGTGTCCACTTGTTATAACCATGATTAGTAAGTTAACCCTTCATAGATCGTTAGTAATAACAGTTGGGTTAATAGCTGTTTTACCTTCGAGATTACCTCTTGTTCCTTAAGTTTCACTGATACTTTAATGAACAATTGCTTTGAGATCCAATCAACAAACCGAGTTCCTCTCGAGCCAATAAGAGGGTGGGGCCTTTGTTCAGCATTTAAGGAAACAACCTCTCTACTATTCCTAAAAGTTGGTAGGAGAGAATTCCATATTACATTTTATGTCCCCAGTTATCTACCCGATCTTACCCCTGAAATGGGAGGCTTATTGAGCTGGCGTTGTTGAGCCAATCCTTACCCATGTAAATCTAAAGATAATCCCGAATAAACAAGAGTTCATAGTTAACTCAGGATTAAGGTTAAGTCACCTAGGTTCTCACTTTGAAATAGTCAATCTTAAACAGCAAACGTTATAAAGTAAGAGTGACTCTTTACATAGGACGCCCCCATTCTCATGTCACCACATGAACGAATTATGATCACTTCTTTTGTAGCCTTTTACAACAAATTGTAACAACTACAGAGTGGGCTGCTAAATGAAATCAAACCAGAGGATTTCCATGAGCAGCAGAAGGGATCATTTCAAATTCTATTCGAATGAACACAAACAATTACAGTCTAACCGGAAACTAACAGGTCATGCACAAATAGAAATTACAGCATGCTAGAAGGGAATCAAGGGATAGAGTATGCATGCCTTTGAAGAACCATTCTTCAACAATCCCTCGACCAGTCTCTAATGCGTCCATAGTAACACTCGAACGCAACGACCGGAACAACACGACCATGAAAACAACGATCGTCTGAATGCTCCTCAAACCCAATCAAGTCCAACTCGATTCATGAATAGAGTAAAGACACTACCATAAGTGTTACCTTGGTATTCTCAGTATGAGAATCCAAGAGTTGTGAGCTCTGTATGATCTTGGCTTGAGGAAGAGAGGAGGTCTACAATCGAGTAGACGATCGAGTAAGTGGGATATATGACACTGTCTATCGCATAGATGATGTACTCGATCGTTTAATAAACGTAAGCCTATTGTATAGACTTTGTTAATTGATCGTATAGCAACGATCTGCTGAATGACTATCGTCTAGTCAACTCTAAGTGATCGCTTAGCTGATCGTGTAGTCTTTCAACGGCTATCACTTAGTAAAACTCTTTTACTTAATAGCTTTTTCCGTGAGTACTTTCTGAATGAAGCAACTTCTAATTTTTGAAAAACAATTTTTCTTTTATCTCACGATTATCATAAAACTTCCAATAACCTCCCATTCAATCGATTATTAGGAAAAAAGAATTAATTATCATATAATTAATATATTATAAATAAATATGATAACCAACTTATCATATTATATTTATAACCTATAGTTTTAATATTTCATCTCATGAAACAAACAAACCATAGTTCTTTTTCTATTTTATGATACTTAATGTAAATCATATTTACATTAATTCCTCCAAATTAATGTATCTCATATAGCACACCAATTATATCATATATAATTGAATTTTCTCTTGTTAATTTGAACATTTCAATCTAACCCCAAATGTTGATTCTCAACTTGAACCCATTGAGCTACCAAGGGGACCTTATGGACCTGTAGCTTGAAGCTCCAACGGTATGTGAATAACTGACTAAACTTTTTAGTCACGAGATCCACCATCCATTAACGCTGGGTACTCCACTAAAGACTGACAGCTGCACTCTTCTCACTATAGATATATTTCTGTGTTCATATAATTAATCAACATTGCGATAACCTTTCACAAATTGCTCAAAGTACAGTTAGCCAATTTATCGTTTTGCCCTTGTAGTTACATCTAACTTCTTAAGTACCACTGATTCCTCTAATGAACAATAAGTCATAGTCTTACTATGACTGAGTCCTCTCTTCCAAAGAGAGGGTGTGACCATTATGTTCAAGACTCAGAATTAGCCTTTAAGGGAGCAATCTATTTATTACTCTTCTTCCGAGAAGAAGTGAATTTCATCTTGTGTAATTGAGTTCCAGCTCTCCAATCAGACAAATCCCCAAAAAGATAGGTTTGTTAAGTTGGCAATCTGGCCAGTTCCACCCATACTAATCAAAGAACCAATCTCGTAGGTAGAAGTTTTCAAAACACTCAGGATTAAGGTCATGTCACCTATGGTCATTTTGGTGAGATGCAATTCTCAATTATCAACGACGTTATATAAAGAGACGAATCATCTCGTGGTCCGGTCTTATACAAAGTCGCATGTCTTCACATGAATGGTCAGGATCATACTATATGTAACAGTTTACAACACTTGTAAACATCTACAAAGTGGACCATATTCGTAGTGTCACCAGAATAAGGTATCCCTCATGTATCCTTATACTACAGACCATTTAGGTTATTACTTAAGTCATAATCCACCTTTATGTCTCACATACATGCTTAAGTTTACATGAAATAACCATGGATCTTAGTTTATTGGATATGAGTAAATGAACAATGTGTACAAACTATTTAAAAACTAGGAGACTCCGAGAGAATTAGGACACCAATCCTAACAGCCGCATCCAATAATGTCCCCAGAATAAGGTACCTACCTATATACTGGAACCTGATCCACTCTTATGTCTCCACATAAAGTTTTATTATTCATATAATAGCCATGAATCTTAAGTTTATTGGATTTATTTATAAAACGAAATAAGTCATTCATATATTCAATAACTACTTTATTGAATCTATCTTCAATAACAACTTTATTGATTAACAGAATAAGTTTATTGTTTACAAACCACTAGTTTTAGGATATAAAACCCAACAATTTCAACTTCTCATTTTCCACCGGGTATCTCCTTTCCTCTCCCTTTTCATTTTTTTATAGAAATTTTATTGTCTTTAATTTCGTTAGTAGCAACATTTTCCCAATGTTTCTTTTTCTTATTCTTTAAGAAGTTTACTTTTTTTTTTTTGTTTCAAGTATGTCTTCAATCTTCTATAAGAAGATATCGCTCTTCTTTTTTTTTTTTTTTTTGTTTAACATATGTCCTCTTTTTCCATTTTTCCATTTTTTTCACTTTTCAAAATTTTCACTTTTTAATTTTATATAAATATATAGAGTTAATTAATGTAGGAGAATTTTCAAAAATAGAAATTAATGTAGGACAATTTTTTAAAAATAGAAAAACAGGGGAAACTATTTACACAAAATAAAAAAAATTAATAATTTTAGACTTCTATAAGTTTCTATCATTGATAGACTTCTATTAGTTTCTATCAATAATAGACTTCTATCCGTTTCTATCATTGATAGAAGCTTAAAAGTCTATCCGTGTCTGTCAGTTTTTTTTTATTTATGTAAATAGTTTGTCATTTATTTTTGTTTTGTGAAAATTTTCCTTTAATGCAATTGCTTTTATATGTTTTTTTAGTTTTTTTCTATGCACGTGCATATCCTTAAATATTGTAGAAGATGGAGAAAAACTTTGCTTTTGAGGTTCAAAAAAATTCTCAAAATTAAGCAATTGAGAGGCCATCAAAGTGACAGAAAAGATAGTGGTTGTTTTTATGGTTCTGTAGTTTTTTTTTTCACATTTTAAATTTTTGTAAATGCATACCAGTGAGTTTAAGGGTTTATAATAATTTTTACTATTTTTTACATGTTTTTGTTTTTTTTTTTCTCTTCAATTTTTTTGTAAGTACACACCAATTCATCTTTGTATAATTTTGAAACAATTCGTAAAATCAAAATAAAGTTTAAAATCCAGAGGAGTAACATTGCAAATCTAAAAAAAAAAAAAAAAAAAAGGTTTGTGTATGCATAAATTATAATAATATTATTTTAATTTAAATTTAAATTTTAAAAAGTTTAAACTAAGAGCATAATCAAATCATTGTTTGAATGAAATCTTCATTTAAATTAAAGTTTAAAATTAAGAGAACAATCAAATAATCAAATTCAAAACAAATAAAATATAGAAAAATATCATGGTTTAATTTGAAGTTTAAAATTAAGAGTGTAATCAAATCATCTAAAAAATTATCATGAATTTTTTTTAACCTTCACATGTAGCTCCTAATTTTTTTTTTCAAACTCTCTTATTCATGAATTTAAAAAATGAGCTTGAGATATTTGATGGTTTTGATATGTTTAGTTCATAATTCTTTTAAGATCAAATCGAAACAAATTAAATTAAATGGTTGCCAAATTTCGGCATAATGAAAAAGTTGCATACATCAAACAAACAGTTAGAAACTAATCAATGAAGAAAGTCAGAAAACCAAGAAAAGAAGCAACGAACTGCTAGATATCTTAAATGAGAGAATGCATATCTCCAAATAAGGTTCAATAGATCACTCAATTATATCGATTAATGATGCTTCACAATCTGAGCAAATCTCAAAATATGCTACCTCAACTCTAGTAGCTATAGTCAAACCCTCAATAACCGCCCCAACTTCAGTGCAAATCGGAGACATATAATGTTGGACTTGCTTTCTTGTGATTGTGAATTGTTAAGCCCAAATGATGAATTAATGGTCCTGTTTTGCTGATCCAAAATCGTGAGCTCAAGTATTTTACCCCAATTAAATTGGTTTGGTAGAAAACTTGGATCTACTTTGTCCACGATCTTCCAGTTGATGTGCTCCACGTGGAAAACTCTACTGACTTTTGCCTGATGGAAGTGAATGACTATCTTTATTCTGATGGGATTTCAGAAGAATTAATTTCTCTCTCTCGTTCTCTCTATCGATTTTGCAGAACTTCTCTAACCCTAATCTTTCTTTCTGGTTGTTTTGTGCGACTGCTTGAATAAACAATGGTGATGAAGAACATACAAACTTGTAGAAGAAAAGAGAAGGAAGAGATCTACACGATGATATACGTGGTTCGGCAAATGATGCCTACATCCACGGGAAGGAGAGGAGATTTTATTCAAGAGCTAGTCACAACTTTTTCCTTTACAGATTTCAAGCTTTCTTAAAGCTTTTATATGATGTATCTACAAATTTGTATATGATGAGTATTTATACAATTTTACTGATACAAATAGTTACAATAACCAACTGTAAAAGATAAAGAAATGTGAACAACTGTTTAATATGTTGAATGTTTGAGCTTATTTACATCATATAACACTCTATAAAACCACATGAAGCCACCTTAATTATTGAAACCTCATCCAACAGGACAATATAAAGTGAAATTTGTATGTTGATTTTGAATTATTTAATATATAGGTAGAATGCTCATTATTTAAAACCAAAAATTAAAGATAGAAAATTCATAGTTGAAATTTTTATTTTATAACATGATCGATTGATATTCTTTTAAATTAAATTTTAATGCTGTTATTTATATATAATAGTTTAAATTTGATTTTGTTTAGTTTTAAATAGAAAATAATTTGGGAGATTTTCAAAAATAGAAAAATAAAGAAAACTATTTATACAAAATAAAAAAAATTTTAACCTTCTCTGATAAAGGTTGATAGAAGTCTATCAATGTTTTATCAATGATAAAAACTGATAGAAGTCTAGTACTAATAGACCCTGATAGAAGTCTATCAATGTCTACTAATTTTTTTTTTGCTATTTCTGTAAATAGTTGGACATTTTTTTATCTGTAATTTTCACTCAAATAAGTTTTAAAAAATTTATAACCAATTTTTTTCTTTTGCTATTTCTGTAAATAGTTTGACATCATGCTACGAGCGTCAAGAAAACGTTGCAACTGTGGCATTGCATCAATCTTCGGAGCGTTGCAACGCTGCCCTGTGCACTAGCATTCTGTCTTCTGGTGTCAAGCGAGTGTTGGGGCTTTGTATATGTTGCGCGTTATGACGCTGAAACAAGGGTATTTTGGTCATTTTTACTCCTTTGAAGCCCGGAAGCTCAAATCGACTTCAATTTGCTTCAAATTAATCCCGTTCAGCTTTGAATGCTCGGTTCTACCTCTTGATTACTCGGTACCTACAAAATAAGACAATAAATACAGAAAATCTCACAACGAGCCCAGATTAAGCTAGAAATAATAGCTCTTTTTGAGAGTTATCACACGTTGTATTTATGCATATATATTTCACGAAATTCATCCATATGACAAGTTTTTCCAAATATTTATTTACCCTTGGTAGGTTCTAAAAGTTTTCTATGAGATTGAAGATAGTTAGAGGGGATAAGTAACTTTTGACTATTTATTTACCTCTCGATACTTATTATTTTATTATTAGTTGTACCTGGAGATAATTGTATTTATGTATTTATGTATTCATGTTGAATTTTACTTCTTGATTTTCCACACGCATTGTAAGTTTCCCTTGAAGGAACTCTTAAACAAGAAAACCAATGAGCGGAAACAGATCGTTCCAAACCTCATTATGAAAGAACAACGACATTTACAATCTAACACAAGACATTTATGCATCAAGTAATTTCAGCATGCTTTAAAGACTAAAAACAAAGAGATCAAGTGACATACCCTTGAAGAACCTGTTCTTCTCGTACTTACTCGATCCAATAGCATGAACGCAACGCTCTGGAGTATCCTTGAACACAACGAGTACAACTTGATCCTTGACCCTCGAACAAGAAACTCGACACCACCACTCGGTTACCTTGGTATTCTTGGTGTGATAATCCAGGAGGTGTGGGCTCTGTATGGATTTGGTAGAAGGAAAGAGGAACTATACGATCGAGTAAACAATTGAGTAAGTGGGAGAATGTGAAAGTCTATCGTATAGACTGACTACTCGATCGTTGAGTAGTGAGAAGCTATCGTCTAGCAAACTCGATGCTTGATCGTTTGCTCTCTCAAACCTATCATATAGCTTTTTCTCTTTACACGATTGGAATGCGTTGGATTCTGAAAAATGAAAACGGTTTCATTTTATCTGTCAGTTATTAAAACTAAATAAAACTTCCTACTAATTCGGTTATGAGGAGATAAAACAAAAAATCAATTATCTTATAATTTATTTAATTATAAATAAATATAATAACTAATTTATCATATTATATTTATAACTTATAGTTTTAATATCACATCATATGCAACATATAAACTATAGTTCTTTTTTTCTTTTATTGCATTTAATATAAGCCATATTTATATTAATTCCTCCAATTAATGTATCTAATACACCAAATCAATTGTATCACATATAATTGAATTAATTTAATTATATCATATATAATCAAATTCCATCTTGTTAATTTGTACACTTCCAAATAACCCAAAAATCGATTCTCAACATGAATCTATTGAGTTACCAAGAGGACCTTATGGACCTGTAGCTTAAAGCTCCAATGGTATGTGAATAACTGACTAAACTCTTTAATCACGATATCCACCATCCGTTAACTGTCGAGCACTCCACTAAAGATTGACAATTGCACTCTTCGCACTACATATATATTTCTGTGTCCATTGGATATGACCAATCAATAGTACAATGACCCTTCACAAATCGCTCGTAAGTATAGTTAGGCTAATTTACCGTTTTGCCCCTGTAGTTATATCTAACTCTTTAAGTACCACTGATTCCTCTAATGAACAATACGTAATAGTCCCACTATGAGTAAACCCTTTTCAGGCCATGAGAAGGTGTGGCACCACATTGTTCAAGCTCCGGAATAAGCCCTTAAAGGAGTAATTTATCTACTTACCCCTACTTCGGGGAAGGAGTGAATTCTGTCTTGTGTAGCTGAGTTCCCAACTCCCCAATCAGACAAATCCCCAAAGTGGTAGGTTTGAGTCAGCGATCTGGCCGCTTGTACCTATGCAAATCAAAGGATCGCCTTCATAGGCAGGAGTTCACAACTCACTCAATATTAAGGTCATGTTACCTATGGTTATCCTAGTGAAATGAAAGTCTCTGTCATAAACGGCGTTATATAACGAGACTAAACATTTTGTGGTCCGATTTTATATAAACTCCATTATATAGAGCATCCCCGATTGCATGTCCAATACATGAATGGTCAGGATCACACCATTTGTAGCACTTTACAACACTTGTAACATCTACAAAGCAGGCTACACTCGTAGAGTCACCATGATAAGGATTCCCTCTTTTATCCATATACTACAAATATTTAGGTTATCACTTAAAGCATGATCCACTTGTATGTCTCTACATACATGCTTAAGTTACAACGATAACCAGGGATCTTAGTTTCTTGGTTTGTGGTTAATGCAACTAAAATAACTCATATTTCATAGATTGTAGTGAATAAAATATCTCATATTATTACATCACAAAGAGTTTGTTCATACAGATGCTTACAAACTATAGTATCCTACGAGATTTAGGGCATCAACCCCAACAATCTCCCACTTGTCCTAAAGCTAGTGAGGTGTACAAGATAATGACAAGTAAAAAACAATAAACTAGGACACAAAGGCTCAGTACAACAATACTCCCACGTGCCCTAGTCTAGCCGTGGTCAATTCTATAGACCCATGCTCTATAGGTGACCTTTAAACACTGTAGCTGTGAAGCTATCTTTGTAACAATCACGTCCCCTCGATGCACAATCTCTCTGATGAGATGCTATTTCTGCTCTATATGCTTATCGTGCTTCTGACTCCGAGGCTCTCTGGAATTTGCCACGACACCACTATTATCAAAATAAAGGGTGACGGGCTTAGACATGCCTGGAACAACTTCCAGATCAATCAGGAACTGCCTGAGCCAAACGGCCTCCTTAGCAACTTCACAAGTCGCTACATTCGACCTCCATGGTGGAGTTAGCGATGTACCACTGCTTAGTGCTTCACCATACTATAGCTTCTACGTTAAGAGTGAACACTGATCCTGAAGTGGATTTTCGAGAATCTTTATCAGTCTGAAAATCAGAGTTTGTGTATCCTGTAAGGATCAAATCCTTAAAACCATACACAAGCATGTAGTCCCTCGTTCTTCGAAGATACTTGAGGATGTTCTTAACGGCTATCCAGCGACCTTGTCCTGGATTAAACTGATATCTACTGACTATCCCTACAACGTAGTAGATGTCAGGTCTAGTACATAACATCGCGTACATCAAACTGCCAACGACAGATGCATAAGGGACTCGTCTCATTTCCTCAACCTTTTGAGGTGTTTTAGGACACTGTTCCTTAGACAATGTAACTCCATGCCAGAAAGGCAAAAGCCCCCTTTTGGAGTTTTGCATCGAGTACTTGAACAACATCTTGTCAATGTACGATGCCTGAGACAGTGTTAGCACTTTGTTCTTTCTATCTCAAATGATCTAAATCCCAAGAACAGACTGAGCCTCTCCCAAATCTTTCATTTGGAATTGGGTCACAAGCCAGTTCTTAACTGAAATCAGTAAACCTACATCATTTTCAATGAGTAGAATATCGTCGCCATATAACACGAGGAGAACTACTGAACTGTTGATGATTTTCTTGTAGACACAAGGCTCATCAACGTTTTGGTCAAAGCCATAAGATTTGATCGCAGTATCAAACCTTATGTTCCAAGATCGAGATGCCTGTTTCAGTCCATAAATGGATCGATTCAGTTTGCAAACCTTTTGCTTCTAACCTTGGGTTATGAATCCCTCAGATTGCTCCATATAAATGGTCTCCTCAAGATTACCATTCAGAAAGACAATCTTGACATTCATTTGCCATATCTCATAGTCATAATATGAGGTAATGGATAGGAGGATCCGGATAGACTTAAGCATGGCAACAGGCGAGAAAGTCTCCTCATAGTCAACTCCCTCCACCTGGGTATAACTTTTTACCACAAGTCAAGCCTTGAAGCTTTGCACCTTCCCATTAGCACCCTATTTCCTCTTATAGATCCATTTAAACCCTATAGGTTTAACCCCATCAGGTTGATCTACAAGATCCCAAACTGAGTTGAATTACATAGACTTCATCTTGAGATCCATGGCTTTGACTCATTCATCTCATCCTCCATTTCCTTCTTATAAGACAACGGATCCACAACCTCGCCATCAGCTACCATAGCCAGGATTTCAGTTAAACCTATATAGCGAACAGGTGGGTTTTCAACCATCCCACTACGTCGAGGTTTCCTCAACTCTTGAGGTAGATTTGACCTACTAGATGAACTTCCATCAACAACTCTTGTCGATGTAGCAGGCTTTTCAACAACTCTTGTTGAAGTTTCAGTAGTTTCGTTAGAATGCTCACGCAACACGATTTTACTTCTTAGACTATGCTCCCTAATATGATCCTTCTCAAGGAAAGTAGTGTTTGTTGATTCAAACACCTTGTTTTCTTTAGGATTATAAAAGTAACCCCCTCGTGTCCCTTTGAGGCAGCCTACAAATAGGCGCACCCTGGAACATGGTTCCAGTTTCTTAGGATTAGCCTCAAGCACATGTGTTGGGCAACCCCAAATGTGGAAGTGGGAGAATGAGAAACTCAACGATTGATTACCTCAGCGTCTATGTGATTAAGTAACCAACACTACACGATCAAGTAAGTGGGAGAATGAGAAAGTCTATCATATAGACTGGCTACTTGATCGTTGAGTAGCGAGGAGCTATCATCTAGCAAACTCGATGCTTGATCATTTACTCTCTCAAAGCTATCGTATAGCTTTTTCTCTTTACACAATTAGAATGCGTTGGATTCTGAAAAATGAAAACGATTTTCATTTTATCAATCAATTATCAAAACTGAATAAAACTTCTCATTAATTCGGTTATTAGGAGATAAAACCGAAAATCAATTATCTTATAATTTATTTAATTATAAATAAATATAATAACTAATTTATCATATTATATTTATAACTTATAGTTTTAATATCACAACATATGCAACATATAAACTATAATTCTTTTTCTCCTTTATTGCATTTAATATAAATCATATTTATATTAATTTCTCCAATTAATGTATCTAATATACCAAATCAATTATATCACATATAATTGAATTAATTTAATTATATCATATATAATCAAATTCTCTCTTGTTAATTTGAACACTTTAAACTAACCCAAAAAATGATTCTCAACATGAATCCATTGAGCTACCAAGGGGACCTTATGGACCTGTAACTTGAAGCTCCAACGGTACGTGAATAACTGACTAAATTCTTTAATCAAGATATCCACCATCCGTTAACTGTCGGGCACTCTACTAAAGATCGACAGTTTCACTTTTCGTACTACAGATATATTTCTGTGTCCATTGGATATAACCAATCAATAGTACGATGACCTTGCCCAAATCGTTCGTAGGTATAGTTGGGCCAATTTACCGTTTTATCCCTGCAGTTACATCTAACTTCTTAAGTACCACTGATTCCTCTAATGAACAATACGTCATAGTCCCACTATGAGTAAACCCTTCACAGGCAATGAGAAGGTGTGGCGCCACATTGTGCAAGCTCCGGAATCAGGCTTTAAGGGAGTAATTTATCTACTTATCCCTAGTTCAGATAAGCAATGAATTCCATCTTGTGTAGCTGAGTTCCCAGCTCCTCAATCAAACGAATCCCAAAAGTGGTAGGTTTGAGTCGGTGATCTGGCCACTCACACCCATGCAAATGAAAGAATTATCTTCATAGTCAGGAGTTTACAACTCACTCAGGATTAAGGTCATGTTACCTATGGTTATCCTAGTGAAATGAAAGTCTCTATCATGAACGGCGTTATATAACGAGAGTAAATATTTCATGGTCTGGTCTTATACAAACTCCTTTGTATAGAGCATCCCCGTTCGCATGTCCAATACATAAATGGTCAGGATCAGACCATTTGTAGCACTTTACAACACTTGTAACATCTACAAAGCGGGCCACACTCATAGCATCACCAGGTTAAGATTTCCCTCCTTTATCTATATACTATAGACCACTTAGGTTATCACTTAATGCACGATCCACTTATATGTCTCCACATACATGCTTAAGTTACAACGATAACCAGGGATCTTAGTTTATTGGTTTGTGGTTAATGCAACTAAAATATTTATATTTCATAGGCTGTAGTGAATAAAACATCTGATACTATTATATCACAAAATGTTTGTTCATACAGGTATTTACAAACTACAGGACCCTACGAGATTTAGGGCATCAACCCCAACACCCCCTTATGCACATCAATCAAAACTTTTTCGGTTGCTAAGAACGAGCGTCCAAGAATAATTGGAACTTCCCTATCAGCTTCATAATCTAAAATGATAAAGTCTGCTAGAAATACGAACTTGTCAACCTTCACTAAAACATCTTCAATCTCCCCTTATGGATACATGATTAATCTATCAGCAAGCTGAAGTGTTACTATGGTTGGCCAAGTTTCTTAAAAATAGAGAGCGACATGAGATTAATACTAGCTTTGAAATCACATAACGTGTGCCCCATGTCTATTCCACCTATTTAGTAAGGGACAGTGAAACTACCTGAATCTTTCTATTTTTCATGAATTTTACCATTGATCAATGTGTTGCACTCTTGTGTTAACGCCATTGTTTCAAGCTCGCTAATTTTTCTCTTCTTTGTCAAAACATCCTTTAAGAACTTCACATAACTAGGCATTTGCACCAATGCCTTGATGAGAGGGATGTTGATATGTAATTGTTTAAAAATTCCTAGGAAATTTTGAACTACTTCTCTTCACTATTTCTCTATGGGAATCAAGGAAATGGTGCATTAAGATGCACCTTAGGTTCCCCTGTATTAGAAGTGCTCGGTTGAGAATGACTGACAGAGCCAGTTCTTTTTTCTTGTTGCTCTCTCTTAAATGTCATAGTTGTTTGCATTGTGTTTTCAGATGTTGAAGGATGAAGGTCTTTTCTTGGGCTTCTCTTCTCTTCTGCCAAAGGTCTACCACTTTGCAATGTCTCCGCGTGACATTTCTTCTTGTTGTTATTACTTCCTGACGCTTCAGTATTACTAGGCAATACTCCATGCGGCTAATTCTTCAACTCGCTGACAATCTACCTAACTTGCATCTACAAGTTCCTGATTGATAACACTTGGCTTTTCAACAACGTATCATTGTGAATTATATATTCCTTTAATAGGTTTTCAAGCAGAGATGATGAGCTCGACATGTTGCCCCTCTGTTAAAGTTTTGATGTTGCGGCTGTTGCTGCGTAGGTTGGAATCCAGGCAACGGTCCCTACCTATGTTACTGATGCATTCCAGGGTGATGTTGATCTTATTGGTGACCTCCCCAAGAAAAATTAGGATGGTTTTTCCATCCAGGATTATAGGTGTTTTTAAATCGATTGTTTTTTATGAAACAGACAAACTGCGGGTTCTGTGGGCAGTCATTATAGTGTGGCAATCCACAACCGACACAGTTGACCATGAGTTGTGTGAATGCATCCACTTGATGCACACTTTATGTTTGTGCTACATTGCTGATAACGGGCAGAAATGCACGTTATCATAGTGCTAAATCATTAAACAATGTTGGATTGCATTGATGAAATATGTTAAATTGCATCCATTAAGCATAAATTTTATAATATTGTGGTCGCATGCGTCCAATGCATTAGAGCAGTTGATCTTTATATTTTTGTACAGAATAATGCGTTAACGCAATGCAAAGAATGCGATCATAGGAATACATTGGTTGAGCGCAACTTCACCGCAAGACTTTGCGTTGAACGTGCTCGCAAACATTCATCCAAGAAGAATCACCGCAACATGGTGGACGCATCCAGACGAAAGGACAATTAAGATCGATGGGATAGAAAGCTGACGGCAGTCGGATCCAAATTAAGTTGACAGCCAATAACGGTCACAAAGTACACCAGCTTTATCGGTGAAAATTATCTAGCGCATCAGTCAGGAATTAAAGTTGTCCCATCTGCACAACCAGGAGAGAGAAGTCGCCTTTCACCTTTGATGACCTATAAATACCAAGTGCATTCTTCAGAGAAGGGTTAAGCAGTCGATTACCTCGTCACCATTACAAGTTCATACCTCTGTTCATAGTTTTCTTTTCCATTTTACGGTGGAGTAAGAGAAGAGTGGTAACGCTGGAGATTGTCCAAGGCAGCTCGAGAGAGAACCTTGGGGTGTAAGAGCAGAGAGCGGGCTGACTTTCGCGAAAGCAAGAGTATCTTTAGAGCACGAGTAGAAACAGTGTAACGCCTGGCAGTAAGAAATTGCTCCAGACTCTTTACTGCACTTGCACTGTTATTCTGTACTTCATCTTATATCTATTCAATGGAAGTTCTATTTCTACAACTGCTCACTCTCTTAATACACATGAGTAGCTAAACTAGTTGAATGGGTTGAGAGGAACTAAGCTAACATGATCTAAGAAGTTCATTGCTTGCAATTGTCTTGTTTTATGTTGTGCAAAATACCCCTTTAGAGTTACTCGAGAGAGAATCTAAAGAAAGAACCTAATGTCTAGAGAGAGCTAGGTTAGAATTTTGACTCGAAAGAGCAAGATTAGGCTTGCATAAACAAGAGATAGGGACTTAGAGATAAGCTCTGTTTGTCAACTTGCATCGCATGCATCCTAGGAATAGGAATGATATTATGTGGTCGCTTATTTGTGTGAATGTCATGTTGTCATCGGATAAATAGAGATAGAGGTTTATGTGTAAACCTTGTAGACTTATCGCATATTTATTGTATGCGTTTTAGCCTTAGAAGCCGTGGCATTCACACCGAGAGGTGGTTTACTATTGTATGCATGTTGCATGATCGCAAGGCATGAACGCATCCTAGGGAGTGTTAGCCGAAACCCTTCTCAACCCGTTCACCGCATATTCATTGTATTTCCCATTTACCAACTCTTTCCGAACTCTGCTGCATTCGTTATTATTTTCATTAACACAATAACAACCCAACACTTATTTATTCAACTGGTTACCACAAGTTTTCATAAAAATCTCCAACGTAACTATTTTCACAAGTCCCTGTGTTCGACCCTGGACTTACCAGAAAACTCAGAGGAATTTACACTTGGATTCCTCTGGGGAAACTTGAGTGCACAACGCAATCCACCAACACATACCATCCATAATTTTCACTTCATAAAATTCAAGCATCAATTGCTCATTGACAGATTTTTCAGCATGTTTGTCATTGCAACCACTAGTGTAAAAAGAGTGGCCAATGCATTGGTGTCCATCATATTCTATGAACGCCTCTTATTATCTATTTTGGAATCGTAGGTGTCATCAACCCATTCATGTTATGTTTGGCAATTCGATCTAAAATTTATTGGTTTCATTATATGATTTATCCATGATGCCAATTATTGCGGCTGCATCTGCTGCCATGTGGGACAGTATGTTTAACTCTCCATAGAAAGTTTCCATTTGAACAGTTAATGATGGTCCATGGTTGGGAAAATTCTTGACCAACCCATTAAATCTCTCCCACGCGGTGCTTATGGTTTCAAACTTTCCTTGTTCAAAATTCACGATCTCCCGACGCCTCCTTGTGTTGACAATGGGAGGAAAATATTTCTGCATGAATTTCTCCAACTTATCCCATGTTGTTATGTCACCTGGCTCTAAAGAGCCCACTCATTGTTTGGTGTCATCATGGACTGAGTAGGGAGACAAAAATAGTCTGATAGCTTTTGCCATGATTTCAAGAATCACGAATGAGTTGTAGTTTTCTAATAAGTGTTTCATATGGACATGAGGATCCTTGCCTTGGGTACCTCCAAATTTCCCTATTGTCTACAGCATTTGGAGCATAATTGATTTCATTTTGAACCTCGTCCCTGTTGGATCAACACCATCACGTAGCGGAAGAAATCAGGATCCATAAACATTTTAATTCATTAATTTTGGTTGAAAAGAAACATTCTAAAAACAAATGCCTTTAGCCACTCAGCCATACCTCCAATTTGTTGATTGGAATTTGAGCCGACTATAATGGGTTTCATGAACATACCTTGGCCGAACCAACGAAATCTCTATTTCCAGCTACAAAATCCTCTAAATCCTTGTGTAGACCATCACAAGATCTTCCCTACTATCCTCTTGGTGCTCTAGATTGAGTTGTGGGACTCAAAATAAGTTGGAATCAAAGGGAATATGGAGAAAGCTTACTGAACAAAACCCATTGAAGAACACCTTCTTCATCCAAATTTTTCAGCAAAAATTCAGTCGGTTTCTCCCTCTTTTCTTCACTCCAATCTCTTCAATATATATTGCAGAATATCATGCAAAGAGATGTGCTGCATGGGATGCAACTCATGTTTGGAGTAAAACAAAGGAAGAGGTGGGTTCCTTGTAAGCTAGTTCAAGATAAAAAAAAACCCATTTTCAATTTTGTGTAATTTTTCAATTTCCAAAAATCCATTTTGATTTTAAAATCATATTTTATTTCTAAAATCAAAATTTATTAATTTTACAAATTAATTTTCTAATAAAATTAATAAATAATTATTTAAACAATTTAAATGTTATAATTAATTTAATATCCAATATTAAATTAATTTTTACACAAATTCATCTTCATATATTTAAATCATATTTAAATATATTTTCTCCAATTCCGTTTGATTCTAATTTGAACGTTTTGAATTAACTTATCACACTACTTTAGAGCTAATCCATTTTCGAGCTAGTAAGGGGACCTCATGAACCTACAGATCATAGGCTCCAACGATCCGAGATTAATCGGCTAAACTCATTAGACCGATCTAACCCCCACTCGTTAACCAATGGGTCACTCCACTAAAGCCTATAGTTGAACTCCTCTCACTGTAGATATATTATGTCCACTCGATATAACCATGATTAGTAAGTTAACCCTTCATAGGTTGTTCATAATAACGGCTGGGTCAAATCTTTGTTTTACCCTCGAAATTACCTCTTGTTCCTTAAGTCCCTACCGATCCCCTAATGAACAATTTTTTTGTGATCCAATCACAAAATCGAGTCCCTCTCTTACCAAATGAGAGGGTGGGATCCCTTGTTCAAGCCCTAGAATCAGCACATAAGGGAACAACCTCTCTACTATCCCTAAAGTGGGTAGGAGTGAATTCCCTCTTGCACCCTATGTCCCTAGCTATCTATCCAGTCTTACCCCTGAAATGACAGTTGTTGGAAGAAAGAAAAATTATTATTATTAGGGATGGATGGGGTTGTACATGAAATCATGCGTTAGACATGGCTTATGCATTTGCACCCATGCGTCTGAGGTCATGCGTTGGAATGAAGATGCGTTAATCTAGTATACAATGACCTCTCGTTTCTATCACAAGTTTTCTTATGCTCGCGCCAAGTATAACGTGAACGTAAATTTCTCGGGTAATCTGAGGTCGAACACAGGGACTTGTCACTCAATAATGCTTGTGAAGCAATACGTTTGAGGCGATGAAAAGAAAAATAAAAAAAATAAGTTTAACGGATTTACACACTACTCCTACTCCTAACTAAATAGATTGAGCAATAGAAGACTTACGATGAGAATAGATAGATACACAACAACCATTAACGCATAGTAATGTTTATTATCTTAAATTGCCCAAGTAATCCCAGCTCATTGCACTAACGCGTCGCACACCTCTCGGTGGTCAGCTGCATGACTATATTTCTATAGGGCATAGTTGCGTCGAGCGTAAGATTGTGCCTATCTCTAAGAACAATGCAAACTTTACTTTAGTGCGTTCCATCTCTTACCTTTTCAGGCAATTAGACGCGGCTATTTAACTTATAGACAAGCAATGCAACAACCCATAGACAAGTGTTGCTACAGCCTTTCACCAAGCAAAGAGGATTAACTCACTATACTCACACAACGCACACCTCTCGGTGGGTTGTTACATGCGTCCTATCTCTACGCTACACGATTAAGTATGTGATTTCCTTTGATAAATAAACGCTGAAGATAAGCAATGATAGAGATAAAGATGATGAAGAAGATGGCAATAAAGGAATCAATATTTGCATTGATCACAAAATGTCTTAATATCTTAAGCTAAAATGTAATACAATACAGAGATTAGAAGAGAAATGAAGGACTCTGCGTTAAGGCTGCCGGTGGTGCCATGGATGAATGGTAGAGATGTCTCTCTCGAGCTCTATCTCTAGCGAAAACTCCGGTCGTCACTCGGTTTGGTTTGTGGAGGTGAAGAATTCTCACTGAAAATCTTGTTCAAGCTCTCATCTGTGATCACAAACCTCTACCTTGAGGCAGAAGTTTGGATATTTTGAAATGAAGGTCCAAAGGCTATTTATAGAGTTTAAACTCTGACAGCTATCATGATTGCATTATGGCTCACTGATGCTTTTGTTGCGGTATGGGCAATGTCACATCGTCTTATCTTGTTGATACTCCCAAGGTATGCGTCCGATAAGTTGAAGCATCAACGCGTTCTACCCATCTTGCAATCGTCCTTCTATTATGGTTGTCACTCCATGGCTGCAATTCCCAATTGATCGCAGCATTTGCTTGATCACCGCAACTTTCATGTGATGGGCGCATTCGGTCACCGCAATTTTCAAATGATCACTGCATCCGCTTGATCACCGCAACTTTCGTGTGATGGGCACATTCGGTCACCGCAATTTCCAAATGATCAACGCATCTGCTCGATCACCGCAACTTTCGTGCAATGGATACATTCGATCACTGCAAATTCCATGCGATGGACGCATGCGATCCAACTTTCACCGCATGCGTTTGTCTTCGCGATCGCCTGGCTTCAACGCATGCGTTTGTTTGCGATTGCTTATTTGAAAGGCATGCGTTTGATTCCTGCAATAGTTACAAAAATAGATACTTTGGCATGGAGTAACGCATAATATTGGGGTCAATGAGGATTTAGGTGCTAATCGACGTAAAACTCAATTTTTCGCATATACTAAGTATTATCACCGCATTTTCTACTTATTAGTCCTCGTGATTCTAAATAAAAGGCTTATAATAACTGGCATTTTTGCCAGTTATCAGTAGTCATATTGAGTCGGTGCTGTTGAGCTAACCCTCACCTATGCAAATCTAAGGGCAATCCTAGATAAATAGGAGTTCATAGTTAGCTTAGGATTAAGATCAAGTTACCTAGGTCATCGCTTTGAAATAGTCAGTCTTGAACGGTAAACAACGTTATAAAGTAAGAGTGACTCATTTCGTGCTTCAATCTTGTACGAACTCTTTTAGACAAGGACACCCCCACTCCTCATGTCCAACATGAACGATTTAGGATCACTTCGTTTGTAGCACTTTACAACTCCTTGTAACAGCTACAGAGCAGGCCGTATCCAATAGTGTTACCAGAATAAGGTACCCAACCTTATCCATGTACTATAGATCATTTTGACTATTTACTCGAACCTGATCCACCTTTATGTCTCAACATAAAGTTCAAGTACTCATTCAATAGTCAAGGAAATTTTAGGTTTATTGGACTTCTATTCAAGTAATAGATCTATTCAATAACACCTTTATTGAATTATAAGAATAAGCTCCATTGTTTACATACCACGAGTTTTAGGACATAAAACCCAAAAAACTCCCACATGGACTAAAACTCCAGTGGTAACTTATACATCTGATATATAAGACTGAGCTTCTGAGTTTTATAGAGAAATACAATTAACTAGGGCATCCCATACCCATCTTTTACCATTCGATATCTCTATACCTAATATTTCTCCCACTTGCCCTAGGTTATCTGGTATTCTTAGTTCTACTAAGTAATTCTCAAACACTTTAGCCGAGAGAATTATTATAAACATTTTTAGGTATACAATAGGCTTTAGATAAAACTATAAGGGGATTGCATCTTAATTTGAATAATGGTCAAGAAGCACACTTTCCTCTCACTACATTGAGGTACTCTCAACTCCTTGAGCAAGATGTATCTGACCTGTCTCAACAACTCTTTGTTAACAGTTAGATCTATAAATCTTTAAACTTTCTATACTTTGATCTAGCCATTTGGATATCTGAATATCTACAAATGGCATTTAACAATTTGATTCTCAACTGAGGTTGCTAGAACAAAATAATTTTTGAAAATGAACATTTCATTTATCCCAAAAATATATACAATTTGTTCTATACAAGTTTTAACAATTAAAAACAAGTAGCAACTTCTCCCACTAGATGAGCTGAGAAAATGGTCCCAGGGTCAAGCTAGCCTGGTTACCTTTTCTCTGCTCTCTTCTCGACAAGATATTGAAGGCAGTGTCCCCTCCAGTGCCCTTCATCGTTGCAATGGAAACATTTCCCTTTGCAGCACTATCCTTGTCTTTCAATCCAGTAGGCTTCTTCTTCCCTTTCCCTTTGCCTTTCTTCATAAGAATACTTTTACTCTTTGAAGAGGAAGCAACTTCAGGCTTGGAGGACATTCCTCATTTCTTGGTAGTAGTAACATTTACTTCTGGCATCAGACCCTTTGTTCCCAACATTGTCTGGTAAGCCTGTAGCTCATTCAGTAGAGTAGTCAAATTTTTATTGATTAATGCATTCAAAATTTGCAAAAAACTCTTCAGAAGAGATTCTAGAATAAAACCAACTTGACTTCTTTCGTCCTTGAGAGCACCATTTACTTCTGCCACATGAAAGTGGACCATCATGTGTAGGACATGTTCACAAACATTGGTCCCCATTTTGATGCGACTGTTGTAAACGTAGTTAATGGGATCCCTTGTAGAGATTCCATAATCTCTTTGGCAGTACTTATATCCTGATGCTTCTTTTGTCAACACATCAGATAAGCTAGCACATATATAAGCACAAACTATATTATTAGCCTTGACTCATATGTCATATACATCTCAAACATTTCGATTTGTGTTAGAGCTAGAAATAGGAGGAAAGTCCTCAGTTAAGACAAACCACAAATTGTCTATCACAAGTATTGTGTTCAAATTTGATTTCTAATTCATGGATATTACAAGTATTCATGTATAGTGGGTTAGCCGAGATTCTTAATGCTGAACGACGCAAACTCATTTTCTCATGAATTCCTAACATAATTGTCGCATATTCTGCTTAACAGCCCTCATAATTCTAAATAAAAGGCCTAAAATGACGTGTATTTCTGCTCATCATCACACTCCCAAACTTAGAATCATGCTTTTCCTCAAGCATGTGTTATACTCAAGAAATTCTTAACTCACCCTCCGGCTTTCCTATGCAATGACCAGCCTCTCAGAATATAATTATTCATACCACTGACCATGGCCGCAACCCTCTCCTCAACTTCGACTGCTTTTTCAAAAAGATATTTTCTAAGTTTAAATTTAGCAAGCCTTTGCTCAAAAAAATTTTCTTCATTCACTACAACTTTGCGTTTAGCTTTTGAGAATGCATTCGTTCAAAATAATTCAACACTTTGCGATTACTCATTGAATGCGGCGTTGAACCTGGTTACGCTCTTTGTTTTGGCTTACCCCCACGTGTGTCATGCGGGCATCCAACTTTGGTTGCGTTCCATATTCAACTCAACTCTTGTCTTGCTTAATTTAGCTTGTGCCTGACAAAGGAGTTGCGTTTATGCGTTGATCCTGGCGACTTACTTTCGTTTTGGCTTGCCCCCACGTGTGTCATGCAGACATCCAACTATGGGTAAGTGCCTTTTACAACTTAACTCTTATCAACATGGGTTTCCCCATTGCATTGACATTGGAGTTGTTATTCTAAAAAAAAAAGAAAATTTGTTGTTTTTTTTTTTTTTTGGGAATGATCGCAATGTAATGAACGTAATTCTCCGGGATCGCTGCCACCCCCAAACATAGAGGTTGGCAGCGCTTTCACCGCAAAGCTAGAAACAAAATCAACAGGAATGTGGTAACAAATGTTTGAATAAAGTTTTGCACGCAATAAAACTTATGACTTTCAAAATTTGAAGAAGCTATTAAAAGTAGGGTGAGCCTTCTTAGTTAGCAGATGCGGTGAATTATGCATACCATCATAGATGCATCGCAAAGGATCGCAATCGGACAAGGAGAATTTCAAAAGGATAATGCATAAAAGATAACAAGAAAAGGACCTTAGGCGGAATAACGCATGCTATCATGCGTTGGAATTCATGCGATCAAAGCCATGCGTTGAAGGATGGAAGGAATTCTTCTGTTGTAACTACGTACCGAGGAGAATTATTTTCATACCTACAAGGAGCAAATGCACCACAACCAAGGAAGTAGCCGCATATCCAAAATAACAATAAAAATAAAAATAAACTAAACTAAGAAATCAAGGTAAAGATAGAGTAGAAGACGTCCTTGAAGAAATTGAAGTGTTGTCACCACAAAGAGTCTCCCATGTAGGAGATTTCTCTCAACTACTTAGGTCAAGGAGCTCGCCCTAACCATTGGAACTTCCGGAAATTGTTGGATGCATGTTGGCCACCATGTGCTTAGAATTACCTTCAGCTCATACGACTGATTGCCTTTCTATCTCGGGGTTAATACTGGCTTTCGGTGAATCACCTACACTTCAATATTGGTTGCAGCTTGGTCGCACAAGCTACAATACTCCCAAGATAAAAAGGTTGCCTATAGAGACACAAAACTAACAAACAATTAGCTGCCAAGTCCCCGGCAACAACGCTAAAAACTTGATGACGAAAATTAGTGGGACGCAATTGTGCGATGCATTCTTAAGCTATGCATTAATTCTCATGCGTCGATGGTCATGTATTGGAATGAAAGTATGTGTTACTCTTATATGCGATGACCATGTGTTCCTGTCACAAGTTTTCTTGCGCTCACGCCAAGTATAACGCGAACGCAAGTTTCTCGGGTGATCCGAGGTCGAACTCAAGGACTTGTAGCTAGATGTATGCAGTGATGTGCTTGCGGCGGATAAATAAAAGAATGATGGGGGGTTTTAAGCTATAAACTACTCCTACTCCTAACTAACAGACAAAGAATTGGAAGTATAAATGAGAGGTATAGACACGGCAACTGTTGACGCGTAGTAAATGCATGAAAAAATAGATAAAATGTGAAGATGTCGTCATCGCAACCCTAAGCCTGACCCCAAGAGCAGCCTCAGCCGATGCAGACTAATGTAATCATGCCATACACGCCCGCTGCAAATGCACTTGATTTGTATTATCAAACAGAACTTATTCCTAAGTCTCCATTCTTGCTTATGCGATCTTAATCTAGCTCTCCCGAGCATCGATTCTAACCTAGCTTTCTCAAGTCTTAGGTTCTTTCTTTAGACTCTCTCTTGAGTAGCTCTAAAGGTGTGATGGACGCATACATAAGAGAAGGTAACCGCAAAAGCCTGGTTGACGTAAGATTATTCCTATCTCTAGTGAGCACTTGCTTACACTGCTTAATACGACCAACCACTTACCCTCCCAGGCAATTATTTGTTGTTGACTTTACTCATAGACAAGCATTGTGTCCGCTTATAGACAAGCGTTGCTACAGCTTCACACTAAGCAAATGAGATTTTCTCACATACTCACACAACGCACACCTCTTGGTGGTTTGCTACATACTTCATATTCCTATGCCGCATGATTAAATATGCGATACTCTAACAATCTCACTAAGTGATGCGATGAAAGCTAAGGATACTAAGTAATGAAGATGGAGATGGAATTGAAGGAAATACAGAAATGCATTGATCACAAAATGTATTAATTCCTTAAGCAAAAATGTAATAAAATAAAATACAAGAAAAGAAGAGAAATGGAAAAGGCTAGCTGGAAGCGATGTCTCGCTTCCAGCAGATGTGTGTCAAGGCTGCCGATGGTGCCATGGAAGGGCGATGGAGCTGGCTCTCTCGAGATCAAACTCCAGCAAAGGCTCCGGTCGTCACTCAGAATGAATGAAGGAGATGAAGAACTCTCAAGCTTTCCTCTCACACTTTCATCTGGTTCACAAGGATCCACGCGAAGACCAAAACTTGGATGAAATGAAATTATGCTCATCGGCTTTTATTTATAAAGCTTGATCGCCGAAGACAATAATGGACCTGCTCTAATTTTGATATTCGCGGTGTATTGGTTCTTTTCTGAATCTCTGCTACTAACGGCATGGTAGGTGAAATGTCAACATCATCTTTTGGTTTTCCCGAGATATGCGTTAATGTTTCCATTCCACCAACCTTGCGTTCATCCCACTATTATGGTTATCATCGTGTAACCGCAAACTTGTAATGACCACATTTGCTTGATTATCTCAACTTCTACACGATGACCGCAATCGCTTGACGATCGTAACTTCTATACGATGGACGCATGCGGTCAATTACCGCAACACCCGTGAACGTATCCATTCGTGTTTGTGATGGAGAATTTTTCTGCATGCGGTCAACTATGCGATAGCTCGGCTTCCACGTCTACGCCTGCTTTTTGCGTTAACTACAAAGATAGACAATTGAACGCATAATAACACATAATAATGGGTTAGCCGAGATTCTTAATGTTGAACGACGCAAACTCATTTTCTCATGAATTCCTAACATAATTGCCGCATATTCTACTTAACAGCCCTCATAATTCTAAATAAAAGGCCTAATATGACATGCATTTCTGCCCATCATTAGTAACAATGCTAGTTTTACACTTGAGGTCTAATTTGTGGTGAAGCGTTGCAATGGTACTATTAGTGTCGCTACGCTGCGACTGTAGTATAAATTTGTTTCTTTCTGATAAAGATAGAGAAGAGTTAGGCCGTCTTAGGAGCATATTGCTCGATTTTGGCCATTCTAGGCCAAAACTAATGAGATTTTTTTCAATGTTGGTTTGTAATTGTAAATTTTGGCATCGTGAGTTGGATTTGATGAATGACTGAAGGCTACAACGTTGGCTCTTGAGGTTTGTAGGGTTTCTCTTTGAATTTTATGAGATTTATTATGAACTCTTCTTGAATCTTGTTGTTTCTTTTGTATTTCCTTTCTTTGATTTAATTTCTAGAACAAGCATATAGGTAGATTGAATCTACAATTCAATTTCTTGTATGTTTATCTTTGCTATGCATGATTTTTAATGTCCATAATTGCATTGAAAGCATGCTTAATTCAGTAGTAATACGTTTTAATTTGAATTATGATATAATTTCTAGTCTTTAAGATCGTCTAATTGATAACATAACCTATAGATTGTAAATGCATTCGGTTAAATTTTTCCAATCTTGCTTAATGTTCTAATCAATCCAAGAACGTAATGCAATTAACTAATTAAGTTTCCTTTGTAATGAGCTTAGTTAATTTAGGGATTGACGACATGTTAATTTTCATTGGGGAGTTTGTTAAGGGTTTCCCTATATTTGATTAGGCTTACAAAATAGTTAATTCAAGATTTTTTTTCATGATTAATCAATGATTAGATTCATAGAAAACCCGATGATCTCTAAACTGACGAAGGTAATCTTGTGTTTGATCTCTCTCTTTCTCAATTTATCTTACTTTTTTCATATTTTAATTATCGAATTTAGTTTTCCTATCAACTAAACAAAAACTCCCTCCCGTTTTTATTGCTTTATATAGAAAAATTTAGCTTAAGAGAGATTTAATTCTTGAACTCCCTATGATTCAACTCCATACTTGCTACTTGTGCTACCTTGTAGTTTAAGTAGTCGATTCGGTGAATAATAAATGTTATTTGTTTTGTAAAGGTTTATAGGCGACAGTAAATCCCAAGCTAACAAATTGGCGTTGTTGCCGGGGAGCCAAGCCAATTAATCTCTTTTAGTTAAATTTTACTTGTAAACTTTAAAAACACCAAGAAAATTTTCCTTTATCTTATAATCTACTTGCTTTTATTATGGAAGATTATATAAATATCTATTATGCATCTCTTGCGAGGCAAACGACTCAACAAAAAGAAGGACAAGAGATAAGGGAAATTAATGAGCTTAAAAGTCAATTATCTGAACTAGCCTCTCTTGTTCAAGTTTTAGCTACAAGGAAATTACAGGAGCTTGAGACATGTCAAATTTGTTTACTTCAAGGTAATCCATTTGAAGCATGTCTTTAGCTTTTGCATGGTCCTGTGTACGATACTTATTCCCCTTGGGAGATACCTAGTCCGAGTTTGACGTCAATGCATTATCCTTCTGCCAATTCATGTATGCCATTAGAAGAATTGGTTAAGGAGCTTTCTGAAGAACTGTGAGGTCTGATACGGAAGCGCGAATCGGCCCCAAATCTTAATTTTACATAAAAATAAAATTACAAAACCTAATTATGCATTCTAAACGTAAAATACAGCATGCTTTGATTTCGTAATAGATAAGGAATTAAGGTTTGGAAACTACTAAACTCTTGAAGACAAGATCTTCACAAATTTTCTCTCAACGAACGATCATGAACTCTTCTTGGAACAACACCAAAAACCAACAAATCAATGTGGACATCACCCCAAAAGAATTTCCTGTATTCTTCTTAGGAGTTGAGAATTACAGAGAGGGTTGTGGGCTTTTTTTTTATAAATTTTTGTCAGAGAGAGAGAGATGAGTTTTAGGAGAAGATTTTTCTTCTAGTAGAGCAAGCAAATATGAGAGAATTTTAGTTCAATAAAAAATACACAAACCCTTTGTAATTTTTGGAAGAAGACGATTGAATTGCTTCCAACTCCCATTGTCATGATTTTTGTTGAGAGAATTAAGGAGTTACATGTCTATATATGAATGATAAGGATCAAATCATTTGTAGAACCTAACAACAATTGTAACATCTACAAGCGGGTCATATTCATGGTGTCACTAGGATAAGGTACCCAACCTTATCCATCTGCTACAAATCGTTCAGGTTATCACTTAAACACGATCTACCTGTATGTCTTCACATATATGTTTAAGCTACAAAAGATAACCTTGGATGTTTGTTTATTGGTTTTGTAGGTTAATGTTACTAAATGTCAAATAAAATACCTCTTCTTTTATTAAATAAATAGACTATTTGTACAATACAATTACAAACTATAAGACCCATGAGATTTAGGACATCAACCCCAACAATCTCCCACTTTTCCTAAAGCTAGTGGGGTGTACATCATAAAAGTCATACTAATACAAAAGTATACAAAACAAGAAACTAGGGCATAAAATGCGCCCAGTACAATATCTCCCACTTGCCCTAGACTAGATGTGGCATGTCCTATAGGCCCATACTCTGCAAGTGACCCTCAAACACCTTAGTCGTGAGGGCCTTTGTAAATCGATCAACAACGTTGTACACTGAAGTTATCTTCGTGACGATCATGTATCCTCGATGCACAATCTCTTGAATGAGATGATACTTTCGCTCTATGTGCTTTTCT
Source organism: Benincasa hispida (assembly GCF_027475165.1). Lineage (NCBI taxonomy): Eukaryota > Viridiplantae > Streptophyta > Magnoliopsida > Cucurbitales > Cucurbitaceae > Benincasa > Benincasa hispida. Next base: position 47,540,259 of record NC_143484.1, on the reverse strand, counting down.
CGTTTGTGACTCCTAGGCTCTCAAAAATTAGCCACAACACCACTATTATCACAATAAAGGGTGATGGGCTTTGACATGTCTGAAACCACTTCCACATCAGTTAGGAATTTCCTGAGCCACACAGCTTCCTTGGCAACTTCACAAGTTGCTACATACTCAGCTTCCATAGTGGAGTCAGCAATGCACCCTTACTTGGTGCTTCTCCAGACTATAGCCCCTCCCCTAAGAGTAAACACTAATTCTGAAGTGGATTTCCTAGAATCTCTATCACTTAGGAAATCATAGTTTATGCATCTTGTAAGGATCAAATCCTTAGATCCATATGCGAGCATGTAGTCCCTCATTCTCTGAAGATACTTGAGAATGTTTTCAACGGCAGTCCAATGATCAAATCCTAGATTAGATTGATATCCACTGACTATTTTCATTGCATAACAGATGTTAGGTCTAGTACATAACATCGCATACATCAAGCTGCCAACAGCCGATGCATAGAGGATTTGTCTCATTCCTCAACCTTTTGAGGTGTCTTAGTGAAAGAACCATTGAAGGTACTTGAACAGAACATGGGATCGAACTCAAACCCAAAATTTACATAATCATAATTTTATAGTAATCATAGCGGATTTTCCATCTAATTAAAAACAGCATGCTTAGAAGAAAATGTAGAAAAAAAAAATAAATTTTGGGTTTCGGAAACTCTTGCCTTTGAAGACCGTTCTTCAATGGAATCCTTCGAACCGGCGAACACCTCCACGATGGAAACCTCAACATTCTCTATGTGAGAATCTATGAGGAGTGTGTGCTCTAGCTATTTTGGAAGAGAGGGAATTTGAGAAGCAAGAGAGGGGGAGGAAGATACAGATCTTTTATCTGTCTCTGTATTTTTTTACTAAATGGAGATGAAACCTTCCAAAAAAAACTCCCCACTAATACGTAGTAGTTGAGAGAAAATAGGGGAGAGAAGATATTTCCCTCCCATCAAATTTTTTTTTAAAATAAATAATAAATTAAATTAATTTTAATTTACAATTAAAACCATTATATATATATATATATAACCATATGTTATATCATATATAACATACAACCCATATAACATATAGTCTATAGTTTTGTTGGGTTGTAGGTCCTAAAGATGTTATTCAACATTTCTTCAATAAAGTTGTTATTGAATTTATAAATTGCACTTGTAAAGACTAAATCCAATAAACTAAGATCCATGGCTATTATATGAATACTTGAACTTTCTATGGAGACATGAAGATGGATCAAGTCTGAATAAATAGGCAAAATGACCTATAGTATACGAATAAGTTTGGGTGCCTTATTCTGGTAACACCATCGGATGCGGCCCACACTGTAGTTGTTAAAATCTGTTGTAAGGTACTACAAACGAAGTGATCCTGATTCGTTCATGTATTGACATGAGGAGTGGGCGCGTCCTATATAATGAGTTTCCGTAAGATCGGACCAAGAAATAAGTCATTCCTACTTTATAATGTTGTTTACTGTTTAAAGACTGACTACTTCGCTTAAATGACCTAGGTAACTCAATCTTAATCTTGAGCTAATGAACTTCTGTTTATTTGGGATTATCCTTAGATTTGCATAGATGAGAGTTGGCTCAACAACATCGACTTAATAAGCCTCCCATTTAATGGGTATGATTGGGTAGATAGCTAGGGACATAAGGTGCAACAAGAAATTCACACCTATCCAATTCAAGGATGGGAGGAAGGTTGTTCTCTTAAATGTTGAATCCAGGTCTTGAACAAGGGGTCCCACCCTCTCATTGGCTTGAGAGGGATCCGATTTTCTGATTGAATCACAAGCCAATAGTTCATTAGAGGATCAGTGGAACTTAAGGAGCAAAATGTAATTTCGGGGGCAAAACAACATTTGACCTAGCCGTTATTATGAACAACCTATGAAGGGTCAACTTACTGATTATGGTTAAATTAAGTGGACATAAATATATCTATAGTGAAGATAGTGCAACTATTGAGCTATAGCGATGTAACTCGATAGTTAACGATATTAATTAATTCGGTCTAAATTGTTTTAGCCAATTAATCTCAAATCGTTAGAGCTCATGATCTGTAGGTCCATAAGGTCCCTTTACTAGCTCATAAAACATGAACACCTTGGATTAGTAAATTGATAGAATTTGGAATTATTTCAATTTGAAGTATTCAAATTGAATTTCAATTTGAAATGTTCACATTGAATTTAGGATTTGAATTTGAATAGTTCTAATTCAAATTAGGGTTTGTATAATTATATTCAATATAATTAATTAACGTTTAATTTATCGAAATTAAACGAAGTTGGAGAGTTTATAATATTTAAATATCAATTACATGAATAGGATTCATGTTTAAAATTATGTGTGTGATTAATTTAATATTTGATATTAAAGTATTATTTAATTAACTAAATTTGTTTAATTAATTAAAATCAAATTAATTTTCAATTTTGATTCAATTTGAGAAATTGGTTTTTGAAATTTTGAAATTAATTAATTTTAGAATTAATTAAATAATATTTTAGTTAATTTTTTAATTAATTGAAAATTGAAAAGATAGTGGAAACATTCAAACCTCTTCAAGTATGAGGTGGATTCATCAAGATTATCCCACCTAGCTCACTTTCTTCATCAATTAAATGTGGCATTGACCCTCCTCATTAGTGCTTGCATGAAAAGGAGGAATAAAACTCCTCAATTTTGGCAAATCGAGAGAAAAACTGGTGGCTGAAAATTGGTTTATGTAGTGTTCTTCTTCACCACCAAACCCACTCCATTCCCTTCACAAATTCAACTCAATTGTGAGTTCCACCACTAAAATTCAAGGCTGAGAATAGTAAAGAATATCTCTTGGTGGTTCATTGAATTTTTGGAGTTGAGAATTCGTGAAGAGCAGCTTGGATTAGAGGAATTCTTCAAAAGAATATGTTGTTTGAAACCATCTTCTAAAAATTTTGATTTTACATGCTCTTACAACTTAAACTAAACGTAATTAGAGTACTTATTGATTCTGATTGCTTCCATTGCTTGCTTCTTTGTTCCTTTAATTGGTATCAGGAATTTTTATTATTGCATGTTTTGGGACTGATATGGTAATTTTATCAACTTTGGCTTTAGATTTCTCTTTGATTCCTAAGTTAAATTTGTAATTGGCTCTCGTTTGATGAGCTTTTATGTGTGCTCTAGAGTTTGTAATTTATTTGGAATCAATAGAGACGAAATTAGGTTGTAATTTGAAGTTTGAAGCCAACAAGGTTGAGCAGCAAAATTGGAATTGGAGATACTGCCTGCAAGCATCGTAACGCTTTTCATCGAGCATTGCAACGCCACAGGCATATTGATGAACAGTGTTGCAACCTAGGATGTAATGTCACGACATTGTACATCCCAGCCAAGAACAGCGCGCGTCCATGAGTCGTTTCACGCGGGAGAGGTCCAATTCGACCGGTATTCATCCAATCCAGTTCGGTTCAGCCATCCTTGGACCAGTTCAGCATCTTTTGAAACTCTGGAGGTCCAGTTCGAGCGGTTTGAGTCTCGTTTGGGTCAGTTCGTGTGGTCCATATCAAAATTGAAGTTGTTTTGAACCTATTGTTTAATAATTTAGTTATTATTGCTTGTTTAGGATGCCAAAGTTGAACCATATCAGTGTTGTTTAAATATTTATGCATGTGATGTATGTTATATTTAAATTAAAACATGTTTGTGCATATTGTATGTCATGTAGATTTAAAATCCCACCAAAAGAAGCATATTACATGCATTGGATATATTTTATAAATTGTTATAATATATAGTATGCATGTTTAGGGTTTCTTTTGTTTAATATAAGTATTATATTAAATGTTGAATGCCTTTCTTCAATGTTATGGATGCAAAGCATGTTCTTTTATAAGTTGTTATAAAATTGGATTAGACATTAAAATCTATGACAAAGATAAGTTGTAAACGCTTGTTTTAAATAGTTAAAATAGGTCGTTATCTTATAAATCAAGGTTACAAACTCAACGGGTATATAATCCTATCTAATGCTAAAGGTTTCTAAGTTGACGGTCTACGGAACACCTCCTACCTGGGGATTATATCCAAATAATTGAGCATTGTTAACCAATTTTATAAGTGTACATGAGCGGTGTGAGGTAATAAAATGGTTTATCACCTAGACATTGTAGGTTAAAATCCATTTATAAGCGTTATTGGATAAACCACATACACTTAGGGTTTTTAATTAGCCGAAATAAATTTGAGTATAAATATACCCAAATAATAATTAGTACACTTCAATGGGAGTTTAATAACGTATATGATTTGTTGTTAGAATGCTTCAGTGGGAGATTAATAACATATACGATATGTTGGTTTTAATTGTCATGTCCCTAAAGAGTTCACACCGTGAGGTCCATGCAACGTTTTCATGTCGATTATACCTCGTCTGCTTCATTTGAAAGGTGTTTGTATGGGTCAAAATCAAGGTGAATAAGGGAAATTTATTCATTGTAAAATAAAATATATGATATATTGATCTCAACTCTCACATTCCTGAAGAGTTCACACTGTGAGGTCCATACAACACTTCGTGTGATTATACCTCGACTGCTCCATTCAGAAAGTGTTTATATGGGTCAAGATCAAGGTGAATGAGGAAGTAGTTCATAGTAAATGGGTGAAAGATATGTGATAATGTGTCCTGTAGTCTCTTCCATTGGTTTGGACCATGAGATTCCTATGTTGCGCCTGCTGATTAGCTTTAGACGACCCTTGCAAGTTGTCTAATGATGGTTATCCCCTCAGAGGGTTGTAACACAGGATTCGAAACAACTCAAACTCCAGAAATGGATAGGATTTCTTAGGTCCATTCCCAATCTTGACTCTCTAATTCGGTAGCATCGTTAATGTAATGGCCTAACCCCCTAGGACTTAAGTTGGGTCGTTACTAAACACATGCATGCATGGAACTTAAAACGACACCCTTTTATAGTGAAATAAATGCTAAATAAATAAGGTAAATTCAAAAGACCTTCATTAAACTCAAATATTAAAAACAAACGATAGGGTACCCATAAATCATAAGTGATAATAAATAGGTCTGAAAATAAATCTTAATAGTAAGTTTCAAACATCAAAACTGAAAGTTGAAAATATGAAAAGAAATCCAAATATCATGAGAAGAAACATGGAATTGGTCCTAGTGGCTCAATCACGGATTCCACTTGTCAATCATCAGTGCATCTCTACCTTTACCTGAAACAACAACATGAGAAATGATGAGTATAAAATACTCAGTAAGTAACCCCACTACTGGGGTCAGGGTAGGCATCTATGTTCTCTAGATGCCTACCTCTGGTGGAAACATATAAACTTCTCTAGTCCTCATGGGACACATACATACATGAAAAACTGATTTTTATCCTACTGTTGTTAAGTATGCTCACTACCTCTAGTAAATCCTGTAGGTCCCACAATCTATGGTGAATCCCGAAGGAAAGCACCACCTCTAGTGAATCCCGAGAGAAACACAACCTCTGGTGGATCCCGAAGGAAACCACCACCTCTAGTGAATCCTGAAGGAAACACAAGCTCTGGTAAATCCTGAAGGAAATGCAACCTCTTGTGAATCCCGAAGGAAACACAACCTCTGGTGAATCCCGAAGGAAACACTACCTCTAGTGAATCCCGAAGGAAATACAACCTCTAGTGAATCTCGAAGGAAACACAACCTCTAGTGAATCCTGAAGGAAACACAACCTCTGGTGAATCCCGAAGGATAACACCACCTCTAGTGAATCCCGAAGAAAACACCAACTTTGGTGAATCCCAAATGAAACACAACCTCTGGTGAATCCCGAAGGAAATACAACCTCTAATGAATCCCAAAGGAAACACCACCTCTAGTATATCCCGAAAGAAACACAACCTCCAGTAGGCATCTAACTAATCAGTGTGGACACTATCACAATCTCAACATCACAAGTATCACAACATGGTTCTATAATATACATATATATATCTCATTGTCCTAATCCCATAACATACATATAAATCTCATGATCATGGTTCTATAACGTACATATAGATTTCGTCATCATAACTCTATAATATACATATACATCTCATCATCCTTAGATTCAGCAGGATCTTCAAGAATAATAATATACTCAATCATCGTAGCATTCAAATGTCTCTATGCGCATCTAGTCTTTTAAATCCTCATGCCAGCAAGGCATACATAAACATCAAACCATATATATCCTCAATAACCATAATTATTAATACCTGGCTCTAGTCCTTTCAAACCCCAGTCAATGAACACATACATGAATATCATGTTAACTACTAATCCTCTGTAAATCATAATTATCATTGCCTGGCACTAGGGTAGTTCCAGTAGTAAGATTACTTACCTCAAATTTGGTCACAAATTAATCCAAGTAATTAACCTTCTTACAACTCTTGGAAGACTTTGAATCCACCCTATAATATAAATTACAAATATTAATTTAGCACCCCTGGTCCAAAAATAATAAATCCAAAGTTTTAAACTCATCTTTGAGGTCTAAATCCAATTAACCAAATTTAACTTACCAAAGTTGTGGCTTGGCCCCAAAACAATTTCCAAAACTCAATCCCAATGGCCAACCTAAACATAATTTGAATCCAAAATTAATAACTTAATTTTTCATAAGTACTATTAAACCAAAAGAATACCAACCCAACTATTCACCCAAAACTTTACAAAATCAAACAATTTCTGTCGAAAATGGGTCTCTTCCTCGATGAGCAACGTCCTAAAATCTTCCGAATCTTGCTTCTGAAAGTCCAATCATAGTGGATTTTAACCAAAATGATTTCAAAACAAAACAACACCCAAAACTTCAAGGAAAACACCTAAAACTAAAATCTTACCCAAAATAGATCTGACGACAACCATGACGGTGGAAAAGGTTGGGCAGCATGGCTAGGAGCATCGGACGACAATGGCGTGAATGTGAGCGGCTGGGTGTCACAACTGTGCAGACGCGAGCGGCTGGGTTTCTGCAGAGGTGCGGGGCATTGGACATTCAAATTCCGCTCTGGGCGGCGACTGAAGGCTGGGCGGTATGGCTGGGGAAGCTTCGACTCAGATCTGGCGATTGACGAGGCTAGCGACTCACGGTGGCGCGACTGCACACCACGAACAGTGAGCGGCATCGCGCGGCACGAAGGAGGCGGTCAACTGGATTCGGCAGTAGGTCGCGTGGATTGGATGACTGGGCGAAGAACGAAATGCGGACGGTGAGCGAACGACCTCGACGTCGAAGGCGCACGACGACAGAAGGCTGAACGGTGAGGGATAAGGGCGGTGCAGGTCCAACAGCGAGAGAGGAAATTTTTTTTGGAGGGGGGTTTACACGTGAGAGAGAGAGAGGTTGAGGTTGAAGTTAAAATAATTAAAATAAAATAAAATAAAATACTTTACTTTATTTTATTATATCTTATTTCGTATTATTTTATCATTTCCTCTTCCAAATTCTATTTTTAATCTCTCTTTCCCTTACCATTCCCAATTCCAAAAAGAATTTAACTAATCTCCTTGAAAATGACATTAATTCCTAACATCAATTTCCAACATTAAAGAATTAAATTCCAGCAGTTACACTTAAAAGTCCAAAATTCCAAAAATGCCCTCAATTAAAGGAAATTACTGAAATTACGTTAATAACAAAATTTGGAGTGTTACAGTTAAGGCCGACCACTGAAGTCTGAAAATTGAGGGTTACACTTACAAAATTACTAAGTGTTAGTAATTTCTGACCAAAAACGGTAACTAAATAACTATAAGAATAAGACTTTTTCTGGAAATAGTATTTAGTTAAGAATGTCTTACTTTAGTGAAGGAGTATTTGACTATCCCTCGGTAGCACTTTTTCCGACTCATTATAGTATCGTTGCAAATAAAATGATTATGGGTACATTATTACTTTTTGCTAAAACTTAATTTGGATTTAGTTGCAATTCATTAATAAGAATTTGTTTAAAATTTCAACATGTCGAATTCTTCTAGAATACTCGCTTCCGTATTAGTTAATGGTAATAACAATTCAACATGTAAATTACTAGCAAAAGATGATTCAAAGCAAGTTTGAACAAAGAATTGTACTCTTATCTCCCAACTCATCTAAAGTTTTGAACTATATAAATGAGAATGTGAAAATCGAACTACGGAATAAATACGATTTACTTGTCATTGAAACATGCTTAGTGGAAAACAAGAAAAAGACCTGGATAATAAATTCAGGTGTCGCTAATCATATATGTACTTTCTCTAAGGAAACAAGTTCCTGGAGACTATTAACATAAGGCAAAGTAGCTTTATGGTAGGAACCGGGGAGGTTGTTTCAGCTAAAGTAGTGGGAGATATGAAGTTATTTATAAGAGATAGATACATTTTGCTTGAAAATATTTATTACATTCCTTCTATGAAAAGGAATTTAATATCTGTCTCATGTTTACTAGAACAAAATTATAAAGTTTCTTTTGAAAATTATGAAGTGTTCATTACTTCAAAAGATATCAAAATTTATTCTGCAAAACTAGAAAATAACTTATACATGTTAAAACTGACTGAGGTAAAATCCGTTTTGAACAGAGAGATGTTTAAAACAATTGAGACTAAAAATAAGAAACGAAAAATTTCTCCAAATGCCTACCTTTGGCACTTAAGACTTGATCACATCAATCTCAATAGGATTGAGAGATTGGTTAAGAACGATCATCTAAATCAGTTAGAAGACAGTTCATTACCGCCATGTGAATCTTGTCTAGAGGGTAAAATAACTAAAAGATCTTTTGCTAGAAAAGGTCTTAGAGCTAAAGAACCCTTGGAGCTAGTGCATTCAGACCTTTGTGGTCAGATGAATGTTAAAGCTAAAGGAGGGTATGAATATTTCATCAGCTTCATTGATGATTATTCAAGGTATGGCTTTATTTACCTAATGCATCATAAGTCTGAAACACTTGAAAAGTTCAAGGAATATAAGGTTGAGGTTGAGAACCAATTAAGTAAATGGCTTAAAACACTTCAATGGATCGAGAGGATGAGTATATGGACTTAAAATTCCAGGAATATTTAATAGAACATGGAATGCAGTCGCAACTCACAACACCTAGAACACCTCAACAAAATGGTGTAGCAGAAAGGAGAAATAGGACCTTGTTAGACATGGTTCGTTCTATGATGAGTTATGCTCAGTTACCAAGTTCTTTTGGGGGTTATGTAGTTCAGACTGCAGTATACATTTTGAACATGGTTCCCTCGAAAAGTGTTTATGAAACACCTTACGAGCTATGAAGATGACGTAGAGGTAGTTTACACCACTTTAGGATCTGAGGATGCCCAGCACATGTGTTGGTGCAAAATCCTAAGAAGTTGGAACGTCGTTCAAAGATATGCTTATTTGTAGGTTACCCTAAAGAGACAAAAGGTGGTTTCTTTTATGATCTTCAGGAAGATAAGTTATTTGTATCGACAAATGCAAATTTCCTGGAGGAAGACCACATTTAAAATCATCAACCTCGTAGTAGGCTAGTAATAGATGAAATTCCCAAAGAAATGACAAATTCATCAACAAGAGTTGTTGATGAAACTAGTACTTCACATCATTCTCAAGAGTTGAGATTGCCTCGACGTAGTGGGAGGGTTGTGCAATAGCCTGACCGATACATGGGTTTAACTGAAATTCAAGTCAACATACAAGATGATGGCTTAGAGGATCCATTGACTTTCAAACAAGCAATGGAAGATGTGGATAAAGACTAGTGGATTAAAGTCATGGACCTTGAAATGGAGTCAATATATTTCAATTCAGTCTGGAATCTTGTAGATCAACCAGAAGGGGTAAAACTCATTAGTTGCAAGTGGATCTACAAGAGAAAAAGAGACCAAGCTGGTAAGGTACAAACCTACAAGACTAGGCTTGTGGTAAAAGGGTTTACCCAAAGGGAGGGGGTAGACTATGAAGAAGTCTTCTCTCAAATTTCCATGATAAAGTCTATGAAAATACTCGTCCATAGTTGCATTTTATGATTATGATATCTGCCAAATGGATGTCAAGACAGCCTTTCTAAATGGTTATCTTGAATAAAGTATCTATATGTCTCAACCAAAAGGGTTTATAGAACGGGGTCAAGAGCAAAAATTTTGCAAGCTTAAAGGATTGAAACAAGCATCTCGATCCTGGAATATGAGATTTGACACTACGATCAAATTTTATGGCTTTAAACAAAATATTGATAAACCTTGTGTTTACAAGAAAATCATTAACAGAACTGTCACTTTTCTGGTTTTATCTGTTGGTGATATTCTACTCATAGAAAATGAAGTAGAATTTCTGGCTGACATTAGGAGATGGCTTGCTAGGCAATTCAAATGAAATATTTAGGAGAAGCACACTATGTTCTTGGGATCCAAATAATTCGGAACTGCAAGAACAGGACTTTAGCATTATCTCAAACATCTTATATAGACAAGATGTTGTCTAGATATAAAATGCAAAATTCCAAGAAAGGAATGTTACCATTCAGACATGGAATTCATCTATCTAAGGAACAAAGTCCTAAGACACCTCAAGATGTTGAGGTCATGAAATGAATTCCATATGCATCAGCAGTAGGGAGTTTAATGTATGCCATATTGTGTACTCGTCCCGACATATGTTATATAATTGGAATTGTCAGTAGATTTCAATCCAATCCAGGATATGATCATTGGACTATCGTTAAAAACATCCTCAAGTATCTTCAGAGAACATGAAATTATGTGCTCGTGTATGGAACTAAGGATCTAATTCTTACTAAATACACTAATTCTGACTTCCAGACTAATATTGATTCAAGAAAATCTACTTTGGGGTCAGTATTCACTCTAAATGAAGGAGCAGTAATATGGAGAAAGTATCAAGCAAAGTTGTACTGCTAATTCCACAATGCAAGCTGAGTATGTAGCTGCAAGTGAAACAACAAAAGAAGCAGTATGGCTCAGAAAGATCCTAACTAATTTGGAAGTGGTCCCAAATATATATCTGTCAGTCACCCTATTTTATGATAACAGTGGAGCAGTTGCAAACTCAAAGAAACCTAGAAGATAAACATGGAAAGCACATCGAACGCAAGTACCATCTCATCAAGAAGATTATACATAGAGGAGATGTGATCGTCACGCAGATAGCCTCACAAGACAACTTGGCAAATCCATTTATGAAGTCTCTTTCAGCTAAACTGTTCGAGGGTCACCTAGTGGGACTAAGATTATGAAATACTTAGAACTACGACAAGTGGAAGAATAATGGGTATTTGATGCCCTCGTTTATTGTATTTATTCTACTGTTTTTTATTCTCTTATTGAACTCAACATTGTATATATTCATCCATTAGAGGTTTAGTCCAAGTGGGAGTTTGTTGGGTTGTATGTACTAAAACTCGTAGTTTGTAAAGTTAAACATATTCTATTATTAATAAAGATGTTATTCAACATTTCTTCAATAAAGTTGTTATTGAATTTATAAATTGCACTTGTAAAGACTAAATCCAATAAACTAAGATTCATTGCTATTATATGAATACTTGAACTTTATGTAGAGACATAAAGATGGATCAAGTTCGAGTAAATAGCCAGAACGGTCTATAGTATACAAATAAGGTTGGGTGTCTTATTCTGGCAACATTATCAGATGCGGCCCACTCTGTAGTTGTTACAATCTGTTATAATGTACTACAAACAAAGTGATCCTGATTCGTTCATGTATTGACATGAGGAGTGGGGGCTTCTTATGCAATGAGTTTGCATAAGATCGAACCAAGAAATAAGTCACTCTTACTTTAAAATGTTGTTTATTGCTTAAAGACTGACTACTTCGCTTAAATGTCCTAGGTAACTTGATCTTAATCCTGAGCTAACTATGAACTCCTATTTATTCGAGATTATCATTAGATTTGCATAGGTAAGGGTTGGTTCAACAGCGTCGACTCAATAAGCCTCCCATTTTAGGGGTAAGACCGGTAGATAGTTGGGGACATAAAGTGCAAGAAGAAATTCACACCTACTCGATTCAGGGATAGAAGGAAGGTTGTTCTCTTAAGTGTTGAATCTAGGTTTTGAACAAGGGGCCCCACACTCTTATTGGCCTGAGAGGAATCCGATTTTGTGATTGAATCACAAACCAATTGTTCCTTAAAGGATCGATAGAACTTAAGGAGAAAGATGTAATTTCAGGGGTACAATAGCATTTTACCCAGTCGTTATTAAGAACAACTGATAACGGGCAGAAATGCACGTTATTACAATGCAAAGATGTAAAACAATGTGGGAATGCGATGGTAGAAACATGTAAAATCGTGTCCAAAAGCATTAAGTTGAGAACATTGCGATCGCATGCGCCCATCACATTAAAGCAGCTAATTTATTTATTTTTTGCAGGAAAATGCGTTGGCGCAAAGCAAATTGCAATCCAAGAAATTCGGCGTCTGAGCGCATTAGAAGATTGCGACCGCAAAGCTATGCGATCTTATGCGCTCGCGAAGGTCTGCTCAAGAAGGTGGCCGCATAAAGACGGTACATCAAGATGAAAGCATAATAAATTACGATGGGATGGAAAGCTGACAACGGTCGAATCGAATTTAGTTGACAAGCCATTAACGACACACTGTAACAAGTACATTCAACTTTTCGGTGACCATTAATCGGTGCATCAGACAAAGATTTAATGACCTCCCATCATTGCAATCATTTAAGAGAAAAACTTATTCACTTTGAAGCTCTATAAATACCGAAGGCCACGACTGTTAAAGAAGTTTGGAGCTTTGGAGTTCGAAATATACATAGTTCGCCATATACATAGAAGATAGATCATAGATAGTCGTAGTCTGTAATTCTTATACTTAGAAGGTGGAGGTGAGCAAGAGAAGAAGACACTGAAAGATCATTCCTGGTTAGCTCGAGAGACTATCGGGAAGTGCTGTGAACAGAGAGAGGGTCAATACTTCGAAAGCAATAACATTCTTTTCGGAAGAGTAGAGTAAAACATAGTGTAAAAGCTCGGGGAGTAAGACATTGCTACCGGGCATCCTATCCCTGCTTTCCATTGTCGTTTTGTATTCTGACTTTATTTATAAAATGGAATTTGCATCTCTACATCTGTTCAATCTCTTCACATTGCACATGAGTAACTAAATTTCTGAATGGGTTGAGAAGCACTTAGCTAGCATGACCTAAGATTTTCATTTCATGCGATCATCTTGTCTTATGTATGCGTCCATCACCCTTTAGAGATACTTGAGAGAGTAGTTTAAAGAAAGAACATAGACTTGAGAGAGTCAGGTTAGAATATAGGTTTGAGAAAGTCAGACTAGAACCGCATAAGCAAGAGATAGAGACTTAGAGATCTGTTTTCTATCATGCATCGCATGTACCCTAGAAATAGGATATGATAGTATGCGGTCGCCTTGTGTATGTGTGTATCATTTATCATCGCATAGACAAGAATAGAGGCTTAGACATAAGTCCTATAGACATTATCGTATACATCGAATGCATCCTAAAATTAGGAACCATGGTGTTTGCATTGAAAGATGACATGTTGTTGTATGTGTGTAGCATGATCACATAACTTGAACGCAATCTTAGAAAGTGTTAGTTAAATCCCTTCTCAATCCGTTCCCCGCATACTCATTGTAACTTTCACTGTCATTAACTCTTTACTTAATTCTACCGCATAAGATTTATACTTTACACAACATACCAACCAAATATTTATTTTTTTCACCGCAAAGGAATCAAAATTTACCATCGCATATTGTCTCAGTAGTCCCTGTGTTTGACCCTTGACTTATCAGGAAACCTAGTAAGGTTTATACTTGGATTTTACTAGGAAAACTTGCATGTGCAACGCATAGTTCACCACCGCAATTTCACACCATTATTTCATCACATTCACAACGCATCAACAACCTGTGAAGGGTTGACTTACTGATTATGGCTAAATCAAGTGGACACAAATATATCTACAGTAAGAAGAGTGCAACTATCGAACTATAGTGGTGTGACTTTGTAACATCCTGAATTTTTATTATAATGTAATTTTAGTAATTTATATTAATTGAGGGAATTTTTGGAATTTTGGACTTTGTAATTGCGGAAATTTAATTATTGACGAATTTATTCAATTTGGAAATTAATGGCAGGAATTAATTTCATTTTGGGAAGGAAAAGAATTTAATAATATAAAGTGGAATAAGGAAAAGAATAAAATATAGTTTATTTTATTTTCCTTTTTAGTTTTATTATTATTATTATTATTTTATATAAAAAAAACCTATTTTCCCTTCTCATTCTTCATTGCCTGCCCCCTTCCCCTCGAAAATTTTCCTTCCCGTCACCGTCACCCATCGCTCGGCCGCTCGTCCAAACTATCACCATCCATCCAGCCATCCGGTCGACACATCTCAAATCTCGTGGCCAAAGCCTCCCCCTAGCGCGCCGCCTCGAAACTCAAGCCGACCGATCCAATCGCGTGACCCATACTAGTCCAGCCACGCCGTTGTCCAGATTTAGTCCTCACGTAGCCGCTCGCTCGCCTGACACTGCCGCCATTGGAATCTCACCGTCAATTGAATCTCCTCCTCCCTACGAGCCATTGATCCCTCCGCCGCTTGTCTCTCCCTCTCTCTTTCAGATCTGACGACATCGCAAGCCCCTCAGATGTTCACAGCCACTGTTCTGTTGCCACAGTTGTTCGTGTGCCTCCCTCAGATCATCGTAGGCTGCCTTTATTGTCAAAGTTAGTGGTTTTAGGTAAGTTTTGTTGTTTGGACTAAGGTTTGGGTATTTTTCTTGGAATTTATAAATGTTCAACAAGTTCTTGGCCTAAAATCTCTTGGGTTTATCTTAAAGATGGAATTGGAATTTTTTCGAAAGGAATTTAGGTGTTGTTCATTGGAACTAAAATCTATTTCAGTGGAGATTTTGAAGACTGAATTTTTTTGGAGTGAGTATTCACCAACCTTTGTCTTGAGGATCTAATTCAAAGTTTGTGAAAGCTGGAAAGAAGTTCGTTTGCTTGAATTAATTTTAGGCTCAATTTTAAGGTAATGTAATCTTACTACTAGAAATGCCTTTGTATCGGGGCGATAAATTTATGATTTATTTTGAGGATTTTAAGACTGTTTAGAGAAGATATATGAGCATGTGACACTATGTCTGAAGCATTTTAATGTATGAGCGAGATTTAGAATTTTATGAGACATATTAAAAGTACGATTGAGCATGACCCTAAATTATGAGTTAAGCGACACTACTATTGGATTGTCTTCAAGTTAGGTGAAAGTTGGAGCATTTGTTGATGTACATATTTATGTGATTTATTATGAAAGTGTGTAGGATATATGATATATTATGAAATTTCAAATGTTGACTGTTTACATGAGTTAGTGCATGAAAGTGATGTACTAGAGTTGATCCATTAAAACTAGATTAAGCAAGTACGTTGAAGTTAATTAGCATGACCTTGATGAGAAGATTTTAGAGGATTCATGATTATGTGAATGTTATATATAATATGAAGTTAAATGAAATCTCTTTTCCTTTCCAAACTATGTGACTATATGAAAGTGATGCATGTCTAAGGGCACTAGTACATGAAAGAGATGTACTAGGGTTGGTGTATATGAAAGTGATACATACCTAGAGGGTACTGGGGTGTTGTAAGAGGTGCACGCTCAGTGGGTTATGTGTTTACATATCCATGTGTACGAAAGAGGTATGCATCCCTACATTCATAGAGAGGATCTGGGGTGTACAAAAAAGGTAACCCTCAGTTATGTTATGTGTATACAGAAGAGGTGTATACATGACCAGGTGTACGAAAAAGGTACACACTCAGTGAGTTATGTGTATACGAAAGAGGTGTATACATGACTAGGTGTACAAAAGAGGTACACACTCAGTGGGTTATGTGTATACGAAAGAGGTGTATACATGACCAGGTGTACAAAAGAGGTACACATTAAGTGGGTTATGGGTATACGAAAGAGGTATACGCATAGCCAAGTGTACGTAAGAGATTGTGTTTCCTTCAGGATTCACCAGAGGTTGTGTTTCCTTCGGGATTCACCAGATTGTGTTTCCTTCGGGATTCACCAGATTGTGTTTCCTTCAGGATTCACCAGATTATGTTTTCTTTGGGATTCACCAGATTGTGTTTCCTTCGGGATTCACCAGATATTGTGCTTCCTTCCGGATTCACCAGATATTGTGTTTCCTTCCGGATTCACCAGAGGTAGTGGGCATACTTAACTACAATAGGATAGAAACCAGTTTGTCATGTATGTATGTGTCCCATGAGGACTAGAGCAGTTTGTATGTTCCACTAGAAGTAGGCATCTAGAGGACATAGATGTCTAGCCTGACCCCAGTAGTGGGGTTACTTACTGAGTATTTTTATACTCACTCTTTCTCATGTTTATATTTCAGATAAAGCAGGGACACACTGGCGAATGACAAGCGAAATCCGTGATCAAGCCATTGGGACCAGTTTTATGCTTCCACTCATGAGATTTAGATTTCTTTTCATGTTTTTCTTAACTTCTAGTTTTGATGTTTGAAACTTACTATTAAGAATTGTTTTCAGACATATTTATTATCATTTATGATTTATGGGTACCCCATTATTTGTTTTTTTAATATTTGAATTTAGTGAAGAATATTTTAACTTACCTTATTTATTTAGCATTTATTTTACCATAAAAGGGTGTCATTTTAAGTTCCATGCATGCATGTAATTAGTAACAGCCTAACTTGAGTCCTAGGGGGTCGGATCGTTACAGACTCGATAATTAACGAATATTGATTAATTCGATCTAAAGATTTTTAGCCAATTAATCTCATATTGTTGGAGCTCATGATCGGTCCATCTACTAGCTCCTAAAACATGAACACCTTGGATTAGTAAATTGAGTGAATTTGGAATGATTATTTGAAGTATTCAAATTGAATTTAGGATTTGAATTTGAATAGTTCAAATTCAAATTAGGGTTTGTATAATTATATACAATATAATTAATTAACGTTTAATTTATCGAAATTAAATGAAATTGAAGAGTTTATAATATTTAAATATTAATTTCATGAATAGGATTCATGTTTAAAATTAGATGTGTGATTAATTTAATATTTTATATTAAATTATTATTTAATTAATTAAAATCAAATTAGTTTTCAATTTTGATTCAATTTGAGAAACTTGATTTTGAAATTTTGAAATTAATTAGTTTTAGAATTAATTAAATAATATTTTAGTTAATTTTTTAATTAATTAAATTGAAAATTGAAAAGATAGTGGAAACATCCAAACCTCTTTAAGTAGGAGGTGAATTCATCAAGATTTATCCCACCTAGCCAACTTTCTTCATCAATTGGATATGGCATTGACTCTCCTCATCAGTGCTTGCATGTAGAGGAGGAATAAAACTCCTCAATTTTGGCAGCTTGAGTAAAATTGGTGGCTGGAAATTGATTTCTACAGTGTTCTTCTTCTTCACCACCAAACCCACTCCATTCCCTTCACAAATTCAGCTCAATTGTGAGTTTCACCACTAAAATTCAAGATTGAGAATAGTAAAGAAGATCTCTTGGTGGCTCATTGACGTCTTGGAGCTGACAATTCGTGAAGAGCAACTTGGTTGGAGGAATTCTTCAAAGGTACGTGTTGTTTGAAACTCTCTTCTAAAAATTTTGATTTTGCATGATCTTAGAACTCAAATTAAACGTAATTAGAGTGCTTATTTATTCTGATTGCTTTTGTTGTTTCCTTCTTTATTCCTTCAAGTTTAATATTGTATCATATACAATATAACCTATAGTTTTAATTCTCTCATCAATGTCTTTAATATAAATCCCATTTGTATTAAATTATTGAATCAAATTCACATAATTAATATTTGAATCATATTCAAATATTCCTTTTCTCTCGAGTAAACTTTATAATATAATATATCAAAAATATTATAGTAATTTTTTCATATATAATTAAAATTAAATTAATTCCCTCAATTAATCCAAAAACCGATTCTCATTAATTCTCATTGAGCTATTGAGGGTACCTCATGGACCTGTAATTTGAAGCTCCAACGGTATGTGAACAATTAATGAAACTTCTTTAATTAATTACTCACCATCCTTTAACTGTCAGACACTCCACTAAAGTCTGACAGTTGCATTCTTCACACTAAGATATATTTCTATGTCTATTGGATATAACCAGTCAACAGTATGATGACTCTTCCTAAATTGCTCGTAAGTACAGTTGGGCCAAAATTATCTTTTTGCCCTTGTAGTTACATCTAACTCCTTAAGTACCATTGATCCCTCTAGTGAACAATAAATCATAGTCTAACTATGACCAAACCCCTCTTGGGTCAGGAAAGGTTTGGCGCCACATTATTCAAGCCCCGAAATCAGCCCTTAAGGGAGCAATTTATCTACTTACCCTAACATTGGGGAAGGAATGAATTCCTTCTTGTGTAGTTGTGTTCCCAACTCCTCGATCAGACGAATTCTCAAAATGGTAAACTTATTGAGTCGGCGATATGGCCACTCTCACCCATACAAATCAAAGGACCAAGAGTTCACAACTCACTCAGGATTCAGATCATGTTACCTATGGTCATCCTGGTGAAATGTAAGTCTTTATTATGAATGGCATTATATAATGAGACTAAATATGTCTTATACAAACTCCTTTGTATGGAATATCCCTATTCTCCACATGAATGATCAAGATCAGATCATTTGTAGCACTTTGAAACGATTGTAACATCTACAAAATTGGCTATACTCGTAGTATCACCAGGATAAGGTATCCAGCCTTATCCTTCTACCACAGACCATTTAGGTTATTACATAAACATGATCCACCCATATGTCTCTACATACATATTTAAGCTACAAGATAACCTTGGATCTTAGTTTATTGGTTTGTGGTTAATGCAACTAAAATTGAGATAAAATATCATATATTTTATTAAATAAATAAGATATTTGTACATTACAATTACAAACTATAGAATCCTACGAGATTTAGATATCAACCCCAACACTTAGGACACTATTCCTTAGACAAAATAACTTCATACCTAAAAGGTAACAAACCTCTCTTGGAGTTTTGCATAAAAAACTTAACAAGCATTTTGTCAATGTAAGATATCTGAGACAAGGCCAGGATTTTGTTCTTTCAATCTGTAAAGATTTGAATGCCAAAGAAAAAAAAAAATTGTGCCTCTCCCAAATCTTTCATTTAGAATTGGGTCGCTAGTCAATCTTCAATTTCAGTCAGTAGTACATCATTCCCAATGAGTATGATATCGTCTACATACAGCACAAAAAGAGCAACTAGACTATTAATGATTCTCTTATAAACACAAGGCTCATCAACATTCTGATCAAAGCCATAAGATTTTATCGCGGTATCAAATCTTATATTTCAAGATTGAGAAGCTTGTTTCAATCTATAAATGAATTGTTTAAGCTTGCAAACTTTTTTCTCTTGACCTTAGATTATGAATCCCTCAAGTTGCTCCATATATATGGTCTCCTCAAGATTTCAATTCAGAAAAACAGTCGATCTCATAGTCAATATGAGGCAATGGACAAGAGTATCCAAATAAACTTCAACATGGAAATAGGTGAGAAAGTCTCCTCATAGTCGACTCCCTCAACTTGGGTATAACCCTTTGCCACAAGTCTACCCTTAAAGGTTTGCACCTTCCCATCAGTACCCCATTTTCTCTTATAAATCCATTTGCAAACTATAGGTTTTATCCCATTAGGTTGATCTACAAGATCCCAAACTGAAATGAAGTACATAGACTTCATTTCGAGATCCATGGCTTTAATCCATTCATCTTTGTCAACATCCTCTATTGCCTTCTTGTAAGACCATGGATCCTCAACATCGTCGTTAGTCACGATAGCTAGGATTTCTGTTAAACCCATATAACATATAGGCAGGTTTGCAACCCTCCCACTACATCGAGACTCCCTCAACATTTGAGGTGGATGTGATCTACTAGATGATCCAACTTCAACAACTCTTGTTGAGGTATTGAGCTCTTCAACAATTCTTGTTGAAGGTTCAGTAGTTTCACTAGAAAGTTCATTTAACACCAATTTACTGCAGGGCTTATGCTCCCTTATGTGGTTCTCTTCTAAAAATGTAATGTTTTTTGACACAAACATTTTATTATCTTTAGTATCATAGAAGTAACCACCTCTCGTTCTTTTGGGGTAACCTATTTAGGCACAATTTTGAACGATTTTAGGATTTGCCTCAAGTACATCTACTGGGCAACCCCATATTCTAAAATGATGTAATCTACCTTTATGACTATTCCATAACTCCAAAGGTGTTCTAATAACACTTTTGGATGGCACGTAGTTCAAAATGTAGGTTGCAGTTTTTACTGTATAACCCAAAACGAGTCAGGTAAAGAAGCATAACTCATCATAGACTGAACCATGTCTAATAGGATTCAATTTCTCATTTCTGATACATCATTCTATCGAGGTGTACCAAGGGCTATGAGTTGGGATACAATTCCATGTTCTATCAAATAGTCCTAGAATTTTAGATCCGTGTACTCTCCACCTCAATCAAATCGAAATGTTTTAATTGTTTTATTTAATACATTTTCAACTTCAACCTTGTACTCCTTAAACTTTTCAAGGGCTTTAGACTTATGTTGCATTAAATAAACATACCCATATCTAGAATAATCATCAGTAAAAATGACGAAATATTTAAATCCTCCCCTTGCCTTAACATTCATCGGATCATAAAGGTCTGAATATACAAGCTCTAAGGGTTTTTTGGCTTTGTGACCTTTTTCAGTAAAAGATCTTTTAGTCATTTTGCTTTCAAAGCATGATTCCTATACAGGTAAAGAATTTTTTTTCTAACTCGCTTAGAAGTCTATTCTTAACCAGTCTCCCAATCCTATTGAGATTTATGTATCCTATTCTTAGGTGCCAAAGATGTGCATCTTCTTTAGAAGAAATTTTCTGTCTTTTATTATGAGTTACTGCAGTCTTAAATAGATCAATATTTATGAGAGCTTTTATTGCTAATGGTTTTAACACATAAAAATTATCTTTGAGATTTGCAAAACATATATGTACTGCATTCTTGTAAACAAACACTTTATTTATATTAAAATTTAAAGAGAATTTTGTTCAAGTAAACATTTTATAGAAATCAAGTTCCTTTTCACGCATGGAACCACATATACATTATCCAATAAAATATATGATTTTTGTAAGTAAAGTCGATGTCTTCCCACTGTCGTAACTGACGCGACGTATCCAGTTCCAACACGCATTTTCATCTCACCAGCCTTCAATTGTCACAAGGAATTAATTATCTAAAATGGAGAACAAATGTGGTTAGTGGCTCCCGAATCAATTATCTAGACCGAATCATCATTCTCCACTAAGCAAGTTTCCAATACAAGTAAATTTTATTTACCTTGCTTGGCCTTCTTCTTTTCCGTCAAGTATTTGGGATAATTCCTTCTCCAATCTCCCTTCTAGTTGCAATGAAAACATATTCCCTTTGCAGCCTTAGCTTTCTTGCCCTTTAAAGCAGCAGCTGATGAGTTAGCCTTCCCCTTTCCACCTTTTTTCTTCTTCCAATTTTTAGAGCCAGAAGAGGAAGGCACAGACTTAGTTCCAGAGGTTAAACCTCTGTAAAACTTCTTTAAGGTCAAGGAAACATTTGTCTCACCTTTCTGTTCCTTGATTTTCATCAAAGATTGGTAAGTTTGTAGCTCGTTGAGCAAGGTGGTCAGGTTGTAGTCAATCTTGTTCATAACAACATTTCTATGTAACTGTAGGAAACTTTCAAGTAAAGTTTCAAAGATGAAGCTAACCTTACTGGCATCATCAATGATAGACTCGTTCATCTTAGCCACATTAAAATGGACCATCATGTTCAGAACGTGTTCTCAAATAGATGCCCCTTCTGGCATATGGGCATTGAAGATGAATTTGAGTGCATCATGCCTGGGTTGAGTGGGCGATTGTCCAAACATTCCCCATAGGGACTCCATGATCTCACAGGCAGTGACCATGGGCTCATGCTTCTTGGCCAAGACCTCGAAAAGGATTGCCAAGATATATGTTTGGACTTTTTCATTAGCCTGTACCCAGTGTTTGTATGCCTCCCAAACGTTTCGAGTGGCATTTAAAGTGGGGACTTGAGGACACTCCTCAACAAAGAAAAATCTTAAGTCATCAATAATCAGAATTGTATTAATTGCATTTTTTTAGGTTGTGTAATTTTTTCAGGTTAAATTAGCAGTGGAAAGCATGTTAAGTGTCGCATAAGTCATTTTGATAAAGCTCCTAAAACATACAATTTATTTACATTAATAATCCATGCATTACCCATTTTGGAAAAACCAATCAAATTTAGCAAATATTTTAATGCACCATATGTGACATCTATTTTGCAATAATGTTTCAGTGAGGCAGGGTCAAAGCTACCATACGGTGATTAGCTACCCCTTCATTGAAATGAGACCATCTCAACCAATAAACAGAATAACTCTTTGTTCCTGTAATTATTAGTCACCATTGTTTGGTCCAGAAACGGTTAACTAGCTTAACATTTTCTTGTAAGTGTAATCCCTCATTTTAGATTCTAGAGTTTCATCCCAATGAGCCAACCATAGGAAAAAATCTATTGGGGCAAAAACTAAAGCAACCCTATCCATTTCTAGAGTTTGAGTAACGTGCAAATGTCATCCATAGGGGGACACAAGCAAAGGTGCATCAAGGACAAGCATGAAAATTTACTACAAACTAATGAGAGAGACCATGGGATGTGTTGACACACGTCCCACTCCTAGTTACTATAAACACTCTCTCCATTCACCTTGATATTGACCTATACAAACACTACCCATAGGGGGACACAAACAAATGTGTCTCGAGGCCGAGTATAGGTCTCACAATGTGAACTATGAGAGAGAAACATGATAGGAACAATGAAGTATCATAAACCTCATTTTCCTCCCACTGAATGTTTTATCTAGGGTTAATTTAACTTAGAAAAAATACGACTACTTATTTTTACTAAGTGATTGTTTAAATTTTCTCAATAGTAACATTTACTTTGGATAGTCATACAATTTTGATTATTGTTCATTAAACATTTTAATAAAATTTTAATCAACAATTGCATGTTTGTAGCAAATCTATTTAATTCAGGTTCCAGGTCAGTTCCCAAATAGGTGTATTCCGTTTTGGTTAGCTTAAATACCCAGCCTAGGCAAAACTGACCTTAGACAAAGGTTCCTTATAGATACATTTGCTACAACTTTAAACTTTTATTAAAACCAATTTAATACTATTAAACTGATTAAAAAGATTAAACTAATTTCTAATCAAATTAGAAATATTGTGAATTTAGGTCTGTGTGACTCATATTTTTAAACTATTTAAAAAAATTATTTTAACCTAAGTTAGCATGCAACTCTTTACTATTGATTTTAATTTCTAGTTTCACTTAATTATAAAAATTATAAAGAAATGAAATAAATTAATCCCAAGATTGCAACTATTGACAAACTAAGTAAAATTATAACAATTATAAAACTACCTAAAGAGTGTCATACTTCATGCAATCTCAATTTTAATTTTCATTACTTAAACATATATAACCATTATATACTAAAGTAATGAAAATAAAATTATAACATTCATACATACATCTAACAATATATTATAACTCTTATAATATAAATGATGCATGACAATGTTATTATGTATGCAAACATATATTATAACATTTATATTATATGATGCATGAACATGCTATAAAATTAAATCATGCAACTATATTATAACATTTATAATACATATGATGCATGAAAAAAGGCATAACCTATAGTGGGATTTTCTATACGGCATACATTATGACATGTAAAAAAAAAACATACATCAAATGATTAATTTAAATAGTAATTAATGGACTGAGATTGAACTCCTTAACAATAAATTAAATTAATATATCTTTTATAATAATTTAATTAATTAAAAACTAAATATTACACACACAAAAAAAAAACTTCAAAACAGGTTGAATCGGCCTAATCCCACAAACTGAAGCTGAATTGGACCCGCGAACCGTGCAAATCGCTCGAACCCCACAAACCGCATGCGAACCGGGTGCAACGTGTGCCCCTTTTCCATCTCAAAACATCTATTTTCCTCCATTTTTTCTTGCCTCGTTTTCTCCAAAATTTTGCCGGAAAAATCTTGAACAACACAGACTTAATCAAATATAGACTTTATTGCAAATTTATGCCCAAAACAACATGCCCTTATAAACCAATTTGTAAAAAAATGTAATAAATCTATACAGTCTGACCCCGAAAAAATCCAAAAATTGCAGAACCTCATTCATCAACTTGAATTTCATAACAGTAAATGCAATTCTACCATAAAAATTATAAATTAATTCTAGAAACTAACAAAACTAGGAATAAGAAAGTCGCTCTAATACCGATTGAAGGACTATAAGGTCTAATGCAGGAGCGGGGATCGGTCCCAATTCTTAATTTCATAGAAAACTAAAATTACATAACTTAATTATGATTCTAAATATAAAACACGACATGCTTTAAT
This sequence comes from Benincasa hispida, assembly GCF_027475165.1. Taxonomy (NCBI): domain Eukaryota; kingdom Viridiplantae; phylum Streptophyta; class Magnoliopsida; order Cucurbitales; family Cucurbitaceae; genus Benincasa; species Benincasa hispida. Next base: position 47,515,519 of record NC_143484.1, on the reverse strand, counting down.
TTCGTAATAGAGAAGGAATTAAGGTTTGGAAACTACGAACCTCTTGAAGACAAAATCTTCACAAATTCCTCTCAACGAACGATCACAAACTCTTCTTGGAACAACATCAAAAACCAACAAATCAATGTAGATACCACCATAAAAGAACCTTCCGTATTCTCCTTAGGGGTTGAGAATCACAAAGGGAGTTGTGGGCTTCTTTGATAAATTTTGGGAGAGGGAGAGGTATGAGTTCTTAGAGAAGATTTTTCTTCTTACAGAGCAGGAAAAAATGATAGAATTGCATATTAATAAAAAAAATTTATAGACCCTCTGTGATTTTTGGAAGAAGACGACTGAACTGTTTCCAACTCTCACTCTCAAGATTTAGAGAGAATTAAGGACTCCCTCCCCCAAATAATTCAATAATAATAAAATTAAATTAAAACAAATTTTAATTTAATCAATATTATATAACATAACAAAAACTTTATTATATAATATATAATGTACTATATATTATATTATATAATATATATAACCTATATTTTATACTATAACAAATACAATATTCTATTATTCGTAATTCTCTCAATAATCTAATATAAATAAAATTCATATTAAAAATAATTATATGAATCTAGTTCATATAATTAATATTATTCAAATATTTATTTCTTCTCAAATAAACTTTATATTATAATGTATCAAATACATTATACTAATTATATCACATATAATTAATTTAAATTGATTATATCATATATAATTAATTCTCTCAATTAATTTGAACAATTTAAATTAATCCAAAATCAATTCTCAATAATCCCAGTTGAGCTACAGAGAGGACCTTATGGACCTGTAGATTGAAACTTCAACGATACTTGGATAATTAATTAAATCCTTTTAATTAAATTATCCAACATCTATTAACTATCGGTCACTCTACTAAAGACCGCTGCACTTTTCGAACTAAAATTGTATTTATGTGTCCATTGAATAAAACCAATAGTGTGATGACCTTTCACAAATTGCTCGTAATTATAGCTAGGCCAAAAGTATCGTTTTGCCCTTGTAGTTACATCTAACTCCTTAATCAGCCCTTAAGGGAGTAATTTATCTACTTACCCCAACATTAGGGAAGGAGTGAATTTCGTCTTGTGTAGTTGTGTTCCTAGCTCCCCAATCAGACGAATTCCCAAGATGGTAGGCATATTGAGTCGACGAACTAGCCACTCTCACTCATGCAAATCAAAGGATCGCCTTCATAGGCAGGAGTTCACAACCCACTCAGGATTCAAGTCAATGGTCATCTTGGTGAAATGTAAGTCTCTACTATTAACGGTGTTATATAATAAGACTCTTTAATTTCGAGGTTCGGTCTTATACAAACCCTTTTGTATAGAATACCCCACTCACATGTCTATACATGAATGATCAGGATCATATCATTTATAGAATTTTACAACAATTGTAACATCTACAAAATGGGTCGTATTCATGGTGTCATCAGGATAAGGTACCCAGCCTTATCCATCTACTACAGATCATTCAGATTATCACTTAAACACAATCCACCTGTATGTCTCCACATACATGTATTGTCTACAGAAGATAACCTTGGATGTTTGTTTATTGGTTTTGTGGGTTAATGTTACTAAATGTCAAATAAAATACCTTAATTAAAGTGTTTGTACTATACAATTACAAACTATAGGACCCACGAGATTTAGGGCATCAACCTCAACACTTTCTAACAACTCTTGTGAGTTTTTGTAGGAACCCTCCTTTAGACAACAAGAATTCTCAAGTTTCCAGCATGATAGCTTCTATTCTATATCTGAAGCTAGAACTGATCTTCAGAGTCCAAGTGACCTTGTTGCTCAGATTACTGAATCAGTTGGAAAGCTAGATAAGTTCTTGTTACAACCATCTTCTGATTTTACCAAGTTGGTGAGATAACTGACATCGACCATGATGTTGAGTAGTTGGTGTTGAATTCTTTAATGTGTGAACTTGCTAATTTTTCTTCTTAGTATGAGCATGAGTCTATTGAGTCTCACCTGGAGATTTAATCCCTTTTGTTAGTTGAGAACGACCAAGTTCCTCAGCTTGCAAATTCCATGCCTCCACTAGAGAGCAAACCATAGCTACACAACATTTATACTATTGAGGTCGAGTTCGTTGAGGAATTATATCCTTTCACTAACGATGAAGAAGATGTTTATCCACTGCCATGCCAAGAACAAGTGTGTGAGGTTAAGTATGAATCTGAACTTCATTTTAAGGAGCCTCAAGTAAAAGAGTTAGGGGCTACCAAGCCTCATCCTATTATTTTCTCTAATTCCTCCTTTAGTTCTAAACATGGCTCATCTTTTCCTTACAAGTTCGAGTCTTTATTTTTAGTTGAGTCAGTCGAGTCTACATTTACATTTCCAAAAATGAAAAAATTCAAAAATATTTCTATCTCTGGAGCTTTTGAATGCTTCAAAAGCTCACTTCCATTAAGCAGATTCATGGATCCAAGGAAGAAAGAGCCCGAGAAAAATGAGAATTTTTTCGTACCTTAACAGGAAAACAACGTCAAACAACCAACGTTAAAAATTTGTGCTTTCTAGAGGCAGTCAGATGTCAATTTTTACTTGTGTTCTTTTATTTCTTTCCAATCTTAGTTTTCTTTTTGTTTTTCTTTTGTAGGTTCCAGAACAAATGAAGCTTTTGAATGCTTCAAAAGCTCGCTTCCATTAAGAAACTTCATGGATTCAAGGAAGAAAGGACCCGAGAAATATGAGAATTTTTTCGTACCTTGACAGGAAAACAACGTCAGGCAACCAACATTAAAAAATTTTGCTTCCTAGAGGCAGCCAGATGTCGATTTTTACATGCTTTCTTTTATTTCTTTCCTTTCCTAGTTTTCTTTTTGTTTTTCTTTTGTAAGTTTCTCTCCTTTATCCTAAAAAGAGAAAGAAGATCAAATCGATTCGCGCCCTCTTACCACCATTTCCTGCACATGAATGTTATCAGGGGAGTTTTTTTGTTCCCTTGACTCTTTTATTTCATAAAACATAGATTAGAGATACATTAGGGACAATATATCATTTTAAGTTAAGGGTTGAGTGATGACATGCAGAAATGCATGTCATCTTAAGCCTTTTACTTAGAATTATGAAGGATGTTAGGTAGAATATGCGTCGATCATGATAGGAATTCACAAGAATATGAGCTTGCATCGATTAGCATGTCGAATCTTAGCTAACTCGTTATTTTGCATTAGTTATGCGTTCAATGTTCTATCTTTGTAGCTAATGCAGGAGATGAACACAAACGCGGAAACCAGACCATTGCATAGACGATCGCATGCGAAGAAACACTCCATCACAAGGCAAACGCATTGATCAACGCATGGATGTTGCGGTAATCAGTCGATGCATCCATCGCATGGGAGTTGCGCTCGTCAAGCGATTGCGGTCATTATGTAGAGTTACAATGTTAAGCGAATGCGGCCATTGAATGATTGCAGCCACGTGACAACGCATTCTAATGGGATTAACACAAGGTAGGTGGAATGAACGCATCAACGCATCTACCTCGAGAAAATCCAAAGTTGATGTTGACATTTCACCTACCACGTCGTTAGTGGTAAAGGTTTAGAAAGGACGAACGCGTTGAACGTCAGACTCAGAGTAGTCCAATTAATATTATCGGCGACCCAAGCTCTATAAAAAAAAGCCGATGAGCTGAAATTCATTTTATCCAAAGTTTTCGCCTAAGGTTCGCCTATGGCGGATCCTTGTGATCTAGACAAACGCATGAGAAGACGGCTAAGAGCTCTTCACCTCTTTCATCCATTCCGAGTGACGACCAGAGCCTTTGACCGGAGTTAGATCTCGAGAGAGTCAGCTCCTCCACCCATCCATGGCACCACCGACAGCCTTGACCCACATCCGTTGGAAGAAAATCTTTGCTTCCAGCCGGTCATTCCTTTTTCCTTTCTTTTCCTATTTTGTATTGTATGACATTTTGAATTAAGAAATTAATACAATGTGTTTTACAATGCATTTCTCTATTCCTTCGACTTCATCTCCATCTTCTTGCTTAGTATTGTTACTTTCATTGCAACACTTAGTGGATTGCTTGGGTATTGCATACTTAGTCATGTGGATTAGGGATATGAAGCATGTAGCAACCCACCGAGAGGTGTGCGTTGTGGAGTATGTGAGTAATCTTATTTGCTTAGTGGGAAACTGCTGCAACGTCTATCTATGGGCTAACGCATTGCTTGTCTATGAGTAAGGTCAGCAACAATCAACTGCCCGAGAGGGTAAGTGGTTGGACGTATTAAGTAAGGTATGCATTGTTCACTAAGGATAGTAACAATCTTAGGTCAGCAAAGTTTATGCGATTGTCTTGTATTATGTATGCTTCATTCGTCCATTAGGGATACTCGGGAGGGTAGTCTAAGGACAGGATCTAGGCTTGGGAAGGTCATGTCAGAATTTAGGCTTGGGAGAGCCAGATTAGAACACATAATACAAGAGATAGGTGCTTAGGAATGAGCACTATTTTTTATTAATGCATCGCATGCATCCTAGAGATAGGATACAATTGAATGCGGTCACCTTGCTTTCATGCATTTTGCATCATCACATAGGACAAGAGTAGAGACTTAGGAATAAGCTCTATGGATACTTTTGTATTCAACACATGCATCCTAGAATTAAGAGCACTACATTTCCATTGGAAAATGACTTGTCGTGTATGGTTGTAGCATGATTGCATGGATTTCGTTGACTAAGGTTGCCCTTGCGATCACTCTTAAGTTTTGTAACAAAAACATCTCCGCATTTTATCCATTTTTCCACACATTTATTTCATGTTAAGGTTTGTCGCATCTCTACCTTTCATGCACATTCTCATTGCGTTGTCTGTTAGATAGGAGTAGGAGTAGGATTAATGTAGCAACATCCCCTCCATTCTTTTATTTAAACCACCGCATGCACATCACCACAAACATATAGCTACAAGTCCCTGTGTTCGACCTCGGATTACCCGAGAAACTTGCGTCCATGTTATACTTGGCGTGAACGTAAGAAAACTTGTGGCAGGATGCATGGTCATCGCATACATTTATTAACGCATATTCATTCCAACGCATGATCATCGACGCATGACTATCAACGTATATCTTAGGAACATGCATCGCATATCGTATCCAAGGGAAGTTGGTTGTCGAGTAAAATTGACTTCCAATTTTCCGTCATCATTGAGCATCTTATAATAGCTTAGGATCCTTGAGCAATATGCTCGGTCTATGTTTGTATGCTTAAAATCTTTGCCTGCTCTTTTACTTGGTTTGTTATGACGAATAGTTGATGACGCACTTTCTCTGTGATCAAATTTGTATGAGATAATGTTTTAAGAGCATGATCATGATTTTTAGTCAATTTCTAAATTTTTTCTTATCTCTCATGCATCTTTAAGTCATTGTTCTTACCAAATTAAATTTTGCATACCTAGAATTGTATTATTTGATTTAGAGTTCTATTTTCACCTCGAAAGGCCCACCTTTGGCGTTAGAGTAATCCTACTTGTTTTAGAGCAAAATTAGACAAAATGGATAAAAACAACCTAAGTGTGTGAATAAAAAAAAATAATAGTTGCTATGAAAACAAGTAAGTTAAAATAAAAAGTAAAAAATAAAAAATAAAAAATGTGTGTGTGTGCATGGACAGAGGTGAAAATAGTCACCTCCGCCGTGATAAGTTAGGGCCCCACAAGAAAAAAGTGGAATGATTCCCTATGGTTGAGTGTGAAAGCTAGCCCTCTAGGTAAAACAAATACCCTCTAAATTTTTTGTGTGTGAATTAGGAATCTTTGTCTTAGTATTGCCTTCTTTTTTACACGTTTGGTATTTCTTTAGCTGATAACCAAGCCAGAGTAAGGGAAACTGGATTGAGAACCTTATAAAACCTTTCCGGGTTGTGCCAGCTTAACTAGTAAGACTCTAGACTCCTTCATGCATGAATAGATTTAGAATCATTTTGAAAAAATGCACTTCACTGATTGATTATAATCAGTTCTCATTCTTGAATGCAAATTTCATCCTAATTGACTGTGGAGACTACTGGGTTGAAATCCCAAGCACAACGGACAAAATTTCAGGCCATTTTTATATTTCAATAACAAATTAACAGAGAAAATAAAATTTAGAATCCTTTACTTTTGTTGATGACTCTAGAGAGCTTCACCAACTTTTTGGATCTACGATCTTAATTCCTTTGTTGTAAATAAAGTGAACACCACCAAAATGGTTTCACCAATATTCTCCTTGGGCTAGTGAGGTAGAAGGAGGTGGGATCCTTGGAGGAATTTTCTATAGATAAAAATCTCAAAAGACTAAAATTCATAGAGGAAAAAAAAAACTAATTCTGTAATCCTGACAAAACTGTTTTGAAAGAGAGAAAGGAGTTGGGAGAAGATCTCCCACTCCCATATAACTCCCTACATTAGGGAGTTTGTTATAATAATTTTTATTTATTTATTTAATAAATAAATTAAATAAAATTTGATTTTTTTATTAAATAACAATAATTTCATTTAATTTAAAAAATAAATCAAATAATTATTAATTAATCAAATTAATTAATAATAATTAAATATCTCATATTTAATTAAATGTGTAACCCCTAAAACTTCTCCATAAGGATTCTCCAAGGTGGAGTGACTTATGAAGGTTGGCTGAGGTGCTTAGAAGCAAGGCTTACGTTGGCCTTAGGAGAGTTTGAGGAGGAAGGTTTGAGTGGGCTAATTTAAGGATAGGTATGCTTTGAGAGGTAGATGCACACAAGGTACTTAGCGTGAAATAAATTGCTAAGTGTTGCCAATAAGGGGCAACCATGCATTGGGCTAGTTCAATAGAGGAAAAGATTCATCATACCTTGAGGTAGCTTAGTAGATCAGGTAGGGACATGAGTAAGGGAAATACACGAGATGGTTAGCCAAGCTAAGTAAAGGTAAGGAAAAGCCAAAGACCATGCATTGAAAGCATGGTCAAGAGGATGCTCAACACATAGGTAGGGATCAAGGAGTTCGAGCGTGGAGAAAGCTATATTCGGAGCATAGACAAAGCATTAGACAACCACATGGGAAGGAGTTACACCAAAAAATCCTAAGGAAGGCCAAGTGGATGCATATCCTAAGGAAAATAGCCAACTTGGATGCATAACACAAGGAGAAGCACAAGAACTACGCTTTGAACCCAAGTAGAGAAATCATGCTTTGAGGAAGAGCTTAAAAAATAAAGAATGAGGAAAAGAGGGGAAGTTGAACACATGGAAAGGGCTATTATGCGTCCAAAGAAGCTTTAAGAAGGGTAAAGTTGATGCACCATGCGTTGAGTAAAGAATACCTAAGGAGTAGAACCAAGTAGAACATGTAAGACACCTCAAACAAGCCTCATGCGTTGAGAATTATGCAATAACCATGCGCTGAAGACAACCATGCGTTGGAAGGAAAGGAATGACCAAGGAAATAAGCTACGTCATGAGGTGAAGCAACCTCACTTTGAAGGTTTGGCTTGAGGAGAGGCAAACCATGTGTTGGTTGGCTTACCATAGAGATTGGATTGGCTTGGAGACATGTCATGCATTGGGAAGCTAGAAACCTAGTGATGCGTTGGGAGCAAAGGAATATCCATGCGTGAAGAAAGCTTCCATGCATTGAAAGTGGAGCGTTGGGCAGTGTAAGACACAAATTATGGCTGAAGTAGAAGGTGGCATATTAAAGGTTAGCCAGATAAGAGAAAATTGACAACTAGGGAGGTTGCTTGGCAAGATTGAGGAAGCAAGAATTCATGTAGAATTCTTTATAAACATAGGCTATGGGAAGAGGATCGATTTGGCCCTTTTTACTTAGCCAAAAAAGGTGATCTCAAAGGCATCTAAAAGCTGGATGAATGAGAAAGAAAATATGAGGCTACGAAAAGAAAACTCCCACGAGCTGATGCTGAAAGTCAAAGAAGAGTCAAGAAAGTGCAGATTCTAAGTTATTGAGCAGTTCGTGATATTTGATGAATTCCAAGTGTTTCAAGAAGAATTAAGAGTTCCAATTTTTAGCTAAATTATTTAAAAGAATATACAAAAGGTTCATAGAATAAATTTTTGGGTTTTAATGAACAAATTTCGAGTTATATGTTCTTAAATTTGAACCTGGGTTTTAGGTGATGAAGAAACAAGTAGCTGGCTAAGGGTTGAAAGAAGCAAGTGGTGTGAGCACTTGGCTAGTGCTAAAAAGGAGATTTTCAACTGAGTTGAAGCTCCTTGAGTGTAGAATATAATCTTGGGCTACCATGAGAATATTTGGCCAGAAGAATGCCCAAAAGTGAAGGGAACTTCATAAAGGTCAAAATTTGAAGCATCCAGAGTAGGTTGAGGTATTTGAAATATTCTGAGCTCTAGAGGAGCAATTAGAGGCTAAAATTTAGAGGTAAGCTTTCTAAGATAATTCTTAATGAGTTTTATGAAGGAATTTTTTCCCAATTCGAGCTGGAATTGATTCTATAAGTGTTGGGAAATGAAGAAAAATAGGAAGGACCATGCACCCAAGAAGGGACCTTGCATCCAAGAATAGACCTTGTATCCAAGGAGAGACCATGTGTCCAAGAAGGGACCATGCGGCCAACTATGCTACAGAATGAAGGAGTGGCTTAAGGAATACTCAAGGCTTAAAAGGCTAGAAATGGAGCTAACTAAGTGTGAGTGGCTTCTAACTCTTAAAGTATTTCAAAGTGTATGCTTTTACTAGTTTTCAAGTTTTAGCATGTTTGAAAATGACTAAGTATAGTATGTTTGATAAATGAAATCAAAGCATGCTTTAGATGAATTAGTATTCAAAACATGTTTAATTTTTCTTAAAGGCTAAAGTTGAATGCATAACGGTTTTATGGAGACTAAGTATCAAACTCATGTTTTACTTAAGGCACCAATGTTTTAAAAGGAAGCTAAAGCATGATTTTCTTAAGATGGCTATATGATGTTCACTCAAACGTATGGTTTAATGTCAAACACCATGCATGTCAATGAAGGTTGAGGTTATATGAGTTTGATTTTTCCAAAGTTAACTAAACCATGAGATAGTATCATAAACTAGGCATTTCTATATCTTCAAAGTGTGTTTTATACAATTTTTTTACTAGGGAATTCCTTAAAATAGTTCTTATACTTAGTTATGAATGATTTACTCCAAGTTTTCAACGCATGACTTACATAATGAACAAATTACTCATGATTTTTATACATGCTTTCATCTGAAAGAGGTTAGCTCAAATGTTTTAGAGCATGACGTTTTTAGTATGTGGTATTCGATGCGTGCATTCCTAATGATTATGTGTTTTATTGATGATATTCCCTCGAAATGATGTGTTAATGAGGAATGCTATTTCAAAGTTGTTTATGAGAAATATGTTTTAGTATCCTAGCTATGAAACTCGATACTAAAGGTTGTGAATGTATCAGGGTCCTCGTTATCGAATGAGACGAAGGCATATAGGGTTGATTCCACCCTAATGCTAAAGAAGACGAAGGTAACTAGGAAAAATCTCTACGTGCACGTAAGATTATTATCGACACTGTTGGTGATGTAGAATTCCACCTTAGTTAAGGTTTTTGACGTTAGGGATGTTGAACAAAAAAGGCTCCACCCAACTAAGGTCTGAAAGGGTACAAAGTTTTTATATGATGGCTTCATAAGATTCTTTCAGGGTTTTCAGAGTAATTTTTATTATAAGTTGATATTTTATTATTTGATGAGCTTAGTGAAAAGCCTGTTTTAAACCCTAAAACTATGAGGATGTTTTCAGTTGATATTTGTGTTATAAATCTTCCAGTTTAACATATTATGTTCTAAGTCTAGAAGTCTATGATTTAAATGGACTTTGGTTTTCACTAAATAATTTAAGAGTATGACATTTATATGTGTCATAGGTGCACGTAGGAGAGCATGCTAATGTTTTAGAAAGTATCATGAAAAATGAATTTCTATAGTAAAAGCTTATGTTCTTAAACATGCCACTCATTGGGCTCCCCAACTCACGCTTTCCAATGTTTTTGTTCCTCCCTAAGTAACAGAAGAGTTTCAGGATTCTAGGATTGCGGGTTGCTTGAAAAAGAAGCTCCAGTCGGCCACTGTTGTAAAGAGTCTGTTAGTCAGGTGTTAGTCTTGAAATGGACGATAAATAGTTGGCCTCTACCGAGTTAGAGTCAAGGTTTGGCCTGTAATAAGCTATCTTCTAATTGATGGTGTTGTGATTAGAGTATTGTGATGATAAGTTAAGTTGTGTTCTGTGATAGAACTACTAATGAGTAAGTTCACAGGGTTAAGCCTAAAGTAATACAGGCTCATAAGATGTGAGGCTAACAGGTTCAGTTGGCAGTAGATGTCATAAGAGGGTTGGCATCTACTATCTTCACATCTCCTCTTAGGTTAAAAAGGTAATTTGGGAGGGGTTGTGACAAAATATGTATTAGAATCATATTCTAATACATCCCTCTCTCATAACCTATAGTTTAAATTAAATTAAATTAAATTAAATTAAATAATTAATTAATAATTAAATTAAATATCACATATTTGATTTAACTTTATAATTGAATCACATTCAATTATTCTTCTCTCATTATTACCTATAGTTTTAATGTGCATCTAATGCGCATTAATTTTAACCTATAGTTTTAATATGAATTCTATTCATATTAAATTTAATATTTAAACTCCTTCAAATATTTAATTCTCACATAAATTTATTTTGAATCTAATTCAAAATAAATTTATATTACAAAGTTTAATTAAAATATAAACTTTATATTATAATATATCACCATACATTATATTATTTCCCTTAATAAATTTGAACATTTCAAATTACTTTAATTACCTTCATACCTTTTATGAGCTACTAGTACGACCTAATGGACCTACAAATCAGAAGCTCCAATGATATGAAATTAATTAGCTATAAACTCATTAACCAAGTTAATCAATATTCGTTAACTGTGGGTACACTCCACTATCCACTCATAGTTACCTTCTTACTACAGATATATTTATGTATCCACAGATATTGACCAACAAAAACAAGTTAGTCCTTCAAGAGTGTTCGTAACACCAGCTGGGTCAAATTATCGTTTTACCCCTTGGTTACCTCTCATTCCTTAAGTACTAGTGCTCCTCTAACGAACATCTTATTTGTGGTCCAATTATCAAATAAAAAACCCATCTCGGGCCAGTGAGAGGGTAGGGCTCGTTGTTCAAATCCCAGAGACACCACTTAAGGGAATACTGAAGGATCTCATACCGAGAGTTCCATGAGCGGGTTTATATCCCTCCGATTTCACAGTGACCGAAACACAAACAATATACATTCCACATAAACAGTTATGCATATAAACTTAATTATCGGCATGCTCAGAACACAATAATTAACAAGGAAATGGTTCATACCAAATGAAGACACTCTTTGAATGCCTGAACCCTAAGCAGCGAAAAACCTCCAACGGATCTACCAGCACCCGACGAGTAGGTCGACTGCAACAACACGATCAGAACGTACACGAACACTGCAGCGGGGACGACACCACCACATGAGAAACCCAGGTATCCTCGGTGTCAAAAACCCAAAGAGTGGGCTTCGGTGAGTTTGGTAGAGGACGAAGGAGAACACGTCGTGTAGACGATAAACAAGTGGGAGATGAAACTTTGCTATCGTATAGCGGAAATGCTTATCGTATAGTAGAGCTACACGATCATGTATGAAAGGCTGAACGATAGTTTAGGAAAAACGTATACGATCATTTAGAGGAAATGTGAGGTAGACGATCGTTTAGACGGACGAGCTTCTATCGTATAGGCTCTCGCGATCGCTTTCACGGATTCTTTTGAGTGCAGACGATAATGTGAATGCATGATTGTGAAAAATGAAAACGATTTTCATTTTTAATCCATCGGTTACCATAACTTACGCAGCCCACTTTCCACGTCCGAACATAGATAAATTCTTTAATTATCAAATAATTAATCAATTAATTTAATTAATAAATATAATCATATTATATTTATATCCTATAGTTTGATATCACATATCTACTATAGTATTTTCTCTTCTACTTGATATAAATCATATTTCTATCTAATTTCCTCCAAAATAATGTATCTCATACATTTAGCCAATTGTATCATATATAATTAACCAGTCCAATTATATCATATATAATTGAACTTCTCATTGTCAATTTGAACATTTCAAATTAACCCAAACACTCGTTCTCAACTTTATCCAAGCTACCCAGGTGACCTAATGGACCTGTGGCTCGAAGCTCCAACCATACGTGAATAGCTGACTAAACTCTTTAGCAACGAGATCCACCATCCGTTAACTGTCAGTGATTCCATTAAATACCAACAATTGAACTCTTCTTACCACAGATATATTTCTGTATCCATTGGATATAACCAATCATGAGTACGATGACCCTTCACAGATGCTCGTAAGTACAGCTGGGCCAATTTACCATTTTTCCCCTATAGTTACATATCACTCCTTAAATACCACTGATTCCTCTAATGAACAATACAACATAGTCTAACTATGTGTGAGCACCTCTCGGGCCAAAAGAAGGTGTGTGACGCCACATCGTTTAAGCCCCGAAATCAGCCCTTAAGGGAGCCATCTATCTACTTACCCCTGCCTCGGAGAATAAGAGAATTCCATCTTGTGTAGCTGAGTTCCCAACTCCCAAATCAGACGAATCCCCAAAATGTTAGGTTTGAATCGGCGACCTGGCCACTCACATCCAAACAAATCAAAAGACCACCCTCAATGGCAGGAGTTCCCAACTCACCCAGGATTAAGGTCATGTTACCTATGGTCATCCTAGTGAAGTGAAGTCTCTGTCATGAACGATGTTATATAACGAGACGTTAATACTTCGTGGTCAGGTTTTATACAAACTCTTTTTATAGGATGTCCCCGTTCACATGTCCCCAACACGAATGATCAGGATTAGACCATCTATGACAAGTCACAACGCTTGTGACCATTCCACAAAGCGGGTCGCATCCGTAGTGTTACCAGGATAAGGTTTCCCTTCTTTATCTATATACTACAGACCATTTTTGGTTATCACTCAAGACATGATCCACTTGTATGTCACCACATACAGATAACCAGGGATTTTATGTTTATTGGTTTGTGGTAAAGCAAATAAAACTAATAACCGATCAAAATACAAGATGTGAAGTAAATATCATATATTAACATCACAAGTGTTTGTACATATTGTTTACAAACTACATGACACGAGACTTTAGGGCATCAACCCCAATAATCTACCACTTTCCTAAAACAAAGTGGGGTGTACAAAAAAACTTACTACAAAACAATAAACTAGGGCATAAAAGCCCAGTACAATAAAATCTCCCACTTGCCCTTGTTCAGCCACGGGTGATCCTGTAGACCCATGCTCCGTAGGTGACTCTCAAACACTGTAGCTGAGATTCTTCGTAAATGGGCAGCAACATTATGTTCCAAAGTGATCTGCGTGACGATCATGTCCCCTCGATGCACTATCTCGCGAATCAGATGATATTTTCGTTCTATGTGTTTACCATGCCAGTGACTCCTTGGCTTATTGGAGTTCTCCATTGCCCACTATTATCACAATAGAGGGTAATGGGCCTAGACATATCTGGAACAACTTCCAGGTCTGTTAAGAACTTCTTGAGCCAGACGGCCTTCTTAGCAGCTTCGCAAGCCGCTATATACTTCGCCTCCATAGTGGAGTCGGCAATGCACCCCTGCTTCGTGCTTCGCCACACTACAGCTCCTCCGTTAAGAGTGAAGACTGACCCTAATGTGAACTTGTAAGAGTCCTTATCAGTCTGAAAGTCAGAATCCGTGTATCCTGTAAGGATCAAATCCCTCGAACCATACACGAGCATGTAGTCCCTCGTTCTCCAAAGATACTTGAGAATGTTCTTCACTGCAGTCTAGTGACCTTGGCCTGGCTTAGACTGATACCTACTAACTATGCCCACAGCGTAGCAGATGTCTGGACGAGTATAGAGCATCGCATACATCAAACTGCCAACGAAAAACGCATATGGGACCCATCTCATCTCCTCAACTTCTTGAGGCGTCTTAGGACACATTTCCTTAGACAAAGTGACTCCATGCCGGAATGGCAATAGGCCTCTCTTAGAGTCCTGCATCGAGTATTTGAGCAACATCTTGTCAATGTACGATGCCTGAGTCAGTGCTAGCATTTTGTTCTTACGATCCCGAAAGATCTATATACCTAAAACAAACTGAGCCTCTCCCAAATCTTTCATTTGGAATTGGGTCGCTAGCCAATTCTTACCTGCAGTCAGTAGACCTACACCATTCCCAATGAGTAGGATATCGTCTACATACAACACTAATAAGACTACTGAAGCGTTAATGATCTTCTTGTAGATACAAGGTTCATCAACGTTTTGGTCAAAGCCATACGACTTGATCGCAGCATCAAACTATATGTTCTAAGATCAAGGCGCCTGTTTCAATCCATAAATAGACCGATTTAGTTTGCAAACATTTTGCTCTTGACCTTGGGCTATGAATCTCTCGAGCTACCCCATATAAATGGTCTTCTCAAGATGGCCATTCAGAAAGACCATCTTGACGTCCATTTTCCAGATCTTATAATTATAATAAGTTGCAATGGATAGAAGGATGCGGATCGACTTTAACATGGAAACAGGCAAGAAAGTCTCTTCATAGTCAATTCCGTCTACCTAGGTATAACCCTTTGCCACAAGTCTAGCCTTGAAGGTCTGTACCTTCCCATCAGCATCCCGTTTGTGCTTGTAGATCCATTTACAACCAATAGGGCGAACCCCATTAGGCAAATCTACAAGATCTCATACTAAGTTGAAGTACATCAACTTCATCTCAAGATCCATGGCTTTAACCCATTCATCTCGGTCAATATCCTCCATTTCCTTCTTGTAAGACAACGGATCCTCAACGTCACCATCTGCTACCATAGCAAGGATTTTCGTGAAACCAGATAGCGAACGGGTGGGTTCGCAACCCTCCCACTACGTCGACGTTCCCTTAACTCTTGAGGTGGAACTGACCTACTGGATGAACTCTCATCAACAACTCTTATTGATGTAGCAGGCTTTTCAACAACTCTTGTTGAAGTTTCAGTAGTTTCATTGGAAAGCTCACGCAACACGACTTTACTTCGTGGACTGTGCTCTCTTATATGATCCTCCTCTAGGAAAGTAGCGTTTGTTGAAACAAACACCCTATTTTCCATTGGATGATAAAAATAACCCCCTCGTGTACCTTTGGGGTAGCCTAAAAAGAGGCGGCACAATCTCGACCGTGGTTCCAACTTCTTGGGATTAGCCTCAAGCACATGTGCAGGGCAACCTCAAATGCGGAAATGACGTAAACTAGCTTCACGCCCGTTCCAAAACTCCAAAGGTGTTTTTGCAACACTCTTGGAGGGAACACAGTTGAGTATGTATACCGCAATCTCTACTACAAAACCCTAAAACGAGTTTGGTAAGGAAGCGTAACTCATCATCGAGCGAACCATGTCTAACAAGGTCCTATTTCTCCTCTCTCCTATGTACCCGGTGCTGAGAGTTGGGAAATGATTCCATGTTCTATCAAATAGTCCTGGAATTCGGAGTCCAAAAACTCTCCACCTTGATCTGATCGAAGTGTTTTAATCTGTCTATCTAATGCGTTTTCAACTTCAGCCTTGAACTCTTTGAATTTTTCAAAGGATTCAAACTTCTGTTGCATAAGATAAACATACCCATACCTAGAGTAATCATCAGTAAAACTGATAAAATACTCATAGCCACCTCGAGCGCATATTCATAGGATCACAAAGGTCAAAATGTACTAACTCAAGAGGTTCCTTGGCTCTAGAAACTTTTCCAGGAAAAGGTCGTTTAGTCATCTTACCCTCAAGGCAAGATTCGCATAGTGGCAAAGAATTTTTTTCTAACTCACTTAGAAGTCCATTCTTCACTAATCTCTCAATCCTATTGAGATTGATGTGCCCTAAACATAGATGCCAAAGTTAGACATTTTCTTTTGGAGAAATTCGTTGACGTTTTGATTGAGTTACGACAGTTCTAAACATTTTAGTATTATGGAGGAAATTAATGGCTAACGGCCTTAGCACATATAAATTCGATTCCAGATTTGCTGTGCAAATAAAAACACCATCTTTATGAATAAACGCTTTATTCAAATTGAAAGAAACGGTATATTTACATTGCAATAAATACTTTATAGAAATAAGGTTCCTTTTTAGTTCAGGAACAATATATACATCATTTAAAATTAGAAACCTATTCTGTAAAGCTAACTGGAGTCCTCCCACTGCCACAGCTAAGGCGACATGCTCGGTGCCTACTCGCATCGTCATCTCGCCAACCTTCAGCTATCGCCAAGATCTAATCTCCTAAAAAGGAGAACAAACATGGTTAGTGGCGCCTGAATCAATTATCCAGGCTGAATCATCATTCTCCATTAAACAAGTTTCAAGCACAAGTAAATCAGATTAACCTTTCTCTTTTTTGGCCTTAGCCTTAGCTGTTTTCTTCTCCTTCAGATATCGAGGACAGTTCCTTTTCCAATGTCCATCTTGGTTGCAATGGAAACACTTTCCCTTATCAACTGGTGGATGCCTCCTCGGGGCGATAGGCGATGGGTTAACAGGTGCCTTCCCTTTTCCCTTACCACCCTTTTTCTTCTTCCCTTTTGCAGAGTTAGAAGTAAAAAGTGCAGACTTCGTTCCTGAGGTCGAACCTCTATGAAACGTCCTTGAGGATGAAGCAACATTTGTCTCACCCTTCTGCCTCTCCTTACTTTTCAGTAAGGGTTGGTATGTCTACAACTCGTTGAGGAAAGGTTATACTTCATTTTGTTAAGAATCACATTGCTAACAAAGTGTAGGAAGCTCTCCGGCAAAGAATACGGGATGTGCTAACCTAGCCGCCCTCATCGATGGTAGACCCATTCAACTCTGCCACATTGAAGTGGACCATCATGTTTAGCATATGTTCACGAATAGAGGTGCCTTCTTGCATTTGGAAGTTGAATATGTATTTAAGAGCCTCATGCATAAGTTGTTCAGACGGTTGTCCAAACATCCCCCGCAGGGACTCATGATCTCATGGGCTGAGACCATAGGCTCATGCTTCTTGGCCAAGACGTCAGAAAGACTTGCCAAGATATAAACTCTGGCCTTTTCATTTGCACTTGTCCATCGCTCGTATGCCTCCTGAACATTTCAAGCAGCATTTGGAGCTGGAATAGGAGGACGAGGCTCCGTGAGAGCGAACATGAGATCCTCAATGATTAGGATCGTCGTGATCATGCGTTTCCATGTTGAAAAATTGTCGCCAGTTAATTTTTCGATGCTTAACAACGATAAGGTAGTTGTAGCCATTTGAAAAAGTTTCTGAAAATACGAACAAAGTTTTATTAGATTTTGCTAAACCACTGTTAAACCAATTTGTTTTGCAAAACAGTTTCAAGTACCCTAAGTTATAGACTTCTATTTTGCAATGATGCCCTAGTGAGTCAGGACAAACGCCACAGGTGGGGTGATGAATTACCCTTTCACTGGGATGAGATATTCTCAACCATTAGGCATAACCAACTCTTGGAACTGAAACTAATAGCCACCATTTTTCGGTCTAGAATCGTTAATCCTTAACTATTTCGTGTAAGTGTAACCCCTCATTTTCGGTGCCAGAGTCCCGCCCTAATGCACTTACCATAGGGAAAAGACAAATTAGGACAAGAGACTAAGTTACCTTATCCTCTTACAAAAGATCAAATAAAGAACCGCGCAAAACTTCCATCCTTTAGGGGGACACTCCCAGGGTGCCTCGAGGCGATGCTCAGTAACTTTATTCAACCTAACGAGGGAGATCAAGGGATATACTGTCGCACTTCCCGCTCCCACTTACTATGAACAATCTCTCCATCCACCTTGATATTGACCTACCCAAACATCATCCGTTGGGGGGACACGCCAAAGGTGCCACGAGGCCAATGATAGATCTCACGGTATGGACTTTAGAAGAAAAGTGAAAGGTTTAAGTGAAGCATCTTATGCCTCAAGTACCTCCCACTAAATGTTCTACCTAGGGATTCATTAACCTAGACAATTCGGCTACTGATTTTAGTATAAGTCTTCTTTTTAAACTCTGCTCATAAACAACGTTTGTTTATGAAATATAAACAAGTTCAAGTAGTCACATTTAAACACTTTAATGGACTGTTCTTAACTTGCATGCATGCATCAAATCTATCTAATTCACCTTTCCAGGTAAGTTCCCAGGTAGGGGTGTTACGTTTCCGTCAACTTAAATACCCCAGCCTAGACAGAACCCGCCTTAAACAAAAGGTCCCTTATAGATAGATTTGTTACACTTTAACCTTTTATTAGCCAATTTAATCCTACTAAGTTGATTAAAAGATTAAAGCCTTAGGGTTGCTAATCATATTAGAACCGTGATCTTAGGTCTATGTGATCCAAGTTTTAAATATTTTAAAACCATGAATTAAACCTAAGTGAGCATGCATATCTTTCATATTTCTCTTAGTTCTAATTTCTCTTTAACTCTTAAAAAGAAACAACTAAAAAACATTACGTATAACGAGACATTTATAACATTTATAAAGTAACCTATGTGTCATGTTTCATGCAATGTCCAGTCATTACTATATAACTTTTATATAATGTGTAATAACCAAGCAAACATGCTATCATTCACCCTTATACTATAACAATTATAATACAAAGATGATGCATGTCAATGCTTTTTATGCATGCATAAATATAACTCTTATATTATATGATGTATGAGCATGCTCTTACATAATTAAAATCATGCTTCTATAAATTATAACAATTACAATAAAGAGATGATGCATGATCAATGTATAACCTAAGGTGAGATTTACTATATGTGCATACCATATGACATATAATACATACATTGCATGTATTAAACAAAGGATTAATGGACCGGGATGAGGCTTTAAACCAAAAACTGGAATGAAATACCCTATCTATTACATTTTTTTCATCGAGCAAACCGGTTCACAGGCGAACCGAGTCTTGAACCGCCAGGAGGTCTTCATCATGTAGCAAACTCCAACAGGTAGATGATCATTCAGGGCGCACTAGACGATAGGAACATTAGCAAACGATCGCGTAGACGACGACGAGGCTGCGAAGCCTGATCCTCCATGCGATCGTGTAGCGCGACAATAGGTAAATGATTTACCTTGAGTTACTAAGCGATCGCTTAGTCAGTTACTAAGCGATGAAGCTTGTTGACCTAAACGATCGTTTAGCGCAATTTAAACGATACATGAGCGTCTCATCGTCTAACCGATGCATGCAACTTGATAAACGATGTACCTTGCGATGCTAAGCGATCGTTTAGTCAGTTACTAAGCGATGAAGCTTGCTGACCTAAACGATCATCTAGCGCGCGCATTAAACGATACTCAGAGATCGCGTGCTCGATCGTCAACCCGATACGAACAACTCTTGATCGCATACCCCATCGTTTAACCGATGCGTTCAACCGCGATCGCATACTCCTTCATCTTCACGATACGATCAACCCTAGATCGTCTCCTTCCTCAAAGAGCCGTAACCTTTGCCCAGAACTTCGACGAACGACTCAAGATTTCAAACACTTTGAATACAGACTCGATTGTGATTATTTATGCCCAAAAATGTAGGGGCTTTTACAAACAACCGCAAATGTAAAAGGAATTAAACAAACCGAGGCAATTCATCCTGAAAAACATCCATTAATCTAGCACATCCACAGCAAATTTAACATTTAAAACAACATAGAAATGCACCCACCATGAATGTATATGTTATTTCGTTGTAACAGATGAAATCGGAGTATCAAAAGCCTAGCTCTGATACCAATTGAAGGATCTCATACCGAGGGTTCCATGAGCGGGTTTAGATCGCTCCGATTTCACAGTGACCGAAACACAAACGATATACATTCCACATAAATAGTTATGCATATAAACCTAATTATCGGCATGCTCAAAACACAATAATTAACAAAGAAATGGTTCATACCAAATGAAGACACTCTTTGAACGTCTGAACCCTAAGCAGCGGAAAACCTCCAACAGATCTACCAGCACCCGGCGAGTAGGTCGACTGCAACAGCACGAATAAAACGTACATGAACACTGCAGCGAGGACGACACCACCACAAGAGAAACTCGGGTATCCTCGGCATCAAAAACCCAAAGAGTGGGCTTTGGTGAGTTTGGTAGAGGACGGAGGAGAACGCGTCGTGTAGACGATAAGCAAGTGTGAGATGAAACTTTGCTATCGTATAGCGGAAATGCTTATCGTATAGTAGAGCTACACGATCGTGTATGAAAGGCTGAACGATAGTTTAGGAAAAACGTATACGATCATTTAGAGGAAACGTGAGGCAGACGATCGTTTAGACAGACGAGCTTCTATCGTATAGGCTCTCGCGATCGCTTTCACGGATTCTTTTGGGTGCAGACGATAATGTGAATGCATGATTGTGAAAAATGAAAACGATTTTCATTTTTAATCCATCGATTACCATAACCTACGCAGTCCACTTCCCACATCCGAACATGGATAAATTCGTTAATTATAAAATAATTAATCAATTAATTTAATTAATAAATATAATCATATTATATATCCTATAGTTTGATATCACATATCTACTATAGTATTTTCTCCTCTACTTGATATAAATCATATTTATATCTAATTTCCTCCAAAATAATGTATCTCATACATTTAGCCAATTGTATCATATATAATTAACCAGTCCAATTATATCATATATAATTGAACTTCCCCTTGTCAATTTGAACATTTCAAATTAACCCAAACACTCGTTCTCAACTTTATCCAAGCTACCCAGGTGACCTAATGGACCTGTGACTCGAAGCTCCAACCGTACGTGAATAGCTAACTAAACTCTTTAGCCACGAGATCCACCATCCGTTAATTGTTAGTGATTCCACTAAAGACCAACAATTGAACTCTTCTTACCACAGATATATTTCCGTGTCCATTGGATATAACCAATCATGAGTATGATGACTCTTCACAGATGTTCGTAAGTACAATTGGGCCAATTTACCATTTTTCCCCTATAGTTACATCTCACTCCTTAAGTACCACTGATTCTTCTAATGAACAATACAACATAGTCCAACTATATGTGAACACCTCTCAGGCCAAGAAAAGGTGTGTGGCGCCACATCATTCAAGCCCCGGAATCAGCCCTTAAGGGAGCCATCTATCTACTTACCCCTGCATTGGGGAAGGAGTGAATTCCATCTTGTGTAGCTGAGTTCCCAACTCCCAAATCAAACGAATCCCCAAAATGGTAGGTTTGAATCGGCGACCTGGCCACTCGCACCCATACAAATCAAAGAACCGCCCTCAATGGCAAGAGTTCCCAACTCACTTAGGATTGAGGTCATGTTACCTATAGTCATCCTAGTGAAGTGAAGTCTCTATCATGAACGGTGTTATATAATGAGACGTTAACACTTCGTGGTCAGGTCTTATATAAACTATTTGTATAGGATGTCCCCGCTCGTATATCCCCAACATGAATGATCAGGATCAGACCATCTGTGACAAGTCATAACACTTGTGACCATTCCAAAAAGAGGGTCGTGTCCGTAGCGTTACCAGGATAAGGTTTCCCTCCTTTATCCATATACTACAGACCATTTTTTGTTATCACTCAAGACATGATCCACTTGTATGTCACCACATAAATGCTTGAGTCACATACAAATAACCAGGGATTTTATGTTTATTGGTTTGTGGTAAAGCAAATAAAACAAATAACCGAGCAAAATACAAGATGTGAAGTAAATATCATATATTAACATCACAAGTGTTCGTACATATTGTTTACAAACTACAGGACATGAGACTTTAGGGCATCAACCCCAATAAATACTCCCCTCGTGAACAGGAGTCCATAATCCACTCAGAATTGAGACTAAGTTGCCTAGGTTATCCTAATGAAATAAAAACCTGAATAATCAACGGAGTTACATCTAGTGTTTACTTTTTCGTGGTCTGGTCTTATGAAAACTCATTGCATAGGATACCCCCACTCGTATGTCCCTACGCGAATGCGTTGGATCATTGCATTTTTATCAAATACAAAGTGGATCGTATCCATAATGCCACAAGGATAAGGTACCCAACCTTATCCATATACTATAAACCCTTTAGGTTGTATCTTGAATACTGATCCCCGTATGTCTCCACATATAGTTCAAGACTCATATAACAGTCTAGAATGTTAGTTTATTGGATTAGGATTATTTAGGCACGATAAATACACGATAAGCAATAACTATTTGTTGTAATAAACATTGATAACACTTTATTAATGATCGGTCAAATGTTACATTTACTATCTACGAGTTTTAAGACATAAGTTTTAGTTTGAATTATGACATGATTTCAAGTCTTTTAGGATCATCTAATTGATAATAAAACCTAAAGATTGGAAATACATTAGGTTAGATTTGGCCAATCTTGTTTAATATTCTAATCAATCCAAGAACATAATGCAATTAATTAAGTAAGTTGCCTTTGTAATGAGCTTAGTTAATTTAGGGATTGACAACATGTTGATTTTTATTAGGGAGTTTATTAGGACTTTCCCTACATTCTATTACTCTTAAGAAATAGTTAATTCAAGATTTTTTTCATGATTAACTAATGATTAAATTCATAGAAAACCTAATGATCTCTAAATCGGCGAAGGTAATCTTGTTTTTTATCTCTCTCTTTCTCAATCTATCTTACTTTTCTGTATTTTAATTTCTGCATTTAGTTTTTCTGTCAACCAACAAAAACCCCCTCCCCCCACCACCCGGTTTTTATTGCTTTCCATAGTTGTCATCGTACTTGTCGCTTGTGCTACCTTGTAGTATAGGTAGTCAGTTCAGTGAATTATAATTATTATTTGTTTAGTAAGAGTTTATAGGCGACGATACATCTCGAGCTAACAGCGCATCTGACCTTCACACAGCATCAACAGTAAATTTGTAATTGAGGGAAGAGAGGACCAGCAAAACAAAGAAAAAAAGGCCTTGATGCCTATGTCAATAAGAGAATTATGAAATAGAGAAGAACTTGGAAGTTTAAGTTACCTCATACAAAATTATACTGAAGTATTTATCTGTTTCGATCCTTCTCCTTTTCCTTATTTGATTAGAGTTTATGGGCTGATTGTTCTTGGATCTCCTCGAGCCGAGGTTGACTAGTGCAACATTCTTACCTAGCGCTTTTAGGGTTCTATCTCTTTTTGGCTAAGCTTATGCTAGGCTCATCAACCCCAGGCCCTTATTGATAGGCTCAACCTCGACTTGGTGAATTGATCAAAAGCTAAATAAAAAGTGGAGATTAAAAGTTAAAAAGTAAAATAAAATAAATATATATAATAATTTTTTTAAACCAACAAGAACCTGCTTAGCAGGGATTCCTTTTTTTTTATAGTTTTAGTAACCGTTGGTCACTTTTCCTTTTTTTGTCTTTTTTTTTTTTTTTTTTAGTTTTAAAACTTTACAAAATCATTTTCTTTTCTTTTTTTAAATAACATTTTTTTAACTTAAAGAAAACCAACATCCATTAATTACAAATTTAAGACTCCATGTGTCACTCATTCATAACTCTAAGGAGCATTCTTTAATTTGTCCAAATTGATGATTTGGCCATCATGTCACCATCTAGGGTATTTTTTCGTTAATGTTTCTTTTTGTCTTATCTTTTTCATTTGAACTCCGATTTTGATGATTCAAGTGACATTAGAATCGTTGTCCTGAGTTCTACACTATGAACTATTCAAAATAATAAAATTATTAGTAAACAAAATCAGATTTTTTTTATCATCAAGACATTAATTAATTATTTAATTGAAATTAATTGATTTGAGATTAAGGGCGAAAAAACCAACCTGAAATAGTGGCTAAAAAATAGCATAATGTTAGTTGGGGTGTTCTTGTCACAATAAATCGAACAAATTTGTATGATATTTTTTAAAAGCAACCACCTAAATCTATTTTTTGTGCGCAACCCTTTAGTTTTCTTCCTTACAATTGATCTTAATTATTTATTTATTTTTCTTTATTTATTGATGAGCATCCAAGGGACATTTTTCTTCCTTGAAATATGAGGAAGAAAATTAGAAGAAAGAATACGTCGTGTATTGCTCAATATATTAATGTTTTTTTAGTTCAACAATAACATGGTGAGATTTTTTTTTTTTTTTTTTTTTTAAGAAAACAATGGTAAGGAGTTGTAAGGTAAGGAATTCAACTAAATATGACCATTTTTATATCTACTTGGCCATATTTAAATTGGTAGCTATTAAAATATTTATATAATATTAAATTTATCTTTATCCATCAATTATATTTTTTAATTAACCAATGATTAATAGTGTCTATGTGTGGATCTACAAATTTATAAATACATAGTCTATTATACTACTAATTAATATCTATGTATAATTAATAGTCTTTTAGTTCAATAATATGTGAGAGTGGAGATACAAACTTTTAATATGTTCAAAATATATATATATATATATATATATATATATATATATATATATATATATATATATAAATAATATTTCGGAATCTTAAGTTATACCCATCTCTATGCAACCCACTCCAATCACACAACCAATATATATAAGGAAAAGGAGTTTACCACAAGAGTCTTGAACCAACTCAGCAAATCTTCTTCCACGTGTATGCTATGACAATATGAATT
Organism: Benincasa hispida; assembly: GCF_027475165.1. NCBI lineage: Eukaryota > Viridiplantae > Streptophyta > Magnoliopsida > Cucurbitales > Cucurbitaceae > Benincasa > Benincasa hispida. The sequence goes on along the minus strand of NC_143484.1, from coordinate 47,490,611 downwards.
AACTTTAATTATAGGGAAAAAAATATACTTTTATTCTAGTTTCTATTTGATCTCTATATTTTAAAATGTTGTACTTCAAGTCTTTAGGTTTTGAGCTTGACTCCAATTTAATTAATAGGTTTCAAAATATTACAATTTTATCTTTAAGATTTGAATTTTGTTTCAATTTGATCGACAAGTTTTAATATTTACACTTTTTACCTCATTTTCACTAAATACTTACTTTCGATCGTGTACTTAATGTTAAATGTTTATTAATTAATTTAAAATAATTATAATTAATTAAGTTTTATTATTTTTTATCACGTTTAAAATTGATTTTAAAAATCAACTTCATAGCTAATTTCTTTCGGAAAAAAAAAAGATAAAAATAATTTTATAATTAAGGACATATAAAGTTTAAATCTTCATATCCCATTTATTATCGGGAGAAATGGACGTAAGTCCACCATTCATTCGATTAGAACGTAATTCATCTCTCTCCATGTTGCATTATTCCACAAATAGCCCAAAAGAAGAAGAAAATTTTGGGTGCTTCCGAAGTGAGTGAGTCAGAAGATTGGTCAAAGCGAGTGGCAATGGTGTATATGTTTTCAAATTCAATCCCATGGCTAAAGTTAGATCACTGACATTGCTCCAACTCAAGCTAAGATTGAAAATACCCCCAAAATTATCAATGTCAAACCCACTGACCTTCATCATCACACACAGAATTAGAAAAAGGGGCAGAAGGTAATAATTGGGCATTGGAAAGTTGAAGATTTCCACGCAATAAAGTAAAGAACGCCTTCTTGAGATTGGCTTGGCAGTTGGCACACAGCCGAACGAAACGTCCCTCTCTCCCTCACCTTTCCCACACTTGAATCCAGTAATACACGAGCGCCACCTCAAATCCCCCACCATCTTCGTCATCCAAACTTCTACTGCCTTTACTTTGCTTCACCTCCCACTTTAACAGAGCCCTCAGCTGTAAGCAAGGGCTTTCATGCTGATTATTTACTGCAACTGTTCTTGATTTCTGTCCCAAGTTCGTTATTGGGAAGGGGGGCCTTCCAATTTTTCCATTTCGCCTAATTTAGCCAACTGGTCTCGCTTGTTTGCGGTCAAATACGTGCTTCCAAGTCTTGATATGCCACTTTGACTTGTTTTGGTTGATTTTGACATCTGGGGTATTGTTGGTTTCTGCTGAGCTTTGTGTATTTTTGACTGGTTACCGCTGTTTGGCTCTTAGGGGGTGGTGTAGTTACAGGGAGTAATCTGCATCATTTGGGTAAGTTTAATTTCATGGCGTTTCTGGGTTGATGGTAACCGAGGTATACTTTGTTTGTCAAGTTCGATTGATTTCCAGTTGATTAGGATCTTTATGTGAATTTGATCTCTTTGGTTGTACGGGCTGGTGTTGAGTTCCATGACTCAAAAGATTGTGGCTAACATCCTGGTGATCCTGTCCCTTGGTAATTCTTACTAATTCCATTGCTGTCCTGGTAGCTTCCTTTTCATGGTTGATACCTGATTATATCTTCTCTACCAGGCTTCTTGCTATTTTTCCTGGCCTCATCGGTTGCTATGCATATATCTGAATCTCCTGCGAGTATTTACTCATAGTTGACTAGCTGAGCTTTGGGGCTTTTGAATTTGGTGTCTTAGACTTATCGTCATGATGGTTGTAGGGCGAGTGGACCAGGCAAGTTGAGAAAGAAATGAGAAGAAAGTGGCAAGCGGGATGCCAGGTTTCGGTTCAGAGATATCCATTTGTAACCAACTGTAAGTTCCTTCCCTTATATTTGCTTATGGCTGCTCCAAGCTGTGTGAAATTTTAAATCTTGAGCTATTTGTCCTGTCGTTTCTGTAATACTAAGAACATGAAAATCAATTTGTGAGCCACTGTTTGCTTGTTGACTAGCTGCATTCAAACATAATGATTGCTTCAACTGCTAGTTAGGTTCAAGTTGTTGGACCGAAAATAACTTGCCGAAGTCTCAGTTCTTGGGCACTATTGCAAGTTTCAGGTGGAATATGGCTAATGCTATTGTTGTTGTGTATCATTAGCCTTGATTGCCCCCTATTATTATTTTTTATTTTTTTCCTTCCGCCTTCATTGACAGTAGCTTCTTTGTTGCATATATTTATTTTCTACTTTGGTTGTTCATTGCTCCTTTCTGCCTATGGCTGTTGATTTTTTCCCCTAGCATCTTTAGTTTACATCTTTGTATTTTTTTGGGTTAAGTTACAAACGTGGTCCCTATGGTTTGGAGAAAGTTAAAAATTAGTCAATGTGAGTTTAAAGCTAGAATTTCATCACTGTGGTTCTTCACCTTTAAAACATTGGAAGGTGCTGAAGTTTTTCCCTTTTTAGTCTCCACTGTAAATTGTAACCAACAAGGTAACCACAATCTGTATCCAGATTACCTTAACCCAACTTGGTGGATGTAATTCCATGCGGAGGCCACAGTTTTCTATTCACACCATTAAAGAAAAAGGAATACTTGTTTACCTTTCCAACCCGCCTCTAACAACTGCTAATAATTTCTACTGTTCTGGGTGGAAATTCTGCTAAGAGAAAAACACACGCCCACACATTTACTTGTGCATATATGTCCTCTTCTGTTGGGTAGTAATATGTTGAACTCTTGATGCAGAAACTGCGCTTTAGAGTCCTTTTAACAAGAGGCCAAACAGTTGCTTGTAACCTTCTATACTGGAACCTTTGGTAAGGTGAGTTTTATTTGATTGCTGGTTTTATGTCCTCTCATAAGTTTCTCTACCTCTGTTTTCTTCACCTGTGATGAGTGGACAAGCCTTGGAAGTTCATTTGTCTGTAATTCGATTATCTTAGTCTCACACACACACACTCAGCATCCACATGACATTGTGGCGATTCAACTTGAAGTTCACTCATTATGGTCTTGACTCTTGTATAAGCTCTCATGTTAATACCATGTATCCCTGTAGTTTGTTTTAAATGATGACCTCACAGTCATTACATTAAAAGATCCATTGGAAATTTTAGAATCCATGAACAGTGTTGTCCTTTTCAGTCATACTGCCACAGCACTTCTCATACAGTGATGCCCTTGGTTTCCTTATCTTGCAGTATTACAGAGAACCTCAAAGTATATGCAATGACTGATGTCAGTCCAAGGACTGATATTTCTACTGATGTTGACACCGATAACAAAAACCAGAGGGTAATATGTCTTTCATATTCAACTGATGTGCTATCTTGTACAACCTTTTTCATTTACATGATTCAGATTATTACACATTATGTAGGGTATAGGATTTTGTTTAGACTGTAAAGGTTGGCACGTTTGATTTTTCTTTGAACTGCATAGTTTTTGAACACTCCGATTCATCTTTAGTTCCTGAGAGAAGTGTTGATGATGATATGTATATTCTCCCACATTTACAGCTCGATATGCTTCAACGGATTGATGTGGCTTCTGATTCCAATGATAGAACAAAAGATAAGTCTGATCAGAAGGTTGTACCCATACATTAGTTATGTAATTGATATCCAAGACGCATCTTCTTGGTAGTGATGACCTTGTGTGACGATATTATATTTTTCACTTTTCAGACTCTACGTAGGCTTGCACAGAATCGTGAAGCTGCCAGAAAAAGCCGACTGCGAAAGAAAGTATGGCTCAATATTTTGTATCCTGTTTTTATTACAATTCTGGCACTTTGTTGTCATTGATATTGTTTAGTTCAGAAAAGAAGCTTTTAATTAATAAAGTACAGTAAAGTTTAATGTAGAAAGGCATCTCATTAAATTGGAGGACTACAATCTCCATCTAAGGGAAAGAAAAAGATGATAACTTTTACCTAAATAACTTCAAAGATCGTAACCGTGAAAGTTGAAGCAGAAGAATGCACTTGAACTTAATCTTACTTATCACTTTTGATGAAATTAATAGTTGGTACCACTACCATGTTGTCCTATACTCTCTACCAAATGATAACTTAAAGCATAGTCTTTATGTTAAAATATCAAGTGAAGATTTTAGAGTTCTTGCACTGCTAGTCCCTTTCAGTTGAACTGTCACAGCACTTCCAATTAGTGACTTGTCAACCGGTCCTGCACCTTATCTTGAGTATTTGGATCGCCTACTTTTGCTAACCTCCAGTAAAATGATTTTAGTTTCTTGAAGTACTTGTGATTTCACATATCCTTACAAAGGGAAGGAAAAGTAGCACTGTTACATTATTGACCTTCTGAACTCTGGCATCTCTACCATCATAAACTTCACCTTTAGGGGCAGAATTAAACCCTTTGTCCAGTGCAAGATGAATGCCTCTTTCTTTATCCCTTCCTAAGTTCACAGCTCCCTCTTCTTCATCATTAGATTTAAGACTTCTTTCTTCCTATGATTATTATCTTGTATTTTTGGCTAAATTAATGGCTTTGAGAATATTTATTTGATCGAATTTCCTGATCACACGAGTAACAACTTAATATTAGGCGCATTAGGACATCTGATGAGAGCTGTTATCTACTACTTTGGCTCCCTTATTACATGTTTGCTCAACTTCTATCTAATCTTTATGTGAATGTTTCTTCTTTTTTGTGTATTTTTCGACCTTGTGACCCTTCATCATTTTGTCTCCACCTATTATTCTTGGAGGCTGGTTTAATCGGTTGTTTTTCAAATGGTGAAGGATCTGGTCTATAACCTTTCTCCCTGACCTTATCAAATAGATCTCAGTTATTAAGATTACTTGGTTAGTTTAAAATAACAAATGTAGTGAGTCTCAATAAATCCAACTTGTTCCCTGATCTTATCTATATGTAGGCATATGTCCAACAGCTGGAGAGTAGTCGTTTAAAGTTGACCCAACTAGAGCAGGAGCTTCAGCGAGCACGGCAGCAGGTTGCCTGCATTTCCTTTTCATGATGATTTACTTACCTATGTATTGTATCTCTCTTGTTCTCTACCACTCAAGTTTCAATCTCTTCAAATTTCCTATAAATTGTGTCAATCTGTTTAGGGAATCTTCATATCAAGCTCAGGAGATCAGGCCCATTCGATGGCTGGAAATGGTATTTTTTAGTTATTTTGAATTATGACATTTACTTTCAAGAGAACCTGAAATTTGAGATATGATTATGTTAGTCTGTGAGACATTGTAATCTGACATGATTATGAGCATAACTCAGTTTCATTTATCTCCTGCATCATAATTGATATTTGTAAAGTACCCTGATTATGTAACCTTTACAACTTTTTGGCAGTAAGTGTGTTTTCTTTTAGCTATCTTTTCAGTTTGAAGTTGCATAGCATCAGCTACTTCACATTTGCAGGGGCCATGGCATTTGATGTGGAATATGCCCGTTGGTTGGAAGAACAAAACAAGCAGATCAATGAACTGAGAGCAGCAGTAAACTCTCATGCAAGTGATACTGAACTTCGAATGATTGTCGATGGCATCTTGGCTCACTATGATGAGGTTTTTCGGCTAAAGGGCATCGCTGCAAAGGCTGATGTTTTCCATTTATTGTCTGGCATGTGGAAAACACCTGCTGAAAGATGTTTTTTGTGGCTTGGTGGTTTCCGTTCATCAGAACTCCTAAAGGTGTGCTCATTTTGGTGGTTCATACTAGGTTTGGCAAAATTTCTCGTAGGGCCGGGGATTGATGGGGTCAAACCGAGGAAAATTTTCGGGGCCCCACTCATGGGAGGGAAGATACTCTAAAATACTTGAGCCTTGTTTGGATTGACTTGAGAAAAAAGTGTTTTTCAAAAAACTTATTTTTATTTAAACACTTTTGATAAAAATGGATTAAAATACACTTGAAAAGCTATTTTAAGTAGTTACCAAACACTTCAATTTCTTGAAAAGCTATTTTAAGTGGTTACCAAACACTTAAATTTCTTCCAAAATGATTTATTTTTCAAATAAAACACTTGAAAATGTAATCCAAACATACCCTTAATGAAGAACGAAGGGAACTACATAGAACAACAAATAAGTATATGAAGGGGATATGATATGAACTTTTGCTAATTATGTTATTTCATTGTTCAATTTTTGCTTCTTAAGTTCATTTTCATGCTAGCAATAGCAATATAGAATATGCTATCATTAGAGTGTCGATATAATTAAATTTACCATAACCCATCAACTTAAGCTTTTAAATCAATTGGTAATTTAACATGGTATCAAAGCAAGAGGTCATGTGTTTGAGTCCCTGAAATGTCATTTTTTTCCCCAGCTATATTGATTTCCATTTGTTGAGTCTTTTACTCATTTTTATCCCCACAAGTGAGGGAGAGATTTAGAGTGTTGATACAATTAAATTTACCATAATCCATCACCTTTAGCTTTTGAGTCAAACTGTGATTTAAGAGCTATATGTTTGACACAAAATGTTGAACTGCTTTAACTGATGTTTTGATGTTAATACCAGTATGAAATAGAGCTCTGAGTTTTGAGCAATACTAAAACTTCCATTCTGTCGCAGCTTCTTGTCAATCAATTAGAGCCCCTCACAGAACAGCAGTTGGTGGGCATATCCAACTTGCAGCAGTCCTCCCAACAGACTGAAGATGCATTGTCACAAGGCATGGAAGCATTGCAACAATCGTTGGCTGAGACGTTATCCAGTGGATCTCTTGGCTCCTCGAATACATCTGGCAATGTGGCAAATTATATGGGTCAAATGGCCACAGCCATGGGTAAACTTGGTACCCTCGAGGGGTTTATTCGTCAGGTATGCATAACACATTTTTTTAACTTTCCCCCCAGCACGCTTAAAGAGAAGAAAATGAATTCTGCCATTTATCTTTCTATGAAGTTGGGAACCCGTCTTTTCTTGCATATAATGTCCAAATCTAGATTTAGATCTCATATTCAGGCTCTGACTCGCATGCTTTCTAAAAAATTTGAGTTCGAGCTTACATGGTCTTTACGTATCTTTCTATCCTATGGATGTATACACTAACTAGGAACCCCTTTCTGCTTCACATTCACTTATGAGCCAAAACTCTTTCCATTTCTAGTGCTATATAAAGATTTTCATTATTGCTTTCTTTTCTCCTTTTCCCTGTTTGGGATTTTGGGGTTCAAAAAAAATTAACAGGCTGACAATCTACGGCAACAAACACTGCAACAAATGCATCGGATTTTGACAACTCGTCAGTCAGCTCGTGCACTTCTTGCAATTCATGATTACTTCTCTAGGCTACGAGCCCTTAGTTCCCTCTGGCTTGCTCGCCCGAAAGAGTGAATAGCTTTTTGATTTCTCCTCAAGTATATCGTGGAAAGCATTAGATTAATGATTTAACAATTGCTCGAGTTCTCAATTTTCATTTGTGTGCCTGCTTATATGGTATCAGTCTTGTGATGATCTAGAGATGCTATTTGTAATAAGCTGTATGTATCTATATGTTATTAAAAGCAAATCCCTTTTTTTGAAAACAATTCTATTCCTCCAAAAGAATGTATAAAAGATAGAATGCCTAGAGGAAGATGGTTACAAAAATGTCAAGAGAAGCATGCTAGGTCTTACAGGAGATTACTGCACACCTCTTTTTTGCCATATAATTTTCCATATTATTGAAAAGTAAGGGATGCCATATAAGCAAAAGCCTAGCGTTGGGAATATTAGTCTGTAAATTATGTTTGCGCAAATTCACATGATATAGAAACCTAGATTTAGGTGACCTTTTTATATTTAATTTGTAGATTCATAATTTATGAAGGTCAAGACAAACCTGTACCTTGTAAACTCATGCTCATAAAGATTCATCAAGTGTTAGTTTATAGACAAACATACTTGCTATGAGTCTAATTCACATGCCCAATGTTTCTTATATGTCTTGTCAAAATTTCCAGAAGATGGATGAGAAAGTTTATCCGGGTCTGTGAGAAAGTGATATTTAAGAGAACCATGTAGAGCAGTTGGAAGGAGGGGGAAAAACCCTATACCACAAACAATGGAAAAGTGACATAAAATAGTTACCTTCATGTTGAGCTTGGTTTGACCATTGGTTAGACGGGGGCTTCATCTTATAGCAATTTAGTACAATTTGTTACTATGGTTATTTTGAATACAAATAATTGTCTTATACTAAGGTTTGTGATTTCCTCCACCTTGATGAGACTTGAGAATGGCCTTGTAACTTTAGAGAGCTGGTTGAGCTCTTCGAGCAAGTACAATTGCCCGTGACTGAGGTTGATAGGAAAGATCGTGTGACTTGACTCTCTTGTCACTCTGGTGTATTTTCAGTAGCTAATGCTTGAGAATTCGTGCATCTTAGGTATCCTATGGTGCCTTGGTCTGACCTTTGATTTATAGATAATATTCCTATACATTCCTTTATTGCCTAACTTGCTATTCAAATTTTGAAACCGATTATAGTTGTGTGATCGTATTAACAAGTGTTCTGATATAGTTAATGTGTTATGCACACTAATGGAGTTGAGTTTAGAGACCATTTATTCTTTGATTGCCTTTTTAATTAGGCTGTCCAGGAGTTTTGCTCTTGTGGAGAGGGGTTCTACTGGGGTTTCTCATTGAGATACTGAGTTCAATTGGATTTGTCACTTTAGTACGGGTAATCACTTCAAATGTAAAGTTTCGAGAGTTGCTTGGTATGTTATTATTTGTCATATTTGGCACGAGCACAATTTTTGTATCGGTAGGACTACTTTACATCCTCCCCACGTGATTAGGCAAGTTATGCGATCTGGTGTTTCTTTATTGCTCTAAATGGCTTGGGACTTAGGGACTCAGGAGGACTCTTCTCTTTAGGACATTTTTTCCTTGAATTATGGGTGCTTGTTGGTTTTTTGTCATCGTTCTTTTCTCAACTCATTTGTTTGTCTTTTAATTGTGCCTTGACCCCCAAGCAATGAGATCCAATTCTCTTTATTACCATTCAATATCTTTGAAAAAAAAAGTGAGAATATTTTTATGATTGTCATCTTATATTCACAATCTCATAGAGTGCACGATCTTACTTGAATAGGATCTATTCTATAGATTGTACAACTATATGATAGAATACTAAACTAGAAATGGAATTTTTATTGAATTCAAGAAGAACTGAAATAGAGCATATGGAAAAGAAATGATAGTTCTACTGCTCTTCCTCACAAATGAGAGAAAAGCCCTACCCCAGCCTCACAACCACAAAATATTCAACAACCTCCTCCTCCTCCTTCCCTTTTAAACGAATCGCAAATCCCCTAACTAAGGGTCCCCAATCGGCATGGACCCCACCTTCTCAACTGAAGCACATTCATCTTTTCTAAATTTTTCCATATTGCCCTTATTCTTCCTCCTTTTATACTGAAACAATATTGGTGGTCTATTATTACCTTCCCCCTCCAAATTTACCTTGACCTCAAGGTAAAAAGTTGGAATATTGTTTCTGAAAATCATCCATCATTTCTCAGGTTGCCTCATGTCTTGGAAAGCCTTTCCATTTCACTAAAACTTTCCGATCATTGTGTGAAGGATTAAGACGACATCCCAACGCCTCATCTAGTTCAATCAATCATTTATGACATGCATTCACAAATGGATCCACTTTTTAAACCTCATACTGTTGTCCCACCACCTTTTTCAACTGTGATACATGAAAAACAGGGTGTATGACTGTTGTTGGAGGGAGTTCCAGCTTATAGGCAACCAACCCAATCCTTTTTACAATTTTATACGGTCCAAAGTACTTAAGAGAACTTCACATAATGTTGTTGTCGTACAGAAATTTGTCGATAAGTTCGGATTTCAAAAAAACCAAATCTCCCACCTAAAACTCCACATCGCACCTCTTTTTATCAGCACATCGCTTCAGTTTGTCTTGAGTCACTCTTAAATGTTTCTTGAGAACATGTAAAACCTCATCCCTATCCCTCAGTTGTTGATCCAAGGTAGCATTAAAAGTACAAGTATCTCCATAATAAATCAAGAGAGGTGGTAAACGCCCATACACAATCTGGAAGGGAGTCATCCTCGTCGACACATTAAATGTGGTATTGTACCAATACTTGGTTCAATACAGCCAATTAATCCATTCCTTTGGTCGCTCTCCACAAAAACATCGCAAATACATTCTCATACTTTGATTAACCACTTCAGTCTGCCCGTCAGATTAAGGATGGTAAGCAGTGTTTCGATGTAGTTTAGTGCCTGAGAGACGGAATAGTTCTTGCCAAAAGTGACTCATGAATACTTTGTCTCTATCAAATACAATGGACTGTGGAATCACGTGATGTTAACTACCTCTCTACAAAACACATTGGCTACAACTTCAGCATTCAAGGGATGTTTTAAGGCCAGAAAATGTCCACACTTACTCAATCTATCCACTACAACTAGGATTACATCGTGACCTTTTGCCTTTGGTAACCTCTCTATGAAATCCATTGAGATGTCAGCCCAAACCACATCAGGGATGGATAGAGGCATCAACAATCCTGCTGGTGATAGATCTATAGTCTTGTTTCTTTGACACATCATACATTCCTCCACGTATTTCTTTACATCTCTCTTCATTCCCTTCCAATACAACTCCCCTGATAAACATTTATAAGTCCTCAAGTAATTAGAATGTCCTCCAAATACTGAATCGTGATATGTGTGCAAAATGGTGGGAATCAAAGAAGATGTCTTAGACAGTACTAACCTCCCCTTGTATTTCAACAATCTTTGTTGTAAGGAAAAGTATGTAACTCCCTTTTCATTTTGTTGCAACCTAGCTTTGACATCCTGTAATTAGAATCTCGTTCCACCTCTCTTTGAATGACCGCAAGGTCCAATAGAGTAGGGGCAGTCAAGCTCGCGAGCTGTACATCGGGTATCACTTGTGATAACGCACCTGTTGCTCCATTTTCAAGTCCAAGCCGATAAATCACCTCAAAACCATATCCCAACAGCTTCGCAACCCACTTTTGATGTTAAGGTTGTATGGTTCTCTGTTCTAACAAAAAATTTAGTGCCCTCTGATCAGTCTTGATTACAAACCTTCTCCCCAACAAGTATGGTCTCCACCTCTGCACAGCCATGACTATAGCCAGCAACTCCCTTTCATAAACCAGTTTGGCTTGATCTCTCATAGATAATGGGTGACTATAAAAGGCAATCGGACGTTTCTATTGGACTAACACAGCTCCAATTTCGTGGCCTGAAGCATCAATTTCCACCTCAAAAGGTAAGCTAAAATTAGGCAATGCTAACACGGGTAAGGTCATCATGGTGTGTTTCAACTTCTCAAATAACTCTTGAGCTTCTTCATTCCACTGAAAGGCACCTCCTTTCAATACTTGAGTTAACGGTGCTGCAATACTTCCATAATTTTGCACAAAACGCCTATAATACCCTAACAACCCCAAGAATCCACATATCTCCTTGATGGTCTGTGGCGCTGGTCATTCCAAATTAGCCTTTACCTTCTCCGGGTCCACTTCTACCCCCTTGCCCGAAATTATATGCCCCAAGTATTCCACACGCTCCTTAGCAAACTGACATTTTTTAAGGTTAACATAAAGTTCATTTTCCCTCAAAGTAGTTAACACTACTTCCAGATATTGCAAATTATCTTCCAAGTTCTTACTATACCAAAAACTCGTAATGTCTTTCAACATTTAAAGATGGTGTTCATCAAGCTTGAAACATGGAGGGAGCATTGGTTAGTCCAAAATGCATTACCAAAAACTCGTAATGTCTTTCATGGGTTCTAAATGTTGTCTTCTCTATATCTCCTGGGTACATTCTGATCTGACGATACCCTGACTTCAAATCCAACTTAGAAAATAACTCTGCCCCATTTAATTCATCAAACAGCCCATCCTTCTTTCTCACCAACAGCACGGGGCTTGAATACAGGCTTGTATTGGGTCTTATGATCCCCGAATCTAACATTTCTTCTACCAGTTTTTCCATTTCAACTTTCTATTGGTAAGCATAATGATAAGGTCGCACGTTTACCGAATTCGTTCCCTCCTTTAAGTGAATGTGGTGCTCAATACTTCTTCTCGGAGGCAGTTCCCTTGGCCACTCAAACACATCCTCAAACTTGTTCAGCAATGTGAGAATTGATTCAGAAATAGTGTAGACTTATGCTATTCCATTCCATTTCGCCATTAATACTCCTCCTCCCATCATTCTACATTCAATTAAAAAGCCATGGTCCTCCTCTGTCCACAATCTCATCATACTTTTCAGACTCACTCTCATCTTCGTCAAACTAGGGTCACCTTGGAGAGTTACCTTGCGAGTCCTATGATTGAAGGTCATGGTTAAGTTCTGCCAATCCACCTCTGTCTTTCCCAACGAATGTAGCCACTGCATCCCCAAGATAACGTCCACTCCTCCCAGCTCTAACGGTAAGAAACTGTGCCTCACCCTCTATTCCCCAATCATAAGCTTAACCTCCTTACATATTCCCTTTCCCTTAACTGTCAAACCAGATCCCAAAACCACTCCATAGTTTGTGGTTTCTATTATTGCCAAGAGTAATCACTTTACTAACCTTTCAGATATGAAATTATGTGTTGCCCCGCAATCGATCAATACAACTACTGGGTCACCCCTTATTTCTCCTTTGATCTTCATCGTTCGAGGGTTGGTCAATCCAACAACCGAATTCAACGAAAGTTCTGCCATTGTAGACATTTCCTTCTCTACAGTTAACATTTTCAACTCTATTACTTCTTCTTTCAAGTTGTTCTCCGCGCACAGGTCCATTTCCTCCATTTCGCATTCACAATCAGTAACCTCAACTCTTGGAGTTCGCGTCCTTTGCAACGATGTCCCACCGAGTACCTTTCATCACATCTGAAACACAATCCCTTCTCCTTCTTAGCTTGAAATTCAGCATCCTTCAATCGTCTAAACGCTCATTCTCTCCGATTTTCTCCCACAGGTACCCCTCTCAACGTTATCATTCTCATCGGAAATGACTCGATAGTTCTTTCACCCCTCCAATGTTATTTACTTTATTCACAGCATCATTATTCATTTTAGGACTATTTAGGGTTTGGACCTTACCTCCGAATGTCTTCGCCCAACCTGCCTCTGATCGCGCGTTTTCACGGTCTTCAACTCGTTGGGCCAATTTCATCATTTTCGCTAGCCCAACCAATTCCCAACATTCAACCTCTGTTTTGCCCCACGGCGCAAGCCCATACATGAACGTCTCCTCCAACACTTCATTAGAAAGGTGTGGTAAAAGGGCCACCAATTTGTCGAACAAATTCCGGTATGCCTCCACAGTCAACTCCTGCTTAATCACCAGAAACCTTCCGTAGATCGATCCTTCTCTCAACGATCGAAAATGAACCAAGAGTCTCTGCTTTAAGTCCTTCCAATCTTTAAACGGTTCTCGTCCTTCTTTGGATCGACACCAATCCAACACAACCCCATCAAAACTAATCACAGTCACCGTCATTTTCTCCGATTCAGTCAACTTATGGATCTAAAAATATCGATCAGCTCTGAATAACCACGAGTCTGGATCGCTTTCACTGAATATCGGCATTTCAACCTTCTTAAATTTACTTCGGTCGTTCACCAAATCTTCTACTCCCGACTTGGCCGCATTATTCAACGCATCCAGAATTTTGTCATTTGATCCCTCGATTAGCTCGCTCCTCGATCCCTCCATTACCTCCATTGAGATTACTTTTCCCTTCGTCATTTCTGCCACATACGAAATTAACATCTTCTGGTGCTTCTCCACTTGCATTCCCAATCGATCAATACTCTTCGCCAAGGATGCTAGATTCTCCTCGATGGTCGGCAGCTTCTGCATCTCTACTCGAAGTTCGGAAATCTCCTAATCCAACAGCTCCAACTTCTCCTCAAATCTCTTTTGAGTCATTTCTCCCAAGTGAGTGCTCTAATACCAATTTGATAGAATACCAAACTGGAAATTGAATTTTTATTGAATTCAAGAAGAACTGAGCAGAGCATATGCAAAAGAAATGATAATTCTACTACTCTTCCTTATAGATGAGAGAAAAGCCCTACCCCAGCCTTACAACCACAAAATATTCAACAACCCTCACAACTCTCCCCCATTCCCTTTTAAATAAATCGCAAACTCCCTAACTAACTAAGGGTTCCCAGTCGGCATGGTCCCCACCTTCTCAATCGAAGCACATTCATCTTTTCTAAACTTTCCCATATTGTCTTTTTCTTACTCCTTTGATACTGAAACAATATTGGTGGTCTATCACTATGTTCCTTGAGTCCTAAAGAACATAGGATATTCAAATGTAATATTCTTTTTTTGTGAGTGAAGTCATTGTTAATGATCATTTTGGCCACACGATTGTCAATTTTATGGTTGGATTTAAGTGTCGTTCAGTTGATTTAAGACATGTCATTGACCAAAAAATCAAAAATACAGTGGTGAGATTCTTCTTGAAACTTCAAGACCTAAAAATATATTTACCCCAATCAAAGATGGGTAGATTTCGTAGTCCAAATGGGTTTTGCATTCTTCACACCTCACAATTAAGATAATTCCGATCGTTCTGCCGCAGTTCATATACATATATTTCTGAATGAGACCACCACATTGTCCCTTTTCAAGTTTCATAATGTTTTGAACTTATAAACATGCCAGTGATAAAACGAAGCCGATTGGAAACTGGGGGAAGCAGCAAAGCTAGAGTAGACACCATTTAGGCTTTAATAGTTACGAACGGAGTAAATAGAACCAAAGATCTTGGATTGATTTGCTTCTGTAAAAGCTACAGCGGTTATATAATATACCAACAATTCAATCCAACAAAAGGATCAAATAATGTCAATTGTCCAGAGGACAGATAGTTTCTTCATTATTTCTCAAGATCACAAATTAAAACTACGGATGTGTCATATTCAAGGATGAATTTCAAAAGTAGTTACTCTTGTAGAAGTTCTTGAGAAAATTGGATATGCCCTGATCCTTGGCGCCCAAATCTTGCACAAGTCCTTCGCGACCAACCACATATTGACCAATGATGTGATGCCGTTGCTTTGCATGTTCAGTAATGTTACCAAGCTCTTCCATTCCCTTGAAAAGAAGCATATCAATCACCTGTAAACTTAAAAAGTCAGAAACTGGTTTTGAAAGGGGGAAAAAAAAGATCAGAAACTAGTCAAAATAATCTTCACATTCGCAGTCCAACTCCAAGACAGTGCAAAGAGCAGCATCCTAGGAAATAAAATAGACACTTTTTTTTTTTTAATAATCAAGCAAAGATAATAGCCTACAAGCTAAAATCCAACTCATTTTTTTGGAAGGAGAAACAATTTCATTAATAAATGAAATAAGAGAAAAACGCATAAGACCAATAGATGAATTACAAAAATAGCCTCCAACTGGAGATTAAGAAAGAACTATAAAGAGTATACGAGTGTATATTCTTATATCAAAAAAGACATTAGAGAGTGCAAGTTCCAAGAAATGATCAAAATTAAAGGATACCACCGTAAAGAGACAACCATTCCTAGCACCCTAAAGAGCCCAAAAGAAAGCACAACTGAAAGCTTTGTTTTTTTTTTCTAATGAGAAACATTCAATCATAATTTCATTGATAATATGAAATTAGAAAAGGCCAAACATGCCAACGAGATTACATGATGGTATTCCTTTGTGCTATAAGTGAAGTAAGATTGTAATCACAAAAAAAGGGGTAAATTTACACCAAGACAGAAGTTTACAATAGATGATCTATGAATTGTGAGAGTTTCTGTCTTAAAAAATACGATGATTCCGTTCATTTCATATAAGCCAAACAAAGCCTTTGATGATGAAGCTCCACAAGATCGCCTTTTTTTTCTTGAATGGATGATCAATAAGAAGCATATTTAGCAGGATATCTAAGCTACATCAAGAAGTCAGATGATTTGGAACAAGCCAACTCTTCTTACAAAACTGCTGCTGATTCTCATACACGCTTTAAAGACTTTCAAATTGATGATCTTGTCATGATCCATCTCAAAAAAAGCCCGCCTGCCTACTGGACAATTTTCTAAGTTGACAAATGTCAGCTTGGTCCTTTCCCCATTTTGGAGAAACTTGGCAATAATGTTTATCGAGTGGATTCACCTCCAAACATGCGCATCAGTTGCCAACCTCTCTCTCTCCCTATCATGCTCCGAATGCTTTTGCTTTAGCTTCCTAACTTGAGGTCGAGTTTTGTTTTTAAAGGGAGAATCTGATGTAGGGTATCTTTTAGTTGTTAAAGATCTTATCTTTGTTGGATCTTGGTTATCATGTATTTTTTTTGTTGTTTATTTCTTGTTTTCGGGTGGTCCTTTTTACTGGCCTCATCCAGTTATTAGTCCTATGTTTTGGACTTGTTTTTGTATTAGTTTAGTCTTTTATCTTTTGTTTTATAGCTTTAGGCTCCAGTTGAGTTAGTTAAGCAACTACCTTTCTATTATTAGTTTTTCCAGTCTATTTAAATGGCTGTTTCCTTTCATTAATGGAACTTTTGAAGCATTATTTAGAGATTACTCTCCTTTCTCTACATCACATCACTTGACCGCTCCATCCCTCCAATCTCTCCCTCATATACAATTATGCAAAGGTGCTCACATCAACAACCATTGGGTGAAAGGAGACTCAACCTACCCTGCCCATCACCATAACTGGTGCACCTCCGCTTAAAAAAAATATTGATCTTAGTTTCTAGCCTTCACCAGGAGATTCTTAGTAACAGTCCTTGAAACACACTAGGAAGCCGCTTCTGTAACATTTAATATGTTACACTTAACTTACCATACACGAGATTCCTAGAAACTACAATTTGCAGTTCTGACAGACTTTGGCCTCACACTCCATCACAAATAAGGCTTTTTTTTTTTTAAGAATAAGGGCTTTCATTTAAATATATATATATATATATACACGGGCATACAAAAAAACCCTACCCACAAAATAACCCCCTACAGGAAAGGACTCCAACTATGCAATATAACACCTATAGAATAATTACAAAAGGTCTTAAAAACCGAAGCCCACAAAGAAACATGAAAGCGAATAAGGGAACACACCTCGCCAGGGTCCTTGTCCACCTCCTCTAAAAATCCTACTATTCCGCTCACCCCACAAAACCCACAAAATTGCATACACCCCAACATGCCACAAAAAACGACCCTTCTCTCCACGAGGCAGATTGAGGAACTACTCGATCATAGCACTAACACCCCTCTGACGAGCAAACGAAAGGTCCACCCCTCTAAAAATCCTACTATTCCACCCACCCCACAAAACTCACAAAATTGCACACCCCCTAACATGCCACAAAAAGATGACCCTTCTCTCCACGAGGTAGATTGAGGATGAACTACTCGATCATAGCAAACACCCCTTTGACGAGCAAACGAAAGGCCAAATGTTTGGAAAAAGCACTCCCAAACAGCTAGAGGAGGTTTAGTGGTTGCATACCATGGAGGAGTTCCCTTTTTCCCTCACTATCACTAGGTAATCCGCTGTGGATCACCTTCAGCCCGTGATTTCCCCAACAAAAGAAGGGGGAAAAAAAGTTCTGACAGAGTCTGTTAAATCTTCTAGGATCCATATGCTCTAAACTTTACCATTCTACAAGGAAAAATAACATGACCCAGAAAAATCCAAATTTCTCATGGAAGCAAATGTATCTAAAAATTTAAGGGGAAATAGTCAAATGTCAAGAGTCAAACCGCTAATCAATTTTTTTTGCGTGTTTTGTCTTTATAAAACATTTTGAACTAACCTCTAAAGCAATGAACATAGCGGATGGCACTAATCACACAAATGAAAGACAATAAACCAAATTGGCAGCACCTGATGAAACAAATAAATGGATAAATTGCAGGCATAGGCATGAATAATATTAGTTAATGCATATGTCGAATTTTATTTTTTATTTTTAATAGATCTTTCATTGCCAAAAAAAATAAAAGAATACAAGGGTATAAAAAAAAAACAATAATCCAAGTCCACAAATGAGAGCATCTTGAAGGTTCTCCGATCTAACCAAATATGACCTAATGAATAATTATAAAGAACTCATTACTGATGCCCAGAGAGCAACGCTGGAATTTTTTTAGGAACCAAACGTCAAAAGGTTGGGTGAGGTTTTTTTGACATTCTGCTTACGTTATATTTGCATGAAATTACCAAAACGAAACCTCACGCATGCAAATTGGCCTCTCGCTCTCCTCACTCTCTCGATATCCACTCTTGCTCTCCTCACTCTCACTAGGTCTCCTCTCACTCACTCTCGATCTCCTCTCTATCTCTCTCGTCGGCAACACCCAACCTCGATCTCCTCTCGTCTCTACAATGCTTCAATGGCAGGTGACGGATGGAGGAAGGAAAATTGGGCTCTATTTTTTGTGATCATATTTTGTAAGGCACACCTTGAGAACAAGGTGTCTTCGAAGAGCGGAGTATTGTAAGACCCCTAGTTAGGAATTTGTTGGGATAATTAGTAGAATATTAGGATGGGCATATTAGAAAATTGTTAGTAAGTTAGTTAGGTATTTTTACTATAAATAGAAAGGGATGGGTTGGAGAAAGGTATGAAGAATTTTGTGGGAATTTCTTTTGGGGAATTGAAGGAGAGAGTAGCCCTCTCGAAAGGCTATGGTAAATTGTAGTTTCATTATTGATATTGCAATATAAATCTATCTTTTACAGTTCTTATTTGTTCTCGAGTTTTTGAGAATTTCCTTGTTAGGTGGTATCCTAACAAATTGAGAAGAAGAAAGGAAGAGGAAGAAAATTAAGAGTAATTTTGTGACTTTAGATGATGATGATGTAAGCAAGAGGACAAAAATTTTATGTTTCAAAGAGGGACAAAAACCATTTTGGAGTTTGAGATTGGGTCTATTATACAATTATATTTGAAAGACTCCCTCGTAACCCCATGAAAGATTCTATTATTTATTTCACCCTAAATGTCCCACAAATGGAAGAGGAACTCCTCAATCACGAATGAAAGATTCTATTATTTATTTCACCCTTCCATAAAAAGACCTCCTCTCGCTCCAAACCACGAATGGAAGAGGAACTTCTCAATCATAACACTAAAATCTCAGTGGCAGGCTAACTGATAGTCAAACACCTCAAGTTCTCGAAGAAAATGTTCCAAACCAATCGCACATAAGTATAATTTCAAAATAAGTAATCTAGATCTTTCTTTGCCCTCCGACCAAGAATACAACAAAAGGCCCAACCAAGGACAACATCTTCCTCAAAGGCCTATCCAAGGTATTAATTCTTCAATCATAATACTAAAATCTTTGTGGTTGGCTAACTGATAGCCAAATATCTCAAGTCCTCAAAGAAGATGTTTCAAACCGATTGCATAAATACAATTCCAAAATAAGTGATCCAGATCTTCCTTTGCCCTCCGACCAAGAATACAACAAAAGGCCCAGCCAAGGACAACTATCTTCCTCAAAAGTCTATTTGGGGTATTCCCTCTTCCATGAATAACTTCCAAATAAAAAACTTCACATTCTTTGGGATTTTCACTTTCCAAAGGAAAAAAAAAAAAAACCGAGTCTCTAAAGGGAGAAAGATTCGACAAGTACTGAAAGAGAGATTTACAAGAAAACCCTTTTCAAGGGCTAAGACTCCAAACAACAAACTTCTCCCTTACCTAACCTCAACAAAGAAAGGAGGGTCATAACCTCTTTGTTTCCCTATTGGACAATGGATGCCAGAAACCAAACAAGAAACAGAGCAAGCTCCCCAAAAGCAACAAAACAATTTTTCTTGGCAGAAAAATGATGAAGATGAAGAAAGTTGCTGCAACAAAACACATTCTTTCCCCTTCCTCTTAGACTGTTAATAATATTTTTTTTAGGGACAGTACATCGACCGACTCATCAAATACTCTCACATACCATAACAAATTAAGGAGCATGGTAGTCTCATGGAACTTTCGCATTATTTATACACTATTGAATTTGGACAGGAAACCAAATGCATAGACAAATGAAACATACAAAAACTCTCGAGAGGCTTAAAAAAGGCACCTCAAATGGAGTTTTTTTCTTTTCTTTTCTTTTTTTTGTTTTTTATTAAGGAAACATAACTTTTCATTGTTAAAATAAAAAGAGACTAAAAAAAGGCACCTCAATCAGAGTTAATTGACCCAAAATAAGGATTCGACACTCTTGTTTCTTTTTTTTTTTTAAAGGAAACGGATCATTATATTATAAATTAGAGAAATGAGCTAAGGCCCATAGTACAAGAGGGTTATACAATGAGCAAAGCAAACGGAAATACTAAGACTTCTTTAGGATCAAGAGGCGCACCCGGACGTCTCAACTAGGTTGACACCCCCTTAGTACCCTCATCACATCTAATGTAACAAAAGAGGAGAGACAAAACACTAAAGAGAGTACAATGCAAGGTACAAAACCAAGAAACAAGCCAAAACAGAGGGGGATAATTAAAAGTTCAAAAAGTACGTGTGTGTGTGTGTGTGTGGGGGAGGAGGGGGGGGGGGGGGGGGGGGGGGGGGGGGGTTGTTGTGGAAGAATAAGAGAAGGAAGGCATCCAAAAAGATTTATTGCTGTCCAAAGGGGGAAGTAGAGATGATAGCCCCCCAGTTGAGATTGAAGTCCATTAGACTATAAGCATTGAACGGTTTGGAGAGGATGCACCAAGAGTAAGCTTGACGACGGGTTTGTTGTGAAAAGTCCTTTGATTTCTTTCGAACCAAAGGTCTGCCAAGAGAGCTTTTATTGCATTACACCAAAGAAGTCGGTTGGGGTTGTGGAGGTTAGGACCAGCAAGAAGTTGCAGCACGTTGCCTTTGAAGTCGTTGCACATAATCCATGAGAAATTGAAGAAACACAGCAGCTTTTCCCAACACCAAGCTGAATAGGGGCAGGTGAAAAAAAGGTGAAGGGAGTCTTCACTATCGTGGAGGCAGAATGGGCAGATTGAGGGCGAGAGGGAGGTTGAAGGCTGCTTCCTTTGTAAAACAGCGGCTACATTCAGCTGTCCGGATAACATTATCCATATGAGAATGTTGACTATTCGAGGGCTTTTAGTCTTCCAAATGGCCGAGTAAAGAGGCTTATCCAAAGGGGAGAAAGGGGAGAGGTGCACTTTAAGGAAGTTAACTGTATAAGAACCAGTGGCTGAAATAGACCATACCCTTTTATCAAAAGAATCAGTTAGACTTCTATTTGCGATTTTCCCCAACAGCTCTTGGAAGGCCAGCACTTCATCTTTAAGCAATCTTCGGAAGGAAATGGACCAAGAGGCTAAGCGGTTGTCCCAGTGATCAGTAACTGAACCATTTGGTAACAAGGTGATTCTGAATAGGCTTGGATGGATATTGGGTACTGAAGGGGGAAAGACCTTCCCATGGATCTAACCAAAAAGCAATTCGGCAGCCATTACCAAGTTTAAAAGTGGCCAAGGATTCTATCTTAAGCCAAGTCTTTGAGATGCTAATCCAAGGGCTTTTCAAGCTTCTACCGCCTTTCCCTGCTGTGTGCCAATCAAATGAATCTTTACCATGAATACTTCTGATTACTTTGCCCCAAAGAGAATTTTCCTCATTGAAATATCTCCACCCCCATTTAGCAAGGAGTGCTATGTTCATTGATCTGAAGCCACCGAGGCTGAGGCCTCCATCTGCTAGGGGTTTTTAAGCCAAATCCCATTTAACCAAGTGGTTCAGCTTGCTGCCGGTGTGTCCTTCCCAAAAGAAATTTCTTGTTATCCTTTCCATTCTAGAGATTACTCCTTCGGGCATGAGTTAGAAGGTTTGAAAGAACTGATTTGCATAGAGTGGCTCTTCCCCCCTTAAAGAGGTTAAATCTCTTCCACTTATCAAGTTTAGTTTGGAATTTGTCTAGAACCGGCGGCCAAAAGGAGACACTTTTCGGGTAATCACCTAAAGGCAACCCTAGATAATAGAAGGGGAGGTGGTCAGCCATACAATTCAAAGAGGCTGCTGTGCTAAAAAGTTCATTGTCGTCCATATTGATACCATAGAGGACTGATTTTTCCCAATTAACTTTCTGCCCTAAACACCATTCAAAGAACTCCACGGTATGTTTAAGCTTTACAAGCATGGAGCTGTCATACTTGCAAAACAATAAAGTATCATCCGCAAATTGAAGATTCCGAAAAAGAGAACTTCTCTAAGAGAAAAATATAACTTTTTTGTAAAATTGCTGTAGCAGAAAGAAGTAATTAAATGAGTTCTAAGCCAAGATTCTTTCAAACTTCTACTTGTACGCCTATCTTCAATAAACTCCTTTGAAGAAAATTCTCCCAAAAAGTCAACAATTGATGGGTTATCCAACGAATGTTACCATCAAATTCACCTTAGCACTGAAGAACAAATACGTTGCGAAATAATGTCCCGTAATTTTAGAAGAGTCCAAGAAAAACAAAACGGATGGAATAGATTATCCACGAAAAACTTCGTGAACGGACGAAAGAATGCAACTCATCAACTTTTTCCACCTTATGGCAATTGAAACCCAATCCTTCCGCCCCACACAATTCAAGGCCGCCTAACCCCCCCCCCACCCCCCCCTCCCCCCCCCCCCCCCCCCCCCCCCCCCCCCCCCCAGGGCGTCAATTTCTATTTGATTCAGCAAATTTTTTTAAAAAATAAAATAAAATAAAAATAAATAAATAATACCCTCCAGAATGATAGATTTACATTGACTACAAGAACGAGAAAGATAAGCCCTCTAAACTCTTTTCTTCATTTTCTATTTCTATAGAGCTTTCGTTTCAAATGAATGGAAAAGACTTCGATGTCTCTAATCGACACACAGGGAATATTCTTCATAGTTTCTCAACCCATAAAGGAAATGAAGGATTCAACGAAATTCCTTAAGCCGCCCCCAAAATCATATAGAATTAAGAAGCAAATAGAGTAAATTGCAGGTACGAGAAGACCTTAGGATCGGTGACGTGGGAATTCTTGCGGATCTCGGAGGCGATCGTAGAACGGAGCTGAGAAACAGTAGTGACATCATCTAAGTTGTAAATGTCCATGATTGCTGGCAATGATCTACATGCTGATCTGAAGAAGTCGAAGACCCGATTCCGGGCTTCTTCAAGGCTCGCGGAGTTCGGCGGAACCTTCAGACCTCGAACTGTGAATGCCATTTTCTGATTTTTTTTTCTTCTCTCTGCTTTCGCCGACTCGATGAGTGAACTCGCTTGGCTATTGCTGTTAGCGCTTCCTCTCACAATCTTCCACGCCCCTGCTTTCTTTTTCCCGAGTTCTCTTCCGCTTCCGGGGTTTTTTGTTTTTTTTCTTAAAATTTATTTATTTATTTATTTTGCAGATAATATAATAGATTATTTTCAAGTAAAATGAGCCAACTTATTTATAAATATAGAAAAATAACACTAACCACCATAAACTTCTATCACTACATTTTGTTATATTTAAAAATATTTTTAATAGTTTTATCATTTAATATAATTACCTTCATATAATATATAAATTATAAAAAGTACCTTTCAATATTTTAAAAGATTTTTTCTTTTTTGCAGAGGTATACTAAAAATGTTGATATATGCAATACTTTCATTCACTCCCTAAATATTTTGAAACTATCCTTACATTATTAATTTATAAGATTTCGTACGAATATTAAGATCTGAAATGGTGTGATTTGAAATTTAGGACATCTTCACATCATTTAATATCTCGATTTTTATATGAAATACTAAAATATTTCTACTCAATGGTGGTTTTAAAATAAATGAGAGAACTTTGAAGCATTCTTTTTATATATAAATTAACTTAATAAAATCCTTAACATTTAAAAAATATATTTTAAAATTATATACTAAAAAAGTTTTTTTAGAGACTATTTGGGATGTTGAATTGAAGGTCCTATTGATTTTATGGTTTTAAATGATTATTTTTGTATGAAAACTTTTTTATTCAATAATTCTACATATTTTTTAGAAACAAAATATTTATTGCATTTCATTTAATTATTTTTTAAGTACACATGTATAACTGGGAATTTTGAAAAATGGGGTTTGGAGTTTAGGGTTTACTTTTGGATCATGAGTTTTTTTTTAAAAAAAAAATTTAACCAATCATTCTACAAATTTGTGCATATGACATTTCTAGTTAAAGTTGGATAAAATATATTGAATTTATTAGAACAAAACAAATTTGTTTACATAGTTGCCATAAAAAATATGTAACAAATGGTTACATTCTCCATACCAGTTATATGATACAGAAAGATTATTTAAAATAAAAACACTCATGTGTTTGGCAATTTTCTTTTAAGAATGTTTTTATATTCAAGTTTGTTTGGTTTGTTATATGCTAAAAGTATTTTCATTAATATGTACTGAAAAAGGTGTTTTTATCAATATCAAATTACTATAAAAGATAGATTTATAAAATACTATGAACTAATAATTTAAAATAATAGTCGTTAGAATTGGTGGAGGTGACTGTTGGCAGAGGTCGCTAGAGTTGGGTATCAGTGATGGCGGTCGTGTTGGGATTGATGCCTTAAATCTTGTGGTCTTGTAGTTTGTAATTGTATTGTATAAACATTTTATTTATCTAATAATATAAGAGGTATTTTATTCAACATTTATTTGTATTAACCCACAAAAACCAATAAACTGAGATCTAGGGTTATCTTTTGTAACCTAAACATGCATATGGAGACATACAAGTGGATCTTGTTTAAGTGATAACCTAAACAGTCTGTAGTAGATAGATAAGACTGGCATTTATCCTTGTGACACTACAACCTAAAAAGACTGATTCTTCTTTCTTTTACGAATCCGGAAAAAGTCATGTTTAACCTTGAATGCTATTAATAAATTCTAGATTTATTGGATTTGTTGCTAAAATATCGGTATTAAATCCAAAACTCTCGGCGGATGGCCAGTAACCCAAAGAAATATTTTCTTTAATAATTCAGTTAAACCAATGATTCGTTATTGTAACAGATAGCAACAACCATTTCATCCTACAAGTGAATATTTGCGACAAGAAATGAATCCTAATTTTAGGAGGGTATGGTATGTTTTGTAGTTGTTACAATTATTGTAAAGTGCTACATGGAGACATGTGAACAGGGGTATTCTATACAAAGAGTTTGTATAAAATCGGACCACGAAATGAATAGTTTCTCTGTATAACACCGTTGCTAGAAGAGGCTTACATTTCATCAGGATGACTATAGGTGACTTGACCTGAATCCTGAGTGAGTTGTGTACTTCTACATACGAAGGCAATTATTTGATTTATATGGGTGAGAGTGGACAGTTTCACCGACTGAATATATCTATCATTTTGGGGATTCGTCTGATCGAAGAGTTGGGAACACAACTACACAAGATGGAATTCGCTCCTGCCCTATAGTTAGGGTAAGTAGATAAGTTGTTCCTTTAAGGGCTAATTTTAAGGATGAACAACGTGGTGCCACATTTTCCCCTAGCTCAGGTGGGTTTGGTTATAGTTGAACTATAACTTATTGTTAATTAGAGGGGTCGGTGGTACTTAAGAAGTTAGGTGTAACTATAGGGACAAAACGATAATTTCAACCCAACTATAATTATGAGCACTTTGTGAATGGTCAATGCTCTGTTGATTGGTTATATTTAATGGACACAGAAATATATCTATAGTGTGGAGAGTGCAACTACCGATTTTTAGTGGAGTGACTGGCAGTTAATTAATCAAGTACCATTGGATCTTCACACGATAGGTCCATAAGGTCCCCTTGTTAGCTCAACTGGAATTAATGAAAATCGAATTAATTTGATTAATTTGAATTGTTGAAATTAATAAAAGGAATTAATTATATAAGATACAATTAATATAAAATTATTTATATGAATAATGTATATGATACATTATAATGTAGATTTTTATTTGAGAGAAAATAAATATTTGAATATGGTTCAAATATTCATATGAATATGATTCATATAAGAACTAAAATTAATATGAATTTGATTCGTATTAAATACTCTAGGTTAAATGAGAGAATATTAAACTATAGGTTATATTATATGTGATATGATAGGTTATTTGCTATATTAGATATAACATATGGTTTATATATATTAAATTAATTAAATAATTAGTTCTTTAACTAAATAATTAAATTATTAGGATGAAGTTATTTGATAACTCCCCCCATTACGCTCCCAACGTGGAAGTGGAAGGGCAAGGAGATAGTAGATGAACCATCCTCTTCTTGCATTCAAAAAGACATAAAAATAGAAAATTCAAAATGAATTTTGCTCAGTCAATATCAAGAACATCATCCCTTCCAAATTGATCTTGAAACCCATAAAACTCTCATCGATTCTCTATGAAGGAAATCAAACATGAGGATTTCCATGAGCAGCAGAAGGATCGTTCCAAATTCCATTCAGATTGAACATAAACAATTACACTACAAGAATGGAAACTAATAGGTCATGCACAACAAGAAATTACAGCATGTTTTAAGAGTATCAAGGGATAGAATATGCATACCTTTGAAGAAACATTCTTCAAGAATCCCTCGAATAGTCTCCTATGCGTCCAAGACAGCAACACAGCCCTCGAATGCAACGACTGGTACATTGCACGACCAATAGCATGAACACAACAAACGGCCAATAACTCCTCGAAACCAATCGAGTCACACTCGATTCACAAAGTGAGTGAGAATACCACCACAATGGTTACCTTGGTATTCTCGATGTGAGAATCCAAGAGTTGTGGGCTCTGTATGATCTTGGCTCGAGGAAGAGACTAGATGACTACAATCGAGCAAGTGGGAGATAATCAACTGGTCTATCGCATAGACGATGTGCTCGATTGTGTAATAAATGGTAGCCTATCGTATAAACTATGTCACTCGATCGTTTAGCTATGATCAACTAATGAACTATTGTATAGTCAAAGCTCCACGATCATTTAGTCTTTGTACATCTATCGCTTAGTGAAACTCTTTCACTTGATAGTTTATCCGTGAATTCTTTCCGAATCAAGTAACTCAGCAAAATTAGGAAAACCATTTTCCTTTTATCTCACGGTTACCATAAAACCACCAATAACCTCCCACTCAATTGGTTATTAGAGAAAAAGATTTAATTATCATATAATTAATATATTATAAATAAATATGATAACCAACTTATCATATTATATTCATATCCCATAGTTTTAATATTTCATCTCATGAAACATACAATCCATAGTTCTTTTTCCATCTTATGGTACTTAATGTAAATCATATTTACATTAATTCTCCACTTGATGTATCTCATACATCACACTAATTATATCATATATAATTGAATTTTCTCTTGTTAATTTGAACATGTCAAATTAACACCAAGAACTGATTATCAACTTGAACCCACTGAGCTACCAAGGGGACCTTATGGACCTATAGCTTAGCTCCAACGGTACGTGAATAGCTTATAAACTCTTTAGTCACGAGATCCACCATCCGTTAACTGTTGTGCACTTTTCTCACTACAGATATATTTCTGTGTCTATATCAACCAATCAACAGTGCGATAACCTTTCACAGATTGCTCGTAAGTACAATTGGGCCAATTTACCGTTTTTTCCCTGTAATTACATCTAACTCCTTAAGTACCATTGATTCCTCTAATGAACAATAAGTCATAGTCCTACTATGACTTGTTCCTCTCTTAATGTGGTCACTATGTTCAAAACCCGAAACCAGTCCTTACAGGAGCAATCTATCTACTTAACCCTACTTTGAGGAAGGAGTGAATTCCATCTTGTGTAACTGAGTTCTCAGCTCCCCAATCAAACAAATCCCTATAAAGGTAGGCTTGTTTAGTTGGCAATCTGGCCACTCTCGCCCATACTACTCAAAGGACCGCCCTCAAAGGCAGGAGTTCCCAAAACACTTAGGATTAAGGTCATTTCACCTATGGTCGTTATAGTGAGATATAAGTCTCAATTATTAATGGCGTTATATAAAGAGACGAATCATCTCGTGGTCCAGTCTTATACAAACTCTTTGTATAGGACACCCCTACTCGCAGTTCTCCACATGAATGGTCAGGATCAGACCATCTGTAGTAGTTCACAATACTTGTAAACTTCTACAAAGCAGACCGTATCCATAGTGTCACCAGAATAAGGTATCCCTCCTTTATCCTTATATTACAGACCTTTTAGGTTATTACTTAAGGCATGATCCATTTGTATATCTCATATACATGCTTAAGTTTACATACAATAACCACGGATCTTTGTTTATTGGATATGAGTAAATGCAAATAAAATAACTCTTATTTTATTAATAACAATGTAAATAATGTTTACAAACTACGAGGCTCCGGGAGAATTAGGACACCAATCCCAACACTCTACCCTTCAAGAATACCGAGGTTTTCGTATAGCTTTGTTCGAAATTTGGAGAACCGTTGCTGCGTTTTTTCTGGTTGTTCGTGAGTTCGAAGGGAACTAGAAGAGTTCGTGACTTCGAGAGGAACATGAATAGTTTTGGTCTTCAAAGGTGAGTGATCTTTTGATCTCTTCTTCCTCTTCAATTTTGTGTAATTGCATGCTTAATAATTAAATCAAGTGGTTATGTTTCCGTCCTCTGTTTGTACATATGTTCTGTAAAACAAAATTGGCTAAGGAAGTTCCTTACCGATTTGGAAGTCATTCCAAATATGTCTTTATCCATCACACTTTCTTGTGATTATAGTGGTGTTATGACAAATTCTAAGAACCTAGGAGTCATAAAAGAGGCAAACACATTGAAAGAAAATATCACTTGATTCGTAAGATTGTGCAACGAGGTGACGATGTCATGAAAATTGCTTTGGAGCACAATATTACTAATCCATTTACGAAGGCTCTCACAGCAATCGAGGGTCATTTAGAAATTCTGGGTTTACGAGATATGTGGCATATTGTCTAGGGCAAGTGGGAGATGTTACTGAGGTATAGTATATGCCCTAATTTATTATATTTTGTACTTTATTTGTATTGTACTCTTCTCTCCACTAGTTTTAGGACAAGTGGGAGATTGTTGGGATTAGTGTCCTAAATCTCTTATATTCTCATAGTTTGTAAACTTATGTAAACAAATTGCTATAAATAAAATAATTGTTATTTTATGTGCAATGACTCAATCCAATAATCTAAGATCCTGGGTTATTTTATGTAGTTTAAACATGTATATAGAGACATATAGGTAGATCATGTTTAGGTAATGTAACGATCAAAATCTCAGGAAAATGTATTCATTTATCTTGCATTATTCAGATTGTATTTCGGATTTTAGGGATTTGGAATTTGTTTATTTTTTAGGGGTAAATAAATTCAAATTAATCTTGATGAAAGATATGGATTTAATTCAATTAGTGAGAATTTAATTTAATTTTTGGTTTAATTGGATTAATGGTTGAGATTTTATTTCCTTTAGAATTTTATTTGAATTTTGGAGATAATGAAATTGATTGGAGTTGTTGTGATTTGGATTGATGTGATGGAGAAAATGTAAAATATCATATATTTATTTAGGGTTTTCTTTTAGGGAAAATAGTTGTTTTTGTTTTCACATAATCGAAATTACATAATACAAATTATGCATTATCACAGAAAAACAACATGCTAATAAAATTAGAGAATAAGAAATTAGGGTTTCAATAAATCTTTACTTTTGAAGATCTGATCTTCTTTGAATTTTCTCCTCTCCAAAATTGGTCACGTAATGTCACGAACTTGAAACCCTCGAACAAAGATGACCACCACCAATTGAAGCCTTCTGTATTCTCTTGGGATGAGAATCATAGGAGTTGTTTGGGCTCTGTGAATTTTGGAAGAGAGGGAGATTGAGAGGAGAAGAGATTTTTGGGAAAAAAATTTCAAATAACCGTTTTTTGTAAAATCAAGAAGAAGAAGAAGTTAAAAAATAAACTTTTCTCACTTTCCCATACACACACAAAGTAGAGAGAGAAAAAAAAAAAGGGAAAGAGTTACAACTCCCTCCTAAAATATTTTCAAAAATAAACTAAAATTATTTTAATAAATCATTTAATATATATATTTATATGATAACCACCTTATCATATAATATATATTAAACTATATGTTATATCAAATACAACATATAACTTATAGTTTAATATTGTATCAAATACAATATAACCTATAGTTTTCATTCTCTCATTAATGCATGAAATTTAATATAAATCTCATTTATATTAAATTCAATGATATGAATCCAATTCACATAATTAATATTTGAAACATATTCAAATATTTATTTCCTCTCAAATAAACTTTATATTATAATGTTTCATATATATAATAGTAATTATATCATATATATTATTAAGTAAAATTAATTATATCATATATAATTAATTCCTTCAATTAATTTGAACAATCCAAATTAATCCAAAATTGATTATCATTTAATCCATGCTAAGCTATAGAGAGGACTTCATGGACCTGTAGATTGAACTCCAATGGTACTTGAATAATTAATTAAACTCCTTTAATTAAATTATTCAACATTCATTAACTGTCGGGTACTCTACTAAAGACCAACGATGCACTTTTCGCATTACAGATATATTTTTGTGTCTATTAGGTATAACCAATCAACATTGCGATTACCTTTCACAAATTGCTCATAAGTACAGTTGAGCCAAAATTACCATTTTGCCCTATAGTTACATCTAACTCCTTAAGTACCACTAATCTCTCTAATGAACAATAAATCATAGTCCAACTGACGATTTGGCCACTCTCACCCATACAAATCAAAGGACTGCCTTCATAGGCAAAAGTTCACAACTCACTCAGGATTCAGGCCATGTCACCTATGGTCATCCTGGTGAAATGTAAGTCTCTATTATGAACGGTATTATATAATGAGACTAAGCATTTCGTGGTCCAGTCTTTAACAAACTCTTTATATAGGATACCCTCGCTTACATATCTCCACATGAATAATCAGGATTAGATCATTTGTAGCACTTTACAACACTTGTAACATCTATAAAACGAGTCATATCCGTGATATCACTAGGATAAGGTACCCACTCTTATCCTTTTACAACAAACCGTTTAGGTTATCATTTAAACATGATCCACTTTTATGTCTTTATATACATGTTTAAATCACATAAAATAACCTGGGATATTAGTTTATTGGATTGAGTATATGCTCATAAAATAACAATTATTTTATTAATAACAATTTATTTATACAATGTTTACAAACTACGAGAATACAGGAGTGATTTAGGACACCAATCTCAACAATCTTCCATTTGTCCTAAACTTGTCAAGTGTACAATACAAATAAAGTACAAAATACAATAAAGTAGGCATACATTATAACCCAGTAACATCTCCCACTTGCCCCAGACAATATGTCGCATGTCCCATAGACCCAGACTTTTTAGATGACCCTCAAACACTTTAACCGTGAGAGCCTTTGTAAACGGATCAGCAACGTTGTGCTCCAAAGCAATCTTCATAATAGTCACGTCACCTTGATGCACAATCTCCCAAACATGTGATATTTTCGCTCAATATGTTTACCTCTTCGATGACTCATAGGTTCCTTAGAATTTTCCATAGCACCACTGTTATCACAATAAAGTGTGATCGACAAAGACATATTTGGAACAACTTCCAAATCATTAAGGAACTTATTAAGCCAAACAATCTCTTTAGTAGCTTCACAAGTAGCTACGTATTCGACTTCCATAGTGGAGTCTGCGATGCATCCTTATTTAATGCTTCGCCAAACTATAGCTCTTTCATTTAGAGTAAAAACTAACCCTGACGTGGATTTTTTAGAATCCCAATCAGTCTGAAAGTCAGAGTCCATGATCCTATAAGGATTAAATTCTTATCTTCATACACAAACATATAGTCCTTTGTTCTCCGAAGGTACTTGAGGATTATTTTAACCGTTGTCCAATGATCTAATCCTGGGTTGGATTGATATCTACTGACAACCCCTACTACATAGAAAATGTCAGGTCTAGTACATAACATTGCATACATAAGGCTACTGAGCCGATGCATAGGGAATTTTTCTCATTGCCCCAACCTCTTGAGGAGTCTTAGGACACTGCTCTTAAGATAATACAATTTCATGCCTGAAAGGTAATAAACCCTTCTTGGAATTTTGCATCAAATATCTGACAATCATCTTGTCAATACACGATGCTTGAGATAAGGTTAACCTCTTGAGGAGTCTTAGGATACTGCTCTTAAGATAATACAATTTCATGCCTGAAAGGTAATAAACTCTTCTTGGAATTGTCTATCGAATATCTGACAAACATTTTGTCAATACACGATGCTTGAGACAAGGTCAACCTTTTGTACTTAAGATCCCTGATTTTCTAGATCCCTAGAACAAAGTACGTCTCTCCCAAATCTTTCATTTTGAATTGGGTGGCTAGCCATTTCTTTACATCAGTTAGAAAACCTACATCATTCCCAATAAGTAAGATATCATTCACATACAGCACAAGAAAAGCTACTAAGTTGTTGATGATTTTCTTGTAAATACAAGGTTCATCAACATTCTGATTAAAGCCATAAGATTTGATCGCAGTATCAAATCTTATTTTCCAATATCAAGATGCTTATTTTAGTCCACAAATAGACTGATTAAGCTTGCAAACCTTTTTCTCTCGATCTTATTCAATGAATCCTTCTGGTTGATTCATGTAGATGATCTTTTCAAGATTGTCATTCAAAAAAGCAGTCTTGACGTCCATTTGTCATATTTCATAGTATAATTTGTAGGTATGGATAAGAGAATTCTAATAATTTTAACATGACAATGGGTGAGAAAGTTTCTTCATAGTCCACTCCCTCAACCTAAGGTATAACCCTTTTCCACAAGTCTGACTTTAAAGGTCTGTACCTTTTCACCTACACCCCTTTTTCTCTTGTAGATCCATTTACAACCTATAGGTTTTATCCCATCAGGTTGATCTACAAGGTCCCAAACAGAATTGAAGTACATAGAATCCATTTTTTTTATTCATGGCTTTAGTCCATTCATCCTTGTCAACATCTTTCATTGCTTGTTTGTAAGATAATGGATCTTCAACACCATCATCAGCTATGATGTCTTGGACTTTTGTTAAACCCATGTAGCATGCAGGTGGGTTCAAAGAAAGCCGCACGAGATCCTTGTAGCTTTGCCTGCCGCCCTTCGGTGGTATAGTAGTCTCGATAGCAAAGCCGCCTTCGGCCCTTCGCTTAGTAAGCCCCTCTTCGAGCCTCTACAGAATTCCGCTCGCCCCAGTCCTTAGTAGCGTTGACAAAGAAGAACAGCCATGACATTCCTTGTGGCAAGAGTCGAACGCGAATTCCCTGACTGAAGGGCTGAGAATGAACACAAGGCTTTGAAGACCAGACTCAAGAAAGCGGACGGGAAGCGTTCGGTATGGTAGGGTGCCCGTCGACATGAAGTTTGGTTTATTCAAAAGCATCTGCCATAGAAAATATTACCCTCAGGCTATCTCGTAATTCGCCTACTACTAAGTTAAGTAAAGGCGGAGAGTGGATTCTAGATTATATCAGTCGGGTAGGCTGGACTGGGGTTCTGGAAAAATCTCTACGAATTCTTCTTTGCAAGAGACATCCCCGGGTGGTTTAGTGATGTCTCCGGCAGCCTTGCTGGGATCTCCAGATCGAATAATTTGTTTACAAGACAAGGCACATTGTCAGCCCTAAGATTTTGGGCAGTGAGTTCCGATGAAGAGCCGTAAGTCGAAGAGTCTGAAAGAGATGAGCTTTATTCCCGCGTTAAGTACGGTTACCCTATTCCCACAGCTAATGGTAAGTTGTAGCTACACAGGAGTATATACACCCATAAGAGGTAGTTCAATCCTGGTGTTCATTCAATCCTCGAACACCTAGCTTTGTTAGAGCGCCCAAGCACTTTTTAGGCCTGCTCCGTTCTCTTATCCATCGGTCCAATGCACTGGGCTCATCTCGTGGAGGGAAAAGCCAAAATTGAGTTGTAGTCTTGTTGTTCGCCGCCTCGACGCATTCCGGAGCATATAGATCCACCCAATCGATGAACACTCAAACCAAACTCGCCCCCCGTTCGAGACACTAACCATGTAAAAAAATGATGGGTGGGAAGATTGCTTTAGTAGATTCGGGAGTGATTGTGCTCTAAGGGAAATGTGAGACTGATCTCAAGAAGGCAAAGACAAAATGGGGCATTCGGGTGCTTCCAAGATAGAAAAGATAGTGATAGAAGAATCGACAGCTGCTCCTGCGAATGGGATCAATCACTTCTTATGGACTCGTTGAGAATGATTCTGATCAGTTCATGGCCTATTCGGCCGTAGAAGGCGCTCTGGTGAGATCCTCACAGACAGAGGGAAGAATCGTGGGACATCAAAAGTGGGAAGTTGTTGGTTTTGGCCTAAATGGATGAATGAAGAAGGGGGCGGGCAGCACTATAAAGAAAGAAGCCATAAGAAAATCCCACTACATCGAGCCAATCTCAACTCTTGAGATGGATGTGAATGACTAGATGAACCGATATCAGCAACCCTTATAGATGTATCAGCTCCTTCAACAACCCTTGTTGAAGTCTCAATAGATTCATTAGAAATTTCACTTAAAACAATTTTGCGTTGTGGTTTATGATCCTCTATGGTCTTCTTCTAAGAAGATAGAATTTGTCGCTACAAATACTTTATTCTCACTTGGATGAAAGAAGTACCCACCTCTCGTTTCCTTTGGATAGCCTACAAATAGGCATACTTTTGAATGAAGTTCAAACTTTTTGGGTTTTTCCATTAACACATGGGTTGGACATCTCCAAATTCTGAAGTAGCGTAAACTACCTTTACGACATCTTTATAACTCAAAAGGTATTTTAGAAACACTCTTTGAGGGAACATTGTTTAAAATATAAACAACAGTCTATATGTATATCCCCAAAACGAGTCAGGAAGTTGAGCATAGCTCATCATAGACTGAACCATGTTCAACAGGATTTTATTTCTCCTTTCTGATACCCCATTCTGTTGAGGTGTACCAGGGTCTGAGAGTTGGGACATAATTCCATGTTCTATCATATAGTTTTGGAATCTTAAGTCCATATACCCTCCACCACGATTAGATCGTAGCGTTTTTAGTATTTTTATCTTTTTACCTAACAAGTTTTCAACTTAAGTCTTATATTCCTTGAACTTTTCAAGTGCTTCAAACTTATGTTGCATTAGGTATTGACACCCATATCTAGAATAATCATCTATGAAAAAGATGAAATATTCATACCCTTCTCGTGCTCTTACATTCATCGGATCATAGAAATCTAAATGTATAAGCTCCAAGGTCTCTTTGGCTTTATAACCTTTTTCAGTAAAAGGTCGTTTTGTCATTTTGCCTTCAAGACATAATTCACATATAGGTAAAGAGTTTTCTTCTAAATCATTTAGAAGTGGATTCACCAATCTCTCAATCCTATTGAAATTAGTGTGACCTAAACTTAGATGCCAAAAATGGGCATTTTCTTTAAGAGAAGCTCTCGGTCTTTTAACAATTATTTCCGTTTTGAACATTTTAGTATTTAGCACAGCTTTTGAAACTAATAGCCTTAGTACATATAAGTTACTTTTCCTTGAACCAAAGCCTAGTTCCATTCCATTCTTAAAAATAAGTACTTTATTTGCAGAGAAGGATAAAGAATACTTTTGTTCTATCAGACAAGAAACAAAATTTTTCTCTTGGTATGGGGAACTACATATACGTCATCCAATAACATATATCATTTCTTGTCTAAAAATAACTTAAGCCTGCCTACAACAATAGCTGAAATGGCCTCACCAATACCAACTCTAAGAGTCATCTCCCCAGCTACTAATTGTCTCCAAGAATTAAATCCCTGATAGGAAGAACATACGTGATTAGTAGCTCCTAAATCAACTATCTGACAGAGTCATCATTCTCCACCCAGCACGTCTCCTAGACAAATATATCAGATTTATTTTATTTAGAGTTCTTCTTCTTTTTTTGCATAGTAGTGGGATCAACTCCATAAACTATATCATAAATTCCAAGTTTCATCTCAGAGGACAATCCTCATTGATTAACTTCACTAGATTTAGCAATATTTGCTTTTTCTATTTGTCCCTTAATATTCAATATGGACTGCAGTTTATCTAGGGAGCTGACAATACTGGTTTCATCGTCATCAACCCCATTTAGCTTGAATTGTGAGAACTTTTACTCAAACAATTCTTGCATTGATTGCAAAATCTAATGTACAATGACCATACTCTCAAATCTTTTGGCTAAGGCATCAGGTATGTTTGCCAAAATGTACACTCAGGCCTTACCCGTCCACATTTTGTATGCATCATGAATATTTCGTGTTGCATCAGGTGTTAGGACTTGAGGACAATCCTCAATCAAGACGATATTGAGGTCGTTAACCACGAAAAAAGTTATAATTGAATCTTTCCAAGTCATATAATTAAAACCGATTAAATTACTAGAGGCAAAAAACAGAAAAATATAGTTTAACATTTTTGCTGAAAATAAACAAATTGAGCTACATTAGATTTTAGCATAACTCTAAAACATCCAATCAATTTTAGCAAAAACTATATGAACCCATTTAACATCTAATTTTGCAATGATTCTTCAGTGATTTAGGACAAAAGCCACTGAAAGGTAGTCAGTTGTCCCTTCACTAAACTGAGACATTCTCAATTATTACACCAGAATAACTCTTATTCCTATAACAATCAATCATCATTAATTTGCTCAAGAAATCATTAACTAGCTTAACAATTTCTCATAAGTATGACCCTTCATTTTAGACCCTAAGGTACTGTAAGAGAAAAAACAATTGGGGCAAAAACTAAAGCGATCCTATCCATTTCTAGACTTCGCCTTGATATTGACCTAATGCACAAACCATCCGAAGGAGGATGCTCCCAAGACGCTTTGAGGCCGTACAAGAAGATCTCACGATACAAACTAATGAAGGAGACCGTAGGACATGTTAACATACATCTCTCTCCCATTTATTATAAACACTCTCTCCATTCACCTTAATATTGACCCATGCAAACACCATCCGAAAAGGGATGCTCCCAGGGCGCCTCAAGGTCAAGCATGAGTCTCACAGTGTGAATATTAAGGGAGAAACATGAGTGAAAAATTGACGTATCGTATACATCTTTTTCCTCCCGCTGAGTATTTAAAAAAAACTTAAGGTTTAATTAACTTAGAAAAAATATGGTTAATTATTTTCACTAAGTGATTATTTAAGTTTGCCCAATAGTAATACTTACTCTGGATAGTTAAACAATTTTGATTAATGTTCGTTAAAAACTTTAACAAACCTTAATCAACAAATGCATGCTTATAGCATATTTATCTAATTCACTTTTCTAGGTTAGTTCCTAGATAGGGGTGTTTCGTTTCCGTCAATTTAAATACCCCGACCTAGACAAAACTAGCTTTAGATAAAAGGTCCCTTATAGATATGTTTGCTACAAATTTAATCTTTTAGTACGACAAATTTAATCCTATTAAACTGATTAAAAAATTAAACTAATTTCTAATCTCATTAGAAATTTGTGATCTAAGGTCTATGTAAATCATATTTTAAAACTATTTTAAAAAATGATTTTAACCTAAGGTTTGCATGCAATTCTGAATTATTGATTTTAATTTTTAGTTTCATTTAATTATAACTTTTATAAAAGAAATGAAACAAATTAAAATAATTCATTGCATGTTATGACGTACTTCGTAAAATTATAACGATTATAAAATTACCTAAAGTAGTGTCATGCATCATGCAATTCCATTTCATCACTAAACTTATATAATACTTATAAATAAAGCAATGAAATAATTAATAACATACAACCATCCATCCATACATACCATATATTATAACTCTTATAATATAAATGATGCATGGATATGTTCTTAATGCATGCAACCATATACTATAACACTTATATTATATGATGCATGAGCATGCTATAAATATAAAATCATGCAAATATATATATTATAACATTTGTAATATAAATGATGCATAAATAATGCATAACCTATGGTGGGATTTATACTATATGACATATATTATGACATATAATAATAAAATCAAATCATACATCATATGCGTAATTTTTTTAAAAAATTATTGGACCAGGATTGAACACCTAAACAATTAACTAAATTAATTATTTAAAAAAATATAACTATTACAAATTAACAATCAAACCAGTTCGAAACAAGTGAACCGAACTTTGAAACTAGACTGGGAACAACTTGAACTAGTCACGAACTGAACAATGAACCGCACTTCTTCTTCGTCTTGGAGCATCGCGATGCTATGAAAAAAAATCTCCAAATCAGTTGCATCAGAGCATCGCAACGCTAGGGCATAGTGTTGCGACACTACTATACGACACCTACTGTACAAATTCGAGTTCTTTCGTTTCTACTCTGATTTGGGCTTCAGTTTCTCCAGAAAATCACCGGAAACATCACGAGCGACTCAAAACTATAATAATATAGACTCTATCGCAAAACTTATGCCCAAAACACTGGTCCTTACAAAACCAAATTTGTAAATTAAAGTTGTTAATCTAAATGGCCAATCCCGAAACATCCAATAATTATAAACCATTTATATTTTATACACATTCATCACATGAATAAAAACACAAAATGCAAACCCACCATAACTGCAATTAACTTCTAGAAAATTAAAAAATATTGAGACCAAAACCACGCTCTGATACTAATTGAAGGAATCTATGAAGGCCTTGAGCGGAAACATGAGCCGTCCCAATTTTTAGTTTTCACAGAATCGAAATTACAAAATACAAATTATGCAATATCACAGAAAAACAACATGCTAATAAAATTAGAGAATAAGAAATTAGGGTTTCAAGAAACCTTTACCTTTGAAGATCAGATCTTCTTTGAATTTCCTCCTCTCTAAAATTGGTCACGTAATGTCACGAACTTGAAACTCTCAAACAAAGATGGCCACCACCAATTGGAGCCTTTTGTATTCTCTTGGGATGAGAATCACAGGAGTTGTGTGGGCTCTGTGGAGAGAGGGAGATTGAGAGGAGAAGTGATTTTTGGGAAATTTTGTTTCAAAGAAACCTTCTCCTATTTTCTGTAAAACTCAAGAAAAAGATGAAGCTAAAAAATAAACTTTTATGCACGTTCCACACATGCACGAAGTAGAGAGAAAAAGGAGGAGGGAGTTACAACTCCCTCTTAAAAATATTTTAAAAACTAAATTAAAATTTATTTTAATAAACCATTTAATATATATTTATATGATAACCACCTTATCATATAATATACATTAAACTATATGTTATATCAAATACAACATATAGTCTTTAATTTAAATTGTATCAAATAGAATATAACCTATAGTTTTCATTCTCTCATTAATGCATGATATTTAATATAAATCCTATTTATATTAAATTCAATTATATGAATCCAATTCACCTAACTAATATTTGAATCATATTAAAATATTTACTTCCTCTTAAATAAACTTTATATTATAATGTATCATATACATTATAGTAATTATACCATATATATCATTAAGAAAAATTAATTATATCACATATAATTAATTTCTTAAATTAATTTGAACAAGTCAAGTTAATCCAAAATTGATTCTCATTTAATCCCTGTTGAGTTATAGAGGGGATCTCATGGACTTGTAGATTGAAGCTTCAATAGTACTTGAATAATTAATTAAACTATTTTAATTAAATTATTCAACATCCATTAACTGTTGGGCACTCCACTAAAGACTGACAGCTATACTCTTCTCACTATAAATATATTTCTGTGTCCATTGGATATAACTAGGCAGCAGCGCGATGACCCTTCACAAATTGCTTGTAAGTATAGTTGGATCAAAATTATCATTTTGCCCCTATAGTTACTTCTAACTCCTTAAGTACCACTGATCCCTCTAATGAACAATAAGTCATAGTCTAACTATGACCAAACCTCTCTCGGGCAAGGAGAGGGTGTGGTGTCACATTGTTTAAACCTCAGAATCAGCCTTTAAGGGAGCAATTTATTTACTTACCCTGACGTCGGGGAAAGAGTGAATTTCGTTTTGTGTAACTGTGTTTCCAACTTCCAATCAGACGAATCCTCAAAATGGTAGACTTATTAAGTCGGTGATCTGGCCACTTTCACCCATACAAATCAAATGATTGTCTTCATAAGCAAGAGTTCACAACTCACTCAGAATTTAAGTCATATCACTTATGGTCATCCTGGTGAAATGTAAGTCTCTATTATGAATGGTGTTATATAATGAGACTAATCATTTCATGGTTTAGTCTTATACAAACTCTTTGTATAGGATACCTCCACTTACATATCTCCATATGAATGATTAGGATCAGATCATTTATAACACTTTACAACACTTGTAACTTCTACAAAGCGTGTTGTATCCGTAGTGTCACCAACATAAGGTACACAGTCTTATCTATCTACTACAAACCATTTAAGTTATCATTTAAACATGATCCACTTGTATTTCTCTACATACATGTTTAAATTACATAAAATAGCCTGGGATATTAGTTTATTGGATTAAGTATATGCTCATAAAATAACAAATATTTTATTAATAATAATTTATTTATACAATGTTTACAAACTACGAGAATACAATAGAGATTTAAGGCATCAATCCCAATAGTTTTGAGGAAGTAAGTGTAGTGGTTATCTGACAACCATTATTT
The DNA here is from genome assembly GCF_027475165.1 of Benincasa hispida. NCBI lineage: Eukaryota > Viridiplantae > Streptophyta > Magnoliopsida > Cucurbitales > Cucurbitaceae > Benincasa > Benincasa hispida. The sequence goes on along the minus strand of NC_143484.1, from coordinate 47,449,860 downwards.
ATTGGGTAGGTTATTTGGAGATATTTGAGATAAAACTTGGGTAATTGGAATTTGGCCCTAATGATAAAAAATTAAATTTAGTTAATGTTTAGTGTTTGATTCAAGAATTTTACTCAAGATAAGGAAGAGTTGGGATTGCTAGTTTGCTTAGGCTTAGTATCAAGGTAAGTTACCTACTACTTGTTCGCCCCCAAACCCAAGTATGTGTTAAGTATTGGTTCCATGTTTGTTGGTCAGCTGGAATTATGGAAGCTTATGTTTATGTCATGAAATTTCGATATTATGTATTGTTACAGGGTTTGATTGATACATGAATTGTGAAACTGTTCTGAAACCTAAGCATGATTTAAGACTTTGATTCTATGCTTATGCCTATGTGAGATTGATAATGATTGTTAGCATTTTTTTTATCAGGCTATGTTCATTGTATGTTGTGAGCCTTTAGGTTCACACTTTATGCTTCTGTACGGTGCTCCCCTTGGAATCACCTCGTATGCTTATGACTGTGTCCCTCCGATGTCACTACCTATGAAAGTGTGCCTTCGGGTTCGCCCCTTATGCTTATGCTTATGCCTATACTTGTAATGACCCAACCCTCTATGGCTTAAGTTAGGCCGTTACTAAATACATGCATGCATGAAACTCAAAACGACACTCTGTTATGGCGAAATAAATACTAATTAAATAAGGTACATTTAAAAGACTTTCATTAAATTCAAATATTAAAACAATAGTAGGGTACCCAGAAATCATAAAGGATAGTAAATAAGTCTGAAAACGATTCTTAAAAGTAAGTCTGAAAAACGATTCTTAAAAGTAAGTTTTAAACATCAAAACTAAAAGTTAAGAGAAACATGAAAAGAACTCTAAATTTCATGAGGGGAAGCGTAAAAACTAGTCCCAGTGGCTCGATCACGAATTTCGCTTGTCCATCGCCGGTGCATCTCTACCTTTACCTGAAACAATAACATGAGAAAGAATGAGTATAAAATACTTAGTAAGTAACCCCACTACTGGGGTCAGGCTAGGCATCTATGTCCTCTAAATACCTACCTCTGGTGAAACATATAAACTGCTCTAGTCCTCATGGGACACATGTACACGTGAAACAAGAAGGAGACTGAGTTTTATCCTACTGTAGTTAAGTAGGCCCACTACCTCTGGTGAATCCTGAAGGAGACACAAACTGGTGAATCCCGAAGGAAACACAAAATATAATGGGCATCTAACTAATCAGTAAGGACATTTGCACAGTCTCAACATCATAATCATCACTCTACGAATCTATGACATACATATAAACCTCAACATCATAGCTCTACAACATACACATATACTTCAACATTATGGTTCTACAACACACATTTATACCTCAACATCATTAGATCAAATACAACCATATAGAATCACATATCATCTCATACTAGCATTCAAGTGTTTATGTGCACAAATAAATAATCCAGATCTCGTACCAAAATATACTTTGATCATATTATACTATCAGTCTATCATGCTGTCATTCTGCCATAACATTCATTTACCATGCTAGCATACATCTAATGCCTGGTCCGTGGGCAGTTCCAGTAGTAAGATTACTTACCTCAAAGTTAAATCCAAAGAAACCCAAGCAAGCTTATCCTTTTCGAAACAAGCAACACCAAGATAAATCAATATTTTGTGTCTAACACCAATTAACCAAATTATTCAAAGACCTCAAATTTTACTTTACCTAAACTATAGCTCGGTCTAAACTTAATTCCAAAACCCAATTCTACTGGCTACCTAAACATACACAAAGTTCAAAATTAATAACTTAATTCTCCACAATTAATCTTAATTCAAAATAACTACCCAACAACTTACTCCAAACTTAACAAACTTCAAAAGATAATTGGCCTTTACTTTGACGAGCAACACCCTAAATGTCTCAAGTCTTGAATCTAAAATCCAAACCCAAGAGATATAAACAATTTTAACCCAAAACCAAACATATAAAATTTAATCTAACAATCCCCAGACCAAACCACAATGGGGGTTACCAAGCCTTGGAACTTACCAAATCACCACGAAGAAAGAACTTCAACACCCGCTGGACAGCACACAAATTCTCCTCCAAAACCCCTAATTAACCTTTAAATGCAAAGAGGAACACTATTATAAACCCAAGACATAATAAGTGATCCAGAAAACAACCAAGAACAACAACAACACCCAAAAACTTACGCAAAAAATCTTACTCCAACCAAGATTCGATCAAAACCAAGTGGCGAAGGAGATTTGCGATGGAAGCTGGGTCGACGACAAGGTCGAGCTAACGGTGATAGGAGGGCACGGCTGGCTGGGAGTGCGTATGTCTAGGCGGTATGGACCTGGGCGACTGGGCGTCGACGGCGTGACTTCAGTTGGCGGGAGCAGATCTGGGTAGTGGCTTTGGTGGGAGACCGGAATCAGATCTGGGCGGTGGGAAGGTTGAGGCGCGAAGAAGCCGAAGTCGAAGCTGGGCTGCTCACGGCTCGGATCTGGGCTGGCGGTCAAGGTCTGTGGCGAGGAGATGCTGGTCGAGGTCGGCGGTAGGAGATGCTGGGTTTACGTGAGGAAGAAGATGGAATGGGGGGAAGAAAAAGAGGAAAGAAGAAAAAAGAAAGAAAAAGAAAAGGAATAAAATAAAATATATTTTATTTTATTTCCTTCCTATTCCCCTTTATTATTATTATTATTATTTCCATTCTCTTCCTTTTCATTTTTAAAACAACAAATCTTACCCTTGATTTCCAACACTAAACTCCAGAATTAATTTCCAATATTAATTTCCACTTAAATGATTTAAATTCCAACAATTGCACTTAAATGTCTAAAAATTTGAAAAATGTCCTCGATTAGTAAAAATTTACTGAAATTACATTATTACTAAAAAAAATATACTGAGTGTTACAATACCTATGATGCATTCGTACACTTGAGTCCCAATAGGAAGGTTAATCACTACTAGGTATATTTATATACTCATACTTTTCTCTTCATGTTTTTTTTTTCAGGTAAAGGTAAAGATAAACCGGCAAATGATAGGAGGGATCTATGATCTGACCATTGGGACACATATTGTTTCCATACTTATGTTTCTATTGATTTGATATGTTTTGATTTAGGAGTCTAGCGTTTCAAACTCTGGTTATATCACTCATTCATTTGTTAATTAATTTATTTGTTTAATTTGTTTTAAATTAGAGTCAGGGCTACCCCAAACGATGCATTTTTTTCAGGATTTTATTATTTTAGAACTTTACTTAATGAAATAAAAGTTTTGGTATTCTTTTATTTATCATTCAAATTTTCCTTTGAAAAATATAATGTCAAGCTTATGCATGCATATAGTAACACTCTAAAAATATAATAGAAAGTTTGGGTGTTACAGGTAATAACCTAAATGGTCTATAGTATATGGATAAGGTTGGATATCTTATCTTGGTGACACTATGGATACAACCTACTTTGTAGTTGTTATAAGTGTTGTAAAGTGCTATAAATGATCTGATCCCGATCATTCATGTGGAGACATGTGAGCGGGGGTATCTTATACAAAGAGTTTGTATAAGACCGGACCACAAAATCAATAATTTTTTTTATAACACCGTTGCTAGAAGAGACTTGCATTTCACCAGGATGACTATAGGTGACTTGAACTGAATCTTGAGTGAGTTGTGAACTCCTGCCTATGAGGGCGGTCCTTTGATCTGCATGAGTGAGAATGGTCAGATTTGCCGACTCAATATGCTTACCATTTTGGAGATTCGTCTGATTGAGGAGTTAGGAACGTAGCTACACAAGAAGAAATTTGCAAGGATAAAAACCCTAACACAGCGAAAGAACCCAGACCCAACTCGAAATTAGTCTAGACTCCAAAATACCAGTATACTAGCAAAATATACAAATTAAGACAGTAAAAGAAAAACTTCAACCTATAATTTAGGTTAAGCATGTTTTACCTTTTGGGAATTTAATTTTATAGAGAATGGAAAAACATCACTTACTTTCGTTGACGACTTAGATGAAAAGACCAATTCTCCTTGGGATGGAATACATGAACACCGCCACTTGGGAACCTCCCTATTCTCTAAGAAATTGGGATTATTGCTTTGTGGGAACTAATCTCAAATTGGGAAAATGAGAGAATTTCAAGAAATTTTTTTTTTTCACCAAATCACTTTCTATGATCGATCTTCTTCCTTCTCCATGTTTATTTAGGCGTGAGAGACTAAGAGTTAAATGTGGGAAGTATCCCACGTTTTATGATAACTCCCTTACGTGGAAGTTATCTTTTAAATTCATTTAGTTTAACAAATTAAATTAAATGATTAATTTAATCGATTAATAAAAAAAATTAATAATTAAATCTAATTTATATTTCATTTAAATCATATTTAAATGAACATCTCTCACATAACCTATAGTTTTAATTTAATTAAATCAAATTTAATTTAATTTAATTAATTAATTAATTAATCTTCAAATTAATTAATTACTAAATAAAAATCACATATTTAATTTGACATACACTTGAATCAAATTCAATTGTATTTCTTTTATAACCTATAGTTTTAATGTGCATCTAACACGCATTAATTTTAATCTATAGTTTTAATATGAATCCAATTAATATTAAATTAATATTTGAACTTCTTTAAATATTTAATTCTCTCATAAATCAATTTTGAATCATATCCAAAATTAAATTTATGTTATAAAGTTTAATTAAAATATAAACTTTATATTATAATGTATCATTATACATTACCAGCGGTCATGAGCATCCTCGTCGCTATGGATGAATTTTGAGCAAAGATTGGAGGAGAATCCTCCATTAAAACAAACCGCATATTATTTTTAACTAGAATCGTATTCAAGTTAGATTTTCACGTTGCATAGTTTTCATCTGTTAATTTTTCATTCTTTAGCAATGATATAATTGTGGAAAACATGCTGAAAAGAATAACAAGCAATTGACCCTATGAGTTATATTTGTTTTAACCCATCACACAAAATACAAGCATCCAATCAATTCAACAAAAACAAACAATCAAAGAACCCTAATTTAGTTTTTGCAACAATACTCAGAGGTTTAGAGCAACAGTCACTGAAGAATGACCAATTACCCCTCGTCTGAATTGAGACATTCTCAACTAATTACTAACTCCTTCAAATATTTAATTATCTCATAAATTAATTTTGAATCATATCCAAACTTAAATTTAATTATAAAATTTAATTAAAATATAAACTTTATATTATAATGTATCATTATACATTATACTATTTCTCTAAGTGAATTTGAATATTTCAAACTCTATTAAAGACATAATTAGCTCAATACCCTTTACGTACTACCAATGATATGAGATTAATTGGCTAAACTCATTAACCACATTAATCAATATTCATTAACTATGGGTACACTTCACTAGAAACCCACAACTGCACTCTTTTTACTGCAAATATATTTCTGTGTCCACTGAGATAAACCAACAACTGCAAGTTAGTCCTTCACGAGTGTTCGTAACATTAGTTGGATCAAAATTACTGTTTTACCCATGGGTTACTTTTTTTTATCCTTAAGTACCATAACTCCTCTAATGAACGACCTATTTATGGTCCAACCGTTAAACATAAACCCCTCTCGGGCTAGTGAGAGGGTACAACCCTTTGTTCAAGTCTTGGAAACATCACTTAAACGACCACTCATCTACTTACAATATAGTCAGGAAGAAGTGAAATTCATCTTGTATTATTATGTTTCCAACTCCCCACTCGATCTTGTCCTCAAAACTGTAGGCATATTGAGTTGGAGAACTGGTCATTCTCACCCGTATAAATCAAAAGAAAATTCCTCATGAACAGGAGTTCATAATACACTCAGGATTAAGACTAAGTTACCTAGTCATCCTATTGAAATAGAAACCAAACTAGTCAACGGAGTTACATTTAATGGTTACTATTTTGCGATCTGATCTTATGCAAACTTATTACTTAGGATACCTCCACTTGTATGTCATTTACACAAATGCGTTGGATCATTACGTTTGTATCAAATACAAAGTGGGTTATATCCCGCATATAATCGAAGGCTCATAAGACAACCTAGAATGTTAGTTAATTGGATTTATGATTACTAAGACAAAACAAATACAACACAATCAATAACACTTATTGAAATAAAATTGATAACTCTTTATTGATGACAGTCAATTATTTACATTTTCTATCCACGAGCTTCAGGGCATAAAACCTAATAAAATTCACTCATTCCTTATTGGTAGGGTAAGTAGAAAAATTGCTTCCTTAATAGCTGATTTCGAGTCTTAAAAAATGAGGCTTCACCCTCTCATTGGCCCAATAGGGGTTTGGTTATAGGTTGACTATAACTAATTGTTCATTAGAGGGATCGGGGGTACTTAAGGAGTTGGATGTAATTACAGGGCAAAACGTTAATTTTGACCCAACTATACTTACGAGAAATTTGTGAAGGGTCAACGCACTATTGATTGGCTATATCCAATGGACACGAAAATATATCTATAGTGTGAAGAGTGCAGCTATTGGTCTTTAGTGGAGTGATCGACAGTTAATGACAAGTTGATTAATTTAATTAAAGAGTTTAATTAATTAATCAAGTATCATTGGAGCTTCAATCTATAGGTCCATAAAGTCTCCTCGTTAGCTCAATTAGGATTAGTGAGAATCGAATTAATTTTGGATTATTTTGAATTGTTCAAATTAATTATATAAGATATAATTAACATAATGTATCTGATACTATATATATATATATATATATATATGATACATGATAATTTAATGGGAGAAATAATAGAGACTATAGGTTAAAATTAATATGAATGTGATTCATAATAATTCCATAGGTTATATGAGAGATTAATAAACTACAAGTTATATGTTATATGTGACATAACATATAGTTTTATTAATATATAATAAAGGTAGTTATTACATATTTTTATTTAAAATTCAAAATATTATTTATTTAATTTTTTTAAAAAATAATTATACAAGGAAGTTATTTGGGCATAACTTCCCCTTTTATTTTTCAACAATATCCTCCCACGTTTTTTTATAGATGAGAGATTATCATCTTCTACCTCCTTTTGATTCACGTTTGACTCCCCCTAGTAAAAGCTCTCTGTGAAAAATTCCAAGTGATTTCTCTTACAAAAATCATTTGTTCCCTTCTCTACAAATTAATCATAGCGAGCTTACAACTCACGGTGATTCTCACCCAAGAGAATAACGAGGAAGTCCTTGTGGTGGTGTCGTTTTTTTTCCTGCCATTGTTGCATTCATGGAGGTAAGACCGGAAACGTTGCCATTTGTGAGGCCGGGAGAGGATTCAAGAAGATTGTATATTTTACAAGGATAAGTAGAATTTCTTTCTCTTTTCCTCTCTAGCATGTTGAATTTTGAGTATGTTTATTTTGTATTTTAATTGTACTTTATATTTTCTGGTTGTATCTCGAATTGAAATTAAATTCGTACAACATTCACACGTTTTTGCTTGAGATTCAATCCCTTCAATTGGTATTAGAGTCAGGTTATACGATTTTAATTTCCCAATTTGTTGCGAAAATAAAAGTTTAGGTGGGATTTTTGTTCTGCATTGTGAATGTATGGATGTGATATATAATTCTGTAATTTTGGAATGTGGTTTGCAATTGGATGTTTTTGGTCTTGGCACCTTATATTTGTTGCTTTAATATTGATTAAAGTTGTAAAGAGTCCATTGTTTTGGGCATTTATCTTACTGCTATCGAGTCTGTAAGTCCGACTCTCGGTGTTGGCAAGAGTTGTTAAGGATCAGGATGAAGAACGAAAGAAATCGATGCATTTTTGTGCTTTGACGCGAAGCGGAATGCTAGTTTTTTCCGTACCGTCGCGACGCTAAGGTACAGCGTTGTGACACTTTGAAGCTGAGGCACACGTGCAGTCCATTCATGTAGTCACGAGTTTGTCTTCCTCCAACTTTTGGGGCAGCAATTTTTCCTTGTATTTATGCCTTTTATTTATTTTAATTAATTAGATTAATACAAAATAGTTGTACTAATGTAATTAATTTTAATGGTGCCAAAATTCGATCCAATTTGCTGTTTAATTTACTTTTGCATTTGATGTATGGTTAAATTAAATATATGTTATATTGTATGTCATATAATTTTATTTAAAAATCCCACATTGGATTAACATTATTCATACATCATATTTAATATAAGTGTTATATTATATAGTTATGTGACTATTCAACATGTTTATGTACTTTTTTTAATATAAGAATTATATTATGAATACATGTTTAATATAGTTTCATTAATTTAATATAAGAGTTATATTATTAATGAAAAGCAAGATCATGCATCATTTATATAAGAGTTATATGATATGATAACATGCATTAATAACATGTCCATGCATCATTTATATTATAATTGTTATAATATATAGTTTAGATGGATGAATGTTATTTAATTTTTGTTATTTTATTATATAATTGTTATGTATGTGTTAATGGAAATGGAATGATGAAGCATGACATCAGTTTAGTAAAATTATAATTATTATAATTTTTAAAGTATGTCATTAGATGCATGTATAGGTTTTACTTGTTTTCTTAAGCTTTATAATTGTTATAAGTTGAATGAAATTAGATTTAAAATCTATCATAAATAGTTGCATGCTAACATAGGTTAAAATCGACTTTAAATAGTTTAGAATTGATTTCACCATTAGACCTATGTTAATAAAATTTTTGATATGATTAAAAATAGGTTTAATCTTTTAATTCCATTTAATATGATTAAATTGGATTTGAATAAAAGATTAAATTTGTAACAAATTTATTTATAAGGGACTTTTGTCTAAGGAAGGTTATGTCCAGGATGAGGTATTTAAGGTGATAGAAACAGAACACTCCTATCAGGGAATTGACATGGAAGGCGAATTAGATAAATTTGTAATAAACATGCAATGAATGCTTATGGTTTATTAAAGTGTTTAATAAATAAAAATCATTATTATTTAATTATCCAATGTAAGAGTTATATTGGGTAAAGTTAACAATCACTTAGATAAATTATTTAGCCGAATTTATCTAAGTAATAAATCCTAGGTTTTAAATGCTTAGTGGGAGGAAAAAGGTGTATTTGATACGTCAATTTTTCCTCTCATGTTTCTCCCTTAACATTCAAATCATGAGACTCATGCTTGGCCTTGAGGTGCCCTCGGAGCGTCCCCCTTTGGATGGTGTTTGCATGGGTCAATATCAAGGTGAATAGAGAAAGTATTTATAGTAAGTGGGAGAAAGATGTGTGTCAATGTGCCTAATGTCTCCTTCATTGCTTTGCATTGTGAGACCTTTTTGCACGACCTCGAGGTGTCTTGGGAGCGTCCCCCTTCAGATGGTTTGTGCATTAGGTCAATATCATGGCGAACTCCATAAACAGATAGGACCACTTTAGTTTTTGTCCCAATCGATTTTTTACTTCGATTGGATCATCAAGGCAAAACTCTACGGTCTAAAATGGAGAGTCACATTTACAGAAATTGTTAAGCATGTTAATGATTTCTTGACCAAATCAATGGTGACTAATTATTATAGGAAAAAGAGTTATTTTTGTGTAATGATTGGTTCAGAGTATCTCAGTTCAATGAAAAGGTAACTTACCATCCTTCGGTGGCTTTTTGTTCTAAATCACTGAAGCATCATTGCAAATTATATGTTAATTGGGGTTTATTAAAATTTTGGTAAAATTAATTGGATCTATTGGAGTTTTGCTAAAATCTAATATAGATTAAAATTTTTAATTCATCAAAATGTCAAGCACAAATTTTCTATTGTTTGCTTCTACATTTTTTACTGGAACTAATTATACAACTTGGAAAAGTTAAATTAAAACTATTTTCGTGGTTGATGACCTTAACTTCTTTTTGACTGAGGAATGTCCTTCAGTCTCAACCCCTAATGCAACACAAAGTGTTTGTGATGCACATGAAAAGTGGACAAAGGCCAATGATAAGGCTCGAGTTTACATTTTGGCGAACGTACCTAATATCTTAGCCAAAAGATTTGAGAGCATAGTCACTACACTTCAGATCATGCAATCAATACAAGAATTGTGTGAGCGAGAGTTCTCACAATTCAAGTAGGATGAGGTTAATTTTGACAAAACTAGTAATGTCAGTTCCCTAAATGAACTTCAGTCCATATTGAATGTCAAGAGGCTAGTAAAAAAAAGTCAAATATTGTCAACTCTAGTGAAGTTTATCAAAGAGGTTCGTCTTCTGGGATAAAACTTGGAGTTTATGATGAAGGGTATCAAGTTAACCCCACTACTCTTCGGAAAAGGAAGAAATCCAATGACAGTAAATCTGATTTACTTGTCCTGAAGACGTGCTTAGTCGAGAATAATGGTTCTGGATAGTCAATTCAGGGGCTATTAATCACGTATGTTCTTCCTATCAGAGATTTAATTCTTGGAGACAGTTGGAAGCTGGAGAGATGATTCTTCGAGTTGGTACTGATGAAGCCGTTTCAGATGTTACTGTAGGCAGACTCAAGTTATTTTTAGACAAGTAACAATATATGTTATTAGATGACGTATATGTAGTTCCTAATATCAAGAGAACTTAATGTCTGTTTCTTATTTGATTGAACAAAAGTATTCTCTTTCCTTCTCTGAAAATAAAGTGTTTATTTTTAAGAACAAAATGGAGATAGGTTTTGCTTCAATAAAAAGTAACTTATATGTATTAAGGTTGTTAGTTACAAAGGTAGTTCTAAATACTAAAATGTTCAGAATGATAACAACTACTAAAAGACCAAGAGTTTCTCCTAAAAAAAAATCCCACCTTTGGCATCTAAGGTTATGTCACATTAATCTCAATAGGATTGAAAGATTGGTTAAAAGTAGACTTCTAAATGGTTTAGAAGAAAACTCTTTACCTATATGTGAGTCATCCTTGAAGGCAAGATGACAAAATGGCCTTTTACTAGAAAAGGTTATAGAGCCAAAGAAGTCTTGGAGCTTGTACATTTAAAGCTCTATGGTCCGATGAATGTAAAAGCAAGAGAAAAGTATGAATATTTCATCTCTTTCATAAATGATTACTCAAGATACGAGTACCTTTACCTAATGCAACATAAGTCTAAAGCACTTGAAGAGTTCAAGGAGTATAAGATTGAGTTTGAAAGCTTGTTAGGTAAAAAGATAAAAACATTACAATCTGATCGTGGTGGAGAATATATGGACTTAAGATTTCAGAACTATTTGATAGAACATGGAATTACATCCCATCTCTCAGCTCCCAATACACCTCAGTAGAATGATGTATCAAAAAGGAGAAATAGAACCCTGTTAGACATAGTTTGGTCTATGATGAGCTATGCTCAACCTCCTGACTCATTCTGGGGATATACAGTGGAGATTGCTGTTTATATCTTGAACAACGTGCCCTCAAAGAGTGTTTCTGAAACATCTTTTGAACTATGAAGACATCGTAAAGGTAGTTTATGCCACTTCAAGGTTTGGGGATGTCTAGCTCATATGCTCATGACAAATCACAAAAATTTGGAACCTTGTTCGAGAGTATACCTATTTGTAGGCTACCCCAAGGAGACGAGAGGTAGGTACTTCTTTGATCCAAATGAGAACAAAATGTTTATGTCGACAAATGCTACCTTTTTGGAAGAAGACCACATGAGGGACCACAAACCACGAAGCAAAATAGTCTTAAGTGAGATTTATAATGATCCTACTGAGATTTCAACAAGAGTTGTTGAAGAGGCTAGTACATCAACAAAGGTTGTTGATGTTGGTTCATCTCGTCAAGTACATCCATTTTAAGAGTTGAGGTTGCCTCGACGTAATAGGAGGGTTATGAAGCCACCTGTTCGCTACATGGGTTTAACAGAAGCCCAAGACATCATATCTAATTATAGAGTTGAGGATCCATTGTCTTACAAGCAAACAATGGAAGATGTTGACAAGGATGAATTAGTTAAAGCCATGAATCAAGAAATGGAGTCTATGTACTTCAATTTTGTTTGGGAGCTTGTAGATCAACCTAATGGGGTAAAACCTATAGGTTGCAAGTGGATCTTTAAGAGAAAAATGGGTGTAGAAGGAAAGGTATAGACCTTTAAAGCTAGACTAGTGGCAAAGAGATTTACTTAGGTTGAGGGAGTGAACTATGAAGAAACTTTCTCACCCGTTGTCATGTTAAAGTATATAAGAATTCCCTTGTTCATAATCACATATTATGACTATGAGATATGGCAAATGGACATCAAAATTGCCTTTTTAAATGGTAGTCTTGAAGAGACCATCTACATGAATCAACCAGAGGGATTCATTGAGCAAGGTCAAGAGCAAAAGGTTTCCAAGCTTAATTGGTCCATTTATGGACTGAAACAAGCATCTCAATCTTGGAAAATACTGTGATCAAATCTTATTGGCTTTGATCAGAATGTTAATGAGCCTTGTGTTTACAAGAAAATCATCAACAGTTTAGTAGTTTTCCTTGTATTGTATGTGGATGATATCCTATTAATTAGGAATGATGTAGGCTTACTAACAGATATAAATAAATGGCTAGCCACCCAATTCCAAATGAAAAATTTGAGTGAGGAACAATTTGTTCTAAGGATCCAGATATCAAGGATCGTAAGAACAAAACATTGGCCTTGTCTCAAGCATCGTATATTGACAAGATGTTTGTTAGATATTCGATGCATAATTCCAAGAAGGGGTTATTATCTTTTAAGCATGGAATTGTATTGTCTAAGGAGTAGTGTCCTAAGACTCCTCAAGAGGTTGAGGCAATGAGACGAATTCTTTGTGCGTTGGCTATTGGCAACCTTATGTATGCAATGTTATGTATCAGACCTGACATTTGCAATGTAATAGGGATTGTTAGTAGATATCAATCCAATCTAGGTTAGATCATTGGACAACAGCCAAAAAAATTCTCAAGTATCTACGAAGAACGAGAGATTTTATGCTTGTGTATGGAGCTAAGGATTTGATCTTTATAGGATACATAGACTCCGACTTTCAAACTGATCGAGATTATAGGAAATCCATATCAGGGTCAATGTTTACTCTGAATGGAGGAGCTATAGTCTGGCGAAGCATTAAGCAAGGATGCATCACGGACTCCACTATAGAAGCTAAATATGTAGCTACTTGTAAAGCTGCTAAAGAGGCTGTTTAGCTAAGGAAGTTCCTTAATGATTTGAAGTCGTTCCAAGTATGTCTTTGTCCATAACATTTTCTTGTGATAATAGTAGTGCTATGGAAAATTCTAAGGAACCTAAGAGTCATAAGAGAGGCAAACACATCGAGAGGAAATATCACTTGATTCCGAAGATTGTGCAACGAGGTGACATGATTGTCATGAAGATTGCTTTGGATTACAACATTGTTGATCCGTTTACGAAGGCTCTCACAGCTAAAGTATTCAAGGGTCATCTAATAAGTTTGGGTCTACGGGTTATGCGGCATATTATCTAGGCCAAGTGGGAGATGTTACTAAGGTATAGTGTATGCCCTAGTTTATTGTATTTTGTACTTTATTTGTATTGTACTCCTCTCCACTAGCTTTAGGACAAGTGGGAGATTGTTGGGATTGGTGTCCTAAATCTCTTGTATTCTTGTTGCTTGTAAACCTCTGTAAACAAATTGTTGTAAATAAATTATTTTTTTATTTTATGTGCAATGACTCAATCCAATATAACTAAGATCCTATGTTATTTTATGTAGCTTAAACATATATGTGGAGACATAAAGGTGAATCATACTGGTAATTACCTAAACAGTCTGTAGTAGATGAATAAGGTTGGGTACCTTATCCTAGTGATACTACGGATACGACCTACTTTGTAGTTATTACAAGTATTGTAAAGTATTACAAATGATCTAATATTGATCATTCATGTGGAGACACGTGAGTGGAGGTATCCTATACAAAGAGTTTGTATAAGATCAGACCACGAAATCAATAGTCTCTCTTTATAACATCGTTTCTAGAAGAGACTTGCATTTCATCAGAACAACCATAGGTGACTTGACTTGAATCCTGAGTGAGTTATGAACTCCTGCCTATGAGGGTGGTCCTTTGATTTGCATGGGGTGAGAGTGGCCAGATTCACCGCTTCAATATGTCTACCATTTTGAGGATTCATTTGATTGGGGAGTTGGGAACGTAGCTACACAAGAAGAAATTCACTCATTCCTTATTAGTAGGGCAAGTAGAGAAATTGTTCCTTTAGTAGTTGATTCTAGGTCTTGGACAATGAGACCTCACCCTCTCATTAGCCCGAGAGGGGTTTAGTTATAGTTTGACTATAACTAATTGTTCATTAGAAGGATCAACGATACTTAAAATGTTAGATGTAACTATAGAGGCAAAATGGTAATTTTGGCCTAACTGTACTTACGAGCAATTTGTGAAGGGTCAACGCATTGTTGATTGGTTATATTCAATGGACACAGAAATATATCTGTAGTGTGAAGAGTGCAGTTGTCGGTCTTTAGTGGAGTGACCGTTAGTTAACAAAAGAATGATTAATTTAATTAATGAGTTTAATTAATTAATCAAGTATCATTGAAGCTTCAATCTATAGGTTCATAAGGTCCCCTCGTTAACTCAATTAGGATTAATGAAAATAGAATTAATTTTAGATTAATTTGAATTGTTCAAATTAATTAAATGGAATGTATTTTATAAGATATATTAATGTAATGTATGTGATATATGTATATATATGTGAGATATAATTAATATAATGTATACAATACATTATAATATAAATTTTTAATGAGAGAAATAAATATTTGAATATGAATCAAATATTATAATATGAATTTGATTCATATAAGATATAATGTATATGATACATTATAATTTAATGGGAGAAAAAATATTTGAATGTGATTCATATTCATTCTATAGGTTATATGAGAGATCAATAAACTATAGGTTATATTATATGTGATATAACATAGGTTATATGTTATATGTAATATAACATATAGTTTTATTAATATATAATAAAGTTAGTTATGATATATTTTTATTTAATATTCAAAATATTATTTATTTCTTTTGTTTTTTAAATGATTATAAAGGAAGTTACTTTTGTATAACTTCCTCTTTTTTATCTCCCAACAATAACCTACAACCTTTTTACAAAGGAGAGATTATCTTCTTCTTCCTCCTCTTGATTCATATGTGTGACTTCCCTTGGGAAAAGCTCTCTGAAAAATTCCCAAGTAATTTCTCTTACAAAAATCATATGTTCCCTTCTCCACAAATTAATCATAGTAAGCCCATAACTCCGCAATGATTCTCGTCCTAGAGAATAACGAGGAAGTCCTTATGGTGGTGTCTTTTTTGTTGCTGCCATTGTTGCGTTCATGGAGGTAAGGCTGGGAACGTTGCCATTCGTGAGACCGGGAGAGGATTCGAGAAGATTGTGTATTCTACAAGGGTAACTAGAATTTCTTTCTCTTCTCCTCTCTAGCATGCTGAATCTTGAGTAAATGTATCGTGTATTTTAATTCTTCTCTATATTTTCTGATTGTATCTCAAATTGAAATTAAATTCGTACGCCATTCATGCACTTTTGCTTGGGATTCAATCCTTTCAATTGCATGATGCATGACACCACTTTAGTAAACTATAATTGTTATAATTTTTAAAATATGTCATCAAATGCATGTATAGGTTTTAATTGTTTTATTTAATCTTTATAATAGTTATAAGTTAAATAAAATTAGAAATAAAATCTATAATAAAGAGTTGCATGCTAACATTGGTTAATTTTTTTTTTAAATAGTTTAATAAATTTCTAATTCGAATCGAAATAGGTTTTATCTTTTAATTCAATTTAATAGAATTAAATTGACTTTGAATAAAAGATTAAATGTATAACAAATGTATTTATAAGAGACCTTTGTCTTAGGATAATTCTATCTAGGCTGGGGTATTAAGCTGATGAAAACGAAATACCTCTTCATGAGAACTAACCTGGAAGGTGAATTAGATAGTTTTGTTACAAGCATGAAATGAATATTTAAAGTTTGTTAAAGTGTTTAATGAACAATAGTCAACATTGTTAAACTATCCAACGTAAATGTTATTTTGGGCAAAGTTAAAAAACACATAATAGAAAATTATTTGACGAATTTTCCTAAGTTAATCAACCCTAGGTAGAATACTCAATGGAGGAAAATATTCTATATGATACTTCAATTTCTTTTCACGTTTCTCCTATATAATTCACATCATGAGGTCTATGTTTGACCTCGAGGCACCTTTGCTTGTGTCCCTCTATGGGTGGTGTTTGCATAGGTTAATAACAAGGTGAATGGAGAAAGTATCCATAGTAAGAGGGACATATGTCAACACATTCCACGATCTTCTTCATTAGTTTGTTTTAAACTTTCATACTCGACCTCGAGACACCTTTGCTTGTGTCCCCCTACGGATGGTGTTTGCATGAATTTTTACTCAAACACCAGAAATGGACAAGATTGCTTTAATTTTTGTCCCAATCAATTTTTTCCTACGGTTGGCTCATTGAGGTGGAACTCTATAATCTAAAATGAAGGGTTACACTTACAAGAAGATGTTAAGTAAGTTAACAATTTTTAGATTAAATAATGGTGACTAATAATTATAGGAATAAGAGTTATTCTGATTTAATTATTAGTTGATATTGTCTCGATTTAGTGAAAGGATAACTGATCATTCTACAGTGGCTTTTACCCTGGCCCACTGAAGTATCATTACAAAATAGATGTCACATAGGGTACACTAGATTTTTTACTAAATTGATTGGATGTTCAATTGGGTAATGCATTTAATAACTAATATAAATAAATTGTATGGTTTCAACAATTTCATTATGATGACCGCTACTTTAAACCTACTTTCCATTGATAAGTTAAACGATGATAACTATACGAGCTAAAAAAACATTATTAATACTGTATTCATTATCAATGACTTGTAATTCGTCCTGGATGAGGTGTGTCCTCAAGTCCCAACTGCCAATATAGCACGAAATATTCGGGAGGCATATGAGTGATAGGTCAAGATGAATGAAAAGCCCCGAGCGTATATCTTGACTAGCTTGTCTGAATTTTTGGTCAAAAAGTGTGAGCTTATGCTCATGACCTATGAGATCATGGAGTCCTTGAGAGGAATGTTTGGACAACCGTCCACATAGCTCAAGCATGACGCTCTCAAGTTCATCTTCAATGCCCGAATAAAACAAGGGACATCAGTTTGTGAACATGTTCTAAACATGATGGTCCACTTTAATATAGCTAAGATGAACGGGTTTGTCATCGATGAAGTCAGTCAGGTTAGCTTCATTTTGAAAACTTTACTTGAAAGTTTCCTTCAGTTCCGTAGCAACGCTGTCATGAACAAGCTTGACTACAACTTGACCATTTTGCTCAATGAGCTGCAGACTTACCAGTCCTTGATGAAAGTCAAGGAACTGAAGGGTGAGGCAAATGTTGTCTCGTCCTCCAAAAACTTCTACAGAGGTTCGACCTCTGGAACAAACCCTGCGCCTTCTTCCTCCGACACCAAAAAGTGGAAGAAGAAGAAAAGAGGTCAAAGGAAAGCTAATCTCGTTGCTGCTCAAAGGGAATTTGTTTCCATTGCAACTAGGAGGGATACTAGAAGAGGAATTGTTCCAAATATTTGGCATAAAATAAGAAGGTCAAACAAAGTAAATATGATTTACTCGTGTTGGAAACTTGTTTAGTGGAGAATGGTGATTCTACCTGGATAATTGATTCAAATGTCACTAACCATGTTTGTTCTTTATTTCAGGGAATTAGTTCCTGGCGCCAGCTAGAGACTAGCGAGATGACAATGCGAGTTGAAACTAGACACGTTGTCTTAGTTATGGCAGTAGGAGGACTCCGTTTGCCTTTAAAGAAATCATATTTTTTATTAGGCAATGTATATGTAGTTCTTGACTTAAAAAGAAAATTGATTTTTGTGAAGTTTGTTAGAACAATCATATACTTTAAATTTTATTGAATAAAACGTTTATTTACAAAAATTGTGTTGAAATTTGTTCCGTAAACTTAGAGAGTAACCTTTATGTGCTAAGACCGTTAGCAACTAAGACCCTTCTTAATACTGAAATGTTTAGAACTGTTGTAACTCAAAGAAAAAGACAAAAAGCTTCTCCTAAAACTTTGGCACCTAAAATTAAGTCATATTAATCTCAATATGATTGAAAGATTAGTTAAGAATAGACTTCTAAGTGAGTTAAAAGAAAATTCAGGCAAAATGACTAAGAGGCCTTTTACTAGAAAATGTCACATAACCAAATAACCCTTAAAACTTGCACATTTAGACCTTTGTGGTCCTATAAATGTTAAAGCAAGAGGAGATTTGAATATTTCATCACCTTCATAGATATTATTCAAGGTACGAGTATGTTTACTTAATGCCACGTAAGTCTGAAGCCCTTGAAAAGTTCAAAGAGTACAAGGTTGAAGTTGAAAATGTATTAAGTAAAACAGTAAAACAATAAAGACACTTCGATCTGATCAAGGTGAAGAATATATGGATTTAAAATTTCAAGACTATTTTGATGAAACATGAAATTGTATCCCAACTCCTGGCACCTAGTACACCTCAATGGAACAGTGTATTAGGAGAAATTGAACCTTGTTAGACATGATTCGACCTATGAACAAAAACATTTACTCTAAAAAAAATTCTAAATATTTTTAAAAACTAGTTTCTTGATATTTTTCAAATATAGAAAAATGAAACTTATTTATAAATATAGCAAATATTATTGTTTATCAATGATAGACAATGATAGATGCAAATAGACGATGAGATTTTGCTATATTTGAAAATATTTACAATAATTTTGCCATTCAAAACAATTTTCCTAGTTTTTTTTTCCTTTAACAAATGCATCCAATATACTAAAACCACAAGCATAAACACACAAGTTTAAATTTTGAAACGAAGGAGAAAGAAAGAAAGAAAAAACATGGCCATCAGCCTTTAATCTTCATCCAAATAAACCGTTTTTCTAGTTTTACAATAAAAGCCCAAAAGAAACCTTCCCGGTGAAATCGGACATGTTATGTTCTTTAGTAATAGAATATGATATGTACGTTTCTTTCCGGTTGTTTTCAAATATAAAAAAATGAACCAAAATATTTACATCTAATAGTAAAATATCACAATATATTTGTGATAAATTGTGATAAGTTAGTTGTAAATATTTTTAGTTCTGTCATTTAAAATAATTTCCTTTTCTTCCCCATAATTCTTCAAACCAATGCAATAACAAGAATGGAAGGGTCATCGATCATGTCATGAACATGTCAAACGATGAAGTTCAATTGGAAGAACATTTATATGTCTAAGCAGACATGAGTCTACTTCAAGTTGTATGGTCCATTCTTGGGCAAATTGCAACTAAATAAAGCTCACGGGGTGCGTATTTGATTAAATATAATAGCTCCCAACCTCCTCATCAGAATGGGGCTCGATGTCTTGAATCTGAGGATCATGTCCACCAAGCAAAGATGACACTGCCAATTTTGCTAAACTATTGCGCCAAGAAAGAAGTATTAAACAGATTCACATCCTTGAAAATGATGACCTATTTTTGTGATAGTGAATGCAAACTCTAAAACAATTAGAGAAATATGTTTTGGATAACCCCGTTAGAAGTTTGCAACCCAAGTATTAAATTTACATTTCACCACATTCGGCGATGACACAGGCCAGCTTCGGTCGGTTATTAGGGCCAGTAGCTACATTTTCAATCTTCCTGACAACCAAAAGGCCGTCACCCAGCACCCTCTGCAAGAATATCACCAAAGGATGATTAAACTACATTTCATCTCAGACTACTGTGCTAGGAAGCGGAAAGTAAAAATCGAAAAATACTGATTGAAGAATTCCTGCCTGGACTACAAAATGAAGCAGGAGGTCTAGTCACTGGTGTCTTATATAAAGTATAAACAAAAATTAAAAGAAGCAGAGCATAAGGGACTAATTACGTTCAAAGAAAATTGAATGACAGGAACAACTATGAATGAAGATAGGGAACACAAGCATATCAAAACATAGAAATGGAAGGCAACACAAAATATGCATGTACTGTTCCATTGATCATTAATCATCTGATAAATTAAAACCAGGCTAGCGTTCACAATGCTTCTTCACTTTTGATGTACATAGAAACGTCCTAAGTTGAAATTCCAAGGAATCATTTGATTTACAGATTTCCAAGAAAGGGATCAACGGAAATTTGGTGCATCAAAGTGAGATCAATGCACAAGTCTCAATTCCGATTCCTTTAAGCATAAATTAGCATACGGTAATTGGCAATCAGTCAATGGGAGTGAACGTACTCAAAAACAAAATTCCCATTGTCACCTTTGTGGCAACATGTACTTTATAGTGGATGATTATGGTAGTGCTTGAAACCTTCCATTCTAGGGACACATCTCGTTAAATTCAAAATCACAATAATGACTAATGAGATGCTTCTCTCCAATGAATCGTTCCAAGGGATCAACCCAGGATAAGATATGATTCTCTTAAACCAGACGGTCTTATGTTTTTAGTAACAAATATATTGCCACTAAAATATACTACAAAAAGTTGAAGGACTTGAAGCATACCCCAAAGACCACGTGCTTGTTATCAAGCCAATCGCATTTGGCACAAGTAATGAAGAACTGTTGCAAAAGGTAATCAATGTAAGAACAAAATACAATACCATTCCCAATGATGTAAATGCAGCTTTAAAAGAGTTAATAGCCCACCAGAACAAATCACATCGACCACCCATCACACTACAATTGTAATAACATCCAAGATAGTATTCACCATCTGTGATTATTGAAATACAGCTAATTGTTCCAACTTCTAAATCCATATTAGCCCTCTTATCAGAATGGCCAGAAAGCACATGTGGACCTATGAAACACATATACTTCATGTGAGGTAAAGAATTTATATCAGACGCATATCGGATACCGATACTTTCAGATACTTTCGAGATACGTATCTGACATGCGATTTGACATATCTATTTTTATGCTTACCTTTTATAAAGAAAAAGGATGAGCAACTCATCTAATCTTTCCCAACCAAAACTAGGCAGTCTATTTAAAAAGCTCACTACTTGAGTACAAAACTAAAAATAAATAAATAAATAAAAGACCAAACCCTAGAATATCATCTAATTTTCATCTTCACATTTGAGTCCCCACAAAGACTTCTAAAATATAACCCACTTAAATATCTTCAACAATTCAACGAAGTTCTTCGTTTATCTTCATATTTCTCCCTCTAATCTTCTTCTTCTTCTCTGATCAATATAAGTCACTTTTTTATTGCATTTTATTGACTATTTTACTTCATCATCTTAGATGTTTTTTGTATTGTATTTTAGTGTTTGAATTGTATTTTATACTATTTTCATTAACTTGTATGCTAAATTTATCTATATCTTAGATTTTTCTTAAAAAAAGAAAACGTATCTTTAACGTTTCAATATCTTAGTTTTTTAGAAATTGACGTATCACTGTATCTAATCGTTTCTGTTTCTGGTATTTGTATCCGTGTCTATGCTTCATAACATGTGGTTGTTATCTAGTACTGATATAAAAAGGGAAATCAGAAAGACTTAGAAATTATGTGGGAGCGGAGGTTTGATTCATATCTCATCTAAATAACTCTGAACAACACATAGAGGTCCAGAATCATGAGAACATATTGTAGTTAAAAATTTAAAATTCTTTGGAAAATAAACATTATTCCAAAGGGATATATCAAAGGAGGGATTAGATTTCCATGCCAACCCAGGTACTAGCAGTTTCTCGGAACACCATCCAATTAACATTAATAAGAATAGTCGAATTGTTATGTATAAAGTCCTCATGAAGGGTACAACAATGAGAGAGAGAGAGAGAGGAAGTTGTTGGAGTACCTGACATCCATTTGTGCCAGGCCCACTATTTGCCTGAAGAAGAAGTAGGCAATCATCAATAACACATTGCAAGTGGTTCATAAAAGTACAAGTTGTGTGTATTCACACTACATAAAAATTAGTGAAATGTGACATTCCTGAGACAATAGTTTATAATATTAGCAAAGCTGCAATTGCAGATCAGTTATTGTGACAAACAAACATGGTGGTTGATTAATCTAATATCATCAAACCTTTTCCCACTAGCTGAGTATAATTTTCCACCAAAGAACTCAATATAAAGAAACACTGTATCAAGTCAATATACTAGTGCAAAAACGGAGGAAGAGTAAACCTTCCATCTTGCCAAAAGTTTCCTATCTAGAGACTTAATGTTATTATGATGGCAGAAGGTCTCTACATTAGCTGAAGATATTACCATTCGTGCGTGCATTTATGAAATTAAACAAATATTACTGAGGATAAAGTTAAACAACGTATGCCAAATTGCACTGACATAAATGAAGCATTAAATCTCATTTCAACAGGAAAGCATACCATTGACAATAAACCAGGTCCAGTGTGTTTAGCAACAAAATTTTCATCCTCAAATTTATGTCCATAAATAGAAACACATCCACTGCCATCACCCTGCAAAACAAAGAGACCATAAAATGCTTATAGATGTGATAAGGGGAAAGGCAGTATGAGAAGTAAGCAACAAAGCGATGCAAAAAGTCACGGATTTTCTTAGAACAAAAGAAGATGACTAAGTTGATATGTTTCAATGACATAAGGAAAGAGAAGGAACTATGCTAACATTGAAAGTAAATTTTTGAAATAACAGAAATTGAATTTATGCCTGAAGACTACCTAATGAGCACAACAAAATAATCCAGTAGTCCCAAAAGAAACTAAGAAAAACCAAATACAACTCTTATGCCTGAAGGTCAACATCAATTATGAAACTGTAATGTATCAATAATCATTAATAATGGAAGAGTTTCATCTAATGTAAAATACGGCAGGAGAAACATAACTGCAAATGGTTGATTTGATCACTTTGCCTTTCAAGATAGGGAATCTCTAAGAACTATGTTCCTGCTCCCATTGCAGTTTACAGAAAGAGAACATGGAATACTAAATATGAGGATATAGATGCTGCTTAGAGTTCTCATCAGCACATAATAATCAATGCCTAATGCAGATATGTAGTTAACACCTAGAATGCCAAAAAAAACAAGCCAATAGACTCGATTATTACCTTCACAAAGTCACCAGCTTGAATCATGAAATCCTTGATTACTCTATGGAATTGGCACCCCTTATAACCAACAGGTAATCCAGCTTTCCTGTCAATCGAGACCAAAAGTTGAAATAAGTTTACCAAACATGAAAAAAACTTGGATTGAAGAAGCCTTAAGGCTAAAGGCTACCTTTCACCTTCTAAGTTCGCTTCAACAATAAATTAATATACTATAAGAGACATTATACTCAAAAAAGTTTGTGGGGAAAAAAGTGTAATTTTAGTAGTCCTAAGGGGTAGACGAAGGGGTTCAAAGCTAACCCCAAACCCCCTTTCGGATCTCAACTCTATACCTTGTAAGTTGAGGTTTCCTGATTATTTTAACTTTGAACTTTAACCAGTTGAAAAGTTTTTCTTTGAGAACAAACCTCATAGCATCTTTTGTATGCTGACAATATTTACATGTCACCAGCTTGATGCCTTTTTAATGAGAAAAAGAAGCACAATTCTACGAATTTAAGAAACAAGAATTTAAGTAATTAAGTCATCAAATTCTTCACAAATCCGTGATTGAGTTGACACTAGTCTAATAAACTATTTTAAAATATAGGCTGACAATGAGAAAATATACATGGTTGTAAAACAGATATAAGCATTAGAAGATGAATATAAAAGATCAATAGAAGTTCTATTGCATCACTTGCATGATTCTTCCTAACAAGATTATACTAAAAAGCCTACCTATTTATTTAATGACTTCCTCACACTTAAGCTACACAAAAATTCTACCATAAGTCCAATAGAGAAATACTTGTTCAATTCTGGTTAAAGTTTTACTTGCCTGTATTCTCCAGTGCAGAACTGCCTGTCAGAGACAAAGTCATCGGAATTAGGGGATGGAACGAGATGGGGAAAATAATGCCAAAAAATTTAGTTTTTAAAGGAAGTAGGTGAAATCAAAACCAGATTCTTTGACTACCAAATATATGAACTCATATTATTAATAAACGAAATAAGTACAAACAAGCGAAAACTACTCAGAGAAAATTCACCAGAAGAGACATGATAGCTACAATTACATATAGCTACATGACTCCACGCAATAATATACATACATATATATATAATTAAATTCAACCTAGAAAAACAATACTTCCAGCCATCTTTTAACCAAGAAAAAAAATTCCTAATCCTCAATGGAGTAGCAAGTGGAATTTAACGGAGAAATAAAGCACAAGTACTATTAAATCACCTGTTGACTCAAAAAGTTGAGTCGACGACAATACTTTAACACTTTCCAGTTGTAGACTTGATAATTTTTAGAAGGCCCTAGAAATCAATATTAACTGAGAAGAAAATGAGAGTTCGAACACCAACCCAAGAACTCCTATTCTTATTCCATATTAAGTCAGTTGATGATTTTAGTAAATTTAATTATATCAAGACTTTGACAATAACTCCAACTTCCTGCTAACGCAAACTCATTATTCCATAACAAAGCTAAAACTTCAGCGACCCCTCCCCCCCTCCCCAAGAAGGAAAGGAAAAAAAAAAAAAGGCTTTTCGACTAGTAAACAAGTCGCATCGCTTCGCAGCAATCGTAAACAAATTCAAAGAACGAAAAAGAAGAAGAAGCAAAGCAAAGCAGTGAGAATACCGAAAATTCTCGGCGGTTTTTGGAGCAATATCGGCGAATAGCTCCATCTTGATACGACCGGCAGGGATAGTGCCAATGGTGACGTCGAAGAAAACAATCGGGTTCTTAGGGTTTGGAGGCCTGACATGCCACTCAACGCCTCCACCGGCAGCTCCTCCTACCGACGCCATAGTTCTCACTCTCAAAGCTCCTCTAAAGTTCAAGTACTCAGTTTTAGTTTTGCGAAGCTTGTGGAAGTGAAACCATGACTTTGCCTATTCTGGCATTTGGGCTGTAAGTGTAATTCTAATTTCAATCTCGAGTGAAAAATCCAAATCAATCGATATTTCCTTAGAGTAACTTTGAAAATCATACCTAAGTTCAACGGGAAGATTTTCTAAACGACACCAATATATTTACGCAAGTTTGATATAATTATTAGTTTACAGTTTAAATTCATTTGATATTTTTTAATTTTTTTTCTTTTTTTTTAAACTCTTTCTACGTTAAATTATAAATTTAATTCATAAATTTAATTTTTTTTTTAAAAAATCACGATCTTACTAGAAACAACATTATGTTTGAATTCTATTAAAAATATAATTTAAATTTATAATAAATATATCCAGTAATTTTTTAAGGAACTAAATAGACACAAATCTCAATATTTATGCACTAAACTTGTAATTTAATTTAATTACTAAGACCCCTTTTGGTAACCATTTGGATTTTTATTTTTGTTTTTTAAATAAGTCTATTTAATCCACATTTCTTATTACGATTTGCGTATTTTTTAAATACAATGATTGAATTATTAGCTAAACTCCGAAAATAAAAATAACTTTTTTAGAACTACTTTTTAATTCTCAAAATTTGATTTGATTTCTTAAATCATTGTTAAAAAGTAAATAACAAAGAAAGAAATTTGGAAGTAGTAATACCCATATGCTTAATTTTCAAAAACAAAAATAAAAAGGTAAAATAGTTACCAAACGCGGCCTATTTTTTTTCAAATAAACTTCTAAATTATAAAGTTTCTAACTTTTCAATTTTCTGTTTAATAAGTCACATAATTTAATATCCAACTTTTAAGCTGCTAATCTTTTTATTTTGTATCAAATTTTCAATTTTAATTAATCGTTTAAAAATATTTTGATAAATTAATGTCACCATCCAAAGAATAGTAATATCCCAAAAATTGAAATACAATGAAGCACAATCGTCTAGTTATATATTAATTCTATGGTTTTTCTAAAAACATTTGTACCCTCACCTCATGTAAAATGAATACATAATTCTTCTTAAAATGACCTAAAGATTTGTATGTAAAAAAGTACATAACTGTTTCTTAAATCAGTAAACGTAATACTTTTTGCCTTGGAATGTTTTTAGAAGTGATCGTAAAATAATATATAATTACGCAACATACCAGAATGAACATAGTTCAATTGATAAAAAAAAAAAATAGAAAAGAGAAATATACAAAAAATAGAAAAACTAACTCAAAACCCTACTACCACCACTACTACTATAATAATTATTATTATTGCCAATAGGCATCTCTCTATTATTAAAACTTGCTACTATTTCATTTTAGGGAAAAATATCTTTTTGATCCCGAGATTCTGTATTTAATTTTTATTTAGTCTCTAGGTTTTTAAAATGTTACACATTTAGTTTAAATTTTGAGTTTGGTTTAATTTAGTCCATAGATTTCAAAATGCTACAATTTTACCCTTGATATTTGAATTTTGCTTCAATTTAGTCCCTATGCTTCAAGCTTTACACTTTTAACCTCAACTTTTCACCAAATACTCACTTTTCATCTTTTGGAGTTAATCAATGTTAATAAATTAAAAATCGTTAAAAAATTATAATTAATTAAGTTTGACTATTTTTATCATTTTTAAAATTAAATTTAAAATTTCACTTCTAATTATATTTAATTAATAATTAAAAATTAAAGTCAATGATTGAAAGTAAATATTTCATAACAAATTGAGGTTAAAATGTAAAATCTTGAAGTCCAAGGACCAAATTGAAACAAAACTCAAATCTCAAAAGTAAAATTATAACATCTTGAAACTTAGAGACTAAATCGAAACAAAACTCAAAACTTTAAGATTAAATGTGCAACATTTTAAAACCTAGAGGCCAAATAAAAACTAGAGCCAAAACCTAAGAACCAAAAAGATATCATACCCTTTATTTCCATTAGCAAAAAGTGTTACTATATATTTTTTTTAGCTAATTTTCTGTCACATTCAATATTGGTTCAAATAATTCCTCAATTCCATCTAGATTTCAATTTCACATATCACAATTTTTCTTTCGTACAAGAAGATAGAGATTTGAATTGACAACCTTAAGATAAGGAGTGCATGTCAACTACAACTAAACTAAATTCAGTTTCAATATTAATACTATGATGGAAGAATTAATCTAAAACAAATTAGTTAAACTTGTCAACATGAGTATTGACCGAAAATAATAGACATTTACTCACTTTTGATGTTAGAAATTCAAACCTCGACCCCTACTAGTGAGTAGTAACAAGCGTGAAAAAAAAAAATAAAAATAACTTGGACCCTAAATTTCAAAACATTAATCTAGTCCTTGAATTTAGTTTCAATTTAACCCCTAGGTTTCAGCACAATTTTACTAGAGATTTAAATTATGTTTCAATTTCGAACCTAGATTTCAAAATTGACTTCTAACCTTGATTCTTCAATAAATATTTAATTTCGGTCATTAATGTCAATGTCTATTAATTAATTTAAAATAATTATAAAATAAAATTTTATTTTTAATTTTAATAGTAGAACATAATTATTTTATAAATAAATGGATAGTCATTTGAAAAATAGAAATTGAATATTTAATGAAAAATCAAAGTAAAAAATGTAAATATTGAAACATAGAGAATTAATTGAAAAAAAACTCAAATCTCAATGATAAAATTGTATCATTTTAAAACCTACGAACTACGTTGAAATGAAACCTAAAACTTAAGGACTAAATGTGTAATATTTTGAATGTTAGAACAAATAAAAATTAGATTCAAAATCTAGAGAATAAAAAAAGTTTCCCAAAAATTATTAAAGATATATGTTGAAATAAGTTCATTCAACTACTCCACAACCCTGGTTTCTTAAAACATAAAACATAATTTGAAATTTGAAAAAAAGAATATCCTTATTGGCAATATCAAACAATTCCTGGAACAAAATAGACCAAAATAAATATAAGCAAGAATATCAACTATTACAACATGAATATTATCGAAAAAAATAGATTAAAGAGAGAGCGAACTCCTTCCTAAGGGGAAAGGAAAAACACAATATTCATACAAAACTGAGTGAATAAACAAATTCTAAACATCATTTAAAAAAGGGCAAGGTAATAATAATTTACGCAGAGGACGATGGAATCTTGTACTGTTTCTTGAGAAATTGGGAGGCTTCAGAATCATTCCTGTGACACAGTATTCTCAACAAAGTTTTGGAATCTGCTCCTGCTTTGTGTCTGCCGCTCTGGATGTGTCCCCCACTAGCACTTCTCAAATCCTCAATTAATTCTCTGGTCTGCAAAACAAGAAGGGTTCATTGCGCTTATGCACTTTGAGGAACATTGCATAACAATTGCTGTTGAATGGTGAAAGTAGCTAAAAATAACCCTACTTTTTTCATTTAATTTCCTGAGATTTAGAAGCGTTCTTTTAAAAAAAAAAAAAAAAAAAAAAAAAAAACATATGTCCGAGTAGATATAGAAAAGCTAATTTATAAAGAAAAATACCCCTAAATTTTGAAGTACGCCTATACCTTCAAAAGTACGTTTGTACTTCCAAATGTTGCAAAGAAAAGAAAAGAAAAGACAAATAGATCAACATTGAATAATAACTAATAAGATGATGAAAAGTTCTAAACCATAGCGCTTTTATTTGAGATGGTAAGAAGAACATCCATAGCTTGCTTCAACGTTTCTTTCACTAAAAATTAGAACTTTTTTCAACCAAAAAAAATGGTGTGCAAGCTTGAATGCGGTGCCTTGGGTCTAGGCGCATTTAAAACACTGCTTGGAACCATCATATACAAATGCAGAACAGAGAAAAAACTAACCTCATAACCATGCAACTTTATTACATCCCGTACATGTGCTACCAGATTTTCAACCACCCCTCGTGGAAGACCATCTCCTCCAGAAATGAAAAATTCCTAGGAATCGATAAGAGATTAGTCTTTTAATATAAAAAACATTACGTTCAAGAAAACAAAGGCAACTCAACGTTTTCGTGAGGATTCTTGACCCTAAGAATTTCAAACATTTTAAAATTCCAACATCCCCAAACTGAACTTTTATCAAGTCCTGAAAAGACTAAGAATTATAAGTACCTTTAAGACCTCTAAATCTTCTTCTAATAGTTTTGAATCACTCATACTAAACACTCGTGATGGTCCCCCATCTAGTATCACTCGAAGAAGGCCATCCTGAAAATTTAAACCAATATAGTTAAAAATAAGAAAATAAGTGGTAATCCAAAAAAAATAGTGGCGAAGACTCAAAGGCGAGAGGGAGTCAGGAAAATAGCAATAGCTGGAGCCTTTGATTTATCCTTCCAGAAAACAAAACCAAAATAAATGTTTCCTTAGTACAAGGGAGAAGAGATTGACCAGTGATGCTTGAAGGAGGCTCGTCACAATGCGATCTCTAAGTGGCTCAACGATAATATCGCAGAGTTTACTTAGTTCCTGCACAATGACCACAAATGTGAGAACTAAGAATCTGGAGTACCAACCACATCTCCATTATCTAAAATGTCACACGGACATCCAAATGGGTGAAAACTCATAATTTATGGATACTATAAACTTTTCAGGGTTCAAGGTAAGCTATATATTAGTGAAAGAATTCAAGAAATCTTGAAGATTGTATGAACAAACATTTCACCTTAGGTTGACAAAACAAAACTATCATTATACATGAAGATAGTAAGCAGACTCCTACCGTGTCAAGGGGTTCAATTAGGGCTTCCAACCTAGAATGAAAAACAGTAGGGTTATAAAGACCGTCGATGAATGGCTCCCTCAAATCCCAGAAGACAATTTTTGTTCCTGAAAATAGCAGACTTTTGAGTTTTCCGAAAAATTTGTTCATGCAAATCGACAAAGATGAAATCCTTCAAACCTTACCAGTAAACTCACAAATGCGGTCAGTAGCAATATTTATGTCCTTCCGGCTTCCATCAAAAGATTCCTTTTTCTTGGCGCCACTTTTTGACTCCTCTCCCATTGATTTTTCTACCAGAATAATCAATATTCACAAATTATTAGGGTAGGATAAAGCAGGTTTATTATTGTACAATGCAGTTCTGAAAATGACAAATTCGAAAGTATATAGATATCATGAGATTCAAAAGTGACTCTGATATTGATGAAATACACAGCAAAGCTAGAATGCATATGTACTCCCCCGAATGCAAACTGTATAGTTCAATTTTCAGAAGTAAATGAGGAACCATCCAAGTGAATTCTGAAGTTATATAAATGGGGATTTCAATTTTTTTTTTTTGGTCATAAAAATTTCCAAAAGTTCATAAACATAATAAGAGTTGATTCACTTGGGAAAGGGCCTTATTTTTCTCTCAAAGGATGCAATTTACATATACGAATTACGGAATCTGGAATCCGCTCATTCATTGTTTTTGCATTGTCCGTATGCTCAATTGTCTAGGATCAATTTTTTCAAAATTTGTCTGGGTGAAATTTTGGTTGTAAAATACTAAATGGGCATGCATTGTGGAAGTCTGAAATTTCGTCTTCATTTTAATTACTCAGCAGAAGTAGGACATACCCAAGAATTTATTAAACGATGCAAATTTTCAATTTCACTTCTGGGCTTACAATTTAAAACACTTTTGATACATTGCATAAGGAAAAAATTTCAGTTAGTTTTAACTGGTTGAAAGAATTCATCATCCTCTTATAGCTAAATTATTTTCTATTAATACCGTTTCCACCATCTTGGAGGAAAACATATCACACATTTAGCACAAGATTTAAAGATATAAGAGCAATAAATATATATTTAAGAAATAATAATGAAGGTATATATCCGTACGATTTTTTTTGCTTGTCCAACGATCCCAGATACTGTCCTCCAATTTGTTCAGCTGGCTAATTGCATACTGTGTGAATGGCCACAAACAATAATATCATTACAACTTCAGGACTAGGAAACAAACGAATGAAACAAGTCTACACGAAAAGCAAGGTTGACATTAGATAACAACTGAAACTCACATATAATGTATTCAACTGAACGCATAGTGTTGGTGTAGTCAACACATTAATTTCAGTAGATCTTCTTTCATCAGACATCTTGGAGTCAAATTTTTCCTTCTTCACAAAAGCTTTTATTCCAGCTTCTTTTTTGTATCGTGTGAGAATTGGAGGAGGCGGAATGAGATCCTCCTTGCTTGCTGCATGACCAAATTAGATAGATCCTAAGCTAATTTTAAAGCAAAACCACGAAAAGAGAAAGATGTGAAGTGCTCAGATATAATAATATAATGAGTAGGGTGATAGGAAAAGGAAAACCATTCACATGAGAGATTTGGAGACTTCCTAATAAAAATTGCAACCTAGAACAAAATAAAGAATGGTAGAGAGAAACAAAATCATTAATAAAAACAGTTACATTGTCAACTGTGACAACGAGGATGAGGCCGTGATCCTTGGGTAAGCACTATTCTTCACTATTTTATGGAATTTTTGGCTTGAAAGAGATAGGAGAATAAGTAGAGATTTTGAGGTCTTAGGGGAGGCTCATTTCAATCCCTCGTATTTGGCATTAACATAATTGTTCATTTTAGGGAAAAATCAATTTACGTCTCTAAACTTTGAAGATTTTATCAATTAAAACTTCAAACTAATAATGGTTCAAATTAACCCCAAACTTCGGTGAGTAATCAATTTAGACTATTGGTTAGTGACTTATAGCTATTTTCATTCTATTCTATTTAAATTGGACATTTAAAAAAAATTCAAAGAATAAAAACATCCAAATAAAATTATTCTTCTCCCAAAATAGCAAAAGCAAATTATATACACATAATTCTTTTGAAATAAGTAGAGAAAAATAGAGGAAGATAAGAAGATGAAAATCATTTAAATTAATGAAAAACAGATTATCCACATAATTCGTTAGAAATAAGTAGAGAAAATCACTTAAATTAATGAAAAACAGATTATACGCATAATTCTTTTGAAATAAGTAGAGGAAAATAGAGGAAGACGAGAAGATGAAAATCACTTAAAAGTCTTCTTCCCGTTTCTAAAAAAAAAATAGCGAAAAACCACTACTATAAATTTTTCATTCTCGCACTCCCCTCTAATTTACATCAATACTTGCATTTTAAGTGTTATCCATGTGTAAAAATTATGCATTGACAGTTTATGAAAGTTTATGATTAAAATTGACACAATTATTAGTTTGGGTTTTAATCGACACAACCTTAGGGGCATAAATTGATTATTTTTAATTCTTGCACTTCCCTCTAATTTAAGTCAATCTTTGCACTTTTAAAAGTCTTATCCACGTGTAAAAGCTATCCATTAATAGTTTTTAAAATAAATTTTAATAGATGATCCAAATTAATTTACTCATGAAAGTTTAGGATTAAAATTGACAAAAATATTAATTTGGAGTTTTAATGGACACAACCCTAGGGGTATATTGATTTTTTTCCTTTTCTACTTTTCAATAATCCATTGTTTGTTTATTTAACCCGGGGGGTATAAATTGTGTGTATTTTTTTGTACACCCTTTTTACTTTCAGAGAAACAAGGTCTCTTATTGAAGAAGAAAATGGAATAAAAAAGTGAGTGACTGATTAAATCAAAACTGTGAATGCAACGCATACCTAAGTTCTCGATCACACGATTGGCATACACCTGAAATGCATTGTCGATTCCACGAAGCAAGCAATTAAGTTCAGTCAGCCTCATTGGGACTTGGAGGGCAAAAAATTGATCCACAGTCTGCACCAAAACGGCCAAACATGTTTGATGTTTATAAGAAAATCGAGTTTGATAGGCACATACCCACGTGGGCACATCTGCACACACATTTAAGACCACCTCAATAATTCAAAACATAAGCACAAAATTTCTAAGAGCTTCCGATAAAATGCAACAAAAAGCTGCAAAAAGATTTGTTCTTTTTATCCTTTTTATCACAGAGCATTATTCTCTTTTCATTTTTTTAACAAAATGTTTCATGTTCTTTTCTGGAAAAAATGCAATAAAAAACTGCAAAAAGATCAAACATAGTGAAACTATCCTTCCAAAAATCTTGTTTATCCACAAAATACATTGGTTTCTTTGGATGAAAGCTCCACAAGAGTGCTTTGACCTCTTTATAACATAACAATGGAACTTATGATGTAACCTAAGGAGCTTTCACGAGTAATCCTCCAAGAATCAAGCTTGTGAATCTTTTATTAGAATAATAATATGGCTTGTACAAGAGGGGGAAGACGCTTATTTATAGAGTTTATTATAAGCAGGGGTAAAAGAGGAATTAACCTAGAATATTAGCCAATTAGCCCTGTTCTTCCTTCATCACCTTAAATTTTCAGCCTAGGACCAAAGAACAAAGAAGAATGATATCTAACCTCGTACGAAGCAAGTTTTAACCCCTGGAACACATAGCCATAAAAAACTCAAGATGAAGAACGCTAACAAAAAGCTATTAATCTTGATAAGTTCAAAATGGTCTTCCCAATCAAGAAAGTTATCTACAAAGATAATTTGATCTTTCCAATCCAAGTTTAAATCTCGTTTTGGTCCCTAAACTTTCAATATTAATTCCTTTTTGGTCCCCAAACATTTCAAAATGCCCATTTTCATTCATAAACTTTCAAGTTGTTCGATAGTCCATCAAATTTAAAAGAGTAATCATTTTGTTCCTTACTGATATTTTGATTTTAACAATTAATAAACTACAAATATACTAACATGTTAACTAAGGGTGAGCAAAGAAATAAAAAAAATCGAACTGAACGACCGAAATCGGCCAAATTGAGGTCGGTCGACCAATTCTGAAGAGTGGTTAGTCGGCGGTCAGTTTGCTTTCCAACAAACCGAGCAGTCGATTGGGTGGTTCGGCAAAAAAGAGCATTCTGACTGAATCCAATTGGTAGTTATGACAAAATGATTATATATTAAATTTAGTATAATATAATATATGTATATATAAAAATCAAAAGATGTTCATAGTGAGAGGTGAAGTTCAACTGGCAAAATAATTATTTAAAAAAAAAAAGAAATTATTGTAAATGACAAAAATGCTGAAAAAATTTACAAATACTGGCAAATTATCACAGTCTATCTGCAATAGACCACGATAAACTAGACACAGATAATAGTCTATCGCAGATAGACTGTGAAACTTTGCAATATTTGTAAATATTTTGGCTCATTTTCCTAGATTTGAAAACAACCCTTTAAAAAAACTATTTAGGTCATAGGTAATTATTACTTATCCAAATTAAATAAACTTATTTTCTTTTTTACCTTTTTTTTTCCCTCTTTCATTTTCTTTCTCACCTTGTCTGATACCTCTCTTCCTTCTTTCCCTCATGCTTCCTTCACTCTCTTCTTTTACTTTTCATCTTTCAAGATTTCCTTTTTGGAGTGAAGTACTTATTAAAATCGTAGACTCCGACCAATAGCTCCATGGCAACAGTTCCCTTTTCCTTCTTCCTTTCTTCTATTTTCTTCTCTCTCTAGTTTTTTATTTATCTCTCCAAATCAAAGTTTTTCTTCTCTTTGCCGAAGCCCAAAGCCACATCAAATAAAATGTCTTCATCTCAACGACTACGACAAAGCTTCCTTTTGATAACCACCCGACGTCTTCGCCCATCATAAAAACGCCAATAACCAACCGACGAAAACTAACTTGTTGATGGGCGGCAACGGTTTTTGCCAAAACCGATGCTACTCGATCGATGATCACTCCTAATGTTAACATGAAGTTTGTTTCTATTCTTAAAAAACAACACATCAATATGAGCATATATTTAGACCACATAGGTTAAAACTGGAGCATTGGATAAGTGAATTTTGAGTGGGAAAATAATATAACAATGATCAAAAGTTATTTTTAGAAGTTCTTTCTTTTTTCTTTTTTCTTTTTTTTTAATGAAACATTTCACTGATAAATGAAATAAAGGGGAGACCTCAAACACCAAAAGGTGATTACATAAGAGAGCGTCAACTATTGGCAAAAAAGATGAGTTGAAATGAGTAAAAATGTGCTTTGTTTTGCACCAAAAAAACACCATAGATAACCAATTCCATATAACGATTAAAAGGAAAAAAAGAGACATGTTCCTTTCGCCCCATAAACTCCAAAAAAAGCACGTAGGAAAGCCAACCAAACGGTCTTCTTAGTTCCATCAAAAGAATGACCCACCAATAAAGTAGCCAAAGCACCAGTAAGATTATATCGAAAATATAAATCCCAAGCACAGGAACATGTAACCTACACATAAGTTGCAATGGCGCCCAACCACTGAGTAAGACGATAGAGCCTTGGATACAAAGTAGAAAGAAGACCACAACTAAGTCAAAAGTCATACCAAAAAGAAGTAGTAGCAACATATTAGATATTATAATTAAATTTACCTTCACTCATAAGCTTAAGCTTTTGGGGTCAATTGATGATTTAAGATGGTATCAAAGCATGTGGTCTAGGAAGGTTATGTATTCAAGCCCCTGCAGTGTTGTTTCCTCTCAATTAATATTGATTTCCACTTTTTGGGCCTTCTTCATATTTCAAAACCACAAGTGAGGATGAGTGTTAGATGTTTCCTCCCCAATTAATACTATTTCCACTTGTTTGACTCTTCTTCATATTTCTTCAAGCCCACAAATGAGGGGAGCGTTAGATGATATAATTAAATCTGCCTTTACCCATCAATATAAGCTTTTAGGTTAATTGATGATTTAAGATGGTATCAGAGCAAGTGGTCCAAGGAGGTCATGTGTTCAAGCCCCTACAATATTATTTTCCCCCCATTTAATATTGATTTTTACTTGTTGGGTCTTCTTTATATGACAAGCCCACAAGTGAGGGAGAATGTTAGATGACGTTGTTTCCTCCCCAATTAGTACTATTTCCACTTGTTTGGCTCTTCACATTTCAAGCCCACAAGTGAGGAAGAGTGTTAGATGATATAATTAAATCTGCCTTTACTCATCAACTTAAGCTTTTGGATCAATTAGTGATTTAAGATGGTATCAGAATAGGTGGTCCAGGAAGGTCCTGTGTTCAAGCCCCTACAATATTATTTCCTCCTCATCTAATATTGATTTCCACTTGTTGGGTCTTCTTCATATTTCAAGCCTACGAGTGAGGGGAAATGTTAGTGTTATATAATTAAATTTGTCCTTACACACTAGCTTAAGCTTTTGGCTCAATCAGTGATTTAAGATTAGGGATGTACATGGGTTCGACTGGGTTGGGTTATCGGGTTATTTATTTTTCTTTTCGTATTTAATACATTTTTTATTAACCTAAAATACTTAAATTTGTCTACAACACATACTAATAACTAAATTTCATAAAACTCAAATGTTAAATATCAAAATCCGAAATATCTATTACAAACTTCAAGCAAACATCATAAAAATATATATAAATTATAATATTTTAAAGTTAAATATATACATTTTTTTTCATAATAATAAAAATTTGAGTTAGATTTGGTCAATCCAAATTTTCAAAAGTGTAACCTAAACCCAACCTAACCCAAAAAAAAAATAATAATAATAAATAATTCAACCCAACCCAAAATTAAAACTAACCCAACTCAACCCTTATAATTTGGGTTGGGCAGTCCGGGTTGTTCGAGTTGTCGGTTATTTGAACACTTCTATTTAAGATGGTATCAAAGAAGATTGGATCAGAATGTCCTGGGTTCAAACCCCTCTAATGTTGTTTCCTGCCCATTAAATATTAATTCCACATGTTTGGCTCTTTTTCATACTCCAAGCTCACAAGTGAGAGAGAGTGTTAGATATTATAATTAAATTTACCTACACCCATAAGCTTAAGCAAAGTCAATTGGTGATTTAAACAACCATCACTAATCCGATGACGGATACAAGCAGCAATTAAACCAATAAACTAACAAATAAACCTCCAGGGGGTTTTAGATGAAGCATGAGGAGTAGGCCAAATACAATCGATGGGATAATACTTAGCCACAATGATAGATCTTCGTAACGCATCATGTTGAGTTAGGAACCGCCAAGTCCATTTAGCAAGAGGGGTATAATTCTGATGCTTAAAGTTTCCAATACCAAGACCACCAGATAGCTTTGGACGCTGAGATATCTTCCAATTCACATTGTGCATACCACTATCACCAATGAGAACTTTCTTAAAAGAAATCAAGAACCAGTTTGCCAAGACAATTAATGACAAAAGAGGGATCCTGAATAGAGATAATAATATGTAGGGAGATTAGAAAGAGTAGCCTGGATGAGCTTGTGCCACCTTTCAAAATATATGCATACTTCCAATTATGAAGTTTATGTTGAAATCTCTCCACCACCGGCCACCAAAAACTAATTGGTTGATAATCTGAGACTGATTTAGAATCCACTTTCTTAGGAATCAAACAGGTACATATCTTGTTCAACTCAACATTAATAGTTCCATTAGGGCTAGGAGATTTGCTTGTTCCAAGAGAGGAGATAGCCATATAAACCTCCTCTTTAGTAAAAGGACGCTCCAGGTTAGTCGCTTGAGAGGAGGTTATGGTACTCCAATCAAGATAACCTGTCGCTTGAGAGGAGGCTATGAGACTCCAATCAAGATTGGTTGGGAGAAAACGTTGATTGCCATCTTTAGTAAAATGAGAATAAAATGCCAAAAATTCAGCCTCAATGTCCAAACCTGTCAATAAACTAGTGTCATTCCTAGAAAGAATTTAAGTAATCGAACTTTTACAATGGCGAGCAACGACAATTCTATGAAAAAAAACAGGTATTTTCATCTCCCTCGAGAAGCCATTTGTACTTACATCTTTGTTGTCAATGGATATGATCTTGAACAGTCAAGTTCTCAATTTATTCTCCAAGCAAGCAATGCCAAGCTATCTAATCGTCATTAAGAGGAGAGGGCCTCTGTCTTCCAAATGATCCTATTGTGTTAACTGAGTCACAAGGGAGGGAAGGGTGAATGCTTCACTGCACTGTGCAGAGTTCCATTCTCGAATAATAGATTTCAACCCTTGTAATTTCATCATAAAACCATGACCAACCAATCAGTAATAAGGTGTAGGTTCCACCAATCCTCCACAAAAGTACGGAAACAAGGAACTTTAAGCCACGAGTTTTCAAATCTAAAGGGACAAGGACCCCAAGCAATACTTTTCGTAGATAGGGCCAAAGGAAAGTGGTCACAAGTGGTTCGATCCAGTCGTTTAAGAGAAGCAAGCCCCAATTTCTAGAGACAATTCTCTGTGAGAAGCAAACAATCCAGGAGTGACAAATACTGAATAGGACCAAAGCTAGATCATGTAAAGCATCTATTCGTCAATGGAATATCACATAATTGATAATTGTATGGATACTGGTTTTTTTTTTTTTTTTTTTTTTTTAAACAGAAACAAGACTTTTTCATTGAAATAATGAAATGAGTCTAATGCTCAAAATACAAGGTACAAGATACAAAATAAAGCCAAACATTAGAAATTACAAGAACAAAACCAAAGCAATACAATAACAGAACTGAAAGGCTAATCCATCTAGAATAAAAGAGGCTTTGCTAATCAAAGAGACCACAATTAATAAAATATGCAACCGGAGAGACATCCAACAAAGTATTGAACTAGAATCTTCAAAAGAAATGAAACTTTGGGAATTTAAAATTGTTGAATGTGAACTCAAAGCATGAAAAGCTGGTCTGTAACACATACTACAGCCTTACTAGAAGCTAAAACTGCAGAGAAAAAAAAAGAACTTCTGAAATAGCCAAAACCCAAAACTTCAAAAGTACGCAGAGAAGTCTTGCACATTCCAAAACAAAGGTCATACGAAGGATCTTCATAAAACAGAAACCGAAGAAGATAAAGTAGCAATTTTTTTGTTAAAAATAGACACTAAAACTTCAAGCTGAGCAAAGAAAACTCTAATCTTTTACACAAAAGAATATCTCAATCCAAAAAAATTTTCCATTTAATAAATCCTTTAAAATCTTCAGAGATTCCTTTACAAAGAAACCTGAGGTTGTCTTTCTCCTCTCCATCCGCTAAGTTAACAGACTTTCAGGTTTTTATCTCTTGGGATAAAGTTGCATACAAAAACTTAGCTTTAGGAGATTGATGAGATGTTTTCCCAAGAACCAGACCACATTTTTCAATTAGAGAAGAGAACTTAGGAGGAGTTTTGAGAAGGTGGTACTGAAGAGATCACTTCACAAGGCTTTTGAACAGATTTTCCTTTCGGCAGACTTAGGAAAAGTGCTACAACTTCTTCCCCTAGAACGTCTTTAGATTGTACATCTTCAGGCATGGAATTAAATACCAAAATATCAGGTTCATTATCACTGCTTACACTTACAGAAGAGTTCATCTGATTCATCATGAGACTCAGAAGATTTTGGAGGAGAGAACCTTGGCACCTCCTTAATGAATGTCACCCCTGAATCCGAGAAGGCAATAATAGATCTAGAAAGAACTTGAGAAGAATGGGAACTTGATGAACTAGAACTTGCCTTTCTTGAAGCCAATGAAGGAATTTGCAGTCAAACACACCTTTTCTTCTAGAACATCTGGATTCACTTCGTGTTCTTTAAATTGATTGACCATAGCCTTGGCACATTTGAATCGTTCATCCTATCTAAAACAACTGGTAATGGCCCATTGATTTTCGGAGAGAGATTGTCCAATAAATGCTCAGACTCCAAAATGTCTGATCTTCAAACTTCAAATTGACTGGCTATAGGTGCTGAATCTTTTTTTCCTTTTTCCCGAGAGTAATGAAGTGGGAGAGCTGGAAAATGGCTGGCTGAAGTTGAAATGTTTTCATCAGTAAAGCCTGCATAGCTGTCTTTTGATGATTTATGAAGGCCCTTGTGTTTTCTTTGACTCTTAGACGTGCAAAGGAGAGGTGAAGTCCTCTATCAGTTTGGTTTGAAAGATGAAGGGAGCCACCACATGAATCACCTATGTGCTTGAAGATACCTTCTATCTAAAGCATTGGGGCGATTATGGACATCGATCCATCCTCCATATGAGGCAACCATTTGTTGTTTAAAAGATAAAGGAGAAGCAGGTGGGAGGAACCTGCAGCAAGGCTTTAATTTTCTGCTGGTCAATTGTTACCCAATCAGTATTGTTGCAGAGGGTTTGAGAGGTTTTTGGGTTATAAACCTGCAGCAAGTATTTATCATCAGAAATAGGGTTAATGGTGCAACGCATTGAGCGGGATGATTGAATTGCTTCACAAATAGATGCCCATGAATCATTTAGCTTATAGCGATCGGCTATCACCATTGCTTCCCAATCGAATTGTGGATGATTAAGTGCTGGAAACATGGTTGGGCTGTCACAAATTGGCGGGGCTGTGACCTTGTTTAGTAGTGGAGGCTGGATGGGTTGAACAACAGTCCTATATGTTTGTGGTTTTTCTATCCAAGATCTAAGCCTAAATTGGAAGCATTTCATTTTTTCAGCACACTAGTTTCTGTTGTCTTGCTGTTTTTTATTGCTTTCTTTTGTATTGGAGTTTTTTTTTTTTTTTGGTATTAGTTTGCTAAAAGTGTTTTGTTCCAGTTGTATCATGGGAGTTATAATGTTGGGTTGGAGTGTTACATTGGTCTATGGGTTGTTTTTTATTCTTTCGTTTCTATATATGATGAGAGTGCTAAGGGGTGTCAACATAATTGAGATGTCTGGGTGCACTCCCTCATCTATAGGATCTAGTGTTCAATGTATCTCTCTTTTGTACCTTGAGCATTAGTCTCATTTCATTATTTCAATGAAGAGGTTTGTTTCCTTTTTCAAAAGAAAAGAAGAGAACCATCCCAACTTGTTTTCCATAGACGGAATGAGAATGTTGGTATGGCAACCGGAGTGTTCCAGGAGAGTGAGCTCAACAGAGTATCCATTCTTGTTGTTGTGTTTTCAAGCCAAAGGGTGTCTCTTTCATCATTCAACTTCCTACAGAACTTATGGTTACATAGGTCTTTGAAAAGGGAATTGAAACATGAAGCAAGCCATTCAAGGATCTTCCATGAAACGAAAATGGAGTGGGCACTGGATCATTTGTTTGGTTAATTTGAAATGTTTCCCCTGGTTGGAGCAATCGAAGAAAGGGAAAAAGGCTTCCAATCAATATGAATTGACTGGGTGATGGCAGAGGAGAAGGTGGTTGGCGGCAGAGGGGGCATGGTGGTCGGAGCTAATTATGGAAAGGTGGAGGGAGAGAGGAGAGAACATTTTCATTGAGAGAGGAGAGAGCATTTTTATTGAAGTTCAAGTAGGCATTACATAAGTTCTAGGTCCAATATGAATATTTTTTTCAAGTTCAAGGATTAAAAAATATTTTTTTCAACTTCAAGGATTAAAACATACACCTCAAAAGTTAAAAGTACAAAATAGACATTTCAAAAGCTAATGGTTAGATAAGTATAATGGGTTTTAGAAAACGAAATAAAGAGATCACAGAGATTTAATCTGTGAGAGTTTTACTAAAGTATAATATGTGTCAGACAACGAATCAAAATTCTTTCTGAACTATATATCTTTTAATGATAGTGGACTATCTATAGCTCTACAAAAGTGTAATAAAATAAATAAATAATTAATTAGTTATTTAAAAAAAAGATACTCAACAAAAGTAACGGATACCAATAATACAACCAGTAATACAACTTTAAGACAAAGTCGCATCCTTGCATAAACGAACTTAATCATCAATTTCATCGTGTCCCTTTGTTTATACAATGCCCGCAGATTTTACCAAAGCACAAAAAATGTAGGCCAGTGTCCACACCCTCAGAAAGAATCACAAGAATGTAATAGGAATCGCTAATATAATAAAGTAGTTTCAAGTGAACAATCAGAATCGGGAAGAAGTGTCATAAAGAACATAAAAGAGTAATTACCATACCTCCTCAACAATTCTATAGACTTCAACAATTGAACTTCCATGACGCTGCTGGGGTGATATTGGGTTCCATCGCTGTTGGAACAGGTGATAGAATATGCATCTTACTATTAAGACATTGAAGAGTTGGATAGTAGA
Organism: Benincasa hispida; assembly: GCF_027475165.1. Classification (NCBI taxonomy): domain Eukaryota; kingdom Viridiplantae; phylum Streptophyta; class Magnoliopsida; order Cucurbitales; family Cucurbitaceae; genus Benincasa; species Benincasa hispida. The sequence goes on along the minus strand of NC_143484.1, from coordinate 47,407,615 downwards.
AGAGAAGGAAAAAGATAATCAATAATAAAAAGCAAGCTGTTGGGAAAGAATATAAAATAAACTTATTGAAACCACAAAGATGACATGAGACATCTTTGACTTCTTAACCCTTCTTTTCTATAATGTTTAAAGCACAAGTGGCAATTAATTTTACAGGTCAAAATATCCTTACACGGAAAATTTAGTTCTTCAACATTAAACCTAATTTAATGATTTAGTAAAAATAATTTTTTTAAAAAAATTCCACTTTAGGCCCTCGGTGTCTTTCAAATAAATAAATAAATACTTGTCCCCACCTTTTCTTCTTCCTATTCATTGGTTCAAAAAGCCCAGAAAAGTTCCATAAACAGTATTTTTGCATTTGAACCTAAAAAACTCGATATTTTGGAGAATGGGATTTCTTCTCCTTGATGGTCCATTTTTATAGGTTAGCCTAAAATTTGGCGGATATTTTGGTCATATACTAGCAGCATGTTTAGTTATGTGTCATTTTCAGAAGGGAAGGTTGACAACATTTTTTAGCATACGTTATTTATAAAGATAGGGTTACAAACAAGAAAACTATATAAATTCAGTTTACTTTATTACTAAAATTACTGTGCGCGCAGAACTTGAAAATAAAAGTAAAAAATTATTGCCATGTCAGCTAGCTTAAAATATTAATATATATAAGTATTAAGAAGATAATTTACCTTTTTTTTCCTGTAGCTAATAAACAGCAGAGGCAAGGTTCAATATAACAATTTTTCAAAACCTCAGAATAAAAATATCACATTCTGAAACCTAGGACTAAAGTGAAATTTGATCCAAACTTCAGTGACAAAAGGTACTTCCTAATTATATAATTACTATTTTGAATGTTTACGTTTAGAAATTGGAACTACAGGTATTTATAGGTTTAGACACGGTAAATAGGCTTAGTAACATAATATTGATTGTCCCAAACTCAACCAAAAGTCTAATTTGTCATATATATATATATTCATTATTCTGACTGTTCACACCCAAGTGAAAATAGGCATGATAACATTGTTTTTATTGATTTACTGTGGCCAACTGGCATAACTAACCACTGGAATCACATGAGTACTCCAAAAGATATTACAAAAAAGTGATTGATATAACAGCAAGCGAAACCATACATCAGACATGGGGAAAACCCGATCACTGACTATGACACAGAAAAAGTTCCAAAAAAGCAACTGTGTTTCCTTTTATGGGGCAGTACAAACCAACCACCTATCCAAAGGGAAACACAACTCAACATAATTTTCACCCTGATCAAACAAAATCATACTTTTTTTTTTAAACAGAAACAAGTCTCTTCATTGATATAATGAAATGAGACTATTGCTCGAAGTACAATAATGATATACTATGAACAAAATAAATTGGGAGAACATTAGATGCACCCAGGAATCTCAACTAGGTTGACACCCCCTTGGCATCCTCATCATATCCAAAAGAGCTAATGCAAACTACAGTACAGTACAAATGCAAAACTAATCTGGAAAAATAAAAGCGTGTCAATTTAAACGAAACCATAATTACTTTCTATAGGGAACACGGATAAGAAATCCTTACCAAATTCTTTTATAGGAAACTATTTTATTGATGATATGGAATCAACACAAAAAGGGTGAAAATCCCACCCAAATAAGTTATAAAAAGCTTCTCCAATTGGTTATAAGGGAAGTAAAGCTATAGTTACTGAAAGAAAAAATTTTGCACTAAGAGATCAGTGAGGACTGCCATTTTTTTTTTTTTTTTTGATAAGATACAACTTCATTTTATTGATGAATGAAATATCCAAAGAGTTACAAAAGGGGCCCATAAATGGATGGCTGCCGTTGTTTTCTCAAACAACTTGACAAATTCTGTACTTTCTCTTTCCATGGGATTTCCTTTTAAAAACACATCCATCTGATAAAAGAAATTGAGGGATAAAGAGAGAAGAATTCTCCAATAAACAAAATCACAAATCCAACAGCGTTTAATCTTTGAATTGATACAAATAACAAGATGGCTATCTCGTGAGATTAGTCGAGGTGCGTGTAAGCTGGCCCCAACACTCACAGATATCCAAAAAAAAAAACCCAACCAGATGGCTTTGCAGTATTTTAATATAAAACTTCCAATTTCATTTTCAAGATTTTTTTCTTCCATGCCTGAGACTGTATGCCACTTGTACAAACCTCTACGTCAAAACTCATGACCAAAAAAGTAATCGAGATCAAGTGAAAACAGTCAGGAGCTGATTTATAGAATAATCTTCAAATATTAATCTTAGTTTATTTGATACTTCTCCAGATACAATACAAAACTATATTTGAATATTTATGCAACTGCCCACTTCTTTCTTAAATTTATATAACCAATATTATTCCAACTCCCAAGTCCTGGATGAATGGTAGAAGAGAGAAACATAGATTTAGGAAGTTTACAGAGAAAATAAGTTATGTACTTGCCTCTAGTTGAATAGCTCTTTCCACCCATCCTAAGATCCGTCCAAGTTGTGAGTTGACCCACCGCAGCACCAATGTTCCAGATATAGATTCAATCTAAAAGAGTTATGTAGGTCGATGAGAACAGAGGAACGATATTCATGGGCAGAACCAAGTACTGGGAGACAATAGCAATTTTAAGATTTTATAACTATATATATGTATATACACACACACATATATATAGAAATATCTATATATCTATATGTATGCATGCATGCATGTAAATAATATATAATATTGATTTACAAAGTTTCTGAAAGAATTTGGGGTTGAGTTTTGCTTCCTAAAGAAGATTGATAATTGGATCTTGGAGATGCTTGATGGAAGATTTGTTGGTGGTAGAGGAAATCCCATTTGTGTATAAAAATAAAAACTATATTTAATAGACCTATCTCCTCAGAAAAGTTGACTCGAGAGCAACAAGAGGATTTTTAGAGGGTGGAGTTCTGTGATGGCCTTTTATTTTTTATTATTTTTTTTATATCTGTGAGTATTTGGACAGCTCCGTACCTTGACTAATCTAATAGGACAGCCCACCTGACCTTACAACATTTGGATATCAAGGAAACCCGTAGGATATTAAATCCTAGGTAGGTGGCCACCATAGATTGAACTCATGACCCTTTATCCCTTTGGCCTTTTTTTTTATGTTCCCATTACCACTATGTCAACCCATGATGATTGGTCCTTTGTTTCTGATTGTGAATAGTTGGAGCCTTTCCGTGTTTGTTTTAGGCTGATTTTTGTATTGCCAGGTTGTGTATCCTTTTATTCTTTACGGAAGTATTCTATTTCATTATGTATTTTATTCTTTACGGAAGTATTCTATTTCATTATATATATACATACATATACATATTCACACGCACGAAAACATATAAGCATAATCAGATTATACTTGAGGACTGAAGCTCATCGAGAGAAAATTTCACTTCATCATAAATAAATAAAATAGCACTCCCAAATTGAATGCACATTACCATACTCCGTAATGCATCTATTATCCAAAAGAAAGCAATGTCAAAGGTTTCACGTCCTGTTTATGTGGTGGGCCTCAATAAAACATCGGTAGAAGATCTTTTTCTAATAAAATTATAATAAAACCCTACAATTGAAATTAATAGTGAAAGTAGTGGAGTTACAAAACAATTTTTGTTGAACACTCCAATGTGGCCGGTGGACTGTATAAGATCACATAAAAGCTCTTAAGAATTTGTCTTATCTGTGAAACATTGGGAACAGATTTTTTCTTGCCAATTTTGATAAAGTTGATAGGAGTTCAGTTCACTGCTAATGATCCCTTCAATCCCCAACTAATAAGTAATAAGAACAATTGATATCTAATTGATGGGCAACACCATACCATGATTCAATAGCAAGCGTTGAAATCTTTTTAGAAAATGAAGTATTAAATTTAAATTTCCCTACTTATAAACCAAGAACCCACATCTTATTATTAACATTGCCTCACCATTAAGAAGCACAGACACAGATATAGATACGATACGATACGGCGATATGCTAATTTCTAAAAAACTAAGATACGGATACGTTGAAGATACGTATTATATATATATATAATGTCTAATTAATTGCCATAATATATATTTTAAGTTAGATTATAATAGATTCAAGAAGAGAGTGAAAACTTGAAAAAAATCCAGTAACGTCGAGTGATTGTTGAGTGACTAGAGTAGACGGTGCGAAAGAAGTAGAAGATGAAGATTGAATAATGAAGTTGAGGATGAAGGAGGTGTGAATCATGATTTAAATAGTGAGAGAGAATGGAAGAATGATTATTTAATTACGTTTCGGGTTTTTTTTTTATTTTTTTATGTTTTATCATTTTTAATTTATTTTGTTTTGGATTGCTCAATTTAAGTGGACTTTTATGTTTGGAAGTAATTTTAAAATGGTTGAAATCACTTTTGTCATTTTCAAAATCACCGTGAAACATGCTTAATTCTTCAAAATTAATTTTGATGATATGAAAATTGCATTTAAAAGTGTAAAATTGGAAATTAAATTAATTTTGAGTAATTAAAATTGTGTTTTCGAGTGATTTTAAAAATGAAAAAAAATGATTTTTGATGATTTTTAAAATCACTCCTAAATATGTACTAAAATAAAATGGGTTGTAGGTTGGGTTTTTTAAATGGTTGGGCTTAAATTTGAAACAAAAAATTGACCCACGTATCCTCTTCACGTATCTAGAAGCAGATACGCGTATCTGAAAATTAAAAATAAAAATAAAAAAAATCAGATATTTCAAATCACGTATCTAGACGTATCCGTATCATATCCGTGTCTGATACTGATTCTTTGCACAATTAGAAGTATCTGTGCTTTCTAGCCTCAACATATCTTATATCTATAATCTTTTCTCCCGAGGCAGAAATTGTGCCCTTTGATTATTTCGAAAGAAATTTTACCCACTTACAAAGGAATGGAAAAGAGATATTTTTTCTTTACAACACAAAGGAAAATGCTAGGCAGATCGCGACTAGATGATGTCTAACCTGGTATAGAGCAAGTTTTCTGATGTGAATCTCAGCACCCAATTCTTCACATGCGGATGTGATAAGGGTTAATATATACTCCTCAAGGCTATTGGCTGCCGGAAACACAGAGACAACATCCTCGGTCAGATGTTCAACTCCATCAAGGAAGGGCTTCTACAGGTTTCCAATGAACTTTAGATTTCAGAAGAATACCCCACTGCTCTATGGATTAAAGAGACAGAAATTATGAATGTAACTTGCATTCCCAACAATGGCTACTAGCTTACCAGTTTGTGACCATAAAGTTTATGGAGAAGTGATGCTGAAACGATAGTTGCTTGAGCATCCCTTTGAGATAAGATTGGTATGAAAAGAGATGAATCCCTCTTTAGAAGCTTTTTTGTTTCTTCAGCAAGCAACGCTAGAGAATGTTCATGATTTGTCTCAGATTTATCCACACAATTCAAAACCTGCAGGACAGAACAACTAGTAGTACCACAAATAACATTCAATGCAGGGAAATGAAGTTTGTCAAAAGTTTGCAACTTTTTTTAAAAAAAGGAAACTAGTCGCTTCATTGAAATATTTTTTTTTTAATAAAAACAACTTTCATTGAGAAAATATTAAAAAAAAAAATACACGGACAAACAAAAAACCAATCCCCCAGAAAAAGGGACTCCAACTATACAAAATAATGTCCAAGGGACAATTACAAAAAGTCTTCGAAATCGAACCCCAATGAGAAACATGGAAACGGACAAGAGACCAAATTGAAATAATGAATTGAGACTAATGCTCAAATAATAAGCCAAAGGATCAGCAAATGCACTCGGACATCTCAACTAGGTTGACACCCCCTTAGAACTCTCATCATATCCAAAACAATAAAACAAGTTATAGATGGTTGAGTAGTTAATCTCAAATTATTAACCAAAAACTTGCAAACGTCCTGATAAGCTTTTACTAAAAGAGATGGGGGAAGATATGAACTTCTACTCATGTGATAAAGTATATGTGGGTGATGGAAAAGAGTGAAATAACTCTCTTGATTCTGTTGACCAACTGGAATCCTTTGTGTATCTCAATGGCTATTTGTACATCTTTTTCTTCTCTTTGGAATAGTAACAAATTTCATCGATGAATAAAATAAAAGGAACTTAAGAGGCTCCCAACACTTAAAAGTGAATTACAAGAAAGCTCGCCAATTGAAGATCATAGGAGAAAGACTGATCTCTAAAAGGGTGTTTACGCTTACACCAATAAAGGCATGAAATACAATCAAATTCAAAAAAACAATCAAAGGTTGCGAAAGTATTCCTGGAGATTTGCGCATTCCTCTCACACACCAAAGATACCAGTGACTATTTGTTATCTCTCCTCTTGATGAAACTCAGTTTCTTTTCATCATGATGATTTTGAGATCAGGCCAGGATGTTTACTTCTTTCTAGTGCTCTCTTCACGTTGGCTATCATAATTATATTTTGAAAATCATATTTATGCTCATGCATAATGAATTTGTTAGTTTCCCATCAACGGCAGGTGATTATGTAGATCTTTTAGGCATAGTTGTGTAAATTGCTCTGTATAGAATTCCTGACTTGTAATCAGTTATTAAATTCTATAACATTTTGCCGGTGTGTTCCTTTCAATTCCCTTCCCAGAGTCCAAACTTTATTTGGTAAGAAAGGACAAAGTGAAAACCTATTGCACTCCAAGTTGAAGTCTAGGGGCGCAATGCTACAAGTTAATTCATATTATTCTAACCTTTTCAAAAATATTAGTTCACAAGCCAGAAGTCAACAAATCATACCACAATCTCCATAACATACGTCCATCCATCACCCATCAGCCAGAAAATAAAGCACAAATAATGTTTTCACTTACCCTGGAGAATGCATTCTTAAGGGATGATGATATGTAGAATTCAATCTGCTCTTTATCTGTTCTCGACATTGATTTTGCTGCCTGTAATGTGTATAAGAAATAAAATTTTAACATTTCATACATCTGAAGCACGGGAAAAAGAAATAGAAATGGGAAAATAAATTCAGTGGATGAATATTGTCAAAGAAGGCATTATTAACATCTGGACAACTTTTTTTTCTTTTTTCATGTGAGACTACAAGTCATGCCATACTTATTTTAGAAGGGTAAAAATGGAACTGTAGGATTAAAGTCGGTTAAGAAGAAGATAGAACTTCAAAATGTAAGTGCCGCGAGTACTGGGTGAACATCATTTTCGGGAAGTTTCTGTTGGATAAAAGTATCATCTCAAAGACAGCAATTCCTCTAGGTTCAAGAGCTTACTTGTAGCAGAGGATAGTTCCTAAATTAAATAATATACTACAGTTTTTTAGCCTGTGTGAGAGAAGAACCCATCACTGAAAATATTTGGAGCGTCCACCTCCTAATAAAAACATTGACGTACAGTTTCAGATTCTTCCAAAAGCAGCCTCCTGGCAAGCATTGCAACGGTGACAATATTCCCCATCTTTCTTGGATCCTGCAAGGTGCATAAGAAATATTACAATATTGGATACCAATCTATAGATGTTGCACAACAGAACTTAATATTTAGTGTTAAATGATATATAATTAAAATTATCTTTATCCACCAGCTTAAGCTTTTAGGTCAATCGGTGATTTAAGATTTTATTTTATTCTCATTACAATTCTTTCCTTTTATGTAATGAGCCTATCTCCTATATAAGAAGGCCATGTATCTTACCATCGAATTATTGGAATAAAAAACTATTCTACTCCATTCAAATATTCTAGATGGTATCAAAGTCAGGTTGGTTCAAGATGTCCTATGTTCAAACCCCTGTAATGTTTCCTCCCCAATTTATATTGACTTCCACTTGTTGGGTCATTTTTCATATTTCGAACTCACAAGTGAGGGGGACTATTAGATGATATATAATTTGTCTTTACCCACTAACTTAAGCTTTTGGGTCAACCAGTGATTTAAGATTTTGAAATATTGAAAACAATAAGGAAAAAAGAGAGAGAAACTAAGGCATACATGAAAAGAATCTGACACCTACACATTACGAAAAGCAAAACAGACATGCCAAAGGAGGAAGAAGAGAAGTAGGGAGAGAAAGAGAGAGATTGATTACTACTCAACCTTGAAAAACACCCCAAACGTGCACACTCCAAGAAAAAAAATTGTAAAAGAAACATTTCATTGATAAATGAAATCAAGGGAGAATCTCAAGCACCAAAAGATGATTACAAAAGAAAGCATCTTTATTGGACTAAGAAAGATAAGCTATAATGAATGAAAGGGTGTTTAATTTTGCACCAAGAAAAAGCAGCAGACAGAACCAACTTCATAAAACTATTTGAGGAAAAAGTGTCCTGGAAAAGCCTTCGATTTCTTTCACCCCACAAACTCCAAAAAAAAATCTCAGTAGAGCCAACCAAATTGTCTTCTTAGAACCACCAAAAGGATGACCCACTAATAAAGAAGCCGGAATATCATAAATGTTATTTGGGCAAGTGAAGGACCAACCAAAGGCCTGCAAACCAACATCCCAAAAGCTAGTAGCAAAGGGACAGTGCAAGAACAAATGAGCAGGAGATTCAGCGTGTCGGTGACACATGTGACACCAAGAAGGAGAAATAGCTACGACATACGATACTGCAGACAATCAACAGTATTAATGGCACCCAAGTTAAGTTCCGAAATAAAGATCTTAATCTTTTTAGGATAATGATCTTTCCAGATCACAAAGTAAAAATCCAACAAAATAGGATCCACCGTGCCCACCAAATCAGTCACAAGGGATTTAACTATGTCGAAAAACAGCTTGTAACCATAGGGGTATTTTAGTAATTGTATGTACCCTAGGGCTTCCCACTAGTCTATTTATTTGGCCTATTCTCTTGTACTTTGTGTATCAGAATTAATAATAAAAATCAGTGTCTATCGTGGTTTTTCACCCTGTACTAGGGTTTCCACGTAACTGTGTTGTTATTCTCTTCCCTACTCTTTTATTTTTAACATGGTATCAGAGCCCGACGACGAAACCCTAGCCGTTATGGGAGAGAATCAAGCACAGTCATCTTCTGCTGTTGGAACTTCGATTTTTGACATGAAGACAGCTATTCGAGCAGTCGTAAAAGATTGTTTTCAAGCAACCTTGCCAGAGTTACTTTTGGTCATCCAACAGCAGTCAACGGAGAGCCGCCGTCCGTGGGAGCAGCCGCATCAGACAGATCTAATCGGTCCAGGTTACAGGGTGCTGCCTTCCGTGCCGTTGGAGTTCGCCGCGAGTCACAGACGTCCGCCCCAGTTGTAGTCGCGCCAGTCTGCCGGTACGCTTCAGGTCCGATCGACCTCCAAAGGTCTGCCTCGAACGCGAACGCGACTGGTCTACTTCCGCCAGCGAACGCGAACCCGACCGGACGATTCCAGATGACCACCAGACGAGCGAGTCCAAACGGGTCTTCGACGGATGGACAGGTATGTTTTCGGTCAATTCAAACCGTGGGTCGCCGCCAGCCGCACCGGTTGCGCTAGATTTGTTTGATCTACGAGGAGTCGCGCCGAACACGGTAGATCCGTCCACGCCTGGCCCTAGTTCATTCGACCAACAACAATCCGACGACCACCTTCAGCCGTTGACCCCCCTCCAGCCGGTGATCTCCTTCCAGCCGTTGTGGCTGCCCCGTTTCCAACCAGTTGTGGCTCGACCCAATACCCAGATGAAAACCTGGTAAATTCTTTCCCTATTTTACCTACTACAAATATCCTGCCTGGGTTTCCCTCAGTTGACAGTATGACCGGCCTGAGTATGGTTGGAATCAGTACCATCGCCCAGTCAGGCAATATACAGTCTTTCGGTCTTATTAGTGTAAACGGTAAAAAACCTTGGATTGTTGACTCAGGGGCGATGGATCATCTTACTGGTACCTCTGATCAGTTTCTCTCATATTATCAAAGTGCTAGTAACGAACGAATTAGGATTGTAGATGGGTCGTTCGCACCTGTTGCAGGAAAAAGGGGATTTATCTCCGTTTGAGGGTTTGGTTTTGCGGGACGTTTTGCATGTTCCTAAAATTTCATATAATTTGTTATCCATCAATAAGATTATAAGAGATCTGAATTATCAGGCAGTTTTTTCACCCTATTCTGTTTTATTTCAGGATCTAAGCTCGATGATGATGATTGACACTGCCCGGCACGATGGGGGGCTCTACTTCCTAACTAATGATGCTTCCTCTAGGAATGATTATAGGACTAGCCTTGTCTCCTTAAATTTTTCTAACTCTGAGAATGATTTTCTATTATGGCATTATCACTTAGGGCATCCAAACTTTCAGTACATGAAATACTTATTGCCACAATTATTTCACAATATTAATGTGTCATCTTTAAAGTGTAAAGTGTGTATTCGTGCCAAACAGAGTTGTGTCTCCTTCCACTCCCAGCCCTATAAACCATCCAAACCCTTCACCTTAGTCCACAGTGATATTTGGGGTCCCTCACCAACCACAACCTCTACAGGGAAACGCTAGTTTGTCACCTTTATAGACGACCACACTCGGCTTACTTGGGTCTTTCTTCTCACTGATAAGTCCGAGGTGTTATCTGTATTCCAATAATTTTATGCCACTGTGGAAACCCAGTTTAATGCCAGGATTGGTATTTTGAGAAGTGACAATGGGCAGGAATTCTTTAACGCTCCCTTCCAGGAATTTCTTGCATCCAAAGGGATTATCCACCAGAATTCGTGTGCCTACACTCCCCAACAAAATGGGGTAGCCGAGAGGAAAAATCGTCATTTGGTGGAAGTTGCCAAGTCCTTAATGACATCACTCCCGCCTTACCTATGGGGTGATGCCATCCTTACTGCTGCTCACTTAATCAATCGAATGCCTTCCCGAGTCCTCAATTTTCAAAACCCATTAGACTGATTGAAAGAGTCCTACCCTACGACTCGTTTAGTCTCCGATGTACCACTTCGTGTTTTTGGCTGTGTTGCCTTTGTTTACTTCCATGGTCCAAGTTTGGAAGGCTGCTGTTATGGAGGAGATGAGAGCCCTGGAGAAAAATGGAACGTGGGACCAGGTGATCCTACCTAAAGGACACAAGATAGTTGGGTGCAAATGGGTTTTCACTATAAAGTACAAGTCAGATGGGACTGTTGATCGGTACAAGGCCAGGTTAGTTGCCAAAGGATTTACTCAAACCTTTGGGGTAGATTACTTCGAGACATTCTCTCCCATAGCTAAACTCAATACTATCCGAGTATTGCTATCAGTTGCAGTTAACAAAGATTGGCCTCTGCATCAACTGGATGTAAAGAATGCCTTTCTCAATGGAGAACTTGAGGAGGAAGTCTACATGAATCCTCCTCCCGGATTTGAAGATCAGTTCAAACAGCGAGTCTGCCGGCTGAGAAAGTCGCTATATGGGTTGAAACAGTCTCCAAGAATCTGGTTTGACAAATTTGCCACCTTTGTCAAAGGACAAGGGTATACCCAAAGGCACTCAGATCACACACTTTTTACAAAGAAGTCAACTTCAGGAAAGGTAGCAGTTCTCATTGTGTACGTTGATGATATTGTGCTCTCCGGTGATGATGATGATGAAATTGTAAAACTCAAAGCAAAGATGGCCAAAGAGTTTGAAATTAAAGACCTTGGAAAGTTAAGATACTTTCTCGGAATGGAAGTAGCTCGGTCTAGGGACGGAATCTCAGTGTCCCAACGGAAATACACGATTGATCTTCTAACGGAAACAGGAATGACTGGGTGAAAACCTGCTGACACCCCAGTTGAATATAATTCAAAGCTCAACAATACTAGTAACAATGTTCCGGTCAATAAAGAGAGGTATCAGCGATTAGTTGGGAAATTGATATACTTATCTCATACGAGACCTGATATTTCATATGCAGTGAGTGTCGTCAGTCAGTTTATGCAGGCTCCTTGTGAAGAACACATGACAGTCGTTGAACGTATCTTACGATATCTGAAAGATACACTAGGTAAGGGGTTAATGTTCAAAAAGTCTGATAAACGCTGCATTGAAGCCTACACTGATTCTGATTGGGCAGGGTTTATTGTTGATAGAAAATCAACATCAGGATATTGCACATTTGTTTGGGGTAATCTTGTGACCTGGAGGAGCAAGAAACAGGGAGTTGTGGCCAGAAGTAGTGCAGAAGCTGAGTACCGGGCCATGAGTTTAGGAATATGTGAAGAAATCTGGTTGATGAAAGTGTTGTCAGATCTTCATCAAGACAATGAGCTCCCAATAAAACTGTTTTGTGACAATAAGGCAATAATAAGTATTGCAAATAACTCTATTCAGCATGACAGAACAAAACATGTTGAGATCAACCGACACTTCATCAAGGAAAGACTTGACAACGGAAGTATATGCATCCCTTATATTCCCTCAAATAAGCAAGTTACAGATGTGCTCACAAAAGGGTTACTAAGACAAAGCTTTGATTACTGTGTCAGCAAGTTGGGCCTTATTGATATTTATGCCCCAACTTGAGGGGGAGTGTCGAAAAACAGCTTGTAACCCTAGGGGTATTTTAGTAATTGTGTGTACCCTAGGGCTTCCCACTAGTCTATTTATTTGGTCTATTCTCTTGTACTTTGTGTATCAGAATTAATAATAAAAATCAGTGTCTATCGTGGTTTTCTCCCTGTACTAGGGTTTCCACGTAATTGTGTTGTTATTCTCTTCCCTACTCTTTTATTTTTAACAAACTGTAAAAACCAAGGAGGGATCAAGAGGCCAAAACCATGAATTAGAACAAGATCGTAGTCTAACAAAGGCCAGGTGATGAGATAAGGATGCCCAATCAGAAATCTCCAACTCAGTGAGATTACGACGTAATTGCAAATCCCATGCTTGTGAGGAGGGAATCCAAACAGTAGCCACAATAGCAGCCTGATGGAGAGCAAAACGATGAAGTCAAGGATAACCTGCAGATAGAATACCACAGCTAAGGCCGGAGTCATTCCAAAAAGAAGTAGTAACACCATCACCAAGCTGACAACGGATATGGTCAGAAACCAAAATAATGTACTGACAAACAAATCTCCAAGGAGCTTTGGATGAAACTCAGTGGAAAAGGAAGGCCAAGTGCAGTCAGAATAATAATGCTTAGCCATGATCAGTGTCTCCATAACGCATCTCTTTCAGTTAAAAACCGCCAAGTCCACGAGAAGAGTTGAATTACGACTTTTGAAATTATCAATACCAAAGTCACCCAAAAGTTGAGGACATTGTGAAATCTCCCAATTCACGTTATGTATGGCACCATCACCTCTGGAACCTTCCCAAAAGAAATCCCGAACCAACTTGTCCAGACAATTAATAACAGAAGTTGGAGCCCTCAACAATGACAAGTAATAGGTAGGACGACTAGAAAAAGTTGCCTAAATAAGGGTATGACGACCCCCTTTAGAAATAAAAGCATACTTCCAATTATGAAGTTTATGTTGAAATTTCTCTATCACCGACTGCCAAAAGCTAACAGAATTAGAATTTCCTACCAAGGGCAAACCCAAGTAAGACATTGGCCAAAAACCCCTTTTGCAACCAAAAGAACTCAACAACCAATCAAAATCAAATTCAAGTACATGAATCCTAAGGAGCTCACTCTTGTTGATTTTAAGCCCTGATGCACATTCAAAGATACGTAAAATGTCAAAAAGGTTCTGTAATGCATGATGCTCAGCGATAGAGAACAACAATGTATCATCAGCAAATTGTAAGTAGTTCAAAGAAAAGGTCGAATTCCCAATAGGGTGTGCAATAGTAAGACCCAAAGAGAAACTGTCGTCCAAAAGACAACTGAGGCAATCAACAACTAAAATAAATAGGAAAGGGGAAAGTGGATCACCCTGCCTGATACCCCGGGTTGGAATAATCTTTTCCACGAGGACGACCATTAATAATAATGAAGTAGTTGGCACTAGTGATGCATTCTCGGATCCAAGAGCGCCAAAGACAACCAAACCCCTTAGCTTGAAGCAGAGAGTCAAGAAAGTCCCAATCGACTGTATCAAAAGCTATCTCTAAATCAAGCTTATGTACCACCCCTGCTTTCTTAGAGAAAGACCAATCATCAATGAGCTCATTAGCAATCAAGGAAACATCAAGAATCTGTCTGTTAGCCACAAAAGCAAGTTGTTTTGAAGCAATAATATCGGGAAAGACCATCTTCAGACGGTTTGAAAGAACACGAGCAATAAACTTGTATCCACACGGAATAAGGCTAATCGATCGATAATTCGAAACTTATTTAGAGTCAACTTTCTAAGGAATAAGGCAAATGTACGTCTCATTCAATTTAGCATTAATAACTCTAGAGGTAAAAAAAAATCCTGAATCAAAAGCATCATATCAAATTTAATAGTGGACCAAAAGTACTTGAAAAACGTTGTAGTGAAACCATCAGGACCAAGATATTTGCTAGTGCCAAGAGCAAAGACTGCTAAAAAGACCTCTTCAATAAAAGGGCATTCTAGATTCGCCTAGGAAGAAGAAATAGGACTTCAATTCAAATTTGTTGGAAGAAAGCATTAACCTCCATCTTTAGTAAATAAGGTCGAATAGAAATCCAAAAATTCAATCTCAATGTCCTGTGCAATTAGAAGGCTAGTACCATTACTGTAAAGGATTTCAGTAATCAAGCTCTTATGACGGTGAGCAGCAAAAATTCTGTGAAAAAAACGAGTGTTTTCGTCCCCCTCAATAAGCCTCTTAAGCTTACAACGTTATTGCCAATTAATATGTTCTTGTACTGTCAAATTTTCAATCTATTCGCAAAGCAAACGACGACCAATGGTCTAATCCTCACTGAGAGGGCCCATATCTGCCAAATCATCTAACTGAGAAAGTTGTCACTAGAGAGGACAATTTGGAAGCCTCCAGACGATGAGTATTATTCTAATTGCAAATAATAGATTTCAAACTTTGTAGTTTCTTCATTAATCCATGACCAGGCCAATCAGTAATAGGGTGAAGAGCCCACCAATCTTCCACAAGAGGACGAAAAGAAGGAACTTGCAACCATGAATTCTCAAATCGGATTGGGAAGGGGCCTCAAACAACATTGCCAGAGGAGAGCGCCAAAGGAAAATGACCAGATGTAGTTTGGTCCAAACGTTTAAGAGAAACTAACCTAAATTTTCGAAGGCAGTTTTCTGTAAGGAGGAAACGGTTCAATAAAGACAGATATTGAGTAGGACTAGAGCTGGACCAAGTGTAACATCCATTCCCCAATGGGATATCACATAATTGATAACCAGAGATCCATTGATTAAAGGCATGCATGCTGGAAAAAATGTTTTTGTCATGAGATTTCTCCCAAGACAATCTAGTGACATTTAAATCGCCCCCAATAACCCAAGAATCACCTCCCAGACCAGCCAAGGCATCAAGTTCTTGCAATAATCAACTCTGAAAACATTATTAGATGGACCAGACTACCGTGAGCCAGAAAGAGAAACCATGTACCAGAAAAACATGTATAGATACAGAAAATGACTCTAGATAACCTCATGAATAGAAGAATCAGGTTCACTCCAAAGAATAAGAATACCTCTGATGTGTCGATGGCATCCAGTGCAGTCCAACCAATAAAGGACGAGCTCCAAATAGATTTAATAAAAAAAGAGTCAACTGATGTCAATTTCATTTCCTAGAGGAGGACAATACCGGGGTTGTGTTGCTGGATTAACCTTTTAACCATAGCACGTTTCTTCTAGGAGTTGAGACGACAAACATTCCATGTTAAGAACTTCACTGGGTATCGGAAACACCCTCCCTAATAGCCAACGTGGCTGATTTGTCATAATAAACTAATGTATATAAGCCTTGGAGCTCTCTCTCTGTAACTTTGGTTTCTTTCCCGTAGTGGATAAAGGTTTCTTGAATTTAGTTGGAGGCGGGAGAGATGGGATGGCCATAACACAAAGACCCATGACTTGATAAAAGGGAGGCCAAAATCCCAAAGGCTAAAAGGGAGAAGGGGAGATGGATGTGGCTGGCTACGAATAGGAGGAGGGGAGTAAGGGTTTGATGGTGCAATGGGTTGTGCGGAGGGGTTGAAACCAATAGTTGGAGATGTTGGCAGAATGTGGTCGGCAGGTGTGTAGGTTGGGCTTAAGTCAAAAGGAAGGGAAGGGAGAGTGCATAAACGAAGATGATTAGATTCATCAGGTTGATCGCCAAAGATAGCCAAGTCAAGTGGGTGAGTTGTAAATTTGGCAACTTTGGTAGGGCTAGAAAGGTAACCTTCGGTAACGGAGGCAGCAAAAGGAATGTTTGTGAGAGAGGACGAGGTCGAAAATTTGTTTCCAACGTAGAGGGAAAAGTAACAGAGGAGAGAGAGGGTTGGGAAAAGGAAGGGGATATATACTTATTGGGCTAGGGTTACTAGTTTGGAAGCTGAAGGAGGTGGAAGGCTCAGTATGTGGGGCTACTGTTTGACTTGGCAAAAAGGGTTGGTCCACAGATTTATTTGGCAATAATGGAGGGTCCACAGGTTTGTTTGGCAAATTTGGGTGGTCTACGGAATTAATTGGCAAAATTAAGTGGTCCACAAGTTGATTTGGCAAATTAGGTGGGTTTAATTGCTTCATTAATGCAGGAGAATTGGCCAAAGGCGCTTGAGAAGGAGAGAGAAGAATTAGCCAATTTGATTGAATTAATTTTGGGAGATTTTCCTTCTTCATTCAAACAAGAATCAAGGAAAATTTTATTCTTAGCATCGTCGACATCAATGCTTCTTTCCAACGGCATATTTTAATCTTTCTGACGACCATGGATTCTGACAACCAAAGCTTGTATGCGAACTGTGATATTTATGCCGGTCAGCTCTAATGGAGATGGATCTCGTGTGGAATAAAACCCAGAGCATTTTCTTTAACTTTCAAAAGCGCAAAAGTAAGATTTAATCCTTTCTCTGTTTTGTTGGAGATTTAATCCTCTCTCTGTCCAAAGAATAAGATTAAAAACATCAATCCAACCACCGGTTGTAGCCACCATTTCCTGCTTGAAGGAGGTGGGCCTAGAAGGTGAGAGGAATTTGAGCTAAAGCTGACCTATATTAGTCCATTCGGTGTGTTGACTTGCTAACTTTGTACCATAAACATGTAGCAAAGCTTTATCATCAGAGAGAGGGTTAGTGGTGCAGCAAACTGAGAAAGTGTTAGGTACTTAAGCACCTTGGAGAACCACACCCCAAAACTAGCTATTGGGATGGGAGAGCCAAGCCACTTAAGTACCACATTGGTCATCTCATTTTTTTTTTAAAAGGAAACAATTCATTAAAATAAGAGAAATGTGAGCAAAAGCCCAAAGTACAAGAGGGTTATACAATGAGCGGAATAACAACCGAAGACCAAACGAATCAGCAAGTGCACCCAGACATCTCAACTAGGTTGACACCCCCTTAGCGCCCTCATCACATCCAAAAACAAACTAAAACTAGCTATAAACATAAGAATAGCACAAAACATTACACTCCCCCAAAATGAACAAACACAAGGACAAAAAAACAGAAACATACAATCTGAAAAATCAAAGAAAACCATAGACTACAAAAGAAGCTAAAAACCATCGCTTGAAAGGGAGGCAAACACTCTCCAGTTGAGATTGAATTCTAATAAACTGTAGCTATTAAAATGCTTGGAGAGGATACACCAAGAAGAGGCAAGCCGTCAGGCGGATTCAAAGCGATCTTGGCAAACAAGAGCCTTATCATAAAACACCCTTTGATTTCTTTCAAACCAAAGGTCTGCCAAAAGAGCCTTGACTGCATTAAGCCACAGTATATGGCTGGATTTGTGGAGATTTGTTCCAACTAAAAGCTGCAGCAAGTTTCCATTGAAATCATTGCTCATAACCCAAGAATAGTTGAAGAAGGACAGCAACTTCTCCCAACACCAAGCTGAATAGGAACACGCAAAGAAAAGGTGGAGGGAGTCTTCAAACGAATGTAGGTACAAAGGGCATATCGATGGAGAAATATAGATGGTTGCCAACTTCCTTTGCAAAACCGAAGCTACATTCAGCTGTCCAAAAAGCATTATCCAGACTAGAATATTAATCCTTCGCGGGCTACAAGTCTTCCACAAGGCCGAGTAAAGAGATTTTTCCAAAGGGGAGGAGAGGGAAAGGTGTAATTTAAGGGAATTGACCATGAAGAGACCCGAGGCTGAAATGGACCACTTCCTTTTATCAAAATCCTCCGAAACTCTTCTTGATGCAAGAACCCCAAGCAGCTCTTGAAAAGAAAACATCTCCTCATCTTTAAGCAAACGATGAAAGGTGATTGACCAAGCGGCCAATCTGCTGTCCCAATGTTCAGCAACCGAACCATTTGGAAACAAGGTGATTCTGAAGAGACTTGAAAATAAGGTACTGAAAGGGGTCACTCCTTCCCAAGGGTCTAACCAAAATGCAATCATGCTGCCATTTCCAAGTTTGAAAGTAGCCAACGGCTCAACTTTTAACCAAGACTTCGAAATACTGATCCACGGGCTTCTCAAACTTCTGCCCCCTTTACCTGCCGTGTGCCAATTAAAAGAATCTGAGCCATGAATGCTTTTGATAACTTGGCCCCAAAGAGAGCCTTCCTCTTTAAAAAAACTCCAGCCCCATTTAGCAAGGAGTGTTGAATTCATAATTTTGAATCCACCAAGGCCGAAGCCTCCATCTGTCAAAGGTTTTTGCACCAAAGCCCACTTCACCAAGTGATTTAACTTGCTGCCATTGTGTCCTTCCCAAAAGAAATTCCTTATAATCCTCTCCAATTTTGATGCAACTCCATCCGGCAATAGGAAGATGGACATAAAATGAGTTGGGAGGTTAGACAATACTGATTTGCATAAAGTGACTCTACCTCCTCTTGATAGGTTGAAACGTTTCCATTTGTCCAATTTAATTTGAAAATTGTCCAAAACCGATTGCCAAAAAGACAAATTTTTCGAGTACCCACCTAAAGGCAGTCCAAGGTATAGGAATGGAAGGTGATCAGCCTTACAATTCAATGAAGCAGCAGTGGAAATCAGCTCATTTTCGCCCACATTTATACCATAAAGGGCTGATTTATCCCAATTTACTTTCTATCCCGAACACCATTCAAAAAACTCCACCGTTTGCTTAAGTTTTGCAAGCATGTTGCTGTCATATTTACAAAATAATAGAGTATCATCTACAAATTTGGAGGATGGAAATGTGAATTTTATCTTTGCCAACCACAAAACCTTCATAAAGACCGGCTTGAATAATCTTGTTCACCAAAGCACTTAAAACTTTACTAACAAGAAGAAAAAGGAAAGGTGAGAGGGGATCACCTTGCCTAACACCTCTTGTGGCAGCCACCCTTCCCCTTGGCCTACCATTGATGAAGACTGAAAACATTAGATTTTTAACGCAGCCCATAATCCAATCTATCCATTTCTGACCGAAGTTTTTGCTTCTCAACACCTTTTCTAGAAATTCCCAATCAATATGGTCGAAAGCTTTTTCCAAGTCAAGCTTGAGAATCCACCCCTTCTTCTTTTTCACTCTATATTCCTCCACAACTTCGTTAGCAATAAGAATGGGGTCTAAAATTTGTCTTCCTTCAATAAAGGCACTTTGGGAAGAAGCTATAATGCTAGGCATAACCAATTTTAATCTTTCAGCCAGCAACTTTGCAATGACCTTATATAACACTATAGTTAAACTAATTGGCCTGTAATCACTAACCTTGACTACTATTTTCTTCTTTTGAATAAGACAGATGAAGTTTTCTTTTATACACACATTAAGCTTACCATTCTTATAGAAATCTTCAAAGGTGGATTGCAGACTGCCCTTGATCAGGTTCCAAAATTTCAACAAAAACTCCATAGTGAATCCATCGGGTCCAGGTGCTTTGCATTTTCCAAGTTTCCTTACAGTTGCCTTAATTTCTTCGGGTGAGAACTTGGCTTGTAGGCATAAATTCTGATTTGAGTTGATGCATGGCCATTCTAGGTTCAAAGGAATATGCCGCATCCCCGAGGATTTAAGGAAGATACTACTGTAAAAATTCAGGATTAAGCGTTCAATCTCTCTAAAAGATTTCGTTGGCACCCCTTGATCATCTATTAGTTCAGATATAAAGTTTCTTCTCTTCTTTGCAGCTAAGAATTTATGAAAAAAACTTGTGTTTTCATTTCCCAATTTGAGCCAATTCAACTTACTTTTCTGAATTAGATGTACTTCCTCCAGTCTATAAAGAGACATTAAATCTGACTTCAAAGTAGATCTAAGCGCCAATTCATTACTAGAAAGGGTAGAGCAATCCGCAAGAGCATCCCATTTTTCAATTTCTTTTAACAGCCCCTCTTCTTTCCTTCTTTGATCTTCTTGGAATTCCGAATGCCACTCCTTTACTGCTGTCTTTACCTTTTTCAGCTTCTGATTAAGGGCAAAACCTGCCCAACCTTGAACATTACTGCTTAACCAAACTGTTTCAATAAGTTTGACACACTCCTTATTGAGCAGCCAGCTGTTACAAAATCTAAAAGGGGAAGGACCCCAGCTGAAAGACTCTGCTTCTAGCAAAATTGAAAAGTGATCTGAGAAGGATCTAACTTGCCTATTAGCTCTAGAATTTTCAAGCAGCTCATCTCATGCTTTAGACATGAAAAAGCAATCTAATAGAGAACTTGAAGCTGAAACACCTTCCCTAGACCAAGTAAAACTGTCATTTCCCAACCAGACCTCCAATAGATTGGCTTGGTCTATGAAGTTGTTAAATTTCCTCATTCCTTTAGTGCTTCTGCCCATAGGAAATCTTTCATGCGCCCATCTTGTAATATTGAAGTCTCTCCCAATACACCAAGCTTCTACACAATAATATGAAAAAGATAGAAGTTCTGGCCAAACGAATTTTCTTTCTTTCTCCCAATACACCAAGCTTCTACACAATAATATGAAAGAGATAGAAGTTCTGGCCAAACGAATTTTCTTTCTTTGTAATCATTTGGTCCATAAACATTAGTGATCCAGCAAGTCTTTTTACAAGCAGTGATGCATTTTACTGATAACGAATACCCTCCTTTCAATGTTTCAACCACAGAGATCAAACTCATATCCCATAATGTCAGTAAATCACCTGAATTGCCATATGATTCCACAAATTCCCATCCTATTTCTTTGGAACTCCAAAGGGATTTGATGAATCTTACTTCAAAGCTATCTTTCTTTGATTCTAGAATTAGAACTACTGTTGGTTTATGTTTCTTTAGAAAACGCTTGAGAGCTAACCTTTTATTAACATCTTTTAGGCCTCTTGTATTCCAAGTCACGATTTTCATAATTCAGGGCCAAAATTTGGTTGCAGCCTCAGCAACCAACTGCTAATCCAGAATAAGGCGGCAATCAGTGACTATGGACTTCAGATGGGCTGGAAGGTCACACGGAATGGCTGTAGAGATGGAGCCGATAATAAAAGCTTCTGAAGAGATGTCCTCCTCTGTCTGAAACAGGGGATTTAAATCAGATACAAGAGGGGCTTCTTTTCTTGTCTCCTCTGAATATCCTTCTGATATAAACTCGTCCACTTCTTCACTACTCACACTGAAGGGAGAATTAATGAAGACATCCCCTTTATCTTTTGAAAAATCACCCGGGCTGGAGCTTGGAGAACTTCTCAGAAAAGTACACTCTGAATTAGGTAAAGAAAAAACAGAGTGTTCAAACAGAGGAGGGAGAAGAGGAAGGAGCGCTGACCTGAAACTTTGGAGTTGACCTTGAATTGAAGTGCAATGAGCTTCTAATAAATCCGGGTTTTGAACAGCCACTGATTTGGCTTTAAGACTTGATTTCTTGATTGAATCCTTCACAAGCTTTCTTCTGATGAAATGCTTTGGGAAAGATTTAAAGAGGTAGGGGGATGTTTTGCTTTATAGTGTTGTTTAGCGCCTGATTTGCTAGGCCTTGGCACTGATTTACTATAGGGAGGGAGATGTTGCACGAAGGAGGAGATGGAATTGTTTAAGGAGGACGCAGGAACCGGCAATGGCAAAGGAGCCAATTTTTTTGCGAAAACAGGAGAAGGAGGCTTAATCGGGTTAGAACAAGGGAGAAGTGTAATGGACTTGGGTGACGAATGGACTTCTTTGGTGGTTGGGGAAAGCAAAAGTGCTTGCCTCAAATTAAGATTCGAAATAGATACTTCCACGTCACAAAGTCCCAAGGACTTATCACCTTCTTGAGTGAGCGGCTATTCAGCTTCAAAAGACAAAAAGCCAGCTACACAACCTCCTTCTCCCATCTCTCTCTTCTTAAATACTCGAGACGCCTTTTCAGATTTGTTATTAAAGGACTGTGTCTTTTCGATTTCTTTCACATGAGACCCTTTACTTGTTGGTGATTGTTCGACTTCTTCGGCTAAAAAGGAGGAAGGAGTGGTTGAATTTTCCGTGAATCTTCCCAGAGAATGTGGAAAATGTGGCTTTTCACCTTCCTCCGCAAAACTTGCAGCTCTTTTCAGGGAACGCTTTTTTGAGATTGGATTCGGGTTTCTTGAGAAATTCGGCTTGGATTGAGAGGAGACAAGGAAGGTCCAATCTGAAATATCTAAATGGAAATTGACTCCTTCATCTTTAGTAACTTGATTCAACTGAACAAGGTCAATTGGATTAGAAAAATCCTTAAAGAATTAATTCCCAACAGACTAGGATGGAGCTTCTAAACATTCAATATCACCAAAATTTAAATAAAAATTACCACGATTTTCATCCTTAATTTCGATTGTAGCCGGCATGAACCCACAGAGGTTTCGTCTAACTTGAATTTTGGCTTCTAAATAATTTGTGAGGTTGAGAGTTTCTAAAGCAATTGATTCCAAACCCCCAAAATAAGCACCTATGGCTTCAAACGTATTTCTTCCCCAATAATCTAGTGGAAGGTTCTTGATTGATAACCAGCCTCTGAATCCTTTCATTAGTAAGGTTCTTCCATGCCTTGACGGATTCCATTTTTCGAACATCAAATGAAACGGACCAAGCATTTGCCATTTGCTCGGGTTTAAAATCAGAGCATTCAAATCACCATTACTGACCTTAATTAAAGCTTTATCTGCAAACAGAGGATTTATAGTAACACTGGAATTGAAGGTCTCACTCAACACTTTTGAAATTTCCTTCCAATCATTATAAACCAGGAGTCTTGAGATGATCCATAAGCTACTAAAATCTTCTTTGAGAACTTCATGATCCTTTTGAATCCAAAAAGAGCTCTTACTCTGTTTTACTAATCTCTGAACAGGGGACTTCTGATGTGAGACTACGTTAAGCTTTGGGGTTTTGAAACCAACTGAGGGAGCTCTTTTCTCCCTTTCACCACCTCTGAGTAACTTCTCTCTTGATGATCTATTAGAAGGAGCTTTGAATGAGTATTATTGACCTGAGCAATCTCATAAGGAAGTTTAAGGGAGGAAAAACTTACTTGTTGAACAGGTGGCTCTTTGAAGATGTGAATGCCGGCTTCAATCATGTCCTTGAACTCTTGCCAACCAGATTTATCAACACCATACGGAACGTGGATATTCTTTCTTCCCCCTGAGGCTAGCCACACTGCACACTCTACAAACCACATATCATTAGCTCGGAATTTGGCAAAACGGATGAAACTCTCGTCCACTCTTTCCTTTAGCAAAAAGAATTCAAAAGTTGGACCAAACAGCAGTCTTCTAAAGCTTTCTTTAAGCCAAAGAGCTGAGGCCATAGAAAGGAACATGGATTGGCCTCTTTTCAGATCTTCCACAAGGAACCCGGAACCCTCTTGCCACATACAGAAAAAGTGATCCAGAATACTACAATTTTTTATCTCCATAGCCGAAAATCACACAAACACAAAGCCCAGCGAGCTGCAGGAAGGAAAACCACCTAAGAGTGAAGGAGATGAGGGAAACAGAAGGGAAAGGGGCGCGGTCAGGGTGAGGATCCATAGTGAATACCGGCGGGGTGGGTAGAAGAGGGGGAGGGAGGCTGAGTTGGGACGAGGAGGGAAAGGGAGGGGAGGGAGGGGAGAGAGACATTTTCCGTTTAGATCAAAGCCCTTTTTGCCTCGTGATATCCATTGGTCATCTTATTCTAACCAATGTGGGACAAAGGCATCCCATACTACCTTGGTTCCTAACAATACCCCATCCTCGGAAAGCCGATGTCCCGGCGACTACTCTGGCGGTACTTCACCCGGTCAAAACCCTCCGCCGTTTCCACTCCGGAACGTCGGCAACCGACTCTAGTACCATTGTTAGGTACTTAAGCAACTTCAAGAACCACACCCCAAAAGCTAGCTATTGGAGTGGGTACCATAGTGGTCATCCCATTCTAACCAATGTGGGACAAAGGCATCTCATACTACCTTTGGTTCCTAACAGAGAGATGACTTCAGAGTGTTGCAAATAGGTGGCCAAGAATCACAGTCTATAACGTTGAACAATCACCACCGCCTTCCAATCAAATTGTGGGTGAATGGGAGATGGGTTGACACTCTTGCATAGAGCTGGGGCCTTGTTAACCAAAGGGGGATTGGTTGCTTTGGTCGGGCCACAGTACTGTATGATTCGGGTTTTTATATGGTTGTAGATTTATTGGGAGGAAAAGGATAGTCGGGGTAGTCTGAGAGCAAGGAAAAAAATGAAAACCAGCCCATTTTTTCTTCCATGGATGGGATGAAGAGGTTAGTGCAGCGACCAAATTGCCCTAAAAGAGTGATCTCAACAAAATAGCCATTCTTAT
This sequence comes from Benincasa hispida, assembly GCF_027475165.1. NCBI lineage: Eukaryota > Viridiplantae > Streptophyta > Magnoliopsida > Cucurbitales > Cucurbitaceae > Benincasa > Benincasa hispida. The sequence continues at coordinate 47,382,836 of NC_143484.1, read as the reverse complement.
CGTTGTGTTTTTCCAGCCAAAGAGTATCACATTCATCTATCAGCTTCCTAAAGAACTTGTAGTTGCAGGGATCTTTATAGAGGGAATTGAAAGATAAAAGCAAGCCAATCTAGAGCCTTTGGTGAGACAAAGAGAGAATTTGTGGATGATCGGCTCTGTTTAGTAATCTTTAAGTGTTTTCCTTTGATTGGTGCAATCGGAAAAAGTGAGAATTTTTCCAATCAATAAGAATTGATCAAGTGGTGGTGGAGGGTAGGGTGGTCAGAGGGGGAGGCATGGTGGTGGTGGGCATGGTGGTCGGAACTAATTAAGGAAAGGAAAGGGTTGAGGGGGAGAGAGGAGAGAGGAAAGAGCATGACTTAAAGAAAAAGTTATCGGTATGGTCTTGTTAACTAATAAGAAAAAAGGAGAGTTTGTGAATTCTATGTTAGTCAATAACTATGAAACTAAATATGTCCCAAGCTTATGTGGGTGCTAAGGGGTGTCAACCTAATCAATGCTCAGGTGCACCTCCTAATCCATTCTTTTTGTTCTTTTATGCTCTTTGTATCCATATTGTATTTTGAGCATTAGTCTCACTTCATTAATTCAATGGCGAGCTTCGTTTCCATTTCAAAAATAAATATATACGTCCCAAGCTTAACTCTATCTTACGAATTTTTTATTTAAGGAAATGAAAATAAACTAATGTTCAAAGATAAAAACTCCAAAAGAAGTGAAAAAAAAATTTAAAAAAAAAAAACAGTGCAAGAAAGCACACGAAGACCAAACCAGCAAATATAATAAAGCTAATAAATGGTGTAGAAAACTTAAATACAGTTTAACCAAAAAAATTTATAATGTAAAGTACTTTTAGAAAATAGTAGTTTTCAAATATAGAAAAATGAACCAAAATATTTACAAAATATAAAAAATTTCAAAATCTATCAACGATAGATTTTGTAAAGTACTTTTAGAAAATAGTAGTTTTCAAATATAGAAAAATGAACCAAAATATTTACAAAATATAAAAAATTTCAAAATCTATCAACGATAGGCACTGATAGACTATTATCAGTATCTATCATTGTCTATCAGTGCCTATCATTGATAAATTCTAAAATTTTACTATATTTTGTAAATATTTTCAGCAGTTTTGCTATTTGAAATAATTTTCCTTTACGAAACATAAGATATAAAAGTGTTTTATTGAAAATATTTATATAGAGAAAAACAAAAATAAAATAAAAAGTGTTTAAACTAGAAGGTATTCCAAACTTAACATACAAGAAAAAAAAAATGATGGATGAGTTGGAGTTTTTTAAAGAAAACACAACTTTTCATTGATAAATGAAAAGAGGCTAACACTTAAAATACATGGAATCAAAAAAGAAGAAACAGGAAACCTAAACAGTACAATCTCAAGAGTATCCTAAACTAGACCAATGATTAATTAGAGAAATAAAAGTCCCCAAAATAAAACAGATAACATGAAAAGAAAAATTCACTTCGATTCTTCTCAAACCAAAGTTCATCGAGTAAGGCTTTGACTTTGACAGCAAAAGACCATAGCAACTAACCCTTTGATGAGTTAGTTGGGTTAATTTTTTTCATAAGCCAATGAAATGAAAATCAATCCAACAGATCTAAAATTCCAATAATCAAACTCAAGCATAATACTCACAATGGTTGAACAAATAAAGCATTTTTGAAGTCTACTTTTAAACAGATGCAACAATTTCATTGGTTAAGCACCAATGCTAAAGACCCTACGTGGTCTGGGCAAGAAAATTTTTCCTACTTAACAAAGTTAAAACTCACAGCTCCAATCCAGGTTTTGCAGCAAGAAAATGGTTTACCGAACCTCAGAAAAGTGCAGATGGTAGTCTCCTAACAGCCTGTCAGCCCAGCTCTGGACTGGAACAATAAAGGATTTTAAGAAAGAAAAATCTCGAGAACTCCCTTCCTCCTCCAGTTCCGAATGCAAACTTTTTAAGTGTAACCTCTCCTGTGGACCCCTTTGTTCCTTCAATGGTATTTTCTTCAACTGCTCAATTGCATGTTGCAGCATGCCTTGCTCGGATGTAATAACAAACTGTAATACAAGATGAAATAATGATGAAAATCAAAATATTAAAATCAGAAGAAAATTAATCCATGATGTCAGAAACAAGACAACCCATAATTTAATATGTCAGACATTTAGTGCTTAGTAGATTCAATAACAAAGGAGACTACCTAATGCAGTTGTTCAAATAACCATATTCTCAGTTAAAAACTTTGTTTCTCATAAACTTTTATATGGATTTCATCTCCATGATTTGATTCAGTCCAAGCCCCATGATGTACTCCTACTCCATATAAGATAAGCACTCCTTATCTTATCTCCAAAGAAAATAAGACTTTTCATTGGTGAAATGAAAAGAGACTAATGCTCGAAGTACATAAATCCCGAAGGAAGAAAAGAAAAGAAAAGAATACCTAAAGAACATCGATAAAAGGAAAATAAACAAACCCAATATTCCATGAAGGAGCCTGCAAAAATGGAAAAAAAAGTGTGACAAGATGAGGCTTTGAGACGATCTAACTTCAAACGAGCAAAACACATCAGATCGTGAGAAAAATTCCTAGAAACCCAACAACAAGGCCTGTCTAACCAAATTACCAAGAGAAAGGCCTACAACACATAACCCCAAGAGAAAATGTGATCTGCCAACGACTTTGCAACAAGACCAAAATAACAACTTTTCTGTCTGCAATAAATGCTATACTGCCACACAAATGAAAGTAAACCCAAGACCATAATAAAACCAAGGGGATAGTTCAAGTCAAATTAGAGAAGCTTTGCACGATCAAGCTGAGACCGATGAAGAATTGGATGGGATACTTATCAATTGAAGCCCACAAAAGTCAACCAAATAGGAAAATTTAGATGGAATTTGCAAGGGAGGCTTCCACCATTGATCCTGTTGCACTCTGATTTTTTCTTTTTTCTGTCTACAAATAAATTTTCAAAAGCCTCCCCAACTATATCCTTTGAAGAAAGCTCAGGAAGCTCTGCTTCAGGAGAAACTAATTCAGGTTCTTCAATACTAACTCTAAAAATCAAATCCTCATCTGGATCTAAATCAATGTTTTACTGTTCTTTCATTGGAAAAGTAGAATAGTATTTGAACCAGGGTGAGCGAGAGTTGAATGTCTGATAACTTTGGTGTCTGCCTACTGTTGTTTATATGAGAAGCATGCTGTTGGGATGAAGGCACCAAAAGGCAAATGCAGTCTTCCTTTAACTTATCAGAATTACACTCGAAAAGCTAATCTACTACTGGAAGTTCTTTTTCCAAGTGAAATGGAACGGAAATGGTTTTATCAACCTTCCAGTCAGCTAACCAAAATCCTCTAAGTGGACTAGCAGACTCTAATAAACCATATGGTTCCTTAGTAAAAGCTTGCTCGAAGTGCCAATGATGATATCAGTTAACAAAGAAAATAAAATAAAATAAAAGCTTCATCAAAAACACCTACTTTCTCAATTAAATCATAACCTTCAGGAAAAGACGAATCTGGTAACTCAACTTCATCATCAACCGAACAATTCTTTTAAGGTTTGTTCAAAATTTTCGAAAAATATTTTCTACTTGTATGTATTGTATGTGTGATTGCACAGTCTGCCAGACATAAATTTGCATGGCTCATTTTTTAGCCACTCAACCTATGAAAACACTTCATGTTTCTTCATTAAACAAAATAATTACACAAAGAGCAACAAAAATTAGAATATAAAAGATCAAACTTCTTCCCTCGTTTGCCCATTGGTCTACTGTCGACTTTGGCTTTATAGTTTATGTGCTCTCTTGTTTTGATTTCCTTTTTGGGAGCTGTTTAGCATAGCCATTGGACTACTTAAGTACTTAACATACTTGGAAATACAAGAACAAAACTAAACCAATACTATGAAATAATTGAAACACTAATCCTTCTATAATAAAAGGCTATGCTAAACAGCAAAATAAAAAATAAAAAGGCTTTCCAACCGAAGAGACATCCAGTAGAAGCCAAAACTTGAACTTCAAAAGAAATGGAGCTTTCAGAGCAAAAGATTCTTGAATGTGAACTCCAAGCATGATGTGGAAAGCCAACCAGGATCATAATGTTCATGCACCGAGGGCTTTTGGATTTCCAAAGAGCTTTCTTCAACTGATTGTCTAAAAGGGTAGCATAGGACAAGTGAGTCACAAAGAATTTACTGTGAAAACTCCGTCAGCTTCAATAGACCAAACCCCAGCTCCATCAAATTTTCTAGCACCAGTTCAAGGGCAAAATAAATTACGGCCTTCCTACACCACTGTACTCTGCCTCCACGTCTCAACCGAGAATTATGTCACAAGCTTCAATAATTGACATCAAATGTTGAGGGATATCCTTCTTGATAAGGGGACTAAAGTTTGGCTCCTATCTAACCAATAGTCTTTTCAGTCTTTCTGACTGAAACAGGTTGTGTATATCTTCACCAAAATCCCCAGCAAAATCAGTATCTTCTTGAACTTTCTCAGTTTCAGAGCAGTCGATGTCTTCACTGCTAGCACTTACTACTGATCCGAGTCTAGCTGCTTGGGACAAGAAACACTTGGAATTTTGTTTGAAATGCCTCACACAAATTGCACATTTGATCCTGGGACTTTAAACACTAAATGATGAAAATTAATCAACGAAGAATGGGATTTATCTGACCTTTTGGATGAAAGGCCAAGAGCTTGTATTCAAACACAGCACTCCTCAAGCAAATCAGAGTTCACTATTACATACCATGCATTGAGAAAGGAGGTCCTTTTCCTAATGAAATGTTTAGGGAATGGCTTTAACAGATGTGGACACCTCCTATACAGTGGTGGAGTTGAAATGGCCGGCTTGATCTTCTTTTTTCCGAGAAAGCATCTTTGGAAAGAGAAACTACTTTCGTCGAACTCAAAACCTGGAGAGAGACTATTATTCAATGGCACATCTGACCTAGAGAAGTTAGGAGAGTGATCTTTTGACACAAAAATAAAATTCTTGGGAGTAGGAGTAATTGAAGCGCCTGAGTTGATGGGGGTCTACTAACTGTTGAGCATCCAAGATAGGAATATCAAAGGTCATGAAATAAATGAGTTGTTTAATGCCGCCAAAAGGGGGAACACGGTTTGGCGGGCCCAGAATACTGAAAGCCGACTATCAATGTCAAGTTGATCGTACCTTATTCGTGAAATCCTCAAACGATAAAATTACAGGGAACGATCATGAAGAGAACCCCAACCTTAAAAGGATGCTTGCAGCTGAGTTTGAAATGAAAGATTTGGAAAGTTTAAGCTATTTTTTAGGCGAAGTGGCTTGATCCAAAAATGTTGGTCACTTGGAAAAGTAAAAAACAAGCGGTTGAGCAAGTAGTAGTGCAGTAGCTGAATATAGAGCCCTTGCTTTGGGAATTTGTGAAGGAATATGGATTCGGAAAATGTTGAAAGAACTGAAAATTGATACTCATTACTCAGTTAAAATGTTTTGTGACAACCAATCAGCCATTAGCATTGCAAAGAACCCTGTGCATCATGACAAAAGAAAGCTTACAGAGCTTGATCGTCATTTCATATTTAAAAAGGTCAACAATAACAGAGTCTAATTATCCTATGTTCCATCTCGTCATCAAATTGTTGACATTCTCACTAAAGCACTTCTAAGGACAACTTCTAAAGAATTCAACTCTTGGCTTGTATTTTATATACAACCCAACTACTTGAGGGGGAGTGTAGATTTATTCCTATTTGTGTGAAATATTGTTTCCTTTTTTAGGTTATTTCCTGTTCTATTTTTTATGGATTATATCTCGTGTAATTGGAGTCATTTTTGGAATAGAAAATTTTGCCTCCAACACCTCAGTCCTCAAATCCTCATCCACCACCTCATCTCCTTTCCAGACTCAAAGGTGAGGTTCATCAAAGAAGTGCCTATTTTTTCCTATACAAACAAAAGCTTCCTAGAATCAAGAAGACTTAAAACATGACTCCACTGTCAATGTAAGTGACGAAGAAAATTATTGTTTGGCTTTAAATTCAGTGCTGGAAGAAGTCCACTCTGATGAAGATATAGTTGAAGATGTTGCAACACTTTTCCAAAGTTCACAACTCCCACCTAAATTCTCCTCCTTGATTGAAAAATATTGTTTGATTCCTGGGTAAGCCTTCCATCCTTTCCTAAAGAAATTTTTTTGGTCGCAATTTTATTTCAAGAGTCAAAGAAAAGTTGCGACAGTTTTAACATAACTTGTCGAAAGTTGTTAGGTTGTTTTGGTGATAATTGGTTGCATTAGATCAACTGGCTCGGATTCTGGGGAGGCTCCTACTTTGGCAGCTTGCAACTCAGTCTTGTTATGAGTTCATTCTCAAGCCTCTCCTGCTTTCAAAACTCTATGCACTCAAGTTTAAATCTTCATTTGGGAAGTTAGTCACAATGCCATCAACGCTAGTGAAAAAATATAGTCACCTCCCCCACATAGCCATCTCTCCCCAATTCTGTCACATTTATAAGTCCAGCCCCGATTCATCTAGTCACCTCTTTCTACATTGCCCCTTTGTGGAGAGATTTTGGAAGGAGATCTTTCTCTCTTTTGGTTGGTTTACTGCCCTCCCTAAAGACCCACATGGGGTTCTCACATACATTTTCACCGGTCATCCCTTCAACGAACACAAGAAACTTATGTGGATGCACATGATACGAGCTTTCTTATGGATCACTTGGAATGAGAGAAACAAGCGCCTCTTCAAAGATAAGAGAAGCTCTTTTGATAGCTATTTTGATCTGAGGACAAAATGCACTTTTGGTCCCTGAGGTTTGACTTAGCTTCCTATTTGGTCTAAGTTTCAAAACATACACTTTAGTCTATTACGTTTGTGAAACGATTCTAAATGGTCTCTTGAGTGTTATTTGACTAATAGAAAAATGAGGTGGCAGTGATGTGGAAAAAAACATATTAAATTCATCTTCTTCATATCTCCTTCCTTCTCATCTTCTTCATATCTCCTCCTCTGGCGAGGCCTGATATTGCCTCTGCATCGTATGCGACCCACTACACCATGCGAACTTCTCTATTTTCCTGTTTTTCTCATCAATCTTGGATGGGGCCCTCTTTGTATTTCCCATCATTAAGGTTTCGGGAGGAAGATCACCTATTTCCCTGCTTCTGTGATTCGAATGCTTTCCTTTGGTGTTTCTCACAAAACGAAACAAAATAACACAAAACAAACAATGAAACAGAGAAAGGAAAACCCACCACCAGCAGCATTACTTTAGAAAACAAAGTTACAGATATTGAGAGTGCGTGAAAAGATCATAAAACGAGGCATGCTTATTTTTGCAATGGGAATGTTAAGTTCACTAATTTTTCCACCTTTTCTAGTTCATACAGCACCTAAGATTCATTCTTGAAATGATTGGTTCTTTCTTAGTTAAAGATATCAGTTCCTTATAATTATCATGTATAGAATACTTTTATGTTCATTAACATAGTTTCTTCTAAAATGTGTCGTTCTTATTCCTCACGTGCAACCGATCTCTATATTGGTTATGTGATTTACTTAATTATTTCGTTTGTTAATTTTCATCATCTGAGAAACACAAATGTGCCTGAAATTTTGAAATTAATGAATGATGAATTAACCTAATACTAATGGCTTAAAATTTTCATATGATAATTTAGTGACTCTCGTACCTGGCGAAACAGTACCCAAGTAAAGCAGGTGTAATGGATGGTCTCTGTGATTCCAAGAACACGCCAGGTTGACTTCAAGAGTTCGAGGATTTCTTCTACCTCCTGAAAATATAGACGGGTTACACCATGCAGATCAAGAAGAATGCCACACTACTGCATCTAATTTTCTTTTCAACTATAAGTGTAAATGAGAACATGTTTTCTTTTTTAATATTAACTTCTCACTAAAACAACGACAAAGATATAAAATTGTTCAAAGGATGGGGTGGAAGAAAACTATAAAAGTAGACTTAAGCAAGAACAAAAAAAAAAAATTAGGATAGAGTCTTTTCCATTTCTTTACTTCTGTCCTTTTTCTTCTTTTTTCCTTCCTTCTATGAAAACTCAAACTGGAAATCAAGAAACAATTTCTAGTCATAAAACATAAAGGCATAAATTGTGTTTAAAGAGCATGACCCCGCTTAATTAAAAAAGGGTTCGGATCTAGAATGGTTTTTTTTAAACATGTTTGCCTAACTGGATGATATATAGGAAGTTATCTACCTCGGCCAATTAACTTGCTTGCTACTAGATAAAGTGAAATGAGAAACCACAAAAGGAAACGAATAAAAACAAGCTTTTTAAAATTTTGGTAAATTTGAAGATTACTGGTGTCATTGCTTTGTCATACAATACGAGTATAGCACATGATGAATGAGAAGGCAAAACAAACTAACCTCAGTCAACTTTCCCTCATCTAACATATCAAAGACACTAACAAGAAGTTTCTCGTAGAGCCTGACATTGAGATGATAACCATCAGCCCAGTGACAGACTTCACCTGTTAAGTCGCCCCGAGCTGGCCTCTCAGCGAGTGAAATGGCAATCTCTCGAAGCGATCTCAGGCATTCTATTCGTTGAAGTTCCCCTGTGGAAGGTGGGAGAGACTGAAAATTCCAAAATGTCAGCTTTTTTTTTTAAGAGGAAACGTAAATTTCATTAAGATAATGAAAAGAGATAGTCTCAAAGAATACAAAGATAATACCAAGAGACAAATCAACCTAAAGGATCAAGAGGTGCACCCAGGCATCTCAACTAGGTTGACACCCCCTTAACACCTTCATCACTTCCAATAACAAACTAACAAGGTAAATGAACAAGCCAAAATTACAACAAATTCAACAACTCCCAAGTATAATTCCACAAAGATCTTAAAAATAATCTTAAACGTAATTCAACAACCTAAATACAATTCCACTGATATCTTAATAACAACTTAAACGGTAAATATAAAAGCACTACAATTTAAGCAAATGTCATGAATGGAGGAGTCTTCGAAGGATTTGGATAGAGAGCACCATGATGAAGCGTTTAACTAGCCACTTCCAAACGATCTAACCACCCATGTCGGCTACAAATGTGTATATACATCTATAATCTATAATATATTAAAGGTGAGAATGTTGAAAAAACTTTTTTGGATACTTTTGTCCACTCTTTATTTTACTTATTTACACAATATGCCATTATCAATTAAATATAAATATTAAATTAATTAGTTTATCCATAATTATCAATAATGAATATATAATTAATATTAGAATGTTAGAATGTAAAAAAAAAATTATTTCCTTCCACTTAAAGAAGTTTAATTTTTACTTTTATTATAATTAATATTGGATTTTAAGTTTTCGGATTCAAAAAGATTATGTAACTCTCACCTTCAACTATTATCAAAAGGGAGTTTTCTTCTACATTTTTTACCAACATTTGAATTCCATTTTTTCTCCATTTTTGTTCTCTCAATTCGTAGCTCCCAAAGCTTTTCCAATTTTTGAATGATCTCAAGATATTGGTGTTAAATTCAAGTTACAAGATATGCATGTGTGGAATCAAGATCTAAGATTCTAAACTTTAAAATAAAACCGAAGGGATTCTAAGCTTTTGCTACTTTACTTTACAACTTCACTTTTGATGAAGTTGAATATTAGTGTCTGTCTAGCAAGTAAGCAAATCTACCACAAAGAATGTGAATAGCTAATGTCCTTTTTTTTTCCTTTTTTTGTTACTATTTTCTCTTTCTATAGTTCTTTTAGAATTAGTATGTATTGTTATTTTACTTAAAATATTTGTTGGAAAAACAAAAGTTTACCAATCAATTACAAGCTTACGTTAGTTTTGTTGAGTAAAAAACGTATGTAACCCTATGCCTCACAAATTTTTTATCAATTATAAATAGGATATTAATCTATTGGATTAATTAATAAAAATAAAAAAGTTGGAATAAAAGAACTGAAAGGTTGGAATGCAACAAGTTTTGTGAAAGAAATTTTCTTTCATTATAATATGAAATCAAGTTAGTAACCTAATTATATCTTTATTGAGTTTGAAAAGTTTATTAGATCACAAAGTTCGTTTGATTTTTCTTTTTTTCTTTTTTTTTTTTTTTGGATTTCTTAATAATATAGTAATTAAAAAAAAGTTAATGCTAGACAAACATAAATTTTTAGAAACAAATCCTTCAATATAATATCAAAATTAAAAAAGAAAAGACCTACGTTTTATTTAATTGAAATATTAAAGAACTATAAAACGTAACATAAATTTCTTAAAGAAAGTGGTAGGAAATAATTAATACCTATGTTTTATTTAATTGAAATATTAAAAACTATAAAATGTAACATAGATTTCCTAAAAAAAGTGGTAGGAAATATGTAACATAAACTTCTTAAAGAAAGTGGTAGGAAATAATTAATGCAATTTTAATATATACATAGAAGTTAAGTGAATGAAATATGAAAAGTTATACCTCTGCCTAAATTATTCTAAAATTACAATTTAGAATTTCAAACGTTTTTTACTTTTTTTCATTCCCTTCAAATCTAAATATGTAGATTCCATGTATTTTTCACAACAATTTGAAAGTTATGTTGTAAGAAACTAAAAAAAATAAATAAATAAATAAATGTTGAAGCATATGCTAATAATAATTAAGATCTGTTGATGATAGAATAGATGATAAAATAGTGGTAATTGGAAAGACATAAACTAATTTAGATATCACTTCCATCATTATAAAAAAATGCATAACTGTTTATATAAAACAAAACTAATTTGAAATATTTGCACATTTTAGAATTATAATTAGTTCTTCTATTATATTTTTTCAACTACACTTTTTTTATAAGTTTATTATGGGTTTATAAATTTTTATTATATATTTTTTTATTTTTATAAATTTTAATTTTCAATTCTTTGATTATCAAATTTATGGATTTTAATTTATCTAAATTATTTAAACTCCTCTAAATAATGTAAATAATTCGCTCAAGCTTAAGTCTGTACTCCTGCAATTACATTGTTTAAGTTTTTCCCTTTTTTGCCCATTTACTTTTAAGCATAAAGTTTATTTAAGTTTCTTTATTAATAAAATGTTTGACGGGTGACTTATAATTACACTTTTATTTTTAAATATATTTAACTACTGAAATTCTATTGTTAATGATAATTGAAGGTAAGAAAAGGTAGAATGTGGAGAAACTTCGGTATTCAAAGTTCTCTAACATAATTTATAAAATATTTATAAAATTTACGATTTTACATTTAACTATAATTAATATTAAATTTTATTTTTTAAAATTTATTTATTTGTAAATTTTAAGAGCTAACTTGAAAGTACTAATGGATGGATCACTTAATTAGTTATTGTTCAATAATAATGTGAAAAGTTAGAATTTGAAGAGTTATAATATAAATGGTTTGAATTTATTAGAAGTTCTTTTTTGGATAAGAAACGATTTCACTGATTGAATAAAATATCCAAAGAGGATAGGTAAAAGGGGGGCCCATTCGGAGGATACAAAAAATGTTTTCAATTAGCGATAAGGAAAGAAGAACTATGACTATCTATACCCAATAAATCATTACACCAAAAAAAGCATATTGTATACAAATATCAATAATGTCCTTTGTCGATATAGCTTTGTCTTGGAAGATTCTAGAGTTCCTTTCATCCCAAATCTTCCACAAAACAGCACTGATAATGCTCCACCAAAAATGCCCCTTTGAAGCTTTGAAAGGGTGGTGACAGATCAGCAATCGAAGCCAGCTACGAGTATCTTATGAGAGAACCACCAACCAGCTAAAAGCTTCCAAAATCTCATACCAAATCTCTCTAGTGAAAGGGCAATCAAAGAACACATGTTGCACGGTTTCAAAATTCTGTTGACGGAGGCAGCACCATGAAGGAGAGAGAGGCTGATCCAAGGGCAGCGTTTTTTAAGCCTATCCATAGTACTAGGGCATGAGTGGGTCACTTCCCATAGAAGGAATTACACTCTTTTCAGACAGGGGCAACTCCAAACCGCCTTGAACAAGACATCTGAAGAAGCAAGCAAGTTAGAGGTGAGATGGGTGTAAAGAGATTTGGTGGTGAAGCCTTTAGGCTCAAGATTTCAAGACCATGTGCCGTCAAGATCAGTAATGGGCAGTGTTAAGACTCCACCTGCCAGAAAAGAATTCCCACAACTATCCAAGAACAGAGGATTACTCTGATAGAATTTATTTATGGACTTCAAAGGATATTACAAGAGAAAAAGATCATTCATTAGTCTGATATGAGAAAGAAGAAAAAACATCCAAAAAAATATCCTAACCACCAGCACCTTTCAAGAGGGCTGGAAAATCCTCTCCACTAGCAAGATGCTCCTTACCAGAAAAATTCCCCCTTCCCTACACGGGGTAGCCTCCCCTTTTAACCTCATTCTCAACTGGCCCCACAGATCCCACTGCTAACTAACACTAAATTCCTTTCCTTTTAATCCTCTCCTCTTTCACTATTTTCCTTCTTGCCTCTATATTTGTAAGTCTTTATAATTGGAGGCCTTACAATACCCCCAATTTTTCAGCCACCTTGTCCTCAGGGTGGAAGAGTGGGTATTGAATCTTCATTTCATTCACCCCTTCCCATGTAGCCTCGCTTTCCGTGAACTTTTTCCATTTCACCAACCATTCTTCTCTTAGCAACTCAGTGTTCCAACGTACTCCCAAGACGGTCTCCAGTAGTATTTGTAGTTCGAATTCATCTATGAGATCAGGTGCTTAGGCTTGTACTCGCGCTATTTTTCCCAGGCAACGTTTCAATTGAGAAACATGGCAAACATCATGAATCCTAGCATCATTAGGTAATTCCAGTTTATAGGCCACCGCTCCGATCTTGCTCACCACCTTATATGGTCCATAGAACCTAGGAGCTAACTTCTCACATCTCCGTTGAGCCAGTGTGTGTTGTCGATGTGGCCTGAGTTTTGGGAATACTAAGTCTCCAACCTCGAATTGTACCTCCCTGCGATGTTGATCGACATATCTCTTCATTCGTTCTTAGGCCATTGTCAAATGTTCCTTCAAAGCTACTAAGGCCCGATCTCACTCCAGTAGTTGTTGCTCTATTGTATCGTTAGAAGTCCTTCTATCTCTGTAAGAAACTAAGGGAGGAACTGGTCGATCGAATACCACCGCGTATGCTGTTGTTTTGATGGAGGCATGGAATGTCGAATTATACCAATATTCCGTCCAAGATATTGATTCAAACCATTGCCTAGGCTGTTCATTACAAAAGCAACGTAGGTACGTTTCGACACAACGGTCGACTCTCTCGGTTTGCCCATCCGTTTAAGGGTGGAAAGTCATACTTCGCTTCAAGGCCACTCCTTGTATTGCACAGAACTCCATCCAGAAATTACTCATAAAGATCTTGTCTCTATCAGATACAATGGAGCGAGGAAAACCACGGTGGTGCACCACTTCCCAAATGAATACCTCTACTATCTTCTTAGTCGTGCATGGGTGAGAAAGTGGAATGAAATGCGCATATTTATTAAGTCAATCCACAACTACCATTAACGAATCCTTCCCGAAAAACTTGGGTAATCCTTCCACAAAATCCATCGAGATGTCCTCCCATACTCGATCGGGAATGGGTAAAGGTTGGAGTAATCCAACAGGGGTCACGACATCACTTTTGTTTCTTTGACATATCATACATTCAGCTACATGTTTTTTAACATCTTCTTTCATTCCTTTCCAGTATAGTTCCCCAGCTAACCTTTTGTAAGTTCACAAGTAGCCTGAATGTCCTCTAAGTATTGAATCGTGGAATGTTGCTAGCAAGGTGGGGATGTATTAGAACCTGTGAGATAACACCAACCTCTTCTTATAAAATAGTATCCCCTGTTCTAACGAGAACTTGGCCACACTGGTAGGATCCTTTCCAATTTCTTAATTTTCTGTAACTCCTCGTCTTCCATCACTTCTTGTTGAACCTTCAAGGTGTCAATGAGTGAAGGTGCAGCTATAGTCAAGAGCTCAGCCTCCTGAGGTCTCCTAAATAACACGTCTGCCGCCTTGTTGTTAAGCCCGGGCTGATACAAGATTTCAAAATCATACACCAATAACTTAGTGAGCCATCTTTGAAACTGTGGTTGGACTTCCCTTTGTTCTAATAGGAACTTAAGTGCCTGTTGGTCAAAGATCACCGTAAACCTTCGACCCAATAAGTATGGTCTCCAATTTTGAATTGATAACACCACTTCCATAAGTTCTCTCTCGTAAATGGATTTCCCCTGTGCCCTGGTTGACAGAGCCTTGACTAAAATAAGCCACTTGTCGTTGACCTTGCATAAGTACTTCCCCCAGCCTTGTTCCCGATGCATTCGTCTCTATAACAAAAAGGCAGCTCAAAATTTGGGAGTGCCAAAACCGGTTACCGTGGCTTGCTTAAGAGACTCGAGGGCGGTGGTTGCTTCCTCGTTCCACTGGAAGGCTTCTTTCTGAAGTAATTTGGTCAGGGAGTCACTATCTTGCCATAGTCTTTTACAAACCTTCGGTAATATCCGGTGAGGCCTAAGAATCCCCTTAACTCCGACACATTCTTAGGAATCAGCCATTGCATCATTGCTTTCACCTTATCAACATCTGCTTCGACCCCTCTGCTGAAACTCAATGCCCCAAATATTGGATCCTTCGCTGTCCAAATGTGCACTTCTTCTGATTTACGAAGAGTTGATGATCTCACAAAACATTCAATACCATTCCCAAATGCTTAGCATGTGTATCTTCATTAGGGTTGTAAACTAATATATCATCAAAGAATACAAGTACGCACCTTCTCAAGAACAGTTTGAAAATTTGATTCATCAGTGATTGGAAGGTGGTTGGGGCATTGGTCAGACCGAATGGCATCACCAAGAATTCGTAGTGGCCTTCATGTGTCCTAAAGGCTATTTTTTCCATGTCCGGTTCGTACACATCCATATCTGGTGATAGCTTGACTTAAGATCCAACTTGGAGAAGATCATGGATCCATGCAACTCATCAATTAGCTCCTCTATTACTAGGATAGGAAATTTATACGCAACGGTAGCCTGATTTAGCTTCCTATAATCCACACAGAACCGCCAGCCCCCATCTTTTTTTTTTTTTTACTAACAACACTAGACTTGAATATGGACTGTGGTTTGGCCAATAATTCCCACGCTCAACAAACCAACTTCTCTATTTCGTTTTTTTTATCATGATTATACCGGTATGGCCTGACATCCACCGACGGCTCCCCCTCTCGGGTCAAAATTCGGTGGTCGACCTTCCATTTGGGTGGCAGGGTCTTTGGAATCTCAAATCGATCTCTGAATTCTTCCATCAAATTCTGAATAAATAGAGGTACTTCCATATGTCCTTGATCCCCTGTTCCACTACTCTTTCCCTCCTGAATCTCTGTTTCAACATGTTGGAATTCCACCAGAAATCCCAAGTCCTCTACATCCCATGTCTGTGTGAGAGCTTTAAAAGATACCTTTGCAGTTGTCAATATAGGATCCCCTTTTAAAGTGATCTTGTGTGGTCCTGACGTGAAAGTCATAGTGAGGCTGGGCCAATGAACCTCCATATACCCCATGTTGCACAACCATGTCATACCTAGAATTAGGTCAACTCTCCCCAACTCCAGTGGTAAGAAGTCTTCCGTGACCGTTAACTCCGATAACATCCCTACTATTGACTTGCAAACTCCCTTCCCTCGGATGGCATCTCCATTTCCTACCACTACCCTATAATTGGAGGTATTAATCAACAGTAGCTTCAGTTCGTCCACCAATCTTTTATTATAAAATTGTGTCGCCCCACAGTCAATCATAACCACCACCTCCTTCCCGACTAATACCCCTTTCAGCTTCATGGTGCCCTTCCCGGACAATCCCAGTATGGACCTCAAAGATATTTCCATGCTGTCAAAGACATCCAATGACTTGATCTCTGGCTCGGCTTCTTCACTCCCGCCACAGCCCTCCTCGACTTCCTCTTTGTCGTGATAGATCAACAAGTTCGGTGCCCTTTTTCCCTCAACTGGCAACGATGCCCTGGGGAGTATTTTTCATCGCATAAAAAACACAGGCCCTTTTCTCTCTTCTCCTTCGCCTCTGAATCCGTCAGCCTCCGATACGGTCTCTCTCCCTTTCCCATCCCTTTTTTTCAGGTAACAACACGTTTTTTAGGGTGTTTCATTTAAGGGTTTTGCTGCTTGATTTTTGGGCTCATTGGTGCCTGTCTGTTTAGGTGCTTCTTTCCGGGCCAATGCTGGGCCTAGGCCCAATTCTTTTGGGCAAGACGTAACGCAAGATTTCGGTCGCTTACTGCTTGGGCCTCCCTCATACATGCATCCAAACCCACAGGGTGACGATTAACGACTTCAGCCTTAAGTTCCGGTGCAAGCCCATTTAAAAAGTCTCCTCTAAGACTTCCTCTGCTGTCGTCGGTAAAGGAGTTAGGTAAGTCTCAAACTTCTTCTAATATTCCTCATAGGTTCCTTCCTGTTTTATTCGCAAAAGACGAGAAAGAAGCGTACCTTCTTGGGTGGGGAGGAATCGATCAATTAGCCTCCCTTTTATTTCCTCCCATGTTCTGATTGGCGGTTATGAGCCCAACGAAACCAGGCAACTGCTTCCGACGAGAATGTGATGATCGACACTTTCATTTTTTCCAAAACCAGACATTTTTTTTAGTATCTCAAAAAAAATGCTTCGCCCTATATACCCAAGCATCTGGATGTTCCCCTGAGAAAGTTGGCATCTCCAACCTCTTATACTTGCTACGGTCGATCGCGTTCCCATTCGACGATATCTAGGAACTTTCACCCTTTTCCCCCCTTTTTCCGATTTGGAATCCGATGTGACTCCGGTGGTGCTGGAAGTTTCCTTATCCCTCACCTCAGCTAAATATTGCACCCTGACAGAAATTCACTCCAGACTCTTCCTCATCTCAGCCATTCCTTCCTGTAGCTCTGTGATACATTTCGTATTATTCTCAATCTTTTCCTCCATTTCTCTTTTCTTCTCCGCGTGCATTTTCCCCAATGTTATCGAATCGGCTCTGATACCAATTTGTTAAGACTCCACCTACCAAAAAAGAATTCCCACAACTCTCCAAGAACAAAGTAATCCTCTGATAGAATTTATTTATGAATTTCAAAGGATATTACAAGAGAAAAGATCATTCATTAGTCTGATATGAAAAAGAAGAAAAAACATCAAAAAGATATCCTAACCACCAACACTTTCAAGAGGGTTGGAAAATCCTCTCCATTAACAACCTTACCAGAAAAATTCCCCCTTCCCTACACAGGGTAGCCTCCCCTTTTAACCTCATTTTCAGCTGGGCCCCACGGATCCCACTGCTAACTAACACTAAATTCCTTTCCTTTTAATCCTTTCCTCTTTCATTGTTTTCCTTCTTGCCCCTACGTTTGCAAGTCTTTATAATTGGAGGCCTTACAAACAGATTAGGAATGAGTTGAGTGAAAGCAACCTATTCAAAAATTTCATCATCCTTAAGGAGTCTTCTAAAATTCAGCCTCCAAGAGCATTGATCGGAATTCCAGACCACCTTCACAGGTGCATCTTTAGTGCCCGTCAGAAGGTAAAGCTTTGGAAAGACATGTTTGAAGGGGGATTCACCAAACTAAATATCATGCAGAAAGATAGATGACTTATTACCAATGTTTCACCATATGTTGCCATAAATAAGGTCCTTCTGCTGCAGAATGTATTTCCAAGGACTTCTAGAAGAAGATTACCTTCCAACAGAAGCCTTGAGGTCATAATGTGGAGAGCCATATCTCCCCTTAATCATGATACGCCAAAGCGATTCCTTTTCATGGTGGAAACGCCAAAGCCGTTTAGCCAAGAGGGATTTGTTATGTTGATTGATGTCAAAAGTTCCCAAACCTCCTTCCAAAGGCTTCTTGATGCAACCCCATCTAAGAAGGTGAGACAATTTTTTGTCCCGGTGGCCAGACCACAAAAAGTTCCAGAACAAACGTCCAATATCATCAATAATTTTTGTGGGAGCATGAAAAAGTGATAGGTAATAGATGGGCTGATTGTAAGAGTGGCATTGAGAAGGGTCTAATAGCCAGCCACCTTCAGAGAGAAAGTTGTTCCGCCCAAGAGTTTTTTTTTTTTTTCAATATTGTCCAAAATGGGCTGCGAGAAGGTAGTGGAAGATGGTTTTCCATATAAAGGAAGACCCAAGTAAGTGACAGGCCACTATCCCACTTTGTAATCATATTTTGCAGCAATAGAATAAACCCATGAATTATCACAATTGATACGATCTAAGATTTGTGCCTATTAATGTTCAACTCAAAAGCTCCTTCAAAAAGGCCATTAAGATTGACAAGATTTTCAATCTTCCTCTCATCGTAGGAGGAAAACAGAAGAGTGTCATCCGCAAATAGGAGGTGGATGATGTTGAGAGTAGATCTAGGAACTTCATAACCACAGATGAAGCTCGTATCACCTGCCAATGAGAGAATTCAACTAAGACTGTCCATAATGATGATGAAGAGGAACGGATAGAGTGGGTCGCCTTGTCAAAGGCCCTGAGTGGCTTTAAATTTCCCTTTGGGTTTTCCATTTATAATGGTGGAGAAGTTGATAGAAGAAATGCAACCTCCAATCCAGCATCTCCATTTGTTACCAAAACCTTTGACTCAAAATTTCATCAAGATCATCCCAGTCCACCTTGCCTTTTCAATGTCAAGTTTGATCACCACCCCTTTAGCTTTACTAGAATGCCAATGTTCAATAATCTCATTTGCAATCAGTGAATCGTCTAAGATATGTCTTCCTTCAACAAATGCGGATTGGTAGGCCATTATGGTAGATGGGAGGACTTTCTTAAGGCGGTTTGACAGCACACGGGCAATGATTTCGTAAAGGCAAGTGGTTAGGCTAATAGGTCGGTAATCCCCCACTTCCATGGCATCATTCTTCTTTGGAATAAGGAAATGTATGTTTTGTTGACATTGGCATTGATGATTTCATTCTCAAAAAAGGAAAATCTTGGAACACACTAAGTAGGATAGATTTTAGGCTGAATTTATTAAAAGTTATCCCTTCATTTTAATATAAATAAAATTCAAAACTTATGATTATTTTTTAGTTATAATCAATAATGAAATATCTAAGTCTTAGAATTTCAAGAATTTTGTTACTCTGTCTCCAACAACTAAATAAATATCAATTTTATACTCATTTTCAATAAACTATTTGTTTTTCTCCTTTAATAATTTTCGTACTTTTGCTTATAACTTTTGGTTTGATTGCTTACTTTTCCTCATAAATTCATTTTTATAAATATTTTTATATTCTATTATATTAATAACAAGAAAATTATTATTATTATAAAAGCAATCACTATATCCTATAATTCTTTTTTAAAAAAAATAAATTGCAATATTTGTTCACTTATCAATTTCTCTTTTTCTGAGTTGAACAATACATGAATATTACATATAAAAAAATAAATAAACTATTTATTTAGATAAAAAAAAACATGCAAAGCAAGTGTTAAAATACTAGTACATAGAAAAGAGCGGCACAAAAACTTCTTTTTCCAAAAGAACTATACTTCTATTTTCATTAAAGAAAATTATAAGAATGATTTTTTGGTAAGAAACATTTCATTAATGAAGAAAATTATAATAATGATAATGAACATCCAATCTGATTCTAAAAATTTGTTTACTATTAAAAAATAATAATTCTATTATACATATATATATATATATATATATATATATGCGCGAACGAGAGGAGACAAAAATTCATTCAACCTGCACCTACTCTATCTGACTGTAATTGAAGGCTTACCATATTTCAAAGTAAGAAATGGAAGGAGAATTAACTTTTGGAAAGACCCTTGGCTCAATGGATCTATTTTGAAAGATATCTACCCTCGGTTATTTGCTATAGCTTCCGACAAAAAGGGATCGACTAATAATTATTGGGACTCTTCCACTTCTACATGGGATATCAATTTTCGAAGGCTTTTGATGGATGAGGAGATTTTAGAATTCTGATGCAGTCCATATCTACTTTTTCACTAAACAACAATGAAGATGCTCACAGTTGGTCACTTGAACCTTCTGGTCAAATCCCTGACAAAGCACTTAGTTTCCTCCTCTAAAATGGACAGCAGCAGCATCAATGCAGTTTGGAAGACTAAGAGTGCAAAGAAAACAAATATTCCAGTGTGGATCATGCTAAATGGAAGCCTCAATGCAACTGATGTCTTACAGAGAAAACTTCCAGGTCAGATGCTTGTGCCATCAGTGTGGTCTTTGTGTTTCAAGGCAGGGGAAACAACTGGCCATATCCTTTTTTCACGTACATTTTCCCAGCATTGTTGATCCCTGCTTTTTGCTGCCTTTAACATTAATTGGGATTTCTCCAATTCATGGAAGGATAATGTTCTTCAACTTCTCTGTGGTGTCAATTGGAATTCCCAAGCTTTTTGCTATAGGTTAAGATGGTCAAAGCATTGCTTTCTGAGATTTGGATGGAAAGGAATCATTGCATCTTTTAGCAATCTTTCTAACATTATTTTTCAATCTTCGATTCAGTTTGGCTAAAATCTTCTTCTTGGTGTTTTCATTCCAAAAAGTATGAAAGGCATACTATCCAGGAGATCTATGCAACTGGCTGGCTTTTATCAAGCCTGTCTAAGATTCTATTGTTGAGATCTTGTTTTAAGTTTATTTCCTTCTGCGTTTCTGAACTGTTTTTGCTTTAAATTACTTCTTATGTTTTTAAATCCCCTATTATGGTTGGTGAATCTCGA
Source organism: Benincasa hispida (assembly GCF_027475165.1). NCBI lineage: Eukaryota > Viridiplantae > Streptophyta > Magnoliopsida > Cucurbitales > Cucurbitaceae > Benincasa > Benincasa hispida. Next base: position 47,361,967 of record NC_143484.1, on the reverse strand, counting down.
AACAATAGTCTCTTTTCATCGTCTTAATGAAAAGTTTTGTATCATTTTCAAAAAAAAACAAAATAAAAGAAAATAAAATAAAATTATTCCTATCCTTCCAAATCTCCTTCAAATTCACCAACATTGTATTCATCGATGTGATTGTTTGTCGAGAAATAAAAGATACTGAGGCATCAGGCACCCCTGGTTGCCTATGAGGCGAGCATCCTTCCTTGATTTTCATTTCACTTAATGAGAAACGGTTTTTCGATCAGGGAGAAAAAAACAGAAAAAATCTCCATACAAGAAAATTAACATAATAATTGAGTAATTAAGTAAAATTGGATAAAAATAAAACTTAATGAAAAGAAAACATACCTCAGATTCCTCAATCTTTGATAATAGAATTCTCAACTCACTTGCCTTGCGCCCTGACTCTCCAAATCCCACAACAGGGTGATTAATAAGCCCCTCCTCCAATATGTTCAGCTGTACGTATATAAAATATCATACTCAGCAGGAAGACTGAGCACTTGATGCGTCAAATCAAGGGTTTATCATAAAATTTATAGAGAGAGAGTGAGAATAAGTAAAGAGAAAGAAAAAACTTACCTGCCGTCTTTGCCAGCGTAAAAATGCTTTTCTATCAGAAAATTCTGTTTTTGAGATACAAGACAATAATTCCAGAGGAACTAAGAGGGTGTCCATTCTTTTTCCTACTTTTCCTGAAAGGGCATTTAGGAGGCCTTTCCGTGTTCTTACATCCATGGACTCGGATATCTGCAAATATATTGGAACTAAAACTTAGCAGAAAAATGAACTATAAAGCTTTCCTTCAATCAGAGAAACAAATGTGTTGAAAAAAATTAGAAGTATAGTAGGATCTTTAGAGGGGTTGAGAGGTCTTTAGAAGAGGTGTGGGAGGTGGTGAGGTTTAATGCCTCATTATAGCCATCCATTAATATAACTTTTTGTAATTATCAACTTGATCCTATTTGACATGGTAGGATTAGAGTAAACTAGGATATCTTGGTTAAATCCTTAATTGATTAAGATTAGGATTAGTTTTCTTGAATCTTGATTAAGATTATGATTAGTTTCCTTGATTTCTTAAGATTAGGATCAGTACCTTTGATTATTTAGGATTAGGATTAGTTTGATTAACAATTCTCTATTTGTTTTCTAAGATTCATAACTTTTGTTACATAATAAGGATTTTGATTTTATTATGGGAGATTTCTCTTCTTTTATCTCTTAGGCTAAATCATTATTCTTCTGGATTGAAGTCCTTTCTTGTAGGTTGTCAAGTACTCCTCTGTGGACTTATTTTTTCTTGTATGTCTTTGTACATTTTTTTTTTCATTTTTTTCACAATGAAAACTTGGTTTCTTATTTACAAACAAAGTCAAATTACTGAATGAATTGTATGCAACATATGTTATATTTCATTTCTATGAATACTAAACATCCATAAATAATAGCAAGTACTTAAGAATCTGCCATGCATGTAAATCAAGTTTAAAACTTATAATCGCATCAAGACAAAAAGTGAATAATAGAACTACCTCCATTTGTACTCGCATGGTCTCCAACAACCCAACTAACCCAGGTGCACGTTGAGGTTCAACAACAATTCCACTTTTACTACTACGTCCAAGCTTCCTCATCAACTTAGACCTTTTGTCTTTCTTCTTCTCTGTTGATGGTACAATAAGACCCCTATTTAAATAGTGAACAAAGATTTAAGAAATTGTGAAATAACAAAATATAATGTGAAGATGAGCACCAAATGCTAACAAAAACAGGAACTGATTGATATAACAAGAATATGATGCAGTGACTTAAAAGGCTAAACATGTATTTTATTTTACCTTGCCTTTTAGCATTATTAGTTGATCTTGTACTAGCTTGCAGTTTACTAATTACTTGAGTGGTCTATTGTTTCTCAGTAACTTCTTTAGCTAATTAGTTGGCCGAAAACCACCATTATGCTTTGTTGTCGTAGTTGTGTTTTTTTTTTTCTTTAATGAATAAGAAACTTTGGAGACTTCTTAGAGATTCTTCTTTTCATATACAAGAAACAGAGATATATTAAAAGAAAGAGGGAAATAGCCTATGGGAAGAGGGGTGAGGATCCTAGGCTACATCATATGTATCAGACCAATGTTTTTGTCTAGGCCGATGGCTGCTGCAAAAGAAAATCGGGAAAATCCTATTGACAAGATCACATTAAGGAGGATAGTGATGCTGTTTTTGAATATTGAACATCATGAAACAATCGTGAAGTCCTGCTTAAAAGATTAATGACAATTTATGCCTTATAATCTGAAATATCAGTTTTATGTATTCATTCCTATTGAAAATACCTATTATCCAAGTTCGAGCCCTCCAAGTACCTATAGCATTATCTTGGTCTTTTGATGAGCTAAAAGCAACACTTTCAAATTGAATATTTCTACATCACAAGAAGTAGAATTCTATTTTCTTTTGTGCCTTATTTTTCTCTGTCCAAAAGAAAAAAGAAAAGAAAAAAACACGAGATAAGATGCTATACCCCGAGGCCCCAGCACAAGCCAAAAGAACCTCATATGCTGTTTCTCGAAGGTCGTCATCTGTAATTCCTATAACAAATAAAGAAAAAAGTTAAAACCCACTCTCCAATGTTCTACTTTAAATTAATAATCTCAGCCGAGTATGTTTTCTGCAGACAGAAAATTAAATGCAGTTGGAATATGGTCAAACAATTGGAAAGATATAACCTCAAAACTTACTATGCTTTGAAACCTAAAAACAGATGGAGGCAATCAGTGTAGTTACATTAGATACCCTAGAAAGTAAAAAAGATTTGGAGAACATCGGAATAAGCAGCTAGGCATGCTTGCTGCTTTCTTTGGATCTATAGCTACACAGCTCCAGCACTTTCAACACAGATGAACAATCCATCAGCCAATAAATTTATTACTACCTGTTGAAAAAGAAGGCAATTTGAGAGCAAGATCAGCTACGTCATTTGGGTTTCTTCTTGACATCCTCATACTATTAACCTCAATATCTTCATCATCCTCAAAATCTTCTATGTCATCCACGGTCAATTCCCGAGCTTGGGAGGACTCAAAAGACTCTGATCTAGATACATTTGTTTCAGTTAGTGAAGGTGTGGGCACAAGTGGTGATGCAATTACTGCTGGAGGTGTATAGACAGGAGGAGGTGTGAAAGCAGGAGCAGGAGGCGGTGCCCTTTTTGGAGGTGACCCTGAAGAATCTAAATCCGTAACAATGAAAAATTCATCCCCAGAACCTGAATTATTCTGGAATGTCAAAGATAACTTAAAGATTAGCAGTGGTTTCTTGACACGAATAAGATCAAATACGATAGATGGATCGGCAGGGAGAAACATTACATTCAGAAAACCTACAGCGTGTGAAGGAAAGAAAGAAAACAAGACTAAGAGAAGAGTGGGGGGCTGCATTTAAATCATACTTACCATCTGAGGAAACCCCGTAAGGTCATGATAATCTCTAATGGCTTCAGATAGTTCAAGCATTGCACCTGTTCAACAGATGATGACATAAGAATGTTTTTTAAATGGATGAAACTTAAAAACAAAAGAATGAACATGTCAAATCACCTTTTTTAGCGCAGTTAAGAACATAATCCACACTAACTTGGTCTAGATCCACATCATCGAGGGTGACCGCACCAGGAGGCATTACAACTTTCTTTATCAAGCTACCAGACAGTACAAAATCAAGAAGTGTCTGTCTATCCCGCCTGTAGCGTTGCAAAAGCTCAATGGCATTTTCCCTGTATGGAAGGTAGACTACATCGTTCATCCAAAACAAAAGAAATGGAAGTCCAAATAGGCAAACACTAGTAACACTAAACTTATAAGCATTCCATTTCTCTAGCTTTCATAAAGATTGTCACTAGATATTCGAGAGACGCTTACTCTTCCATGGTCAAGCTCGATGGTACTAAAAGTGAATCCCTCAATTTCAGACAATGTGCATCCGCTCCATTTCTGAGAGCTAAGAATTGTTCTGGTAGCAAACCCACAAATAAATATACTGTAATATGTAAGAGCAATGGCCAACTGATAATCGAATGTGGACACGTGTCGGACACTGATACGTCCGACACGCTCTTGACACGTGTCAGACACGCAAGAATCCGTGCCCCAAAAATAATAATAATAATAATAAATCCAAACTTTTAAACGAACCGGCGGCGATGGAAAGGGAGCTTCGGCAAAGGGAGGGAAGATCGAACAACTTTGACAGCAGCGGCAGAGAGAGGCGTGCCCAAACGTCGAGATCGGCAACAAAGGGAGAGAAGCGTGGTCAAACCTTCACATCGGTGGAGGGGGAAATGCGGAATCGTGAAGAAAGTGGGTGTGCGTGGAAGTCTGGGAGAAGATGGGATAATAGTATTTACGGTTAGGGGTTTTTATTTTTAATTGGGCTTTCGGGCCTTCATACATAATGTGGCCGTGAGTTTCATTAAATAATGAGTTTTTTATCTTTTTTTTCTTTCAAATGCTCTTTTCTTTTTTCTTTAGTAATTTTTTATTAAAGAAAGGGAGATTATCAAAAATAGACCAAAAGAAAAATACAAACTATTTAACGAATATTTTTTTAAAAATTCCAAAACTACCCTCGCCATTCTTCTTCTTTCTCCTTCTTCGTGAATTCCATCGATCACAGGTACAATTGTGAGGAAGAGTTAATACTTGAAGAGTCGGTTTCAAATCAATTGCTTAGCTTTTTTTTTTTCTTTTGGATTTTGTGGCTTTGTTTCTTCTTCTTCACAAAATATTGGATACAAATATTGAAAGAAAAAATGGTACTGAACAAATAAGCTTCATAATTCCTTTACAAGCAACGAAAAATTACTGATTCTCGTAAACGCATAAAAGACTTTACCGAAAATGCATAAATGATTGATGATGTATTGTATTATTATTTGTCTATATGAGATAGATAGATATAGATGTTTATCTTTTTCCATCAAGGATAGACAAAACCAAGATAGAACTCTATCTTTGTCTATCACAAATAGACAGACATAGACATCTATCTCTGTCTATCGAGGATGGACAAAGATAGAACTCTATCTTTGATTGATTCTCACTTGATTTATAATAGCTTATATGGTTGGAACATCAAATTCACACGATCAACATCTTATTCGACTATTACAAGAAAGAAAATATGCATATCTATAACGAAGCTTACATGAACTTCTCGTTCCAATAAGCACCATGATCCTGCGAGTAAATCAAATTTTAATTAATAAGTACGTGATATGTTTATAAAAACTCGTAAAGAATACAAACAAACAATAATTTACAATTTGTTATGGCTTGATTCAACCCAAAATTAACTCTAAATCTTCATTTAATATCTAGTTAACGAACTTGTTTACCAAAGAGACAAAGGGATAGACAAATATAGAAGTCTGTCTTTGTCTATCACTGGTAGACAAATATAAAACTCTATATTTTGTCTACCATTGATTGACATATATAGAACTCTGTCTATGACTGTCACATATAAACAAAAATAAATGCCTTTTTTTTTCTATCCCTAATTCGTATTGAATTTAATTCACTACTTTGTATTGTATTGTATTAACGAGATAGAACTATTAATTGATAGACAATGATATTATCACCGTCTATCACTCATTATCGTGTTTGAGTGTATCGATGATAGATAGAGATAGAAGTCTATCTTTGTCTATCACTGATAGACAAGGATATAACTCTCTCTGACTATCACATATGGACAGGGATAGATGCCCATCTTTGTCAATCTCTGGTAGACAAAGATAGATATCTATCTTTGTCTACCTATTTATTTTTTTCCCCGTTTTGTTTTGAATTGAACTCACTACTTTATATTGTATTGTATCAACGATATTGACTTATTCATTGCGGTTGGGTGTATCAATGATAGACATAGAAGTCTATCATCTATCATTATCTCTATTTACCTCTCATAGACAAATATACAACTCCATTTCTATTTATCACTATTGGATGTTTTCATTATGAGTTTCTTACAAAATCTTAGTGATATTTTCGTCATGAGTTTCTCATATAATCTCTTTTTCATTTTGCAGAATACTGTAACTAAACCTATAGTTGTTTTTTACGGAGAACAGTAGAATGATTATCAATACCATGAGAATTACGAGCTTGGTGGAATTTTGCTTAATGACTGCATAGACTATAATGGTTTAGTTGGTTTAATATATAAATAGATTCAATTGAATGGGTCGGTAGATTTGTCAATTTTATTGGATTTTGGTAACAATGGTATTCAAACTGTGGTTCCAATAAAAAAGGACAAATATGTTTTTTGGTATCTGATCTTGGCTAGAGATGTAATCAGCAGATTTATTAGTTGCTCATATAAGTGTTTGTTCTTTTGAAGGGTCTTCTATTACTATTAGTAATGTAAGTGACGATGGTGATAGAATGTTATATTTAGGTTATTCTTCCTCTTCAAACGATGAAATTATAAGAGAATTTTTTATGTTGATCAATAATTAGCAATTGCTTGATAGATGATGTTAGGTTCATATCTACTAATCAATCCATTCCCAGATACATTATCCATAAGGCTCGTACAAACTTGGAGTTAATATAAGTTATCAAAAAAACTTGGAGGGCAAAAGAACACATAGTAAATATGTTAAAAGGAGATGCATTTGAATCATACACATTGATTCCAATATTTTTTGAAAAGTTGAATGAAATGAATCCAAATATGATGCATTTTGTTTAGCAAATTTATATACGACAGACAGCGATAAACATCTATCACTGTCCATCTACATAATTTTGTTACTATTTGCGCTGATATAAATGTTTTTATGTGTTTTTACAGGTACCTACATTGCTTTAGAAATGGATGATAGTGGTCATTTTAGGTCTTGCTTCATTGCTTCTAGTGCATCAATCGAGGGGTGGAAGTAATGTAGACCCATCATATCTGTTGATGACGCATTTTTAAAGTGTAAGTTTTGTGGCATGCTATTAACAACCTCATTACTGGATGGTAAATCAAATCTTTCCTCTTATATTTGACATCGTAAATCATGAAAATGACACATCGTGGACATGTTTTTTTTTAAACATACGAAGTAGTTTTAGGGAACGGGAGAATTCAATCATTGTTTCTTATAGGCATCTGACATTCCAAAGGAGTTTTAAGAGTGTTTAATGATGTTGAACACTACCTGTGCATACAATATCTCTTAAGAAAATCAAAACCTCATTTTAAGGATCCACTGCTTGACAAATATTTCTTTAGTTGTGCTAATGCCTACACTATTGCTAACTTTGAGTACCACATGAGATCCATGGAGTCGATCTATCCAAATATTGGAAGTTATCTTAGTAGTGTTGGGTTTGAGAAGTGGTATCAGGCATATTCATGAAGAATAAGGGTATAGAATGATGACGTCGAATGTTGCAGAAAGTATAAACTCAAATTTTAAAGATGCTTGAGAATTACTTATAGCCATGGCTAGCTTGTTTAGTTCGATTAGAGATATATTGCAAAAGTGGTTTTATGATCGAAGTAAAATCATTTTTGCAATGAAAACTCTTTTGACTTATTGAGTTGAAAACATATTACGACGAGAACACGAAAAGTCAAGAAGTTTCTTAGAAAGAATTTTGATTTTTTTTCTTATTGTATATCTATCGCTGTCTATCTCAGATAGACATTGATAGTGCTCTGTCTTTGTCCATCTATGTCTATCTAAGATAGACAATGATTGTATTTTTTTTTTATAGTGATTACTTTCTCGTGTTTATCTATTAGGTTGATCCCATTAGCAACACCAATTACTTTTCATTCTCCGAATGCTTAATTTAGATACCCATTTTTATGTAGTTGACTTTTATTACATAGGAGCATTGTCAGCAGCATATAATGGTTATGTTCGACCTGTTGGAGTTCATTTGGATTGGAGAGCTAAAGATGATGTCATGAAAACGTCACATCCTATTGTTAGACGTCAAGCTGAAAGACCTAAAAACAAATAATTCTATTTGTAGGTGAATTTAAAAGTTCATTAAAATGTACTCATTGTATTCGTAAAGGCCACAATAGTAGGACTTGCAAATAGAACCAATTAACCAAATGATTTAATCATTAATTTTCCATTGTAATACATGTACAAACAAATGGATTGACATTGAAGTTTATGAATGATATTTTCCGATTTATTATGTTCTTGAGTTGTAAATATTTTTAATAGTACCTTCACTTTTCAATGAAACTGAAAGAAGCACAAAAACTATCTACTGATATCGGGTAGGTGATAGGCACAAAAACTAGTTGCGATAGGCACAGAGTGTCTATCTGGCTCTATCTGCCGATATCAGGTAGGTAAGCTTCAGTAATAAAATTAATAGTTAGACACAGATACATAACTATTTATGTCTATTGATGGCTGAAAAAACGGAGGTAAATAAATATGCGTTCATCGTTCATTCTCCATGCGTTGGACTAAGGGATATGCAATATGCGTTTGATGACCATGTGTTTCTGCCATAAGTTTTCTTGTTCTCTCGCCAAGTATAACGAGATCGCAAGTTTCTCGGGTGATCCAAGGTCGAACTCAGGGACTTGTAGCTAAATGTTACGAGGTAATGTGTTTGTGGCGAATAATAAAAGAATTTGAAGGTTATAGGCTATGCGCTACTCCTACTTCTAACTAACAGATTAAACAGTGGAAGTGTAACTGTAAGAGATAGAGACACGGCAACTATTAACGCGTACTAAAATGTATGGAAAAATAAATAGAATGGGGGGGGGGGGGGGGGGTGACCACCGCATCCCTAAGCTTGATCGCAAGGGTAACCCCAGCCAACGTAAGCTATGCGATTATGCTACACACACTTGACAAAGACACATGCAATGTATATGCGATAGTGTCGAGAGGCCTTATGTCTAAGTCTCTATTCTTGCTCACGTGCTCCCACACATAAACAAGATGATCGCACACTACCGTATCCTACTCCTGGACGCATGCGATGTGACCACATACTTTCATATCTGTCTGTGGGGTGTATACGCTGTGTAATAGCAAACAGACCTTATCTCTAAGCCTCTATTATTGCCTATGCGATCCAATCTGACTCTCTCAAACCTATATTTGGTTTTTAGACTACTCTCTCAAGTATGCCTAAATGATGAATGATGCACTCATAAGACAAAATAATCACATAAACATGGTTGACATAAGATTATTCCTATCTCTAGAAACACTGCCTATTTTGCTTAATGCGTTCCACCACTCACCCTTTTGGGCAGTTAGCTACCACTTAACAGCTCATAGACAAGCATTGCTCCAGCCTTAGCCTAAGCAAATAGGATTTTCTCACAACACTTGCACAACGCACACCTCTCGGTGGTTTGCTACATGCTTCATATGTCCATGCCGCACGGTTAAGTATGCGATACTCTAGTAATCTTACTTAGTCTTTATGATGAAAATAAAGGATGATAAGAAAATGAAGATGGAATCGAAGGAAATAGAGAAATGCATTGATCACAAAATGTATTAATCTCTTAAGCCACAATGTAATACAATACAGAGGTAGAAGAGATATGGAGGGCCAGATGGGAAATGTCTTACGTCCATCAGATGTGTGTCAAAGCTGCCGGTGGTGCCATGGATGAGCGGTGAAGTAGTCTTTCTCGAAATCTATCTCCGACGAGGCTCCGGTCGTCACTCGGAATGGTAGAAAGAATGAATAACTCTCAAGAATATCTTCTCACGCTTTCGTCTGGATCACAATGATCTGCCTGAAGGGAGAAGCTCGGATGCCTTTAGGCAGAAAACCCCGGATGATCTGAAGTTGGGCTTTAATGCTTCTATTTATAGAGCTTGATCGCCAACAGCATTAATGGTCATTCTCTGAATTTATGCTGCTAACAGCGTGATGGACCTGCTTTGAATCTCTGCTGCTAACGGTATGATAGGTGAAATGTCAACATCGCATTTTGATACTCCCGAGGTACGTGTTCATGCTTGGGTTCCGGAGTATCGTCGCATTCCACCACCCTTGCGGCCATCCCTCTATTATGGTTATACTCTGTAGCCTCAACCTTTATGCAATGGACGCATGCGGTTAATGGCCGCAACATCCATGCGTCGAAAGTATGCGATTGCGCATGTGACGCCTCTACGATGGCGAGATTCATTGCATGCGATCGTTTCCTGCGATAGCAACAAAAATAGACAACTGGGCGCAAAATAACGCATAATAGTGGGTTAGCCGAGATCTTCATTGTTGATCGATGCAAGCTCAATTTCTCATTAATTCTTAGAATAATCGTCGCATATTCTTCTTATCAGCGCTCATAATTCTAAATAAAAGGTCTATAATAATGTACATTTCTGCCTGTCATCATCTATCACAGTGTAAATAAATCACGACATCTATTTGAATCTATAGATAGTTGCAACATTGTCTATCACTAAATATACAAACCATGATTGCTTTCCTAATTGTACATCACACATTCACTGCAACTACATCCCCCTTCTTTATGTCAAATCATTAAATGATAGAGCTCTATAATTCATTAAAGTCACTCATCCTTAAAACCCAATTCATTGAAGTCTATCACTCTTTATCTCAGATAGACAATGATAGTATTTTATCTCTATCTATCTCATATAGACAATGATAAAACTATATCTCTGTTTATCTCAAATAGATAGTGATAGAACTCTATCACTGTCTTGTTAGGGTTGATGCCCTAAATCTCATTAGGTTCTATAGTTTGTAAACATTGTATGAATAAACTCTTATGTGATTGATAATATTTGATATTTTATTCACTTTGTCTATAAATATATGTGATATTTTAGTTGCATTGACCACAAACCAATAAACTAATATCTAAGGTTATCATTGTAACTTAAACATGTATGTGAAGACATACAGGTGGATCATGTTTAAGTGATAACCTAAATGATTTATTGTATATGGATAAGATTGGGTACCTTATCTTGGTGACACTATGAATATGGTCTGCTTTGTAGGTGTTACAATTGTTGTAAAGTGCTACAAATGATCTAATCCCGATCATTCATGTATTAGACATGCGAGCGGGGATATTCCATACAAAGGAGTCTATATAAGACCATACCACGAAATGTTTAGTCTTATTATATAACATCGTTCATTTAGAGACTTTAATTTCACCAGAATGACCATAGGTAACATGACTTAAATCTTGAGGGAGTTGTGAACTTTTGCCTATGAGGGCGGTTCTTTGATTTATATGGGTGAGAATGGCCAGGTCGCCGACTTGACGAGCCTACCATTTTGGGGATTCGTCTGATTGGGGATCTGGGAACACATCTACACAAGATGAAGTTCACTCATTCCCCAAAGCAGGGGTAAGCAGATAGATTGCTCCCTTAAGGGCTGATTCTGGGTCTTGAACAATGTGGTGCCACACCTTCTCATGGCCCAAGAGGGGTTTAGTCATAGTGGGACTATGATCTATTGTTCATTAGAGGGATCAGTGGTACTTAAAGAGTTAGATGTAACTATAGGGGAAAAACGGTAATTTGGCCAAGCTGTACTTACGAGCAATTTGTGAAGGGTTATCGTACTGTTGATTGGTTATATCCAATGGATACAAAAATATATCTGTAGTGCGAAGAGTACAATTGTTGGTCTTTAGTGGAGTGCCCAAAAATTAACGGATGGTGGATAATGTAATTAAAGAGTTTAATTAATTATTCATGTACCGTTTGAGCTTCAAGTTACAGATCCATAAAATCCTCTTGGTAGCTCAAAAGGATTCATTTGAGAATCAATTTTTGGGTTAATTTGAATGGTTTAAATCAATAAGAGGGATTTAATTGGTTTAATTATATATGATGTAATTAAATTATTTCAATTATATATGATATAATTGTTATAATGTATTTGATACATTATAGTTTAATTGGAGGAAATAAATATTTGAATGAGATTCAAATATATAATCTATGAATGTGATTCATGGTTGTTAAATTCAATATAAATATGATTTATATTAATTACCATAAAATAGAGAAAAGAAACTATAGTTTATATTGTATATGATACAATACTAAACCTATAAGTTATATGTTATATTTGATATAACATATAGTTTAATACAAATATAATATGATAAGTTAGTTATCATATTTATTTATATTATTTATAAATAATAACTATCCTATCTTCTCTCCAACTACCTTAGTGGGTGGTAATTGTTTTTGTGGCAAAAGGAATAAAAGAAAATGGTTTTCTTCTTCTTCCTACACGATTGGACATTAACATTGGATATACGATTGAGTTTTTACATAAACGTTCTGTGTGCCTCGGTCTTCTTCTTCCTCCAAACTCAAACAAACCCTCAAAACCAAAATAGTCAGAGCCCACCACTCCTGGACTCTAACCCTGAGAATACCGAAGGCTCTCTGTGGTAGTGTTTTCTTAGTTTTGGTTCGTGAAGTTCTTGAAGAAAGTTTTCAAGGGTTATTGTGTTCGAGTTCGTGACCGTTCGTGACTATTCGAGGGATTTATAAGAAGGAAGGCTCTTCAAGGGTAATATCTCTTGAGTCCTTTTTCCTTTGTAAAAGGCATCATGTAATTTGTTTATGAATGCATATCCAGTATGTTTATTGTAAATTTAGTTTTCAATAAAAATGGATTTGGACGATCTGCTTCTGCTCAAGGATCTCTATAAAACGAGTTCCTTCAATTGATATCAGAGCCAGGTTGTAGTTTTGATTCCAAATTCCATTTATGTATTGAATCGTTTATAGTAGTGGTGGTTCTACATTGCATTTATACGATAAATCTTTGTGGATGTTTGTTGATGGATGTTTCGGGATAGTAATCTTTGTTTATGACTTTCTGTTTACATTTACAAAATTAATTTGTAAGAGCCACTATGTTTTTGGGCAATAAATTGCAATCGAGTTTGTATTTGTTTAAGTTTTGAGTCGCTCGTGAGCAGTTCGAGGCGAGCGGTTCAAGACCCGGTTCACTTGTTCCAAATCGGTGGACTCATTTTTGTAATAAGTTGGCCTTTAATTTTTGGTTTTTGAGATTGTCTATCCCGATCCATCAAATTTAAATTAAATATACATATGATGTATGTTTATTTTATATGCCATGATGTATGTCATATAGTTTTAAAACCCACCATAGGTCATGCATGTATTTTCATGCATCATTTTATATTATAAGTGTTATAATATACTAATATGCATGATTTAAATTACATAAAGCATGCTCATGCATCATATAATATAAGAGTTATAGTATATGTATGCATGCATTATAGCATATCATGCATCATTTATATTATAAATGTTATAATATTAGATGAATGGTTGTATGGATTGTATGCTATAACATAGTTCATTACTTGATTATATAAAAGTTATATATTAGTAATAAATGAACATTGCATGAAGCATGACACTACCTTAGGTTAATTTATAATTGTAATCATTGTAATGTTGGTTGGTTTTAATTGCTTCAATTACTTATAAGTGTTATAATAAATGAAATTAGAATTAAAATCAATAACAAGGAGTTGCATGCAAACCTAGGCTATAATCATTTTTAAAAGTGTTTTCAAATTTGATTAAGATAGACCAAAGATCACGTTTCTAATGAGATTAGAAATCTAAGTTTATTCTATTAAATCAGTTTAATAGGATTAAATTGATTCCTAATAAAAGATTAAATATGTAACAAATGTATCTATAAGGGACCTTTTGTCTAAGGCTGGGTACTTAAGTCAATGGAAACGTTGCACCCCTACCCGGGAACCTACCTGGAAAGACGAATTAGATAGATTTGTTACATGCATGCAAATTTGATGAAAGTCTGTTAAAGAGTTTAATGGGACTTGAATCAAAGTTGTTTAATTATCAAAGACAAGTGTTGTTCTTTTAGCAAATTAAACTATCACTTGGATAAAATCAGTAGTTGAATTTTCTAAGTTAATGAAGCCTAGGTAGAACCTTCAGTGGGAGGAAAATGGAGTATATGATACTTCACTTTAACCTCTACACGTTTTTCCCTAAAAGTTCACACCGTGAGATCTACTCTAGGTCTCGAGGTACCATGGGTGTTCCCCTACGGGAGGCGTTTGGGTAGGTCAATACCAAGGTGAATGGAGAGAGTGTTTATAGTAAGTGGGAGCAGGACGTGTGACAACATCTCCCTCGATCTCTCTCATTAGGTTGGATGAAAGTTTCATGCATCGCCTCTTGGCATCGTGGGGTCCCCCTAAATGATGACAGTTTTGCATGACTCTTTATTTGATCTCCAAAAATGGATAGGGTTGATTTAGTCTCTTGTTCTAATTGGCTTTTCCCTAAGGTTGGCTTATTAGGGCAGGACTCTATAACTTAAAATGAGGGGTTACACTTATACAGAATTGTTAAGGATGTTAACAAATTCTGGACCGAACAATGGTGACTATTAGTTACAGTTACCATGAGTTATTTCTGTCTACTGGTTGAGAATGTCTCATTTCAGTGAAGGGACACTTGATCACCCTACGGTGACTTTTGTCCTGCCTCACTGAAGCATCATTGCAAAATAGATGTCACTTAGAGTACACTAGACTATTTTGCTAAAATTTGCTTGGTTTTCTAAAAGTGGTTTAATGCAAGTATACTTAATTAAGTTTGTTCTATTTCAGAAATTTATTGTGGCTACTACGACTCTAAGTTTACTTGCCGCCAATAAATTAATTAGGAAAAACTACACTAGTTGGGAAAACACCATAAACACGATTTTGATCATCGATGATCTACGGTTCATTCTCAGGAGGAGTGTCCTCCCAATCCACCTCTTGGCAAACGAGAAGGCCCGAGCATACATCTTGAAATGTTTCGAAAGCGTATAAGAGATGGACAAGGGCAAACGAGAAGGCTTGAGCATACATCTTGGCAAGCTTTAACCAAGTATTGGCTAAGAAGCATGAGTTCATGGTCACTGCACGTGAGATCATGGAGTCCCTGCGGGGAATGTTTGGACAACCGTCCACACAGCTCAGGCACGACGCTCTTAAGTACATCTTCAATTCACGTATGTAAGAGGAGTCATCTGTTCGGGAACACGTTCTCAATATGATGACCCACTTTAACGTGGAGGAGATGAATGGGTCAAGCATCGATGAGGCCAGCCAGGTTAGCAACATTCTGTAATTTTTACCAGATAGCTTTCTTCACTTCCATAGCAATGTTTTTCTGAACAAGATTGACTACAACCTAACTACTCTACTCAACGAGCTGCATACTTTCCAATCCTTGTTGAAAAGTAAGGAGAAGAAGGGTGAAACAAGTGTTGCTTCATCTTCCAAACAGTTCCATAAAGGTTCTAACCTCTAAAACTAAGTCTGCACCTTTTTCCTCCGATACCAAAAAGTGAAAGAGGAAGAAAGGTAGAAAAATGAAGGTTGCTACTAACCCAGGAGTTGCTGCTCCAAGGGGTAGACAATCAATGGGGGTTGACAAGGGAAAGTGTTTCCATTGCAACTAGAATGGACACTGGAAGAGGAACTACCTCAGATATTTGGCAGAAAAGAAGAAGGCCTGATGACGGGCAGAAATGTACGTTATTATAGGCCTTTTATTTAGAATTATGAGAGCTGATAAGAAGAATATGCGGCGATTATACTAAGAATTCATGAGAAAGTGAGCTTGCATCGATCAGCAAGGAAAATCTCAGCTATCCCACTATTATGTGTTATTTTGCGTCCAAATGTCTATTTTTGTAGCTATCGCAGGAATCGATCGCATGCGACGAATCTCACCATCACAGAGGCGACCGCATACGTTTGACGCACGGATGTTGCGGCCACTAATCGCATGCATCCATCGCATAGAGGTTGCGGCTACATAGTAATAACCGTAATAAAGGGATGAACGCAAGGGTGGTGGAATGCGATGATACTTCAAAAACCAAGCACAAACGCATACATTGGGAGTATCAAAAGGTGATGTTGACATTTCATCTACCACACCGTTAGGAGCAGAGATTCAGAGCAGGTCCATCACGCCGTTAGCAACAGAAATTTGAGAGAAGGACCATTAATGATGTTGACGATTGAGCTCTATAAATAGAAGCCTTAGAGCAAAACTTTAATCCATCTGAGCTTATACCTTCGGGCAGATCCTTCTTATCTAGACAAAAGCGTGAGGAGATATTCTTGAGAGTTCTTCATTCGTCCTACCTTTCCGAGTGACGACCGGAGCTTCGCCGAAGGTAGATCTCGAGAGAGACTACTCCACATGGCACCATCGACAGCCTTGACACACATCTGATGGAAGCAAGACATTACCCATCTGGCCCTCCATATCTCTTTTATCTTTGTGTTGTATTCCATTGTGGCTCAAGAGATTAATACATATTGTGATCAATGCATTTCTATATTTCCTTCTATTCCATCTACATTTACTTCTTCTTATCATCCTTCACTTTCATTGCAACGACTGAGTAATATTGCTAGACTATCGCATACTTAATCATGTGGCATAGACATATGAAGCATGTAGCAAACCACCTAAAGGTGTGTGTTGCGCGGGTATTGTGAGAAAATCCTATTTGCTTAATGTGAGGCCAAGGCATCACTTGTCTATGAGTTGATCAGCAGTGACTAACTGCCCGAGAAGGTAAGTAGTGGAACGCATTAAGCAAAGTAAGTAGTGTTCTTAGGGATAGGAATAATCTTATGTCAACCATGTTTTATGTGATTATCTTGTATTATGAGCGCATCATTCATCTTTTGGGCATACTTGGGAGAGTAGTCTAAAAACCAAATCAAGGCTTGAGAGAGCCAGATTGGAACGCATAAGCAAGAATAGAAGCTTAGGAATAAGTTCTACTTGCTATTACACAACGTATGCACCCTATGGATAGGATATGAAGGTATGCGATCACATCGCATGAGTCCAGAAGTAAGATACGGTGGTATGCGGTCACCTTGTTTATGTTTGGGAGCACATGAGCAAGAATAGAGACTTAGACATAAGTTCTATCGACACTATCGCATATGCATCGCATGCGTTTTCGTTAAGTGTGTGTAGCATAATCGTGTAATGTTTGTTGCTATCGTGATTTGCTCTAGGAGTATTTTGTATAAAATAAATTGGAAGAATAAGTTCTAAGTGTATGTGATACATTTATGCGTTGGTGCATTTAAGTAAATGTAACGTGTTGGGGCGTCAGATATTTGCAGCAGAACGCACACAACTTCTTCTAATGACGTTTAAGTTTTCCTAAACTAGACCCAAGTATAAATCTAATTTAAGTTCCTGGTAAATCCATGATCGAACTCAGGGATTCAGTTAACCAAACGTAGACCTTGCGTTGTATCTACTGTAGGGGTTTTCCTAAATAAATGTGAGAAATGAGTTATTTACACTGAATTGTTGTGCCTGTGCAAGAGATGCAAAAGAGTTGAGTAGTGAATGATGGATCATGCGAAAATGGAGTTTAAGGTAAGTGGACGCGTCGGTTTAAGATGAGTGTACACAACTAGGATGTGGTGTGAATGATATGGGATGGTTTGCTTATCTTTTGTTTATGCGTCAGACTTCATTCAACATTTCTCAATGTGAATAACATACCAAGCCTATCTCTAGGATGCATGCGTCTAACATAAAATACAATAGACACCAGTAAGTCTATCTCTAGTTGTACTGGGCGTCCTACTTAATGCAGCTTAGTTATTCTTTCGAACAATCTAAGTTAAAGATGCTTTTACCAATTTGTCAAGTTGGCTCGAGCTTTAGAATGAAGTTGTGCATAAAGTATTAATGCATTCAACATATATAGGAAATAAACAATGGCAAGTATGATGGATCAAACATATGAGTTTTATAAAGAAACAGAGAGTCTTTACAAAAGGAATGTTTAATAAAATGGAATGAAAGTGATAAATGAGAAGAAGGAAACTGAGTCAAGCCAAAGAATACAGCCAAAGAATACAATCTCTTGTATTTCTTTGGCTCAATCTCGTTGTGTACAATCACTTGTTTAGTAATTGGATGAAGTTTCTTTCTCAAGATTAGCTTCCTCCGCTCTCCGACCGGCGGCGGTGGTGGTTCTCATCCCTTCTGATCGTCTAGCACAACAGCACAGCCTCTAAAGAACTAAAACTATGACTACAATATACAGAGAGTAAGGATCTTGATAATTTCCGAACTCTTAACTTTGGAGGGACTTCATCTATTTATAGGCGTTGGTCACGTCCACTTGGTGAATGGGCAGCATTAAAGTCCATGTCCTTGTTAGCATTAAAGTCCATGCCCTGATTAGCCGTCTGACTCTCGGAAGCTTTTCAGACGCCGCCTGCTGCGTGGAAGCTTTTCAGACGCCACTTGCTACAGGTGCCCATACTTGCAAGTGGTGATATGACACAATCAGCCTGGAGCAATGAATCTTCTATGCGTTGAACTCCTTCCGACGCATGGCCCATGCGTTAAAGCTTTTCCTACGACACTTGTCTAATGCGTTAGCGTTAATCCTTGCGTTGAAATCCTGCAATACAATGCGTCAGTGCCGCGATATTTAATAATAAAACTTCTTTTGCATGAGTTTGGTAATGTTTGAATAAATCCATGCGTTTCTTCTAAAAATGAGGAGAATTTATAATTAAAAACCTTCGTTGTTCCAACTTAAGAGCAAAAATAACTTGTATTTCTACAAGTTATCATGTAACTTGTGTTGGCTGGGGTTACCCTTGCGATCAAGCTTATTCATATGGTGAAGTCATCCCCGCCATTTTATCTATTTTCCCATGCATCTTATTACGCGTTAACAGTTGTCGTGTCTCTAACTCTCATAGTCATACCTCCACTGCTTAATCTGTTTTGTTAGGAGTAGGAGTAGAGCATAGCCTTTAACTTCAATATTCTTTTATTCTTTGCTATAACACATTACTTCGTAACATTTAGCTACAAGTCTCTGAGTTCGACCTCGGATCATCCGAGAAACTTGCGTTCTCGAAACTTGTGGCAGGAACGCAAGGTCATCATACGCATATTGCATATCCCTTAGTTCAATGCATGACCAGCGACGCATGGAGAACGAACGATGAACACATATATTTATCTACTCCATTTTCCACCCATCAAGGCCAAATAAGGTAAATGTGATTTGCTTGTTTTGGAAACTTATTTAGTGGAGAATGATGATTTTGCCTGGATTATTGACTCTAGGGCCAATAACCATGTTTGTTCTTCATTTTAGGGAATTAGTTCCTAGCAGCAACTTGATGCTGGTGAGATGACAATACGAGTTGGAATCGGGCACGTCGTCTCAATTGTGGCAGTGGGAGGTCTCCGATTATGTTTACATAACAAATTTCTCATTTTGAATGATGTATTTGTTGTTCCTGATTTAAAAAGGAACTTAGTGTCTGTAAAGTGTCTTTTGGAATGTAATTATCAACTAAACTTTTCTTATAATAAAGTGTTTATTACTAAGAATGGTATTGATATATATTCTGCTAAATTGGAAAATAATTTGCATGTGCTAAGGCCGTTAGCAACAAATGCCTTCCATAGAATAGAGATGTTTAAAACTGTGTAACTCAGAATAAACGACCTAGAAATTCTCCTAAGGAAAACGTCCAACTTTGGCACATAAGACTAGAACACATTAATCTCAATAGGATTGAGAGGTTGGTGAATAATGGACTTCTAAGTGAGTTATAAGAAAATTCTTTACCTGTGTGTGAGTCATGCCTTGAAGGCAAGATGATTAACAAGCCTTTTACTGGAAAAGGTCATAGGGCCAAAGAACCTCTAGACTAGTGCATTCAGACCTTTTTAGTTCAATGAATGTAAGAACTAGAGGAGGTTATGAATATTTCATCACTTTCATTGATTATTATTTAAGGTATGGGTACGTTTATTTAATGCAACATAAGTCTAAGTTTTTTAAAAGTTAAAAGAATTCAAGGTTGAAGTTGAAAATGCATTAAATAAAACGATTAAAACATTTCGATCTGATCGAGGTGGAGAGTTTATGGATTCGAAATTCCAGAACTATTTGATAGAACACGGAATAGTATCCCAACTCTCAACACCTGGTACGCCTCAACAAAATGGTATATCAGATAGGAGAAATCGAATCCTGTTAGATATGATTCGGTTTATGATGAGTTTGTTTCCTTACCTGACTCGTTTTGGGATTATGTAGTGGAGACTGAAACATAAATCCTGAACTACATTCCCTCTAACAGTGTTGCCAAAACACCTCTCGAGTTATGGAATGTTCGTAAAGCTAGTTTATGTCATTTCAGAATTTAGGGTTGCCCAACACATGCGCTTGAGGCCAATCCTAATAAACTGGAACCACGTTCAAGGTTATGCCTATTTGTAACCTACCCCAAGGGACGAGAGGTGGTTATCTCTATGATTCTAAAAAAAACAAAGTATTTTTATCGACAAATGCCACTTTTATTTAGGAAAACCACATAAGGGAACACAACGCAGAAGTAAAATCGTGTTGAATGAGATTTCCAAATAAACTATTGAATCTTCAACAAGAGTTTTTGAAGAGCCAGGTACCTCAACAAGAGTTGTTGAAGTAGGTTCATCTAATAGGTCAAATCCGCCTCAAATGCTGAGGGAACCTCAACATAGTGGAAGGGTTGCGAACCCACCTATTCGCTATATGGGTTTAACTGAAATCCTAGCCATGGTAGCTGATGCCGAGGTTGAGGATCCAGTGTCTTATAAGAAGACAATGTAGGATGTTGACGGAGATGGATTGATCAAAACCCTGGATCTCGAAATGAAGTCTATGTACTTCAATTCAGCATGGGCTCTTGTAGATCAACCTGATGGGTCAAACCTATAGGTTGTAAATGGATCTACAAGAGGAAACGAGGTACTGATGGGAAGGTGCAAACCTTAAAGGCTAGGCTGGTGGCAAAGGGTTATACCCAGGTAGAGGGAGTCGACTATGAGGAGATTTTCTCGCCTGTTGCTATGCTGAAGTCTATCTGAATCCTCCTATCCATTGCCTCATATTATGACTATGAGGTATGGCAAATTTATGTCATGGTTGTGAATGGCAATCTTGAGGAGACCATTTATATGGCGCAGTCCAAGGGGTTCATAATCCAAGGTCAAAAGTAAAAGGTTTACAAGCTTAATTGGTCCATTTATGGACTGAAGCAAGCATCTCGATCTTGGAATATAATCTTTGATACTGTGATCAAATTTTTTGGCTTTGATCAAAACGTTGATGAGCCTTGTGTCTACAAGAAGATCATCAATAAATCAGTAGTTTTTCTAGTGTGTATATAGATGATATCCTACTCATTGGGAATGATGTAGGTTTATGGACTACAGTTAAGAACTGGCTAGCGATCTAATTCCAAATGAAAGATTTGTTAGAGGCTCAGTTTGTTCTGGGTATTCAAATCTTTTGAGATCGAAAGAACAAAATGTTAGCACTGTCTCAGACGTCGTATATTGACAAGATGCTTGTCAAGTATTTGATGCAGAACTCCAAGAGAGGATTATTTCCTTTCAGGCATAGAGTTGCTTTGTCTAAGGAACAGTGTCCTAAGACACCTCAAGAGGTTGAAGATATGAGACGGATCCCCTATGCATCTGTCGTGGGCAATTTAATGTATGTGATGTTATGTACTAAACCTGACATCTGCTATGTGTTGGGAATGACCTAAACTCACAGTTCGTAAATGTTGTTAACACATTTTATTTATCAATAAAAATGTTTTTGAGTTTTTATTCAATTAATTACTATTGATATTGCATCCTTTTATGAAAATCTAATAAACGAATCCATGGCTTTAACATGAATACTTTAACTATTATATAGTGACATACAAATGGATCAAGTCTTAGTATGTAGCCAAAGTAGTCTATAAGTATACGGATGAGATTGGGTACCTCATCCTTATGACACTATTGGATGCGGCCCATTTTGTATACTGATACAAATGATGTGATCCAAAACTCATTCATATTGAGACATGTGAGTGGAGGCATCCTATGTAATGAATTTGCATAAGACCGGACCTCAAAATAGTTACTTTTCTTTATAACAACCGTTTAATGTTAAAACTGACTATCTCAAATTGACTAACTTAGGGTAACCCGATCTTAATCCTGAGCTAACTATAAACTCCTGTTTTTTCGGGATTATCCTTTGATCTCAATAGGTGAGAGTAGTCAACAATACTACTCAATAAGCCTCCCATTTTGGGGATAAAACCAGATAGATAGCTGGAAACATAGTCTTGCAAAATGAAATTCACTCCTACCCAATTTAGGGTTAGTAGATGGGTTGTTCTCTTAAGCGTTGATGTCTTGTCTCGAACAACGGGGCCTCACCCTCTTTTGGAAGATAGGGTTATGATTTATAAGTCTGACTATAAATCAATTGTTCAATGGAGGATTAATGGAAGCTTAAAAAGTAAGATGTATTTATAGGGGTAAAACAGTAATCTTTGACCTAGCTGTAAATACGAACGACATGTGAAAGATTGATTTACCGATTATAGTTAAAATGGACAGAAATATATCTATAATGAGGAGAGTGCAATTATTGAGTTGTAGTGAAATGTCTTGGTATTTAACGAATAATGATTAATTCGGTTTAAAGAGTTTAACCAATTAATTACAAGTCGTTGGAGCTCATGATCTGTAGGTCCATAAAGTCCCTTTGCTAGCTCATAATTTGGATTAGTAAATTGAGTAATTTTGATAAGATTTGAAATCAGGGTTTAGAATTTGAAATGTTCAAATTCAATTAGGGTTTTATTTATTATATTTGATACAATTAAAAGTTTAATTTTATCAAGATTAAATGAAATTGGAGAAATGATTAATGCTTAAATATGATTTAAATACTAATTAAATTAATTTCATTTTGATGGAATTAGCCTTTTTTATTAATTTAATATTAGATATTAAATTAGGTTTAATTAAAATGTTTATTTAATTAGTTTTATTTAAAAATTAATTAATTGAATTAATTTTATAAAACTAATTAAATAAGTTTGATTTACAAAACTGATTTTTGAAATCATTTTATGGGAAAAACCTTTTGAAAAATTATTTTCAAAGTGGAGATTTCCTAAATGTTGGAAATCTCCACTAAGTCTTCAACTACCTTATTTATTTATCCATTTTCTCAATCCAGTAGTAGCTGCTATTCATGCAAACCATGTATTTGTATGGTCAAAGCTCTATAAATTGAAGTGCTTAAATGAATTATGATTCGTGCTCACTACGAACTTCATTTGAAACTCTACAGAAATCACCAATCCCACTTCATATCTTATATACTTCCAGCTTAATTTAATGTTTCCACCACACAATCGTTGCAGCAGAATGGTAGATAAGATCTTGGTGGTTGTCTACTTGAAGGTTGAAGCTCTTTCACATAGATTTCAACTAGATTTGAAGAGGATACTTCAAAGGTATTGTGTTCAGCAAACTCTCTTTTATAAAGGTTATTTTGAAGCATGTTTGAACTCAAATTAAGTATGATTAGAGTGCTTATTGATTATGTTTTTCCTCCGTTGCATGTTAATATACTCTTACATTGGTATCAAAGCATGATTTAAGAACTCAATCGTTGTTAATTTGAGTTTGGTGGGTGTTCGTCATGAACTGTATGAAAATGAATTGTTATGTAGGAACTGATGCTATTGTTTATCATTGAAGTTAGAGTTCTATCACTGTCTATCTCAATTCAAAATTATTAATAATAGATCTACTCAACTAAACAAATACAGAGTGCATACGATATAGAAACATAGAAACAATTATTAGTGTTTACCATTGAAGTCTATCACTGTTTATCTAAGATAAACAGTGATAACCCTCTATCACTGTTTATCTAAGATAAACAGTGATAACCCTCTATCACTATCTATCTAAGATAGATAGATAGATATAGCTTTCTATCACTCTCTATCTCAGATAGACAAAGATAGTCCTCTATCTTTGTCTCTATCTCTATTTATCTCTATTTATAGTTATCAATAATAGATCCACTTAAATAAATAAGTACGTATTGATGTTAAAGTTTTTCAATAGTTGCTAAAGTTCATAAGGTAGATAGAGATATTAGAACAAGATAGTGAACAAAACATGTTAATTTTATAAATTCCAGAAGTACTTGATTGTCAATAAGTAGAAAGAAACTTACAAACTGTATAAAGTAGAAAACTAAGTACAAAAAAATGTTCAATTTGAAGCTTTATAAACTGTATAAAGTAATTTGACAAACAAGATTGAGATTGAGATTAAGATTAGGATTTAGGTTTAAATTGGGTTTGAGAAATGTTCAAGTGTCTGCCATCAATTTTGCATATTCTTGAATTGAAGTTTGAGGTTGTACTTCATTCTTCTTCTCGAATTTCTTCCTAATATTCTTTGGATATGTTTTTTTGTTCGTTTTCACTGTCTTTTTGGTCTCTCTTTTTGAAAGTGCGTGTCTTCTAGCACTTTTGGTCTAAGCTTTTTATGCTTGCCTTGCTTTTGTTGCTTTCCCTTTTGTTTTCTCTTTTTTCTTTTTGTTTGAATCTCTTTATTCATATCCTCTTCACTATCAGTTTCTTCTTTTATTTCATCTTCCTTATCAACAATTTGCTTCCGCTTCTAGTTTCTTTTTGGTCTCTCCTTTTGAAAACAAATTTTTTCACTCTTTTTTTATCAATATCTTTTTATTCATTGTGCTCTTTTTGAACTTGTCCCCCTAATTTTGCTCCTCTTCTTCTTGATCTGTATTTACTTTCTCTTGGTCTTTAATTGTTCTTCATTTACTTACTCTTTATCTTCTTCCCCCTTCATCTTCTTTCTCTTTATCAATTTGCTTTTCTTCATTGATCCATTGCATGAAAATATTGGAATTCATGAGAAGAACACTGAATGATAGGCTACTATCATTGTCTATCATCACGTATATAAACAACGATATTTACCTTTTTCTAATTTCAATGTTTAGATCCCCCCTCCCTCTCTTTAATTTTCTTATGGTTCTATTCCTTCTATTTCAACATCTTGTTCTTCTTTATTTGCTTTAACATCTTCTTCATTTTATGTTTCAGCTTCAGTTTCAGTGTCTTCTTCAACTTCATCTACTTGTAAGCATATGATAGAAAGTCAAAATCGTTGTCTGTATTAGATAGACAGTGATATGGGACTATTTCAGTATATCTGAGATAGACAAAAATAGTATTCTATCTATGTCTATTTTAGATAGACAATGATAGACCTCTATCAGAGTCCATGTGAAACTGACTCTGATAGTAGTCTATCACTGTCTATACGAGATATAAAGCGATAGAGGACTATCACTGTCTATCTCTTATGTTTAAACAAAAAGTAGATTAAGGAAAGAATCAAACTTGAGGCAACGATTGTGTTTTGGGTGTTTCCAAATCTATAGTTGGAATATCATCCAAATCATCTTCTGTTTCAAGTTGTTATGTTTTCATCTTAGTTTCCTACAAGAAAACATTGTTTTCTATCTAAGAATCTATCGTTTTCTATCTAAGAAAGTAAGAAACTTAAAAAAATATAATATTAAGACAAAAAGTGATAGAGGATTATCACTGTCTATCATACATACAAACCTCTCTTTCCCTTTGACTCTTGTTTTCAACTTGGATCTATAAGGAAAAGCAATTTTAGTTAATGAATATGCAAAAAAAAAAAAAAAAAAAAAAAGTATATCACAAACCAAATACTTACCCCAAGATAAATATGTTGTTGCATTGAGATCGATACTTTCTTCCGAAATTCGAAGGCCGAGAGAAGGTGCTTTATTTTTCCACACCTTCTTCATGCTCTTGTTGTTGCAAAAGGGTTTTTTAATGGAAGTATACAATTTAGGCTTTTCATAATTGACCTCAACATTGTTTTGATTTCTTCCTAGTCTTGTTTCAAAATATTTTGTTATACTATTTTCTCTTGGCCTTTTCTTAATCCACTAATTTCTTTCATTATTCTATTTGCTCCTTCTTGAATTTGCTCATTCTCTTCTTCTTTCAGTTGCCTCTCTTTCTCTTTTTCCCCCTCTTTCTCCTTTTCTGCCTCAACTTCTATGAAATATTTGAAAGTTGATTGAGATTATTCTTCTGTTGGATGCAGTGGTGTCATACAAAACTACAAATGAACAGATGTTAAATTATTAAAGAAAAGAATTAGCACCATCGATTATCAACAGTGATAGTAGTCTATCACTATCTATCGGTGATAAACAGAGATAGAGCACTATCATTGTCTATCTTTAAAGTTATCACTGTCTATCTTTAAAGTGATACACAATGAAAATATTCTCATTTAAGAAATTACTTACATCTTCTGTTTAAAAAATGTTATCATTTAGAGTCCTACACTCATCTGACTCCATGCATTCCCATGTGATAATTCTTGGACCTTTGATTCCAAGTTTCCTTCCAAATCCAACATCTAGATCATAAAGTTTTGGGATTGTTTAAAAATCCTAATAAACTAATGCTTCTTTCTCAGTATATGATGCCCTCTTAAAGAATTGATAGGTTAGGTTGTAAGACAATCTTCCTCTAGGATAGTCTTTGAAGACTTGTTCATCATCCAAAATGTCTAGATATTTGAAATTGGCATGGTTGTGTTGTTGCTTGGGGATTGAAACTTCTAGAATGTAGAGCTCGGCTAATTTAACTTTCAATGACTCTTTTTCCTTATTGCGTAGTGCTTTGAGAGTTTTCTCTATATCTCTCATAGTGATCGTCATGAAGAAAAAAAAAGTATTCCTAAGTTCAGACACTTTTTTTTTGTCCTAAATCTAATTGAGGGAATTTTTGGCCTTTCAATCTAGTTACTAAACAAAATTTCTTCAACCTAAATTCTGCTATATGGCCATTCAAGTTAAATGCAAGGGCATTTGGCTTATCTGTATAGCATTGTCTTTTTACTCAGTAGTTGTTGAATTGGTTGGGTATTTTGGCCATTTTAATATTAAGAAAGTGTTTGAATGGTTCATTTAAAACTTTTGGAAAAAGTGTTTCATCTAACTTTGTTCTTATCAAATTTAAGACCTCTACACTAAAGTAGACTGTAACTCTTAAGTTCTTGTTCTCATTTTCCATGATCAATTAATGTTCCACCTCTTGAAAATATATATTTAACAATATGTTAGAAAGTAAAATTTGAATAACATCAACAACTATTAAGATAACTATCAATAATATTTAGCAATATCTATAAGATAGTACTCTATCTTTGTTTATCTTAGAAAACCAGTGATGATGTTCTATCATTGTCTATCTGAGATAGACAGAGATAGTGCTTGAGAGAAAATTTGGTTTGAAGAAAGAGTTCTTCAGCTAGTTTTTTTTAGTGAGCATTTCTTCTTTCTCTCTTATTTCAAGCTTGTTTTGAGTCCCACAACTCAATCTAGAGCATCAAAAGAATAGTGGAAAAGATTTGGAGAAGGTGCTTTGAAGAAGTTCTACAAGAGGTATGTCTTGAAACTCACTTGTTTATGCAAAAACATGTTTTATATTTTGCCAAAATTAGTGAATTTAAGTTCTTAGATGATCCTTATGCTTCCGCTATTGCTGATACAATCCTACAGTAACTCTATCGTTGTCTATCTGTGATAGATAGAGACAATATTCTATCTTCGTCTAGCTTAAATAGTCAGAGATAGATCACTATCTCTATCTAACTGAGATAGACAGTTGTAGAGTTATTACTGCCTATCTTAATTCAAAGTTATCAATAATAGATCCACTCAACTAAACAAATATAGAGTGCAAACGGTATAAAAACTATAGAAACAAACATTAGTGTTTATCATTAAAGTCTATCACTGTCTATCTCAGTTCAAGTTTATCAATAGTAGATCCACTCTACTAAACTGATATAGAGTGGAAACCATATAGAAACTATAGAAACATATATTAGTGTTTACCATTAAAGTCCATTGGTGTCTATTTAAGATAGACAGAGATATACAGTGATAGAACTCAATCGTTGTCTATCTCAGATAAAATACTCTATCTCGGTCTATCTCGATTTAAATTTATCAATAATAGATCCATTCAACTAAAGAGACATAGCGTGCAAACCATATAGGAACTATAGAAATAGATATTAGTGTTTACCATTGAACTCTATCATTGTCTATTTGAGATAGACAGGTATAGTATTCTATCGCTGTCTACCTAAGATAGTCAACGATGGAACTCTATTATTGTTTATCTCAGATAGACAGAGATAATTCTCTATCTCTTTCTATCTCAATTCAAATTATCAATAATAGATCCACTCACACTGCTACAAATTTTAATATTGACTATGGTCGTATGACCATGGTTTATTAGATTAGACCATGGTCACTCTAGCATAGTCTATAGTATAGACTACGGTTAATGTTAATTGTGGTCTATATTATAGACCACGCATAAAGTCAACTATGGTGTATATGACCATAGACCACGACTGACGTTAGATATGGTCTATAATATAGACCAGAATTAACGTTAACCGTAATCTATATTACATACCACGTTGAACGTCAACTGTAGCCTATTTAGACATAGACAACGACTGAAGTTAGACGTAGTCTATAGTACATACCACAACTGGCATTAGGCATGGCCTATATTATAGACCACAGTTAACATT
The DNA here is from genome assembly GCF_027475165.1 of Benincasa hispida. Classification (NCBI taxonomy): domain Eukaryota; kingdom Viridiplantae; phylum Streptophyta; class Magnoliopsida; order Cucurbitales; family Cucurbitaceae; genus Benincasa; species Benincasa hispida. The sequence continues at coordinate 47,333,277 of NC_143484.1, read as the reverse complement.
AGTCATGACCTATATTGTCATAGACCACGAAAAGAGTTAAACGTGGTTTATATTATAGATCATAGTTAACTTTAGTTGTGGTTTATAGTTTGTATACACTATGGTTCACATTAGTCATTTAACCATGATTTTTATCGATAAACCACATTTATATCGACCAAGACATGTATTATTCACTATGGTTAATGTAGATCGACAACATGTGACATTTCATGTCGCTTTTTAACTATAGGTTTCACTTTAAGTGTACTGGTAGTTTATACAATAATGGACCAAAGTCACATTGTGAATATTTTTTTTTCAAATTATAATTAATTAATCTAAAGCTTCCACTAATTCAAATATAGATTTTATAAACTACAACTTATCCAAATTCAATACATAAAAGATACATAAAAACATTAATGTTCAAATGTAATACAAAATAATTTAGTCACAAATTAGAATTACTGGACATCATTTTTGTACAACTATGTATTATTGTAGATGTTGTTCTCATTCATCGCGAGCTTCAAATCTCTTCTTGGGAACATGTCTTCTTTTTAATAAACTATAAGAAAAGAGGAAAAAAATATTCGTATATTCGTGTGTGTATGCATGATACACATAAACAAATGAGTGTTAAATAACTCATATCATACCAACTCCTTAAGAGAGTCGATTTGTTGGTCCATCATAATATCCTTCATATATTTCACTACATAATATCCACATTCTACAGATCCAGGTTGACGAGGGCTCGATATAAATTATAAGCATTAAAATATGAACAAATATAAATTTCTGAGATAACTATATCAATATAATTAAAAAAAAATTACTACTTACTTTAATAGAAGAATTCCAAATAATTCATTTCCTTCCTTTAAATTTCACTTTAGATCTAAATATCTTTACGACTCTATATTAAAAATCAAACAGATGCACACATTACGGATCTATGTATATATAATAACAAAAAGTTAAACTACTTACATATGTACAAGACTTTTAGCTTCATCACGAGTAGCCTTTGGAATTTAATCTAATAAATATGTAACATCCCCGTACAAACCTATCACAACAAGTATCTAAGGATACCTACAATCAACATACATACATACATACATACATACATACATATATATATATATATATGTAAACCAAAACTTATTTATTATTATATAATATAAATGAAATGAATAAAATAGTCTACATACCCAACGTTTATTGGAATCATGGTCCATTGTTTAGGTTTTACATCAAGTAGCCTGGATGCTAATACACGAGCACGATTTTCTAATGTTCTAATGTTGCTGCCAAGTAAGCTCGGGTATACAAATAAAAATTAAATTTGTCTACTACATTGAGTTGGACCAATACTTTATATAAATACATGCAGAAAAATATTCATATTAGTTAAAAAAAAACATAAACTAATCTTTTAACCATACACTCACCATTTAATTTAAAAAAAAAAAAAAAATTTACCCCATATAAAGTATGATGTTGTTAACTGCAATTTCAACCATGTGCATAAATGAAAGATATCTTCATCCATAATAAAAAAATCCAGCCCCACTCTAAATACATGTTTTAACAATTGGCAAACCGTACTCAACCAAAGCCCACACTCATCCACTATGTACATTTGTCCCTAAAGCTTGAGTTAACACATCTTTGATGATGGAACTGTTGGGTTGTATGTCCTAAAGCTTGTAGTTTTGTAAACAGTAAACATATATAAAGTTTATTTAGACAAGTGTTGTTGATTGTTTAATAACTCTAAATCCAATAAACTACGAACCCTTGGCTATTGTCATGAATACATGGACTTTATATGGAGACATAAACTTGATCAAGTTCGAGTAAAATAGTCTAAACTGTCGATAGTATTTGGATTAGGTTGGGTACCTATTTCTAGAGATACTATCGAATATGACCCGCTTTATGATTGTTACAAATGTTGTAAAGTGTCATAAACGATGTGATTAGTTCGTTCATGTAGAGACATGTGAGCGGGGGCGTTCTACACGATGAGATTGTGTAAGATAACCACGAAATAGCCACTGTTACGTATTAACACCGATTAATGTAAACACTGATCAATTTCACTTCTTGATGACCTAGATAACTTGATCTAAATCCTGAGCTGTCTATGAACTCCTGTTTATTCGCGATTGTCCCTTAATCTGCATAGGTGAGGGTAAGCCCAACATTGTTGCTCAACATGCCTCCCATTTTAGGGATAAGACCGGGTAAATGGCTGGGGACATAGAATTTGCAAGATGGAATTCACTCCTACCCATTTTAGGGATAGTGGAAAGATTGTTCTCTTAAAGGCTGATCCCAGGTTTTGAACAAGGAGCCCCATCCTCTTATTCGCCTGAGAGGGAATGGATTTAGTGATTATGATCCTAAATAAATTGTTCATTAGAGGGACAGTGACACTTAAGGAGAAAAGATGTAACTCAGGTGTATTTCGGTATTTGACCTAGCTGAGATTACGAACAACCTGTGAAGGATCAACTTATTGATGACGGTTATATCAAATGGAGACATAATATATCTACAGTGAGGGGAGTGCAACTACAGGCTATAGTGGACATTGGATAGTCCTGTTAGTTAACGAATGTTGATGAACTAGGTTGAAGAGTTTGACCGGTTAGTCTCAGATCTTTGGAGCCCATGATCTGTAGGTCCATCGAGTCTCCTTGCTAGCTTAATACGGACAAAATTGAAGAACTAGGTGAAGTGAGAATTTGAAATGTTCAAATTCGGTCTTAAGGGAGAATTGTATTTTATATGAGATATAATTTATAGTTAAATAATTAATTAATTTATTTATTATTTTTTAGAGTATACTTGATCATTTGCATGAAAGTATTTTATAAACTTGATTAATATGATTAATCAGAGCTAGGTGTCTTAAACAATTTAATATATGATATTAAATTTGTTTATTTGATTTAATTGAAATTGTTTTAATTAAATATTTTTCTAAAATTTGTAAATTGTTTTTTATTTTTTTATTAAAATATTAATTAGTGGAAAAATCCAATTGTCGAATTTTCCCACTAACTAAGTGGACTTTGAAGTGGCTTTTCCCAAGTTTGACACCTAGAAATTACATTCTAAGTGGAGTTTGAGGTAGAAGACATGCAAAATGGGATTTTGCATGTGTTTTCTCTACAAAAGGCTTTATTTTTTAAAAAATTTGCAAGACTAATGCTTCCACAACTTTTGACCTAAAATCTTCTACCTCATTTCTCTTTACTCTCCTTCTTTCTATGGTGAAATTCTCTTATTTTCACTAACATAACGGTCCCACAATCGTATTCTTCAACTGAAGAATAGCGATATTTATCGTTGGTGGTGTCGATCGAGCTTGGGAGAGGAAGAATAGGGATTTTGCATGTGTTTTCTCTACAAAAGGCCATATTTATGTTGTATTTTCTATCCCTTTTTCATGCTTATTCTTTTTTTTATTGAAATTAGAATGTTGTCGATTTCATCACTTCTGCTGTGCATGTGTTTTTTATGTTCCATCAGGAACTACATTGGTTTTTGTAGACAATTGTGAAAGTGTTTCCTACAAAAGAAAATATAATATATATAATTATTTCTAATTATATCATTACGAACATAATAATATCAATATTTACAATTTTTTTTGCCATTTCTACAGTTTCATCATTTATTGTTCTTCCAAGCTAATATCCAGAAATTTGATCTATCCATGTTTTCTACATCCACTCCTTCCCTTTTCCACAATAAATAATTAGCATTAGCTTATGTATGAACATATTAAAGGGAAAAAATTATATCACTCTTACCAATTCTTCAGTCATATTTGTATAACCTTTACGCGACATTTGATGGCCATAAGCATATTTTGATCTTCTTTCACATTGTTCTTCACGTTCATCCTACAAATTCTCATATACTTGATAATATAAATAAAATCATCATAACTGAATGAAGTAAAACTCTATATATTGTCAAAAGAAAGAAAATTATACCTGAAGCTCTTCGCTTAATCTGACATCAACAAAACAATCCTAATCTTTTTTACGGATGAAGGAATAAAGTTTTGGTGGATGTTTAAGACATTCCAAATTATTGATATTTGGATAGATATAATTTTGTGACCATTTATATTTGAATTGATGCCATTTTTTAGATGTTGAAGTCAAATTTTTTTCTCCTCGAGATGCTATCCAAAATAAAAGTCACCTGCAAAAGATGACACATATATATATATATATATATATATATTATTTATTTAATTAGCGTATAATGTCTAATATATATATATATATATATATTAGACATTATACGCTAATTAAATAAATAATATTTATTTATCTTAATATGAAATTACATTACCTGAATCAACTCAAAATCTTTATTCTTCAGTTCAAGTGGAACGTAATGTCAATCTTTAAATGTAATAGAGATGTGATTACGTACAAAAGGCCCTATTTGGCTTTGCATTTGTATTGCATTTCTCTAATGGGTTGTCCTTTAACATTAGATTGAACAACTAAGTTGAATGAATACGCATGCACTTGCGCATAACAGTTGGTCCTTTCGTTTTTTCTTTTTGAAGGCACATCATAGACTGAGATGATAAAGGAACTTTATCACCATCATCATTAGTTTGCACCATGATGATCTACGAAATTAGAAACATAAAAAAATGAAAGAAAAAAAAACAAGCATTAGTACATTATACAATAATGCATAAGATATAATAAAAATCAAGAAATTAATAGTTAAGTACCTTCATTTAAACCATTATTCATAATTCATATTCCATTATAATCAGTTCGAAGATATGACGTCTCATCATCATCAACATCATCAAATGAATCAATAACAGAAGGCATAGAATTTGAAAATTCATCTGTAAGTAGTATTGTTTCTCCTAATTCATCATTGTCGTCAGAATCATCATATTCCTTTAAAAAAGTTATAAGTACTACATACCATTATGAATCAATAGGGTCTTCTACATAAAAAAAAACTTGTTTAGCTTGGGTAGCCATAATAAAAGTATCCACTTATGACCAATTCGATTTAAATTAACCAAGGTAAATCAAAGATCGTCAACTTTTACACCATTTTTAGTATCTTTATTGCTAATGGAAATTGATAAAAACAAAACGTGTTTTAACTCACCTAGGATTAAAAGGAGCAAGAACTAATTGGTTTGCTTCTGAGACCATTAGTCTACTACACAGGTTTCAGGTTTTAACTTTCTGAGAGTTGTGTCCAGAGGAAATGAGAGATGGATCCACAAAAATGTATTGTGAACTTTCCTTTGAATCAATAAAAGATTAGCGTAAGTTCCTACAAAGAATTTATAACATAAATATAGACGACCATAATTGGAAAGAAACGTCATAATTGTAGTCTACAAAAATAATAACATTACTTAAGCCATGCAAGCCACTAAAGTCATTGTCTTGACTTCATCCATGTTACAAAAGTTAATTATGTCCTCTCGCAGGACATAACTCTTTCGACTGATGCCAAAAATTCCATTTGGAAGTTGTAAAGAAATATTAGACTTTTTGGCCATCACCTTCTCAGCATATCTAAGAATGGATTTCAAAGATACCGAAAGAACCGATGTAATTGAGTCACTAACTTCTTTTTTCTTAGTCATTTCCATTGAAGATTTCTCTTAGTGCAACAAAATCACAGCGACAAAAGTATATAAAACAGAAAACTAGAAATTTGATGAACTTAATTGATTTTATTAGTGTCACTTACCTTAAAGATTTTCAAATCTTATGCGTTGCAATTGACATTTACCTTTATCTTGTCTCTTCGTTTTGTTGGGGACTTAATCTCCACCAACTTAACATTCTCTTTCTATTTCTTTTCACATGCAGTCTTCATCTTGTCTTTTTGTTTCTCTTAAGATTCGATCTCATATGCTAAAAATTACTTGGAGCAACTTCTACGTCCAAAAAATGATGTAGAAGATGACATTTGAAGACGTGCTTTTAATTCTCTAATACATTGATGAAGTACTTCATTTTCACTTACAATTTCATTGTTTTCATCCTTCCTTTGTTTTGACTTTTGTTTCACTGTTTGAAAGTAAGCCATTGGAGTAACAAAACCACCAAACCCACGCACACGCCCGTGCCTTTCTTGGGTACCCAAACTTGTGTTAAGATATCATTGGGAGAGTGATGTTTGTGGCACAATGGATCTGTATTATTCTTTGAGATCTCATCTTAAAAAGAAATGAAATTTAATATAATTAAGTTATATGTCTTATACTTCTTGTAAATTTAGTACTTGTTTTACTATTCGATTGACGACTTCTTGAACATCTTCATTGTCATATTCTCTTTCTTATTAACTCGAGCCTTCTTCCATAGGTTAGCTCGATCGAAATCACTTTCATTTGAAGATATTTTCTTCTACATTCAAATGAAGAAAAAAATAGATATTGTGATAAATTTAGGAATCTTGAGAACATATATTAAATTTTTACCACTTCCTCAATAATGTTAGCATAACCTTTCCTTGAAATTCAATAATTGTACTTATTCTTATATCGACATTCTTGTTGCAAGCGTCTTTTTTCCTATACAAATGTAATGATTATTAGTAGGGAATGACATAAAAAATATTTATAAAATTAAATTAATAATTACCTGAAAAATTACACACAATCTCAATCTTACAAACTCTTCTTGCTGATTTTTAAATATATAGTCTCCCCAGATAGTGGTTCTAGAATTGTACCAAGTCCCTTCTGACCTTTAAACGACTTTTTTTGGTGTCAGTACAGATGATTTCGTGATAGAAATCTTTGATGTCCAAGGTATGCCATTTTTTCCCCAATATTCAATCTTATAGAAGACGTATTGTCTCCACAAATTTGACACACCCTATACCTTTTCACACAATATCAACTTAGGTTACCATATGCAGGAAAATCGTTAATTGTCCACAACAAAACTGACCGTAAGTTGAATACTTCTTCTCGATAAGCATCATAACATTTAACACCACTTTCTCATAAAAGTTTTAAATCTTCAATTAATGGTGCTAAGTATGTGCCAACGTCGTCCCCTGGTTGTTTTGGACCCGAAATCAACATTGATAGCATCACGTACTTTCTTTTCATACACAACCATGGTGGAAGATTATAAATAACCATCACTACCAGCCAATAACTATATTCAGAACTCATTTCATCATGTGGTTTTACTCCATCAGCTGATAATGCTAAATGAAGATTCCAAAGTTCAGAACCGAAGTCTGGCCATTTAGAGTCTACTAACTTCCAAGCTGGAGAGTCTACTAGATGCCATACTTTACCATCTACAATTCTTTCATCGACGTGCTAAGTCAAGTTTTTAGCACAATCAATACATCTAAAAAGCCTTTTGAATCGTGGAATTGGTGGAAAGTACCATATAATTTTTTAAGGTATTTGTTTTTTCCCACATTTTGTACCCTTCTCGTTTTTCCACCTTGATTCATCACATTTAGGCTAAATGAAGATTCTTAGGTTCAGAACCGAAGTCTGGCCATTTAGAGTCTACTAACTTCCAAGCTGGAGAGTCTACTAGATGTCGTATTTTACCATCTACAATCTTTTATCAATGTGCCAAGTCAAGTTTTTAGCACAATTAATACTTCTAAAAAGCCTTTTGAATCATGAAATTATTGGAAAGTACCATATCACTTTTGAAGGTATTATTTTGTATCCTTCCCATTTTTCCACCTTGATTCACCACATTCAAGACATTCAATTGCATCTACATATTCTTTTCTATACAAACAACAATCATTAGGGCATGCATGAATCTTCTCATATTCCATTCTTAGTGCACCTAAAGTTTTCTTGCTAGTGGGCAAAATTTCCTTTAAGGTTTTGAGTAGTTATGAAAAACTAGTATCACTCCATCCATATCTAACTTTTAAATTATACAATTTCACTAATGTAGACAACTTAGTGTATTTTTTTCACCCTTCATATAATGGTTTTTTAGCATCATTAAGCAACTTCTCAAATCCATTTGGATCTCTTGAATATTCCTCGTGAGCAACTTCAACTATTTCTTTTAAACTTCCAACATCAATCTCTTCATACATATAGGTGTCAAACTTAGAAGATTCTCCACAAAATGATGAGTTAGGAAATTTTGCCCCATGCCAAAACCAAATTTTATAACTTTCATCAATCCTACTGACATATAAAGTATCTCTAATATCCTTGCTATTATACTTTTCACAATTCCCACATTTCAAACAAGGACAACGAATATAGGAGCCATTTGTATTAGAAAATCTAAATTTTATGAAGTTTTCCACACCCAATTCATAATCTTTGGATAACCTACTCTTGTGCATCCATGATATATCCATGATTGTAAATCTAGTAAGAAAATATGATAAACAATGATCAACTTCAAAAAAACAAGTTTTGGAAAACAAAGAAGTTCCCAATACATACAACTTGTCATTTCTAGCTCTACAACATTCCAACCTCAAGAAAGTAAGACAAATCAGAGAACCTCAAGGCAATTCAGAGAACAAAGATAAACACATCTAAAAAAATTGAGCCAAGATGTAATCAAACCTAAAAAAATTGAACTCAAGGTGTGAACATGCTCTAATGTGCTAAACATATATTAATTCCAATAATTAAAAATTGAACCCAAGTTTGGCAAAGCATTACTTAGTTTATAAAGCCCTAACAAATTAGATACATTGACATATCTAACTCTGGCAAGCATTTAATTAAAGAAAAGTGGTAAGTTCTTGCAAGTTCTCTAAAATCAAAGCCCAAACTTTGGCAAAGTGGCAATCCTAACTCTGGCAAGTTCTCTAAAATTCAATCTCATTCAAGAACAATATGAAGCAAGCATTTATTATGAGATTCAAGCCTCAAACCAAAAAAATCAAACCCTAACTTTGAAAGTTCAAGCCTCAAACCAAAAAAATCAAGCCCTAACTTTGAAAGTTCATGCCTCAAACCAAGAAAATCAAACTCTAACTTTGAAACTTCATGCCTCAAACCAAGAAAATCAAGCCCTAACTTTGAAACTTCATGCCTCAAACCAAGAAAATCAAGAATTAAACCTAATCTAAAGAAGATTAAACCTCATATAAACAAGAAAATCAAGATTAAGCCTAATCAAACCAAGAAAATCAAGACTTAAACCCAATATAAACAATAAAATCAAGATTAAGTCCTAACTTTGAAAGTTCATGCCTCAAATCTACTTACCTCAATGAAGAATCTCTTCAAGATTGATGGAATAACAAAGATGCATCAAAGGGAAGTGAAAAACCAAGAAGATTTCGAGTGTATTACGCAAAAGGTCAACTAAAAGCATTGCAAAGGATATACTAAAAATCTATTGATGGAATTTCTTTTAAATCTGTCCGATGGCATCGCGACGCTACTAAAAGAGCGTTGCAACACTGTTCAAGAGGCACACAATTTTTCCGTCAAATCCTATAGTGTTGCAATGTTGTGTGCATGAGATGTGTAGATTTTTCATTTTTCCGTCTAAATACGTAGCGTTGCGACGCTACCCTGTATATTCTACAATTCTTGATGTTTTTAAAACGTCAAGAATCCATTAATTAAACTTGACCTTTTTTTCTTTAAAATCATCTATTTTTTGACTTTTTTCATAAAAATATCAAGTATTTAAAATTGTAAATGTCAAGAAATGTGGTTTTTCTTTTAGTGTGCAATTTATAATAGATTGAGGGGTTCACATAATTGGAGAAATTAACTAGTACCTAATGATAGAAAAGAAAAAGCATGCAAACTAATCCTAAGATTTTCCTCTCAATTTGATTCAACCCTTTTCTGCGCTAACTCTTATTTTTCCCTGTTTGATTTTTAATTTATTTTATAAACAAAAACAAGAACCATCAAAACCTTTTTTTTTTAGTGGAATTCATAAATTGACTTAAGTTGATTCAATAGTCTCCCTATGGATTCGCCCCGATCTTATCCCTTTGTTACGTTGTGGTATAAGTTTTGGATCGGTGAAAATAAATTACCTTTACTCGGGTCGGGAGCCATTACGACAATGCTAGTCCCGGAGTTCGAACAACCGTTACTTCATACATGCATAAATCTTAAAACGACTCTTTCAAAAATTTTAACTAAATTAAACGAATTTATTTACATAAATACTTTTGTAACATCCAAATAATTGAAAATCTTTCAAAATAAATTTTATGAAGTCTAATAAATAAAATTTGAACTAAGGAACTCTAAATTTTCACATCAAGACTGGAATGTAAAACACTAAAACATGAAAACATGAGCGGAAGCATTTCTTTGGTCCCAATGGCACGATCACGGATTCCTTCAGTCACTCACTAGTACGTCCTTGCACTTACTTGAAAAACATAACATAAGAAAGGATGAGTATAAAATACTCAGTAAGTAACCCCACTACTGGGTCAGGCTAGATATCTATGTCCTCTATATGCCAACCTTTGGTGGGACGAATATACGCCCTTAATATTCATGGAACACATATAAATTAACATCTAAACTTATCCTACCGTAGTTAGGAGTATCCACTACCTCTAGTGAATCCCAAAGAAAACACAACCTCTTGTGAACCCAAATGAGGCACAAACTCTAGTGAATCTCGAAGGAGACATAACCTTTGGTGAATCTCGAAGGATACACAACCTCTAGTGAATCCCGAAGGAGACACACCTTTGGTGAATCTCAAAGGAGACACTACCTCTTGTGAATCCGGAAGGTGACACAACCTCTGGTGAATCTCGAAGGAAACACAACCTCTAGTGAATCCCGAAGGAGACACACCTTTGGTGAATCTCAAAGGAGACACTACCTCTTGTGAATCCAGAAGGAGACACAACCTCTGGTGAATCTCGAAGGAAACACAACCTCTAGTCGGTATCTAACTAACAATACATACAAAAATCTCATAAATATATCATACATCATAACATAGGCTCACAACATATACATACATCACCTCATACTCATACATCCATAGGAGTTCATATATCACACATACTGAAGCTCATGCTAACAATCACACATCATTCATAGATAATCAGAGCAACTCTTTCCTCATACATAGCTATGCAAACAACTTCAGAATCTTTAATGGCAACTTAAATTTCGTTGCCTGGCACATGGGTAGTTCCAGTCAAGTCGAAATTCCAAGACTAGCTCAAGCAACCAAACACTAGCAGCATTCAACTTAATGTTCCCAAACCGTGCAAAAAACGCTAACAAAATTGACCAGCTAAACAACAAATAAACTCCACACCAACTTCAATCTCAAAGCAAAAATCCAACAAGAATAGTGATGAAGGAAAAAAAACTTGTGCGACAGATCAGTGGCGGTGGACGAGCGGCGTGCTCAAATTCGGCAGACAGCGCAGTGACTGGCTGGAGGCGAGAGCTAGCATTGTCTATGGCGAGGCACTGGCTGGAGGCGAGCGCTGACACTGTCTATGGCGAGGCACTGGCTGGAGGTAAGCGACAATGTGGCTGTTGGGCGAAGGGACGAACGACGGGGAGGAAAAAAAATATCAAAGGGTAGGAGCGCTTCGTGAACACAAAAGAGAGAGAGAATTGGAGGGGGGAGGAGGGAGGGGTCGCACGTGAGGAAGAGAGAGAGGGAGGGAATAAATAGATTCATGTGAATTTAATTCAAAATTACAAATACACGGGATGTTGCATTCTTCCTATCTATAATGACCCGACAATTAACCTACATATGAATTTAATTTTGACAATAACTCCAAATCCATCTATAACCATCCATCTCTTAATTCCAATTCAAAATTAACCACTTCCCCTCTAAATTGAATTTAATTTTGACTATAACTCCAAATTAAATTTATGTGACATGAAATCCAAATTTTCCTTCAGTAAATACTGAATAAAAAAAATTACGAATACACGAGATGTTACATCAGTGGTACTTAAGGAGTTAGACGTAACTATTGGGGCAAAATGGTAATTTTGACCTAGTTGTACTTACAAGCAATATTTGAAGGGTTGTTGTACTATTGATTGGTTATATCTAATGGACATAAAAATATATTTGTAGTGCGAAGAGTGCAACAATTGGTCTTTAGTGGAGTGCCCAACAGTTAACGGATGGTGAATAATTTAATTAATGGAGTTAAATTAATTATTCACGTACCATTGAAGCTTCAAGCTACAGGTCCATGTGGTCCCCTCTATAGTTCAACGAGAATTAATGATAATCAATTTTTGGATAAATGTGAATTGTTCAAATTAATCGAGAGAGTTAATTATATGTAGTATAATTAATTTAATGTAATTATATATGATATAATTACTAAAATATATTTGATACATATAATATAATGTTTATCTTAGAAGAGATAAATATTCGAATATGATTCAAATATTAATTATATGAATTTGATACATATAATTAAATTTAATGTAAATGTCATTGTTAAGAGAATAGAAACTATAGGTTATATTGTATTTAATACGATGTAGATTCTATAGGTTATGTGTTATATTTGATATAACATATAGCTTAATATATATTGTATGGTAAGGTTAAAGTAGTTATCATATAAATATATATTGATTTATGAAAATAAATAAATATATTTTATTATATTTTAAATCTTTTTGGGAGGGAGTTGTAACTCCATTCCCCCTTTTTTCTCCAAAAAACATGGTAGTGGGAAGGAAGAAGTAAGTTAGTTCTTCTTCTTCCCTTTGTGGTGATTTTTCACAAGAGAGAGGCACACAGAATAGTGCCGTGAGAAAAATTTAAACATATATCCTTTCAACACTCCCAGACCCCTCTTTTCCAAAATAGCCAGAGCTCACAAACTACTGGATTCTCATCCAAATAATATAGAGGAATCTTTCATGGTGGTGTCCTCGTAGATGGTTAGAGGGTTCGAGATTCTTCGTGACAAGATTCAGGGAAGGAATTTCGTGAAGAAGTGTTCTTCAAGAGTGGTTTCTTAAACCCTTTTCCTTTTCTATAATATCTTTGTTTTATTGCATGCTGTAATTTTCTTCTAAATGCATAATTTGTATGTCTTTGCTGTAAAATTTATATTCTATAAATTTTGAGTATTTGGTCTGATCACATGCTTCCACCCAAAGACCTTCAATGGATCTTTCAGTAATATTGTATTTGATATAATATAATAACTATAGATTCTATGTAACATATGGTTTAACATATATTACATGATAAGTTAGTTATCATATAAATATATATTATATTTGTTAAAATTTAAATTTCAATTTAATTTTGGGAGGGAGTTATAACTCTCTCCCCTATTTTCTCTCTTTTGGCAGACATGTTGGGGTTGGTGGGAGATATCCATTTTTTGATCGTTTATTTTTCTTCATAGAGATGCAATGTGGCGGTTGTAGTATCTCTCTGTATAAATTTCTATAGATCCTCTCTCCTCTCAATCTCTCCCTCTCTTCCAAATTCCCAAGAGCCCACGTTTCCTTGGATTCTCATCCAGGAGAATACTAAGGAATTTTTCGTGGTGGTGGTCATTTGAAGATCGATCGTGTTTTGTTCGTGACAACCCGAAGAAGGGAATTTTCGTGAAGATAATGAGTTCTTCAAAGGTAAGGTTTTCTAAAAACCCTAAATTTCATTTTTTTTTCTAAATTTATTAGGTATGAGCATAAAAATAATAATTTTTGCATAATTTTGTTTCTGTAATGCGTTATATGAAAAACCAAATATTGGAACGATCCACGTTTCCGCTCAAAGCCTTCACAAGTTCCTTCGGGTTGACAGCAAAACGGGGTACGTGGCTCAATCAAATGAAGCCTTGGTCGAGTCAAGGATAAGATGGGTGCATGGGAAGACATGCAAAAGGTTGGAATGCCACCTTAAGGGGAGTTATGCATTGGCCTAGATAAGTTGAGGACACTTAAGCCTTGCATACAAGCAGGAGATGTCAAAGACCTTTGTATTGGACTTTGCATGATGTTGACACTTAGAATTTTCATGCAAGAGAGGGTCATGCATTGAAGGCTCAGAGTTGGTGATAAGGATGGGTTGATTTGCCTATAGATACCTCCAAGGAGTCAGCTCTCACCACACAACTCAAAGTTCTCTCAAAGAGACTCAAAAGGGGAGAGTTGGAGAGAATTAGGATTTTAGGGGAGGTTTAGGCGTTGAGTTGAAGTAACCTAGACATTGAGGATATCACTTAGGTGTTGGAATCATCATTCAAGCATTGAGGAGGATCATTTGGGCGTTTGGAGGCTCAACCAAGCGTCCAACTGGTGCTAAGGGGGTTCAGCCTTGCGTCCAACTGCTGTACATAAGTGTTTTAGGGCCTAGTTTCATAACAGCTAGAGTTGGTAAGCTAAGTTTAGGGCCATGAAGGTACTCTAAGATTATTCTAGCCCTAAAAATAAGATTATAAGCTAATTAGTGGATCAATATAGGCTCGAGATATATAAAAGAACCAGTGGAAACTAAGAAACTCGGAGAAAAAATCAGATCCCTACTAACGATATGTGAGTGGTATTTCTTAAGGTTTCTTGTGAGTTTTATAATTATGGATGTATGCATAGCTTGTTACTATGATGAGAATACGCGATACGGGATGGTCAGGGTGTCAGAGGACCTAGTTCCTGAGCCTGTGGCGGAATCTCATGAGATAGTTGGAGGGTTGTTAAGCCTAGTTTCTGAACCTGTGTAGGGAACATCACATGGGATGGTCAGAGGACTGACAGGTCTAGTTTCTGAGCCCATAAGAGGGGTGATCTATATGCACATAGTAATAAAGAAGATATGTTTAATTATCCACCGTGTGTGTAGGTAAAATAGGAAACAGACCTGTTCAAGCTTGAGGTTCGAGTAATAACCTCGTGGAGATACAGTTTGAGATATTTGTTTCTGTTAAAAGAGACCTTGTAAGTTTTTTACCACTCACTGGGATTCTAGCTCACTTTTTTCCTTTATGTTTTTCCTTCCCAGGTAGCAGAAGAGTCTTGGTTGCTGTGAGAAAACGAGGTCTGCCATGAGTTAAATCTTTATTAAAGAAGTGGTCAAAATGGGTTGGGCAACTACCTTGTAAAAACCTGTTAAATTGTATGGATCTTAATTTCTGTTAAATGGGAACTTAAAGTTAATTTTATTTCGGGCTAAGATGAGTTAAATTTAGTTCAATAGAGATAGACAGTAGGTATTACAAAAGGGTGGTATCTATTGTCCTCACACCTCCTGTCGGACTTTAGAAGTAAGCTCGGGAAGGGATGTGACATAACCCACCTTTGACAAAGTGATATGTTTAGAGTTACATCATCTAGAACTGCGAGGGCAGTAGCGAAGATTGCCAATGTGTCTACTTTCTTATTTTTCGACCTTGGGACATGTTCCAACATCGCGACGTCAAATTTTTCCATCAATTATCTATTCTCATGATTCACGTCATACTGGAGTAAGAGCTAACCGATTAACAACTTTGAATCACCATGAATCTCTATGTATGATACTCCAATTTCTAACTATCACACCCCCTCCCAGATTACCCTCTTGATCTGGAAGAAGATATGATAGTGGTAGTTACTAGCCCTACTGTCGGCACTTCCCACCTAAGCCCTCTAACCTGAATACCAACCTGTTAAACATTATTAATGTACACATACAACATGCCTCTATCAGGTTCTACAAAAGTTTATATAGTCACATGCAAACAGTCATGACATAGCATCTACAAGTAAAATATTTACAGTTGGGCCCACACTTCACTAACAAAGCCCTAATCCCCCTCAAAACATGTGTACATAGATAAACCATCAACCTAAATTCTTCTTAACAAGTCGGGCCTTTCAGTGGTAAATAGCAGCAGGATCAACCTTGAGGAATCTGACTGCTACCTGAAGAAGGAAAACATAGAAAATCTTTGAGCTAGTAGCCAAGTGAGTGACTATAGAAACATATTACACCATGCATTAGATCATTACGAATATGTAAATATATCGATAAGCATCTTAAGCAACTTCCTCTAAATATAAACATTGATAACCATTCTTACACATCATTAAACATCATTATTCCTTAGTTGAGAACAGGCGTACATCGCTCTAGCTCCCAACGTCTGTTACCGACCAAGAGACCCATACTTCGGCCTCCTTTTACTGGTATATGGCCTAGGATACCCATACTTCAACCTCTCATCAGAACTACCTACATGCACGTGGAGTTTTCTAAGTACCGTCAACAACTTAGTACTAATACCCAGATACCTTCTCCATGTTCTTTAGTACCGGGTTATTTTCTAGCATCAAATTAAGCTTTATCACATGCCATTTACACAAAGACTCATTCTATCATAGCCTTCCTCTAAAACGCATGCTTCAACATAGAAACTTAACTTTGGTAATGAATTCACAACATACCTTGGCATGCATTAAAACATATACAAGTTGGAGAAGATACACTATGCTATTCATTAAACATTTGTTGCTTGAGGAAGTATAAACTCATCATTAACATCACTGTAACTTACATGGTCTTTTATGAATAAAAATTGAAAGCATTAAGTTCATTTTAGTCACTCACAGCTCGTCGGGGCTCTTAATGGATTATATGCCTCTTCTAGCTCCTTTTGGCCTGAAAGGACATAAATCCCGGTTAGATTCCTTAGAATTCTCAGCAAAATGCTTCAAATAGTTCGCTTACTAGTGAAACTTTCATCAACAAAATCAGCATTACTAGCAAGATGATCATCATGAGTGAAATCACCCTCATGAGCGAGATCGTCCTCATGACCGAGATCACCCTCATGGGCAAGATCATCCTCATGAGTGAGATTTACCACTTCTAGCGATATTTGTCACTTTCCGGTGAGATTTGCGACTTCCCAGCGAGATTTGCCACTTTCCAGCGAGATTCAGCGCAAAACCAGCGAGATTTTCATCTTTAGCGAGATCCACCTGTTTCTTATCTTGCTCTCGCTCACTATGGTGAGCTGCTTGCTTAATCTTCCCAAGCAGTTGCCTGTTTACGCACCGATTTCTTATTTCAACTTCAAAAATTCATAACTCAAAATCCAGAACTCTTTTCAAGAAACTTCCATGTACAAACTTCTTTAGAATTGAGTTAATTTCTTACCTTAAAATCTCAACCCCAAATTCTTGATAGTTTGGCTCGGAGCTTCCAACCTTTACCCCGGGCCCTTTTTAATACGAGAATTTGCCCCTTCTACAAATTCTTCACTTTTTGTTCTTCCTCTTGTGAGATCTTTCTCCAAAAAAACAACCTCAAAAACTAGATTCTCTCAGCTTTCAAATGGCACCATTCTTAATTCATTTGCCAAAACCAGCTTTTGAAGTTTCTCTTCCTTTTATACTTCCTGCCACTCCCATGTTCAAAGGTCAAACCACCACCTCATCCAGCACTTAGTGTTTAAACCCAACTACTTCCTCTCTAATCCTTTCTTTCTTTTTTTTCCCCTTCATTTGTAATTTCCTTATAACTAAGTTGTAAATTTTTCACCTATCAAATAATTAATATGACATTCACAACTAAACATACTTATATAGGAAACGTAAAATTCGGGGTTTACATTAACGCCATTTGAAAGTCAATTATCAAGGCCTGATATTTAGTGACATTGTTTGAGCATAATTCAACAAACGTAAAACTATAGGGCAACATATGTTTCTCAGGTGAGATGTGGATGGTGCCTACCCTCGCACCACTCCTTCGTGTTGCACCATAAAAGTACATAGTCTAAGGTTCTGTGATCTCAACGAAGAAAAATTCATCATTGGGTAGGTCTTTGCATAACTTCCAATCAGATGGAATTGGGTGATCTACTAAGAAGACCACCAATACTTGCCCTTTGATCGCCTTCTGTAAGCATGATCACCCATTTTGCTACACATTCGGAGACAATTGGCCTAGATAGAATGTACTTGATAGGATTGACTTTTGTAATTAGGTGAACTGTGAAGACATGCATATAGTGTCTTAGCTTATCAACAACGACGAAGAGTGAGAGGTACGTTTTCTCAATAGGAGATTAATTGATTTCAGCTCCAGTTAATGTCTTAGATAGTAAAGAGCACGTCCGTTTCCTTTCTCCCCTCCTTGCTACAGGAGCGCCTAGGACTAGAGAATTAAGCAGATATTTTTTTTTTAGATTGTAAAAAGTATTCTGACAGGCCTCATCCCACTTAAATTTTTCTTCTTTTCTCATCAATCTTTGAAAAGGTTGGCATCGACCAGTTAAGTTGGAAATAAACCTCCAGATATAAGTTAGGCCACCCTGAAGACTTTTTAACTCATGTAAATTTTTTGGCCTTGGCATCTTCTGAATGACATCAATCTTGGATTGGTCTATCTCGATCCCTCGATGTCTTACAACGAAACCGAGAAACTTTCTTGAGGTCACGCCAAATGCACACTTGAAAGGGTCTATCTTTTAATACTTTCGCAGGCGATCAAACACAACTCTTAAATCCTTTAGATGATCTTGTCTTTTCTTGGAATTGACCATGAGATCGTCAACATAGCATTCAACATGTTTGTACAGCATATGATCAAACACTTTTTGCATGGTACGTTAATATGTAGCTCCAACATTTTTTAACCCGAAGGATGATGACATACAGAAATGCATGTCATCTTAGGTCTTTTACTTAGAATTATGAAGGTTGTTAGGCAAAATATGCGGCAAACATGATAGAAATTCACGAGAAAATGAGCTTGTTGATCAGCATGTCGAATCTCAGCTAACCCGTTATTTTGTGTTATTATGCGTTCAATGTTATATTTTTGTAGTTAACATAGGAAATGAATGCAAATGCGAAAATCGGGCCAC
This sequence comes from Benincasa hispida, assembly GCF_027475165.1. Taxonomy (NCBI): domain Eukaryota; kingdom Viridiplantae; phylum Streptophyta; class Magnoliopsida; order Cucurbitales; family Cucurbitaceae; genus Benincasa; species Benincasa hispida. The sequence continues at coordinate 47,314,434 of NC_143484.1, read as the reverse complement.
TGCATAGATGATCGCATGCGTAGAAACACTCCATCGCAAGGCAAACACATCGATCAACGCATGGATGTTGTGGTAATCAGCTGTATGCATCCATCGCATGGGTGCTGTGCTCGTCAAGTGATTGTGGTCATCATGTAGAGTTGCGGTATTAAGCAAATGCGCCCATTGAATGATTGCGGCTACGCAACAATGCATTCTGATGGGATTAATGCAAGGTAGGTGGAATGAACGCATCAACGCATCTACCTTGAAAAAAACCAAAATATGTTTTGACATTTCACCTACCATGCCATTGGCGGCAGAGGTTCAAAAAGGACTAACGCATCGAACGTCAGACTCAGAGTAGTCCAATGAATGCTGTCGGCGACCCAAGCTCTATAAAGAGAAACCGATGAGTTGAAATTCAAGTTATCTGGGGAGAATCCTTGTGATCAGGGGATTTTCCCCGCGATCCAGACAAACGAGTGAGAAGATGGCTGAGAGTTCTTCACCTTCTTCATCCATTCCGAGTGACGACCGGAGCTAGATCTCGAGAGAGTCAACTCCTCCGCCCATCCATGGCACCACCGATAGCCTTGGCGCACATCTGCTGGGAACAAATCTTTGCTTCCAGCCGATCATTTCCTTTTCTTTTCTTTTCTCATATTGTATTGTATGACATCTTGGAATTAAGAAATTAATACAATTTGTTTTCAATGCATTTATCTGTTCCTTCGACTCCATCTCCATCTTCTTTACTTAGCATCTTTACTTTCATTGCAACACTTAGTGGGACTGCTTGGGTATTACATACTTAGTCATGTGGATTAGGGATATGAAGTATGTAGCAACCCACCGAAAGGTGTGCGTTGCGCGAGTGTGTGAGTAATCTTATTTGCTTAGTGTGAAGCTGCTGCAATGCCTGTCTATAGGCTAACACATTGCTTGTCTATGAGTAAAGTCAACAACAATCAACTGCCTGGGAGGGTAAGTGGTTGGACGCATTAAGCAAGGCATGCATTGTTCACTAGAGATAGGAATAATCTTGCGTCAACCAAGTTCATGTGTTTGTCTTGTTTTATGTTGTGCCCAACACCCCTTTAGAGCTACTCGAGAGAGAGTCTAAAGAAAGAACCTAATGACTCAAGAGAGCTAGGTTAGAATCTAGACTCGAGAGAGCAAGATTAGATCGGCATAAGCAAGAGATAGAGACTTAGAGATAAACTCTGTTTGTCAACACTGCATCGCATGCACCCTAGGAATAGGTATGATATTATGTGGTCGCCTTATTTATGTCTATGTCACTTCGTCATCACATAAATGAGAATAGAGGCTTATGTGTAGGTCCTATAGACTTATCTCATATATCGCATGCGTTCTAGCATTAGAAGCCATAGCATTCACACTGAGAGGTGGTTTACTATTGTATGTGTGTTGCATAATCACATGGCTTGCATTGACTAAGGTTGTCCTTATGGTCACTCTTAAGGGTTGCAGTGAAATCATCTCTGCATTTTAGCTATTTTCCCCTTCATTTATTTCATGTCAAGTATTGTCATATCTCTACCTCTCATGCATATTCTCATTGCATTGTCTGTTAGGTAGAAGTAGGAGTAGGATTAACTTAGCAACATCCCTTCCATTCTTTTATTTATACCGCCGCATGCACATCACTGCATACATATAGCTACAAGTCCTTGTGTTCGACCTCAGATTACCCAAGAAACTTGCGTTCACGTTATACTTGGCGTGAGCGCAAGAAAACTTGTGGCAGAACGCATGATCATTGCATACATTCGTTAATGCATTATTAGTCCAACGCATGACCATCGACGCATAACTATCAACGCATATCTTAGGAACATACATCGCATACTGCATCCACGGGATTTTGGTTGTCGAGTAAAATTGACTTCTAATTTCCCGTCACCAAAGGGCATCACCTTATAATAGTATATTCCCTTCGGAATCCAAGCCATCATTTCCTCATCCACGAGAGCCATTCGTATTTTGTTATATCCAAAGGACCCATCCATAAAGCATAATGTCACGTGTCACGTAGTCGCATCAACCATGATTTATAATGATCGGCAATGGACAACGTCTTTGGGCATGCATTATTTAGATCACAAAAGTCTACGCAAACGTGAAGTTGTGTATTCTTTTGGGATTAAGAAATTGGAAGAAGTGGTGGGCTAAAAAAATTATGCATTATAAGATTTACATTACAACATGCTAAAAAAAAATAGGGAAGAAAGAGGACTTACTCTTGAAGCCAAATGGTCTTCACGAATTCCCTCGATCCAGATCTCGATCTCCAAAATTGAGATCCCAAATTAAGACACTACCACTTGAGAACCTTATGTATTCTCTTGGGATTAAGAAATTGGAAGAAGTGGTGGGCTTTGCACTTTTTGGAAGAGGGAGGAGAGGATGGGAGGAAGAAGACAACTCTTTTCTTCTCTGTATCTTTCTTAAAGAAAAGACAGGGAAAAAATTCTTTGTAAAAACAGAAGAAGAAGAAGACTAATGAAAACATCAACCACAACACGACTCAATTGAGAGAATTAAAGGAAGGGGATTGTAACTTGATCAATTGGTAAAAGCATCCTTAGCTTAGATTATTCGAAAGAGTAAATAGGCCAGCATCAAGTAGAACGCCTAGTACATCTAGAGATAGACTGATTGGTGTTTATTGCATTCTATTTTCGACGCATGCATCCTAGAGATAGGTTTTGTATGTTATTCGTATTAAGAAGTGTTGAATAAAGTCTAACGCATAAACAAAGATAAGCAAGCCATCTCATCCATATTACATTCTGGTTTGTGTACATTCATCTTAGATCAACGCATACCATTTACATTAAAATCCATTTTCGCATGATCCATCACTCGCGACTCAACTCTTTTGTATCTTCTTATACAAGCACAACACCTTAGTGTAAATAACACATTCTCTCATACATTTAGGAAACCCCTACAACAGCTACAACATAAGGTCTGCGTTAGTTTAACTGAATCCCTGAGTTCGACCCTGGACTTACCAGGAACCTAAATTGGATTTATACTTGGGTCTGGTTTAGGAAAACTTGAACGTCAATAGAAGGAGTGTCGTGCGTTCTGTTGCACAACTCTAACGCACCAACGCGTTACAAATACATAAATGCATCAAAGCATCAACGCATCATCTATACTTAGAAATTATTTTTCCAATTTATTTTAGGCAATACACTCCCAGTTCGAATCACGATGGCAACGAACAGTCACCAGATTTTTTTTAATTATTTTGAATTTTGATTGTTTTTTTCGTTATTTCCTTTTCTATTGAACAATTTGATTTTTGCGGGTCAATAAACCTTCATATTTACAAAATTGAACTAGTTCTAAATATATTATCAATTACTAAAAAATAATAATAATAAAAACATGTAATCTATGCAAAATTTTAGCATTTACATTAAAATACAACCACCATAAATTCAACATAAACTTCAAAAGAAACTTACTCAAATAATTCAAATGTTCAAGTTCAAAGCCTCTAATCAAAATATTCAAAGTCTACATTCAAAATCATTCAAAATAGAAATAAAAAGTCCAAGTTTAATAATAACTATTGACCTATTACATAAAATTCCAAGTTCAATAATAATCATTCAAAAGCACCATGAGGCAAATGACTTGAGTGAGTCTTCTTCTTCATCTTTGGTCTTTTCACTTCTCATTGCCTGGAAAAATTACAAATACATTAAACCAAAAGGATAATTTATAAGTAATAATAATATTTGATCCTATCTTAGTAAAACTTACCATTAAAATCATCATTATGTTCCAAATCCAATTCCTTATTTCAAAACAACAAAGGATGATTGGTTATCTACAAAACAAATCATGAAAAATTAAATATATTAATTATTTTAGCATAATACATGTTAGATATGTACAATAAACAAGTTAAATATGTACAATAAAAAATTCATTTAATTACCTGACTCAATATTTTCACAATTCTCTAACTCTTCAAGTTGTGGATGGTGATCTAGTAACACTGAGCTGCCACGAATCCAATTTTGTATACATATCAAGGCCTCCACTATTTTTTTGAGTCAAAGAACTTCGAAAGGAATCAAGAATCCTCCATCTTGTACTAAACGTAGATTCAGAAGCAACTGTAGATATCGGAACTGCCAAAACATTTCGAACAATTTTAGATAAAATGGGATATTTGTAGCCATTCATTTTCCACCAGTACAATATCTCAAAATCATCTTTAGCTTCTATAACCTTGCCAAACAAATAAGAAAACAAATCATTCTCCACTTCCAATGAACTTTCTTCTTCCCTCAATCTCTTAAAAGTTATCCATTGATCATCTATTTCTTCGTCCACCCCATGATAATCTTCATTTATAGTGACAGTCTTTGATTGTTGAGAATCATTGGTACTATGACTACCTCGAGACAAAGTGTTATGTGATTTGTAAAAGTCATATAGACGATACAAATATAATTTCACACTCTCAACCATATCCTTAATCACATCACTGTCATAAACATTGGAAAGACAATAATTCAAGTATTTTAACTTGTATCGAGGATCAATCACCATAGCCACAAACATCAATTTATTCATTTTTTCAAGCGAACCCCAATACTTATCAAACTTTGTCTCATATTCATAGCCATCATACTTAGAATAAAGTTGGTATTGTTGCTTCATTTGTTTAAAGCAAACTGAATTTTATTAATTTCCTTATAACCAACATTAGAATTCACATATGAAGATCTACTTATCGTTGTGCTAGTTTCATAAAACCTTTTTAAAAACTTAATAAACACACCTACAGTCAGCCAAACAAATGTACTTGGGGGCCCCAATCTTTTATTTCCACGATCATCTTCCTTGAAGTAATCAACAAAATCTGAGTCATCTTTCTCCTCCTCTAAAGTTCTAAAAGCTTTCTTAAATTTAATTGCATGTTCAAGCATTAAATAAGTAGAATTCCACCTAGTTGCCACATCAACAAACAAGAGCCTTACACTGAATTTTTTCTTGTTTTACACAAGCTTTAAATTTTTTCATTCTCCTAGGTGATGATCGAACATATCTCACAGCATTACGAACACTGGCAATAGAATCATGCATATCTTTTAGTCTGTCATTCACAATAAGATTAATAATGTGGGCACAACACCTCATGTGTAATTGTTCTCCATCTAAAACGACTAATTTTCAACTTTTATGTCTTTTCTTAACATAAGAAATAGCCACATCATTAGAACTTGCATTGTCAACGGTGATGGGAAAAAAAAATCAATCCCCCATTCCAACAAAAAACTCTCAATCATCTTTCCAATAGCCTCCCCCTTTTGATTAGCAACTTGACAAAAACTCGAAATCTTCTTATGCAAAACCCATTAAGAATCAATAAAATGTGCAGTGATGATAATGTAGTTCACATTTTGTAGCGAAGTCTATGTGTCGGTAATAAGACAAACTCTTTGAGAGCTCTTAATAAGAAATGATTTCAACTTTTTTTCTCCTCAAGATAAAGTTGATGTTCTCTAACGATTGTGACTCTCGATCAAACATCAAACTTAGGACACGAAACACTACAAAAGTATCTAAAAGCCTCCATCTCAACAAATTTGAACGACAACTCATTCATAATTATCGTCTTAGCACATGCTAGTCTACACGCTTGTTGGCTAAACAATGTTGTCACAAAATTACAAGTATTGACTTCTTTCCCATCATTCGAAGGTATGAGAGTTAGGGTGGTTTGTCCTTTTTCTTCTTCTTTATATGGGTACTTTTTACATCGATTTCTTAAGTGCTTCCATAAAGTACTAGTTCCACAAGTATTACTATTATATGCGTAATCTTTACCACAATAGTTACACTTGCACCTAGCTCCATCATTAGCACTCGCTTCCATTTTTGTGAAATGATCCCACATAGATGAAGTTAGTTTATTAGGTCTCTTTCTATTGGACTTGGGAGGTAAGGGTGGTATATTTTTAGGAGTTTGACTAACATAGGAGGGCGGGAGGGAGGAGAAGAGGAAATTCATTATTACCGATTCCACTTGCATTACCATTACTGTTGTCCATCTATAAAATAAATGAAACTAGTAAACAACTAATTACACCTACCTATACAATTAAAAAAAAAAAAACACACACACTAGTTTCTCAATTAACTCATAACAACTCATGTATAAAGATCAATCATCAATTACACATAAACAGTAATGTACACAATAAAAATTAAATTATTTTACTCATGATAAAGTTTGAAAATGGTGATTCGGCCATGTCTGATTCCATGTCCGTCGTGACGACTTTGAAGAATCTAACTATTCTCGAGATACTGCGAAGTTGAACAAAAATTAATTTATTAATCAATCTACGTTTGAATGGAATAACGTTTTGTTCGACTAAGGCAAGTTGCTAAAATGCTAACATTTGTGAAATGTTAGTCCCTTATCAATAGCATGTTTAAACAAACTTCATAACACCTCAATAAAAAAAACTTGGATAGCAAAAGAAATGAAACCTCTAATAACATTGCAAATGTTTGACATCGCAAAAAGTTTTCCAAATCTTGTCACAACACAATAATCTATACACCAAATGTCTAAGCAAATTTTAATAGTTTTAACTTCCTTTTTCTAGAATTACCATTTTCTTTACAAAGCAAAGGAATATAAAGACACAAGATCTAACAAAGCAGAAGATTGTTGGACAAAAGAAAAATGCATACCTTCATTGGAAGAAACAGAATCACAAATCCCAAATAAAACACTCAAAATTAAATAGAGAAGCAAAAGTACCCAAAAGAGAGGAAAAGTACTCAAAAGATTATAGATTAAAGAAAGGAAAAGGGGGAATTAAGTGATATTGTGAAGTTAGTTTTTTATTTCAAAAGTACCCAAAAGAGAAAACGTAAATGAAAAGAAAAAACTCCATACCGGAACCGAAAGTGTGAGGCGTGGGCCGGATCGACGAGGGTTTATTGTTTAGACGGCGACTGTGATGGGAGGGAGGGACGAGCACAAGGGGATCGACGAAAGGATTAAGGGAAGGCCAGCAACTGCGAGGGTTCGGACGACTCATGACTGAACGAGCGAGCAGCGAGTGCGGCGACTGACTGAGAATTTTGCGCGAGAGTTACTGCGAGGCTCAATATTCACGAGGGTTTTGGCCTTTCAAGCTTTCTTTGTTTATATATATATATATATGCACAATCGGATGGCGAAGAAAGGATACAACTTTTATATATATATTCGGATCGGGTCAACCCAACCCTAAATGTGAGTAACCCGAGACCTGACCCGAAATTTAAATTTTTAATAATTTTTAACCCAACCCAATGCAAAATAAAATCTAACCCATCCCAACTCTTACGATTTGGGTTGGGTAGTCCGGGTTGGTCGAGTTATCAGGTTTTTTGAACACCCTAGAGAGGGTGGGGCCCTTATTCAAGACTCAGAGTCAGCACTTAAGGAAACAACCTCTTTACTATCCCTGAAAGCGAGTAGGAGTAAATTCTATCTTGTGCCCTATTGCTGGGGGTGATGCCTTAAACTCTCGTTGGGTCCTATAGTTTGTAAACACAATTTTGAACAGACACTTGTGATGTAACAATATATTATATTTTCTTCACTTTTGTCTATGAACATTGGATGTTTTAATTGCTCCACCACAAACCAATAAACTAAGATCCCTGGTTGTCGTTTGTAACTTAAGCATGTATGTGGAGACATACAGGTGGATCATGTCTTAAATGATAAACAAAATGGTCTGCAGTATATGGATATAGAAGGAAAACTTTATCCTGGTCACGCTGCGAATGCGGCCCGCTTTGTAGAATAGTTACAAGTGTTGTGACTTGCTACAGATGGTCTGAACCTAATCATTCATTTGGAGACATGCGAGCGGGGGCGTCCTATACAAAAGAGTTTGTTTAAGACCGGACCACGAAGTGTTATAGTCTTGTTATATAACGCCGTTCATGACAGAGACTAGTCTCGTTATATAACGTCGTTCATGATAGAGACTTCACTTCACTAGGATGACCATAGTAACATGACCTCAATCTTGAGTGAGTTGGGAACTCCTGCCTTTGAAGGCGGTCCTTTGATTTGCATGGGTACGAGTGGCCAAATCGCCGACTCAAACCTACCACTACAAGATTTTGTCTAATTTGGGAGCTGGGATTTCAACTACACAAGATGAAATTCACTCCTTCCCCGAAGCAGGGGTAAGTAGATAGATTACTCCCTTAAGGGTTGATTTCAGGGCTTGAATGATATGGCGCCACATACCTTCTCATGGCCCAGAGGTGTCCAAACATAATAGGACTATGTTGTATTGTTCATTAGAGGGATCAGTGGTATATAAAGAGTTAGATATAACTACAGGGGAAAAAGGGTAAATTGACCCAACTGTATTTACGAGCATCTGTGAAGGGTTATCGTACTGTTGATTAGTTATATCCGATGGACACGGAAATATATCTGTGGTGAGAAGAGTGCAACATTCGTTCTTTAGTGAAATGTTTGGCAATTAACGGATGGTGGATCTCGTGGCTAAAGAGTTTAGTTAGCTATTCACCTACCGTTGGAGCTTCGAGCCATAGACCCATAAAGTCCTCTTGGTAGCTCAATGGATTCAAGTTGAGTATCAGTTTTTGGGTCAGTTTGAAGTGTTAAAATTGACAAGAGGGAGTTCGATTATATATGATATGATTGAACTGGTTAATTATGTATGATATGATTGACATTATGTATGAGATACATTAATTGGAGGAAAATGATATAAATATGATTTATACCTAGTGGAAGAGAAAAATACTATGGTTCATATGTTGCATTTGATGTGATATTAAAACATAGGTTAATGAATATAATATGATTATATTTATTATTTAATTTTGACAATTATAGGTTAATTGTTGCCCCATTTTTTCTCTATAACCGAATGATAGTGAGAGGTTACATTCAAATTTCATAACTGAAGGATAAAATGAAAATCGTTTTCATTTTAGAAGGAATAGACATTCGCTCACGAGTGGTGTATACTACCTATCGCATAGGAAACCGAGAGCCTACATGATAGCTTTACGTTTCTAAACGATCATATACACGTGCGCAGTTTACTAAACAATCGCATATGATTTGCTAAACGATCGTCTAGCTTTTTCCTAAATGATCGCGTGTCCGAGCGTTTACTGAACGATCGCGTACCTCTACCTAAACTATCAAGCATCGTCTATACGATAGACACCCGAATTCTCCCATTTGCTTGTTCGTGGTATATGATTGTGCTTTTCTCCTTCCCTCTACCAAACCCAACAGAATCCACACCTCCTCGATTCTCACACCGAGAATACCGAAGGTTCTAAGTGGTAGTGTATGCCTTTCTGCCGAGTTCATGTGGAGTCCGCTTGTGGGCAGACGATTTGATGGATGATTGCTTGGACATTTCAACGAGAGCGAGAGGAGCAGTCTCTAGACGAGAATGAGTTTTCAGTGAAGAAGGGTTCTTCATCTGGTATATTTATTATCCTTGTTGTTGCTATAGTTTCAAAGCATGCTTGTAATTTGTTGTATATTGCATAACTAGTTTGTTAGATTGTGAATGCGCGTATTCTGTCACAATGAGTTTGGAATGATCTTGCTTCCACTCAGAGGTACTCTTTGATAAGAGTTCCTTCATTTATGTCCCCAACTATCTACCTGGTCTTACCCCCAGAATGGAGGTTTATTGAGTCGGCGCTGTTGAGCCAACCCTTACCTATGCAAATCTTAGGATAATTGTACTCGTGAATTGATGTTTTAAGCATATATGGATAGGGACAATGACGAATGTGAATCATACAAGCTCATGTTGCCGTAAACTTGTAGACTCGTGAATTAATGGAGATGGAGTGTGGATGTTGTGTTATGTTTATTTACAATTTATGCAATACTACTTCTAAATGTATGCGTTATTAATGAAATGCTTGTAGTATGCTATGCGTTGTCACAAGTTTCCTTGCGCTGAAACCAAGTATAATTCCAACGCAAGTTTCTCAGAGTAATCCAAGGTCGAACACAGGGATTGTTGTCGTTAATGTGTTACATTTGTGATATATGTGACCGGTGTTTTTACAATTAATAAAGATTGTGTGTTTGTATAGGAAATTAATTGTGGTAAGTAAAATTGTCCAGATAAACTAAAGTTGCGTTAATAAAATAAATTGCGCTGAAAATAAACCTAAGCTAACGTGATGCAAGATACAAGATACGTGATATACATGATGCTGAGTTCGAGACTGACTGTGAAGTTTATACAAAGGGTTGTGGTATGCAATGGCACGGCTTTATGGATGAATTAGAAGGAGAAAGAATAATAGTACAAATGTCGCAAGGTTGTTAATTGCATTAAAGATATAACTAAGGTTCCGATTTCCCTTGGCATACACCTCTCGGTGATTGGCCGCGTTCTCATATCTTTATGGTGAAACAGGGATGATTGTGGTGAACGCAAGGTTGCTTCCATCTCTATAAGTACTTATTGCTTTAGTTAACGCATTCTTCCAACCCTCTCTCGATAGGTGAAATGGCATCTTCACTTCTGCTCTCACAGGTGAAGATGCCGTCTAGAATGCCTTAACTAAATTATTTCCTTAACCCAATTAATTTAATTGTTTAATTCTTGCTAATTACCCATGGGATTAAGAAAACGTCATGGAGAAAATGGATTGTGGGTGAACGGAAATAGACATAGAAATGATTATGGAAATGATCATAACATTCAATACTAAGATCAAGCGTCTGATACATAGTGTGAATGATAGAGATTAAGAAGATGAATGCAAGTGATGATAAAGAGATAGAAACAAATACAGAAGAGTGTCAACGTCTTGACACAGATCTGGATGGTGGTTTTGCTTGCTGGCGTGTGGAGTGAATGAAATGAAGAGCTTCCCTCTCAGGCTTGCTTTTCTGGTAGAAGTGACCTCGTACAGAGCTTCAATGGCGGGGATCGGAAGGATTCTTTGCCCGGAGACTCACCTCTCGACCTTGCCTCTTAATTATTCCCGGATTTACTCTGATTAGTCGCCCAACCAGTCTCTCTCTCATATCAGTATATACAATTTTCTCTGTATTCAAGCATATCTTTTCAGTGGAATGGTCGGAGCTATTTATAGGCTCAGCTTTGATTCTTTGCATTGTGGTCCCCACTTTATTGTTAAGGCAGTTCTTGAAATGGTGGAGTGAATATTCCTTCTGTTACGCAATCAATCCTGTCAGAAATGCACAACGGTTAGCTATACATGCGTCAGAATTCTCCGCAATTGCGTTGCTCTTTACATCTTCAATCGTTTCCCACATGCGGTGTTGTTTTTTTATTACCGCATGCAGTTGAGATTGCGTTAATCGCTTAGCTCTTGATTGATTGTTGCATGCACCATCATTGCGTTGATCGTCTATTCATTTCTGAATGATGGGCACAATGCGACGTATATGCGTTGTTCAGTTTATCTTGAGCCATGAACGCATGCGGTGACTTGATTTCCTACAAAACAGATTTGAAATATTCTTTTTTACCATCGCAATGGTGTCAGTGGGTGTATTGACGACAATTTATAATTCTTGCATTTCTTAGCTAATTTCTATACAATTGACGCAACTTTCCTTTCTTTTGGCAGCAATGTCTAAATAAAATAGTATAAATAACTTGTATTTCTACAAGTTATCAATAATCTCGAATAAAGAAGAGTTCATAATTAGCTCACGATTAAGGTCATGTTACCTAGATCATCACTTTGAAATAGTCAGTATTAAATAGTAAACAACGTTATAAAGTAAAATTGACTGATTTCATGGTCTGATCTTGTACAAACCCTTTGCACAGGACGCCCCCACTTCTCATGTTATAACATGTATGAATTAGGATCACATCGTTTGTAGTATTTTACAACTTCTGTGTAACAACTACGGAGTGGGCCGCATCCAATAATGTTACCAGAATAAGGCACCTAACCTCATTCATATACTATAGATGATTTTGACTATTTACTCGAACTTGATCTATTTTTATGTCTCCACACAAAGTTCAAGTACTCATGTAATAGACATGGATCTTTTAGTTTCTTGAATTTATTTCTAATACGAAATAAGCAATTCATATATTCAATAATAACTTATTGAATTTTCAGAATAAGTTTTGTTGTTTACAAACCACAAGTTTTAGGACATAAAACCCAACAGTTAACAGGTTTTATGAGCAATACGTGAGCAGTGTGAGGTTTTAAAACTGGTTTATCACCTAGACATCGTAGGTTAAATCCAAATATAAACGTTATAATTTGATAAAAAAAAACCTAGACTTAGGTTGTTTAATTGGCCGGAACAAGCCTAAGGAAATGTATACCCCATTTAACATTAGAACACTTCAGTGGGAGTTTAATAACATATATGTTATGATATTAGAACACTTTAGTGAAAATAAATAACATATATGATATGTTAGAACGCTTCAGTGGGAGATTAATAAACACATATGATATGATTATTTTTAGCTCTCACGATCAAAATTCATGTTTCACTTTGTGTCACCCTGGGAGTGACCTCCATTCGAAAAATGTTTACATGAATCGAGATTTTGGTGAATAAGGAAACTTGTTCACCATAAAATCAAATGTGATGTTTTGATGTTAATTTTCACGTCCCAAGATGTTTACACTGTGAGGTTTATGCGACATTTCGTGTCACCCTGGGAGTGACCTCCATTCGGAAAGAGTTTGCGTGAATCAATATCAAGGTGAACGAGGGGAAGATGTTCAATGGAAAATCAAATATATGATATATTGATTTCAATTCTCACGTCCCTAGAAAATTCCCACTGTGAGATCCTTACAGCACTTTGTGTCACCCTAGGAGTGACCTCCATTCGCAAAGTGTTCGTCGTGAGGTCAAGATCAAAGTGAATGGGGGAAGTAGTTCATAGTAAGTGGGTGAAGGATATGAGTCGACATATCCTACAGGCTATTCTGTTGGTTTTAGACCGTGAGATTCATATGTTGCACCTGCTTGTCATCTTTAAATTGCTAGTCGTTTAAACGGCTATTATCCACTCTGAGGGTTTTGACATAGAATTCGGAACAACTCAAACTCCAAAGATGGATAGGATTTCTAAAGTCGTTTTCAACTTTGACTTTCTAGATTTGGGAACATCTTTGGGGGCGACTTTTGAGGTCTGAAAATAAAGGGTTATACTTACAGAGTTACTAAAGAGTTAGTAATTTCTGACAAAAAATAGTAACTAAATGACTATCATAATATGAGTTAGTCTAGGGATAGTATTTAGTCAAGAATGTCTTGTTCTACTATCGTTGCAAAAATAATTTTGGGTATATTATTACTTTACTAAAACTTGATTGGGTTTAAAAAGCAATTCATTGATAAAATTTATTTATATTTTTCAGAATGACGAGTTCATTAGTACAATTGTTGGCATCTAATAAAATATTGGGGATAATTATGTCACCTGAAAAACAAACCTAAATACTATATTGGTGATAGGTGATCTACGATTTGTTTTAATAGAGGAGTGTCCTCCCATTTATGGCTTAGATGCAAACCGAACTGTTCGGGATGCATACGATATATGGATTAGGGCAAATGACAAAGCTCGTGCCTATATCCTTTTCATCATATCTAATGTCTTGGCGAAGAAACACGAGAGTATGGGTATTGCCAAAGAGATTATGGAATCTCTACATGGGATGTTTGGACAACCGTCCTTCTCCCTGACGCATTGTGCTGTTAAATACGTTTACAACTGCCGTATGAAAGAAGGGCCTCTGTTAGAGAACATGTCCTGGACATGATAGTCCATTTCAATGTAGCTGAAGTAAATAGGGTTGTCGTTGAGGAGAAAAGTCAAGTTGGTTTTATTCTATAATCTCTTTCCAAGAGTTTCCTGCAGTTCGCACGAATACCCTCATGAATAAAATAGAATATAACTTAACCACTGTACTCAATGAGCTACAGGCTTACCAAACTATGATGAAAGCAAAAGGTTTGGAACCAGAAGTAAATGTTACTACCGCTAAGAAGAGAGGAACGTCCTCCAAAAACCTGATATTGCTGCTTCTTCACAAACTAAAAGTATTCCAAGTAAGAAGAACAAAGGGAAAGGGAAGAAGAAACCCGTTGTAGAAGAGGCAAGGCTAACACTGCAGACAAAGGAAAATGTTTCCACTGTAATGAAGAAGGGCACTGAAAGAGAAACTGCCGTCAGTAACTTGTAGAGAAAAGAGTAGAGAAAGCAAAACAGGCAAACTAGTTCTTGAAGATTGCTTGCTATACTTCGGTTGACCAGTGGGAGATGTTGCTGTCTGAAGATGATCTTATCTACTTTTGTTATTGTGATAAAAGTTAGTTTATCTTGTTGTAAATAACAAATTGTATAAATTTTTGTTGTAAATGGAATGTTCATTAGTAAAAGTTATGCTTGTTCTACTGCAAAGCAACTTCTATTAGAAACAACCTAGTTAAAAGTCATTTACAAATATTTACATATTTAAAACGACTAGAAATCAATAAAGACAAGTAGTTATTTAACCTAAGTGATAAGTTTAGAACACTTGAAGAGTTCAATGCGTACAAAATTTGTTAGGTATAATAAAACCGAAATATTTCGATTGGATCAAAGTATAGAAAATTTGAGATTTCTAGGACTATTTGATAGCACATGAAATCCAGTGAAAACTTTCTACACCTAGTTCCCTTAATTATTTTTTTTAACATCGTTCCAATTTTAAGGTATTTCTAAAATCCGTATGAGATATGGAACAACTCATAAAGTTGTTTATGATATGTAAAAGATGTTTACATAGTTCAGAAATCTGAAGAGATCGATATAAGTGTTAATGTCGAACTCTTAAGTGTTGGAATATTGTTTGAGATCACCATGTATTATTTGTTTCCATAAAAGCTTGCATGTTCAAACGAGAGTTATTGACTAAAACTGACACTGTAAACAAAAGGTTGTTCAGACAAGTCAGATGCGTCTTACTCAAAGAGTTGAGAGTACTTCAATGTAGTGGGAGGAATGTATGACTTCCTAGCCATTATTGAGTAACAAGTGTTGTGAAAATAAGATGCATTCCTCATATAGTTTAATAAGAGATCCATTGTATATTAACATGTTTATAGTGATTATCTCGGCTAAAGTGTTTGAGAATCTTCTAGTAAGACTAGGACTACCAAGTATATAACTTAGGGCAAGTGGGAGAAAAATCGGGTATGTGATACCAAATAGTAAACCATAGGTATGTGATGCCCTAGTTTATTGTATTTCTCTGTAAAAACTCAAAAACTCAGTATTATATATTTAGATATATATGTTATCACTGGAGTTTTAGTCCATGTGGGAGTTTGTTGGGTTTCATGTCCTAAAACTCATGGTTTGTAAACAATAAAACTTATTCTGAAAATTCAATAAATTGTTAATTGAATATATGAATTGCTTATTTCGTTTTAGAAATAAATCCAATAAACTAAAAAATCCATGACTACTACATGAGTACTTGAACTTTATGTGGAGACATAAAAGTGGATCATGTTCGAGTAAATAATCAAAATGGTCTATAGTATATGAATAAGGTTGGGTGCCTTATTATGGTAGCACTATTGGATGCAACCCACTATGTAGTTGTTACAAGGAGTTGTATAGTGCTATAGACGAAGTGATCCTAATTCATACATGTCATGACATGAGGAGTGAAGACGTCCCGTACAATGAGTTTGCACAAGATCGAACCACAAAATAAGTCACTCTTACTTTATAATGCTGTTTACTGTTTAAGACTAACTATTTTAAAGAGATAACCTAGGTAACTTGACCTTAATCTTGAGCTAACTATGAACTCTTATTTATTTGGGATTATCCTTAGATTTGCATAGATGAGGGCTGACTCAACAACGCCGGCTTAATGAACCTCCATTTCAGGGGTAAGACCGGGTAGATAGTTGGGGACATAGGTGCAAGATGAAATCCATTCCTACCCGCTTTCAGGGATAGTAAAGAGGTTGTTCTCTTAAGTACTGACTCCAGATCTTGAACAAGAGGCCTCACCCTCTTATTGGCTCGAAAGGGACTCGGTTTGTTGATCAGATCACAAACCAATTGTTCATTAGAGGATCGGTGGGACTTAAGAAACAAAAGGTAATCTCGAGGGTAAGACAACCATTTGACCCAACCGTTATTACGAACAACTTGTGAAAGTTTAACTTATTAATCATGGTTATATCGAGTGGACATAATATATCTACAGTGAGGGGAGTGCAACTTCGGACTTTGGTGGAGTGACCTAGTAGTTAACGAATGAGGTTAATTCAGTGTAAATAGTTTAGCCAATTAATCTCGAATCGTTGGAGCCCATGATCTATAGGTCCATGAGGTTTCTCTACTAGCTCACAAATAGATCAGTCTTAGAATAGCGTGATAAGTTAATTTGAAACATTCAAATTAGAATTAAGGGGATTAGTAATTATATGTGATATAGTTACATGTCTAATTTTAGAATTAAACAAAATTAGAGAATCAATTCGTGAATAGAGATTCATGATGGTGGAATTAGTGTTAAATTAATTTAATATTTGATATTGAATTAATTATAATTAATTAAATTGTTTAATAAATAATTTATTATTAATTTTATTAGAAAATTAACTAATGAATTGATTTTGTAAAATTAATAAAATTTTCATTTTTGAAAAATTGATTTTAGAAATCAATTGCAAAATCAAAATTAAAAAGAGATGGAACGTGGAAAATCCCAAAAGTGGGATTTTTATTCTTTCAACCAACTTGCTCACACATTCTCCATCATTTTCTTGAGTCAATCTTCCAAGTATGAGGTGCAATTCATACAACAATTCTCTCTGCATGAAAGTCATACAATAAATATATAAGATTGAAGTGGAAATCGGGCATGCAACTGAAAGTTTTTTGCTGAAAAACTTGAGGTTGAAGAAGGTCTTCAGCTATGGTGATACAGTAACCTCATCTTCAAATTCCCTTAATCCAGGCTTATTTTGAATCCCACAACTCAATCTAAGGCACCAAGAGGATAGTAGGGAAGGTTTTGAGGTGGTTCACAAGTTGACCTAGAGAAGATTTTCAGTTGAAATTTGAGTTTTAAGTAGTTCTTCAAAGGTATGTCATGAAACCCTCTTATTAGTTTATAAGCATGCTTGGTTTAAAGCTAAAATTAATGAATTAGAATGCTTTTCGATCCATTTAACTTTCGCTTTGTGTTTTCTAACTCTAACAATAAGAGGTTAGATAGGTTTGCGATTTGTTGTCTATAATGAACAGTATTGTTCCCATTGACCAAGGGAAAACTTTATTGAATGTTTGGTTAGACGATGAAAACTAAATATTCCTCATAGCGTAAGCTTTAGAGCATAATGTTGTTAGGTAAATGTGTTTAGTATGGATTCATCTAACATGTTTAACTAATTAGGCATTTAGGACTATTGGTTGGATATCCAATCAGTTGGGCTAGGCATAATTAAGAACCACAAGATTGCATTCGAATAATTCGATGAACAAGATTAATTGAATCATTCTGATATTCATCCTCTGAGCTAGAGCATATTTGTTAATTGCATTTCTATATTTTATTTTTCTTGCAATTCGACTTATTCAAACCACCCCCCTTTCCCCCTTCAATTTTACCACTTTAACCAAAAATGCGCTTCGAGGAACTAATCTTCCGCGCTTCCCTGTGGTTCGATCCCGAACTTGCCGCTTGTACTACTAGTTACTATACGTAGCTTGTTTGGTGATTTATAAATATTATTTTTCTAGTAAGGGTTTATGTGCGACGATAAATTCCGAGCTTAGCAATTTTATAAAACAAAATCTAGAGACCAATACATCCAATTGCTTCTGCTATGGGGAATTCCAATCCCTTCAAATCAATGATATCGATTGCTATTTGATTTCCATTTAATTGTTATTTGATACTGAGTACTTTGTGATTACTATTTGATCATCATGCAACTTCTATTTGATCTCCGAAGCTATAATTGGGATAGTTGATAAAATAATTATTTGATGCAATTTGATATGAGATTTGATAATTGAGGATTTGGAGAATTCGAAAGATTTGAAACTTAGGCATTTAGAATTGAATTGGAAAATTTTAATTCATTGGTTTTAATATGAAATTTGAAGTTTTAAACAATATACATATACATATATATAAAAGAAGAAAAAGGATCAAAGCACACATTTTTAGAATTGTTACACTTAGAATATCGTGCTTATAAAATGAAATACACATGTGTTATTTTAAAATAAGTTACTGATTGAATGTTGATTGATATTAGATATATTGGCGACACATTTGAAATGTTGATTATTGTAAGATATACTATTAATATGTCACATTTTAAGTGAAATACACATGCTTTACTTAAAAATAATATATTAAATGCACATTGATTGTTGTTGGATATACTAAAATTGAGAAAGTGGATAAAAAAGAAATGAAGATTTGCCATCTCCCAAATATGATTTATGTACCAAACATATTGTTATAACATTATTCTTTGGTTTCAGGTACACATGTAAATCTTATTATTATTTTTCTTTCATTTGTTCTCCTAATTGTATATTTAAATTTAAAAATTCACATTATGAAAAAAAGACGATGATCAAAAAAGAGAACAAAATCGCAAGGAATTCAGAGAAAAAGAAAGGGCAAGCCAAATTAAAAATCACACCAAATTGAGAGAAGAGCAAAATACGATTCACACATGATCAGAGGAGAGAAGAGCAAAAATCAAGCGAGAGAAATTCACAATGACAATTAAAAAGAAAAAAGATAAAAAAGAAACCTCACACAAAAGAAATAAAAAATATTCACTCGCAACATTGTAAAAAATAAAAAGAAAAAGAAAATGATAAAAAAAAAGAGAGAAAGATTTATTGAAAAGAAAAAGAAAAACGCAAAAAAGCAACAAAAAGAAAGAGATAAAAAAGAAGAAAATACGCAAGTGATAACAATGAGAAAAAAAATCTGGCTTTTAAAAACCTTTTTTTATTTACTATAGATGCAAAAGTTTAAAAACTCAAGCTATAATTACAATACACGATTATATTTGACTACTCATTACAATCTTCCTGGATCTTTTCCAATTGACTTCTTGACACAAGCTAAAGTCTTGAGAAGGAAGAAATTTACATTGAAATCAAAGAGGTCAAAGTAGTAATTTCATATGATGTTGACATAATCAGAAGCCCAACTCTATAAATTTGAGGCTAACTTTCAGCTGGTTTGCAATTTTCTTGAATACTACTCATGAAAGAAAAACCTCGAGAAATTTGCATGGATGACCCCTGTTTAGGAGTCTACTCGAAATTTGACCTCACTTTTACAAACAAATGAATTTTGACCATTTGTTGACATCATCATGCTGTAAATTTACCACGTTAATATTATTTCTTATCCATCATTTCTTTTGCAACACTTTTATTACTCTTCTTTTATTTCAATTTTCGTTTCCGACGATTTATTTCGTTTACGCTGCCATTTAGGCGATTTTCCTTTTTTTTTCTCCAACGATTTCTATTTATGTCGCCCAATTTTTTTTTTGTTTTTTTCTCTTTATTCTTCTTCATATAATTTTTTCTCGAAGAAAAAAGGTGTTTGATGAAGAATAAGACAAAGGAATGGGGAGCGGGAGCAAGGAAATGAGATGAAGAATCTGAACAAATAAAAAGAAAAATGGGAGAAAATTATTGTTGTGTCTCATGAGAATCAAGACAAAGGAGTTAGAAGCATGAGTGGGAGTGAGAAGCTAGAAATAGGCCCTCGAAGCTAAAAATAGACCCTCAAAATGGATACTTCCATATGTGAATAATGTTAGGTCAAATTTCGAGTGTTTTTAAAAAAATGAATCAAATTTCGAGTGACCCTAAATAGGGTCATCATGCAAATTCCCCAAGAACCCCTGGCGACTCTTCTTGGTTTATAGGGTTTAAGCATCGCCGGCAACTACTGCTCTGTTTACTCTCTCGACATACACCATGGATCAATTTTCCGAAGATCTCGACAAGGAATTCTGCAACACGAAGAAATTTGAGAGAGAAGAAGAAGATGACGACGACGAGGAGCAAGAAGATGGACAAGACGACTGGGACGATTGGAATGCAGACGAGGAAGAAGGAGATGAAGCATTTGATTCGAATTTTCTGTGTCTTTTCTGCAACTCAAACTACAATGACTGTGACACTCTGTTCAACCATTGCAACTCTGTCCACTATTTCGATTTTCACAGCATCAGAAGGGCCCTGGGTTTGGACTTCTATGGTTCCTTCAAAATTATCAACTACATACGATCTCAGGTTAGATATGTTTGTCTGAGGGTTTTTTTTTAAATATATATTTTTTAAAATTATTATAAATTTTGTGAGTATCGCGTTTGTTGGATATTGTTGACAAATGGTCTACGAGGATTTGAAGGTTTTAGTTTACAATTATCGTTTGCTACTGTACAAGCGTTAACTCGTTATTTACCATTTATGGTACTCAGGTAGCAGAGAATAGGTGCTGGAGCTGTGGTCTCTCTTGTAAATCAAACCAGGATTTACAGAATCATTTACACAAAATTTTAAATCTCAATGACATAAAGGTTCTTTGGGATGATGATAAATATCTAAAACCCTTCAGGCAAGATGATCCCCTCCTGTACAGTTTTACAGAAGACGAAGAGGATGATGAAGAAATGACTAGAGAAAATCTTCCAATTCATCCAAACCAAAACAAAGAAAATGGAATGGAAGATTGTAGTTCTACTTCACATGGTTATTTGAATACTCCAAGCAACTTAGAGGCTGAGATTGAGAAAACTGTGAAAACCACGGAGACTTTGGGGTTGAAAGATGAGATGCAGGAAGACAATCAATTTAAAATAGCCAGACGAAATTTTGATAGAAAGGATATAAAAAATGCAAATGAAAATTACTTTGGTTCATATAGCTCTTTTGGCATACACAGAGAGATGTTAAGCGACAAGGTGCTACACTACCTCTCTGTCTGCTTTTGAATTGAACATCATAAACTGATTTATATTATAGAGGGGGATATTTAATTTTTGAAGTAATACATCACCAACATTACCTTTTATGCAGGTCAGAATGGAAGCTTATATGGAGGCTATTTTGCGAAATCCGTCTCTCTTCCACAATGCTACTGTGATGGATGTAGGCTGTGGAACAGGCATACTTAGGTGAGGTGGGAATAAGTTGGCGTAGTTTCATTTGTGCTTTTGCATTTGCTACTCGTTTCTAGAAGATTTCGACGTTTACACTTTAATCAGGTGCAATAACTACAAACAGTTGCTTTAAGCTATTTGTGTGTATAGATATTCATCCCGACCTGTTATGTTTTTCAATCAGGTTTGGTCGATGTTGACAAACCATACACTCTTCATTGTTCATTTAATTACAAGGTTTATGTAATCTTCATCCTCTTCCTTTCTAGTCTCTTTGCTGCAAAAGCGGGTGCATCAAGAGTTATTGCAGTTGAAGCGAGTGAAAAGATGGCAGCAGTGGCCACCCAAGTAGTGAATCAATTTCAGTATAGTCAGTTAGTTTCCTTATTTCTTAGATGATTTGTTTTACGGTAGCTCCTTTACTCAACTTGGCTACAGATTGCAAAAGACAATGGCCTCTGGTGGAACAGGAAACAAACTGGAGATTGTGGTGTGTCAAGTGGGACTATAGAAGTGGTTCATGGTATGGTAGAAGAACTTGATAAGAACATAGAGATCAAGCCTCATAGTGTTGACGTATTATTGAGTGAATGGATGGGCTATTGCTTGTTGTATGAATCAATGCTCAGCTCAGTTCTCTTTGCAAGGGATCGTTGGTTGAAGCCTGGAGGTGCAATCTTACCAGATACTGCGACGATTGTAAGTCTGCATTATTTTGTTTCACCTTGTGGAAGGTCTAATCTTGAAATTACATTTCACTCAATAATTTCTATCTACTTTTCAGCTTGTTGCTGGATGTGGAGTTGGTGGAACTAGTCTTCCATTTTGGGAAAATGTGTATGGTTTCAAAATGTCTTGTGTTGGCAAGGAACTTGTAAAAGATGCTGCCAACGCTCCTATTGTTGACATTGTGGATGCTAATGATTTAGTAACTAGTCCTGCAATCCTCCATGTAAGTACTACCAAACAAAATTTTCATTTATTGTGAATGCATTGTACTCTACTACCACAGTTTGGTGAAAAGTTCTCTCCACGGCTTTTAGAATCACAGGTGTTCTGACCTAAGTATGCTTGGAAAATAACGTGATTACTGGGGCAAAAACATTTTATCGTACTTTTACTACATAGTTTGTGAATACTGTTTTTCTATTTAGGAAGGCTATTTCTTGGATCCTTTATCTTAGAAAATCAGATTAATATTTTAGTTATGCTCACATCACTGCGTACTAGTGCGATTCGTGGTTTTCATTACTAATGTATTTTTGAGAAGATCATTGGGTGGGGGAGAAACCCCTGTGTGGGGCATTTCCTCGGTTATACCATTTGTCCTCGTTTAAAAATCATTTGTGGCCAACTTTCTTGTGTAGATAGGGAGTTCTTGTTCATTTTCCTTAAGGTTCTGTCGTGCTCTTTCCAATAGGGAAACAACGGATGTGGTTGCCCTCCTCTCTCTCCTCGAGAGTCATCCTCATCCCTTTTGTCTTGGGAGGCGAGATGGGAGAGTTTGGAGCCCTAATCCTTTGGATGGGATCTGGTGCAAGTCTTTCTTTCAGTGTTTGGTTAATCCTTCACCTTTGAGTGAGTATGTTTTTTCGTCCTTGTGGAGAATTAAGATCCCTAGAAAGATTAGATTCTTTACTTGGCAGGTTCTTCACGGGTGTATTAGTACTTTGGATAGACTTGTTAGGAATATGCCTTTGTTGGTTGGCCCCTTTTGGTGTATTCTTTGCCGAAAGGTGGAGGAAGACTTGGATCATATTCTTTGGCGCTGTGAGTTTGTGAGCCTTGTTTGAGGCTACTTTTTCCATACTTTCGGTTGGGTGTGTGCTTGTCATAGAGGTTTTAGAGAGTTGATCAAGGAGTTCCTCCTCAATATGCCATTTGGGGAGAGAGGGCGTTTTCTCTGGCTTGCTAGTGTTTGTGCTATTGTTTGGGTTTTGTGGAGCGAGAAGAATAATAGGGTGTTTAAGTGGCTTGAGAGGGATGCTAGGGAGAGTTGATCTCTTGTTTGCTTTCATGTGTCTCACTGAGCTTCGATTTTGAAGGTTTTTTGTAATTATTCGATTGACATGATCTTGTTTAGTTGGAGTCCCTTCTTGTAGTGGGATTTCTCTTTTTTGTGGGCTGGTTTTTTGTATGTCCGTGTATTCTTTCATTTCTTCTCAATGAAAGTTGTTCTTATTAAAAAAAAAATGTAGACTTCTTTTTCAGCTATTTTCAAATTGATCCATTGTGCTATGTTGAAAGGTTTCATAAAGTTTTTGTCCTTGTTTGTTTGATTAAGTTTCCTCTATTTTACTAATGCTCGAAATGCTCGCAAGTCTTGAGCCGTCTCTTCAGTTACTAGACTAGCGTTGATTTTTGTATCATTTTAAGAATATCATATGCATGATTTAGGATGATCTGAGCATATTCTAGGGGCAGACGGGTGAGCAACCTGTAAAGTATTTCCTTACAATGGTATTGATTCAGTAAATGCAAAGTAGCTCGAAGGCAGTTACAAGGTTCTCCCCTTCACTCTCTCTCAAGAATTCAATAAAAAATAGACTAACCTTTAAATAGTAAAAAAAAGAAAAAAAACAGATTAACTTCCTCTACTGACCAACCACTTATTTACATACCCTCGCTCATTACAAAGATCACTATTCTGATCTGTAAATGGTCCCCACTCATAACAACCACACACACTCCCGCTTACATAACATTCCCTGTGCTAACAGACTCACCACCAATTCCCCGCCCCCCACCAACATACTGTAATACAATTGGTGACCTAGCCTTACTCTCTGCTTCTAAATTCACCTTGCTCTTACGGTGAAACTCAGGAAACTACCGTTGAAAGTCATCAAGCTTGTAATGACCCAACTCTCTAATGCTTATTGGAGGGACGTTACTACATGCATGCATAACTTGAAAATAGGTCTTTTGTAAATTTAAGGAAAAGAAACAAAACTCGTTTCATTAAATAAAGCTTTGAAGAGTGAAAACATAAAATCACTGTTCAGGGTACCCCTGAACTCTAATTTAAAATAAATTAAATAAATAATGAAACAGAACAGAACAATCAAAGAATTTTAAATGTCTAACTCCTAAACCAAAACATAGAAATTTGAGAAAACATATGCGAAAGCGGTGCCAAGTCCCAAAGCCTCGGTCACAGATTCTTCATATTATTCGTTGATTTGTTCTTTCCTTTACCTGAAAAACATGTAGAGAAAAGGGAGAGTATAAAAATACTCAGTGAGTGACCCACTATTGCGTCCACTAGGTGATATTGTTAACTTTCCTATCGAGACATAGGTGCACATCATGTATCATAGGCATAAGTATAAGGGTGAACCCGAAGGCACATTTTCATTAGTAGTGATCCCAGGGGTCACAATCATAAGCATAGGTGGCGATCTCATAGGGACGCCGAAATATGAACGTAAGAAGTGGACTCGAAGATTCACAATCAGGAGATGTACACAGCCTGATAGGAGCGCTAACAATCACCATCAGTCTAACATGCAACAAACAATATCCAAATTTCGTATCTAACCATAAACATGTATAGCAACATAACTCAGATTTTCAGAACACCTCAACAGGCCATCCATTAGCAAATCATAGCAAATCACAATAATATCATACTTTCATGTGTATACAAAATCTTAACATCAACTTGGTTAGGGTGCCTAGTTCGTGGGTGAATAGGTAGTAAACCACTTACTTTGATATTAAGCCCAACCAAATAACAATTTAATCTTCGTGAAATCCTTGAATCTTGAGTCAAGCCTATACATAAACCAAGTTTTAAAATTAATAACCAAGGCCAAGTTCCAAACACCTAAACATTGCTACATAACTCCCAAATTCCATCATTTTAAACCATTCCAAAAACTCAAGGCTCAATACTCATCGAAACCGATCTTCTAAACTCTGGACAACCCACTGAGCCCCTCCAACTTTGCCTAAAGTCAAAATAAAGTGGGTAAACAAGTGTAA
Organism: Benincasa hispida; assembly: GCF_027475165.1. NCBI lineage: Eukaryota > Viridiplantae > Streptophyta > Magnoliopsida > Cucurbitales > Cucurbitaceae > Benincasa > Benincasa hispida. Next base: position 47,289,182 of record NC_143484.1, on the reverse strand, counting down.
TCCAAATAATTTAATGGGTATATCTCCTCAACCTAAAAGTTCTATTGAAACTCCAACTCACCAATTTGTAACAATTTCCGCCAAACTACGATTGAATCCCTTTAGTGACCTCGAACCAAAATCTCTCGAATTCAACAGTGGTGACTCTCTCCAAAGATGGTCAGTTGACGAAAATCAGATATGAGAAGGAAAGATATCAGTGACAGAAATCGATTAGAGAGGGAGAGACATCGAAGGTGGGAGGAATTGAAGATGAGAGATATCGTTACCCAAAACTGGCGATTGACGACAGTGACTGCCTGGACGTAAAACCCCTCCCACGTGCGGCCACTAGCATTTGAACGTCGATTGTCAAACCAAGACGGGCTGGAACGACTGAATAGAAGAGACTTGCCTGCGGTTGGTCGATTGACGACTGACAGCGAGCACTGCGGTAACACGACGGTTGTCAAGGTGGTGGGAGGTGAGAGAGAAGGTTGTTGGTGCTGAAGGTGCACCGAAGAAGAAGAGGAAGATGAAGAAGTCTACTCACGCGTCACGAGGAGAGTAAAAACTAATTATTTTTTCTCTTCTCTCTCTTTTAATCCTCTAAAACCTTAAGCGCACATATATAAATAAGCCCAATTCCTTATTTAACAGGGTAAACCCCAATGCCAATATGCATATTCTTTTCCTTATTTCCTTCCAAAATTTCCTTAAACAAAATCCAAATATTTTAATTATTAACCCAAAATTTCAAATCTCCTCCAAAATTTCTATTCTTTTCTCACTTAAAAAAAATCAATTTGAATTAACTTAACATATTAATTCAATTTTGGCCTCAAAATTCTAAAATCTAACTAAAATAGTTTAAGAAAAAAATTAAATAGGATTTACCTGAAAATTTGGGATGTTGTATTCTACCTTCCTTAAGAAACTTTCGTTATAGAAAGTTCTAATCTTGAAAGAGTTCTAGGTATTGTGTTCTCATCTCGTCTCCTTGTTTCCATGTTGCCTCTTTGAACTGGTGATTCTGCCATAAAACTTTTACTAGTGCTATCTCTTGGTTACGCTGACACTTTCACTTTCATTGTCAAGATTTGAGTAGGTTTCTCCTTATAGCTCAGGTTCTCCTTAAAGGGCTCGCACTTGAAGTCTATCACATGAGACGGATCTGTCACATACCTCCTCAACATCGACACATGAAAAACGTTGTGAACTGCTGAAAGAGATGGTGACAATGTAACTGATAAGCCACAAGGCCAATTCGTTCCAAGACCTCATTAAGTTTATCAGAAGCCAATAACTGAATTAATGTGCAAGTCATTATGAAAATGTAAACAAAATCTATTAGTGAATTGCTTTTAAACCCAATCATAGAGGCCCAATAAAATGTAGACTTAGCTTTCCCTTTCTACCAAACCTTAGAACACCTTTCTTAGATGCCACTTTCAAAATACTTTATCACCCATTTCAAATTCCAAGTCTTTACGCCTAACATCAACGCAACTTTTCTGTCTACTCTGAGCTGTTTGCATTTGCACTCTAATCTTATATGTTGCTTCATTTGTAGCCTGCACTAACTTCGGTCCCAACAATTTTCGCTCACTAACCTCACCCCAACAAACGGGAGACCTGCAACTCTTCCCATATAGGACATCAAACGGCGCCATACCAATAGTAGCCTAATAACTATTATTATAAGCAAACTCCATCAAATGCAAGTGAGAGTCCCAACTCCTTGAAAATTCCAATCTACAAGCATGCAACATATCCTCCAATGTTTGGTTCAAACGCTTCGTTTGACTAGTTTGTGGGTGAAAAGTTGTGCCGAAATCTAACCAAAGTACCCAACACTGTTTAGAGGCTCTTCCAAAAGCTAGATGTAAAGCGGTCGTCTCTGTCAGACACTGGCACTCCATGTAATTTGACCACCTCTTTCATATACAACTACACTGACATATTCACCGAATACGTAAACCTTCTTGGAATAAAGTGCGTTAACTTAGTGAGTCTGTCCACTACAACCCATATCACCGTATAGCTTTTTGTTGTTCTTAGCAAGCCTGGAATGAAATCCATAGACACATTCTCCCACTTCCACTCTGGTACACTCAAGGGCTGCAACAAGCTTACTTGCTTCTATCTCGGGGCCTTCACTTATTGACACACTAAGTACTTATTGACAAACTTAGCTATCTCTCTTTTCATATCATACCACCAGTAATACCGTTTTAGGTCCTGATACATCTTGCTGCCGCGATGATGTATCGAGAATGGGGAGCTATAAGCTTATGTCAATAATTCATTCTTAAGATCATTGTCTGCAGGTACACATAAATGTCCATGGTAATAGAGACCATTATCTGGGGATAATGAGAACTCACTATCCCATTCTGTCTCTACTTGGTGAAATTTCTCAACAAGGTAAGGGTCATCCTTGTGCATCAATAATCTTCTGTTTAAAGGTTAGTTGTACTGTAAACTCTACCAGTTGAGAAGTGACTTCGAACTGCTATTGCAATTTCAGCCCATTCAAAATCCTTGCATAAATGTATCTGTCTGATAATTAAAGCTGCTAAATGGGCTGTCTTTCTACTCAGAGTATCCGCTACCATATTCTCCTTGCCTGGATGATACAAAATTTTACAGTCATAATCTTTCACTAACTCTAGCCATTTGTGCTATCTCATATTTAACTCCTTTTGAGTGAAGAAGTATTTTAAGCTCTTGCGGTCTATGAAAATCTGTATTTTCTCTCCATACAAGTAATGTCTCTCCATACAAGTAATGTCTCCAAATTTTCAAGGCAAAAACCACTGCTGTCAACTCTAAGTCATGAGTAGGATAGTTTTGTTCGTGGTTCTTCAACTGGCGGGAGGCATAAGCAACCACTTTATCGTGTTGCATAAGCACACATCCTAGCCCTTTTTTAGAGGCATCACTGTAAATCATAAAACTTCATGATCCATCTGCCACTGCAAGAATTGGAGCAATAACAAGCTTCTGCTTAAAATCCTGAAAACTGTCCTCACAATCTTTACTCCTCACAAAGGAAGCTCTCTTTCTGGTCAACTAGGTCAAAGGAGAGGCTATGCGAGAGAAGTCCTCTACAAACCGACGATAATAACTTGCTAACCTCGGAAAACTACGCACTTCACTGACTGTCGTGGGACAGGGCCAACTCGTAACCGCCTCAATCTTTGCTGGGTCCACTGAAACTCCATCCTTCAACACCACATGTCTTAGAAAGGACACATGGCGTAGCCAAAATTCACACTTGGAGAATTTGACATACAACTTATTCGACCTCAAAGTCTCCAAAACTTTTCGTAAATTTTTCTCATGTTCAGCCTCTGTCCTAGAATAAACCAAGATGTCATATATAAAAACCATCACAAAAGTGTCAAGCAACTCCTTGAACACTCTATTCATTAGGTCTATAAATATTGCAAGGGCATTAGTCAAGCTAAACGACATTACAATGTACTCATAATGTCCATATCTAGATCGAAAAGCAGTCTTAGGAATGCCATTGTCCTTTATCCTCAGTTGATGATACCCTGAATGTAGATTGATCTTGGAGAAACCTGTAGCCCCCTGTAATTGGTCGAACAAGTCATCAATCCTGAGGAGAGGGTACTTGTACTTGATGGCCACCTTGTTCAAATCTCTATAATCAATGCATAAGCATAATGACTCATCCTTCTTCTTTACAAACAACACTGGTGCACCCCAAGGTGACACGTTTGGTCGTATGAAATCCTTATCGAGCAATTCTTGCAATTGAACCTTGAACTCTTTCAACCTTGTTGGGGCTATTCTATACGGAGCCTTCGAGATTGGAGCTATACCTAGCTCTAACTCATAACGAAGTCTATCTCCTGATATGGTGACAAACCTATAAGATCCTTAAAAAAAGCATTTGTATATTCTCTCAACATTCGGTCTGAAGTCATGGCGACCTTAGCTTCTCTGATGTCAACCACATTGGTCAAAATACTCCAAGTACCTTGGTTAAGCAACTTGTTTGCTTTCATAGCTGAAATTACTTTGGACGAAAGGAAAGAATAGAAGAGAAGACTACCATTGGAGGAGGAAAAGGGGTCGGAGAGCTGCGAGAATTACCATTGTAAAACTCCAAGCTTGGAGTTTCGTTGTTTAACATTACGTCAATATTTCACAACTTGTATGATCATATCGTTTGTTTTTTTAGATTTGGTTGCAATGGACGCGTTGATTGAGCTCAGCGACTTGATTGCATAAAATCCAACTTTGTTCTCTAAAAAACTCTCGTAGACTTGTAGTCGATGTCCTCCATCTGAGGCTATTCTTGCTGGATCTCCTACCATTTTGTGTTCTTAGCTCAATGCAATGCTTGCTGTTGCTCGACTTCAAAAAAAAAAAAAAAAAATAAATAAAATAAATACTTTGGGCGTGATCGTAGTCCCGACCCCTTTAAATTTAAAGCTAGCTTCTATAGGAGGGTTAAAATTCACCTCCTTACGGGAACGGTCTATACTGGCATGGTTGACAGCCAACCAATCCATGGCTCATATAACATCAAAATCACGCATGTCCAAGATTATTAAAGTCACATCTAGTGTATGATTTGCTATTACAATCTGACATGTCCTTATCTTTTCATTTATTATCATAGTTTCTCCAAACATAGTAGAAACTGATAAGACATAATGCAAAGGCTCTACTTCTAACATAACATGCTTCACAAATATTAATGATATGAACGTATGGGATGAGCCAGAATCAAACAATACCAATGCATAATATCCCAAGATTGGGAGTGTACTTGTCACCATTGTGTTAGACTTCCGGCCTCTTGTCGAGTGGTAGAATAAATACGGCCCTGTTGTCGCTGACGGTCTGTACCCTCTGATGGGCGTTCAAGGGCTGGTTTTTGCTACTACTAGATTGAAAACCAGAGAATTGATCGTCGTATGCTCCCCCCACTTGCATCTAGAATAAGTGCCTGCGCCAATCAAATGCCGCCCCCAGGGTTGCCTTCCACATGAATTGCAAACGGGCCTGTCTTTCCAATTTGACATAAAGTTCAACACACAGTACAACTCTTCCATTGATGTAAAGTTCATAAAGTTCCTGCTCATAACTCTTTCACTGACGTAATCCCTTGGCTTCAAATTTAGAAATTCAGCCTACTTGTTGTACTGTGTGTTTGCAGGGAAGTATTTTTCATAGAAACGCTCTTTAAACTAGGCCCCCGTTGGTATCAGTCATCTTTTCCGCTAAACGCCACCATATCTTTACGTTATCTCTCAACATAAAAACTGCGCATTGGAGTTTCTGGTCCTCTAGGCACTTCATGTAATGGAAGATTGTTTTGATGGAGGACAACCACATCTCTGCCTTCGTAGGGTCCTTCAGCTACTCGTCGAAGGTACGAGGGTTGTATTTTCTGAAAAGTGTTTAGCTTCAAGGGACAAATCTTGCACGTTCTGGTTCTGGGGCTGAGTTAGTTGCACCTAAATTGGTGGTATTGGTACCTGATGAATCCGATTAGTTTGAGCTACCTGCTTTGCCACTGCACAGCAGACTAGTTCTTGTATCCTCCCCAACAAAGATGATGTAACCATTTCCTCAATTTGCGCTGCCATTGCCTGGCTCCATCCTCCTACACTCTCGACGCGGAAGGGTCTTGGGCCTGAGGATCCCAAACTTGGGGGTCTTGGACTTGTGGATCCTGAACCCCTCCTCTAACCTTCCTTTTTATTTGAGTTTTGATGCCATATTCTCACATTCACACATAGTCAACTTATATCAAACTCTATCCCAACAGAAAAATGACAAATACAACTGTAAATCAAGCAATACTCTATACGTATAATTCTAGACCCCTTTTTTTTAAAAGGATATGTCTGGCAATGACGAAGAATCCATTAATAGCCAATGAGACAATCTGAATTTTCATAATAAGTCAGTCTACAGAACCTAAAAACTTGGGCGTTGATACCAACTGTAACGACCCAACTCTCTAACACTTACTGGTGGGAGGAATCGAAGATGAGAGAAATCAAATCTAAGAGGGAAAGATATCTGTGGCAGAAATCAATTAGAGAGGGAGACATCAAAGGTGGGAGGAATCGAAGATGAGAGAAATTATTACCCAAAACTGGTGATTGACGACAGCGATTGCCCGGATGCAAAACCCCTCCCACCTGCGGAAGAGACTCACATGCGGTTGGCCAATTGACTATTGACGGTGAGCATTGAGGTGGTGGGAGGTGAGAGAGAAAGCTATCGGTGCTGAAGTTGCACGAAGAAGAGGAAGATGAAGAAGTCTGCACACACATTAGGAGGAAATTAAAACTAATTTATTTTCTCTCTTTTTTCAAATCCTCCAAAACCCTAATTACACATATATAAATAAGCCCAAATCCTTATTTGATTGTCAAAATTCCAATGCCAATATACATATTCGTTTCCTTATTTCCTTCCGAAATTCCCTTAAACAAAATCCAAATCTTTATTAATTAACCCAAAATTTCAAACCTCCAAAATTTCCATTTTTCTCCCACTTTTAAAAAAAATAAAATTGAAAATACTTAACATATCAATTCAATTTTGGCCTGAAAATTCTAAAATAGGATTTACCTGAAAATTTGGGATGTTACAAAGCACCTCTCTATGTGGCCTCATGCTACTGTGCCAACTAATCATCAAAGCTTCCACACCCGTCGCAGTATTCTTTTGATAGGCAAACACCTCCTGTAGAATCGCGATCCATTCATATCGGACAAAGTCTGGAGGCGAAGATTGCACCTCATGTGAGCGGCCCAAAGCATGCTTAAGCTAGGAAGCATGAAACACGGTGTATTGCAGAGCCCTCGGAGTTGTAGCTTATAAGCCATGCGTCCAATTCTCTGTGCCAACAGATTCACCACCAATTCCCTTCTTGCTCCTCCTTTGATATTGTAATATAATTGGTGGCTTAACATTACCCCCTCCCAAGAGAAACTAATAAAGCTGTAGTATATGTGTAATGTAATTGTGAACGTTATCTCACATGCCGTTTTCTTCTTTTTATGTTCTAATTTGGCTTGGCAGTGAATGAAGACATGCCTTCTTTTCTTTTTATTTTTTAGACTTTCGATCTAGCAACTATGCATCCTGATGAAGTAGACTTCACTGCAAGTACCGAGTTGGAACCAAATTCACATGATCCTTCAAACAACTCAAATAGTGTTGAAGTTGAAGCATCTTGGTGTTATGGAGTTGTTCTATGGTTTGAAACTGGTTTTACAAGCAGATTTTGCATGGGATCACCGGCTGTTCTGTCTACATCTCCATATACTCCCAAAACTCACTGGTCTCAGACCATATTAACCTTCAGAGAACCGGTTGCTATAACATCTAGAAAATCGACATCCAACATATCAGCACCAGTAGGTAGCCATGCCTGCCCTGCTGTCAAAGTTCATGTGCGTCTAAGCATTGTCCGTGCGCCTGAACATCGAAGCATTGACATTTCACTAGAGACTACTGGAATCGCTGGTGATGGTAGGAAGCGCCTCTGGCCTGTACAACTTTTCACACTAAGATAGAGTATGCAAACGTAAATGACAGATGCTTGGATCCTGAATCAGCAATTTCAGACAAAAAACTGGTCGTTCCGTTTGTGTTCAGAAGATTCATCTATGGAGTTCGTCAATTTTGACTCTTAATCTTTTATATGTAAGTTATATTAATAGGCATTGAGAATGTAAGCGAGTTAAGCTAGTTAACTTTAGAATGATATTGCTCTCTGTCTCTAATATCATAGTGGTTGTTGAGGCTATTAGTTTTGTTTTTATTGTTGTATTCTATTGTGTGTAGTTTCATAACACAACAATGAATTTGGTTTTTTAGGAATTTACAATTCTGCCTTTACAATTGCGTTGGATAATGGGCCTTGATGCAAGAATTTGATATAATTTTGGATTTTAATGATTTTTTGACTAAAATCCAAGGCTTTTTTGTACGCAATTCGACTAGGCAAGAGGAAAGCAACTAAATATGTTTTGGTTTCTCCATTCTTTTAGGGGGTATTTCTCTTCATTCTTTTAGGGGTGAGACAGAGAATGAAGGTGTCATGGTTTTCATCCATATAAAAAAATTAATACATCATAGAATTGATATTTTTAATTGTGGGATAAAATTGGTGTTTTAGTCATGGGTCACAAACTCCTTGGACCAAACAAGAAGTGAAGTTTACAATTCTACTACTTCAAATTCCAACTCTTTGGATCAAACACCCATGGATAAAAAGGGTAAATGCAATTATGAATGTGGATATTTAAACTTTTTGGGGCGCATAGTAGGTTATTATAATTTGTAGGTAATAAACGGTTTGTTTTTATAGTATGTGTTTGGGGTGCAGACTATTATAGTTTGGTTTATAATAGGTTATTATAGTATGAATTATAACAATTTGTAATTTAAATGAAGATTATTGTAGATCGTGCGTCACTTTTTTTGCTACCATATTTTATAATACTAATAGTTATGCATATAAAGTATCATATTTTGAAAATATAATTAAAATTATATGTTTCACCAATTTATACAAAATTAATTGGATATTAATTTATGTTAAAAGCTAACCATTTTTTTTTTGTCATTTTGGGAGGTACCTTGGTTAATATGGACAAAAAAAAAAAAAAAAAAAAGTATATTACTTTGAGATGTAATTCATATGTTTCATATATAAAGCTTTCTTCTTTGGAGGTACAAAAAAATGTAAGACAAAATAAGTAACTCATGATTCATGATCAAATATGACCAACTAGATTTTATATCAAATTTACTACAAACTTAAATGTATAATTGAAACGAAGTAATTATTGTTCATTATCGAAAAGCAGTCCAAAACACGTGTTGATAAAACATTCTCTTGAAGGAGGAGGTTGCAATAGTCCAACTTCAGGGCTATGAGAATGGATAAGAAGCTCACTATATCTTGCACACTACGGAATATAATTGCATAAGCTCCATCCTCTGTTAGTTATGCAATTCCAGAATATTTTGGAGTTGGCTTACGACTTCCGCACGATGTTCGACCTCGGTTGCATGCTTCTCTTTCGGTCATTCTGCAATCACCTTCAATTGGTCATTTACGAAGTCCATGGCATTTTTAACAATGTCTGACGTTTCAGATTGATTTCCACTTCGCTTTCTCTTACTTCCTCTCAAAGCGTTTCCTCCTTTAGTGCTTCGACCAATATGTATTCCATGCATGTCATCCTATGACATGTTCATTCTCTGACTAGACATCGTGGAGATGTTCGAATCCTGTGATTCACTAATAGGAACACCATCATTCATATGGTTTGGCACATTCAACCGGACATCCGCATAGGTCTCCGATCGTCCTCTAGTAGCCCGATCCTTGTGGAAGACGTAGACCAAATCATCATAGTATGGGAATGACTTGTGTAGAAGCCCCTTTGCTGCAAGATGACTCTACATGATGGGCAAAGTGGATTTTATGATTAGGTCACGAATATTCGTAAATCAATTTAGACAAAATTGCACATTCACCCATCCATCGAATAACTCCCGCTTTGTAGTGATGCATTAGGATTCCTTATTCTAGCTGAATCCACCAAGTCGGTCCTTTCATTTCTGTGTTCGCTTGGTAAGTTTTTTTTTTCTCCAGGATTTGACTCACAATCTATAGTCGGCGATCCTTGGATATTATAGTCGGGCAACTTTTCAACTATCATACATTGTAGTTGTGCCAAGTACCCAGGTCGAAATGTCTCATTGTCTAATCTCCATCCCCCAGTGCGACCAACGCCACCAAGCACTCGACTAGCTTCGCTTCTTCCTCTTTAGTCCAAGTGTACTTTGGGGCTCTAGAGGAACTTGACATTCTAGTATACACATGTACACATTTTAATACAATTAAACAATAAATAAAAGTATGGAACATAACTAATAGGTGAAATGAAGTACAAAATATAGTAAACATAATGATATTAAGAGATTCCAAATGAAGTCATTTCATAACACATGACAAAGGAAATAAGTGTTCTAATTGATTAAAGAAGCATAAAGGCACTACATGTTATGCAACTTCCATTCAATAAACATCCGTTGCACCAATTCATCCCTCCATTGGGTCCATTTATTTGAACTCTTAATGTAATTGATCTCATCCTCCCATTTGTAGCAAAGTTTGAATCCACCTCATCCAAATCCTCGACTAGTTCACTATTAGTCAACTCCCTATTGATTAGATTGTGCAAAAGACAACACGCCATGATGGTTCTGAAGGAACTCTTATTCAAGAGTACCTACAAGCGGAAGCAAATCTTTCCAATTACCACATATACATTCAAACATACTTTCATAATGCTAAAGAGGCCAAGAAATTATACCAAATGAAGATTTCTTCTTCACAACAAGTCTAAAGCCCAATCGTCTACCTCGAACAATCACTACTCGGACAGAAGGAAACGGAGAAGACAACACCACTCAGAGCCCTCAGTATTACTGGAGTGAGAATCCAAAGTGTAGGCTTTGTTCGGATCTGGTAGAGGGAAGGAGGAAGAGAAACCGTATACAACGATCAAGCAAGTGGGAGATGCGGTCATCTATTGCATAGACAAGATGCTTGATCATTTAGGTGAAGTATACGATCGTGTAGGAAAAGTAAGCAATCGTCTAAATGATCGTGTAGCAAAAGGTAAACGATCGTGTAGGAAAAAGGGTGAGCGATTGTCCGAACGATCGCGTAGGAAAAACTAAGCGATCGTCTATACGATCGTTTAGTAAATACTAGGAGCTAAACGATCGTTTAGATAATAGCACGTGACGGTATAATTGATATGCGATCGCTTAGCAATATTGTATATGTAAGCGATCGTACAATCACTATCGTATAGGCATTGATTTTCTAAACGATGACACTATCTTTTCACAATGTTCGCGCACACCGAGATCACACACACCGTCTGCTATTTATAATGCACTCATCCGTTATTTAGAACATAAGAGACGCCTTCCCATTTCCTTTATAACCGTCAAATGAATGTGATCTTATTACATTCATAACATATAAATTAATATCATATATTAATTATAATATTTTCCTCTACTAGATACAAATCATATTTATATCCAGTTTCCTCCAAATTAATGTATCTTATACATAAAGTTAATTATATCATATTTAATTAACTCGTTCAATTATATCATATATAATCGAACTCTCTCTTGTCAATTTGAACATTTCAAACTGACCCAAAAACTGAATCTCAATTTGTATCCAAGCTACCAAGGGGACCTTATGGACTTATGGACTTATGGCTTAAAGCTCCAATGGTACGTGAATAGTTGACTAAACTCTTTAATCATGATATCCACCATCCGTTAACTGCCAGACACTCTACTAAAGACCGACAGTTGAACTTTTCTTGCTATAGATATATTTCTATGTCCATTGGATATAACCAATCATCAGTATGATGACCCTTCACAGATGCTCGTAATTACAGCAGGCCAATTTACCGTTTTGCCCCTGTAATTAAATTTTCCTCCTTAAGTACCACTGATCCCTCTAATGAACAATACAACATAGTCCTACTATGTGTGAACACCTCTCGAGCCATGAAAAGGTACGTGGAGCCACATCGTTCAAGCCCTGGAATAAGCCCTTTAGGGAGCTATCTATCTACTTACCCTTGCCTCGGGGAAGGAGTGAATTCCATCTTGTGTAGCTGAGTTCCCAGCTCCCAAATCAGACGAATCCTCAAAATGGTAAGTTTGAGTCGGCGTTCTGGCCACTCGCACCCATGCAAATCAAAGGACCACCCTTAATGGCAGGAGTTCCCAACTCACTCAGGATTGAGGTCATATTATCTATGGTCATCCTAGTGAAGTGAAGTCTCAGTTATGAACGGTGTTATATAACGAGACATTAACACTTTGTGGTCAGGTCGTATATAAACTCTTTGTATAAGACGCCCCCGCTCGCATGTCCCCTACACGAATGATCGGGATTAGACCATCGTGACAAGTCACAACACTTGTGACCATTCCACAAAGCGGGTCGCATTCGTAGTGTTACCAGGATAAGGTTTCTCTCCTATATCCATATACTACAAACTATTTTAGTTATCTCTCAAAACATAATCCACTTGTATGTCACCACATACATGCTTAAGTTATATACAGATAACCAGGGATATTAAGTTTATTAAAATGAAAAACATCTAAATGTGCAAAGTCAAGTAGTGAAGTAAATATCATTTATATTATACATCACAAGTATTCGTACAAAGTTGTTTACAAACTACTAAACGCGAGACTTTAGGGCACAAACCTCAACAGGTTCGACATTGATTTGCACTAAGTAATATGATTTTCCTCGCAAGATTGCCTATCTACCCTTCAACAACCCGAACGTTCTCTCGATGACATTCTGTGCAGAAGAATGCTTCATGTTAAAGAATTCTCATATAGTTGTTGGTGAATTACCTCCTCCACGCCATTCTGAAGATATCTTTTGTTATATGGCGTAAAGAAACCCTATGCATTTGGGTACCCTGTTGGGGTTGATGCCCTAAATCTCGTAGGGTCCTATAGTTTGTAATTGTAATATACAAGCATTTTATTTATGTAATAAAATATGTGATGATTTATTTTAAAATTAGTTGCATTAACCACAAACTCATAAACTAACATCCAAGATTATCTTGTAGCTTAAACATGTATGTAGAGACATACGGGTGGATCATGTTTATGTGATAACCTAAATGGTCTGTAGTAGATGGATAAGGATGGATACCTTATCCTGGTCACACTATGAGTATGATCTGCTTTATTAGATGTTACAAATGCTGTAAAGTGACATAAATGATTTGATCCTGATCATTCATGTGGAGACATGTGAACAGAAATATTCTATACAAAAGAGTTTGTATAAGATCAGACCATGAAATATTTAGTCTCATTATATAACGCCATTTATAATAGACTTACATTTCACCAGGATGACTATAGGTAACATGACCTGAATCCTGAATGAGTTGTGAACTCCTGCCTATGAGGGCGGTCATTTAATTTGTATGGGTGAGAGTGACCAGATCGCCGATCCAACAAGCCTACCATTCTTCGGATTCGTTTGATTGGGGAGCTGGGAACACAGCTACACAAGAAGGAATTCACTCATTCTCCAATGTCGGGGCAAGTGATAAATTGCTCCCTTAAGGGCTGATTCTGGGGCTTGAACAATGTGGTCCATACACTCTCCTGGTCCGAGAGGGGTTTCATCATAGTTGGATTGTTATTTATTGTTCATTAGAGGGATTAGTGGTACTTAAGGAGTTAGATGTAATCATAGGGGTGAAATGGTAATTTTGGTCCAGCCTTACTTACGAGCAATTTGTGAAGGGTCGTCGTACTGTTGATTGGTTATATTCAATGGACACAGAAATATATATGTAGCGCGAAGAGTGCAACTGTCAGTCTTTAGTAGAGTGCCCGACAGTTAACGGATAGTGAATAATTTAATTAAAGAGTTTAATTAATTATTCACGTACCATTGGAGCTTCAAGCTACAGGTCCATGAGGTCCCCTCAGTAGCTTAATGGGATTAAATGAGAATCATTTTTTGGATTAATTTGAATTGTTCAAATTAATTGAGGGAATTAGTTATATATGATATAATTAATTAAATTTTAATTATATGTGTTATAGTTACTATAATGTATTTGATACATTATATTATCAACTATTTATGAGAGAAAATAAATATTTGAATATGATTCAAATATTAAATATATGAATTAGATTCATATAATTAAATTTAATGTAAATGTGATTTATATTAAAAATCATTGTTGAGAAAAAATTTAAACAATAGGCTATATTGTATTTGATGCAATATAAAAACTGTAGGTTATATGTTATATGTGATATAATATATAGTTATGTATATATGTATAATAAATTAATTATTATACACAAATAGTATATTAATTAATTTAAATTAAAATTATTTTTTAAATTAATTATTTTTGTTTTTTGAATTATTGTGAGGTAATTAACTTCCCTCCCCATTTTTTTCTCCACCCACATATTATGTTGGTGGTTGATAGAGAGGGTGGAGAATTAATTTAATTTTCTTCTTCTTCTTCTTGCAAAAGAGAGAAGTAAGACTACACAAGAACAGTTCTATGAAAACAAAATTCGAATCCTCCTTCATCTCTTCCTCACATTTTTCTCCTTCCCTCACCAAAATCACCATAGCACCACACCTTCTGGATTCTCACAAGAGAATACCGAGGTTTCTTTTTTGATTGTGTCCGGTTGGAGATTTGGATTTCTTTTTTGAAGAACTTCTTCAAAGATAAAAGTTTATGAAACTCAAATTTAATTTATTCTTCTGTAATTTTTTAAGCACACTGTAATTGTTGAAATTAAATGCATAATTGTGAATGTTTCTCTGTAAAAATTGAATTCTGTAAAAATAGGGTTTGGGATGATCCTTTTCTTCCGTTCAAAGACCCTTCAATGGGATCCTTCATACCCGACATCACATAGATAATAATACCCCCTTGAACATCCAACCGTTTCAAACCTTATATTAGAAATACAATGAGTAGGGAGAGATAATATGTGGAGCTAGTTACCCTTCGGAATCTTAAGTCCGTTAGGTCATGATATTGCATCTCTGATAACTCGAGAGTCAACTACAGGTCCTTCCTACCCTGATAAGATGAATATGAAGTCACCATTTGTATTGCAAACACAGAGTACATTTGTTGCAATTTCACCATTCCTCATCCTATACATTTGGCGATAAGTTGTACTAACATTTACCTTGATGTACAAGCCACCTAACACACCCAGAAAATTTTGTGGTGGAACAAAATAAGAAATATTCATGTGCATACATTCACCTAACAAATAAGTCACATCGAACTAATATTATTTTAGTTGAACTGTACCTCGAACCATTTCCATCTCTGATCTGTACATGAGTTTGTGATCGACAAAGGTTTTTTTAACAACACGTCGTGTAATCTTAACACCGCTAATAAAACAGTATTGAAATGCCTAGGAACAGACTCACTAGACTGTACAAATTCTTTTTAAACTATCCGGTTCTTAACGTTGTGGGCTAAGATATGTAAGAACATGACAACCATCTCCTCTTCATCTATGATTTCAGTTTTGACTATTCCGCTAGTTGTCTTAAGTAAATGACATAGAATGACAAAACATCTTCTATCCATTCTTGTACTTCAACGACAACATAAGTCAGATTCATCAATGAGTCTAGTTGCCTAATGCGATGTCTACTGTCGTGTGATGTGTTTTCTATCCTCTTATAGTCATTCAGTAATAACTCTGGTGTTAAAAGTAACTGATGTTGTGATGTTGCGAATGCGGTTAGTATCGTAACTAATTCTTTTGGGTCCATTATGTACTAAAAGCTATGGATCTGGTCCTGAAAGAAAAATTTTAGATCATAAAATAATTAGAATACTGGCTTTTTTATGTTCCTCTTCTTATGTTCTCCCTTTACATTCTTTTAAAAACAAATACACAATAGATTAGTACTCTATTTTTTAATTCACGTCTAGCAAACTGATTTTTTATGTTCTTTTTCAATGCCATATTAAACAACATTGTTTTTTAGGTCTCCGTTTTGAATTTTCTTTTAAGTCTAGCAAACTGATTTTTTTTTTTAAAAAAATTATTCCATAGTAAACAATGGAGACTTACAAAACTGATTTTTTAAGTTTTTTTTTATTCCATAGCAAACTATTCTTTTTATTATATTATTGATTGAGACTCTTTTCTTAAAAAAACTGATCTTTATGTTCTTTTTTAATGCCATATTAAACAACATTGTTTTTTAAAGGCATATTTTTATGTTCTTTTGAGCCTAGCAAACTGATTTTTTGAGTTTTTTTTCGTGGACTTAAAAAACTGACTTTTTAATTTTTTTTTTTATTCCATAGCAAACTATTTTTTTGATACACTATTGATTGAGACTATTTTCTTAAAAAATTGATTTTTTATGTTCTTTTTAAATGCCATATGAAACAAATTATTTTTCAAGTCCCTGTTTTTAGGTTCTTTTGAGTCCAGCAAACTAGTTTTTTAGACTTAAAAAACTGATTTTTAACATCGTTTGTTTTCCATAGCAAATTGTTTTTTTTTTTTTTTTAATTACACTATTGATTAAGACTCTTTTCTTAACAAGCTATTTTTTCATGTTCTTTTTTTTCGTGTTATTCTAGAAATGAATGTGCTATAGATTGGTAATCCTTTTTTAATAAATAATATAGCAATATGATTTTTTATATTACTTTTTCATGTCAAATGAGTACACTACAGGTTGGTAATCTTTTTTAAAAAAATTGGTTTTTTGTGTTCTTTTTTTATGCCGTATTAAACAACACAAATTTTTATGTTCTTTAAAAAAAAAATATTGTCATTCCTCCAAACATAGTAACAAGTATAAAGTCATGTTATTCATCTAGATATGAACAAGAATGAAAAATATTCATCTAACTATAAATTCATCCAAACAATTATAAATACGAAACAAACATATATTATTATTTTCATCATACAAATAACTATAAACAAAAATATATGAATATTCATCAAAATTACTATCGGTTCATGTTAACGAATCTCACGCAATGCTCAATTATGCCAATAGTCCACCCTGACAAGAGCACACAAAAAATAAACAAATATAAGAAAGAAAAATGTGTAACCTATCCTTCGAAAAGAATTACATAAACCATAATAATGACACATAGTTATCATCTTAACAAGATATAGTTGGTAAAAAGTGTTTGATGTGGCTGATTCATAACAAGATCAACCCTAAAACAAGTTACAATAAAGAACATTAGTACTACACGAAAGAAGTTACAACAGGGAGGCACTAGTCAACACCCATGATAAAAAAAAAATGTTGGAGAAAGAGGGAAAAGACATACCATTTGCATTTATAAAGTAGATGGAATGTGTTTGTCCTTATAGTTGAAGGCAAGTGAGACCATAATTATAAAGTGCAAAAAAGAAAAAAGAAAAAAGAGTGGAATAAAGTCTAAACTCAGAGTTCTGAAATTCATTCATTGAAACTTGAATTTCATATGATACCATGAATAATGGTAAATAAGAAATCAACAATGTAGATAAAATAACCAACAATTGATTTTAAATCAGAGACAGACAATGATAAATCATTTCATTCAAGGAAGAAGAATTGAAAATCAAAGAGGAACATTAGAGACAATAGAAATCAAAAGATGTGCAGAAGTTCATTGTAATGTGAAATGAAACACAAGATAAAAAAATATTGGAGGCAAGAGAAATGACATGCCAATTGCATTAAGTAAGTAAATGGAATGAGTTTGGGCCAAAGTTGAAGTGAAGTGAGACCCATATATAATAGTTGTGTGAACTATTGGCCCATGAAATTTTTTAGGTGAGATCCATATATAAATAATAGTCAATGATTTTGATAAAAACCTACCCAAGAAATAGTAATGAACAACCACTGTCAATCAATATACAATAAACCATCCTTAAAAATGGGATATGACAATGATGAATATAATAAACAGTATCCTACAACCGCTGTCAATCAATATATAATAAATCATCCTAAAAATAGAGGATATGACAATGATGAATACAACAAATAGTACCTAACAACCACGGTCAATCAATATACAATAAACAATGGACAAACAGAGGGAAAAGTTTCAAAATGGATGAGCAATGGACAAAAGAGACTGAAATAACAAACAGTGGACAAATAGATATCAAAATTTACGAAAATGGTCAACCAATGGACAAATTAAGACCAAAAGTGATAAACAATTGATAGACAGTGACCAAAATGGACAAATGGTAGACCACTGCATAGAGAAAATCCATCTTCCTTCATCAGTAAAAATCATCAAATATCCTATAGACAACACAGTGATAAGTAAGCAGTAACATTAGAATCAACCCAAGAAGCAGCAGCCCAAAACACATATTTCTCCATTTTGCCATAATTTAGAAAATGGACAAATAATGGACAAACAGAGACGATAATGACAAAACAATGAACTTGAAATGAAATTCGGAGCAAAACAATGAATATGAAACGAAATAATGGACAACAGTAGACAAATATAGAGCATAATTTACAAAATTTTGAGCATTGAAAAAAAAAGGGACCCAAGCTCCAGAACTTGTCCTTCACCCTCTACCACTCTCCAAACGGTAACCTCCACCCCCACCAAGCACAATCGTTCCTCAACCAAACAAATTAGGCTGAAACGACAGAGTGAGAAGATTAAATGATGCAGCAAAGGGAATCAAAGGTTTGGAGCGACAAGGGATAGTATTCATTTGGAACGGCAAAGGTAAGAATGAACGAACACGTTTAGAACGACAATGAGAGGAAGGAAATCAAACAAAACCCCAATCAGAGATGAAGAAACACGAATCCAGATATGTAGATTTATAGATCCGTGAAGGGTCTAGAAGAAAACATGCAAGAAGAGTATCACCATAAACATAGATCTATAGATGTGTGAAGAGCTAGACAAAATAAAGTTAGGGGCTAAGGATCTAGATCTAGTTTTGACATCGATGGAACTGATGGAGATGAAAAAAAAGGAAACTAGATCTGAAGACGACACCAAAACCAGATCTAAAGATGGAGAATAAAGAGAGAAGGAAGAACATCATTGATCTAAGCATTTCGTTCGATCGGAGAAGAAAGAAGACAGAAGAGATGAAGGAGAAGAAAAGGGAGATGTTGTAAATAGTGAAAAGGCACACATCGTGGAGTTGGGAACAGTATTCCCTAGGGTTAATTTTGAACATAATTTTAGGGCTCCAACTAACTGTATTCCCTAAGGTTAATTTTGAACATAATATTGGAGCTCCAGCTAGGGCTATTATAACACACCATGTAGAATTAGTATGGCAACCCTAAAAGGAGTGAATATGGTTGAATCAAACTAATTTAAAACTTTTTACTAATGTGGGCCCCATTAAACAAATTAACAAACTTTCAAGCACCCAAATAATTTAAAACAATAAATTCAACTAGCACAGTAATTAAAACCAATACTTTTAAGCACCCAAATTGATTTGAATAAAAAGATTGGTATGAGATATGTGAAGATCAATTCAACCTACCTAAATAAACTTAAACAATTAATTTAAGGAACAAATATTGCAACTAAATTCATGCAATAAAATATAACAACACATTAATTGAAAAATTAAAGTAGGAGAGGGATAGAGAAATTAACATAAAATTTTTTTATTGTGGTTCGACACAACCGACCTACGTCCACTTCTAAGGTTGGCATCGGGGTTAGTGCGGGCTGGACTCCCCGTTCTCGTGGGGGTGTTTCCCCCATCCCGTTTATATATATTGAAAAAATAAAAATTTAATCGGGGACGAGGACAGGGCGGGGATACCCTCCCCATCCCCAACCCGTTCCCGATCGAGGACCCGATTAGGATCCTTGGTCAAGCTGGGGATTCCGCGCCCTGATCGGGGCGGGGACCCAACCCCGTGGGGATTTTTGCAAACTCTATCCACTTCCCAAGCTCCTCTTGGGTACTTCACTAGAAGTCTTTGACTCTTTCCACGACTTAGAGTCGAACTACTACAACATTCTCTTTTTGGGCGCAAAAACAAACCCGATCTTTTCCACGGTTGAGGATCAAACCGTTACAACGACTCTTTTTCCGGGATCAAGAGCAACCCTTATAAAATGTTTGTAAAAATAAAAAAGCACACTTGACACTCTCTACAAGAGTGGGTTTACAAATTTAGCACTCAATGAATCAATCATCACAACATAAAGTATCTCTTTCAATAAGAAGATGAAAAGAAGAAAATTGAATCTTGGAGAGAGAGCAACAATGGTGGCTTAATGAGTTATGAAGGATTGAAAATAATAAAAATTGTTGTTGTGATTTGGAGAAGATGAGTTTAAATAGAGAGGAAAAATTGTTCCAAAACCACATTTAATATGGACAATTGGATCTTGGAAAAGAAAAATCAATGGTGGAGATTTTAAACTCAACTAATCGTTAGACACAAACAAAATATAATATTAAATTCATTTTCTTTTTTTAAAAATCTAACAAAAAGCAAAAACTTATCATGTGTCCAGAACTAGCTGTTAGTCATAAACATAAAATAATATTATAATAATATATATTTTTTAAAAACATTTCTTTTAAATCCCAACAAAAAAGAAATGTCTACATGTGTCCGAAACTAGCTGTAAGACACAAACATTAAATAATATCAAATTCATTTTCTTTTTAAATCAATTTTCTTCTTAAAACTAATCCAAAAATCAAAAGTCCACCAGTGTCACTTCTCTATTGCTCCAAGTGGCATATTCCAATCGGTTCAATTTGATGAAAAAGATTTGCCACGTCATCAAGTCGAAAATTTTCTTTTAAGCTTTTTTTGGCCATATCTTCTTCGTTTGAACTCCAATTTGAGTGATTCAAATTTCGTTGGAATCATTATTCCGAGCTCTACGCAATAAATACTTCAAATATTCAAATCGTTAATGAATAAAAACAGGTTTGTTATAATCAAAATATTAATTAATTAATTAATTTGAGATTAAGGATAAAAAAAGCCAACACACTCTACCCCACTCCACTCTTGAGCCCAAACAAGCCCTTTATAATATACACACGTACACATACACAAAGAATCCTGATTAAGAATGGATTTGACACAAGTTTTTAAAATAAATTAAAATATTTTATTCATAAACTTGATGAAGTTTATTTTCACAGTAGTAGAACTTTCAATTTTATCATTAGCTTTGATACATGTAATTTTAACTTTCAGTTCACCCACCTCCACTTACTTTAACCAAAAGAACACGTTTTATATTTCTTCGAATAGATTGGGAAAACTATTTTTCTCAATGATTCTTTTAGAAAAAATCAATGTAAAAATGGCTGAACACTTATTCAACTTTTAAGTTTTAGTTCAATGTAGGACGGAGAGATTCAAACATCTAACCTCTTGATCGAAATAACATATTTTATCCTAATCAAACTATGTCATTTTAGCTTCAACTTTGAAGCCAAAGGCCGGCAACAATTATCCAAATATAAAATCCAATTCAATGGAATTGAAAGCTCAGGATAAACATTTTCGACTGACTTGGCTTTGCAAGTTAGAGAATATATGACCTGCTATTGTCCACGCTGTCTAAGACGAACTTGGCTTAGCAAAAACAAGGTCCAAATCTTCATGGTTACGAGAAAATGCATAGTAAATTCAAACATCAATGCAATGTCCGAAGTCTGAATCATCTAAAAACAAAATGTGTTTCTCATGATCAAGGAGGTGAAAAGATAATCGAAGATTTTGACATCAATCAATCTAGACAAGAAAATTTCTAATATTATGAAAATACCATATTTTCTTTATTCACACAATATATATTTATCTTTATAAGTATTAGTGGACCCTATATTAGTGTCAATGGTCACCCTTATTCTAAAACATACTGCCACATAATAAATAAAGAAAATATGAAAAACCTTATTAATAAGAATATAACCCAATCAAAACTGTAACGCGCACTAGAATGACTAAAATATTCCATTTCGTTGAGCACTTTCAAACACCCAGTACCTAATTGAAGAATGCCTCTCAACATTCGAGTTTGTGTTCATTAAAATCTGTATTACGAATGGTTGCTTTAAGACTATGAAACTCTCAGGTGCCATTAATTTTTCTAACCATTTTTTAAGTTTAATATCATTTTAGTTCTTAAACTTTCAACTTCATTCTATTTGATCTTTGAACTTCAATAATAATAGCAATAACAATAGTAATCATTTTGGTCTTATTATATTATTCTGTAATCTAATATCTACTACAAATATTTATCTCATCCTACATGAAACATGCTCACATTAACATGCTATTATACATCCTCTAAACTATGTTATTAATCTGTTGAAGTTAAAAGTAACTATGTTATTAATCTGTTAAAGTTAAAAGTAAAAATAAGAACCAACTTAGTTAATTTTAAAAAATTCGACAAACCATTTATATTTAAAAGGGAAATTTTCATATATTAAAAAAATATCAAACTATTTACATAAATAACAAAAAAAAAAAATACCGATAGACACTGATGGACTTCAATCCGTTTTTATCACTGATAGACACGCACAAACTTCTATCAACCTCTATAAAAAAAATTACAATTTTATTATTTTGTGTAAATAGTTTCCCTCATTTTTCTATTTCTAAAAATCTCTATTTAAAAATTAGGCGACTAAACTATAACAAATCTAAAAGCTCAAAAACTAAAATGAACATTTTAAAAGGCGAATGAAATGAAACTTTAAAAATGACTGACCAAAATGTGATTAAACCCCATTTTTTTCATCCAAAATCATGTTTTATATACAACTTTAAAATAAATAAATAAATAAAAAAGAAGAAACTCCTTGTTACATGATACCTTGCCTAAATCATTGGCACATTTGCTAGCAACTCGTAATAAACTATCACAGCTGCAATAAATTAAATTACTTAAATTGAACACATCTGAAATTGAACTAAACTAATTAATTATAGCCAACTACAAATTTCAGATGGATGCCTAAGACAAGGGGAGTGGTGGCGGCTATTCTACACAATAATTCACCGCTCAATACAATACCCCCGTGGTAATACAACTTTAGAGGCAGAGAGAGAGAGAGAATATATATTTAGATATATGTACCAGAGTTTGGGAAATTGTAAATTAAAAATCAGGTTGTTCAGATTTAATAGGTGCACCTGAAGATGATCCACAACTTCCATTTTGTAGGTAAAGGCTGTTAGCCACCAGGGAATCACTGACTAAACCAACGTCCGCGTCGTCAAAATTTAGTGTGCCTCGGAGTTTCCGCGTACTACGTGAAGAAATAAATCAAATTAACATATTAATGATGTCATCTTATTCATGAAAAATCCTTAGTTCTAAGTTCTTTTGATAACCATTTCAATTTTTAGTTCAAAGCTTCTATTGAAAACCATTTCAATTTTAGATTTTTTTTAAAAGAAAAGTTATGTAGGTTTATTTACAATTTCTTTATCGAAGTTCTCATCTTTTTCAAAGAAACACATGAATTAGTCCAATTTCAATAATATTAGAAACAGTGTTTCAAAACTAACTTTCTAGTTTTCAAGAATTGACCAATAGAAAATGGATAACAAAATTAATTTTCAAAATAAAAATCAGAAACTAAAGGCCTAAACTCCTAGACGTGTTTGAATTGAAACATACCCATTCAAACGGTTGTTTATGGCAGTAAGGTCTTTCGAAGGGCTTTGAAACGCATGGGTGCTTTCTCCGACGCAAGCATAGTAGCTTTTTGAGCTATGTGAAATCAATGCATCCATCTGCATACATTTTTCAAAATTTGGTTAAATATTACACAAATATATGGTGCTACTACTCATGGTAACTTATCACCATATGATGTGGCTACAGGGAAAAAAACACAAAAGACGAAATCAAAGATATCGCAGAACTATATCCGGATTAAATGTCTCAAAGATAAACAACTTGTGACAATGACATGCCAATACAGAGTGAAATATGAATAAAGCACCATGCTACGGGTCCACTAAAAAGTCCACACCTTTAAAAACAAGTGCCGACTTTGGACCATTAGTTTAGCATGACTTGCTATATGGGATAGGAATCATCTATCAAACGGACAAGGGTATGACAGGAATGAACAAGTTTTTCTTCAAGTCTTATATCAGAATACAGATTATTGCATGTTATTTTAAGGTTAAAAAAGATGCTACAATAGCCAGTGAAACTAGTAGCATGAACACTGAAAATTATAGCCCAAGTTAATTTTTTTTACTCTTTTTGACATGACCAGGTGGGAGATTGAACCTCAAACCTCGAGGTTGATTATGCAAATTTATGCTAGTCGAACTATGTTCAAGTTGGCATCATGCGTTAAGTTAAAAGAAATAACTACAAAAATAAAGTAAATAATTTTTTAGATTATTTACAGACTCAACTGTACAAGATAGGTAGGACAAGATAAAGTTAAAGAGAACATTTAGATGATATAGTGAGCTGATCTATCCATATGATGAAAAATATATATTCCCATCCCCATTCCTCGTAATGGAGGCATGTGTCATATGCCAATTCAGCCAAGTAGTGAGACCAAAAAGAGACAGACAGAGAGAGACAAATCAACTAGCAGTACAAAGATAAATATATTGAATGTATGATTATACAAATACCTTCGATGATCTTAATGGAGAGACATAGACATTATGTGCTGAAGATACTTTCTTTGGAGACATATCGGGAAGACTTGGAAAAGGAGATATCTTGGGTGATCCAGGACACGGTGCTAATCATTAGACAATAGAAAACCAAAAAGCATATTTAGAAATGATATGCAAGATACTAAACTGCAAATAGGACATCATCATTACAGTTAAATAAACTTGATCAGGTGTACCGTCGCTGTTGTTGTTGACTTGAGGAACCCTATCAGTTTTCATGGTTGATCCAGCCGGGCCAATCTCAACAAGCAAAGGTTTTACAGAAGGAATAAATATTTCATTGTAGAAGGTAATTATATCCACATGATCCTGTCCTGATTTCTGAATCCAGAGCATTCAAGGAGTTAGACTTGCCGTTCCACTATGCATTTATTCATTAAACTCTGTTTAAATATAATAGATCAAAAAATAAAAATAAAAAACAGCCTACCCCATTACGACGTGCTGAAGACCAGTCAACAAACACATTGCGGAAGACTTGTGGTTTACATTGTGGTTGCTTCCTGTAGTTGTATATGATTTCCCTAAACGTGAGGCTCAATTGAGATATCTGCAACATTGTTTGTGTTAAGATAAAATAAATAAAATGAACCGAAAGGCATCAAAATCTCTTCCAACATCCTTTAGAGCAAACCTTTGCAACACCATAGAAACAACAAAGGATGATCTGGTCGATGTGACGATTAAATAATAGTGGTGTCTTCTGACTGAGTATCTGTTGGAAAAGGCAGTAGACATTCTCCCTGATCTGATGAGATAACTGCAACCTTTCCACCATACCGTTGACTCTTACGGCAGCCAACTTGATGATCTAAAAGTAGAAAATAATATGAGGCACTTATTACCAAATGGTTAAAGGAAGACAGGACAAATAATAATAATAATCACAGATAATGGTGATGGGAAGGGGAAACAGAAAAGTAAAAGAAGTTATGAAAGTAATGTTGAAGATGACCATCATAACTTTTGTCACCAGGCTGAGCGATCTCACATTTTCAACATATGAATAACAAATGCAGGTTACACACACACAAGTCATTTACTCCCCAAATTTCAATCACATTGAGTAATAAGTCAAAGTAAGTTGATCGACTCATCATGTTTCTTACATTGTCATCTTACTATTCTTTAGAAATCACGAATTAGAATGTCCTAAAATGTTTTTATTTGCTTTTATTCTCTTTATACCACAGTAGCGAGAAGTACACATCCTTAACCTTCTCACATATTTAAAATATCTTAAACAATCATATATGTTAACGACTGACCACTACATTTCCAATCAAAATCCAGAAGATCATGTTTTATACCTTGCTAAAGAAAATGTTAATTCCAGTTTCAGCACACGTTTCTCCACCACCTCCAGGATTAGGCCGAGTAGGACTGAAAATAAAGTTATAACGCATGGAAATAATAGTTAGGGAGTAGTCAAAAGATTGACATTTAAGCAGTAGCACTTAAAAGATGCTGATTATACCTTGCAAATGCCGACTGTAAAGGAGGTGGCAGAAGCTTGGACTTAATACTACTGAAAGCCACGAGTCGGTCCTTTACTGGAGAAGTAAAGGAATTCCGCTCCACTAGCACACTTCTTAAATCTGTGCACAATCTTTTGGGTGACCTTATATCCCCATTCTGACCTGAAGGATAATCATATAAATCCATGTTCATAACTGAGGGAAAGGAGAGAAACATATTTGATAAATTAAACGCAAGCTTTTGGACTCAGAAAAACTCTGGGCAGTCAAAGACATTTCAATCTATCTAGAATAAAACACAAAATTTGATTATTTCAGTAAACGTTAAAATGACAACTAGATTGTTTTCTGCTAATGCTGGATTTTACTGTTAAATAATTGTATTTTAATGACATAAACCAAATATGAAAACAAGAGTATTCACTTACCCGGCAAACTCTCATGCTTTTGCAAATTAGGCATGGTTGATACACCAATACCAGAAAAGTTAATTTGAACAGCAATGGCATCCAAAGACGGCATGGGTTCAGCTAATAAACCCAGACGATTAATTTCGGCAGCAAGGGCAGGTTTAGCAACAATCAGGGAGTTATACATTGATGAACCTTTTTCCCATACCATGCTCTCTAATAGCCGTTCTTCCAAAGAATTAAGATGTCGCCTCAATTCTCTAGGTAGCGATTCTTCATGTCTAATGAAACTTTCTATCACCTTACTAAGGTCAAAAGCTGTTATGCCAGTTCTTTCCAATACTGCAGGGAACAACATTGTAACAGTTTTATGAGTTGCCAAAACCAATTCGGCAGAACAAGCCAGCATACATCTGTGGAACCTCTCATTAGTCAGCAAAGAGGTCAAATTAGTCACATGCAGCATCTGAGACTCTGCTCTGCACATTGCTTCCAGAACTCTATAATATAACTTCAGTGCTTCTAGTCGTCGCTGTTCTGCCCAGATGTTATCCATGAGGTTTGCACTTGGTAAATTTCCAGCGATACAGCGCTCTCCTAGAGCACTATTTGGAAATATGGCCTCAAGTATAATATGCGCCCTGCGGACTACATCATTAGTTACATCCCTATCACATGAAGCCAAAAAGCGCTCCATTTCTGCTGAAGGTTTTGCGGGAAGTGGGGAAATAACAGTTCTGAGCCACTTTGCCGTTGTCATGGCTGTGCTAACAGGCGTGGCAGCAAGTTTGGCGTTACCACTATTTAGAGTGCCATTGGCATGTGAAGCAGGAGAGCGAAGTGGAGACATTGGACTGGTTATTGTCCTTGCAGGTGAGCACATTGAGTCAAACTTCCTCTGAAGAGATTAGAACCAAAATCATAATCCAATAGGAATAAAAGAAAATAAACACTGATGTCGGTTGCAATGGGGTACAAAAATTTGCAAACTCAAAAGAAAATACCTTGATGCCACCCATTGTAACAGCACCTGCTGACAAGCTACCTGACCCAAGTAAACTGTCCTCGTCATTAACAAATACCCGCTCATCAAGCTCACCTTTATTACAAATTGCATCTTCATAGTCCTTTTCAAGAATTTCTAAACTGGATGAAAGAGATGACTCCTCCATTAAGCCACCAAAGTATATCAAACCCTCTGCATTAAAATGCAAAAGGAAAAAAAATGAAATTTTATGAAGGGCGTAGAGTGCAACTAATTCATCAAATGAAGCACACTGTAACTGACCAGTGTCAATATTCTCCAAGCTTTTACTGTTACACTCAGAAGCCAAACGAGGCTTCTTCTTCAAAATATCTTCTATCAAACTATTTGCCTTCTCCATAACTTCCCTCAGTTCTTCCTCTGAGGTGTCATAGACATTACATAGTGATCCAAGGAGATCCACTCCTTTTACACCTTTCTTAACTGGACAAAATATAAACACGGTAAGCAACTTCAAGAAAATATGAGAAAACAAATACAGATAGAATATTACCAAAGCGTTCAGAGTCAAGAATGCTGAAGTTTCTGAAACGAACTGGAACATGAAGAATTAAAATAGCCTGTAAGAGAGTTTGCTACTTGTAAGGTTGGGCAGACATTTGTACATATATTCAACATTACATTACATAAATCTGATATGATTCTACGGTACCATAATTTTAGCCCCCTAATTATTGTGTACAAGTTTTAACAATGGAAATAACAACTTAAGAACAGCAGTGACCCATTTATGCCAATTAGACCATTCCTTTATCCCTAACTACTATGGTCATAGATTCATAGAGGAACAAAACTCACCAAAATGGAAACCAAACCATTAGTGCAAGTCACCAAGTCCTTAAAACGACTGAAAGCATGTACACGAAGTGCCAAAAACAATAACCATCCAAAACGATGGTAATCAGATAAGTAACCAGCAGGGCAGGATATAGCTGACTGCTTTTCAACATTAGCATCATTGGTGGAGAAGAACTCTCGGTAGACACGCTTATAATACCTTGAAACATAGGTGTGATATAAAAATTTGTACAATGCAAACAAACAAAAAGACGCTATGACCAAAGAACTAATTTAGAGGCCCTAACAAATCTTACAAATCACAGAGAAAAAATAATAATAATAATAATGATAACTAACTTGCTTAAGAGGCTCAAATGCACGAAGTTAGCCTGCAACTCCTTTGCCTGCTTAAATGAACATATACGAGAAAAACCATAAGTGACAACTGAAAGAAAATACATTCTTGATTAAAAAATACATAATGCCCCTCAAAATATATGCCAAAAATTACTGTACCTCTAGTCTATTCTCCCAGTCTGCACCATAGAGATTACTCAATACTGGACCAGCTTTAACAACAAACTGAGGCAGCTCTTTAAAAAATTCTACAATGCTGTATGATAAGCAGGACAAGAATAAATAAATAAATAATAAGGTCTACAAAAATTGAAGCTACTAAGAAGTGAGGAGGGGAAAAAGGATCCATGACAATGTACTTCAGCTTGCAAACTCTCAATATGTGGCATAAAGTGAAGCTGTTGTTCTCAGATCCCTGATGTGAACTCTCTGAATTCTTATCTCTCAGCCTCTTCACAGAATATAAAACAAAGGCAGACCAAAAACGTTCGGCTTCTTCAGGCTGTTAAAGTAAAACTTGATTAGATTTCAGGGAAATTTCATCAAAAAGAAGAAAAAAAAATCATCCTCGAAGTTGCTAAAAGAAATATACAAGTCCACTCCCAATTGCTGATATATTTGCAACCAAAAGGTGCTTCGTCTCTCTAAATAACTTCAATGCTTGATTAAAACAATTCTCATCCAGATGTAGTCCATTCTGCAGCAAACATTGAATTATAATAAAAATTGACGTAAATGAATTGACTTGGATAAATCTACAAATGACGTGATCCTAGAAACACAGATTAATCACGACTAGGAAGACATTTGGGGGAAAAAACACCTGACACAATCCTGAAAATTGAACGTCAGCAGTGTCTGTTCCACCATCTGTATGACAACTATTTGTAGCTGATGGCTTCGTTTTCTCCACGTTTTCCATGAGTAAAGTCCTAGCTGATAAATACAATCCATTCAGTCAATTAAGAAATAAAATTTAAAACCGTAAGAACAGATATTGCGAAGCTAGTAATTTGGGCGCCAATAACAGTTCAAAAATACAAAGACTGCAAGTAAAAACCAATCGTCTAGCACATAAACCCCCCGACATTCATCAAACGAGTAGGCTAATTCACACAAAAAAAGGAACCCCCCCCCCACCAAAAAAAAAAAAAGAACACAAACTGATTACTAAACAAGCTATTTCCTACAAAAGTAGAAATACAGGAAGTTCCATGCTCATTTTCTCAGCAAATCCGCAACCAATTTCCCAAATCACCTCTATTTCCTCCAGAACGCCCATAATAAAAGTTTGGAAATTAGTTTATATCAGGACTGACAAGTAACCAAGGAATTCATAGTACGAAAAGCACCACAGCATTCGACAGCAGAGGGAGCATAAGCGCACCTTAAAACCCACGAGAAAAAAAGAGAAGCAAAATTTCTTGCCACGGGCTTCGGAAATTGACAGAAATCGGTCGGATCTCTAATTGAACTTCCACCAACTTGCAGATCCAGTAAAGAAACCCGTCCAGTGGCCGGCTTTCTCCGTGGAAACTGAATCAAATGAGGATTCTTGAAGGGCGAAACTATGAACCCTATCTTCTCACTCTATCGCTTGCTCTCTCAAAATTTCCCTCGTTCCCTTCTCTCTCTAAAATTTTGGGGTTTCTCTCTCTTCCAGGAAAACCCTTTAGAGTGGCCTCGCGCGGGAAAAACAACAACATGTCATGATACCATGCCCGACATACATACATACATATCTACCCAATTAGAGAGCGACGCGTGGAATACGTTAGGTTCTTTTACCGCCAAAAATTCCCACCGTTACGGGATTCGCTGAGAGACACTGGGGTATGAAGAGCCAGGTAAACGCCGTTATGGGCAGACGACCGAATTTACATTTTTGTACTTTTTACATGCGCTAAATTACCAAACTTTGCTACAAATTTTTAGGTTACAAATTTGGTCCAAAGTTATAAGTCCATGTGGTTTTTAGATTAGAATTTCATCTTTATAATTTATAGGTAATTTACTAAAAGTCTTTATGACTTGAGCAAATTCTCATAAATAGTATGATTATTTATAAGAGTTGTATCGAATTCTATTCTTAGAATTTTAGAAATTTAAATTTAAATTTAGAGTTAGATTAGAGCTTTTGTATCAAATTTGATTTTATGGCGTAGTCATACCATTTTTATTTTTATTTTTTTTTTTACAAAGGATGATTTAGTTCAACCTCATAATTCTTTTTCCGTTACTATATTGACATTTTTATTTATGTGATGATGAACTAGTATTTTTTATTTTGTTAATTGTGATAATTAAAGACCGAGTACAAGTATAAATAAATACAACCATTTTGAAGCTTAGGATAGGTCAGAACAAAATTTGAAGTCATAAAAACTAGGGTTCTAACTAGTAACATTTTCTTTTTTAGTCTTACGTATATATATTTTTAATTTAATGTTTGCTTCCTCTCAAATTTTTAATTATAATTTCTACATTTCTTAAATCAATAATTGAGATTGCGAACAAAATACATATATAAAAATCATTGAAATTGTGAATTACCTTAATAACTGATGCATAAAAGGACGACTTAAAAAGTATTTGTTATGTTCGATTTTATTATTTAACCTTTTTTCTTTATACTTAAGTCATTTTACCTCAAGTAAAAGGTAATAAATCAATGGTAATCCAAAAAGTGGGTCTCATTTTAATGCATTTGTAGTTGTTGGTTATCTAAAATGAAATCGTGCAGACTGATTGAGGAATTAAAAGGTGCTCAATCTAATTGGGTTTGAAAATGAAATGGGAGCCACTTTCTGTTTAAAGATAATTTTTAATGACTTCCCAATTTTTGTCCTCACATGTCGTCAATCATGGTTCTATCATTGAGATTGATTGGCAATGGTCAGATATGCCATTTTATCGTTCGTTTATTTTTAAACGATTATCGATCTATCGTTGTATACTGTCGCTAATCATAGTGATAAATTTTGTCTGCCTTATTTTTTTGTCTCTTACTCATCTCCTTACATTATTGCATTGCATTAATTTGTTCAATACGTGTAGGCTTTGGAAAATTTACGTAATAAAAGAGGGAAGAGGTTGACCGAACAAAAAAAAAAACAAAACAAAAAACAAGTACAAGAAGAATAATAAACACTACTCCAAGTCACTGGATATGATCACTAACGCACGTCTAATCCTATTCTCACATTTCTTCGTGTCGTTGGGTCCTTCGACGACACAACGTCTTTTCTGAAGGGATCGATTCCCGCAGCGGAAGCGTCTTGTATGAGATCGTCTTGCATTATGTAATTCGATTTTTATAATAAACAAAATCGTTGTACTAGACGGAATAGATAAGCACGTAAATTAGCATGCTATTAGGGAAAGAATTAGAACAGTTGTTACTTTTGTACATTCTCCAAGTGCCACAAACAATCCTCTCCAAGGTTCCAATGAACGAATCTCCAAACAATCTTGATCACGAACAACTCCTTAAGCAATCTCGAACACTACCACGAAAGTTATCTCGTTATTCTTTAGGATTCCAACAGAGTGATAGGTGGTATCCAATTATTGGGAGAGGGAGAGGAGGAGAAGGTTTTGGAGAGTAGAGATGATTTATGGCTTATAAAAGATTTTGCATAATAATACTAAGGAGTTGTGTATTGTCAAAATTTCTCTGCCAAAGAATTGTGTATTTAGTGGTGTGTATTCCCAAAGGGCCATGGAGAGTTTTTATATAGAGAATGGTCAAACATCTTTCCCAACATATTTCTTTTATATCATTAATTAAATTACGTTTTTAATTATTTAGCTTGTTTAATTAAATAACACTTATTCAATTAATTAGTCTAATTAAATAATACTTATTTAATTTGCACAAATAAATAATACTTATTTAATTTTAATTTACATAATAATTAAATAATTATTTATACATTAAACCAAATTTAATGTATATATTTAATTATCATATACATCCAATATATATGTGCAAAACCTCTCTATTAATTAATTATTTGTGATCTAATTCACTTGAATTAATTAATTTGAGTCTTTTCAAATATTGCTTTCCAATTTGATTATAGATCATATCCATGATTAATTATATATCAATTACGTTAATATATGGTTTCCTCAAATTAATTTAAGCAATTCAAATTATCATTTTTAAGTATCTTCTAGTGAGCTAACGAAGGGATCTGGTGTTGAGAATGTCTTAAAACTCGCAGTTCGTAAATTTCGTGTTAAACATTTTATTTATCAATAAAATATTATTGAGTATTTTATTCAATAAAGTTGTTGATAATACATTCTATTATGAAAATTCAATAAACAAATATGTGGCTATATTATGAATACTTTAACTTTATGTAGTGACAGAAATAGGATCAAGTTATAGTATATATCCTAAATGGTCTATAAATATATGGATGAAAAAATGTATCTCATGCTGGTAACACTATTGGATGCGGCCCATTTTGTATGCTGATACAAATGATGTGATCCACATATCATTCATGTAAAGACACATGAGTGTGGCATCCTATGCAATGAGTTTGCATAAGACTGGACCTCGAAATAGCCATTTTGCTTTATAATGACCGTTTTCTATTAAAACTGACTATTTCATACTAAAATAACCTAGGATAACTCGATCTTAATCCTGAACTAGCTATGAACTCTTGTTTATTCGGGGTTATTCTTTGAACTGCATATGTGAGAGTAGTCCAACAACACTGCTCAATAAGCTTCCCATTTTGGGGATAAGACCAGATAGATAGTTGGGGACATAGCCTTGCAAGATGGAATTCACTCATACCCGTCATAGGGTTAGCAGATAGGTTGTTCTATTAAGTGTTGATTCTTGATCTTGAACAACGGGGCCTCGCCCTCTCTTGATAAAGAGACACATGATTCATAAGTGATATTATGAATCAATATGTTCAAATAGAGGATCAGTGGGAGCTTAAGGAGCAAAATGTATTCACAGGGGTAAAATGGTGATTTTGACTCAGATATAAATACAAACGACCTGTGAAGGATCGACTTACCAATTATGATTAAAATGGACATAAATACATCTACATTGAGAATAGTGTAACTATTGAGCTATAGTGGTATGTCTTGATAATTAACGAATAGTAATCAATTCGGTTTTAAGAGTTTAACCAATTAATTACAAATCGTTGGAGCTCATGATATATAGGTTCATTAGATCCCTCTACTTGCTCATAAATTGGATAAATAAATTGAGTATTGTTGGATGAAATTTGAAGTTTGGGTTATGAATTTGAAATGTTTAAATTCAATTTAGGGGTTTTCAATTGATTGTACACGATACAATTAAAACGTTTAATTTAGTCTAAATTAAACAAAATTAGAGAATTAATTAATATTTAAATTATGATTTAATATCATTTATATGAAATTGAATCATAATTGCTAGAAGGTGTTTTATTAATTTAATATTAAGATATTCAACTACTAATTTAATTATAAAGTTTAATTAAAAAATTGAGATTAGTTTTATTTGAAACTAATATGAATCAATTTATAAAACTAAAATTTAAATAAATAGTTTATTTAAATACAAAGTCATACTTTAATCAAATATGATTAGATTAAGTTTGAGTGGGTTTTCCCCAAATTTTGGAAAAATCCACTTTGTAATTTAATGGTTAATCACCAAATTCCACTTGGATCATATTAAATTGGTGAAGCTAGAGCTGACCTCCATGCGAACACCTTCTCTATGTAGCTTTTCAACTTATAAATTAGAAGTGCATGCAGAGAATTGTGAAAAGAAGTTGTGTTCTTTTACCTGAAATACTGCTGCTGTAGAAACCCTAAAAACCCACCAAAGTTCATCCAAAATTCAACTCAATTTGAGTGTTTCCACCACACAATCCTTATTGAGATTAGTAGAGAAGATCTTGATGGCGGTCTATTTGTAGATTCAAGCTCAAATTCGTGGATATTATGCTGAGTTCATGAAGGGTTCTTCAAAGGTAATGTGTAACTCAAACCTTCTTATAAACTTGTTATGAGTAGCATGTTTTGAACTCAAATTAAAAGTAGTTAGAGTACTTATTAATTATGAATTCTTCCATTGCATGTTATATAACTCCTTCAATTGGTATCAGAGTATGATCTAAGCATTCAATTGTCGTTAATTTGAGTTTGGTGGGTGAATTTCTAAACATGTTTGAGTTTGTGACTTATATGGTATAAATACAACTTTGACATTTTTTTTTCTCTTTGATTTCTTTGTTAAATTTGTAGTTGGCTCTTGTTTGATGATCTTATATGTGTGCTCAAGAGTTTATAATTTATTTGGAGTCATTAGAGTTGAAATTAAGTTGTAATCGAAGAAAGAAGTGAAGAAGGTCGAGCTGCAGAATTATGACATTGAGCTTATGTCTAGGCGCATTGCAATGCTGCTCATATTTTTATCAAGGATTGAGTTTCAATCGAGCGTCGACGAGCGAGTTTCAAACCAGTCGAGCAGCGTGCATCGAGTTTGAACCGGTTTGACGAGTTTTGACCAGCGAGTTTGAACCAGCCAACTGTCGAGCAACGAGTTTTCAACCGAGGACCGAGCGAGGAAGAGTGAGACCAGCCGATTCGACCAGTTTTCCTTAGGATCTATCCGGTTCGGCCTCAAATGATTTTTGGTTGGTCCGATTCAAGCAGTTTGGGTTCGGTGTGGGTCGATTTGAGCGGTTCTTTCCCAAATTTGAAGCTGTTTTTTATACAATTTTATAATAATTTAGTATTTTTGATTACTTAGAATGCCAAAGTTGAACCATATTAGTATTATTTAATTATTTTATGCATGTGATGTGTATTATTTTTTAATTAAACATGTCTGTGCATATCGTATGCCATATAGATTTAAAATCCCATCATAGGTAAATATGTAACATGCATTATTGTATGTTATAATTAGTTATAATATATAATATGCATGTTTTAGGGTTTGTTAAAAATTGATGTAATTGTTATATTAATTTTGAATACTTTTGAAGCATGTTATGGTTTAATAGAGCATGTTTATTTTATAAGTTTGTTATAAAATGGAATTAGACTTTAAAATCCATAACAAAGATAAACAACATGCCCACTTAGGTTAACAACTTGTTTTAATAGTTAAGATAGATTGTTACCTTATAAAATTTGGTTACAGACTCAAAACAATTCATAAACCTGTCTACGGCTGGGGATATTTAGATTGACAGTTTACGTAACACCTCCTACCTGGGGATTATGGCCGAAGTGTTGAGCGTTGTTGACTGATTTTATGAGCTTGCGTGAGCGGTGTGAGGTTTAAAACTAGTTTAAACGCTTAGACATCGTAGGTTAATATCCAAATATAAATGATATACTTGGATAAAAATCACATAGATTTAGGTTGTTTAATGTTAGCCATATTAAACCTAAGTAAATAAATACCCAAATATTTAGAACACTTTAGTGGGAGATTAACAATATATTTGATATATAGCTATTAGCTCTCACGTCCCCAAGAGTTCACGTCGTGAGATCCGTACTCGGCTTTGTGTCGCTTTTACCGCAATTACTCCATTCGGAAAGTGTTTGCATGGATCAATAACAAGGTGAATGGGAGAAGTAGTACATAGTAAGTGGGTGAAGGAAATATGTTAACATTGTTCTACGGTCTCCTCCATTATTTTGAACCGTGAGATTTCTATATTGCGTCTGCTGTCATTTTTAGGTGGCACTAGCTAGTTGTTAACCATGACGATCCCTACGAAGGGTTGTAACATAGGATTCAGAACAACCCAAGCTTCAGAAATGAATAAGGTCTTATAGTTCCGTCTTGGATATCGTCTTCCAACTTGGGGACATATTCATACCATTCTATAAGATTTGAAAATGGTGGGACACACTTACAAGAATTACTAATTGTTAGTAAAGATCTTGACCGAAAACAGTAACCAAATGAAGTATAAGAATAAGAGTTATTTTGGATATAGTATTTGGTTGAGATTGTCTTGCTTCGGTGAAGGAATTTTTTGACTGCCCTGCGGTAGCAACTATTCTAAATCACTAAAGTATTGTTGCAAAATAAATAAAGGAAAATAGGTACTTTATTTCTTTGCTAAAATTAGATTTAGATGCATAAAGTTTAATAGAATTTATTTAAATTTTTTTTTCAGCAATGTCGAATTCAATAATACAACTACTCGCTTCTGATAAGTTTAATGGAGAAGGATATCCAAACTGGAAATCCAATATAAACACGATATTAGTTGTGGATGGTCTGAGGTTTGTGTTAATGGAGGAATGTCCTTCGATTCCTAATTCAATAATGAATTGAAATATTCGGGACATCTATGATCGGTGGGTTAGGGC
Organism: Benincasa hispida; assembly: GCF_027475165.1. NCBI lineage: Eukaryota > Viridiplantae > Streptophyta > Magnoliopsida > Cucurbitales > Cucurbitaceae > Benincasa > Benincasa hispida. Next base: position 47,252,387 of record NC_143484.1, on the reverse strand, counting down.
TAACAAAAAAGTTAGGGCTTATATCTTAACAAGTATATCTGATGTATTTAATAAGAAACATGAAGTAGTGCCGACTGCCCGTGGGATAATGGCATCGCTCTAGAAGATATTCGGGCAACCGTCATCCTCTGTTTGACATGAAGCCATTAAATATGTTTATAATACACACATGAAAGATGGTACCAACATCAGAGAACATGTTCTCGATATGATGGTCCATCTTAATGTTGCTGAGGCTCATAGGGTGACAATAGATGTAATACCCCGCACATTTTTTAGTAATAATATAATTTTAGTAACTTTATTATTTGAAATTTTAGTAATTGTTATTAGTTGGAGGGCATTTTTGGAATTTTGGACTTCAAGTGTAAGTGCGGGAATTTAATTGTTGGCGTGAAATTATTCAAATTGGAAATTAATGGCAGGAATTAATTTTATTTTGAAACGGAAGGGAATTTAATAGTAAAACGGAAAGGAATTAAATGTAATGGAATTTAATAGTAAAATAGAAAGGAATTAAATGTAATTATACTTAATTCCTTTATTATTATTGTTTTTTTTAAAAAAAAAAATCAAACCCCACCTCCCATCTGTTAGTTTTCTCCTTTCAATGAACAACGACAATGCCCACGATCTCCAACCAATGTCCTTTGCTGCCGTAGCATACAACTTCAACTGCCACAACGCTTGCGACTTCTAGCAACTTTAAGCAGCATCTCGCATGATCAAAACACCCTAACAATAACGTTTTTCCCCTTTTTGACAATTGTTCGATAGTTTCCTGTTCTATTTCGACATTAGATTTGAGTTGCCCACTTCTTAATGTTTGTTTGATTCTAAGTTCCATTGGGCAAGGAAGAGGTTGAGCTTTTAGTTTCTAGAGTTTGCGATTAGAGGCAAGTAATCTTACTACTGGAACTGCCCACGGGCCACATAGTAGATGTATACTAGCATGATAAATGAATGATATGGCAGGATGATAGCATGATAGACTGATAGTATAATATGATCAAAATATGTTATGGTACGAGATTTGAATTATTTATTTATGCACATAGACACTTGAATGCTAGCATGAGATGGTATGTGATTCCATATGGTTGTATTTGATATGTTGACGTTGAGGATTGTAAGACTAGTTACAAGGATAATCTTGACTATTCTAAGATTTAATAGACTGTTTAGAAAAGATACATGAGCATGTGATAATATGACTGAAGCACGTTAATGTATGAGCATGATTTAGAATTTTATGAAATATATTAAAAGGACGATTGGGCATGACCCTAAATTATGAGTTAAGCGACACCACTACGGAAATGTTTTAAAGTTAGGTGAAAGTTGGAGCATTTTGTTGATGTGCTTATTGATGTGATTTATTATGAAAGTACGTAAGTTATATGATGTATTATGAAATTTCAAATGTTTGATTGTTACATGAGTTAGTGCGTGAAAGTGATGTACTAGAGTGGATCCATTAATACTAGATTAATTACATATGTCGAGGTTAACTAGCCCGACCTTGATCAGGAGATTTTATAGGATTCATGATTAGGTGAATGTTATATGTAATATGAAGTTAGATGCAATCTCTTTTCCTTTCCAGACTATGTGACTGCATGAAAGTGATGCACGTCCAAAGGTGCAAGTACATGAAAGAGATGTATTTGAGCTGGTGTGTACGAAAGTGATACATATCCAGAGGGTACTGGGGTGTACGAAAGAGGTACATACTCAGTGGGTTATGTGTATATGAAAGAGGTGTATGCCTAACCATGTGTACGAAAGAGGTACGCATCCCTACCTTTATAGAAAGGATCTAGGGTGTACGAAAGAGGTACAGAGGATCTAGGGTGTACGAAAGAGGTACAGAGGATCTAGGGTGTACGGAAGAGGTACATATTCAGTGGGTTATATGTATACGAAAGAGGTGTATACATAACTAGATGTACGAAAGAGGTACATATTCAGTGGGTTATGTGTATACGAAAGAGGTGTATACGTAACCATGTGTACGAAAGAAGTACACATTAAGTGGGTTATGTGTATATAAAAAAGGTGTATGCATAACCATGCATATGTAAGAGATTGTGTTTCCTTCGAGATTCATCAGAGGTTGTGGATCCTACGGAACTTACTAGAGGTAGTGGACATAATTAACTACAGTATGATAGAAATAAGTTTTTCATGCATGTATGAGTCCCATGAGGACTAGAACAGTTTATATGTTTCACCAAAGGTGGGTATCTAGAGGACATAGATGCCTAGCCTGACCTCATTAGTGGGGTTACTTACTGAGTATTTTATACTCATTCTTTCTCATGTTGTTGTTTCAAGTAAGGGTAGAGATGCACTGGCGATGGACAAGTGGAATTCGTGATCGAGCCACTGAGACTAGTTTTTACGCTTCTGCATCATGAGATTTAGAGTTCTTTTCATGTCTCTCTTAATTTTTAGTTTTGATGTTTAAAACTTACATTTAAGAATCGTTTTTCAGACTTATTTATTATCCATTATGATTTATGGGTACCATACTATTGATTTAATATTTGAATTTAATGAAAGACTTTTGAACTTACCTTATTTAATTAGCATTTATTTCTCCATAATCGAGTGTCGTTTTGAGTTCCATGCATGCATGTATTTAGTAACGGCCTAACTTAAGTCCTAGGGGGTCGGATCATTATAATAGATGAAACCAGTCAAGTCAGTATGATATTAAAATCTCTTCCGAAGGGTTATCTAACTTTCCAAACTAATGTTGTTATGAATAAGATTAGTTACAATTCGACAACACTGTTGAACGAACTGCAGACTTATCAGTTTATGATGAAACTTAAAGAAAGTGAAGTAAATATTATTTCATGACCTAAAAAGTTTCTCAAGGGTTCTTCGTCTAGAACAAAACCCGCTGATAAAAAGAAGTTTATTCCCTCTTCTTCAAAAGACAAAAAGTGTACAAATGAAGAAGAAGAGTAAAGGGAATAAGAAAACCACTGCAAAGGGAAATGTTTCTTGCGGAGAAGATAGGCACTGGAAACATAACTACCCAAAGTATTTAGCTGAAAAGAAAGTGGAAAAGGCAAACCAAGGTAAATCAGATTTACTAGTAGTTGAAACATGTCTAGTGGAGAATACTCACTTAACCTGGATATTAGATTCGGGTGCCGCTAATCATGTTTGCACTTTTCTACAGGAAACTAGTTCTTGGAAACATCTTTCTAAACAAGAAATGACTTTCAAGGTGGGAACAGGAGAAGTCATTTCGGCTGAAGCAGTGGGAGATGTCAAGCTATTTTTTGGAGAATCTTTCATCTTACTTAAAAATGTGTTTATGTACCTAAGATGAAAAGAAACTTAATCTCCATTTCCTGCCTACTAGAAAATATGTATAGAGTATCTTTTGAATTTAATGAAGTGTTTGTTTTTTCAAGAGGTGTTCATATTTGTTTTGCAAGACTCGAAAATAACTTGTACATATTAAAACCAACTAAAGCAAAGGTCATTCTAAATATAGAGATGTTTAAAACGGTTGAGACTCAAAATAAAAGATGGAAAATTTCTCCTAACACCTATCTTTGGCATCTCGGATTTGGTCACAATAATCTCAACAAGATTGAGAGATTGGTTAAAAACGGTCATATAAATTAGTTAGAAGAAAGTTCTTTACCTCCATGTGAATCATGTTTTGGGGGAAAAATAACGAAAAGATCTTTTTCTGAAAAAGGTCTTCGTGCCAAAGAACCTCTCAAACTTATACCTTCAGACCTCTGTGATCCGATAAATGTAAAAGCATGAGGTGGATATCAGTATTTTGTCAGTTTCATTGATGATTACTCTAGATATGACTACATTTACTTGATAAGTCACAAGTCTAGAATTCTTGAAAAGTTCAAAGAATTTAAGACCGAGACAGAAAACTTGTTAGGTAAAAAAATTAAAACACTTCGATCTGATCTAGGCAGTGAGTATATGGATTTGCAATTCCATAACTATTTAGTAGATCATGGAATTCAATCCCAACTCACAGCAGTTGGAACACCACAATAAAACGGTGTCGCAAAAAGAAGAAATCGAACCTTGTTGGACATGATCCGATCAATGATGAGTTATGCTTAGTTACCTCAATCCTTTTGGGGGTATGCAGTACAAACTGCGGTATATATTGTGAACGCCGTTCCCTAAAAAAGTGTTTTAGAAAAACTGCATGAGTTATGGAAAGAACGCAAAAGTAGTTTATGTCATTTCCGGATCTGGGGATGTCTAACACATGTGTTGGTACAAAATCCTAAGAAACTGGAAACACGTTCGAAATTATGCCTCTTTGTAGGATACCTAAAAGAAACAAAAGGAAGATTGTTATGATCCCTAAGAAGATAATATGTTTGTATTGACAAATTCTACATTATTGGAGGAAGATCATATTAAAAACCATCAATCTCACAGTAAACTAATATTTCAAGAAATGACCAAAGATACTGCAGAAAAATCAACAAAAGTTGTTGATCAAGCTGGTCCATCAACAACTGTTGTCGCCTCGTCAAGTCCTTCTCAAGAGTTGAGTATGCCTCGGCGTAGTGGGAGGGTCATTTAGCAATTTGAATGCTATATGGGTTTGCCAGAAACTCAAAACATCATATATGACGACGGATTAGAGGATCCATTGACCTTTAAATAGGCAATGGAAGATGTTGATAGGGAACATTGGATAAAAGCCATGGACGTAGAAATGGAGTCAATGTACTTCAATTCTGTAGGGGAACTTGTAGATCAACCAAATGGGGTTAACCTATAGGTTGCACATGAACCTACAAAAGAAAACTAGACCAAATTGGCAAGGTGCAAACCTACAAAGGCAGACTTGTGGCAAAAGGTTTTACCTAAAGAGAAGGGGTTGATTATGAAGAAACATTTTCTACTGTTGCCATGATAAAATCTATAAGAATACTTATATCCATTGTCACATATTATGACTTGAAATATGGCAAATGGATGTCAAGACAGCTTTTCTGAATGGTCATCTTGATGAATGTATTTTTATGTCTCAACCAGAAGGGTTCATTGAACAGGGACAGGAACAGAAAGTCTGTAAGTTTAAAAGATCCATTTATGGATTGAAACAAGCTTCAAGATCCTGGAATATAAGATTTGACACTGCGATAAAATCTTATAGCTTTAAACAAAATGTTGATGAACCTTGTGTATACAAGAAAATAGTCAACAAAACTGTAGCATTCTTGGTGCTTTATGTTGATGATATCTTGCTCATTGGGAATGAGACAAGTTTCCTTGCTGACGTAAAGAGATGGTTAGCATCACAGTTCCAAATGAAAGTTTTGGGGGATGCTCAATATGTTCTAGGGATTCAAATTTTTTGAAATCAAAAGACTAGATCCCTAGCACTATCACAAGCATCTTATATTGACAAGTTGTTGTCAAGATATAATATGCAAAATTCCAAAAAAGGTATGTTACCTTTTAGACATGGAATTTATTTGTCAAAGGAACAATGTCCTAAGACGCCTTAAGAAGTTGAGGAGATGAAAAGAATTCCATATGCATATGTAGTTGGGAGTTTGATGTACGCAATGTTATGTACATGTCCTGACATATGCTTTGTAGTTAGAATCGTCGTAGGTTCCAATCCGATCCAAGACACAGTCATCGGAATGCTATAAAAAACATCCTCAAGTATCTAGGGAGAACGAGCGATTATGCGCTTATGTATGGACCTAAGGATTTGATCCTTACTAGATACATCGATTCTGATTTTCAGACTCATATAGATTCTTGAAAATCTACTTTAGGATCAGTTTTCACTCTCAACGGAGGAGCTATAGTTTGGAGAAGCATTAAATAGAGTTGTATCGCTGACTCCACGATGGAAGCAGAATGCGTAGCTGCATGTAAAGCCATTAAATAAGCAGTATGGCTACACAAATTCTTGGCAGATTTGGAAGTAGTTCTAGATATGCACCTACCCATCATTTTGTATTGTGACAATAGTGGTGTAGTTGCCAACTCCAAAGAACCAAGGAGTCACAAACGTGGAAAACATATTGAAAGAAAGTACCATTTCATTAGTGAGATAGTATACCTAGGAGACATGATCGTCACGAAGATAGCCTTAAAAGACAATCTTGTTGATCCATTTACGAAGGCCCTCTCAGCTAAAGTGTTCGAGGGCTACCTGGTTGGACTAGGACTACAAGCAACATAATCTAGGGCAAGTGGGAGAATATCTACGGTATTATAGCTGCCCTAGTTTATGTATTTTCCCTCTATGTTTCTCAACATTATAAACATTGTATATATTTGTATATTTATTCTCACTGGAGTTTTAGTCCAAGTGGGAGATTGTTGGGAATGTCCTAGAACTCGCAGTTCGTAAATTTCGTGTTAAACATTCTATTTATCAATAAAATATTATTGAGTATTTTATTCAATTAAGTTGTTAATATTGCATTCTATTATGAAAATTCAATAAACAAATCCGTGGCTATAGTATGAATACTTAACTTTATGTGGTGACATAAATAGGATCGAGTTATAGTATATAGCCTAAATGGTCTATAAGTATATGGATGAAAAAGAGTATCTCATCCTGGTAACACTATTGGATGCAACCCATTTTTTTATGCTGATACAAATGATGTAATCCACAAATTATTCATGTAGAGACATATGAGTGGGGGTATCCTATGCAATGAGTTTGCATAAGATTGGACCTCGAAATAGTCATTTTTCTTTATAACGACCGTTTACTGCTAAAACTGACTATTTCATACTAAAATAACCTAGGATCACTTGATTACTTAATCCTGAGCTAGCTATGAACTCCTCTTTATTCGGGGTTATCTTTTGATCTACAAAGGTGAGAGTAGTCCAACAACACTGCTAAATAAGCCTCCCATTTTGGGATAAGACCGGATAAATAACTGGGGACATAACCTTGCAAGATGGAATTCACTCATACCTGTCGTGGGGTTAGCAGATAAGTTGTTCTCTTAAGTGCTGATTCATGGTCTTGAACAACAGGGCCCCATCCTCTCTTGGTAAAAAGGGACATGATTCGTAAGTGGTATTATGAATCTGTATGTTCAAATAGAGGGTCCGTGGGAGCTAAAAAGCAATATGTATTCACAGGGGTAAAATGGTGATTTTGACCTAGTTGTAAATACGAACGACCTGTGAAGGATTGACTTACCGATTATGGTTACAATAGATAGAAATATATCTATAGTGAGGATAGTGCAACTATCGAGCTATAGTGGTATGTCTTGCTAGTTAACGAATAGTAATCAATTTGGTTTAAAGAGTTTAACCAATTAATTACAAATCGTTAGAGCTCATGATCTATAGGTCCATTAGGTCCCTCTACTAGCTCATAAATTGGATTAATAAATTGAGTATTGTTGGATGAAATTTGAAATTTGGGTTATGAATTTGAAATGTTCAAATTCAATTTAGGGTTTTCAATTGATTGTATACGATACAACTAATACGTTTAATTTAGTCAAAATTAAATGAAATTGGAGAATCAATTAATATTTAAATTATAATTTAAATATTATTTACATGAAATTGAATCTTAATTGGTAGAATTGGTGTTTTATTAATATAATATCAAGATATTTAATTAAAATGTTTAATTAAAAAATTGAAATTAGTTTTATTTGAAATTAATATGAATTAATTTATAAAATTAAAATTTAAATAAATAGTTTATTTAAATACAAAGTCATACTTTAGTCAAATATGATTAGATTAAGTTTGAGTGGATTTTTCCCAAATTTTGGAAAAATCCACTTTGTAATTTAATGGTTAATCACCAAATTCCACTTGAATCACATTAAATTGTTGAAGCTGGAGCTGGCGTCCATGCAAACACCTTCTCTATGCAACTTTTCAACTTTATAAATAAGAGGTGCATGCTAAGAATTGGGAGAAGAAGCTGTGTTCTTTAACCTGATATACTGTTGCTCTAAAAATCCTCAAAACCCACCAAAGTTCATCTAAAATTTAGCTCAGTGTTTCCACTATACAATCCTTCTTGAGATTAGTAGAGAAGATCTTGATAGTGGTTTGTAGATTCAAGCTCAAATTCGTGGATATTCTACTGAGTTTGTGGAGGGTTCTTCAAAGGTAACCTGTAATTCAAACCCTCTTATAAACTTGTTATGAGTAGCATGTTTTGAACTGAAATTAAAATTAGTTAGAGTGCCTATTGATTCTGAATTCTTCCATTGCATGTTATATAACTTCTTCACCTGGTGCACTTGTAGATTAGAAGCTCAAGTGATATGAGATTAATTGGTTAAATTCATTAACCAAGTTAATCAATATTCGTTAACTGTGTGTACAGTCCACTAAAGACCCACAGCTGCACTCTTTTCACTACAGATATATTTATGTGTTCACGGTATAGACCAATACCAGCAAGTTCACAATTGTTCATAACTCTAACTGGGTCAAAATACCGTTTTAGCCTTGGATTACCTCTAGTTCTTTAAGTACCAGGCCCATCTAATGAACAATCTATTTATGGTCCAACCAATAAATAGAAACCCTTCTCGGGCCAATGAGAGGGTAGGACCCTTTGTTCAAGTCCCGAAGACACCACTTAAAGGAAGACTCATCTACTTACTCTATAGGAAGGAATGAGTGAATTCCATCTTGTATTATCATATTCTTAGCTCTCTATTGGATATCGTCCCCAAAATTGTAGGCTAATTGGGTCATTAATCTGGCCACCCTCACTCATACAAATCAAAGAATAATCCCTCGTGAACAGGAGTTCATAATATACTTAGGATTAAGGCTAAGCCGCCTAGGCTAAGCCGCCTAGGTCATCCTATTGAAATAGAAACCTAACTAGTCAACAATGTTACATCTAGTGGTTACTATTTCGCGGTCCAATCTTATGCAAACTCATTGCATAGGATACCTCCACTTATGTGTCACCTACACAAACGCATTGGATCATTATGTTTGTATCAAATACAAAGTGGGTCGTATCGATAGTGTTACCAGGATAAGGTACCCAACTTTATCCCTATACTATAGATGCTTTAGGTTGTATCTTGAACATTGATCCATGTATGTCTCCATATACAATTCAAAACCCATACGACAACCTTGGATGTTAGTTTAATGGATTTAAGGTTATTTGGAAAAAATAGACAACAAACAATAACATTTATTGATTTAATATCTACAACTCTTTATTGATGATAGTCAAATAATATTTATTATCTACGAGTTTTATGGTATAAAACCCAACAAACTCCCACTTTAACAAAAACTCTATTCAGTGGGTTGTGCACAATCTAAAAGGTGGGATCATGCTAAATACAATAAACTAAAACATCCATATACCTATTACACATTTCCCACTTGCCCTAGATTATCCAATGTACATTTCTCGTAGACCTAGACTGTCTAGATGACCCTCATACACTTTAGCTGAGAGAGAGCCTTTTTAAATAGATCAGTAATGGCTACTGCCCTACTATTGTCACAGTATAAGGTGACGGGCAAGTCCATGTTTGGAACCACTTCCAAATCACTTAGGAACTTTCTGAGCCAAACTTCTTCATTTTCTGCTTCACAAGAAGCCACATACTCAGATTCCTTAATGGAATTTGCAATACATCCTTACTTGGTGCTATACCACACTACAGCTCCCCCGTTCAGGGTAAATACTAATTCTAACATGGATTTCTTAGATTCCTTGTCAGTTTGAAAATTAGAGTCGGTGTATCCTACAAGGATCAAATCCTTAGCTTCATACACTAGCTTGTAGTCCCTCGTTCTCCTAAGATACTTGGGGATGTTCTTAACTGCTGTCCAATGGTCTAACCCTAGATTGGACTGGTACCTACTGACAATTACCACTACATAACAAATGTCTGGCCTAGTGTAGAGCATAGAATACATTAAGCTACCCACATTTGAGGCATAGGGAATACGTCTCATGCCCTCAACTTCTTGAGGTGTCTTAGGACACTTTTTCTAAGTGTCAGTATGGTACCCTACATCATTCCCAATGAGTAGGATATCGTCTACTTAAAGTACTAGAAAAGCTACTTTATCTTTGATGATTTTCTTGTAGATACAAGGTTCACCAATGTTTTGATCAAAACCAAAAGACTTGATCGTTGTTTCAAATCTAATGTTTCGAGATCTAGATGCCTGTTTCAACCCATAAATGGATCGATTCAGCTTGAAAACTTTTTGCTCCTGACCTTAGGCAACAAACCCCTCGGGTTGAGGCATAAAGATATTCTCCTTAAAGATTGTTGATAACGGGTAGAAATTCATGTTATCATTATGCTAAGTTCTTAAACAATGTTTGATTGCGTTGATGAAATATGTTAAATTGCGTCCATTAAGCATAAAATCTATAATACTGCGGTCGTATGCGTCCTACGCATTAGAACAGTTGATGTTTATATTTTCGTGCAGAATATGCGTTAACGCAATACAAAGATGGCGATCATAGGAATTCACTGGTCGAGCGCAACTTCACTACAAGACTTTGCGTTGATCGTGCTTGCAAACATTCGCCCAAGAAGAATCACCGCAACTTGGTCAGCGCAACATGGTGGGCACATCCGGGTGAAAGGATAATTAAGAGCGATGAGACAGAAAACTAATGACAGTCAGATCCAAATTAAGTGGATAGCTGATAACAGTCACAAAGTAATTCAGCTTTACTGGTGATAATTATTCGACGTGTCAATCAGGAATTAAAGCTGTCCATCTGTACAGCCGGGAGAGAGAAGTCGCCTTTCACCATGGAAGCTCTATAAATACCAAGTGCATTCTTCAGAGAAGGGGTTAAGCAGTCGATTAATTCATCACTTTACAAGTTTACGCCTCTGTCCATAGATTTCTTTCATTTTAAGGCGGACACGAGGAAGAAGGTGTGCCGATAGATCATTCCGGTAAGCTTGGGAAAGCACCGGAAGCTCCAAGACAGAGAGAGGGCCGACGCTTGTTGAAGCGGGAACATTTGTAGATCATAACAGAGATTCAGTATAAAAAGCCTCGGTCAGTAAGGAATTGATAACAGGCTCTCTACCTTTACTTTCCATTGTCATTTTGTACTCAACTCAGTTATAAGAATGGAATTTCTTTCTCTATATCTGTTCACTCTCTGTTATTCATGCATGAGTAGCTAAATTAGTTGAATGGGTTGAGAAGCAGTTAGCTAGCATAACGAGGGAATCTTCATTCTTTGCGATTATCTTGTTTATGTATGTTGCATTCGTCTATTAGAGATACTTAGGAGGGTAATCTAAGGACAGGATCTAGGCTTGGGAAGGTCATGTTAGAATCTAGGTTTGAAAGAACCAGGTTAGAACCCATAAACGAGAGATAGGTGCTTAGGAATGAGCATTATTTGTTATTAACGCATCGGCATCTTAGCGATAAGATATGATTGTATGCGGTCACCTTGCTTTCATGCATTTTACATCAACGCATAGGACAAGAGTAGAGACTTAGGGATAAGCTCTATGGACATTTTGCATTCAACACATGCATCCTAGACTTAGGAGCATCGCATTTACATTGGGAAATGACTTGCTGTGCATAGTTGTCAAATGATCGCAAAGTTTGATGCATTCCCGAGTAACGCTAACTAAAGATCTTCTCAACCCGTTCATTGCATACTCATTGCATCTATCAATGCAACTATCTTTCTCAAATCCGCCACCTTTATTTACTTCTTTTTCATCAGCGCAACAACACACCCAACACTTTATTTATTTACTTGGTTACCACAGAGTTTTCATAAACATTATCAACGCAACTATTTTCACAAGTCCATGTGTTCGACCCTGGACTTACCAGAAAACTCAGGGAAATTTACACTTGAATTCCGCTGGGGAAACTTGAGTGCACAAAACAATCCATCAACGTATATCATCCATATTTCCATTCAATAAAATAACGCATCAAGTTTTTGGCGCCGTTGCCGAGGACTTCGGCAAAATAGTTGTTAACGGTAATTTTTGTGATTTCTTTGCAGAACTCTCAATCTCTGGCGAACTACAACCCGGAGATTGAAAGAACATTTCGAAGGAGACTACGAAACCGCTAACAACAACCATAATTCGATAAAGAAGAGATGGCGGAGCAATTAAAAAAAGTAGTCTTGACATCCATTTTCCATATCTCATAGTCATGATATGTTGCTATAGACAAGAGAATTCTTATAGACTTAAGTATAAAATCAAGGGAAAAATTTTCCTCATAGTCAACCCATTACCTTAGGGTATAGCCCTTTTCTACAAGTCTAGCTTTGAAGGTATGTACCTTTCCAACTACAACTCTATTTCTTTTGTAGATCCATTTACACCCTATGGGTTTGACCCCTTCAGGTAAATCTATAAGTTCCCATACTGATTTGGAGTACATAGATTCCATTTCAAGGTCCTTGTCTATTCCATTCATCGCCTGTTTATGGGATAATGGATTCAACACCATCATCTGGTATGACAACCTGAGTTTCAGTTAAACCTAAGTAGAGGTCAGATTGTATCACAATCCTCCCATTGCGTCGAGGCACTCTCAACGATTGCGAAGGACAAAACTGACTTGAAGTGGTGGCTCCTTCATTAACTCATGATGAAAGACTAACTTTATCAACAACCTTTGTTGATTCTTCAGTAGTTTCATTTAATACTATTTTACTACGTGGTTGATGATCTCTCATATGGTCTTCCTTTAAAAATGTAGCTTTTGTCGATACAAACCCTTTATTTTCTGGAGGATCATAGAATATATCACCTCTCATCTCCTTAGGGTAACAAACAAATTGGCACAATCTTGAACAAGCTTCCAACCTCTTAGGACTTGTCACTAACACATGTGCAAGACAACCCCAGATTCTGAAGTAATGTAAGCTCGGTTTACGCCCCCTCCATAACTTGAAAGGTGTTTCAGAAACACTCTTCGTGGGAGCATTGTTCAAGATGTGAACTATAGTCTCTTCTGTATACCCCTCAGAACGAGTAAGGCAATTTAGCATAGTTCATCATAAAACGAATGATATCTAATAAGGTTCTACTTCTCCTTTTTGATACACCATTCTGTTGAAGTGTACCAGGTGCTAAGAGTTGGGATTGAATTATATGTTTTACCAAATAGTTTTGAAATTCTAAATTCATATACTCTCCACCCCGATCAGATCAAAGTGTTTTAATTTTTTTTACCTAATAGGTTATCAAATTCAGCCTTATACTCTTTGAATTTTTCAAAGGCTCCAGACTTATATTCCATTAGGTATAAGTAACCATACCTTGAATAATCATCTATAAAAGAGATGAAGTATTCATACCCTCCTCTAGCCTTTACATTCATCGATCCACAAAGGTTCAAATGTTGAGCTCTAAGGGCTCTTTGGCTCTATAACCTTTTCCACTAAAAGGTCTTTTAGTCATTTTTCCTTCGAGATAAGATTCATATGGAGGTAATGAATCATCTTCTAACTTACTTAGAAGTTCATTCTTTACCAATCTCCCGATCCTATCGAGATTTATGTAGCCTAATCTCAAATGCCAAAGGTATGTAGCATTGTTACTTGGAGAAATTCTATGCCTTTTAGTTTGAGTATTAGCAATTTTAAACATCTCATAATTTAAAAGTTATTTTGATTCATTATGTCTTAACATATATAAATTATCTTCTAGTTTAGCTGAACAAATAATCACACCATTTTTCATAACGAATGCTTTATTCAAATTAAAAGAAACTGAATATGATTGCTCAATTAAACAGGAAATAGAAACAAGGTTCCTCTTCATCTTGGGAACAATGTATAAGTTTTTAAAAACAAAGATCTATTTCCAAAAGACAACTTAGAAGCTCCCACTATACGAGCTGAAATGGCGTTTCCCATTCCAACCCTAGGCGTCATTTCACTCTATTTTAACTGCTGAAAAGAACTAATTCCCTGTAAAGAAGAACAAATATGATTAGTGGCTCATGAATCAAGTATCCAGACATCATAGTCATTCGCCACTAAACAACTTTTCAGAATTAGTAAATAATATTTACTTTCCTTCTCTTTCTTCTTTTCAGCAAGGTACTTGGGGCAATTGCTTTTCCAATGACCATCCACATTACAGTGGAAGTATTTTCCCTTGTCAGCATTAGCTTTGCCCTTGCCTTTACCAGCAGTGGGAGCCTTCCCTTTTCCTCCTTATTTTTTTTTTATCTAGATCCTCTTAGTGCCAGAAGTTGAAGAAATAGACTTAGTTCCAGAGGATGAACCCTCATAGAACTTTTTTGGAATGGGAAATATTTGTCTCTTCTTCTACTAGTCCCTTATCTTTCATAAGAGACTAAAAAGTTTATAACTTGTTCAGAAGGATAGTCAGATTGTCCTTTATTTTGTTCATTACTGCATTGTTGCGGAACTGAAGAAAACTCTTCGAAAAAGATTCCAAAATAAAGGACCTGACTCTGCTCATCTATGTCCACTTCGTTCATTTCGATGACATTGAAATGGACCATCAGGTCGAGAACATGTTATCTCACTGTTTGGCTTTCTTTTATGCACACATTATAAATGTACTTGAGGGCCTTGTGTCGGGTATGAGAGGATGGTTGTCCAAACATTTCCTGGAGGGACTCCATGATCTAACGTGCAGTCATCATGGCCACATGCTTCTTGGTAAGAACGTCATACAGACTTGCCAAGATGTACACTCGGGCCTTATCATTGGCCTTTGTCTAACAGTCATAAGCATTCTTTAACACTTGAGATGCATTTTGAGTGGGGACTGAAGGACATTCCTCCGTCAAGACAAACCGCAGATCATCAACAACCAAAATCGTATCCAGGTTAGATTTCCACGTCACATAGTTTTTACCGGTTAATTTCTCATTTTTAAGCAAAGATATGAATGTGGAAGACATGCTGAAACCTATAACAATCAATCGACCTTATTAGTTATTTTTTTTCATAACCCATTACTTAATTATCCAATCAATTTAGTAAAAACATATCAAATTAAAGAACCCTAATTAACTATTGATTTCAGTTTTTGCAACGATACTTTAGAGGTTTAGAGGAACGACCATCGAAGGGTGATCAACTACTCCTCCCCTGAATTGAGACAATATCAGCCAATCACTAATACCAGAATAACTTTTATTCCTATAGTTTTTAGTAACCGTTGTTTCGGTCAAGGATTCATATACTGACTTCACTCCTCTCATAAGTGTGACCCTAAAATTTTTGGATCCCAGAGGTACACTTCACAGGCTACCGAAGGGAAATACAACTGTTGAAGATTAAGCTAAGAAACCCTTCATTTCTATAGTTTGCATTG
This sequence comes from Benincasa hispida, assembly GCF_027475165.1. Lineage (NCBI taxonomy): Eukaryota > Viridiplantae > Streptophyta > Magnoliopsida > Cucurbitales > Cucurbitaceae > Benincasa > Benincasa hispida. The sequence goes on along the minus strand of NC_143484.1, from coordinate 47,237,040 downwards.
TTCCGACCCCTATGCTGAGGCTCTCTGAAGAGCCAGTTGCTCTAGGACAACACGCATGTGGACCAGGAATCTCATGGTGCAACCTAATGGAGGAGACCATGGGATATGTTGACACGCGTCCCTCTCCCACTTACCGTGAATACTTTCCCCATTCACATTATTATTGACTGATGCAAACACTCTCCGAAGGGAGGCTGTTGCAAGGGAGACACGAAATTGAGCATGGAGCTCACGATGTGAATTCTTGGGGATGTGATAGCTAAAATTTGATATATCATATATACCAACTTCTTCCCACTATAATATTCTAATATTTTATTAGGATTTCATTATACTTAGTTAAAACCCCGACTAATGAATTTTTTCTAAGTCCTTTACATTTGTTCAATATAACATTTATATTGAATGATTTAACAATACTTGATTTCATTTATTAAACTCTTTTAATAAAATTAATCATTTATTGCATGCTTATAAAATATTTGCCCAATTCACCTTCCAGATTAGTTCCCAAGTTTTTTGTTTTCGTCAGCTTAAATACCTCTTCCTAGACATAACCTTACTTAGACAAAGGTCCCTTATGGGCAATTATTTTATAAATTTAATCTTTTATTGAAATTCATTTCAATCTTATTAAAATAAATTAAAAAGATTAACTTATTCCTAACCCCATTAGAAATAACATAAGTCAATTTTAAACCATTTAAAATAAATTGGACCTATGTTTGCATGTAGTCTAGATTATAGATTTTAATCTATTTCATTAATACTATAAGTCTTTATAAATTAATAAATTATTAAATCTAAAAAAATTTGAAGCATTCACATACATCATTCTACTATTTATTAGAATAGTTTTAATATATAGTATGATGCATGGACATGCTTAGGTTAATCATATATCACTAACATAACACTTATATTATGATACATGAACATGCTAATTCAATCATGCATCTATGAAATATAACCCTTTATATATAATTATGATGCATGTACATGTTTATCCTAAGGTGAGTATTTTTTTTAATCTATATGACATACAATATGTAATATGAATTCAAAAAATAATTTAAAACATATATCCAATGCATAATTAAATTAAACAGCAAAAATTGGACGGATTTTGGCACCCTAAAACAAAATTAATTGATTAAATTAATATAACCATTATATTAATTTAATTAATTAACATATAAATTAAAAAAATACATAAGATAAATTAGGTTAAACTAGCAGCCGTTGTGTTCCACACGCGCCGCTTAGAGTACATCAATTCTCGGAGCGTTACAACGTTGTGACTATAGTGCTTTGCCTCTGTCGCTCAGCGTTGCAACGCTGCTATTCAACTTGCTCCAAACACTTCCATTTCTTTCCAATCTCTTCAGTAACCATTGCTCTATCGATTGATACGGACTTATAGACTCGAAGCATGAATTAAATTGCCCAAAAATATAACGGGCCCTTACAATTTAATCAAATTAAAAAGTAATCAACTGCCAAAACCGAAAACATCCAATTTTGCCAACCAATATTCAAATCATTCATAATGCAGAGTAAACCCACATCTAAACGATTTTATTTTTAAAAATACGAAGAACGAAGATGCAAGGAATTGGCTCTAATACCAATTGAAGGGATCGAACCCCACAGCGGAATCTCGTGTGAGATCGCTTTGCATCCCACGATTCAATTTTTACAATAAACAAAATCGTTGTATTAGACAAAATAAATAAACATGTAAATTAGCATACTATTGGGGAAAGGATTAAAACGGTTCTTACCTTTGTAGATTCCCTAAGTGCCACAAACCATCCTCTCAAAGGTTCTAATGAACAAATCTCCAAATGGTCTTGATCACGAATAACTCCTTGAGCAATCTCAAACACTACCACGAGAGTTACTTCATTATTCTCTGGGATTCTAATAGAGGGATAAGTGGGATCCAACTATTGGGTGAGGGAGAGGAGAATAAGGTTTCAGAAAGTAGAGAGGATTTATGGCTTAGAGAAAATTCTACACAATAACACTAAAGAGTTGTGTATTGTCAGAGTTTCTCTGCCAAAAGAATTGTGTATTCAGTGGTGTGCATTCCCAAAGGGCCATGAGATGGTCTTTGTATAGATAATGGCCAAACATCTTGCCCAATATATTTTTCTTTTTTATAATTAATTAAATAACATTTATTAAATTATAGCCCGTTTAATTAAATAACACTTATTAAATTAATTAGAAATAACACATATTTGATTTTAATTTGCATAATAATTAAATAACTACTTATACATTAAACCTAATTTAATGATATAGTTAATTATGATGTACATCCCATGTATATGTGCAAAACCTTTTTATTAATTAATTCTTTGTGAATCTAGTTCACTTGAATTAATTAATTTGAATCTTATTCAAATATTGCTTTCCAAATTGATTATAGATCATATCCATGATTAATTATATATCAATCACATTAATATATGGTTTCCTCAAATTAATTTGAACAATTCAAATTATCCCTTTTAAGTATCCTCTAGTGGGTTAACGAGGGGACCTAGTAGACCTGTAGATCAGAAGCTCCAAAGGTATGAGATTAATTAGTTAAACTCATTAACCAAGTTAGTCAATATTCGTTAAAATTGTGTACACTCCTTTAAAGACCCACAACTGCATTCTTTTCACTATAAATATATTTCTATGTCCACAGATATAGACCAATACCAGCAAGTTAGTCCTTCACAAGTGTTCGAAACTCCAACTGGATCAAATTACCGTTTTACCCTTGGGATACCTTTAGCTTTTTAAGTACTAGTGCTCCACTAATGAACAATTTGTTTGTGATCCAACCAATAAACAGAAACTCCTCTCGGGCCAATGAGAGGGTAGGGCTCTTTGTTCAAGTCCCGAAGATACCACTTAAGAGAACACTCATCTACTTACCCTCAATGAGGGAAGGAGTGAATTCCATCTTGTATTATTATGTTCCTAACTCCCCACTCAGTCTTGTCTCTAAAATGGTAGGCTTATTGGGTCGGCGATCTGACCACCCTCACCTATACAAAGCAAAGGAACAATCCCTCGTGAATAGGAGTTCATAATATACTCAGGATTAAGACTAAGTCACCTAGGTCATCCTATCGAAATAGGAACATAACCAGTCAACGGTATTACATCTAGTGGTTACTATTTCGCGGTCTAATCTTATGCAAACTCATTACATAGGATGCCCTCACTCATGTGTCACCTACACGAACACGTTGGATCATTACGTTTATATCAAATACAAAGTGGGTCGTATCCATAGTATTACCAGGATTAGGTAACCGACCTTATCCCTATACTATAGACTCTTTAGGCTGTATCTTGAACGTTGATCCCTATATGTCTCCACATACAGTTCAAGACCCATCAGGCAGCCTTGGATGTTAGTTTATTGGATTTAGGGTTATTTAGACAAAATAAACAGAAATACAAACAAAAACATTTATTGATTTAACATCTATAATTCTTTATTGATGATAGTCAATTAATAACATTTACTATCTACGAGTTTTAGGGCATAAAACCCAACATTTTTCTCCCTTCTTCTTTCTCCATCTCTTTCTCCTTACTCTTCTATTATGGAAGGTCATCGACAAAGTTGAGGGAGGCCTGATGAGGGGTATGGCTGGTTCACACTCAGTTAGCTCCGTGGTTGAAGTTGGAGTGAGTGATGGTAGGGGGGTCTCAGTCTGGAGTACTTGCAGCCTCCTTGATAACTTATTGAATTACAAGTTATTGGCAATTAAAATTAGACCATTCTTCCTTTGAGAGCATAAGACGTACCCATTCATAGATAATTCTATAAGAATTAAGCTAAGTATTGCATAAAGCATGTTTGCGCCCAATATATTAAAACGTGGTTTAAATATTACTTAACTTTGCATGAAATGATTGGACACTTAGTTGTATAAAATACCAGTTTGGTGCATAAGAAGTTCAAAGCATGGCCAAGATAAAATCATAAAAATTTCGAAGCATGGCAAAGTTCAAAGTACAATAAGTTTAACAAGTTCAAAACATGGAAATTAATGTTCAAAGCATGATTTGCTTTGAACTCAATTGTCATGTTGGCGCATAGCTAATGAAAGCATGATTATTGGGTGCATAGTTATGTCTGCTGGGAGCATTGCTCACTTTTACTTTAAAGTATAGCTCACCCTTGGTCTGGCGCATACTCCCATCTTGCGATCACCACATCATAAAAAGTAAAAAGAAATTATGGGACCACTTACATCTCTGGTGGAAGCAGAAAAGGACATGTTGCAGAATGATAGTGAGATGTAAAAAAGCAGAAGATACATGATAGTTTCTTGTTGGGAGCATAGTAGTATACAAAGGGGAAGACGTTTCTCTTCAAGTTCATTAAAGCGAAAGAGTCCTCGAATCACCATCTCTTTTTCTCTCCACTTTTCTCTTTCCAATCGTTGCCTTTCATCAACTTTTCTCTCCACTTTACTCTTTCCAGCCGATGCACGGTAAATGGTGCGAATGATTACCGTCACTCCATCAACATCATATGAAATTTTAAATGCACGATAATTTTGACGGTAAAGGTAGAGCTAATGCGAAGGTAAGTCTGTGAACATCTTACGTGTTGGGTTTTATGTGCTAAAACTCATGGTTTGTAAACATTAGAACTTATTCTGAGAATTCAATAAAGTTGTTGTTGAATATATTGTTTTTTAGAAATCCAATAAACCTAAGTCCTTTGACTATTATATGAGTACTTAACTTTATATGGAGACATACAAATGGATCAGGTTCGAGTAAATAGTCAAAATGATCTATAGTATATGAAGAAGGTTGGGTACCTTATTCTGGTAACACTATTGGATGCGACCTACTCTGTAGTTGTTACAAAGAGTTGTAAAGTGCTACATACGAAGTGATCCTAAGTCGTGCATGTTGAGACATGAGGAGTGGGGGTGTCCTGTGCAAATGAGTTTTGTGTAAGATCGGACCACGAAACCTATCACTCTTACTTTATAACGTTGTTTACTATTTAAGGCTGAATATTTCAAAGTGATGACCTAGGTAACTTAACCTTAATCCTGAGCTAACTATGAACTCCTGTTTGTTCGGGATTATCCTTTGATCTGCAAACGGTGAGAGTAGACTAATTTCCTCTGCTTAATAAGCTTACCATTTTGGAGATAAGACCGGATGAATAGTTGGGAACATAGGGTGCAAGAGGGAATTCACTCCTACCCGATTAGGGTTAGTAGAGAGGTTGTTCCATTCAAGTGCTGATTCTGGGTCTTGAACAAGAGGCCTCACCCTTTCATTGGACTGAGAGTGATTCGATTTGTTGATTGGATCACAAATCAATTGTTCATTAGGGGATCAGTGGAACTTAAGGAACAAGAGGTAATTTCGGGGGTAAAACAGAGATTCAACCCCGCTGTTATTACGAGCAACCTATGAAGGGTTAACTTACTAATCATGGTTCTATCGAGTGGATATAATATATCTACAATGAGGGGAGTTCAACTATGGGCTTGAGTGGAATCACCTATTAGTTAATGAATGGGGGTTAGATCGGTCTAACGAGTTTAGCTGATTAATCTCGGATCGTTGGAGCCCATGATCAGTAGGTCCGTGAGGTCCCCTTACTAGCTTGTAAATGGGTAAGCTTTAGGGTAGCTTGAGAAATTAATTTGAAACGTTCCAATTAAATGAAACAAGAGAATAAATATTTAAATATGATTTAAATATATGAAGATGATTATTGTGCAAAAAAATTAATTTAATATTTGATATTAAATTAATTAATTTTTTATATTAATTTATGAAATTAATTTAAGAAAATCAATTTTGAATAAAAATGATTTAAAATAATTTTTTGTTTTAAAAAGAAAATGGAAAAACAATTTGCATGGTTGCACAAAATGGAAAATGGATTTTCTCCATTACCATCATCTTTATGCTCACACAAAAACCATTATCTTCTCTATTTTGATTCTCCAAGCATAAGCTGCAAGCCATGCACTCCATTTCTTTACACGTTCATCTAAATATATAAAGAAGATTGGAGTTGTTGGAGGAAAAAAAAAAGAATACTGGTGTGAAACCAAAAATCTAATATTTTGAATCAATGAATCTCTCCCCAAAAATGAAGGAAGAGACTTTATTTATAGAGAAAGATTACAAGTTTGTTCAAAACTAACAAACTAACTATAGTTAAAGTCAAAACTAACAAACTAACTATAGCTAATTAAAGAAGTAAGCCTTGTAGTTACATCAAATCCACCCCCTCAAGATTGGACTCGTCCGCGAGGCAATTAGGATGCTAAATGGAAGTTGTCCGGAGCAAAATAAGGCTTCAAGTCAGCCACGTCGAATACTGGATTAATGTGTAAATTTGTTGGTAATTCAATGCAGTATGCATTGGTGCCATATTTCTCTAATACTTGAAATGGTCCAAGTTGTCTATCTTTCAATTTGTTGTACGTACCAGTAGGAAATCGAGCTTTGCGTAGGTGGATCATTACTAGGTCTCCTACCTCAAAATTAACTTCTCTTCTAGACTGGTCTCTAGCTTCTTTATAAGACAAGGTAGTTTTCTCCAAACGATCATGGACTTCTTGATGAAACTTTTGAATTCTTTCAGCCAGACTTTCAGCCTCAATGCTAACATCCACTACAGAAGGCAAGTTAGCAAGATCAAAAGTTAGTCTTGGAGTTCTGGTGTATACAACTTCAAAGGGGCATCTTCCAGTTGATCTATTCTTCATATTATTAAAGGCAAACTCTGCTTGGGCAAGGGATAAATCCCATTGTTTCGGTTTTAAGTTACTTAGACAACGTATAAGATTTCCCAATGTTCTATTCGTAACTTCTGTCTGCCCATCAGTTTGGAGGTGTGAGTCAGTGCTAAATTTCAATGTTGTATCAAACTTCTTCCATAGTGTACGCCAAAAATGGCTAAAGAATTTGACATCCCTATCAGATACAATGGACTTGGGCACTCCATGAAGTCGAACAATCTCTTTAAAGAAGAGACTGGCTATATAAACTGCATCATTTGTCTTGTTGCAAGCAAGAAAGTGAGTCATTTTACTAAAACGGTCCACTATCATCATTACTGCATCATACCCTCGTTGGGTTTTTGGAAGACCAAGTATAAAGTCAGCTGATAAGTCTTCCCAAATGGTTGTGGAAATAGGTAATGGTGAATATAGACCCGCATTAGTGCTTGTGCCTTTTGCTTTTTGACAAATAGAACATCCTTATTTGTGTCCTTCTGAATTTGTGGCCAATAAAATTGAGCAGTCACTAGTTAAAAAGTTTTATTTTGACCAAAATGTCCAGCCAATCCTATATGAAAATCATAGGGATAAGGTCAATAAACAATTGTTTTATTTGTGGCCAATAAACAAAAAGTTTTATTTGTGTGCTTTTTTTAGAAGAGCTTCTCGAAGAGAAACAATTGTTTTCCCTTGAATAAGAAATGATCCACTATATGAAAATCATTAGTCTTTATAAAGTGGCTGCAATTATACCATATCTCAACAAAATCAACATTTTCTTTATATAAGCATGGGAGATGAGAGAAAGCAGTTACTTCGGTGGCTAAGATAGTAAGGAGAGAATTCTTTCGACTTAGAGCACCAACTACTTTATTCTCCTTGCCTGATTGGTGTTTGATCACAAAGTCAAACCTTTGAATGAAGGAAATCCACCGTGCGTGCATACGACTGATATTCTTTTGAGATTATAGGTACTTCAACGAAAAGTGATCCGTCAACAAGAGAAATTATTTAGAAAGAAGATAGTGCTCCCATAGTTTCAAAGCTCTAACAAGGGCATACAATTCTTGTTCATAAATACTCCAGTTCTGCCTTGAATTACTGAGTTTTTCACTAAATAACTCAATAGGGTGCCCTTGCTGTGATAATACACCTCCAATGCCCATCCACAGGCATCCACGACTATTTCAAATGGTAAAGAGAAGTCTGGTAGCTTAATAACAGGGCTGGAACTCAACTTTCCTTTGATACATTCAAAGCTACTGTGTTGTTTCTCTCCCCAATGGAAACTGCCTTTCTTTAGACAATTAGTAATAGGTGCTACGATAGAGCTGAAATCCTTGATAAATTTTCTGTAAAATGAAGCCAAACCAAGGAAGGCTTGAATGTCTTTTCCCGAGCATGGAGTTGGCCATTGGATAATAGCTTCAATCTTCTTTGGATCAACTTTAATTTGATTGTGACCAATAAAGAAGCCAAGAAATGTAATTTTCTTTACTAGAAAAAGACATTTCTTATGATTGATATAGAGCTTGTCGGTTGTTAATGCTTGAAAAAGGCTTCGATGGTGCTGTAAATGCTCCTCAATGTTCCTGCTATACACCAAAATATCGTCAAAATACACTACGATAAATTTGTTAAGGAAAGGATGGAGTACTTGATTCACGAGTCTTATGAAAGTGCTTGAAGCATTTGATAGCCCAAAGGGCATGACTAGCCATTCGAACAATCCTTCATTGGTCTTGAAAGCCGTCTTCCATTCATCACCCGGTCATATTCTATTTGGTGGTATCCACTCTTCAAATTCACCTTAGAAAAGATCAATGCTCCTCCAAGTTGGTCAAGTAGATCACTTATACGAGGGATTAGAAAATGGTATTTCACAGTGATTCGATTAATGGCTCTACTGTCTACACACATTCTTCAGCTTCCATCTTTCTTTGGAGTTAGTAGGGTCGGGACTGCACAAGGGCTTAAACTTGGTTGAATGTACCCTTTGTTGAGTAACTCCTCGATGTGTTGGTGAAGGATTTCGTATTCCTTTGGACTTATTCTATAGTGAGGCAAGTTTGGTAGTGTAGCTTCTAGGATTAGGTCAACGTGGTGTTGAATATTTCTCAATAGGGGCAGGCCCTTAGGTTCTCCTTTAAGGAGGGGGAATTCATCGAACACTTCTTGTAACACCGGAGTGTTCCCATTCTCTTGTATTTCCTCAGACTTATCAACAACAACAAGTCCTAATATATATTCTTCTCTTTCTTTCATCAAAGTTTTTCCACTAATTGTTATAAACAAGTGGTTGCTGTCTTCCTTTTTCACTTTTACGCCTTTATCATTCTTCTTGTTTAGTGGAAGTAAGACCACTTTCTTGCCCATCCAATTAAACTTGTATGTATTCTCTCTCCCCTTGTGTAAGGTTTGAGTATCATATTGCTATGGTCTCCCTAATAATATGTGACATACATCCATTTCCAATACAACGTATACTATTTGGACCTTATAGCTATTACCAAATGAAAGGGGAATGGTGCAAATTTCACTTACTTGTGCCTCGCCACCTTTCTTTACCCATGCTATCTTGTATGGGTTTGGATGAGTCTCCACTTTGAGATTTAGAGCCGCCACTAGCTTTTTGGAGACAAAATTCTCGCTACTTCCATTGTCTATGATGACATTACATACCTTGTTGTTGATTATACACCTTGTTTTGAAAAGATAATGCCTTTGGGGGTTCAAATCCTCTTTAAGAGTGATTAACATTCTTTGGAGAACACAAGAGAGTCTATCACCATCATCCGGTTCAATGAGCTCGGCTTCTTCATCTTCTTCTTCACTGTTTTCAGCCATCATTTCTTCTTCCTCTTCTATGTAAGCTACAGTTTTTCATTGAGGGCATGCATTAGATAGATGACTAACTTGGCCACATTAAAAGCATTTGCCCAAAGAAGGCCTATTGTAGGGATTTTGAGCTCTCTTCTTGAATGTGGTCTCGATCTTCTTCTCTTCACTTTCTTCTTAATTTTCTTTATCTTTGTCTTTGGTCAAGGCTGGTGGATTTGGAGGATTTGGTGCTTTACTTGCAACACTAACCCTTTTGCTTGTGGAGACTTCCTAAGTGGATCTTCTTGATGAATTCTTGACTTGGATTTCGTTCATCTTCTCCACAGTTTCAGCAAAAGAGATAGCTTCAGTAAAAGAGTGGAAAGGTTGTAGTTTTACCTTTTCTTTGATATCCATGCGTAGACCTCCAATAAACCTTGCAATCAAATGTTGCTCACCCTCCATAAGGTTTGTTCTTGGTACTAGTCGATGGAATTCTTCAATGTAATCAGCCACCGATTGTTCTTCTTGTCTACAATTTTGATATTGACTATACAAGGTTTGTTCGTAATTAGAAGGTAGGAAGCATTCCTTCATTAACCTTTTCATCTTTTCCCACGAATGAATTGGTCTTCTGTCAATTCTTCTTCGATTGATCTCAAGTTGATCCCAATAAGCTGAGGCGCCAACTTTTAACTTTAATGCCATGAGAGGCACTTTCTTGTGCTTGAGAGTGTTCATGTATGTGTAGAAATTTTTTGTGTTCTTGATCCAATCAAGAAATGCTTCAATGTCTCGCTTCCCATTGTAACTTGGCAAGTCAATTTTCATCTTGAAATCATTGTCCTTATGTCTCTCTCCCCTTCCTCTTCTTGGCACAAAAAATTCTTTTTCTTGATCATATCCACCAGATGGATCCCAATCTTGGTTTTCTTGATATCTTTCTTGGCCAATTGGTTGTCTTCTTATATCTTCATGGTGCTGTCTTTGAATTCTTGGATGTCTTTCTTGAAATATTTCTTGCTAGTTTTGGCCATTTCTTGCCTATCCGCCGCCTCTTCTTCCTCTTCCTCCCCATTCTTGATCAACTGGTTGAATATTCTCTCGATTTTGAGGTGTGGTTGCAAGCATTTCAACTCTTCTAGCAAGGGTTTCCATGCTTTCTTGAAGGTTTGTTAAGGTGCCATGAATTCCCTCCAATGAGTTCTCAATGGACAGCAAGTGTTGGGTTGAGGTTATTGGAGAGATGGTGGGAGTATCTTCCACCTCTTGTTCTTGCCCGTGTATATCTCCTTCGATTGGTTGATGGGCTCTCCTCCCCCCCCCCCCCCCCCCCCCCCCCCCATTGGTTCCCAAATCTTGGAGTGCTCTGATACCAATTTTGGTGTGAAACCAAAAATCTAATATTTTGAATCAATGAATCTCTCCCTAAAAATGAGGGAAGGGGCTTTATCTATAGAGAAATATTACAAGTTTGTTCAAAACTAACAAACTAGCTATAGTTAAAGTCAAAACCAACAAACTAATTATAGCTAATTAAAGAAGTAAGCCGTTTAGTTACATCAAATATACAATTTTGAAGAGAAAAATATCGGTGAAGAGGAAACTGTCTTCTTCAATTTGCTACTGTGGGCTTTTCTTGTTTCTTCACATCTTCAAGCTGTTCTTGAGTCCCACAACTCTGCCTAAAGCTATAAAGCACCGACACTCCCCGACATGTGTCCGACACGCCAGCTGGCGTGTCAAATATTTTATTATTTTTTTAAATTTTCGACACAACGGAGACACTGGTAGGACACGAGTGGGACACGGTTGGGACACTTCTGGACATGGCGCTGCAAAATTAAAAAGAAAAAACAATAAAAGCTTATAAAACTAAAGTTAGCAGCCCAAAAGCATCAGCCCAAGCCCAAAACTTTTAGGATTTTGTGTTTTTTATTTTAATTTCTCAAAATATATTATTCCTTTCCACTTTTCTTTTCTTCAAAATATCAAAACTACTCGAGTCCCCATGCCCAAAACGCCACACCTCCACGCCCACTCGATCGACGGCCGACCACACATCCACGCCCAAAACTTCATGCTAGCTACACCTCCACATTGGACCGTTAGTCATCTTATCTATGGTTGTGGTTGTATCTTGTATGGTTGCTAATGGTGTTTTTAAATGGAATATTTCCCAATATGTTTATTTCACGACATATATTTAATTTTTTTAATAAAAAAAATAACGTGTCCTCGACGTGTCGTGTTCTACTTTTTTGAAAATTGGTGTGTCGCCGTGTCGGTGTCGCTGTGTCTCCGTGTCGCGTGTCGGTGTCTGTGCTTCTTAGGCCTAAAGCTCCAAAAGCATGGTAGGGAAGCCTTTGAGGTGATTCACGTTGATATCAAGTGAAGACAACAGCTGAATAGATGTTTTTCTTGAAGAGTTCATCAAAGGTACATTCTGAAAACCCATTTTTTATGAAGAACATGCTTTTGTTTTTGCCAAAATTAGTAAATTAGAATGCTTATGGATCCTTGATACTTTCGATGTATGTTTTTTAACTTTTACAATTGGTATTCGAGCATCTTTTAAGCTTTCAATTCGATCTAATTTTGGCAAGGTAGGTGTTTTTTCATGAGATATATGAAACTGATGCACTACTATGGTTTTCTCTGTTTTGGTATTTTAATTCTCTTTAATTTCTCAATTAAATTTGTAATTGGCTCTTGTTTGATGAGCATTTATGTGTTAGCAAAAGTTTGTAATTTATTTAGAGTCATTAAAGTTGAAATTAAGATGTAATTGAAGAAACAAGTGAAGGAGGTCGAGCTGCTGTTCCAGAGTTTTCAGCTTCTGCTTAAATTTGTTGTTGAGGTCCAGCTGCTAAACGATCGTTTAGCTCCATACGTTACACAATGAGAAGAAAAGCTATATGATTGTTTAGTAATATGTGCTAGTCGTTGTGATGTTGAACGCTAAACAATCGTGTACCTGCGGGAGTTAAGCGATGCATTCATTTGCTATACGATAGCATTACGCAATCGTTTAGTTTTAGTCGTGGGAACTAGACGATACGTTGATTTTGCTAAACGATGGCGCTGTACGATCGTTTAGCAACGATGCGTGCTAAGCGATACAATGAAGTGCTACGCGATAGCACTAAGCGATCGTTTGGTCGTGGAGCTAAGTGATCGTATAAATAAATGTTATGCGACGCGATGATGTTCTATATGATGGAGCTATGCGATCGTTTAGCTGCGGCGGATACTAAACGATGACTTGAATGCACTGGGCGATGGTGTTATGGGATCATTAAGTACCATGCGATGGAGCTAAGCGATTGCACTACGATGGAACTAAGCAATCGTCTAGTTCTATGTGATAGAGCTAAATGATCGTCTAGCGTTCAACAAACACTATGCAATCGTGTACTTCCTCTCAACCCAAGGCGACAATGCTAGATAATTACCTCCCAGCATTACACGATCGACCTTAGCAGCATATTGGGGTTGGACCGAGAGCAACCGATTTACTCAAGGTTCAATCCGGTTCAGCCTCAAATGGTTGTGGTTGAGCCAGTTTAGGCTTTGTTAGTCTGGTTCAAACTTGTCCAGCCCGATTCAAGTTGTTTTGGGTTCGGGTTGGAGTGGTTCGAGCGGTTCAAAGACGGTTATGAAGCTGTTTGTAATAGTTAGCTATCTATTTGCTTGTTTATGCCAAAATGAAAACCATAACAGTTAGTATTTAATTGTTTATGCATGAGATGTATGTGATAATTAAATAAATACATGTATATGCATACAGTTTGCCATGTAGATTTAAAACCCCACCGTAGGAAGCATGATACATGTATTAAAAGTATGTTATAAAGTGTTATAAAATATAGTATGCATGTTAGAGTTTCTTTTATTTAATATAATAGTTATATTAGATATTGAATGCCTTTGTTATTTGTCGTGGATGTTTAGCATGTCTAAAATTTTATAAGTTGTTATAAAATTGGTTAGACGTTTAAAATCCATAACAAAGAACAGCTGCATGCTCCCTTAGGTTAACCAGTTATTTTAATAGTTAAAATAGGTCGTTAAACTTGTAAAACTATGGTTACAAACTCAACTGGTATATAATCCTGTTGAAGGCTGGGGGTATTTAAGTTGATGGTCTATGAAACACCTCCTACCTGGGGATTATAGCCGTGTTGGTAATCAGTTTTATGAGCATTCGTGAGCGTGTGAGGTAATAAAATGATTTATCACCTAGACATTATAGGTTAAATCCAATTATAAGAGTTATATTTGGATAAACTACTTAGACTTAGGTTGTATGAAATTAACCGTCTTGGCTAAGTAAAATACCCAAACATTTAGAACATTTCAGTGGGAGAAAAAAGTTATTAGCTCTCATGTCCTCAAAAGTTCACACCGTGAGATCCATGCTCGGCTTCTTGTCGATTTTACCTCGACTGCTTCATATGGAAATGTTTGCATGGGTCAATAACAAGGTGAATGGGAGAAATCATTCATAGTAAGTGGGTAAAGGAAATGTGTCAATATTGTCCTACGATTTCCTCCATTAGTTTGAACTATGAGATTCTTATGTTGCGCCTGCTGTCGTTTTTTCATGCGGCACTAGCTAGTCGTTAACCACGCGATCCCTATGGAGGGTTGTAACATAGAATTCGGAACAACCCAAGCTTCAGTAAAATGAATAGGGTTTTATAGTTCCGTTTTGAGTATTGTCTTCTATTTTGGAGGCATACTCATACCGTTTTATAAGATCTGAAAAATGGCGGGTCTACACTTATAAGACTTACTAAGTGTTAGTAATAATCTTGACCGAAAACGATAACTAAATGACTACCGGAATATGAGTTATTCTGGAGATAGTATTTGGTTCAGAACTGTCTTGTTTTTGTAAAGGAATTCTTGACTGCTCCACAGTAGCATTTGTTCTAAATCACTTAAGTATCGTTGCAAAAACAATGATTATGGGTACATTATCACTTTGCTAAAACTTGATTGGATTTAAAAGTAGTTCACTTATAAAATTTGTTTATAATTTCAGAATGACGAGTTCTACTATACAATTGTTGGCTTCAGACAAACTAGTTGGGGAAAATTATGTAAACTAGAAATCAAATTTGAATACAATACTCACGATAGACAACTTGAGATTTGTCTTAATGGAGGAATGTCCTCCCATTCCTAGCTCAAATACCAATTGAACTATTCGGGAAACGTCTGATAAATGGACCAGGGCTAATGATAAAGCCCATGCTTATATTCTCGCCAGCCTGTCTGACGTTTTGGCGAAAAAACACGAGGGTATGAACACTGCCAAAGGGATTATGGAATCTCTAAGAGGGATTTTTGGACAGCCGTCCTTCACGCTGAGGCATGATGCTATCAAATACGTTTACAATAGTTGCATGAAAGAGGGGACCAATGTTCGTGAACATGTCCTGGACATGATGGTCCACTTTAATGTGGCTGAAGTGAACTGTGCTATGATGGATGAAAGAAGTCAAGTTGGCTTTATTCTAGAATCTCTTCCGAAGAGTTTTATGCAATTTTGTACCAATGCCTTGATGAATAAAATCGAATACAACTTGACAACTCTACTTAATGAGCTGTAGGCTTTTCAGACCATGTTGAGAACTAAGGGTCTAGAACCAGTACCAGAAGTATTGCTTCTGCTGAGAAGAAAGGAATGTCCTCCAAGCCTGAAGTTTCCTTGTCTTTGCAGACTAAGAGTATTCCAGCAAAGAAATTCAAAGGGAAAGGGAAAAATCCTACTGGTAAGAAGAGCAAGAAAACTGCTGTAGAGAAAGGAAAATGTTTCCACTGCAACGAGCTGGGGCACTGGAAGAAAAATTGCCCTAAATATCTTGCAGAGAAGAGAGCAGAGAAAGGCAAATAGGCTACTTAGATCCCGGAGACCGTTTTCTCAGCTCCAGTAGAAGAAGTTGCTGATGAAGATGTAAATTACCTGTTTTTTTTTTAAATCTTGTAATGAACCTTTTGTACATATTTTTTGTTATGAATGAATTTTTTTTCAAGAAATATGTTTGTTTTATCTCATAGCAACTTCTATTAAGAATCAAATTATTAATAGCCATCAGCAAATATTCAAATATTTAAATGACTAATATCGAAGTATAATGAATTTAAGATTTCTAGCTCTGACTGTTAACAAGAGTTGTTAAGGCAGGTCAGATCATCTTAATCAAAGAGTTGAGAGTACCTCAATGTAGTGGGAGAAAAATGTGTTTCCTAGCCATTATTGAGAAATAGATGAATTCCTCATAAGAAACCTATTTGTATACTAATATGTTTACAATAATTCTCTCGGCTAAAGTGTTTAAGAATCATCTAGTAAGACTAGAAATAACAGAGGTTAATAACCTAGGGCAAGTGGGAGAAATATTAGGTATGAGATACCAAATGGTAAAACCATGGGTATGGGATGCCCTAGTTTATTGTATTTCTCTATAAAACTCGGAAACTCAGTCTTATATATCGGATATATAAGTTACCATTGGAGTTTTAGTCCAAGTGGGAGTTTATTGGATTTTATGTCCTAAAACTCGTGGTTTGTAAACATTAGAACTTATTCTGAGAATTCGATAAAGTTGTTGTTGAATATATTGTTTTTTAGAAATTCAATAAACCTAAGTTCCTTGACTATTATATGAGTACTTGAACTTTATGTAGAGACATACAAGTGGATTAGGTTCGAGTAAATAGTCAAAATGATCTATAGTATATGAATAAGGTTGGGTACCTTATTCTGGTAACACTATTGGATGTGGCCTACTCTGTAGTTGTTACAAAGAGTTGTAAAGTGTTACATACGAAGTGATCCTAATTCGTGCATGTTGAGACATGAGGAGTGGGGGTGTCCTGTGTAAATGAGTTTTGTGCAAGATCGGACCACGAAACTTGTCACTCTTACTTTATAATGTTGTTTACTATTTAAGGCTGACTATTTCAAAGCGATGACCTAGGTAACTTAACCTTAATCCTGAGCTAATTATGAACTCCTGTTTGTTCGAGATTATCCTTTGATCTGCAAACGGTGAGATTAAACCAATTGCCTCTGTTCAATAAGCGTACCATTTTGGGGATAAGACCAAATGAATAGCTGGGAACATAGGGTGCAAGAGAGAATTCACTCCTACCCGATTAGGGTTAGTAGAGAGGTTGTTCCCTTCAAGTGCTGATTCTGGGTCTTGAACAAGAGGCCTCCTTTCATTGGCCTGATAGGGATTTTATTTTTTGATTGGATCACAAATCAATTGTTCATTAAGGGATCAGTGGAACTTAAGAAACAAGAGGTAATTTCGAGGGCAAACAGAGATTCGACCCAACCGTTATTACGAGCAACCTATGAAGGGTTAACTTACTATGACCTAATGACTTTTTTGATTGAAGGTTTCAACAGGGTGTACTTTGACTGTTTATTCTTTGTCATTATGTTGTCTTGTGTATGGGTGCTTAGGTGCTCTTGATGGAACACATATCAAGATCCACATTCCATAAAGTGAGAAACCAAATTACAGAATTTGTAAGAATAAGGTTGCCACAAATGTGTTGGAAGTTTGTTCACTGAACATGCATTTCATATGTCCTACCTGGTTGGGAAGGTTCCAACTATGATGATCTCGTGTTAAGAGATGCCATAAGTAAGAGGAATAGTTTAAGACTCTCTAAGGTATAATTCTTACTTCAAATAAACACATTCATCCCTTTTTGGCAATTATTATTGAAATAATCGAATTCTGCAGTGGAAGCGATTGATTGCCTTTGCATTGATTTTGGTTCGAATTAAAGTATAAAAAAGGAAACATTAAAATTACAAAAATATCAAACATGTTGAGGTACATTAATGGTTAAGCATGATTTTAGAGGAAAAGAAAAAAAAACCTTTGTAGTATTAATTAATGCACAACAAATTCTCAAACATCTCTTCTTGAAAGAAGCCTCCAAGTGGTCTTTCCTGCTATATCTCTGGCAAAGACCCACTTGTGGGAGTGGTATTTGGAAAAGCGAAGGGATTTGGGAGGAGGAATAAAAAATACAGAGAACCGTTCTCTTTTGTATGATTGAGTAGAACTTCAGTATGCGTAAAAAATACAGAACTATCTTTATTAATGAGTTGCACTCTCCCCATTCCCTTGCAATGCATGGGAGTTATTTTATTAAATTAAATAAAATTAATAATTGATTTTAATTTAATTAAATAACAATGAATTAACTAACTAAATATCTCATGTTTAATTAAATATATACAATATTACAAAAACTATATTACTTGACATTTGCAAAAATTCTTGACGTTTTTATGAAAAAAAACGTCAAGTAATAGGCGATTTTCAAGAAAAACGTCAAGAATTATTTTAAAAAATGCAGAGGTTGTGCAATTTTCTAGATTGTTTACAAGCCGACTCAATAATACGTTTTCTTGGAAGACGAGAATGAGTGACTTCCATCTTGTATTATTACTTTCCCAGCTCTCCACTCGGTCTTGTCACCAAAATGGTGGGCTTATTGAGTCGGCGAACTGATGCGTTGTAAATGTGATGTGATTATTGTATGAGTTGCGGTGATGTGTTATGCGTTGCACATGCAAGTTTTCTTAGTAAAACCCAAGTATAAGCTTTACTAGGTTTCCTGGTAAGTCCAGGGTTGAACACAGGGACTATGAGTTAATATGCGACAGTAAATTTGATTCCTTTGCGGTGCTGAAAACAAATAAGTTGGATGGTGTTTTGATTAAGTATATTTCCTATGCGACGGAGTTCAAATAAAGAGTTGATGAAATCGAGAATACAATGAGTATGCGAGAACGGGTTAAGAAGGGGTTTAGCTAACACTTCCTAAGATTGCATTCAAATTATGCGATCATGCTACACACAAACAACAACATGCCATCTCTCAATGCAAATACCATAATTCCTATTTCTAAGATGCATGCGATGTATACGATAATATCGATAGGACTTATGTCTAAGCCTCTATTCTTTTCTATGCGATGATGAATGATGCACACATACACAAGATGACCGCATACTATCATATCCTATTTCTAGGGTGCATGCGATGCGTAATAGCAAATAAAACTTATGTCTAAGTTTCTATCTCTTGCTTAGGCGGTTCTAATCTGACTCATTCAAGTCTAGATTCTAATCTGACTCTCTCAAGTCTAGATTATTTCTTTAGACTACTCTCTCAAGTATCTCTAAAGGGTGAATGACGCATACATAAGACAAGATGATCGCATAAAGTGCAAATCTTAGGTCATGCTAGCTAAGTACTTCTCAACCCATTCAAAAATTTAGCTACTCATGTGAAGTATGGAGAGATTGAACATAAGTCGAAATGAGATTTCCATTGTCATATAAATTAAATGCAGAATATAGAATAACAATAGAATGTAGAGATAAGAAGCCTGGTAGTAATGTCTTGCTTCTTGTGGCCTTTTACATTGTCTTTTCACTCCAATTCGGTTTGGATGAATGTCCTTGCTTTCACAAGTGTTGGCCCTCTCTCCTTTTGTAGTGCTTCCCGATAGTCTCTCAATCTACTTGGGAATGATCTCTCGGCTACTTTGGCTCTTATTTCATCTCTGTCTTCTAAGTATGTATGAACAGACTAACGACTATCTATCTTCTATATGATCTAACTTGTTAACCTTTTTACAATGGTGGCCTCCGGTATTTATAGAGCTCAAGGTGAAGCAGCTTTTCTCTCCAATGATTGCAATGATGGGCGATCATTAAATCTCCTTATCTGATGCGCCGATTAAAGGTCACCAAAAGTTGAGTGTACTTCCTAAAGTGTGGCGTTAACAGCTTGTCAATTAAATTCAGATTCGACCGTCATCAGCTTTCTGTCCCATCATGATTTATTATGTTGTCACCTTGATGTGCAGTCTCTATGCGGCCACCTTCTTGAGCAACTTCTCACGACTGCATACGATCGCATGACTTTCCGATCGCAATCTTCTCAGTGCGCGAAAATGCCAAATTCCTTGGATCGCAATTTTACTTGCATTAACGCATTTTTCCTGCACAAAATAAGTAAATTAGCTGCTTTTATTGATGGGTGCACGTGCTCGCAATTTTCTCAGTTTAACACTTTTGGACATGGCTTTGTTTATTTTTACCGTCGCATTTCCTCATTGTTTTACTTATTTGTATTGTAATAACATGCATTTCTACCCGTTATCACACCCTAAAATTTAAAACAATGCTTGTCCTCAAGCATAAACTAAAGATTTTCTTTAGAGAGCTAACCACCTTTTCCCTACCTAGATTTCTCGAGGTTTCTTACTCAATTTTATGAACCAAAATATTCTTAATTTCTATCCTGGTCTATTCCTAAAATATTTCTAATACTTAGGGACCGCAAGTTTAACCTTCAAAAAGACTTTACTTGTTTCTAGGACATCGCATGATTTATTTCAAAACTTTTTCCAACTGGGGTGTTTCCAAATGATTTTTATCCTTACGCAGTTTAGATATTCTTTTTATGACCTTACGTTGATCCAAGTTCTAGCCTTCGTTTTGGCTTGCCCCCATGGGTGTCATGTGAGCATCCAACTACGAGCAAGGCACTCTTTCTCAGTCTAAACTCATGCCCATTTTATTTGGCAGTGGAGTTGTGATCACTTGATTTATGCATTGATCATGATTCCCACCTTCGTTTTGGCTTGCCCCCACGGGTGTCATGCGGACATCCAACTACGAGTAGGATCTGATCTCAACGTTATGATTTTTTTTAAGTTTCTAAAAGTAGCAATGTTGAAACTAAATGTTGGCACCCTCAAATTTATTCACAGCAATGTCCTCATTACCGATAGATTGAAATAACTCATGCGATACTCTTAGGAAATTTCATAAAAATCGTTTTGAAAGAAAGCTGGTGGACCGCTAACTTTTAGAAATGTTTCATGAATTGACCGTCCAGAATTATGTTGACTTTAGTACATGCGGTCAGAAATAAAGGCATGAGTTTCATCATTGAAATCATAATTGGTACGGGGAAGAATGCGGTGACTAAATAAAGTAATCAAAATTTAATGATTGCTCCAAACTAAAGAGGATGCGATGATAAAATTAGCAATATTAAAATGAGATGCGAGAGTGCAAAATTTGGAATAAAAGAGTCAAAGAAAGATACAACCCCCAAATTTGCTCTGTTGCCTGCATCATCTGTGATCGAATCCTTCTTTACGGTGGGTTGATTTCTCAATTGCGATGGTCTGATTGAACTGGTCGCGTGTTTGATGTTATCACGTAGCTCCACTGCAATCGTTCACTACGATCGTTGCTAAAAATTAAGAGGGTAAAAAGTATGAAAGACAGAGTTGGAAATTCCAAAGAATAGTGTTTGTACAAAAAGGTAAAGTAAGTTCATGAAAGAAAGATATAAAAAGGATACCCAAAAAATGCGTCCCTATTGAGTTTATGTTGCCTATCAACGCAGGGACTGCTTGTTTCTTCTTCAATCTGGATTTTTCAAGTCCACGGAGGTTTTCTCTCCTTTTCTTGATCCTCTGGGATCTTTATCGCCTCAATCCGTAGCTTCTTCCCATTAATGCTCATCATGATCTCTCCCTTATGCACATCAATTCGAGCATGACTAGTCGATAGAAATGGTAGTCCCAATATGATGGGCGCATCTTCGTCCGTTTCATGATCCAGAATGATGAAGTCTGCCAGTAGAATGAATTTATCAATTGATATCAAGACATCCTTCAACTCTCCCTTAGGGTGTACTCGAGACCTGTCCGCAAGTTGGAGAGTCTCTGTTGTGGGCATCAGTTTTCCCACATTCAATTGTTTGAAAATTGAAAGTGGCATTAAATTTATACTCGCCCCAAGATCGCATAGTGCTTGACCGATGTAGACCCCTCCAATTGAGTAGGGTATCGTGAAGCTTCCTGGGTCGCACATCTTCGGTAGGATTATAGTGTTTGATCTTTGCGTTACTACCACCATAGTGATCTTTCCTTCATCATTCTGTTTCTTTTTCAATCTTTGTGGGAATGGTGGTAGCTGTACTTCTTTTTTTTTCGTGTTCTAGAGGCTTTGAGGTGGACGCAACTTCCAGTTTCATCGTCTCGGGCTCTTCTGCTTCTTGTGTCAACAGGTTCATGGATTCCATCGCATTCATGTTGGTCCTGATGGGCTCTTTCCCTTCTTCTGCTGTCATCTTTTAACTTAGCAGGGAGACTGCTAGGCATTATTCCTTTCCTGTATTCCCCGGGTTGCGAGGGAGCTCAGTTGAGCTTGGTAGTGTCCCTTGCGGTCTGTTTTTCAGTTCTCCCGCAATCTGTCCTAACTGGATTTTGAGATTGCAGATAGAATCGCCTGATTCTAGAGTACCGTCTTGTTCTTTTCAATATACTGCTTTAATAGGCTCTCTAGAGAGGAAGATGGCGGTGCTTGTGAGCTGTTGGCTTGATGTTGCAGTTGACCGTTCATTCAATGGAAAAATCCTGACGGCCCTTCTCTTGGTGCCATAGGTTGATAACTTTGTTGTTGATTACTTTTCCAAGCGAAGTTGGGTTGGTTTCTCCCCTCGAGGTTGTATGTGTTAGAGAAAGGATTGTTCTTTACGAAGTATATTGACTGCGGGTTCCTCGGACATTCTTCCATCAGATGTGATTCTCCACAAATAGCACAACTCCTGCTCGTCTAATCAATTGCGTTGACCTGACCTCTTTGCGTTCCAGGGCTATTAATTGCGATGCCCTGTAATAGATTAATCATCACATTCATTTGATTCTGTAAAGATGCGATGGCCCCTGTGTTACCTTCTCGATTTTTTAGTCATTGATCGCTTTTGCGCCAATCTTCATGATTGTTTGATTTGCGATCCAGGATATTCTTTGCCTCCATAAGTTTTGTCAAGTAGACCACTAGCTGCTGCCACATTGACAGCTATCTGCTATGCAGGGTTCAAACCGTGATAGAATATCTCCATCTGAAGATAGTCTGGTAAGCCGTTGTGCGGACAACCTCGCACCAATCTCTTAAACCTTGCCCAGGCATCACTGAGCGATCATCAATTTCCTGGTCAAAATTTGAAATCAGCTTCTTCATTCTTCTACTCTCTGTAGGAGGGAAGTATTTCTTCATGAATTCTCTACAACTTGTTCCCACGACGTTATCTCCCCTGGTTCGAGAGAATAAGCCCATTTCCTTGCTTGGTCGCATAACGAAAATGGGAACAACGTTAGTCGAATTTCTTCAGCTGAGATGTTTGGGAATACAAAAGTATTACAAATTTCAATGAAACTCTAGAGATGGGTGTGTGGATCCTTACCACGCCTTCCACCAAACTATCAGGCTATCTGAATCATCTGCAACATAATCATCTTTATCTTAAACCTCGATCCGTCCAGAGCTGGCCTCATGACCCCTGGGGAGAAATCATAGAGGTTAGGTGATGCATAGTCCCGGATGGGTCTATTGCGGTTGTTCACTAGGAGAATGGAGTTTTCCATGATGTTGTTTGCATTCGCGGCTCTTTCTTCTGGTTGTTTTGCCATTCTGGGATTTCTCTCTTGTTGTTGTTGGCGGTTATCTCTCTGTCTTCTTCGGAACGTTCTTTCAATCTCTGGATCGTAGTTGAGCTTAGGAGCGTGTCCTTCACTCATGCGACACCTGCTTCTTCCTTTACCAAAGGAATGGTAGTACACAGAGGTTGAAAGCTGCAAAGAAAATAAAAAAGTTACTGTTAGCACAATATGTACTGCCGTAGTTCCCTAGCAACGGCGTAAAAAACTTGATGCATTGTAAATGTGATGTGACTATGGTATGAGTTGTGGTGATGTGTTATGCATTGCACATGCAAGTTTTCCTAGTAAAACCCAAGTATAAGCTTTACTAGGTTTCCTGGGAAGTTCAGGGTTGAACACAGGGACTACTGAGTTAATATGCGATGGTAAATTTGATTCCTTTGTGATGGTGAAAACAAATAAGTTGGATGGTGTTTTGATTAACTATATTTCCTATGCGACGAAGTTCGAATAAAGAGTTGATGAAATCGAGAATACAATGAGTATGCGATGAATGGGTTAAGAAGGGGTTTAGCTAACACTTCCTAAGATTGCGTTCGAGTTATGCGATCATGCTACACACAAACAACAGCATGCCATCTCTCAATGCAAATACCATAATTCCTATTTCTAGGACGCATGTGATGTATACGATAATGTCAATAGGACTTATGTCTAAGCCTCTATTCTTGTCTATGCGATAATGAATGATGCACTTATACACAAGGTGACCGCATACTATCATATCCTATTTCTAGAGTGCATGCGATGCGTAATAGCAAACAAAACTTATGTCTAAGTTTCTATCTCTTGCTTATGTGGTTCTAATCTGACTCTCTCAAGTATCTCCAAAGGGTGAATGATGCATACATAAGACAAGATGATCGCATAAAGTGTAAATCATAGGTCATGTTAGCTAAGTACTTCTCAACCCATTCGAAAATTTAGCTACTCATGCGAAGTATGGAGATATTGAACATAAGTTGAAATGTGATTTCCATTGTCTTATAAATTAAATGCAGAATACAAAATAAAAACAGAATGTAGAGATAAGAAGCCGAGTAGCAATGTCTTGCTTCCTGGGGCCTTTTACATTGTCTTTTCACTCCAACTCGGCCCGGATGAATGTCCTTGCTTTCGCAAGTGTTGGCCCTCTCTTCTTTTGTAGCGCTTCCTAACAGTCTCTCGATCTACCTGGAAATGATCTCTCAGCTTCTTTGGCTCTTATTTCGTCTTCGTCTTCTAAGTATGTATGAACAGACTAACGACTATCTATCTTCTATATGATCTAACTTGTTAACCCTTTTACAATGGTGGCCTCCGGTATTTATAGAGCTCAAGGTGAAGCAACCTTTCTCTCCAATGATTGCAATGATGGGCGGTCATTAAATCTCCTTATCTGATGCACCGATTAAAGGTCACCGAAAGTTGAGGTACTTGCTACAGTGTGGCGTTAACGGCTTGTCAACTAAATTCGGATTCAACCGTCACCAGCTTTCCATCCCATCATGATTTGTTATGTTGTCACCTTGATGCGCAGTCTCTATGCGGCCACCTTCTTGAGCAACTTCTCATGACCGCATACGATTGCATGACTTTGCGATCGCAATCTTCTCAGTGCGCGCGGATGCCAAATTCCTTGGATCACAATTTTACTTGCGCCAATGCATTTTTCCTGCACAGGATAAGTAAATTAGCTGCTTTTATTCGATGGGTGCATGCGATCGCAATTTTTTCAGTTTAACACTTTTGGACATGACTTTGTTTATTTTTACCATCGCATTCCCTCATTGTTTTACTTATTTGTGCTGTAATAACGTGCATTTCTACCCGTTATTACGAACTGGCCACCCTCACCCATACAAATCATAGGATAATCCCTCGCGAACAAGAGTTTATAATATACTCAGGATTAAGACTAAGTTACCTAGGTCATCTTAGTGAAATAGAAACCGAACTATCAACGGCGTTACAACTAGTGGTTACTATTTCACAGTCCGATCTTATATAAACTCATTGCATAGGATACTTCCACTCACATGTCACCTGCACAAACCTATTAGATCATTGCGTTTGTTTCAAATACAAAGTAGGCCGTATCCATGGTTTTACCAGGATAAGGTACTTATAATGGGTAGAAATGCACGTTATTATAGTGCTAAGTTATTAAACAATGAAGGTTTGCGTTGATAAAATATGTTAGATTGCGTCCAAAAAGCATTAAGTTCATAATATTGCGATCGCCTGCGTTCATTGCATAGAAACAACTAACTTTTGTATTTTTATGCAGAATATGTGTTGATGCAAGGCGGATAGTGCAATCACAAGAAATCAATGGATGAGCGCAGCATTACCGCAAAGCTTTGTGGTGATTTGTGCTCGCAAACATCTGCTCAAGAAGGATTGCTGCATAGAGCCGGCGCAACTTGGTGGGCGCATCTGGGTGAAAGGCATAATTAATCATGATGGGACAGAAAGCTGATGACGGTCGAATCCGAATTAAGTTGACAAGCTGCTAACAATAAAAAGTACACTCAGCTTTTCGGTGACAAATATTTGGCGCATCAGTTAGAGAATTAAAGCCATTCCATTTGTGCAATCATAAGAGAGAAGCCGCATTTCACCCCAAAGCTTTATAAATACCGAAGGCATCCTTTAGAAAAGGGGTTCAGTTCGGTTAGTTCGGTTCTTTTTGTTCATAGTTTAGCCTTGTCCATAGTTTTTTTTTTATTTTTAAGAAGGCGGAGTGAGAGAAGAGAAGAGATGTTGGAAGATCACTCAGGGTAACTTGAGAGAGAACCCGGAGGCGTAGGAAGCAGAGAGCGGGCCGACTCTCACGAGAGTGAGACTATCTTTTGAACAAGAGTAGAAAAGACAGTGTAAAAGCCTGGGAAGCAAGAGATTGTTACCAGACTCTTTATTCTCTTCTTGCATTGTTATTTTGTATTTCTACTTTATATTTATACAATGGAAGTTCTTATTCTACATCTGTTCACTCTCTTAGCACGCATGAGTAGCTAAACTTATCGAATGGGTTGAGAAGAACTAAGCTAACATGACTTAGGATCTTCATCGCATGCGATTATCTTGTTTTATGTTGTGCCCATCACCCCTTTAGAGTTACTCGAGAGAGAGTCTAAAGAAAGAACCTAAAGACTCGAGAGAGCCAGGTTAGAATCTAGACTCAAGAGTGCAAGATTAGTTCTGCATAAACAAGAGATAGGGACTTAGAGATAAGCTCTGTTTGCCAACCTGCATCGCATGCACCCTAGAGATAGATTATGATATTATGTGGTCGCTTTATTTGTGTGTGTGTCATTTTGTCACCGCATGGATAAGAATAGAGGCTTATGTGTAGGTTCTATAGACTTATTTCATATATTGCATGCGTTTTAGCACTAGAAGCCATAGCATTCGCATCGAGAGATGGTTTGCTATTGTATGTGTGTTGCATGATCGCATAGCATGAACGCATCCTAGGAAGTGTTAGCTGAATCCCTTCCCAACCCGTTCACCGCATACTCATTGCACCTTCTGTTTTATCACTCTTTTTGAAACTCCACCGCATTTGTTTATTTTTTTTACCGCAAACAACAATCCAAATAACTATTTGAGTTACCGGATACCGTAAAGTCTTCGTGAAAATTACCATTGCATACCGTTTTTTCAAGTCCCTGAGTTCGACCCTGGACTTACCAGGAAACTCGGTGGGTTTATACTTGGATTCCAATGAGAAAACTTGTTGCTCAACGCAATTCCATCACCGCATTTCATTCCATATTTTCACCACATAAAATAACGCATCAGGTACCCAACCTTATCCCTATACTATAGACCCTTTAGGTTGTATCTTGAACAATGATCCCTGTATGTCTCCACATACAGTTTAAGACTCACTCGGCAGTCTTGGATGTTAGTTTATTGGATTTAAGATTATTAAGACAAAATATAAAACAACACAATAACATTTATTGATTTTTTTAGTAACTTATAGGACACCAAATCCTCTCATCCATTTACCTTTAAAGGTCCGGATTGGAAGATGCCGAGTTCACAAGATTCCTCATCTCTTGAAGCTTTGTTCAATGAGAGAGAGATCAGAGAAGCAGTTTTAGACTTGGGGAATCTCAAGTCTCCTGATCTATATGGCATGACTAAAGATTTCTATAAAAATCCTAGAACATCTTGAAGGTTGATATTATTGGGGTGTTATAGGAGTTTTTTAAAAACAAAATAATTAACAAGAGGTTCAACGAGACGTATGTTTATCTTGTCCTTAAGAAGAAGAAGGCCTCTAAGGTCAGCGATTCTAGACAAATAAATTTAGTTCTCGTTACAAGATTATTTCTAAATTGCTAATAGATTAAAAAAAGTTCTCCCCTCCATTGTGCTTATGTCCCAAGCTGTCTTTATGGAGAGACATCAAATCCTAAATGCTATTTTCACTGCTTCGAAAGCCCTTTAAGAATGGTAGGTGAGTGGGAAGAAAGGTGCCCTTCTAAAACTTGTTTTAGAAAAGGCGTATGACAAAGTTGATTGAAGGTTCTTAGACATGGCCCTAAAGTTTAAAGGGTTTGACAGGCGATGGAGAAAATGGTTTTGGGGGTGCCTTTCCTCAACCAATCATTGTAAATGGAGGACCTAGGAGTAAGATTTTTGCAAAAAGGGGGCTCTGCCAAGGTGATCCACTTGCCTCTTTCCTCTTTGCCCTAGTTGAAGATGCCTTGAGTAGACTCATTCACTTCTGCAATGAAAGATGGTTTATTATAGGCTTTTCTTTTAGTGATATGTCTTCTGATTTTACCCACCTTCAATACGCTGATGACACTCCCCTTTTTTGTTCTTGACAAAGTTAGTGCCAAATCGTGTTAGGCCCACCCCAAGGATATGCCCGACAATAGATCATTGCTATCCTATCCCCAAGTGGGCCCCAGGTTATGAGAAAACCTAGAATAGTATCTGACCAGACCTATTAAAGTCTAGCTAGCTTCCTAGTATCCTTTCCCGCCCTGAGGGTGAAGTTATGGTTACTTCACCCATCATTTCCCCAGATGGGTTGTTTCTTTTCGAATGAAATTTCCATGTAGCTTGCTATTTTATCAATGCTCCTCGTGTAGCTTCCTTTTATTCCTTATTTCTCCAGGCTCTCATCTACTCCATCTACTCTGGTTGGCCTTGGAACCAAGCTAACTATGACTCGACTGTCTCCCACGCTTACTTTGCATGCTTAGAAAGAATCCCTTCTTCTCGTCTTCCCATGCCATGTGGAGGAATCCCTCAATCTTTGCATGGTGTTTTCATACTATGCTTTTGAAGAGAATATCATAATATTCCTTGTCTTTTTCTTGTTTTAATCATCAACCACTTCAAGCTTTACTCTATATCACCCCTTGCATACTTCAAAAGCACGCCCGACCAAGTGCCTCGACTTCGGTTTGTTCATTTGACTCTCCTTCATGGATCCATCTTTTCATGCCATGTGAGGGAATCTATCTACTTTTGCACACATGGAATTGTCACATCATTCTTTGAGGAGAATCTCATAACTTCTTTCTTTTTTTTCTTTTTCTTTTTTCTTCCTCTTCTTTCTCTTACCAACATAAGCTTTACAAGAAGATAATTTTCAGCACAAGAAACCATTAGGGTGTCGTTATTAAGGGAGCTGAGAAGCTCTAATGCTGTTTTAACAGTCGAAAGCTAAAGAGGTCTACTTACTCATTTTCAGTTGAGGCCTACTCTAGTGGATGATATTATTAAAGGAAAACTAGGAGATCCAGTTCTCAAGAAGCTAGCAAAAGTAGTGAGCTTGAACCAGAGAGTGGATTATATGTTGAGGCAAGATGGAGCTCTGATGAGAGAAAACGGGTTGTGTGTTCCTAATAACTTGACTCAGAAGAATGCAATCCTGGAGGAAACTTATAGCTCAACTTATGCTATGCATATAGGAAGCATAGAGATGTATAGGATTTTGAAATACGAGATAGCAGAATATGTGGATAGATGTTTGATTTTCCAACAGGTTAAGCCTAAATGTCAGAGATCGGCATGACTTCTGAACCCACTCCTTGTTCTTGAATGGAAGTGGGAGCATGTGACGATGGATTTCTTATTGGGTTTGTCCTGAACTCCAAGTGGATTTGAAGGTATATGGGTGATTGTTGACAGGCTCACTAAGAAAACCCGGTTCTTGCCAGTTAAGGTAACATTTACTCTTTACAAGTTGGCCAAACTTTATGTGGATACAATTGTAAGTCAGTATAGAGTGCTAAAATGTCAGACAGGGATTTGAGGTTTACTTTGAAGTATTGGCCTAGTTTGCAAGAATCCTTTAGAACTAAGCTACATTTCAACACAGTTTTGATCCTTAGACGGATGGTCAATCAGAAAGGACTATACAAACATTGGAAGACATGTTATGAGCACGTGTAGTTTAAAGGAAGTTGGGATGCAGACTTGCCTTTGATGAAGTTTGCCTACAACAATAGTTCTCATTCCAATATTGGGATGACACCCTATGAGGCATTATATGGGAGACTGTATAGAACTCCTATGTGCTAGAATGAAGTGGGAGAAAGGAAGTTAATAGGACCAACGTTGGTCTAAGTGACTTCAGAGAATGTTAAATTAATCACGAAAAAGCTAAAGAAAACTCGAGACCGACAAAAAAGTTATGCGGACAAGTGACAAGAGAATTGGAGTTTGAATTGGAGACCAAGTCTTTCTTAAGCTATCCTCGTTGGAAGGTGTGTTACATTTCGGTAGAAAAGGAAAGCTAAGTCCGAGATACATTAGACCTTATGAGATTATTGAACGAATCAGACTTCCAACTTACAGGTTTGGCTTTACCAATGGAGTTGGCCAGAATACATGATGTATTCCATGTATCAATGCTAAGGAAATATGTTCCAAGTCCATCTCATGTTCTTGAGGCACAACCAATTCAGCTAAAAGAGAATGTGTCGTATGAGGAAGAACTAGTACAGA
Source organism: Benincasa hispida (assembly GCF_027475165.1). Classification (NCBI taxonomy): domain Eukaryota; kingdom Viridiplantae; phylum Streptophyta; class Magnoliopsida; order Cucurbitales; family Cucurbitaceae; genus Benincasa; species Benincasa hispida. The sequence goes on along the minus strand of NC_143484.1, from coordinate 47,206,893 downwards.
TCTTGGATAGGAGAGAACAGATGTGGAACAAGATTATTCCATTAATGAAGGTATTGTGAAAGAACTATGGAGTGGAGGAGGCCACTTGGGAGATAGAGAACCAGATGGGAAGCAAATACCAATGTCTTTTCTCCTGAGGATGTTCGACTAAATTTTGGGGATGAAATTCTTTTAAGGGGGAGGTAAATTATAAACCCTAAAACTCAAGTTCCAAAGTATCTCTAAATTGAAGTTAACTTTGATTTTTTTATGTCTTAAGATACTTAGTGAATTTAACATTTGTTGATTAGGCATAATATTTATTGAGGTAAGGATTAGAAGAAGAATCTATCTAAGTGTTAAGCCTAGAGAAGGCTAAACTAGGCATTGGAAGAAGGTTACACATAAAGGGAATTAGCATGAAGATTTTTAGCTAATTGTTATAAGGAATGCAACTTGTGCGTTGATGCATAGGAGGAGCCATGCTTTGGTAGGCATGGGCAAGGCTTGGCATGGAGGTGTTGGCCAAGTCAATCATTGGAAAAGGTGGAGCCAAGCATTGAGGACAGGTCATGCATTGGAAGGGAGGAAGTTTGAAGCATGCGTTGGTTGTTTAGGTTGAGGTGACTGAGAGGAAGGTTGGCTAAGTGTTAAATTAGATAAGTATTAAGTAAATTAATTAAATTAAATTTTAATTAGTGGATTATGTGGCTGAATATTATGCTTAAGAAAAAACTTAGTAGGGTGAGCTGTCCTAATTAGGTGCAAAGAGGACATGCAATCGGTAGTATAAATAGAAGGGCAGAGGAAAGAGATCAATTTGCCCAATTTACTAGTGCAAAAAAGGAAATTCTTCAGCCAAATTTAAGCTTCATCAATGTAGAAAAAGATCAAGGATTGCCATGGTGAAATTTTGCCAAAAAAGCTGCTCAAATTTGAAGGAAACTCGAGCTTGGTCTGGGTTTTGGGAAAATCCGAGCAAGAAGGGAATTTTGATGACTTTTGAGCTTTGGAGGAGGAATTAAAAGCCTCAATTTGGAGGTAAGTAAGTTTAGAGAATATTTAAGAACTTTATGGAAGGCTACATTTTATTTGGCTAAAAATGATGAATTGAGTACTAAAAAGAAAATCTAGAAATTAGGTGTTCAAGATAGGGTTGTCAGCTAAAGGTTGAAGAAATAAGAGGCATAGAGGTGAGGCTGTCAAATGGGGGCAACCAGCATAGTGAACGCGCACGCCTTGCTTGCTTGCACACCAATCACGCACACTATGTGCATAATAATGACCGTTCGTATGCCTGTCCCAGCATATCGAATGTAAGCGCTTGACACGTAAACGCACAATGCTTAATGTACGCCCACAGTATCCAACACTTGGTCTCGCAAGTGCTCCATGCATTGCTCACGCCCACATGTTATTTGTCATTATACCCATTCGGAGGCCCATGTACGTGTATAGCCACTCAAGCAAGTTGTCTGCAGGCCCTGTGTGCACGCCTAAGCTTCCGGTGTGTGTCTTAGTAGCCATACCTATGTTGGTTGTGTGTTCAGCTGCCGAATGCTTGCTTTTGGCCTTAATTGGAAAGCTTGGTATTGGTAAGCTATTTTTGAGTCCAAATAAGAGTGAAAAGGATTTTAAAGCTATTAAATTATTAAGTAACGACTCTAAGCAATTTGAGGATTGATTAGAAGTTAAGAGAAAGGGGCTTAAGTATTAAGTATACTTGAAAGCTACTTAGTTCAAGGGTTAGCTAGAAAATTAACGAAGGGGTACTGATCTATTTTATAGGCCAATGGAGATTGGAAAAGTCTACAAACCCTGGGAGCTAATTTAGTATCTGTGAGTGACAAATGATTTAAAAATGATTTCTTTTGATGTTTTCAAAGCATGATTCTACGTGAAATGAATTGGTTCTTTTAATAAAGTATGGATTATGAGCTACATGTCTAAAGCTTCAATATTTATGGAGTTATGTTTTATGCAAGATATGATGGAGTCTATTAGCATGATTCATTACTCTATTATTTTAAGGAAAAGTTATGAGTCATTATGCTTTGCTAGTTATGTTTTAAATGCAAACCCTGATGTTTTTTTAAGTATTGCCTGTTGCTCTTGAACTAAGTATCCTAGTCTAGAGGCTTCCGATACTCAAGGAGATGAAGGTATTCGGGAAGTCATGAGGAAAGTATGATATAGGTCTTTGGGACCCACCTTCGCACACATATAGGTTTGGACCATGTGCATGGGTGCTTAGCCTTTTGGGGGCATTTCTACATGCACTGTGAGAGTTATCGATGCTGATTGTATTGAGATTGCTCTACATCAGTTAAGGTTAACGACATTAAGAGTATTGAGCTTGCTTTATCCGAACCAAAGTTTTGGGTACAAATTTATAAACTATTTCTGAGAATCCAAACATGTTTTCAAATTTCAATCTTTCTTAATATCTATGACTTATAACCATGGAAATGTTCTTTTGAATGTCTTATACACTTGAGGTTTAAGCATATTTTGACTCTAGTTTTAATTATTTCCTCCAAAGCATGTTTATATTTAATTACTCATTCACGAGGCTTCCTAGCTCAAGTTTTCAAATGTTTTCTTTCCCCAGGTAGCGATCAAGTTCTTGGCGCCTAGCTTACTACAGCCAGTTTGCAACTACCCCAGATTGTAAATAGATAAGAGTTTCTCCTAAGTCCTGAGTTTGGGTTTTGTTTATCCTAATGTTTTGAAAACATACTAGTAAGAGTTAAGGGAGGCTCCTGAGTGTGTACATATTATAAATATTTATGTTTGATAGATTCAAGTATGTGGTGAATAGTATTGTTGTTGCCTTAAAGGCTAATTTATGAAATTATGTATGTGGTATATACTTAATTAATTACCAAGCAAGCAGGTGAACAGGTTGAGCAGGTTATAGATGGAAATTGAATTTCATAAGAGGGTTGACTTTTATTGTCCTCCCGTCCCTTTCCAGATTAAGAGAGTAGCCTGGGAGTGGGTGTGACAGCTCCATGTGATAACAACATTAAATTTGTACAGAAAAGAGAGCTTGCCTACAAACAAAGAAAAATCTAGACACCAATTTTATGTAGGTTACACCCACTCTGATGCTTAAGTCAAAAGGTTAGAAGACACAAAAGTATATTTGATTTTAGATGGAGAACTTACTTGCCTCATGTGCTTCCCTTCCTCCTTATAGCTTTTGGTTGCATCTTGTTTCCTTTTCGAATTCCCTTTTCTTGCTTCCTAGTCTGAGTTGGGTTTTCTGTATGCTGGTTCGGAGTCGGTTTGGTTTGGGCCACAACTGAACGATTCAACTGGCCTCTTGGGCTTGATCTTTATGCCTTTGGGCCTTACTGGACTACATTCAGTAGATTGGGCCATTTGTCATAGGCTCGACCTTGGGTGAGCCGAGGTCGACCAACCCATTTGCTACTCAACCCCTTCTTCTGTCATTTCCTTCTCCTATTTTCCTTGTGCCATTTTTAACCTTGATTCTAGAATCCACCCATAATAGGAGGAGTTGTCGGAGCCCAAAGTTGGTTGCACGAAGGTGGTATTGAAGTTGATGGGGTGGTTGTCGGAGCCTGGTATTAGTCAACAGAGTTGGTCGTTAAAGTTATCATCAAAGGTGATTTTTGCTCGAGTTTTTAGTCAAAGGTAGTTGTCGAAGCCCAGAGTTGGTCACTAGAATTTGTTGTAAGAGGTGGTTGCCAGAACCCAAAATTGGTCGTCGGAATTGGTCAAGGGGAGGTGGTTGTCGGAGCCCGAGTTGGTCATCGAAGTATGCTGTATGAAAATGGACGTCGGAATTGGTTCTCAAAGTGTGGCAACAATTGTCGCCATCATCAATCGATGAATGGAGTCATTAAAAACATTGGGAAAAGGGAGAGTTGTGATGAATTGGGGTGAGTTGGTAATATAGCAACTCAACTCCAACTACATTTAAAATTGATGGGCCAAGTATTGAATTAGTATATTATACCAACACAACTCGACTCATGTTGGTAAGCCAAACACCCCTTGAGAGTTTCCAATGATAATATATTTTTTTTTGGATTTAAACATGTTTGCAAAACCTATTATTTTCTTTAAGAAAAACAATTTTAATAGATTATCGATATTTTCCTTTAAGATTTCTCTTTCGTTTAGACTTTTTTGGTTAGTTTATCTCTTAATTAAAATCTAAACTTTAATTGTTTTAATAGATAAAGTTTTTGCCATCTTTATTTATGATAGATTCTCTTTTTTAGATTTAGCATCCCCTAAAAAAAAGAGAGATTGACAAGCGCATACCCCTCCACTTATCGTATTTTACATTTATTATATAAATTTTAAGTAATGTTTGATAATATATATATATAATGTGGGCACTTGTTGATAGTGTAGGTTATGGTTTCAAATATTTTCAATGTAACTTTTGAAATTTAATTTATTTTAAAATGAAATTTTGGTAGGGCTTTTATCTCTTGCCCAATAATAAGAAAAAAAGACTTCAAATTTTTTTAAAGAAAAACAAGATAATAATAAAAAAAGAATCTAGATTTTCTTAAAAATAACAATCCTTAACTTAAATTTTCTAATTGCCACCTCAACAAAAATTTAAAAGAATGAAAAAAACCATAGTAATTTCTTTTGATTATAGATATTTCTTTTAATCTAAATTTTCACACTTTAGTCTCAACAAAATTCTATTGAACAGGTATAGTTAACTTTTCTTTTACCTAATTTTCAGATTTGCATTACTTAGTATATATTTATTTTAATTAATTTTAGAGTTAAAGTTACAATAATTTTCCATTTCCTCGTTAGGATATACATATCATAACATTTACAAGTAAATTTTAAACTTTTCTTAATCTTTATAGTTTTCATACTTTTAAATTTATGTAATAAATCTTAATACTTTTATTGATAATATTTTTACAGAGTTAACTCTATATAAATATGGATAGATATTTTAAAAGAAACAATAGAGATCATAGAGTTAACGTCTTAAAGAAAACACACCTCTAATTATGATAAATCTTATATAGCAATCAATTTAGGAGAACTAACTATAAATCCTACTCTAAGAACTAAAATTTCTAACAATAATGATAATATTTAAGATCAAGTTTGTAGAGTATACTTACTACAAGGTCTTTATCAGCTTTAGAATCATATTTTTCCATTAAAAAAATTTAGATCGATTTCAAGACACTTGTAGAGGACAATTGTAATATGTACTAAATTAGTAATCTATCGAGTTATGGATATATAATTTTTTTACATTTCTTTACAGATTTTAAATTACATAGTGTTCCTATACAAAATTTCTAGCTCCGTCACTGCCACAGACTATATTAATCTTTTGGTATTTATCCAATTTTTATATATTATATAAAACATTTAAAGTTAAGAGGACTCGAGCCGACCCATATTAAATCTACAACACCCAACGAACCCATGCTCTAAGGGAGTGAGGTAAAAATTGTAAGTGACAGGAAGCGAGAAAAAATTATCTTTTCCAGCTCAAACAAGATAGGTGAAGTTTATTTAAAGTTTATGTTTACATACATTTAACTGATTCACGCCTCATCTTTCCTTTACTACCCCAACTGCAGCAAGAGAAAAAGGGGTTGCAGTACAACACATCAGCAAGCATCATGCTTCAATTTGTAGTGTAATTGTTGAGGACCAATATTCATATAACAGATAAATACAGAAGTAAAACCTCTAAAAAAAATTCACATGAATTTCAATAAGCCTACGAGACACTCGCTACAGCTGAAGAGGATGGCTCTGTCGTTTGGGATTCATCTTGAACATCCGTTACTTCAGGAGCAGCAGTGTCTGATTGAATTTGTATCTCTGTTACTTCAGGAGCAACGCCATTGACTTGAGAGGACGATTCAGGTTCACTTTGTACAGGTGGTTGGACAATTTCTCGTGCATTGAACTTGTTAATATAGTAACTGAGTGAGGGTCCAGTGTACTCAACGGTTTTCACTTCAGGTGGTTTCTTACCAACTTGAAGCAATATAGATGAAGCCGCAGCAACCGCAATTAGTGCAATTCCACCAGCAATTGCCAGTGTGTTCTCAGCTCCTTCAGAAGAAGAACCTGCAGTCCCCGAGCTTATAGCACTTTCTGCTACATAAACTACTGGCTGCAAGTACATACAATTTAAGATGCCAGGGTGATTAAACATCCAAAGTAATAAAGAAAGAAAGAAAAAAGTGTAATTCAATCTTGTGAATATGTAACACCCCACTCCAGTTGATAACCATCTTATTTTTCGTTTTCTATCTTTTGAAAATTATATCTGTTCCCTCGCATTTTGTTTAGCAAGCTTTTTGGTAAGCCAAATTTCTATAACAAAAAAGGAGTTTTTCAAATACTACATGTTTCTCCAAATTTGACTTGATTTTCTAAAACAATTTTAAAAAGTATGTAAACCGACAAGAAAACTATAAGTAGGGGTAGTGCTTAAAAGCATAATTTTAAAATGCAAAAGACCAAAAATAAAATAGCTACAAATCGAGACCTAAGTTGGTGAGATAATAATATATGATATATCTTTCCCAAAAAAAAAAAAAAGTAGATCAGAAACAATCAACAACTGAGGTAGCTCCACACAACAAGAAACCAGCCAGATAAAATGGAAATATCTTGTTATCTCAATTACTCAATGATAAAACAACAACAACAACAACAATAAAATAATAATAATAATAATAATAAAAAATCGCATCCTTGTTGAGAGTGATCGTGAAATGGCATCAATTCATGAAAACAGACATGTACAACACTACTAAAATATGGCTGCTAAAACCTTCAGAAACAGAACAGCTTAACTAGATCAAGTTGAAAGTGATCGTGAAATGGCATCAATTCATGAAAACAGACATGTACAACACAACTACTAAAATTTGGCTACTAAAACCTTCAGAAACAGAATCATACAGCTTAACTAGATCAAATGAACGCCAACCCCGATCCCTGTATTCAAATTTTACTACAGATGAGCATAAGATGTCTGCTTAAGCCTTACAATACAAGTTTCCCTTTTATCCAGACATTCACAAGAGCAGATAATCCAGAAATAGAACTTTGATCCTCAATCATTGGAAAATTCATACTTACTTCGACGGAATATATATTTGTTTGTCCTGCAGTGTCCTTCTCTACATAGCCAGTCCACCCTTTTTTCCTCGGTGGGTATGTCCCAACCACTTTGGTTTTCTCCCCAGCTAGCCATTCCATACTTATTTTACCCACCTGCATTGCAATAGGCATTGAACTGTCAAGGCTTTTTGTACCATTTTCAAATTAGTACAACACAAATATCTTAAAATTTCTTGTGTGCCTATCATGCAATATCTCCATACCCAGTAGTACGCTGTAAAATCAAATATATTTAGTCATGAGCATAAGTTCATTCTTCAAAAGAAGGAAAGTAGTGTATTCAACTCTTGACAACTAGTTCTGGACTTAGAAACTAATTTTACCGAAACACCAAATAAATAGTGGAATCGTAAATCTAGTTTATTCCAATTTGAGTCTCAAAACTATATTTTTCCTTCTAAACAGTCGGATTAAGTGCGATTGAAGTTCAAATTGTAAAAATTCTACAATTCAATCAATCAAATTGATAAACACAAAGCACTCAGTTTAATAGTTTATAAATTTGTCATGATAAACAACAATTTAACAATGAATGTGTTAAAAGTTAATTAGGGTTTACTCCAATTATTATTTTTTTTTACAAGATTAACAAAATTAACGGAATAAAACTACTGGTTACAGCATACAAAGGAAGTGAACAATTAGCTGCCCCTAAAACATTGAATTACATGTTCTAATCAATTATAGCAAGATTAAGACAAAATTCAATCTGTCCGAAGGCATTGCGAATTATTTAACAACAAGAAAATGGACCAACTTCTTTATCTGGAGCACATTCGTCGACATTGCAGTCGGAATCTTCAGATGAAGCTCTGACCGTGAAAACTAGATTGGAAGCACTTTGATTGAAGAGCCTCTGAGACTTTCTAATGGCTTTATGGTTCGGAAACGAGCATGAATTTGCAGCAATCAGCGCCTGGGAAGCACAAGCCATCATTCCTCCAAAGCACGTATCGATTCCTTGGAAAACTCAAACTGCTTTGGACTTCAGAGAAAGGAGCTGAGAGTTCGAGAAGATTCAAACTGGTTGTCCTCAGGGTTTAGGGGATGGACGAGATATTTTTCCGTTGGATGACCGTTTTGTGGCGTGGGAATTGAGTGGGATTTGGAAGGACTACGTGTCCGGCCACTGTTGGTCCGTTTTGAAAATGGATTTTTCTATCCCCAAATACGTGTATAGTAAAACATTCCGATCTTAAGAATTTTCCTTACTTTTATCTTAAGAATTCCGATCTTGGTTCAGTTGGTTTGGTTCACCTACATAGTTGATTTTGATGTTTAATCGGTTCTGTTTGGCTCCATTTCTAAATCACTGTTCGTGGACTTTGTTGTAAACCTTTCTAAGATCTTTGTTTTCAGTTTAGTTGGTAGATTTTGTTATCAACTCTATGAGAATCTTTGTTTCTAATCAAGAAGTTTGTTTCCATTCTTCGTGATTTATGTTTCCAGCCTGCTTCGGATTTTTGTTCTTCATGGGTTCTTGACCAAATCTTTTGATTTGATTTGGAAGTTGCAAACTCAATTTGTTCGTCATTCTACTATCTTGAGTCTGAGGGAGGGTGTTAAAAAGAAATTTTGGTTTATTTCTAATTATTATTTTCCTTTTTTGGTATTTTCCATTTATGTATTTTCCTTTAGTAGTTTATTGATGTCTATTTATTCATATTGTAAAATGTTGATTATGTACACTGATTCTCGATAATATACAAAACTAATAATGTTAGTCTTTCAAAATTGATAGTTATTAGTGATAGATACTAATAGTTTTCCATCAACGGTTTAGCTTAATATTTCAAAGTTGATGGTTTTCTTTCAAAGTTGATAATTACTTATAAAAGTTTGTCATTGATAGCCACTAATGGCCTTAAGTGTTAATATTTCAAGGTTGATTCCAATTGATGAAAGTATATCAATGATAGCCATTGATAACTGATAGCAAATTGAAAGCTAATATTTCAAGTGTTAATATTTTAAGTTGTATTAATATTTCTCAAATGAAAGTTATAACTGATAGCAACTATTAGTGATATCAACTGATAGCACATTTATCAAATTGAAAGTTACCACTGATAGCAACTATCAATGATAGTTCTGATAGCAATTATCAACAGCTATCATTGATAGTTACTATCGATGATAGCTTTCAAATTGAGAAAACCGGGAAGAAGTGTGTGAAATGGTGGGTTGGGCGTGGGTTTTTAATATTTTTTTACCAATTTTTGTGCTATATATGCAATTACTTTATCCTTGTGTTACATATTCTATTATTTTGGACTTGAATGTCATTTATATAATTAGTCCAAAAAATATTATACTTGAATTTTATATTTTGAATTCAATTTTCACGTAGGCAGTTTTAGACATTTTTAAGATCACATCCAAATTATGGAAGTCCAGAAAAAATTATTATTCCAAAAATTAAGTTTGCCTACGATTTGAAAGTCCATGCAATACCACCTACCTCTAGGGGTAGTGTGCCTGTGGAAATATATATTCACTAATATAAAGTCAAACAATTACAACGTTGTACTTATCTGTAAATAAATGGCAATTATAGTGGCACTCGAATAGCCCAACTTAGAGAACGATTGCTTATGCTCTCCATAAGTGTGAGACTCTCTCTCAATGAAACTTAAGCTCCACCTAAGTGTGAGATCCCCTCAACTTCAACATACTTCGGTGAAGGAAATGAATCCTTAGCGAAAGTGAGTGTTTGCCTCGTATCAGTGATTTTATTTTGGACCATATTCAAAATCAGAGAAACAACATACTGAAGGATAAACATAAATATATAGCCTATAAGCATGCGATTAAAAAATTGTAGAGAAGAAGGAAAAGAGATTTTCACTTACCCTTGTAGAAAACTCTTCTTCAAGTTTTTCCCTCCCAAAAGTCACGAACACTGCCTTCACCAAATCTTCTATAAACACCACCACAAGGAAACCTTGCTATTCTCCGGCAAGGATGAAGTTGTGGGACTTCTTTAGAGATTTTGGTAGAAGGAAAAGGTAGAAGAATTTATGAGAGTTGAGAGAGTTTTATTCTTCTTGGGGAGTTTTCTATGTAACAATCATGTATATCTTTTGTCTCTTCTCATATAGAAAATTAGAGAGAAGGAGAAGGGAGTGACAATAACTCCCTCCCATATGTATAGAAATAACTCTCCTATAATGAGGAGTTATTTTATTTTAAAACATTATATTAAAAACTAACTTTATAATATAATATTAATAAAATAACATATGGTTTAATCATCCATTAATTAATAATTCATATGTTATGCATCTTAATTACATTAAAATGAAACTCTCTCTTATAACCTATAATTTTAATATGAATCTCATTCACATTTATTTTAACCTATAGTATTTATATGAATTCTATTCATGTAAATGATATTTGAATCTTATTCAAATATTTATCTCTCACATATTATATAGTATTAGTTATAAATCATATTTACAATCAATTATATATCATAATGTATCAATAAATATTATACTCTATATTAGTCTTATTAATATAAATAACACCTTTAATTCCCTTAAATAATTTGAATAATTCAAATTATTCCAAAAGCAATTATCCCTTGTTTTGTTCTTAGTGAGCTAACAAGAGGACCTAATGGACCTACATATTAGAAGCTTCAATGATACGAGATTAATCAATTAAACTCTTTAATTAGATTAATTAATATTCATTAACTGCAAGTCACTCTACTAAAGACCCACAACTGCACTCATTACATTGTAGATATATTTCTATGTCCATATATATATCCAATCAATAGTAAGTTAACCCTTCACAAATCGTTCGTAATTGCAGTTAGATCAAATTACCATTTTACCCCTATAGTTATATCTAACTCCTTATGTATCATTGATCCCTGTAATGAATAATCAGTTATAGTTCAACTATAAACTAGACCCCTTTTTGGCCAGTGAGAGAGTGAGACGTCTCATTGTTTAAGACCAGAATCAGTCCTTAAAGAAGCAATTCAACTATTTTCCCAACGACCGGGAAAGAGTGAGTTCCAATTATGTAGATGTGTTCGCAACTACTCTCTCGGACAAATTCCCAAAATGGTAGGCATATTGAGTCAGCGATGATAGAGTAATCATTGAAAATGTGGAAGCAATCAGAATCAACACTCTAATTACATTTAATTTGAGTTTTAAAAGCATGCATGAACAAAGATTTCAAAAGAGGGTTTCAAGAATATATTATCTATTTTCCCAACGACCGGGAAAGAGTGAGTTCCAATTATGTAGCTGTGTTCGCAACTCCTCTCTCGGACAAATTTCCAAAATGGTAGGCATATTGAGTCAGCGATGATAGAATAATCATTGAAAATATGGAAGCAATCAGAATCAATAAACACTCTAATTACATTTAATTTGAGTTTTAAAAGCATGCATGAACAAAGATTTCAAAAGAGGGTTTCAAGAATATATTATCTTTGATGAAACTCTTCAAATTATTGCTCCTATTCATGAAATTGGCCTTCAAATTCACAGTAGACCACTTGGAGGATTTTCTCTACTATCCTCTAACTCAGATTGTGTGGTGGAAACATTGAATTGAGACAATCGATTAAGGAATGGATGGGATTTTTGAGAGAGTAGCAGATTTTTTGGAATTCAGTTTGCATGAAGTTCTAAATATGTATTTATGTAGGTTTATCATGCAAGCAGTTCAAACTCAACATATTGACACCTCAATTAGCTTATTATAAGTGGGCTAAGTGTTTATTAAGGGATTAATCCAACAAATGTTGGATTAATCCATTAACTCTATTTTTTCTTATTTTTTAAATTCATTTTTCAATTTAATTTTATTTTACAAAAATTAAATTTAATCAAAATTGAAATATGAATTTCAATTTCAAAAAATTGAAAAAATATTTTATTTAAATAAATAAATAATTAATTAATAATTTAATATCAAATTATTAAATTAATTAAACAACTAATTTATACATGAATACTATTCATGTTAATTAATATTTAAATCAATATTTAAATATATTAATCTCTCCGATTTCGTTCAATTTCAAGAAAATTAAACGTTTTAATTGTATCAAATACAATTAATCAAAAACCCTAACTGAATTTGAATACTTCAAATTCGAAACCCTAATTTCGAATTTGAACCTTTCAAATCCGCTCAATTCATCAATCCAAGATATGATTTTATGAGCTAGTAAAGGGATCTTATGGACCTATAGATCATGAGCTCCAATGATTTGAGATTAATTGGCTAAACTCTTTAGATCGAATTAATCAATATTTGTTAATTATCGAGATACACAACTTTCGATAGTTGTACTCTCCTCATTGTAGATATATTTTTTTCCACTTTAACCATAATTAGTAAGTCGATCCTTCACAGGTTGTTCGTATTTACAAATAGTTCAAAATTATCATTTTGCCCTTATAAATACATCTTGCTCCTTAAGCTTCTACTGATCCTCTATTGAACAATTGGTTTATAGTCCAAAAAATAAACCATGACCCTCTCGATCATAAAAGGGCGGGACCCATTGTTAAAGACCAGGAATCAATACTTAAGAGAACAACCTATCCGCTAACCCTAAATCGGGTAGGAGTGAATTCCATCTTGTGGGACTATGTCCTCAGCTATCTATCCGGTGTTATCCCTAAAATGGGAGTCTTATTGAGCAGTGTTGTTGGACTACTCTCACCTATATAGATCAAAGGATAATCTTGAATAAACAGGAATTCATAGTTAGCTCATATTAAGATCGAGTTACCCTATATCATTGAATTTGAAATAGTCAGTTTTAATAGTAAATGATCTTATGCAAATATCCTTTGCATAGGATGCCTCCACTCACATGTCTCCACATGAATGATTTTGGGATCACATCATTTGTATCAATATACAAAGTGAGCCGCATCCAATAGTGTCACTAGGACAAGGTATCCAATCTCATCCATATATATATAGACCATTTTGGCTATATACTAATACTTGATCCACTTTTATATCTCCACATAAAGTTAAAGTATTCATATTATAGCCATTGATTTGTTTATTGGATTTTTTTATAACATAATGCAATATCCATAACAATTTATTGAATGGAATACTCAATAATATTTTTATCGATAAATAGAATATGTTTTCAATATTTACGAACTACGAGTTTTAGGGCATTCCCAACAAGCAAATCTGCCCACTGTGACCCATAAAAATCAAAGGATCGCCCTTATAGGCAGAAGTTAACAACTCACTCAAGATTAAGGTCAAGTTATCTATGATCATCCTAGTGAAATGTAAGACTCTTCAAGTAACAGTGTTATAAAGAAAGACTAATAATTTCGTGGTCCAATTTTATACAAACTCTTTATATAGGATATCTCCACTCACATGTCTCCATATAAACGACCAGGATTAGATTATTTTTAACATTTTACAACAATTGTAATAATTACAAAGTAGATCGTATCCATAGTGTCAACAGGATAAGGTACTTAGCCGTATACATATACTACAGATCATTCATATTATTACTTAAACATGATCCACTTATATGTCACCACATACATGATTAAGCTAAATTTAAATAACCTAGGATATTAGTGTATTAGATTTGTTAATACAAACTAAATGTCAAATAAAATAACACTTTATTTTATTAAATAAATAGATTGTGTCAAAATAATTTACAAACTACGAAACTCACAAGATTTAGGACATCAACCCCAACATTAGGCTCCCCTTAAGTACAAGAATATTAGTGAATGATTACTTAGGCCCTCCTTAAGTGTAAGACTCCTTCTCTACTAGAATCTTTCCACCTTCTTGTGAATATCTCTTCACATTATGAACTTAAGCTCCCTCTAAGTTAGAGAATCTCTTCTCAAGAGATGATGTCTTAGGCTCCCCTTCAGACTAAACAATCTTCTCAAGAAGCACACTTTAACACGAATAACGATACGACTTCAAGATCAACAAATATTTAGAATCAAAGTTCAACCACCATAAAAACCAAACTCATCTTGAACAAATCAATGAGATCTAGAGAATCACTAAGATCAACAATGACAAAAACTTTACAATCTCATAGATTGACACACTTATGTTTTTTCGACACAAACACAAGACACTGACTTGAATATTCTTTAAAACGACCAATCATAAAATTGACAAAAACCTCGTATATATTTGGGTAGGATTGATAATATATTCAAGGAAACAATAAATCAACTTTGCAAGGAAAAATATAGCAGACTATGAAATCTGGAAAATCCTATTGATAGATAAGGAAAAAATATTCTGCAAATTTTTTTGTTTATTACGTAACAATGTCATAGGCAATGTCACTTCATGTTGTATGACATATCATAAAGCACAAGAAAACACACCAGCAAATATGTATTACACATCAACATCTAAAGAATCAATCTCAAGGAAGAATTAGCACGACATTGAACATGTTACATAAACATGTTGCTCAAGTTTTGCCTATAATAAACAAGCTAATCATACTCCACTAACAAACACCCTAACTAAAGGACTGTGGGTCCGATACGTAAGCGGGATCATTCAAAATAAAACTTAAAGAACAACAATTATGCATATATCATAGAGATTTACAGCATGCTTATGAAACAAATAGTGAAGGAAATTAGGATTAGTCACACTTATCGTTGAAGCCAAAAACTTCACGAATTCATTCTCGATCCAGTCTCGAACTCTCCAATTGATTACGAACAAGTATAGTAACTCAAAATAGCCACCACCAAGAGGTAATCCTCTGTATTCTCCTTAGAGGTTGAGAATTAGCAAGAGGTGTGGGCTTTGTTATGATTTTGGGAGAGAGAGAGAATTTGAGAAGAAGAATTTTGTGTTCTTACTGGGAGAATTTCAGAGAATAACCCAGAGACCTTTTTGTGTAAGAAGCCAGGAAGAAGAAAAATCAACCTGTAACTTCTCTTCATTTCACACAATTGAATGAGAGAAAATAGGGGAAGGGAGTTATAACGCTCTCCTTAATTAAATTATTTATTAAATTCAAATATTTAATAAATAAATTTTTTTTATATATACATATATATATATATGTGATAATCAACTTATCATATATTATATATTGGATTATATGTTATATCGAATATAACACATAACCTATAGTTTTTATATTATATCAAATATAGTATAATCTATTGTTTGAATTTACTCAATCAATCATGGTTTTTAATATAAATCAAATCTATATTAAATTTAATTATATGATCTAATCCATACAAATATTTGAATCATAATAAAATATTTAAGTCCTCTCAAAATGAACTTTATATTATAATGTATCAAATAAATTATATTAATTATATCACGTATAATTAATTATTAATTATACCATATACAATTAATCCCTCGATTAATTTGAACAATTCAAAATTAATCCAAAATTAATTCTCAATAATCCCTGTTGAGCTACAGAGGGGACCTTATAGACTTGTAGATTGAAGGCCCAATGGTACTTGAATAATTAATTAAACTCCTTTGATTAAATTACTCAACATCCATTAATTGCCAGTCACTTCACTAAACATCGACAGCTGCACTCTTCGTACTATAGATATATTTATGTGTCCATTGGATATAACCAGTCAATAGTGCAATGACAGCTCATAAGTACAATTGGGAAAAGTTTACCATTTTCTCCTTGAGTTACATTTAACTTCTTAAGTACCACGGATCCTTCTAATAAATAATAAGTCATAGTCCAACTATAACCAAACCCCTCTCAGGCCAAGAGAGGGTGTGGTGCCACATTGTTCAAGCCCCTGAATCAGTTCTTAAGGGAGCAATTTATCTACTTATCCCGACGTTAGAGAATGAGTGAATTCCATCTTGTGTAGCTATGTTCTCAGTTCCCCAATCACTAATCCCCAAAATGATAGGCATATTGAGTCGGCGATTTGGCCACTCTCACCCATGCAAATCAAAGGATCGCCTTTATAAGCAGGAGTACACAGCTCACTCAGGATTCAGGTCATGTCACCTATGGTCATCCTGGTGAAATGTATGTCTCTATTATTAATGGTGTTATATAATGAGACTATTTATTTCATGGTATGGTCTTTTACAAACCTTTTTGTATAGAACACACCCACTCACATGTCTCTACATGAATGACCAGATCAGATCATTTGTAGAACTTTACAATTGTAACATCTACAAAGCGGGCCATATTCGTAGTGTCACAAGGACAAGGTACCTAGCCTTATCCATTTACTACAGACCATTTAGGTTATCACTTAAACATGATCCACCTGTATGTCTCTACATACATGCATGTTTAAGCTTTAGAAGATAACCTTGGATGTTAGTTTATTGGTTTGGTGGGTTAATACTACTAAATGTCAAATAAAATACCTTATATTTTATTAAATAAATAAATTATTTGCACTTTACAATTACAAACTACATGGCCCACGAGATTTAGGACATCAACTCTAACACTAACAATCTCCCCCTTTGGCTATTTTTTAAGGCAGAACAAATCATACAACAAAGCACGACAACATAAACCAAACAAGACTAGATCAATTACAATTAACCCAAATTAGATAAGGAACTATAGTGTTAGCATGTTGTACCAAACTCATTCTCCTCCTTTTGTTTGACTTACAAAAAAAAGCCAACGTTAACAATAGATTATTCTCCCCTTTGGTTAAGTAAGGAAGAAACTAACAACTGATTTAAACAATCACGATGCCTTGAATTCTCCATCCCCTCAGCAGAAATATAAATGGAGCCATTATAATATAGTTGACAAATACCCAGAGCCTTTAGCATTTGGCCCTGACATAGATAACTCATCTGCACAATTAACAGAAACCCTCAATAAATCAGTACTGTGCCAAATAAGGACATTCAAGGCTTATGATTGAGAGATACAGACATGCACGACGAATGCTCCAACATAGGGATAAATATGAGGAGCTCCATCTGAGACATCAATATCATCAGAAAGCAAAATACCTATACCTACAAGCAGTAGAATATTGTGGACACTGTTAAACACATGAAACTGTTGAAACGATTTGACATTGACAAATGTAACACCATGATCGATCACAACTAGTTTTCCATTCTTGAGCCAAAGTTTATGAAGCCCACCGGTGAAATCATTAACAAACTCTCTTATAGCAGGATGATGGTCCAACAGAAACATGGATTCTTCATATGAACTCTTCTGAAATCAAGACTGGTAATGTTATCAAAATTCCTTGGTAGATTTACAATGAACTCACAAACCAACAAAGAGTAGTAGGGGTCAACATTTAAGACAATTCTAATAAGGTCAATTTTAAGAATTAATTCAACAATCTCGAGACAATCTTAAGCTTGTTCAGAAAGCTCTTTGTCACTAGAAATTTGCCTCTTTACCACATATTGCCACAAACTAAAACTCTTCTCAGAGAGAATAGAGATATCAATCATAGGCACAACAGGAACAGTAGGAGGATATTTATCCATTCCAATTTTAGAAGATTGATTATGTGAGGGCTATCTTTCTCTGACGAACAGAAGCAATCCTAAGAAATTGAGGTAATATTCTCCTCAACTTTCATCATCTTCTTCTCACTAAAAGCACTCAATATCTATTGGGAAATATCCTAAAACTCGCACTTTGTAAACTTTAAACATATTCTATTTCACAATAAAAATGTTATTGAGATTTGTAAATTGCATTTATAGATTTCTAAATCTAATAAACTAATGAACCCATGGATATAACATGGATACTTAAACTTTATGTAGAGACATAAAAGTAGATCAAGTTTTAATATATAGCCAAATCAGTCTATAAGTATATGAATAGGGTTGGGTATCTTATCCTGAGGACAATATAGATGTGACCCATTTTGTATATTGATACAAACGATGTGATCCTTAAGTCATTCCTGTGGAGACATGCAAGTGGGGGCATCCTATTCAAAAGATGGTTGCATAAGACTGGACCACCAAATAGTCACTTTTCTTTACCGTTTACTGTCAAAATTGACTATTTCAATTTGATGACCTAAGGTAACTGGATTTCAATCTTGAGCTAACTATGAACTCCTGTTTATTCGGGATTATCCTTTAATCTGCATGGGTGTTAGCTCTAAAAAAGAGCTATTAGTTCTAGCTTAATTCGGGCTCATTATCGAATTTTACGTGTTTATTTCCCTATTTTGTAGGTACCGAGCAATCAAGAGGTAGAATTAATCATTTGGTGAAGAGCAGGGTTAATTTGAAGCAACTTGGAGTTGATTTGAACATCCAAACTTCAAAGGAGTTGAAATTACCAAGATTCCATTGAGTTCCACCGAGTATAATCAGCCATCGAGTATCATCGTGTAAAAGGTTGTCGAGTAATTAAGTAAAATGCTATCGAGTAAATTAGCATCGAGTACAAGTCAACGAACGTCGAGTATCGAGTCATCGAGCATCGAGTGGCAAGTTTTTAACAAAATGCTCAGCATTGCAACATTGCCCCAAGCGTCATGACGCTCCAAATTTCAACTTCGCCACCATTGCAACACAACCTGACTCTTCACTCCAACGCTTGTGGTCTTTCCTGTCGAGCGTTGCAATGCTGCAAAGATTTCTATAAATACTCCTCCTCAGCACTAGGTCAGAATATGCTGAACTTTGGAGGCCGAATTGATGGAGGCTAAAGTTAAACTTCATCCTTCTTCCTTTTCCTTAATTTTTTAGTATCTTTAGGTTAGTTTTTCTCTTTATTTTGGGTTGTAATTGATGGATTGAAGGTTTTTTTTTATTTGTCTATGAATTGAGAGGTAATTTCTATCTAATTTCTTTGAGCAAGAGCCTTATGTTTAATTTCTTGAAGGTTTTCTAATTAATTTAACTAAACTCTTGTGAATTCTTTGGATGGATTCATTTTAATACTAATAGAGTTTCGATAAAGTTTTCTGACAAAATAATTTGTTGAAATTCTTGTATGCAGAATGATTCTAGCCTATGCATATATTGATTGATTTAGTTGCACGTATTAGGATCATGTAACGATAAAAATTAGTCTTTATTATGCATGCACTGTGATGATAGATAATGTGCTACAAGCTCATGTCCCTGGCAACGGCGCCATAAACATGACACGATGTTTTTATATCTTATCTTACAGTATGTGAACAAATATGAATATGTATGAATGAACAACAAGCTCATGTTGCCATAAACTTGTAACAGTAAAAAAATGGAATGTTATTATGTGTTATCGCTTATGCACACTACTTCTAAATATGCGTTGTTAATGCTATGCTTGTAGTATGCGATAGAAAAATGCATGACACAAGTTTCCTTGCGTTGAAATCAAGTATAAATCCAACGCAAGTTTCTCAGAATAATCTGAGGTCGAACAGAGGGATTGTTTTCGTTAATGCGTTACTTTTGTGATACATGCGACCAGTTTTACAATAAATAAAAAATGGTTGTTTATACAGGAATTTAAATTGCGATGAAATAAAATTGCATTAATAAAAGAAAGTTGCGTTTATAAAATAAAATCCTAAACTAATATGATACACGATACACAATACACGATACATGATACTGAGGTCGAGATTGACTATGAAGTTATACAAAGGATCGTGGTATGCGATGGCAAGTTTTTATGGATGAATCAGAAATAGAAAGAGTAATTAGTAAAAATATCACAAGTTTGTCAATTTCGTTAAAGATGCAACTAAGGTTCCGCTTTCCCTTGGCGTACACCTCTCGGTGATCGGCCGCGTTCCCATATCTCTATGGTGAAACAAGGATGAACATGATGAACGCAAGGTTGCTTCCATCTCTGGAAGTACTTCTCGCTTTAGTTAATGCACTCTTCCAACCTTCTCTCAATAGGCGGAATAACATCTTCACTTCTGCTCTCACAGGTGAAGATGCCGTCGAGCATGCTTTAGCTAAACTTAATTATTTCCTTAACACAAATTAATTTATAGCACGCCATGTTTAGAACAAGTTTGTGAGGACTATGGAGAATCTGAGCATAAACCCGTCGATTTCCAAGTGATGGAATTAGAGGTTGAAAAATTTCGCCCTGTTCTACCATATGGTATATCGTATATTTTTTAGTTTTGTTCTTCTTGTTCTTAAGAGTCAGTCGAGCCAGTCGAGTTAGAGTCTTTATTTTTTGAAGAGTCAATCCTTGAGTCTTTTGATTTTTCTTTTTCCTTTTTTTCAAACAAAATTAAAAATACCAAATTTGACATGTCTGGTTCTCTTCAAAAGATGAGGAGCATTATAGCCTTACCGAGCTATATCAACTCATCTAAGAAGGGACCAGAGAAATATGAAAATTTCTTTGTGCCTTGACAGGGGACAGGTCATGTCGAGCAATCGACGTTAAAAATTTGCCCTTCCTGGAGGGAGGTAGGTGAAAAATTTACTGCTTTCTTTATTTTTTTTTTTCTAGATTAGCTTTCTTTTTGTTCTTGTTTTGTAAGGATGACCTAGAAGAGAGGAGAGCATCTTTTTAGAAGGCGAGCCTACTACCACTACCATCTCGTGTGCGACATTCAGGGAAGGTTTTTTGTTCCCTTATTTTTTGAGCTATGCTTGAAATACATTGGGGACAACGTATTATTTTAAGTTGGGAGTGGGATACTCGTTGGGTAGTATGTTGTGTGTTTGATTGCCTTCTTGCCATTTTCTCTGTTGTTATCATGATAGTTTATGACACACTCTTCTTGTAATGAAGTTTGCATGATAGAACGTTAGGACAACATGTTCATGATTTTAGCCCAAATTTAAAAAAAATTTCTTGTCTCTCATGCATCTTTAAGTCATTGTTTTGCGAAATTAAAATCTTACATGCTTAGAATTAGGTTATCTAATTTATATTTCTGTTGTCACCCCAAAAGGTCTATCTTTGACTTTAGAGTAACTATACTTGTTTTAGAGTAAAACTAGACAAAGTGGATAAAATAGGGCCTACTGTGAATAAAAAAAAAAAAAAAAAGAGAAAGAAAAAATAAAGAAAAACAAATTAATTGCAATTCTGAAAAAAATAGAAAAAAGCATAAAAAAAGAGGCATTAGTCGATGTTCCTGCAAAAAAAAAAAAAAATAGTGTATGTGTATACATGGATAGAGTGAAAAGAATTACATCTGCCGTGTCTAGTTAGGGCCCGTAAGAAAAGAGTGATAGGTTCTTGACAGTAGGGTGTGAAAGAATTAAGTTGGGGGTGTTTGTTAGCTCTAAAAAAGAGCTATTATTTCTAGCTTAATTCGAGCTCGTTGTCGAATTTTATGTGTTTATTTCCCTATTTTATAGGTACCGAGCAATCAAAAGATAGAATTAATCATTTGGTGAAGAACAAGGTTAATTTGAAGCAATTTGGAGTTGATTTGAACATCTGAGCTTCAAATAAGTTGAAATTACTAAGATGTCATCGAGTTCCACCGAGTATAATCAGCCATCGAGTATCATCAAGTATCATCATGAAAAGGCTGTCGAGTAATAAAGTGAAATGCTATTGAGTAAACGAGCGTCGAGTATCAAGTCATTGAGCATCGAGTAGTGAGTTTTTGATAGAATGCTCAACATTGCAACGCTGCCCTAAGTGTCATGACGCTCCGAATGTTTAACCTCGCACCGTTGCAATGCAGCCTGATGCTTCACTCCAATGCTCATGACATTTCTTGCGAAGATTTCTATAAATACTCCTCCTCGACCCTAGGTCAGAATATGCTGAACTTTGGAGGTCGAAGTTAAACTTCATCCTTTTTCTTTTTCCTTCAATTTTTAGCATCTTTAGGTTAGTTTTTCTCTTTATTTTGGTTTGTAATCGATGGATTGGAGGTTTGTTCTTGATTTGTCTATGAATTGAGAGGTAATTTTTATCTAATTTCTTTGAGCAAGAGCCTTATGTTTAATTTCTTGAAGGTTTCTAATTAATTTAACTGAAGTCTTGTGAATTCTTTGGATAGATTCGTTTTGATATTAATAGATTTTCGATGAATTTTTCTGACAAATTAGTTTGTTGAAATTCTTGTATGCAAAATCATTCTTGCCTATGCATATATTGATTGATTTAGTTGCACGTATTAGGATCACATGTGTCAAGTCTAGATTTTTTCTGACCAAATGCATGTATGCCTTAATATAATATTTTCCAAATAAATCATGTTATAAGATATGACTTTCCTACTTGTAGTATGTCTCAACAATTGAACCCTTTTGCAATGCAATTCAATTTTAACTTATATGCCGCTAAGAAGGAAGAGTTGTAAATTGAATTAGTGCTAATCTGGTTTAATATTGAATTTGGCTAACTAGGCTATTAGATTCTCTAATAGGTTGAGGGGATGACAGATTCAGTGTTATTAATTGATACCAAATGAAAGAAATTGCATAGGAAACTCTCTCTTGATCAAGAAATTAGATAGACTCTTATTATAGATTATATTTACTCTTTTATTTCAATTTCAAGCATATATCTCTTCCACACCAAGACCCCCCATTTATCGCTCTAGTTAGAAAATTAACTTAAAGAAACCAATTGCACTTCACTGCGGATCGACTTGAACTTACCACTGTTGCTACGTTTTAGTAGAGATAGGAGTAGTTCAGTATTTATAATTTTTCTTTTGGTCAAGTCTGAAGCTTATTAACGACGTAAGTTTCAGGCCTGTCAATGGGTGAGAGTGGCTCAACATCGCCGCTCAATAAGTCTCCCATTTTAGAGGTAAGATCGAATAGATAACTGGGGACATAATCCTGCAAGACGAAATTCACTTTTACCCATCTTAGGGTTAACAAATAGGTTGTTCCCTGAAGTACTTTCTCCTGGTCTAGAACAAAGGGCCTCCCCTTCTCTATGGCTGAGAGAGACTCAATTTATTGGTAGGACCAAAAACCAATTGTTCATTAGA
This sequence comes from Benincasa hispida, assembly GCF_027475165.1. NCBI lineage: Eukaryota > Viridiplantae > Streptophyta > Magnoliopsida > Cucurbitales > Cucurbitaceae > Benincasa > Benincasa hispida. The sequence goes on along the minus strand of NC_143484.1, from coordinate 47,183,815 downwards.
GGATCAGTGAAGACTTAAGGAGCAAAATGTTTTACAAGGGTAAAATGGTAGTTTTGACCTACCTATAAATACGAACAACCTGTGAAGAATCGACTTACTGATTATGGTTAAATCAAGTGGACAAAAATATATCTACAGTGAGGAGAATATGGCTACCGAGCTATAGTGGAGTGTTTTGGTAGTTAACGAATATTAATTAATTGTCACACCCCGTCCCAAACTACCCTCTGAGCCTAGGAAAGGACATGACTGCAGTAGTTATCAACCCTTTTGTTGACACTTACTGCCTAATAACTCTTGCGAAAATAACTCTGATACCAATGAACAAATTCAACAACCAACTGATTAAGTCAAGAAGACAAACAACAACTGATTAAGTAGGCCCATTTTATTACAATAATGAACTGTTTATACAACTCCAAGACTTAACTACAAGGTTTACAAGAAAAACTATAAAACCCTCCGGAAGTGTAACTGTGGCTTTTGGCAGACCTTCACCTTAGCAGCACCCTGGAACTTCTCACCTTTCACTACCTGGGAAGAAAAACATGAAATAACATAATGAGCTTCACAAAGCTCAGTGAGTGATAAGCAACTTCTAGAGTCTATTTCAACTCATAAATAACAAGCGTATCATAAATACACGAGGTTAGTACTCAAACCTCTTCTTTGAATGAGTCTGTTCTCAACTCTATCTACAGGCATGGTAGATAGCTAAACTGATAACTATTTAGAATGAGTATACTGTTTGCCTACACACACAGTAGATAGTAACTATTACTAATACAACACTTACTCTTTTGCGTTCCCTCTATTCCCTATGTCTTCTATGTGCACATAGCTCCCAGCTCATGGGCTCAGAAGCTAGGCCCGTCGGCCCTCTGACCATCCCATACGAGGATCCTCCCACAGGCTCAGGAACTAGACCTCTCGGTCCCCTGACCATCCCGTGAGGTTTTTCTTTCGGGCTCAGGAATTGGGTCTAATGACCCCCTGACCATCCCGGTCACATAATCTCATTCTCATGCTAGATACTCATTCATAACATAAGAATATACAATTTACTATAAAAGATATGCTTTAAGACTTAAAGGAAAGTACCACTCACCTTGGTCGTTTAGGAACTTTTCTCTCTAGAAGTTCCTTGTTCACCTCGGGCTTCCTTTTGAACCCTAAGATTCAGATTCAAATGAACGCTCAGATTACTCATAGTTCTAGGCTTTATCTCGAGTTACGTTCTTCTACAAATATGCTCTAAAATTTTTCAAGAATCTTACTTCAAAATATTAGCTCATAAATCCTCGTGTTTTGGCCCGAAACATAAAAAACATCAAGACTGGCTCAGCTTACCCGACAGCTCGACCCCTCTGTATTTTCCTCACTTTACAGCCCGATTCCTTGGAGCTTCTTCTTCGGAAGCCCCACCATGAAAACTAGACTCTCCTAGCTTTCAAGTGGCTTTGAAATCACTCTAAACGCATGATTATTCTGCGAGAACTCCTCGTCCCAAGTTGATGCTACTTCCTGTCCTTTCTGTCCGACAACATCTCCCCTCTTGGAACCTCTTGACCAACGCATGGTCTTGCTACCAACGCATAGTCTCCTCCCAATACACTCTTCTTTATGTCCTTTGAAGATAATTTGAGTTCTCATTTGAAGTTCTTTGTCCTATTTAGAGACGTCCAAGATTGCTCTAAGGCTAACACCTCCTACTTGGCCGCATGTCCAAGTGTCTCTTCCTTACACTATTGTCACAATCTTGCATCAGCGCAACCTAAGGTGTCTTGCTCCCCTTTTACCAACGCATAGCTCTCAACTTTGCATGTCTTCTGATATATCCACTTCATTTTCTTAAGGCTTAAGATTTCTTCCCAACAAGCCATGTCCGGATGACGTCCTTGAATGCGTCCATCCTTCATATGCGTTCATCAAGCTTCATATGTGTTCAACTAGGATAATGACCAACACCCTTTCAACGCATACTACTAACTTTGTCCTATGCGCCCACATGCCCTTGGATGTCCAATGCATAGCACATCACCAATGCATAGTAACCTTTGGGTCGACTTGGTTCTCAACTTAACAACTCAAGGCATAGCTTACCATCACCTTGGTTCTTGCTAACGAATCTCTTATGACCAACGCAAGCCATCTCACTAACCATGTTACCGCAAGCCTTAACAACGCAAGGGCAAATCACTATGCGTCCACCTTAGCTCGTTACATCGCATAGCTTATACCTTAGCAAGGCCGCCGCATCCATTGTTGCATGCCATTGCATCCATCATGCAACATCACCGAATGCCACTACCGCATCCATCGTATCCATCGAATCCATCGCATACTACCAACGCATTCCTTCGGTCGCATACGTGCACACCATCGGCCGCATACCGTAGGCCACATCACCGCATGCCTTTGGCCGCACACTTTCACGTAGCAAGGCTGCCATAGACCACCAACGCATAGCACTGTCGCATGACATCAACGCATAGCACCGCCGCATGTCATCAACACATAGCTTTCCGCATAGCATTGACGCATAGCCCCATCATCACATGCCATCCATCGTCGCATGCTGCCAACGCATCCCTTCGGCCGCAAACCATTGACCGCATACTCCATCACCGCATGCCATCCATTGCCGCATGCTACCAACCCATCCTTCGGCCGCAACCCATCGGACGCATACCTTCGCCGCATGTCCTCGACCACATCGTAGTACCACCGCAACCATCTCATCCATCGTGTCCAACGTCCAGCGCCCTTGGATGCGCAACTTGAGGCTACCGCATACCCAATCAATGCGTGCATGTGTCTCCAGTGCCTTGCGCCCATGTCCGCACAATCCAAGGCTGCCGCATGCATTTTCTAACCTCTTCAAGACATTTGCTGCTACATGCACTACTAACCTCCCAATAACCTCTCAAAGTCTAATGGCCAATGCATGACACAACACTTAGTCATTTTTCTCCTTGGCTTCCAACGCATGACAACTCTTGGCAATGCCTTTTGCCAATACTTCAGCCAATCATGCGTCCAACCTTACAAACGCATGGTTGCCTTCTCAACTTATGCGTTAATGTCTCCTAACCCTTCATGCATAGGTTCTTTTTGACCTTACACTTAGCTAAATTTCATCAATTAAAGCTTAACTCAAAACTACTCAAGGAAAATCTATTCAACACTTAGAAATTTCCTTCACTTCAACATTTAACTTCCACCTTCTTAAGTAGGAAAAATAGAAATCCGGGTTTCACATTAATTCGGTTTAAAGAGTTTAGCCATTAATCTCAAATAGTTGGAGCTCATGATCTGTAGATCTATTAGGTCAGTCTTCTAGCTCGTAAAAAGACTAAACCTTAGAATAACGTATTGAGAGAATTTGAAGTGTTCAAATTCGGTTTAGGATTTGGATTATTATATTCGATATAATTAAATATTTAATTATCGAATTAAACATATCGGAGAGTTAAAAAATATTTAAATATGATTTAAATATTGAACACATGAATAAAGATTCATGTTTTGGATTGGTTTTCTAAAATAATTTAATATGTGATATCAAATTATTTTTAAATTAATTAAATTATTTAAAATTAATAATTTGTTTTAATTTTATTAAAAATTTGAATTTAAAAGTTCAAATTCAAATTTAATTATTTTTCTATTTAATTTAATTTATATGATAAATTAAGATTAATTGGAAATGAAGGGGAAAATGGGTTTTTTCCCATATTTCCCACTCAATCCAATTTTATAATGGTTGATTAAGTGTCATGTAATCATGCAATTCAATTTCATGTAAATCTTCTATAAAAATATGAGATTATTCAACTGGTTTGGGGTTGGAAATTTTGGATTTTTCATGCAAAACCATACCCTCATTTTAGTTTGACACCAAAACCCTCTTCTTTTCTTCTTCAAATTCTTCTCAATTTCAAACCCACAATCCAATCAAAGACCTGAGAATAGTAGAGAAGGCTCTTATGGTGGTCTACTTCAAAGACTGAAGAAGAAATTGAAGGAAATTTGGAGCAATCAAGTGAAATCATTAAAAGATTGTATTCTTGAAACCCTATTTTTGATATTTTCATGAATATGCATGCTAATCCACTAAAATTGATGTAGTTAAAATGCTTAGGATCCTGATAGCTTCCGTATGTTGAATTTAAACTCCATCAATTGGTATCAGAGCATATTTTAAGCACTCAATTCACGTTAATTTTAACTTGGCATGAGTTGCATGAAATGTGTACTAAAATGGACATATTATGGTTTTGGCATTAGATTTATCTTCAATTATGATGTAATTGTTATAATTGACTCTTTATTTATGGGTCTTAATGTGTGATTAAGAGTCTATAAATTTTTTAGAATCAATAGAGTTACAGTTGCATTTAGGTTGTAATTGAAGAAGATTCAAAACATCCTCAGTAGTAGAAACATGCAGGTGAAACTTCTATCTCACAACATTGCAACACTGCCCTTGGAGTGTTGCAACGCTGATAGAACTTTAAGAGAGATATATTTTCTGCGTTAATTCCCTCAAAATTGTGTTATTTGTTTCCTTTTAATGTTCATTTTATAGGTAAAACAGTCCCGAGAGCAATTAAGAGTCATTTAAAAAAAAAGGCTAAAAAAGATCAAGAATAACCAAGAAGTCAACAAAATTGAAGAGAATAGAAGTAATTACCAAAATGCCATCAGACACAGCTCCACAACCCTCCCATAAGCGTTGAGCAACGCTTGAAGACAGAAAGCATCCATCTGCTGCAAAACAAGGTAGCGTTGCAATGCTCCCAACAATGTTGCAATGCTCTAGAGATTGACGAAATTTTCCACACGCTCCTTGCTCAACGGAGCGTCGACCCAACGCAAGACCCTCACCCAACGTGTGTTGGCTTTTTTACGAGTTAGCATTACAACGCTAGCCTTAGTGTCGTGATGCTACACCTATGACTATAAAACATTTTCTTTCATTCTAGGCAGAAAAGGAGGCAAATTCTTCATGGAGTCCAGAATTTCTCTCTTCATCAGTTCAACTCCTTGATAACTTTGTCTCTAATTAGTTAGATTTTCATTTTCTTTCTTTGATTGTAAACATTGTAATGGATTTCTTCATAGATTTGTCAATGGATTTGTGTAGTAATTTCATCAATCTTGTTTTTAGTTTCAAGAATTCTTGCAATCTTTTTGAGTTTTCTGCTTTTCTTTATAACTTGCATATGAAATTATGGATTCTTGAATCGGTTTTAAGTTCTAAAAGCATATTTAGGGAATTTTTGTCTTTTAAGCATGTTAAACCAAGATTCTTAATTTTGCTACAATCTTGATTGGATATGTTGCTAGGATATATTCATGTATAAGAATGTCTAGCTAAGATCTATCAAGTGACCGTGGTTATTTTTGATTTGATTTTTGTATTTGATGGCTATTCCTAGAATACATAAATTGCTAGATTCAAGGACAAATTCAGTTAATTGAATATGGTTATCTTGACAATTAATCGACACAATTGAATTCTCGAACTTAATGCATATGTTTTCTATTCTATATGGACATTATCAAACACAATAGGACTAGAGGCATATAGGTTGATTAGAGTTAGGTCTTTCCATCTTTAACCAATATTTAGAACTTTTTGATTAGATTTTGCTAGCTATCCGTCTTTGTAGAGTTAGCCTAATCGAGTCAAGTGAGTAGTTGTGTGCATAATTGGTTTACATGATTAATTCGTAGAAATCGATGATCGAGATTGCATTGAATGTTTAACTTGAACTAGAAATAAGATTGAACAACACTTGTTTCCAATTATCTTTTATCCTTTGAGTTTCAAGCATATTTCTTGCTTTATCAAAACCCCGTTTTTATTGCTTTCATAATTGAACTTAACTTAAGAAAAGATTAAACAAACCTTCCCTGTGGATCGACCTCGTGCTTGTTGCTTTTGCTATTTGTTAGTATAAGATGTAGGTTTTGGTGATTTATAAATATTTTTGTTTTGGTTAGAGCCAAATTAATGACATTAATTTGAGCAAGAAAAAACATTGTTCTTCAGCTAGCCTAGAAAAGAAGCAAAATCCCTGTGACATTGCAACATCATGGATGAAGCATTGCAACAATGTTTAATCCCCAGCCCAGAACATGAGCGAACGACCAGAACGATGGTTCAACTGAATCGATTTGGTCGGTTCAGATCGTAGAGGTTTGGCTCAACCCAAATTTCTTCCTTGGAGGTTCGATTCGGGTGATTTGGAGTCGATTTGGGTTGGTTCGGGCAGTTCAATACCTGTATTAAGTTTTTTTTCGTAATAATTTTAGGTTTTTGCTTGCTTAGGATGCCTAAACCAATCCATTTCAGTGTATGTTTAATTATTTATGCATTTTGAATGGATGTTTAATTAGTAAATCTTGTATGTGCATAAAGTATACCATGTAGATTTAAAATCCCATCATAGGAAGCATGTAAGATGCATTGAAAGTATATGATAATATGTTATAATATATAGTATGCATGATTTAGGATTTCATGTATTTAATATAAGTTGTTATATTAAATTGTGGAATGCTTGATGTATGTTGTAGCATGTCTATAGTTTTATAGTGTTATAAAATGAATTAGACATTTAAAATCTATAACAAAGATAGGATGCATGTTCACTCAGGGTTAACAAATAACAACTTATTTTAATAGTTAAAATAGGTTGCTACCTTGTAAAACTTTGGTTACAAACTCAACGGGACTATCATCCTGTCTAAGGCTAGAGGTATTTAAGTTGATGGTTTACGGAACACCTACTACCTGGGGATTATACCCTAATTATTGAGCGTTGTTAACCCGGTTTTATGAGCATGCGTGACCATTGTGAGGTAATAAAATGGTTTTATCACTTAAAATATGTAGGTTAAATCCAAATATAATTGTTATACTTGGATAATCGCCTAGACTTAGGATGATTTTAACCAGAATATACTTAAGTAAAGAATATTCCCAAACAAATAGAACACTTCATTGGGAGATTAATAATATATATGATATATTGTTTTAGCTTTCACGTCCCTAAGAGTTCACAGCGTGAGATCCATGTTCGGCTTCGTGTCGCTTTTAGCGCGACTACTCCATTCGAAAAGTGTTTGCATGGATCAATAACAAGGTGAATAGGGGAAGTAGTTCATAGTAAGTTGGTGAAGGAAATGTGTCAACATATCCTATAGTCTTTTCCATTGGTTTGAACTTCGAAATTCTTATGTTGCGGCTGTTGTCGTTTTTAGGCGACATTAACCAGTCGTTTTTCAGCAACTATCACCTCAGAGGGTTGTAAAATAGGATTCAGAACAACTCAAACTTCAGTATTGAATAGGGTTTCTTAGATCCGTCTTCAGCATTGTCTTCCAATTCGGAGGCTTGTTGATACCGTTCTATGAAATCTAAAAATAGAGGGTTACACTTACAAGAGTTACTAAGTGTTAATAAATTCTTGACCGAAAACGGTAACTAGATAACTAATGGAATAAAGAGTTATCTAGAATTATTATTTAGTCAAGAATGTCTTGTTTCAGTAAAGGAATATTTGACTACCCCTTGGAAGCATCTATTTTGATTCACTAAAGTATCGTTGCAAATAAATAATGAAATATGGGCACATTATTACTTTTGCTAAAATAAATTTGGATTTAGATGTAGTTTTCTTGTAGAATTTGTTTATGTTTCAGCATGTCGAATTCACTTATCCAACTTTTAGCTTCTGATAAATTTAATGGCGGGTTACTCAAATTGGAAATCAAACGTCAATACAATACTAGTTGTGGATGATCTGACGTTTGTCTTACCACAGAAATGTCCTCCAATTCCCAGCTCAATTGCAAACTGAAATGTTCGGGATGCATATGACAGATAGCTTAGGAAAAATGAAAAAGCCTGAGCCTATATCTTAGCTAGCATATTTGATGTGTTAACTAAGAAGCATGAGGGCATGGTCACTGCTAAAGAGATCATTGAGTCGTTACAGGTGATGTTTGGACAACCATCCTCATTCGTACAACATGATGCTATCAAATACGTTTATAATTCCCGAATAAAGGAGGGGACCTCTGTTAAAGAACATGTCCTGGTCATGATGGTCCACTTCAATGTCGTGAAGCAAATGGTGTTGTCATAGACGAAAAGAGCCAAGTCAGCTTCATCATGGAATCTCTTCCAAAGAGTTTCCTGCCATTCCGTACAAATTTTGTGATGAATAAGATAGAATATAATTTGACTACTCACTTGAATGAGCTTCAAACTTACCAATCCTTGATGAAACATAAGTATCAGGAAGGGAATCAAATATTGTAACCTAAAGAAAATTCCAGAAGGGATCGTCATTTGGGAGAAACCTTCTAAAAAGAAGTCATGACCTTTTAAGGATAAGAGTATCGAAATGAAGAATAAGGAAAAAGGGAAAAAGAAAACTCATGTAAAGAAAAGTAAGATGAAGGTTGCAAAAGGACAATGTTTCCATTGCAATGAGGATGGGCATTGGAAAAGGAATTACCCTAAATATCTTATTGAAAAGAAGGCTAAAAAGGAAAATCAAGGTGAATTTGATTTACTTTTAATTGAAACATGTTTAGTGGAAATTTCTCATTTGACCTGAATACTAGATTCAGGCGCCGCTAACCATATTTGCACTTTCATTCAGGAAACTAGTTCCTGAAGATAGCTGATAGAAAACGAGATGACTTTCAAGGTGGAAACAGGTGAAGACATTTCGGCTCGTGCAGTGGGAGATTTAAAGTTATTTTTTTGGGATACTTACATTTTGTTGGAAAATGTATATTATGTGCCAAACATGAAAAGGAATTTGATTTCAATCTCTTGTTTATTAGAACATATGTATAAGGTTACTTTGATGTCAATGAAATATTCATTAGTTCAAGAGGTGTTCAAATATGTTATGCTAAACTTGAAAATAACTTATGTGTTAAAACCAATTGAGGCAAAAGTTATCTTAAATATAGAGATGTTTAAAGCAGCTGAAACTCAAAATAAGAAACAGAAAATTTCTCCTTACGCCTATCTTTGGCATTTAAGACTTGAACACATAAATCTAAATAGAATTGAGAGGTTAGTAAAGAATGAACTTCTAAATTAGTTAAAAGACCATTTTCTACCTCCATGTGAATCATGTCTTGAGGAAAAAAATGGCTAAGAGATCTTTTACAGGAAAAGGTCTAAGAGCCAAAGAACCTCTAGAGCTTGTACATTCAGATCTCTGTGGTCCAATGAATGTTAAAGCTCGGGGAAGATCTAAATATTTCATCAGCTTTATTGATGATTATTCAAGATATGGTTATATTTACTTGATGCATCATAAGTCCGAAACTTTTGAAAAGTTCAAAGAGTACAAGGCTGAGGTTGAGAACTTATTGAAAAAGATTAAAACACTTTGATCAGATCGAGGTGGTGAGTATATGGATTTAAAATCCCAAAACTATTTGATAGAACATGGAATTCAATCTCAACTTATAGCACCTGGTACACCACAACAAAATGGTGTAGCAGAAAGGAGAAATAGAACTCTATTAGACATGGTTCGTTCGATGATGAGTTACGCCCAATTACCTCAGTTTTTTTTGGGATATGCAGTATAGATTGCAATATATATTTTGAACATGTTTCCCTCAGAAAGTGTTTCAGAAACGCCATACGAGTTATGAAGAGGGCGTAAAGGAAGTTTACGTCACTTTAGAATTTGGGGATGCCCAATGATGCATTGTAAATGAGATGAAATAATGGTATGAAATTACGGTGGTGAATTATGCATTGCACATGCAAGTTTTCCTAGTAAAACCCAAGCATAAATCTTACTAGGTTTCCTGGTAAGTCCAGGGTCGAACACAGAGACTATTGAGACACTATGCAATAACAAATTTTGATTTCTTTGCGGTGGCAAAAAAAAAAAAAAACTTTGGTTGGTGTGATGTTTAAGTATAAATTCTATGAGACGGAATTGAGTAAAGAGTTGATGATAGTGAAAGTTACAATGAGTATGCGGGGAACGGGTTGAGAAGGGATTTAGCTAACACTTCCTAAGATTGCGTTCAAGCTATGCGATCATGCTATACACAAACAACAACATGTCATCTCTCAATGTACATCCCATAGTTCCTATTTCTAGGATGCATGTGATGTATACGATAATGTCGATATGACTTATGTCTAAGCCTCTATTCATGTCTATGCGATGATGAATGATACACACATACACAAGGTGACCGCATACTATCATATCCTATTTCTAGAGTGCATGCGATGCATAATAGCAAACAGAACTTATCTCTATGTTTCTATCTCTTGCTTATGCAGTTCTAATTTGACTCTCTCAAGCCTAGATTCTAACCTGACTCTCTCAAGTCTAGGTTCTTTCTTTAGACTACTCTATCAAGTATCTCTAAAGGGTGAAGGATGCATACATAAGACAAGATGATTGAATAAAGTGAAGATCTTAGGTAATGCTAGCTAAGTACTTCTCAACCCATTCAAAAATTTAGCTACTCATGCGAAATGTGAAGAGATTGAATAGACGTTGAGATGAGAATTCCATTCTATAAATAAAGTCCAAATACAAAACAATAATGGAAAGTAGGGATAAGAAGCCCAGTAGCAATGTCTTGCTTCTCGAGGCTTTTACACTATTTTTTTTTACTCTACTCTGTCCAGAAGAATATCCTTGCCTTCGCAAGTGTCGGCCATCTCTCCGTTTGCAGCGCCTCCCAGCAGTCTTTCGAGCTATCCAGGAGTGATCTCTTGGTGTCTTCTTCTCTTTGCTCGCCTCCGCCTTCTAAGTATATGAATTATAGACGAACGACTATCTATTTGTATATGATCTATCTTCTGTATATGGCAAATTGTGTAGAATTTTGAACCTCTTTAACTGTAGTGGCCTTTGGTATTTCTAGAGCTTCAAGGTGAAGAGCTTTTCTCTCTAATGATTGCAATGATGGGAGGTCATTAAATCTTCTGTATGATGCGCCGATTAATGATCACCAAAAAGTTAAATATACTTGCTACAGTGTGTCGTTAACGACTTGTTAACTAAATTCGGATTCGACCGTCATCAGCTTTCCGTCACATCATGATTTACTATGCTTTCACATTGATGCGTTCGTCTTTATGCGGCCATCTTCCTGAGCAACTTCTCGCGAGCGCATACGATCGCATGACTTTGCAATCACAATCCTTTAATGCGTGTGGACGCCGAATTCCTTGGATCGCAATTTTACTTGCGCCAATGCATTTTTCCTGCACAAAATAAGTAAATTAGTTGTTTTTATGCGATGGGCGCATGTGATCGTAATATTCTCAGTTTAATACTTTTGGACACGATTTTGCATATTTTTATCATCGCATTTCTACATTGTTTTATATCTTTGCGCTGTAATAACGTACATTTCTGCCCATTATCACACCCCCAATTTAAAACAATGCTTGTCCTCAAGCATAAACTAAATAATTTCTTTAGAGAGCCTGCCACCTTCTCCTTACCTAGATTTCTCAAGGTGCCTTATTCAAATCTTATGAACCAAAAATCTTCTTCATTTCTAACCTGGTCTCTTCTTAAAATATTTCTAAAACTTAGGGACCGCAAGTTTAACCTTAAAAAAGACTTTACTTGTTTCCAGGACATCGCAAGATTTTTTTCAAAACTTTTTTCAAACGGGGTGTTTCCAAATGATTTTTTATCCTTGCACAGTTTAGATATTCTTTTTGTGACCTTGCGCTGATCCAAGTGCCTGGCCTTCGTTTTGGCTTGCCCCCACGGGTGTCATGCGAGCATCCAACTACGAGCAAGGTGCTCTTTCTCAGTTTAAACTCATGCCCCTTTGGCAGCGGAGTTGCGATCACTTGACTTATGCGTTGATCATGATTCCTACCTTCGTTTTGGCTTGCCCCCACAGGTGTCATGCGGATATCCAACTATGAGTAGGATTCGATCTCAACGTTATGATTTTTTTTAGATGAGTGGTGCTATAAAAAGGATATAAAAGTTAGAGTGAATTCATGAAATAAAGATATAAAAAGGATACTTCAAAAGAAGTTGCATCCCTGATGAGTTTGTATCGCATACTATCGCAGGGACTGCTCATTTCTTCTTCAGTCAGGAATTCCTCAGGTCCACGAAGGTTTTCTCGTGATACAAGTCTCCTCCGTGATATATCTTGACTCTTTGCCCGTTGACTTTGAATGTATTGGTCCCGTCCTCATTGGTTAACTCAACCGCTCCATGCGGGAATACCTCTTTGATTATAAATGGACCGGACCATCGTGACTTTAATTTTTCGAGAAAAAGTCGCAGCCGAAATTGTATAACAAGACCTTCTGTCCAACTTGGAGATTCTTCTCGCATAGCCATTTGTCATGCCAACGTTTTGCGAGCTCCTTGTAGATCTTGGCATTTTCATATGCTTGAGTTCTCCATTCATCTAGCTTGATCAACTGAAGTTTCCTTGCCTCCCCTGCGGTCTTCAAATCAAGATTGAGCTTTTTCATTGCTCACATTGCTTTGTTCTCCAATTCAAGCAGTAAGTGGCATGCCTTTCCAAACACCAGCGCATATAGGGACATGCTTGTAGGAGTTTTATAGGCAGTCCTGTATGTCCATAAGGCATTGTCCAGCTTCATGGCCCAATCTTTTTGTGAAGGCTTCACCACCTTCTCTAGGATCAGCTTGATTTCCCTATTGGACACCTCAACTTAGCCATTTGTCTGCGGATGGTATGCGGTGGCAACCTTATGGTGGATATTGTACTTGAGTAGCAATTTGTTGATGACGCTATTAACAAAGTGGGAGCCTTCATCACTTATTATGGCAAGTGGGGTGCCAAAACGAGTGAAGATATTTTTCCTTAAGAATTTGGAGACTACCGCCGCATCGCTTGCGACACACGATACCGCTTCAACCCATTTGGAAACATAATCGGCGACCAACAAAATGTATTTGTGTAAAACCCGGATTTCCATTTTTCCTACTTAAGAAGGTGGAAGTTAAATTCTATATTGAAGTGAAGGAAATTTCTAAGTGTTGAATAGATTTTCCTTGAGCAGTTTTGAGTTAAGCTTTAATTGATGAAATTTGGCTAAGGGTAAGGTAAAAAAGGACCCATGCATGAAGGGTTAGGAGACATTAACGCATAAGTTGAGAAGGCAACCATGCGTTTGAAAGGTTGGACGCATGATTGACTGAAGTATTGGCAAAAGGCATTGCAAAGAGTTGTCATTCGTTGGAAGCCAAGAAGAAAAATGACTAAGTGTTGTGCCATGCATTGGCCATTAGACTTTGAGAGGTTATTTGGGAGGTTAGTAGTGCATACAGCAGCAAATGTCTTGAAGAGATTAGAAAATGCATGTGGCAACCTTGGATTGTGCGGACATGGGTGCAAGGCGCTGGAGACATGCGCACGCTTTGATCGGGTATGTGGTAGCCTCAAGTTGCGCATCCAAGGCGTTGGACGTTGGACACGATGGATGAGATGGTTGTGGTTGTATTACGATGTGGCCGAGGACATGTGGCGAAGGTCTGCATCCAATGGGTTGCGGCCGAAGATGCGTTGGTAGCATGCGGCGATGGATGGAATGCGATGATAGAGTATGCGGCTTATGGTTTGCAGCCGAAGGGATGTGTTGGCAGCATGCGGCGATGGATGGCATGCCTCGATGGAGCTATGCATCGATGCTATGCGTTGATGACATCCGACGGTGCTACGCGTTGATGTCATGCGACAGTGCTATGCGTTGGTGGTCTGCAGTGGCCTTGCTATGAGAGAGTGTGCCACTGAGGGCATGTGGTGATGCGGCCGATGGTGTGCGCATATGCGGCCGAAGGAAATGCGATGGCATGCAGCGTTGGATGCGATGGATACGATGAATGCAGCAGTGGCATGCGGTGATGCTACACAATGGATGCGATGGCATGCTGCGATGGGTGCGGCAACCTTACTAAGGTATAAGCTATGCGATGTAATGAGCTAAGGTGGACACATAGTGATTTTCCTTTGCGTTGTTAAGGCTTGCGGTAACAAGGTTAATGAGGTGGGTTGCATTGGTCTTAAAAGATGCATTAGCAAGAACCTAGGTGATGGTGAGCTATGCCTTGAGGTGTTGAGTTGAGAACCAAGTCGACCCAAAGGTTGCTATGCGTTGGTGATGTGCTATGCGTTGGACATCCGAGGGCATGTGGGCGCATAGGACAAGGCTAATAGTATGCATTGAAAGGGTGTTGGTCATTATCCTAGTTGAACGCATATGAAGTTGGATGAACGCATATGAAGGATCAACTCATATGAAGGATGGACACATTCAAGGATGCCATCCAGACATGTGGCTTGTTGGGAAGAAATATTAAGCCTTAAGCAAATGAAGTGGATGCATGAGAGGACATGCAAAGTTGAGGGCTATGTGTTGGTAAAAGTGGAGCAAGACACCTTGGGTTGCGCTAACGCAAGATTGCGGTAATAGTGTAAGGAAGAGACACTTGGACATGCGGCCAAGTAGGAGGTGTCGGCCTTAGAGCAATCTTGGATGCCTATAAATAGGGCCAAGGACTTCAGATGAGAACTCAAATTCTCTTCAAAGGACATAAAGAAGAGTGTATTGGGAGGATACTAGGCGTTGGTAGCAAGACCATGCATTGGTCAAGAGGTTCCAAGAGGGGAGATGTTGTTGGACAGAAAGGACAAAAAGTAGCATCGAATTGGGAGGAAGTGTTCTCCCAGAATACTCGTGTGTTTGGAGTGATTTCAAAGACACTTGAAATATAGAAGAGTCTAGTTTTTATGGTGGTGTTGCCGGAGAAGAAGCTCCAAGGAATCGGGCTGGAAAGTGAGAAAAAGATAGAGGGGTCGAGCTGTCGGGTAATCTAGGCCAGTCTTGATGTTTTGATGTTTCTGGCCAAAAAACGAAGATTTATGAGCTAATATTTTGAGGTATTCTTTCTGAGACATTTTAGAGCATATTTTTAGAAGGAAGTAACTCGAGATAAAGCCTAGAACTATGAGTAATCTGAGGTTTAAATTGAATCTGGATCTTAGGGTTCAAAAGGAAGCCCGAGGTGAACAAGGAAATTCTAGATAGAAAAGTTCCTAAACGACCAAGGTGAGTGGTACTTTCCTTTAAGTCTTAAAGCATATTTTTTTATAGTAAATTGTATATTCTTATGTTATGATTGAGTATCTAGCGTGAGAATGAGATTATGTGACCGGGATTGTTAAGGGGTCATTAGACCCAGTTCCTGAGCCCGAAAGCAAAACCTCACGGGATGGTCAGGGGATCGAGAGGTCTAGTTCCTGAGCCTGTGGGAGGATCCTCGTATGGGATGGTCAGAGAGCCAATGGGTCTAGCTTCTGGGCCCATGAGCGGGGAGCTATGTGCACATAGGAGACATAGGGAGCAGAGGGAATGCAAAAGAGTAAGCGTTGTATTAGTAACAGTCACTATCTACTGTGTGTGTAGGCAGACAACATACTCATTCTAAATAGTTATTAGTTTAGCTATCTACCATGCATGTAGTTAGAGTTGAGAATAGACTCATTCAAAGTGGAGCTTTGAGAACTAACCTCGTGTATTTATGATATACTTGTTATTTATGAGTTGAAATAGACTCTAGAAGTTGCTTACCACTCACTGAACTATGTGAAGCTCATTCTATTGTTTCATGTTTTTCTTCCTAGGTAGTGAAAGGTGAGGAGTTCCAGGGTGCTGCTAAGGTCAAGGTTTTCCACAAGCCATAGTTACACTTCCGGAGGGTTTTACAGTTGTTCTTGTGAAATTTGTAGTTAAGTCTTGGAGTTGTATAAACAGTTCATTGTTGTAATAAAATGGGCCTACTTAATCAGTTATTGTTTGTTTCCTTGACTTAATCAGTTGGTTGTTGAATTTGTTCATTAGTATTAAAGTTATTTCTGCAAGAGTTATTAGGCAGTAAATGTCAACAAAAGGGTTGATAACTGCTGCAGTCATGTCCTTTCTTAGGCTCAGAGGGTATTCTGAACGGGGTGTGACAATTTATGACCATTTGATGGTGGAAATGGTCCTATGAAGTCTATGCCCCATACGTCGAATAGCTCCAATTCTAAGATAATGTTCATTGTCATCACATTCTTCCATGAAATGTTTCCCGTGCATTGGCACCTGTCACATTTCATTGAATAGTCTCCCGCGTCCTTGAATAACGTTGGCAAAAAATATCCACTTTATAACACCTTTGCTGCTGTGCGTTGACCTCAAAAATGTCCACCAAGCGGTGAGTCGTGGCATTGGGATAATATGCGCTGGTGAGCTGTCTCTGGTACACATAGCCGCAAGATCTGGTCTGACCCCGTCTTGTAAAGATTTGGCTCATCCCAATAATAGGATTTACATTTGATGACGGGAAATTGGAAGTCAATTTTACTCGACAACCAACTTCCCTTGGATGCGGTGTACGAAGCATGTTCCTAAGAAATGCATTGATAGTGATGCGTCGATGGTCATGCGCTGGAATGAAAATTGCGTTAACGAATGTATGCGATGACCATGCGTCCTGCCACAAGTTTTCTTGCATTCACGCCAAGTATAACATGAACACAAGTTTCTCGAGTAATTCGAGGTCGAACACAGGGACTTGTAGCTATATGTTTGTGGTGATGTGCATGCGGCGGTTTGAATAAAAGAATGGAGGGGATGTTACTATGTTAATCCTACTCCTACTCCTATCTATCAGACAACGCAATGAGAATATGCATTAAAGGAAGAGATGCGACAAACCTTGACATGAAATAAATGTATGGGAAAATAGATAAAATTCGAAGATGTTTTCATTGCAAAACTTAAGAGTGATCGCAAGGGCAACCCTAGTCAACACAATCCATGCAATCATGCTACAACCATACACGGCAAGTCATTTTCCAATGGAAATGCGATGCTCCTAATTCTAGGACGCATGTGTTGAACGTAAAGTGTCCATAGAGCTTTTTCTTAAGTCTCTACTCTTGTCCTATGCGATGATGCAGAACGCATGAAAGCAAGGTGACCGCATTCAATCGTATCCTATCTCTAGGATGCATGCAATACATTAATAACTAATAGTGCTCATTCCTAAGCGCCAATCTTTTGTATTATATGATCTAATCTAGCTCTCCCAAGCCTAGATTCTGACCTGACCTTCCCAAGCCTAAATCTTGCCCTTAGACTACCCTCCCGAGTATCCTTAATGTACGAATGAGGCATACATAATGCAAGACAATCGCATAAACTTCGATGACCTATGGTTGTTACTATCCCTAGTGAACAACGCATACCTTGCTTAATGCGTCCAACCATTTACCCTCCCGGGCAGTTGATTGTTGCTGACTTTACTCATAGACAAGAAATGTGTTAGCCTATAGACAGGCGGTGCAACGGCTTCACACTAAGCAAATAAGTTTACTCACACACTTGCGCAACGCACACCTCTCGGTGGGTTGCTACATGCTTCATATCCCTAATCCACATGACTAAGTATGCAATACCCACACAATCCCACTAAGTGTTGTAATGAAAGTAAAGATGCTAAGTAAGAAGATGGAGATGAAGTCGAAGGAATAGAGAAATGCATTGAAAAACACATTGTATTAATTTCTTAATTCAAAATGTCATACAATACAATATAGGAAAAGAAAGGAAAAAGAAATGACCGGCTGGAAGCAAAACTTTACTTCCAGCGGATGTGCGTCAAGGCTGCTGGTGGTGCCATGGATGGGTGGAGGATCTGACTGTCACACCCCACCCTAGACCACCATTTTAGCCTAGGAAAGGGCGTGACTACAGCAGTTATCAACCCTTTTATTGACACTTACTGCCTAATAACTCTTGCGGAAATAACTCTGATACAAATGAATAATTTCAACAATCAACTGATTAAGTAGGCCCATTTAATTACAACAATGTAACGTTTATACAACTCCAAGACTTAGAAAAAAATTTACAAGAACAACTGTAAAACCCTCTGGAAGTTTAATTGTGGCACGTGGTAGACCTTGACCTTAGCAGCACCCTGGAACTCTTCACCTTTCGCTACTTGGGAAGAAAAAGAAAAACATTTGGAAAGCATGAGCTATAAAGCCCAATGAGTGACCAGAAAACTGATTTTTATCAAAAGAACTACCCCACACTTGGGTACTTTTGCTTAGATACCTTCTCAACTATGTCCTTCAGTATCGAGCTACTCAGATACCTTCTCAAATGTCCTTCGGTATCGAGTTTCAAGTAAAACTAGTCATACAATGACTTTATTTAATAAAACTTAGAAAACATGTCTTTATTTGAAAGATATTTCTTTAGCACATGGTTTCTTAAAGCATTTTAAATATTTTAGTCACTCACCTTGATTGTTTAGGAAC
The DNA here is from genome assembly GCF_027475165.1 of Benincasa hispida. Lineage (NCBI taxonomy): Eukaryota > Viridiplantae > Streptophyta > Magnoliopsida > Cucurbitales > Cucurbitaceae > Benincasa > Benincasa hispida. The sequence continues at coordinate 47,165,416 of NC_143484.1, read as the reverse complement.
CTTTCTCTCTAGAAGTTCCTTTGTCACTTCGGTCTCCCTTTTGAACCCTAAAATCCAGATTCAACTTAAAGCTTAGATTACTCATAGTTATAGGCTTTATCTAGAGATACTGGTCTCAATAATCTTACCCTAAAAGCTTAACTCATAACTTCTCATGGTTTGGCCGGAATCATCAAAACATCAAGACTGGCCCAGCTTACCCGATAGCTCGACCATTCTGTCTTTTTCTCATTCTCCAACCCTATTCCTTAGAGCTTCTTCTCCAAAAGCCCCACCATGAAAACTAGACTCTCATATCTTTCAGATGGCTTTGAAATCACTTCAAACGCATGATTATTCTGGGAGAACTCCTCGTCCCAAGTTGATGCTGTTTTCAAGACTTCACTGTCCAATGCGTCCTCTTTGAAACTTTATGATCAACGCATCGATTTTTCTCTCAACGTAATATTTACTCAACTTTCCCACTCTTTTAAATGTATTTTGAGTTGTGATTTGAAAAATGAAGTCTTTGGCCCTATTTATAGGCGTCCAAACCTTCTCCGAATTCGACACCTCTTACTTGGCTGCATGTCCAAGTGTTTCTCCTTCATACTACCAACACATCTTTTTGATCAATGCAATCCAAGTGTCTTTCTCCTAGTAGCCAACACATGAGCTTCAAATTGCATGTCCTCTGATGCAACCACCTCAAATGCTTAAGGCTTAAGGCTTCCTCCCAAGAAGACATATGGTTTGATGACGTTTTTTAGGTGATCTCATCCTTTATATACGTCCAACTCTTGGATGTACAACGCATAGTCCATACTCAATGCACAACCTATAATCAACACATAGCAAGACAGTTCACTATCATCACAATCCAACTTAGCCACAAGAGCTAGCCATCACCAACGTATAGGGTGGCCGCTCATCCTCGACGTATGGCTCATTAGGTAGGTGCGCTTGACATAGGCGCTGGCCACTTGATGCATGGGCATGCTGCATAGGCGTTGGCCATCGCTTGATGCATGAGCATGCTGCATAGGTGCTGGCCATCGATCGCTTGCTCGACTGCATGGGCGTGCTTGACGCATTGATGCTCGGCAGGGCGCTTCGACCATGGGCTGTGTGCTTGGCATGGCCGCTTGGCACATGGGTAGGGGCGTTTGGCTGGCCGCTCGACGCATTGGGCAAGGGCGCTTGGCTTCGACCGCTCGATACATTGGCTGCCTTCCAACGCATCACTTCACTTCCTTCAGCCGCATTGGTCCCTTCCAACGCATCACTTCACTTTCTTCAGCCGCATGGATGCATATCATCCTTCCAACGTATCCTTCGCATCCAACGCATCCAATGCATCCAACGCATCCATCATCCAACACATCCAACGCATCCATCATATAGGTTTATACTTAGCCAATTTTCCAAGTTTTTCCCCAAAAGTCAAGCTTCCAAATTTACATTTTTTCTTGTCCCTTTGCCTAAGTAATCTCTCTAAGATCTTATGGCCAACGCATGGCAATGCCTAGTCCAACACTTAGTCAATTTTTTATCGATTAAAGCTTAACTCAAACATCTCAAGGAAAATCTATTCAACACCTAGAAATTTCCTTCACTTCAACATAGGATTTAACTTTTACGTAGTTAATTTCCTTAACCACCTGCTTATAGAAATAATAGAAATTCGGGTTTCACACTGACTCTCTTGAGATCTAGCTCTGGTCGAAGGTTCCGGTCGTCACTCGGAATGGATGAAGGAGGTAAAGAACTCTCAGCCATCTTCTAACACGTTTGTCTAGATCGCGGGGAAAATCCCAGGTTGAGGGATAATCTCCGAAATCGAATTTCAGCTCTTCGGCCTCTATTTATAGAGCTTGAATCACCGACAACATTAATTGGACTGCTCCGAGTCTTACGTTCGGCACGTTAGTCCTTGTCTGAACCTCTGCCACTAATGGCGTGCTAGGTGAAATGTCAACATCATTCCACCTACCTTACGTTGGTCCCATTAGAATGCGTTGTTGCATAGCCGCAATCATTCAATGGCTGCATTCTCTTAACACCGAAACTCTACGTGATGACCGCAATCGCTTGACGAGCGCAACTCCCATGCGATGGATGCATACGACTGATTATCGGAACATCCATGCATTGATCGATGCGTTTGCCTTGTGATGGAGTGTTTCTCTGCATGCGATCGTCTATGCGATGGTCTGGTTTTCGCGTTTGCATTCATCTCCTGCATTAGCTACAAAGATAGAACATTGAATGCATAATTAACGTAAAGTAACGGGTTAGCTGAGATTCGTCATGCTAATCGACGCAAGCTCATATTCTTGTGAATTCCTATCATGATCGACGCATATTCTGCCTAACAACTTTCATAATTTTAAGTAAAAGGCCTAAAATGACATGCATTTCTGCATGTCATCACACCCCCAAACTTAAAATCATGTTTGTCCTCAAGCATGCGTTATACTCAAGAAATTCTAACTCACCTTCATGCTTTCCTTTGCGATGACCAGCTTCTAGAAATATAATTTACACACACCTTCGACCATCACCGCAATGCTCTCCTCCATTTTAGCTACTTCTTCAAAAAGATCTTTTCTAAGTTAAATCCGGCAAGCCTTTGCTCAAAAAGTTTTATTCATTCACCGCAACTTTATGTTTAGCTTTTGAGAATGCGTTCATTCAAAATACTTCAAAACTTTGCGATGGTTTATTCAAATGCGGTGTTGAACCTGGTTATGCCCTTCGTTTTGGGTTACCCCCACGTGTGTCATGCGGGCATCCAACTTCGGTTGCGTTCCATATTCAACTTCAACTCTTGTCTCTTTTGATTTGGCTTACGTCGGATAGAAGAGTTGCGCTAATGCATTGATCCTGGCGACTTGCCTTCGTTTTGGCTTGCCCCCACGTGTGTCATGAGGACATCCAACTTCGAGCAAGTGCCTTTCATAGTTTAACTCTTATAAACAAGGGTTTCCCCATTGCGTTGATAGTGGAGTTATTATTTTCAAAATCTCACTTCAACTTTTTTTTTTCTTCTTCTTCTTGTTTTTTTTTTTGAAAACAAATGATCGCAATATAATGAACGCAAATCTCCGAGACCACTGCCACCCCCAAACTTAAAGGTTAGCAAGGTTCTCACCGCAAAGCTAAAAACAGAATTTCAGAAATGCGATAAGAAATGTTTGAACAAAGGTTTGTGCAAAATAAAACTTAAGAAGGCCCCCTTCCGGGGGGGCCCGAGCCAAATATTTTCAAAATTTGACGAAGCTAATAAAAGTAAAGAATGCCTTGCGTTGATTAGTTAGAAAATGCGGTGAGCTATACGTACCATCATAGAAACATCGCAAAACAACACAATCGGGAAAAAGAGAATCTCAAAAGGATAAGGCATACAAGATAATAAGAAAAGACCTTAGGTGGAACAACGCATGCACTCATGCATTGGAATCCACGTGATTGAAGCCTTAAGTTGAAGTGTGAAAGGAATTCTTCCGTTGAACTATGAACCGAGGAGACTTATTGTTGCACCTGTAAGAGCAAACGTACCCAAAACCAAGGAAGCAGCCATATATCCAAAATAACAATAAAAATAACCTATACTATGAAAGCAAAGTAAAGATAGGGTAGAAGACATCCTTGGAAAAATAGGAGTATTGTCACTGCAAGGAGTCTTCCATGCAGGAGATGGCTCCCAACTACTTGGGTCAAGTTGCCCTGACCATTGGAACTTCCGACAATTGTTGGGCGCATGCCGTCATGAGCTTAGAACTGCCTTAAGCTCTTTTGCGACTGATTGCCTTTCTACCTTGGGGTCAATACTGACTTTTAGCACATCGCCTACAATTCAATATTGTTTGCAACCTGATCGCATAAGCTGCAATACACCCAAGATAAAAAGTTTGCTTGTAGAGACACAAAACTTAACAAACATTTAGCTGCCAAGTCCCCAGCAACGGCGCCAAAAACTTGATGACAGAAAACTGGAAGTCAATTTTACTTGACAACTAACTTCCCTTGGACGTGGTGCGCGAAGCATGTTCCTAAGATATGCGTCGATAGTCATGCGTCGATGGTCATGCGTTGGAATGAAAATTTGTTGACTCACTTTTGGATAGGTAAGGATGTATGATGTTCTATGCTCATGATGATACGATACTACTTCTGAATATACGTTAATTATGGATGTTCATGTAGTATGCCATGCGCTGTCACAAGTTTCCTTACGATGGAACCAAGTGTAATTCCACCGCAAGTTTCTCGGTGTGATCCGAGGTCGAACACGGGGACTGGTTTAGGTTATTATGATATGTTCATGATATATGCGACCGGGTTTTCAATCTTTAAAAGTGTGTGTGTACAGGTATATAAATTGCAATAAAATAAAGTAAAGTAGTAAAGATGCGATAATAAAATAAAAATACAGTAAACCTAAGCTAGATGATACAAGATACAGGCTTCATGTATAAGATGCTGGGGTCAAGGCTGGCTGTGAAAGTTGTGCAAAAATGTGGGATGCGGCGGCAAGTCTTATGACTAAAATATAAAGAGAAAGACAAATAATATAAACAACGCAAGCTCTTAATCACATTGAGGCTACAAATACTATTCTTCTCTTCTCTTGGCGTACACCTCTCGGTGATCAGCCGCGCTCCCACATGTCTGTGGTGAAACAGAGACTAACGTAATGAACGGAAGTTTTCTTCCATGTCTGGAAGTACTACTCGCTTTAGTTAACGTATTCTTCTAACCCTCTCTCGATAGATCAAAATGGCATCTTCATTTCTGCTCTCACAGGTGAAGATGCCGTCTAGCATGCCTTAGCTAAACGCATTTTATATCTTTAACATAAATTATGTACTTGGTTAATTCATATTGCTTATCAGGGAATTAAGAAAACATCAAGAAGAAAGTGATTGACGGGTGAACGGAAATAGATAGAAAATGGTAAATGGAGTTATCAAAACATTTAATATCTCTATTAAGCATTTGATACATGGTGTGTGAATGAAGAGATAAAGAACAGTGAAGTACAACGATGAAAGAGATAGATAGAAACAAACAAGTGCCAATGTCTTGGCACTGATTCGATGAAGATCCGCTTGCCGGATAGGATGGTTTTAATGGCAGGAAGAGCATCCCTCTCAAGCTTGCTCCACCGGTAGCAGGGATCTTTGCACAGAGCAGCTTTCAATCGGGTGTTTGGCAGATTAGATCTGAGATTCACCTCTCGGCTTTATCTCGTCATCTTCCCGGATTTCGTCTCTTAAGCACTCAGCTTAGCCTTTTCTCTCAACAATTTTGCAGCACTTACCCTGTATCTAGTAGCATATATTTTCTCTGAAATCAATGGGGTTTTATAGGTAGATCTTTGACTCCGGCCTTGTGGTCCCCACTTGATCGTTATGGTAATTCTGAAGATGGAGGGATATTATTCCTTTTGTTATGCAATCAGACCGTCAATTCTGCACAACCGTTAGTTGTACACGTGTCTCAATCCTCCGCTTTTGTGTTTCTCAGCTGCATCTTCCGATCATGGGTTCGCATGCGGTGTTGTTTTTATTACCGCATGTGGTTGAAACACAGCTCTGGATCGACTGTCGCATTGCGCCGTCATTGTGGTAATCATCTCTTCATTGTTGTTTGACGGGCGCATTGTGACAAAGATGCGTTGATTAGTTTCTCATGAGCCTTTAGCACAAGTGGTGACTTGGTCTCCTGCAAAACAGAGTAAAATTCGGCTTGTCTTCCATCTTTATGGTGTTAGTGGGTGTAATTGCGATCATTTATAATTATTGTAATACTAGGCTAATTTTCATGCAATCAGTGCATATTTGCTAACTTTTGGCCGCAATATCTAGATAAGGTGGCATAAATAACTTGTATTTCTACAAGTTATCAAAATTGCGTTAACGAATGTATGCGATGACCATGCGACCTGCCACAAGTTTTCTTGCATTCACGCCAAGTATAACATGAACACAAGTTTCTTGGGTAATTTGAGGTCGAACATAGGGACTTGTAGCTATATGTTTGTGGTGATGTGCATGCGGCGGTTTGAATAAAAGAATGGAGGGGATGTTGCTATGTTAATCCTGCTCCTACTCCTATCTATCAGACAACGCAATGAGAATATGCATTAAAGGAAGAGATGCGACAAATCTTGACATGAAATAAATGTGTGGGAAAATAGATAAAATGGGGAGATGTTTTCATTGCAAAACTTAAGAGTGATCGCAAGGGCAACCCTAGTCAACGTAATCCATGCAATCATGCTACAACCATACACGGCAAGTCATTTTCCAATGGAAATGCGATGCTTCTAATTCTAGGATGCATGTGTTGAACGCAAAGTGTCCATAGAGCTTATTCTTAAGTCTCTACTCTTGTCCTGTGCGATGATGCAGAATGCATGAAAGCAAGGTGACCGCATTCAATCGTATTCTATGTCTAGGATGCATGCGATGCGTTAATAACAAATAGTGCTCATTCCTAAGCGCCTATCTCTTGTATTATGTGATTTAATCTAGCTCTCCCAAGCCTAGATTCTGACCTGACCTTCCCAAGCCTAGATCCCGTCCTTAGACTACCCTCCCAAGTATCCCTAATGTACAAATGAGGCATACATAATGCAAGACAATCGCATAAACTTCGCTGACCTACGATTGTTACTATCCCTAGTGAACAACGCATACCTTGCTTAATGCGTCTAACCACTTACCCTCCTGGGCAGTTGATTGTTGCTGACTTTACTCATAGACAAGCAATGCGTTAGCCTATAGACAGACGTTGCAGCGGCTTCATGTAACGCTGAAGATGGTTTATAGTTTATGCACATTACTGATGAAAGAATGAATCATACAAGCTCATGTCCCCGGCAACGGCGCCATAAATTTGTAACGCTAAAGAATGATTTCCTTATTATGCGTGCACTGTGCCATAAACTTGATACGATGTTTTTATATCTTTAGTCTTTATGCGATTCTACTTCTAAATATGCGTTGTTAATGATATGCTTGTAGTATGCGATAGAGTAATGTGTGTCACAAGTTTCCTTGTGCTGAAACCAAGTATAATTCCAACGCAAGTTTCTCAGAATAATCCGAGGTCGAACATAGGGATTGTTTTTGTTAATGCGTTACTTTTGTGATACATGTGACCGATTTTACAATTAATAAAAGATTTGGTTTGTACATGAATTTAAATTGCAATAAACATAAATTGCATTGATAAAATAAAATTGCATTGAAAATAAAATCCTAAGCTAACATGATACAAGATACAAGATACATGATACATGATACTGAGGTCGAGACTGACTGTGAAGTTATACAAAGGATCATGGTATGCGATGGCAAGTCTTTATGGATGAATCAGAAATAGAAAGAATAAATAGTAAAAACATCGCAAGTTTGTTAATTACGTTAAAGATGCAACTAGGGTTCCGCTTTCCCTTGGCGTACACCTCTCGGTGATCGGTCGCGTTCTCACATATCTATGGTGAACAGGGATAAATGTAATGAACGCAAGGTTGCTTCCATCTCTAGAAGTACTTCTTGCTTTAGTGAACGCGTTCTTCCAACCCTCTCTTGATAGGTGGAATAGCATCTTCACTTCTGCTCTCATAGGTGAAGATGCCATCTAGCATGCTTTAGTTAAACATAATTATTTCCTTAACACAGATTAATTTACTTGCTGAATTCTTACTAATTACCTAGGGAATTAAGAAAACATCATGGATAAAGTGAATCATGGATGAACGAGAATAGACAGAGAGATGATTATGGAAATGATCATAACATTTAATACTAAGATTAAGCGTTCGATACATTGTGTGAATGAAAGATTAAGAAGATGAATACAAATGATGAAACAGAGATTAGAAACAAATACAAAAAAGTGTCAACGTCTTACACAGATCATGGACGGAGGTTTTGCTTGCCGACGTGTGGAAGTAATGGAGAGGAGAGCTTCCCTCTCAGGCCTACTCTTCTAGTAGAAATGACCTTCGTATAGAGCTTCAACGGCGGGGATTAGAAGGATTCTTTACTCGGAGACTCACCTCTCGGCCTTGTTTCGTGATTCTTCCCAGATCTACTCTGGAAGTTGCTCAGACCAGTCTCTCTCTCAGATCAATATATACACGTTTCTATTTATTCAAATATATCTTTCAATGGAATTGCAGAAGCTATTTGCATGTGGCGAAGCTTGACTTTTTGCATTGTAGTCCCCACTTTATGGTTATGGTAGTTCCTGAAATGGTGGAGTGAATATTCCTTCTGTTACGTAATCAACCCGTCAAAGTGCACAACTGAAAGCTGTACATTTATCAGAATCCTCTGCAAATGCGTTGCTCTTTACATCTTCAATCGATCGCCGCATGCGGTGTTGTTTTTTATTAGCGCATGCGGTTGAATTTGCGTTGATCGCAAAGCTCTTGATCGATTGTCGCATGAGCTATCATTGCGTTGATCGTCTCTTCGTTCTCAATTGAGGGGCACAATGCGATGTAGATACGTTGTTCACTTTATCTTTGAGCCATTAACGCATGCGGTGACTGATTTGATGTGCAACTATTTTAGCATGTCCATGAAGCGATGGTACTGCACTTCATCATTTTTCTTCTTCTTAAGTCTCTGAGGGAATGGTGGCAGCTATACTTTCACGGTTTTCTGTTCCATAGGCTTAGAAGTGGATGCAACTTCTGGTTCCATCATCTCATTCTCTTCTGGTTTCTCTTGTGTCAATGGGGTTCTGGATTCCATCACAACTGGAGTAGTCCTACTTGGCTCCTTCTTCTCTTCCGCTACTGTTTTTTCGCTTCGCAAAGTCACAACTTGACATTGCTCCTTTCCTATATTCCATGGGTTGCAAGCGAGCTCAGTTAAACTCGGCAACGCCCCTTGCGGTTTACTTTTAAGCTTGTCCGCAATCTGTCCTATTTGGATTTCGAGATTGCAGATTAAAGTTGCCTGATTCTGGAGCACTGTTTCATTCTTCTCGATATACTGCTTTAATAGGGTATCTAGAGATGAAGACGATGACACTTGTGAGTTTCTAGCTTGATTTTGCGATTGACCGTTTATTCGCGGGAAAAACCCTGGCGGCCCTTCTTTTTGCACAATAGGTTGATAATTTTGTTGATTTTTCCATGCGAAGTTGGGGTGGTTTCTCCACTCGGGGTTGTAAGTGTTGAAGAAAGGATTGTTCTTTACAAAATAAACAGATTGTGGGTTCTTCGGACATTCTTCCATTGGATAGACTTCTCCACAAGCGGCACAACCTGTGCTCATCTACTCGATTATATTGACCTGCCCTCTATATGTTTTCGGGATATTGATTGTGATGCCTTGTATCAAATTCATCATTGCATTCATTTAATTTTGCAGGGATGCGATGGCCCTATTGCTTGCATCATTTTCTCAAATTCTAAGTCTTTGATCGCTTTCCCTTTAGTCTTCGTGATTCTTCGAAATGCGATCAAGGATATTTTTAGCCTCATCATATGTTTTGTTAAGCAGACCTCCAGCTGCTGCTGCATTGGCAGCCGTCTGCGATGCAGGGTTCAAACCGTGATAAAATATTTCCATTTGAAGATAGTCAGGTAAGCTATTGTGCGGACAATCTCGCACCAACCATTTAAACCTCGCCTAGGCATCGCTGAGCGATTCATCAATATCCTGTTCAAAATTGGTAATCAACTTCTCCCTTTTTGCGTTCTCTATCGGGGGGAAGTATTTCTTCATGAACTTCTCTACTACTTGTTCCCAAGACGTTATCTCCCTAGTTCGAGAGAATAGGCCCATTTTCTTGCTTGATCGCTTAGCAAAAATGGGAACAACATTAGTCAAACTTCCTCAGATGAGATGTTTGGGAATACAAAAGTATTGTAGATTTCAATAAAACTCTGAAGATGGGCGTGTGGATCCTCGCCACGCCTTCCACAAAACTGTTCGGCCGTCTGAATCATCTACAATATAACCGACTTCATTTCAAACCTCAATCTGTCCAGAGTTGGCCTCATGATTCCTGGAGAGAAATCATAGAGGTTGGGCGACGCATAAGGTCTATTGTGATCGTTCGCCAAGAGAATGGAGTTCGCCATGATATTATTCGCATTTGCTGCTCTGTCTTCCGGTTGTTCCGCCATGTTCGGATTTCTCTCTTGTTGTTGTCGGCGGTTGTTTCTTCGTCTTCTTCGGAAAGTCCTTTCAATCTCTGGGTCGTAATTGGACTCAGGAACTTGTACTTCGCTCATACGACACCCGTTTCTTCCTTTACCAAAGGAGAGGCAGTGCACAAAGGTTGAAAGCTGCAAAGAAAATAAAAAAAAATTTATGGTAATGCAATATGTACTGCCTAGTCCCCGGTAACGACACCAAAATCTTGATGCATTGTAAATGAGATGAAATAATGGTATGAAATTGCGATGGTGAATTATGCGTTGCACATACAAGTTTATCTAGTAAAACCCAAGTATAAATCTTACTAGGTTTCTTGGTAAGTCCAGGGTTAAACACAGGGACTACGAGACACTATGCAAAGAAAATAAAAAAAATTACTGTTAGCGCAATATGTACTACTGTAGTCCTCGGCAACGGCACCAAAAACTTGATATATTGTAAATGATGAAATAATGGTATGAAATTGTGGTGGTGAATTATGCATTGCACATGCAAGTTTTCCTAGTAAAACCCAAGTATCAATCTTACTAGGTTTCCTTGTAAGTCTAGGGTCGAACACAGGGACTACTGAGACACTATGCGTTAATGAATTTTGATTTCTTTACGGTGGCAAAAACAAATAAGTTTGGTTGGTGTCATGTTTAAGTATAAATTCTATACGATGGAATTGAGTAAAGAGTTGATGATAGTGAAAGTTACAATGAGTATGCGGGAAACGGGCTAAGAAGGGATTTTGCTAACACCTTCTAAGATTGCGTTCAAACTATGCAATCATGCTATACACATACAACAACATGTCATCTCTCAATGCACATGCCATAGTTCCTATTTCTAGGATGCATGCGATGTATACGGTAATGTCGATAGGACTTATGTCTAAACTTCTATTCTTATCTATGCGATGATGAATGATACAAACATACACAAGGTGACCGCATACTATCATATCCTATTTCTAGGGTGCATGTAATGCATAATAGCAAACAAAACTTATCTCTATGTTTCTATCTCTTGCTTATGTGATTCTAATCTAACTCTCTCAAGCCTAGATTCTAACCTGACTCTCTCAAGTCTACGTTTGTTCTTTAGACTACTATCTCAAGTATCTATAAAGGGTGAAGGACGCATAAAGTGAAGATCTTAGGTCATGCTAGTTAACTACTTCTCAACCCATTTGGAAATTTAGCTACTTATGCGAAATGTGAAGAGATTGAACAGATGTTGAGATGAGAATTCCATTCTATAAATAAAGTCAGAATACAAAACAATAATGGAAAGTAGGGATAAGAAGCCCGGTAGCAATGTCTTGCTTCCCGAGGCTTTTACACTGTTTTTTTTACTCTACTCTGTCCAGAAAAATATCCTTGCCTTCGAAAGTGTCGGCCCTCTCTCCGTTTGCAGCGCCTCCCAGCAGTCTTTCGAGCTATCCAAGAGTGATCTCTCAGCGTCTTCTTCTCTTCGCTCGCCACCGCCTTCTAAGTATATGAATTACATACGAACGGCTATCTATTTGTATATGATCTATCTTCTTTATATGGCAAATTCTGTAGAATTTCAAACCCCTTTAATGGTGGTGGCCTTTGGTATTTATAGAGCTTCAAGGTGAAGAGCTTTTATCTCTAATGATTACAGTGATGGGAGGTCATTAAATCTTCTGTCTGATGCGCTGATTAATGGTCACCAAAAAGTTGAATGTACTTGCTACAGTGTATCGTTAACAGCTTGTCAACTAAATTCGGATTTGACCGTCATCAGTTTTCCGTCCCATCATGATTTATTATGCTTTCACCTTGATGTGTTCATCTTTATGCGGCCACCTTCCTGAGTAACTTCTCGTGAGTGCATACGATCGCATGACTTTGTGGTTACAATCCTTTAATGCGTGTGGACGCTGAATTCCTTGGATCGCAATTTTACTTGAGCCAACGCATTTTTCCTGCACAAAATAAGTAAATTAGCTGCTTTTATGCGATGGGCGCATGTGATCGCAATATTCCCAGTTTAATACTTTTGGACACGATTTTGCATATTTTTATCGTCGCATTTCCACATTGTTTTATAACTTTGAACTGTAATAACGTACATTTCTGCCCGTTATCACCCAACACATGTGTTGGTGCAAAATCCGATTGGTACGATGTTTTAAAGTATACCTATTTGTAGGATACCCAAAAAAAAAAAAAATGTGGTCTGTTTTATGATCCTTAAGATGATAAAGTGTTTGTATCAACAAATACTACATATTTTTAGGAAGACCATGTAAGAAATCATCAACCTCACAGTAAACTAATAATAAATGAGATGTCTAGAGAAACTACAGACAGATCAACAAAAGTCGTTGATCAGGCTGGTCCTTCAACAAGAGTTGTTAATGAAACTGGTCCATCACATCCTTCTCAAGAATCGAGAATGTCTTGACATAGTGGGAAGGTTGTTTAACAACCTGATCGATAGATGAGTTTAATAGAAACTCAGGTCGTCATACCTAATGAAAGCTTAGAGGATCCATTGACCTTTAAACAAGCAATGGGGGATGTAGATCGAAACCAATGGATAAAAGCCATGGATCTTGAAATGGAGTCTATGTACTTTAATTCAATCTGGGAACTTGTAGATTAACCACAAAGGTAAAACCTATCTGTTGTAAATGGATCTACATCGCTGCTCAGTGCTGTAATCGTAAACGGATGCGTTATTCTTGAAGTTAATGAGAGTATGTGATAATAGTTGTTTGCAAACAGTTTCAAGAGTCATGCACTGATCACAAGTTTTCTCGTTGATAAACCAAGTATAACCTAGCAAAGAATGTCTTAGGATGACCTAAGGTCAAACACGGGGATTTGATTGCGATAGTGTTGAACAGTGATGAATCATGCAATAATAATAAAAGATGCGTTAATTTTGGTAATGCGATAATGAAAATGTGTTAATAAAAGGCAATGTCTCAGAAAGCTTAATAAGTGTAGGATATGAATGGGTGAGCAATGTGGCACGTTTGTGGATAAAATCTATGAAGATGAATAGGTTAAGGGGAAGGCTATTTAGAAATCATTAATCCATACAGGAGATACGATCGTGGTTCTTACTTCCCATTGGCTATACCTTTCGATGGTTATCGCACTTGTCATATCTCTATGATGTCAAAAAGGGAAGTGTTGTAGAACGCAAGGTTATTTCTATCTCTAGAAGTACTTTTTGTTTTGCTTAACAAGTTCTATCACCTTTCTCTTTCGAGAAGTTGATTATCATACTCAACTCTGCTTTCATAGGTGAGTATGTTTCTAAGCACGTGTTAAGCAAACTCGATAGCCTCTCATAGCATGGATCAAGTCATTCGATTAACCTTCCCCCATACTCTAGGGGTTTAATGACTCATGAGCAAGGAAATGAAAGATGGATGAATATGGATAAAGATGGAGATGAACATGATGATAATATTGAATCAGTAAATCGTTCAGATACAAAGTTAACTAATATCTTAGTTAATAATGTTTTACAAAACGATAATACAGAGAGAATTGAATGGTTGTGAGATTAATGTCAATCTCTTAACAAAATGGATTGATGATGCAATCCTGCCAGTGTGATGTGACTCGTGTGGTGGATTGGTGAACTTCCTTCTCAGGTAAATTCTCTAGTGGCCTTCTATATGGGAATTGGAGTTTTGGAATAGAAGGTTCCCTGCAAAAGTTAGGCTTTCTGATCTTGTTCGCTACATGTCACTTTGCTGTGCTGAGGCTCTATTTATAGAGCCATGTGCTTGTCTGCCTTGATAATCCCACTCTGATTGGTTGCTATCATTCGTCAAGGTAGATGAGAATGTCAGTGTTGCATCATGGTCAACGATCAGGACGTACATCAGAGTATCTCTTGTACGATTTTAGAAATCCTGAGGCATGCGTTGATCGCATCTTTCCTTGAAGGATTGCCACATGCAATGATTCCTGTTTTTCCTGCAAAACATAGATTTTGACATTCTTTTGCCCACGAAATGCGGTCAGTGGGTGTGTTTGCGATATCTTTATAAAACACTACTTTTTTATATCAATTTAGTCATGACCGACGCATTTTCTTCCTATCTATTGCCGCATATTCTAAGAATGTGGTACACATAACTTGTATTTCTACATGTTATCACTCAACAAGCCTCCCATTGTAGGGGTTAGATCGGATAGATAGCTGGGGACATAGTCCTGCAAGATGAAATTCACTTCTACTTGTTTTAGGGTTAGCAGATAGGTTGTTCCCTTAAGTATTGACTCCTGGTCTTGAACAAAGGGGCCCACCCTCTCTATGGTTGAGAGGACTCGATTTATTGGTAGACTCATAAACCAATTGTTCATTAGAGGATCAATGGTGACTTAAGGAGCAAGATGTATTACAGGGGAAAAACGGTAATTTTGACCTAGTTGTAAATACAAACAACCTGTGAAGGATTGACTAACTGATTATGGTTAAATCAAGTGGACAAAAATATATCTGCAGTGAGGAGAGTGCAACTACCGAGCTATCGTGGAGTGTCTCATTATTTAACGAATATTTATTAATTCGGTTTAAAGAGTTTATCCAATTAATCTCAAATCGTTGGAGGTCATGATCTGTAGGTCCATTAGGTTCCTCTACTAGCTCGTAAAAAGATTAATCCTTAGAATAGCGTATTGAGAAAATTTGAAATGTTCAAATTCGGTTTAGGATTTGGATTATTATATTCGATATAATTAAATGTTTAATTATCGAATTAAATGTATCAGAGAGTTAGAAAACATTTAAATATGATTTAAATATTAAACACATGAATATGGATTCATGTTTTTTATTGGTTTTTTAAAATAATTTAATATGTGATATCAAAATATTTTTAAATTAATTAATTTATTTAAAATTAATAATTTGTATTAATTTTATTAAAAATTTGAATTTAAAAATTCAAATTCAAATTCAAATTTAATTATTTTTCTATTTAATTTAATTTATATTATAAATTAAGATTAATTGGAAATTAGGGAGAAAATGGGATTTTTCCACATTTCCCACTCAATCCACTTATGTGTCATGTAAGCATACAATGTAAATCTTCTATAAAAATATAAGATTATTCAGCTGGTTTGGGGTTGGAAAATTCGGATTTTTCATGCAAAATCATCCCCTCATTTTAGTTTGACACCAAAATCAGAACTTTATTTTTTTTTCTTCTTCAAATTCTTCTCAATTTGGATCCCACAATCCAATCTAAGACCTAAAAATAGTAGAGAAGGCTATTGTGATGGTCTACTTCAAAGATTGAAGGAGAAATTGATGGAGATTTGGAGCAATCAAGTGAAATCATTAAAGGTTGAATCCTTGAAACCCTATTTCTTACATTTTTATGAATATGCATGCTAATCCACTAAAATTGATGTAGTTAGAGTGCTTAGGATCTTAATAGTTTCTGTATATTGAATGTCAACTCCATCAATATCATTATCAAAATTATTCTCCTTAAGGCTCTCAACAATATTAAGACTAATCTCGAAGTGTATTTAGACAAATGCTCAACATATGGAGCAACATTTTCTTTTTCCGAATTTTCTTCAACGCTATCAGGAGCCATGACTTTAGGAATGGTTGTAACAAACAAAATCATATTTTCAGCACCAGACTTTCGACAAATAACATAACTCTCCATACAACAACGAAATTTCAATCACAACACTATCTCTAAGATTCTTTTCAATAACATCCGTCTAAGAAGAACCAACTTCAGGAACATTAAAAGTAGACTTAGGGACAAATACAATAACATTATCAGGAACCACAACAAAAAAAATTAGGCAAACCTCTCACCAGGTCATAGTTAACAAGATCTTTTTTAGATGACTTTAACTTAGCAGACTTCAACCTCATCTATTATGATTTGAGCGACATAATAAATAAATGGACCTAATTCGATTAGGTTTTGACCTCAGCTAAATAGCAAGCTGGTTCGATTTAACCAACATTAAAGAAAGTACACATGGTCTAACAAGGCTTCAACCTCAACTAAACAACAAGGTTTAATTTGACAAATTATAAAGTAAACGGACCTGTCTCGACTAGACTTCAACCTCAACTAATTAGCAAATTGGTTTGATTTAACCAACAATAAAATAAATGGACCTGACTCGACCCAACTTCGATCTCAACTAATTAGTAAGCTTGTTCAATCTAACCAACAGTAAAATAAATGGCCTGACTCGACCAGGCTTCGATCTTAGCTAATTAGCAAGTTGGTTTGATTTAACCAACATTAAAGAAAATAGATATGGCCTAACAAGGTTTCAACCTCAACTAAACAACAAGGTTTAATTTGATAAACAGAAAAATAAATGAACCGGATTTGACCAGGCTTCAACCTCAACTAATTAGCAAGCTTGTTTGATTTAACCAACATTAAAGACATAGACATGGCCTAATTGTTAGAGTAAACATGAAAAATACGGAAGCTAACAAAATCATTAAACACTCTAATTACATTAATTTGAGTAACAAGCATGCAAACTCATAGTTTTTCATACAATAGGATTTCAGTTTACTACCTTTGTATATTTCCTTCAATTCCTTGCAAGTTCCACTAAAATTGACCTTCAGTTTCTTCAGTAGACCACCAAAAGTATTTCTCTACTATTCTCAGCCTTGGATTGAGTGGTGGAACTCTAAGTTATTTGGATAAATCGAAGAGATAGAGAGAGAAAAAATCTCAGCCTAGTTTTTCCAGAATTTCAATTTGCACGTCCTTAATTCTGATTAGTATTCAAGTATTTAGTCAACTTAAACATGAAAAATTGATTAATTAGTTATTTGACACTTCAAATAGCACTAAGATGGTGGGCTTTGGTCTTCAAAATTGGATAAATCTGCTATGGATTTATAACATAATTTTCAATTTTAATTAAAAAATACTTTTTCAAATTTTATTTAATCTAATTCTAAAAAGTAATTAAATTAAATATAATACAAATTCAATTTTTGAAATTGAATTTTAAAATTGAAATTGATTTAATTAATTAAATAATAATAATTTAATATCAAATATTAAATTGATAAAACCCCTAATTCATACATGAATCCCTATTTATGTAATCAATATTTAAGTCATTATTTAAATATATTGAACTCTCCAAATACATTTAATTTCAATAAATTTAAATGTTAATTATATCAAATATAATTATCCAAACCCTAAATTGAATTTGAACATTTCAAATTCACTAACTATTCTAACTTTAATCTTTTATGAGCTAGTAGAGAGACCTTATGTACCTATAAATATGATTTAAAAAACTAATGAGCTCCATAACTTGAGATTAATGGAAATTGGTTAATTTAATTAAAGAGTTTAATTAATTAACCAAGTATCATTGGAGCTTCAATCTATAAATCCATAAGGTCTACTCGGAAGCTCAATTAGGATTATTGAGAATCGAATTAATTTTGGATTAATTTGAATTGTTCAAATTAATTGAGGGAATTAATTATATATGATATGATCAATATAATGTGATACATTATAATATTAAATTTTATTTGGGAGGAAATAAATATTTGAATATGATTCAAATATTAATTATATGAATATAATTCATATAAATACTATAGGTTAAATTAAATTTGAATTTGATTCATATTAAATACTATAGGTTAATTGAGAGAATATTAAACCATAGGTTATATTATATATGATATAATATAAACTATAGGTTATATTAGATATAACATATAGTTTGATATATGTTATATATAGTAAATTAGTTATTATACAAATATATATTAAATTAATTTTAAAACATTAATTTTTAAAATTTTGAATTTAATTAAGGGAGTGAGTTATAACTCCATTCTCTTATTTCTCTCAATTTTATCATGGGAGTGGGAGCAGTTAGAGGGATAGCCTTCTTCTCCTTCTATTTTACACAAATGTTCTTAACTCCCAAAAATAATTAGTTTTTTGCAAATTTCCTCTCAAAATTCTCCCTTTCCCTCCACCAAAATTAACACGAAGCCCACCCCCTCGTGGATTCTTAACCCTACAGAGAATACCAAGGAATTCGCTTAGTGGTGTCCAATTTGGGTGTTTGTTGTGTTCATGCAATTCGTAGAAGAATCATGGAGTTTTGAATCTTAAAGGGTAAGTAATTCAAATTGTAAATTCCTCTTATTTGTTCTTGTTAGCATGCTGTCTGAATGCATATTTTTTGTTTCCGTTTTCTGAATTTTAAGATTCTATATAAAAAGAATAAAATTGGGCTCTCGATCCACTTCTGCTGCAGATGTTTATGCATTCTTCAATTGGAATTAGAGCCAGGATTTGACTCCCAGTTTTGTTATTTTCGAAATTAAAATTTAGAACTTTGGTGGGATTTTACTGTTTCTAAATTTATGTATGATGAACGTGAGAATTTGCATGTTTTGGATGTTTTCGAGATTGGCCTTTAGATTTATGCTGTTTAATTTACAATTCGATATGTACGAGCTCGTTATTTTTTGGCATAATTGCTATCAATTCTTTATTTATTAAGTTCGGGTCATTCATGGTATTTTCTAACGTTGATCTAGAAGTTTCGGGGCAAAAAACAGAGGTGAATTGTACAAAAATTGATCTGTATAGTAAATTGTCTGTACAATAGCGTCGCATCGCGATGCTCCAACGCGACGCATTGGACAAAGTTTCCGTATCGCTGTGTGAAGAAAACCGATGAAGGTCCCGTGCGGAAGTAGGGATCGTTCCCAATTTTAATTATTCACAGAACTTTAAATTATAGAAACAAAACAGTTATGCATTATCAAACATAAATTACAGCATGCTTTTTGGGAATAAATTAGGGAAGAAAACAACGTACCCTTGAAGCCAATTTTTTTCATGTATTCCCACTTGATCACGATCTCTTTAGTTTCCAATTCAAAATTACCAATTGAGCACCACCACTTGAGAACCCTCTAATAATCTCCTTAGGGATTAAGAATTCAAGCAAAAGTTGTGGATTTTGCTTGAATTTTTGGAATAGGGAAGAGAGAAAAGAGAGAGATTTTTTTTTTTCAGAGAACTTTTCTTTGTTATCCACAAGAAGAAGATGGAGAGTATACAAAAAAACTCCTATCCACTGTTCAGAGAAATTAAGGGAGGTAGTTATAACTCCCTCCCTTTAATTAAATTAAAATAAATTTTAATTTAATTTAAACAATATATATATATAATAACTACCTTATTATATATATATATATATTGTATGTCATATCAAATATAACACATAACCTATAGTTTTATATTGTATAAAATACAATATAACTTATAATTCTATTTTCTCTCAACAACGCATGACATTTAATATAAATCATATTTATATGAAATTTATTATATGAATCTCATTCATACAATTAATATTTGAATCATATTCAAATATTTAATTCCTCTCAACTATTTATAGTATTTAATATAAATCATATTTATATCAAATTTAATTGTATAAATCTCATTCATATAATTAGTATTCGAATCATATTCAAATTCCTCTCAAAATACTTTATATTATAATGTATAAATACATTATATTAATTATATCATATATAATTAATTCCCTCAATTAATTTGAACAATTCAAATTAATTCAAAAAATTAATTCTCAATTAAAACCCTGTTGAGCTACAGATGGGACCTTATGGACCTGTAGATTGAAGCTCCAATGGAACTTGGATAATTAATTAAACTCTTAATTAAATTACTCAACATACATTAACTGTTGGTCATTCCACTAAAAATGGACAACTACACTCTTCGGACTACAAATATATATATATGTGTCCATCGGATATAACCAGTCAATAGCGCGATAACCATTCACAAATTTCTCGTAAGTACAACTGGGCCAAAATTACTGTTTTACTCTTATAGTTACATCTAACTCCTTAAGTACCATTGATCCCTCTAATAAATAATAAGTCATAGTAAAACTATGACCAAGCCCCTCTCGAACCAAGAGAGGGTGTGACCACATTGTTCAAGCCCTAGAATCAGTCTTTAAGAGAGCAATTTATCTACTTATCCCAACAATGGGGAAGAAGTGAATTTCGTCTTGTGTAGCTATGTTCCCAGCTCCCCAATCAAATGAATCCTCAAAATGGTAGGCATATTGAGTTGGCAATCTGGCTATTCTCACCCATACAAATAAAAAGATCGTCTTTATAAGCAGAAGTTCATAATTCACTCAGGATTCAGGTCATGTCACCTATGGTCATCCTGGTGAAATGTAAGTCTCTATTATTAATGGTGTTATATAATTAGACTAATCATTTTGTGATCTAGTTTTATACAAACTCTTTGTATAGGATACCTCCGCTCACATATCTTCACATGAATGATCAGGATTAGATCATTTGTAGCACTTTACAACACTTAACATCTATAAAATGGATCGTATCCATAGTGTCACAAGGACCCAACCTTATCCATCTACTACAAACCATTTAGGTTATTATTTAAACAAGATCCATCTATATGTCTCTACATACTTGTTTAAATTACAAAAAATAACCTAGAATCTTAGTTTATTAAATTCAGTGTATACTCATAAAATAAAAATTATTTTATTAATAACAATTTGTTTATACAATGTTTACAAACTATGAGAATACACGAGATTTAGGACACCAATCCCAAAAATTTCCCACTTGTCCTAAAGCTTAGGGAGCCTAATGTACAATACAAATAAAGTACAAAATACAATAAACTAGGGCATACATTATACCCCAGTAACATCTCCCACTTGCCTTAGACAATATGCCGCATATCCCATAAACCCACACTTCTTAGATGACCCTCAAACACATTAGCAGTGAGAGCCTTTGTAAATGGATAAGAAACATTGTGCTCTGAAGCAATCTTCATGACAGTTATGTCACCTCGATGCACAATCTCCCGAATCAAGTGATATCCCATTCAATATGTTTGCCTCTACGATGACTCCTAGGTTCCTTTGAATTTTTCACAGCACCACTGTTATCACAATAAAGATGGGCAAAGATATTTGGAACAACTTCCAAATCAATAAGGAACTTCTTAAGCCAAACAACTTATTTAGCAGCTTCACAAGCAGTTACGTATTCGGCTTTCATAGTGGAGTCTGCGATGCATTCTTGCTTGATGATTTTCCAAACTATAGCTCCTCCATTCAGAGTAAATACTAACCTTGAAAGTTAGAGAAATCGAGAATTTTGATTAGCCTGAAAGTTAGAGAAATCATGTATCTTGTATGGATCAAATCCTTATCTCCATACATAAGCATATAATCCCTCATTCTCCGAAGGTACTTGAGGATTGTTTTGACTGTTGTCTAGTGATTTAATCCTGGAATGGATTGATATCGACTGACAATCCCTACTACATAGCAAATGTCAGGTCTGGTCCATATTATTGCATACATAAGGCTACCAACAGCCGATGCATAGGGAATTCATCTAATTTCCTCAACTTCTTGAGGAGCCTTAGAACACTATTCCTTTGACAATAATTCCATGCATGAGAGGTAATAAACCCTTCTTGGAATTGTGCATCGAATATCTGACAAACATCTTATCAATATAAGATGCCTGAGACAAGACCAACATTTTGTTCTTACATGCGCCTCTCCCAAATCTTTCATTTGGAATTAGGCTGCCAGCCATTTCTTTACATCAGTAAGAAAACCTACATCATTCCCAATGAGCAGGATATCATCCACATACAACACGAGGAAAGTTATTGAGTTGTTGATGATTTTCTTGTAAACACAAGGCTCATCAACATTCTGATCAAAGCCATAAGATTTGATCATAGCATCAAATCTTATATTCCAAGATCGAGATGCTTGTTTCGGTCTATAAATGGATTGATTAAGCTTGCAAGTCTTTTGCTCTTGATCTTGTTCAATGAATCCTTTTAGTTGTTTCATGTAGATAGTCTCTTCAAAATTACCATTCAAAAAGGCAGTCTTCATATCCATTTGTCATATTTCGTAGTCATAATATGTGGCTATGGACAAGAGAATTCTGATAGACTTTAATATGACAATATGTGAAAAAGTTTCTTCATAGTCTACTCCCTCAACCTGGGTATCACTCTTTGCCACAAGTCTAGCTTTAAAGGTCTGTACCTTTCCATCTACACCTCTTTTTCTCTTGTAGATCCATTTACAACCTATAGGTTTTACTCCATCAGGTTGATCTATAAGTTTTCAGAAAAAATTGAAATACATGGACTCTATTTCTTGATTCATGGCTTTAATTCATTCATCCCTGTCAACATCTTCCATTGCTTGTTTATAAGACAATGGATCCTCAACTCCATCATCAGCTATGATGTCTTGGACTTTTGTTAAACCCATGTAACGTACAGGTGGGTTCATAACCCTCATACTACGTCGAGGCAATCTTAACTCTTGAAATAGATGTGTATGACTAGATGAACCCACATCAACAACTCTTGTTGATATATCAGCCTCTTCAACAACCCTTGTAGAAGTCTTATTAGATTCATTAGAATTTTCTGGCTTATGATCCTGTATGTAGTCTTCTTCCAAGAAGATAGCATTTTTTGACACAAACACTTTATTCTCACTTGGATCAAAGAAGTACCCACCTCTCATTTTCTTGGGGTAGCCTACAAATAGACACACTTTTGAATGAGATTCCAACTTTTTGGGGTTTGTCATGAGCATATGAGCTAGACATTCCCAAATTCTAAAGTGGCGTAAACTACCTTTACGACCTCTCCATAACTCAAAAGGTGTTTTAGAAACACTCTTTAAGGGAACGTTGTTCAAAATATAAATTGCAATCTCTACTGCATATCCCCAAAACAAGTCAGAAAATTGAGTATACTCATCAAAGATCGAACTATGTCCAACAGGGTTTTATTTCTCCTTTTCGATACACTATTCTATTGAGGTGTACCAGGGGCTGAGAGTTGGGACGTAATTCCATGTTCTATCATATAGTTTTGGAATCTTAAGTCTATATACTCTCCACCATGATCAGATCGTAGTGTTTTTATCTTTTTATCTAACAAGTTTTCAACCTCTGTC
This sequence comes from Benincasa hispida, assembly GCF_027475165.1. NCBI lineage: Eukaryota > Viridiplantae > Streptophyta > Magnoliopsida > Cucurbitales > Cucurbitaceae > Benincasa > Benincasa hispida. Next base: position 47,142,171 of record NC_143484.1, on the reverse strand, counting down.
TTGTACTCCTTGAACTTTTCAAGTGCTTAAGACTTATGTTGCATTAGGTATAGATACCTATATCTAGAATAATCATCTATGAAAGAGATGAAATATTCATACTCTCCTCGTGCTCTTACATTGCATCTATCTTTCAAATGTTGTCGAAATTTGATCGGCAATGTTATCTCTCCCTTGAGTCATTTGTAAACTATTTTGACTAGAAATAATAGCAATGTCTGAAATTATTTGTTATCTTCAACGAACATTGATTTGTTGCTAAAGTAATTGAATAGCAAATAAGCTATTTGTATAGCTTTTGTATATTGAGTGGGTAAGGAGACATTTGTTGATAATATTCGATCGAGTCTATGATAAAAAAAAAATTAAAGTGAAATGAAATAAATGTCTTAGTTTTTTATATGTTGTAAAATTATAACTGATTTTAAATGCAATACAAATTAAAATAATATATAACATTCATATTGCAAAATTTAAAATTTTTTCAAAATAATTTACATATTAAAAATTTGACAGTTCAAAATTAAAATAATAAATAGATTTTTTTTAATTCAAATTAAACTAATATATAAAGTAAAAGTTAAGAAATACAAGAAAGACAAATTAAGAAAAAAAAAAGGAAAGGAAAAAGGAAAAATAACTTTACCGTTAATGGGAGTCGAAACCATAACCCTCATGAACTCTGATCTACTTCAACAGCGCCTTCAAACACCAGGCCAAAAAGAAGCTTTAGTTACATGGGAATTAACAGAAATAAATTATATAAGAAAAGCCAAAATTTGTCTCTCTCTCGTAAACATTTCTCCTATTTTTATCAAACCTATTGATTTCTTAAAAAATAAGAAACGAAAATGAGAACGTTATCAAATAGGACCTTAATAACTAAATATTAATAAGAATTGGAAGTAAATTAAATGGGTAATGATTATTATTTAATTTAGTGAAATGAATTTTAATCTGCAAGTCCCTCATACCCATGGTGGAGCTTGCACATTTTGGAAGCAACACCTTACAATATATAGATATATATTTCTATGGAATTTTAATAGCTATTAATCTGTCCGTAATCTGTCCGTTTTATTTTAGTATTAACGAGAGTAAGAAGTAAATTAAATATGTAATTATTATTATTAATTTAATGTAGTGAATTTTAATCATTATGTTAATTATTATTATTAATTTAATGTAGTGAATTTTAATCATTATGTTTAGAGAACGTACAATGGTAAAGTTTGTTTCTTAGTTTCAATTTAATTTAATTTAAATAAAATCACATATTTGTAATTCAGAGACCGTACAATGGTAAAGTTTGTTTGTTTGTTTGTTTTTTTTTTTAATTTTAATTTAATTAAATTTAAATAAAATCACATATTTGTAATTCACTAAAATTAAAAAGGATAAAATTATCTGAATATGTTTTTCAAATATTCTTGCTTTTTAATATATTATAGATTTATTTATGTTCTCTATGTTCTTTACTTCTCTTTGCTCTTAAAGTCTATTCAATCTTCAAAGCCTCAAGATGTTGGTGGTATACTAAAAATTGTAAGGTTTACTCAAGGGTTTTGGTGGTATATTAAAATTGCAAGGGATGCACATTTGAATCTATATCCCAGGTTCAAAGCTTATGATATTACAACTCCAAATTTGATGAAGTTAAATATAAAGTATATAATTGAGTTTCTCTCTAACAATGTTTATAAGTTTAGCATATCTATTTTAAGAAATTGGGGTTGTATATCTAAGATCTTTAATTATTTTTTTGTTCCATTATAATTTGTATTATTTTCATGTAAAATAATTTTTGAAAATAAAAGATTATTCATCCCTTACAAATATATGTCTTTTGTAGATGAAAACCCAAATATGTATAACTTACATCCTATATGATAACCATTTGATTTTTTATTTTTGTTGTTGAACATTAAGTCTATAGACACTAATTTTACCCTATTTTTTTATCAATGGTTTAAAAAACCAAATTAATTTTTTAAAACTAAAAAAAGTAGCTTTTAAAAACTTGTTTGTTTTTAGAATTTAGTTAAGAATTCAACCATTATACTTGATGCAGATCATTGTAAAAAATGAGGGAGGGGAAATAGACTTAGTTTTTAAAAACCAAGAACAAAAAATGAAATGATTATCAAATGGGGCCTTAATGGCCAATAAAGTTTTCAATAAAATTTAATCCTCAACTATGCATCATTCAAAAATTCTTTTAAGGAATCTAAAGAGTTAGAGATATAAAGAGATTTTTCATTTCATTTTTTATTTAATTATACTTATCGTATCTTACTATTTTAAAAAGAGATTTGAGCTGAGAATATTTTTGGATTATTTTGCCCTTTCAACAAATTTTAGATTTACAACATTATCTTTTATTTTAAGACACACCTAAATTATCCTTACTATTTTGTCTTAAAATAATAATAAAGGAATGATAATTAGAAAAAAAAAAAAGAAAAAAAACATTCACATTGTGTTGTTACAAGAGTTGCTTACTTTTTTAGAATTGTTTCAATTTTCATTATTATTTATTATTTTTTCACATTTCCACATCCATGCATAACCTATACATATTTTAAAGATAAGACGTTAGAATATGGAAAAAAAATTTATATATTTATTTCTGTTATTTAATTTCTAAATTATGAATTTACCTTTATGTGTATTTAATTTAATGATGAGATTTCAAGAGTTTTGTAATTTTTATCTCTTCTACTTAGGATTGTTTTCTTATTTTACACACTGTCTTAACTTGCCTTATAATTTATATTAGATTATTTAATCCAATCTTCACTTTTAGTCCTACTTTTTGTGTTGCAATGATATAATTTTGTAATTAAAGAGAATATTCGAAGATATGCAAATAGGTTGGGGTGCTTAAAAATAATATAATGTCAACTGAAGTTAAGGCAAACAATGCTTTGAAGTAAGTATATCTACACATAATCTCTCTTATGATGTATTTAGTTTTTTTAAATATTAATAGTAATTAATATAAAATAATGGTTGTTATTATTATTATTATTATTATTATTATTATTATTATTATATGATTTTTAAATTTAATTTGTGGTACATTATTTAAGTTAACAGCTTCTTAAATTATTTCTAAAATTTATGATTTTATCTTCGTATAGTTCAATCATTTTTCAAAATTAGAGGAAAAGAAGTTACATTGAAAATAATATTTTAAATTTACTTATAAAATTGACAAAAAAAAAAAGTGAAAATCTAAAATACAAACAACTTGAACATAGAATGTGATATCAACCGTCCAAAACAACAAATTATTATTTATTCTTTATTCAATAATTTTGATGTAATTTAATTTAAGTAGGTTGGAGATGAGAATTTTTCTCTATGTTGATGATGGAGATTCATCACCAACCTTTTTGTAATTTTTGATCTAGGATTGCATGTTTGAGCATTTAGGTAAAATTGATCAATTTGCTTGTGGAGTGTTCAAAAACTGCAAATAGGAAAGTAGTTTTTCTTGCTTCATGATCTTCTATCAAAAGGTAATCCAATTCTAATTCTTAGATTTGAATTGTCACATCAATTGATTTGAGGGTTTTATGATTTGTTATTAGGGGTTCATGGAAAGGATTCCTAATTTACAAGTTTTTAGGGATTTTATATAAGAGCCTTTTGACAATTCCCTCCTAAAAATTAATTTTAAGATTTATAATTTTGCATATAATTATACTTAATTTTTAGTAGTTATTTTTTAAAAATAAATATCCAAATTATATAGAAACCAATAATTTAAATGATATACATAAAATAAAATTCAAGAATGATAATGCGAAAAGTTAGAATACGAAGATTTTGAATATTAAAGTTTTATCAATTTAAATTTATTGATAATTATAAAATTTACTAATATATTTTAATTATATAGAAAGTTGATAGTTTTTCAAAATTTTATAACTTTTAACTTTCTACATCGTATGAATAATTATTTTTCCAAAGTATAACAAATAAGAGTTCGAACAAGGGTTAGATACCGTTCACACGATGTTTTCGGAGAAACGTGTTTCATGGAGTTAAACTTGAGTCGATGTTAATGTTGAAGTTGATTTGATGCGATGTAGTTCGATCTCTAAGCACCGTTCTTGAAGTAGAAGTCTTGTAAACTTGAAGTAGAAGTCTTGGGAGAGGATTTTGCTTGTTGATGAATTATTTCTGGAGAACTTCTCTATTTATAGAGTTCTCAGGCGGGTTTCGTGGGCTTGGGTTTGGTTGGTCACGAGTCTGGCCTTTGGGCCCAATTAGTTGGTTTTGGGTCTCATTTTAAATTTGGGTCCAATTCATTTTTTTTTTTTTTTTTTGTAGTTTGGACTTTAAACCCAAATAATAATATCAAATTGGGTCAATTTAATCTCATCTGATTCAACCGCCTGACGTCATCGAAATTTGTCTTCAATTCAATTCGGGACATACGTCAACTTCTAATTGGACCCAAATTTAATGATTTAGGAATTTTTCATTAATTTAGTAAACGACGTGGCAACTTGTGATTGGTCCAAAATTTCTCATTCAACAAATGTTCATTTTCGAGATTTATGCACGTCTATATAGTAGGTAGATCTCGGAAATGATAATTCGAAATCAAAGTGGGATTTTAACTCCTTTATTTTGATGCATCATTTTGACCAAAATATGAGAATTTAGCTCAAAATTTTGATTTGAAATTTTGTTTGTTTGACACACTTTCGCCAAGAGATGAATTCCAATCCTTGACTTTCTTGTTCCCGAGGAAACTTTAATTTGGACTAAAGTAGAATTTATGCTTCACTTTAATTGCAAATTTAATTTACTATCCCAAATTCAAGTAATTTTTTTTCAAAAAAAATCAAAATATACTCAATTCTTCATGTGAATTTGAAGTAGAATTTTTATTTGTCTTTCTCTTTCCTTCGACTTTGATTTGGTGAATGCTTAGAGTGTGCCTATATTTTGATTTGAGAACACTTGGATTATGTCAAGGTCTCGACATTGGGATGAAATTTTTGTTGGCACCCAAATCTTGGCTTGAATTTGGAATAGTAATTTTCGTGATTCGACATAAAATTTAGAGCTGTCAAATTTTGACTCGAGAAATAATTGATTTGGATATAATTTTTGTTCAATCCAATAATAAGGTTTGGATTTAAGCCCCCACTTATACAAAAATTTGGAATAAAATCAAATTCTGATACGAAAATTAGAAGAGTTTCATATCAATTTCAGCTTGATTTAATTTGAATCTTACCGAATTTTGATTTATATTGGGGTGGGATTTCTGAGACCTATCCAAATTGGGTGGAATAATTTGAAGCTTTCCTTTTGAATTAGAGTAAAAAAAAAAAAAAAAAAAATTAAAAAACTCTAACCATTTGAATTTTGCACAATACTTTTTTCGAAACAGAATCCTAATTTAAATTGAAATTTGAGTTTTACACTTAGTAAACCACCAAGAATCAAAAGAATGTAGTTAATAAAATCTAATTAACTAGATTCTAAAAGGATCTAATTAATAAAATCTAATTAACTAGATTTTATTTGAATTTCTGATTTGCTATTTTTCTTCTATAAATAGCAGTTGCTTGAATGACAATACTATGGCTGAGGATCTCTACTCTACTTCGTTGGTAGGGAAATTATAAAGATCTTCTCTGCAGTCGATTACCTCTGATTAAGAAGTGCTTTACAATTGCATGTCTTCTATTCTTTTCTTTCGAAGTTGATCTTCTCCGGAAAAGGAAAAAAAAAGAATTTTTTTTTTAGTATTTCTTTTCTAGATTTAGACATTCTTTCCTTCCTTCTGCTTTTATTTTATTAGCTTTTTTTTTTTTTTTTTTTTTCGCTACTAAGCTTGTTGCCAACTATTCTTCCATATTTGATGTTATCGTCGTTGAGTTGTTTGTGGGTGGCTATAGTCGAGATTGGTATCGTCCAATTAAGCCAGCTCTCCTTCAGCCGCGCTCCATGACCCAGACTAGATCCGCCACACCTATACTTTTTTTTAGTTGTTGATGCGGCCGTGGCCTGCATAGTTCATTGCGGATGATGGTGGGCTTTGGCTTGTCATCGGAGTTGAGATGATGTGTGAAAGGGGGAGAGAGTAGAGAGTGTGAGGAAAAAGACGGGGGGGGGGGGGGGATTTTTCTAATTTTTTTTTTTCACAATTTTCCTTTCTTTTCTTTCTTTCTTCTTTTATTTTTTTTATTTTTTTTAATTATCTTATTTCCCCCTTTTTTTTCTAAAATATTTTTTTCTTCATGATCTTCTTTTCTTTCTTTTTTTTTTTTTTACTATTTATTTATTTATTTATTTACTTATTATTATTATCCCTGATTTTTTACTAACTTATCCCCTGCTTTTTGTAGGAGTTGAAGCGTAACTTCAGGGAGCAAAACCATCTTTTTTTTTTAATCTTGCCAGCCCGTCAGTAATCAAGGTGGTTTTTTTTGTCCGTATGACCGACTCCTTGGAGTATATATTCCTCCTCGTGTTCGTGCATCCTGATCGTCATGGGAGAAGTCCCGTAAAGGCTTACAACTCTCCCATTCGATCACCCTAGGGAGGATCTTCGAAAGGTCTGCCTTGTAGCACCGTTCGTGCATCCCGATTGTCATGGGAGGGGCCTCGTAAAGGTTTACAACTCTTCCATTCAGCCACCCTAGGGAGGATCCTGGAAAAGTCTGTCTTATGCGTCGCTCGTGCATCCTGGTCGTCATGGGAGGGACCTGATGACGTATAGAAATGCATGACATCTTAGGCCTTTTACTTAGAATTATGAAGGTTGTTAGGCAGAATATGTGTCGATCATGATAGGAATTCACAAGAAAATGAGCTTGCGTTGATCAGCATGTCGAATCTTAGCTAGCCCATTATTTTGCGTTAATTATGCGTTCAATGTTCTATTTTTGTAGCCAATGCAGGAAATGAACGCAAATGCAGAAATCTGACCATCGCATAGACGACCACATGTGGAGAAACACTCCATCGCAAGGCAAACGCATCGATCAATGCATGGATGTTGCGGTAATTAGTCGTATGCTTACATCACATGGGAGTTGCGCTCGTCAAACGATTGCGGTCATCATGTAGAGTTGCGGTGTTAAGCGAATATGGCTACGCGACAATGCATTCTAAGGGGATCAACGTAAGGTAGATGGAATGAACGCATCAAGGCATCTACCTCGAGAAAATCCAAAGCTGATGTTGACATTTCACCTACCACACCGTTAGTGGCAGGGGTTCAGAAAAGGACTAACGCGCCGAACGTCAGACTTAGAGCAGTCCAATTAATGTTGTCGGCGACCTAAGCTCTATAAATAGAGGCCGAATAGCTGAAATTCAATCATCCAGAGATTATCCCTCAATTGGGGATTTTCCCCGCGATCCAGACAAACACGTGAGAAGATGGCTGAGAGTTCTTCACCTCCTTCATCCATTCTGAGTGACGACCGAAGCCTTCGACTGGAGTTAGATATCGAGAGAGTCAACTCCTCCGCCCATCCATGGTACCACCGACAGCCTTGACGTGCATCCACTGGAAGCAAAGTGTTGCTTCCAGCCGGTCATTTCTTTTTCGTTTCTTTACCTATATTGTATTGTATGACATTTTGACTTAAGAAATTAATACAATCTGTTTTCAATGCATTTCTCTATTCCTTCGACTCTATCTCCATCTTCTTGCTTAGCATCTTTACTTTCATTGCAACACTTAGTGGGAGTGCTTGGGTATTGCATACTTAGTCATGTGGATTAGGGATATGAAACATGTAGCAACCCACCGAGAGGTATGCGTTGTGCGAGTATGTGAGTAATCTTATTTGCTCAGTGTGAAGCTGCTGCAACGCCTGTCTATAGGCTAACACATTGCTTGTCTATGAGTGAAGTCAGCAACAATCAACTGCCTGGGAGAGTAAGTGGTTGGACGCATTAAGCTAGGTATGTGTTGTTCACTAGGGATAGTAACAATCTTGCGTCAACCAAGTTCATGCGTTTATCTTGTCTTATGTTGTGCCCAACACCCCTTTAGAGCTACTCAAGAGAGAGTCTAAAGAAAGAACCTAATGACTCGAGAGAGCTAGGTTAGAATCTAGATTCGAGAGAGCGAGATTATATCGGCATAAGCAAGAGATGGGGAATTTGAGATAAACTATTTTTGTCAATACTGCATCACATGCACCCTAGGAATAGGAATGATGATATGTGGTCGCCTTGTTTGTGTATCATCGCATAGACAATAATTAGATGCTTATGTGTAGGCCCTATAGATACCTCTGCACATACATCGCATGCGTTCTAGCATTAGAAGCCGTAGCATTCGCACCGAGAGGTGGTTTACTATTGTATGAGTGTTGCATGATCGCATTAGTTTGCGTTGACTAAGGTTGCCTTTGCGATCACTCTTAAGTTTTGCAATGAAAATATCTCTGTATTTTATCTATTTTCCCACACATTTATTTCATGTCAAGATTTTTCGCATCTTTACCTTTCATGCATATTCTCATTGCGTTGTCTGATAGATAGAAGTAGGAGTAGAATTAACTTAACAACATCCCCTCCATTCTTTTATTCAACCGCTGCATACACAATCACCGTAAACATATAGTTACAAGTCCCTGTGTTCGACCTCGGATTATCCGAGAAACTTGCATTCATGTTATACTTGGCGTGAACGCAAGAAAACTTATGGCAGGACGCAAGGTCATCGCATACATTCGTTAACGCATTTTTCATTCCAACACATGACCATCGATGCATGACTATCAATGCATATCTTAGGAACATGCATCGCATAATGTGTCCAAGGGAAGTTGGTTGTCTGACTTCCAATTTCCCGTCATCAGGGCCCTGCAAAGTTACAACTCTCCCATACGATCTCAGAAGGGTCTACTACGGTTTCCCCAGTCTCTTTGTAGCAAATTGTCACGGAGGATAAGAGTTCTATTTTTTTCTCTATTTTTTTTTAATGGTTGAAGCTTATCCCCCTATGATATTTTTTTTGTAGAACAATGGTTCACTTCACCGAGCACATTTTATCTGATGAGAGGTATCTCGTGATTCTTAAAGACCAGAGTTAGCCCATGAAGGAAGGACTTAGCCTTCCTATTGCAAAATCATCAACCGGTCCTTTCGCTGATCGTTGGCCAAGTCTAGACGACAACATGATCTTTTCCAAATTTTTTATGGAAGCGCCCTTGACCCGAGGAGAGTGTGCATGGATCCTGCGATCTTCTATTCATGAGGAGACCCCTAATCTCGATCGAGTGCTAACTCTTGGACGTCGCATAATTGAGGGTCAGGTTCGCTGGATCGTCATGACGAAAGTCCTTGGAGAATTTGGCTTCGTTGACATTACTGTGAGTGGCTTGAGGTTGTAGTAGGTCGAAACGAGCGATTCCTTTGTGACGTCAGTTTGCTTGGCACAGTGACGGCCTCCTTGTACACATATGATCGAAATGGTGACATATTTCGAGCTTTCTGTGAAGCCTGGTGCCCTTCAACCATCACTCTACATACCATGGCGGGCGAAGCATCAATTTTTTTATGGGACCTCTGGTTAATCGGGGGCCTTCCGGTCAAAGGAAGCTTTTACGAGGAGGTGGTTCTTTCCTTCAAAGAGCTAACCGGTCACCGTGACAAAGAGAGGTATTTGTCGAAGACTTGTGAACACCTTTTTCAAGCGTATTTTTTGATAGTGTGCTCGCAGAGAGAAAATCACATGACTCCCTTGAAGCATGACTCCTCAGTGTCTATCAGCTCCTGGATCTCTTTTTGGTTTGCAGATTGCATTTCAAGATTGGTCAAACAGGGAAAACATGCTATTCGCGGAGCTAGAGGTAGGAGACGAGTTGAAGGACAACTTATCTGGCCGCCTTTCTATCCTACTGTTATGTATTTTTGTATTTCGCCAGAAGAGAGGTTACCTTCGCCCTAGGGTCTTCAGAATGGCTAGTTTGATGGCTCACGGGACTGTTTATAGTCTCGTCGTGCTGGTTTTGGCCAACATCTATCATGGCCTAGGGCTGATAGCAGAGGCTTCGAACCCATCGGGCGTATAGACTTTCACTTCCCCATGCATTATGTCCATAGTTGGCTGGTGATGATAGGCAGAAATGCATGTCATCTTAGGCCTTTTACTTAGAATTATGAGAGCTGTTAAGCAGAATATGCGGCAATTATGTTAGGAATTCATGAGAAAATGATTTTGCGTTGTTCAGCATTGAGAATCTCAGCTAACCCATTATTATGCGTTATTATGCGTTCAATTGTCTATTTTTGCAGCTAACGCAGGAAGTGGATGCAAATGCGGAATCCAAACTACCGCATGGGAAGAAAGTCTCCATCGCAAAGGTGAACGCATTCGATCAACGCATGGATGTTGCGATGATTAGTCGTATGTGTCCATCACATGAGAGTTGCGCGCGTCAAGTGATTGCGATCATCGTGTAGAATTGTGGTACTAAGTGAATTTGGTCACCGAATGATTGTAGCTACATGATAACGCATACTAATGGGATGAATGCAAGGTTGGTGGAATGAATGCATCACCACATCTACCTTGGGAAAAGCAAAAGATGATGTTGACATTTCACCTACCATGCTGTTAGTAGCAGAGGTTCAGAAAGGACCAAACATGCCGCAAATGGTAGATCAGAGCAGTCCATTAATGCTATTGGCAATCCAAGCTCTATATAAAGAAGCCGATGAGCAGAATTCCAAGTTATCTAAGGTTTTTGCCTGAGGTTCGCCTAGGGCGGATCCTTGTGATCCAGAATAATGCGTGAGAAGACGCTTGAGAGTTCTTCATCTCCTTCATCCATTCCGAGTGACGGTCGGAGCCTTCGATTGAAGTTAGATCTCGGGAGAGTCAGCTCCACCGCTTATCCATGGCACCATCGGCAGCCTTGACGCGCATCCGCTGGAAGTAAGTCTTTGCATCCAGCCAGTCATTTCATTTTTCTTTCTTTTTTTATATTGTATTGTATGACATTTTGGAATTAAGGAATTAATACATTTTGTGTTCAATACATTTCTTTACTTCTTTTGACTCCATCTCCATCTTCCTTACTTAGCATCTTTACTTTTATTTGTTCACTTAGTGAGATTACTTGAGTATCGCATACTTAGTCATGTGGATTAGAGATATGAAGCATGTAGCAAACCACCGAGAGATGCACTTGCGTGAGTGTGTGAGTAAACCTTATTCGCTTAGTGTGAAGCTGTAGCAACGCCTGTCTAGGCTAACGCAACGCTTATCTATGAGTAAAGTCAGCAACAACTAACTGTCCGGGAGGGTAAGTGGTTGGTCGTATTAAGCAATGTAAGCATTGTTCACTAGAGATAGGAATAATCTTGTGTCAACCAAGTTCATGTGGTTACCTTGTCTTATGCACGCGTCCATCACACCTTTAGAGCTACTCGGGAGAGAGTCTAAAGAAAGAACCTAAGACTCAAGAGAGCTAGGTTAGAATCAATGCCCGGAAGAGCTAGGTTAGGTTTGCATAAGCAAGAATGGGGAACTTAGGAATAAGCTTTGTTTTCCATCACACAGTGCATACGTCCAGGAAGTAGGATATGGTGTGATATGCGGCCATCACATTCATGTGGCGAGAGCTCGTGAGCGGGTTATAAGAGTTTAGGCTGGCATAGGCTTCTTGGCACTATCGCATATACACCGCATACGTCCTAGAGTTAGGCCCAAGTGTGTGTAGCATGATCTCATAGCTTGCATTAACTAAGGTTGCCCTTACGGTCACTCTAAAGAGTTGCAATGAAGATATTTCCACATTTGATCTATTTTCTCATTCATTTGTTTCATGTCAAGAGATGTCGTGTCTCTACCTCTCTTTCATATTCTCATTGCATTGTCTGTTAACTAAGAGTAGGAGTAGTGTTAGTGTAGAAACCCCTCCATCATTCTTTTATTCAAACTGTCGCATGCACATTATCGCATTCACCCAACTACAAGTCCCTGAGTTCGACCTCGGATCACCCGAGAAACTTGCGTTCGCGTTATACTTAGTGTGAGCACAAGAAAACTTGTGACAGGACGCATGGACATTGCATACATTTATTAACGCATATTCATTCCAACGCATGACCATCGACGCATGACAATCAACGCATGACAATCAACGCATATCTTAAGAACATGCATCGCATATTGCGTCCAAGGGATTTTAGTTGTTGAGTAATTTGACATCTAATTTCCCGTCATCAGCTATTTGAGGTCCCAAGATGGCCTGCTTTTCTGGCGAAGGTGGCTCGATTTACTTCGACAAGTATGAGGCACGGGAATTGATCCATAGTGGCGCTAGTATTGGCACGCAAGCATTCAAAACAGGAACAGGCATGAACGCCTAACTGACGGTAGAGACCTGTCTTTTCTGAAGTCCAATTATTTTTCTAGCATGCGATCAGGCTACATATCCTCCTAGTGTGGGAATGTCCGAACTATAGAGTCGTATAGTCCCTTTCACTTCGGTCGACAGTTCGGCTTCCATCAGGACATTTCGAATGATATAGGGGAATACCTCCCGTACCTACGCCGAAGTACATTTTACATTACTGGAGAGTATGCACGAGACACAAGCCCTCATCTCAAGTATTCCTATCGGCCCATACATTGGATCCGTACACTCATGTTGCCCCACGATTCAAGGATTGGTGGTTAACAAAGCACGAGAACTACTTCAAAGAGAATCGTCATTTGTTAGTGACCAGTGCTATTCCTCCCCCAGTGTCGCCAAGACTACCCAAAGGTAAAGGGATCAACCATGAGGGGAAGCAAATTCGCCTGACTGAGGAGGTGGCAGCGACCGCACAAAAAGACGCTTCCAAATCGATTGAGGAGGACAGTCATAGTAGTACCAGTGATCGTTATTGGAAGCGACCCTCCAAATAGCACAGGGCATCAGATGCCGATTTTCTTGAGAGGGTTCAGATTGATCCAGTGGCTTCTAATGCTTTCAACCTACTGGTACGTCGTCCCTTTATAAATATATATATACAAGTCCTCTCATCTCGTTCTTTTTTTTTTTTTTTTTTTTTAACCGTACGGTTTACATTTAGTCTCCCCTTTTGCAGTCATTGTTACGCAAATTTTGTTAGGTAAGATTGATGATGTTCTATGCTCGAAATGATGCGATACTACTTCTAAATATGCGTTAATTATGGATGTTCATGTAGTATGCCATGCGTTGTCACAAGTTTCCTTACGATAGAACCAAGTGTAATTCCACCGCAAGTTTCTTGGTGTGATTTGAGGTCGAACATGGGGACTGATTTAGATTATTATGGTATGTTCATGATATATGCGACCAGGTTTTCAATCTTTAAAAATGTGTTTTTACAGGTATATAAATTTCGATAAAATAAAGTAAAGCAGTAAAGATGCGATAATAAAATGAAATACAATAAACCTAAGCTAGATGATACAAGATACAGGCTTCATGTTACAAGATTCTGGGGTCAAGGCTGGCTGTCAAAGTTGTGCAAAGACGTAGAATGTGGCGGCAAGTCTTATGAACAGAATAGAAAGAGAAAGACAAATAATATAAACAACGCAAGTTCTCAATTTTATTGAAGCTACAAATGTTGTTTCGCTCTTCTCTTGGCATACACCTTTCAGTGATCGGCCGCGCTCCCACATGTCTGTGGTGAAACAGAGGCTAACGTAATGAACGCAAGGTTGCTTCAATGTCTGGAAGTACTACTCGCTTTAGTTAACACATTCTTCTGACCTTCCCTTGATAGATTAGAATGGCATCTTCACTTCTGCTCTCACAGGTGAAGATGTCATCTAGCATGCCTTAGCTAAACGCATTTTATATCTTTAAAACAGATTAAGTACTTAGTTAATTCATATTGCTTATCAGGGAATTAAGAAGATATCATGAAGAAAGTGATTGACGGGTGAACGGAAATAGACAGAAAATGATAAAGGAAAGCTATTGAAACAATTAATATCTCTATTAAGCGTTTGATACATGGTGTGTGAATGAAGAGATAAAGGAAACATGAAATACAATGATGAAAGAGATCGAACAGATACAAACAAGTGCCAATGTCTTGGCACTGATTCGATGGAGATCTGCTTACCGGATAGGATGGATTTGATGGTAGAAAGAGCTTCCCTCTCAGGCTTTCTCCACCGGTAGCAGGGATCTTTGCATAGAGCTTTCAATCGGGTGTTTGGCAGGTTAGATTTGAGATTCACCTCTCGGCCTTATCTCGTCTTCTTCCCGAATTTCTTCACTTAAGCACTCAGCTCATCCTTTTCTCTCAACAATTTTGCAGCACTTACCCCGTATCCCATAGCATACCTTTTTGTCTGAAATCTATGGGGTATTTATAGGTGCAGATCTTTGACTCCGACCTTGTGGTCCTCACTAATGGTTTAATTCTGAAGATGGAGGGATATTATTCCTTCTGTTATGCAATCAGACTGTCAATTCTACACAACCGTTAGTTGTACACATGCTCAATCCTCCGCTTTTGCGTTGCTCAGCTGCATCTTTCGATCATGGATTCGCATGCGGTGTTATTTTTATTACTTCATTCGATTAAAACACAGCTCTGGATCAACTATCGCATTGTGCCGTCATTGTAGTAATTGTCTCTTCATTGTTGATTGATGGGCATAATGTGACAGAGATGCGTTTTTCAGTTTCTCTGAGCCTTGAGTGCAAGCGGTGACTTGGTCTCCTGCAAAACAGAGTAAAATTTGTCTTGTCTTCCATCTTTATGGTGTTAGTGGGTGTAATTGCAAACATTTATAATTATTGTAATACTAGGCTAATTTTCATACAATAGGTGCATATTCACTAACTTTTGGCCGCAATATCTAGATAAGGTGGCATAAATAACTTATATTTCTATAAGTTATCACACCCCCAAATTTAGATATATGCTTGTTCTTAAGCATATCTTCTACTAAGGCAATCATGCTCAATTCCTATCCTCTATTTTGCGACAATTGGTTGCTCCAAATGCTGCACTTAGGCACATTACTTGACATCACAATTTCCTTCTATTCTTACTAGTTCTTAGCAAGCCCTACTTTATTCTTCTATATGACAAAATTCTGCTCAAAGATGCTTTTCTAGTTTTCAAAATAGAATGTTTATCTCTTCTTTGTCAAAACAACTTGATGTGTCTATATGCGGTGAGCAAAAATTTGCGTCATTTCTTTATTTAGAGACTGTTGGTCATGGTTACACTCTTCGTTTTGGCTTATCCCCACGAGTGTCATGCGGACATCCAACTACGATTGTGTGCCTATTTCAACTTCAACTCATGAGGATCAGAGGAGTTGTCTCTTGCATTCTTTTATTTTTTTTTCATACTGCGTTGTTCTTGGAAACCCACCTTCGTTTTGGTTTGCTCCTACGGGTGTCATACGAACATCCAACTACGAGCAGGCTTCTTTCACAATTAAACTCTTATCAGGTTGGGACAGTTTTGAGGTTTTCCCTTGCGCTGACATTGGAGTTTTTCATATATATATATATATATATATGTATATATATATTTTTTCATTTTAATTGAAAATGGACACATTTTCTTAGATACAACATAATTTTGATTTCATCTGCTCAGACCTTCCCCACCTCCAAATTTAAAGATGAGCAAAGTCCTCATTGCATTGTTTGGAGAGACTAGACAAACACTTAGAGGAATGGTTCTAAGTATAAACATGTAATACATCATAGCAATGCAATGAAGATCGTAAAAATAAGAGATTTAGAACATTACAAAAATTGACAAAGGAAGATAAAGAAAAAGGCACAAGCAAAAAGTGGAGTGAATATATACTCTGATTGTATTGACTATTAACAAAGTATACAAATAAATTACAAATGAGGCATTACAAAATTTCCTATTGCCTGTATAAGAGTCAAAGAATTTGATTACTTTACAAATAAAAAAAGAATTGAATACAAATAAAGAATGGCCGCATAAAAAAAAATCATATTGGAAAAAAGTGTAAATATTAAGGTTGAGGAGCAGGGGGATCTGGCGGATTTTGAGGTGGTGCAGGAGGCGCTTCTTCAAAATTTAAGTGCTGCCGTAGATGTAGGGGCACCATTGGACCATGAAAATATGTGGTGAGAAAGTTGAAGTACTCTTGATTACGCTCCGCAATCATTCTCTGGTGCATATAGACTTTATAAATGTTACGCTGCATGTTGATCAGCGCCTCTCTTGATGTGGCGGCACTGCATTGAATCTCATCAATGCACTCCATTACTACCTCAAATCGTTGATTGAAGAAATGTTGCTATTGAGAGAAGAGTTGTTGTTGGGAGAAGAGGGATCTCATTTCTGCTAACTCAGCCGCTATGGAGGTGATGAAGGGTTGTGCCTGCGATGTCTCGCCAGCATCGTTTTGGGGTTAGGCAGTGGTGCCTTCACCCAAACCATGTGGGTCATCAACTTGCGGTGGTGGAATGGTGGGTTGCGGTGATGATGCTAATGGTGAAGGTGGGGCTACTGGGTAAACAGGAGAGTTGGGGACAAGAAGAAGTTTGTAAAATGCTCGTGTAAGGGAGAATAGGGTTGCGTTGGGGGGCTCGGCGGGCTTGGAGCCAGATGACTAAGGGAAGAGGGTCCATAGGTTCCAGATTTTGCATTGGTGATTTCTGGACCTTCTCTTTTCCCTTATCCTCTCTTCATCTTCTTTTTGGTCTGAGTTCCAACAACGCATTCAAATCGATCACAGGCCTCTTTGCTGTCAACTCGGGGCAGTGTGGAGAATCTTTGAGGAGCATCCTCAAGATTTTTATGTTGATGGGGCCATGGACTTTTGGCATGGGCTCCTCATCAATGCCTAGACCCATAGATAGGCATAGACTTGAAACGATCCATGGGAAGAAGTACTACCCCCGAACATGCCCCACTAATGCTCTGATCTGCCTTGTGATCAACTGCCCTACGTTAATAGGAATGCCGTGGGCTATGCAGTACGCGGCCATGACCCGATCCCTTGATACAGTTCTATCGTGCGTCGTTGGGATCAGCCTCTTCTTGACCAAATAAACCAAAGCCTTCCTTCCGGCAGTAAGGACTTGGACTCTAAGGTACGGATACCTTTGGGCCAGATCGACCACTTTGTGCCCGGTTGCGTTAGTAACTTCAACGCGTCCTCCATCTGCTCTTCTGTGAGATCATCAATAATCTTGTTTCCTGGCACATCAGGGTTGTCCTCATTTGATAAATTTTGTTAATGTCCCTTGCGTTGAAGGATGTTGTCTCTCTCTTAAAGGTCACCACATCCCTATTTTCATGTAAACGCCCGCAGTAAAAGCTTCGCATTACCTTAGGCACTATGATGGATAGGCACTGGCAGAATGTGTCCTACCCATGCTCCACAATTACGCTCATGATGAGGTCAGGTAGTGGATTCGGTGCAGGATAGAAGCCCATCTCGATCAACATATCATCATTCTTTTTTTTCTTTGATGATCGCTTCTTGGTCGCTGTGGGTTCGCTACTTTCTGCTATGGCCTTGCCTTTACCAATGCAAGGCGGGCTGCTTGTTGTTCTCTATTTTCCCGCTCCTTGCATTGCTCTTCTTTCTCGCGCTCGACGAGCTCTTTGCCCTTGCTTTTATATAAGCGCTTCTTATTGGCTTCGCGCTTCCTCCTCTTCTCCTCCAACAACAATTTGTCCTCTTCTTCCTTCTTCATTCTCTCTTCTTCTCTTTCTTCTCTCACAAACTCTTCTTCAAATTGCTCAGAGGCCAGCAATAGGCGCTGTTCCTCCTCGCGCTTCTAGATCTCTTCAAGTCTGGAAAGCTCATTGTTGCGTCGCATCTCCTCAGATTCCAATCTTTTTCTTCTATTCCCCTTTGTGATGATGAGCTTGCCCCTCTCCATCTTTTCTTGCTTCTTCTTTTTTTCTTTTCTTTTTCTCTCTTTCTTTTCCAATGCTAAAATTAATCTTTGAGAGTCAATTGTGGACCTTTGCGGCGCATTCTCCCTGCGATGTCGCATTAGGGGGGTTCCCTCTACTTCTTTACATTCTTCGGTCGCAACTATTTGCGTTAATATAGGTTGCGCTGATTCCATTAACTATGTCGTTTCCCCCCATCCTCCCTTACGGAGGTTGATTCTCTATCCTTCTCAGGGCTTGCAGCCCTCTGCCTTGCTTCTTCTTCTTCTCTCAAGCGCCTCTTCTCACATCGGTGCAATCTTCCTTCCTCTTTCTCTTTCTTGGCCTCTTCATCTTCATCATTATCCTTTTGCTCATTGTTCTTTCTTGCCTTGCGATGGCGTGAAAACTCCGCCCCTCCAGCCTTATTTCCCTTGCTCTTCTTCTTCTTCTCATCTTCCTTCTCAGCCTCTTCTGGCTGCTTCCCTCTCTTCTTATCTTCTTTCCTAGCCTCTTCTGGCTGCGCATCCCCTGCAACCTTCTCCATCGCAATGTCAAGGGTCACAAATGCAATCGACTGCATTGATCGCAATTTCCTCTTCTTTTCTTCTTGGAGGTTCGTCATAAATTTCTGCGATGATAGTTGCCTTCTGAGCTGGTACCACTGCCTTCTCCTCGCAGTGGTTAGTTTACAACCCCTGCCTCGGGTAGTCCACCTTCTTGCTCCAAGGTACTTGCCAAACACCTCCGTCTTGGCTTTCAGTGGAGACGACTAGGCATTGCCTATGATCGGCGAGTCTCCTTGGGCAGCAATTGGCAGCCAGGAATGCTGCCTCTTGCATTACTTGATCTTGAAGCTATGGATACGAGCTTGGAAAGGTCTGGTAAAAACTCGAGTTGCTATGGGATGCTTATTGCCAAAGTGAGGTAAAAAGGTTTCCCGTATTTATATCCAATGCGATTTTTGGCCTCGAGCAGATCAACAGACGCGTCGTTCCACCTCCCTCATTTATGGAATTTTGTCATTTTGTCTGCCAAGTCATAATTGCTACGAATCGATTGGACTTCTTCCCAAATTGCCAAATGAATTTTTCAATGGACGCATGAATATCGCATTATATCTTTCGGCCTTTAACGCATTTCTGGAGGACATAGTGCATTTTACACATGCGAGTGCACTTAAAGCATTCCTGCGTCCATGCTTTCTTATTGTCAGCACAAGCAATAGCACAATTTAAAGCACAACGCGTCAAAAACTTCTGCCATAAAGTCTACAGAATTCTTTAAGAGACAGAAATTCAATTAAACTCGAAAATTGCATTGTCCTAGGCGATCACAATCCACATCTCTGCAGGCGGTCAGGCTTGCCTGCTCAATGTCTTAAGGACATTGTTCCATCCCTGTAGATCCTGGGGCTTCTGAATTGCTGGGCAATGTTCCCGGTGTTCGACTTTTTAACTCAGAGGCCAGCTGGCCCACTTGGATCTCCAGATTCCTTATAGAGGACGCTTGTGCTTGCATCACTACATCATTTTTATCCATATACTGCTTCAGCAGCATCTCTAACGAGCCTCCCGAGGTGTTAGACGATGATGGTTGCTGGTTATGCGGTCTTGATTGCCCTTGGTTGTGGTGAAAAGGAGGATTTCCTCTACTGCCCCGAAATCTGCACGGCCAACGTGGTCATTGTCTCTGCAAGGACAATGGCTGTTTCAGTTTTCCTTCTATTAACACCTTGGCCTCCATAACCATCGTTGATCCAATCATCCATATTTCGTGAGATGCGGTCGAGGATGACTTTGGCCTCCGTGTATGTCTTATCCATAAAACCTCCTGTTGCAGAGGCATCAGCAACAACCTGCGTTGCTCTATTCAGGCCATTGTAAAATGTTTCCATCAAGACACAATCGGGAATCCTGATATGCGGGCAGTTTTTCACCAGTCTCCTGAATCGCACCCAGGCGGTGCTCAGGGTCTCATTCTCCTTCTATTCAAAGTTCAACACATCCTTTCGTCGCCTTGTGTTGACGGCAGGTGGGAAAAACTTCTTCATGAACCACTCCACCAATTTCTCCCATGAAGTGATCTCATTTGGCTCTAGTGAGTAAGCCCACCTCTTATCCTTGTCCCTCAAGGTGTACGGGAACAAATACAATCTTATATCTTCTGAGGTCACGCCAGGTAAGGAAAAATTGTCGTACATCTCGACAAAGCTTGTTAGATGGGCATGTAGGTCTTCACCTTGCAGACCCCCGAACTGCTCAGTATTTTGAATCATCTGCAACATGACTAGCTTAATCTCAAAATGCGCGTTCTCCTACACAGTCGGCCTCGAGATTCCAGGTGAAAAATCATACAAATTGGGTGCCGCATAATTACGCATCAGGATGTTGTGATCAGTCGCCAGAAAGATAGGATCCTGAGTCGGTCGAACAGCCCCTTGGTTCACAACTAGCACCACGTTATCATTATTGTCCGCCATGCTGGCTGCCTTCTTTCGCCTAATTTGGTTCTAACGTACCCTTGCACGGAATGTTCGCTCGATCTCAAGGTCAGTTACGAATTTCGGTTCAGCACTAGGACTCATAAACCATCAAGCTGCTCTCCACATTGAACAACCAGTACAATGAGATCTGTCCTGCAAAATACCAAAAACACACTCAAACAATAAACCATTAACCAAATCCCAGGCAACGGCGCCATAAACTTGTTACGCAGATTTTGTTAGGTAAGATTTATGATGTTCTATACTCGAAATGATGCAATACTACTTCTAAATATGCGTTAATTATGGATGTTCATGTAGTATGCCATGCGTTGTCACAAGTTTCCTTACGATGGAACCAAGTGTAATTCCACCGCAAGTTTCTCGGTGTGATCCGAGGTCAAACATGGGGACTGATTTAGGTTATTGTGGTATGTTCATGATATATGTGACCAGGTTTTCATTCTTTAAAAATGTGTTTGTACCGGTATATAAATTGCGATAAAATAAAGTAAATCAGTAAAGATGCGATAATAAAATGAAATACAATAAACCTAAGCTAGATGATATAAGATACGGGCTTCATGTTACAAGATGCTGGGGTCAAGGCTGGCTGTGAAAGTTATGCAAAGACGTAGAATGCGACGGCAAGTCTTATGAATAGAATAGAAAGAGAAAGACAAATAATATAAACAATGCAAGTTCTCAATTGCATTGAAGCTACAAATATCGTTTCGCTCTTCTTTTGGCGTACACCTTTCAGTGATCGGCCGCACCCCGACATGTCTGTGGTGAAACAGAGACTAATATAATGAACGCAAGGTTACTTCCATGTCTGGAAGTACTACTCGCTTTAGTTAACGCATTCTTCTGACCTTCTCTCGATAGATCAGAATAGCATCTTCATTTCTGCTCTCACAGGTGAAGATGTCGTCTAGCATGCCTTAGCTAAATGCATTTTATATCTTTAACACAGATTAAGTACTTAGTTAATTAATTAATATTGCTTAAGGGAATTAAGAAGACATCATGAAGAAAGTGATTGACGGTTGAACGTTAGTAGACAGAAACTGATAAAGGAAAGCTATCGAAACAATTAATATCTCTATTAAGCGTTTGATACATGGTGTGTGAATGAAAAGATAAAGTAAACATGAAATACAATGATGAAAGAGATAGAACAGATACAAACAAGTGCCAACGTCTTGGCACTGATTCGATGGAGATCTGCTTGTCGGATAGGATGGATTTGATGGTAGGAAGAGCTTCCCTCTCGGCTTGCTCCACCGGTAGTAGGGATCTTTGCACAAAGCTTTCAATCGGGTGTTTGGTAGGTTAGATCTGAGATTCACCTCTCGGCCTTAACTCATCTTCTTCCCGGATTTCTTCACTTAAGCACTTAGCTCAGCCTTTTCTCTTAACAGTTTTGCAGCACTTACCCCGTATCTCGTAGCATACCTTTTTCTCTGAAATATATGGGGTATTTATAGGTGCAGATCTTTGACTCCGACCTTTTGGTCCCCACTGATGGTTATGGTAATTTCGAAGATGGAGGGATATTATTCCTTCTATTATGCAATCAGACTGTAAATTCTGCACAATCGTTAGTTGTACACGTGTCTCAATCCTCCGTTTTTGCGTTGCTCAGCTGCATCTTTCGATCATGGATTCACATGCGATGTTGTTTTTATTACTGCATGCGGTTGAAACATAGCTCTGGATCGACTATCGCATTGCGCCGTCATTGCGGTAATCGTCTTTTCATTGTTGATTGATGGGCACAATATGACAGAGATGTGTTGATCAGTTTCTTGTGAGCCTTGAGCACAAGCGGTGACTTGGTCTCCTGCAAAACAGAATAAAATTCGACTTGCCTTCCATCTTTATGGTGTTAGTGGGTGTTATTGCAAACATTTATAATTATTGTAATACTAGGCTAATTTTCATACAATAGGTGCATATTCATTAACTTTTGGCCGTAATATCTAGATAAGGTAGCATAAATAACTTATAAGTTATCAGTCACCCCTGAACCTCTCTCTTCAAGGACGTGAAGCATCACGAAGCGAAGAATCTTTGGTGGGCATTTTTGCCATTGACTCAATTGTTGAGGGCGTTGGTACCTCCGAATCGCTGCCAGTGGATCCCGTGCCAAGGTCTTATCAAGTGCTGCTATCCTTGGTGACATCCCTCATGTCAAGAAGGCAGTGGTTCGTCGAGAACATCGAGGCTTCAAATTTCATAGCCAAGGAAACTAGTTGCCCCATGGTGCCTGCGACAGGAAGGGTTCTCCAACTTGGAGAAGCGTCGAGGGTCTTGGCAAGTCCAAGTAATAGTGAGCTCCCGAGGCGAGTAGATAGGGCACCACCCCCGGTCATCCCCGAGGTTTCCGAGTTCTGTGCTGCCACTGTGGTTTCTAATGTTCGACGCCATGCAGCCTCGTCCATGTGGGAGACTATGCACAAAAGATCATGCATACTCCTTTCGAGAAGGTTTTTAGTCTGGAAAAAGAACCGCATGAGATATTCCGAGCCTTTCTGACATTTATGGTGCCAACCTCCCTCCTCTCAGAAAAATTTTCGATGAGTACTTTCGAAATGTGGAGAAGTATAATCAGTTTCAGTTATCCTATTCCTCTCAGTTAACTCAAACAAGTAAAGAGCAACGTCTGAAGGAGGCTAAGTCTGATCTGGAGAAGATGATGTACGATGAGAGTAGTGCTTTTACTAAACGAAAGACACTACTTGAATCCGACTCTCGAGCCTTATAAGAAGAAGAGACACTACTAGCCAGGTTGGAGGCCATCAGGGCCAAACGGGCCGAAATATCGCGGCTGATTTATGAGAGTGAAGGCTTTTTGACTCGACATAAGCTTGAGGCCTCAAAGATGCGGGGGGCAATAAACAAGATCGAGACCACCCCAATCCTTTCTGACAAGGACATCAAAGCTTTGGATGTCCTACGCCACGTGTTGGAAGCCATGCAACATGAGCTGGGGAACTACCATTGGGTACCTTGACTTGATGTTGTTTGTCTTATTGGACTAGGTGTACCTCAGTAGGAAGTGGCCTAGGAGTTTTTTTTTTTAATTTTCTTTTTAGCTATTGGATCCGACTATTATAGTGCTGAAATATCTTATGTGGAAGTTTTTTTTTGTCATGTTCTCAGTGATGTTCTCTGGTGCCTTGTAGTCTCATTTAAATTTCTGCTTCTCTTATTTGTTTATTTATCTTTTTTTTTTACTCATGTACATGCATATATATATATATTTATCACGTGACTGAACTTAAATTTATTTAAGCTGCCTACGTACCCTTTATAATGACAGGGATCAAGTCGTAACATAGTTTGTACAAAGGTTTTTTTTCTTTTTTTTTTATGCGCGACTGAACTTAAATTTCTTTAAGTTGCCTTCGTACCCTTTATAATGACAGTGATCAAGTCGTAATGTAGTTCGTACAAAGGTTTTTTTTTTTGTTAAGCGTAAAACTTCTTGAGAAACTTGCCGTTGATTGGGCCAATTCTTAGCCCATCTTAATCAACTATCTTGTACACTCCATTTGTGTAGACTTCTTTGACAATGTAGGGCCCATCTCATTTAGGTGTAAACTTATTCCCCGTATGTCTCGTCGTGATAATTGGTCTACTTACGGCGAGCACTAGATCACCTACTTGAAAGGATCGAGGCTTTACATGTTTATCGAAAGCCTTAGACATTCACGCCTGGTAACATTCCAGCACTTGTTGAGCTTCTAATCGTTTTTCATTCAATGCTTCCAACTCTTAGAGCTGCAGTTTGGCATTTTCCTCTATAGTCAACCCTTCTTGCACCGCCATTCTTAGCGATGGAATTTCTCTTTCCAAAGGAAGGACAACTTCTACCCTATAAACGAGAAAGTACGGGATGACTCCTGTAGGGGTGCGGTGAGTGGTGCGATAAGCCCACAACGTTTCACCGATCTTCTCCTGCCAATCTTTCTTCGACTTGGAAACAATTTTCTTCAGCAGGTTGCACAATGTCTTGTTAAATGCCTCAGCCAACCCATTAGCGGCGGCGCTATATATGGATGACTTGTACTGCTTGAATTTGAATTTTTCACACAACCTATCCATCAAACTATTGGAGAATTGTCTCCCTTTATCCGTCACGATCCAATGGGGAATAAGGTACCGATAAATGATATGAGTGCAGATAAAATCCACCACGTTTTCTTTCTTAGCTTCCCTTAGCGCGACAGCCTCAGCCCATCTTGAGAAGTAATCAGTGGCTGCAAGGATGTAGGAGTGCTCTACTGTCGACTTAGGTGTAATAGGGCCGACCAGATCAAGCCCCTATGCTTCGAAAGGCCATGAGGCTATGGTTAAATGTAGAGGCTCGGGCGGTTGATGAATGAAATTTGCGTGATATTGACTAGCTTCACATTTCTTTGCATAATCCATTGAGTCCTGGATCATTCCCGACCAATAGTAACCCATTATTTTCAGCTGGAATTGTAGCTTTGGTCCAGCTTGATGCACGCCGCATATGCTTGAGTGTGATTCCTCCAAAGCCTTCACTGACTCTTCTTTACTGAGGCATCGAAGGAAAAGTCCTTCAAGGGATCGATGGTATAGGACCCCTTTGTAGTAAATGAAATGTGCGGCCCTCCTACGAACCTCGGTTTTACGGCGGGGGTCATCCGGGAGCCTTCCATGCTCAAGATAATCTATGATGGGTTGCCACCAGTCTTCCTCATCGGTTAGGTAGACTGATATCACACTCGTTTCCCTATATTCAGTCCCAACCGGAGGTACAACCCATCTCCGCCAAAGCGATATATTAAGGGGCACATTATCCAGGTCCATTAAGGCAGTGGCTAGGTTTTCCAAGGCATCGGCTTTCTTGTTCTCCATCCTCGGGACATGTTCCAATGCCATGCTTTTGAACCATCAACTGGCGAACGTAAGTGAAGTATGGTTTCAAGTCGTCATGCTTCACCTCGTACTAGTATAAGAGTTGATTGATTATCAACTTTGAGTCACCAAAGATTTCTATACAAGCTACTCCAATCTCTAAGGCCATTTGGAGGCGAATTATCAAAGCTTGGTATTCAGCGACGTTGTTTGAGCATAACTCGACAAGTGTGAAGCTATAAGGCAGCATGTGTTTTTCTGGCAAAATGAGGACGATACCTGCCCCCGCACCACTTTTTCGTGTCGCACCATCAAAGAACGTGACCTACAGCCCTGATGTTTCTGTGAAGAACACTTCGTTATTGGGCAAGTTTCACTTAACTCCCAATCCGATGGAACCGGGTGTCTGCCAGGAAGTCGACCAATGCATGCCCTTTAATTTCCCTTTGCAGTACATAAACAATGTCGTATTGTTGAAGCATGATTGCCCATTTGGCTAAACATCCCGAGATGATCGGCCTGGACAGGACGTACTTGATGGGGTCAGTTTTCGCAATTAACTGGACTTTGAAGGCCTGCATGTAGTGCCTCAACTTATCTATGGTGAAGAAGAGTGCGAGGCACGTATTCTCTATAGGGGAATAATTGATCTCGACTCCATTCAGGGTTCTACTCAAGTAATAGAGAGCACGTTCTTTTCCCTTTTCTCTTTCTTGTGCTAATAGTGCCCCCAGTGATCTCTCTTGCGCTGCAATGTATAGTATCAATGGCTTGCCTGCTATTGGGGCTCCTAAGACAGAAGGGCCGATCAGATACCTCTTTATGTTATCAAAAGCATTCTGATAGGCCTTATCCCATTCAAATTTCTCTCTCTTTCCCATCAGTCTTTGAAAGGGTTGACACCGCCCTGCCAGGTTAGAAATAAACCTCCGGATGTAGGCCATACATCCCTGCAAACTTCTCAACTCATGTAGATTTCTTGGTCTTGGCATCTCCTGGATGGCATCAATCTTGGATTGGTCTATCTCTATCCCTCGATGTCTCACAACGAAGCCCAAAAACTTTCCTGAAGTTACGCCGAACGCGCATTTTAGGGGGTTAATCTTTAACTGGTACTTTCGCAGGTGATCGAACACGGTCCTTAGATCTTTCAAATGGTCCTATCGTCGCTTGGTCTTGGCCACAAGGTCATCCACATAACATTCCTGTTTGTGCAACATATCGTCAAAGACCTTCTGCATGGCACATTGATAAGTAGCAGCGACTTTCTTCAACTTGAAGGGCGTTACCTTGTAACAATATATACTTTTGGGGTTCGAAATTCCATCATTTCCTCGTCTGCGAGGGCCATTCGTATCTGGTTAAACCCAGAAGATCCATCCATGAAGGATAAGGCCTCATGTCCGTTGTCGCATCGACCATAATATCTGTGATGGGCAATGGAAAATCGTCTTTTGGGCATGCGTTATTTAGGTCGCGAAAGTCTATGCAAACACGAAGCTATTCATTCTTTTTTCTAACCGAGACGATGTTGGCTATCCATGTTGGATATTTAACTTCGCGAATGAACCCAACCTCAATCAGCTTATTGACCTCAACCTCAATCTAAGGGATAAGTTCTGGCCGAAAGCATCGTTGCGCCTGCTTAACGGGTCGACACCCCTATTTGATCGCGAGATGGTGGACTGCTACCTTTGGATCTAGTCCTGGCATCTCTTTGTATGACCAGGTGAAAACATCCTTGTATTCGGTGAGCAAACTCATGTATTCGTCCTCTTCTCCTTTCGAGAGGGATGCATTAATGAAAATCGGACACAATTCTTCTACGGTGCCTAGATTTACCTCTTTTAGCTCGTCCACCGTGGATTGATCACCGTTCTCTAGACCTTGCGGAGCGTCCTCCACTTCCTCTTCGATCATACCTTTTTCGGATTCTTTGGTGATGGTGATGTAGTGACACGAAGTTTCGCCTTCCTTCTGCTCTAAATTTCCATTCTAAGGATTGGTGAAAACGACATCGCGCCTCTTTACTTTAAGCGTGCTCTCACTTGTGTTTAGAGTAACGAAGGTCTTTCTCTTCATGCGTGAGGGGATGGTACTACAGATTTATCCATCACTTCTTGCCTCTCCTGATGACTTCTAGTCCGATGATGCTTCAGCGTTTTTAAGGTCGATTCACCGTCAGATGGACGCTTGGGATATCGGCCCCCTCTTTCTTATAGTCATTTCGGGGGCGTCAGCGGAGGCATTTCCTTTCCCCTTTGCCATACTAGGGACATATTGGTCGAGGGGATTTTCAGCCCTCTCGTGCTTCAGGCGATAAAAAAAACAGGAGCGCGAGGTTTTCCTTTGCTCTCCTTTGGAACTACGCCTAGTCTCCCGAAGGCCGCCGGTCGCTCCACCATCGGCGATTGACAGATGATTTCCTTATTTCCTTCATTCGACAGAGTCAACCTTCGAAAAACTAAACGTCGAGTAACTCTGGGAATAGTATGTAGGCTTCCCCTTTCTGCTTCTGTCATGCTTAACCTCTCGAAAACCAAGGCGCGTGCGGTCGACGGTCTAATACGGTCGAAGGCTGAGGCTCTTTTATCTTTGCCCTTCTTTTCTCCTGCATCATCGACTTCTTCTATAGTGATATGATTGTTTTTGGCCACTTTCCCCTTCGCCTTTTTGATTATGCAAATTGGCTCTGACGGCTCATATCCGAGTCCCGCCCTCGACATGGGTATAGCGTTTCTTTCTTGCAAAAGCTTCTTTTGGGTTGGCTAGAGTTGGGGTTGCTCATAAATCTTCAAACTCTTGAACTCAGTGTGAGTTGTGAAGTCATAGCCCACCTTTGCCAACAACTTGTAAGCCTTGGGATTGAATCCATCTTCAGTTTGCCTCTCGAGCAGCTTTAACCCTGTCACTTCCACCTCTGGCTTTTGGATTTCCTGCTTCGTTATCGGTGTGAGGGGTGTGACGAAGCTCTCCTTTAGAATTTTTATGTCGCCGACCTGCAAACCTTTTGAGCATTCCGTAAAAGGTGAATCACCCTTTTTTTTGTCTCGACAAAGGGACATAGCATAAAATCGGAGGTTTTGAGGCTTTTTCGCCCCTACCAGGGGTGTTTCTCCAACGCCGAGGGATGTTCTACTTTCTTTTAGGCTGGAGGCTTGTACCTTGCTACCCGCCCCTTTCTCTGTGTCTATTGGCGACCTCGACCAGGATCCACCTGCTTTCTTTGCCAGTAAGTTCTCTATCAGCATAGTCTTACTGGAATTCTCGCTCTTTAGGTAAAACTTTGCATATGCGAAGTGAGACTCAGCTTCGAAAAATGGATTAGAATCTGCTTCAACCTTCTTAATCCCGTCTTGGTAAAACTTGAAACACTGATGTAGTGTCAATGTAATCACACCATTCCTATGAATTCAAGGGCATCTCAGTAGCAGCTTGTAGGTGGTTTTTGAGTCTATCACATGAAACAACGCATCAACCTTCAGATCGGCAATGAGGAGCTCCAATCGTATCATGCCTATCGCCCTTTGGCGTCCTTGATTGAAACCCTGAATTACTAATTTTTTGTTTGATAGCTCTTCCATGAGTATGCCCAACTATTTCATAGTCATCTTAGGCATTATTTTGACGGCAGATCTGTTGTCGATGAGGATTCAACCCACTCTCTGTTCTCGAATGTATCCAGTATAAGAGTATTAGTTGAATTAACTTCTTTTTTTGATCGACGGGTAATTGATGGAAATTCCTTTCATTCTTCCTCTATGGTGTTTACGAAATCTGGTTCTTTTGGGGTTATAGTTGATGGTTATTTCTCAATTCCATCTCTACTACAGAACCGGACATGAGAGTTTCCTCACATCCAGCTCCTCGGAGACGTACAAAGGCCTATTATGCAATTTGAATCCCAGTAGAAAATCTTCGTTTGAGAAGCCTACAGATGTGCAAAATGAGGCATAAACACGTGCTGCAGAGGTCGATGCACCAGATGCGTTGGATTCTAATAGTGCCTCGATGAGGGTCGTCTTAGCTTCTCGCGGGAGTGAGAGCGGGTCGTCTATGTTGAATGGTGATGAACCCTTTGGTTCTCCTTTCGACTTTAATGGGCCTGGAATGGTATCTTCTTCTTCCATGGTACTGACAACATGATATGCAGCAACCTCTGGCATCTTCTCTAAACCCCAATTGCAAAAGTTCTTCAGGAAGAAATCTGCTAACGTCATCTATCGTCTGGGACGAGGAACATCCTCGTCTCTCTTGTCAACAGCTTTGGGCCTCCTAGTATTCTTTCTACCCTCCCTTTTTTGTGTCTTTCTCCCTCTCTTGTAGCTTCTATGAGAGCGTAGCTCTTTTTGGGTAGAGTTCAGTCTTTCCTTCTTACAGTGTGCCACAAGGATTCAGCCTTCGTTATCGTCATCGTCGGCACGCTCTCCTCCGTTTTAAGGATCTATAGCTTGGACCTTCTGCTGAAACACACTACCACAGGTTCGAAGGTCCCAAATTGGACCGAGCTCTCCCTTTCTTCATAATATATGATTGGTGCTACCATGCTTGGAGTTACCGTCACTGCAGCATGATTCTTCTGGACCAACTCGTCTAGATCCAACTCTATTTTCCTCTCATGGGCCAATTTGAGGATCAATTCCTTAAGTACAAAAAAATTTTCAACTGGGTGGCTAACGACCCTGTGATACTTGCAATAGTTAGGATCATCCACTTTGTCGACCTGTTCCAGTCATTTACATTCTGGTAGCTGGATAAGGTGGTTCTCTAGTAGTTGCTCAAGCATATCCGTAATGTCAGAGTCGGGGAACGGGTAGATTTTTTTCTGTCGCCCCTTCAAGGTTAGGCGATGTCTTTCGTCTCCTTCGTCTTTCTTTTCTATCTTCTTCTCTTTCCCTTTTGAGGGGAACTTCAACGGGGTTGTATTAACGACCATTGATTCCTTTGTGGCGCCTTTCACAATTTTCTTGGCACCCTTTACCTTCTTCTTGTTTTTCCTCAGTTCATGGCTCAGAAAGTCCCTCGTTCCTCTGTTGGCGATACTTAGCTCCATGTCATAAGCGTGGGTCGCCAATTTTTCAAAGGTATAGGGCTTTATTCCCTGCAGAATATAGAGGAGTTCCCAGTGCATACCCTGCATGCACATTTCTACAGCAGATAATTCGGTGAGTTGATCTTTGCAATCCAGGCTCAGGCTCTCCATTGATTGATATAGTCTACGACCGGCTCCCCTTTCCATTGTTTGGCATTTGCCAGCTCCATAATGTTGACGGTGCTCCTAGTGCTGTAGAAGCGATTCAAAATATCTCTTTCAAGTTGCTCCCAGCTGTCAATCACCTCAGGCTCTAAGTCTGTGTACCAATCAAAAGTGTTCCCTTTGAGGGTTCTGACGAACTGTTTGACTAGTAGGTCTCCCCTTGTTCCTGTATACTCGCATGTTTCTACGAAGTGGGTGATTGCTGCTTTGGGTTGCCCTTTCCGTCGAATTGTTGGAACTTTGGGGGTTGATACCACTAGAATAAATTTGGGCTTTAATGTCGGTTGCCAACCGACATTAAAAATAGTGTTATTAAAGCCCTTTAATGTCAGTTTTAACCCAACATTAAAGGGCTTCAATAACATCAACAACACAGCCTTCAATGTCGGTTGCAACCGACATTAAAGGTCTTTAGTGATTAAAGCTTGTTGGTTGCAACCGACATTAAAGCCTGTTTTTTTTAAAAAAATTCTTAATCGACATTAAAGCTCGAATCTATCCATTTTATCAATTATTGTCCGTTTTTTAAAGTTCCCTTGCCAAATCCATTTTTTCGGTAAAAAAGTATGACATGACACATCATCATCGAACGCTATGGCTATGAAATATTATTCATGTATGGATTGTAAATCTATTACATTTAATCGACAAATTCTGCTATAGAATTATAATTTAAAAGGCGTACAATAATTCAGGCTTTGAAAATACAAATTACAAGTAATACAAAGATATGATTTTATAAACATTATGAGTTTACTGTCCCTCTCCACTTGGTAAGTATGGATCCCTTCATAATTCTTCTTGAACAGACCCCACAGCTTCAGCAATGTTTGGTTATAGGCATCTTTATCTGACCACTGTTGTTCAAAGGATCACAAACAATAAAGGTTTGGGCGTAAGCGTAACACATGCAACAGAAGATTGTATCCATTCAAATATATATATATATATATATAAATGGATAAGATGTTTGAGACCTTACCCTTAGAAACTCTGTAACTTTTGCCAGTTAACTATTGTTGCTCAAATGTACTTTGGTTTCCATGCCAAGAGAAAACAGAAGAGCCGGATTGTAGGACAAAACACTCAGTAGAGTTCAGTGAGGTTGCAACCTAGATAATCATAAGTTGAGACGTTACCATTAGACTTGCAATGGCTGAAATTAGTACAGGCTTTTAGCATAAACATGAAACATGAACCAATGACAATGTTATAACATTATTTCTCTCTCTCTCTTGTAATTTTCATCAATCAAATTTAAAGTTTTAATTTTAGTTTTAAGATGGAAATGCCTATATGTACTTTCCAGTTTCCAGATCCATCAGTTATTCTGATACACCATACCAGCAAATTACCAAATCATTCATCAGAAATATACAACTAATAAAGCCTCACCTCTTGTGCTCCAGTTTTAACAATCATAAAGAAAAATGAACAAAAAGCTGATAACGATCGACGGACGGCATGAAGAACGATCGACGGACGGAGAGGGAAGAAAGCTGATAACGAAGAGAAGGAGCGACGACGATTTAGGGTTATATTATTTAGTGTCGGCGCGAAAGGTAAAGAAGAGAGGAGCCGCGATTTAGGGTTATATTATTAAATAAAATAAGAAGAAAAAAAAACATTACACCTTTAATGTCAGTTTTAAACCGACATTAAAGCCCATCTTCTATGTTGGTTTAAAACCGACATTAAAGATCCGTTTTTTTTATTAAAAAAAAACCGACATTATACATCCAATTTCACTTTTTTCAACCGACATTAAAGCCTAAATTTCTTCTAGTGGACTTTTTGTGGGATTGGAAAAACGTGTCTAACCTACAATAAGCAACACAAATCCACATATTCGACCAAGTAAATCTACCATTGTCTAGAGTGAGATCTAAAATATTGAGACAACGACAAAACATAAAACTATAAAAAGTAACCACACTAGAGTCCCTTGCTAAGTACCAACAAGATCTGCAAAGACCAAAATATTACCAAGTTGTAATTAAGTTAATTTCTCTTTCCTTAAAATTTTCCTTCTCTTTTCTTCTACAACAAGTATTGTATACATTGAGAAACAAAGAGAATTTGTACTATGATATTCCAATAAATTAATCGGGTTAAGTAGAAGAATACCTTTAATGACGTCGTTATGGAGTTTACAGTAGAAGACTCTCCAACACCCCAACAAAGAATAAAGGTCAATAGAGCTAGAAGAACTGGAGCCAGTACATTAATAGAGAAAACTACATTTAATGATTAAGAGGTGCTCTGTTTTCAAGCCTCTAGTACTTCACCGATAGAAAACTACAACCTTTAAAACCTTCCAACAAAAATAATAGACTTAGATCCTTGTACCCAAATAATCCATAAGCAAAACAAAAATACAACAAAAAAAAACAAAACCATTCATGGACAAAACAACTTTCCAACTCTATAATATTCATGGACAACAACTGAATTTCAACGACAATAACTAATAGCCTCCTCCATGTAGACTTATATAAAAAGAATTAGCTCTTAATGTTTCAAAACCAACAATGAAGCTAGGAAATTTGTGAACAATAACAAGAAAATTGGAACAATCATGTTGTAACACAATTAATAATGTTCATTCTTCATAATTCGATAACTTTGGACATCCATACATTAATTTTTGTGATTTTTAGAGACTAAGGAAGAAAATAAAAGTAAAGGCATCAATGTAGACAAGTTAAGAAAATAATGTTTCTGAAAACTTCTTTAGTTTTATCTAAGAGTGCCAATAGCCAGCTTATGATCGATGATGAAAGCATAATAACGGTAATTTGAAAGAATAGAGAAACTAAGAGTTACTACACAATAGCCAAAATAAAAAAGGCTTGAGCCTCAAAGTCATAAATAATCCCAAAGATAACAACTAACAACCAAGTTCAATAATTTAAAAGAAAAAAAATGAGATACATCAGACATTTTTTCAACGGTAGTGTAAACATAGAAGCAAGAACTAAAGGGACAATCCTAGCACCATAAGGAGTATGAACCATATGGATGGTGACAAAGCCCCACTTTCAAGTGTCCTTGCAAGGAAGAGTATGGGGCTTTCCAATCTTGCTACCCCATTATTGGATATTTGCATTCAAAAGTTAGAAAATCAAGCAAAACTCATTTGAGCACTCCCATATTCTCCCATATACTCAAAGTAATCTTACCTTACACTCCAAGTAATCTTACTTTACACTTGAAATAATAAAGATCATTAAACTTAACCAACTTATTTAACTTTTAAAAATAGACCTAAATGATACTTGAACACACAATAGACTCAAAACAATAATTTAATCACACAAAGAGATATAAATCAAACTTTAGTCAAACACAATAGGCTCAAAATTAAACTTTAATCACAAATAGGCCAAAAATTCAACTTTCAAAAAACATAAATGTGGGCTCCACTATTTTTTAAGGATGACAAGACAAAGGCTTCCATCACTATCAATATTTGGGTGAAATATTTTACTCTTAAAAGTAACTTGGATCAACAAACAATATACAATTTTTAAACCTCGCAACCCTATTCAACAAAAAACGAAGACAGTACCCACAAAATCATCTTGAACACAGATCATCAAATGCAACAAACAAAAAGATAATAAGTATTCCTATTACATATGTGTGCGAGTTGAAATTATTTTGTTTATATAACTAAATTTAGGTCATCAAGAAAACCCTTGCATCATGAAGTGAATATAGCATAACCTACAACTCGATATAATTATGATACAATTTTTCTTCATGCTTATAGAGAATAAAATGACATTGTAAAAGTAAAAATAAAAATAAAAACAAAAATGGAAAATGTAATTGAAAATGTTACGATAAAGAAAAAGCAAAAACACAGAGGAAAGCAAGAAAATAGAATTTTTCACCCAACCAACAGCGGCATAGACTCAATTTTGCTATCAGTTATGAAATTGAATGCCAAAAAAATCAAAGGAACCTAATAAAAAGACCCAAATCCTAAAAATTGAGCAAAATCCATAAATTACGAGGAAACCCTAAATTCTTAAAATCAAATAAATTCCCAAAAAATGTCTCACCTATAATGGAGATATCATCTCATTCAAACAAAAAAAAAACAAAAAAAAGGGAAATCTGAAGAACAGAAAAAGGGAATCAATTTACCAAGAATCAATTGGAAAACAAAGAAGGAAGGTCAAAATTGGATTGTGATGAAATTCGATATTGTTTCTCTCTTTCTTCATTTCAACCATCTGTAAACTGAGGGATGTGTGTGTGAAAAACCAAAAATCATATGTCAGAAACAAAGAAAAAAGATATATTGAGAATTGTTTTTCTGCAAATCAATTCCAACCAATTGAATTACCTTTTTTCCTCTCTTGATTTCTCTGATGTAGTTTTCTGACCTTTCTTCCGATGAATTCACTGAATATTGGTTTATGGAATTTAAATCATGATTACTTTCAAATGGAACAGCAAGGAGAAAACGAAGAGACAAAAAATCCTATAAGGTAATTTTGGAGAAAAAAGTTAAAGCCCTAGCTAAAAGGGGAAAAAAAAGGACGGTTTAACTATAGACTAACGAAAATAAAAGAAAACATGGGAGATTTATGAAAGAGTAAGAAATTTACCAAGTGAGTAACGATGGAGAAGAAGCTAGAGATGGATTGTTGTTTAAACGCATAAGGAGAAAGAGATGTTGTGAATGAATATGGAGAATGAAAGGAAAAAGAAAATGGGGGAGGGGGGGTGGGGGGAAGGAAGTTGGTTTTGTTTTTTTTAAAAGGCGGATCTTTAATGTCGGTTTTAAACCGACATTAAAGGTATACCTACAATGTCGGTTTAAAACCGACATTAAAGATCCGCTTTTTAAAAAAACAAAATCGACATTATACATCCGATTTCACTTTTTCCAATTGACATTAAAGCATAAAATTCTTGTAGTGTACCCTGCAGCCATTCTCAAATTGTCGATCCTCTGGGTGTATGGCTTGGAATACATGAAGGAAGTTTGAGCCGGCCCTCCATATTGAGCACTTATGGAGGTCATGATCATGTCTTGCAGTTGTTGGATCGACAGAGAGGCCACCCGAGGCTGACTGTTGCAGTTGGTTTTCTTGTAGCACGGTCTTCCCCTTGTCAGTTGCTTTGACCGTGGGTGCTTGGCTGATTCAGCAGCCTCTCGAGATTGCATTTTTTCTTTCAGGGCAGCGATCTCATGGTGTCGCTCCTCGATGGCTTTCATCAGAAAGTTAATCTTCCTTTCCATTTCTGTCATGGCTGCTTCTGCCGTCACATCCACCATCATGACAGAAATCACATCTAGCAATGAATCTCTTTTCAGCTTGCTGGAGGCGGAAGTAGAGTTGTCAAACAAGGGGTTTTCCTTGATGACAACCCCACTTTGTGGGGATTCCATCATTTTCCTCAAGATGTTGTGGGCGATGAGGGAGCTTTGCTTTTGCTCCTGCATGACTTCTCTTGAGCGGCTGCAGGTGACAGGTCCCATGTACGAGCCATTTGTGGAGGAAGCTTTGCATGCCATCTTCTTAGGTGTCATTTGGCTTGTTTGGATGCTGAGAGAGAGATGAGAGGTAGAGAGGTCCTACCGGACGTAAAATGAAATGAGAATTTATTAATACGACAATATACTTCGAAATACCACGTGTAACAGTGTTAAAAAACTAGTTCTTAAAAGGGCATTGTTCATAATATAGTTGTTGGAATTTCCATTTAGTAATATTTATGTGAAGTATTTTAGTTTTTTTTAGTGTTATTCTGTTTCTTTATTTATAATGGTCTCTTGTAGAAGATCTTTGTTGCACATATCAAATATAGCAATATAACTCAAATTTCAATATGTATCAGACCAAGAAAAAATCTTAAAATTCTAGCTACTTTAGAAAAAAGCCAAGTGATTTTTCGCCACCTGCACCATCATCGGAGCCCTAGTTGATGTCTTAATCAAATAGCATACATTACTTTCGATTTCTGGTCGTCGTAAGCAGGTAGGTAGAGCTCGAAGGCTTGGATTGTTTGTAGACTTGGGTCGTAGTTGAATAGGTACAGATAGCACGCCTCTGTCACCTACTTCGTCAGCATTCGTGGTTCAGATCAGGTTGACGGCCATTGTCGATAAGCTATTCACTGCCAATCCTTCACTTCGTTGGAATTAGTAATTGTCAGTTGCTGGTGTTAAATGTATAACTATTTATATTTATTCTTTGTGGTTAGGAAAGTTAGAGACTTAGTCTTTGTGGTTGGTTGATGTCTATTTTTAGCCTTTGAAGTTGTATTTATATTCAACATACTTCTTTGTACAGAATATATTTGTGAAATACATTTTCAATATGGTATCAGAGTCAAATTAGGCATTTTTTTACCATTTCCAGCCCTCTATTCACAAGTTCAGTCCTCTGTTCACAATAGGCTTCTGTTTCCAAGTCTATTAGAGCCTTGTCTCTAGATACCTCACAACAGCCTTCGCCTCACATCAGCCTTCGCTTTTGCTTCCAAATCCCAAACCCCTCTGCCTCATGCCTCTAGCTCACATCCACAATATCTCACAACGTCTCACACCCAGATTCACTTGACGGACAGCCCACACCCAGATCCATTGGGCACGTCTCCGTCGTGTTTGCCCACCCTCCATTTGCAAACGTTAGAGTAGCCACGCCAACGTCAAAGAGCCAACATCATGCATGTGGTTTCGTTCAGCATAAGCCAACATCACCAGCCACGCCGACAAGCTATTTTCCAGTGGAGCTGAGCCGTCGAGCCATTTTTTAGTGAAGCCAAGCCACCAAGCCAAGCCATCAATCGACTGAGCCGAGCCGAGTCATAAGCTTGTTTTTTTTCCATCACAATTGACCCAAATCAAGTCACATGGAGAAGGATCATGTGTTTTGCCGTATTAGTACTGTCTTTAATGGGATAAATTATCTTACTTGGGCCCATAAAATGAAGAGTTTTCTAATAGGATGTAAGTTATGGCGCATTGTCAATGGAGATGTCCCTAAGCCAGTCAAGATACCCACTGAAAATTATGTTAGATTTATTGAACGGTTAGAGGTTTAGGATAGTAAGAATCATTAGATCATCATTGGGCTCTAATATGTCTATACCTGCCATCCATGTTTAGTTTGATGCGTTTAATGATAGCAAAAGTTTATGGGATTTCCTGTCTGCATGTTTTCAGTTTGTTGGATTAGCTCGTTTTTATCAACTACATAACATTCTTATTGGTCTCAGTCAAGAGACTGGTCAATCCCACACTTCAACCAATTTGGACACAATTAGATCAAGCTAAAATCAGTGTTAATCATCTTCGTCTTATTAAGGTTCTTATGGGGCCTCATCCAGAATATGAATCTATTCGTGCAGCTTTGCTGCATCGCGGTCCTCTTCCCTCACTGAACACAGCAATTCAAGAAATCTTGTTTGAGGAAAAACGTCTTGGCATTGCTTCTTCCAGGCAATCTGAAGATAGTGCTTGCAAGCAATCATTTTCCTGGTGCCTCTAGAGCTCTCTTCTATAAAAACTGACCAGCGTTCTACTTTAGGTTATTGTTTCTACCTCGACGATTCTCTTATTTCTTGGTAGAGTAAGAAACAGAGTGTTTTCTCTCGCTTGAGTACGGAGTCTGAATATCACGCTTTGGTTGATGCTACATCAAAGTTATTGTGGCTCTGTTGGCTTCTTGCTGATATGGGAGTTTCTCAGTTGTCTACCACTATCCTTCACTGTGACAATCATAGTGCCATCCAGATTGCTCGCAATGATGTTTTTCATGAGGGCACCAAGCATATTAAAAATGATTGTCATTTTGTCCGACATCATCTTCAGAGTAAAGCTCTTCTTTTACAAGCTATTTCTACTACTGAGCAACCTGCTAATATTTTCACCAAAGCTTTGTCCTCTTCCATTGGTTAACAAACTCATGTTTATTCCTACGTTACCACCTTGAGTTTGAGGGAGGGTATTAAATGTATAACTATTTAGACTTAGTCTTTGTGGTTAGGAAGGTTAGAGACTTAGTCTTTGTGGTTAAAAAGGTTAAAGACTTTAGGGGGGTTGGTTGATGTCTATTCTTAGCCTCTGAAGTTGTATTTATACTCATCATACTTCTTTGTACAGAATATACTTGTGAAATACATTGCCAATAGCCAGAATTAGATTCATGCTCTCACTGAGTTTTTTCCCCACGAGAATCTTGTTGGAGTCTTCATCCAGCGTTTATGTTATGTATTCTCTTTGTGTTGCAGGCACTCGTAGGTGTTGTTGAATAATGTGAAGGAGGGATCCAATTTGTTTAATGGCTTGGTTTGATTTTTGGTTTTGTTTGGTTAAAGTATGGTTTGGTTTTAAGTTTATATAGGTTTAGCTTGAGATTGACATAGCTTTTAAAATAATTATTGATAGTTGTGCTTTTAGAAAACTCGAAGGTGAGAAAAAGTAAAATATTGTTTGGTAAATTTTAATTTTAAATTTAAAAAACTAGTTACTAGGGGTGTTCATCAGTCAAGTAAGGTTGGTTTTGGACAAAAACCATTGTCGGCCGTAGATGACTCGAGTTTTTTGGTCGGTTTCCGTTGGTTATGGAGTTGGAGTAGACGTCGGTCGTCAAGGACATCAATCTGTTGTTTATTATTATTATTATTATTTTTTGTAAACGATGAAAGTTTTAAGGGAAAAAAAAAAAAGAAAAGAGTGAAAAGAGATGAGAAAAGAAGAAGGGATGAAGAAGAGAGAAGACTAAATCTAAAATTAATAGAGAAGAAGTTAGAAAAATGAAGAAGAAAGAAGAAGTTTCAAATGGAGAAGGAGGAGAAGATGAAAATTGAGAAATGAGAGAATAGAAAAAATGTGTTGGAAGAAGGAAAATTAATTAAGAAGAAAAGACAAATGCATGATTGAGGGAGAATGAAAATAATGGAAAGAAAAATAAATTGGGAGTGTTGTGAAATTGAGGAGGACAATAAAGGTCACAGATATGGAGAAGATATAATATAATAATATATAACTATAACAAATAAATAAATAATAAATAAATGTCAAGTTGAAAAAAAGAGTAGAGTGCTGTGAAATTGAGGAGGACAATAGAGCTCACAGATATGGAGAAAATATAATATAATAATATATAACTATAACAAATAAATAAATAATAAATAAAATAACTAAAATTATGAAGATTTAATAATTGTTGTAAAATTGAGGAGCACAACGGATATGGAGAAAATATAATATCATAATATATAAATATAATAATAAATAAGTATAATATAATAATAAAATAAAATAAATAAAATTATGAAAAATTAATAATATGAAAATTTAGTGAAAATTTGAGGTGAATTTTCCACCAATGTGTATGATTTTAAGATCCACCAAATGCCAAGTAGGATGTGGTCTTACATGGACACCAAGCATGAATATTTATAATACTCCCTCTTAGATGAAGATTGACACATGGCTTTTAGGACACTAAGCAATAGGCATCTATCTTTTTATAATATTTATAATACTCTCTCTTAGATGTCCATATATATATATATGAAATATGCCTCGTTAAAATGTAACTAGGAAAAATCCAATGGGAAAAAACCTAGTGAAGAAAAAAAAAGTACATATTTCATATAATATATACTCCTAAAAAAATATAAATACATTTACTCCCCCTCATGAAAACATCATTTAAGATCTTTGAGTCATCGCATTCTAATGTTGTGCACCAATTTTTTAAAAGTTGCGGTTGGTAATGCTTTTGTAGATAAATCTGCCAGGTTATCATTCGAACAAATTTACCGTATAGTGATGTCGCCATTTTCTTCAAGATCATGAGTGCAGAAAAGCTTCGATGAAATATGTTTTGTTCTATCTTCTTTAATATATCCTCCTTTGATTTGGGCTATGCAAGTTGTGTTGTCTTTGTATAATATTGTTGGAAGATTTGTATTAGAAGACAAGCCATATGTTTCACGAATGTGCTGAGTCATTGATCTTAGCCATATACATTCTTGACTAGCGTTATAAATTGCAATAATTTTAGCATGATTTGAGGAAGTGACCCTTATGGTCTATTTCACCGATTACCATGATATAGCAGTTCCTCCACATATGAACAGATAACCTATTTGAGATC
The DNA here is from genome assembly GCF_027475165.1 of Benincasa hispida. NCBI lineage: Eukaryota > Viridiplantae > Streptophyta > Magnoliopsida > Cucurbitales > Cucurbitaceae > Benincasa > Benincasa hispida. The sequence continues at coordinate 47,101,520 of NC_143484.1, read as the reverse complement.
TAGTTTTGTATGGATTAGATAAATATCTATAATCTGCATAACCAACTAGGTCAAATTTTGATTTATTTGAATAAAACAAACCTATATCAATTGTTCCTCAGAGATAAAGGAGTATATGCTTAATTCCATTCCAATGTCTTTTTGTAGGAGAAGAACTATATCTAACTAATAAATTTACTAAAAATGTAATATATGGTCTTGTATTATTAGTAAGATACATAAGTGCACCAACTACACTAAGATATGGTACTTCAGGACCAAGAAGTTCTTCATTATCGTCTCGAGGTCGAAATATATCTTTCTTTATATCTAATGAACGGATTTCCATTGGGATATTTAATGGATGTGTTTTGTCCATACAAAATATTTTCAAAATTTTTCCTGCATAAGTTGACTGATAAATAAATATTTCATCTGCTAAATTCTCAATTTGCAAACCAAGGAAAAATTTTGTTTTTTCGAGATCTTTCATCTCAAATTCTTTCTTAAGATATTCTATTGTCTTTGAAAGCTCTTCAGAAGTTCCAATTATATTCAAGTCATCAAAATATACAGTTATAATAGAAAATTCCTACTATGATTTCTTTATCAAAACACACAGACATATTGGATTATTTTGATATCCTTCTTTCAATAAATATCCACTCATGCGATTGTACCACATCCATCCTGATTGTTTCAATCCATATAGTGATCTTTGTAACTTAATTGAATACAATTCTTGAGAATTTGATGTATATGTTTTAGATACCTTAAATCCTTATGGGATTCTCATTTAAATATTATTATCAAGAGATCTATATAAATATGTTGTGACTACATCTATGAGATGCATATCCAGACTTTCATATACAGTTAGACCAATTAAATAACTTAGTGTAATTGCATCCACCACTAGAGAATATGTCTCCTCATAATCAATACCATGTCTTTGTAAAAAAACCTTGTGCAACTAGCATTACTTTGTATCTTGTGACCTCATTATTTTATTTTTTTCTTACAAATACCCATTTGTATCCCACAGGTTTTACACCTCCTAGTGTTTGGACTACTGGTCCAAAAACCTGTCATTTTGAAAGTGAGTTTAATTCTACCTCAATTGCTTCTTCTCGCTAAAGCCAATCTTCTATATCGACATTCTTCAACAAATTTTGGTTAAATTTCTCATTTTCAGATATATATCAAGAGCAATATTATACTAAAAAATATTGTCAATAACTACATTAGTTTGATTCCATATTTTTCCTGTTATGAAAAAGTTTACTGACATCTCATTATTTTCTTTAGGTATTTCACCTTCCTCACTAGTCATGGCGAGGATTTCTTCATGGGTATTTATATCCTCAACCAATTCTTCTTTACTATTAATTATTTTTTTCGTTTTCGAGGATTTTATCCTTGAAGCCCACTGGTCTACCACACTTTTGGCATGTTCTAGATGAAGGAAATCGAACATGAGAAATTCAATGAGCAGCGGAAGGATCTTTCCAAATTTCAAACGTATATGAACTTTACAATTACAATCACAAACGGAAACATGCAATTATGCATAAAATAGAAATTACAACATGCTTTACTACAGATCAAGGGAAGAATCAACAACCTTTGCAGACTCATCTTCAAGTTCCTCGATCACAAACACTCGATCACAGCAACACAGCAACATAGAACATTCGTCCAACACGACCGCTACACTGCACGATCACCGCACACTCAAACTAAGGTCATGAATACCTCGAACACTATGAACGGCCTCCACAGAACCTCGACAGTGTCGAGTTGAGTATGACACCACCAAGAAGGTTACCCTGATATTCTCGGTGTGAGATACCAGAGGGTGTATGGACTTGGTTTAAGGTAGAAAATCGGAGGAACCACAATTGTGTAAACGATTGAGCAAGTGGGAGATGGAACAACCTATCGCATAGGGCAATGCCCAATTGTTTAGGAAAAACTATGCAATCGTCTAACAAATGCTATGTGATCGTTTAGCTCATCGTCTAGTTGAGTGTCTACTTGTAAGAACATTCTGAAGGAACTCTTATTCAAAAGTACCAACGAGCAGAAGCAGATCTTTCCAATTCATTGTGATAGAATTACCGCATATACATTCAATACATACTAATATGCATTCATAATGCTAAAGAGATCAAGAGATCATACCAGATGAGCATTTCTCCTTCACAGCGAGTCAAAACCCAACTGTCTACCTCGAACAATCACCACCCGGATAGAAGGAAATGGAGAAGACAACACCATTCAGAGCCCCCAGTATTCTTCCCATGCTAATAAGAAAAACGAGCACCACGATCAAGCAAGTGGGAGATGAGGTCGTCTATCGCATAGACAAGATGCTTGATCGTTTAGGTGAAATATACGATCATGTAGGAAAAAGTAAGCAATCGTCTAAATGATTGTGTAGGAAAGGGTAAGCGATCGTCTAAATGATCGTGTCAAAAAAGGGTGAGTGATCGTCTAAACGACCGTGTAGGAAAAAAAAACTAAGCGATCGTCTATGCAATCATTTAGTAAATATCAGAAGCTAAACGATCGTTTAGTTAATAGCGCGTGATGGTGTAACCGGTAAGTGATCGCTTAGGAATATCGTATATGTAAGCGATCGTGCAGGTACTATCGTATAGGCACTGATTTTCTAAACGATGACACTATCTTTTTCACAATGTCCGCGCACCTTTGATCTCAACACATCGTCAGCTATTTATAATGCACTCATCCGTTATTTAGAACAGAAGAGATGTCGTCCCATTTCCTTTATAACCGTCCAATGAATGTGATCTTATCATATTCATAATATATAAATTAATATCATATACTAATTATAATATTTTCCTCTACTAGATATAAATCATATTTATATCCAATTTCCTCCAAATTAATGTATCTCATACATTAAGTTAATTATATCATATTTAATTAACTCATTCAATTATATCATATATAATCAAACTCCCTCTTGCCAATTTGAACATTTCAAACTGACCTAAAAACTTATTCTCAACTTGTATCCAAGCTACCAAGGGGGCCTTATGGACCTATGGCTTGCTCTAACGGTACGTGAATAGATGACTAAACTCTTTGGTCACGATATCCATCATCCGTTAATTGCCAGGCATTCTACTAAAGACCGATAGTTGAACTCTTCTTGCCATAGATATATTTCTATAACCATTGGATATAACAAATCATCAGTACGATGACCCTTTACAGATGCTCGTAATTATAACAGGTCAATACCGTTTTGCCCCTGTAATTATATCTTCCTCCTTAAGTACCACTGATCCCTCTAATGAATAATACAACATAGTCCTACTATGTGTGAACACCTTTCGGGTCATGAGAAGGAGCATGGTGCCACATCATTCAAGCCCCAGGATCAGCCCTTAAGAGAGCAATCTATCTACTTACCCCTATTTTGGGGAAGAAGTGAACTCCATCTTGTGAAGCTGAGTTCTCAGCTCCTAAATCAAACGAATTCCCAAAATGGTAGGTTTGAGTCGGTGTTCTGGCCACTCACACCCATACAAATCAAAGGACCGCCCTCAATGGCAAGAGTTTCCAACTCACTCAGGATTGAGGTCATGTTACCTATGGCAATCCTAGTGAAGTGAAGTCTCAGTCATGAATGGTGTTATATGACAAGACATTAACACTTCGAGGTCAAGTCTTATATAAACTCTTTGTATAGGACGCCCCCGCTCGCATGTCCACTACACGAATGATCAAAATTAGACCATCTGTGACAAGTCACAATATTTGTAACAATTTCACGTCCGTAGTGTTACCAGGATAAGGTTTCCCTCTTATATCCATATATTATAAAGTATTTTTGTTGTCACTTAAGACATGAACCACTTGTATGTCACTACATACATGCTTAAGTTACATAAAGACAACCAGGGATATTAAGTTTATTAGTTTGTGGTAAAATAAAAAACATCTAAATGTGCAAAGTCAAGTAGTAAAGTAAATATCATTTATATTATACATCACAAGTGTTCGTACAAAGTTGTTTACAAACTACAGGACACGGGACTTTAGGGCACAAACCTCAACATTCTCCCACTTGTCCTAAAGGGAAGTGGGGAGTACAAGTAAACAGGTAAAAAACAATAAACTAGGGCATAAAAACCTAGTCGAACAAAATCTCCCACTTGACCTAGTCCAGCCGCGGGCGGTCCCATAGACCCATGCTCTGAAGGTGACCCTCAAACACTGTAGTCGTGAAAGCCTTCATAAACGGATCAGCAATGTTTTCCTCCAAGGCGATCTTCGTGACGATCATGTCTCCTCAATGTACTATCATGCAGATCGACCGTAACATGGCAACAGGTGAGAAAGTCTCCTCATAGTCGACTCTCTCCACCTGGGTATAACCCTTTGCCACAAGTCGAGCCTTGAAGGTTTGCACCTTCCCATTGATGCGTGGTTAATGCGATGAAATAATGGTGTAGAATGTGATGGTGGAATATGCATTGTGCATGCAAGTTTTCTTAGCAAGATCCAAGTATAAATCCTACTAAGTTGCTTGGTAAGCCTAGGGTCGAACACAGGGACTAAGGAAATAGTAAGCCATGGTGATTTCTAATAACTTTACAGTAACAAATAAATCAATGCGTTGGTCGGTATATTATTTAAGGTATAAAGTTTATGCGGCGGAATTGAGAAAAGAGTGAATAATGCGAAAGATATAATGAGTATGTGGAGGAACAGGTTCAGAAGATCTTTCGCTAGCGCTTCCTGAGATTGCATTCAAGCTATGCGATCATGCTACAGTCATGTGATAACAATTCATTTTCCAATGCAAATGTGATAGCTCCTAGTTTTAGGACGCATGCGATGTATGTGATGTTGTCTATAGGACTTATTACTAAGTATTTATTTCTTGCCTATGCGATGATGAGTGATGCACATAGGTACAAAGTGACCGCATACAATCATATCCTTTCTCTAGGGTGCATGCGATGCGTTGATAGCAAATAGAACTTATTCCTAAGTTTATATCTCTTGATTATACAGTTCTAATCTGACTCTTCCTAGCCTAGATTCTAATCTGAATTTTCCAAGCCTAGATTCTATCCTTAGACCACCCTCCTGAGCATCTCTAATGGACGAATGACGCATACATAATAGAAGATGATCGCATAGAATGAAGATCTCAGGTTATGCTAGCTAAGTACTTCTCAACCCATTTGACAGTTTAGTTACTCATGCGTGAGGTACATAGAGTGGATAGATATAGAGATGTAATTTCCATTTTATAAACAAGTTCAGAATACAAAATGACAATGGAAAATAAGAATAAAGAGGTTGGTAGCAATGTCTTGCTTCCTAAGGCTTTTACACTAAGTTTTCTCTACTCTGCCCAAAAGATGTTCTTGCTTCTACAAGAGTTGGTCCTCTTTCTGATTTTGACGCTTCCTGAGACTCTTCCGAGTTAACCAGGACGATCTTTCAGCGTATTCTCCCTTCACTCGCCTCCGCCTTCTAAGTATATAAAATTACAGACTATGGCTATCTATGGTGAAGAAGAATTATAAATTCTAAATATCGAAACCGAACTTTTTCGAACTCCTTAAATGAAGGTGGCCTTCGGTATTTATTGAGCTTTTTCTCTCGAATAATTGCACTGATGGGATGTCATTAATTTTCAGTCTGATACGCCGAATAGTTTTCACCAAAAAGTTGACTGTACTTGCTACAGTATGTTGTTAACTGCTTGTCAACTTAATTTGGAATCGACCGTCATCAGCTTTTGTCCCATCGTGATTTATTAAGCTTTCTCCTTGATGCGCCGACTCTATACGGCCACCTTCTTGAGCATATTTTCATGAATGCAAATGGTCGCCTAGCCTTGTAGTTGCAATCTCTTAATGCCCTCGGACGTTAATTTCCTTGGATCGCAATTCCGCCTTATGCCAATGCATTTTCTGCACAAAATACATAAGTTAGTTGTTTTAAAGCGATGGATGCATGCGATCGCAATGTTATAAACTTAATGCTTTTGGACGCAATTTTATATATTTTTACCATCGCAATTCTTCATTGTCTAATATTTTTGCAGTGTAATAATGTGCATTTCTACCCGTTATCACCCATCAGCACCCCGTTTCGCTTGTAGATCTATTTACAACCTATAGGTCTTATCCGATCAGGCTAACCTACAAGATCCCATACCGAGTTGAAGTACATCACTCCATCTCGATATTCATGGATTTGACCCACCCATTCTGGTCAACATCCTCTATTGCCTTTTTATAGGACAACGGATCCTCAACATTGCCATCTGTCATCATAGCTAGGATTTTCGTGAAACCTAGATAGCGATCAGGCGGGTTCATAACCCTCCCACTGCGTCGAGGTTCCCTAAACTCCTGAGGTGGAACCAACCTACTAGATGAACTATCATAAAAAATTCTGGTTGATGAAGCAAGTCCTTCAACAACTCTTATTGAAGTTTAAGTAGTTTCTTTGGAAAGCTCACTTAACACGACTTAACTACGTGGACTGTGCTCCCTGATATGATCCTCCTCAAGGAAAGTAGCATTCGTGGAAACAAACACCTTGTTTTCGGATAGATCATAAAAGTAACCTCCTCGTGTACCTTTGGGATAGCCTACAAAGAGGCACAACATTGATCGTGATTCCAACTTCTTGGGATTTGCCTCAAGCACATGTGTTGGGCAAATATGCAGAAGTGACGTTAACTAGCTTTACGCTCGTTCCACAAATTTAGAGGTGTCCTTGCAACACTCTTAGAAGGAACACAGTTGAGAATGTATACAACAGTCCCCATTGTGAAACCCCAAAACGAGTTCGGTAAGGAAGCGTAACTCATCATTGAAAGAACCATGTCCAACAAGGTTTTGTTTCTCCTCTCTGCTACACCAATTTTTCTGAAGTGTACCTAGTGCTGAGAGTTGGAAAATGATTCCATGTTCTAATAAATAGTCCTGAAACTCAGAATCCAAAAACTCTCCACCTCGATTTGATCGAAGTGTTTTTATTCGTCTATCCAAAGCATTCTCAACTTCGACCTTAAATAATTTGAACTTTTCAAAAGATTCAGACTTTCGTTGCATCAGATAGACATACCCATATCTCGAGTAATCATCAGTAAAACTGAGAAAGTACTCATAGCCTCCTCAAGCTTTCACATTCTTCATAGGACCACAAAGGTTCACACATTGGTAAAGAATTTTCCTCTAACTCACTTAGAAGACCATTCTTCACCAATCTCTCAATCCTACTGAGATTGATGTGCCCTAATCGAAGGTGCCAAAGTCGGGCATTTTCTTTTGGAGAAACTCGTTGGCGTTTAGATTGAGTTTCAATAGATTTAAACATCTCTATGTTTTCGAGGGAACTTAAGGCTAAAGGTCTTAGCACATACAAGTTAATTTCCAGTTTAGCTGTACAAATTTATACACCATCCTTACGAATAAACGCTTTATTCAACTTAAAAGAAATAGTGTAATTGTATTGTAACAGACATTTTACAAAAATAAGGTTCCTTTTTAGTTAACGAACTACAAAGTAAACTAGATGTCTCCCACTGCCTCAGTTGAGATGACGTGCCCGGTGCCTACTCGCATCGTCATCTCACCAGCCTCCAACTGTCGCCAGGATCTAATCCCCTAAGAAGAAGAACATACATGATTAGTGGTGCCTAAATCTACTATCCAAGCAGAATCATCATTCTCCACTAAACAAGTTTCTAATACAAGCAAATCATATTTACCTTTGTTTTCCTTGGCTCTAGCCTTGGCAGTCTTCTTTTCCTTCAAATAATGAGGATAATTCCTCTTCCAGTGTCCGTTCTGGTTACAGTGGAAACATTTTCCTTTTTCAACTGGCAGTGGACGCTTCTTTTGGGCGACAAGTGGCTGGTTAGCAGGTGCATTCCCTTTCCCTCTACCACATTTTTTCTTCTTCCTCTTTCCCGAGTTAGAAATTGAAGGTGCAGACTTTGTTCCTGAGGTCAAACCTCGATAGAACTTATTAGAGGATGAGACAACATTTGCCTCACCCTTCTTACTTTTCAACAAGGATTGGTAAGTCTACAACTCGTTGAGGAGTGGTAAGGGAGTAGTCCACTTTGTTAAGAATCGTATTGCTAAAAAAGTGGAGGAATCTCTCTAGCAATGAATGCACGATAATGCTAACCTGACTGCCCTCATTGATTTTAGACCCATTCATCTCCACCACGTTAAAGTGGATTATAATATTCAGCACGTGTCCATAAACAGAGGTGCCCTCCTCCATTTTGGAGCTGAAGATGTGTTTTAGAGCCTCATGCTTGAGCTGTCCAGACGGCTGTCTGAACATTCCCCGCAGGGACTTAATGATCTCACGAGCTGAGACCATGGACTCATGTTTCTTGGCCAACATGTCACTAAGACTGACCAGAATATAGGCTCGGGCCTTCCTGTTTGCCCATGTCCAACGCTTGTACGCCACCCGAACATTTCGAGTAGCATCCTGAGGTGGAATAGGAGGACATTCCTCCGTAAGGACAAACTTCAGATCCTCGATGATAAGTATCGTCATGAGCATATGATTCCAACTTGAATAGTCTAGGCCATTTAGTTTTTCGGCGCTAAGTAAATTGATAGTGGCCGAAGCCATTAAAAAACATTGCTGAAAAAAAAATGAATAACCTTTTATAAGACTTTGCAAAAACCACATTTTTTAATTAACCAATTAATTTTAGCAAAACAAATTTCAAGTACCCTAAGTGAAAAGACTTCTATTTTGCAATGATGCCCCAGCGAGGTAGGACAATCGTCACCGGTGGGGTGATCAGATGTCCCTTCACTGGGATGAGACATTTTTAACCATTAGGCAAAACCAACTCTTGGAACTAAACCTAATAGCCACCATTTGTTCGGTCCAAAATAAATAATCCTTAACAATCCTACGTAAGTGTAACCCCTCGTTTCGAGCCCAGAGTCCCACCCTAATGCGCTCACCGTAGGGAAAAAAGTAGATTAGGACAAGGACTAAGTAACCTTATCCTCTTACAGGAAATCAAATAAAGAAACACGCAAAACAGCCATCCTATAGGGGGACACACCCAGGGTGCCACGAGGCGATGCGCAGAAACTTTATTCAATCCAACGAGGGAGACCGAGGGATATGCTGTTGCACTTCCCGCTCCCACTTACTATGAACACTCTTTCCATCCACCTTGATACTGACCTACCCAAACACCATCCGTTAGGGGGACACGGCAAAGGTGCCTTGAGGCCGAGGGTAGATCTCACGGTGTGGACTAGGAGGGAGAAACGCAAAAGGTGAAAATGAAGCATCAAATGCCCCAAGAACCTCCCACTGAATGTTCTACTTAGGGGTTTATTAACCTAGAAAATCCGGCTACTGATGATGATCTAAGTCATTTATTAAGTTTGCTCAAAAAAACAAAAAAAAAAAAAAAAAAAACAAATCCAAGTAGTCACATTAAACTCTTTAATGGATTGGCCTTAATTTGCATGCATGCATCAAATCTATCTAAATTACCTTTCCAGGTAGGCGTGTTTCGTTGTCGTCATCTTAAATACCCCAGCCTAGACAGAACCCACCTTCGACAAAAGATCTACTATAGATAGACTTGCTACATATTAATCTTTTACTAATTATTTTAGTTCTAATTTCATTTTATAACCATTTATAAAATAAACAACTAAAAAACTCAACCCATATAACGAAGTATTTATAACGCTTATAAATATAACGTTAAATAAATAAAGCATACATAAATATAACCCTTATATTATATGATGCATGAGCAAGCACTTACGTAAATTAAAACATGTTTCTCTAAATTATAACAATTGCAATAAAGAGATGATGCATGATGAATGCATAACCTAAGGTGGGATTTACTATATGTGCAAACCATATGACATATTAAAAACATACATCGCATGTAATAAATAAAGGATTAATGTACCGAGATGAGCCTTTATAAAAATCGGAATGAAATAACCCTCTCTATTACATTTTTCATTGAGCAAACCAATTCACAGGCGAACCGGGTCTTGAACCGCCAGGAGGACTCCATCGTGTAGTAAATGTTGTAGGTAGACGATCGTCCAATGCGCACTAGACAATAAAAGCAAAATTAAACGATCGTGTAGACGACAATGAGGCTAGAAGCCTGATTGTCTAAGTGATCGCTTAATGCAACGACAGGTGAACGATTTACCTTACATTACTAATCAATTGTTTAGTCAGTAACTAAGCGATGAAGCTTGCTGACCAAAACGATCGTCTATGTGGTCACTTAACGTGGCGACAGGTAAACGATTTACCTTGCATTACTAAGCGATCGTTTAGTCAGTTACTAAGCGATGAAGCTTGCTAACCAGAACGATTGTCTATGTGATCACTTAATGCAGCGACAAGTAAACGATTTACCTTGCGTTACTAAGCGATCGTTTAGTCAGTTACTAAGCGATGAAGCTTGCTAACCAAAATGATCGTCTATGCGATCACTTAACGCGGAGACAGGTAAACAATTTACCTTGCGTTACTAAGCGATCGTTTAGTCAGTTACAAAGCGATGAAGCGTGCTAACCAAAACGATTGTCTATGTGGTCACTTAACGCGGCGGCAGGTAAACAATTTACCTGGCATTACTAAATGATCGTCTAGTCAGTTACAAAGCGATGAAGCTTGCTGACCTAAATGATTGCCTAGTGCGTGCGCGCATTAAGCGATATGCGACCATCCCATCGTCTACACGACCCGATACTCAGCGATCGCGTAATCGCTCGTCGACACGATGCGATCAACACTTGATCGCTTTACCCGATCAATCCTTGATCGCTTACCCGATCATCTACACAATTGGATCATCAGCGATCGCGTACCCCATCATCTGCACGATGCAATCATCAGTGATCGCGTACCCCATCGTTTGCACGATGCGATTAATCCTTGATCGCATACCCCATCGTCTAACCGATGGGATCAACAACGATCGCGTTTCCCATCGTCTGCATGAGGCGATTAACCCTTGATCGTCTCCTTTCTCGAAGAACTGAAATGTTTGCTTCGATCTTCTTCACGAACGACTCAAAACTCAAATAGACTTTGAATACATACTTGATAGTGATTATTAATGCCCAAAAAACACAGACCCTTTACAAACAATCGCAAATGTAAAAGAATTAAATCAAACTGAGGCTAACATCCACGAAAACATCCATAAATCCACACATCCACAACAATTTAACGATTAAACAGTGTAGAAATGCACCCACCAAGAACGTATTTGCAATTTTTTTGCAGCAATGGATTGGAATATTAGAAAACCAAGATCTCTGATACCAATTGAAGGAACTCTTATTCAAGAGTACCTATGAGCGAAAGCGGATCTTTCTAATTCATTATGATAGAATTACCGCATATACATTCAATACATACTAATATGCATTCATAATGCTGAAGAGATCATACCAGATGAAGATTTCTCCTTCACAACGAGTCTAAAACCCATCTGTCTACCTCGAACAATCACCACCCGAACAGAAGGAAACGGAGAAGACAATACCATTTAGAGCCTTCAGTATTCTTGGAGTGAGAATCCAAAGTGTGGACTTTGTTCAGATTTGGTAAAGGGAAGAAGGAAGAGAGACCGTACACAACGATCAAGCAAGTGGGAGATGAGGTCGTCTATCAAATAGATAAGATGCTTGATCGTTTAGGTAAAGTATACGCGTGTAGAAAAAAGTAAGTGATCGTCTAAACGATCGTGTATGAAAAGGTAAGCGATCGTATAAACGATCATGTAGGAAAAAGGTGAGTGATCGTCCAAACGATCGCGTAGGAAAAACTAAGCGATCATCTATACAATCATTTAGTAAATATGGGGAGCTAAATGATCGCTTAAGAAAAGGTAAACGGTCATTTAGTTAATAGTGTGTGATGGTGTAACCAGTAAGCAATCACTTAGCAATATCATATATGTAAGCGATTGTGCAGGCACTATCGTATGGCACTAATTTTCTAAACGATGACACTGCCTTTTTCACATTGTCCGTGCATCTTTGATCTCAACACATCGTCAGCTATTTATAATGCACTCATCCGTTATTTAGAACAGAAGAGACGTCGTCTCATTTCCTTTATAACTGTCCAATGAATGTGATCTTTTCATATTTATAACATATAAATTAATATCATATATTAATTATAATATTTTCCTCTACTAGATATAAATCATATTTATATCAAATTTTCTCCAAATTAATGTATCTCATACATAAAGTTAATTATATCATATTACTCGTTAAATTATATCATATATAATCGAACTCCTTTTTGTCAATTTGAACATTTCAAACTGACCCAAAAATTGATTCTCAACTTGTATCCAAGCTACAAGGGGACCTTATGGACCTATGGCTCGAAGCTCCAATGGTACGTGAATAGTTGACTAAACACTTTAGTCACGATATCCACCATACGTTGATAACTTGTAGAAATACAAGTTATTTGTGTCATCTTATCAAGCTATTGCGGTCAAAAGTTAGTAATTATGCGCCAATGGTATGAAAATTAACTTAGTATGAAAATAATTATAAATGTTTGCAATTACACCCACTAATGCCAAAAAGATGAGGACAAGCCAAACTTTATCTGTTTTGCAGGAGACCAAATCACCGCTTGCGCTCAAGGCTCATGAGAAACTAATCAACGCATCTTTGTCGCATTGGGTCTGTCGATCAACCATGAAGAGACAATTACCGAAGTAACGGCGCAATGCGACAGTCAGTCCAGAGTTATGCTTTGACTGCATGCGGTAATAAAAACAAACATCGCATGCAGTAATAAAAACAAACACAACATGCGAACCTGATCGAAAGATGCAACTGAGCAACGCAAAGGCGGAGGATTGAGACACGTGTATAACTAACCATTGTACAGATTTGACGGTCCGATTGCATAACAGAAGGAATAATATCCCTCCATCTTCGGAATTTCCATAACAAAAGTGTGGACCACAAGGCCGGAGTCAAAGGATCTGCTTCTATAAATACCCCAACGATTTCAGAGAAAAATATGCTATTTGATATTGGGCTAAGTGTTGTAAGAATTTAGAGAGAATAAGGCTGAGCTGAGTGCTGAAAAGAAGAAATTAGGCAAGAGAAAGAGATAAGGCTGAGAGGTAAATCTCATATCCGACCAGCTGTATACCCGATCGAAGCTCTGTGCAGAGACCCCTACTATCGGTGGAGCAAGCCTGAGAGGGAAGCTCTTCCTGCCATCAAAACCATTCTATTCGGCAAGCAGATCTCCATTGAATCTATGCCAAGATATTGGCACCTGATTGTATCTGTTCTATCTCCCTTTCACTGTATTCCATGTTTTCTTTATCTCACATTCACACATCATGTATCAAACACTTAGTAGAAATATTAAATGTTTCGATAGATTTCATTTACCATTCTCTGTCTATTTTTGTTCACCCATTAGTCACTTTCTCCATGATGTTTTCTTAATCTCTTGATGAGCAATATGAATCACCAAGAACTTAATATGTATTAAAGTTATCAAATACGTTTAGCTAAAGCATGCTAGACGGCATCTTCACCTGTGAAAGCAGAAGTGAAGATGTCATTCTAATTTATCGATAGAAGGTTAGAAGAGTTCATTAACTAAAGTGAGTAGTATTTCCAGACATGGAAGCAACCTTGCATTCATTACGTTAAACTCTATTTCACCACAGACATGTGGGAAACGTGGCCGATCACTGAGAAGTGTACGCCAAGAGAAGAGTGAAACAGTATTTATACCTTTAATTCAATTAAGAACTTGCATTGTTTGTAATACTTATCTTTCTCTTTCTAATCTGTTCACAAGACTTGTTGTCGCATCCCACGTCTTTGCACAATCTTCATAGCCAGCCTTAATCCTAGTATCTTGCACATAAAGCCTGTATCTTGTAACATCTAGTTTAGGTTTATTATATTTCCATGTTTTATCATATTCTACTGCTTTCCTTTATTTTACTGTAATTTACATACTGTACACACTTTTATAAAGAATTGAAAAACCCGGTCGCATGTACCATGAACATACCGCAATAACTGGCATCACTTTCCCGTGTTCAACCTCGGATCACACCGAGAAACTTACAGTGGAATTACACTTAGTTCCATCATAAGGAAACTTGTGACAATGCAAAGCATACTACTTGAGCATCTCTAATTAATGCATAAATAGTAGTAGTATTGCATCACCATGAGCATTGATTATCATACATACAAATCGCGTTACAAGTTTATGGCGCTGTTACCAGGGAACTGGTCAACGGTTTATTTTTGAGTGGTTTTTGGTATTTTTTAGGACATATCTCATTGTACTGGCTATTTAACATGGAGAGTGGCCTGACGGTTTATGAGTTTTGGTGCTGAACCAGAATTTGTAGCTGACCCTGAGATCGAGCGAACCTTCCACGCGAGGATACGCCAGAATAGGAATCGATGAAAAAAAGGCAGCTAACATGGAAAATAATAACGATAACGTGGTGTCAGATGTGAATCAAGGGGTTGTTCGACCGGCCCAGGATCCCGTATTCTTGGCAGTCGATTGCAATATCCCTATGTGAAACTATACGGCACCCAACCTTTACGATTTCTCGCCTGGAATCTCAAGGCCAACTGTTGAGGAGAATGCCCGTTTTGAGATCAAGCCGGTCATGTTACAAATGATCCAGAACGCAGGGCAGTTTGGGGGTCTGCTAGGTGAAGACCACATGCCCACCTGACCAGCTTCGTGGAGATGTACGGCAATTTTTCCCTACCTGGCGTAACTCTAGAGAACATTAGGTTATATTTGTTCCCTTACACCTTGAGGGATGAGACTAAGAAATGGGCTTATTTGTTAGAGCCCAATGAAATCACGTCATGGGGGCAACTGGTTGAGCGGTTTATGAAGATGTTCTTCCTACCGGCTATCAATGCAAGAAGACGGAAGGATGTGCTAAACTTTGAACAAAAAGAGAACGAGACCCTAAGCATCGCCTGAGTGCGATTTAGAAGGTTGGTGAAAAACGGCCCGTATATCGGGATTCCCAATTGCATCTTGATGGAAACATTTTAAATGGCCTGAACAGAGCAACGCAGACTGTTGCTGATGCCTCTGCGGCAGGAAGTTTTATGGACAAAACATACACCGAGGCCAAGGTCATCCTCGACCGCATCTCGCGAAACATGGATGGCTGGATTGATGATGGTTATGAAGGTCGAGGGAACGAGAGAAGGAAAAATGAAACATCCATTGTCCAGGTGGAGACAATGACTACATTGGTTGCATTAACTGTGGAGGGGCTCATGGAGCTTAAGAATGTCCATTGAATCTACAGCAAGTGTGTGCCATCCCGAATAACCCATTCAGCAACACCTACAATCCGGGCTAGAGTAGTCATCCTAACTTCGGTTGGTGGCAATCCCAACCTAGGGGGGCCAATAAACCATCAAGGGGGCAGCAGTGGGAACCCTCCGTTTCACCATAATCAGGAGCAATCAAGACTGCATAACCAACAACCATCATCATCATCTAATGCCTCAGAAGGATCGTTGGAGGCGCTATTGAAACAATATATGGTTAAGAATGATGCGGTAATGCAAGCCCAAGCATCCTCTATACGAAATCTGGAGATCCAAGTGGGCCAGCTGGCTTCCGAGCTGAGAAATCGGACACCTGGAACACTGCCTAGCAACTCTGAAGCCCCAGGATCGACAGGGAAAGAGCAATGTCCGTGAAGACATTGAGCAGGCAAGCCTGACTGCCTGTGAAGATGTGGATTGCGAACATCAAAGACAACGCAAATTTTCGGTCCATATCTTGATACTACATTTATTCTGCTTTACTAAATTCCTTCTTTGATTTCTGAACTAAGTTTTAATGATTCATTTAATGCAAACTTTAATTCTTCGAATTTCATTCTTCAGTTACTTCTATGCATTTAATTCATTTTTGCATTTAATTCTTCGAGTTTTCTATAGTCAGTGTATGAACTTTAATGTGTGAATGATTGAGTCATAAGGAAAAATAAATAATAAAAATAACAAAACTAAAATGCTTGTGTTACGAAAATAAAACATTGAACAACAAGAAAGTAAGATGACAATGGATGCGTCCCAAATCTACTAGGAATGCATTGCGATCACCATACTCAACTATATTGAGTTGAGGGGTGTGTTGCGCTCATAGATGTCCTTTGCCCGTCCTTAGTCAAATGCACTATGTCGAGGTATCCTCCAGAAATGCATTGGTTAAAGGGTGTGTTGCGGGGATATATGTGTTGTTGCCCACCCTCTGCAAAGATACAGTTGTGTTATTGAACACAATGCGTTATAACTTATTATGTGTCCATTCAAATAAAATATCAAAGAAAATTTTTTCTGGTAATTCGGGAAGAAGTCCAATCGATTCGTATCCCTAAGCAATTATGGCTTAGCAGGCAAAAGAACGCTTTTTCTAAAAATTCCATAAATGCGGGAGGTGGAACGATGCGCCTGTTGAGATGCTCGAGGTCAGTCGTCGCGCGAATCGGATTGGGCCCCACCTCGGCCCAACCTATAAATACCCCCTTCCTCGTATTTGGAAACTCCTTACCAACAAATCAAAACCCTAGCATTTTGCTTTCAAAATCCCATTTTTTTTCTCCCAAAAGTTTGAAGTTACCAGACCTTCCATCCATGACCAAGCTACCATGCAAGAGGCAGCATTCCTAGCTGCCAGTTGCAGGCTTGCCGCCCAAACCCATTCTATCCCCAAACCCTTCGGAAGAACCCGAAGAAATCCCTTGGCCGCTAGGCCTCTTGCGTTCAAAAGATGAGGAAGCACTGAAAGCTTGCCAACGCTAGCACCGTCCGTCTCCACTGAAAGTGAATGGAAGAGGCGAGATGATACGGAGGTGTTTGGCAACATCCTAAGCACCTTAGGGCAAGGAGAAGGACTGCCCGAGGTAGGGGTTGTAAACCAGCCACTACCTACGGAGGAGGAGACGGTGGTTGTGGCGGAGGAAGCGATAAAGGATGGAGTAGTGGTGATGGAAGATGTGGTGGCTGAAGAAAAAGATAAAGGGAATGATGTTTTGGTCCCGGAGACTCTGGAGGCCACCATCATCACAAAATTTTTTTATGAGCCTCCACAAATGGAAGAAGAGGAAATTGCGATCATTGAAAGAGAAGAAAATGAGATCACAGTTGAAGAGGCCGGAGAAGCGAAGTTAGAGTTAATAACTTCTGATCTTGCGATGGAGGAGATTGCAGGGGTGTGCTGCCAGAAGAGGCCAAGAAAGAAGAGTTGAAGGCAGCTGAGGCAGAGAAGGAAACCGAAGCTAGATTGAAGAAGGCAGCAAAGGCCGAGAAGGAAGACGAGAAGAAGAAGAAGAGAAAGGAAAAGAAGGCTGGAAAGGCGGAGTCGTCGCATCATCACAAGTCCAGAAAGAACAAAGAGAAAAAGGATGATGACGAAGATGAAGAGGCTAAGAAGAAGAGGAGAGAAGAGAAAGAAGAAAGAATGGTGCGCTGAAAGGAGAAGAGGCACCGAAGAGAAGAAGAAAAAGCAAAGCAGAGGGTTGCAAGCCCCGAGAAGGATGGAGAGTCGACTCCGTAAGGGAGGATAAGGGGGTAACGGCGTAATTGATGGAGCTGCCGCAACCTGAAGCAACACAATTAGTTGCGACGAACGAAAGAGAAGAAACAGAGGGAACCCTCCTAATACGGCGTCGCAAAGAGAATGTGCCGTAAGGGTCTAGCATTGATCCTCAACAATTAATGTCAGCACTAGAAGAGGAGGAAAGAAGCAGAAAAAAAGAAGAAGAGAAGCAAGAAAAGATGAAGCAGGGCAAGCTCATCATCACAAAAGGGAACAGAAGAAGAATATTCGAATTTGAAGAAATGCGAAGAAATAAACGAGCTTGCCCAACTTGAAGGGATCCGGAAGCGCGAGAAGGATCAGCGCATATTACTGGCCTCTGAGCAATTCGAAGAAGAGTTTGTGAGAGAAGAGAAAGAGGCAGAAGAAGAAGAAAGGAGAAAGAAGGAAGAAGAGGAAAGACTGCGTTTGAAAGAGAAGAGGAGGAAGCGTGAAGCTAACAAAAAGCGCTTGTATAAAAGTAAGGGCAAAGAACTTGCTGAACACGAGAAAGAGGAACAACACAGGAGCAGAAAAAGAGATTAAGGCAAGCAACCCGCTTTGCACAAGCAAAAGGCAAAGATGTAGCAGAGAACAACGAGCCTGCATCGGCCAAGAAACGATCATCTAAGAGAAAGGAGAATGATGATATGCTGATCGTGATGGGCTTCTACCCTGCGCCAACTCCACTGCCTGATCTCATCACGAGTGTCATTGTGAAGCATAGGTGGGACACTTTCTATCAGTGCCCATCCATCATTGTGCCTCAGGTAGTGCGGGACTTCTATCGCGGGCGTCTGCACGGAAATAGGGATGCGGTGACTTTCAAGGGAGAGGCAGTACACTTCAGTGCAAAGGACATCAATGGACTTTATCAAATGAGGGAAAACCCTGATGCACCAGGGAACAAGATCATTGATGATCCTACAGAAGAACTGATGAAAAACGCGCTGAAGATGCTAGCACAACCAGGTATAGATGGACAATCTCCCCTAAAGGCATCCGCACTCTAGAGTTTAAGTCTTTGCTGCTGGAGGGAAGGCTCTGGGTTTATTTGGTCAAGAAGTGGGTAATCCCAACAATGCATGACAGAACTGTATCAATGGATCAGGTGATGGCCACATATTGTATTGCGCGCGGCATTCCTATTGACATGGGAAGGTTGATTACAGGGCAGATCAGAGCACTAGTGGGGTATATATGGGGGCAGTACTTCTTCCCGTGGATAGTCTCAAGTTTATGTCTAAGTGCGGGTGTAGGCATTGATGAGGAGCTCATATCAAAAGTTCACGGCCTTATCAACATTAAAATTCTGAGGATGCTCCTCAAGGATTCCCTACATTGCCCGGAACTACCAGCAAAGAGACCTGCGATTAATTTGAATGTGTCGTAGGAACCTAGACCAAAAAGAAGAAAAAGAGAAGATAAGGGAAAAGAAAGGGTACATGAGTCATTGGCACATGATCCAGAGCCCATAAAACCTCTTCCCTTAGTCATCAGATCTCCGAGTCCTCTAAGCCCGCAAGCGCAAACCTCCTCCCCTCTTCGTGAACCGATTACCAATCTTCCTCTTATCCCCAACTCTTCTATTCAACCAGCAGCCCCACCTTCACCAACAACTTCATCACCACATCCCACTATCCCACCACCGCAAGTTGATGACCCACACGCTTTGGGTAAAGGCACATCTACCCAACCCCAAAACGGTGTTGGCGAGACATCGCAGGCACGACCATCCTCCACCTCCTTGGCTGCTGAGCTAGCTGAAATGAGAACCCTCTTTGCCCAACAGCAAGAACTTGTCTCTCAGCAGCATCACTTCTTCAACCATCGATTTGAGGTAGTAATGGAGTGCATTGATAAGATTCAACGCAGTGCTGCAACTTCAAGAGAAGCACTCATCAATATCCAACGCAGTATACACAGAATCTTCCAACACCAGCGGTAGATAGCAGAGTGCAATTAAGAATACTTCAACTTTCTCACCGCCTATCTGCATGGTCCGATGGTGCCTCCACATCTAATGCAGCCCTTTATTTTTTACGATGGCTCTGTTGCACCGCCTCAATACCCTCCACCAGATCCCCCTGCTCTTCAACCTTAGTTTTTATTCTTTCTTCAATTTTAAGTTTTAATGAGGCCATTCTTTAATTGTATTCAATTCTTTTATTATTTTGTAACTTTACCAAATTCTTTGACTCTTGTATAGGAATGAGAAAATTTTATTTGTAATGCGATCATTTATAATATATTTGCATACTTTGTTAATAGTCAATACAACCAAAATACATAATTTCCTCTACTTTTAGCCTGTGCCTCTTTCTTTATCTTCCTTTGTTAATCTTTGTTATATTTGTACTCTTTTATTTTTATGATCTTCATTGCGTGGCTATGATGTATTATATATTACACTTAGAAACATTTCCTATATCTAGTAAATTCTGACTACCACTTCGTTAACTCTTAGTTTAGCAGTACTTTACCTTTTATCTTTCAAAGTCCTGCTCAAACCTTCTTTTTGAAATTTTCTTCTAAGTGTTTGTCTAGTCTATCCAAAAAACGCAATGAGGACCTTGCTCATCTTTAAATTTGGGGGTGGGGAAGGTCTGAGTAGATAAACTCAGAAGTATGCAGTATTTCAAAAAATGCATCTACTTTCATTTGAAAAAAGAAATAAAAACAAAAACAAAAACGAAATTTTTATGCAAAACTCCAATGTCAGCGCAAGGGAAAATTTCAAAATTGTTCCCAACCTGATAAGAGTTTAGTTGTAAAAGGAGCCTACTCGTAGTTGGATGTTCGCATGACACCCGTAGGAGCAAGACAAAACGAAGGTGGGTTTCCAAGAACAACGTAGTATAAGCCAAAAAAGAAAAAATAAGGCAAGGGACAACTCCTCTGATTATCATGAATTAAAGTTAGAATTGGCACACTACCATAGTTGGATGTTCACATGACACCCATGGGGACAAGCCAAAACGAAGAGTGTAACCATGACCAACTGTCTCTAAGTGAATAAGTGACACAAAGTTTTGCTCACAGCATATAGTTACATCAAGTTGTTTTGATAAAGAAGGGATAAACATCCTACTTTGAAAACTAGAAAAGTGTCTTTGAGCAGGATTTTGTTACATAGAAGAATAAAGTAGGGCTTTCTAAGAATTAGCAAGGATAGAAGAAAAGTGCGATGTCAGAGAATGTGCCTAAGTGTAACATTCAGAGCAACCAATCGTCGCAGAAATATAGGATAGAAATGGAGCATGATTGCCTTAGTAGAAGATATGCTTGAGGACAAGCATATATCTAAATTTGGGGGTGTGATAACTTGTAGAAATACAAGTTATTTATGTCATCTTATCTAGATATTGCGGCCAAAAGTTAGTAATTATGCGCCAATGGTATGAAAATTAACTTAGTATGACAATAATTATAAATGTTTGCAATTACACCCACTAAAGCAAAAAAGATGGAGGACAAGCCAAACTTTACTCTGTTTTGCAGGAGACCAAGTCACCGCTTGTGCTCAAGGCTCACGAGAAACTAATCAACGCTTCTCTGTCACATTGCGCCCGTCGATCAACCATGAAGAGACGATTACCGAAGTAACGGCGTAATGCGACAGTCGGTCCAGAGTTATGCTTCGACTGCATGCGGTAATAAAAACAAACATCGCATGCAGACCCATGATCGAAAGATGCAGTTGAGCAATGCAAAGACGGAGGATTGAGACACGTGTACAACTAACCGTTGTGCAGATTTGACGGTCCGATTGCATAATAGAAGGAATAATATCCCTCCATCTTCGGAATTTCCATAACAAAAGTGGGGACCACAAGGCTGGAGTCAAAGGATCTGCTTCTATAAATACCCTAGCAATTTCAGAGAAAAATATGCTATTTGATACTGGGCTAAGTGCTGTAAGATTTTAGAGAGAAAAAGGCTGAGCTGAGTGCTGAAAAGAAGAAATCTGGGAAGAGAAAGAGATAAGGCCGAGAGGTAAATCTCAAATCCAACCAATTATATACCCGATCGAAGCTCTGTGCAGAAACCCCTACTAGCGGTGGAGCAAACCTGAGAGGGAAGCTCTTCCTGCCATCAAAACCATCTTATTCGGCAAACAGATCTCCATTGAATCTATGCCAAGACATTGGCACCTGATTGTATCTGTTCTATCTCTCTTTCACTGTATTCCATGTTTTCTTAATCTCTACATTCACACATCATGTATCAAACACTTAGTAGAAATATTAAATGTTTTGATAGATTTCATTTACCATTCTCTGTCTATTTTCGTTCACCCATTAGTCACTTTCTCCATGATGTTTTCTTAATCTCTTGATGAGCAATATGAATCATCAAGAACTTAATATGTATTAAAGTTATCAAATACGTTTAGCTAAAGCATGCTAGACATCATCTTCACCTGTGAGAGCAGAAGTGAAGATGTCATTCTAATCTATCGAGAGAAGGTCAGAATAGTGCGTTAACTAAAGCGAGTAGTACTTCCAAACATGGAAGCAACCTTGCGTTCATTACGTTAAACTCTATTTCACCACAGAAATGTGGAAAACGCGGCCAATCACTGAGAGGTGTACGCCAAGAGAAGAACGGAATAGTATTTATACCTTCAATTCAATTAAGAATTTGCGTTGTTTGTAATACTTATCTTTCTCTTTCTAATCTGTTCACAAGACTTGTCGTCGCATCCCACGTCTTTGCACAATCTTCACAACTAGCCTTAATCCTAGTATCTTGCACATAAAGCCTGTATCTTGTAACATCTAGTTGAGGTTTATTATATTTCCATGTTTTATCGCATTCTACTGCTTTCCTTTATTTTACTGTAATTTACATACTGTACACACTTTTATAAAGAATTGAAAAAACCCGGTCGCATGTACCATGAACATACCACAATAATCGGCACCACTTCCTCGTGTTCGACCTCGGATCACACCGAGAAACTTGCGGTGGAATTACACTTGGTTCCATCGTAAGGAAACTTGTGACAACGTAGGGCATACTACTTGAGCATCTCTAATTAACGCATAAATAGTAGTAGTATCGCATCATCATGAGCATTGAATATCGTACATACAAATCGCGTTACATACGTTAACTGCCAGACATTTCACTAAAGATCGACAGTTGAACTCTTCTTGTCATAGATATATTACTATGTCCATTGGATATATCCAATTATCAGTACGATAACCATTCACAGATGCTCGTAATTACAGCAGTCCAATTTACCCTTTTTCCCCTGTAATTACATCTTCCTCTTTAAGTACCACTGATCCCTCTAATGAACAATACAACATAGTTCTACTATGTGTGAACACCTCTCGGGCCATGAAGGTGTGTGGCGCCATATCGTTCAAGCCCGGGATCAGCTATTAAGAGAGCAATCTATCTACTTAGCCCTGCTTTGGGGAAGGAGTGAACTCCATCTTGTGAAGCTGAGTTCCCAGCTCCTAAATCAGATGAATCCCCAAAATGGTAGGTTTGAGTCGGCGTTCTGGCCACTCGCACCCATGCAAATCAAAGGATCGCCTTCAATGGCAGGAGTTCCCAACTCACTCAGGATTGAGATCATGTTATCTATGGTCATCCTAGTGAAGTGAAGTCTCAGTCATGAACGATGTTATATGACAAGACATTAACACTTCGAGGTCAAGTCTTATTACAAACTCTTTGTATAGGATGCCCCCACTCACATGTCCACTACACGAATGATCAAGATCAGACCATCTGTACAAGTCACAACATTTGTAACAATTCCACAAAGTGGGTCGCGTCCGTAGTGTTACCAGGATAAGGTTTCCCTCCTACATTCATATACTATAGAGTATTTTTATTGTCACTTAAGACATGATCCACTTGTATGTCACTACATACATGCTTAAGTTATATAAAGACAACCAGTGATATTAAGTTTATTGGTTTGTGGTAAAATAAAAAACATCTAATTGTGCAAAGTCAAGTAGTGAAGTAAATATCATTTATATTATACATCACAAATGTTCGTACAAAGTTATTTACAAACTACAGGACACGAAACTTTAGAGCACAAACCCCAATACGATCCACAATCGTTTAGCTAACTCCAAGTTGTCACATTGTAAATCTGATTTACTTGACAACTTCTCCGTGAGAATTTTTCGAGAGTGGAAATCTCAAAATCACCATTTTGCAAATCTTATTTCTTTTCATTTTAAAATTAGGAAAACATTTTTCCTTTTATCTCACGATTACCACGAAACTACCATTAACCTCCTACTCAATTGGTTATTAGAGAAAAAGAGATAATTATTCAATAATTAATATTATTATAAATATAAATGATAACTAACTTACCGTAATATATTTATAACCTATAGTTTCAATATTTCATCTCATGAAACAAATAAACCATACGTTTTTTTTATATTCCATGGCACTTAATATAAATCTCATTTACATTAACCCTTCACTAGATGTATCTCATACATCATACCGATCATATCATATATGATTGAATTACCTCTTGTCAATTTGAACATTTCAAATCAACACGAAGAACTGATCCTCAACTTGAATCCATTGAGCTACCAAGGGGATCTTATGGACCTGTAGCTCGAAGCTCTAACAGTACGTGAATAACTAACTAAACTCCTTAGTCATGGAATCCATCATTCGTTAACTGCCAGGCATTCCACTAAAGACTGACAGCTGAACTCTTCTTACTATAGATATATTATGTGTCCATCTTAACTAATCAATAGTGCGACAACCCTTCATAGATCGCTCGTAAGTACAACTTAACCAATAACCGTTATGTCCCTGTAGTTACATCTAATTCCTTAAGTACCACTGAATCCTCTAATGAACATAAGTCATAGTCCTACTATGATTGAGTCCTCTCTTCCAAAGAAAAGTTGTGGCCACTATGTTCAAGCCCCGAAATCAGCCCTTAAGGGAGCAATCTATCTACTTACCCCTGCTTCAGGGAAGGAGTGAATTCCATCTTATGTAAGTGAGTTCCCAGCTCCAGATCAAACAAGTCCCCAAAAAGGTAGGCATGTTGAGTTGGCAATCTGGCCACTCTCACCCATACTAATCCAAGGACCGCCCTTAAAGGCAGGAGTTCCCAAAACACTCAAGATTGAGGTTGTGTCACCTATGGTTGTTTAGGTGGGATGTAAGTCTCCAGTATCAACGGCGTTATATATAGAGTCTAGTCATCTCTTAGTCTGGTCTTATACAAACTCTTTGTACAGGACACCCCCGCTTGCATGTCTCCAAATGAATGGTCAGGATCTACCATCTGTAGTAGTTTACAACACTTGCAAACCTCTATAAAGTAGGTTGTATCCGTAGTGTCACAAGGATCAGGTATCCCACCTTAATCCTTATACTACAAACCTATTTAGGTTATCACGTAAGGCATGATCTACTTATATATCTCATATACATGTTTAAGTTTACATAAGATAACCATGGAGCTTTGTTTATTGGATATGAGTAAATGTCAGAATGAAATAATAGTTATTTTATTCATAAAACAATGTGTATAATTACAAAAAACGAGACTCCAGGAGAATTAGGACACCAATCCCAACACCAGACTCATTAGTAAAAATTTGTTGTGTTGGGATATCAATTTTTTAGGAACATTTGCAGCTAGTATATGTGACTTAGTTACTTTCCTTACTGTTGGATCGACACCAGCATGCAGCGAAAGAGTTCAGGATCCATAAGCACTCTAATTCATTAATTTTGGTAGAAAAGAAACATGCTAAAATAGAGTTTAATGGGTTTCAAGAACATACCTTGGCCGAACCATTGAAATCCTGATTTCCAGCTGCAAATTCCTCCAAATCTTTGTGTAGACCCCACAAGATCTTCCCTACTATTCTCTTGGTGCTCTAGATTAAGTTGTGGGACTCAAAATAAGCTGGAATCAAAGGGAATTTGGAGAAAGCTCACTTCAACAACCCATTGAAGAACATGTTCTTCTTCAAGAATTTTTCGGGAAAAATTTTATCAGTTGCTCTATGATAACTTGTAGAAATACAAGTTATTTATACTGCTTATTTAGATATTGTGGTTAAAAAAGAGGAAAGTTGCGTCAATTGTATGAAAATTGGCTAAGAAATACAATAATTATAAATTGACGTCAATACACCCACTAACACCATTGCGATGGTAGAAAAGAATATTTCAATTCTGTTTTGCAGGAAATTCAGTCACCGTATGCGCTCATGGCTCAAGAGAAAAAGATTAACGCATCTACATTGCATTACGTCCATCATTCAGGAATGAATAGACGATCAACGCAATGACGGCGCATGCAACAATCGATCAAGAGCTTGATGATCAAGCAACTTCAACCGCATGCGGTAATAAAAAACAACACCGCATGCGGGCACACGATCGAAAGATGCAAATGAGCAACGCAATCACGAAGGATTTTGACAAGTGTACAACTAACCATTGTGCATTTTCGACGGACTAATTGCATAACAGAAGGAATACTTATTCCACCTTTTTTGGAATTTCCATAACAATAAAGTGGGGACCACAAGTCAGAGAGTCAAAGCTTTCATCTATAAAGACCCTCAAAGAATTCACTGAAAAATATACTTGATACGGAATAATTGATACGAGGCTATTGAGAGAGTGGCTGATCTGAGTTCTAATCGGAGAAGATCCAAGAAGAAAAGAGACAAGGCCAAGAGGTGAGTCTCAGGGCGAATCATTCCAAATCCCCGCCGTGAAGCTCTGTACCTAGATCAATCTACCGGTTGAGCAAGCCTGAGAGGGAAGCTCATCCTTCCATTCACTCCATCTACGTCGGCAAGCAATATCTCCATCCAGATCGGTGTCAAGACATTGACACTCTTCTGTATCTGTTTCTAACTCTTATTCATCAATTGTATTTCATCTTCTTAGTCTAAATCATTCACAACCATGTATCAGACGCTTGATTTTATAATTAAATGTAATGATCACTTTCATTTCCACATTTCTGTCTATTTTCGTTCCTCCATTAATTTCTTTCTCCATGATGTTTTCTTGATCCCATAGTGATTAATATGAATTAGACAAGTAACTTAATCTGTGCTAAAGAAATCGGGATGTTTAGCTAGAGCATGCTAGACAGCATCTGCACCTGCGAGAGCAGAAGTGAAGATGCCATTCTGATCTGTCGAGAGAAGGTTAGAAGAATGCATTAACTAAAGCAAGAAGTACTTCCAGAGATGGAAGCAACCTTGCATTCACTATGTTTGTCCCTGTTTCACCACAGAGATGTGGGAAATGCGGCTGATCACCGAGAGGTGTACGCCAAGGGAAAGCGGAGCCGTACTTATATCTTTAACGCAATTAAGAAACTTGCGATGTTTATATTAATTATCCTTTCTCTTTCTGCTTCGCACATAAGCCTTGCCACCACATAACACGACCTTTGTATAATCTTCACAGTCAGTCTCAACCTCGGTATCTTGTATCATGTAACTTGTATCTTGTATCATCATAGCTTAGGTTTATTTTATCGCACTTTACTTTTATCGCATTTTACTTTATTATCGCATTTTTATCGCTTATCTTTACTTTACTGCACAATTTACTTTATCGCATGTACAAACCACACTTTTGTTGAATTGAAAAATCCTCGGTCGCATATATCACGAACATAACACAATCAACCTAAAACAATCCCTGTGTTCGACCTTGGATCACTCCGAGAAACTTGCAGTGAAATTATACTTGGTTTCAACACAAGGAAACTTGTGACAACGCATAGCATACTACAAGCATATCATTAATAACGCATACATCTAGAAGTAGTATCGCATATCATCGCAATCATCCATGTGTTGTATGACATAAGAAGATAAATTTTATTCATTCATATTCATATTTGTCCACATACTTAAAATAGAAGCATCAATTTTTATGTCAACAAGTTTATGGATTAAATTTTATGCGTTACACTCTACCTCAACTTCACTCCAATCTCTTCAATATATTGCAGACTATCATACAAAGAGATTTGTTGCATGGAATGCAGCTCATGCTTGGAGTTATTAAAGCTTGAAGGTGGTAGGTTTCTAGTGAGCAAGTTGAAGATGAAGATGGAAAAACCCATTTTTCCTTTTTTTTTTTTTTGTGTAATTCTATTTCTAAAATCAAAATTTATTAATTTTACAAATTAATTTTCTAATAAAATTAATAAATAATTATTTAAAAATTTTAAATAATTCTAATTAGTTTAATATCAAATATTAAATTAATTTTTACACAAATTTATCTTCATATATTTAAATATATTTTCTCCAATTTCGTTTTATTCTAATTTGAACGTTTCAAATTAACTTATCATGCTACTCTAGAGCTAATCCATTTCCGAGCTAATAGAGGGACCTCATGGACCTACAGATCTTGGGCTCCAACGATCCGAGATTAATCGGCTAAACTCATTAGATCGATCTAACCTCATTCGTTAACTAATGGGTCACTCCAATAACCTTGGATCTTGCGGAAGCAAGAACATCTATTGGGCGGAATAGAGATAACACAGTGTAAAAGCCTTGGGAAGCAAGGAATTGCTACCAGACTCTCTACCCTTATTTTCATTGTCATTTTGTACTCTGCACTTATTTATAGAAATGGGAATTGCATCTTTATATATGTTCACTCTCTGTACATTACGCATGAGTAGCTAAATCTGTCGAATGGGTTGAGAAGCACTTAGCTAGCATAACCTGGGATCTTCATTCTACATGATTATCTTGTATTATGTATGTGTCATTCGTTCATTAGAGATACTCGAAAGGGTAGTCTAAGGATAGAATCTAGGCTTGGAAAAGTCAGATTAGAATCTAGGCTCGGAAGAGTCAGATTAGAAACGCATAATCAAGAGATAGAAGCTTAGGAATAAGTTCTGTTTGCTATTGACGCATCGCATACACCCTAGAGATAGGCTATGATTGTATGCGGTCACCTTGTCCTTGTGTGCATCTTGCATCATCGTATAGGCAAGAAGTAGAGACTTAGGAATAAGCTCTATAGATATTATCGCATTCATCGCATGTGTCCTAAAATTAGGAGTCATCGCATTTGCATTGGAAAATGAGTTACGGTCGCATGAGTGTAGCATGATCGCATAGCTTGAACGCATTCTCGGGAAATGCTAACTAAAGGCCTTATCGACCCGTTCTTCCACATACTCGGTGTATCTGTCACATAATTACTCTTTTCTCAAATCCGCCACATACTTTTATACTGTAAACAACAAACCAACCAACTCCTTGATTTATTTGTTACCGCAATGTGATCTAAAAATTA
The DNA here is from genome assembly GCF_027475165.1 of Benincasa hispida. Taxonomy (NCBI): domain Eukaryota; kingdom Viridiplantae; phylum Streptophyta; class Magnoliopsida; order Cucurbitales; family Cucurbitaceae; genus Benincasa; species Benincasa hispida. The sequence continues at coordinate 47,072,516 of NC_143484.1, read as the reverse complement.
CCACCGCATATTGTTTTTCTTAGTCCCTGAGTTTGACCATGGGCTTACCAGGCAACTTAGTAGGATTTATACTTGGATCTTGCTGAGAAAACTTGCTTGCACAATGCATTTCCACCAATGCAATCCTTACCATTATTTCATCGCATAAAATAACGCATCAAGTTTTGAAAACCCAACATTTACATTTATAAATATATCTGGTAACTGATTTGTTATATTTTTCAAATGAATTATTTTCTAAACTTCAAGTTCACATTGATCTGTATGGAGATCTAAATGAGACAATAACGATGCATTCCATGTAATTTCTTTTTCAAATTTCTTAATTTCTCCCCCGAAAGTTGGAAATTTTGTCTCATTAAAATGACAATCAGCAAATCATACGGTAAATACATCACCCATCAGCAAAATAGCATGTCCCTATACAAATGAAGGAAGCTTTGCTCTCATAAGTAATGGTCTTGCAATTAATTGCCAATGTTTTATAAATGATTTTGCTAAACCATTTTATGTATGAACATGAGCTACAGGATGTTCAACACTTATCCCAATTGACATACAATAATTATCAAAAGCTCGGGATGTAAACTTAAGCAGCATTATCAAGATGAATTAACTTAATTGTATAATCAAGAAATTGTGCATTTAACTTAATTATTTAAGCAAGTAATCTTGTAAATGCAAGATTACAACTTGATAATAAGCACACGTGTGACTATCTCCTGGATGCATCAATTAATACCATAAAATATATAAATGGTCCACTTGGTTGGTTAATAGGTCCACATGTTCTAAAAATGCAGGTGATTCAGTTTCCACTTTAGCTAGTGATGGTCTAATTATTAATTTGCCTTGAAAGCAAGCATCATATGATAATTAATTAGATTGAAGAATCTCCTGGCTCTTCAATAGGTGTCCATTTGAATTCTCAATAATTCTTCTCATCATTATAGACCTTGGATAACCCAATCTATCATGTCAAATAGCAAATATATCTGGATTCACGAACTTCAGGTTCATTGTTGCATATGTTTCAATTACTCGTATATGAGTATAATACAATCTAGAAGATAAAACAGACAACTTTTCCAATATACGTTTTTTATTTGAGACAATAGAGATAATATATAAATATCCACATTATTCTGACTATCAGTCTCAATATGATAACCATTGCAATGTATATCTTTAAACCTTAGAAGATTTCTCTTTGATTAACTAGAAAACAATGCATTGTCAATTATAAATTTTGTCCCTCTAGGCAAAATAATATTTTCTTTCCTAAAACCTAGGATCAACTTTGCAGATTTGATATTGTATTTACTTTTTCTTTCAGCATTATCAATTTGGAAAATTATTTTTTATTTGTAAGTATTGTGTGTGTATAGTTGCACTGTCTGCTAGACATAGATCTTCTTTGCTCAATTTTTAATCACCCAACATATGCAAATGATCAAATGATCCATGTTTTTTCATTAGAAGAAAATAATTACAATAATAAAAACAACACTTAAAATATACAAAAGTTACTAAAAAATGAAAATAGATAAAAGAAAGCAACAACATTAAGTCTAGATATTCTCAAAGTCAAAAGAAACACTTGAAGTTCTATCAATTGTGCCAATCTTCTCTTCAAGAGATTCAAAGAAGTCCGCTACATCCAAATTTGTCATTTAAGATGGGTCAAATATTTCATTATCCTAGTATGCAAAATTTGTTTCCACATTTTTCTCTTTTTCCTTTAGGGAGGCTTGATAGAGGTCAACTAAGTATTTTGACGTACGACAAATACGTGACCAATGTCCAATCATGCCGTATCAGAAGCATTTATTTTCAACGCTCTTTTGAACTCTTATCTTGTGGAACTTTTCCTTTGTGATAATCATTTTTGTGGTTTTTTTAAAAAAAAAATTGAATTATTAGAACGACCATCACGAAAATAATAAATATTTCTTCCTCTGCCACGATCACGATCTCGACCACGACCACGAATATTAATATTAATAGCATTCACTTTAGTGAATGGTGTTGTTCCAGTTGGTCAAGATTCGGGATTCTTCATCAATAACTCATTATTTGTTCAATCACGAGAAGACATGAAATTAATTCAGAATATTGTTTAAAACCTTTTTCTCGATATTGCTACTGTAGGAGCATATTCGAGACATGAAATGTAGAAAATGTCTTCTCTAACATATCAACATCAGTAATTTTCTTTTTGCATAACAACAATTTTGAACTAATTTTAAATAATGCGGAATTGTAATCACTTACTGATTTAAAATCTTGTAGCCTTAAATGCATCCATTCATAATGAGCTTTAGGAAGAATAATTATTTTTTTATGATCATACCTTTCTTTCAAAATTTTTCACAAGATATGAGGATATTTTATTGTAAGATACTCCATTTTTAATCCCTATTGGAGATGATGACGAAGGAAAATCATAGCTTTTACTTTGTCTTAACTAGATGTCGTATTTTCTTCTTTAATTGTTTCTCTCAAGTTCATAGCATCCAAGTGAATTTTGGTATTGAGCACCCATGAAAAATAATTATTGTCATTAATGTCAAGGGTTGTGAATTTTAATTTTGTAAGGTTTGTCATGACAACACTATTACAAAATATTTTATTTACATTAGAAATTTAATATGTACTAAATATTACCTTTAGAACCTATCTTCAATGGTAGAAGCAATAGAAGCTCATGTTGATAACGTGATGTGAAATTGAGAAGCACAACGGATATAGAGAAAATATAATATAATAATAATAATAAATAAATAAATCTAATAAAATAACTAAAATTATGAAAATTTAGTAGAAATTTGAAGTAGATTTTTTACTGTTATTTTAAGATCCACCAAATGTCATTATAGGCAAAGTTATAAGTAGGATGTACTCTTACATTGATACCAAACATGAATACAAGGCATCAACAATAGACACATGGCTTTTAGGGCACTAAGAGGTATCTATTTTTTATAATATTTATAATATAAAGAATAATTTTTTCGTATTTATTTTTTATTGATAATTAATAATTTCATTTAAATCAAGATTTTATGATGAATAGGGAGAGTGAAAAAAATTAATTGTTTAATAGAAATTTCACGCTAATCTAAACAAAGTTAGGTAAATGGCAGTTTTTCCTTTATTCATACGTAAATCGAGGTAAGTTCGATGTGGATGTCAAATATATCAGGCAGTTCAGTCGGAAATACACATTTCAAACAATTCGCCCGACCGTTCTTCAGTTTTTTAAAATAAAAAACGGTCGCCGACCGAAAACTTTTAAATCCGGTCGGCCGATGTTAGTTTGGCTGGTTTTTGGCCGATTCCTCGGTTTGGTTTGCACACCTCTACTAATTATCATGTTTAGTAAATTAATATTAAATTGGTATAATTAAATTATATGAAAAAATGGATTATCAACTAAATTATCTTTTATATTCATATTTAATTTATAATTTACTATATAATTATTTGAAAAAATATATGATTTGAATTAGAACTAATTTTGTTTAATACAAATCTTTTATAAAATATTTTTTTTAAAAAAAAGTAATTGTTATAAGAAACTAAATCAAATAAAATTTGAAAATAGTGAGAAAATAAATTATGGAAGGATAAATTTGAGATAGGTAAGAGAAGATACCAAATTTTTAGGAAAGTTAAAATCTAAAAACTCTATCAAATAACTTTAGCACATTAGAATAGGTTTAGAAGTGATTCGTGATAGATTAATAAATAAGTTGGTCTACCAAACCGCCTCTCATTAAATCGTTTTTTATGATTGTAAAAATAATCTCAAACGAGACCAAAGTTTGGTCTGCTTGTTTTTGTTCAAAACTACAACTTTTAAATTTGGGTTGATTTGACTTAGGATTGAGCTTAAAGATTGTGGGGTGGTTCTTTTCTTTTCTTTTCTTTTTTTTAATTGTGGGTGGATTTCTACTATTTTCCATTTCTTATTATCATGTCACATGAGTGGAGTCATCAAATCTTAACTTTGTTACCAACCAATTTATCGTCTTAGAATTTTGTATTTTATAACGGGTAATTATCCTAAGTTCTTCTCTTTTAATAATTCTTTGGATTATCGATTGCAGGGATTTTAGGGCAATGAGAAAATTAGGATTACAAACGATAGTTTTTCTTCTATCGCAAGCAAAAGAACAATTATATTAGCTTAGATGACAACATCTCTTTACAATCTATTCTCCATGTTCCTAAATTAGCCTGTAATCTTTTATCTGTTAGCAAACTTTCTAGAGATTCTAACTGTCATGTAATATTCTTTGAATCTCATTGTATTTTTCAACATAAAGACTCGAAGTAGATGATTGGGAGTGCTAGGATGCTTGATGACCTTTACTACTTTGATGAAAGACCTTTTAGTGGTAAAATAATTCTAGGTCTTGGTATTAGTTCTCTTTCCATTAAAAAAAAATATTATACTTTGGCATCTTAGACTAGAATAATGCAGTTTTTCGTATCACAAGTTTTTATTTCCAAATTTATTTAGAGGAGTTAATTACTCTTTGTTTGATTGTGAAAGTTGCATTCCAGTAAAAAAAGAAAAATCAACACTCCACCTATTCCTCTAAACCTTACGCTTCAAAACCTTTTTATTTGTTTCATAACAATGTTTTGGGTCCTTCCAAAATTAAGATTCATAGTGAAAAATGTGGTTCATTACTTTTATTAGTTATCATACTCGTCTATCTTGGATTTATTTAATGAAAAAAAAGCATGAGGTAAAAGACATATTTAAACATTTTTATAATATGATCGAAACTCAATTTCAAACCAAAATCTATATTTTATACTCAGTCGCACAATTTCAAACCAAAATCTATATTTTACACTCAGTCGCACATGCTATAAATATTTTTCATGCATGTTCCAAAATATTTATACGGGGGGCTCGTTAATTGTTTTAAACATGTTTTTCCAACATCTCCCATTTATTCTGACTTACCAATCAAAGTTTTTGGATGTACTACGAATGTGCAGCTACTCAATCACTTTCGGTCCAAACTTGATAATTGGGCTATTAAATGTATTTTTGTGAGTTAATCTTCAAATAAAAAAGGTTTTAGGTATTTGATCCTCAAACAATTTTTTTTTTTTTTTTTTTGTGAGTATGAATGTGCCTTATTTACAATACCAACCATATTTTACCTAAGCTTCTATTCAGAAGAGAAACCAAATGTTGAAGATAATTTTTGGATGCTTATGCTCCTCTTCGTAGTCTTATTTGTCTTGATGTTACTAGTCCTTTGATGCTAAGTGCAGAAACTTCTCAACCAGGGAGCGAAATACTACAAAATGATCGAACCGATCATGTTCTCGAGTTTAAGTTTATGCTAGAAGAACAATTAATCAAAGGAACGGTTGTACCAAATACCCTATTGTAAATTGCATGTCATATTTAAAATTGTCCAAATGTGTCATAAAGCCTTTACATCTAGGATAAAGTACTTGTTTGTTCTAAGAAATATACATGAGGTTTTTTAGAAGATCCAAATTAGAAATTAGTAGTTATAGAGGAGATGAATGCTCTAGAACAAAATAGTTGATATAGCACAAGCGCACACGTCGAGTAATAATATAGTTAAAATGGTCAAGAGACCAAATATCGTCCTCAAAGAATTAGATTGATATTCTCTTAGCTATTCAGAGAAAATTCCAATTTTATTTACGGGGTTGACTTCAATAGAAAACAAATTAAACTAATCTAAGAACACAATAAAAGTGATCAACTATAAAGATTATCGACAAAGAGGCGTTTTAGGGAATAGATTTCACCAAAAAAATTATTAAACACAATTGTTTTAACTCTTGAAGTAATTAACACAACACCTAGATCTAGAAGTCTTTTGTCTGAATTGAATCTTTTGAAAACAATCTTTTCCATGCTACTTAAATAATAACTAAATTCTTGAAACCAAATTAAGAAGCATGACGTTAAGATTCTTCATCAATAATCTTTACTGTTACCTGACTACTTTATGTGTGCTCAAATGATAGTCTAGCATGCATGATCTAATATGAATCCAACTTACTAAAGAATTATTTAAATCATGGAATCATTCAAATATTGATCAAACATTTAAAAGCATTGAGAATGGTCATGCTAGAAAGCGTAAATGCAAACTATCATTCAAGAAGCAAAGTGTTCAACAATTAAACCTAAAAATTCATCTACCTCTATGAGAAATTTAGCCTAACATGGTTTCCATAGACATAACCATATCAAGAATACCAAAATACATAAAAGAATTCAAGAATACAAAAGGAAAAGAAGAGTTATCTGGCTCCAATCGTATTTTCAGGATGAATTTGGCCTTCAAACAATCTTCAATCACTCTGACATCATGAAGACTTCATACTCTGCTCTAAACCCTCTCTCTAACCTCAAACACTCCCAAATTCGATGTGGTGGCGGGCAAAAAAACCTAGGTTAAACAAGAAAAGTTTTCCAAAAGTTGCAGATTTTTCCTTTTTCACAGCATAGCACCGCGATGCTCTTGCCCTCAATCGCAGAGCTCTTTGATAGCAGCGTGACACTTCCCAGTTTATTGCAGCACTTTGGTTCTGGAAACAGCGACGAGGTCAGTGCCAAGGTGCTATCCTATTTTTGGCAAACCTTGGTCTTTTTCTCTACTTTTCTTCCCTCCTTTCAATATTTGGCTCGAGTTTGACTTCATTGGACTCATTTAGGTCCTTTTTGGCTCATTTTGACATATAATCTCTATCATGAACATAATCCTGAAAATCACTAGCAAAAACATTAAATCCACTAAAATCATATACAAACTATCCTAAATTAAGGGCAAATAACGTGCATTTTAGGTATGTTTCAATAGTACTTGGTAAATAGTAGAATTGCCAAAGGATACAAAATTAGTGGGTTAAAAATGAGTGTTTATCATAAACTGTAATATAGACGATAGTATTGAGAGATACAAAGCTAGACTAATAGCTTAAGGGTTTACTCAGACATATGGGATTGATTATTAAGAAACATTTACTCATGCCAAGATTAACTCTATTAGAGTTCTTCTATCTCTTGCAGTTAATTTAGATTGGCCTCTTTACCAGTTGGACGTGAAAAACATCTATCTCAATGGGATAGTGAAGAAATTTTTATGAAATTACAACCAAGCTTTGAAAAGGAACTCAAACATAGCAAAATATATGAAATGAAGAAATCTCTTTATGGCCTTAAATAGTCTCAAAAAGCTTGGTGTGAATGTTTTGGTAAAGTTGTGTCTAGCTATAGTAGATCATACTATATTTTATAAACACTCTGAGATTATTAATATCTCAATTTTAATTTTCTATGTAGATGATATTATTCACACAGGTGATAATGAAACAAGTTTAGCTAATCTCAAGGAAAATCAAGCAAGAGAGTTTCAAATCAAGGACTTGGGAACATTAAAATATTTTCTAGGAATGAAATTTGCAAGATCGAAGAAGAGTATCTTTGTCAAAGAAAATGTGTTTTAGATTTACTTGAAGAAACAAGATGATAGCAGAAACCCTATTGAACCTAATTTAAAATTCCATATTGCGAAAGAAGAAGAAATCAAAGACAAAGAATGATATCAAAGACTTGTTGGGAGATTAATTTACCTGTCACATACACACTCTGACATTGCATATGCACTAAGCATGATAAGCCAATTTATGCATGCACCTGGATCAACTAATTTTGAATCTGCCTATAGAATTTTGAGATATCTAAAAGGAACCTCTGAAAAAAATATTCTATCTAAAAAAACATAATCACTTCCAAAAAGAAGTCCACACTTATGCAAATTGGGTGGGAAGTACTACAGATAGAAGATCTACCTTAGCTTATTATTCCATTGTTAGTAGAAGCCTAGTTACATGGAGAAGCAAAAAGCAAAAAGTAGTGGCAAGAAGTAGGGTTGAAGCGGAGTTAGCATTGCCGTGTGGAATTTAAGAAGGCATATGGATCAAAAGAGTACTTAAAGTTGAAATTTCCACGAAAGACACTTATTTGAGTTTATTGTGACAATAAAGCGATAATTTCTATTACTCATAATCTTGTCCTACATGATAGAACAAAACATTTTGATGTTTACGAGCATTTTAATAAGGAGAAGATTGATACAAGCACAAATTGTATTCCATATCCTCCAACAATGGAATAAGTTGTCGATGTATTAACAAAAGGACTTTTAAAGAAGCAATTCAACAAATTGACTAACAAGCTCGCTATGAAAGACATCTTTAAACCAACTTGGAGAGTGTTTGAATGTCTATTTAGGAATATTTATGTGAAATATTTGTTGTCAATATTTTCCTTTTTTATTGACATTCTCGTTTCTTATTTGTAATAATCTCTCTTCTTAGAAGACCTTTGTTGCACACATATCAAATATAGCAATATCATCGAATTTCAATAAAAGTTGAATCTATAAATAAATATATAAAAGTAGAAATGTGTTGGGCACGATTTAGCTGCCATTGTTTAAAGCACAAGAATATGATAAAATAATTTCAACAAATTACACAAACTAGAATCATCCTTGCTCAATTCAACATTATGGTGCTGAGAGTCTCTGAATGTAATATGACCAAGGGATTAATCTCCGAATCTAATCCTTTTTCAATTCAACATTAATTGACATTCTTATGATCAGGCAAATCTCCATGTCTACACATTTTACTAAAAAACACCCTTGCTCAAAAGAAGAGACGTGATACAACTTTTAGTACAACAAAAGATGAAACCCTAAAAGTAGAACATTAAAAACAAATCACACATGCATATTAGTGGATTTATTAACATCATCCTGATTCAGATTCTTGGTCTGGCAGAAAATTTCTTTGTTCATTTACTTTTACACAACAATCATATGGAGCGACCCTTCAACATGGGAGGTCAAATACAACAGTTTTTCACAAAGTCAATAAAGGAATCATAACACCTTACATTACATGGAACCTTCAAAACCATAAACAAATTTTCCTACCTATTTTCACATGGAACCAAAAACTCACCCAACTAAACACGAGTCATTCTCTCCTTTCCCAGAAGATCACGTTTCCTAGACCAATATTGCTCAAACCTCTGCCTCGCATATTCGATATAATCAAAGTCGATATCATTCACATGCTCCTGCAGAGGACAGGAATGAATTGATGATAAGGACGTTGTTTAGGAGATCGAGTTGAAGCATGAATATGTACAGAACATGATTGAAAGAAGACTTGGTGTATATACTGTTTCAATATATGAGAAAAATAATATCATAAATGTTACATGTTAGGGAACAGAACGACAACTTATTAGCAATTAGCACACAATAAAAGAAAATGGCCATGACTGTTTCAAAAGAATGTGTGAATAAGGCTAATAACTATAATGAGGCTTGTCAGAAGAGCGAAATTACCGATATAATTCCCCAGAGGCCCCAAACAAGATGGCTAGCAACAGTATACTTCTCGACATCTTGGACTAATTGCTCAACCTCAGCATCAGTGGGTTGATAACCTGCATATACACAACATAATTTAAGGTCCCAAATCAAGAAGTAGCTCAAGACATCCAATTCTCAAAACGATATAAACCCATACAAATGCTTCTTTGATCTATCAGAAAATATATGTCCACCACTGAAAATTGGGTACTCCTCAAATGGTAGACGCCAGAAATTTGAATGGTCCCAGAAATTTAAGACGGGGAATGGCAATAAGCAAAGAAGAGCTTAAGAAAATTAACCAAGTGCCAAAATAAAATTGTTACTTTCCATCTGATAGCTATTAACAGATGTAATAAGATCAAAATGAACATAGTTCAATTCGGATACGAATGTCTTGACAACCAAAAGGCTTGTGGTATGAATCCCCTTACTCCTATTGTTAACCAAAAAAAAAATGATGTAACAAGTATTGGGGTCAAATCCAAATAGGCAATAAAATAATATAGTAAGATCTAACTTCTAAAACCAACATGAGCATAACTCAGCAATAATTGGTATATACTCCTTCCTCTAAGATTGAAAGTTTAAATTTTCATATCCCACATTTGTTGTACTAAGAAAAACAGATCCAACTTCTAAGGAAATGATACCAAGAACAACTTGAACTTGGGAAGGAGCAGTATTTTGCATTTATATTCCAAGAACTGGATATCGCTGCTGATCACTTTGTCCCTAGTTAATTCTGATTCTATAGTAAATATTATAAAATTACCTGAAGCGCTCAGATATATTTGCACAAATCTTTTACGCTCCTCCAAACCTGTTAAGCGAAAAGAAGTCAATATTGCCCTTCAATCATGACCAAAAGCATACAAGCATACCGATAGAGTTAGACAAAACAAACCAGGATATTTGGTGTGGTCCAAAACATGTGGAGTATCTGTATGATAATCAGCAGTCATTTCACAGAAGTGATTTGCAATGTCAAAGGCTACGGGATTATAACTTGCATATTCATAATCCTGTAAAGAGAATTATGAAAAATCAAATGAGTAACGTGACTCAAATCTATATTCCCTTGCCTAAATGAATAAACTTGTACGTAGGTTCAAGCAACAATGATAATGGTCATAAATAAATAAACCTAAATTAGCAATGGTTCAAGCGACGGAAACATGTTCATGTCTTAATGACTGATTAACTTCAGAGTACCAATCTTGGATTAATATTCATCTACCTAAAACGAGCCTAAAATTATTAAAAAAAAAAAAAGGTTGTTGCAAGTTTTGTGTTCCATTGTTAAAAACTAAGCAAAAGTTTGTTGTCATATTTTATGTTGTTTTAACCACCACTTCATACATTTCCACAAAACAGCAAACTGCGGAGTAAATATGTTTTATAGCCCTGCATTGCATCTTTTATCAAAGCATTGCATAAAACATGCATCTTCATCGATTCTTTAATTCTGGCAAAGGTTGACAAGGAAATACTTTTTCCTTTTCTTGGCCAAGGATTGAATACATGTTTGCTCTTCCAAATTCAGCTTTGGCACCTCATAATAACTCAAGAAAACATTTTAATATATATATATATATATATACTTTGCAACACTTTGCTACGAGAACCTTAGCTTGGCACTCCTATGAATATCTCATAGTTGCAACACTTATATACCATTTTCTCATCAATGAACTTTCCAATAGACAAATGATAATGAGCAATCTGTATTCTATCTTTATGTGATGCAGTTCATCAAACAGTCTACTTACAAAAAAAAAAAAAAAAAAAAAAAAAAAAACACACACACACACAGACATGCCTTTCCCCTATTCCAAGAAAATAAATTCTAAACAGCAGAAATAGAATATTACGATTATAGTTATTGATCTAGTCTCCTCGTCTAGCATTATGTTTCCGTACTGTAGATCATTGTGGCAAAAACCTATACTTTGATGATCACCCAAGAGGTCCTTTTCCAATAGAGAAATCTCTTCTTGCATAGAATCCAAGCGAAAGGCTTTGGCTTCTTCAGGTGGGGAACATTTTTTGGCAGCAGTAAGCCAATTTCTGAAGTTTCAAAAGGAAAAAGATATATATATGTGAAAGGACCTTAAGAGCTATAATGAGTGAGAGAGATGGTTAATATATGTGCCAATAAAGTACCATACCGCAACCTATTCCACAAGCACACATCCTTCGGACCTGGAATATCAAGATCATGGAACTCCTTCATTTTAACGGCTATAAGAGAAGATATTTCTGAATCACGTAGATCCACAGCAGATAATGTCTGACAATCATAACAAGACAAGAGAAGCACTATAAGAAGAAAAATCAGTATGCTGTCTTTAGAAAATAAAAAAGCTGCTAATATTATGTTATATTCAATTTTCCTGATACAAACTATGCAAGTAACACAATAAAGTGCCAAATAGATTACCAAATAATAAGTTACCAAATAGGTCCTTAAAAAGATATGCAATAATAAGTTAGAAGTTACACAAAGATGCCAAGAAAAAATGGTTGATAAGTTGAAGGAAGAAGTTAGAAACATGGGTATACTTTAGCATTGTGGCACAGAACTCTTCAAATTGCTATCCTACATTAATCAAGGAGGAAATTTATGAGCAACATCGGATGTCCAATACAACGAAACAAAAAAGATTCGAGATCATCGTCTCACAAATTTATCATACCTCAAAAAACTCCATCAATTGTTGTACTTATGACATCATTTTAATCTGACTTCTACTTTCAGTTCATGAAAATTAAAATTAAAGTGAAGGCATCACTACTAGGAAAATAAAACCTGTATACCCTTGCATGGATGAACTCTTCAATTCGACCAGTTGAAAATCGCCCTAAAAGCCGAGGTCCCTGTCCGTGCTTTGACATAAACTCAAATGTCTTTATCTCATCTTCTCGGTTAAAAAACACTTCCACACCTTCACCATAAATCCTAACCAAAACCTTTCTAGAAACATCCTCTGTCTTAGTAGGCCACTTGATTTGGAAGACCTCATTGGTCATGGCTCCCTTCAAAGGAATCATTTGCAATGCACTTGGATCAATTTCATCTCCCCATTTGGTAGCCAACGACTGCAAAATCTCCCTTGCTTCTCGAGGTAGACGCTCTTCTTTCTTATTTGTTGCATTCTCCACTGTGACCATAATTAAACCAATTTCTAAAGAAAATCACTATCACAACAAACTTCTTCAGGTGAAATTATCCGATCTGAAAAATTTTGGAACCAGCAGTTGATAATCAATATCCTTAAAGAACCATTCTATCCAGCACATCCCCGACTGTTGTGCAGGAAGAAATTCAATTTTAAAAAACAATAAAAATAAAACCTCTAGGAAAAATAAACAATATAGAACCTAATTCTTGTTCAACAAACCTTGGGAATTAAAATAAATTTATAAAGATATTTCTTCTTTGAAAAATAAGAATCAGATATAAGTTTGGAGGCCGGAGGGTGAACATTCAGATGATGAAAATGACCCACAATATTGTAGCACTAATATATCACATGTCATACAAGTTATATTATTATGAAATGTTCAAAGCAGTATCAGAAATTATATCAAAACTATTACCACAAAATCAATTTTGAAAGCTACAGCCAACCGTCATTCAATTTTGAATACATAAAACATCAGTCAATAAGTGAACCGCATTTTAAGATTCAAAATTTATGAAGTGATATGACTCTTGCAAGTTAAAGCAAAGTCAATTTCTCAAACTTGGAAAGAAAGAGAATTATCACAACATCCAAGAGCATTCAAATACTAAGATTTACATATTAAATTATGTATAATGAAAACGATCCAAACAACCAATCAATAGCTACCAAAATGATTATAGTTCAACTCACATCCGAATGTGTTAGCGACCAAGAGGTCTACGGTTTAAATCTCTCTATCCCTTATTGTACTAAAAAAGATAAATCAATGGCTGAATTCCCCTCCAAGATTTAGAGAAAGAGAGAGAAATCAACAAAAAGAAACCTCTTGTTACCAAATATACCAATCATAAACTTAACATGAAATACAGACACTAATAAAATGTCAATAATTCCAGGACGCTGGGTTTTTTCTTTTCTTTTTTTTTTTTCGTGCTCCTTTCTTATTTATGAGAGGAAATCGAAGCTTAAACAGTAATCTCACATTATTCACAGAAGAGTATGTTTGAAAAAAATACAAAAGTTGCAAATCATTGGATTATTAAATGGGCTATACATAGCATGGAAGAACTGAATTCATTCCATTCTACACATTTACCCATCCCGATTCATCCTACGAAAAAAAAAGATTGAAACATAGTAGATTCCCCCAACGCCATATACTAGTCTCGCCAATCAAATGAAACAGGAAATTTTCTCTTGAAAGATCGTCAGGCAAGCCTTCCATTTCAGATCTCCAAAACTCAATTAAGAAAGAATCATAAAATTCAAAAACTATTTTCCCGCAAGAACGTCAAACCTTATATGTGATTAAGCCCATTCAAATTACAAACCAAAATTCAAACAATCGAAACAAAATCCCTTCCTATATAACTGGAACCGTTGCAAGAAATATATGATCAAGGGAAACAATGGAAAACATCGGCAGTCGATACCAAACCTTTTAGCAGAAATGAACCGATGAGGAATCAGAAAAGGTTGAAGAACAGAGAGTTTCCAAGCAATTCCCGAGATTTTGATTCTGCAGAACAACGCCACCAAGAGCCTCCCACCGATGGAAGCTTAATAAATGGCTTGCTCGCGGTAAAATACAAAAGAGAAGAGAGGAGAAAACCAGAGAAAATTTGTAGAATTTTTTTTTTTTCGAGTTCAAACATAGAGAACGAAAATTGCCGCAAAATTTAGATTTCGTTGATAAGAAATAATACAATAATGATTAAATAATTTAAAAAACAAAAAAAAACGGTTCTCAACATGCGGTTAAATTTGTTGTGTTTTAAAACTAATTAATGCTGTAATTCCACGTCGGCAAAGGAAGTTCAGCCGTTGGATTTTGAGAAGCGAGATCTGACGCGGAGATAGAATGAAAAGTCACAATGACCAAATACTTGCAGGTTTTCGTCATTTCGTGTTCTTTTCTTCAAAGGCGAATTTTTCGGGAATTTTTCTTCGCTGGAGCAGCTGTCAACGGTGTACTTTGTAATGAGATCCTGACACGTGTCCGGTTTTCAGAAGGAAAAATTTTAACACTACACTGTTTTAATTCATTGTTGTCATAATAGTATTTAAAAGAAACTAGTATATATTGTAAGTATATATGTATATATTGTAAGTATATATGTATATATGTATGTATATATATATATATATATATTTTGTAAATATATATGTATATATATATATATATTATTAGGAAAATTATTTCAAATAGTAAAACTGATAAAAATATTCACAAGATATAGTAAAATTTTAAAACTATCAATGATATACGTTGATAGACACTAATAAACTTCTATCAGTGTCTATTAATGTCACTGTCTATCAGTATCTATCATTGATAGTTCTAAAATTTTACTATATTTGGTAGATATTTTGATTCATTTTTCTATATTTAAAAACAATCCATATTATTATGTATAATTTTATTAACTGTCAACATAAATACATTTGTGGTGAAAAAAAAAACAAAAAAAGAAATACTTGTCATACCTTTAACTAACTATGCAAAATGAACAAAGTTTAAATAAGATAAATGTTCGATTTTCTCACTCTATAGAGTGTCAAACAAATATAGACTAACTATTCATTTGTTTGTTCATATGAATAAAAACAAGATGAATAGTGTGATTTTACGAGGTTGAATCTTGATATGTATGAAGAATAAAATATTTTAATAGAAAAAACAGTTGAACTTAATTAATTATAATTTTTTAAATAAATTAAATGAAATTAATGCCAAATAAAGAATGTCCACTTTTTAAAAAGTAAGTTTTTTTTAAATTTAATCTTATGCTTGTGTCATCACATAGTAAAAGTATCTAATAACTTTGTGAATCATGTATGGTGACCTTTAATGCATGCATCTCCCTACTCATTATCACTCTTATTGACTCAATACTTATTTTGACTCTGGCTCTCATTACTCGTTATCGATTATTGCTTTGTATATTTTAAATCTGAATGGACATATAACATTTTGTTTCTTCATTATTGTGTTATCATCTTCACTCTTTCAACAAGGGAGCAGTGGTTGAAAATGGGAGCGAGAGTAATAGCAAGTGTCAAATTAGCGAGAGTGATAACAAGGGTAAGTAGTGAGAAAGGATTGTCAA
The DNA here is from genome assembly GCF_027475165.1 of Benincasa hispida. Lineage (NCBI taxonomy): Eukaryota > Viridiplantae > Streptophyta > Magnoliopsida > Cucurbitales > Cucurbitaceae > Benincasa > Benincasa hispida. The sequence continues at coordinate 47,056,751 of NC_143484.1, read as the reverse complement.
GGGCTACCACACGTGCTTCAAAGGGTCGTTACAATAATCTTACATTGTCAAAATATCAAACATAATATTGTGTTTTCAGAAGGGGGGATGGGAAAGGGGAAGGGAAAAAATTAGGGCCGTTTATTTTTTGGGAATGTAAATAACCGAAAACTTATGTGTGAAATTATAGATAGCTGGAATTGCAGATGTCCAAAATCTTAGAAAGTAATGTTTGTTTCATAGGAATATGTTTTATAGATGCCTAAGAATTATTGTTAACTGTCTTTGTTTTACCGGATTTGTACATGAGAATGTCTTAAATTTACGTAGTTTTTCAATAATGCCCAAATTACTATTCACGTGATTTTCTCATTAATTTAATATGATTCGAATTTATATAACATATTTGGTATTTTATTAATTTAAATTTATTTTTATTTGTTATTTTTTGAACAAATTAATCTTTATTAATTTAATATTTTGTGATATTTCAGAAATTAGCATTGTCATATTATTAACCATCAATCCCAAAGTACGATGATCCATATCTACAAATAATATAAATATATTTTTCCTAAATAAGCTTCAAAACATTAATACAAATTTACCTTATAAATGTCTCAAAAAAAAAGAAAATATAATTTGAAATGAAAATACACAATATAATTTGAAGAGATAAAAAAAAATATTTAATCTAGTTTGAAATAAACTTGAATACAAAATCTAATCTTTTAACAAGAGACACATTTTCTATCTCGTTAGACTTTTTTTTTCAAAATAATTGTAGATTTTATATATTTTGAAACAAACTTGAATAAAAAAAATTTGACCTTTTAACAAAAAAAAAAAATTTGTTTTATTAATTTTATCACTAGACTTTCTGTCAAAACAATTATAGATTTTTTATATTTTGAAACAATCTTGAACACAAAATCTAATTTTTTAATAAAAAAAATCAAATCTTTTATCTTCATTCCATTGTCGGACTTTCTGTCGATTTTTTTTTTCTTTTTGTATTTTACAGTAGAACTAGGTCTTGACTTAAATTGAGAATCCACAATACTTAATTTTAATTAAGAGTTTAAGAACTTATTAGATATTTTTAAAAAGTTCAAAGAAAAAAATCGAGAGTTTAAAAGAACTAATAGATACTTCCCAAATTAAAGTTTGATAAAAGAAAAGTCATACCGTAATAATAAGGTCTAGACTCAAGTCTCAACAAGGAGAACAAAAGTTTTTTTTAAAAAAAAAAAATACAAAGAACTCTAAATTGTGCTATAGACTCAATAAAAAAATACAATCAAGATTTTTTCTCCAAAAAACCACACACATACACACCCTAATTATGGTCTAGTCTCAACAAAGAAAATACATAAACCTAATCTAAAATGCATTCTATACTAAATGAAAGACTTTGAGACCTCCAAACTCAAAGTAAGGTCTCAACATAAATCTCATATGAAAAAAATAAAATGATCAAAATTAAATAGACAACACCAATAACAAAAACAGGAAATGGTAGAAAAACTAAAAAGAAAATAAGAAAGGGAATGCAAAATGGAGAAAAAGTAAGAAAATGAATGTGAAAATACCTTGCATAGAGTTTTGTGTGAGAGACTCTCTGTGGATGAAACCTAATTAAAAGTGGTAAGAGAAAGAAAACAATGTTGGCTAATTATATACTAATTAGGGATAAGGATAAGGATTGTAATTTTATGGATGTCTGATAGCCAGGAATCTTGAAAACCCATCATTTCAATGGGAATAGAGATGCCTAGAATGGAGGATTCTAGGATGTCCGATATCTTTGGATGTTTGACTATTTTAAAATTATTGCAATACAAATAAAGGAATCTAGATGTCCATGTAGGGATAGTCTAAGATTACCACGAAACAAACAACCCCTAAGACCAACATGGAAATATAAATTTGAAAATAAGTGATTTAATAAAAATATAGTTGTATTTCATGTATTCGGTTATGTGTTTGGTAGAAGATTTAAAAATTAAATTTCAATTTTTTTAGTACAAATTGGGGGTGGGGGATTTGAACCATCGATATGTGTTTGATAATATATTTTTAAACCATAAAACTAATTAAAGTTACTCACTAAATATTACGTTGAATATAAACTATTATTAATTTATTTATGAACATGTTTTTTTTCAATTTGGTATATTTATTATTTTCTAGTATCATATAATATATAATTTGGCTCATTGCATGTATAGATATATGAGGCTAAAATATTGCAAAAACAGTAAAACTTAAAACTAATTATAAATATAACAAAATTTACCTTTAGCCCATAAAAAATGTTCAAAAAGTCCATTGAAGGCGCACACACACACAAAAAGAAAAAAACGTTTAAGTCCTGAAATTTTTGGTTTTAATGATCGACAATGATAGACATCTATCATTGATATACTGATTTGATACTTTATTTGTTTGAGGTTTGTGTTTAGTGATAAACCTATTATTTGTCTTTACGTGTGATCACTTGATAATGCGTTTTCAAATTAATTTAATTTCGGTCAACCTAAATTTAATTTTGTATTTTATCTTCATTAAGTAATTCATATTAGATATTGATAGAAGTATAATCGAAGTACGTCACTAATAGAATTATAAGTATATGATTGATAAATCCTCTCACTAAAGAACTATGATATACTAACGATTATTTATGTCTGTTAAACTATGATAGATTTTCATTGATGAATATAGAAGTCTATCACAGGGTTTTTTTTTTAAAAAAAAAAAATTATTATTCAACTCTATCCACTACTATCACTTATAGATTTTAAGTAGCAAATAAAAGTTTAATCGACAATATAAGTGATAGAATGAATAAATATATTAGTGATAAACTTTTATCACTCTATATCACTGATAATATTAATGATATACTGATATAATTGTCAATTAGAAGTGTTGATATACTTATTTGATACCTTATTTGTTTAAGGTTTATTTTTAGAGATAAATTGATAGTTTGTCTTTACATATAACCATCTTGATAACTTAAGGCCAAAGAGACAACCAAACCTGCCGTATATAACCATGTATAAAAGTATATAAAAATATTAATGATACTAATGAAATCTTTTTCTTAATGGGCTCAATTAAGTAAATTAATACACTTTTAGCTAATAAAGTAATTTAAACATGAATTTTATACAAATAAATTCAACAAAAAAAAAAAAATCAAGAAATAAGAATTAACACTTTTAAGCACCCTATTGAATTCTAATAATAAGATCGATGTAAATGATATGAAAATTTAATAACTACCACTCAGAATAAATCAATGTGAGCAATTAACTCAAATAACAAAAAGTTATACTTAATTTCATACAATAAAATGTAACAACAAAAATTAATTGCAAAAATAAATAAATTAGGAGAGTGATAATGAAATTGACACCATGATTTTATAATGGTTCAACACAACTTGGCCTACATCTACTTCCAAAGTTTCTCTTGGGTATATCACTCAAATTTGATTTTTTTTTCTACAGCTTAGAGTCGCACCACTACAACGTTCTTTTTTTTTTAGTGAAAGAACAAACTGGATCCTTTCTACGGCTGAGGATCAAACCATTGCAATAACTTTTTTTTTATCATTACAAAAGTTTGAAAAATTTTAAGAACGTGCTTGTAAAAACTCTCTCAAAAGAGTGGATCTACAAATTTTGAAACACTCAACAAATCAATCTTTACAATACAATATATCTTTCTCAAGAATAAGATTAAAAAAAAAAAAAAAAGAAAATCAAAGCTTTTAACATAGTAACAATGGAGATGTTGTGAATTATGAAGGATTGAAAATAATGTAAAATTGTCATGTAAATTTGGAGAATAATACAAAGGATTGAAAATAATGTAAAATTGTCATGTAAATTTGGAGAATAATACAAGTTTAAATAAAGAGAGATATGTGAAAAAAATCAAATTTTAATTTGAGCATTTAATCTTGGAATAAAAATCAACCTGGATGATGATGATGATAAAATAATAATAAGCTTCAAATGGTACCATGCATTAAATGCACATTTTTTAAAATTAACTAGTCATTAACACAAATATAAAATAATATAATATTCAATACCTTTTTAAAATAATCTTATAATACCCAACAAAAAGCAAACGTCTACCAAGTGTCGCTCCTCCATTGCTCCCCATATCACCTTACAATTAGGTCCACTTTGATGAATAAAGTCGTCCATCATCGCCTCAGTATTTTTTCGTTAAATTTGTTTTAGCTATATATTTTCTATTTGAGCTCTGATTTGAATTATTCAAATTACGACGGATTGTTATTTATATTGGGATTGGTGTCCTAAATCTCTGATATTCTTGTAGTTTGTAAACTTATATAAACAAATTGTTATTACTAAAATAAATGTTATTTTATATGTGCATTAACTCAATCCAATAAACTAAGATCCTAGTTTATTTTATGTAGCTTAAACATGTATGTGATGACATACAGGTGGATTATGTTTATTAATAACCTAAATGGTCTGTAGTATATGGATAAGGTTGGGTGCCTTAACCTGGTGACACTATAGATATGGCCCACTTCGTAATTGTTACAATTGTTGTAAAGTGTTACAAATGATATAATCCTAATCATTCATGTAGAGACATGTGAATGAGGGTATCCTATATAAAGAGTTTGCATAAGACCAGACCACAAAATGATTAGTCTCTTTATATAACGTTGTTACTTGAAGAGACTTACATTTCGCTAGGATAACCATAGGTAACTTGACCTTAATCCTGAGTGAATTGTGAACTTCTGCTTATGAGAGCGGTCCTTTAATCTGCATGGATGAGAACACCGACTCAATATGCCTACCGTTTTGCAGAATTGTCTAAATGAGGACTGGGAACTCAGCTACACAAGATGAAATTCACTTCTTCCCATTGTTAGGATAAGTAAATGAATTTCTTCATTAAGGGTTGATTCCGGGTCTTTAACAATAAGGGATCTCACCCTCTCATTAATCATAAAGGGGTCTACTTATAGTTGGACTATGACTAATTGTACATTAGAGGGTGATAGGTCTTTAATAGAGATATATTTTCTACGTTAATTCCCTTAAAATTGTGTTGTTTGTTTGCTTTTAATGCTCATTTTGTAGGTAAAATAGTCCTGGGAGCAATTAGGAATCCTTCCGAGAAATTGGACTAAAAAGGATAAAAAATGACCAAGAAGTCAACAAAGTTGAAGAGAATCAGAGTAATTACCAAAATACCATCAGACCTAGCATTACGACCCTCCCAGAAGCATCGAGCAATGTTTGAAGACAGAAAGTGTCCATTTGTTACAAAACAGAACAGTGTTCCAATGCTCCCAACAATGTTACAATACTTCAGAGTTTGATGGGACTGTCTGCATGCGTGCGCCTTGCGCAACCTAGCGTCAAGACCCTAGCCCAACGCTTCCTTTTTTTTTTTTACCATTTAGCATTACAAAGCTAGCCTAAGCGTCGCGACACTACTTCTGCAACTATAAAAAAGTTTTCTATCATTTTTAGCAAAAAAGGGAGGAAAAATTCTTCATGGAGTCCGGAGTTTCTCTCTTCACCAGTTCAACTCCTTGGTAACTTTGTCTCTAATTACTTGGATTTTTATTTCTTTCTTTGATTGTAAATATTGTAATGAATTTCTTCATAGATTTGTCTATGATTTGTAATGTAATTATTCAATCTTGTTTCTAGGGGTTCAAGAATTCTTGCAATCTGCTTGAGCTTTTTGCTTTTCTTTATAAATTGCATTGTGAAATTATGGATTCTTTAATCGGTTTTAAATTCCAAAAGCATGTTTAGAGATTTTTTTCTTTTAAGCATGTTAAGCCAAGACTCTTAGTTTTGACACAATCTTGATTGGATATGTTGCTAGGATGTATTCATGTATAAGAATGTCTAGCTAAGGTCTACCAAGTGGCAATTGTTAATTTTGGATTTGATGGCTATTCTTAGAATATATAAATTGCTAGATTCAAGGAAAAATTCGGTTAATTGAATATGGCTATCTTGACAATTAACCGACATAATTGAATTCATGAACTTAATGCATATATTTTCTATTCTATATGGACGCTGTCGAACCCAGTAGAACTAGAGGCATACAGGTTGATTAGGGTTAGGGCTTTCCAACTTTAATCAATAGTTAGAATGCTTTCTTGATTAGATTTCGTTAGCTATCCGTCTTTGTAGAGGTTAGCCTAGTTGAGTCAAGCGAGTAGTTATGTGCATAATTCATTTGCATGACTAATTTATAGAAATTGATGATAGGGATTGTATTGAATGTCTAACTTGAACTAGAAATAAAATTGAACCACTTTTGTTTACAAGTATCTTTTATCTTTGATTTTCAAGTATGTTTCTTGCTTTATCAAAACCTCATTTTTATTGCTTTCATAGTTGAACTTAGCTTAAGAAAAGATTAAACAAGCTTTCTCTGTGGATCGACCTCATGCTTGCCGCTTATGTTACATGTTAGTATAAGATGTAGGTTCAGTGATTTATAGATTTTTTTTTTGTTTCGGCGAGAGTCAAACTAACAACATCGATTGGAGTGCGAACAGAGGAGTCAGTGGTACTTAAGAAGTTAAATGTAACTACAAGAGTAAAATGGTAATTTTGACCTAGTTGTACTTACGAGAAATTTATGAAGGGTCAACGTACCGTTGATTGGTTATATCCAATGAATACAAAAATATATCTACAGTGTGAAAAGTGCAGTTGTCGGTCTTTAATGGAGTGACCGTCAATTAATGAATGTTGATTAATTTAATTAAATAGTTTAATTAATTAATCTCGTATCATTAGAGCTTTTAATTTGTAGGTCCATAAGGTCCCCTTGCTAGCTTAATAAGGGTTTAATGAGAATCAATTAATTTTGGATTAATTTGAATTGTTCAAATTAATTAAAGAGAATTAATTGTATGATATACAACTAGTATAATGTATGTGGATACAATATATTATAAAGTTTAATGAGAGAGATAAATATTTGAATATGATTCAAATATTTATTATATGAATGAGATTTATATAAAAACCATATGTTAGAATTAATATGAGACTCATATTAAAACTATATAGTTTGATGAGAGAGGTTGTTATTTGAATATGATTCAAATATTAAAATTAATATGAATATGATTCATATTAAAACTATAGGTTATATTATATATGATATAATACAAACTATAGATTATATATTATATATGATATAATATATAGTTGGTTTTAATTATATTAATTATAATATAATTAAAGTTTAAAAGTTAACTCCTTAGGAGTTATTTCTTGTTATTGAGAGGGAGTTATGAGATAATTTCCTCATCTCTCATATATGGGTTTTACACATAGGAGCAGGATGATGGTTCTTTATGTGAAACTCTTTGAAGAAGAAAAGTTCTCTCTGGATCGTCTTCTTTCTTTGTCAAATTTCCTTTCAAGAACTCCCTCAATTCCCTCACCAAACTCTAAGGCAAGCCCACCATTCTGTCTAGATTTTCGCCTTGAGGATAGTGAGGAAGGCTTCATTGGTGATGTCTAAGAAGTACTATACTGCTATGTTCGTGGGGAATTGTTCGTGATGAAGAGGAAATTGACTCTTCGTGATCTTGCCGGAGAGAAAATGAGAAGAAAAGTTCTTCGAGGTTAAGTCCATCCCATTCCCTTTTCCACTTTGTATATTACTTAGCGAAGCATGCTTAGGTGTTGAATGTTTATTGTGAAACCTATATCTCAATTTCCTTACTTAAGCAGATAATTAAGGAAATTAACCAAGTATAAGTTAAATTCTATGTTAAAGAGAAGAAAAATTCTAAGTGTTTGAATATATTTTCTTTGAGTAGCTTTGCGTTGAGCCTTAACTAGTAAAAATTTGGCTAAGTATGAAGTAAAAAAGAAACCATGCATTTGGTGTTAGGAAGCATTAATGCATAAGACTCTAATGAGGTTAAGTTTGTAGATGTTATAAGAGATTAAGTATTGAAGCCAAGGACAACCATGCGTTGAGCTTGTGAGGTTTGGACGCATGTTAGCCCAAGCGTTGGTATAAACGGGTTAGACAATGAGCACAAGGCGTAGCTGCTTGCAGCATTAGACGATGACACTAGATGATAGCACTAAACAATGGGCTTGGACGCTAGACGATAAGCGTAAGCACTGGGCGATAGACTCAAGCGCTAGACAATGGCGCTACACGATAAGCGCAGACGCTATGTGATGGGTTATGCATTGAACGATGAGCGACAGCGAGATCGTTAGATGGTAAGCGACAGCAAGAGATCACTAGATGATGTCTATGTGATGGGGTGTAAGCACTATGCGATGGGCACAAGAATTACACTATGAGCAACAACAAAAGGGCTGGATGATGAGCGACAACAAGAGATTACTAGATGATGAGCTATGGTATGAGTGCAAGAACTACACGATGAGTTAGACAATGGGCCAAGCCATGATGGGCGCATAATGAAGTGTCTATGCGTTGATGAGGCTTGCGGTACACAAGGCTTGTGGGGTTAGTTTGCGTTGGTCTTGAGCAAAAGACTAAGGACGTTGGCAAGCAACAAGGGCATGCTAGTGTTAGTCATGATGTATGTGTTAGCAAGAGGCTAGGCGATGGTAAGACAAACCATGAGGCGTTGAGTTGAGACCTAGCTTGACCCAAGGGTTCATATGCGTTGGTGATGTGCTATGTGCTAAAGACATCCGAGGGTATGTGGGCGCATAGGACAAGGGTAGAGCAAGTAGTATGCATTGGAAGATTATAATGGTCATAGTCCCAGTTGAACGCATGTGCCAAGGGTGAGCCATGCGAAGAGAATGGTATGTGGCCAAGCAAGGACTTATGATGCCTTGAGGTTAGTGTGGCATAAGTGATGCGTTGATGAGAGAGCTATGGGCCGATGGATTCATCCAGACAAGTGGCTAAACCAAGAAGAGGTTGAGCTTGAGTTAGTAGGAGGTGGACAAATAGAGTTTCATGCAAGGAAGACTTATGCATGAGGAAGACAACTCAAACTTCATGCAAGTAGGTGTGTAGCATGGAAGTAGGTGAGTGGCATGAGAGTAGAAGGTGGCAAGGCATGGAGCAGACACTCCAAAAGTATCTAAGTAGGAGGTGTCATGCGTTTGAGGCCTTGAGAGTTGATGAGGATTAGTTCTTAAAGCCTATAAATACCACCACAAGTCTTCTCTTCAGTTTATAACTCAAGTTCTATTTAAGGGACATTAGGAAGAGTGTACGAAGGTTGATTTGGAGGAGAATATACGTTGATCAAAGAGGGCATGCATTGGTAGCAAAACCATACGTTGGTCAAATGGTTCCAAAAGAAGGAGATGCTGTCGAACAGTGAGATCATGAAGTAGCATCAATTTGGGATGAGTAGTTCTCCCAGACTACTCATGCATTTTGAATGATTCTAAAGCCACTTGAAAGCTTCGAGAGTCTAGTTTGTAAGACAGGGCTTCTAGAGAATAATCTCAAAGGAATCAGGCTGAAGAGCGAGGAAAAGAGAGAAGGGTTGAGCTCTCAAGTAAGCTTGGGCCAGTCTTGATAATTAGAGGATTCCGGCCAAACCACGAGGAATTTTGAGCTAAGATTTTAAGGTAAGCTTCCTGAGACATTTTAGAACACATTAGTAAAAGAAAGTATCTCAAAATATGTCCTAGAATAATGAGGAATCTAAGCTTGAAGTTGAATATGGAATTTAGGGTTCAAAAGGGAGCCCGAGGAAAACAAGGAACTTCTAGAGAGAGGTTCCTAACGACCAAGATGCGTGGTATTTCCTTCAAGTATTAAAAATATCTTTTAGAGTATATATATATGATTATGTTGTGAATGAGTAATTAGAATGAGATTTAGAATATGTGAACGAGATGGTCAAGGGGTCAATAGACCTAGTTTCTGAGCTCGGAGTAGAATCTCACAGGATGGTCAGGGGACCGAGAGGTCTAGGTCCTGAGCCTTTGGGAAGAACCTCGAATGGGATGGTCAAGGAGCCGACATGCCTAGCTTTTGAGCCCATAAGCGGGCATCTATGTGCACATAGGGAACGCAGAAGAGAGTATGCATTTATGACTAGTATCCGTTTAACTATCTACCGTGTGTGTAGGTAGAGATGAGAACAGACTTATATGACTAGTATCAGTTTAACTATCTACCATGTGTGTAGGTAGAACAGACTCATTCAAGGCTGAGGTTTGGATGTTAACCTCGTAGTTGTGATATGCTTGTATTTTTTTTAGAGTTGAAATAGGCTCTAGAAGTTGCTTACCATTCACTGAGCTTCTTGAAGCTCATTCTTTTCTTTCATATTTTCTTCCCAGGTAGCGATAGGTGAGGAGTTCTAGGGTGTTGCAAAGGTCAAGGTCTGCCATACTACAACCGTACTTCTGGTTTTAGAGTTGTTGATGTAAACTCTGTAGTTAAGTCTGTGAGTTGTATAAACATTATACTGTTTGTAATAAGATGATTTTAGTCAAACAATTATGTATATCCTTGACTTAAAATTTATTGAGTGCAAAAGTTTTAGATGGGAAGTAGGTATCACCAAAAGGTGGTATTTACCGTCCTCACTCCTCCCCTCGGGCTCAAGAGGTGGGCTCGAGGTGGGGTATGACATTTATCCTCTTAACGTTGGGATTGGTATCCTAATTCTCCCAAAGTCTCGTTGTTTGTAAACTGTACACATTGTTATGAATAAAATAATAGTTATTTTATTTAGTGTTTACTCACATCCAATAAACAAAGCTCCATGGTTATTGTATGTAAACTTAATCATGTATATGAAGGAAATAGGAACTGAGGATTTTCATGAGCCACAAAAAGATAATTCCAAATTCCAATCGTATTTGAACAACACAATTACAATCACAAACGGAAACAACAGGTTATGCATAAAACCAAAATTACAGCATGCTTTTCTACAAATCAAGGGATAGAATTAACATACATTTGAAGGCTCATCTTCAACACCCTTGATCACGAACGCTTGAACAACCCACAAGTCTGCAACACTCGAATGCTTGTACACCACAACCGCAACACGGAACGATCAACAAAGAATTTGAACACCGCGATCTCCAAGATCATGAACATAACGGACTCCACACAAACACCACGAATAGCCTCCAAATGACCTCAACTATGTCAGTTGAGTATGACACCACAACAAAGGTTACCTTGGTATTCTCGATGTGAAAATCTAGAAGTGTGGGCTCTGTGTGGACTTGGTTAGAGGCAGAGACCGGAAGAGAACAATCATGTAAACAATTGAGCAAGTGGGAGATGACAGTGTCTATCGTATAAACAATGCCCAATCGTTTAACAAACATTATGCGATCATTTAGCTAAAGCTATACGATCGTTTAGCTCATCGGCCAGCTGAATGTCTATCGTATAAAAACACTCCACAATTGTCTAGTCTCTCCAAGCTATTGTTTAGTAAATCATATTTACTTGATAACCTTTCCGTGAGTAATTTCTGAGAATGGAATTCTCAATTCAACAACACCTAAATTTAGGAAAAGATTTTTCCTTTTATCTCACGGTTACCATGAAACCACCAATAACCTCCCACTCAATTGGTAATTAGAGAAAAAGAGATAATTATGCAATAATTAATATTATTATAAATATTCATGATAACCAACTTACCATAGTATATTTATTATAAATATTCATGATAACCAACTTACCATAGTATATTTATAACCTATAGTTTAAATATTTCATCTCATGAAACATATAAACCATAACTCTTTTTCTATTTCATGGTCCTTAATGTAAATCCCATTTACATTAACCCTCCACTTTGATGTATCTCATACATCATACCAATCATATCATATATAATCGAATTACCTCTTGTCAATTTGAACATTTCAAATCAACACCAAGAACTGATTCTCAATTTGATCCATTGAGCTACCAAGGGGACCTTATGGACCTATAACTCAAAGCTCCAACGATACGTGAATAACTGACTAAACTCTTTAGTCACAGGATCTACCATCTCTTAACTGCTAGGCACTCCACTAAAGACCGACAGCTGAACTCTCCTTACTACAGATATATTATGTGTCCATCTTAACCAATCAACAATACGATAACCTTCACAGATCACTCATAAGTACAGCTCGGCCAATAACGATTATGCCTCTATAGTTACATCTAACTCCTTAAGTACCACTGAAACCTCTATTGAACATAATTCATAGTCTTACTATGACTGAGTCATCTCTTCCAAAGAGAAGTTGTGGCCACTATGTTTAAGCCCCGAAATCAGCCTTTAAAGAAGCAATCTATCTATTTACCCCTACGTCGGGGAAGAAGTGAATTTCATCTTGTGTAACTGAGTTCCTAGCTCCGAAATCAGACAAGTCTCCAAAAAGGTAGGCATGTTGAGTTGGCAATCTGGCCACTCTCACCCATACTAATCAAAGGACCGCCCTCAAAGGCAAAAGTTTCCAAAACACTCAAGATTGAGGTCATGTCACCTATGGTCATTCAGGTGAGATGTAAGTCTCCAGTATCAACGGTGTTATATACAAAGAAGAATCATCTCGTGGTCCAGTCATACAAACTCTTTGTATAGGACACCCCCGCTTGCATGTCTCCACATGAATAGTTAGAATCTACCATCTGTAGTAGTTCACAACACTTGCAAACCTTTACAAAGTGGGTTGTATCCATGGTGTCACCAGGAGCAGGTATCCCTCCTTAATCCTTATATTACAAACCTATTTAGATTATCACTTAAGGCATGATCCACTTGTATATCTCATATACATGCTTAAGTTCACATATAATAACCATGGAGCTTTGTTTATTGGATATGAGTAAATGTCAGATAAAATAACACTTATTTTATTCATAACAATGTGTATATATTACAAACAACGAGACTCCGAGAGAATTAGGACACCAATCCCAACAATCTCCCACTTGTCTTAATGCCTCGGGAGACTAATGTACAATACAATATAAATATATGTACAATATACAATAAACTAAGGCATACCCCAGTATCATCTCTCACTTGCCCTAGACAAGATGACGTATGTCCTGCATACCCAGACTCTCCAGGTGACCCTGAACACTTTAGCCGTGAGAGCCTTTGTAAAGGGATCAACAATGTTGTGCTCCGACGCGATCTTCGTGACTATCACATCACCGCGATGCACAATCTTCCTGATCAAGTGGTATTTCCACTCTATATGCTTGCCTAACAATGACTCCGAGGCTCCTTCAAATTTGCCACAACCTCGCTATTATCACAATAGAGAGTGATAGGAAAATCTATATTTGGAAAAACTTCCAAATCTATAAGAAGTTTCCTCAAGCAAATAACCTTCTTATCTGCTTCACAAGCGGCTACGTATTCGGCTTCCATAGTGGAGTCTGCGATGCATCCTTGCTTGATGCTTCTTGTTGACTAATGGTTTGGTTATCTTTAACTATTAATTATTATGCACTGTGATGATAGATATTATGCTACAAGCTCATGTTGCCATAAACTTGTGAGGATAAAAATGGAATGTTATCTATCTATTGCGCTGATGAATGAATGAATGAGCTCTATATACGCTCAAGTGATTTGCAATAAAGACATTTTATGCGATACTACATTCTACGTGTATGCGTTGATAGTAATATGCTCGTAGTATGCGATGGAGCAGTGCGTGTCACAAGTTTCCTTGCGTTGAAACCAAGTATAATTCCAACGCAATTTTCTCAGAATGATCTGAGGTCGAACATGGGGATTGTTGTCGTTGAATGCGATACTTATGTGATACATGCGACCGGCTATAATAATGAATAAAGAATTTTGGTTTGTACAAAAATATAAATTGCGCTGAAAGTAAAAATGCGTTGAAGTGAATTCCTAAACTACTATGATATAGAGGCCGAGGACTGGCTGTGAAGTTGTACAAAAGAATCTATGAATGCGATGGCAAGTCTTATGAATGAGTAGAAAGAGAATGAGTAAAAAGTAAAAACATTGCAAGTTCGTCACTCGTGTTAAGGACGCAACTAAGGTTCCACTTTCCCTTGGCATGCACCTTTTAGTGATCGGCCATGTTCTCATACGTCTATGGTGAAACAGAGATGAACGTGATGAACGCAAGGTTGTTTCCATCTTTGGAAACACTTCTCACTTTAGTTAACGCATTCTTCCAACCTTTTCTCGATAGGCGGAATAACATCTTCACTTCTGCTCTCACAGGTGAATATGTCGTCGAGCATGCTTTAGCTAAACTTACTTGATTCCTTGGCACAAATTGACTCACTCGCTTAATTCTCGTTGTTTACCCTAGGGATTAAGAACACATCATGGAGAAAATGGATGATAAATGTATGGAAAGAGATAGAAAGATGATAATGATGACGATGATAACATTTAATTCTAAAATTAAGCGTTTGATACATGTTTGTGAATGAGGTATTAAAGAAGATGAACACAGAAGATGAATTAGAGAATAGAAACAAATATAGAAAGAGTGTCAACATCTTGACACAGATCCCGATCGGAGACTTGTGCTTGCCAGCATATGGATGTGGTGGAGAGGAAAGCTTCCCTCTCAGGCTTGCTTTCCTGGTAGAATTGACCTTTTGCACAGAGCTTTAGCTTCGGGAATCGGAATAATTCCTTGCTCGGAGACTCACCTTTCAGCCTTGTCTCCTAGTTCTCCCGGATTTACTCTGTAAAGTCTCTTCAGACTAGCCTCTCTCCCCCAGTATATCTTTCAGCGAATTTGAGGAAGCTATTTATAGACAAGACCTTGGCTCTTTGAATTTGTGGTCCCCACTGTATAATTATGGTAATTCCTGCCATGACGTAATGGAAAATTCCTCTCTACCCCACGATCAATCTGTCAGAATTGCATAACAAAATGCTATACACTTTTCAGAATCGTCCGCGAATGCGTTGCTCTTCACATCTTTGATCAATCTCCGCATGCGGTGTTGTTTTTTATTACCGCATGTGGTTGAAATGCATTGGTCGCTAAAGCTCATGATCGATTGTCGCATGCGCCGTCATTGCATTGATCATCTCTTCATTCTTGATCGATTGGCGCATGCGATGTAGATGCATTGTACATTTTTTCTTCGAGCCATTAACGCATGCAGTGACCTATTTCCTGCAAAACAGAGACTGAAACATTCTATTTCGCCATCGCAATGGTGTTAGTGGATGCGTTTACGACATTTCATAATTTTCGTATTTCTTAATTCTTATACTATCGATGTAATTTTCCTCTCTTTTTGCCGCAATATCTAAATAAAACAGCATAAATAACTTGTATTTCTACAAGTTATCACACCCCCAAATTTAGATATATGCTTGTCCTCAAGCATATCTTCAACTAAGGCAATTTCGCTCAATTCCTATCCTAACTTTGCGTCAATTGGCTGCTCCGAATGCTCCACCTCTACAACATTACTTAACAACGCAATTTCCTTCTATCCCTTTAACAATTCATCAACATGCTCTACTTATTCTTTTCTATAACAAACTTCTTCCCAAAACTTCCCTTCTTGTTTTGAGAAGAATGTTTACCTCTTCTTGCAAAAACAACTAGGTGCGTCTTTATGTGGTGGTCTGGTTTGCGTCATTTTATTAGAGACTGTTGATCATGGTTACACCCTTCGTTTTGGTTTGCTCCCACGGGTATCATGCGAGCATCCAACTACGGTTGTGTACCAATCTCAACTTCAACTCTTGATTTTCAGCCAAGTTTTACTTTTGCTGATCAGAGGAGTTGTCTCTTGTATTCTTATTTTCTCTCTTTTTTTTTTTCATATTGCGTCAATCTTGGAAACCTACCTTCATTCTGACTTGCTCCCATGGGTGACATGCGAACATCTAAGTACGAATAGGTTTCTTTCACGACTTAACTCTTATCAGGTTGGGATTTTCCATTGTACTGACATTGGAGTTTTTATGAAACTTCTTTTTTTCTTTTTTTCTTTTTTTTTGTTGATAAATGAACGCATTTTCTTGATAATGACCGCATCCACTTGATCGCATCTGCTCAGACCTTCCCCAACCCCAAATTTAGAGATGCGCAAGGTCCCCATTGCGTTGTGTTGGACATAAAAGACAAAACACTTGGTCAAAATTTTGAAAAGAAGGTTTGAGCAGAATCTTGAAATAGAAAAGGTAAAGCAGTGTTATTACTATGAATTATCTAAGTGTTAGTAAGAAAGTGCAAAGTGTAAGAAATGTTGCTAAGGGTATGCATACTACTCATCATGGCAGCGCAATTACTAATGCAGAATAAAAGACAAGGAATATTGCAATAATTGACAAAGGATGATAAGTAAATAGGCTAATGCATATGGAAAGAATAGTTACTCAGTTGTATTAAAATTAACTACGTATACAAAGAATTACAATCATCGCAACACAATATTTAAGCATGTACAAAAAATCAAGGTATAACTTCTATACATAAAAAAATAATGAATGAAAAGAATCGAATCACGCTCTATAGGATTTGAACCTACGACATCAGGTGAATGGCCGCAAACGAAAAACTGCAGATTTATTGAGAAGGTGGCACACACCCAAATTTAGAGTTATGGCGGGGGCTCTGGAGGAGGATTTTACGGAGGAACTCGAGGTGCTTCTTCAAAATGCAGAGGTTGGTGTAAATGCAGAGGCACCATGGGACCATGTAAATAGGCTGTCAAAAAGTTAAAGTATTCATGGTTGCGCTCCGCCACTTGTCTTTAGTTCAGGTGGATCATGAAGATATTGCGTTGAATGTTGATCAACACCTGCTGCATCATCGCAATACTACGTTGCACCTCTGTGTGGCTCTCTTGTAACTCCGTTATTCTTTGGCAGAAGAATTCTTGTTGTTGAGAGAGAAGAGAACGCATATTTTCTAGGTTAGAAACAAGAGTTGCGGTGGTGGGATGCGCCTGCGATGTTTCACCATCAACGATGTGAGGTTGAGTGGAAGTGCCTTCACCCAAACCGTGTGGGTCGTCAACATGCGACGATGGAGGAGAAAAATGCGGTGGAGATGGATGGGAGGAAGGTGTTGCTGGGAGTGCATTGGGTGAGTCTGGGGCGAGGAGGAGATTTGTAAAGTGTTCCGGAAGTGGGGAAAGGGGTTCCGTAGGTGGGCTTGGAGGGCGAATAACTAAAGGTAAGGGGTCCAATGGTATTTGGTCTTGCGTTGATTGCTCTTGGACTTTTCCCTTGCCTTTGTCATCTTTGGCTACTTCTTTGGCTTTGGCTACTGCGGCGCATTCAAATCGATAAGAGGCCGTTTAAGTGGAAGCTCGAGGCAGTAAGGAGAGTCCTTGAGAAGCATTCTCAAGATCTTTGTGTTGATGAGACCATGGACTTCTGGCATTGGCTCCTCTTCAATACCTACACCCACAGAGAGGCATAATCTCGAAACCGTCCAAGGAAAGAAATACTGGCCTCTCACACACCCCACAAAGCCTTGAATTTTCTTTGCAATCAGTTGGCTCACGTTAATCAGAATACCGCGCGCTATGTAATATGCAGCCATTACTCGATCCCTTGAAACTGTTTTGTCATGCGATGTAGGGATGAGTCGCCTTTTCACCAAGTAAACCCAAAGATGTGCTTCAGGAAGCAGTTTTTTGGACGCAAAGGTCTTAATGCCTTTCAAAGATACCGACCACTGAGTGCTCGATTGCGTTAATGTTCTTAGCGCATCCTCCATTTGTTCTTCTTCGGAATCATCAATAATTTTATTACCCAGCGCATCTGGGATGTCTTTCATCTTATATAATTCAATGATGTCCCTTACGATGAATGACACTATCCACCCTTTCATGATCACCGCATCTTTGGTGCCATGGAGCCGTCCATTGTAAAAAGCTCTTACTACCGTCAGAATTAGGATGGATGGGCAATGGCAGAATGTCTCCCACCCATGCTCCAACATAACACTTGTAATTAAATCCGGTAGTGGCATTGGCACAGGAAAGAACCCCATCTCCATCATCATGTCGTCATTTTCCTTATTCTTTGATGGGTGCCCTTTGGTCAACGCAGGCTCGCTGCTTTCAACTTTCGCTTTGCCTTTATCTTGTGCCAACGCAAGGCGGGACCTTTGTCTTTGTTTGCATTCTCGTTCCTTGCGCTGATCTTCTTCTTCCCTTTTCCACCCCATAACTTTTTTTCTCTTAGTCTCTCTAATGCGTTGCACATTTTCTTTGCGCCATTTCTCCTTCTCTTCCTTCTTCTTTTCTTCCTCTTCTTCTTCTCTCATTTCTTTTTCAAATTGCTCCGAGGCCAGCAATATGCACTGCTCATCCTCGAGCCTTTTTCTTTCTTCTTCTGCTGAAATTGCATTGTTACGACGCACCTTCTCATCGTGGATTTTCTTGCTAAATCTTTAGATGTGATGATTTGGCGCGCACGCAACATTTTTTCTTGTTTTTCCTCTTCTTCTCTTTTTCTCCTTTCTTTCTCTTATGCTAGACTTTGCCAAAATTGTGGGTCGCTTGTTGATCTGCGCATTCTCCTTGCGACGCTGCATTAACGGGGTAATGTCCAGATCCTCTCGGTCTTCAGTCGCAACCATCCTGATATGCGTTGATGCCTTTTGAGGTTGCGCTGATTCTTTTTCTTGCATTGACACCCCCTCTTCCACCCTTGCAATGGTGGATTCTCCGTCGACGTTCAGGCTTTTAGCTCTCTTCCTCTTTTCTTCCTTCTTCAGGCGCTTCTCTTCTCGCCCGCACTCCCTCTTCTCACTCGACTTCTTTTCTTTCTTCTTCTTCTTTGGCCGGGCCTCTTCATCTCTTTCTGCCCTCTTCTCCTTGCTTTTTCTTTTCTTCTTCCCTTCAGTCGTTTCAGGTTGCTTCTTCGCTTCCACCTCCTCTAAAGTGACCTTGATGGGTCCCTCATAGGATTCTGTTTGAATAGTTTCCTTAGGATCCGCAACAGCTAGGGTGCTTCTCCGCGAAGCTTCTGCCACCTCCTCCTCCAAAGGCAAGGGCTGATTAACAACTCCGGCTTCGGGTAGCCCTCCCTTCTTCTCCATGTTACTCAGGATGCTCCCAAAACTTCTTTGTCATCTCTTCTTTTCTTCTCACTTTCCGATGATAGTGTTGGGAGTGGGGCACTCTCCGTGCTTGGCCCCTCTCGAATTTGGAGTGGTTTGGCTACAAAAGGTTTTCGCCGAGGCTTTTCGGCGATTCTTTGGATAGACTTCGACTGAGCAGCGAGGCGGCGACTTACTGCGAGGAATGCCGCCTCCCTTGTGGTGACTTGGGCTGGGGAAGGTGATAAAGCTAGGGAAGATGAATGTGAGGATTGCTCGGCCATGACTTTGGTGAGTGAAAGAGTTGGAAAAAAATTCTTTGGAATTTAGGAAGAAATTTCAAAGGTTTTGTATGCAGAGGATTTGCTTAGGGTTTCTTTTTGCTTGAGATTCAAATAGACTTTCTCAAATGAAGAAGGAGGGAATTTATAGGTTGGGCCTTGATAAGCCCAACACAAATTCTACGTGGCAGGCTTCGAGATACTAAAAAAGCCTGCTCGCTGCGCTTCTCGCATTTATGAATTAGTAGAAAAGGACGTCTTTACATATGCTAACTCATCATTTCTTGGAAGCCTAAACGATGGACTACTCTTTCGCAAAAAGAATTTCTCTTTTGTATTTTATTCGGACGGGCGCAAGGTTAAAGATTAACGCAATGCATCCATTACTGCAAATGCATATTTGCGGAGGATAGGCAACAACGCATGCATTAGTGCAACACACCCCTCAACTCAGCACATTTCTAGAGGACGGGAGCACGGTATTTCTACTGGCACAACACTACCTTGACATAGTGCATTTTTGCTAAGGACGGGCGCACAATACATACGCGGGTAACACACCCCTCAGTGCAATGCATTTGTGTAATATGGATGCAAAGTGTATCTTATCGGCGCAAGATGCACCCATCATCGCAATGCATACTGGATGTTTATTAAAGTTTATTATTATTATTATTTATTATTTTATTATTTTTTTCATCAACAACGCAAGTCAATAAGACTTTGCGGTGTTCATTTTCTTTTTAGTCAGTCATTCATAGAGATTTAAGAACAACACAAACTATAGCAGAAAAATAAGTAAATTGAACAAGGCATGGAAATAATGCAATTGAATTAAATTGAAAGTAAATTCAGAAAGCAGTAAAGGCTATTTTAAGAAAGTAGTAAATAACGCAATGCAGAAAACAGTAAAGGAAAGCTGTAAAGAAAGCAATTAAACATAGATTCTAGAGATGGGGATTGAAAGACAAATTTCTCACGGTTACCGAAATCCACACCCCTGTAAGCGGTCAAGCTTGCCTGCACAATGTCATCAAGGACATTGTTCCTTCCCATGAGATCCCGGGGCTTCTGAGTTACTTGGCAGCGTTCCTGGTGTTCTGTTGCGAAGCTCGACTGCCAATTGCCCGACTTGGATCTCTAAGTTCTTTATTGAAGACGCATGTGACTGCATGACTGCATCATTTTTCTCAATGTATTGTTTCAGCAGGGACTCCAATGATGACAAATTTACAGAGGTGTTCGATGAGGATGGTTGGTTATGCGGTTGCCTTTGATGACTCTGATTCTGATTCTGGTGAAAAGATGGAGGATTTCCTCAATTCTCTGAATTGCTGTTCTGATGATTACTTTGGCCCCTCTGGTTGTGATTCCCTCCCAATCGAAGTTAAGATGATTTCACCAACCTGGATTGTAAGTGTTGCTGTAAGGGTTGTTTTGGATAGCAAACACTAGTTGCGGGTTCGATGGGCACATCTCTACAACATGGCCCCCTCCACATTGGACACAACTTATTGCGGCCACTTGCACCGGCGCATTGAGTTGCATTGAACTTTGAGAAAGGGCACCTTGATTAATTGTCGTCATTTGTAGGAGAGAGGTCACCGCGGCCATTTGTGTGGCCAAGGTTGTCATTGTATCCGCTGGTACAATGGTGTTATCAGTTCTTCTTCTCTTGGGGCTTCTTCCCCCATATCCATCATCCACCCAGTCATCCGTGTTTCGCGAAATGCGATCAAGGATGACCTTGGCTTCTGTGTAGGTCTTATCCATGAATCCTTCCGCTACGGAGGCGTCAGCAACGGCTTGCGTTGATCGATTCAGACTATTATAAAAGTTTCCATTAGAACGCAATCGGGAATCCCGATATGCGGACAATTTTTCACCAATCTTCTGAAACGCACCCAAGCAGTGCTTAGAGTCTCGTTATCCATCTGCTCAAAATTCAGCACATCCTTTCGTCTCCTTGCGTTGATGGCTGGAGGGAAAAATTTCTTCATGAATCGCTCCACCAACTGGTCCCATGACGTGATTTCATTTGGCTCCAACGAATAAGCCCACCTCTTTGCCTCATCCCTCAGTGTGTACGGGAAGAGGTAAAGTCTAATTCCTTCAGGGGTGACGCCAGGGATGGAGAAAGTGTTGCACATCTCCACAAAGCTGGTTAGATGGGCATGCAGGTCTTCACCTTGTAGCTCTCTGAATTGTCTTGTGTTTTGTATCATCTGGAGCATGACCGACTTTATTTCAAATTGTGCATTCTCCTCAACCATTGGTCATGAAATGCCGGGCGAGAAGTCATAAAGATTCGGCGCCGCATAGTTTCTCATGGGGATATTGCAGTCAGCAGGAAGAAAGACAGGATCTTGAGCTTGCCGATTCGCCCCCTGATTTTCTTCAGGCCTCTTGTTTACTCTTCTTCGCCTGATTCTGTTCTAGCGTGCCCTTGCGCAAAAAGTACGCTCGATCTCTGGGTCAACTTTGAATTCTGGATCAGTTCCAATACTCATAAACCGTCAGCTTGCTTTTCACAATAAATAGACAATATAGTAGAGATTTGTCCTGCAAAATACCACAAAAGTATTCAACACTAACTGTTACCAATCCTCAACAACGGCGCCATAAACTTGTTGACTAATGGTTTGGTTATCTTTATTTATTAATTATTATGCACTGTGATGATAGATATTATGCTACAAGCTCATGTTGCCATAAACTTGTGAGGATAAAAATGGAATGTTATCTATCTATTGTGTTGATGAATGAATGAATGATGCTCTATATGCACTCAAGTGCTTTGCGATAAAGACATTTTATGCGATACTACGTTCTAAGTGTATGCGTTGATAGTGATATGCTCGTAGTATGCGATGAAGTAGTGCGTGTCACAAGTTTCCTTGTGCTGAAACCAAGTATAATTCCAACGCAAGTTTCTCAGAATGATCCGAGGTCGAACACGGGGATTGTTGTCGTTAAATGCGATACTTATGTGATACATGCGACCGGTTATAATAATGAATAAAGAATTTTGGTTTGTACAGAAATATAAATTGCGCTGAAAGTAAAAATGCATTGATAAAGTAAATTCCTAAACTACTATGATACAGGGGTCGAGGACTGGCTATGAAGTTGTACAAAAGAATCTATGAATGCGATGACAAGTCTTATGAATGAGGCAGAAAGAGAATGAGTAAAAAGTAAAAACATCGCAAGTTCGTCAATCGTGTTAAGGATGCAACTAAGGTTCCGCTTTCCCTTGGCTTACATCTTTCAGTGATCGGTCACGTTCCCATACGTCTATGGTGAAACAGAGATGAACGTGATGAACGCAAGGTTGTTTACATCTCTAGAAACACTTCTCGCTTTAATTAATGCATTCTTCCAATCTTCTCTCAATAGGGGGAATAACATCTTCACTTCTGCTCTCACAGGTGAAGATGTCGTCGAGCATGCTTTAGCTAAACTTAATTGATTCTTTGACACAGATTGACTCACTCGCTTAATTCTCGCTGTTTACCCTAGGGATTAAGAACACATCATGGAGAAAATGGATGATAAATGTATGGAAAGAGACAGAGAGATGATAATGATGACGATGATAACATTTAGTTCTAAAATTAAGCGTTTGATACATGTTTGTGAATGAGGGATTAAAGAAGATAAACATAGAAGGTGAATTAGAGAATAGAAACAAATACGGAAAGAGTGTCAACGTCTTGACACAGATCCCGATCGGAGACTTGTGGTTGTCGACGTATGGATGTGGTGGAGAGGAAAGCTTCCCTCTCAGGCTTGCTTTCCTTGTAGAATTGACCTTTTGCATAGAGCTTTAGCTTCGAGAATCGGAAGAATTCCTTGCTCGGAGACTCACATTTCAGCCTTGTCTCGTAGTTCTCCCGGATTTACTTTGTAAAGTCTCTTCAGACCAGCCTCTCTCCCTCAGTATATCTTTCAGCGAATTTAAGGAAGCTATTTATAGACAAGACCTTGGCTCTTTGAATTTGTGGTCCCCACTGTATAATTATGGTAATTTCTACCATGGCGTAATGGAAAATTCCTCTCTACTCTACTATCAATCTGTTAGAATTGCACAACAAAAAGTTGTACACTTGTTAGAATCGTCCGCGAATGCGTGCTCTTCACATCTTCAATCGATCGCCGCATGTGGTGTTGTTTTTTATTACCGCATATGGTTGAAATGCGTTGGTCGCTAAAGCTCATGATCGATTATCACATGCGCTGTCATTGCGCTGATAATCTCTTCGTTCTTAATCGATTGGCGCATGCGATGTAGATGTGTTGTACATTTTGTCTTCCAACCATTAACGCATGTTGTGACCTATTTCCTGCAAAATAGAGGCTGAAACATTCTATTTTGCCATCGCAATGGTGTTAGTGGATGTGTTTACTACATTTCATAATTTTTTTATTTCTCAGCCAATTCTTATACTATCGACGCAACTTTCCTCTCTTTTTGCCACAATATCTAAATAAAACAGCATAAATAACTTGTATTTCTACAAGTTATCACTTGTCCACACTACAACCCCTCCATTTAGAGTGAACATTGTCCCTGATGTTGATTTGTGAGAATCTCTATCAGTCTGAAAGTCAGAGTCTATGTATCATGTAAGGATCAGATCCTTATCTCCATACACGAGCATGTGATCCCTAGTTCTCTGAAGATACTTGATGATCGTCTTGACCGCCGTCCAGTGATCAAATCCTAGATTGGACTGATATTGACTGACAATCCCTACTACATAGCAAATGTCGAGTCTGGTACACAACATTGCATACATTAAGCTTCCAACAGCTGAAGCATAGGGAATCTGTCTCATCTCCTCAACCTCTTGAGGTGTCTTAGGACATTGATCCTTAGACAAAATGATTCCATGCCTGAAGGGTAACAAGCCCCTCTTGGAATCCTGCATCCTATACCTGATCAACATTTGATCGATGTACGATGCCTGAGACAAGGCTAGCATTTTGTTCTTACGATCTTGAATGATCTGGATCCCTAGAACATACTGTGCCTCACCCAAATCTTTCATTTGGAACTGGGCAGCTAGCCATTTCTTAATATCAGTCAGATACCCTACATCATTCCCAATGAGTAGGATATCATTGATAACTTATAGAAATACAAGTTATTTATATCATCTTACTTAGAATATGTGATAATAGGAAGGAAAAGTTGTGTTAAACATATTAAATTGGCTTAGAAATGCAAAGATTGTAAAAGTATCGAAAACACACCCACTAACCGCATTGTGATGGCAAAAAGGATGTCCAAATCTTTATTTTGTAGGTAACAGGTATCATCGCATGTGACGATTGCTCGTGGACAAAAAGAGCAACGCATTCTCGGGGATTTCTGAAATTGTATAGCTTTTCTGATGTACGACCTGACAAATTGAACGTGGAGTAGAGTGGACATTCCCACCAAGCCTCGATAGGAAAAAGTAACTTTTCAAAGTGGGACCACTAACGTAGGAGGTGCTAAGGTCTATAAATAGCAACATCAACACTCACAAAGAAAAAAAAAGGAAGAAACACACGGAAAAAGAGACGAATAGAAGTTCTGTGCAAGGGACATTTTTCCCTCGAGAAATCTTCTGAGAAGGAAGTTCTCCACCTCATTCCTCCATCATGTCGGCAAGCAAATAGCTTTAATCGGGATCCGTGCCAAGACATTGACATGTTGCTCTTATTTGTTCTTGCTTTCCGTTCATCGATTATTGTTCATTTCTTGTCTTTCATTCATATCTCTGTATCAAACACTTTATCTTTACCAGTTAATATCATTATCATGTTCATCTTCATCTCTCTGTTCACCATAATGCATTCATCTTCCATTTCTCTCACCATGAGTAACTAAACCTCTAGGGTGTGGGGGAAGGATTGAGCAAGTAAGTCAATCCATGTTGAAGTAGTCAGCTAAGTTTAATTAACGCATGCTCAATGGCATCTTCACCTGCGAGAGCAGAAGTGAAGATGCTAATCCACCTCTCGAAAGAAGGTTGATAGAATTCATTAACTAAAGCAAGAAGTATTTCCAGAGATGGAAACAACCTAACGTTCACAAACGTTCATCCCTGATCATCATAAAGATATGGTGACGCAAGCGATCACCGAGAGGTGTAAGCCAAGGGAAAATGGAACCTTAGTTGCATCCTCAACAGGATTAACAAACTTGCGATGTTCTTTCCCTAAACTCATTCTCACTCTGAGTCAATCCACAAGACTTGCCATCACATTCTCTCACACACACTTTGCACACTTCAGATTTATTTACCTGTTTATTCATTTATCATTGCATTTTACTTTTCAGCACCTCACATTATTAATTTGATTACGGTCGCATATATCACATCATTTTCGTATTAACATCACAATCCCTGCGTTCGACCTCGGGTCACTCTGAGAAACTTGCGGTTGAATTATACTTGGTTTCATCGCAAGAAAACTTGTGACACGCATAAACTACATGAACACATTCTACAGTGAATTTTGTAGCATCACATATATTATCTGGCAGCATGATTAAGACAACACATATCATACCATCAAATCTTGTGGTGGCATTACATCCACCGCGCAACAATCATCCACATACAGTACCAGGAAAGCTACTGAGCTGTTGATGATCTTCTTGTAAACACAAGGCTCATCAATGTTTTGATCAAAGCCAAACGACTTGAGTGCAGTGTCAAATCTAATGTTCCATGATCAAGACGCTTGTTTTAGCCCATAAATGGACCTATTAAACTTGCAAACTCTTTACTCTTGATCTGGAACTACAAACCTCTCTGGTTGAGCCATGTAGATGGTCTTCTCAAAATTACCATTAAGAAAGGTAGTATTGACGTTCATTTTCCATATCTCATAATCATAAAATGTGGCTATGGACAGGACTATCCTGATAGACTTGAGCATGACAACAGGTGAGAAAGTTTCCTCATAGTTAACTTCCTCGACCTGGGTATAACCCTTTGCCACAATTTGAGCTTTAAAGGTTTGCACCTTTCCATCTACACTTCTCTTTCGCTTATAGATCCACTTGCACCCAATAGATCTTACCCTATTAGGCAGATCCACAAGCTCTCAGGCTCTATTGAAGTACATAGACTCCATTTCCTGGTTCATGGCTTTAATCCATTCATCCTTGTCAACATCCTCCACTGCTTTATTAAAAGACAATGGATCCTCGGCCCCATCATTAGAAATTACGTTCTGGGCTTCAGTCAAACTGATGTAGCGATCCGGTGGGTTCATAACCCTCCCACTACGTCGAGGCAGTCTCAACTCTTGAGTTGGTTGACTAGATGCACCGACCTCAACAACTTTTGTTGATCTATCGGCCTGTTTAACAACTCTTGTTGAACCCTCAGTAGTCTCAGTATCATTAGAAATCTCACGTAAAACAAGCTTACTTCGTGGCTTATGATCCATCATGTGGTCTTCTTCCAAGAAGATAGCATTTGTAGAAAAAAACACTTTGTTCCCATACGGATCGTAGAAGTATCCACCCTTTGTTTCCTTGGGGTAGCCTACAAAGAGGGAAACTTTTGAATGCGGTTCCAACGTCTTCGGGTTAGTCACAAGCAATGTGCTGGACACACTCAAATCTTGAAGTGGCGTAAACTACCTTTACGGCCTCTCTACAACTCAAAAGGTGTTTCAGAAACAGTTTTCGAGGGAACGTTGTTTAGGATGTAGTAAGCAGTCTCCACTGCAAAATGCCAAACGAGTCTAGAAGATGAGCTTAATTTATCATAGACCAAATCATGTTCAACAAGGTTCTGTTTCTTCTTTCTGATACACTATTCTGCTAAGGTGTATCGGGGGCCAAGAGTTGGAACACAATCCCATGTTCTATCATATAGTTCTAGAATTGGAGGTTCATATACTCCCCACCACGATCAGATCGTAGTGTTTTTATCTTCTTACCCAACAAGTTTTCAACTTCAGCCTTGTACTCCTTGAACTTGTCAAGGGTTCTAGACTTACGTTGCATTAGGTAGAGATACCCGTACCTTGAATAATCATCTATGAAAGAGATGAAATATTCATGCCCACCTCGAGCCCTAACACTCATCGGACCACAGAGGTCAGAATGTACAAGCTCCAAGGCTTCCTTGGCTCTATAACCTTTTCCAGTAAAAGGTTGTTTGGTCATCTTGCCTTCGAGGCATGATTCATACACCGACAAGGAGTTTTCTTTTAAACTCTTTAGAAGTCCACTTTTCACCAACTGCTCAATCCTATTGACGTTGATGTGACCTAAGCATAGATGCCAAAGATGGGTGTTTTCCTTAGGAGAAACCTTTGGTCTTTTAGCTGTTGTTGTCGTACTGAACATTTCAGTGTTAAATAAGGCTTTTACGACTAACGACCTTAGTACATATAAGTTACCTTCCATTGAACCAAAACCAATCTCCATTTCATTCTTGAAAATAAACACTTTACTCTCAGAAAAGGAGACGGTATACCCTCGTTCAATGAGGCAAGAAACCAAGATTAAGTTTCTCTTGATATGAGGAACTACGAAAACATAGTAACAGATAACGTTTTTTGTCCAAAAATAACTTAAGCCTGCCTACAGCAACAGCTAAAACAACCTCAACAGTACCGACTCGATGAGTCATCTCTCCCTGTGGCAATGATTGCCAAGATCTGAATCCTTGGTAAGAAGAACTGACATGGTTGGTAGCGCCTGAATCAAGGATAAATGCATAATCATCATTCTCTACCAAACACGTCTCCAAGACCAATAAATCACATTCATTATCTTTAGACATCCTCCTCTTTTGGAGAGTAGTGGGATCTGTATCAGAACATAAATAAGCTCGAAGTTGCATTTCAGAGAACACTTCTCTTCCATGAACCTCAACAAAGTCAGCAACAATTGCTTCCTCTTCCTGGAATTTAACTTGGGAACTGACACTACTGGTTTTTTCATCCTTCCCTTTGTGCTCGAAAAGTAAGAACTAATGTTCAAACAAACCTTGCAACAAGTCCATGACCTCACGTGCAATGACTATGTTCTCAACCCTTTTAGCCAAAACATCAAGTATGCTAGCCAAAATGTGAAGTCGGGCCAATGAATTAGCCTTCATCCATAACTCATATGAATTACGAACACTTCACGGTGCATCAAGGGTCGAGACTTGAGGACGCTCCTCAACCATGACATATTCGAGGTCGTTTGCCACTAAAAACATTTTACAAAATTCTTTGACAAATTCAAGGTTGTTTGCCACGAAAAACATTTTACAAGATTCTTTCCACTATATGTAATTGGTCAAATTAAAGGCTTTAAATGGAAATACAAACAGGTCGTTGCATTAGAACCTTTGAACTTAGGTCTATCTCAATCCAATTTTAAAACCCTTTTAAACATGAATTCACCCCAAGTCCGTATGCAACTATTTCTTATCGATTTTAGTTCTAATTTCCTTTATAACACTTATAACGGAAACAATCAAAACCACAACGCAAAGCTAACACATACAAGGCATTCATAGCGTTTATAAATAGCCTAGGTGTCATGCTCCATGCATTGTTCATTCATTACTACCTTTTTATATAACTCTTATATAAACAAGCAACAAATCAAGCACAACATGCTTCCATTCACCCTTATACTATAACACTTATAATATAAAGATGCTGCATGATAATGCTCACTACATGAAAAATTATAACTCTTATATTTCATGATGCATGCGCATGCTTTCAAGTAATTTCATGCAAGATTATAACACTTATAATACATGATGCATGAATAAATGCACAACCTAAGGTGGGTTTCTAAATATATATTTCAAACACTTTGCCATATAAACCACATACATCACATGTATAATAAAAAAATGTTGATGAACCAGGAAAAATTGCCTTAAATCCTCAAAACTACAAGCTAACTATTACAAAAACAAGGAGTCTTCGGTTCAAATAGGCGAACCAGATCTTAAACCGTCCGAGCGAAGCAACGCATCTCCACTGATCGTATACCAAACACCCCGCGATCCTCTACACGAAAGAACAAACACTTTGCTCAATTTTTTACCTACGCTTCCAGAGCTAAACGATCATGTACCTTTTACTATGTGATGAAGCATGAGTACGCGATCGTACAGTGTGCTCCGCATAACACAAGCCTTATATGGTCGTCTAAACGACTACGATGCGATGAAGCACAATCGTCTAAACGATCGCTGAGGAACCTAAGAAGGTCTGTAGTATAAGGATTAAGGAGGGATACCAGATCCTGGTGACACTACAGATACGACCCGTTTTGTAGAGGTTTGCAAGTGTTGTGAATTACTATAGATGGTAGATCCTGACCATTCATGTAGAGACATGTGAGCAAGGGCGTCCTATACAAAGAGTTTGTATAAGACCAGATCACGAGATGACTTAAGTGATAACCTAAAAAGGTTTGTAGTATAAGGATTAAGGAGGGATACCTGATCTTGGTGACACTACGGATACGACCTGCTTTGTAGAGGTTTGCAAGTGTTGTGAACTACTACAAATTGTAGATCCTGACCATTCATGTGGAGACATGCGAGTGAGGGTGTCCTATACAAAGAGTTTGTATAAGACCAGACTACGAGATGACTAGTCTCTTTATATAACGTCGTTGATACTTGAGACTTACATCACCTAAATGACCATAGGTGACATAACCTCAATCCTGAGTGTTTTGGGAACTCCTGCCTTTGAGGGCGGTCTTTTGATTAGTATGGGTGAGAGTGGCCAGATTGCCAACTCAACATGCCTACCTTTTTGGGGTTTATCTGATTTAGGAGCCAGGAACTTAGTTACACAAGATGAAATTCACTCTTTCCTTGAAGTAGGGGTAAGTAGATAGATTGCTCCCTTAAGGGCTAATTCCAGGTCTTGAACATAGTGGCCACAGCTTCTCTTTGGAAGAGAGGACTCGGTCATCGTAAGACTATGACTTATGTTCATTAGAGGGATAAGTGGTACTTGAGGAGTTAGATGTAACTACAGGGGCATAACATTTATTGGCCCAACTGTACTTACAAGTGATCTATGAAGAGTTATCGCACTGTTGATTGGTTGATATGGACACAAAATATATCTGTAGTAAGAAGAGTGCAGCTATCGATTGATAATGGGCAGAAACGCTCGTAATTACAGCAAAAAGTTATAAAACAATGCAGGATTGCGACGGTAAAAATATATAATATTGCGTCCAAAAGCATTAACTTTGCAACATTGTGATCGCATGCGTCCATCGCTTTAAAATAACTAACTTATGTATTTTATGCAGAAAAATGTGTTGGTGCAAGGTGGAAATGTGATCCAAAGAAATTAACGTTCGAGCGCATTAAGAGATTGCGACCGCAAGGCTATGCGATCGTTTGCGCTCGCGAAAATCTGCTCAAGAAGGTGGCCGCATAGAGCCGGTGCATTAAGGTGGCCACATCTGGGTGAAACCTTAATAAATCACAATGAGACAGAAAGTTGATGACGGTCGATTCCGAATTAAGTTGACAAGCCGTTAACAACATACTATAACAAGTACACTCATCTTTTCGGTGAAAAATATTTGGCACAACAGATAGAGAATTAATGACATCCCATCAGTGCAATCATTCGAGAGAAAAAGTTCTTCACCCTGAAGCTCTATAGATACTGAAGGCCACCTTTGTTTAAGGAGTTCGGATAGTTCGGTTTTGCTCTTCAAACTTTAGAGTTCTTCTTCACCTTATACTTAGATTTTACATACTTAGAAGGCGGAAGCAAATGAAGGGAGATTACAGCAAAAGATCGTTCTGGTGAACTCGAAAGAGTGCTGGGAAGCATAGAAAATAGAGAGAGGGCCAACTCTTGCAGAAGCAAGAACATCTTTTGGGCATAATAGAGAATACGCAGTATAAAAGCCTTGGGAAGCAAGATGTTACTGCCAGGCTCTCTACCCTTATTTTCCATTGTCATTTTGTACTCTGAACCTATTTATAAAATGAAAATTGCATCGTTATATCTGTCCATTCATTTTACATTACGCATGAGTAACTAAATCTGTCGAATGGGTTAAAAAGCACTCAGCTAGCATAACCTGAGATCTTCATTCTATGCGATCATCTTGTATTATGTATGCGTTGTTCGTCCACTATAGATACTCGGAAGGGTAGTCTAAGTATATAATTTAGGCTTGGAAAAGTCAGATTAGAATCTAGGCTCGGGAGAGTCAGATTAGAACTGCATAATCAAGAAATAGAAGCTTAGGAATAAGTTCTGTTTGCTATTAACGCATCGCATGCACCCTAGAGATAGGATATGATTGTATGCAGTCGCCTTGTCCTTGTGTGCATCTTTCATCATCGCATAGGCAAGAAGTAGAGACTTAGGAATAAGCTCTATAAACATTATCGTATTCATCGCATGCGTCCTAAAATTATGAGCTATAGCATTTGCATTGGAAAATGAACTACTGTCGCATGAGTGTAGCATGATTGCATAGTTTGAACGCATTCTCAGGAAACGATAGCTAAAGACCTTCTCAACCCGTTCCCCCGCATATTCAGTGTATCTGTCGCATAATTACTCTTTTCTCAAATCCGCCGCATACATTTTATACCTTAAACAACAAACCAACCAACACTTTGATTTATTTGTTACCGCAAAGTGATCTAAAATTACCATCGCATACTATTTTCCTTAGTCTCTGTGTTCGACCCTCAGCTTATCAAGCAACTCAGTAGGATTTATACTTGAGCATTGCTGAGAAAACTTGCTTGCACAATGCATATTCCACCATCGCATTCTACACCATTATTTCACCGCATAAAATAACGCATCAAGTTTTTGGCGTCGTTGTTGGGGACTTTGGCAATATATTGTCCTAACAGTAATTTTTTTGATTTTCTTTGCAGCTTTCAATCTCTGGCGAATTACGATCCAGAGATTGAAAGAACGTTCCGACGAAGATTGAGAGACAACCGCCAACAACAACAATAAGAGAAAGAACCAAACATGGTGGAACAACCAGGAAATTGAGCACCAAATGAAAATAATATCATGGCGAATCCCATCCTATTAGAAAATGCCGCATTAGGCCCATTCGGGACTATACATTGCCCAACCTCTATAATTTCACCCTAGGAATCATAAGGCCTGCTCTTGATGGATCGAGGTTTGAAATGAAATCGGTGATGCTGCAGATGATCCAAACTACCGGATAGTTTGGTGATAGGCATGGCGAGGATCTGCACGGCCACCTTCAGAGTTTCATTGAGATCTACAACACGTTTGTGTTCCCTAACATCTCCGCTGAGGAGGTTCGACTAACTTTGTTTCCATTTTTGTTGTGTGACCAGGCATGAAAATGGGCTTATTCTCTCGAACCAGGGGCGATTACATCATGGGAGCAAGTAGTTGAAAATTTTATGAAGAAGTACTTCCCTCCGACGGAGAAGGCCAGAAGAAGGAAGTTGGTCACCAATTTTGAACAGGATATTGACAAATCGCTCAGTGACGCTTGGGCGAGGTTTAAGAGGTTGGTAAGAGATTGCCCACATAATGGCTTACCAGACTGCTTACAGATGGAGATTTTCTACCACGGATTAAACCTTGCATCGTAGACAGCTGCCAATGCGACAGCAGCTAGAGGTCTATTGGATAAGACTTACGATGAGGCCAAGGATATCCTTGATCGCATTTCTAAAAATCATGAAGACTAGAGAGAAAGCGATCAAAGATTGAGAATCAAGGACAGTGACGCAAATAATGGGGCCATCGCATCCTTTCAGAACCAAATGACTGCGTTGATAAACTTGATATAGGGAATCGCAATCAGTAGCCCAACAATGCATAGTGGGCAAGTCAACGCAATCAACCAGACAACCGTAAGTTGTGCTACTTGCGGTGAAGGACAACCAATGGAGGAATGCCCGAGAAACCCACAGTCAGTCTATTTTGTGAAGAATAATCCATTTTCTAACACATATAACCTTGAGTGAAGAAACCATCCTAACTTTGCGTGGAAAAATCAACAGCAAAATTTTCAATCAATGGCGCAAAAAGAAGGGCCACTGGGATTTTTTCCACGAGCCAACGGTCAAACGCAAAATCAAGCCAGCAGTTCGCATGTGCCGGAATCTTCCTCTTTGGAGAGTTTTTTTGAAGAAATATATTGAAAAGAACGAAACAGTGCTTCAAAATCAAGCGACATCCATCCATAACCTGGAAATTCAGATAGGCCAGATCGCGGGCGAACTCAAGAATAGACCGCAAGGGGCACTTCTGAGTTCAACGAAACTCCCGCGCAACTCAGGGGGTATGGGAAAAGAGCAATGTCAAGTTGTGACATTGCGGAGCGGAAAGACTGTGGCGGGAGAGAAGAAAGAGCCTAGCTAGACTGCTCCAATTGTGCTGGAACTAGAGATTGCATTGACTCGAGGAGAAACAAAAGAAAAGAAGGCAATGGAACCAGAGATTGCGTCCACCTCAAAGCCGAAAGAACAGGGGACCATAAGAATACAGCTGCAACCATTCCCCCAAAGACTCAAAAAGAAGAAAATTGATGAGGTACAGTATCAACGCTTCATGGATATGCTAAAATAGTTGCATACTAGCATTTCGTTCACTGAAGCGATTGAACAGATGCCAGCATATGCAAAGTTTCTAAAGGATATTGTGACAAAGAAGAGAAGCACTGGTAAGTTCGCAACGGTGGCTTTGACACAAGGTTCAAAATCCATAATTCCACCAAAAATGAGGAACCCTGGAAGTTTCACTATACCTTGCTCTATTGGAAGGTTATACATCGGTCAAGCGCTTTGCGATCTCGGGGCCAGCATCAATTTGATGCCCCTGTCAATTTTCAAGCAACTGAATGTAGGGCAGCTTGCGCCCACAATGGTGACTCTCCAATTAGCGGATAGATCTCTTGTGCATCCAGAGGGGAAGGTGAAGGATGTTCTAGTTACGATCGACAAATTTATATTACCGATAGACTTCATCATCCTGAACTATGTAGCAGACAAGGATGTGCCCATCATTCTGGGGCGACCATTATTATCCACCAGTTGCGCCCAGATTGATGTGTACAAAGGAGAGATCACGCTGAGCATGAATGGACAGAAGCTCAAGTTTTACATTATCCGAGCCATGAAATATCCTAATGAAGAAGACCTCAATGAATCCAATGATGAACCAAGTTTGAATGAAGAAGAAAAGTCTGAAGATGAACAATGAAGATGAGGATGTGATCGCATCCATTATAGCGTGCAATGCGATCACAAAAAAAACAACTAAAGATGATGAAATGATCGCATCCAAAGAAGATAAGTTGACAGCGAACGAAGAAAGAAAAACAACAATAGACCCTTCCTAACCACCTAAAGTATGCGTTTCTGGGGTAGAATGAAAAGCTACCTGTAATCATTTCCTCTGCACTTAATGAAGGCCAAGAAAATGTGCTTCTAAGCATCCTGAGAAAGTATGTAAAAGCAATTGGCTGGATGCTCGCAGAAATTAGAGGAATCAGCCCCGCATACTGCATGCATAGGATTCATCTCGAAGAGAATCATAAAGGATCGATCGAACATTAGTGCAGACTCAACCCTGCGATGAAGGAGGTCATAAAGAAGGAGATAATCAAATGGTTAGACGTGAGCATCATCTATCCAATAGCCGACAGCACGTGGGTCAGCCCCGTGTAATGTGTACCGAAGAAAGGAGGGATGACGGTGGTCCCTAATGCAAATAACGAACTGATACCAATAGAGACCGTCACCCGATGGCAGATTTGCATGAACTACCACAAATTAAATATGGAAATAAAGAAGGATCATTTCCCTTTGCCTTTTATCGACCAAATGCTAGATCGCCTAGCTGGAAATGATTTCTACTACTTCTTGGATGGATATGCTGGCTATAACCAAATCATGATTGCTCCTGAAGATCAAGAAAAAACCACATTCACCTGCCCGTTTGGAACATTTGCGTTTCGACGCATGCCGTTCGTACTTTGCAATGCGTCGAGCACTTTCCAAAGGTGTATGATGGCCATCTTTTCTGAATATCTCAAAGACTATGTAGAAATTCATGGACGACTTCTCTGTGTATGGGTAAACATACAAAGTCTGTCTCAACAACATGGAGAAGATATTGAAAAGATGTGAAGAGACGAACCTCGCGCTTAATTGGGAGAAATACCCCTTCATGGTGAAGAAAGGCATTGTGCTTGGGCACAAGGTCTCCAAGGATGGGTTGGAGGTAGACAAGGCAAAGATTGAGGCAATTGAAAAGCTTCCTACAGTGAATGTAAAGGCTGTCAGGAGCTTCTTGGGACATGCTGGATTTTATAGACGTTTTGTCAAAGACTTTTCAAAGATTGCACGACCATTGAGTGCATTGCTGGAGGCAGAAAGAAAGTTTGACTTTAATGATTAATGCCGCAACGCATTCACAATACTGAAGAACGCATTACCAACCGCACCAGTGTTGATCGCACCGGACTGGACACAGCCCTTTGAATTAATGTGCGACGCAAGCGGTTATGCGATGGGAGCAGTGCTGGCGTAGAAGAAGAAAACAATGCTACACCCCATTGCATATGCGATAAAACCTTGAATTCTGCTCAAACAAATTACACCACCACAAAAAAAGAATTGCTTGCGATGATATTTGCGTTGGAGAAATTCAGAGCTTATTTGCTGGGAACTAAATTACTCATTCACACTGACCACTCAGCGATAAAATATTTAATGACAAAGAAAGATGCAAAGCCGAGATTGATTAGATAGGTTCTCCTCCTCCAGGAATTCGATATGGAAATCAGTGATCGCAAGGGGATGGAGAACCAGGTTGCGGACCATTTATCCAGATTAGAAAATCTAGAAATTGACCACAACCAGTTAGAGGTGAGAGCAACGTTCCCAAATGAGCAGCTATTTAAGATTGAAGAATTACCATGGTACGCAGACGTGGTACATTTTCTAGTTTGCGAACAATTTCCCAAAGATAATACAGACCACCAAAAGAGGCGACTCAGACATGAATGTAGATCATATTATTGGGATGAGCCAAATCTATATAAGAGGGGGTCAGACCAGATTTTGCACCTGTGCATATAGATGCTGCTCACCAATGCATATTATCACAATGTCATGACTCGCCATATGGAGGGCACTTTGGAGGCCAACGCACAACAGCGAAAGTATTACAAAGTGGGTATTATTAGCCAACACTATTCAAGGATGCAAGAGACTATGCGATGAAGTGTGACCGGTGCCAACGCACGGGTAATATTTCATGGAAGCATGTGATGCCCATGAACATCATTTTAGAATTGGAATTGTTCGACATCTGAGGCATTGACTTCATGGGACCATTTCCACCATCGAATGGTCACAAATATATTCTGTTAGCCGTCGACTACATTTCCAAATGGGTAGAAGCGGTAGCATGCACCACAAGCGATGCGGCGGTAGTCTCCAAGTTCCTGAAGAAAAATATTTTCACTCATTTTGGCACTCCACGTGCCATAATAAGTTATGAAGGCTCCCACTTTGTCAATCACATAGTTAACAACTTGCTGCTCAAATATAATATCCTCCATAAGGTGGCCATCACATACCATCCATAGACAAATGGTCAAGCTGAAGTGTCCAATCGAAAAATCAAGCTGATATTAGAGAAGGTGGTAAAACTTTCATGAAAAGATTGGGCAACAAAGCTGAATGATGCACTGTGAGCATATAGGACCGCCTATAAGACACTTATAGGCATGTCTCTGTATGCGCTGGTGTTTGGTAAGATATGTCATTTACCACTTAAGCTGGAGCACAAAGCACTGTGGGCGATGAAAAAGCTTAACTTTGACTTAAAGGCAGTAGGGGAAGCAAGGAAACTCCAATTGGTCGAGCTTGATGAATGGAGAATGCAAGCTTTTGAGAATTCAAAAATTTACAAAGAACGAGCAAAACGTTGGCATGACAAACAGCTATGCGGGAAGAATCTCCACGTCAGACAAAAGGTCTTACTTTTCAATTCGCGGCTATGACTCTTTCCCAGAAAAATAAAGTCACGCTAGTCCGGACCCTTTATAATCAAATAAGTATTCCCGCATGGTGCGATCGAACTAATTAATGAGGAAGGGACCCGCACGTTCAAGGTTAATGGGCAAAGAGTCAAGATATATTGCAGAAGTGATTTTCATTGAGAAAAGACCTCTGTAGACCTGAGAAATCTGGAATAAAGAAAAATCAAGTGACCCCTACGCTGGCATGCGACAGAAAATCATCAGGGGTGTAAGTTTTTTGGAATATCCTTTTCTTACCAATGATTAATGAACTCTCACTATTCTTTTATTTCGGTTATCGTTTATTTGTCTTTATAAAAAAATGGTGAATTTTTTTTTTAAAAAAAAGAGAAAAATTTTGTTAACTTTGTTTTTTTATTATTGTCTCTCAATGTTTTCTTTGCAACGATCATGGTGAGCAATTGCGGAGGCGCTACACGAAAGACGCAACTACTTTATTCCGTCACTGCAATCGACAAGAGTAGTTTGTCGCAAAGCAGGATGCGTTCACAAATAATGCGGGCGACAGAGCAAATTTGGGGGTTGTATCTTTCCTTGACTTTATTTATTCCAAATTTTACTCTATCGCATATCCTTTTAACTTTGATAATTTTATCATCGCATCCTCTTTAGTCGGCGCAATCATTACACATTGATTAATTTAGTAAGTCACCGCATTATTTCTCTTTGCCAATTATGATTTCAATGATGAAACACATGCCTTTATTTTTCCGTATATACTAGAGTCAACTTAATTTTAGGACTGTCAACTCATGAAATATTTCTAAGAGTTAGTGGTCTGCCAACATTCTTTCAAATTGACTTTTTACAAAACTTTCTAAGAGCATCGCATGACTTCTTTCAATCTTTCAACAATGGGGACATTGCTGCGTTTAAATTTGGGGGTGCGGTATTCATTTTCGACCTTACTATTTTTTGGTAGTACAAAAAAAATATTATAACGTTGCCATTGGATCCTACTCGTAGTTGGAAGTCCGCATGCCACACGTGGGGGCAAGCCAAAACGAAGGTAGGAATTGTGATCAACGCATAAATAAGTGATCACAACTCCGCTGCCAAATGGGCATGAGTTTAGACTGAGAAAGAGCACCTTGCTCGTAGTTGGATGTCCGCATGACACACATGGGGGCAAGCCAAAACGAAGGCTAGGCACTTGGATCAACGTAAGGTCATAGAAAAATATATGTCTAAAATACGCAAGGATAAAAATCATTTGAAAACACCCCAGTTGGAAAAGTTTTTTTTATGAAATAAATCATGCGATGCCCTGGAAACTAGTAAAGTCCTTTTGAAGGTTAAACTTGCGATCCCTAAATTTTAGAAATATTTTACAAAGAGACCTGGATAAGAATTAAGGAGATTTTGGTGGGCAACCTTGAGAAATCTAGGAAAGAAGAATGCGGTCGACTTTCTAAAGAAAATCTTTAGTTTATGCTTGAGGACAAGCATTGTTTAAATTTAGGGGTGTGATAACGGGTAGAAATGCACGTTATTATAGCACAAAGTTATAAAACAATGTAGGATTGCAACGGTAAAAATATATAATATTGCGTCCAAAAGCATTAAGTTTGCAACATTGCGATCACATGCGTCCATCGCTTTAAAACAGCTAACTTATGTATTTTATGCACAAGGCAAAAATGCGATCCAAAGAAATTAACGTCCGAGCACATTAAGAGATTGCAACCGCAAGGCTATGCGATTGTTTGCACTCGAAAAAATCTACTCAAGAAGGTGGCTGCATAGAGCCGGTGCATCAAGGTGGGCGCATCTGGGTGAAACCTTAAAAATCACAATGGGACATAAAGTTAATGACGGTCGATTCCGAATTAAGTTGACAAGCCGTTAACGACATACTATAACAAGTACACTCAACTTTTCGGTGACAAATATTTGGCACAACAGACAGAGAATTAGTGACATCCCATCAGTGCAATCATTCGAGAGAAAAAGTTCTTCACCCTGAAGCTCTATAAATACCGAAGGCCACCTTCGTTTAAAAAGTTCGGATAGTTCGGTTCTGCTTTTTAGAATTTAGAGTTCTTCTTCACCTTATACTTAGATTTTACATACTTAGAAGGCAGAAGCGAGTGAAGGGAGATTACACTGAGAGATCGTCCTAGTGAACTCGGAAGAGTGCTCGGAAGCGTAGAAAACAGAGAGAGGGCCAACTCTTGTAGAAGCAAGAACATCTTTTGGCCAGAATAGAGAATACCTAGTGTAAAAGCCTTAGGAAGCAAGATATTGCTACCAAGCTCTCTACCCTTATTTTCCATTGTCATTTTGTACTCTGAACCTATTTATAAAATGGAAATCGCATCTTTATATCTGTCCACTCTCTTTACATTACGCATGAGTAGCTAAATCTGTCGAATGAGTTAAGAAGCACTTAGCTAGCATAACTTGAGATCTTCATTCTATGCAATCATCTTGTATTATGTATGCGTCATTCGTCCATTAGAGATACTCGGAAGGGTAGTCTAAGGATAGAATCTAGGCTTAGAAAAGTCAGATTAGAATCTAAGCTCGGGAGAGTCAGATTAGAACCACATAATTAAGAGATAGAAGCTTAGGAATAAGTTCTGTTTGCTATTAACGAATCATATGCACCTTAGAGATAGGATATGATTGTATGTGGTCGCCTTGTCCTTGTGTGCATCTTTCATCATCGCATAGGCAAGAAGTAGAGACTTAGGAATAAGCTCTATAGACATTATTGTATTCATCGCATGCGTCCTAAAATTATGAGCTATAGCATTTGCATTGGAAAATGAATTGCTGTCGCATGAGTGTAGTGTGATCGCATGTTTGAACACATTCTCAGGAAACGCTAGCTAAAGACCTTCTCAACCCGTTCCCCCGCATATTCAGTGTACCTGTCGCATAATTACTCTTTTCTCAAATCCGCCTCATACATTTTATACCTTAAACAACAAACCAACCAACACTTTGATTTATTTGTTACCACAAAGTGATTTGAAATTACCATCGCATACTGTTTTTCTTAGTCCTTGTGTTCGACCCTGGGCTTACCAGGAAACTCAGTAGGATTTATACTTGGGTCTTGCTGAGAAAACTTGCTTGGACAATGCATATTCCAACATCGCATTCTACACCATTATTTCATCGCACAAAAAAATGCATCATCAATCTTTAATGGAATGCCTAGCAGTTAACGGATGGTGGATCCCATGACTAAAGAGTTTACTCAATTATTCACGTACTGTTGGAGCTTCAAGCTACAGGTCCATAAGGTCCCCTTGGTAGCTCAATGGATTCAAGTTGAGAATCAGTTCTTGGTGTTGATTTGAAATGTTCAAATTGACAAGAGAAAATTTGATTATATATCATATGATCGGTGTGATGAATGAGATACATCAAGTGGAGGATTAATGTAAATGAGATTTACATTAAGTACCATGAAATAGAAAAAGAACTATGGTTTATATGTTTCATGAGATGAAATATTAAAAATATAGGTTATAAATATAATATGGTAAGTTGGTTATCATACATATTTATAATAATATTAATTATTGGATAATTATATCGTTTTCTCTAATAACCAATTGAGTGAGATGTTATTGGCGGTTTCATGGTAATCGTGAGATAAAAGGAAAAATGTTTTCCTAAATTTAGTAGATTTGTGAAAGTTGTTGTTAGAGTTGCTATTTTCAAAAACTCACTCACAGTCTGTTGTCAAGTGAATAGGATTCACTAAAGAATAGCTGAAGAGAGACTAAACGATCGTGGAGTGACACTATACGATAGTTCACTCAGTTGGTCATCTTCTAAACGATCGCGGGGCTTTTCCTACACGATTGACATCTTTTAAATGATTGGGCATCGTCTATATGATAGACTCTTGTCATCTTCCATTTGCTCAACCATTTACATGATTGTTGTTCCCTTGGTCTCTTCCTCTAACCAAGTCCACACAGAGCCCACACTTCTGGATTCTCACACCAAGAATACCAAGGTAGCCATTGTGGTGGTGTCTTACTCAACTCAACTAAATCAAGGTTTCGGAGGCCGTTCATTGAGTTCGTGTTTGCTGATTGATCGTGTGTGTTGTAGTCGTAGTGTTCGAGCATTCGTGTGTTGCTGTCTTGGACACTAAACAAGCATTCATGATCGAGGGAGTTTGAAGATAAGTCTTCAAAGGTATGTTTAATCTTTCCCTTGATCTTTGTAAAGCATGTCGTAATTTCGTATTGTGCATGACCTGTAAGTTTTCGTTTCTTGATTGTAATTGTGTATGTTCAAGTTCGAATGGAATTTTGAACGATCATTCCACTACTCATGGAAATCCTCATGTCTGATTTTCTTCAATTGGTATCAGAGCCAGGTTGTTCTGATATTCCAAATTTCACTTTTGTTTTGAACTTCTTTTATAGTCGTGGTGGGTTTTCTACATTGCATTTAATTGATGCGTTTGTGGATGGCATTGATGAATGGTTATGGGTTTAATTGCCTCTATTTAAAGCTTTCTTTTGATTACAAAGTGTTAATTTGTAAGGGCCCCTGTGTTTTTGGGCATAATTAACAAGCAATTGAGTCTGTAACTCAAAGTGTTTGAGTTTTTCGAGTCGTTCGTGATGAAGTTTTGAAGCATGGAGATGCAGACTCAACAAGGAAGAAGACCAAGAGTTGGTCGTGTCGTGTAGCCTCAAGTAAACGATCTTGGGATTTGGCTAAACGATCGTGTAGATTTTTCTAAGCGACCGTGTAGTATTTACTAAACGATCATTTAGCTAATGCTAAACGATGGGGCAAAGTGTTTGCTCTATCGCATAGAGTTGGTT
The DNA here is from genome assembly GCF_027475165.1 of Benincasa hispida. Classification (NCBI taxonomy): domain Eukaryota; kingdom Viridiplantae; phylum Streptophyta; class Magnoliopsida; order Cucurbitales; family Cucurbitaceae; genus Benincasa; species Benincasa hispida. The sequence goes on along the minus strand of NC_143484.1, from coordinate 47,014,522 downwards.
GCCCGATCGCATAGACGCTTGAGGTAAACGATCGAGTGCAAGCATTTGATGCTCATCATTTAATAAAAGACGCGCGCACTAAACGATCGTGTAGTTAGCATGCTATTGCATAGTCGCTGACTACAGATCACGCGGTATATGATACTTAGGTGCTCGGTCAGTGATCGTTTAGACGATTGTGATTCACCGCATCATTGTCGTTTAGACGATAGTTTAAGGTTTTCATTATGCGTTGCGTGCTGCACGATCGCATACCTCGTGCTTCATCGCATAGTAAAAGGTACACGATCGTTGCTCAACGATCGTTTTGCTCTGGAAGCGCTAGTAAATGATTGAGTAAAGCGTTTACTCTTTTGTGTGGACGATCGCTTGGGTTTTGGTACACGATCAATGGAGATGCGGAATTTGACTTGACGGTTCAAGACCCAGTTTGCTTGTTTGAACCGGTGACTCTTTGCTTTTGTAATACTTAGCTTTAGTTTTTGAGGACTTTGAGGCTAATTATCCCGGTTCATCAACTTTTGTTTAATATACATGAGATGTATATGGTTTATATGGCATAGTGTATGACATATAGGTTTGAAACCCACCTTAGGTTGTGCAATTATTCATGCATCATGTATTATAAGTGTTATAATATGGCATGATGAAATTAAAAGAAAGCATGCGCATGCTTCACGAAAATATAAAGAGTTATATTCATGCATCATCTTTATATATAAGCGTTATAGTATAAGGGTGACTGGAAGCATGTTTGCTTGGTTCATTGCTTATTTGTATAAGTGTTATATAAAAAGTAGTAATGAATGAACAATGCATGAAGCATGACACTTAGGCTGTTTATAAGCATTATGATTTCCTTGTATGTGTTTTTTTTTGCATTGTGAATGGTTTTGGTTGTTTCTGTTATAAGCGTTATAATAGAAATTAGAACTAAAATCGATAAGAAAGAGTTGCATGTGGACTTAGGCAAACTCATGTTTTAAAATGGTTTTAAAATTGGATTGAGATAGATCTAAGTTTAAGGTTCTAATGGGATCGGTAACCTAGTTTAATCCTTTTAAATCGGTTTAATAGGATTAAATTGATTGGCATAAAAAATTAAAATTGTATTAGATCTATCTATAAGGGACCTTTTGTCTAAGGCGGGTTCTTTCTAGGCTGGGGTACTTAAGCTGACGGAAACGGAACACCCCTACCTGGGAACCTACTTGGAAAGGTGAATTAGATAGATTTTCTGTAAGCATGCGACAGTTGGTCAAAGACTTCGTTAAAGAGTTTAATGGACGATGATCAAAAGTTGTTCAACTATCCAAGGTAAAAGTTACTCTTGGGCAAACCTAAAAAGTCACAGTTAAAATTCTTAGCCGTGTTTTTTCTAAGTAAACTAAACCCTAGGTTATAAAATACTCAGTGGAAGGAAGAGATGTATCTAATATATCAATGATTCCACTCATGTTTCTCCCTGAATGTTCACACCGTGAGATTCATGCTTGGCCTCGTGGTGCCCTGGGAGCATCCCCTTTCGGATGGTGTTTAGATGAGTCAATATCAAGGTGGACGGAGAGAGTGTTTATAGTAAGTGGGTGAAAGGTGTGTGTCAATGTCACACCCCCTCCCAGATTACCCTCATAACCTAAAAGAAGATGTAATTGTAGTAGTTACTAGCCCTGTTACCAGCACTTACCACCTTAACCATCTAACCTGAGTGCCAACCTGATAAATATTATTAATGCATACAAATAGCTCGTCTTCAGTAGGCTCCATATACATTATATGATCACATGTAAACAATCATGACATAATATCTACAAGTAAAATTTTTATAGTTAGACCCAAACATCTCTAACAAAGCGCTGATCCCCCTCAAAACATGTGTACATAGATATAGACCATAAACCTAAGTTATTCTTAACTAGCCAGGCCTTTCAGTGGCAAGCAACAGCACGATCAACCTTGAAGAATCTGACCACTACCTGAAAAAGGAAAACATAGAAAATCTGTGAGCTGGTAGCCCAGTGAGTGACTATAAAAATCATATTATACCATGCCTTACATTGTTATAAACATGTAAATATATTGAGAAACATTTCAAGTATCTTCCCTAAACATAAACATCAATAAACATCTTTAAACATCATTAAACCTTAGTTGGGCACGAGCATACATCGCTCTAGCATCCAACGTCTGTATTTGGCCAAGAGACCCATACTTTGGCCTCCTTTGCTAGTATATGGTTTAGGAGATCCATACTTCGGCCTCTCATTCAGAACTACCTACGTGCACGTGGAGTTTTCTAAGTACCGTCAACACCTTAGGTACTATTACCTAGATACCTTCTCTGTGTCCTTCAGTACCGGGTTATTCTCTAGCATCAAATCAAGCTTTAATAGAAAACCATTTACATTAAGAATCATTCTATCATAGCCTTTCTCTAGAAATGCATGCTTCATCATAGGAGCTTAACTTTTGTAATGAATTTACAATATACCTTGGCATGCGTTAAAACATATACAAGCTGGAGAAGAAACGCTATGCAATTCATTAAAAATTTTGCTTGAGAAAGTATAAACTCATCATCAACATTACTGTAAACTGCATGGTCTTTTATACATAAAAATTGAAAGCCGTAAGTTCATTTTAGTCACTCACAACTTGTCGGGGCTCTTAATGGGTTATAAGCTTCTCCTAGCTCCTCTTGGCCTGAAATGACATAACTCATGATTAGATTCCTTAGAATTCCCATCAAGATGCTTCAAGTAGTTTATTTACTAGTGAAACCTTCATCAACAAGATCATCATTACTAGCGAGATTGTCATCATGAGCGAGATCATCCTCATGAGCGAGATCTTCATGAGTGAGATCAAGCATTTCACTAGCAAAACTTCATCATAGCAAAACTTACCAATGCTAGCGAGATTTATATCTACACCAGCGAGATTCTCTTCCTGAGTGAGATTCAGCACAAAAACTAGCGAGATTATCATCCTGAGCGAGATTCACATCTACCTTATCTCGCTCTCGCTTTCTATGGTGAGCTGCTTACTTGATCTTCCCAACCAGCTGCTTATTTATGCACCAATTTTCTGTTTCAAATTCAAAATTTCGTAACCCAAAATCCAGAACTCTTTTCAAGAAACTTCCTTCTACAAACTTGTTTAAAATTGAGTTAAATTTCTTATCTTAAAATTTCAGCCCTAATTTTCTTGTAATTTGGCCTGGAGCTTACAATCTTCACTCCTGGCCTTGATTAAACCGAGAACTTGACCCTTTTGCAAATTCTTTACTTTTCGTTCTTTTTCCTACGAGATCTTTCTCTGGCAGACAACCTCCAAAACTGGATTCTCTCAGCTTTCAAATGGCACTGATCTTATTAATTCGCTCGAGTCATTTGCCAAAACCCACCTTCTGAATTTCCTCCTCCTTTTTTACTTTCGACCACCTCCCATGATTAAATGTCAAACCGCCACTTCATCTAGCACTAACTTAGTGCTTCCAGCCAAACTTAGTTAATAAGTCTCTTTAATCTTTTTTTTTCTCTCCTTCATTTGTAATCCCCTATAATTAAACCATAGATTTCCACTTATCAATTAATTAACATAACATCCTCATGGCTAAACATACTTATATAGGAAATGTAGAATTCAAGGTTTACAATTACCTCCCCCTTAAAAGAAATTTCGTCCTCGAAATTTACCTGATATATCATTAGAAAAGTTGAGGATATCTCTATCTCATTTTCTCTTTGGGTTCCCAGGTTGCTTCCTCGATTCCATGATTACACCATAATACCTTCACCAAAGGAATCATCTTATTTCTGAGTACTTGGTCTTTCCTATCTAAAATCTCGATGGCCTCTTCCTCATGAGATAAATCTTCTTTGAGTTGTACTGGTTGTGCTGCTAGTATGTGCATAAGATCAAGCACATACTTCCTTAACATTGATACATGAAATACGTCGTGAATATGAGTTAGCTCCATAGGTAACTGCAATCTATACGCTACTGGGCCAACTCATTCCACAATCTTATATGGTTCGATGTATGCAGACTTCTCTTCCTCCAAAACCGGAGAATTTCTTTCATGGGAACAATCGAAGAAATACCTGATCTTCAACTTCAAATTCTAGTTCTCTTCTTCGCTTATCTACGTAGCTCTTCTGTCTATCACAAGCCGCCATAAGATTATCTCTGATAAGCTTCACATTCTCAGTTGTCTGTTGAACTAATTCTGGACCCAGTAATTTTTGTTCTCTGACTTTGTTCCAATATATCGGGGTCCTGCAAGGTCGGCCATACAATGCTTCATAGGGAGCCATTCCAATACTTGAATGGTAACTGTTGTTGTAGGCAAATTCAACCAACGGCAATTGCGTATCCCAACTTCCTTTGAATTGTAACATGCAAGCTCTTAATGTATCTTTTAGTGTCTGTAAAGTTCTTCAGGACTGTCCACCCATTTGTGGATGAAAAGCCGTGTTGAAATGCAGTTTAGTGCCCATAGCCTTCTGCAGGCTAGGCAAGAATTTTGAAGTAAACCTCGAGTCTCGATCTGACACTATCGACACTAGAGCTTCATACTGACTGATTATTCTGTCTACATAAATCTTAGCTAGACGGTCCAATGTAAAAGTAACTTTTACTGGTATAAACTTGGTCATCATGGTTAGTCTATTGACTATCACCCAAATGCCATCATATCTTGAGGGCGTCCTTGGCAATCCAAACAGAAAGTCCATTGTCACATACTCCCACTTCCACTCAAGCACTTGGAGTGGGTTTAGTAATCTTACTGGTCTTTTCCTCTCAGGTTTCACCTGTTCATAGACTAAACATCGGTCTACATATTCTGTTATGTCTCTCTTCATTCCAGGCCACCAGTAAGATCTCTTTAAGGTTCTATACATCTTGGTGCTTCCTGGATGCATAGCGTAAGCAGAACTATGCGCTTCTTCCAAAATGGTTTGCTTAAGCTGCAGCTTATTAGGCACCACATTCTTCCCTCATTTTCTAGTACATTATCTGCTCTCAATTGGAAGTCAACTCTGGTTCCCTTACTTACATCATCAGCAATCATCTGAAGATCAGGGTCTTTCAACTGATCCTGCTTAAGGTCTTCTATTAAGGTAGGTCTTACCTGGAACGTAGCTATCAATCCCCCTAATTGTTCCACTGATAAGGCGGTTCTAGAATTCCTGAACTCTTGAAATTACATTCCCCTCGCTGATCCAATAATGGCTTTGGATCTCGAGGATTTCCTACTTAGTACATCCACTACAAAATTCGCCTTACCAGGGTGGTTGTCGATGGAGCTGTCATAATCTTTGATCAACTCGATCCATCTTCTCTGTCTCAGATTCAACTCTTTTTGATAAAAAAAAATATACTTCAGGCTCTTGTGATCTGTGAATATTCTACAATGTTCTCCAAATAAATAATGTCTTCACAGCTTTAGAGCTAAAACAACTGCTGCCAGCTCCAGATCATGCATAGATAATTGCTCTCGTGCTTCTTAAGCTGACGAGACACATATGCAATCACTTTCCCATCCTGCATCAACACACATCCCAGTGCTTATCAAGATGCATCACAATAAATCTCAAATTCCTTACCTGAAGTAGGCAAGGTAAGCACTGACGCTGATACTAATCTCTGTTTTAGCTCCTGAAAACTATGCTCACACTTCGACGACCACTCAAACCTCAAATCTTTCCTGGTCAGGTTCATTAATGGAAGGGCTATCTTAAAAAAACCCTCCATAAACCTCTTATAATAACCTGCCAGACCTAGGAAACTACGTACCTCCGAAACAGTCGTGGGTCGTTCCCAGTTAACTATCGCGTCTGTCTCCTGGGAATCTACACTAATACCATTTGCTGAAATAACATGCTCGAGAAATACAACCCGATCTAACCATAAATCACTTTTGCTGAACTTAGCATGCAATTGTCTATCTTACAGCGTCTACAATACTATCCTCAAGTGGGTCATATGATCCTCCCTACTGCCAAAATATACTAATATTTCATCAATAAATACTATCACGAACTGGTCCAAGTAGGGATGAAATATCCTATTCATAAGGTCCATGAATACCGCAGGGGCATTTGTCAGTCTAAATGGCATTACTAGGAATTCGTAATGTCCATATCTTGTTCTAAATGCAGTTTTTGGAATGTCAGCCTCCTTCACCTTCAACTGTTGATAGTCCGATCTCAGGTTTATCTTTGAAAACACCGTGGCTTCTCTTAGTTGATCAAATAAATCAACAATGCGTGGTAATGGATATTTATTCTTAATTGTTACCTTATTCAGTTGCCTATAGTCGATACACAATCTAATTGTACCATCTTTTTTTCTTACGAACAACACCAGAGCTCCCCAAGGCGATACACTAGGTCGAATGTATCCCCTATTAGTTAATTCCTACAGTTGAATCTTTAATTCCTTTAACTCAGCTGATGCCATTCTGTATGGTGTTTGTGATATAGGAGTTGTTTTTTAAATTAAGTCAATAGTGAATTCCACTTCTCTATCGGGTGGCAATCTCGTTAATTCCTCAGAAAATACATCCCGGAACTTATTTACCACTGGGATGTCTTCTGGTTTAGCTCTTTCCCTTGAGCAATCACAACATGAGCCAAATAGGCCTTACATCCCTTACTCAGCAGCTTCTTAGCCTTCACTACTGATATTAGACTTCCCACAGTTAATCTTTTGCTTCCTACCAGAATTACATTCTGACCATTTGATTTTTTTAATACTACCTCTTTCTTGTAGCAGTCTACTGAGGCACGATATTTACTTAGGAAATATATCCCTAGGATAGCATCAAACTCTAACAAATCCAAGGAAAGTAAATCAACATAAAAATCCCTACCATTGATCAGCATCTCACAATGTTTATAGCATTCCCCTACTATTATCACATCTCCCATAGGGGTGGAAATATATAACTCTTCAGGCATAGGCTCAGACAACCTATCTATACTAGATACAAACATGCTGGATATAAATGAATGTGTGGCACCAGGGTCAAATAAAACATAAGCAGACTGTCCACAAATGTTACATTACCGGTCACAACATCTGGAGACTCTACTGCCTCCTGATGTGTCACGGCATACACTCACCCCTACTACTGGGGTCGACCTACGACACCCTTCTACTTGGCACCACTTGACCCTTCACCTCGATTCCCAGCGTCCTTTGGTTGGTTAACTGTCTGAGAGGTTGTCTGTTGTGTTGTTAGGGCTTCCCTGTTCACCTGAGGACAATCTCTTTTGAAATGTCCTTCTTGACCGCATTAGAAACATACCCCTCTGCCACTATAGCACACTCCAAGATGCCTCTTGCCACAACTAGGGCACACCGGTTTCCTGTCTGTACTGGCTATCAACTCCCTAGCTCGTGGCATCTCTAATCAGCTGACTACACTGGCCGTAGGTCTCGATTTCCTCTTTTTGGATCCCTGCCAACTTGTACCCCTGACTTGGCTTCCACTAGTCAGACTCGCAACTAGGGGTTGGGATCCCCTATCTCTCGACCCTACTACAGCCTCACCGCCTCTTTGCAACTGTTCATCATCTACTAAACTCAACTCGACTCGTGTCACTGTTTCTACTAATTGGTTAAAGTCTAACCAATTAGCCATAGATGTCACTGGATTTCTAATCTATTTCCTCAATCCTTGCTCAAACTTCCTGCATCTATCTCTTTCCTCAGCAATAATCGGTAGAGCATACTGGGATAATTCTATAAATTTCTACTCATATTCTGCCACTGACATTGTTCCCTGTGTCAGTCTGAGGAACTCATCCCTTTTCGCATCTCGGAACGAGCTGGGGTAATATTTGTCTTCAAAGGCCTTCCTGAACTGAAGCCATAACATCACATCCGTACTGGCTCATCTGGCGGATATCACCTTCCACTATTTCTCTGCTTCTTTCTGCAATAGACATATGGCTAGTTCTACCTTCCTGTCCTCTGGGCAACCCATAACATTAAAAAAAAATTTCAATTACATCCAGCCATAACTCAACTTCAGCTGGGTTTGTTGTACCCTCGAATGTCACAGCCCTTAGGGCTTTAAACCTCTCAATGCCATATTTCTTCTCTGAGTCGGCCCGTACTAACCCTACACTGGCTACCAACCTCTGCGCTATTTTATCAAAAATTATATCTTCTAGTTGGGAATCTGCCCTTGCCTGGGGAGTACTAGACTCTCCCTCAGACATCATTTCCTAACCCACTTGATCATTTACCATTCTCTTCCTTCCTGATAGGTTCTTTCTAACCTCAGGGCTTTTAGCGATAGGGTTAGTATTCCTGTCTCCTGTCTGCTTACTATGTCTGCCACTTTTCCTCGACATTCAACCTATTAAAATGTACACATGTTAGGGACTCACACTTGGGGACTTAGACTTATGCATGAACTTTCCCTCTCATTTCCAAAATCTTAAGCTCTGATACCAACTTGTCACACCCCTCCCAGATTACCCTCATAACCTAGAAGAAGATGTGATGGTAGTAGTTACTAGCCCTGTTGCCAGCACTTACGACCCTAACCCTCTAACTTGAGTGCCAACTTGATAAATATTATTAATGCATACAAATAGTTTGCCTTCAGTAGGCTCTATATACATTATATGATCACATGCAAACAGTAATGACATAATATCTACAAGTAAAATTTTAACAGTTGGACCTAAATTTCACTAACAAAGCCCTAATTCCCCTCAAAACATATATACATAGATATAGACCATCAACCTAAGTTCTTCTTAACTAGTTAGGGCTTTCAGTGGCAAGCAGCAGCAGGATCAACCTTGAGGAATCTGACCACTACCTGAAAAAGGAAAACATAGAAAATCTGTGAGCTGGTAGCCCAGTGAGTGACTATAAAAATCATATTATACCATGTCTTACATTGTTATAAACATGTAAATATATTGAGAAACATTTCAAGCAACTTCCTCTAAACATAAACATCAATAAACATCCTTAAACATCATTAAACTTTAGTTGGGAACGAGCATACATCGCTCTAGCAACCAATGTCTGTATTTGGCCAAGAGACCTATACTTTGGCCTCTCTTGCTAGTATATGGTTTAGGAGACCCATACTTCGGCCTCTCATTTAGAACTACCTACGTGCACGTGGATTTTTCTAAGTAATGTCAACACCTTATGTACTATTACCCAGATACCTTCTCTGTGTCCTTCAGTATCGGGTTATTCTCTAGCATCAATTGTTAACCATTTACATTAAGAATCATTCTATCATAGCTTTTCTCCAGAAACGCATGCTTCATCATAGGAGCTTTTGTAATTAATTTACAATATACCTTGGCATGCGTCAAAACATATACAAGCTAGAGAAGAAACGGTATGCAATTCATTAAACATTTATTGCTTGAGAAAGTATAAACTCATCATCAACATTACTGTAAATTGCATGGTCTTTTATACATAAACATTGAAAGCATTAAGTTCATTTTAGTCACTCACAATTAGTCGGGGCTCTTAATGGGTTATAAGCTTCTTCTAGCTCCTCTTGGCCTAAAATGACATAATTCCTTATCAGATTCCTTAGAATTCCCATCAAGATGCATCAAATAGTTTATTTACTAGTGAAACCTTCATCAACAAGATCATCATTACTAGCGAGATTGTCATCATGAGAGAGATCTTCTCCATGAGCGAGATCCTCATGAGCGAAATGAAGCATTTCACTAGCAAAACTTCATCATACTAAGACTTACCAATGCTAGCGAGATTTATATCTACACCAGCGAGATTCAGTCCAAAAATTTAGCGAGATTCTCTTCTTGATTGAGATTCAGCATAAAAACTAGCGAGATTATCATCTTGAGCGAGATTTACATCTTCCTTATCTCGCTCTCGCTCTCTATGGTGAACTGCTTTCTTGATCTTCCCAAACAGCTGCCTGTTTACGCACCAATTTTCTGTTTCAATTTAAAAAATTCATAACTCAAAATCTAGAACTCTTTTTAAGAAATTTCTTTCTACAAACCTGTTTAGAATTTAGTCACATTTCTTACCCTAAAATTTCAGCCCTAATTTCTTTGTAATTTTTCCTGGAGCTTCCAATATTCACCCCTGGTTTTGATTAAATTGAGAACCTAACCCTTCTGCAAATTCTTTACTTTTCGTTCTTCTTCTTTTGAGATCTTTTTTCGCAGACCAACCTCAAAAACTAGATTCTCCCAGCTTTCAAATGGCACTAATCTCACTTAATTTGCTCGAGTCATTTACCAAAATCAAGCTTCTGAAGTTCATCATTCTTTTATACTTCTAGCCAAACTCAATTAATAAGTCTCTTTAATATTTTTTTTTTTCTCTCCATATTCGTAATCCCCTGTAATTAAACCATAGCTTCCCATTTATCAATTAATTAACATAACATCCTCATGGCTAAAAATAATTAAATAGAAAATGTAGAATTCGGGGTTTACAGTCAACATGTCCTACGATCTCTGTCATTGGTTCACACCGTGAGATCATTATGTACTCCCTCGTGGCACCCTAGGAGTGTCCCCCTTCGGATGGGTTTTGTGCAATGGGTCAATATAAGGTGAACTCCAGAAATGGATAGGGTCACTTTAGTTTTTTCCATAATCAGATCTTTTCCCTTCGGATTGGCTACTTGGGGCGGAACTCTAGGGCCTAAAATGGCGGTTCACACTTACGAAAAATTGTTAAGTAAGTTAATGATTTCTTGATCAAATCAATGATGGCTAGTCGTTATAGGAGCAAGAGTTTTTCTAGTATTAATGGCTGGTTGATAATGTCTCAAGATGGGAATAAATTGACCTCCCTTCGGTGGCTTTTGTCCTAAACTTTTGAAGCGTCATTGCGAAACTAGATGTCACACGGGGTTCATGTTAGTTTTGCTAAACCTTATTGGATGTTGTATGTTTATCAACGGGTATTTGCTTAAAACCTAATGTAGGTTAATGTGTTTTTGTTTTCAGCAGCATGTTTGATTTTTCGTTTATGCCTCTAATTTGATCGGTTACATACAGTGGAAAAAGTCTTGTAAAACGTATTTCGTGATAAACAACCTCGAGTTTTTCATGGTTAAGGAGCGTCCTCAAGTCCTGGCCCTTGATGCACCGTGAAGTGTTCGTAATGCATATGAGGTGTGGATGAAGGCTAATTCTGTGAAACCCAGATTTCCATTATTCCTACTTAAACAGTTGTTAAAAGGAATTAACTAAGTGAAAGTTAAATTCTATGTGGTGCCATGCGTTGGCCATGAAGTATTGAGAGGTTACTTGGGCATGGAGAGAGGCTGAAGTATGGCTAAGAACAACACATGCGGCGACCAAATGTATTGAGAGGTTAGAGAACCATGCGGTAGCCTCAAGTTGTGCATCCAAGGGTGCTAGATGTTGGATTCGTTGGATGCGATGGATAGAGGCATGCGGCGATGGAGGCAGGCGCGAAGGTTATGTTGGACACGATAGTACACGACCGATGGTTTACAGTCGAAGGGTTGCATTGGTAGCATGCGGCAATGGGGCTATGTGTCGATGCTATGCGGCAACACTATGTGTTGATGACATGCAGCGGTACTATGCATTGATGTCATGTGACAGTGCAATGCGTTGGTAGTATGCGATGGAGGTATGTGGCCGAAGGAATGCGTCAGTAGTATGCGATGGAGGCATGCGACCGAAGGAATGCATTGGAGGCATACGGCCGAAGGAATGCGTTGGAGGCATGCGGCCGAAGGAATGTGTTGGTTGTATGCGCTGCGGTGATGCGAGGGCGTGTGGTGATGTGGTATGAAGCATGCGGTGATGGATGGCATGCGGCGAGGGAGGCATGCTGCGTTGGACGCGATAGTGCTATGCGATGGTATGTCGCGATGGATGTGATGGATGCGATGGATGCGGCAGTGCAATACTATGCATTGTTAATACACTATGCGTTGGTGATGTGCTATGAGTTGGTGATGTGCTATGCATTGGTGATGCACTATGCGTTGGTGATGTGTTATGCGTTGGTGATGCACTATGCATTGGTGATGTGTTATGCATTTGTTATGTGCTATGTGTTGGTCATCCAAGGGCATGTGGGTGCATAGGACAAGGCTAGTAGTATGCATTGAAGGAGTGTTGGTCATTATCCTAGTTGAACGCATATGAAGTTGGATGAACGCATATGAAGGATGAACGCATTCAAGGACGTCATCCGAACATGTGGCTTGTTAGGAAGAAACCTTAGGCCTTAAGCAAATGAGGTGGGTGCATAAGAAAACATGCAAAGTTGAGGGCTATGCATTGGTAAAAGGGGGGCAAGACACCTTGGGTTGAGCTAATGCAAGATTGCGTTGATAGTGTGGGAAAGAGACACTTGAACATGTGGCCAAGTAGGAGGTGTCGACCTTGGAAAGAGTTTGGACGCCTATAAATAGGGCCAAGGATTTTAGATGAGAACTAAATTCTCTTCAAAGGACACATAGAAGAGTGTATTGGGAGGAGACTGTGTTGGTAGCAATACCATGCGTTGGTCAAGAGGTTCCAAGAGGGGAGATGTTGTCGGACAGAAAGGATAGGAAGTAGCATCAACTTGAGATGAAGAGTTCTCCCAGAATACTCGTGCGTTTGATGTGATTTTAAAGCCATTTGAAAGCCAGGAGAGTCTAGTGTTCAGGGTAGTGCTGCCGAAGAAGAAGCTCCAAGGAATCAGTCTAGAAAGTGAGGAGAAGGCAGAGGGGTCGAGCTGTCGGGTAAGCTGGGTGAGTCTTGATTTTTTGATGTTTTCGGCCAAATCACGAGAAATTATGAGCTAAGATTTTGAGGTAAGCTTCCTAAGACATTTTAGAACATATTTTTAGAAGGAAGTAGCCCGAGATAAAGCCTAAAACTATGAGTAGTCTGAGCTTTAAGTTGAATCTGGAATTTAGGGTTCAAAAGAGGAGCTTGGGGAGATCAAGGAACTTCTAGAGAGAAAGGTTCCTAAACGACCAAGGTGAGTGGTACTTTCCTTTAAGTCTTAAAGCATATCTTTTAGAGTAAATTGTATATGCTTATGTTATGAATGAGTATCTAGTATTGAGAATGAGATTATGTGATTAGGATAGTCAAGGGGTCAATAGACCTAGTTCTTGAGCCCGAAGGTAAAACCTCACTGGATGGTCAGGGGATCGAGAGGTCTAGTTCCTGAGCCTGTGGGATGAACCTCGTATGAGATGGTCAGAGGGCTGACAAGCCTAGCTTCTGAGCCCATGCGTGGGAAGCTATGTGCACATAGGAGACAAAGGAAACGTAAAGACTAAGCATTGTATTTAGTAATAGTTATCTATCTACCGTGTGTGTAGGTAGACAACATACTCATTCTAGTTAGTTATTAGTTTAGCTATCTACCATGCACATAGATAGAGTTGAGAATAGACTCCTTCAAGGCTGAGGTTTGAATGTAACCTCATATTTGTGATATACTTGTTATTTATGAGTTGAAATAAACTCTAGAAGTTGCTTACCACTCACTGAACTTTGTGAAGCTCATTCTGTTATTTCATGTTTTTCTTCCCAGGTAGCGCTAGGTGAGTAGTTCTAGGGTACTGCTAAGGTCAAGATTTGCCACATACCACAGTTTCACTTTCGGAGGGTTTTACAGTTGTTGTTGTAAACTTTGTAGTTAAGTCTTAGAGTTGTATAAACATTACATTATTGTAATAAAATGGGCATACTTAATCCGATGTTGTTATCTCCTTGACTTAATCAGTTAGTTGTTGAATTTGTTCATTAGTATCAAAGTTATTTCCGCAAGAGTTAATAGGCAGTAAGTGTCAACTAAAGGGTTGATAACTGATGTAGTCACATCCTTTCCTAGGCTCAGAGATTAGTCTGGGGCAGGGTGTGACAAATTCATTGGCCCGAATTCACATATTGGCTAGCATGCCTGATGCTTTGGCCAAAAGGATTGAGAATATGGTCATTTCATGTGAGATCATGGACTCGTTGCAAGATTTTTTTGAACATCAGTTCTTACTTTTCAAGTACAAAGGGATGGATGACAAAAACAGTAATGCCAGTTCCCGAGATTAATCTAGGAAGAGAAAGCAAGTGTTGATGACTCTATTAAGGTTCATAGAAGAGAAGTGTTCTTTAAAATGGAACTTAGAGCATATTTAGGTTCTGATACTAATCCCACTACTCTAAAAAAGAAGGGGAAGTCTAAAGACAGTAAATATGATTTATTGGTCTTGGAGACGTGTTTGGTAAAGAATGATGATTCTGCCTGGATCCTTGATTCGGGTGCTACTAACCACGTCAGTTCCTCTTACCAAGGATTCAGTTCCTGGCAAACATTGCCATAGGGAGAGTTGACTCTTCGAGTTAGTACTAATGAGGTTGTTTCAGTTGTTGCTGTAGGCAAGCTGAAGTTATTTTTGGACAAGAAACGTTATCTGTTACTGGAGAATGTTTTTGTAGTTCCTCATATCAAGAGGAACTTAATCTCGATTTCTTGTCTCATTGAACAAAGTTATACCATCTCATTTTCTGAGAGTAAAGTGTTTATTTTCAAGATGGAATGGAGATTGGTTTTGGTTCAATGGAAAGTAACTTATATGTATTAAGGTCATTAGTCATAAAAACCTTGTTTAATACTAAAATGTTCAGTACAACAACAACAACAACTAAAAGACCAAAGATTTCTCCTAAGAAAAACACCCATCTTTGGCATCTAAGGTTAGATCACATCAACCTCAATAAAGTTGAGTAGTTGGTGAAATGTGGACTTCTAAAGAGTTTAGAAGAAAACCCCTTGCTGGTGTGTGAATCATGCCTCGAAGGCAAGATGACCAAACAACCTTTTACTAGAAAAGGTTATAGAGCCAAGGAAGCCTTGGAGCTTGTACATTATGACCTCTGTGGTCCGATGAGTGTTAAGGCTCGAGGTGGATATGAATATTTCATCTCTTTCATAGATGATTATTCAAGTACGAGTATCTCTACCTAATGCAACATAAGTCTGAAGCCCTTGACAAGTTCAAGAAGTATAAGGCTGAAGTTGAAAACTTGTTAGGTAAGAAGATAAAAACACTACGATCTGATCGTGATGGAGAGTATATGGACCTCCAATTCCAGAACTATATGATAGAACATGGGATTGTGTCCCAACTCTCGGCCCCAAGTACACCTCAATAGAATGGTGTATCATAAAGGAGAAACAGAACCTTGTTAGACATGGTTCGGTCGATGATGAGTTATGCTCATCTTCCAGACTCATTTTGGGGTTTTACAGTGGAGACTGCATGCTACATTCTGAACAACGTTCCCTTGAAAAGTGTTTCTGGAACACCTTTTGAGTTGTGGAGAGGCCGTAAAGGTAGTTTATGCCACTTTAAGATTTGGGGATGTCTGGCCCATGTGCTTGTGACTAACCCAAAGAAGTTGAAACCAAGTTTGAAAGTTTGCCTCTTTATAGGCTACCCTAGAGAAATGAGGGGTGGATACTTCTATGATCCGAGTGAGAACAAAGTGTTTGTTTCTATAAATGTTATCTTCTTGGAAGAAGACCACATCAGGGATCATATGCCACGAAGTAAGCTTATTTTATGTGAGATTTCTAGTGTAACTGAGACTACTGAGGGTTCAACAAAATTTTTTGAACAGACTGACAGATCAATAAGAGTTGTTGAGGTCGATACATCTAGTCAACAAGCTCAAGAGTTGAGACTGCCTCATTATAGTGGGAGGGTTATGAACCCACCGGATTTCTACATGGGTTGATTGAAGCCTAGAAAGTCATTTCTAATGATGGGGTCAAGGATCCATTGTCTTTTAAGCAAGCAATGGAGGATGTTGACAAAGATGAGTGGATTAAGGCCATGAACTAGGAGGTGAAGTCTATGTACTTCAATCAAGTCTAGAAGCTTATGGATCACATGATAGGGTAAAACCTGTAGGGTGTAAGTGGGTCTACAAGCGAAAGTGAGGTGTAGATGGAAAGGTGTAAACCTTTAAGGCTAGACTCGTGGCAAAGGGTTATACCCAGGTCGAAGGAGAGGACTATGAGGAAACTTTCTAACCTGTTGTCATGCTCAACTCTATCAGGATACTTCTATCCATAACAACATTTTATGATTATAAGATATGGAAAATGGATGTCAAGACTACCTTTCTTAATGGTAATCTTGAGGAGACCATCTACATGGCTCAACCAAAGGGGTTCGTAGTTCCAGATCAAGAGCAAAGAGTTTGCAAGCTTAATAAGTCCATTTATGGGCTGAAACAAGCATCTAGATCGTGGAACATTAAATTTCACAGTGCGGTCAAATCATTTGGCTATGATCAGAATGTTGATGAGCCTTGTGTTTACAAGAAGATCATCAACAGCTCAGTAGCTTTCCTGGTACTATAGTGGATGATATCCTACTCATTGGGAATGATGTAGGGTTTGTGAATGACATTAAGAAATGGCTAGCTGCCTAGTTCCAAATGAAAGATTTGGGTGAGGCACGGTATCTTCTAGGGATCCAGATTGTTCGGGATCGTAAGAACAAGAGGTTAGCCTTTTCTCAGGCATCATACATCAATCGAATGTTGATCAGGTACAGGATGTAGGATTTCAAGAGGGGTTTGTTACCCTTCAGGCATGGAATCGTTTTGTCTAAGGATCAATGTCCTAAGACACCTCAAGAGGTTGAGAAGATGAGATGGATTCCCTATGCTTCAGCTGTTGGAAGCTTAATGTATGCAATATTGTGTACCAGACTCGACATTTGCTATGTAGTAGGGATTGTCAGTCAGTATCAGTCCAATCCAGGATTTGATCACTGAGCGGTGGTCAAGACAATCCTTAAGTATCTTCGGAGAGCGAGGGACTACATGCTCGTGTATGGAGATAAGGATTTGATTCTTACAGGATACACAGACTCTGACTTTCAGACCGATAGAGATTCTCGTAAATCGACATCGGGGTCAATGTTCATTCTGAATGGAGGGGTTGTAGTGTGGCGAAGCATCAAGCAAGGATGCATCATGGACTCCACTATGGAAGCCGAATACGTAGCCGCTTGTGAAGCAACTAAAGGGGCTGTTTGGCTGAGGAAATTCCTTACAGATTTGAAAGTTGTTCCAAATATGGATTTGCCGATCACTCTTTATTGTGATAACAGCGGGTCTGTGGAAAATTCGAAGGAGCCTCGGAGTCATTGTAGAGGTAAGCATGAGCGAAAATATCATTTGATCAGGGAGTTTGTGCATCGCGGTGATGTTATAGTCACAAAGATCGCATCGAAGCACAACGTTGTTGATCCATTTACAAAGGCTCTCACGGCTAAAGTGTTCAAGGGTCACCTGAAGAGTCTGGGTCTGTGAGACATGCGGCTGATAACGGGCAGAAATGCACGTTATTACAATGCAAAGATATAAAATAATGTAGGATTGCGACGGTCAAAATATATAAAATCGTGTCCAAAAGCATTAAGTTTAGTACATTGCGATCGCATGCGTCCATCGAATTAAAGCAGCTAATTTATGTATTTTGTGTAGAAAAATGCGTTGGTGCAAAGGAGAATTGTGATCCAAGAAATTCAGCATCCAAGCGCATTAAGAAATTGCGACCGCAAGGCTATGCGATCGTATGTGTTAGCGAAAATCTGCTAAAAAAGGTGGCCGCATAGAGCCGGCGCATCAAGGTAAAAGCTTAATAAATCACGATGGGACAGAAAGCTGATGACGGTCGAATCTGAATTTAGTTGACAAGCCATTAACGACATAGTATAGCAAGTACACTCAACTTTTTGGTGACAATTATTCAACACATCAGATAGAGAATTAATAACATCCCATCAGTGCAATCATTTGAGAGCAAAAGCTCTTCACCCTGAAGCTCTATAAATACCGAAGGCCACCTTTGTTAAAGAAGTTCGGTTTGGTTCTAGTCCAGTTGAGCCATATAGAAAGTTCACCATACAGAATATAGTTAGCCTTTGTTCATAGTTTTCTTATATTTAGAAAGCGGAGGTGAGAGAAGAGAGAAGACACTGGAAGATGATCTCGGTCAACTCAAAAAAGTGCCAGGGAGTGTGGAAAACAGAGAGAGGGCCAACTCTTGTGAAAGTAAGAATATTCTTTGAGCAGAGTAGAGAAAAATAGTGTAAAAGCCTTAGGAAGCAAGAAATTGCTACCAGGCTCCTTATCTTTATTTCCCATTGTCATTCTGTATTTTGATTTCATTTATAGAATGGAACCTACATTTCTATATCTGTTCACTCTCTTTACATTACGCATGAGTAACTAAACTTTTGAATAGGTTGAGAAGTACTTAGCTAGCATGACCTAAGATCTTCATTGCATGCGATCATCTTGCCTTATGTTGCGTCCATCACCCCTTTAGAGCTACTCAAGAGAGAGTCTAAAGAAAGAACCTAAGATTTGAGAGAGCGAGGTTAGAATCTAGACTTGAGAAAGCAAGATTAAATCTGCATAAGTAAGAGATAGAGACTTAGAGATAAGCTCTGTTTGCTAACATGCATCACATGCACCCTAGAAATAGGATATGGTAGTATGCGGTCGCCTTGTGTATGTGTGTGTCATTCATCATCACATAGACAAGAATAGAGGCTTAGACATAAGTCCTATAGACATCATCGCATATATCACATGCATTCTAAAATTAGAAGCTATAGCATTTGCATTGAGAGATGACTTGTTGTTGTATGTGTGTAGCATGATCGCATAACATGAATGCAATCTTAGGAAGTGTTAGCTAAATCCCTTCTCAACCCGTTCCCTTACATACTCATTGTACTTTCGTGTTATTAACTCTTTTCTCAATTCCGCTGCATAGACTTTATACTTTAAACAATATACTAACCAATGCATTGTTTTATTTACCATCGTAAAGAGATATGAAATTACCATCACATACTGTTTCCATAATCCTTGTGTTTGACCCTGGGCTTACCAGGCAACTTAGTAGGATTTATAATTGGATCTTGCTAAGAAAACTTGCATGCATAACATATACACCACCACCGCAGTTTACACTATTATTTCATCGCATTAACCACATATCAGCGGCATCTTGTCTATGACAAGTGGGAGATGATATTGGGCTATAGAGTATGCCCTAGTTTATTGTATATTGTACTTGTATTTATCATGTATTGTACATTAGTCTCTCAAGGGATTAGAAAAAGTGGGAGATTGTTGGGATTGGTGTCATAATTCTCTTGGAGTCTCGTCATTTGTAAATTGTACACATTGTTATGAATAAAATAAGAGTTATTTTATTTGGCATTTACGCATATCTAATAAACAAAGCTCCATGATTATTGTATGTAAACTTAAGCATGTATATGAGATATACAAGTGGATCATGCCTTAAGTGATAACCTAAAAAGGTCTGTAGTATAAGGATTAAGGAGGGATACCTGATGTTGGTGAAAACTACGGATATGACCCGCTTTGTAGAGGTTTTCAAGTGTTGTGAACTACTACATATGGTAAATCCTTACCATTCATGTGGAGATATGTGAGCGAGGGTGTCCTATACAAAGAGTTTGTATAAGACCGAACCACGAGATGACTAATCTCTTTATATAACATTGTTGATACTTGAGACTTACATATAGGTGACATGACCTCAATCCTGAATGTTTTGGGAACTCCTGCTTTTAAAGGCGGTACTTTGATTAGTATGGGTGAGAGGGACCAGATTGCTAACTCAATATGCCTACCTTTTTGGGGATTTGTCTAATTTGGGAGATGGGAACTCAGTTACACAAGATGGAATTCACTCCTTCCCCAAAGCAGGGGTATATAGATAGATTGCTCCCTTAAAGGTTGATTCTAGGTCTTGAACATAGTGGCCACAATTTCTCTTTGGAAGAAAGGACTCAATCATAGTAGGACTATGACTTATGTTCATTAGAGGTATCAATGGTACTTAAGAGTTAGATGTAACTACAGGAGCATAATGGTTATTGGTCCAGCTGTACTTACGAGCAATCTGTGAAGGGTTATCGCGCTGTTTATTGGTTGATATGGACACAAAATATATCTGTAATAAGAAGAGTGCAACTGTCGATCTTTAGAAGAATGCCTGGCAATTAACGGATGGTGGATCCCATGACTAAAGAGTTTAGTCAGTTATTCACGTACCGTTGGAGCTTCAAGTTATAGGTTCATAAGGTCCCCTTGGTAGTCAATAGAATCAAGTTGAGAATCAGTTCTTGGTGTTGATTTGAAATGTTCAAACTGACAAGAGGAAATTCGATTATATATGATATGATCGATTTGATATATAAGATACATCAAGTGGAGGATTAATGTAAAAGAGATTTACATTAAGTACCATGAAATAGAAAAAGAACTATGGTTTATATGTTTCATGAGATGAAAGATTAAAACTATAGGTTATAAATAGAATATGGTAAGTCGGTTATCATATATATTTATAATAATATTAATTATTGGATAATTATATCTTTTTCTCTAATAACCAATTGAGTGGGAGGTTATTGGTGGTTCCATGGTAACCGTGAGATAAAAGAAAAAATGTTTTCCTAAATTTAGTAGATTTGTGAAAGTTGTTGTTAGAGTTACTATTCTTGGAAACTCACTCATGGTTTTCTGTCAAGTGAATGAGTGACACTACACGATAGTTCACTCAGTTGGTCGTCTTCTAAACAATCATGAGGCTTTTTCTATACAATAACTTGCCATCTTCTAAACGATTGGGCATCATCTATATAGACTCTTATCATCTCCCACTTGCTCAATCGTTTACACGATTTTTATTCCTCCAGTCTCTTCCTCTAACCAAGTCCACATAGAGCCCACACTTCTAGATTCTCATACCGAGAATACCAAGGTAGCCATTGCGATGGTGTCTTACTCAACTCAACTAAGTCGAGGTTTCGGAGGTCATTCGTTGAGTTCGTGTTTGTTGATTAATCGTGTTGTGTTGCAATCATAGTGTTCGAGCGTTCATGTGTTGCTGTCTTGGAGACTGAACGAGCGTTCATGATCGAGGAAGTTTGAAGATGAGTCTTCAAAGGTTTGTTTAATCTTTCCCTTTATCTTTGTAAAGCATGCTGTAATTTCGTATTGTGCATGACCTGTAAGTTTCCGTTTCTTGATTATAATTGTGTATGTTCAATTTCGAATGGAATTTGGAACGACCATTCCACTGCTCATGGAAATCCTCATGTCTGATTTCCTTCACTTAGTTCTCTATATTTTTTCTGCTTTAACAAGTTCCAAAATGATTCATTAACACAAGCGATTCACTGTGGGAATTCGATTCCCCTCAATTGGTTTCAGAGCCAGGTGTGTCTCTGAATTTCTATTTGGAACTTAAGTTCAGAGAATTGGTGGGTTGTTTCAATGCATTTTGAATGTATGGATAGTTTGCACATTGGATGTTTACAAAACATCGACACTTAGAATTTACTGCTTTAATTTGATTAAAGTTGTAATAACCCGGTGTTTTTGGGCATTTTAATTTCACTATTGAGTCTGTAAGTTCGTGTCGCTCGAAATGCAAGAGTTGTAGAGGAGTTTGATACCATATGGAGCAAGAACAAGTTGGAAATCAATGAAAAGTTGAATTTTGTGCTACAACGTAACGGGAGAGCGTAATTACACTGCCCTTTACACTGGAGCACAGAAGGGCAAGCGTAGTTACGCTCCAGTCGAGTGTTGTTACGTTGGGCAATTAATCAAGCCAACATTGCAACACTTCATAGCCAGCTTAGTTTTGTTCCTGTTGAGCGTAATTACGCTCCGAGGCATCAAACGTGCGCGTCCCAAACGGTGGAGGTCGTGGGTTCGAGTCCCAAGGCTGTTATGGAGTAGTTTTTTCATGTATTTTATTTGAATTTTATAATGTATTGTTTTTAATTAATTAAATTAATATAAATGTTATATTAATTTAATCAAATGCTTAGGAGTGCCAATTTTTGGTCCAATGTTTTTATTTAATTAATGTACATGTGATGTATGATTAATTTTAATATATTGCATATTGTATGTCATATAGTTTATGATCCCACCATAGGATAAACATTTTATCGTGTATCATATTTAATATAATTGTTATATTATATAGTTGCATGATATATTAAGTATGCTCATGTATCATATTAAATATAAATGTTATATTATATGATTGCATGTACAGTAACATGTCCATTCATCATATATAATATAAAATTTATATTATATGGTTTGTAATATAAGTGTTATATTACATGGTGGATGTGTTATTTTCATTAGTTTATAATGAAAATGGAAATGAATTGAACATGACATTACTTAGAAAGTATAAGTGTTATATTTAAATAATGTCATTTAGATGCATGATTATAGATTTTAAGTCTAATTCATTAAACTTATAACACTTAAAAAGTTAACGAAATAATTATAATCTATAATCAAAAGTTGTTGCAAATATAGGTTAAATTAATTTTAAATGGTTTTAAACTTATTTCACCTAGACCTATATTAACATATTTCTAATATGATTAGAAATATGTTAATCTTTTATTTTCCTTTCAATAGGATTAAAATGAAAATAGTAAAAGATTACATTTATAAAATAATTGCCTATAAGGGACCTTTGTCTAAGGAAGGTTCTATCTAAGGCTGGGGAATTTAAGCTGATAGAAATGGAAGACCTCTACATGGAAACCAACATGAAAGGTGAATTAGACAATATTTTATTAGCATGTAATACATGATTAGGTTTATTAAAGTGTTCAATAAACAAGAATCATATAATGTTAAACTATTTAATATAAATGTTATATTAGGCCAATTTAACAATACACTTAAATAAATCTATTAGTTGGATTTACCTGAGTAATAAACCCTAGATTTTAAAATACTTAGTGGGAGAAAAATGATGTATATGATATGTCGTTTTTTCCACTCATATCCTCCCTTTAAGTTCACACCGTGAGAATCATGCTTGGCCTTGGGGTACCCTAGGAACGTCCCCCTTCGGATGGTGTTTGCGTGGATCAATATCAAGGTGAATAGAAAAAGTATTTATAGTAAGTGAGAGAAAGATATGTGTCAACATGTCCTACGATCTCTTCCACTAGTTTGAATCATGAGATCTTCTTGCATGACCTCGAGGTGCCCTAGGAGTGTCCCCCTTCGGACATTTTGTGCCTTAGGTCAATATCAAGACGAACTCCATAAATGGATAAGATCGCTTTAGTTTTTGCCCCAATTAGTTTTTTCCCTCAGTTAGCTCGTTGGGGCAGAGCTCTAAAGTCTAAACTAGAGGGTCACACTTATAGGCAATTGTTAAGAAAACTAATGATTTCTTGACTAAATCAATAGTGTCTAATTATTATGGGAATAAGAGTCATTCTGGAGTAATGATTGGTTGAGAGTGTCTTAGTTCAATAAAGGGGTGACTGATCACCCTTCAGTGGTTTTATCCTAACTCATTGAATCATCATTGCAAAATTAAAAGTAAAATGTGGTTCAAATTTTTGCTAAACTTGATTAAATTTATAAAAGTTGAGCTAAAAGCTAATGTAGATCAATTTGTTTTGTTTCAGCAATATGTCAAGTTCAATTCATTCAATGTTAGCCTCTATAAATTTGACCAAAGCTAATTATACAACATGGAAAAATTTACTTAAAACTATTTTCATGGTTGACGACCTAAATTTCATCTTGACTGAGGAATTTCCTTCAGTCCCAACTCCTGATACAACACGAAATGTTTGTGATGATTATGAAAGGTGGACAGGGCCAATATTGTGGCTTGAGTTTACTTTTGGCGAGCACACCCAATGTCTTAGCCAAAAAATATGAGAGCATAGTCACTGCATTTCAGATCATACAATCATTGCAAGAATTGTTTGAGTGAGAGTGCTCACAATTTAAGTAGGATGGAGTTGATTTTGACGAAACCAGTAATATTAGCTCCCTAAATGAACTCCAGTTCATATTGAATGTCAAGGGACTAATAGAGGAGGCAAATGTTTCCAACTCTAGTGAAGTTTACCAAAGTGGTTCAATCTTTAAGATAAAACTTGGAGTTTATGGTGAGGGGTTTGAAGTTAATCCTATTGTTCTCCATAGAAGGAAAAAATCCAATGACAGTAAATCTGATTTTCTTGTCTTGGAAACGTGTTTAGTGGAAAATTATGATTCTGCTTGGACAATTGATTCAAGGACCATTAACCACATTTGTTCTTCCTCTCAAGAAATTAATTCTTGAAAACAATTGGAAGCTGGAGAGATGACTCTATGAGTTGGTACTGAAGAGGCCGTTTCAGTTGTTGCCGTAGGCAAACTCAAGTCAATTTTGAATAAGAAACAATATATGTTATTAAATGACGTATACGTTGTTCCTAATATTAAGAGAAATTTAATTTCGTTTGTTGTTTGATTGAACAAAAGTATTCTCTTTCCTTTTCTAAAAATAAAATATTTATTTTTAAAAATAGAATGGAGATAGGCTTTGTAACTTGCACGTACTAAAGTTGTTAGTTACAAAGGTTTTCCTAAATATTAAAATGTTCAGAACGACAACAACTACTAAGGGACAAAGAATTTCTCCTAAAGAAAATGTGCACCTTTGGCATCTAAGATTAGATTACATTAATCTCAATATGATTGAGAGATTAGTTAAAAGTGGACTTCCAAATGGTTTAGAAGAAAACTCTTTACATGTATATGAGTCATGCCTTGAAGGCAAAATGACAAAACAAACTTTTACTGGAAAAGGTTATAGAGCCAAAGAGGCCTTGGAGCTTATACATTCAGATCTTTGTAGTCTGATGAATGTAAAAGCAAGAGGATGGTATGAATATTTCATCTCTTTTATAGATGATTATTCAAGATATGGGTTACCCAATGCAACATAAGTCTGAAGCTCTTGAAAATTTCGATGAGCATAAGACTAAGGTTGAAAACTTGTTAGGTAAAAAGATAAAAACACTTCGATCTGATCGTGGTGGAGAGTATATGGACCTAAGGTTCCAGGACTACATGATAGAACATAGAATAACGTCCCAACTCTCAGCCCCTGGTACACTTTAACAAAATGGTGTATCGGAAAGGAGAAATAGAACCATGTTGGACATGATTTGGTCTATGATGAGCTACGCCCAACTTCCTGACTCGTTTTGGGGATATGCAGTGAAGACTGTAGTTTATATTTGAACAACATTTCATCAAAAAGTGTTTCTGAAACACCTTTTTTTAGATTTGGAGAGGTCATAAAGATAGTTTACGCCACTTTAGGCTTTGAGAATGTTTGACACGTGTGCTAATGACATTCCAAGAAGTTGGAATCTCGTTCGAGAGCGTGCCTATTTGTATGCTACCCTAAGGAAATGAGAGATGGGTATGGGTATTTCTTTAATCCTAAAGAGAATAAAGTATTTGTATAGAAAACATGCTACCTTTTTAGAAGAAGACCATATGAGAGACCATAAACAACGAAGCAAAATAGTATTACGTTAAATGTCCAGTGAAACTACTGAGACTTTGACAAGGGTTGTTGAAAAGGCTAGTACATCAACAAGTGTTGTTGATGTCGGTTCATCTAATCAAGTTGTCACTCCACGAGAAGTAGGATTTGCACGAGGAGTAGGACCTCATCTCAAGTATTCTTTCGGACCATACATTAAATTTGCATAACCATGTCACTCCATGATTTTGACGAAGCACGAAAATTACTTTGAAGAGAATAGGCATTATTTAGTAACTAGTGTCATTCCTCCCTCGGCACAGCCTAAACTATTTATGGTCGAATCGATGTCGTTAGTTCGACTCTATCCAAAACAAAAATATTTATAAATCACTGAAACCTACATCTTATACTAACAAGTAGCATAAGCAGCAAGTAGGGGGTCGATCCATAGGGAAGGCTTGTTTAATCTTTTCTTAAGCTAAGTTCAACTATAAAAGCAATAAAAACGACATTTTGATAAAGCAAGAAACATACTTGAAAATCAAAGGATAAAAGATAATTGCAAAAAAATGTTGTACAACCTTATTTCTAGTTCAAGTTACACATTCAATGCAATCTCTATCATCGATTTCTACAAATTAATCATGCAAACAGATTATGCACACAACTATTTATTTGACTCGATTAGGCTAACCTCTACAAAGGCGGATAGCTAGCGAAATCTAATCAAGAAAGCATTCTAACTATTGATTAAAGTTGGAAACGCCTAACTCTAATCAACCTATATGCCTCCAGTTCTATTGGGTTCGATAGCGTCCATATAGAATAGAAAACATATGCATTAAGTTCGATAATTCAATTGTGTCGATTAATTATCAAGATAGCCATATTCAATTAACCAAATTTGTCCTTAAATCTAGAAATTTATGTATTCTAAGAATAACCCTCGAATACAAAATTAACCATTGCCACTTAATAGACCCTACTAGACATTCTTATACATGAATACATCCTAGCAACATATCCAATAAAGATTATAGCAAAACTAAGAATCTTGGCTTAACATGCTTAAAAGACAAAAAAATCCTTAAACATGCTTTTAAGACTTAAAACTGATTCAAGAATCCATAATTTCATAATGCAATTTATAAGGAAAAGCAAAAAAACTCAAAAAGATTGCAAGAATTCTTGAAACTGGAAACAAGATTGAAGAAATTGCTTCACAAATCCATAGACAAATCTATGAAGAAATCCATTACAGTGTTTACAATCAAAGAAAGAAAATGAAAATCTAACTAATTAGAGGCAAAGTTACCAAGGAGTTGAACTGGTGAATAGAGAAACTCTGAATTATGCGAAGAATTTTTCCCCCCTTTCTGCATAAAATGAAAGAAAATGTTTTATAGTTGCAGGTGTAGCGTCACAACGCTAAGGCTAGCATTGCAATGCTAAATCGTAAAAAAGCCATGAAGCATTGGCCTAGTGTCTTGACGTTGTGCTGACGCTTAGTTGCACAAGGCGCGCGCACGCGCAGACAGTTCCATTAAACTCTGGAGCGTTGCGACGCTATTGAGAGCATTGCAACGCTAACAATTCCGTTAAACTCTGGAGCGTTGCGACACTATTGAGAGCATTGCAACGCTGCCCTATTTTGCAGTAGATGGATGTTTTTTGTCTTCAAGTGTTGCTCAACGCTTCTGGGAGGGTCATGATGTTGGGTCTAATGGCATTTGGGTAATTATTTTGATTCTCTTGAACTTTGTAAACTTCTTGGGTATTCTTGATCCTTTTTAGCCCAATTTTCTCGAAATGACTCTTAATCGCTCATCAGACCGTTTTACCTATAAAATAAACATTAAAAGCAAACAGATAACATAATTTTGAGGGAATTAGTATAGAAAATATTTCTCTCTAAAAAAACCTATCAATTACCTAAAAGCAAAGGGACCACCCAAGGAGGCAAAAAGATCCGTTTGATTGAAGAGACAGTATCTATCTCACTGAAAGATGCTTCACACCTAATTGGAGAGGAGAGCCATAGTAGTATCGGTGACTGTCATTGGAAAAGGCCCTTCAAGAAGCCAAAGGCATTGGGTAATGAATTTTTTGAAAGGGATCAAAATGATCCAGAGATCCATAATGCTCCTAATTTGCTAGTACATTGACCCTTTTCTTTTAATCTTCATATCCATTTTTTTTTTACAATATGGTTTATTTATTATCATTATTTTTTCTCTTTTTTTTTCTTTTTTATTTTCAGTCACCCCTGAACAACTCACTTCAAGAACTTTCGGAGCAACGAAGTGAAGAATCTTTAATGGGACCCTTTGCTATCGATTTAGCTGCTGAGAGAATTGGTACTTCTGAAGCGATGTCGGTGAACCCGTGAGACAGTATTTTCAAGTTTATGCTACTTCTGAAAACATCCACCATACGAAGACGAAACTAGATGTTAGGAATGTCAAAGTTTTGGATTCTCTAACCAAGAAGGTTGATTGTTTCACCAACCCTTTAGTAGAGAAAGTCTTACAATCTAGGAAAACTTTAGAAGCTTTGGCGAGTCCAAATGGCTACGAACTTGCACCTACTCGTACATGCAATTCTAAGGCCCCTGATGGCATAATTGCGGCTCTGGCTCGTCCTTTTGTGACCAAGTAACTTTCTAGACATACGAATAAAACGACACCCTTGGCTGCCTTTGAGGTGTCTGGATTTTGTGCTGCCAACGTAGTTTTTGATGTTCGATGTCATACTGTCTTAGCAATGTGGGAGACTACACATAAGAAAATCATGCATACTTCTTTTGAAAAGGTCCTTTGTCTAGAAAAAGAAAATTGCGAGATATTTGAAGTAATTTTTGACATTTGTGGTGACAACCTTCCCCCTTTTAAAAAACTTGTAAATGAATATTTTTTAAAGGTAGAGAAGTATAAGCAGTTTCAATCATCATTTTCTCCCACTTGACTCCAACAAATAAAAGGCAACGTCTTAAGGAGGCCAAATTTAATCTGGAGAAGATATTGTATAACGAAAGTAGTACCCTTGCTGAAAGAAAAGTACTGTTGGAGCGTGATTCTCGAGCCTTGCAAGAAGAAGAAGAATTATTAGCGAAGCTGGCAGCTATCAAAATCGAACGAGCTAAAATATACAAGCTGATATTTAATAATGAAAATATTTTGAATCAACATAGCTTGACGCCTCTAAAATGCGAGGGGCCATAAACAACATCGAGACTACTTCTGTTCTTTCTGATAAAGTTGTCAAAGCTCTAGAAGTACTATGCCAAATGTTAGAAGTTATGCAGCAGGAGCTGGAGAACTACAATTGGGTACCATGATTCAACCTTACACCTTGCTTAGCTACACATGCGTTGGTCGTCAGTGTCTTCAAGAATTTTGCAACGCTGAGCTCTTGTAATTGCTGAATTTGTTTATTGTAATGTAGTGTTAGGAAACTCTCTTACATGAAACATATTTTCTCTTTGTGATAGATTGACCGAGCTTAAAATTTCTTTTAAGTTTCCTATGTACCCTTTTTAATGAACAAGGATCAAGTCATAATGCAGTTCCACACACACACACACACACACATATATATATATATTTGATAATGCAATTGAACTTAAATTTCTTTAAGTTGCCTATGTAACCTTCATAATGAACCAAGGATCAAGTCATAATGTAGTTCAAAAGGTTCTTTTTTTGGGCCATTCACCTTTTAAGCTCATGTGGGCCAAGAGTACCATCCAGTTTATACTCTTGCGATAAGGAATTAGGTTTTTTTTCTAATTATTATTTTTTTATAACAATATAGGGTCCATCCATTTAGGCGTGAACTTATTTTCCTATATGCCTCGTCGTGATAATGGGCCTTCTTATGGAAAGTACAAGATCACCAACTTGAAAAGATCGAGGCTTCACGTGCTTATCAAAGGCTTTGGACATTCATGCTTGGTAATATTCCAATGCCTATTAAGCTTCCAGTCACCTTTCCTCAAGTGCTTTTAACCCTTGAAGACGTAATTTGGCATTGTCTTCTATGGTCAACCCTTCTTGTATTGCCATTCTTAGTGACAAGATCTCTCTTTCTAAAGGGAGAATGGCTTCCACTCCATAAATAAGTGAACATGGTGTAACCCCTGTAGGGGTATGATGAGTAGTTCTATAAGCCCATAACGCTTCTCTAATCTTCTCTTGCCAATATTTTTTGGACTTAGAGACAATCTTCTTCAATAGATTGCACAATGTCTTATTGAATGTCTCTGCCAACCCATTTGTAGCTGCATTGTACATGGATGACTATATTGTTTGAACTTGAATTTCTCACATATTCTATCCATCAAGCCATTGAAAAACTGCCTCCCATTATCTGTCACAATTCGATGGGGAATACCATATCGATAAATGATGTGGGGAATACCATACGAGTAAAGTCCACTACATTTTCCTTCTTAGCTTCTCTCAGGGCGATGGCCTCATCCCACCTTGAAAAGTAATCAGTGGTTGCGAGGATGTAAGAATATCCAACTGACGACTTAGGTGTTATAGGACCAACAAGATTAAGTCCCCACGCTTTGAAAAGCCATTAAGCTACAGTCGGATGTAGAGGCTTAGGCGGCTGATGAATGAAGTTTGCATGGTATTGACAAGCCTCACACTTATTTGTGTACTCCATCAAATCTTGAATCATCCTTGGCTAGTAATAAAACTGAAGCTTTGGTCCAGATTGATTCGCGCCATAAACACTTGAATGCGCTTCTTCTAAAGCCTTCATGGATTCATCTTTTCCAAGGTATCGAAGAAAGAGCCCTTCAAGGAGCAACGATATAAAACCCCTTTGTAATAAATGAAGTGACCAACTCTTCTTCGCACTTCAGTTTTATGACGGAGGTCTTCTGGAAGCTTTCCATGCTCAAGATAGTCTATAATGGATTGTCACCAGTCCTTCTCATCGGTTGATCAGACTGATATCACGTTCATTTCTTCACATTCAGCCTCGACCGGTGGTATAACCCACCTTTGACAAAGCAATATATTTAGAGTTGCATCATCTAGAACCATGAAGGCAGTTTGCCAAGGTGTTCACTTTCTTATTTTCTGACCTTGGAACATGCTCTAACATCACGCTATCGAACTTCTCCATTAACTGCCTGGCATAAGTGAAGTAAGGTTTCAAATCTTTATGCTTTACATTGAAGGAATCGATGAAGGTCCTTGAGCGAAAGCGGGAACCGGACCCAAATCACAGTTTTACAAAATGCCCAATTTTACAGAATCATTATGCAACAAAATAAAAATTATAGCATGCTAATTATGAATAAAAGAGAAAAGAGATAAGACTACCCTTATCTTTGAAGAACCCTTCTTCAAATTCCTTCTCTAGAAAATCACGAACAATCAAGATGACCACTGTCAATTGGTTTCCTTTGTATTCTCTAGGATGAGAATTCAAGGAATTTGTGGGCTTTTGAAATTTTGGGAGAGGGAAAGATGAGATGAGAGGAAGTGATTTTTCTTTAGGAATAAACAATTACACATAGAGAGAGAACTCACAGTTTCCTAAGAAGAAGATGAAGACTCTTTCACCTTACCTCATGATCTTGAGAGAATTCAGGGGGAGGGAACTCCCTCCCAATTTAAAATTCAAAAATTA
Organism: Benincasa hispida; assembly: GCF_027475165.1. Classification (NCBI taxonomy): domain Eukaryota; kingdom Viridiplantae; phylum Streptophyta; class Magnoliopsida; order Cucurbitales; family Cucurbitaceae; genus Benincasa; species Benincasa hispida. The sequence goes on along the minus strand of NC_143484.1, from coordinate 46,983,436 downwards.
AAACCAATTTAATTATTCAGAAAATATATGATAACTACTTTATCATATATTATTTACATTGAACTATATGTTGTATCAAATATAGCACATAGCCTATAGTTTTATATTGTATCAAATACAATATAAACTATAGTCTTAGTTCTCTCATTAATGACATTTAATATAAATTCTATTTATATTAGATTTAATTATATGAATCCAATTCATATAATTAATATTTCAATCATATTTCAATATTTATTTCCTCAAATAAACTTTATATTATAATGTATCAAATACATTATAGTAGTTATATCATATATAATTAAAATAAAATAATTATATCACATATAATTAATTTTCTCAATTAATTTGAACAATTCAAATTAGTTTAGAAGGTCGAGAATAAAAATATTAAAAAACTAGGTCGTGGGTTGGAAACTCGACCAATATACGTCGAGTGTTCAACTTTCGACATACCCATCCGCCTGCCCAAGTCGATACTTGAAGTCTCAGCCTGTTCCGATCTCGAGACTCAAAGTATCAACCTGCACCGCCTACCGAGAAACCTACCACCTCAAATTGTCAAGTCACCAACTGCCCATCTCGAGACTTGAAGTCTCGACCTGTATGGTTTGTCAAATTCCACCGCCCATCTTTCCATCAGACGATCCATCGCTACCCATCTCTGCATCGAACAATCAAACTGCACCTTTAACCAGCCACGACATGATGGTGCATCGAGTTTTGAACACTCAACCTATCCCCCTTTTAAACTTCTCTCCTCAAATAACCATCTCACTTCTCACTTCTAATCTCACATATGTCCTTTAACTCCCAAATTCTACATCTCACAGATCACTCTTAACTTCTCAATCTCACATATTACTCTCTTCCTCTCTTTCGATTTTTACTTCTCACAAACTCACAAATTATTCTCTCCCCACAAGTTTTCCCCTTTTCTTCTTCCCAAAATTATTACTAAATCCTCCTGTTTCCCACATTCGTCCATCAAATTGTGAGGTTTGTATATTTACTCTACTAAATTCTTATTTTTTTAAAATAATTATAAATTTTGTTCCTATTCCTATAATATTATTTTTATATAGTTTTTATTGTTGTTTGGGAAACAAAAAACCAAAAAGAGATGTATTTTCACTCAACTAAATTCTTATTTTTTTAATTAAAAAATAAGTTATAGATCCATATTTTCATATTATTCTATTTTTCGTAGTTTTTGTTGCTGGATAATAAATAACAAAAAAAACAAAAAGGAGGGACCATTTTCAATTTGAGGGGAAAAAAAAAGTAAGATCGTTGTTGAATTTTTTAGTTTACTTTTTATTTATTACTAGTTTTTTATTTTTAATATTTTTTTATATCTATATTATACTAGATATACCATTTTAATTTCTTTATATTGATGTTAGTACCTTTTTAGTATTAGTTATATATGGATGTTAGTAGATCTATCATGTTAACAGTTTAATAGTCGTTGAATTCAAGAATATTTATATATTGATGTTAGTTGCTTTTTCTCTATAGTTTAATATTCTTATTTATTATGCTACATCTACCATGTTAATTTTTTTTTTTGTATTTTAATTAATATTATATTTGGTTGATACTAGAATTTTTAACATTAGCCTTTTGTTTAAAAAAAAAAACAAAAAAAACAAAAGGTTAGTATTGATGTTATATTTTTAGTACAACAATAGTTATTTGAGTTAGTTATTTTGTTAGTGTTAGGGTTTCTAGGGTCTAATGTTCTTTTGAAGAAAATTTAGTATTAGAGTTTTAGGCATTAGATTTTGTTAGTATAATATTTTTTAAATTTTATTTTTCTCAATATTTTTTGTTTATAGTTTTTTAATACAAAAACTATCCTAAAATTTAGTATCCTTGTTTGTTTTCTTTTATAATATTATATTTTTTTAATATTGTTTTTTTAGTTAAAAATTTTAGTGCTTTTGTTTCTTTTTAATTAAAAAAATTCCTAATTGAATGATTTTTTTTTATTTTTAAGTTTGATGTTTATAGTTTAAAAGGTTTAGTATTTTTTTTCAAAACTATTAATTTGAGTGAATTTTTATATATACATATTTTTTATAATATTCTATTTGTTTAGTATTTAAATTTGATGTTCAAAGTTTTTTATTATAAAAAGTTTAGTACGATAATTTGTTTTTTAGTACAATATATTTGTAGTTTGAGTTTTCTTTTACATTTTTTTGTTTATAACTTTAATAAGAAAGAAGTATCCTTATTTGTTTTTTAATAATTTTATATTTTTTAATATTGTTTTGTTTAGTTAAAAATGTGTTTTTGTTTGTTTTTAATAAAAAAATCCTAATTGAATGAAATTTTTATACTATTTGATTTTGTTAATTTAAATTTGATGTTTGTAGTATGAAAAGTTTGGTATTTTTTTTATTTAATATAAAATTATTAATTTGAGTTAATTTTTTTTATATATTTCTTATAATATTTGTTTGTATTTAAGTTTGATAATTAGTAAAATAATTAGTAATGTATTGTTTGTCTTTTTTTTTTTTTTAGAAAATGGCAGACAAATGTTTGAGATTTATGTTGTTTACAAATGGTAATGTAATTGATGGTGTTGATGGAGTTGATTATGGCCAACCACCATGCAGGGGGTTTTAACATAAATGTGAATAGCAGACTTGTTTTTAAACAATTCATTGAAATGGTAAGGATGTGGCTTGGTGTAGATATAAGAGTAAACTAGTTAGAAATAGTATATAGACATTCTAATCTAATATCATTAGGATTGGTAAGGTTTATGTCATTCCCTATTCCTAATGAACAAGCAATGAACCTAATATTCTCAGTTGCGATGCCACTCTCAAATTTAGTACATTTATATGTTAATGTGAGTAGGGTAAAGTTGGATATAAACTTGAATGCACAAACCTTTAGTCAGTTTGAAGATCTGACTCAATGTATTGACCCTGATCTTGAATAAGTTACACTAGTATGTGATTACGAAGATATGGTAACTAACAATTAATACAAGGATTTTAAGACAGAAACAGACGATGAATTTAAGGAGTTAGACTTTGATGGTCATGAACATGAGTTGTTTTCAGATACATCCAATGATTTGGATATGAATATAATAGATAGCATTCGTGAACATGACCCAGTCGTAACCCCTGTGGATGTTGACAATACCCAATTGTATAAGGGGATGATTTGTTAAGACAAAGAAATGCTACAACATGCGGTCAAGTGTTTTGCTAATTAAGTGTCACGCACCATATGAGGTCATGAAATCGACACCGACAATTTAGACAATTTGGTGTAAGAAGTGGGAAGAATGTTGCAAATTAAGACTTTGTGCAATAAAGAAAAAATCGCATGGTTTATTTGAGATCACTAAGTATGTTGAGCAACATACATGTTTTTACTTAGAACTTAGTAAAAGTTATGTGTGGTTAGATTCTTCGATGATTACACTAGAGTTTTATGAGGCTGTAAGAGAAAATCGTCCATCAGCATGGCACAACTACAGTCCGACATGAAAATAAAATTTGGATATCATGTTACTTACCATAGGGTGTGGGAGGGCAAAAGAAAGGTCTTGGCATAAGTGTTCGATGACAGGGACAAGCCATACAAATTGTTGTCCAGGTGGTTATATATGGTTAAGCATACCAATCCCGAAACGTATGTGGAGTGGAAAGTAAAGGAAATGTCAATTGAAGGACATGCCATCCTTAGATGTATTTTGGGCATTTGGTCCTTATATAGAAGCTTTTAATAGATGTCGGCCGATTATTCAAATAGTCGATACCCATTTGTATGGAAAATATCGAGGAAAGTTAATTATTGCTACATTACTTGATTCAAATGGGCATATTCTTCCTCTTGTATTCGCGGTTTTAGATGAGAAGTCTGTGGACTCATGGGGATAGTTTTTGAAACATTTCAGAGAAATTGTTACACACGAAGAGGTGTGTTTAATTTCAGATCGACATGCTGACATTATCTCAATAGTGAACAATCCAAAAAATAGTTGGACAGAACCAAAATGTCACCATCAATTCTACTTACGATAATGTTAGCAACTTCAACAAAAAATACAAATTCAATATATTAAAGAATTATGTTTATCATGTTGGATGTCAATTCCAAATTCAAAAATTTAACAAAACCATTGAGGACATCAAAGGAATAAATCAAAGTTGTATGAGTTTTTTTCTTACAATATTGGTATTGAGCAATAGACTCAAGCATACAATAAAAGGTTCAGGTATGGGTGGATGACGACAAATCTATCAAAGTGCATCAACGAAGTCCTCAAAGGAGCTTGAATGTTGTCGATTAAATGCTCTTGCTCAAATAACATTTTTCAAATGCATAAACTATTTTGAAAAAAGAAGAGAAGAAATAAGAGCTACTTTGGAGCGTCGAGATAAATACACTCGATAATAATTTTTTATTTTTAGTAATCAAAAATTTTTTTAAATATATTTGTAATACTAAGTAAGTAAATATTCAAGTACACACACGAAAAATTTTGAAATTGATGCAAGATGTAGTAGACGTGAAGTACAGTCATATGATCGATATAAAGGTGTATTTCATGTGAAAATCGGATATCATAGCCTCAATGCTAAAGGAGAAAATATTCAAATACTGAGGCTAAATGGGTCCGAGTGGTACTGTTCATGTAACAAGTGGAAAGCATTTGGTATTCCATGCTCGCATTTTATGGCGGTTTGCTCACAATTTAACATGAACTATGAAGATTTTATTGAGGACTACTACAAACTGTCAATGTATGTTGCATGTTACTCTCTTCAATTTAAACATGTACCGCATGAAGATTACTGGATAACACATCCTAATATGCCTATCATACATGTTGATGATGGAGTTGACTGTCAACACACGAAAGTTATTAGGATCCTAAGCACTCTAACTACATCAATTTTAGTGGATTAGCATGCATATTCATGGGTTTTTCCAGAATTTAGTGTAACATCTCGGGATCTAGGTAAATTTAAATTAGTTTTCTGAAATTATTGGATTTTCCTTTTTTTTGTTCAAGGCCAAAGCTTAGGCATTTGAATGATTTGTTTGGTTTAATTTTAATTTGGTTGTAGTTTGGAGAAGATTAGTTAAAATGAGACTTGGTAGTTTTAGTTGTGTTTTGGAAGAGGAAAATAGGGGATATATATATATATAAGAATTTAGGGTTTTGGTTTTTAAGAAAATATTTATATAGGTATTAATGGGGGACCTCGGTTTGTGTGCATTAAAAAAAGAGAGAGAAAAGGGAAAGAGAACAGAGCAGTGCACAACCGCCTCCCCCTCCCTCATCTTCTATGTTATGCCATAAACCCCACACCAGAGGTGAAGCCACTGACTGCATTCGCCACTGCTTCCTCGTCGCATCCTAATCAGTCATCTGTGTTGCGCTGCCCGTTTCCTTACCGTGTTCGCCTGACATTGCTTTTCGCTGCGTCACTCCCCTCATCCCTGCATTTCGCTGCACTGTTGGCCTAGCCCATGTTGGTATATAGAAGTAAGCAGCGGAAGAAAAACAGGATCACTAAGCATTCTAATTCATTAATTTTCGCTTCAAATTTAGCATGCTCGTGAACAAAAAAGATAGTTTCAACACTAACCTTTGAAGTACCTCTAAATCACGAATTCCAACTGCAATCTTTCATTTCTTTTGGACGTGAACCACCACAAGGTCTTCCCTACTATTTTCTTGGTGTTTTAGATTGAGTTGTGGAACTTAAAATAAGCTTGAATTAGGGAAATGGAGGAGAAAAGTTTTCTGGTTTTCAGCAAAATGAAGACTTTCTTTAAACAGATTTTTCAACAAAAATCTCTTCAATGCATCATCCATTTCCACTTCAAAACTGAAGTTTATATTGCATGACATTCAAACAACAAACCTTCTGCACGAATTTCAACTCAAGCTTAAGAATTTGAGCTGTAAAAATAGTGGAACCATGAATGAGCTATTAGGTGAAGAAGTAGGAAATTTTCACTTTTCTAATTTTCCAATTTTTATTTCAATTTTGAAACTTTTCCAAAATTAAGATTAAAAAATTAACTTTTCAATTTTAATTCTTTAATTAAAATTGATTTTTTATTAATTTTATAAAAATTAATTCAATAATTAATTTTTCTAATAAAATTAATAATTAAAAAATTTTTAAAAAATTAATTAATTCTAATTAATTTAATATCAAAATCAAATTAATTAATCAACAATTCCACTATCATGAATCTCTATTCATGAATTTAATATTTAAATCATATTTAAATATTAATCGATTCTCCAATTTTGTTTAATTCTAAAATTAAACGTGTAATTATATCACATATAATTACTAATTCCCTTAATTCTAATTTGAACATTTCAAATCAACTTATCACACTATTCTAAGGCTAATCCGTTCGTGAGCTAGTAGGGGGACCTAATGGACCTACAGATCATGGGCTCCAACGATCCAAGATTAATTGGCTAAACTCTTTACACCGAATTAACCTCCATTTGTTAACTACCGGGTTACTCCACTAAAGCTGTAGTTGCACGCCCCTCACTGTAGATATATTGTGTCCACTTGATATAACCATGATTAGTAAGTTAACTCTTCACAGGTTGTTCGTAATAATGGTTGGGTCAAAGGTTGTTTCACCCCCGACTTTTGTTTCTTAAGTCCCACTGATCCTCTAATGAACAATTGGTTTGTAATCCGATCATCAAACCAAGTCCTTCCAAAACCAATGAGAGGGTGGGGCCCCTTGTTCAAGACCCAGAGTCAACACTTAAGGGAACAACCTCTCTACTATCCCTGAAAGCGGGTCAAAGTGAATTCCATCTTGCACTATATGTCCCAGCTATCTACCCAATTTTACCCCTGAAATGGGAGGCTTATTGAGCTGGTGCTGTTGAGCCAACCCTCATATATGAAAATCTAAGGATAATCCTGAATAAACAGGAGTTCATAGTTAGCTCAGGATTAAGGTCAAGTTACTTAGGTCATCATTTTGAAATAGTCAGTCTTAAACAGTAAAGAACATTATAAAGTAAGAGTGACTTATTTCTTTGTCTAATCTTGCGCAAACTCATTGCACAGGATGCCCCCACTCCTCATGTCACTACATGTACAAATCAGGATCACTTCGTTTGTAGCACTTTACATCTCCTTGTAACAACTACAGAGTGGGTCGCATCCGATAGTGTTACCAGAATAAGGCACCCAATCTTATTCATATACTATAGATCATTTAGACTATTTACTCGAACCTGATCCACTCTTATGTCTCCACATAAAGTTCAAGTACTCATGTAATAGTCATGGATCTTTTAGTTTATTGGATTTATTTCTAAAATGAAATAAGCAATTCATATATTCAATACAACTTTATTGAATCAAACTTTAATAACAACTTTATTGATTTACAGAATGAGTTTATTGTTTACAAACCACGAGTTTTAGGACATAAAATCCAATAAACTCCCACTTGGACTAAAACTCTAGTGGTAACACATATGAATATATAATGCTGAGTTTTTTAGTTTTACAGAGAAATACAATAAACTAGGGTATCACATACCTATGACTTTTCTTGTAGGTACCACATATCCATCCTTAGGTATCACATACCCATGGGTTTTTCTCCCACTTGTCCTAGATTATTCAACTTGTAATCCTAGTTGCACTAGGTGATCCTCAAACACTTTAGCCATGAGGATTGTTGTAAACACTTTAGTATACTATGGATTTCTCATTAAACTATATAGGGAATGCATCTTATTTTCACAACTCTTTGTTTCTCGATACCGTCACCGAGATTTGGTGACTTGAGTTTCCACTCAAATTGTGGCTAGAATGTCATACATTCCTCCTTCTAAATCAAGGTTCCCGCAACTCTTTGAGTGAGATGCATCTGATATGTCTAAACAACTTTTGTTACAGTATCAGCTTTGATCAATAATTCTTATTGATATACACTTGCTTTTATGGAATACAAATAATACATGGTGATCTCGTATATTTTTCCAAAAAAATTGGTATTTGTCAACATAAACACTTGATTTTCATCTTCTTGAAAAATTATACTACTTTTGGATTGCCTACTATAGGCCTGTTATTTGAATGGTATCCAACACTTAAGGTTTCGACACTAACATATGTGCCAATCTATTCTCTAGATTTTTGAATTATGTAAACATCTTTTACATATCATAAATAGCTTTTATGAGTTCTCTGCATCTCATATAGAGTTTCAAAAAATACCTTAAAATTGGAATGATGTTCAAAACAATTAAGGTAACTAGGTGCAAAGAGTTTTTACTGGATTTTATGTTCTATCAAAATAACCCTAGAAATCTCAAACTCTCTATATTCTTTACTTTGATCCAATCGAAGTATTTCAGATTTATTTTACCTAACAAGTTTTATACACCTTAAACTCTTCAAGTGTTCTAAACTTATCACTTAGGTTAACTAACTATTTGCCTTTATTGATTTATAGCCATTTTTAAATATCTAAATATTTGTAAATGGCTTTTAACTTGATTGGTTCTAACAAAAGTTGCTATAGGGTAGAACAGATACAACTTTTGCTAATAAACATTTCATTATAATAAGAGGTTTATACAATATGTTTTTTACAAAAGATAAAATAACTTTTATTACAATAACAAAAGTGTCACACCCCACCCCAAGCCCGCCTCCTAAGCCCGAGGAGAGGCGTGAGGGACCGCAGATACCACTCTTTTGTGATACCTCATGCCCATCTGAACCTCTTTACTTTTAATAAACTTTAAGTCAAGAAGATAAACAACAACTCATTAAGTAGGCCCATTTTATTACAGCAATGTAATGTTTATACAACTCCAAGACTTAACTACAAAGTTTACAACAACCACTCTTAAAACCCTCCGAAAGTGTGACTATGGCTTGTGGCAAACCTTGACCTTAGCAGCACCCTGGAACTCCTCACCTTTCACTACCTGGGGGGGAGAAAAATATTTGAAAATGGGGTGAGCTTGCTAGCCCAGTGAGTGACTTAAAAACAAGAGATTGATTCTTATGCAAAAGAAGTACCGTCATGCCTTAGGTACTTTTGCTCAGATACCTTCTCAAAACTCGTCCTTCAGTATCAAGCTGCTCGGATACCTTCTCAAATGTCCTTCGGTATCAAACTTCAAGTAAAACTAGTCATACAATGACTTTCTTTAAAGATCATAGAAAACATATCTTTATTTGAAAGATCTTTCTTTAGAACATGATTTCTTTAAAAACATTGTAAATATTTAGTCACTTACCTTGGCCGTTTAGGAACCTTTCTCTCTAGAAGTTCCTTGATCACCTCGGGCTCCCTTTTGAACCCTAAAATCCAGATTCAATTTAAAGCTCATATTACTCATAATTCTAAGCCTTATCTCGAGGTACTTCCTTCTACGAACATGCTATAAAATGTCTCAGAAAGCTTACCTTAAAATCTTAGCTTAGAACTCCTCATGGTTTGGCCAAAATCTTCAAATCCTCAAGACTATCCCAAGCTTACCCAGCAACTCGTCCCTTCTGTATTTTTCTCACTCTCTAGCTTGATTCCTTGGAGCTTCTTCTCTGACACCCTACCATGAAAACTAGACTCCAGGGATTTCAGGTGGCTTTGGAATCACTCCAAACGCACGAGTATTCTGGGAGATATGTAAGACCATAACATTAAATCTAAAGTGGGAAGTTAAATAGATAAGAAAAATCCTAAGTAAGGATATTGGAACAAAGAGAGGAAAACATCAAAATTATCCAAAAAGGTGACCAAAATCCAAACGCCTATGAAGGGCTTAAAACATGTTGGATGCAAGAAGGCATGGAGGATGGAAGCTAGAAGACTTGAAAAATGGCTAAGGGTTGCACATACCCAACGCAAAGGCATACATGAGGACACGGGCAGCAAGCATGCGTCAAAGTGAGCATGCTAGGTGCATCAGCCATGCATTGAGGTCAAGTGCACAGGCCATTTTCCAAGCGCGCAGCCCATGCATCGATGGTGTATGCCGAGCACGCAGCCCATGCATCGATGAGTGCCCTGCCTATGCATCGAACGGGCAAGCGGGCGAGCCATCCTATGCGCTACCGAGCAACCATGCGTCCATGCCTAGTAGGCCGAGCAAGCACACTTAGCAAGCCATGCATCGAGGGTGAGTGGCCACCCTATGCATTGGTGATGATCAACTCATGCATTGGCTAAGTTGAACTTTGATAAGGGAAAGGTGAGTTGCTATGCATTAAGGATAAAAAATGAGGCTAATTGATGGAAAACTTCAAGGGAGAATGCCAAGGGTATACGAATATAAGACTTAAACAATTTAAGTAGAGAAATATGTGAGGTATTTAAGGGATTTAGGTGGCAAAAGGAAGATCACATAAAATTCAAGTAGGAGGTGGCTAAAGGAGATTTCATGCAAATTGAAGTCTTATCACCCAAGCATGAGGTGGGTGAAGGAGATTTCATGCAACAAAAGGGATTTTGGCTGGCAAGCTGAAGGAGAACAACTCAAGGCTAGTTAAGGATAGGCTGGGTAGACTGAATGTTGGTAGCTCCAAAGTGAGACAAATGGGAGTTGTGTTGTCAACATGGGGTGAGTTTGAAATGGCTATAAATAGGGGAGTTGGGCAAGGGGAAGTCATTCATACCAGCACCTAAATCGTGTGTTGAGAACATATTTAGAGAGTGATATTTGAGTTATTAGGCTGCCAAGTTGATTGGAGAACAAAAGAAACAAGGTTGCGTTGGTAAGGCATTGAGGCAGCCGGACGCATAGCCAGCCCACGCATTGCACGCACGCAGCACTGCATCCATTCGTCCGTCCATGGGCGCATTGCTCGACACATTCCGTGCGCTAGCCCAACGCAGCAGCCTCCCCCGTGCGACGGATCACGCCCAGTGCTCGCCCAGCACAGCACACGCCCAAATGTGCCAGCCCTCTGTGCGGCGCAGCACGCCCACTCTGCCTACTGTTCAACGCCCAACTGCCTATCTCGATCCAAATAACCTTTAAAGAGGCTAACTTTGGTATTTTGGCTAATTTTGAGTAGGGTAAGCTAGTGTTTTCAATATATAATGATATTTTGGCTAAATTTGACACTGTTTATTTATATAACAAGTATTAATTGAAGAATTTCCATTGATAAGGAGGAATTCTCAAGAAGGTAGTCTGAAGGTGATTTCAGTGGAAAAACTTGCTGATGGTGAGTGTTTACTTAGCTTTATGCTTTGATATGTGAATAAATGCATATGTAAGTGCAAAATACATGCTTATTATGTTATGATGATTGCCATGATATTGTTTGTGAAATTGCTATGAAAACTGAGATTATACCTAGATTACATAGTTAGCATGCTTAACAAAAGGTGTTTGGCGGGAAAATATAGTCGGCCTCGGTCGGCAAAATATAATAGTCGGTGACGACTGGCGAGAAATATAGTCAAGTACCTAAGCATGACTAACGGGATAAAGAATTGTCGGTGTGCACATTGGCGGGAAAAGTGGGTTATAGGAAAGTTTCCATAAAAAGTTATGATGATTGATAATGTGTCCATGATATGAGCATGCCACGTATAGCATGGGACTGGAGGATGTTGATTGAATGAACATATACATGATCATGCATAAATTATACTGGAATTATGATTATGTGATTGATTTCCCAAAAATATGATTTGCAAAGTGATTATTATTTTAAAAGAACTACTCACTGGGCTTAGTAGCTCACACTCTTCCAAATGTTTTCTTATATCCCTCCCCCCAGGTAGCAAAGCGGAGCATTCAGGGAGGAGTTTGCTAACCACCATCACACCAGGACTTGGTAAATTCTCAGGGCATGGCTCGGATCATGTAATAAAGAATATAGGAAATTAAACTATGTGTATGAAAGATAGATAGAGTGTTGTAAACATGTTGAAATCCTTAATAGATATAGGGGGAATTTTAAATTTAAATGTTGTCTTGGAATACTACTGGTTTACCCTCACGCTCCCTTCCCAGTCTTGGGGGTTAAGGCTAGGGAAGGGGTGTGATAGATATCCTCATCCCAAGTTGATGCTACTTCCAGACTTTACTGTCCGACAGCATCTCTTCCTCTTGGAACTTCATGACTGACACATGATTTTGCTACCAACGCATGCATTCTTTCATCAATGCATAGTTCCCTCACAATTGGCCCTCACTACACTCTTCTTAATGTCCTTTGAAAAGAATTTGAGTTATGATCTGAAGAGAAATCCTTGGCCCTATTTATAGGCATCCAAAATCTCTCCAAGGTCGACACCTCCTACTTGGCTGCATGTCCAGGCGTCCTTTCTTCCTTTTTCCAACGCAGATCCTTGCCACCTCCAGCTTGAAGTGTTAGCTTCTCCTTCATCTAGCTCAACCTAATCGATTTGCAAGCTCCTTGGTGCATCCACCTCCTACTTTGAGTTATCCTCCTCATGCACACTTCCTTTGCATGAAGTCCACCTCCTACTAACTTAAACTTAACCCGTTCTTGGTTAACTGATAACGGGAAGAAATGCACGTTATTACAATGCAAAGATATAAAAAAATGCAGGATTGCGATGGTAAAAATATATAAAACCGTGTTCAAAAGCATTAAGTTTAGAACATTGCGATTGCATGCGTCCATCGCATTAAAGCAGCTAATTTATGTATTTTGTGTAGAAAAATGTGTTGGCACAAGGCAGAGTAGCGATTCAAAGAATTCAGCGCCCGAGCGCATTAACAGATTGCAACCGCAAAGCTATGATTATATGCATTCGCAAATATCCGCTCAAAAAGATGGCCGCATAAAGCCGACACATCAAGATGAAAGCTTAATAAATCATTATGGGATAGAAAGCTGATGACGGTCGAATCCGAATTTAGTTGACAAGTCGTTAACGACACACTGTAACAAGTACACTCAACTTTTTGGTGACAATTAATCGACGCATCAAACAGAGAATTAATGACATCCCATCAGTGCAATCATTTGAGAGAAAAAACTTTTCACCCTGAAGCTCTATAAATACCAAAGGCCACCTTCGTTAAAGGAGTTCGGTTCTATTCCAGCTGAGCCATATAGAGAGTTCACCATATAGAACATAGTTAGCCTTTGTTCATAGTTTTCTTATACTTAGAAGGCGGAGGTGAGAGAAGAGAGAAGATGCCAGAAGATTTTCCTAGTCAGCTCGAGAGAGTGCCATGGAGCGTGGAAAATAGAGAGAGGGCAGACTCTTGCGAAAGTAAGAATATTCTTTGAGTAGAGTAGAGAAAAACAGTGTAAAAGCCTTGGGAAGCAAGAAATTGCTACCAGGCTTCTTATCTTTATTTCCCATTGTCATTCTGTATTTCGATTTCATTTATAGAATGGAACCTACATTTCTACATCTGTTCACTCTCTTTACATTATGCATGAGTAACTAAACTTTCGAATGGGTTGAGAAGTACTTAGCTAGCATGATCTAAGATCTTCATTGCATGCGATCATCTTGTCTTATGTTGCATCCATCACCCCTTTAGAGCTCCTCGAGAGAGAGTCTAAAGAAAGAACCAAGACTTGAGAGAGCTAGGTTAGAATCTAGAATTGAGAAAGCAAGATTAGATCTGCATAAGCAAGAGATAGAGACTTAGAGATAAGTTCTGTTTGCTAACATGCATCACATGCACCCTAGAAATAGGTTATGGTAGTATGCAGTTGCCTTGTGTATATGTATGTCATTCATCATCGCATAGACAAGAATAGAGGCTTAGACATAAGTCCTATAGACATCATCGCATACATCGCATGTGTTCTAAAACTAGAAGATATAGCAATTGCATTAAGAGATGACCTGCTGTCGTATATGTGTAGCATAATTACATAACGTGAACGCAATCTTAGGAAGTGTTAGCTAAATCCCTTCTCAACCCGTTCTCTTGCATACTCATTGTACTTTCATGTTATTAACTCTTTTCTCAATTCCGCCACATAGACTTTATACCTTAAACAACATACCAACCAATGCATTGTTTTATTTGTCAGCGCAAAGAGATCTGAAATTACCATCGCATACTGTTTCTATAGTCCCTGTGTTCGACCTTGGGCTTACCAGGCAACTTAGTAGGATTTAATTTCAATCTTGCTAAGAAAACTTGTATGCACAATGCATACACCACCACTACAGTTTACACCATTATTTCATTGCATTAACCACGCATCATTAACCATTATCAACCCATGGCTTTCTCATCAACGCATCACTTGAGCCATACTAAACTCAAGATATCGCATCCTTGATTGCATATCCTTCTCTTTTGCATGGCTTACCTTTGGCCTATGCGCTCAACTAGGATTATGACCAACACTCTTCCAACGCATACTATTAGCCTTGACCTATGCACCCACATGCCCTCGGATGTTCTTGGCACATAGCACATCACCAACGCATAACAACCCTTGAGTCAAGTTAGATCTTAACTCAATGCCTCATGGTATAGCTTACAATCGCCTAGCCTTTTGCTAATGCATCCCTTGTGACTAACGCTAGCATGTCCTTATTACTTGCCAACATTCTTAGTCTCTTGCTCAAGGCTAACACACACTAACCTCATAAGCCTTATGTACTGCCGCCTCAGCAACATAAAGACATTTCACCATGCGTCCACCATGGCTTGTCCTATCGCCTAGCTCATCGTCTAGCTTTTTCGTTAGTTCATCATCTAGTAATGTTGTCATTCATCATCCAACGCATAGCACACTGATGCCCATCGTGTAGCAATGACGCCTATTGTGTAGTGCATCACGACTATCGTCTAGCGTATTGTAGCTATCGTCTAGCGTCCACGCCCATCGCGTAACGCCATCGCCCAGCGTCATCGTCTAGCGTTGATGCTGATCATGCAATGCCAACACCCCATCGTTTAACACTATCGCCCATCGCATAGCGCTATCATTTAGCGCGACTCTTCGCATCGTCTAACGACACACCGTGCTACACAATCACTTATCACATTGCTTAGCTCCACGTATTTACTAGACGATTGCCTACCGCATCGTGTAGCGCCACTCTTTTGCTAAACGATCATCTACCTCATCGTGTAGTGTCTCTCATTTGCTACACGATCATCCAGTGCCTACTCATTACTACATGATCGTCCAGCGCACGCACCTCCAACACCCAGTGCCCATGCTCGCGCACACTTGAGGCTGCCGCATGATTTGCTAACCTCTCAAGACATTGGTTGTCGCATCCCTTCCTATACATAGCTTTTCTTTCGACCACACTTTGGCTTCCTTCAACACCCAAATAACCTCTCAAATGAGCACGGCCAATGCATGGCACAACACTTAGCCATTTTCTAACCTCCAACGCATGCTTCTTTTTGGCTTCATACTTAACCAAAATTTCACTAGTTAAGGCTTATCTCAAAGCTACTAAATAAATCTATTTTAACACTTAGAATTTCCTTCTCTTTAACATAGGATTTAGCTTTCACTTAGTTAATTCCTTTTATCTCTTGCTTAAGTAGGGAAATTGAAATCTGGGTTTCACAAAAAGTAAACAAGTTTATCTTTCAACAGCAACTGCATCTCCCACTAGTTGTTATGAGAAATTCTCCCCTATTCAAAACTTGGAGTTTACAAGGAACTAGTTTTCTAGTTTTGCTTTCTCTGTTTTTTTCTCTACAAGGTATTGTGGGCAGTTTCTCTTCTAGTGCCTTTCTTCACTGTAGTAAAAACATTTTCCTTTATCTGTAGTATTTTCCTTGCCCTATCTGCCAATAAGTTTCTTTTTCCCTTTCCCTTTGTTCTCATTTACTAGAATATTTTTATTCTTTGAAGAAGAAGGAATATCAAGACTTTTAGAGGACGATCCTCTTTTTTCTATAGTAGTAACATTTAATTCTAGTTCCAGTCCTTTTGCTCTCATCATGGTTTGGTAAGCCTGTAGCTCATTGAGAAGCATAGTCAAGTTGTACTCTATTTTATCATTAGTGCGTTCGTACAGAACTGCAAGAAAATCTTCAGAAGAGATTCGAGAATAAAACCACCTTGACTCTTCTCATCAACGACAATACGGTTTACTTTTGCCACGTTGAAATGGACCATCATGTCCAGGACATGTTCTCTAACAGAGGCCCATTCTTTCATACGGCAGTTGTAAACATATTTGATTACATCATGCCTCAAGTAGAAGGACGATTGTCTAAACATCCCACAAAGAGATTCCATAATCTCTTTAGTAGTATTCATGCTCTCATGTTTCTTAGCCAATACATCAGATATGCTAGCAAGAATATAGGCACGAGCTTTCTTGTTAGCCCTGATCCATCTGTTGTATGCATTCTGAAAATTCGGTTTGCATTTGAGCTAGGAACGAGAGGACATTCCTCTGTTAAAACGCACCTCAGGTCATCTATCACCAATATTGTATTTAAGTTTGATTTCCATGTAGCATAGTTATCCCCGGTAAGTTTATCAAAAGTCAATAGTTGTACTAAAGAACTTGTAATTCTAAAAATATAAACAAATTTTATTAGTGAATTGCATTTAAACCAAATTATGTTTTAGCAAAGTAATAATGTACCCAAAATTCATTATTTTTGCAACGATACTATAGCGAGTTAGAATAAGTACTACCGAGGGGCAATCAAATACTCCTTCACTAAAACAAGACATTCTTGACTAAATGCTATCTCCAGAATAACTCATATTTTGATAGTCATTTAGCTACCATTTTTTGTCCGAATTTACTAACACTTTAGTAATTCTGTAAGTGTAACCCTCCATTTTCAGACCTCAGAGGTCGACCCCAACGATGCTACTGAATTGGAAATTCAAGGTTGGAAAATGACCTAAGAAATCCTATCTATTTCTGGAGTTTGAGTTGTTTCGAATCTTATATTACAACCTTCCGAGGGGATAATCATCGTTAACAACTAGCAAGGTCGACTTAAAGATGACAAGTAGGTGCAACACAGAAATCTCACGGTCCAAACAAAATGGAAGAGACCGCAGGACACGTTGACACATATCCTTCACCCACTTACTATGAACTATTTCCCCCATTCGCCTTGATCTTGGCCCATACAAACACTTTTCGAATGGAGCAGTCAAGGTATAATCAACATGAAGCGTTGTATAGACCTCACGATGTGAACTTTCTAGGGACGTGAGAGTTGAAATCAATATATCGTATATTTGATTTTACATGGAACAACTTCCCCTCATTCACCTTGATCTTGACTCATGCAAGCACTTTCCAAATGGAGCTCACTCTCGGGGTGACATGAAGTGTCACATGAATCTCACGGTGTGAAACTCTTAGGACGTGAGAATGAAAATCAAAACATCACTTTTGATTTTACTGTGAACAACTTCCCCTATTCACCATGATCTCAATTCATGTAAATACTTTCCAAATGGAGGCCAGTCCCAGAGTGACATAAAGCAAAACATGAATCTCAATGGTGAACTCTTAGGGACGTGAGAGCTAAAACTAACATATCGTATATGTTATTAATCTCTTACTGAAGCATTCTAATAAATTACCACTGAGAAATGAAATTGCTTATGGTGGTTTAATTTGAGATAAGTGATTTACTACCGGTTCGCCCTCAAACCCTAGTACGTGTTAAGTATTGGTTCCTACGTTGGCTTGGAGTATTTTGACATGCTTGTGGTAACATTGAAATTTTTTTTGGAAGCCTACATTTATGTCATGGAATTTCGATATTATGTGTTGCTGCAAAGTTCGATTGTTGGATAAATTGTGAAACTATTATGAAACCTATGTTGGGATTGGTGTTCTAATTCTCCCGGTGGTCTCGTAGTTTGTAAACATTTTGTACACATTGTTATTAATAAAATAAATGTTATTTTATTTGTATTTACTCACATCCACTAAACTAAGATCTATGGTTGTTTCATGTAACTTAAGCATGTATGTGAGACATACTGATGACTAAAATTTAGAATGTTCTTTATATGCATGCACTATGATGATAGATGAATGATACAAGTTCACGTCCCCGGCAACGGCGCCATAAACTTGATGACTAAAATTTAGAATGTTCTTTATATGCATGCACTATGATGATAGATGAATGATACAAGTTCACGTCCCCAGCAACGATGCCATAAACTTGTAATCTTAAAATTTGTATATCTATCTTTATCTATTGCGCTGCTTATGAATGAATGTGATGGTGCTCTATGCGCTCAAGTGCTTTGCGATAAAGATATTATGCGATGCTACGTTCTAGATGTATGCATTGAGGATAATGTGCTTCGTAGTATGTGATGTTGTAGTGCATGTCCCAAGTTTCCTTGCACTGGAATCAAGTATAATTCCAATGCAAGTTTCTCAGAATGAACAGTGGTCAAACATGGGGATTGTTGTTGTTTAGATGCAATATTAATGTGGTAAATGCGACCGGTTATCATAAAGAATAAAAAATTTGGTTTGTGCAGAAAATGTAAATTACGATGAAAGTAAAATTGCGTTGATAAAATAAATGTCTAAACTACTATGATACAGTGTGAGGACTGGCTGTGAAGTTGTACAAAAGAATCTAATGTATACGATGGCAAGTCTTGTGAATGAATTAGAAAAAGAATGAGTAGAGGGAAAGAACATCGCAAGTTCGTCAATCTCGTTAAGGATGCAACTAAGGTTCCGCTTTCCCTTGGCTTACACCTTTCAGTGATCGACCGTGTTCTCATACGTCTATAGTGAAACAAAGAAGCACGTAATGAACGCAAGGTTGTTTCCATCTCTGGAAATACTTCTCGCTTTAGTTAACGCATTCTTCCAACCTTCTCTCGATAGGCGGAATAACATCTTCACTTCTGCTATCATACGTGAAGATGTCGTCGAGCATGCTTTAGTTAAACTTAGCTGATTACCTTAACAAGATTAACTCATTCGCTTGATTCTTCCTCTTTACCCAGGGGATTAAGAACACATGATGGAGAAAATGGATGATAAATGTATGGAAAGGAACAGAGAGATGATAATGATGACGATAATAACATTTAAATCTAAAGATCAGCGTTTGATACATGATTTGTGAATGAAAGATTAAAGAAGATGAACACAGTAGAGGAATGAAAGAATAGAAACAAATATGGAAAGAGTGTCAATGTCTTGACACGGATCCCAATCGAAGATGTTGTGCTTGCCGGCATGTGGATGAGATAGAATGGAAAGCTTCCCTCTCAGGGTTGCTTTCCCAGTAGAAGTGACCTCTTGCATAGAGCTTCAACTTCGGGAATTGGAAGAATTTCTTGCTCAGAGACTCACCTTTCAGCCTTGTCTCGTCGTTCTCTCGGATTGTCTCTGTAAAGTATCTTCAGACCAACCTTCCTTGCAATGAATTCAAGGAAGCTATTTATAGACAAGACCTTGGCTCTTTGTATTAGTGGTCCCACTGTGTAATTTTGATAATTCCTGCCATGGCGTAATGGAAAAGTCCTCTCTGCTCCATGATTAATTTGTTAGAATCGTACAACCGAAAAGTTGTACACTTGTCAGAATTGCCCGCGAATGGTTGCTCTTCACATCTTCGATCGATCGCCACATGCGGTGTTGTTGTTTTGATTACCGCATTACGGTGGAAATGCGTTGATCGCTAGAATCCATGATCGATCGTCGCATGTGCTGCCATTGCGTTGATCTTTCTTTGTTTTTGATCGATTAGCACATGCGATGTATATGCTTTGTACATTTTGTCCTTGAGCATTTAACGCATGCGGTGACCTATTTCCTGCAAAATAAAGACTTGGACATTCCATTTCGCCATCGCAATGGGGTTAGTGGGTGTGTTCACGACACTTTATAATTTTCGTATTTCTCAGCCAATTCTTATACTATCGACGCAACTTTTACTTCTTTTTGCCCGCATAATCTAAATAAAACAGCATAAATAACTTGTATTTCTACAAGTTATCACACCCCCAAATTTAGATATATGCTTGTCCTCAAGCATTTCTTCAACTAAGGCAATTCCACTCAACTCTCATCCTAACTTTGCGTCGATCGGCTACTCTGAATGCTCCACCTCTACAAAATTACTCAACAATGCAAGTACCTTCTATCCTTTAACAATTCATCAACATGCTCTACTTTATTCTTATCTACAAAAAACCTTTACCCAAAGTTCCCTTCTAGTTTGGAGAAGAATGTTTACCTCTTCTTGCAAAAACAACCAAGTGCGTCTTTATGCGGTGGCCTGGTTTGCATCATCTTTTTAAAGAATGTTGATCATGGTTACACCCTTCATTTTGGCTTGCTCCCACGGGTGTCATGCGAGCATCCAACTTCGATTGTATACCAATCTCAACTTCAACTCTTGATTTTTAGGCAAGTTTTACTTTTGTTGGTCAAAGGAGTTGTCTCTTTTATCCTTATTTTCACTCTCTCTTTTTTTTTATATTGCGTCGATCTTGGAAACCTACCTTCGTTTTGACTTGCTCCCATGGGTGACATGCGAACATCCAACTACAAGCATGTTCCTTTCACGACTTAACTCTTATCAGGTTAGGATTTTCCCTTGCACTGACATTGGAGTTTTAAAAAAAAAAATTGATAATAATGATGAACGCATTTGCCTGAATATGACCACATCTACTCAGACCTTTCCCACCCTCAAATTTAGAGATGTGCAAGGTCCTAATTGCGTTGTTTTGGACAGAAAAGACAAAACACTTAGACAAAATTTTGAAAATAAGGTTTAAGTAGAGTCTTGAAATAGAAAAGGTAAAGCAGAGCTATTGCGATGAATTGTCCAAGTGTTAGTCAGAAAGTGCAATGTATAAGAAATATTGCTAAGGGTATGCATACTACTCATCATGGCAGCGCAATTGACAACGCAAAATAAAAGACAAGAATTACCGCAATAATTGACAAAGGATGAAAAGTAAAGAGGCTAACGCATATGGAAAGAATAATTACTCAGTTGTATAAAATTTAACTAAGTATACAAAGAATTACAAACATCGCAACACAAAATTTTAGCATGTACAAGGAATTCAAGTTATAGCTTCTATATACAAAAAAATTAATGAATGAAAGAATGGCCACAAAGAAAAATTGCAGAATTACGGAAAAGGTGGCATACCCCCAAATTTAAAGTTACACCGGGGGATCTTGAGGAGGATGTTACGGAGGAGCTCGTTGAGGCGCATCTTCAAACTGTAGAGGTTGCTGTAGATGGGGAGGCACCATAGGTCCATGTAAATAAGCTGTTAAGAAGTTGAAGTATTCATGGTTGCGCTCTGCCATCTGTCTCTGGTTCAGGCGGATTGTAAAAATATTGCGTTGAATATTAATCATCGCCTACCACACCATTGTGTTACTGTGTTGCAACTTCATGTTGCTCTCTTGCGACTCCGTTATTGCCTGGCAGAAGAATTTTTGTTGTTGAGAGAAGAGAGACTACATTTCTGCTAAGTCAGCAGCGAGGATTGCGATGGTGGGTTGCGCCGCGATGTCTCACCAGCAACGGTTTGAGGTTGAGCGGAAGGGCCTGCTCCCAAACCGTGTGGGTTGTCAACATGCGGCGATGGAGGTGAAAAGTGAGGTGGAGATGGATGGTGGGGAGATGCTGCTAGGGATGCGGTATCTGAATCTGGAGCAAGAAGAAGATTGATGAAGTGTTCAGGAAAAGGGGAAAGGGGTTCCATTGGAGGGCTCGGAGGGCGAATGATTAAAGGTAAGGGGTCCAAGGGTATTTAGTTTTTCCCTTGCGGTTATTGTTCTTGGACTTTTTCCTTCCCTTTATCATTTTTGCGCTGCTTCTTTGGCTTGGGTTGTTGCGGCGCATTCAGACCTATGAGGGGCCGTTTGGGTGGAAGCTGGGGGTAGTGTGAGGAATCTTTGAGAAGCATTCTCAGGATCTTCGTATGGATGAGGCCATGGACTTTAGGCATGGGTTTTGCGTCAATGCCTACACCCACAAAGAGGCACAAGCTCAAAATCGTCCATGAAAAGAAGTATTGTCCTCTCACGCGGCCAACAAAGCCTCGAATTTTCTTCGCAATCAACTGGCTTACATCAATTGGAATGCCTCGCGTGATGCAATATGTGATCATCACTCGATCCCTTGAAATGTTTTATCATGCGTTGTTGGGATGAGTCACCGTTTCACCAAGTATACCCAAAGTCGTGCCTTTGGGAGCAGCTTGTTGGAGGCAAGGGTTTTAATGCCTATTAAAGATACCAACCATTGGGTGCCCGGTTGCCTTAATACTTTCAGCGCATCCTCCATGTATACATCTTCAGGGTCATCAATGATCTTCTTACCCGGTGCTTCCAGGATGTTCTTCATCTTATACAGTTCATTGATGTCCCTTGCGCTAAATGGCAGTACCCCTCCTTCTATGATCACCGCATCTTCGGTGTCATGGAGTCGGCCATGATAAAAGGCCCTCACTACCATAGGAATAATGATGGATGGGCATTGGCAGAAAGTCTCCCACCCATACTCCAACACAACACTTGTAATCAGATCTGGTAGTGGCGTCGACCCAGGGAAGAAACCCATCTCCATCATCATATCATTATTTTCTTTCTTTGTTGATGGGCCCCTCCTGGTCGGCGCAAGCTCGCTACTCTCAACTTTCGCTTTGCCATTATCTTGAGCGGACGCAAGTTGGGATTATTGTCTTTGTTTGCGTTCCCTTACCTTGTGTTGCTCTTCTTGTTCCCGTTTCCATTTCGCAACTTCTTTTCTTTTGTTTTCTCTAATGTGTTGCATATTGGCCTTGCGCCGTTTTTCCTTCTCCTCCTTCTTCTTATTTTCTTCTTCTTCTTCTTCTCTCAACTCTTTCTCAAACTGCTCCGAGGCAAGCAATATGCGTTGCTCATCCTCGAGCCTTCTTCTTTCTTTTTCTTCTACCCTTGCGTTGTCATGGTGCACGTCCTCATCATGCAGTTTTCTGGCCAAATCGCCTAATGCGATGATTTGGCACACTCGTGACATCTTTTCTTGTTTCTCCTCTTCTTCTCTTTTCCTTCTCTCCTTCTCTTCTGCTATGCGTTGTAAAAATAATGGGTTACTTGTTGACCCTTGCGGCGCATTCTCCTTGCGACACCGCATTAGAGGGGTAGTGTCTGGATCTTCTCTATCTTCAGTCGCAACCATTCTTATATGCGTTGATGACACTTGAGGTTACATTGATGTGTGGGCTTGCGATGACACCCCCTCTTCCACCCTTGTGGTGGTGGATTCTCCATCCAAATCTGGGCTTTCCGCCCTCTTCCTCTTCTCTTCCTTCTTCAGACGTTTCTCTTCTCGCCTACGCTGTCTCTTCTCACTCGTCTTCTTCTCTTTCTTTTCCTTCTTCGGCCGGGCAGCTTCATCTCCTTCTACCTGTTTTTCTTTACTTTTCTTTTCTTCTTCCCTTCAGCCATCTCCGGCTGCTTCTTCGCTTCTACCTCCTCCAAAACAGCCCTAATGGATCCCTCATTGGAGTCTGTTGAAATAGTCTCCTTAGGATCCGCAACGGCCAGGGCCCTTCTCCACGAAGCTTCTGCCATCTCTTCCTCCGAAGGTAGGGGCTGATTTAAAACTCCGACTTCAGGTAGCCCCCCCTCTCTCTCCATGTTACTTAAAATACTCCCAAATACCTCTTTGTCATCTCTTCTCTTTAGTTCACTTTCTGATGAAAGTACTGGGAGTGCCACTTCAGGTCTTGTAGCAGGGGCACTCTCCGTGCTCGGCCCCTCTTGGATGGGTGGTTGGCTACAGAGGGTTTTCGTCAAGGTTTTCCAACGATTCTTTAGGCAGGCTTGGGCTGGCAATGAGGCGGCGGCTAGCAGTGAAGAATGCCGCCTCCCATGCGGTGACAGGGGCTTGGGAAAGTGATGAGGTAGGGAAGATGAGTGTGAAGATTAGCCGGCCATGGTTTCAATCGAGTGGAAGAGTTAGAAAATTTTGGTCTGAGGAAGAGATTTGGAAGGTCTAGTATGTAGAGGAAATTCTTAGGGTTTCTTTTGCGAGGGATTTAAATAAGTTCCTTGGTTGAATGAGGGTGAGATTTATAGGTTGGGCCTTGATGGGCCCAACGCAAACTCTACATGACAGGCTTCAAGATTCTCAAAAAGCCTGCCGTTGCGCTCCTCCCATTTATGAATTAGTAGAAAGGACGTCCTATCGTCTGCTAAGTCATAATTCCCAAAAGCTTAAAAGATTCGACTACTCTCTCGAAAAATATTTTATCATTTTATTTTATTCGGACAGGCACAATGTTAAAGATTAACGCAATGCATCCGTTACCACAAATGCATATTTGCGAAGGACGGGGACAACGTATGCATTAGCGCAACACACCCCTCAACGCAAATGCATTTCTGGAGGACGGGCACACGATATTTCTACCAGCGCAACACTACCTCGACATAGTGCACTTTTACTGAGGATGGGCGCAGTGTACACACGTGCGCAACTCATCCATCAACGCAATGCATTTGTGGAAGACGGGCGCAAAGTGTATCTATCAGCGCAAGATACACCCGTCATCGCAATGCATACCGGATAATTTTATTAAAGTTTATTTTATTTTTGTTTTTATTTGTTTTTTTTATTTTATATTTTTTATATTTTCGTCAACAACGCAACATTTATCCCCAAAGACCTGACACGATGTTGCAGTGTTTATTTTCTTTCTACTAAATAATTCACCGCAATTAGGCTCAACGCAATGCTAAGATAGGAATGTAAATATAAAATGTTTTATTTTACATTTGCGTCCTAGAAACATAATAGAAATTTGAGTCGTTACAATTGGTATCAGAGCCTAAGTTTTAGATTCTGTAGACTGACTTACATCTTGAGTTCAAAATGTTCCTTATGGCTCCAGAAAAATCCCTCGTCATTGCCAAGTATGTCCCTTAAGTCCTTTAGGGAATTACGCATGAAACTTTACCTATTGTATTGTCGTATTTGACAGGTTTCCCTGCAAGCATTTTGTTAAAGCATTCCGTGTGGTTATCGGGTATGGCACCACAAACTAGAGGAAGGGCAGTCGAGGTAAGAATGTTATTGAGGAGCAGAACCCTGATGTACAAGACCCTGAGCTGCAAAGCTAAGAGATGTGGGACCTGCCGCTGATGACGGACAGAAATGCACGTCATTATAGGCCTTTTATTTACAATTATAAGGGCTGTTAAGTAGAAGATGCAGCGATTATATTAAGAATTCATGAGAAAATGAGCTTGCGTCAATTGGCATTAAGAATCTCAGCTAACCCACTTTTATGCATTTTTATGCGTTCAATTATCTATCTTTGTAGCTAATGAAGGAAGCATTCGCATACGTGGAAGCCAGGCTATCGCAAAAATGACTGCATGCGGGGAATCTCTCCATCGTAGAGGCAAATGCATACGTTCAACACATGGATGTTGCGAGCATCAACCGCATGCATCCATCGCATAGAAGTTGCGGCTGTCAAGAGAATACGGTCATCGCAGAGAGATTGCGGCTACAAAATAATAACCATAATAGAGGGATGACCGCAAGGGTGGTGGAATGTGTTGATACTTCAGAAACCAAGCATGAACGCATACCTTGGGAGTATCAAAAGGTGATGTTGACATTTCATCTACCACACCGTTAGCATTAAAGATTCAGAGTAGATCCATCATGTCCATCACGCTGTTAGCTGCAAAATTTCAGAGAATGACCATTAATATTGTCGGTGACCAAGCTCTATAAATAGAAGCCGTTGAGTAGAACTTCAAATCATCCAAGGTTTTCTACCCGAGGTTTCCTGCCTTAGGGCGAATCCTTGTGATCCAAACCAAAGTGTGAGAAGATAGTCTTGAGAGTTCTTCATCCCTTCAATCATTCAGAGTGACGACCGGAGCTAGAGCTCATGAGATTCTACTCCACCACCCATCCATGGCACCACCAGCAGCCTTGACAGACATCTGATGGAAGCAAGACATTGCTTCCATCTGGCCCTTCGTTTCTCTTCCATCTTTGTATTATATTACATTGTGGCTTAAGAGATTAATACATTTTGTGATCGATGTATTTCTATATTTTCCTTCGATTCCATCTCCATCTTCAGTTACTTAGCATCCTTTACTTTCATTGCATCACTAAGTAAGACTGCTAGAGTATCGCATACCTAATCATGCGGCATAGGAATATGAAACATGTAGCAAACCACCGGGAGGTGTGCGTTGCACGAGTGCTGTGAAAAAACCTTATTTGTTTAATGTAAAGCTGTAGCAACGCTTGTCTATAAGCGGACGCAATGCTTGTCTATGAGTAGAATCAGCAGCAACCAACTGCCCGGGAGGGTAAGTAGTTGATCGCAAAAAGCAATGTAAATAAGTGTTCACTAGAGATAGGAATAATTTAACATCAACCATGTTTATGTGATTACCTTTTCTTATGAGCGCATCATTAATCATTTAGGCATACCTGGGAGAGTAGTCTAAAGACCAAATCTAGACTCGAGAGAGCGGATTGGATCGTATAAGCAAGAATGGGGAACTTAGGAATAAGCTCCGTTTGCTACTACATAGCGTATGCACCCTTTAAGTAGGACATGGTGGTATGCGGTCATCTTATTTATGTGTGAGAGCACGTGAGCAAGAATAGAGACCTAGAAATAAATCCTCACGACACTATTGCATATACATCGCATGCGTCTTCGTCAAGTATGTATAGCATGATCGCATAGCTTGCGTTGGTTGGGGTTGCCCTTGCGGTCAAGCTTAGTGTTGTAGTGAAGACATCCTCGCCATTTTATCTATTTTGCCATGCATTTTACTACGTGTTAACAGTTTTCGTGTCTCTACTTCTCGGTCATACTTCAACCGCTTAACCCAGTAGTTAGGAATAGAAGTAGTGCATAGCTTATAACCCTCAACATTCTTTTATTCTTCGTCGTAAACACATTATCGCATAACATTTAGCTACAAGTCCCTACGTTCGACCTTAGATCATCCGAGAAACTTGCGATCTCGTTATACTTGGCGAGAGCACAAGAAAACTTGTGATAGGAATGAATTGTCATTGCATAAGAGATTAATGCATACTTTCCATTCCAATGCATGAACACTGATGTATAAGAACAAACACATAACCTAAGACATGCATCATACATAATATGCGTTCCATAATTTTCTTCACCGGCCACCTCTTGACCCTTATGGGTCTAACTTGGCAAAGGGTTAGACCAAGAAGCGGGCCTCAAAATTCGACCGTGCCTCTTCCAGGATCGTCACCCTCAGAGATTCCGACAAAGTACACTGCCATGGCTGCAGAAACTGGGAACATCATCACGCAGGTTGTGGTAAGGTAGCTAAAGGATATTATGGCCAAGCAGATAGTTCAGCACGCACAGTCGCAGCAGGTGCCACCCCCACCGGCTTGACACCACAAGTTTAGAATCAAAATAGGGTATCGAATAAAACTGTGGCGAGCCTTTCCTTGAAGGCCAGATATCTACGGGACTTCAAGAAGTATGACCCTCCGACGTTTAACGGGTACCTAAAAGACCCCACTAAAGCAGAGTTATGGTTGTCCACTATGGAAAAAATTTTAGTACATGAAGTGCCCAGAAGAGTAGAAGTTGAAGTGTGTTGCTTTGTTCTCGTCGATAATGCCAAGCGTTGGTGGCACTCAGCCGAAAGAGTGATAGAAGCTAATGGAGGCCAAGCAACGTGGGAAAAATTCAAATAGTGGTTCTATAGGAAGTACTTCTTTGCTCACGTGAGGTACAACAAGTAGGCTGAGTTTATGAATCTGAAGTAGAGGACCATGACAGTAGAGGAGTACGAGGAGGAGTTTGACAAACTGTCTTGCTTTGCCCCTGATCTAGTGTTTATTGAAGCAAAGAAGGCTGAAAATTTTGTGCAAGGACTTCGAGACAGTGTGCGAGGTATTGTGTAAGCTCTTGATCCTCCCATCTATGTAGTAGCATTTCGAGTGGTAGCACGAGTAGGCTGTCCCTCGGGGATAGAGTTTCTGAAGTCCTTGACGGAAAAACCTACCCCAGGTTAGAAGCAAAAAGCTAAGCAGAAAACACTAGAGCCTCCGCAAAAGGTTCAAAGCACAAATAGATCGTTAGGGCACATCAAGCAGCAAGTTACTGTTTCAGAAAGGGTCTAAAGGGATAGGTGTTGGGGTTAATGCCTTAAATCTCGTAGGGTCTTATAGTTTGTAAACCTTGTATGAATAAACTTGTATGTGATTAATAATATTTGATATTTTATTCACTTTGTCTATGAAATATGTGATATTTTAGTTGCATTAACCATAAACCAATAAACTAACATCCAAGGTTATCGTTGTAACTTAAACATGTATGTGGAGATATATAGGTAGGTCATGTTTAAGTCATAACCTAAATGGTCTATAATAGATGGATAAGGTTGGGTACCTTATCCTGGTAACACTACGAGTATGGCCCACTTTGTAGATGTTACAAATGTTGTAAAGCACTGCAAATGATCTGATCCTGATCATTCATGTATTAGACATGCGAGAAGGGATATTCTATACAAAGGAGTTTGTATAAGATCGGAACACGAAATGTTTAGTTTCATTATATAACACCATTCATAATAGAGACTTTCATTTCACTAGGATGACCATAGGTGACATGACCTTAATCTTGAGTGAGGTGTGAACTCTTGCCTATGAGAGCGGTCCTTTGATTTCTATGAGTGAAGGCGGCCAGATCGCCAACTCAACAAGCCTACCATTTTGGGATTTATCTGATTGGGGAATTGGGAACTCAGCTACACAAGATGGAATTCATTCCTTCTTCGAAGTAAGGATAAATAGATAAATTGCTACCTTAAGGGCTGATTCTAGGTCTTGAATAATGTGGTGCCAAACCCTCTCCTAGCCCAGGAGGGGTTTAGTCATAGTAGGACTATGATCTATTGTTCATTAGAGGGATCACTGGTACTTAAGGAGTTAGATGTAACTATAGAGACAAAACGATAATTTGGCCCAGTTGTACTTACGAGTAATTTGTGAAGGGTCATCGTACTATTTATTGGTTATATCCAATGGACACAGAAATATATCTATAGTGCGAAAAGTGCAGTTGTCGGTCTTTAGTGGAGTGCCTAACAGTTAACAGATGGTGGATAATGTAATTAAAGAGTTTAATTAATTATTCACATACCGTTGGAGCTTCAAGCTACAGACCCATAAGGTCCCCTTGGTAGCTTAAAAGGATTTAGTTGAGAACCAGTTTTTGGGTTAATTTGAATTGTTCAAATTAATAAGAGGGAATATTTAATTATATATGATTCAATTATATATTATATAATTGACATAATGTATTTGATATATTATAGTTTAATGAGAGGAATAAATGTGATTCAAATATATTTTCTATGAATGAGATTCATAGTTGTTGAATTTAATATAAATATGATTTATATTAAATGCCATAAAATAGAGAAGAAGAGCTATAGTTTATATTGTATATGATGCAATATTAAAACTATAGGTTATAAATATAATATGATAAGTTGGTTATCATATTTATTTATATTATTTATTATTTTGAATAATAATCCCTTTTTTTTCTCTCCAACCACCTTAGTGGGTGGTTTAGCATTTTTTATGGCAAATGAGATAAATAAAATAAGATTTTTTTTTTTCTAAAATAGGGTTACACGAAATATATAGAGACTATATGATAGGCTCTATCACTACACGATTGAGAAGCTTCCTATAAAATAGTGTCTTCCTCAATCTTCTTCCTCTTCTAAACTAAAATTCCTTCCTTACGCAAATAGTCAGAGTTCACAACTCCTGGGTTCAGATGTAAGCAGGCAGGGCATACGACTGACTAATGCCCTAGTAGTGGTTCTAAGAGTGCGTCGAGAAGCTAAGCACTCGGGAACAATAGTGACAGGTATGCTCCCAATCTTGGGGCACTATGCTTTGGTGTTATTTGACTCTGGATCATCCCATTCCTTCATTTCGTCGTTGTTTGTAAAGCATGCCATGCTAGCTTTAGAGCCTTTGGATTATTTTTTGTCAGTGTCTACTCCATCAGGAGAAATTATGATAGCCAGCGAAAAGATAAAAATGTGTCAGTTAGAAATAGCGAACGACACTCTTGATATGACTCTAATAGTGTTGGAAATTCGTGACTTTCAGTACAAGAATTT
Organism: Benincasa hispida; assembly: GCF_027475165.1. NCBI lineage: Eukaryota > Viridiplantae > Streptophyta > Magnoliopsida > Cucurbitales > Cucurbitaceae > Benincasa > Benincasa hispida. The sequence goes on along the minus strand of NC_143484.1, from coordinate 46,953,274 downwards.
TGGGCTTTAATGTCGGTTGAAAAAAGTGAAACTAGATGTATAATGTCGGTTTTAAAAAAATGGATCTTTAATGTCAGTTTAACCGACATTAAAGATCGGCTACAATGTTGGTTTAAAACTGACATTAAAGATCCATTTATTTTTTCATTTTAGTAAAATTAATTCTCTCTCCATCAAACCCTCAAACTTCCTTCTCTCTTCTTTCACACAAAACTTCTCCATCCCCAAAACCCTCCATCTCTCCTTCCTCGAAAAAGCTCTGGTCGATCGCTCATCTTGTCACTGATCGTTCATCTGGTCGTCTAGTCGTCGGTAGTGAGCTTCCTCGATACTCGATCCTCTAGTTGATCCTTCATCTGGTCACATCGTCGGTAGTGGGTTTTCGTCCGTCGTCTGGTCTTGAGTTTTCGTCTGGTCGCAGATCTGATAGCCTTATCTGGTTGTGGGTTTTCTGATCGCAGATCTGGTAACCTCGTCTTGTCGTGGGTTTTCTTCATTGTCTTCTTTCTTTTTAATAGTGTGTCGATTTGGAAATAGAAATGACTGTGAAGAAAATGAAGTGGAGACCCATTTTCTCGAGTTACTGCGAGTTGGAGGCGCAATCATCGGAGGTGATGAAGGTAGTGGCGACGATGAATAATAAGCCCAGTTCGTTCCAAAGGATTTCGAATGTGATTTTAGTAACCCTAACTCCACCATCTCTGAGGACCTCCCCATCTCTCTCGCCATATATGACATCCACGCCTTCACTCTCGCTGAGTTGAAGCTTATCTCTCAGACTTTTTCTTCCTTGAACTTCCTTGGAGAGGGTGGTTTTGGCCCCATCTACAAAGGCTTCCTCGATGACAACCTCAAGCCATGCTTTCTCCCTTGGCTTGTCGCTTTTCTAAGGCATCTTAAGCACGACCATCTTGTGAAGCTGATTGGATATTGTTGCAAAGACGAACATCAGATGCTTGTATATGGGTATATGCTCAGAGGAATCTTGGAGAATCAACTTTTCAAAAGCTAATTGGATAGAAACAAAGCTTCACTATGTTGTCTTTCCATAGCTCCCTAGTTTGAATTTCATAAATTTTTTGTGTGGGGTAATTGAATTCTTATTATATGTTGTTTGCCTATTTTTTTCTGCTTGCAGGAAGTCATGCTTTCGATTTGAATCAAATTTGTGGTGAATGGTGGAGAGAACATAACGAACGAGCAATTGAAAGACTATTAATGATGAACGAGCAATTGTCCGGAGCTGGTCGCGTGGGTTGTGTGTCCGATTTCAGGTGAGCTCTCTGATTTATTATGTTCAATCTAGGGGAGCTTCCATTTTTGGTCTGTTCATTCCCCTTTTTATTTGATTTCAACTCTCATTTTTCAGATTAAGTTTATTTTATTTTATATTTCTGAGAGGGGGAGGGGATTCTTTCATCTCTTTGCTCGTATTATTCTTCCCCAAATCTGACTATCTACAGTAAGTGCAATCTTTCATTTTGATTTCAATTGATTTCCATTTTCTAGTTGTCATGGGTGAAGAAAGGTCCTTTTTTTTCTTTTTTTGAATCTATTTGTTCTTATTTTCGTTTGCCCTCTCTTTTTCTTATGTCCATGAAGTGGAGATTAAAGACCAAACAAATCAAATTCAAGAAACGAAAATGGAAATCAGTAAATTTGGTTGTTTAATTTTTCTTCTTTTTGTCTCTAGGTTACAGATGAGCAGTTTTCAAAACTGAATATGTAAATACAAGATGGTTGATGTTAAAGCTCCAAAACTAAATGGTGGAGAGTGAGTTGAAGCAAAGAGTATTTGTGAGTATCTTTCTTAATTTTTATAGAAACCATACAAGATATGGTAGAAGTATGTGTTCATTTCTAAAAGCTTATTCTCTAACATCACACTCTTCTCTATTTGCTCATATAAATTCTTATTGGACATGCATAAAAATTTATAGACTTTTTCCATTCGTATTGTTTGTGAGCCTTGCTAAATAATTGGATATTAAGTTATATTCTTTTTCTCTAGGGAGGAGTATTATGTTATCTTTTGTTACGATGTTTTTTCTTCACAAATAAACTAATTTGTCAACTTGTCATCAAGGAACTGGACCAATTTCAATCTTGGTGTTCAAATGCCTTGATTGCTGGAGCAAAAAGGTTGTGCATTGAAGACAATATGGGATGGATTAAACTAAAGGTTTTCATTGCCACAAAGGTGAGTAAACTATAAGTTTAAGCTATATTTGTTTTTCAATATCCTCAAGTTCAGTCAGTAAAAAGAAGGTTTTTGTATATAATTTGAGTTACTCTTGTTGTGGGTGTGAATGTATAATTTAGACAAGGGATTGAAAACAGATTGTTTGGATTTTAAGATGTTAGTTGTTCTTGGAGTGGCTTTTGCTCTAACAACTTAAAATTCATGTTTACTTCCAATTTCATCTTCATACATTTTTAGTTGTATCTAATGTCAAACATGGCAAGCAACTTATATGGATGAGACACTACAAGAATTTTCTTAAGCATGAAGTAGTTACATGGCAACCAGTTTATAAGCATGAAGTAGTTTTGGAGGAACAATGGGAAGGTAACTATTAATTTTCTTAAGATCACATGCTGATAATGTGTTTTAGCCTGTGAAGTTTGGTTTGGATTAGCAATTCTTAGTTAGCGGTGTTAAATTTTGCACTCTACACTTAGCTCTATTTGTGCTCTTAGTAATACAAAACCATTCTCTTGCAAGCTCTTTTTGTCCTCTTCAAGATTAGTTATTTATGACTTCCATTGAGTGGTTTATGGTAGTGGAATTTCTTAGGCATCCTTTGTTGCCAAAAATTTTTTAAAACATAAGAGTTATAAAGTTAGTTGTAGGTTAAAATATGGTAATGTTCCTTAGTTTAACATTGAAATTTGGGATCATTACAATGACGATTGTCCAACTATGGTAGTTATTTATGGGTTGAGTTCATTTCTTTCATTATTTATAAATTGCTTATATTAACACAACTTATATTTGTTTGTTCATACACTCTCATATGATATCGCTCGCACGAGTACAGGGAGGTTCTGGATAGAGAGCATAACAAATTCATCCATAGAATATGATTCACAATCACAATCACAACCCCTATGCCATTGAATCAATTCGAAGGTGCTGAGATTGGGGTTTTAAAATATTTAGGGCACATATCACTTGTTTCTGATGCTATCAATACTAGTTTTTGGCTTTTATTTTTGGCTAATCTCTCCATTGAATGGTTCTTATATATGCATTGTATAATATGTAAGTGCCGAGAATTTCAGCGATAGAATATCTATTATACTTAGTTGAAACAAAATGATATGCTTACAGGATCAAACACTACAAGAATTTCGGACTTTACGTCTTTGTTTTTCAACTGTCACTCAGTTTGTATCTTCTGTTATTTCTTCTGTTGTTTACTAAATTTCTCTACCAGTTTTTCAATTCAAACTTACTCTTATCTGACTCTCATTTTGCTGGCTTATATGTTTTTATATTAGAACCATTCTTAGTTAGCTCTTTGGATATATGTAAACATAAAAGGGGAAATAGGTGTTTATCCAAATGTCTTGTTGTGTAGACTTTGATCTTATGTCTTTTCCTGTCCATTTGCTTATTCTGTTTGTTGTTTTAACCTTTTTTTGTGGCATTTGAAGAAGCAATATCATTTTCTTCATTGGTGGTGGTGTTTTTTTTTCTCATGGTTACATTTCGGTTTATGGAAGGGGGGCCAACTTTAATAAAAGATTCTAATGGATAACATGCAATAACAATTCAAGCCTTCATGTTGATTGAAGTTGCCTCACATTTGTATTCTCTCAATCTCTTCCTCTACCATATACTTTTAATGGTGTTGTTTGTGTGTTTTTTAGGTGTTTGGAAGGGGTAGGGAGGAGATGGATTTCTTGCAACAGCAAGGAATTCACGTAAAAATTGTTCCTGGTAAGTGCATTTTTGAATGCTTGCAATTTTAAGCACAGTTTCATTTTAAGCACAGTAATAAAAACTATGGTAGTTTTTGTTACAACTTTTGAGATTTGAAGTACATTGTGAGCTAAATTTGCTTATTGATGTACGTGTTCTTGAATATTCATTTTTTGGGAATTCTAATAGTTCTGTTGAGAACAAGTGGTTGTGAAATATTTTTGGGAGTGTGTTTCTTTGAATAGGTTCAAAGTAAATTTTTGGTTTTGTTGTGGTAGCATCGTTATGCTGTCGAAAATTTTGAAAAAGAAGATTCTTGAAAAAGGAGTAAAGATTTTGAAAAAGAAGATTTTCTCATTTATTCAACTATTGAGTTTTCTTGTTTTGCAGTTGCAACAAAGGAGTAAAGATTTGGTATCGCAACCTCTTTATGCTTTTTCTTGGGGAACTCTAGATCCAACACATTCACTACAAGAATTTTGCCTTGAATGTACCATTTATGAACATTCCCAATAAACATGGTTTGTTGAATATGAATTCTGATCATATTTTCACTTTCAATCCTTTGTCTTAAACCTTTTTTGTTTGTGATCCTTTGAACAACAGTAGTCAGACAAAGATGCCTACAACTAGACACTACCGAAGCTGGAGGGGTCTGTTCAAGAAGAATTATGAAGGGATCCATACTTACCAAGTGGAGAGGGACAGTAAACTCATAGTGTTTGTAAAATCATAATGTTTGTATTACTTGTAATTTGTGTTTTCAAGGCCTGGATTATTGTATGGCCTTTTAAATTATAATTTTATAGCAGAATTTGTGGATTAAAGTAATAGATTTACAATCCATACATGAATAATATGTCATAGCCACAACGTTCGATGTTGATATGTCATGTTATACTTTTTTACCAAAAAAATGGATTCGACAATGAAATTTTAAAAAAAAAACGGACAGATTCGAGCTTCAATGTCAATTAAGAATTTTTTTAAAAAAAAAACACAAGCTTTAATGTCGGTTGCAACCGACATTAAAGACCTTTAATGTCAGTTGTTAATTTCACTGATGGTCTTTAATGTCGGTTGGAAATTTCACTAAAGGTCTTTAATGTCGGTTGCAACCGACATTGAAGGCTGTGTTATTGAAGCCCTTTAATGTCGGTTTAAAACCGACATTAAAGCCCAAATTTCTTCTAGTGTTTAATGTGATTCTGGGCATGAATTAGTTGGCTGCCAATCTGAGAGCATAGACTGTTCTCGTAAGGAGGTGATTTTTAACCCTTCTAGGGAAGCTAGTTTTAAGTTCAAAGGGGTCGAGACTGTGGTCTTGCCCAAGGTTATTTCAGCTGTGAAGGCCAAGAGGTTTCTTAACCAAGGTACCTGGAGTATCTTGGTTAGTGTAGTTGACACCAGAGAAACTGAGGTTGCCTTAACCTAAGAACCAGTTGTGAGAGAATACTCGGATGTGTTTCCAGAGGAACTTCCAGGTTTGCCTCCACCCAAGGAGATTGACTTTGCGATTGAGTTGGAGTCAGGTACTATTCCCATATCCAAAGCCCTATATAGAATGACTCCAACTAAATTGAAAGAACTTAAGGTCTAGTTGCAAGAACTACAAGATAAAGGCTTCATACGACCCAGTGTATCCCCCTGGGGTGCACCAGTGTTGTTCGTAAAGAAAAAGGATGGATCGTTACGCTTATGCATAGACTGAAGGAACTCGTGTGAGGAGAACCTTGAGCGGAAGCAAATTGACCAAATTCCATACATTATTGAATGTAAAGTTTATAGTAAACATCCAACAGATATGCATTTAAAGTTAAATTACAACATGTTAATCAAGAAAAAAAGGTTTCAAGAATTTCACCTTTTAAGACCTTTTCCTTCATGAATCCTTCCTCGAACGAAATTAGCAACTTCTTGAAGACCTTCTTCAAGATAACCTCGAACAAAAACCCAGACACAACCACAATGGAGTCCTCGGTATTCTCAAGGTGAGAACCCAAGAGCGGTGGGCTCTGACTATTTTGGTTTAGAGGGGAAAAGGCTTAAGATGGAAGAAGTAGATTGAGAGCTTTTCACACATAACTCAAAGATACAAAACTCTTCTACTTTCTCTATCGTCCAACTAAGTACAACAAGAATAAGAAAACCTTTTTCTTTTTCTACTTTACCCAAAAATAACCACCACCCACTAATGTGGGTGGAGAGAAAACATGGGGAAGGGAGTTGTAACTCCCTTCCATATTATTCAAATAATAATAACATCATATAAATAAATATAATAACTTACTTATCATATTATATTTATATTAAATTATATGTTATATCAAATATAACTTGATATAACATACAACATATAGTTTTAATATTGTATCACATACAATATAAACTAGGGACAGTAGCAAATGTAGACATTAGACCCAAAGTATTAGCAGATATAACATAATGTAAAAAAAAAATGCAAATATGGCCAAATTTAAATAATCTATCAGTGATAAACCATATTAGTGGTAGGAGTCTATCAATGATAGACCATATCACTGGTAAAAGTCTATAAACGATAGAAGTCTATCGTTAATAGGCTCGGAAGTCTATCAATGATAGAAGTCTAGCGCTGATAGACTTGTCTATATTTGCAATTTTTTTAAATGATATTATACATTTGGTTATTATTCCTAAAATTGCTACCAATTGTAATTATCCTATTAACTATAGTTTCTTTTCTCTATTTTATGGCATTTAATATAAATCTCATTTATATTAAATTTAACAACTATGAATCCAATTCATAGAAAATATATTTGAATCTCATTCAAATATTTATTTACTTCCATTAAGCTATAATGTATCAAATACATTATGACAATTATATCATATATAATTGAAACAATTTAATTATATCATATATAATTAAATCCCTCTATTAATTTGAACAATTCAAATTAACCCAAAAACTTATTCTCAACTAAATCCTTTTGAGCTACCAAAGGGACCCCATGGACCTATAGCTTGAAGTTCCAACGGTATGTGAACAATTAATTAAACTCTTTAATTACATTATTCACCATCTGTTAACTGTAGGGCACTCCACTAAAGACCGACAGCTGCATTCTTTGCACTACAAATATATTTATATGTCCATTGGATATAACCAATCAATAGTACGATGACTCTTCACAAATTGCTCGTAAGTACAGTTGGGCCAAATTGCATTTTGGCCCTCTAGTTACATTTAACTCCTAAAGTACCATTGATTCCTCTATTGAACAATAGATCATAGTCCCACTATGACTAAACCCCTCTCGGGCTAGGAGAGGGTGTTGCACCATATTGTTCAAGACCCGAAATTTGCCCTTAATGGAGCAATTTATCTACTTACCTCAAACTTCGAGGAAGGAGTGAATTCCTTCTTGTGTAGTCGTGTTCCCAGCTCCCAATCAGACGAATCCCAAAATGGTAGGCTTGTTCAATCAAAGAACCGCCCTCATAGACATGAGTTCACAACTCACTCAGGATTGAGGTCGTGTTACCTATGGTCATCCTGGTGAAATGTAAGTCTCTATTATTAACGGCGTTATATAATGAGACTAAACATTTCGTGGTCCGGTCTTATACAAACTTCTTTGTATAGAATATCCCTGCTCGCATGTCTAATACATGAATGATCAGGATCAAATCATTTGTGGCACTTTACAATAATTGTAACACCTACAAAGCGAGCCATACTCGTAATGTCACCAAGCCTTATCCATCTACTACAGACCATTTAGGTTATCACTTAAACATAATCCACCAGTATGTCTCCACATACATGTTTAAGTTACAAAGATAACCTTGGATGTTAGTTTATTGGTTTGTGGTTAATGCAACTAAAATATCACATATTTTATAGACAAATGTGAATAAAATATCATATATTTTATTAATCACATAAAGAGTTTTTTCATATAATGTTTACAAACTATAGGATCCTACGAGATATAGGGCATCAACCCCAACATAGAATACAAGGACTTAAATAAAGTAATCCTCAAGAATAAATATTTGTTCCCCAAGATCGATGATCTGTTTGATCAGTTACAGGGAGTTACTGTATTCTCCAAGATTGGCCTACGGTCAAGTTACCACTGTTGGGTTGTATGTCCTAAAACTCGTAGTTTGTAAAGTTAAACATATTCTATTATCAATAAAGATGTTATTCAACATTTCTTCAATAAAGTTGTTATTAAATTTGTAAATTGCACTTGTAAAGATTAAATCCAATAAACTAAGATCCATGACTATTATATGAATACTTCAACTTTATGTGAAGACATAAAAATGGATCAAGTTCGAGTAAATAGCCAAAACGGTCTATAGTATATGAATAAGGTTGGGTGTCTTATTCTGGTGACACTATTGGATGCAGCCCACTTTGTAGTTGTTACAATTTGTTGTATGATGCTGCAAACGAAGTGATCCTGATTCATTCATGTATTAACATAAGGAGTAGGGGCATCCTATGCAATGAGTTTGCATAAGATCAGACCAAGAAATAAGTCACTCTTACTTTATAATTTTATGTGTTTATTTCTCTATTTAATAGATAATGAGCAACCACGAGGTAGAATCAGGGATTTGAAGTGATTTGGGGTAGATTTGAAGTATTCAAGCTTTAAGAGATGTGAAATGACCAAAATACCCCCAGCATCAGCGTCACAACGCCGCGCAACGCTCAAGCCAAACGTTGTAAGACAGTAGTATAGTGTTGCAATGCTCCTTTAGAGCATCATGATGCTACGACATTTGATGGACGAAGGAGAAGCACGCGCGCAAGTGAGCATTGCAACGCTCAATCATAGCGTTGCAACGTTACCCTGAAATTTTCTATAAATGTCTCCTTTTGCTAGGTAAAAAATATGTTGAATTGTATTGAGAAAGGCCCTAAAATTGGAGGCCGATGAGAGGTCTTGATTTCTCTTTTTGCTAGGTAAAAACTTTTCATGGAGGCCGAGGAGAGGCCTTGATTTCAATTTTTCCTCTATGTTTTAAGTATCATAGGTTAGATTTACTTTTTTGGATTATAGATTTGTATTGGATTGTATCTCATTGGTTTGTCTATGAATCAATGAGGTAATTTTCTATTAGTTCTTGGTCTAAGTGTTGTTCTTTGTAATCTAGTGAGTTATATGTTCAATTTTGTGCTTCTATTAAGAATTATGTTTTTCTTTAATCTCGCATGATTTAGATTTTCTTTTGTATGTTGGATTGACGACCTTATCACGATTGCATATCTTTGCTAGTTAAATTCAGGCTCGCACGTATCCTTGTAATCGTTCATGTTTTGAATTTACCCCTGTAGCACAGATTAGATAAGCATAGGTGTATAGGCTGACCTTGAATCTTTGCATCGTACATTTAATCTAGATTTAAAGAATACTTTGATCATTTGAACATGGCTTTCCTGACACTTAATCAACATAGGTGAATCCTTGATTTTCATGCATGTGTTTCTAGTTCTTTATGGCCACTAAGGACCTAATTGCATCTAGAAGCATGTAGGCTAGTTAGGGCACTATCTTTCCAGCCTTAACTACGGATTAGGCGCTCGATTTGGTTTGGATTAATTGATTTTTCGGCCTTTGTAGAGATTGATTAGTTCTTATCAAATTAAGTAGCTATGCATGCATAATTCGGATATTTGTTATTTGGCATATAACAATGACTTAATCTACATCAAATGGCCACTTGATCTGCGAACCAAACGAATCTTTTACCATTCCATATATCCCTTGAAATTTACTTTTCTTCCATATTCCTAAATCGAAATCAAAACCATGATTTTTCCGCAGTCAATTCTAACACAAAAAGAAATTAATTCTTCGTTTCTCTGTAGTTCAACCCCGCACTTACCACTGTTGCTACGTTTTAGTAGTGATAGAAGTAGTTCAGTGTATTATAAATTTTCTTTTGACCAAACTCAAGGATTATTAATGACGTAGGCTATCGACTCTGTCAGTAGTAGTCCTTGAAAGTCTCCTGGTAACGATGTTGGTTGCTGGAATCGGGGTCTTTAATCCTTGGAATTAATTGTCACATAAGGATAGGTCTATTATTGACATTTGATGGTTTTGGGGGTCATATTTCGTTTTGGGGTAGATGATTTGAGGAAGTTTTAGATAATTTTAAGTATAGATTTAAGCCTAATAGGTACAATTGATTTTTGGTTCAGGTAGTAGTGGTTGATTAAGGGTCTCCAAAAGATTAAAGGAGAAATTAAATTGCTTACGCTAGTTTATTTGCGGTAAGTGATTTACTATCGGTTCGCCCTCGAACCCTAGTACGTGTTAAGTATTGGTTCCTACGTTGCTTAGAGTATTTTGACATGCTTATGGCAACGTTGAAATTATTTTTGGAAGCTTACATTTATGTCATGGAATTTCGATATTATGTGTTGCTGCAATGTTCGATTGTTGGATAAATTGTGAAATTTTTATGAAACCTAAGCATGATTTAAGACTTTGATTGTATGCTTATGCCTATGTGACACTGTTAGTGACTGTTAGCTCTTCTATCGAGCTATGCACATTGCATGTTGTGAGCCTTCGAGCCCACACCTTATGCCTATATACGGTGTTACCTGAGGATCATCACTTATGTTTATGATTGTACCCTCTGGGGTCACTACTTATGAAAGCGTGCTTTCGGGTTTTCCCCCTATGCTTATGCCTATGCCTATGCCTATGATGCTATTGTACACTAAGTCCCGATGGGAAGGCTAACAGCTCAACTAGCAGGCCCAATAGTGGGTCACTTACTGGGTATATTTATATACTCATCCTTTTCCTTCCATGTTTTTCTTTCAGGTAAAGGTAAGGATAGACCAACAAATGACAAGAGGGATCCGTGAACCGGCCATTTGGACATGTTGTCGTTTCCGCACTTAAATTCCATTTGATAGGGTCTGCTAGGAGTTTAGTATTTTAAAATTCATGGATATTCCTTTATCTCTTTTGTTAATTTGTTTAATTGATATTATTTTAAATTTTGGGTCAGGGGTACCCCGAACAGTGTTTTCAAGATTTATCTATTATTTAAGTTTATCTAATGAAATAAAACTTTTAATTCTTTTATTTAATTTTACCCCAAGGATTTCATCGTCAAACCTATGCGCCATATAGTAGCATCCTAGAAATATAATAGAAATTTGGGTCGTTACATTTAGGGTTTCAAGAGTATACCTTTGAAGATTCCCCTAAATTACTTCAAATCTCCTTGAGTTTCTTGTTCAATCTTTGAAGTAGACTACCACAAGAGTCTTCTCTACTAATCTCGAGCCTTTGTTTGGATGGTAGAACCAAAATTGAGAGAGATTTAGTATGGGTTTTGAGAGTTGGAGTGAGAGGAAAATTTTAAGAATTTTTCCTCTTGAAAACCAGATTGCATCAAGCTCTAATCAAACTAAATATTCTCTTTTATACAACATGATCATGCAAAATAAAATGACCAGCAAGTGTCACTTAATTTGCACCAACTTAGTGGAATAGGTGGAATGAAATAGTGGGAAAGAAAAATCCAATTTTGTCCCCTAATTTCATTTATATCAATATTAAATGAAATTTTCATAAATTTTCATAAATAATAGATGAAATTTGATTTAATTTAATTAATTTATTTATGATTAAATTAATTTAATCAAATTAAATTAATTTTTATGTTTTGAATTTCATAAATTCCAAATTTTAAATAAATAAATTATTAGTTAATTAAATAATTTAATTAATAAATAAATTTAATATCAAATATTAAATTAATAAAACACCTAATTCAAAAACATTAATCACTATTCATGTATTTGATATTTAAATCAAATTTAAATATTTTCAACTCTCCAAATTCGTTTAATTCGTTAATCAAATGTTAACTATATCGAATATAATCATCCAAACCCTAAACTGAATTTGAACCTTTCAAATCCTCTCAATATGTTATTCTAAGATTTGATCCTTTTACGAACTAGTAGAGGGACCTAATGGATCTATAAATCATGAGCTCCAACGATTTGAGATTAATTGGCTAAACTCTTTAAATTGACTTAATCAATATTCGTTAACTACCAAGACACTCCACTATATCTCAGTAGCTGCACTCTCCTCACTGTAGATATATTTCTATCCACTTGATTTAACCATAATTAGCAATTCGATCCTTCACAGATCGTTCGTATTTACAACAAGGTCAAAATTACTGTTTTACCCCTATAATACATATTGTTCTTTAAGTCTCCACTGATCCTCTAATGAACAATTGGTTTATAGTCCTACCAATAAACCGAGTCCCTCTCAGCCATGAGAGGGCAGGGCCTCTTTGTTCAAAACCAGGAGTTAATAACTTAAGGAAACAACCTATCTGCTAACCCTAAAACTGAAGAAACTCTTATTCAAAAGTACCTACGAGCGGAAGTGGATCTTTCCAATTCATTGTGACAGAATTACCGCATATACATTCAAACATACTTTCATAATGCTAAAGAGATCAAGAAATCATACCAGATGAAGATTTCTTCTTCATAGCGAGTCTGAAGCCCAACCATCTACCTCGAGCAATCACCACTCGAACAGAAGGAAATGGAAAAGACAACACCACTCAAAGCCCTCGGTATTCTTGGAGTGAGAATCCAAAGTGTGGGCTTTATTCGGATTTGGTAGAGGGAAGGAGGAAGAGAGACTGTACACAACGATTAAGCAAGTGGAAGAAGATGTCGTCTATCGCATAGACAGGATGCTTGATCGTTTAGGTGAAGTATACGATTGTGTAGGAGAAGTAAATGATCGCCTAAACGATCGTGTAGGAAAAGGACAGTGATCGTATAAACGATCGTGTAGGAAAAGGGTGAGCAATCGTCCGAACGATCGCGTAGGAAAAACAAAGTGATCGTCTATACGATCATTTAGTAAATACTGGGAGCTAAACGATCACTTAGGAAAAAGGTAAACGATCGTTTAGATAATAGCACGCGATGATGTAATCGGTATGCGATCGCTTAGCAAGATCGTATATGTAAGCGATCATGCAGTCACTATCGTATAGGCACTAATTTTCTAAACAATGATACTATCTTTTCACAATGTCTGCGCACCCCGAGATCAACACATCGTCTGTTATTTATAATGCACTCATCCGTTATTTAGAATAGAAAAGGGCCCTTCCCATTTCCTTTATAATCGTCTAATGAATGTGATCTTATCACATTCATAACATATAAATTAATATCATATATTAATTATAATATTTTCCTCTACTAGATATAAATCATATTTATATCCAATTTCCTCCAAATTAATGTGTCTCATACATAAAGTTAATTATATCATATTTAATTAACTCATTCAATTATCATATATAATCGAATTCCCACTTGTCAATTTGAACATTTCAAGCTAACCCAAAAACTGATTCTCAACTTGTATCCAAGCTACTAAAGGGACCTTATGGACCTATGGCTTGAAGCTCCAACAGTACGTGAATAGCTGACTAAACTCTTTAGTCACGATATCCACCATCCGTTAACTGTCAGGCATTCCACTAAAGACCGACAGTTGAACTCTTCTTGCCATAGATATATTTCTATGTCCATTGGATATAACCAATCATCAGTACGATGACCCTTCACAGATGCTCGTAATTACAACAGGCCAATTTATCGTTTTGCCCCTGTAATTACATCTTCCTCCTTAAGTACCATTGATCCCTCTAATAAATAATACAACATAGTCCTACTATGTGTGAACACCTCTCGGGTCATGAGAATGTGTGTGGTGCCACATCGTTCAAGCCTTGGGATCAGCCTTTAAGAGAGCAATCTTTCTACTTACCCCTACTTAGGGGAAGCAGTGAACTCCATCTTGTGAAGCTGAGTTCCCAACTCCCAAATCAGACGAATACCCAAAATGGTAAGTTTGAGTCGACGTTCTGGCCACTCACACCCATGCAAATCAAAGGACCGCCCTCAATGGCAGGAGTTCCCAACTCACTCAGGATTGAGGTCTTATTATCTATGGTCATTCTAGTAAAGTGAAGTCTTAGTCATGAACGGTGTTATATGACAAGACATTAACACTTCGAGGTCAAGTCTTATACAAACTCTTTGTATAGTACGCCCTCGCTCACATGTCCACTACACGAATGATCAGGATCAGACCATCTGTGACAAGTCACAACACTTGTGACTATTCTACAAAGCTAGCCGCATCTGTAGCGTTACTAGGATAAGGTTTCCCTCCTATATCCATATACTATAGACCATTTTGGTTATCACTCAAGACATGATCTACTTGTATGTCACCACATACATGCTTAAGTTACATACAGATAATAGGGATATTAAGTCATTGGTTTGTGGTAAAATGAAAAACATCTAAATGTGCAAAGTCAAGTAGTGAAGTAAATATCATTTATATTATACATCACAAGTGTTCGTACAAAGTTGTTTACAAACTACTGGACACAAGACTTTAGGACACAAACCCCAACAATCTCCCACTTGTCCTAAAGCGAAGTTGGGAGTATAAGTAAATAGGTACAAAATAATAAACTAGGGCATAAAACCCAGTGCAACAAAATCTCCCACTTACCCTAGTCCAGCCGCGGGTGGTCCCGTAGACCCATGCTCTGAAGGTGACCCTCAAACATTGTAGCCGTGAGAGTCTTCGTAAACGGATCAGTAACATTTTGCTCCGAGGTGATCTTCGTGACGATCACGTCTCTTCGATGTACTATCTCGCGGATCAGATGATATTTCCGCTCTATGTGTTTGTCGTGCCTATGAATCTTGGGCTCCTTAGAGTTCACCACAGCACCACTATTTTCACAATAGAGGGTGATGGGCCTAGACATATCTGGAACAACTTCCAGATTTGTCAAGAACTTTCTGAGCCATACGACCTCTTTAGCAGCTTCACAAGTCGCTACGTACTCGACCTCCATCGTGGAGTCGGCGATGCACCCCTGCTTAGTGCTCTACCACACTACAGCTCCTCCATTAAGAGTAAATACTGACCCTGAAGTGGACTTTTGAGAGTCCTTATCAGTGTGAAAGTCAAAATCTGTGTACTCAGTAAGGATCAAATACCGAGACCCATACACGAGAATGTAGTCCCTCGTTCTCTGAATATACTTAAGGATGTTCTTAACTGTGGTCCAGTGACCCTGGCCAAGGTTAGACTGATATCTACTGACTATTCCCACAGCATAGCAGATGTCTGGCCTAGTGCAGAGCATCGCATACATTAAACTGCCAACGACAAATGCATATAGGACCCGTCTCATGTTCTCAGCCTCTTGAGGCGTCTTAGGATACATGTCCTTAGACAAAGTGACTCCATGCCTAAATGGTAGTAGGCCCTTTTTGGAGTTCTGCATCGAGTACTTAAGTAAGATTTGGTCAATATATGATGCTTGAGACAGTGTTAGCACTTTGTTCTTACAATCCTGAAAGATCGATATACCCAAAACAAACTGAGCCTCTCTCAAATCTTTCATTTGAAATTGGGTCGCTAACCAGGTCTTAAATGCAGTCAGTAGACCTAAATCATTTCCAATGAGTAGTATATTGTCTACATACAATACTAAGAAAGCTACGGAACTGTTGACTATTTTCTTGTAAACACAAGGTTCATCAACGTTTTGGTCAAAGCCATATGATTTGATCGCATCATCAAACCGAATATTCCAAGATCGAGACGCCTACTTCAACCCATAAATGGACCGATTCAGTTTGCAAACTTTTTGCTCTTGACCTTGGGCAATGAATCCTTCGGGTTACACCATGTAAATGGTCTCCTCAAGATTGCCATTCAGAAAAGTCGTCTTGACGTCCTTCTGCCAAATCTCATAATTATAATAAGCTACAATGGACAGGAGGATGCAGATCGACTTTAACATGACAACAGGTGAGAGGGTTTCCTCATAGTCGACTCCCTCCACCTGGGTATAACCATTTGCCATAAGTAGAGCCTTAAAGGTTTGTATCTTCCTATCAGCACCCCGTTTGAGCTTGTAGATCCATTTAATACCTATAGGTCTTACCCCATCAGCCTGATCTACAAGATCCCATACCGAGTTGAAGTACATCGACTCCATCTCGAGAGTCATGGCTTTGACCCATTCATCCCGATCAACATCCTCCATTGCCTTTTTATAGGACAACGGATCCTTAACGTCACCATCTATCACCATAGCTAGGATTTCTGTGAAACCCAGATAGCGATCAGGCAGGTTCGTAACCCTCCTATTGCATCGAGGTTCCCTCAACTCTTGAGGTGGAACTGCCTACCAGATGAACTATCATCAACAATTCTGGTTGATGAATCAGGTCCTTCAACAACTCTTATTGAAGTTTCAGTAGTTTCTTTGGAAAGCTCACTTAACACGACTTTACTACGTGGACTGTGCTCCCTGATATGATTCTCCTTCAGGAAAGTAGCGTTCATGGAAACAAACACCTTGTTTTCGGATGGATCATAAAAGTAACCTCCGCATGTACCTTTAGGTAGCCTACAAAGAGGCACAACCTCGATCGTGATTCCAACTTCTTGGGATTTGCCTCAAGCACATGTGTTGGGCAACCCCATATGCGAAAGTGACGTAAACTAGCTTTACCTCTGTTCCACAACTCCAGAGGTGTTCTTGTAACACTTTTAGAAGGAACACAGTTGAGAATGTATACCGCAGTCTCCACTGCGAAACCCCAAAACGAGTCCAGTAAGGAAGCGTAACTCATCATCGAACGAACCATGTCCAACAAGGTTCTGTTTCTCCTCTCTGCTACACCATTTTGCTGAGGTGTACCCGGTGCCAAGAGTTGGGAAACGATTCTATATTCAAATAAATAATCCTGGAACTCAGAATCCAAAAACTGTCCACCTCGATCTGATGGAAGTGTTTTTATTCGTCTATCCAAAGCATTTTCAACTTCGGCCTTAAATAATTTGAACTTTTCAAAAGATTCAGACTTTCATTACATAAGATAGACATACCCATATCTCGAGTAATCATCAGTAAAACTAATAAAGTACTCATAGCCTCCTCGAGCTCGCACATTCATAAGACCACAAAGGTCAGAATGTACTAATTCAAAAGGCTCTTTGGCTCGATAACCATTTCCAGTAAAAGGTCATTTAGTCATCTTACCTTCAAGGCAAGATTTGCACACTGGTAAAGAATTTTCCTCTAACTCGCTTAGAAAGCCATTCTTCATCAATCTCTCAATTCTACTGAGATTGATGTGCCCTAATCAAAGGTGCCAAAGTCGGGTGTTTTCTTTTGGAGAAACTCATTGGCATTTAGATTGAGTAACGATAGATTTAAACATCTCTATGTTATGGAGGGAACTTAAGGCTAAAGGTCTTAGCACATACAAGTTATTTTCCAGTTTAGCTGTACAAATTTCAACACCATCCTTATGAATAAACGCTTTATTCAATTTAACAGAAATAGTGTAATTGTAATGTAACAGACACTTTACAGAAATAAGGTTCCTTTTTAGTTCAGGAACTAAAAGACATCTTTTAATATAAGAAACTTATTCTGTAAAGTAAACTAGATATCTCCCACTGCCACAGCTGAGACGACGTGCCCGATGCCTACTCGCAACGTCATCTCACCAGCCTCCAACTGTCGCCAGGATCTAATCCTCTAAAAAGAAGAACATACATGATTAGTGGCGCCCAAATCTAATATCTAAGCAGAATCATCATTCTCCACTAAAAAAATTTCTAATACAAGCAAATCATATTACCTTTGTCTGCCTTGGCTTTAGCCTTGACAACCTTCTTTTCCTTCAAGTAACGAGGACAATTCCTCTTACAATGTCCTTCCTGGTTACAGTGGAAACATTTTCCTTTTTCAACCGGCGGTGGACGCTTCTTCTAGGCGACAGGTGACAGGTTAGCAAGCGCATTCCCTTTCCCTATACCACCCTTCTTCTTCTTCCCCTTCCCAGAGTTAGAAGTTGAAGGTGCAAACTTTGTTTCTGAGGTCGAACCTCAATAGAACTTTTTGAAGGACGAGACAACATTTGCCTCACCTCCCTTTTTCTCCTTACTTTTCAGCAAGGATTGGTAAGTCTGTAACTCATTGAGGAGAGTGGTAAGGGAGTATTCCACTTTGTTAAGAATCGTATTGCTAACAAAGTGGAGGAAGCTCTCCAACAATGAATGCAGGATAATGCTAACCTGACTATCCTCATCAATTTTAGACCCATTCATCTCTGCCACATTAAAGTGGACAATTATATTCAGCATGTGTTTACGAACAGAAGTGCCTTCCTCCATTTTGGAGCTAAAGATGGTTTCAGAGCCTCATGCTTGAGCTGTTCATAAGGCTGTCCGAACATTCCCTGTAGGGATTCCATGATCTCACGAGCTGGGACCTTAGACTCGTGTTTCTTGGTCAACACGTCACTAAGACTGGCTAGAATATAGGCTCGGGCCTTCTCATTTGCCCGTGTCCAATGCTCGTATGCTGCCCGAACATTTCGAGTAACGTCCTGAGGTGGAATAGGAGGACATTCCTCTGTAAGGACAAACTTCAGATCCTCAATGATGAGTATCACCGTGAGCATATGTTTCCAACTTGAATAGTTATGGCCATTTAGTTTTTCAGCGCTAAGCAAATTGATAGTGGTTGATGCCATTAAAAATCGTTGCTACAAAAAAACGAATAACCTTTTATAAGACTTTTCAAAAACCACATTTTTTAATTAACCAATTAATTTTTAACAAAACAGATTCCAAGTACCCAAGTGAAAAGACTTCTATTTTGCAATGATGCCCCAGCGAGGCAGGATAAACGTCACTGGTGGGGTGAACGGATGTCCCTTCACTGGGATGAGACATTCTCAACCATTAGGCAAAACCAAGTCTTAGAACTAAACCTAATGGCCACCATTTGTTTGGTCCAGAATAGTTAACCCTTAACAATCCTACGTAAGTGTAACCCCTTGTTTTCGGACCCAGAGTCCCACCCTAATGCACTCACCGTAGGGAAAAAGACAGATTAGGACAAGAGACTAAGTAACATTATCCTCTTATAGGTGATCATATAAGAAACGCGAAAAACAGCCATTCTATAAGGGCACACACCCAAGGTGCCACGAGGTGATGCATAGAAACTTTATTAAATCCAACGAGGGAGACCGAGGGATATGTTGTTACACTTCCCACTCCCATTTACTATGAACACTCTCTCCATCCACCTTGATATTGACCTACCCAAACACCATCCGTTAAGGGGGACACGCCAAAGGTGCCTCGAGGACGAGGGTAGATCTCACGGTGTGAACTATGAGGGAGAAACGCGAGAGGTGAAAATGAAGCATCAAATGCCCTAAGAACCTCCTACTGAATGTTCTACCTAGGGGTTTATTAACCTACACAATCCGGCTACTGATTATGATCTAAGTCATTTATAAAGTTTGCTCAAAAACAACTTTTTTCTTTGAAATTTAAAAAAAACAAAACAAAAAAAATCCAAGTAGTCACATTAAACTCTTTAATGACTGGCCTTAATTTGCATGCATGCATCAAATCTATCTAAATTACCTTTTCAGGTAGGTTTCCAAGTAGGGGTGTTTCGTTGCCGTCATCTTAAATACCCCAACTTAGACAGAACCCGCCTTCAACAAAAGGTCTACTATAGATAGACTTGCTACATATTAATCTATTACTAATTATTTTAGTTCTAATTTCATTATATAACCATTTATAAAATAAACAACTAAAACACTCATCCCACATAACGAAGTATTTATAACGCTTATAAATATAACGTTAAAAAAAATAAAACATACATAAATATAACCCTTATATTATATGATGCATGAGCATGCACTTCTATAAATTAAAACATGCTTCTCTAAATTATAACTATTACAATAAAGAGATGATGCATGACCAATTCATAACCTAAGGTGGGATTTACTATATGTGCATACCATATGACATATTAAAAAAAAACATACATCACATGTAATAAATAAAGAATTAATGGACTGGGATGAGCCTTTACAAAAACTGGAATGAAATAACCCTATCTACTACATTGTTCATCGGGCAAACCAGTTCAGGTGAACTGGGTCTTAAACTGCCAGGAGGACTCCATCATGTAGTAAATGTTATAGGTAGACGATCGTCCAACGCGAACTAGATGATAGAAGAAAAATTAAACGATCGTGTAGACGACAACGAGGCAATGAAGCTTGATTGTCTATGCGATCGCTCAACGCGGTGACAGGTAAACGATTTACCTTGCATTACTAAGCGATCGTTTAGTCAGTTACTAAGTGATGAAGCTTGCTAACCAAAACGATCGTCTATTGCGATCACTTAACGTGGCGACAGGTAAACTATTTACCTTGCATTACTAAGCGATGAAGCTTGCTAACCAAAACGATCGTCTAGTGCGATCACTTAACGCGGTGATAGATAAACGATTTACTTTGTGTTACTAAGCGATCGTTTAGTCAGTTACTAAGCGATGAAGCTTGCTGACCAAAATGATCGGCTATGCGATCACTTAACACAGCGACAGGGAAACGATTTACCTTGCATTACTAAGCGATCGTTTAGTTAGCGATGAAGCTTGCTGAGCAAAACGATCGTCTATCGATCACTTAACGCAGCGACAAGTAAACGATTTACTTTACATTACTAAACAATCGTTTAGTCAGTTACTAAGCGATGAAGCTTGCTGACCAAAAATATCGTCTATGTGATCACTTAATGCGGCGACAGGTAAACGATTTACCTTGCGTTACTAAGCAATCTTTTAGTCAGTTACTAAGCAATGAAGCTTGCTGACCTAAACGATCCTCCAGTGCACATACGCGTTAAGTGATACACGAGCATCACATCATCTTCATGACCTGATACTCAGTGATCGCATAACCGATCATCAACATGATGCGATCAACCCTTGATCGTCTACACAATGGGATCAATAGCGATTGCGTTCCCCATCGTCTGCATGATGCGATCAACCCCTGATCGTCTCTTTCCTCGAAGAACCACAATGCTTGCTCCGATCTTCTTCACGAACGACTCAAAACTCAAAAAGACTTTGAATACAGACTCGATACCGATTATTAATGCCCAAAAAATGCAGGGGACTTTACAAACAACCACAAATGTAAAAGCATTAAGTCAAATTGAGGCTAACATCCATGCAAACATCCATAAATTTGCACATTCACAGCAATTTAACGATTAAACAGTGTAGAAATGCACCCACCAAGAACGTATTTGCAATTCTTATGCAGCATGAATTGGAATATCAGAAAACTGAGTGCTCTGATACCAATTGAAGGAACTCTTATTCAAGAGTACCTACGAGCGGAAGCGGATCTTTCCAATTCATTGTGACAGAATTACCGCATATACATTCAAACATACTTTCATAATGCTAAAGAGATCAAGAAATCATACAAAATGAAGATTTCTTCTTCATAGTGAGTTTGAAGCCCAACCGTTTACCTCAAAGAATCACCACTCGGACAGAAGGAAATGGAGAAGACAACACCACTCAAAGCCCTCGGTATTCTTGGAGTGAGAATTCAAAGTGTGGGCTTTGTTCGGATTTGGTAGAGGGAAGGAGGAAGAGAGACCATACACAATGATCAAGCAAGTGGGAGAAGAGGTCGTCTATCGCATAGACATGATGCTTGATCATTTAGGTGAAGCATACGATCGTGTAGGAAAAGTAAGTGATCGCCTAAATGATCGTGTAGGAAAAGGTCAACAATCATATAAACGATCATGTAGGAAAAGGGTGAGCGATCGTCCGAACAATCACGTAGGAAAAACTAAGTGATCGTCTATATGATTGTTTAGTAAATACCAGAAGCTAAACGATCGCTTAGGAAAAAGGTAAATGATCATGTAGATAATAGTGTGCGATGGTGTAATCGGTATGCGATCGCTTAGCAATATCGTATATGTAAGCGATCATGCAGTCACTATCGTATAGGCACTAATTTTCTAAACAATGACACTATCTTTTCACAATGTTCGCGCACCCCAAGATCAACACACCGTCTGCTATTTATAATGAACTCATTCGTTATTTAGAACAGAAGAGGCGTCTTCCCATTTCCTTTATAACCATCCAATGAATGTGATCTTATCACATTCATAACATATAAATTAATATCATATATTAATTATAATATTTTCCTCTACTAGATATAAATCATATTTATATCCAATTTCCTCCAAATTAATGTGTCTCATACATAAAGTCAATTATATCATATTTAATTAACTCGTTCAATTATATCATATATAATCGAACTCCCTCATGTCAATTTGAACATTTCAAACTGACCCAAAAACTTATTATTATCTTGTATCCAAGCTACCAAGGGGACTTTATGAACTTATGGCTCAAAGCTCTAACGTTACGTGAATAGTTGACTAAACTCTTTAGTCACGATATCCACCATCCGTTAACTGCCAGGCATTCCATTAAAGACTGATAGTTGAACTCTTCTTGCCATAGATATATTTCTATGTTCGTTGGATATAATCAATCATCAGTACGATGACCCTTCACAGATGCTCATAATTACAACAGGCCGATTTATCGTTTTGCCCCTGTAATTACATCTTCCTCCTTAAGTACCACCGATCCCTCTAATGAACAATACAACATAGTCCTACTATATGTGAACACCTCTCGGACCATGAAAAGGTGTGTGGCCCCACATCATTCAAGCCCCGGGATCAACCCTTAAGAAAGCAATCTATCTACTTACCCCTACTTTGGGGAATGAGTGAACTCCATCTTGTGAAGCTGAGTTCCCAACTCCCAAATCAGACGAATCCCCAAAATGGCAGGTTTGAGTCGGCATTTTGGCCACTCACACCCATGCAAATCAAAGGACCGCCCTCAATGGTAGGAGTTCCCAACTCACTCAAGATTAAGGTCATGTTACCTATGATCATCCTAGTTAAGTGAAGTCTCAGTCATGAACGGTGTTATATGACAAGACATTAACACTTCGAGGTCAAGTCTTATACAAACTCTTTGTATAGGACGCCCCCGCTCGCATGTCCACTACACGAATGATCAGGATCAGATCATCTGTGACAAGTCACAACACTTGTGACTATTCTACAAAGCTAGCCGCATCTGTAGCGTTACCAAGATAAGGTTTCCCTCCTATATCCATATACTATAGACCATTTTGGTTATCACTCAAGACATGATCTACTTATATATCACCACATACATGATTAAGTTACATACAGATAACAGGGATATTAAGTTTATTGGTTTGTGGTAAAATGAAAAACATCTAAATGTGCAAAGTCAAGTAGTAAAGTAAATATCATTTATATTATACATCACAAGTGTTCGTACAAAGATGTTTACAAACTACTGGACACGAGACTTTAGGGCATAAATCCCAACAAAAATAGGTAGGTGTGAATTTCGTGTTGCAGGACTACGACAATGTTGAGCCATTTTCACCTATGCAGATTAAAGGATAATCCCAAATAAACAGGAGTTCATAGCTAGCTCGAGGTTGAGATTGAGTCACCTTAGGTCATTGAATTGAAATAGTCAGTTTTAACAGTAAACGATTGTTATAAAGAAAAGTGTGTTGGGAATGTCATAAGACTTGCAGTTCATAATTTTGGAAACATATTCTATTTATCAATAAAAATATTATTGAAATTTCATTCTGTTATAAAATTCAATAAACGAACCCAGGGCTATAGTATGAATACTTTAACTTTATGTAGAGACATAAAAGAGGATCAAGTTATAGTATATAGTCTAAAAGGTCTATAAGTATATGGATGAGATTGGGTACCTCGTCCTGGGCCCAGTTTTTATACTGATACAAACGATGTGATTTTGAAATCGTTCATGTAGAGACATGTGAGTGGGGGCATCATATACAAAATACATTTGCATAAGACCGGACTACGAAATAGTCACTTTTTTTTTTATAACGACCGGTTAATGTTAAAACTGACTATTTCAAATGCGATGACCTAGGGTAACTCAATCTTAATCCTGAGCTAACTATGAACTTCTTTTTATTTGGGATTATCCTTTAATCCGTAAAGGTAAGAGTAGTTCAACAACACTATTCAATAAGCCTTCCATTTTAGGGATAAGACTGAACAGATAGCTAGGGACATAGTCCTACCAGATAGAATTCACTCCTACCCATTTTAGGGTTAGCAGATAGGTTCTTCCCTTAAGTATTGATTCGTGGTCTTGAGTAAAGGAGCCCCACCCTCTCATGGTTGAAAGGGGCGTGATTTATTAGTTGGACTATAAACCAATTGTTCAATAGAGGATCAGTGGGAGCTTAAAGAGCAATATGTATTTATAGGGATAAAACGATAATTTTGACCTACTTGTAAATACAAACGACCTATGAAGGATTGAGTTACTGATTATGGTTAAATCAAGTGGACAGAAATATATCTACAGTGAGGAGAGTGCAACTATCGAGCTACAGTGGTATGTCTCGTAGTTAACAAATATTGATTATTTCAGATTAAAGAGTTTAATCGATTAATCTCAAATCGTCGGAGCTCATGATTTGTAGGTCCATAAGGTTCATCTAGTAGCTCGTAAAAGATTAAACCTTGGATTAGAATATTGAGAGAATTTGAAACGTTCTAATTCGAAATTAGGGTTTGGAATTTGAAATGTTCAAATTTCAATTTAGGGTTTGGATAATTATATTTGATATAATTAATGTTTAATTTTGTTGAAATTAAACATAATTGGAGAGTTTAATATATTCAAATGTTGATTTAAATATTGGTTACATGAATAGGATTCATGTTTCGTTTAGGTGTTTTATTCATTTAATATTTGATATTAAACTATTATTATTTAATTATATCAATTCAAATTAAGAAATTGAATTCTTGTTTAATTTAATTAAATTAGAAATTGAATTAAACATTATTTTATTTGAAATTGGTCTCAATGGGTTTTATTACATTTTGATGTTGTTATGGATTAATCCACAAAATTACACTTAGCCCATTAACTAAATGCAATTTGAAGTGTCAAATTGTTGAGAGCTTAATGCTTTCATGCTTGAACTTGATAAATACTTCAGTTGTCAGAGGATTGAAGTTCATGCATTCTGAATTTTGAAAATTTTCCAGCAAAAACAGTTTTGCTCTCAAGCTCTCTCAAACCCATCCAATCCCTTTCGATTTTGAGTTTCCAACACTCAATTCAAGGCTGAGAATAATAGAGGAGATTCTCTTGGTGGTCTACTGAAAAAATTGAAGGTCAATTTCGTGGATTTGAGCAAGTGGAAATCTTCAAAGGTATATATGTTGAAACCCTCTTTGTGAATAACTTATGTTTTAGTATGCTTTTGATTCAAATTAAGTATATTTAGAGTGCTTAATGATTATGTTAGCTTCCGTTTTATGCATCTTTACTCTTTCAAAATGAGTATTTCATGGTCCAATCTTATGCAACCATCTTTTGCATAGGATGCCCTACTCGCATGTCTCCACATGAATGACTTTGGGATCACATCGTTTGTATCAATATACAAAGCGGGACGCATCCATAGTGTCCTCAGGATAAGGTACCCAATCCTATCTATATACTTATAGACTGTTTTGGCTATATACTAAAACTTAACCCACTTTTATGTCTCTACATAAAGTTTAAGTATTCATGTTATAGCCAAGGGTTCATTAGTTTACTGGATTTAGGAATTTATAAATGCAATTTACAAATTCAATAATAACTTTTTTGAAAAAAACTTCAATAACATATTTTATAATGAATAGAATATGTTTAATGTTTACAAACTGCGAGTTTTAGGACATTTTCCAAAAGCTGACTCATCGTTATTGAGGAAACCTAGTAGACCAAAGAGTTCACGATACCATAATGAGATGAATTAGACAAAACTAAGTGCTTAAGTACGGTGTGGATTATGTAACCAGTTAGGTCACCAATCGAAAGGAAGTGTCATTCGTTGCAAAGACAGGCTCTAGACAGCTAGGGATTTTTGTTGTTAATATTTTTATCTTGTAATTAATATTTTTATTGTGTAATTAATTTTTTTTTTTTACAATTTATTAATTTTTACATTATTTTTATGTTTTACTCGAGAAATAAATATTTTTTTCCTTTAGGCCATGACATTAAACTTAGGACCGATTGATTCTGATGTTTTGTACGATCAATCTATTCATCAATCATTAGTTGTATGGGAAGATCGTACCACAGGCGATATATACTGTAGACGTCGAGAGGCGGTTGTTCATTGCACTATCTCACTCCACTTAGAATACTACCATTACTTCATACATTCGGATTTTACGGAGTAACCAGATTGGGATTCATTCAGTTAGATTAGCATCTCATCACTGTACTAATCAAAAGATGGAGGCCTGAGACGCATACATTTTGTGTGTCTAATGGTGAATGCATTATCACCTTACAGAACATAGAAGTCTTGTTTGCATTACTTGTTGAAGGCGAGCTAGTTACCGAAGTTATGCATGATGATTGGCCGATGATGCAGACGAGGAAGATATCATGAGATATATGTGTGCATACATACTACAGATGATAAGTGGAAGTTTGTTTTTGATAAATCAAGTCATTTCGTGCACTTGATGTTCCTGTAATTGTTAGCCAACTTCTATGACGCGGGACGATATTCTTAAGGTGGAGCATGTTTGGCACGACTGTACAACTATACAAAGCAACAAAACCTCGTTCGTGAATCGCTGAGTCTTTGATACTTTTGCAATTATGGGCTTGGGAACAATGGCTCCACAGCTCTGACATGTCAACGATGATCAATTAGCTGGAAGAGCCTACGATTCTCAATATGTTATTTAAATTTAATTTAGTTTAACAAATATTTTTATATGGCTGGTATAGTTAATTTAAAATCTAAAATATTAATTTAATAATATAGGTGGAGAGACAAATTTTGTGTAGTTAGGTTAACTACATATATAGTTAGTCGGTATAGATACACAATCGATCTACTTCAACCTGATCAGGTATATGAATACTGAACCCAATTGAATTTTTTATACATATTTTTAATGCACTTGTCTTTAATATTTTTAATATAATGTTTTATGTTTTAGATTATCTGGGAGCCTTACAAAGCTATCATGGACCTTTGTCCAATTTTTGTACAAACAATCAATACATATGACGAACGATAAGTCATCTCATTTGTTTTCACATTGGTGAGTGGCATTTTCCTAATAGAGCGATCAGACAATTTGGTTTCCAATAGGATGTCCTATCAAAATGCAATACTGAATCTCTACTACATGCATCGACTTAAAAACTGGAGATTGGTCTAAAAAGTTGCACATATGGTAGTGCGATGGCATTATCATGCAAGGTTTATTGCGGGGGTCCAATTGAGCCATTTAATAGGGATGCAACTCAAAATTATATCAATTGGTACAATATTAATACAAGGCACTACATTACTCGTCTGGGAGCAGTTGCGGGTCATTTGGTACATAATTAAATATTGTCTAATTATTTTTAATTTAAATTTATTTCAAATATTGTCCCATTTTTTTTTTATAATTCACAGAGATCGAACAACAATTGCCTTCATGATGTTGCAAATGATCTAAATTAGGTCCTTACTATATGCAATAATCACGAGAGCTATATAGAAGAGATATATTATATGTACAATATACCTATTGCTCCTCCACCAGTTCCTAGGCGTAGAGGGCGTGCTCGAGTAAAAGAAAATGAGTTCGATGAGGTCGACCACAATGTGGAAGAATTGCTTCCTATGATGCAGAC
Organism: Benincasa hispida; assembly: GCF_027475165.1. NCBI lineage: Eukaryota > Viridiplantae > Streptophyta > Magnoliopsida > Cucurbitales > Cucurbitaceae > Benincasa > Benincasa hispida. The sequence continues at coordinate 46,925,511 of NC_143484.1, read as the reverse complement.
GTAGAGCCAAACTGGTTATGTTAGTCCAATGATGATGATGCCACCTTTTGGTTTAGGATATTATGATTCAGAGGCCGGTCCATCGTCTTCAAACATGCATGGACATGGGTGCGACTGTGGAGAGTACAACGAATATTTATAATATGAAATACTTGCAGAGGTATAAGAGCCATCAGAACAACATCAAGAGGAATCAAAGCAACTCAGAGTTCAAAGTCGACGACAACAACCAGCTCGAAATCGATGACATCTGCCTTGTGGGACACATTGATTTTATTATTATTATTTTTAAATGAATGAGAAACATTAAATTATTGTATTAATATGAACATTTATTTTACATTTTATTATTTCCTAATTATGAACGATAGTTGTAATATGGAAGAAAAAAAGATTGAAAAATTATTATTTTCTATGTTGTCTCTTAAAGTTAAGAGTAAACGGTGTAAAGTTTACTTACTATTAAGAAATATAAGGATAAATTTTTTATTCTTATTAAGAAATAGAACGATAAATTTTCATAGGATAATTTGTTTAGGGAAGTTAAAGAAATAATATTAAAAGAAAAGAGAAAATATTTCTCTAATTACTTTCAAAACTATAATTTTTTTAAAAAAATAATGTTTTTTTAAAATATAATGACAAAAATAGGGTTGGAGGGAAACATTTTCTAAGAATAGGTGTTTTGGAAAACTATTGATAAAATTGGAGTAGTGGAATCGTGTACCAGGTACACGATTTTCATGTGGCAAACTCGTGTACCCGGTACACGAGTATCGTTTAATTCAGTCAGCACCACGTCGGCTGACAGGTTGACCGGTCATACGCAAACTCGTGGACCCGGTCCACGATTTGCTTATCTTTTTTTTTTTTTATATCTTTTTCTTTAAAAAAAAGTTTGTTGATTTTTTTTTAATTGTAGATATACAACAATATTAAAACTTTAGGTATTGGTCCACAAATTCCTTCATTATTAAACTTAATTGTATATTTAATCTACAATGAAAACATCTTGCACTCATATTTAAAAAAAAATACCATGATATTAAAGAATATTTACAATTAGTTCTTTAATTTACAATTTGAAAATGAAAGTTTACATAAAATTTAAAAACGACCCCCCTTGGCCCTTACCCCTCATGGGGTTGTCTTCGTGTCCCTCTAAATTAGGTTCACCCTGTTATCGCTGTTGTCTACAATGAATTCGTCTTCGATCAATGTCAGCAACATTGAGTCGTCTTGTTTGTTGAATAATACCTTCTACTTGTCCAATGTTTGCTGACACATTGAACCCAATTCTAGTAAGTTGTTATGCACTGAATATTGTTGAACATCACCAATAAAGTTATTCTGTACAATAAAAAATAAAGAAATATTAAACAATACTCATATCATATATATGGAAAAATGTCTGATTTTAAATCTCTTACCATGCAGTAATAGTAAGCATCGTCAGGTGTGATAAATCACCCCGCGATCGAATTATACCAAAGAAAGTAGTCGTCTGATACAGCTGGCCCATTTGTTAATTTTCCCTGTGCACAACGATCATGTTGTCCATGCAGTAGGATAAATATTCTACATGGATTCGATGCCAGTCTTGGTCGTGCTTACCTCTCAAATCAACCTAGTGTAGTGCTGGAAGTATATAGGACAACGAAGGTATCGTTTATCGTAGACCGAATTGTTTCAACACACGATATGGATGATGTCACTCTACTATATGGAAGCATATAAGAGGGCAAACGGTCAACCAGATATCTTCACCGCTTCACCATCATAATAATAATCAGGTAAGGATGACCAAATCTGTTGTGTGTATGGCGTCCAAATAATCTAACAAAAAAAAGTATACATATAAAATATTTTAAATACTCATTTATATATACACTTATTATCTGATTGTGCATCAGTATGTCAAATATTTTTCTGTACACGAGTAACATATTTGCTGACTGTTCAGAGGCAGCTAATACACCACTCCATCTAAAATTATAAAAAATACAATTAATTTATATTCTTACATAAAATGGTAACGAAATAAATATATAAATGAAATAATACCTGGCACTAAGTGGACGATGATCTGGGGCTTGTAGCTGGACTTATGATGCTATAATTGGAAATCGATCATAAGCCCATACTTGTAATAGTATCAGTGGCCCTGCTATTTCCAACGCTTGTGCATTGGAAGCCCGATAAAGTTCTCTATACAACCATGCAAGACATGCACTACCCCACGAGTACGTACCAGTGTGCTCGAAATTAGACAATAGTGGGAGGAACATGAGATGCACTAGAGTATTTAACTTGTCAGCAAATAAAAATCCTCCAATAAGCTGTAGGATGTATGCTCGTGCATACCTACGTACGATGATGTCGTCGACATTGGGAGCTAATTCTCGAAACTGGGACGCCATCCAAGGGATACTCAATCTTGATCCCTCTAAATCCTCTGGTAGAACGCCTAAGAGCTCTTCACAAACGTTCTTCCAGTCATACTATAGTGAACCTGTCAATGGTTGCCCATCCACTCATAACCCAAATTGTATGGCAACATCCTGCAGCGTAATCGTACATTCCTCACAAGGCATGTGAATGTGTGGGTTTCTGGTCTCCAACGTTAACTAGAGCAATAATAAGGTGCCAATCAAGGTGGATAAAACCAATGTGTGCAACACAAAAAAACCTGCCTACTGAACATATGGAATAATGTGGTGATCAAATGGGATAGTATGTTGTGCAGTTGCCTCCCTTCTCCAATAACTCAACACTATAGTGGAAGAACTATCCCATACTATTTGTGAACAATGCATATTTTGTTGGTATAATTGTACAGGATTAAAAGGGTCAGGCTCCATTACCTAAGAAGTTCAAATTACATGACATAATAAAATCCATGACATAAAAGATACATAAAAAGTACATAAAAAGATACAATTACATAAATTCATTATAAGTGCATAAAGAATACAAGTACATAAAATATACAATTACATGAAAAAAAAATAAGTACATAAAATATATAATTACATGATAAATATAAATACATAAAGAATACAAATACATGAAAAATATAAGTACATAAAGAATACAAGTACATAAAATATACAAGTAAAAAAAAAAATCACCTAATGACCCGAAGACGATGAAGCACCCAGTATACGTTATGGACAAGTGCGTCTGTTATGTCCTTCTCTCTTGCAAATTGTACATCACACTTTTTAGCTTGCTTCTCTCCAATCCATTTCATTATGAATGCGCGTACTTTTTGGCCGACCTTGTTCTCTTAGTAAGTCCACATTTAGACGAACTTCTGTAAATGATAATTCTGGCCAATAATCTAGGTGTTGAATTAGATGGAAGCGACCTTCATAACAACGCTTGAAATTGGACAATTTGCAGCATTCATCAATAAGTGGTAGGTATGTCATACACATGTTATTACAAACTGCAATTACATGAGAGCATGAAATCTTGAATGATTGTCACTTATTGCAAGAATATGTTCCTTCTTTTAAGCTCAAAACTTGGGTGTGTTGTCCTTTATAGGGAGAAATCATACTTATGTTAGTTTGTACTTCGAAAGTTTGACTTTCCCTGTCAATGGATGTCACCGTATGTGCAGATGCTCGTTTTTCCCACCTTTTAAGTTTTTTTAGGGCATATTCTGTATACATGTCCCCACGATCGAGTACTTTACTGATTTCTTGTCTCCGACGTTCAAAATCCAGTATTATGCGATAAAATGTTAGCCTAACCAAAGAAGTAATTGGTAACATTCTAGCACCTTTGAAAACACCATTCATGCATTCAACTGCATTGCTTGTCATCCACCTATAGCGGTACCCACTATTGTGTGACTGTGCCCATTTTTCCAAGTCAATGTCTGAAAAAAATTCAAGACATTCAGGGTGCAATTGTTTCAATTCTTTCATGCACCGAATGAACTTATGCCTTTGGTGTTGATTTTCGGCCTTAAACGCCAAATTTTTTAGTTGCTTTGATTTGTATTTCGTATTGAAATTACTAGCAACATGGCGAAGACAATATCGATGGTACGCTCTGGGTTCACTCCAACCAATTTTTTCATTATTAATTGTAGTAAAAATGCCCTTATGTCTATCAGAAATTAAGCAAATACCCTCTATTTGGGTAACATATTCACGCAATGCCCACAAAAACCATGATCAACTGACGAATTTTCACCTTCAATGATAGCAAAAGCAAGGGGAAACATATGTCCGTTTGCATCAATAGATAAGTCTGTCAATAATTTTCCCTTATACTTTCCGTAGAGATGAGTTCCATCAATCTGGATTAATGACCTACAATGGTTGAATTATATTATACATTTAAATCAGCCCAAATCTAATATTCATAAACTATATGCTCAAACAAATAAAAAAAATATAAGATTTAAGATTTATAAACATATACATATAAGATCAACCCAACAAATACATATATTTCTAAGTTTAACATACATGTATTTATAAGTTTAAATTAACCCAAACAAATAAAAAAATATAAGACCTAAGATTTAAGATTTATAAACATATACATATAAGATCAACCCAACAAATACATATAAGATCAGCCTAACAAATACATATATTTTTAAGTTTAACATACATATATTTCTAAGTTTAAATCAACTCAAACAAATAAAAAAAAATATAAGACCTAAGATTTAAGATTTATAAACATATACATATAAGATCAACCCAACAAATACATATATTTCTAAGTTTAACATACATATATTTTTAAGTTTAAACCAGCCCAAACAAATAAAAAAAATATAAGATCTAAGATTTAAGATTTAAGATTTATAAACATATACATATAAGATCAACCCAACAAATACATATATTTCTAATTTTAACATACATATATTTCTAAGTTTAAATCAACCAAAACAAATAAAAAAGTATAAGATCTAAGTTCGGACGATTATATATTGAAAAACAACTAGAGAAAGAATTTTACCATAGAAGCGTTCGGACGATTTCGGACGGACGAACAAATGGAGGACGATTTCAAACAATTTTGTACGGACGGAGGTGTTTGAAGCAAATGGAGAAACACAATTGTCATATGGACGAATGGAGTAAATGGAGGTGTTTGGATGCACAAGACAGAAGAAAATGAGGAAGATTTTGGAATTTTGAACAGAGAAACGCAACAAAAAAGCAAAATCGTTCGGATGGAAAAAGTTTCGTTCGGAAGGCAGAAAACTCTTGGTGAGGAAGAAGAAGGGGCGGACAGTGATTTAATGGAGAGGATATACGACTTAAGGTAATCATGTACTAGGTACACGATTACCTCAGTCAACCCGCACATGTCAGATGGACAAGGACTCGTGTACCCGGTATATGATTAAGGTGTAATCGTGTACCTAATACACGATTTAAAAAACCTATTTTTGAGAATATTTTTCCTCCAACCCTATATTTGTCATTATATATTAAAAAAACATTATTTAAAAAAAAAAAAATCTCAAAACTACTACGTTTCACTAATTATTATTTATAAAAGTTACAAAATTCCTCCCATTTTACCCCAAATTTATATTCCGTATTGTTTCATTTGCGCCGTGAAAGGAAGCATCGGTACCAAATTCCCGTATTTCTTATCATCGCGACTGAATTTCCTGAGAACCAGAGGTCTGCATCTTTTTCCTGTATCTTCAATCCATCGACAGATCATGCCAATATCGGCTCTGTTTTTCCATTCCATATAATCTAAGGCGTTAATGTTTTCATGTATGTTCTTTGGCACTTGAATACCATAAATACTTGGTTTATCATCTAGGGTTTTGCTGGGAATTTTATGATCTTTCTCTATCTCTCGTTCATATCATTGGAAGTTTCTAGTTTCTGGCGAAAAGGAAAGAAAAAGGAATTATTACAGGCAAGAGAGCTTTTTATTTTTATATATATCAGATAAATCGCTTCTGATTGCATTGCAGGCTGCGGAGTATAGCTGCTGACTGTCTGAAAATGTTCAAAAATACGTTTCAGTCCGGATTTCTCTCTATACTGTACAGCCTTGGGTATGTTTAGATGCTTAGAAGCCAGTGCTTACGGTCTGTCAAATGTGTTGTTTCTCCAATTCCTAAGACTGATGATTTGTTCTGTTGTTTTATATTTTTTTTATTCTTTTTTGTAGGAGCAAACCTCTCCAGATATGGGATAAAGAAGGTGAGTTTTTTTCATCTTCGGAGTGGGATTTTTGTTTTGCATTTGATTAAAGATTCTCGTCTGTTTGGTGTTTGAGAACACGGTTACTGTGTTATTGAATGGTTTGAAGTAGGGATATTTCACGGAGTGGGGATAAAAATGACTTCTCCATCCCATCCCCAGTTGATCATAATACTGCCAACATGAGCACGTTTAATATATCTACTCACTTATTTCTGCTCTCGAGGTGGGAGATTCAAATACCCACCTCTGACTTTGTTGTCTTAGAAAGATTATTTATGTCAATTCAGATGGAGTTACTGAAATATTATCTTATCAAATTTGGAATGCTAAATGAGAATAGGCTTAACTTTCTTTTTGAGGTTTGCTTGAACAAGTTAAGTGTGCACCGCTTGCATCAATGAGAATCTTTTATTTTATTATTATTATTTTTAAATAATAATAATAAATTATTTTTCCCATATTCATTATAGCAAAAATTTCCCAATTGTCACATGTCATTTCATAGAATTGAACAAGATTATGTTTCAGAAATATAAGTGTTGTAATAGAGTTGATATGGACATTTGCTACTATTTCAACCTAAGAAGTACGGATATTGGCACGTGACACGATACGACACGGTGACACGCCACTTTTTGGAAATGTAGTGCACGACACGGTGACACGTCACTTTCTGAAAATGTAGGACACGACACGTTAGGAACATGTTATATTCTTTTTAAAGATAATATATGTGATAATACTTCTAGATAAATTAATCATATATGTTGAACATAACAATGCTTCTTTAAAACATAAATAAAGAGTACATTAGTTGTCTAAGTTAATTAAAAAGTTACAAATTACAATACACATACAAAATCCTAAATAGAGATCACATCTATTGTGCAAAACAAAACCTAGAAGCTTAAAACACCATTCTTTCTCAAACTTCCACAACATTTTCATCTTCAACTTCACAGTTTTTAGCTCCATTTCCACTACCATCATCAGCGAAAACTACTGCCTCTAAATTTGGTCCATCTAATGATAAATTAGCCACTTCAAACATCCCGACATTTTCAAAAGAATCAAAAGAATCTCCAACAATATCCCATAATTTCTTCTCTTCATGTGAATATTCAGAATTTTTTCTTGACAAAAGACGCAAATTACTATGGATATTAACTAGATCATCTGCAAGTTGTGGCATCGGCTTGTTTCGCCTAAATGAATTAATAAATGAATACATGCTCCAATTGCTGTCACAACATGAAGATGAGGAAGGTTGGCCTAGTAGCTTAAAGGCAATTGAGTAAAGCATTGGTGCATAGACACCAGGGATAGCCCACCAATCATATGCATCCTCATTGTACCTAGCTGTTATAGAATCAATATCATTAAAATCTTTTCCCATTGTTGAAAATTTAGCAAACTTCAAGTTCACTTTGGCCCAATCTTCTGTATTAGGAAAATATCTCTCAAGGCATTTCATTCTCTCATGAGTTACTTCAATGTCCTTATGTTGAGGTACTCGATTAGGATCTTGCTGGAGCCATTCTCACAATAGTACCTAAATACAAGTTAACAAATGTTGAACTTTTAAAAATTATAAAGAAAAATAGAATAAGATTATAATAGAAAACTGTAATTATTATAAAGTACCTTGGGTTTCCTTTTCAAAAAAAAAGAAAATAAAAATGAAGTACCTTGGGTTCAAAAATTGAGTCAAACAATGGATTGGAGTATTATTCTTGTTCCAACGATCAATGAGAATATTATGGACAACCTTATAAAAGGAAGAGTCTTCATCTCCACGTTTTCCTTCATGCCTATATATTGCAGTCTTCACCTTTTCAATCATACTATCCCACATGTCATAAACCAAATGAAGGGTAGGTGCATCCGTATCACAAATCCGAATCATGTGGTATATAGGTTTAGTGAAGGAAATAATGTAATCGATTTTATCCCACCAAACATCATCCAAGACCAATCCTTTCACATATCTTGCTTTTGCCACGTCATCCTCTCGATAGTATGTTCATTTATCACTAATAACCACAGCTTGCAACCCACCTTTAATTAGATTGACTCTTTTAAGCATGATAATGATTGATGCAAATCGTGTTTCTGCCACGGAAAATAATCTAAAAAATACGAACTCATTAAAAATAACAAACCTCATTGAATGATTCATAATCGATTTTTCACCGTCATCACATCACTAGCAATATCATAAATCCAACCACATTCCTCATGAAGCAAATTGTTTTCAACATTTTTTGCTACACATATATTCTTCGAGGCAAGATTAAGCGTATGTACTGTACTGCACATGGTGTCCATATAATTGTCGGAAACTGTGATTCAATAAGTTGCCCCACACCCTTGCAATTAGGAGTATTATCAGTAATCACTTGAATCACATTTTGAGGATCAACTTCATTAATCACCTCCTTCAGGAAGTTTGCAATAAACTATTTATCTTTCACCTCGCCTAAGCAATCCACTGCTTTTAAACACATTGGTTTACTGTCTATGATTGCCATAAAATTTATCAATGGTCTTCTCTGTGAGTCATGTCAACCATCACTCACAATACTTACGTCTTTCCGACTCCATGTATCTTTAGTGGGTTGTAATAATCTTTCAATAATTCTCTCTCCTCTCCCCTCTCCCCTCCCTCCTTTATCCTCTTCCCTCCCACCCCATCCTGCCTAACGCCGTTCTTCCCTCCCCTCTGATCAGCCTTTGATTAATCTCCTTACCATTTTCCCTCCCTTTCCACACCCGAATCCCATGGCAAATAAAAGCCTTCCTTCAGCCACACCTCCCAAGAACAGTTTAGCACTGGAAGTTATAAGCTGTAGGATCAACGACATCCATTTTTGTGCTCATTTTCAAGAAGAAACCTTCATCATAGAAGATGTGAAAGCTAAGAAACGCCTCTTCTTGGCAGAACCTCAGCTCCTCTGGTTCTGGGAAAACATTTCTGGACTTTTGAAGCTCCCAACCTCCAGTTTTATCGTCAATAGTGGTCATGATGCTTTTGGTGTAGTAAAGCTCTCAAATTCGAGTCTATTCAAAGTGGTTTAAGATGTGTACTTTGGCCAGCGTCTGGAGGATGTTTTTACATCCATATTCCATCAGGTACTTCTAACTCCGGTTGGCTTTCTTTTAATAATATGTTAGAAGGAGCATTGAAACTAAAAAGAGAGATTATCATGCCAAAAAGTCGTTCGGAGGTCCAAGTCTCTTATGCAGATGTAGTAAGGAGAAGAAAGGAAAACAGAATTCCAGCTTCTACAGGAAAACAGAATTCCCCCCCTTCCTAGGCTTAAAAAAAACAGAGGTCACCAGAGTTTTGGATTAAAAAAAACAATGATGTCCTCAAGGAAGATTTAAGCAAATTATGGGTAATAACTCGGTTATTTGAATTCAACAATTGATATGAAGTCTCAAAGGAAGTAAAGCTTTGGGCCAATTTAAAAGTTTTGATCAATCCTCTCTCAGCAAAATCAACTTTGATAAAGTTGGAGAAAGGGAATTTGGAAGAATTAGTAGCAAATCATGGAGAGTGGCAGAGGATAGGACAACTTCATTTGAAATTTGAAAGGTGAAATACTACCTTACATAGTTGTCCAAGTTCAATTAAAGGTTATGGGGGTTGGATATCCATTAAAAATCTGCCATTAGAATTCTGGTGCAAGCAAATTTTTGAAGCTATCGACTCATATTTTGGAGGATTAGAAGCAATTGCTTTAGAAACACTAAATTTTCTCAATGTGACTGAAGCTAGAATTCAAGTAAAGAAGAACTTATGTGGATTTTTGCCAGCAACCATCGAAATTTCAGATGAAAACAGGGGAAGTATTTTTCTTACACTTTGGTGATATTGAATTTTTGGATCCTTCAGACAAGGTTAAGAAGTTTTTTAATGAAGACCTTTCAAATCCGGTAGATATAGCTCGTATGAATCAAGTTTTGTTTGATGAAGGTCTTTTGAATACAAATAAGTCCGAAGATTGGTCCATCTTAAAATCAGCAGTTAGCAATTCTAATTTTTCTAGAAATCCCCTATTTTCAAAAGCTTTGATGACGCTAGCAGAGGAAAATATTAACCGCCTTTCGGTTAAGGAAGTTCAGGAGTCTTCTCAGCCAAAAAATTTGTTCAAGAGTCTTTTCAGATGGAAGAAAATGTGGTAATACCGCCGGAAGAGAGGGCTGTTGAGATTCAAGTTGAGTCCAATAGTTCTGACTCTTCTACCCTGTTTAATGTGAACAAAAAGAGAGAAGGAAGAGCTGTCATTAAGAAGAGAGAAGGAAGATCAATTAATGGAGAATCAAAAAATGCATTAAAACTCTCCAGGGGAAGTTCAACAGGCGTGCTCTCGATTATTCCACCAACCATTACTCAATTTAATTCCAATAATAGCTAGAATATTAGCACCTTTTCAGAAGAATTCCAACAGTCGGAAAAATTAAATAATGACGTTTTATTTCCAACAAACAGTCAGAAAGTTCTATTGAATGTTGCAGCCCCCTCGTGTCCTGAAACCTTGGACCCTTCTGTGGTTTTTTTCAATACCAACAAACAAGGAAGTCCAAGAATCCTTTTCGGCTCCTTTCCTCCAAGATAAAGTTCTATTATTACCAAAAGAAGATCTCAGTGCCAAAATCTCTTCTTCTACACCTTCTGGTCATCTCCCAAGCAACATAAGCAAGCAAAAGGAAAGATAGGCTGTTCTTTTGAAACCTTTTAGAAAACATTTCGCAAGGAAGAAAACTTCTTTTCGAAATGATTGGACTTTCATGTTAAACATAGATCTTTTGGAGAATTGTTGTACTAAGTTGCAAATACCCTCTAGTCCAATTAATAAGTCAGTGGCTATTCCCCTCGAATCATTCCCATTCTCTTTTCATGATTTTAAAGTTGGAGACTCAAATGTGTCTTTTTCTCGAGGTGTATCTGAACCCTTTCAAGCATCTATCAAAAATTATGCTTCTGATGAGGATTCCTTGCTGAGTATAAGCAATGATGAGGAAGATATTTTAGCACTTGATCCCTTCCAAGAAGAGGTTTATCTCGGTCAGGATCATCAACACGATCTGCCTTGCCTTTTTCAATCAGAAGAGGATCACAAATTGGCCAGCAACTTCCCTCCTTCCATTAAGGTCATCGACAAAGAATACATCCTAGCAACTTGACCTCAATTGTGGAGGATTGTGACTTGATCTTGGGTTAATTCCAAGATTCCATCATGAAAATTTTGTCATGGAACATAAGAGGCCTGAGTGATGCCTCAAAAAGACTGGCAGTAAAACGAAATATCAAGAAAGCCAATCTACATCTGGTCCTAATTCAAGAAACCAAGAAGGAATTTTTTGATATCAGAATCATAAAGGAGCTTTGGAGCTCCAAAGACATAGGATGGGAGTTAGTGGAAGCCCAAGGCAGATCAGGGGGTTTATTAACTATGTGGGATGAAAGCAAAGTCTTAGTCATAGAAGTTCTCAAAGGAGGATACTCCTTATCTGTAAAATGTACAACAATTTGTAAGAAAATTTGTTGGGTTTGAACGTTTATGGTCCCACCGATTACAAAGAAAGAAAGCACATATGGCCAGAATTATACTCACTCTCAGGTTATTATCGTGAATCATGGTGTATAGGAGGAGATTTCAACATTACAAGAAGGGTTCAAGAAAGGTTTCCATCAGGGAGACCAACAAAAGGTATGAAAAAGTTCAACAATTTCATTGATTCAGCAAAGCTTATGGAAATTCCCCTTAGTAATGAACAATTTACTTGGTCAAGAGAAGGCTCCACAATTTCTTACTCACTACTAGACAGATTCTTGACCTCCAACAATTGGGTTGATCTCTTTGCAAATACTAGAGTATTAAGAATGGCAAGGTTATGTTCAGACCACTTCCCAATTATCCTTGAAGTAGGAGCATTTGAATGGGGTCTAGCCCCTTTTAGATTTTGTAATAGCTAGAAAGCTGTAAAATCATTAAAGACTCTATAATTTTGGAAGATCAGCAAGATTGGGCCGGTTTTGTTATCTCCAGCAAGCTAAGGAAAGTGAAATCAGCTCTCAAATCTTGGCATTCAGATTATGATTCAGCAAGGAAATCAAAAGAGGAAAAGTTACTTGGAGAGATAGATAAACTTGATCAGCAAATTGAAGTTCATGGTCTACTGGAAACAGAAAGGAGTTTGAGATCTTCTTTGATAGCCGAGTTATTTTCCCTTTATAGAATTGAAGAAATAAACCTAAGGCAAAAGAGTAAGCTCAATTGGCTAAGCTTAGGGTATGAAAATACTAAATTTTTCCACAGATTCTTGGATGCAAGGAAAAGAAGGAACCTAATCTCAGAACTTATTAACGACCAAGGGGTAGCAACCAATTCTTTCAACGATATTGAAGCCCTAATTTTAGACTTCTATGCCATATTATATACCAAGTCTCCGGGTCAAAGAACAGAACCTCTCAACATTCAATGGTCTAAAGTCTCAATTTCAAAAAACTCAAAGCTGACAGCTAGATTCACCACTGCAGAAATCAGATCTGCTTTAACATTGTTGGGTAAAAATAAGGCCCCTGGTCCGGATGGTTTTACAGCTGAATTTCTACTTAAATTCTGGGATTTTTTCAATGATAAATTCCTAGACCAATTCGAAGATTTCTATGGCAATGGGAAGTTGAATTCATGCACAAAGGAAAACTTCCTTAGCCTTATTCAAAAGAAAAAGGATGCTGTCCGGGTAAGAGACTTCAGACCAATAAGTCTAACTACTTTGACTTGTAAAGTTTTAGCTAAAGTACAGCGGAGAGGTTGAAAAAAGTCATGCCAAGCATAATAGATGCTTCACAAAGTGGTTTAATCGAAGGAAGGCAAATCCTAGATCCAATCCTTATAGCCAATGAAGCAGTTGAAGATTATCGTTCCAAGAAGAAAAAGGATGGATTTTAAAGCTCGACCTAGAAAAAGCTTTTGATCGTGTAGATTGGGAGTTTCTTGAGGAGATCCTTGTTGAAAAGAACTTTGATTCAAGATGGATCATGTGGATGATGGGCTGTGTATCAAATACAAAATTCTCAATTTTCATAAATGGTAGACCACGTGGGAGAATCCAAGCTACTGGAGGAATAAGACAAGGAGACCCTCTTTCTCCATTTCTTTTTCTATTGGTTAGTGAAATCCTTAGTGCATTGCTGTCCCGACTTCATGAAAAAGGCAAGTTTGAAGGCTTTATAGTGGGCAAAGATAGAATTCATGTCCCCTTGCTGCAATTTGCTGATGACACGTTAATTTTCTGCCAAGATGACAAAGAAAAGCTCAAAAACCTAAAGAAGACAATTGAACTTTTTGAGTGGTGTTCAGGGCTGAAGATTAATTGGGAAAAATCAGCTATAAGTGGTATCAATATAGATCATAACAAGTTACAATCAGAAGCCGTCAAGCTGAATTGTAAGGCTGTCACACTTCCTTTTATGTATCTTGGCCTCCCTCTAGGCGGTTACCCCAAACAATTGGCTTTCTGGCAACCAGTGATTGATAAAATTCACCCTTTGTAAGTTGGTTCTTTCACATATTCCTACTTACTATATGTCACTTTTCTTGATGCCAGAAAAGGTGGTAAATACTATAGAAACACTTTTGAGGAATTTTCTTTGGGAAGGGCATTCCGTTAGTAAAATGGGACCTAGTATCTCGGTCTCAAAAAGATGGGGGCTCGGTATTGGTGGTTTGAAAGTCAAAAATCAAAGTCTACTAGCTAAATGGGGTTGGAGGTTTATCAATGAGGAGAACTCCCCTTGGAGGAAAGTAATTTCAAGCATACATGGAAGTAGCAAGTTTGATTGGCACATAAATGGTAAATATTCCTTGGGTCAACATTTTAAAAACTTGGCAAAAAGTAGAATCTTTAGCCGCCTTTAAAGTAGGAAATGGTAAGAAGATAGCTTTTTGGCTTGATTCTTGGCTGGACACTGTTCCGTTAAAAGCCTCTTTCCCTAGTCTTGTCCACATTTCAACCAAACCCGATGGTTCATTAAATGATTTTTGGGATGAGGCATTAGACTCTTGGTCTTTCCATTTTTGCAGATTACTAAAGGAAGATGAGTCTGAATATTTCCAGCTCTTGATTGAAAAACTCTCCCACTCTAAACTTAATGCGCTTCCTGATAAAAGAAGGTGGATTTTAGAACCAAGTGGGTTCTTTTCATTCAAATCACTTGTATTACACCTATCTTGCTCCTCTCCAATTGGAACATCATTGGAATCCGCTTTATGGAAATCCAAGAGAGAAGGGTCAATATTCTGATTTGGATAATGCTGAATGGCTTGCTTAATAGTGCAGATATTCTTCAAAGAAAGTTGCCCTCTCATTACATCTCTCCACAGGTTTGCCCACTATGTTTGGTAAGTTCAGAATCTCTTTCACACCTGTTTTTCCAATGTATTTTTGCAGAAAATTGCTGGTTTAGTTTATTAAACTACTTCAAGGTTAGCTGTGTTTTCGACATTAATTTTAAGGACAATTTGCTTCAACTCCTGATTGGTCCAAAACTGAAGAAGAAGCCAAGATTACTTTGGGTCAACGCAGTAAAAGCTTTGTTATCAGAATTATGGTTTGAAAGGAATCAAAGAGTGTGTCATGATAAAGTATCTCTTAACCCCCTCAAATTTGATATCGCTCATCTCAACGCCTCTTCTTGGTGCTCCCTTGCAAAAGAATTTAAAGATTTCTCCATTCAAGACATCAATCTCAATTGGAATGCCTTCATTTTCCCGCTTTCATGATTTTGTAATAGCTTAGTTTTTGGCTTTAAGTTTTTCTTTCAGTTCCGCATCTGTTCCGCATCTGTTCCGCATCTGATGTAAGCCTATATATCAGGCATGATTTCTTTCAGCTTAGTTCAAAGTTTAAGTCTCGTTGCTTTAAGAGTTAGGAGATGATGAGAGTGCTATGGAGGTGTCAACCTAGTTGAGATGTCCTGGTGCACTTGTTGTTCCTTGTTATGTTATGTTCTAGTGTTTTGCTTTAGCATTTATTTCCTTTCTTTCACTTGTATCAGCTTTCATTATCTTAATGAAGTGGCCAAAAAAAAATAATCTTTCAACATTTGCCTTTTGTCTCTGAAGAAGAATTGTTCTCAACAAATTATATCCAAGAGACAAATATCTAGACAATAAATTATTTGCAGCATAAAAAAAATAATTATAAGCTTATTTATTCTAGTCAAAGCAAAAAATGCTCTCCCCTCTCTCCTCCTCCCTCGCCCCTCCCTCCCTAGCCTTCTCCCTCACCGATCCTAATCCCCCCACCCTCCTCCTCCCTCACCGATGCTAAGCCTCTCTGATCAGTCACTTTGCCTCTTCTTTCCCTTGCTCTATCTATTTTCCGGTGCCCTCCAAAAAGTTTCTTACCCCCGATTCAGACCTCATGGAAATAAAAAGTTGCAAAATAGGAGAACACTTTTTCTGTATGTGGAAAGTGCTCAATGGAGTATACATAGAAGATATGGAAAAAAGACAAAAGATACTATTCTCTTCTCCATTGTTACAATGGCTAAATGAAGGACTAAAGCAGCTGCTGAATGGACCAACGTTTGAATTATTCCTTCTAAAGGAAAGAGTGGATCAGAATGTCATCCGTCTCTCCAAATTTCATGATAACAGGGGATGGTTCGTGGAATGCGCGGTCTGGCCATGTACAGGAGGTAGAAAAAACATACACATCCCTTATGGCGATGGTACAACTGGATGACAAGACTTCAACGATATGGTAAGTGAATAGAAGATCTGATTGAAGCACCTGGAAAATGGCAGTCAATAGGGCCTTATCATCTTTTATTTGAAAGATGGAATAAAGAAAAGCATGTGGCAGACCTACAGTAGTGATAGGATTTTGGGGTTGGATCTTAATAAACAACCTACCTTTAGATTATTGGTGCATAGCCACATTTGAAGCTATAGGAGCATATTTCGGAGGACTTGAAAGTGTAGCAAGTGATACTCTTAATTTCATCAATTGTGCTGAAGCAAGAATTAAAGTAAGAAGGAATAGTTGTGGTTTCATACCAGCAACCATAGAAATAAAAGATGAAAAGCGTGGAAACATTTTTCTAAATTTTGGCGATATACAATGTGATGAGCTTGTCAAACATTACAAAGGAGATCTTCTCAACCAGTTATCCAATCCAATTGATGTTTATCGAGTTCAGCAAGCCATGAAAGACGAAGGGGCAGAATTTGCAGAGCTTGGATCAGATTGGTCCTTTCTTCTTTCCTCAGACTCTAAGTCGAATTTTGCAAGAAATCCATATGCAGCCTTATTAAGTAGCCCCGTTCAACAAACTTTGAAGCACCAGCCACACTCATTTTGCAAGAAAATAGCAGAAGAATTCGAAGAGACACTTCAAAATCCTAAAGAAGTTTTAAATATTTCAAAAACCCGCGAAGGAAATTATCAAGAAGAAGGCCAAAAGTCACCTCGGCTTAAGAGTGAGAAGTCTTTTCCTCTCCCTTTTCAGAAGATCTCGAATTTGTCAGAGGAAGTAGAAGAGTTCACTCCCTTTTTACAGCAAAAAAAATCATTAAAACAGTCGGTTGGAGAAATGGTAGATAAAGAATCTGAACAGCCACATTTATTGAGGAAAGAGAAGGAACCTATGGAATTAATACACATTGAATCCCCTCCTTGTTCAGCAGAAAAGTAAAAAAAAAAGAAACGGCTCTCCCTCATTTAATAGGAGCCGTTACACTCTCTCTCCTTCATTTGACAATTTAAACCTCAAAAAAGCAGTTACAACAGGGGAAATTTCAGCAAAGAAATTCGATTTTGAAGCCATCTCTGCAGTCAATCCCTCTTCAGTCAGCCCGACACAAGTTACACCCCTTCAACACCATAAAGAAGATATTGACTTTGAGGCTCCAACAACCTCAGAAAAGGGGTCACATCTTTTCAAACCTTACCCCAATCATTTTGTGCGAAGAAATAAGTCAGCTATCAAGTCATGGTCCTCCATTTCTAATTCGGATTTAATTGAAGACTGTTGCATAAGACTACAATTCCCAGACTTCAAATCAAAAAGGTCAGAAAGTAGTTCTTTCATTAGCTTCCTTTAAATCAGCTATCTTCCATTGCTTCAGACCCAAGTTCCTCTCTTTTACAAGACTCTCCACTTCATGGACTCTCCCATGATTTTGAAAATACATCAATAACAAGTGTAAGCAGTGAACAAATTGAAGAAGATATCCAGGAAGTTGAACAATTCTCAGCAGAAGATCTCTTTGGTGGTGGGGATACTTTAAAAATTCTCTTCCAAACAGAGGAAATTCAGGGGATTGAAAAGAAAATTCCATCGTTTTCAACAGTAATTAACAAAGACTGCATACCTCAAGAGCTCAATTCTCTAATTGAAAAATGTGAACTTACTTTTGGGCAATCAATATCTAGAGCTCTTTAAACCTCAATAGCAATATGAAGATTATCTCATGGAACATCAGAGGACTTGGAGACAGGAATAAAAGATTGGCAATCAAAAGACCTTTGAAAAAAATAAACCCTGATATAGTTCTTCTCCAAGAAACAAAGAAAGACAGCTTTGATCTACCTTTTATTAAAAGCTTATGGAGCTCTAAAGAAGTAGGCTGGGCTTTTGTGGAAGCTTCGGGAAGGGCAGGAAGTATTCTATCTATGTGGGATGAAGCTAAAATTTCAGTTTCAGAAATTTCAAAAGCATCATACTCTTTGACTTTAAAATGTCAAATAATTTGTAGAAAAAGCTGCTGGATAACAAACGTGTATGGCCCGAATTGCTACAGAGAAAGGGACAGACTTTGGGCTGAATTATCTTCCATATTAGAATCTTGTGATAAGCCATGGTGCGTTGGAGGGGACTTTAATTGCATCCGAAGAAGACAGGAAAGACTTCCAATAGGAAGATCTACAAGAGAAATAACAAAATTCAATAAGTTTATTCGAGAATCAAGTTTAATTGAAATCCGTATGTCTAACGGAAAATTCTGTTGGTCAAGAGAAGGAGTAATGCCATCAAGATCCCTCATCGACAGATTTTTTGTTTCTCAAAATTGGGATGAATTCTTTGAAAATTCAAGAGTATCAAGACAAGCTTGAACCACTTCCGATCATTTTTCCCTTCTTTTTGAAGCTGGTGCATTTGAGTGGGGTCCTTCCCCTTTTAGATTCTGCAATAGTTGGCTAAAAAATAAGGAATGCTGTCGGATAATTGAAAATTCTTTGTTGATAAAAGGGCAGCAAGATTGGGCTAGGTTTACTTTATATTCTAGACTAAGAAGAGTAAAACAGAGTGTTAAAAAGTGGCTTACAGAGCATGAAAAATCACAGAAAACCAGAGAAGAAACCTTGCTGAAAGAAATCAGTGAAAGAGACCTCCAAGCCGACAGCTTTGAGAACTTTTCAGTAGAAGAAGATATGAGATTATCCTTAAAGGTTGACCTAATATCTCTTTACCAAATAGAAGAAAGAGACCTAATCCAAAAAAGCAAACTGAATTGACTTCTTTTAGGTGATGAGAATAATTCCTTTTTTCATCGTTTCCTTGCAGCTAAAAAAAGGAAGAATCTTATTACTGAACTATTCAACGACCAAGGATTTCCAACCAAATCTTTCAGAGAGATTGAAACTATTATATTGGATTTCTTCTCCAATTTATACACAAAGGACTCAGGTACTCGTTCAGTTCCTTTAAATTTGGCTTGGTCAAAAGTCTCAACTGAAGATACCACTCATTTGATTACAAGATTCAACATAGCAGAAATTAAAAGTGCTATTCAAGCCTTAGGTAAAAACAAGGTTCCTGGACCAGATGGCTTCACAGTAGAGTTTGTTCTGCATTTCTGGAATTTGTTGAAGGATGGTTTTAGAGATGTCTTCGAGAAATTTTATCTCAACGGTAAACTCAACTCTTGTATTAAGGAGAATTTCATTTGCTTAATTCAAAAGGAGGAAGCAGTAAGGATAAGAGACTTTTGACCTATAAGCCTTTCTACTATTATTTATAAAATAATAGCTAAGATGCTTGCGGAAAGGCTCAAGGTGATCATGCCATGTTTAATAAATTCCACTCAAAGTGCCTTTATCGAAGGAAGACAAATCCTGGACCCAATTCTCTTATAGCCAACGAGGCCGTTGAGGAGTATAGAGCTAAAAAGAAGCAAGGTTGGATACTAAAGCTTGATTTGGAAAAAGCTTTTGATAGAGTTGATTGGGAGTTTCTTGAAAAAGTACTCCATGAAAAAGGCTTCCACTCAAAATAGATATCTTGGATTATGGGCTGTATGTCTAATCCTAAATTCTCCATATTCATCGATGGAAGGCCTAGAGGAAGAATATTGGCATCAAGAGGAATTAGACAAGGAGACTCCCTTCCTCCTTTTCTTTTCCTTTTAATTAGTGAAGTACTTTCAGCCTTGATCAAAAGAATTCATGAAAAAGATTTGTATGAAGGTTTTGTGGTAGGAAAAGATAATATCCATATCTCAATTCTCCAATTTGCAGATGACACTCTCTTATTTTGTAGAAACGACAATGGAATGCTAGAGATTCTCCGGAAAATTCTTACATTATATGAATGGTGTTCTGGTCAGAAAATAAATCGGGAAAAGTCAGCCATATGTGGAATTAATATTGAAGAATCCAAGCAAGAAGCTGTGGCATCAAGGTTAGGTTGTAAATTTGTACAGCTGCCTTTTTTATACTTAGGCCTTCCTTTGGGCGGTTATCCAAAGAAATTAAACTTTTGGCAGCCGGTGTTAGACAAGTTTTAGGGTAAACTCGATAAATGGAGAAGGTACAACCTCTCAAGAGGTGGTAGAGCAACTCTATGCAACTCAGTGCTTTCAAATCTACCGACTTATTATATGTCTTCTTTCTTAATGCCAGAAAAGGTTATTTCTTCAATGGAAAGAATCATGAGAAATTTCTTTTGGGAAGGACATAAAGGAGGAAAACTAAATCATTTGGTAAAATGGGAGATTGTATAAAAAAAAGTTGAAGATGGGGGGCTGGCACTAGGAGGTTTAAAAAACAGAAATTTGGCTCTTCTTGCCAAATGGGGATGGTGTTTTTTCCATGAAAATTCTTCTCTATGGGCACAAGTAATAAGGAGTATTCATGGCAGAAGTTTTGGTGATTGGCACACTCTGGGAAAGTCCTTTTGTAGCCTCCGAAGTCCTTGGATTAACATATCAAAAAGCTGGTTGAAAGTAGAAGCCTTGGCACGACTCTTGGGCTGGTAATTCACCCCTTAAACTCAGTTTTCCCTCTTTATTTAGAGTTGCTTCCAACCAAAATGGTTCTATGGACCATTGGGATTCACAATCACTCTCTTGGTCTCTACTGTTCAGAAGACTTTTGAAAGAAGAAATACATGAATTTCAGACATTGCTTTCCTTGATTTCCAGCATAAAGCCTTCTTCCAGACCTGACTCTCGATCTTGGTCTTTAGAAACAAGTGGTTCATTCACGGTAAAATCATTGTCTAACCTTCTTGCCTTGGCCTCACCTATTGACACCCACCTTTTAAAAGCTTTGTGGAAGACCAATAGCCCTCAAAGAGTGAACATTACAATTTGGATCTTGCTGTTTGGATCCTTAAACAGTGCATCAGTTCTGCAACACAAGCTGCCCTCCCATTTTATTTCTCCGAATCAATGTGTTTTATGTAAATCAGCTGGGGAAGACTTACAACACTTGTTCTTTGACTGTTCCTTCGCAAGAAATTGTTGGTTAGTCCTTTTTAAATCATTCAACGTCAGTTGGGTGTTCGACTTTACTTGTAAACAGAATGTTCAGCAGTTACTCACTGGTCCTATCCTCAAAAAAGCCCCAAATCTGATTTGGTGTAATGCAGTAAAAGCAATATTAGTTGAAATTTGGTTCGAAAGAAATCAAAGAATCTTTCAAGATAAAGAACACACTTGGTTCTTCCACTATGAGGCCGCCAAACTTAATGCTTCTCAATGGTGTTCTCTTTCAAAGCACTTTGAAGCCTACTCACTTCAAGACAATGTTTGAATTGGCCAGCATTCATCTTCCCAGTTTGAACATGGTTTAAGGAGAAGGATCAGCACTACCCAATTTTGAAGACTCAAGTAGCTAGATTTATTTTATGATTCTCTTGTTTCCCGCTTAGTTTGTATTTTGGCCATCAAAAAGAGGGCATCTTCTCTGTTTTCTCATTGTTCTGTAAGCTTTATATTTTCCGTCTTTGTTTAAGTTCTATGGATATGATGAGGAGGCTAAGGGGGTGTCAACCAAGTTGAGATGCCCGGGTGCGTCTCCTGATCCCGTATCTTGTATCGATCCTATTCAAGTACACATCTCTTGTACTTTCTTTTTATGAATTAATAAAAAGTTTGTTTCCTTTTCAAAAAAAAATTATTTGCAGCATAAGCGTATGAGTTTATATTAGTGTGGATTTCTTGCTAAATGAAAAGGCAATCCTGAAAAATAGAATATCCATGCAATAAGTGAATGTAATTGGTCTCTTGAAGCCATATTGATCTTTCTACTGCACTTGGAGCACTTTTCCTTTTCTTTTGCTCAAAGGTGGGAGAGGGATTTTTGCTCACATTAATTCCACCAGAAGCTACAAATGGAGGTGGTGGCAGAATGTCTCCAAGAGTCTTTCTAGCCATACGATCTTTCGCCTCATTTTTGTCCACCTTATCTTGGGGTAACTTTACTACACACTCCAATTCCTTAACCACCTAAGCTTAATAAATGAGCTCTAACCCTTGTATAATAACTCTTTTTTGAGCAATGACTAAAGTTTCATTGCCAAGAAATGTTTCCAACTCCCTCATTGGATCTTTGATTCTTGGTCACATATTGCCAAAGCGGTTTTGAATCATCTTCAACACTAGAGGATGTGAATGTAGTTACTATCGGAGGAATCGTGGATGATTGACTACTATTGCTAGATTTAGATAAAGAGGATGATGCCATCTAGTATAGAAAGATGAATGGATGGGTTAAAAAAATATAACCTACTGTTTTTTCAATCCTTTTAAAGAGAAAAAATCCCCTAATTTAAGAAACTAAAGAACAAAACTCAAAAGAGGGAACCAAAATGTGCAATGAAAAAAAAAAAGAAAAAAAACCTCCAACCTCCAAATATTGCTAGCAGCGGTCATCCGGGCAAGGAGCGGTGGTCCAGCAGTTGTTCAAGGAGATGAGCGGTCGTCCGAGGAGAGGAGCAATGGATGGTTGATGATGAGGGGAGGAACTTTTGAGGGCTTTTGAGGGCTGGAACTGAAATTTTAGGGTTTTAGTTTTTAAAAGTTTATTTTATTAATATTAAAATAATTAAAAAATTAAAAAATCCTGCATGTCCCCATAGCGTGTCCTACTGGTCTGACACGTGTCATGTGCGTGTAGTCTATTTAAGTCTTGTATTCCGTAATTTAGAAATTTTGGCATCATGTGCCACTCATGTTCTCGTGGTTTAGTGTTTTGTAGCTGGATGTTGTGGGAGTGGGACTGTAAAGTTTTAATAAGATTTTACTAATGGAGTAAGAGCAACAATGTTGAAAATTTTCTAATTTCTCTTGAGTTTCTGGAGCTGAAGGAACCATAGAGTGTTACCTACTTATAAAAGAATGGTTATGGTTATGATCTGTTACCTACTTATAAAAGAATGGTTATAGTTATGATCTTACTTACCCCTCTTTTTTGCAGTTTCTAATGGCCACATCAAACGCCCTCAGGATGAAGACATCCAATCAAACGTTCTTGAAATTGTTGGATCGAAAGTTCAGTCTACTTATATAACATGCCCCGCGGACCCAGCTTCTACATTGGGTATAAAATTGCCATTCTTGGTCATAATCGTGAAGAATCTCAAGAAATATTTTACTTTTGAGATTCAAGTTCTGGATGATAAGAATGTCAGAAGACGCTTCCGAGCTTCGAACTTTCAAGTGTGTAAGTTTACCTTTATTTATCTGCTGTTACTGAAGCTCTCTCTCTCTCCTGCACAAACACTCATGCATGAATACTACCCCTTGAAAGATAACAACTATTCGGTTATTGAAGGACTTAGTTTACTATTGTATCTATTTATGGGCGATATTGTTACAGTGACGTAAACTGTGCCTTAACTTAGTGATCAATATGGTTATAAGGGTCATGAAAATAACCAAAGGTTTAGAAGAAATAAGTTTAAGTCATGGTGACTACCTACTTAAATATCCTATAGTTTTTTTTAGTTTTGAAGCAAGCGGATGTCATATGAGAATAATTGAGGTACACACAAGTTGGTTTGAACATTCGCAGTTTTAGAAAAATAAAGTAACAAAAACATAAATGTCTATAACAATTTGCTTTACATCATTGTAGGAGTTCGTATCCTTGGTCTCAGTCAATGCTGTTGCTAATGCGATTAACATGATAATTCTATGAGTATGATATTAGATGATGACAATATCTCTTCCATTATCTAGGCTATCACTAGAGTTAAGCCATATATCTGCACCATGCCTCTAAGGATGGATGAAGGTTGGAACCATATCCAGCTAAATCTGGCTGACTTTACTAGGAGGGCATATGGGACGAACTATGTTGAGACTTTGCGAGTTCAGGTACATGCAAACTGCCGGTTGAGGAGGATTTATTTTGCTGACCGCTTGTACTCGGAGGACGAGCTTCCACCAGAGTTTAAGTTGTACCTGCCTACACAGGTGAAGTTTTAGTCCATGTCAACCAGCATTCTGTTTGTCCATTTAAGGTAATATGTATTATCTAATCTCCCCCTCCTGAGATTATTTTCTTGCAGAGAGCTTGACAAGGTTTTTGCCGTGTAGCAAACGTCATTGCTTTTTACTTCTTGGGGAGCCTGAAGTTGTAACACTACTCCCTCTTACTAGAAGATTCTATCCTCCAATCCGAACGAACAAATCACCATGAAGTTTTGTGTTCTATCTAAATAAATCCGCATAGAACTCAGTGAGCTTGTGGAGGTTTTGTTCTGTGTTGCCGTGATCTAATTAGTAATTATCTTCGTAGGCTTGTTCTTAGAATTTTTCTCAGCTGTGCAAATCATCATACTATTGCATGCTATTAGGTGGTGTTTGTGGCTTGATGGTTCATACCACTGTACAACTGATTATAATTAATTATGAACGAATCTAGGTTGGGTTTTGATCTACGTGTTCCATACCAGGTTGTCTAATCAAACTTATACCGACCTAAAATGTTTGGCAGACGAACTCGAGTAGGAGCATCAATTGTTGAGAGGTGGCATAGAATCATATTTATTACACCTATTTAATAATTTTGAAATCAATTTTAATTGCATGAAATTTAAACATGAAATTTATCTTAAATGATTAAAGGCATTCCGAGACGCCGTTGAAACTTTTCTATATGAATATTCAAAACACCTCAGAAGTGGGTTTACACCTTTGCTTGACCCTTTTGCAGCATTGGTCTCTCAGAAACGAATCTCCCAAAACAGTCTTCCTGTGCAACATGCAATTATGTTTAAAACACATTTGTCTGCCCAAATCTCTCCTGCAAGATCATGAAATCTTACCAATATTTTTTTAGAATAGGATACAAAACTTTTCATTAATTAAGGATATTCAAGGAGACTTATGCTTAGGGATAGAAGTACTGAATACTATAAAACTTAAATAAAACGATTATAAATAGTTTAGACATCAATAATTAGTTTGTAATGATTTACGATGGCAAACTACGAGGGACTGAGCTCCTAATTAAGTGTTTCCATCATTGGTTCAGAGTACCTATATTTTCAATTAGATCCATTGTCCATTTGTGATAGCATTTAACCTTCAATTCATCTAACGACTGCATCATTGTCAAAAGAAATCCTTGATTGATTTAGTTGCAGTAGCAATAGATAGAGTATAACGTATGAACAAATGACACAACAGTGGTACATGTAAGAATCGCTTGATGAAAAATTCAAGCTGTAATACATTATGTTGCCGTCTACAAAAAGCCTCGAAGCATCCTCATGTTGACTAAATTACAAAGAAACCGACAACTGATTTTGGTCATAATAATCCTGAAATTTGTTAATATGCAATTGTTGAAGACATTAAGAGACAGAACTTGTATTTCAAACAAATGCTGCAACATTAAGGCATGCTAGAAGTTATATCTTTATAAATTTCTTTTCATGTGATTCACGTCAAATATCAATGTCAATATTATACCTCAACTATATTGTAGAAGCAGTTTCGTCGCAGTCCAAACAGGAAAAACAATATAGCTACTTTATGCAAGTGAATGAATTTTCTGCAGTTCCAACATATAAAGCTCAGCCATAGTAAAAAATGTAGTCAATAGTGAAATCGAACTACAAACTTTGCTCATACATCACCAATAAACAAAAACGGATTAAATTTTAGTAGCAAATAATGTCTAAGCAACAAGGGCAGATTCTGCCCTGTATTGTAAATATCACAGAAAGCAAAACGTGAATCAACACAGGTTGGATCAAAACTTCGATATTCTTCTACTTCTTTTCCCCTCTAAACAGTAAATAAATTCACTGATATCCTATACAAACGAGTGTAATTCAAACTTCAATAGCTCAGAACCACCAGGAAGTAGAACGATATAATGGAACGGCTGCCGGATTTGCACCTTGCAAGATATTATTAATGGGCTTCTGCACAAATCAACCTGCAGTATCCAAATCAACCTCTGCATCCGTCTCGCCATCAATCATGCCCGTTTCAACCTCAGCATCAGCTTCCAACTGGCCAGCCTCTTGACCAATATCTGTGTCAGAGCTTAGTTTATTTTCTTCTGGAGTTGAAGTACCACCCTGAGATAGATTGCCAGTAGCAACAGCTGTATCGACATCCATCCCTGCTGATGGCCCATCAGGGTCACTTCTGGTTCCTTCACCATCATTCTCACTAGCTGGAGTTGCCATCTTTTGCCAAAATCCATTGGTAGAAAATTTTAGAACAATCAAGAAAATAATAACTTATATAGAAAACATGAATACTAAAAATTAAAATGAGAACTAAAGTCCAAAAGACCCCCATAATCATAACCATTGTCTTTCAATTTGAAAAAACTTCTAACATATTTCATATATACACTCTCTCCATAGAGACCAGGTTTACCCAGTAAATCATAGACACTACCACAGATGGACCTTTCCCGATATGTATGACTAAAACGCATCTAAACTGAACTCCACCTGATTTTCTTCAACTTGCTGGACTGCCCTTTTTGCTTCTTCCTTCTTAGCACGTTTAGATCTCTCATTTGGTTTGGCTTGGTATTTGGCTCGTACATCAGGTGGCAGGAGTTCCAATGGCACAACACCTTCAATGCCATGGTCGGTGAACTGTAATTGTACGTTGAATTATAAATATCAGATTTTCTTCATTAGATCAAAATGCTAACAATTGTTATTGAATTTGAACCATACTCGAGAGAATCCTTCTAAGTCCTGCCGAGCTGAAAACCGAAGGCCTTTCCAGCAATAAACCTGAATAAGAAAGAAATATGCTAAATGATTGATAACGTAATTGTCAAGTTCTTAATGGTTGTTTATTAAACATTACAAAGATGAAAAGATCTACAATCAATGGCACAACCTTTAATTGAAGTATGTTCTTCAATTGATGGGATAAACAAAATTTTGGGACTTCAATTTCTTGAAATGTATACACAAAGAAAAAGCTAAAAACTGAGGCCGGGAGGTTCACGCCATCCCACCAAGAAGAAAGCTCAGCTCAGATCATATGGCTAAGTGTGGGGAGTACGGTTTTAAAGCAGACAGTTTGGGACCTCATTTAGGATGACATTTTTCCTTCTTGTAGAATTCTCTCCATAGAGTTTACATTAATTAAAATGGAACATCCTCCGCATTATAATTAACAGATAGGTCTCATTGTCAAAGAGGTGTTCGTGACTTGGGTTGAAGCACTTTCTTGGCAATGAAAAACTCGGGTCTTTAGTTAGTATCAGTTCTACTTCTGTCAAAGATCAAATTATGCTATGACATTGTAGACTAGGGCATCCCAATTTTTTCTATCTCAAAATTCTATTTCCAAATCTCTTTAGGGGAGTTAATTGTTATCATTTAAATTGTGAAAATTGCATCATCGCTCCTCTCTTTCACCAAAACCTTACTCATCTTCAAAACCATTTTATTTAATTCATAATGATATTTGAGGCCCCTCTAAATTGTAACTCATAGTGGAAAACGGTTGTTCATTGATGATCATACTTGCTTGTCTTGGGTTTTTTTTATTAACAAAAAAATCTGAAGAGAAGGATGTTTTCACATGCTTTTACAATATGATTGAAACTCAATTTTCAACAAAAATAGGTATTTTACGTTCAGATAATAGAACTGAATATTTCAATGAACATCTGAGCAAGTTCTTTAAAAATAAAGGCACTGTTCACCAAATGTTTCTAAGTACTTGTGGGGGGAAACATTTCTCATGACTACCTATTTAATAAATCGTATGCCTTCTGAAGTTTTGAATTTTAAAACTCCACTTGCTGTTTTGAAAGATTTTTTTTCCTACTACTCGTTTGTCCTCTGATTTACCAATTAAAGTTTTTGGGTGTATTTGTTATGTGCATCTTCCTAGTCATTTTCGATCAAAATTAGATCATCGAGCTATTAAATGTATTTTTCTATGTTACGCTTCTAGCCAAAAGGGGTATAAATGTTTTGATCCTCAAACAAAAAACTTTATGCGAGTATGGATGTGTCATTTTTTTGAAAATCAACCTTTTTCCACCCAAAATTATCTTCAAGGGGAGAAATCACTAAATATAAAGAATGATAATTTTTGGGATTTATCTGTCTGTCTTCCAAATATTACTTGTCCTAATTCTGCTTGTTCTTCAATGCCAAGTATAGAACCTTCTAATTCAAGGGAAGAATTATTATAAAAAGACCCTAATGATCTGAATCCTAAGTTTAAGTTTTATGTAGAAGAAGGTTCAATCAACTGAACAAGGACCAAATAGCCGACTTGTCACAAATCCAATCTCATACTCCGAGAGATGATTCTGAAACTCCAGGTAACCAACCTTCCACTCTTGTTTCTCCTATTCTCGTTGAAAATACCTTGTCTGATTATGTCTCTCCAACCATGGAAAATGTTTTACCTGTTGCCTCTGATCTTGATATCCCTATTGCTTTGAGAAAAGGTACTAGAACTTGCAGACCCGTACTTCCTCTCCTCTATACCAACTGTTTTCTTTGCTGCATAGAGGACAGGCTAAGCCATACCTTCCCTGACAAGGTTGGAGGTCTCTCCAATGCACTCTCCTTGATCGACTCCTCTTTCCAGCCAACAACAAACCTTATCGGAAAGGAAAATTATTGTAGGAAACTGTACAAACCATCAAAGTGAACCCGTTTCCATTGCCTTTTGCTTGGAAACTCACATCCTTCTCCCACGTAGGAGAACAATTAAAACCCTAAATGTCAATAGAAAAAAAAAAAAAAAAAAAAACTCTAACCCTAGCCACCATTGTCGCGGCCTTCATCTTCCGACGCTGTACCACTACACAATGCCAGCCACGGTCATTGCCTCAGATCCAACAGACGCCGCCGTTGTATGCTGCGATCCATCATAGACAACGGACGCCTACCACCTAGTTGTGTCTAAGTTTTGTGATTCTTTAATTTGCAACCACGCGCACACCACCCAATCCTTCGGGACCACGTCTTTGAATGTGTCCATTGATTCACGACTATCGTTCGGTTGCTCCGATCACATTCGTCCGTCCTTTAGTTTTTAGTACGCATGGCTTTTTCCGTTTGACGTGGGTTTTTTGTCCTGCAGCACCATAGGTGTCTTTCTCCAGCGTCGAGGCTCTTCTCTCCATCCTCGCCTTGCATTTTAGATCCCGCCAACGCCATCTCCGACGAGGTTACATAGTTATATTTTCCTTTTTCCAGTCATTTCCATGAAGTTTGGTGCAAGGTTTTGGGTTGAAATCAATTCTCCTTTGTGGGTATCATTTGGTTTCCAGTCAGTTGATTTGGTCTTCATTAAACCAAATCCATTATTGTCTCCATTTGGTTGATGGCATAGAATAGAAGTTTTGTTTGATCTCGTTAGTTTGGTCAATCTCAATTGTTCAGTCTCTCCCATCATGTCAAAGAAGTTTGTTACATCTTCTATTTGTTATCTTACTCATCAAGATATGTTCCCTCGTTTCTCTGTACAACACAATAAAGAAAAAGTATGGATCGTGGTCATTCCTCAGTCTGATGGATCTCTCTCTGAATTTACAGGAATAGGGTCGATAAAATTATCCAATGATCTCTTACTCTCCAATATTCTTTATGTTCCTAAATTGAGTTGTAACTAGATGTCGATAAGCAAAACGAGTAACTTGAATTGTATATCTAAATTTCATTCAAACTTGTGTGAATTTCAGGAATTGGGTTCGGGGAAGGTGATTGACATGGCTCAACAGTAGGTTGGCCTCTATCTTTTCCAGGAAAAACATGTTCCAAGTTTGTTTTCTAACCCCAAGTGTGAGTCTTCTTCCAATTCTGTTAGTTTCATCCTCGAGTCCTCTTCCCATTCTAGGTCTGTCTAATGAAAATCAAGTCATGTTATGGCACTTTTGTCTTGGTCATCCAAATTTTTTGTATCTTGAAAAGTTGCTTCCTCATCTCTTCATCGAGAAAAAATTGAGTCACTTCTAGTGTGAAATTTTCCAACTCTCAAAACATACCAAAAATCCTTATCCAAGTGTGCCCTACAAATCTTCAAAACCTTTGGCATTGATCCACAATGATATTTTTGGGCCCTCTAGAGTTAAAAATATATATGGAGCACGTTGGTTCATAACTTTTATTGATGACCATATGAGATTGACATGGACATACATCATAAAGGACAAATCTGAAACATCTAAGTATTTTTCAATCCTTTCACTCTGATCTCCACTCAATTGCAAAGTAATATTCAAGTTCTCAAAACAGATAATGCTCGAGACTATTTCAATTCCACTCTTGGGTCATTTCTTTCATCTCATGGTATTGTTCACACTAGTTCATGTATGGAGAAGTCATTCTTATTGCAACCTTTCTCATAAACAGAATGCCTAGTCGAGTCTTCAGATTCAAGTCTCCCCGTAATGTCGTCCTCCAAATTCATTCCTAACTACAAAAATTTTCCTCAAATTTACCTCTTTGAGTTTTTGGATATTCCTCCTTTGTTCACAATCATTCTCCTCATCGATTTAAACTTGATCCAAAATCCATCAAGTGCTTTTTTCTAGATTATTCACCACATCAAAAGGAGGATAAATGTCATTCCTCGATGACTAGAAAAATGTACACTATGGATGTTACCTTCTTTGAAAACCCACCTTTTTTCACCATGTCCCAAATTCAGGGGGAGAATGTAAGAGAATTTGAGCCATGGGAAGTTGAGTCTACTTGCCCCACAC
The DNA here is from genome assembly GCF_027475165.1 of Benincasa hispida. Lineage (NCBI taxonomy): Eukaryota > Viridiplantae > Streptophyta > Magnoliopsida > Cucurbitales > Cucurbitaceae > Benincasa > Benincasa hispida. The sequence goes on along the minus strand of NC_143484.1, from coordinate 46,894,831 downwards.
ATCCTACCTGATGTCTTAGCTCATCCTCTAAATGAGCCACTTATTCCCGTGTCGGATCCACTTATTGTTTCTAAACCTGAAGTCTCGCAATTTCCTGAACCTTAGTCTCACAAAGTCGAACTCTTACTGTTACACGAGAAGGATAGGGGTGGGTTACCTTGCAAGGCTCTAAATGTCAACCACCTGAACCAGACACATCTTCTTTGACTTCCAGTCATGAGAACATCACTTCTATGGTGCCCTTAATTGATGATACATCACTATCAATTGCTTAGCAAAAAGGTGTTAAAAGCTGCATCATCCAATTGAAAAATATGTGGAATATGGAAAATTACATCCGTCTTATAAAGCCTTTGTAACTCAACTGGACAATATTCAAATTCCACATAATATTCAAAATGCTGTAAAGAACCCCAAGTGGAAAAAGGCTGATGATAACAGTCTCCTTGTGCTTGGTTTGACAGATTTGCCAAAGTTATGATTAAAAGTGGTTATCATCAATACCAAGCTGATCATACTCTATTCATGAAATCTATGAACAAAACTGCAATGCTGATTATATATAGACGATACCATCACTATAGGAAATGATCTATGGAAGATCCTTAATTTGAAAAAGATGCTTGCAACAGAGTTTGAAATCAAGGTCTTGGGAAGTTTGAGAGATATTTTTTAGGAATGGAGGTAGCGAGATCTATAGATGGCATTGTCATCTCTCAACGAAAATACATTCTAGACTTGTTAAAGGATACTAAAAATCTTGGGTGTAGCCCTACTGAAACACCTATGGATCCAAATCTTGGCCAAGACCCAAGCAAAGGGATTAATCCAGTTGACAAGGGCATGTATCAAAGGTTTGTGGGAAAGTTGATTTACTTGTCACATACTACACCAAACATATCATATTCTGTAAACATTGTTAGTCAGCACATGAATATTCCAAATGAACATCATCTTAAGGCAATTAATGGGATTTGATGATACTTGAAAGTACTCCAATTCATGGGTTATTGTTTAGAAAATGAACAAACAGAATGGAAGAACTTTATACTGATGCTAGTTGAGCTGGAGAGTTAACCGATCAAAGATATCCATCTGGATATTGCTCTTATGTATGGGGCAACTTAGTCACTTGGAGAAGCAAAAAATAGTCAGTTGCAGCTTTTGAAAGAACTAAGGATAGAAACTCAAATTTCATTCAATACTTTGTGACAGTCAAGCGACAATCAACATAGAAAAGAATCCTATACATCATGATAGAACGAAACACAGAGATAAATCGACATTTCATATCTGTTAAGGTCGACAAGAACATTGTGGAACTAAATTATGCCCTGTATCGCCATCAAATTGCTGACATTCTCACCAAAGCTTTACCAAGGAGAAGTTTTGATGAATTCAATTCCAAGCTTGGGTTGTATCCTATATACAACCTAGCTTGAGGAGGGGGAGTGTAGATTTGTATATAATATAGTTGCTTTTGAATTAGCCATTCACATCTTTTTCGTTGTTTTTAGATGTCATTTCCTTGGTTAGAACTTCTATTGTATTATATTTACCCGATATTGGGACCATTTTGAATAATAATAGAACATACAATATCTCTTGAAAAATATCAAATCTCTTTACAAAGTTTTAGCATCTTCATGGTCTCCATCCAAAGCTCACTTTCTTCTTCATTTAATCCTTCTCTCTATCTTTCAAAATAAATTTGAATATCCTCAGTCCTAGGATTCTTTATATTCTTTTCTCAAATAATTAATACAATCTGATGTCTTTTTATCCCCCTTAACACCCATCTATCCTAAGCAATTCTAAGCAATTTAATCAGCTGCAAGGAATGATAATGAATTCAATACTATGAAAAAAAAATTACTCGGTTATTTCTATGATGATATTCAGCTTCAATCCCAGCAGACTCGTCCATCTGTAACACAGAAAGAACAAAGTTCATCCTAATAGGTGCAATATGTATAGTTTTCTACAACAGGAAAGATAAATAGGCTAATATGAAACAATTTTATTTGAAAATCAGATGAAAAAAGGGTTAACATTACGATTATTCAACTCTAGGGGTAAAACAATGTGTTTAATATGCTTACATCTTCTGCCAAGGGTTTCCAATACTCAGAAATTGCAGGAGTACGAACACGTTGAGGATCAGTCAAGGCATTCTGATGAAATACAAAATTATGTCAGTATTTATAGTCTATAGACACCTGAAGCGAATGATTTACCAACAGAGTATAAACCTCTTGACCTAACCTTCATTTTTAAGTGCCACATCATGGACAACACCAGGCAATGATGACTAATTTATGTTCCTTTATAACTAACTTAGAAAATTAATTTTGTGCTCATTTATAGATTAATTTCCGTAATTCCCCATGTGCGACTTAGATTTCAAAATTAAGGCTTAACATTTGGACAGTAGAACCTTTTCCTTTAATAGTTCAAAGTCCCTCAACCATTGGATTATTATCTGACCATACAAACTACAATGTCTAGTAGTTGAGATACTTGATAAATGTTCAACATCAACATCATTTGCCTCGAGATTTTACAGACGACAATTTAGTTGATCCAAGGCAAAAGCAAAATGCTCAGATGGCCAGATAATTTTTAGACAAACAGACAACGCAGTAATTTCAAGGTCTGTACTCCCAAGAAGTAGCTACAACTGTTAAATTATGGAGAATACAAAGAAAAAAAAACAAAAAAAACCGTATAGAAACTTGAAATATTTACAAGTAAAAAACAAAAGCTTGGACTTGGACAAGAGAATTTTAATAAAGATTAATTCCGATTAAAAATAATCAATGGTAAGGGATAACTGCACACCGGATTCTGGTCTGCCCATTTCCACAATTGAGAGAGTTCTTTATTCCCCAATCTCCACCTTGGCCTACTGGAAAAAAGTTTCAAGGCAAAACAATGAATAACAGTGGCAAGCATGAAAATCATTTTTTTTCATACTAAAAGAACCCACCCACACACACAAAATAAAAAAGCCAAGCAAAAGTGGGAAAAACATACTCAGTCCAACCCATTCAATCTTGTAACTCAAGAAATATGGAGCGATAAAAAAGCATTTCATCAAACCAAGTAAATTTCGAACAATATAAGCTATTGATTAAATCAGTGAGTTGCAGATTTAAATGCATAAAAAAAAAAAAATCCAACTTTATGTACATAATGGTTAGAATAGCATTTTTTGTCCCACCAACGTACTTTCAAATGTCCAACTCCTGTACTTTCATTAAATCTTAAATTTTTTATTTGAAGTTAATTTTAATCAAAATTGATTAAATAATAACAATAATATTGAAAGAAAGAAGATGACACGAAGTTTACGCAGAAAATCTTGGAAGAGGGAGGAAAAACCACGGTAGAAGAGCTCTTTTTTATTATTATTATTCAACTTACACCATACATGTCAGACCCAAGATATAAATAGACTATATAAAACTCTAATACAGAAACAGGAAAAGTAGGCCAAAATAAAAAGACTAAAATACCCTTAGGGCCAATACATAACAATCCCTTATTTTCAAGTTGGGGCGTAGGTGTCAGGCCAAAGTAAAAAGACTAGAATGCCCTTAGAACTAATACATAACATTCCCTTATTTTCAACCCTCCCCCTTAGTTGGGGCATAGATGTCAATAAGACCCAATTTGCTAAAAAAGTATCAAACCTTTGTTTGAGTAATCCTTTAGTGAGAATGTCAGCAACTTGTTGACTAGAAGGGATGTAAGAAATACAAATACTGCCACTGTCCAGTTTTTCTTTGATGAAGTGTCTATCGATCTCCACATGTTTTGTTTTATCATGTTGCACAGGGTTGTTGGTATACTTATAGCTGCCTTGTTATCACAACAGAGCTTCATAGGAGTATCACTGTCTTGATGAATATCAGACAAAACTTTCTTCAACCATATCTCTTCATATATTCCCAGACTCATAGCTCTGTATTCAGCTTCAACACTGCTTCTAGCAACCACACCTTGCTTCTTACTTCTCCAAATAACAAGATTACCCTACACAAAAGTAGGGTACCCTGAAGTCGATTTTCTATCTGTAACAGATCCTGCCTAATTAGAGTCAGTGTAAGCCTCAATGTATCTCCTGTCGAATTTCCTGAACATTAGGCCTTTACTTGGAGTAGTTTTAAAGTATTTCAGAATTCGATTTACAGCCTCCATATATTTCTCGTAAGGTACCTGCATAAACTGACTAACTCACTGACAGCATAGGATATATCCAGTCTAGTATAAGATAAGTAGATCAATTTTCTCACTAGACGTTGGTATCTTTCTTTATTAACAGAAGCTCTGTCAATGGAATCTCCCAGCTTAGCATTAAATTCAACAGGGGTATTAAAGGGTTTACATCCATTCATCTCTGTCTCCCTCAACAAATCGAGTGTGTATTTCTGTTGAGAAACAGAAATCCCCTCTCTCCATCTTGCCACCTCCATTCCAAGGAAATATCTTAAACTCCCAAGATTCTTAATCTCAAATTCATCAGCCATTTTCTTTTTCAGCCTGGTAATCTCAGCAGCATCATCACCTAACAAAACGATATCATCTATGTACACAATTAGAACAACTATTTTCCCCGATATTGACTTCTTTGTGAACAAGGTGTGATCAGAGTGCCCTTGAGTAAAACCTTGGAACTTAACAAAAGTGGTGAACCTATCAAACCAAGCTCTTGGAGACTGTTTCAAACCATATAGGGACTTTCTGAGTCTACAAACCTAATGGTCAAATTGAGCTTCAAAACTAGGAGGACTCATATAGACCTCTTCCTCTAACTCATCATTCAGGAATGCATTTTTCACATCAAGTTGGTGGAGAGGCTAGTCTTTGTTAATTGCTAATGAAAAGACTCGTACTGTGTTTAGCTTCGCTACAGGTGCGAAAGTTTCTGAGTAGTCAATTCCATAAGTTTGAGTAAACCCTTTAGCAACCAACCTGGCCTTGTATCTATCAAGAGTTCCATCAAACTTATACTTTACAGTGAACAACCATTTGCACCCAAATGCTTTATGCCCTTTAGGGAGAGCTACACAATCCCACGCATTATTTTTTTCAAGAGCTTTCATCTCTTCTATGATCGTAACCTTCCATGGCCATATGCACATTGGTTGGTATTGTTATTGTATCCAGGTTAGTAGTGCATGCCCTGAACTCATAAAACAAATTACTGTAAGATAGGAAACTATGCATTGAATACTTAGTACATGACCTAGTCCCTTTTCGCAAAGCAATAGGTATATCAAGATAGGCATCATAACCTCCTATTTTTCCTAACCCCTCATTGGTAAGAGGACGGTGGTCACACTTAATAACCTGTGGCGCACCCTCACCCTCATGTATTTCTCCGGATGACTCATAACTACCTACAACTTTGTCATTTTCTGGAACTATCACATTAGTTTCATCATTGTCAATCACATCATAAACATCACCCTCAACACATACATCAGTATTATTAGGAAGAGAAGTACCTTGAGTTTGAGCTGGTGCCAATTCCGATTCATGGACCGTAGCCAATGGAGCAACAGGAGGCACTATTTCCTTTATAAGATTCTTCTTGTAGTATGTTATCCATGGCACCTGTTTACTAGGAAGGGCAGTGTCATTTGTACCTAGGATAGGCTCAGGAAGAAAGTCCATAGGAACTGAATATGTGGACCAGTTAGTCTCTTCACTAGTATTCTCCCTTTGAAGAGGACTAACAAGGAAGAAAGGTTTATCTTCAAGGAACATTACATCCATTGAGACAAAGTACTTCCGTGAAGATGGATGGAAACACTTATAACCTCGTTGGTGAAGAGGATACCCAACAAAAACACACTTCTGAGCATGAGAGGCAAATTTAGTTCGGTGAGGGCCATGACTAGGAAAAAGCAGTGCATCCAAACACCCGAAGAAGCACATCAGGAATAAGACGTGTTGAGAGGTGTTCGAAATTTGAGAACACGGGAGGGCATCCGATTAATTAGATGGGCTGCAGTTAGAACGACATCTCCCCACAAATAAGAGGAAGAGAAGTAGAAAGCTTGAGGGACCGAGCAACCTCAGTGACGATTTTTTTGTTCAGCCACCCCATTTATTGAGGAGTATAAGCACAAGAATCTTTCAAAACTAAGAAATCATGAAAGCTGTTATTAACGAATTCACGACCATTGTCACTACGAAGAATGACAATTTTTGTGTTAAACTGAGTCTCTACTGTAGTATAAAATTGTTGGAATACAGACGTTACTTCTGACTTATCAGTGAGAAGAAACACCCATGTAAGACGGGTGTGATCATCAATAAAAGTTACAAACCAACGTTTTCCGAACGAAGTAGTGATGTTTAAGGGACCCCAGACATCACTATAGACAAGATGAAATGGTTGGGAAGGTTTGTAAGGTTGAGATGGGAAGGTGACCTAGTGCTCACAAGACAAAGAAGAAACATCAACATTATGCAATAAATGGGGAAATAAATACTTCAAATATTGAAAGTTCGGATGACCAAGACAAAAATGCCATAACATATAATATTTTTTAGAAGTTGAGAAGCAAGAAGACAACGGACTAGTCCTATAAAAACTTCTACTGGCAGCATCATCAGAAAGGAAATAGGGTCTCTTATCGTGTCGGATAGTGCCAATCATCGTCCCCGAGCTCAAGTCCTAAAATAAAATAGTATCAGATGAAAAAATAACTTGATAATCCAGATCTATAGTTATCTTACTGATAGACAATAAATTGTAAGATATTTTCGGGACATGTAACAGATTCTATAAGGTCAAACCCTGGAACGGAGAAAGATGATCATTTCTTGCAACAGGAGCAAAGGACCCATCTGCAATATGAATTCTCTCATTACCAGCGCTCAGGAAATATGAGAGAAATTGATCAGACGAGCCAGTTAAATGATTTGTTGCTCCTGAATCTAGTATCCATGGTTTCTTACCCTTAATACTAAGAAGACTAAAGAACTGAGGAGTACCTGACTGGACAACTGCACCAACCCCAACATTACCAGGGTCATTCTGTGTGGTCACCTAAAATTGAGACTGTGAAACACCATTGGTTGAATCACTCACAAGTGCCCTGCTAGGATTTGACTTATCATTTGGAAGGCGACGTCTACCATTCGGAGGTCGACCATGTAACTTCCAGTACTAATCCTTATTATGCCACAGTTTCTTGCAATGTTCACACACTGGATGAGGCTTACCATTCTACTTGTCACCATCAGACCCGAGCGATTTTGCACCAAACGCAGCAAAGTCAATAGGATAGACAATAGGATTGTTCATTGCACTCGATCTATCTTCCTCTAACCAGACTTCAAAACAAACTTCCATGAGAGAGGGTATTGGTTTTTGTGCCAGTATCCGACTGCTCCCTGTATCAAATTTGGAGTTTAGACCGGCAAGAAAGTCATAAACACGATCAACTTCCTCAAGTTTTAAATGTTGAACTCCACCACACAGACAATCCCAAACAATTTCCTGACATAGATCCATCTCCTGCCAGATTAAAGACAGTTTGTTGAAATAAAAAGTAACATTCATGAACCTATTTGCGCAAGGTGTACGATCATGATGCATTTTGCCTCTTAGAGTACAATTTCTTTACTGCATCCCAAATATCCCAAGCAGTTGCAACCTATAGTAAGGATTTCCCTATCTGTGGTTCCATGTTGTTGGGGATCCATGCTTTTAGCTAACAAAGAACGGAGCAAGGAGTCTTCTCCCTTCCAAACACATTCATGCGGATCTCTGAGTCGAGGTCTCAGTATCTCACTAGTTAGATACCCAAACTTGTGACCCCCCTTGAGACCCATTTTGATGGACTGGGATCCAGAGAAATAATTTTGGCCATTCAACTTCTCCTTTGTAATAAACCCTGTAGAATTTCTCACAAATCTAGATAAAAAATTTGCTATAGGTAAAGTAGGGAAAGCAGTTACCGGATTTTATGAATACATCGGTAGATCGAAAGATAGAACTAAATTTATAGGGTTTGACTGGAGGTTGCCCTAAGGGCAGCAATCTATTGTTGAAGGCTAATTAACTGTTGTTGGACCACCATCGGAGACAAACCTGTCGAACCTGAAGTACCATGACTAGCCGACGCATGTTGAGTAAGATAGGTGGTTGATGTGTTCGGTTGCTATCCACCCGGAAAACGACAAGGATTCACCCGTTTCAAACATGAATTTCCAACTGTCAATGCTCGTGCCGCTTGGGTGACCGATGCTGGGGAGATCGGCGACGAAGTATGGTGCATCAGATGGCACTGGGATCAGGTTTGCCTCCATCAGTCGCTGGAGCTGGTTTGACGGAAGGAGTTGGGCCAGTGTAAGTTGGGTCGATGGAAGGAGTTGGCTTGTCTGCGCCAGCTGCAGCTCAGAAGGAATCGGCTACATCAAGGGTTTTGTCTGCGCCAGTCTCTGCTTGAAAGAAATCGTCTGCATTAGCAGTTGCTCGGATGGTGACGCGCGAACGCCCTGGTCATCATGCGATGGCAGCTTGAACATCAGGCTAAGATGGAGCCACTGGAGGTACCTGTCGACAGCGGTTTGAACGACGACAGACGGAATGGCAGTGGTGGCGTCAACTGTTTCGGTCGTGTTTTCGTCAACGACGGCTAGGGTTTCATCACCATGCTTTGATAATATATCAAAAGAAAGAAGAAGATGACACGAAGTTTATGTGGAAAACCCTAGAACAGGGAGGAAAAACCACGGCAGAAGAGCTCTTTTTATTATTGTTCAACTTACACCATACATGCCAGACCCAAGATATAAATAGGCTATATATTTTTTTTGAAACAAAAAACAAGATATAAATAGGCTATATAAAACCCTAAAACAAAAATGGGAAAAGTAGGGCAAAGTAAAAAGACTAAAATGCCCTTAGTGCTAATACATCATGCAAGAAAATATACTATGTGAACATGTTTTCAAAATTTATATGTTAAAGCTGATAGATATTAAAAAGAATTGAAAAATCAACAATAAACTAGCAATAGAGACTAAATTTAAGATTTAAAATAAGTACAGAGAGTAAAACTGGACATCTGAAAGTACAGAGACCAAAATGGTATTTTCCAATAATAATATCTTACAAGTTTCTCACATCAAAAGTTATATGGTTATCTGAACACTTTCAACATTATAGCTTTGATTCTCTTTTGTCCAATTGTAGAGGTCTTTTGTAACTCGAATGGCTTGGGATCCTTCTGTCTTCTTTTGTAAGTTCACTCATCAATTGCATTGTTTTTTTAATCCAAAATAATAATAAAATAAATAAAAATTGTCTTACAAAATTTGCTTGAGCTATAAATGTTGAATCACCACTCAACCCAAATACTTAACGGTTATAATAAATTTAATATCATATCAATACTCTAGCATTTCCCCTCGCTTATGGCTTGAAAATTTGAAGGTTCGACAAGTGAAATTCAATATAAACTGGGGAGAGAATTACTTTACTAGGTTCAAACTCATGACATCCTGCTCTAATACCATGTTAAATCACCATTCAACCCAAAATTTAAGTCGTTGAGTTATGGTAAATTTAATATTATATCAATACTCTGACAAATAAGTAACCTAAACTCCCACAAATTTTGTTGACAAAAATGCAATCCCTATGATTCTCTCTCATCCAAAAATAGTAATGATAATAATAAAAACCCAACTATTTGCAAATTACAATATCTTACTTTATTTAAAGAAAAAAAAATGTTCTTTATCTATTTTCAATAAAGAAAAAACAAGCTTTACTTTTTCATTAACTAAATTTCCACCGTTCATGTCATCTACATCTACGCAACAAATTGTTTCTTTTATCCTTTACTTATAAGTTTCTTATCCAGACTCCAGACGGAATAAAAGCATCCCAGTTTCAAGAAATAATTTTATTTTAAAAGACCAGTCAGAGAATAAATAACTCATTTTGGACAAATAGCTTTCCATATTTTGCTTCCTCAAGTGTTCCACAATTTCAACATAAAATATTGCTAAATTATGTTTGATCTAGTTTTGAAACCTTGGGGGTGTTTAACTCACCAACTTCATAAGTTGGTTTTAAACAACTCAACTTCAATAGAGTTTACTATTGAAGTTTGCACATTTATCAAGGAACTTCATTTTCTCCTTTCTATTTTGCACATTTATCGAAGAAATCCATCCACTTCCCAAAACTAACGAGTGTATTCAAGTCCATCGATTAGAAGCCATACCGTTTTTTAGTTACATCATTGGTGGTTTTCTTTTCAATTGGCTGCTTTTCAAAAGGAGGGCAACCATCACGTTTCCACCATACCTACAAGCACATTCGGAGATATTTATGCTAAAAAATGGTTATGGCAAAAAACAAGAATATGATCAGCAAGATAGTGAAAACAATTTCTTACCCAATTATTTTCTCGTTCTAATATATGCTCAATCTTCTGAAGGAAATCTTTCCCTCTGGGCGGTGTCACCTCAAGCAACATCTTCACACGCTCTTCACAAGATTTAATTTCTTCTCTCTGAATTTCGGTTTTCAAATATATTTTTTTTAAAAAGGAAAGGGCATATAATAATGCATAGAATTAAAAAAAGAAAAGGTTGCCGGAAAATAGACTCTGGGGCATCTCACGACAATGGTAAAGAACAGTATCCATCCATTTTATGTTAGTTAAAATAAAACAGAAGGCATAAATTATTTTTTAAAAAATGTATTTTCCTTTAACCAATTCCATATCTAACTAGCTAAACCATCCCATTCCCGTTAATAATAATAATAAATCAATAGAATTGATATTCTTCAATGCCTCAAACAATGATGTTGAGGAGTTGAGAAATATGAAAAAAAGTGCTCTCCTCTCCCCTCTCTCCTCCCTTCCCTCATCTCTCCGGCAACCCTCCAGCCTTTCTTCTCCTTTCCCGCGACGACAGTCTGAGCCCTATCAAATATTCTATCTTCAGCGCACCAAAGACAAGTCTCTCCTCAAATTTTAACTCCTTTTGGGTCAAGAAGGAATCTGAAGTGTTGAACTTAAACTTGAATTCCTTGGTCGTGGTTTCAAGACTGTTTGATCAATATACTTGGGTGGACAAGAAGGCTCTGGAAGATTTCTTCCAGTCACAACTTTCATTCAATCCTTTTATGGATGATAAAGTGTAGAAATTAGAGGAATAGAAATATGAATCTCCTCTTTTTCTTATTCAATCTATGCAGATTAGGTCTTCTTATATAGGAGAGAAACCTTTTACAAATATAGAAAGAATAAAGACAATAAAGGAAAACGGAAAAAATATCCATATACAAATATAGAAATTCCAACACTCCCCCTCAAGCAGGTTTGAAGATGTCTTCCATAGCCAACTTGTCAACCAATCTATCAAATTGTTCTTAGGAAGGCCTTTAGTTAGCACATCAGCAATTTATTTTGATGTATTTTCTTTAATAACATGCTTATCAACCTCAATATGTTTTGTTCTATCGTGTAGAATTGGATTATGGGCAATAGAAATTGCAGCTTTATTGTCATAATAAATCCGTATAGGCGTAGTCAAAGAAATCTTCAACTCTTCAAGCCTCACAAATTCCATGAGCCAAGGCTCTAAACTCTGCTTCAACACTACTTCTGGCCACATTTTGTTTTTTACTCCTCCAAGTAACCAAATTTCCTCCAACGAAGGAACAATAACCAAAGGTAGATCTTCTATCTATAGTACTTCTAGCCCAATCTGTAACAGTATAGATTTCTATTTGGAAGTGATTATTCCTTCGGAATAAAATACCTTTTCTAGGAGACCCTTTCAAATATCTCAAAATTCTGTGGGCCGCTTCAAAATGAGTCGGTCCAGGAGCATGCATAAACTAACTAACCATGCTCACAACAAATGCAATATCAGGACGTGTATGAGACAGGTAAATTAATCTACCAACAAGCCTCTGACATCGTTCCTTGTCCTTTATTTCTTCTGCTTTTGCTGCTAGAAGCTTTATATTAGGTTCAATAGGAGTTTCTACAACCTTGCAACCAAGCAAGCCTAATTCTTTAAGTCATGGACATACTTTCTTTGGTTAACAAAGATCCCCTTTTCTGATCTTGCAAATTTCATTCCTAAGAAATATTTCAACGTTCTCAAGTCCTTAATTTGAAATTCAGGAGCCAGTTTTTTCTTGAGATCAACTAAGCCTACTTCATCATCACCAGTGAGAATAATATCATTTACATAAACAATCAAAATTGAGATTTTATTATTCTCTAAATGTTTATAAAATAATGTATGATCTGCTTGACTTTGAAGAAATCTATAACTGGACACAACTTTTTCAAAATGCTCAGACCAAGCTCTTGGGGACAGTTTAAGACCATAGAGATTTTTTTTTAATTTGCAAATTTTATAGCCAACCTCCTTAAACCTGGTGGTAAGCTCATAAAGACCTCAGATCACCATTCAGAAAAGCATTTTTCACATCAAGTTGGTAAAGTGGCCAATCTAAATGAACTGCAAGAGACAAAATAACTCTAATAGAGTTAATTTTTACAACAGGGGCAAATGTTTCTAATAATCAATTTCATATATCTGAGTGAATCCTTTAGCTACCAGTCTGGCCTTGTAACTTTCAACCCTACCATCAGCATGACATTTTATGGTAAACACCCATTTACACCCCACTGGTTTCTTATTTTTAGGTAATTCTACTATTTCCCAAGTTCCATTTTGTTTTAGAGCATTCATCTCCTCCATAACTGCTAATTTCCAATTTGGATCATCTAAAGCCTCTGTATATTCTTTGGGACAAACAAGTCATCAATCCTGGATGTGAAAGATCTATGACCATTTGACAATTTTTTATATGACAAAGTTTGCAATAGGATGTTTGGTACAATTGCGAATACCTTTTCTAAGGGAATATCAAGATCAAACTCTACTGGAAAAGTACTTTGAGTAGTTAAAGGAGTAGGAATAGAAGAAAAATTACCAGTTTCAGTCGTCGGGGTCTCAGATTGGTCGTGTGAAGGACCAACTATCTTGTCTTGGTTCCCTTGATTGAATTTTCTTCTAGTATAAAATTTAAACTCAGGCACCTGATCAATATGATCATTGTAGTATTTCTCCTCTGATTGAGAAGTTTCTACACTTGGCATCATAGATCTGGTAACATCTGTACGATTAAGACTGGAAAAAGGAATACAAACATCCCAAAAAAAATTTTCCAAATTTGGCTTCTCCCCCTAAAGAGAATTTTGGGAAAAATAGGATTGATTTTCTAAAAAAGACATCCATACTCACAAACAGTTTTTTTTTTTTTTTTTTTTTTTGTCAAAGGATCAAAACATTTATAACCATTTATAACCCACAAAAATGCATTTAACAGCCCTATGATCAAGTTTGGACCGAAATTGATTGGGTATGTGAACATACATAATACACCCAAAAACTTAGGGTAATTCAGAATATATGTGGGATATTAGAAATTCTTTTTTAAGGCGGTCGATGGGAGTCTTAAAACTCAAGATCTTACTAAGCATTCTATTTATTAGGTAGATAGCTGTAAGAATTGCTTCCCCCATAGATATTTTGGAACTTGCATAGAAAACATTATAGCACGTGCCACTTCATGTAAATGCCTACTTTTTCTTTCAGCAATCCCATTTTGTTGGGGAGTATCCCGACATGTAGACTGATAAATGATACCTTTGTTTTTCAAAAATTCACCAAAAAACTGATTAAAGCACTCAGTTCCATTATCAGAGTGTAAAATGCAGATTGTGTTTGAAATTGAGTTTCAATCATATTGTAAAAATGTTTAAAAATGTCTTTCACCTCAAATTTTTTTGCATTAAATAAACCAAAGATAAACGAGTATGATCATCAATAAAAGTAACAAACCATCTCTTTCCACTATGAGTCGTAATTTTAGAAGGACCCCAAATATCAATATGAATTAAATAAAAAGGTTTTAAAGCCTTGTAAGGTTTTGGAAAATATGTGGACCGATGATTCTTTGCGAAAATGCAACTTTCACAAACAAGAGATTAACAATCAATTCTCTTAAATAAATTCATAAACAAATATTTGAGATAAGAAAAACTGGGATGCTATGATGCCATAGTATAATTTTTTCTTTAACAGAAAGAGAACTGATACTACTAAGACCTTGAGTTATTTTATTACTAAAAGAACCTTCATCAAAGTAGTATAGACCATCAAGCATCCTAGCACTCCCAATCATCCTCCCCAAATCCTGATCCTGAATACAATGAGATTCAAAGAATGTAACACGACAATTAGAATCTTTGGAAAGCTTAGAAACGGATAAAAGATTACAAGCTAATTTTGGAACATGTAAGACAGACTGGAGAGAAATTTTTTCAGTCAATTTAATAGTTCCTTTTCCTGCAACAGAAGAAAAACTACCATCGGAAATTCTAATTTTCTCATTGCGATATAATGGAGAGTACGAATTAAAAGAAGAAGAAAAACTAGTCATGTGATTTGAAGCTCCAGAATCAATAATCCACGTAGATGAATTACTACACGAGAATGTCTTGGGACCTGTGTGAGTTTAGAAACACATGAATTATTAGATGAAAAATTGGTGGTTGACAGTTGTAGGATTTGATGAATTTGCTCTTGTAACATGGTAGAAGATTTAACAAATAGTAGAAATCCACCAAAAAGAAACAATTTTTAAACCAAATCCAATAAAAGCAAACCAAACCAGAGTGAACCAGATTTTAAATAAACTCGGTAGACCAAGCCAGACTAAATGCTGAACCAAATCAAACCAAAACTTGAATCCAACCAAAATTTTGACAAGATCTGACGGAAATTCGCCGAACACAAAGGGCTGAAACAGAGGTTTCACGGCAATTTCGACTAGTGCGTGCAGCAAAACCTGAGTGGTTCGCAAACTCTGGCGGCTGGATGGATGATGCGTCGTTGATGACTGACCGGACGAACAACGGTTGATGGTGGCGCAACTGTAAGCGGCAATCAAAAGATCGCAACAAAGGTGTGACTGTAGTTGGCAGAAAACTGATATGGTGATGCTACCTCGATTGACGGCAAGAACTCACGGTGACACTGAGTAGCGAAAAAAGGACGGTCAGCGACGCAGACAAGGTTGGAACACGAAGAGCTGGATGTTTGAAAGAAGCGCGACCAAAAACACATTCACCGGAGATGCAACTTTCAGTAGCCGTCCGGTGGAGATCGACGTGCGGCGGTGATGCTCCTGGTGACTAATGGTGGTGGCGAACAAACGGAGGCTGATCGGCGGCAGTAGTGGTTACAAAAGGTAGTGTTTTTTGGGTTTTAGGATTTCAAAATCTTTAATGCTCTGATACCATGTAGAAATTAGAGGAATAGAAATATTGATCTCCTATTTTTCTTATTCAATATTTGCAGATTAGGTTTTCTTATATAGGAGAAAGACTTTTTACAAATATGGAAAGAATAAAGACAATAAAGGAAATGGATAGAATAAAGATAATTAGGAAAAAATATTCATATACAAATATAGAAATTCCAACATAAAGCCATTATGAAAATAGAAAAGGGTTCAACTTTTCTTAATTTTGGTAAATGGAAGCACTTTGCGAGAATGCATGTAAAATTGGATTTTTGGTCAAATCGTGCTCATTCTTAACCAAAATCTCCTACTAGGTGCTATGGAGGATGGATCTTTGTTAAAAACCCACCATTAGCTTATTGGCAAAGCTCGGTTCTTTATGCAATTGGGCAGAAATTAGGTGGGTTTTTTTCTTTGGTGAAAAAAGAAATGTACCTCTTCATTAAGATAATGAAATGAGACAATAGATCAAAGTACATGATATAGAAACAATAAACATTAATTCAAATGGATCAGTGAGTGCACCTGGACATCTCGAATAGGTCGACACCCCTTAGCACTCTCATTATATCCAAACAAAATGAAACAAACTATTCAAAAACAAAAGAACAATCATCCCTACAAATACAACATGGAGCCACTACACAAAGACAACTACAAGTACAAATATTCATAGAAAAATACAAATACATGGGCAGCAATTAGGTGATTCATCAAGTATTTCTTCTCAGACAATTATTTGGATCGTTATTCAGCCATTGTTGAAGTGGAAATAAATGTTTGTGGTTTCATCCTAGCTTCATTGGATATCAAGGACTTCGATCTTGGTGATTTTACCGTCTATTTTGAAGCAATAGACCCTTGGAATTCTCAAAACGTGAAGCATTTGTGATTTGAGTGAAGATCTTTTGCTCGATTATGACTTTTCAAATTCTATTGATCAAGAACGGGCTTTACAAGTGTCGAAAGATGAAGCGATCTTTGAAAAAGATGTAAGTGCAGAGTCGATCGATTTACTCTCAAGAAATTATGATCAATGCTCCAACTGTTGCAATATTAAATGAGAAAAGGTAGTAAATCTGGTCTCTTGGATGAGGAAACCGTTATGGCGCCAGAATCATTAAGGTCCTGTGGTATTAAAGACCTCGAGTTTCACTCGGACAGCCCAAGAGTCCCTTAGATGCATGAAGAGAATATTAATTATGTTGGTGGCGATAACATTGTGGTTGCCAATCATTTTGGTTCTCTCTCCAGCATTAAAATGGAATTTCAATCCCCCTCTCCTTTAATTGAATGGGCTGGAAATGGGGAAAATAAACATTCACAGTCGATCGTTCTTCTTCACAAGTATGAAAGTAAAATCTTTTAACTAAGGATTTATATCACACTGAAGGGGAAAGTCAAATGGTGCTTCAAATTTCTTGGAAGGGGAAATGTCGGTTCCAATTTTCCAAACAAACCCCCAGGTTTATGACACTTTTGGTAAGACTCCAAAGAAGCTTATTCAAGCTTTCCCTCTGCATTATAGGTGCTCCCTCCCTTGCTCCCAAGTTATCTGATGCTAATGATGATCTTATTGAACTTGCTTGTCTTCGAGCGCCAGCCCTTGATTTGCCCTTGTCTAAGTCCAATCAAAAGTCTTCAAAGATTATTCTACTTTCACAAGACTTCATGCTCTCCTCTCTCTCTATTCCGAATTCAAAGAACCGATTTATTTGGGGTGTTCCTCAACAAGTTAGCTATCATTGTCACTCAATTGGAAATGATAAACATGATGATTCAGATACAAGTGTTGGTAGTGAAGAGCCAGAGCTAAACTCTGTGGAACCAGCCTTCGAGGAACCCCCTCCAGAGAAGAACTTTGGAAAAGATCTTGTTGACTTGTTTCAATGTTCAGCCGAAAAGGAGTATGAAGATTACTCCATGGATTAAATGGGACCTTGAAGCTAATGCTTATTAATCTACGTGGAGGTTTAAGGTAATTGGTTGGACTTGCATGAAATCCTTTAGTATTCAGATTCTTCATATACAAGGAGTGGGATGAGATGTTTATCAATACAAGAGTCTGAGACAAAATCATGATTTCTCGGATTATTTTCCATTGCTATTAGCAGCTGAAATAGTTCGGTGGGATCCTTATCTATTTCGATTTTGTATTAGTTGGTCAATTTTGTTGCAGAAGTTAGAATTCAGGACTGGGCTGGTTTTATGCTTCCAAGCTTAAAAAGATAAAGGTGGCAGTCAAGTCTTTGTTTGCAGTTTATGAAGAAAGTCTCCTAGCTGAACTTGAATTCCTTGTTGCTAGGTTTGAAGATAATATTATTTCTCCCCCCAAATTTGATTTCCTCAGCTTTTGAAGGGGAATTCATGGAGTTTTATCTATCGGTGGTGCAAATTTTGATCCAGAATTGCAAACATTTGACTCAAGTTGGGGCCGTGAGCACCAGCTTCTTTCATAGTTTTTTAACAGCCAAAAAGTGGATGATTCTAATGCCGAGTTATTTTCAAGCATTGGGATTTCTCTTAGTTGCTATGGACAAAGGATGTTAAAGCTTTTCTTGTGAAGTTTTGGTTTGTAAGATTCATTGTTTTTTTCTTGATAGAGAGAAAAGTTCTTAAGAATGGTAATCCGGACAAAGTTCTATCTCAAATTTCATAGAGAGACGACTTAGTTGTTGTTTACATCAAAGCTTTTGGAGATCAAATGAAATAGGGTGGGAGTCTGTTGAATACTATGGCACATCAGATTGGCACTGATTCCAAGTTGTCTTTGTTGAAGGTGGTGGAGTTCTTCATCATTTTCTAGTGTTAGGATGTGATGAGGGGTGCTAAGGGAGTGTCAACCTAGTTGAGATGTCCGGGTGCACCTGCTGATCCTTATGACTACCTTGTAAATTGAGCATTAGTCTCACTTCATTTTCTTAATGAATAAAGAGACTTGTTTCCTTTTAAAAAAAAAAAAGCTTCGATGGTCTTGCATTGAATTCAGTCTCGTGGATTTGGTCTATGGTTTGGTTTGATTTTTTTTTTTTAGACTCGTGAAAGTTGAATCAGGCTTCCTCTCCCTTGGGGGGTGTTTGGCATGCAGGTGTGGAATCTTAAGTCTAAGAATATTAAGCCTGGGGGTTCGACTAGAATTATAATTTTATTTAATTTACTGTTTTTATTTTACTATGTTTTGAGTACTTCAAGAAATCAAAAAAATTGAAAAATTGGATCACTTTAACTCATTTGAAAAGGATCTATTTTTTACCATATGCTAATTTCAAATTGAAATAAAGTACGTACTTTTAGACTTAAATTCAATTATTGAAAAGCTATAATATTTTTTAATCAAATTAAATTTGAGGAAACAAAAAAATCATAAAATTTGAGTTTTAATTTTTATTTGACACTAAGGTGTTTCTAACAGTTTAACTCTTTACATTTAGAAAAATGATTCTAAATCTTTGAGCTAGTTAAATTGACCAACAGTAAAAAAAATGAAAATGTTAAATTATATTAGGCCTATTTATATATGTAGCCTAAATAAATATACCTAATTATACAATTGCAGTCAAATGAGCCATTAGTTTACACAAAAATATGTCCCGATTAACTTTTTTAGTTCTTAACATGTAGGGGAAGTTTCTTGTAGTTATGAACTTTCCAATTTTTTTTTTCAGAACTGTACAAATAAGAAAAACATCTCCAAAAATCCAAACAATATATTTGATGTATTTACATTTTTCAGTATATTTGTAAACACGCCAAAAAATAAACCATGGTACATGCAGTGTATATTTACATTTTCTACTATATTACTTGTATATTTGACACATACTTGAGATCTCAATAGATAGGTGATTGATTTTCAGCTAAGAAAAATAGAAAATAAATGAAATCTCTTAAAATGAAGGAAATATTAATTTTAATCAAAGAAGGGAAAAGAGGGAATTAAAAAAGATAATCTAATAATAATAATAATAATTAAAAAATTCCAAAAGAAAAAGGGTATATGAAAAAATTATCGTAATTAAACTAAGGGCCTCTTTGAAATGACTTGGAAAAAAACTGTTCGCCAGTGGGGTTGCTGGAAGTGGCAGCTGGAGGTTGGCCAGTCCGCCAGAGTTGGTGATCGGAGGTTGGCTGACAGTAGTTGCCAGAGGTGGCAGTCGGAGTTGGCCAGCGGCGATCGAAGATTGAGGCTGTATTTGTTTGTATTTGTTTTTTCGGACTTGTCCAGTTTTGATCCTTTTGGCTGTATTTGCTTTAAGTTGATTTTTCCTTTTCAGTCTCATTGTAATCTTGAGCATTAGTCTCTTTTCATTACATCAATGAAAAGTGTTGTTTCCTTTTTAGAAAAAAAAAAATTGTTTTTTTCTTCGTGACAAGTCTTCTCCTTGATTTGTCTGGTTCAAGTTCAATTGGAATTAGTCTAATTTGGGATACTTCTGTTTTTCTTGCATAGTCTTTTGTATTTTGGGAGTTGAATTGCTTTTTTTTTTTTAAATGGAAACAAGCCTCTTCATTGATGTAATGAAATGAGACTAATGCTCAAAGTACAAGAATATTATACAATGAGCAAATCTTCAAAGTATTTGGAGAGGAAACACCACGAGGAGGCATTAAGCTTTGCAGCTTTGAAATGATCATGCCAATGAGTTGCTTTATCATAGAATACTCTTTGATTTCTCTCGAACCACATATCAGATAATATTTCTTTGATTGCATTAATCCATAGCAACCTTGAGCCCGCTTTCAGCTTAGGTCCAATCAGAATCTGCATGTATTCTTATGGAAGGACCTGCCGAATACCCACCTTATGCCAAAAATATTAAATAAATTCTGCCAACATTTAACAGCGTAAGAGCATTCGAAGAACAAATGCTGCTGGGTTTCATTGGCTGCCATACAAAGGGGGCAGATTGAAGGAGACAAGTCGTGGGAGGGGAGTTTTCTTTGAAGTATCTCCGAACAATTTAATGATCCAAAAATCATAATCCAAATCGTAATATTGACTCGGTACAGACTCTTGGTCTTTCAATCTTCTCATTATTATCTTTGTATTTTGGGCATTGGTTTGAGACTCTTTTCATTTTATCAATGAAAAGTTACCTTTTCAGGATTAAATAGTTATTGTAGCAAAATACACACTTCAACGTAGGAGGCTTTGTTGGCTGCAAAATAGTGGGAAAATAAAGCAAAATAGCATTTAACTTGGAACTGTTTTCAATTTAACTCTTTTTAGGGAAAAAAAAATCCTCATAAATAGTTTCGAGGCTAAAATCCAGAAGGGAAATATGAATTAGGATTCAAGTAAGGGTTGCAATATAGTGGGACACTACAACAGCTTAAAAATGTGATACGGTACTCACCATGGTTTCAGATGGAATATCTTTCTCATTCTTTCCTGGGGCCTATAACAAAAAAAAAAAAAAAAAAAAAAACTAATTAGGACTACTTCAAACTTATAGAAAACCAAATCTGCCTAAGAATTTTAAAACAAACAAACATTGTACTTTTAGATAATCAAACAATATAAGGCACTGCATAAGAACGTGACGCCGAAAACTTGGATCCTTCAACTGCCACCAAAAGAAGAAGGGAATAAGAAAACGAGACACAACCGAGCTAGTTTGAACTTGAAATTTTACAACTTTAGAAGTAGTATTCATATAAACTAGATCAAACTTACTTCTAAACCCATCAGTTTACTACTAGTAAGATATTTAATGCTAAAGGTTGCTGACTCTTCCTCCAAGATGTTAGCATCTCCCTCTTCATCAGACAAAGGTTGTGCATCAAAGGTATTCAATACGACCTTTAAATTTCAAAATCCAAACAAAATGCACTTTATCAGATGTATATATATACCATTAAAAGAAAAGATACATGAGCTAAAAATAAATAGACAAGAACAAAAAGGTATACCATTAAACTGGATGTGAACTTTTGCCACTTCGTTGGAGCAAGTGCAAGGGAGGCAGGATTACAAAAGTATTCCTGGACAATAATACACATCAAACTTTTGGTGTCATTACCCAAGTGAAACGTGTTAAATTCACAAAATTAATTACATTAGCACTTGAAATGTTATAATAAGATGAGACCGTGAGAGAGTTTTATTAACCATTATAAAATTCATAATTATTTAATTTGTTTTAGAAAAGGATGTTGATTTGCCCATAGACGTGTTGTCATTTGGAGCTGCAGAGAAGAAGAAAGTAGTGAGCAAGGGATCAGAAACAAAGAGGTTGAGAAAGAAGCATGGTGAATTGGATAAGATTTTTCTTTTTAAAAGGAAACAAGTCTCTTCATTAATATAATTGAATGAGAATAACACTCAAAGTACAAGAGAGTTATACAAAGAGCATAAAGCATAAGACCTAGGGATCTGGAGGCGCACCCAAACATCTCAACTAGGTTGACGTCTTCTTAGCGCCCTCATCATATCCTACAAACTAATCTCAATGTAAAAGGATTCAAGGCTAAAACACAACCCTTACAATGAAACGAATAAAGATACAAGAAAGACATCTTCCTAATGAAAAGTAAAGAGAAGAGAAAAAGGGCACACACTTGTTATGTGGAAAATCCTAGTACAGGGAGAAAAAACCACGGTACAAAGAACTTTTATTATAATAAAGTGATACAGAGTAATGCCCAGAGGCTACATTTTAAATAGAAAAAGATGAAACCCTAGGGTACACATGAGAAGACAAAAATGCCCCTAGGGCAAATATTCTATTTTCCAACACTTCCAACCAAAAATACTACAACAAAGCACCAAATAAAAAAGCAAACGGCCTAAAAGCAAGAGCAAACTATGCTATAAAGATAAATGCTTGCCCGCTTAAACAAAATTCTTGAATGGAATAGGCCTCAATTGCTTGGATTGAATGCACCACAAAGAAGCATTCTGACGGGCGACTTTAAAGGGGATCTGACCAGACAAGGGTTTTATCATGAAACACTCTTTGGTTTCTCTCAAACCACAATTCAGCCAATAAAGCCTTGACTTCATCAAACCAAATCAAACGAGGCTCTCTCTTTAAATGAGGACCGATTAAAATCTGTTGTACATTCTCTAAAACCATTGCTAAGCACCCATGAGGTATTGAAAGTATTGAATAGTTTCCACCAACATTTAGCTAAATATGGGCAAGTGAAAAAGAGGTGTTGTGGATCCTCTCCATTTTGTTTACAAAGAAAGCACATGGAAGGAGACAAGCAAATTGAAGACAGCTTGTATTGCATAATGGAAAAGACGTTTAGTAGACAAAAGACCATTATCCACACAAGAATGTTGACACATCTTGGACAATTTGACTTCCACAATGCCTGATAGATCGATTTGTCCAAAGGGGAAGATGGAGATAGATGTGCTGAGAGAGATTTCACGGAGAAAATCCCACTCCCTTCTAGTGACCCAGATCTTTTTATCAAAGTTTTCAGTCACTTTTCTATTTGAAATTTGGTGAATCGGAGAAGATTATTTTTAGGCTTTCTGAAAGACAGCCATATTGGACGTCAAAATAGTTGATACAAGAGACTGACCAACCAGAACCATATTTGAAAGGAAATACTTAAAGACCTTTGTGTCTCCAACATCAAAGGTACACCAAGGAACGTATGAGCTGAAGCCAGAATACAAGGAATCATGTGAGGAAACGAAACCGCAATAGGTGAGTTATGTTCCAAAAACCGGGAAATGACTTTGGTTTTGGTATTTGACTAAACATTCAGTGGAAGATTTGTGTGTGGATGGGAGGGGGCTGCTCTTTTCTTTGGTTTTTAAGTCTAGATTTAGGATTTCCCCATTCTCGATCCTCATAAGTAACCACTGAAATATTGTAGAAATGTGAACCCATCATTGCTCTTCTTAGGACGGTATATTGTCCATAGTGATCACAGTTGGTTGCAACTTTTGATCGTAATTTCTATTAAAAGTTCTTTTGTAATTGGCAAGTATTGTTTGGACGCGGTCCCAACTTAAAGTTGACCATAGGAAGGTTCTCTTGTTTCTAGGTTAAAAAAAGCAACAATTCCTGTTTAACCTTGCCAAGGACACTATTACTAACATAATAAATCTATTTGCAATGCTGGAATGAATTTAAAAAGTGGTTAAAATACTATCTTCTTAAATAACTAAGACATTGTCTCCTTTCATTTTCTTAAGTGTGGTATCTGCCGGAGATTTGATTGGTTGGCTTTATATTTTTCTAAGGCATTGATTTTTGCATTGTCTCAAATAAAGTCTTTAACATCTGGTTTAGACAACAAATTATTTTCTTGTAGAAATTTCTTCCTTATCGGGAAAATTCCGGTTGATTTATTCCATTCTATATTTTCCTTTATTGAGGCACGGCTTATTTTTTCCAAATGCGGATTTGTTTCCTTTCTTGGTTTCAATTATTAATAGAGAATTATGCTAATCATTTAGGGTTGTCGCTTTTGTTATTTGAGCAACACGATTTTTTCTGTTATGTGGCCGAACTATGCAACATTACATTTTTGTTCTTTGCTCACTATATTCCATTGTGAAAGGTTTTCATCTGATGAGTGCATGTTGAAGATAATCACGGTCTTAGAGGGAGCCTGAGCCATAACTGTCGAGAAGGGATTCTCACAGTCTTAGGGGGAGCCTAAGCCATTGTTATGGAGAAGGAGTTCTCCATCTTAGGGGGATACTAAGTTTCATCAGTGAAGGGAGTTTGCTGACTTGAAGGAAAGATAACAACGTTGAGAGGAGCCTCACACACGGTTGAAAGCCGAAGTGTTCAACAATAATATTATCAAACTTAGGGGAGCCTAAGCGCATTTGAAAGGGAGTCTCACATCTAGGGGGAGTTTAGGTGATTAGTGAGTTGAGCTCTGCGTGAGTCACTGTAGTAGTCGTGTATTATAAACAAGTACTATGTTGTAAACTATTTAACTTATTAATATTAGTGGATTATCTTTCCCAGGCACACTACCTCCCGAACGTAGGTGGATTTCACCCGAACTGGTTACCAACTCCTATATGTCATTATCTCCTTACTTCTTATTGGTATCTTGTTGTTACAATTGTTGTCTTTGCTTTCCATTTAACATCCGTAATTCGAGTGACGAGTCAACCTAACGCTTTTTCAATTGGTATCAGAACGGGTCACCTTTATCGCAGGTGTTTCGATCATGAACAAAATCAAGGAAGGTGGCTCCACCACTCATCCTCCTATCTTAGATGGGACAAACTATTCATACTGGAAAGCTCGAATGACTGCCTATCTGAAGTCGATTGATAGCAAAACATAGAAGGCTTTGGTTACTAAAAGGTCTCATCCAACCATTAAAAATGACGATGGGAAGGAAATCTTGAAACCTGAATTACAATGATTAGAAGCAGAAGATGAGGCGTCCTTAGGCAATTCTCATGCCTTAAATACAATATTTAATGGTGTGGATCGCAATATATTTAGACTGATCAACATATGCGTTTCTGCAAAAGAGGCGTGGGATATTCTATCCATTGCTCATGAAGAAACTTCAAAAGTGAAAATGTCAAGGTTGCAGTTGTTGACTTCAAAGTTCGAGAATCAGAAAATGCTAGATGATGAATCAATTGTTGAATTCAATGTACGGTTACTAGACATTGCTAATGAGTCATTTTCTCTAAGAGAGAAAATTTCAGAAGAAAAACTTGTCCGAACGGTGCTTAGGTCTCTACCTAAGAAATTTGATACGAAAGTCACTGCAATTGAGGAGGCTAAAAGACATAACATCCCTAAAAGTCGATGAACTATTTGGCTCGCTAACCTTTAAGATGTCCCTAGATGGAAAGCTCGAGAAGAAGAATAAGGGAATTGCTTTACAGTCCTCAATTGATGATGAGCAAGTTGACGCTAACAGAGAGTCTGAAGATTCCCTTTCTAAATCTATTTCACTGCTTCCAAAACAATTCAATCGTGTTCTCAAACGATTTGGAAAGAAGCCTGACAATTTCATTCTAAAAATAACAAGTCTCGTGAGTCTCTTCCACTCAAGCAAGTCAAAACCCAAAGTAGTAGGAAGAAAGTCGACAAGTCGGTGCCTTAAACCTTAAAAAAGAAAGTTCATTCAAATGTAGAGAGTGTGAAAGTTATTGTATTTTCAAGCAGAATATCTTAATTTCTTAAAGAAGCAGGGTAAAAGTTATGTTTTAACCCTATCCGATGATCAGTCAGAAGACAACACAGATTCAGAATAAGATGTCAAATCTCTTGTCAGTAACATCTCATCTGACACCTTGTCATGTGAGATTTTGGAGTATGATGTGTATGCTGAACATGTTCACGACACCCCTAACCATGGGTCTGCGGATCCTTCTTATCAAGTTCTTTTTAATAAATGGCAAGATGATCAGAAAGATTTTGATGTGCAAAGGGAAAAAATTAAGACTTTGTTGGCAGACGATTACAGATTTATGACTACTATTGCAGAGTTGAAGCGAGAACTTAACCAAGTTAGAGCCGAGAAAGAATTTGTGTAAAAATGTTAGAATGTTAAACACTAATACCGAGTCCCTAGAGAAAATTTTGACAAAGGGAAAAATAGTTGGAGATAATTCTAGGTTAGGCTTCTTAAAAGGTGAAAATCATCCGAATAAACAGTCTCAGTATAAAGGGAAGCAAAAGATTGAGTTTGTTAGAAGGCTTTACAGGTACCTCCTTTAGCAACTCAACGCAAGTAGCCAATCGTGTTCACAGACCAAGATGGATCTGCCACTACAGTAGAAGAGTGGGCCATAAACGACCATTTTGCTATCAATTGTTGGAAACTCTTCACAAATTTACCTACTCCAAAAAGGCTACTCACTTCTCTCAAAATAGTCCTCATAGAAAGTAAAAAATGAAACAAGTTTGGAGAATGAAGAATGTTCAAAACAAATGCAATGTTGTACTGACATCCCTTAGATCATCAGCTAAAAAATATTGGTACTTTGATAGTGGGATCTCCGTTACATGATTGGTGACAAGAATTATTTGTCTGAACCCAAGCCTGTCAACTCGAGAAAGGTCACATTTGGCGATGGTACTTCTGGTAGGATCATTAGGAAAGACAAACTTAATTCCTCAGGTCTTCCATCCTTAAATGATGTAATGTTGGTTGAAGGGCTTACTGTCAACCTTGTTAGCATCAGTCAGTTATGTGATCAGGGTCTGAACGTGAGTTTTACTAAAGACTAGTGTGTTGTCACAGACAATGTCAAAGCTCTTGTCATGATAGGTACAAGGTCATCAGATAACTATTATCTGTGGAATCCTAACGTTGCTTCGTAGGTCTGTCATATCTCTCGACAAGATAAAGCAAGCCTATGGCATAAATGCCTAGGTCATGTGAGCATGAAAACGATTCAAAAAGTTGTAGTCAGAAGTGCTATATCGAGTCTTCCTTCTTTACCTTCATCGACTAGAATTATCCGTGGAGTTTGTCAATCAGGTAAACAAACTCGCACTCCTCATAAACAGACATCACATCTTGGCTCTACACAAATCTTAAAACTTCTTCGCCTGGATTTTATGGATCTTATGCAATCGGAAAGTTTGGGAAGTAAAATGTATGTTTTAGTTGTCATTGATGACTTCTCTAGATACACTTGGGTTCGGTTTCTTCGTGAAAAGTCAGATGCATTTGGTGCTTTTGAAGCTCTGTCTCCTAGTACAATGTGAGAAAGATCTGAATGTGATTCGTATTAGGAGTGATCATAGTAAGGAGTTTGAGAACTCTCAATTTGCTTTTTTTGTAATACAAATGTGATTCATCATGAATTCTCTGCTCCAATCATCCCCCAACAAAATGGGGTTATGGAAAGGAAAAATCGAACACTTCAGGAGATGGCATGTGCGATGCTACATGCAAAACATATGCCTCTTCACTTTTGGTCAGAAGCTCTAAATATTGCGTGTCAAATTCACAACAGAGTTATTTTACATCCCGGTACCTCGAGCACGCTTTATGAACTATGGAGAGGGAGAAAACCGAATGTTAAACACTTCCATATTTTTGGAAGCATGTATTACATCCTTGCTGATAAAGAAGCTAGACGTAAATGGGATTCCAAATCGAATGAAGACATTTTTCTTGGATATTCCACAAATAGTCGAGCCTACCGTGTCTACAATAAAAAAACTCGCTCTGTGATAGAATCTATTAATGTTGTGATTGATGATGGTCCAAACTCATCTAGCATCACTCCTATAGAAGAGGAAGATTCCGATGCACTTCCACTTGTTAATACAAATGTCGCTAACAACTCATCTGACATGTCAACTGACAAAAAATTTAAAACTCCTGTGGGTGACAATATGTCAGCATCTGAAGAGGCTAAAACAAGTAACAAGCATCCTTCCAACAGAATTCGCAAGAATCATCCCCCTAGCAACATCTTGGTAATCTTGACAAAAGGATGACCACCAGAAAGAAAGACAAAGTTAATTACTTGGAGATGATCAGTAATATTAGTTTCACCTCCCCCGTTGAGCCAAGGAATGTCAAGGAAGCTCTTGAGGATGAATATTGGGTCAACGCTATGCAAGAAAAGCTAGGAAAATTTGTGAGGAATAATGTCTAGACTCTTGTTCCGACCAGATTCAGTTATTATGGTCAGCAAAAAGTGAATATTCAAGAATAAGTCTGATGGAGACGACAATATTACCAGAAATAAAGC
Source organism: Benincasa hispida (assembly GCF_027475165.1). Taxonomy (NCBI): domain Eukaryota; kingdom Viridiplantae; phylum Streptophyta; class Magnoliopsida; order Cucurbitales; family Cucurbitaceae; genus Benincasa; species Benincasa hispida. The sequence continues at coordinate 46,866,788 of NC_143484.1, read as the reverse complement.
CAGATTAGTGGCTCAAGGGTATACCCAGACAGAAGATGTAGATTTTGATGAAACCTTTGCTCCAGTTGCAAGACTAGAGGCTATCAGACTTTTGGTCGAAATTTCTTGCCTTCTGAAATTCAAATTGTATCAAATGGATGTAAAGAGTGCTTTCTTGAATGGATAGTTAAATGAGGAAGTTTACAATGAGAAACCCAAGGATTTGTGGATCCTTCGCATCCTGACTATGTGTACAAACTTAACCAGACGCTCTATGGAATTAAACAGGCCCCTAGAGCCTGGTATGAACGCCTAACTCAATTTCTAATTAATAATGATTACAAAAGAGGAAATGTTGATAAGACCGTGTTTGTGAAAAATCTCAAGAGAAATTCGTGATTGTTCAAATTTATGTTGACGATATTGTGTTTGGGCGAATGTCACAAGAGATGGTAGAGCTTTGTGAAACAAATGCAGAAAGAATTAGAGATGAACATGGTAGGACAATTGTCCTAGTTTCTGTGGTTTCAGATTACAACTGAATGAGGGAAAATTCTCTCTCTAAGCAAACATGCCAAGAACATTGTGAAGAAGTTTGGGCTTAAAAAGGCCAGTGTCAAAAGAATCCATGCTCCTACTCATGTGAAAATGTCGAAAGCGGATGGAACTCAAGTTGATGAGAGTCTATACAGGAGTATCATAGAAAGTTTGCTTTATTTAACCGCCACATGACCGAACATTGCATTTGTTACTGGGATTTGTGTCAGATATCAGTCTTGTCCCAAAAACAATCACTTGCTAAGTGCTAAAAGAATAATTAAATACATTAATGGCACAAGTGATTATGGTTTGCTATACACTTTTGATACAAGTAGCTCTCTTGATGGCTACTGCTGATTGGGCCGGGAGCTCTGAAGACCAGAAAAACACTTCTGAAGAGTGTTTCTTTCTTGGGAACAACTTGACTCATGGTTTAGTAAGAAGGAAAACTGTGTTTCTTTGTCAACAGCTGAAGCTGAGTACATTGTAACAGGGAGTAGTTGTACTTAGTTAATTTGGATGAAGCAAATGTTACCAAAGGATGATGTCCCACAAGATGTCATGAATCTTTACTGTGACAACATGAGTGCTATCAATATTTATATAAATCCTGTCCAGCACAGTCAAACTAAACACCGACATATGCCATCACTTCATCCCTGACCTTGTTGAGAGTAAATAGATCATGTTAGAGCACATTGGCATGAAAAATCAAGTTGTAGATATTTTCACAAATGCATTAGATGTTGTCCAGTTTGAGGCCCTGAGAGCTGCTTTGGGCCTGTGTATTTTGAAGGCACAACAATTAATCATTTGGGTCAGTCTGAGGAGTTTGGCCCATTTCGTGTGCAAGCCCATTTTGAATTCAAATTAAAACTGTCTTAATGATGGTAGTTGAGAAGGCATGGCTGGTTAATTGTGTTCATCTTTCAAATCTCTTTTTGAATTCGTTGTGTTGGCAGTTTTACTATAACAAGTTTTCTTGCTATATCGTGGGTTTGTTCATTCTTCAACCGTCTCTCTTTAACGTTTGTTAGTTTGCTTGTCGTGCTAAGACTATTCGTCAAGGTGCTCATACCTCTGACAATAAGATGGCTAGAATTAAATAAAAGGCGAAGAGGAAATTACATGTCGTGGAGGATGTTCCTCCTTCTACCATCAACAAATATGGTGTTAGAGTTTGTGGGTTGTCTGTCTCGAAGAAGGAAATCAGCGTTCCTCCTCCCTCGGAAAAATGTCATCCCTCCAGTGCTAGCCCTTCTGTGGAATCGGAAGGAAAAGACAAGGTGAGTTCTTCCGCTTTAACAATGTCTAATTTGGTTGGTCCTGGGTTTGAAATTAGTCCCAATCCTTAAAAATCAACTTTAAGTGGTTCTTTCAAACACATGCATGAGTTTATTGCTCTCCCTAGAGATTCCAAGGATTAGTAGAAGATAGTGTCGATCCGCCTTCTGTTGCTCAAAAGGATATTAAGGCTTCTATTAGTAATGTCGTTGCTGATGATTTACTTACTGCTATTAGAGGAGATGTTGATTCTAATGTGTCTGAATTGGGTTGGCTACTAATGAGAATGTTGTTGTGTCTGATTCTAAGTTTAACGAAAATGAAAGCATTAATGTGAACGAAGAAAATGTTTTAAATACTGTTGTTGAGAATATTATGTCTACCTTTTCTATACCTGGTGCTACTGCTTTGTAAAATGTTTCTATTAATTCGGTTCTTGTTAGTACTGAGCCTCGTGAAGTGGCTCAAACTGTTGAGGAGAGTGTTAAGACTCTACTTGAGACATCTATTATGCTTGACCAAGGAAATGTGGTTGATGATCCTTTGACTATTGTGAATTATGAAAATTTGAAGAATACTGCTTCGTTTTGATGTTAACCCCGAATCAAGGGATCCTGAGAAATCTCTTAGCTCTACCCATTCTTCCGACGAAGACGATGAAGATAATATTCCTATTGTAGAGCTTCGATCAAGGAAAATTGTTGTTGATGCTAGTGTAACTGCTGCCAATAATGTTAATGTTTCGCATGAGACATCAGAAAATGATTATGTCAAGTCTTCTTCTAAGTATGACTCCAACTGAAGGGTTCGTAACAGCTCTGAAAACAAGGACACAGCGAACATCCATGTCCCCCGTGCTTCTGCAAAAGGCAAGGAAAAGTAATCTGGTAGTGCTAATGTTCTTCCGTTCCCCTGGAGGAAAGTGCAAGTTTGTGGAAAGAGGATGAAAAGAAATTGTCCGATCGAATTCAGGAATGTCGTGACCTCATGGATTTGCTACTTGGTGCTAGGTTAGAAAAAAATGTGTTGAATTTGGAGTCTTATTATCCCCTACTTGTTTGGGAATTTATAGTAAATCTATCATCAGATTTTGCGGATTCAACTAGTCCTGACTACTTGAAAGTTCACATCAGAAGACATTAGTTTGTTCTATTTCCTGCACTAATCAATCAGTTTCTTCACAGGAATGTGCCAGAAAATGTTACTAAGTAGCATCCATCTTTAAGGGATCTTGTGTTGAATTAACAGGGGGTGCTCACTCATCTTGGCCTAGGAAGAGTCAACTGTCTTCAACTGTGCTCAGTGTGAAATATGCCCTTTTACACAGAATTGGGATATCTAACTGGAGTCCTTCCTCCCATAAGTCTGGACTTTCCATTTCTTTTCCTACATTAATCTATCAGATTGAAACTAGATCTCAGTTCAACTATGGTGCATTTGTTCTAAATCACATAAAGGACATTAGGTCCAAAGCCCTTCGGTTTCCCATTTGCTATCCCGGGTTAATTTGTGGCGTTCTTGTTTCTCAGAAACCAAATTTGATTACCCTTGTTGAACCTTTTGGCTTTCCTCCAAGCCTGTTTGTCATTCACCCCAAGCTCCTGCAAGGACACCATGTTCCTGACATACACTACCACCTCGACTCGACCTTTTTTTAGGCCAAGCTAAAATTTGATTGAGTCTTCCTTTGGTAGTCGTATTCTTCAACTGCTATCGAATGAATCTCATGATATTCAGTCCTTAGTGCAAATGCTTCAAGAAAGAAAAGCTGACGTCGATGAGGTACTTCAGATGATGTGGTCTGTTTACTCCAGATCTGGTGGAGCAACCTCTTCTAAAAGAAGGAGTTGATTTTATTTAGTCAGAAAGAGGGAGAGTTTGGAAAGTGTTCTGGAAGATACTTGTTTTTTTTTTCCTTATTTCGGGCTTCTGTTGGTGATATTATTGTACTTGTTAAGACTTGGTTTCAAACAACTTTATTTTTGTTGAATGATTGGTTATTCGTCTCTTGTTCTGCCTTTAAAAAAATAAGCCGAAGAGGGAGCTTGTTGAAGATTTGATTGGTTGGCTTTATATTTTTCTAAGGCATTGATTTTTGCATTTGTCTCAAATAAAGTCTTAAAATATGGTTTAGACAACAGATTTGTTTTTTTGCACAATATTTTTTCCTTGATATTCCAACTGATTTATTTCGTTCAATATTTTTCTTTATTGAGGTGCGACTTATCTTTTCCAAAGGGGATTTATTTCCTTTCTTGGTTTCGATTATTAAAGGAGAATTATGCTGATCATTTGGGGTTGCCGCTTTTGTTATTTGAGCAAGACGATTTTTTCTGTTCTATGGCCAAACTGTGCAACATTGTGTTTTTGCTCTTTGCTCACTATATTTCGCTGTGCAAGGTTTTCATCTGGTGAGTGCATCACGTTGAAGATAATAACGGTCTTAGGGGGAAACTAAGCCATCACTATTGAGAAGGGATTCTCACGATCTTAAGGGGAGTCTAAGCCATTGCTACGGAGAAGAGTTCCCCATTTTTGGGGGATTCTAAGTTTCATCAGTGAAGGGAATTCGTTGACTTGAAGAAAAGATAACAACGCTGAGAGGAGTCTCACACACTATCGAAAGTCGAAGTGCTCAATGCTAATATTTTCGAACTTAGGAGGAGCCTAAGTGCATTTGAGAGGGAGTCTCACATCTAGGGGAAGCCTAGGTGATTAGTGAATAGAGCTCTGTGTGAGTCACTGTAGTAGTCATGTATTACAGATAAATACAATGTTGTAAACTGCTTAATTCATTAATATTAGAGTAGGGTTGGCAAAAATCCCCACAGAGTCGGGATCCGGGCGTGGAATCCCCGGTTTGACAGGGATAGGGTCAAACCGAGGATAAAAAATGAATCTCCAACCGGGAATGGTATCCCCCCCCGGTCCCCGTCCCCGCCCACACACCGAATATTTTGTTTAATAATTTTTAATAATAATAATAATAATAACAATAAATAAATAAATATATATATATACATACATATATAGTAGCTTAGCTACTGTTTTATTCTCTTAACCTTCTTGTTACTTTTTTTTCATTTATTTCATAATATAATTATCTTAAACTTTTTATTAAATCTAAAATATTTTTAATTATTAATTTAAATAAATAAAATAATAATAATACTACTTTGTTATATTAAAATTTTAAAATTTGAATATAAATACCAAAATTTAATTGATTTTATATAAATAAATAATAAAAAAATATAAATATAAACGGGGAATTTTTTCCCGCAGAGATTCCCCGACCCCGACCCCCCAAAACGGGGAATGGGGCAGGGAGGGGGATTATAAATCCCTACGGGGACGGGGAGTGCATCCCCGACCCCACCCCGACTCATTGCCAACCCTATATTAGTGGATTATCTTTCTCCGACACACTGCCTCCCAGACGTAGGTGGATTTCACCAAACTGGATTACCAACTTCTATGAGTCTTTATCTCCTTGCTTATTGTTGGTATCTTATTGTTACAGTTGTTGTTTGTGCTTTCCGTTTAACATCTGTAATTCGAATGACGAGTCAACCTCACACTTTTTCAATATCTTTTTCAAAATAAATAAATAAATCAATAAACATTATAAAAATACTTATTTGAGTCCTGTATTTTTTCCTTTTGCTTTTTTGTGGCTACAATTTTGGCAGGAATTATGGTTGTGCCCTACCAATGGCATAAATATGTATTTCGTGCATCAAATGCAAAGGAAAGTGATCATGAAGAATGCAGATTTCAAGCTGAAGATAGGTGAAATGTATATCTACGTCTCAAAAGTTAGTTGTTTAAACTTCATAGATCTACATTTCACCAACTTCTAATAGGACAAATGAACCAAAATGCCAAGGTCATTTAATCAAAAGGTTGTCTAGTCGTGGGTTTTATTAGGTTGTATTTACTTTATTTTACTTATTTTGTTTTATTGTACTTTGAGCATTAGTTTCTTTTCATTTTTTCAATGAAAAGTCTTGTTTTCCTTTTTAAAAAAAAAAGGTTGAAAGAAATTCTGTATAGATTGAACTTCCAGAATCTACTGGAAACTGAGAGGTAATTTTCAAACCAAAAGGCAAAAACAACCACTGATCAGCCCACCATTTTACGTTCCAACATTACCTGTAAACTCCAAAAGGTCTTGTAAAAGTTGAAATCAATAGAAAAGCCTGAAAACAAAGTGAAATATCACAAGCTTGATAGTTGATCTAAATTTAGAATAATAATACTAAATCAATAATATATCAAAAAAGCATGAAAGGATCCAAAGAAACTCCAGTACTTCACTTTTCTACCATGGAAAGAATATTGGCATCAAAGAAAATATTAAACATTGCAATGGCATACCATCAGGGGGTTCTTTCTCATATTTTGTTTCGTTGGAGGTGTTAAACACTCCTTTTATATTCACAGCTGCAAGTGCAACAAATGATAAAAAGAACAATTCATATGAAACAATTCAAAAATAGCATTAGAATATGAAGATGGAAATCTGAAACACATACCAGAACGTTCAGATAAAGGGAAAAAATGTGCTAGAAACATCAGAATGCGTCCACAAAACACCACATCACTTGCCTAAATGCAGATCCAGAAATTAGTACCAGAATTAATTCTTTTATAAGAGAGAGCGAGAGAAAGCCAAGGCTCAGGCATACTGCTGACTGGAAAAATAATCTTCTGATAAGAAGCGGGGATCATAAATTAAAGAGAACAGATATTCTCTTCACATATAAATAACAAAAGGATAAGTTTGACCACCTATTGTTTTGTCTTCTCTTTTTTTGGGTAAGGAATTGGCTTTCATTGAAAAAATGAAAGTATAAAACGAAAGTTCTAATGACAATCGATCATGTTTGCTTGTAAATGAAAATTTTGTATTTAAATAACATGCTCCCTCGTTTTCTTTGGAAAGGAGAACTCCAATTCAGACATATATCTTGCACCGAATAGTCTTCAAAACGCTTAGATAGGGACACCAAAATGATGCATTAAGCTTTGCTGTCTCAAGGCGATTTTTCCAGCAGGTTGCTTTGTTATGGAATACTCTTTGATTTCTCTCAAACCACAAATCCGTTAATAGGGCTTTGATAGCGTTATTCCATAGCAGTTTAGGTGCTAGTTTTAAAGTAGGACCAATCAAAATCTGCTCCACATTATCTCTGAATGAGTTCCCAAAAAAACAGCTTGTGTTGAAAGTTGCCAATAAAAAATTCCAGCATGATGTAACATAGGGACACTCAAAGAAGAGGTGCTGTAAAGACTCACTTGTTTCTTGTTGGAAAATAAAAAATCCATGTATCACTTCTTCAATTTACCGATGATACACTGATTTTTTGTAAATATGATGATGAAATGCTAGAGAATCTTTGAAAGACGCTTGATTTATTTGAATGGTGTTCGGGGTAAAGAGTTAATTGGGAAAAATCTGCCATTTGTGGAGTCAATATTGAAGAGAATCAGGTGCATGCTGCTGCCTCTCTACTAAAATGCAAAGTCACTTGCCTATTATATATCTTGGATTGCCCTCAGGGGGATATCCAAAAAGGGTCTCATTTTGGCAGCCAGTCATTGATAAAGTTCAAGATAGATTAGACAAATGGAGGAGGTACAACTTATCAAGGGGAGGAAGAGCCACCTTGTGTACATCGGTTTTGTCTAATCTCCCAACCTACTATAGGTCCACCTTCCTTATGCCTGAAAAAGAAGTCTCTATCATAGAAAGAACAATGAGAAATTTCTTTTGGGAAGGTCACTATGAGGGTAAAATGAATCATTTAATCAAATGGGAGACGGTCATAAGGGCCCAAGAGGATGTAGGAATTGACATTGGAGGCCTCCGAAACATAAATTTGGCATTGTTAGCTAAGTGGGATTGGAGATTTTTTAATGAAGACAAATCCCTTTGGGCTCAAGTTGTAAAGAGCGTCCATGGCAGTAGCTTGTTCGAATGGCATACAGCAGGCTAATGTAGCCTAAGCATAAGGAGCCCTTGGATTAGCATGCATTTCTAGTTCTTGGATGAAAATTGAAGCTTTGGCGGTCTTCAAGCTAGGCAATGGATGCAGACTTGGCTTTTGGTTGGACCCTTGGATTGACAAAATGTCTTTGTATGAACGCTTTCCTGGTTTATATAGAATTGCTATCAACCCAAAAGGATCAATAGCTAAACAATTCCTAAATGAGACAAAAAATTCCTCCTCATCTTGGTCAGTTTGTGATGTAGCCTAAATGATAAAAGGAGAGAAATCTCCAAGAACCAAGATTGTGAATCTTTTATTAGAATGAATAATGTGTTTGATACAAGTGGGGAAGGTTCCTATTTATAGAGTTTTATTACAAGTGGGGGTAAGAAGGGAATTAACCGAGAATATTTCCTAATTACCCAATTAGCCCATATTCTTCTTACATTATTCTACCCCTCCAAAAAGAAAACTCGTCCTCGAGTTTTTAAAAAAAAAAAATTTATGAAGCAAACAAGGAATGAAATAAACTTGTTCAATGGAGTATGACCAAACCAACCTCCTACATTTTGAACAAAAATATTATGATCAATTTGAGACAAAAAATTCAATATTGCCACCAAAAAATGAACTTCTCCATCAGCCATAAACCCAAAAAAGATGTTTCCTTCAAACTCATTCAAAACTGTATTCAAATGACCAATCACTAAAAAACCATCTTCCAAAGAGAATCTTTCAAGAATCACGTCTTCTTTATCAGCTCTTCGACAATTTAGTGATCCATTTCCAACGCAATCAATGTGTCGTTGTTCTTGCTCGATTTTTGCTCGGTGTTCGATGCTTCTTTTCCAACATCTTCGTTGGATATTTCTTCTCCACTTGAAACTATTTCCAAGCAACATCTTCAAATTCTTGTTTTTCTTCAATTTTATCTTCAAGGTTTTTTATTTGAAAATTTTCCAACCATGATTTCTTTATTTTTTCTTCGGTATATGAAATCAATCCGTTCTTGAACTCTTGTGAATGAATTGATAGTTGATCAATATGCTGAGTCATTTTCCCCAATGAACGTTGGATGTCTTTCGTTGTTTTCTTTATTTCCTCCAATGCTACGGGATCAAAGTAGTCATTTTGTTGGATTCTTGAATATGTTTTAATCTCATAGTGGGTATAGGACTCATCCACTGATTTTCTTGATTGTGTTTCATAACCAGAAGAATGATTTTGAGTCTTGAACATTCTTCTTGGGCTGTAAAAATCCATTCTTGATGATTCTTTAATTCATCTAACTCCCAATCTTTACGTTGCTTTCTTGAAAAATGGGTTTGATTGGATCATCGGGCATTTTTTCGATATTGTTGCCTCCTTATTCTGTCCCAAACTGCCTTAGAAACATCATTGGAATCACCAAAAATCACTAGAATCAAATTTCCCATGAGGATAATGATAGGTTCTTTGAGAAAATCGACATAGGCAAAATGAGTATATTGAAATTCTTCTTCTGAATCACTTGAGTCAGAATTTTAGCATTGTTTTTGGAAGTAAATTTGATTCTCTTGCCTACCAATGTTTTTGGGAATATCTTCTCAATCACTTGAATCAGAATGCCAGCAATTTAAATTGGGTCTTTGGGAATAACTTTCCTACTAATATGTTGCAGATTTTGATGGCTCCCTCTCTAAAAAAGAATGCCAAGTTGCTGTGGAATAATGCAGTGAAAGCATTATTGTCTGAAATTTGGTTCGAAAGAAATTAACAAGTATTCCAGGACATGCGAACCACTTGGATGGAGCATTTTGATATCGTCCAGCACAACGCTTCGGCTTGGTGCACACTTTCCAAGCATTTTGCAGATTTTTCACTTCAAGACCTAAGCTTAAATTGGAGGGCTATCATATTTCCAGATTTTTAGAAATTTCTTGGATGTACTTGTAGGCCTTTGTTAGCTGTTCTGTGTAGTTTCTGGTTATTCCATTGAGGAAGTTTGTGTTTTGTGTTTTACGTTGTCCGAAGGTGTGGACTTGAGATGTATTAGTCTTTGTGACTTGTAGACATATTTATAGTACGAGTTTTATTTTGATAGTTGGAGATGATGAGGGTGCAAAGGGGGTGTCAACCTAGTTGAGATGTTCGGGTGCACTTCTTGATCCTTAGGTTCTATTTCTCTTCATTTCCATATTGTACATTGAGTTTTTGTCTCATTACATTATCTTAACGAAGAGTTAATTTCCTTTCCAAAAAACAAAACTCTCTAGAGATTTTAATTGTTGTGTTATATTCTTTGAATCTCACCATAATTATTAGGATCAAGAATCAGAGAAGATGATTGGGAGTGCTAGGATGCTTGATGACCTTTACTACATTGATGAAGGTTCTTTTAGCAATAAAATAACTCAAAATCTCATTAGTATCAGTTCTCTTTCTATCAAGAACAAATTATACTATGGCATCCTAGTTTTCCTTATCTCAAATATTTATTTCCAAATTTGTTTAAGGGAATTGATTGTTCCTCTTTTGATTATGAAAGTTGCATTTTAACAAAAAAAACCATTGGTCCACATATTTTTCAAAATCTTATAAAGCATCAAAACCTTTTTATTTAATTCATAGTGATGTTTGGGATCTAAAAGAAACAACCAACTTAATTCCGAACTTCTGCAAGCCGAATAACTTTACAATTATTTTCCCTTTTCTTTCGAAAGAAATCCTTCATGGGAGAGTGCAAGAACTCCACTAAATCAGCTTCAAGCCATTGTAAAGACTAAAGAGGATAAATATATGAAAATCTTCCACTTATAATTCATATCTTCCAAGAAGAAACCATTTTCCTCTAACCAAATACAAAAATAAGAATTCCTAATGCAACAACTCTTGACTTCCATCTTCTAAAAGAAGAACTCTAAATACTTTGACTAAAACCAAATACAATATTGGGATATGATGCCGGCGCTAAAGATGTGTCAACCTAGTTGAGATATCCGGGTGCGCCTGTTGATTTCCTCGTCTTCTAGTTTGTATAGATTATTATGTCTTTTTGTACTTTGAGCATTAGCCTCTTTTCATTATATCAATGAAAAATTTTGTTTCCTTTTTTTAAAAAAGATAATTAAAAAATAATTTTAAAAAAAGAAGTGGCAAGCTAGGCGAGAAGGAAGGCTAGGCAACGAGGAAAGCTAATTGAAGAAGAGGCTGAGTGGAAGAGAGTGGGAGGATGAGGAGGAGAGAGGAGAGAACATAATTACCTTAAGCCCAATAGTGTTTGGTCCTCAGTGAGATTTCATGTTTCTCTTTAGGGCTTCAATTTCAAAGATTTTTTTTTTTTGTAATTATTCTCTAGGCAATATCTTACTTAGTTGGAAACCCTTCCTCCAGTGGGGTTTTTTCCCGTGGGCTTGATTTTTTGTATGCCCTTGCCCTTGTATTTTTTCATTTTTTTTCTCAATAAAAGTAGTTGTTTCTATTAAGAGGGGGACCCTTAAGCCCAGTCCTTGTTTGGGGGATGGGTTTAGGACGCCAGGCTCCTATTTTCAAAATGAGAATTAAAGATTAAAAGAATGCAATTGCAATACATTATAGTACCTTTGACAGACGGCGGAGCAATTGATTGCAAGTTCTCAACATGACAAGTTTTCCACGTGCAAAAAGCTCTTGCTGTGACAAAATAGCCATTTTGTTTTGAAGGAAATAAAGTTACAGAAAACTTATAGGAGAGAGAAAAAAAAAAGTATTTAAAGAAAAATGGAAATAGTGTATTTGAGTAACAAGAGGAAACCTTTCCCAATATGTCTTGTTTACTCTCAATGTAACCAAAAATATCTTTGCAGTTCCTCAATGTTGACATTTCAGTCAGGTCCTCCAACAGCTGGAATATCATGCCTCCTTCAACATGCTCTTTCTCACAAAGATATAGGACCATGTCTAAGGCAAGAACGACGACATTAGAATGATTAAAAAGTGCCCAAATGCTGAAGAATTAAATACAAATATTTTCATCATTAGTGCAGTTTCAATGCAGCGAAATCTTCAGACAAAAACTAAAATCAAGGCCAAAACTAGATCATTATTGAGAATTACCAAACAAAGAAGCTTCCATTGATGTTAAAAAAAATTCTTCTCAATCCAGCAATGAATCTTGAAGATTAAGGAACAAAATGAAGAAAGAGGATCCAAGATTTTAATTAAAAAAAATGGAGTACAGGTGCTGAGCATGTAAGATTTTTATCAACTGCAGAGCATGAAAAAATCATGGTGCACGTTGGGTTAATGGTCAAGCTAACGTGACAATGCTTAGGTATCAACTCTTTTTAAATAGAAATAAATCAATAATTAAAATCTGGTACTTCTTTAAGTATACAGCAATACCACAATAATTAGTAAACCATATCACAAAAAATTAAAAATCAGTTGAACACCTATGAATTTTGTTTCCTATGCAAAATATATGTATATATTTGGTCAAAAAGAGTTGCTTTGCCCTAGGGGCTTTTTTGTAATTTTCTTATGGGCCTACGGTTTTCATCCATCTATTTATTTGAGCAAGTCTTCCTATATTTTGTATCACTTCAATAATAAAAAATAAGTCTCTATCATGGTTTTTTCTCCCTGGTTCTAGGGTTTTCTACGTAAACTATTTGTGTTTCCCTTCTCCTTCATCTTTTATTTTCATCATAGAATCAACAACTTTCATTAGAAAAAATGAAAGAATATGACCATTAGGTTACAACAACACGTTTAACTCTAAAATAATATAAAATACCAAGAAGACGAGGAATATGACCCTGTGAAGTTTCCTTTTCATCAATAGAGATCCCATACTGCATTATTGGCTCCGTTGATTGAACTCCAGATGACTGTACCAATATCAAAGTGAAGATAAACTTATTTACAAAAATACTAGAAAAAAAAAATGTGAGGCTGAAAATTATTTATTTTAATAAGAAACTTAACTTTCATTATCAAAAGGTAGATACAAGAAAGGGGGAGATGAGATATCCCTACACACCAACCAGTTAAAAAAGGGAGGCCCAACTGGTGTAAATATGAGTTAGGCTATAATTACAAAAGAATTTAGAAGTAGAAGACCATGAAGAAGCAAATAGAGTAACTAAATCCCTGTTTAATTTTTTATCACAAATTGCTTGGCACGGGCTAATGGAAAATCTTCCTCAATTTTTTCTTCCTATCATTTCCATTTTGTCCCATTTAATAAATATACTTTTATGTCAAGAGAAACAGCTAAAGATTCTATTTAGTATGAAAATGTAGACAAGAAAGGCATGGGGATAGTGAACAAAAATTATCTTCCCTTTTTAAGTTGGAACTTGAAGTACCATGTAAAGGAATTGGTCGTTTATTCATGTTAATGTCCAAATCTTACGAGAAATCTAGAATGATTAATCAACCCTTCTTTTTCTGAACAAAATAATGTCCGTTATAAAACTATACATTCACACACACAAAACAAACAAATAGAGTTTCCTTCCAATATCTAGATTTCTAAAAGAATATCCAATTTCTTCATTTCAACAACAGCTCCCAAAGGCTTTGTTGCATTCGTCCAAATGGTTTTGCCTGCTTTCTCAACTTGTGGCCACAAACCAATTGATTCAAGTTATCTTGAGCATAGTATGATCAAACTGAGCCATGTTTAATCGCAAAACAAGGCTATCCAGCTGAAATTTTAATATTGACAAAGGATGAATAGAAGTGGTCCTGGCTTTCCCATTCTTATTGCAAATAATACAATGCAACACATTAAGCTAACAGCAATATTAGGAAATCTTCTTTGTAGTTTCTCTATGTTGACTCTTCCACGGTTTAGGATTAAAAAAAAATTAACTAATTATATACATAAACAAAAAAAACAAAAAAGAGGTCTTTAGTATGATGTAGACTGTGTATGTATTTGTAATTTTCATATTCTTCAATTTCTATGCTGTCAACCTCCTAAAAATTGCTAGATCAAGACAACAGAATGTACTTCTAACCTTCAATATCTCGAAGAAACAGGCTTCACACTTTGTGGAGGCACCAAATTGTAACTGAAGTATTATACAAATAGTTTTCTTGCACTAAAAGGTTATGATATGATTTTTCAGAAGCAAAAATGATGACAGAGGCAAAACACATCCTTTCTTCCCCTGGACCTCTCCAGGTGACAAAATACACTGGAAGTTATGGTTGGTTCCTGAGGATTTGCAGCGAAAGTATGCAACTGAAGGAACTTGCAATTGAAGACATCTAAGACCCAAAGACTATAGGGACCACAAAATTTATCAATGTCGGAATTAGTAAAATCAATTCCATTTAGAACCAAATACACAATAGAAACCTGAGCTTTGTCAAAAATCAAGATTATAAATCCAAGGAAGAAAATTTCAACAAAATCATCTACCTATAAAAACAGAGTCGAGATCTAACTAGACCTAGCTCCATGACAAAAATTTTAATGTAAAAGAAGTTACAAATACAGCAAAAAAAGATCATAAAATAAGTTTCTCTACCATATGCATGATTAATGAAATCTAAATCTCAATTATACGAGCTCCACTGTCTAGCTTACCACTAATTCTTGAAGCAGTCGCCGTAGAATATTTTCCAGCAACTGATTTTCATCTTGTGCCAATTTCGTGTGCTTCTGTTGTGTGAAAAAATAAAAAAAATAATATTAATAAACTAAAGAACTGTCCTATCAAAAGAAAAATTAAAATTAAGAACTGACAAAAAAAATATTCTATATTGTTGAGAATTGAAGTTTTGGTTTTTTTTGTAATTTAAAATAAACCAAGCTTTAATAAATGAACTGTATCAGAGATTAAAGAACAGTATCAGGGAATCTACATGAAAGACTTTAAACTCGTAACCAAAAAACAGCTCCAAATTGATAAGAATGGGTCATAAAAGATACCAACATAACTCCTTGGAAATGGACACCAAAAAACAAACCTCGTCCAAAGACACTATCTCAAGTCGAATACTTTGTTCTCAATATCCAAGAAATACAATGTCAAGCTTGAAAGTTCTGAAGTATCCACTTTTAGGAATACTGATCAATCAAAATAATGGTGCTCAAGGTCGTTAGTTCATTCGTATAATTATTCAAGCGGAAGGGAACTTCATGCTCCCAGGGGGTAAATTAACTCTAACCCAAGAACTTTCGGGTGAGAAATAAGAGAGATTTCTTGCAGGAAAACTACAAGGCGGAGAAAGCCACTGTGCTTTTTGTGTGTGTGTGTGCGTGCATGAGAGTACTCTTTTGATAATTAAATCTTTGTATCAGAACATAACCCCCACCTCATCCAAAGAAAACACTTAACTCCATATTTATTGGTCAAGTTTGCACTTCCCATCTGAATTTGAAACTTTCAACACTCTATGAATTTGTGAAGTGCTATTGAAATTCGATACTCTACCAATTTGTGATGTGTTATTGACATTCGATACTCTACGAACTTGTGATGTTTTATTTACATCATATATGACATTGCAGGTAGTCCAATGTTTTGGTGTAGTTACCTGAGGTTTGATAACATCTTGAACTGTCTGCAAAGCAAAATTTTCTGGTGACCCCGTTTGCAATATGGCTTTCCGAAATTCTTCCTGGAATTTTAAAAATAAAAAAAATAAAATAAAATAGAAGAAGAAGAACACGGCTGCATGATGCTTGGAGAAAAATGTACTGAATATACATATGTATATATATTTATTTATGACAATAGCTGATTTAAGTAGTTTCTCGTTCAAAATGCCTAAACCAATAAACTCGTCTAACTCCCAAGATCACTAAGCACGAGTCAATTCCTCCTACCCCCCCAAAAAAAAATAATAATAATCAAAATCTACTGCTTGTAGCTGATACAATCAATTACAATTTACAGCCCATGTGTTCAATTTCCTTCAAACTCTACCCTAATTGAAAGAAAAAAGAATATAGAATTCCAGCTGTTTTAGAACAATTTTTTCAAGTGAAATTTTTGTTGATTGCAGCCAAAACTTCAATCAGAAGAAATAGCGAAAACCATATTTCCTCCCTAGTCCCTCCATTCGAAAATCGTAGGATACAATTCTAACAACTATTAACATATATTCTCCCGAGAGGGAAAAAAATCCATTCACAGTTGAAACAAGCACTCCCGTGCATTAACAAACAATAATCACTAAAACAATTTGAGACTGCTGCGTTCTGAATAACAGCTATTGCCATCCAGACAGCAGTTCTGAAGAAACCCAAGCTACAGTTTACACTTGAACAAAACCAAACAATAACACGACCAGACTCGTCGAGTGTGAGTTTACCATGTCAATGGTTCAGAAATTAGCACCGCCGGGTATTTCCTATTGTTCTGAATACCGAAGCATGAGCTACAATAAAATTTGTCGACTCTAGTCTCAGCAAAGCTTCGAGTTCGAAGTCCTATAGGCGAAGAGAACGCAATGAGACGGTACTTTCGCAATGTTCTTATTGAATTATACCCCTGTTTCTTTTGTTGGGGGTTAAATTACTAAATTTGGTCCTAAGAGTTGGCAACGGGGTCGGGACTCCATCTCGTCCCATGGGGTATTTCCCCATTCTCACTAATTGAAGACGGAGACGGGAACAAGGATTCTTCGTTGGAGAAACGGGTCTCACGGGGACCCATCTCCATTTTATATATAAATATTTGTAATTAATATATATATAATAAAAAAAAAATTAATAGGGACGGGGTGGGGATACCCTCCCCGTCCCCGATCGGACACCCGGTTAGAATTTTCGGTTTGACTTCCATTTCCAATCAAGCTGGGATTTCTCACATCTGATCGAAGTGAGGACCCGACCTCGCAGGATTTTTGCCAACCCTACTCACTTTCACTTTTATGTCTATCTTCAACTTAAAAATATATATACTTTTACCTCGATATAAAGCCGAAATAATAATTTTGCAAGTCCTCTATATAACTTCACAAACTTTTATCCAATCCTAGGTTATGAACCAAATATTAATTTTAACTTTTATGTTAACTTCCAAATCATAAATTTGTCTTACAAAAACTCAAAACCATTTACTCATCTAAAACTACTCCAAAACTGCCACCGAGTAATCCAACCTATACACAAACCACAAATAATAATTAACGACTAAATTTATAGCAATTAAACTTAAGCCAAAAGGGTTATAAAGCCTTATGATTTACCAAAATTTTTTTGAAACCACGAAATTTGTTGGACAACACTTTTTTGGCTTAAAAAGAATCCTCCAAAACACGAATCTAAGACCCAAACATAAAGGGTATCAATAAATTGGAGTAAAAAAACTAATGGGTATTCGAGATTTATAAAGAACCCACCAATTGCTTCCAAATTTCACTAAACAGTGTGTTAAATCCCCTTCAAATTTGTCAATCTAAGTCCAAAACGAAACGAGTGACTGTCACAAAGTTGAATGGAAACGAGTACTCAAAAACGAGTTGACCAAACAGCCCAACACAAAAGTTACTGAATCCAAGACTTCCTGCGCTCATGATGTTGGTGTTGACAATCAACAAGCGGAAGCAATTTGGATCTTGAGCACTCTAATTCTATTAATTTTAGCAATCTAGCAAGCATGGTTATAATAAAGAAATAGAGTTTCTAAAATTTACCTTTGAAGAATTCTTCAATTACTTCAATTCCAGCTCGAATCTCCAACACCTTGTAGACCACTATTTGATCTTTTCTACTACTAGATTGGAGGGTGAAATCTAAAACGATGTTGAATTTAGGAAAAATAGAGGAAAAATCAGATTTTGGTGTCTCAATGATTAGATAGAACCATTATCTCACCAATTCTCAATTGTCTGAATCTACCATAAAAAATGAAATTCATTTTGATCAAACTCTACATGCAACTAAATTTTATGAAAAATCGACACCAAATCTCAAACTATTTGAGTGGAAAATGGTGGTGTCTTGAGTGAGAAAAAAACCCACCAAAGAGAATTTCTGATTTTTAATTAAATTTTAAGCAAAATTCAATTTAAATTTGAAATCAAATTTCAATATTAAAATTGGAATAATAATAATAATAATAATAATTATATTAGATAAAAACCACTAGTTTTAAATAAACTAATTTTATAATTAATTTTAAATAAAAATTAATTAAACAATTTAACTAGTTAATTTAATATCACATATTAATTAAACACCTAATTTAATATCAAATATTAATTAAACACCAATTCCATAAACATGAATCTCTATTCATGTATTTAATATTGAAATCATATTTAAATATTTTTCCAATTATCCAATTTCGTTTAATTAAATAATTAAAAGTTTAATTATTGATTCCCTTAATTTGAATTTGAACGTTTCAAATTTACTCATCACATTATTCTAATGTTTAATCCGTTTGTGAGCTAGTAGAGAGACCTAATAGACCTATAGACATAGCTCCAACGATTCGAGATTAATTGGCTAAACTCTTTAAGCCAAAGTAATCGACATTCGTTAACTATCGAGTCACTCAACTAAAGCCCGTAGCTGTACTATTCTCACTGTAGATATATTTTTGTCCACTCGATATAACCATAATCAATAAGTCAACCCTTCACAGGTTGTTCATAATAAACTGGGTCAAAAGTTGTTTTACCCCCGAGATTATATCTTGCTTTTTAAGTCTCATTGATCCTTTAATGAACAATGAGTTTGTGATCCAATCATCAAACCGAGTCCCTCTGGAGCCAATGAGATGGTGGAGCCCTTGTTCAAGACCCCAAGTTAGCACTTAAAGGAACAATCTCTCTATTATCCTTAAAAGCGGGTAGGAGTGAATTTTATCTTGCACCCTGTGTCCCCAACTATATACTCGGTCTTACCTCTAAAATGGGCGACTTATTGAGCTGGCGCTATTGCGCCAACCCTCACCCATGCAAATCTAAGGATATTCTCGAATTAACAGGAGTTCATAGTTAGCTCAAGATCAAGATCAAGTTATCTAGGTCATCACTTTGAAATAGTCAATCTTATACAGTAAACAACATGACCTATTTCTTGGTCTAATCTTATGCAAACATCTTTTGCATAGGATGCCCCAACTCGCATGCCTACATATGAACGATTTCGAGATCACATCGTTTGTATCAAATACAAAGCAGGCCACATCTATAGTGTTCCCAGGATAAGGTACCCAATCCTATCCTTATACGTATAGACTGTTTGGCTATATACCTAAACCTGATCCTCTTTTATGTCTCTACATAAGGTTCAAGTATTCATGCTATAGTCAGGGGTTCGTTAGTTTATTGGAATTAATTTTTACAAGTGCAATCTACATCTTCAATAACAGTTTTGTTGAATAAATCTCAATAACATTTTTAATGCAAATAGAATATGTTTAATTTTACAAACTGTGAGTTTTATGACATACAACCCAACGCATGATAGCTACGATGAAACTAACGAAGCTTTAAGCGAAGGACAGTTAGGCAGTGAGGTGGACAAACGCATGAGATACCGATGGAGAATGTGGCTATGCTATCAACGGCTACCAACCATGACGACAATATCTGACAAATGGACGAGTGCAAGTGGCTGGACAAAGCTCCTTTTACGTGTGAAGACCGACGTTCATGTTGGGTTGTATGTCCTAAAACTTGCAGTTTGTAGAGTTAAACATTTTCCACTATCAATAAAGATGTTATTTAACATTTCTTCAATAAAGTTGTTATTGAATTTGTAAATTGTACTTGTAAAGACTAAATCCAATAAACTAAGATCCATGACTATTATATTAATACTTGAACTTTATGTGGAGACATAAAAGTGGATCAGGTTCGAATAAATAATCAAAATGATCTATAGCATACGAATAAGGTTGGGTGCCTTATTCTGGTAACACTATCGGATGCGGCCTAATCTGTAGTTGTTACAATCTGTTGTAAGGTGCTACAAATGAAGTGACCCTGATTTGTTCATGTATTGACATGAAGAGTGAAGACGTCCTATACAATGAGTTTGCACAAGATCGGACCAAGAAATAAGTCATTCTTACTTTATAACGCCGTTTACTATTTAATACTGACTATTTCGTTTAGATGACCTAGGTAACTCGATCTTAATCCTGAGCTAACTATGAACTTCTGTTTATTCGAGATTATCCTTTGATCTGCATGGGTAAGAGTAATCCAACATCTCTGCTCAATAAACCTCCCATTTTAAGGATAAGATTGGATAGATAGCTGGGGACATAGTTCTGCAAGATGAAATTCACGCCTACCTGATTTAAGGGATAAGAGGAAAGTTGTTCTCTTAAGTGCTGAATCCAGGTCTTGAACAAGGGTCTCACCCTCTCATTGGCTTGAGAGGGATCTGATTTAGTGATTAAATCACAAACTAATTGTTCATTAGAGGATCAGTGGAACTTAAGGAGCAAGACGTAATTTTAGGGGAAAAACAACATTTAACCTAGCCGTTATTACGAACAACCTATGAAGGGCCAACTTATTGATTATGGTTAAGTCAAATAGATACAAATATATCTACAGTGAGGAGAGTGCAACTATTGAGCTATAGAGGTGTGACTCGATAGTTAACGAATGTTGATTAATTCGGTCTAGAGAGTTTTAGCCAATTAATCTCAAATCATTGGAGTTCATGATTTGTAGGTCCAAAAGGTCTCTCTACTAGCTTGTAAAACATGAACACCTTGAATTAGTAAATTGAATGAATTTGGAATGATATCAATTTAAAGTGTTCAAATTGAATTTCAATTTGAAATATTCAAATTGAATTTAGGGTTTGAATTTGAATAGTTCAAATTCACATGAGGGTTTATATAATTATATTCGATATAATTAATTAACATTTAATTTATCAAAATTAAACAAAATTGAAGAGTTTATAATACTTGAATATTGATTTAAATATTAATTACATGAATATGATTCATGTTTAAAATTAGGTATGTGATTAATTTAATATTTGATATTAAATTATTATTTTAATTAATTAAATATGTTTAATTGATTAAAAATCATATTAATTTTCATTTTTAATTCAATTTGAGAAATTGAATTTTGAAATTCTGAATTTAATCAATTTTGAATTAATTAAATAAAGTTTTTGTTCATTTGGAATAAACTAAAATAAGAATTAAATATGGAAATTATATTGATAGTGGAAAAATCAAAATTTTCCACATTGGATGTGTTTTCACATTATACAAACACCTAGCCCATTTGTTCTCGAGTGCTTGCATGAAGGGTTGAAATAAAAACATCCAATTTCTCTGATTGAGGGAGAGGAAATGCTGAAAATTTTGGTTTTTCTGTAGTTTTTTTTTCATTTCTAAAAACCCATACCATTCCCTTCCCAATTCACTTCAATCTTGAGTTCCACCACTCAAATTCAAGGTTGGGAATAGTAGAGAAGTTCTCTTGGTGGTGAAGATTTGGAGTTGAAATCACGTGAAGAGTAGCTAGATTTTGGAGAGTTCTTCAAAGGTTTGTCTCTTTGAAACTCTATTATGTGAAAATATGTTTTAAATGTTTTAATACCCTATGAACATACTTATTTTGATGTCAAAATTAAGGAATTGGAATGCTTAATGATAATGTTTTCTTTCGTTGTATGTTTCTGAATTCCAACAGTTCAAGCACTGAACGATGGACAGAGGCAGGTTGGAACGACTGATCGTCGAACGGTGGTGAGGCTATTGGTCAATGACCGACATGATTGAAAACGAAAGAGGGGAATGGTATTTTTTTGTTCGAATGGCCTCATTTAGGAGGCCCAAATGAAAAATGGGCACCTGTTAAAAAAGTAATGGAAAGTGGTCTTCTGCTTACATCATCCATGTGTGATTTTACCGCTTCGCCCCTGAGATGCACCCTACGTGCTCTGCACTACCAAAGAACTCGATCTTTGATGGCTCATCACTTGATCCTCGATGCACGATCACTTGATACCCTAATTGTAACACTCGAATCCTCACAGGATTCATTAGGTTGAGAAAATAACTCAGACTTAAAGCCTTGGAAAGGAAAAGTGTTGGGATTGGTGTCCTAATTCTCTCGGTGGTCTTGTAGTTAAACTTTTTGTATACATATTGTTATTAATAAAATAAGTATTATTTTATAAGCATTTACTCAATCCAATAAACTAAGATCCTTGGTTATTTCATGTAATTTAAGCATGTATGTGAGACATACAAGTGGATCATGTCTTAAGTAATAACCTAAATGGTCTGTAGTATAAGGATAAAGGAGGGACACCTTAACCTGGTGACACTATGGATACAGCCCGCTTTGTAGATGTAACAAGTGTTGTAAAATGCTACAAATGGTCTGATCCTGACCATTCATATGGAGACATGTAAGCGGGGGTATCCTATACAAAGAGTTTGTATAAGATCGGACCACGAGATAATTAGTCTCTTTATATAAGCCGTTGATAATTGAGACTTACATTTCACTAAAATGACCATAGGTGACATGACCTTAATCCTAAGTGAGTTGGGAACTCCTGCCTATGAGGACGGTTCTTTGATTAGTATAGGTGAGAGTAGCCAGATTGCCAACTCAACAAACCTACCTTTTTGAGGATTCGTCTGATTGGGGAGCTGAGAACTCAACTACACAAGACGAAATTAACTTCTTTTCCAAAGCAGGGGTAAGTAGATAAATTGCTCCCTTAAGGGCTGATTCTGGGTCTTGAACATAATGGCCACACCCTCTCTTTGAAAGAGAGGACTCAGTCATAATGGGATTATGACTTATTATTCATTAGAGGAATCAGTGGTACTTAAGGAGTTAGATATAACTATAGGGGCAAAATGGTAAATTGGCCCAAATGTACTTACGAGCAATTTGTGAAGGGTCATCGCACTATTGATTGGTCATATGGACATAGAAATATATCTGTAGTGCAAAGAGTGCAACTATTGGTCTTTAGTGGAATGACCAACAGTTAACGGATGGTGGATCTTATGACTAAAGATTTTAGTCAATTATTCACGTACCATTGGAGCTTCAAGCTACAGGTCCATAAGGTCTCCTTGGTAGCTCAATGAATTCAAGTTGAGAATTAGTTTTTAGGTTAGTTTGAAGTGTTCAAATTAACAAAAGAGATTTTGATTATATATGATATAATTAAATTAGCTTAATTATATGTGATATAATTGATTTGATGTATTAAATACATTAATTGAAGGAATTGATAAAAATATAATTTATATTAAATAAAGGAGAAAAGAACTATGGTTTAAATATTGCATATAATGTAATATTAAAACTATAGGTCGTAAATATAATATGATAAGTTAGTTATTATATTTATTTATAATAAAAACAATTATGAGATAATTGTTTAGTTGGTTATTTTCTTCATTAACTGTGCAAATGGGAGGTTAATTTTAGTTTTGAATAACTAAAGGATAAAATGAAAAATGTTTTCATTTTATGAACGATTGTTCCATTTAGTGAATTACTAATCATTTACTCACGAGAGACTATACGATAACCTTCACGATAGACTAAACGATCGAGCGAGATTTGTTAGATGATTGTGTAAACGATTGAGCGAGATTTTCTAGACGATCATGTAAATGATTAAGCGAGAATTGCTACACGATCGTCTAAACGATCTAGTGAGATATTACTAAATGATCTAGTAAGAGCTCAAACGATTGTCTAAATGATATAGCGAGATATTACTAAACGATTAAGCACTCTCAGTCTATGCGATAGACAAAACCTTTTTCCCATTTAATTGATCGTGTAGTTCGATCGTTTTCTTCCTCCTTCCCTCTATCAGATTCACAGAGAGCCCACACCTCCTGGATTATCACTCCGAGAATACCAAGGTCGTCGAGTGGTAGTGTCGAAGGATTGTTGTTCGAGAAGCAAACTGTTCATGATTGTAACGATATCGAGAGGTTGGCTAGACCATTGCTCATGAGAGCAAGATATTGCCGGATGATTCTCACGAGAACGAGAGATTTCCAGAAAAAGGGTTCTTCAAGGGTATGTCTCTCAATTCCTTTTGTATTTAGTTAAGAAAACATGTTGTAATTTCCTTTATAATACATAGCTATTCTTGTATGCTTGTGAATGCATTTATTCTTGCACAATCGACTTGGAAAGATCGTGCTTCCACTTATTGGTTCTCTTGAATAAGAGTTCCTTCAAAAAGTTTGACTACGAACCTAAAATATGCCTTGAAGGAAGTAAAATTTCTAAGTCTTTAGGCATAATAGATTAAAGGAAAAAATTTGGCTAAGTTTCTAAACTATGTATGAGAATAAGGGTTAGATTCATAGTATAGGAGAGAAGAATCTTGACTAAGTTTAACTCATAGTATAG
Organism: Benincasa hispida; assembly: GCF_027475165.1. Taxonomy (NCBI): domain Eukaryota; kingdom Viridiplantae; phylum Streptophyta; class Magnoliopsida; order Cucurbitales; family Cucurbitaceae; genus Benincasa; species Benincasa hispida. The sequence continues at coordinate 46,842,666 of NC_143484.1, read as the reverse complement.
TTGAGGAAGTAGGTCATAGCATAGGCAAAAAGTCATAGCATAGTTGATAGCATAGTTGACAAAGTTATTGTTGGGTCGTATGTCCTAAAACTCACAGTTTGTAAAGTTAAACATATTCTATTATCCATAAAGATGTTATTCGACATTTATTCAATAAAGTTGTTATTGAATTTTTAAATTGCACTTATAAAGACTAAATCCAATAAACTAAGATCCATGGCTATTACGTGAATACTTGAACTTTAAGTGGAGACATAAAGATAGATCAAATTTGAGTAAATAGACAAAAATGGTCTATAGTATATGAATAAGGTTGGGTGCCTTATTCTGGAAACGCTATCAGATACGGCCCACTCTGTAGCTGTTATAGTTTGTTGTAAGGTGCTACAAATGAAGTGATCCAAATTAATTCATGTATTGATATGAGGAGTGGGGGCGTCTTATGCAATGAGTTTGCATAAGATCAGACCAAGAAATAAGTTACTCTTACTTTATAATTTTGTTTACTGTTTAAAACTGACTATTTAGCTTAGATTACCTAGGTAACTCAATCTTAATCCTAAGTTAACTATGAACTCCTATTTATTCAGGATTATCCTTAGATTTTCATAGGTGAGGGTTTGCTCAATAGCGCCGACTCAATAAGCCTCTCATTTTAGGGATAAGACTGGGTAGATAGGGGACAAAAGGTGCAAGATGAAATTCACACCTACCCAATTTAGGGATAGAAAAAAGGTTGTTTTCTTAAGTGCTGAATTTAGGTCTTGAACAAGGGCCCCCACCCTCTCATTGGCCCGAGAGGATTTGGTTTAGTGATTGGATTACAAACCAATTATTCATTAGAGAATCAGTGAAACTTAAGGAGCAAGATGTAATTTCGGGGGTAAAACAACATTTGACCTAGCCGTTATTAACGAACAACCTGTGAAGGGTTGACTTACTGATTATGGTTAAATCAAATGGACACAAATATATCTACAGTGAGGAGAGTGCAATTATCGAGCTATAGTGGTATGACTTGTTAGTTAACAAATATTGATTAATTCGGTCTAAAGAGTTTTAGCCAATTAATCTCAAATCGTTGGAGCTCTTAATCTGCAGGTCTATAAGGTCCCTCTACTAGCTCGTAAAACATGAACACCTTGAATTAGTAAATTGAGTTAATTTGAAAATATTTAAATTTGAAGTGTACAAACTGTAAATTAGGATTTGAATAATTATATTCGATATAATTAAACGTTTAATTTATCAAAATTAAATGAAACTGGATAGTTTATAATATTTAAATATCAATTTAAATATTAATTACATGAATAAGATTTATGTTCAAAATTTGGTGTTTGATTAATTTAATATTTGATATTAAATTATTAATTAATTAATTTAATTTGTTTAATTAATTAAAATCAAATTAATTTTCAATTTATTCAATTTCAGAAATTGAAATTTTGTTTTTGAATTTATTTGATTTTGAATTAATTAAATTAGAAAAATGAAAAATGAAAATTATGTGGAGATTTCTAAATTTTGGAAATCTTGAAGTGTTTAAACCAAACACTTATACCTAACCCATTTGTTACTTCAATAAGAGGTGGCATTGACTAAATTCTTCAGGCATTGCATGTAGTGGATGAATAAAATCTTTCAATTTTCTGAGACTGGGATGAGTTTCTTCTGGACTTCTAGGAAAACTCTACAGAAATTCATCCTCTTAAAAAACACTCCATTCCCTTGACATTTCACTTCAAGCTTGAGTTCCACTACTCAAATTCAAGGCTGAGAATAGTAGAGAAGATCTATAACTAGGTTCACTGAGGCGTTGAAGCTGTGAATTCGTGAAGAGCAGCTTGGATTTTGAGAATTCTTCAAAGGTATGATGTTTTTGAAAACTTTATTCTGGAAAATATGTTTTTGCATGCTTTTAGAACTCGAATTAAATGTAACTAGAGTGTTTATTGATTTTGTTTGTTTTCATTGTATCCTTATATATCCTATCAGTTATAGTATAGTAAGTCATAGCATAGCATGGTTGGACACATAGTAGGTGCATCCTAGGGGAGACTTTGGACAATTTTGGATACATAGAAGATGTTGGAAACTGTGCTATGAGGAAGAAGAGACCATGTTATGAGTATAAGGAGCTATGTTACAAGCATAAGAGACTATGTTATGAGCATGAGAGATTATAATGTGAGCATGAGGGGTTCTATGAGCATGAAGAGCCATGTTTTGATGTGAAAGCATAGGGAAGATTGGTTAAGTGTTGAACTATGCACCACTAAGAGAGGAAATTAGGGTTGGACAACATAGGGCACTATAAGTTGGGGTAACCCTAAAGATTAGAGTGTTGGGAGCATAGATGGTAAAGTGGGCACATAGATGGCCATGTGGGCGCATACCTTGAAGCGAGGAGAGGTAAAATGGACATATAGATATGTATGAGCTCAAAGAAGAGAGCTAGGCTATAAAGAGGAGATGAAAACTAAGGAAGAATGAAATTGAGGAAAGTTGGACGCATAAGGGAAAAGGTGGATGCATGGAGCAACCTAGGTTGAGAATTTGGCTAAGTGTTGAATGAAATAGAACACAACAAGTGAAGAAACCCTAGAAAAATTGAAGGTTGGGCACATAGGGAGTAAAGTAGACACATAGTTGGACTATTTTGGACAATTAGGGGCCATTCGGATCACATATATTGTTTTATAGGTATAGATATTAAATATCTGGGATTTGAATTTTTGGGTTTCAAATGTCTGGGATAATTAATATTTATGTCTGGATGTGCATGATAATTAATGTCTGGAAATAAAATATTTGTGTTCAATTCAATAATTTATATATAGAAACTAAAAATAGCTAATTATTTAATTAAATGTAAAAGATCAATTAAATTTAACATTAACTAATTTATTGTCATGTTAATTAATTATTTAATTAATAAAATAAAAAATAAACATTTTCTAATTAAATTAATTAATCAGAATATTGATAATTAACAATAATAATTTATGTTTGATAGCTCTAAAAAAGAGCTATTATTCCTAACTTAATTTGGGCTCGTTTTTAGATTTTATATGTTTATTTTTCTATTTTGTAGGTATCGAGCAATCAAGAGGTAGAATTGGCGATTTGGTGAAGAATGGGTTTAGTTTGAAGCAATTTGAAGGTGATTTGAGCATTTCGGCTTCAAAAGAGTAGAAATTACAAAAATGCCACCGTCACAAGTTTGCAATGCTAGCTTGACGCTCTGCAGTGTTGCAATGCTTTCCTGACGCTATAAAGCAGAATGTGCAGCGTTGCAATGCTCCGAAGTTTGCACAACGCCAGTGTTGCAACGCTCTTCCTAGTGACACTGCGATGATTTCTATAAATACCTCCCTTCGTCTTTAGGTTAAAACATGCTGAATTTCAGGGGCTGAACTGATGGAGGCCAAAGTTAAACTTCAATCTTCTTCCTTTCCCTTCAGATTTTAGTATCTTTAGGTTAGTTTTTCTTTTTGTTTTGGGTTGTAATCGATGGATTAAATGTGTATCTTGGATTTGTCTATGAATTAAGAGGTAACTCCTATCTAATTTCTTTGAGCAAGAGCCATATGTTTAATTTCTTGAAGGATTTCTAGTTAATTTAACTGAATTATTATGAACTCTTTGGGATGATTTGATTGAATCTTAATGAAATTTTTATAAATTGATCTGACAAATTAGTTTATTGAAATTCTTGTGTTTAGTGGAAATGATGATTCTGCCTGGATTATTGAATTCGGGGCCACTAACCATGTTTGTTCTTTATTTCAGGGAATTAGTTCCTGGCGGCAGCTTGGTGCTGGTGAGATGACGATGCGAGTTGGAATCAGACATGTCGTCTCAATTGTGGTAGTGGGAGGTATCCGATTGACTTTACATAATAGATTTATCATTTTGAATGATGTTTATGTAGTTCTCGAGTTAAAGAGGAACTTAATTTTTGTAAAGTCATTGCTTGAATGTAATTATTTAATACATTTTTTAGTTAATAAAATGTTTATTTCGAAAAATGATGTTGATATATGTTTGGCTCAACTGGAAAATAATTTGTATGTACTAAAGCCATTAGCAAAAAATTCCCTCCATAACATAGAGATGTTTAAAACCTTCGTAACTCAAAACAAACGACTTAAAATTTCTCCTAAAGAAAATGCCCAACTTTGGCATCTACTTTTACGGCACATTAATTTCAATAGGATTGAGAGGTTGGTGAAGAATGGACTTCTAGATGAGTTAGAAAAAAATTTACCTGTGTGCGAGTCATGCCTTGAAGGCAAAATGACTAAAAGACCTTCTACTGGAAAAGGATATAAGGCCAAATAGCCTCTAGAGCTAGTGCATTGAGACCTTTGTGGTCTGATGAATGTATGAGCCAGGGGAGGCTATGAATACTTCATCACTTTTACTGATGATTATTCGAGGTATGGGTACGTTTATTTAATGCAACATAATTCTGGGTCTTTTGAAAAGTTCAAAGAGTTCAAGGTTGAAGTTAAAAACGCAATAAGTAAAATGATTAAAACACTTCGATCTGATCGAGGTGGAGAGTTTTTGGATTCTAAATTCCATATCTATATGATAGAATATAGAATAATTTTCCAACTCTTAGCACCTGGTGTACCTCAACAGAATGGTGTAACAGAAAGGAGAAATCGAACCCTGTTGGACATGGTTCGGTCAATGATGAGTTACGCTTCCTTACCTTACTCGTTTTGGGGTTTTGCAGTAGAGACTGCAGCTTACATCCTGAACTGTGTTCCTTCCAAGAGTTTTCCAAAACACCTTCGGAGTTGTGGAATGGTCATAAAGCTAGTTTACGTCATTTCCATATCTGGGGTTGCCCAGAACATGTGCTTGAGTCTAATCCTAATAAATTGGAACCACGTTTGAGATTATGCCTATTTGTAGGCTACCCGAAAGGAACGCGAGGGGGTTATTTTTATGATCTTAAAGAAACCAAAGTGTTTGTATCAATAAATACTACTTTTCTCGAGGAAGATCATATAAGGGAGCAAAGACCTAGAAGCAAAATTGTGTAAATGAGCTTTCCAAAGAAACTACTGAATCTTCAACAAAAGTTATTGAAGTGCCTACTACTTCAACAAGAGTTGTTGACATATGTTCATCTAGTAGGTTACGCTTCCTTACCTTACTCGTTTTGGGGTTTTGCAGTAGAGACTGCAACTTACATCCTGAACTGTGTTCCTTCCAAGAGTTTTCCAAAACACCTTCGGAGTTGTGGAATGGTTGTAAAGTTAGTTTACATCATTTCCATATCCGGGGTTGCCCAGAACATGTGCGTGAGGCTAATCCTAATAAATTGGAACCACATTTGAGATTATGCCTATTTGTAGGCTACCCGAAAGGAACGTGAGGGGGTTATTTTTATGATCTTAAAGAAAACAAAGTGTTTGTATCAATAAATACTACTTTTCTCGAGGAAGATCATATAAGGGAGCAAAGACCTAGAAGCAAAATTGTGTTGAATGAGCTTTCCATAGAAACTACTGAATCTTCAACAAAAGTTATTGAAGTGCCTACTACTCAACAAGATTTGTTGACATATGTTCATCTAGTAGGTCAAATCCACCTCAAGTGTTGAGGAAACCTCGACGTAGTGGGAGGGTTGCGAACCCACCTATTCGCTATATAGGTTTAACTGAAATCCTGGCTATGGTAGTTGATGGCGAGGTTGAGGATCCGTTGTCTTACAAGAAGGCAATGGAGGATGTTGACAAAGATGAATGGGTCATAACCATGGATCTCGAAATTGAGTCGATGTACTTCAATTCAATTTGGGATCTTGTAGATCAACCTGATAAGGTTAAACCTATAGGTTGTAAATGGATCTATAAGAGAAAACATGGTACTGATGGGAAGGTGCAAACCTTCAAAGCTAGACTGTGGCCAAGGGTTATACCTAAGTCGAGGGAGTCGACTATGAGGATACTTTCTCGTCTGTTTCTATGCTAAAGTCTATCCGCATCCTCCTATCCATTGCCTCATATTATGACTATGAGATATGACAAATGGATGTCAAGACTACTTTTCTGAATGACAATCTTGAGGAGACCATTTATATGATGCAGCCCGAAGGATCCATAGTCCAAGGTCAAGAGTAAAAGGTTTGCAAGCTGAATTGGTCCATTTATGGACTGAAATAGGCATCTTGATCTTGTAACATAAGGTTTGATAACGCGATCAAATCTTATGGTTTTGACCAAAACATTAATGATCCTTGTGTCTACAAGAAAATCATCAACAGTTCAGTAGTTTTTTTAGTGTTATATGTAGACGATATCCTACTCATTGGGAATGACGTAGGCTTATTGACTTTAGTTAAGAACTGGCTAGCGACCCAATTCCAAATGAAATATTTGGGAGAGGCTTAATTTGTTCTTGGTATTCAAATCTTTCGGGATCGAAAGAACAAAATGCTAGCACTATCTCAGACATCATACATTGACAAGATGTTGATCAAGTACTAGATGCAAAACTCCAAGAGGGGCTTACTGCCTTTCAGGCACGGAGTTACATCATCTAAGGAATAATGTCCTAAGACACCTTAAGAAGTTGAGGAAATGAGACGGGTCCCGTATGCATCTTCTGTAGGCAGTTTGATGTATCTGATGTTATGTACTAGACCTGACATCTGCTACGCTGTGGGGTTCATCAGTGGATATCAGTCTAATTCAGGATATGGTCACTGGATAATCGTCAAGAACATCCTCAAGTATCTTCGGAGAATGAGGGACTACATGCTTGTGTATGGTTTTAAGGATTTAAAATCATGAATTAAACCTAAGTAGGCATGCATGTCTTTCTTATTGCTTTTAGTTCTAATTTCTCTTTAACCTTTAAAAAGAAACAACTAAAACATTTTGCATATAACTAGGTGTTTATAACGCTTATAAAGAAACTTATGTGTCATGCTTCATGCAATGTCTAGTCATTACTATATATAACTTTTATATACATGTAATAACCAAGCAAACATGCTTTCCATACACCCTTATACCAGGGTTGGCAAAATTTCCCACGGAGACTTGGCCCCGCTCCGATCGGGGCGGGGAATCCCCAGTTTGACCGGGGATTGGGTCAAACCGAGGAAATTTTTTGGGGCCTCGTCTAGGGAAGGGGTGGGGATGGGGATGTTATCCCCGCCCCGACCCTGACCTCGATTAATCCCTGACCCTGATTTTATATATTTATATTTTTAATATTTTATAAATATATATTTATAATATATAAAATAACTTATTTATATGTATGTTTATAATGTATACTATAAACTTATAGTGTTGTGAGCCCAATATTGAATAATAAATTCTAAATTTAAGCCTAAAAGTTAAGCCCAAACTTAAAAAATTAAAAGAAAAAAATGGGGAATCCTCGCGGGGATCTAATAGAAGATTCCTCGTGGCTAATTAGTAGAGGAATCCCCGCGGGGACCCCGTTTCCCCGATGGGGAATCCCCACCCTCATCCCCGCCTTCAAATGGCAGGGATGGGGGCATGGATGAGGGGGGGGGGGGAGGGAATGTTGCCTACGGGGTCGGAGACGAGGGACCCTCCCCCACCCTAGCCCGGCCCTGTTGCTTACCCTACCTTATACTATAACAATTATAATATAAAGATGATGCATGTCAATGCTTTTTATGCATGCATAAATATAACTCTTATATTATATGATGCATGAACATGCTCTTACGTAATTTAATCATGCTACTCTAAATTATAACATTTATAATTAAAGAGATGATGCATGACCAATGCATAACCTAAGGGTGGATTTTCTATATGTACATACCATATGACATATAAATGAATCATACATCTCATGTAAAAACCAAAGATTAATGGATTGGGATGAACCATTACAAAACCAGAATGAAATAATTCTATCTATTACATTTTTCACATCGAGCAAACCGGTTCACAGGCGAACCGAGTCTTGAACTGCCAGTGAAACACCATCGCTTAGTAAATGCCATAGGTAAACGATTGCATAGCGCACACTAGATGGTAGCCCGAAAATACTAAACGTTCGCTTAGACGACAACAAGGTTGCGAAGCCTGATCGTCTAGACGATCGCTTCACACATGAAGAGGTAAACTATTTACCCGCCTTTACTCCGCGATCGTTTAGTCAGGTACTAAGCGATGAAACTTGCTGAGCTAAACGATCGTCTAGTGCACGTGTGCATTAAATGACACCCAAGCATCCGATACTCAGCGATCGCCTACCCGATCGTCTACACGATCCGACCAACTCTTGATCGTCTTCTTCCTCGAAGAACAACAACCCTTGCTCCAAACTTCTTCACGAACGACTCAAAACTCAAACTGACTTTGAATTACAGACTCGATAATAATTAATTATGCCCTAAAACGCAGAGGCCTTTACAATTAACCGTAAATGTAAAAGAATTAATCAAACTGAGGTTTCATCCCAAAAAACTCCATTAATCCGCACATTCATAAACGATTTAACAATTAAAACAAAGACAAACATGTTGCATCCATAAAGAATGTATATGCAATTCTTTGCATCAATGAAATTGGAATATTAAAAACCTGGCTCTGATACCAATTGAAGGAACTCTTAAATAAGAGTGTCGATGAGCGGAAGCAGATCTTTCCGATTTCATTGTGACAAGTCCTCTACACGAATGATCAGGATCAGACCATCTGTGACAAGTCACAACACTTGTGACCATTTCACAAAGCGGGCCACATCTGTAGCATTACCAGGATAAGGTTTCCCTCTTATATCCATATACTGCAGATCATTTTGGTTATCCCTTAAGACATGATCCACTTGTATTTCACCACATACATGCTTAAGGTACATAAAGACAACCAGGGATTTTAGGTTTATTGGTTTGTGGTAAAGCAAATAAAACATTCAACTGAGTAAAATCAAGAAGGGAAGTAAAATATCATATAATATACATCACAAGCGTTTGTACAAACTGTTTACAAACTATAGGACACGAGACTTTAGGGCATCAACCCCAACAATCTCCCACTTGTCCTAAAGCGAAGTGGGGTGTACAAAAACTAGTACAAAACAATAAACTAGGGCATAAAAGCCTAGTACAAGAAAATCTCCCACTTGCCCTAGTCCAGCCGCAGGCGATCTTGTAGACCCATGCTTTAAAGGTGACCCTCAAACACTGTAGCCGTGAGAGCCTTCGTAAACGAGTCAATAACATTGTGCTCCAAAGTGATCTTTGTGACGATCACGTCCCCTCGATGCACTATCTCGCGGATCAGGTGATACTTCCACTCTATGTGTTTGTCGCGCCTGTGACTCCTAGGCTCCTTGGAATTAGCCACAGCCCCACTATTGTCACAATAGAGGGTAATGGGCCTAGACTTATCTGGAACAACTTTCAGTTCTGTCAAGAACTTCCTGAGCCAGACGGCCTCTGATGACGAGTAGAAATGCACGTCATTATAGGCCTTTTATTTAGAATTATGAGGGATGTTAAGTAGAATATGCGGTGATTATGTTAGAAAATTCATGAAAAAACGAGTTTACGTCGATCGACATTAAGAATCTCAGCTAACCACTATTATGCGTTATTATGCATTCAATTGTTTATTTTTGTAGCAACCGCAGAAAGCAATCGCATGCACGAATGCCAGGCTATCGCAAAGACGACCACATGCGGGGAATCTCTCCATTGTAGAGGTGAATGCATACGTTCGACGCATGAATATTGCATCCATTAATTACATGCAGTGATCGCATACGTCAATCGTATGAGTGTTGTGGTTGTCAAGCGAATGCGCCCATTGCATAGAAGCTGTCAAGCGAATGTGGTCATCGTAGAGAGATGGCGGCTACATAATAATAACCATAATAGAAGGGTGATCATAAGGTTGGTGGAATGCAAACATGAATGCATACCTCGAGAGTATCAAAAGATGATGTTGTCATTTCACCTACCACGCCATTAGCAGCAGAGATTCAGAAAAGGACCATCGTGCCATGAGTGTCAGATTCAGAGCAAGTCCATAAATGTTATCGGCAATCAAGCTCTATAAATAGAAGCCATTGAGCAGAATTTCAGATCATTGAAGATTTTCATCTTGAGGTTTCCTACCTTCGGGTGGATCCTTGTGATCTAGACTAAAGCGTGAGAAGATGGCTTGAGAGTTCTTCATCCCCTTCAATCATTTCGTGTGACGACCAGAGCCTTCGCTGGAGTCAGAGCTCGAGAGAGTTTACTCCATCACCCATCCATGGCACCATCGGCAGCCTTGACACACATCTGCTGGAAGCAAGACATTACTTCCAGCTGGCCCTCCATTTATCTTATTTCCTTGTATTGTATTACATTTTGGCTTAAGGAATTAATACATTTTATGATAAATGCATTTCTATATTTTCCTTCGATTCCATCTCCATCTTCATTTACTTAGCATCCTTTACTTTTATTGCATAACTAAGTGAGATTGTTAGAGTATCACATATTTAATCATGCGACATAGGAATATGAAGCATGTAGCAAACCACCGGGAGGTGTGCGTTGCACGAGTGTTGTGAAAAAACCTTATTTGCTTAGTGTGAAGCTGTAGCAACTCTTGTCTATATGCGGACACAATGCTTGTCTATGAGTAGAATCAGTAGCAACTAACTACCTAGGAGGGTAAGTGGTTGGTCGCATTAAGCAATGTAAGTGATGACGGGCAGAAATGCACGTCATCTTAAACCTTTTATTTAGAATTATGAGGGTTGTTAAGCAGAATATGAGGCAATTATTTTAGGAATTCATGAGAAAATGAGTTTGCGTCGCTTAGCATCAAGAATCTTGGCTAACCCATTGTTATGCGTTCAATTGTCTATTTTTGTAGCTAACGCAGGAAGTGGACGCATACGTGGAAGCCGGGCTATCGCATAGATGATCGCATGCAGAGAAATTCTCCATTGCAAAGGCGAACGCATACGTTCAACGCATGGATATTGCGGTAATCAATCGCATGCGTCCATCACATAGGAGTTGTGATCGTCAAGCGATTGCGGTCATCGTGTAGAAGTTGCGGTAATCAAGCGAATGCGGTCATTGTAAGATTGTGGCTACACGATTATAACTATAATAGCGGGATGAACGTAAGGTTGGTGGAACGGAAACATCAACGCATATCTTGGGAAAATCAAAAGATGATGTTGACATTTCACGCCACGAATGTCAGAATCATCAACGTTGATGCTTTGATGCAGAAGCATCAACATATAGGTTGGTGTAGTTTGTAGCTTATACCTCCATCATTCTTTTATTCATCCACCACACACACATTACCGCATACATTTAGCTACAAGTCCCTGAGTTCGACCTCAGATCACCGAAGAAGCTTGCATTCGCGTTATACTTGGCATGAGCGTAAGAAAACTTGTGACGGGAATGCATGGTCATCGCATACATTCGTTAACGCATAGTTTCATTCCAACGCATAGCTTAAGACATGCATCGCATATTGCGTTCACTAGTTTTTGTCATCAGTAAGCAAGTGTTCACTAGAGATAGGAATAATCTTATGTCAACTAGGTTTATGCGATTACCTTGTCTTATGAGTGCATCATTCATAATTTAGGCATACTTGGGAGAGTAGTCTAAAAACCAAATCTAAGTCTCGGGAGAGCGGATTGGATCGCGTAAGCAAGAATGGGGAACTTAGGAATAAGCTCTTTTTGCTACTACCCAGCGCATGCGGTATGCGGTCATCTCGCTTATGTGTGAGAGCATATGAGCGGGCATATGGAGGCTTAGAAATAGGCTTCTTGACACTATCGCATATACATCGCATGCATCTACGTCAAGTGTGTATAGCATGATCGCATAGCTTTCGTTGACTGGGGTTGCCCTTGCGGTCAAGCTTAGTGTTGCAGTGAAGGCACCCTCACCTTTTCATTTATTTTTCCATGCATTTTACTACGCGTTAACAGCTGCCGTGTCTCTACCTCTCAGTCATACTTCCAATGCTTTGTCTGTTAGTTAAGAGTAGGAGTACTGTATAGCCCATAACCCTCATCATTCTTTTATTTATTCGCCGCATACACATTGCCGCGTACCATTTAGCTACAAGTCCCTGAGTTCGACCTTGGATCATCCGAGAAACTTGCGTTCTCGTTATACTTGGCGAGAGCGCAAGAAAAGTTGTGACAGGAACGCATGGTCATTGTATATAAGATCAACGCATAACCACCGACGCATGGGTATAAACGCATAGCTTAAGACATGCATCGCATAAAAAATGCGTTCACTAATTTACGTCACTAAGTTTTTGGCGCTGTTGCCGGGGACTTGGCAGCTAATAGTTTGTTGAGTTTTGTGTTTTCGCAGGCAACCTTTTTACCTTGGGAGTATTGTAGTTGGTGCGACCAAGTTGCAAACAATATTGATGTGTAGACGATGCGTTGAAAGCCAGTATTGACCCCAAGATAGAAGGGCAATCAGTCGCATGAGCTGAAGGTAGTTCTAAGCGCATGACGGCTGACATGCGCCCACCAATTGCCAGAAGTTCTAATGGTCAGGGCGACATTCTTGACCTAAGCAATTGAGAGCAATCTCCTGCATGAAAGACTCCTTGTGGTGACATCACTCCAATTTCTCTAGGGACGTCTTCTACTCTATCTTTACCCTGTTTTCTTAGTTTAGTTTATTTTTATTGTTATTTTGGATGTGCGGTTGCTTCCTTGGATGTGGTGCATTTTCTCCTTGTAGGTGCGATAATAATTCTCCTCGAGCGCAATTACAATGAAAGAATCCTCCCCATCATTCAACGCATGGCTTCGACCGCATGAATTTCAAAGCATGGTCGCAACCGTTATGATAACTTGTAGAAATACAAGTTATTTATACTACCTTATTTAGATATTGCAGCCAAAAGAAAGGAAAGTTGCGTCAATTTTATGGAAATTAGCTAAGAAATACAAGAATTATAAATTGTCGTCAATACACCCACTGACACCATTGCAATGGTAGAAAAGAATATTTCAAGTCTATTTTGCAGGAAATCAATCATTCATCCATTCATGACTCAAGAGAAAAAGATTAACGCATCTACGTCGCATTGTGCCCATCATTCAGGAATAAATAGACGATCAACGTAATGATGGCGCATGCGACAATTGATCAAGAGCTTTGCGATCAAGCAACTTCAATCACATGTGGTAATAAAAAAACAACATCAAATGTGGGCACACGATCGAAAGATGCAAACAAGCAACGCAATCAAGGAGGATTTTGACACGTGTACAACTAACCGTTGTGCATTTTCGATGGATTGATTGCATAACAGAAGGAATATTTATTCCACTATTTTTGGAATTTCCATAACAATAAAGTGGGAACCACACGACAGAGAGTCAAAGAATTCATCTATAAATACCCTCAGAGAATTCACTGAAAAGATATACTTGATACGAGGCTATTTTGATATTTGTATATTGAGAGAGAGGCTGATTTGAGTGCTGATCGGAGAAGATGGGAAGAAAAGAGGCAAGGCCGAGAGGTGATTCTCAGGGCGAATCATTCCAAATCCCCATCGTGAAGCTTTGTACCTAGATCAACTCTACCGGTTGAGCAAGCCTGAGAGGGACGCTTATCCTTCCATTCACTCCATACACTGACAAACGATTTCTCCATCCAGATCTGTGTCAAGACGTTGGCATTCTTCTGTATTTGTTTCTATCTCTATCATCAATTGCATCTTATCTTCTTAGTCTAAATCATTCCCACCATGTATCAGATGCTTGATTCTATAATTAAATGTCACGATCATTTTCATCTCCATATTTCTGTCTATTTCCGTTCCTCCATTAATCGCTTTCTCCACGATGTTTTCCTAATCCCTTGGTAATTAGAATGAATTAAACAAGTAAATTAATTTGTGCGAAAGAAATAAATATGTCTAGCTAGAGCATGCTAGATGACATCTTCACCTGTGAGAGCAGAAGTGAAGATGCCATTCTGATCTGTCGAGAGAAGGTTAGAAGAATGCATTAACTAAAGCGAGAAGTACTTCCAGAGATGGAAGCAACCTTGTATTCATTACGTTCATCCCTATTTCACCATAGAGATGTGGGAACACGGTCGATCACTGAGAGGTGTATGCCAAGGGAAAGCGGAACAATAGTTATATCTTTCACACAATTAATGAACTTGCGATGTTTGTACTAATTATCTTTTTTCTTTCTGCTTTGTACATGAAGCCTTGCCACCGCATAACACGATTCTTTGTATAATCTTTACAGTCAGTCTCAAACTCGGTATCATGTATCATGTAACCTATATCTTGTATCATCATAGCTTAGGTTTATTTTTATTGTACTTTATTTTACTGCACAACTCTATTTTATCGCATATTTTACTTTAACGCACATTTTACTTTACTGCAATTTTTAAATACCTGTACAAACCTCACTTTTATTAAATTGAAAAACCCCCGATCACGTATATCACGAACGTAACACAAGTAACCTAAAACAATCCCTGTGTTCGACCTCAGATCACTCCGAGAAACTTGCGGTGGAATTATACTTGGTTTCAATGCAAGGAAACTTGTGATAATGTAGAGCATACTACAAACATTCCATTAATAACGCATACATCTAGAAGTAGTATCGTATAAAGTGTGCATGAGCAACAATACAACATAAGATTACCTTTTGCATTACAAGTTTATGGCAATATGAGCTTGTAGCACATCATCATGCATGCACATTACGAACATTCAAATCTCAAGTCATCATGTTATTCTACTTAAGGTTCTTTTTTAGTTATTTTTTATGCATTATCCTTTTGAAATTCTCTTTGTCCGATTGCTTTCCTTTGCGATGCATCTATGATGGTACACATAATTCACTACATCTGCCAACTAAGTATTGCAAAGCTCACCTTACTTTTGATAGCTTCTTCAAAATTTGATAGTCTACGTTTTATTATGTGCAAACCTCTGTTTAAACATTTGTTACCGCATTCTTGTTGAGTTTTTCTTTTGCTTTGCGGCGAGAGCGCTGCCAATCTCTAAGTTTGGGGGTGGTAGCGATCATAGAGAAATGCGTTCACTACATTGCGATGCCTCTTTCAAAAAAAAAAAAATTTCAAGAATAACAACTCCACTATCAGTGCAAGGGGAAAACCCATGCTGATAAGAGTTAAGTTGTGAAATTCACTTACTCGTAGTTAGATGTCTGTATGACACACGTGGGGGCAAGTCAAAACGAAAGTAAGTCGCCAGGATCAACGCATAAGCGTAACTCCTCTGTTTGGCGCAAGCCAAATTAAGCCAAGACAAGAGTTGAGTTGAAAATGGCATGCAACTGAAGTTGGTTGTCCGCATGACACACGTGGAGGCAAGCCAAAACGAAAAGTGTAACCAAGTTCAACGCCACATTCGAATAAGAAAATCGCAAGGCTTCGAATTGTTTTGAGTGAACGCATTCTTAAAAGCTAAACGCAAAGTTGCGGGGAATGAATAAAAATTTTTTGAGCAGAGGCTTGCCGAATTTAAACTTAGAAAATATCTCTTTGGAAAAGTAGCCAAAGTTGAAGCGAGCGCTGCTGCCATGGTTCGAGGTATGAATTATATTCTGAGAGGCTGGTCATTGCAAAGGAAAGTCAGAGGATGAATATTGAATCTCTTGAGTATAAAGCATGCTTGAGGACAGCATGATTCTAAGTTTGAGGGTGTGATGACGGGCAGAAATGCACGTCATTTTAGGCCTTTTATTTAGAATTTTGAGGGCTGTTAAGTAGAATATGCGACGATTATGTTAGGAAATTCATGAGAAAACGGGTTTGCGTCAATCGACATTAAAAATCTCGGCTAACCCACTATTATGCGTTATTATGCGTTCAATTGTTTATTTTTGTAGTAACCGCAGAAAATGATCGCATGTGCGAAAGCCAGGCTATCGCAAAGATGACTGCATGTGAGGAATCTCTCCATCGCAGAGACGAATGCATACGTTCAATGCATGAATATTGCGTTCATTAATTGCATGCGGTGATCGCATACATCAGTCGTATGGGTGTTGCGGTTGTCGAGCGAATGCGTCCATCGCATAGAAGCTGTCAAGCAAATGCGGTCATCGTAGAGAGATTGCGGCTACATAATAATAACCATAATAGAAGAGCGATCGCAAGGTTGGTGGAATGCAAACATGAATGCATACCTCGGGAATATCAAAAAATGATGTTGACATTTCACCTACCATGCCGTTAGCAGCAGAGATTTAGAAAAGGACCATCTCGCCACGAGTGTCAGATTCAGAGCAGGTCCATAAATGCTATCGGAGATCAAGCTCTATAAATAAAAGCCGTTGAGCAGAATTTTAGATCATCCAAGGTTTTCTGTCTGAGGTTTCCTACCTTCGGGTGGATCCTTGTGATCTAGACCAAAGCGTAAGAAGATAGCTTAAGAGTTCTTCATCCCTTCAATCATTCCGAATGACAATCGGAGCCTTCGCCATAGTCAGAGCTCGTGAGAGTCTACGCCACCGCCCATCCATGGCACTACCAGCAGCCTTGACACACATCTAGTGGAAGTAAGATATTGTTTCGAGCTGGCCCTCCATTTCTTTTCTTTCCTTGTATTGTATTACATTTTGGCTTAAGGAATTAATTTATTTTGTGATCAATGCATTTCTATATTTTCCTTCGATTCCATCTCCATCTTCATTTACTTAGCATCCTTTACTTTCATTGCATAACTAAGTGAGATTGTTAGAGTATCGCATACTTAATCATGCGACATATGAATATGAAGCATGTAGCAAACCATCGGGAGGTGTGTGTTGCATGAGTGTTGTGAGAAAACCTTATTCGCTTAGTGTGATGCTGTAGCAACGCTTGTCTATAAGTGGACACAATGCTTGTCTATGAGTAGAATCAGTAGCAACTAACTACCTGGGAGGGTAACTGGTTGGTCGCATTAAGCAATGTAAGTAAGTGTTCACTAGAGATAGGAATAATCTTACGTCAGCCAGGTTTATGCGATTACCTTGTCTTATGAGCGCATCATTCATCATTTAGGCATGCTTGGGAGAGTAGTCTAAAAACCAAATCTATGTCTCGGGAGAGCGGATTGGATTGCATAAGCAAGAATGGGGAACTTAGGAATAAGCTCCGTTTGATACTGCATAGCATATGCACCCTTTAAGTAGGATATGGTGGTATGCGGTCATCTCGCTTATGTGTGAGAACACGTGAGCGGGCATATGGAGGCTTACAAATAGGCTTCTTGACACTATCGCATAATCATCGCATGCGTCTACGTCAAGTATGTATAGCATGATCGCATAGCTTGCGTTGGCTGGGGTTGCCCTTGCGGCCAAGTTTAGTGTTGTAGTGAAGACATCCTCACCTTTTCATCTAATTTTCCATGCATTTTATTACGCGTTAACAGTTGCCGTGTCCCTACCTCTCAATCATACTTCCACCGCTTAATCTGTTAGTTAGGAGTAGGAGTAGTGTATAGCTTATCACCCTCATCATTCTTTTATTTATTCGCCAAACACATTACCGCATACCGTTTCGCTACAAGTCCCTGAGTTCGATCTTGGATCATCCGAGAAACTTGTGTTCTCGTTATACTTGGTGAGAGCACAAGAAAAGTTGTGACAGGAATGCATGGTCATTGCATATAAGATTAATGCATACATTGCATTCCAACGCATGACCGTAGACGCATGAGAACCAGCACATAACCTAAGACATGCATCGTATAAATTGTGTCCCAAATTCATGTCACTAACCTCTTTAGTAGCTTCACAAGCCGCTACATACTCTGCCTCCATAGTGGAGCCGGCAATACACCCCTGCTTAGTGCTCGCGACACTACAGCTCCTCTGTTAAGAGTAAAGACTGACCCTGACGTGGACTTGCGAGAGTCTTTATCAGTCTGAAAGTCAAAATCCATTTTATCCAGTAAGGATCAAATCCCTAGATCTATACACGAGCATGTAGTCCCTTGTTCTTCAAAGATACTTGCGGATGTTCTTCACTGTTGTTTAGTGATCCTGGCCTGAGTTAGACTGATACTTACTGACTATGCCCACAGCGTAGCAGATGTTTGGTCTAGTACAGAGCATTACATACATCGAACAGCCAATGGTAGACGCATATGGGACCCGTCTTATCTTCTCAACCTCTTGAGGCGTCTTAGGACACACGTCTTTAGACAAAGCGACTCCATGCCTAAACGACAGTAGGTCCCTCTTGAAGTCCTACATCGAGTACTTGAGCAACATCTTGTGAATGTACGATGCCTGAGATAGTGCTAGGACTTTGTTCTTACGATTCCAAAATATCTGTATTCTCAGAACAAACTGAGCCTCTCCCAAATCTTTCATTTAGGTATGGGTCGCTATCCAGTTCTTAACTACAGTCAGTAAACCTACATCATTCTCAATGAGTAGTATATCGTCTACATACAACATTAAGAAAACTACTAAAATGTTGACAATCTTCTTGTAGACATAAGGTTCATCAACGTTTTGGTCGAAGTCATACGATTTGATCACAGTATCAAACTGTATATTCCAAGATCTAAATGCCTTTTTAGCCCATAAATGGACCGATTCAGCTTGCGAACTTTTTGCTCTTGACCTTGGGTGATGAATCCCTCAAGTTGCACCATGTAAATGGTCTCCTCAAGATTGCTATTTAGAAAGGCCATCTTGACGTCCATTTTCTAGATCTCATAATTATAATAAGCTGCAATGGACAGGAGGATGCAGATCGACTTTAACATGGCAATAGGCGAGAAAGTCTCCTTATAGTCGACTCCCTCTACCTTGGTATAACCCTTTGCCACAAGTCGAACCTTGAAGGTTTGCACCTTCCCATTAGCACCCCGTTTGTGCTTGTAGATCCATTTACAACCTATAGGTCTTACCCCATTAGGTTGATCTATAAGATCCCATATTGAGTTGAGGTACATCGACTCCATCTTGAAATCCATGGCCTTGACCCATTCATCTCGGTCAACATCCTCTATTGCCTTCTGATAAGACAACGGATCCTCAACACCGCCATCTGCTACCATAGTAAGGATTTTCCTAAAACTCAAATAGCGAACGGGCGGGTTCGCAACCCTCCCACTATGTCGAGGTTCCCTCAACTCTTGAGGTGGGACCGAGCTACTAGATGAACTACCATCAATAACTCTTGCTGATGTAGCAGGCACTTCAACAACTCTTATTGAAGTTTTAGTAGTTTCATTGGAAAGCTCATGTAACACGACTTTACTACGTGGACTGTGCTCCCTAATATGATCCTCCTCCAAGAAAGTAGTGTTCGTGGAAACAAACAGCCTATTTTCCGATGGATCATAAAAAAACCCCCTGTGTACCTTTGAGGTAGCCTACAAAAAGGCATAACCTCAATCTTGGTTCCAACTTCTTGGGATTTGCCTCAAGCATATGTGCCGGGCAACCTCAAATGCGGAAGTGACGTAAATGAGCTTTATGGCCATTCCACAAATCCAAAGGTATTCTCACAACACTCTTAGAAGGAACACGGTTAAGTATGTAAATCGCAGTTTCCACTATGAAACCCCAAAACGAGTCCAGTAAGGAAGCGTAACTCATCATCGAATGAACCATGTCCAACAAGGTCTATTTCTCCTCTTCACCACACCATTCTGCTGAGTTGTAACCAACGCTGAGAGTTGGGAAACGATTCCATGTTCTATCAAATAGTCTTAGAATGACGAATCCAAAAACTCTCCACCTTGATCGATCGAAGTGTTTTAATCTGTCTATACAATGCGTTTTCAACTTCAGTCTTGAACTCTTTGAACTTTTCAAAGGATTCAGACTTCCGTGGCATAAGATAAACATACCCATACCTAGAGTAATCATTAGTAAAACTGATAAAATACTCATAGCCACGTCAAGCTCGTACATTCATAGGACCACAAAGGTTAGAATGTACTAACTCAAGAGGCTCTTTGGCTCGATAACCTTTTCTAGTAAAAGGTCTTTTAGTCATCTTACCCTCAAGGCAAGATTCGCACACAGGTAAAGAATTTTCTTCTAACTCACTTAGAAGTCCTTTTTTCACCAATCTCTCATTCCTATTAAGATTGATGTGCCCTAATTGAAGGTGCCAAAGTTGGGCATTTTCTTTTGGAGAAATTCTTGACGTTTAGATTGAGTTATGACAGTTTTAAATAACTCAATGTTATAGAGGGAACTTATGACTAACAGTCTTAGCACATACAAGTTACTTTCCAGATAAGTTGTACAAATATTAACACCATCTTTATGAATAAACACTTTATCTACATTAAAAGAATGTGTATATTTACATGACAACATGAACTTTACAGAAATAAGGTTCCGCTTAAGTTCAGGAACAATATATACATCATTTAAAACAAGAAACCTGTTCTAGAAAGATAATTGGATCCCTCCTACTGCCACAGCTGAGACGATGTGCTTGGTGCCTATTCTGTAAGAGTTAAACAATATGCAGCGGAAGTATCAAGGATCCATAAGCATTCTAATTCACTAATTTTGGCAAAAACTAAAGCATGCTCTTCATAAAAATGGGTTTTTAGAACATACCTTTGATGAGCTCTCCAAGAAAACGTCTGTTCAACTGCTATCTTCACTTGATATCAACGTGAACCACCTCAAAGCCTTCCCTACTATGCTCTTGGAGATTTAGGCAGAGTTGTAGGACTCAAGAACAACTTGAAGATGTTGAGAAACAAGGAAATCTCACAACAACAAATTGAAGAAGATAGTTTCTTCTTCACCGTAATTTTTCTCTCAAATTCTGTATTCTTTCTCTTCTTCTCCAACAACTCGAATCTTTTTTATATATTTAGATGAACATGAAAAGTGATGGAGTGCATGGCTTGCAGCTCATGCTTGAAGAATCAAAGTAGAGAAGATAATGCATTTTGTGTGAGCATAAAGATGATGATAATGGAGAAAACTCCTTTTCCATTTTGTGCAACATGCAAATGAATTTCCATTTTCTTTTTAAAACAAAAAATGACTTTTAAATCATTTTAATTCAAAAATTGATTTTCTTAAATTAATTTAATATCAAATATTAAATTAATTTTTGCACAATAATCATCTCATATATTTAAATCATATTTAAATATTTATTCTTTTGTTCCGTTTAATTTGAACATTTCAAATTAATTTCTCAAGCTACCCTAAAGCTTACCCATTTATGAGCTAGTAGGGGGACCTTGCGGACCTACAGATCATGGGCTCCAACGATCCGGGATTAATCGGCTAAACTCATTAGACCGATCTAACCCCCATTTGTTAACTAATGGGTGATTCCACTAAAGCCCATAGCTGAACTCCCCTCACTGTAGATATATTATATCTACTCGATATAACCATGATTAGTAAGTTAACCCTTCACAGATTGTTTGTAATAACAACTGGGTCGAATTTCTATTTTACCCTTGTAATTACCTCCTGTTCCTTAAATTCCACTGATCCCCTAATGAACAATTGATTTGTGATTCAATCAACAAATCAAATCCCTCCCAGGCCAATGTGAGGGTGAGGCCTCTTATTCAAGACCCATAATCAGCACTTGAAGGGAACAACCTCTCTACTAACCCTAATCGGGTAGGAGTGAATTCCCTCTTGCACCCTATGTTCCCAGCTATTCATCCGGTATTATCCCCAAAATGGTAAGCTTATTGCGCAAAGGCAATTGGTCTACTTTCACCGTTTGCAAATCAAAGGATAATCCCGAACAAACAGAAGTTCATAGTTAGTTCAGGATTAAGGTTATGTTACCTAGGTCATCGCTTCGAAATAGTCAGTCTTAAACAGTAAACAACGTTATAAAGTAATAGTGACAGGTTTCGTGGTTCGATCTTGCACAAAACTCATTTGCACAGGACACCCCCACTCTTCATGTCTCAACATGAACGAATTAGGATCACTTCGTATGTAGCACTTTACAACACTATGTAACAACTACAGGGTAGGTCGCATCCAATAGTGTTACCAAAATAAGGTACCCAACCGTGTTCATATATTATAGATCATTTTGACTATTTACTCGAACCTGATCCACTTGTATGTCTCCACATAAAGTTTAAGTACTCAAATAATAGTCAAGGGACTTAGGTTTATTGGAATTCTAAAAAACAATATATTCAACAACAACTTTATCGAATTCTTAGAATAAGTTCTAATGTTTACAAATCATGACTTTTAGGACATAAAACCCAACAAACTCCCACTTGGATTAAAAGTTCAGTGGTAACTTATATATCTGATATATAAGACTGAGTTTCTGAGTTTTATAGAGAAATACAATAAACTAGGGCATCCCCTACCCATGGTTTTACCATTTGGTATCTCATACCTGATATTTCTCCTACTTGCCCTAGGTTATTAACCTCTGGTATTTCTAGTCTTACTAGATGATTCTTAAACACTTTAGCCGAGAGAATCATTGTAAACATATTAGTATACAAATAGGTTTCTTATGGAGAATTCATCTATTTCTCAATAATGGCTAGGAAACTACATTGAGGTACTCTCAACTCTTTGATTAAGATGGTTTGACCTGCCTTAATAACTCTTGTTAATAGTCAGAGCTAGAAATCTTAAATTCATTATACTTCGATCTTAGCCATTTAAATATCTGAATATTTGTTGATGGGCATTAACAATTTGATTCTTAACAGAAGTTGCTAGAAACAACATAATATTTGAAAATGAACATTTCATTTATCCCAAAAATATATACAATTTGTTCTTTACAAGATTTAACAGTTAAAAAAAAGTAGCAACTTCTCCCACTGGATGAGCTGAGCAAACACTCCTAGGGACAAGTTAGCCTGGCTACCTTTCTCTGCTTTCTTTTCGACAAGATATTGAGGGCAGTGTTTCCTCCAGTGCACTTCATCATTGCAATGGAAACATTTCCCTTTGCAGCGGTATCCTTGCCTTTCAATCTAGTAGGCTTCTTCTTCCCTTTTCCTTTGCCTTTCTTTGCTGAAATACTCTTAGTCTGTGGAGATGAGGCAGCTTCAGGCTTGTAGGATATTCTTTCTTCTTAGTAGAAGTAACATTTCCTTCTGACACCAGACCCTTTGTTCTCAACATTGTCTGGTAAGCTTGTAGCTCATTCAGTAGAGTAGTCAAATTTTATTCATTAAGGCATTGGTACAAAATTGCAGAAAACTCTTCGGAAGAGATTTTAGAATAAAGCCAACTTGACTTCTCTCATCCATTATAGCACCGTTCACTTCAGCCACATTAAAGTGGACCATCATATCCAGGACATGTTCACGAACATTGGTCCCCTCTTTCATGTGACTATTGTAAATGTATTTGATAGCATTATGCCTCAGGGTGAAGGACGGTTGTCCAAACATCCCTCTTAGAGATTCCATAATCTCTTTGGCAGTGTTCATACCCTCGTGTTTTTTCGCCAAAACGTCAGACAGGGTGGCTAGAATATAAGCACGGGCTTTATCATTAGCCCTGATCCATTTATCAAACGCTTCCCGAATAGTTTAGTTGGTATTTGAGCTAGGAATGGGAGGACATTCATCCGTTAAGATAAATCTCAAATCGTCTATCGTGAGTATTGTATTCAAATTTGATTTCTAGTTTACATAATTGTCCTTAATCAGTTGTCCAAAGCCAACAATTGTATAATAGAACTCGTCATTATGAAATTATAAACAAATTTTATAGGCTTTTGAATAAAACTATATGGAGATTGCATCTTTATTTTCAATAATGGCTAGGAAGCACACTTTCCTCCCACTACATTGAGGTACTCTCAACTCTTTGAGCAAGATGCATCTGACCTGTCTCAACAACTCTTTGTTAACAGTCAGATCTAGAAGTCTTTTAAACTTTCTATACTTTGATCTAGCCATTTAAATATCTAAATATTTACAAATGACTTTAAACAATTTGATTCTTAACAGAGGTTGCTAGAACAAACATAATTTTTGAAAATGAACATTTCATTTATCACAAAAATATATACACTTTGTTCTTCAAGATTTATAAAAGTAGTAACATCAAACAGCAACTTCTTCCATTGGATGAGTTGAGCAAACGATCCCAGGGACAAGTTAGCCTAGTTACCTTTCTCTGCTCTTTTCTCGGAAAGATACTGAGGGCAGTGTCTCCTCTAGTGCCCTTCTTCGTTGCAGTGGAAATATTTTCCTTTCCCTGCAGCGTTATCCTTGCCTTTCTTTCTAGTAAGAACCTTCCACCCTTTCCCTTTTCCTTTCTTCACATGAATACTCTTATTCTTTGAAGAGGAGGTAACATCAAACTCGAAGGACATTTCTATCTTCTCGGCAGTAGTAACATTTACTTCTGACACCAGATTCTTTATTCTTAACATTGTCTGGTAAGCCTGTAGCTCATTGAGTAGAGTAGTCAAGCTGTACTTAATTTTATTCATCAATGCATTCGTACAGAATTGCAGAAAACTCTTCAGAAGAGATTCTTGAATGAAACCAACTTGACTTCTCTTGTCCATGACAACACCGTTTACTACTGCCACATTAAAGTGGACCATCATTTCTAAGACATGTTCATGAACATTAGTCCCAACTTTCATGCGACTGTTGTAAATGTACTTAATGGCATCATACCTTGGGGTGAAGGACAGGGTTCCAAACATCCTTCGTAGAGATTCCATAATCTCTTTGGTAGTACTCATTTCCTTCTTGCCAACGCATCAGATAAGCTAGCAAGGATATAAGCATGGGATTAATCATTAGCCCTAACCCATCTTTCATATACATCTCGAACATTTTGGTTTGTGTAGAGCTAGGAATGGGAGGACAATCCTCAGTTAAGACAAACTGCAAATCGTCTATCACAAATATCGTGTTCAAATTTGATTTCCAATTCATGTAATTATCCCCGATTAGTTTATCCGATTCCAACACTTGTATTATTGAACTCGTTATTTTGAAATTATAAATCCAATCAAGTTTTAGCAATTTTAATAATATACCCAAGATTATTCTTTTGCTACGATACTACATCATTGACTAAATACTGCCTCCAGAATAACTCATATTCTGATAGTCATTTAGGTACCACTTTTGGTCAGACATTATTAACACTTAATAATACTGTAAGTGTAGACCCGCTGTTTTCAGATGTCAGAGATCACTAAGACCTAAGACATCCTATCCATTTCTGGAGCTTGAGTTGTTTCGAATCCTATGTTACAACCTTTCAAGGGGGTAGCCATAAAAAAAAAAGACTAGCAAAGGGCCGCTTAAAGCTAACCAGTAGGCGTAACATAGGAATCTCACGGTCCAAACTAACGAAAGAGACTGCAGGATATGTTGACACATTTCCTACACCCACTTACTATGAACTACTTCCTCCGTTCACCTTGATATTGACTCATACAAAACACTTTCTGTAGGGAGGTCACTTCTAGGGTGACACAAAGCGTCATATGAATCTCACGGTGTGAACTATGTGGAGACGTGGCAGTTGAAATCGCACTCTGGATTTTTGTTCAAACAACTTCCCCTTATCCACCTAAGTCTAAATTTAAGCTAAAAAATACTTTCCGAATGGAGGTCACTTCCAGAGTGACACGAAGTACCGCTTAAATCTTGATTGTGAACTCTTAAGGATGCGAGAGCTAAGAATAACATATCGAGTATGTTATTAAGCTTTCGCTGAAGTTTTCTAATAACTCTATCATATAGAAGTTATTGACTACCACTGAAGTGTTCTAATTTTTTTGGGTAAACTTATACTTAGGTTCTTTTCCGGCTAATAAAAACAACCCTAAGTCTATGTGGTTTATCCAAGTATAACTCTTATAAATCGACTTAAACCTATGATGTCTAAGTGATAAACCCTCTTATTACCTCACATCGCTCACGAATATTCATAAAACTGGTTACCAATGCTCAATTATTCGGCCATAATCCCAGGGAGGAGGTGTTTCGTTGACCGTCAACTTAAATACCCCCAACCTTCGATAGGATTATATACCCGTTGAGTTTGTAACCCTAGTTTTACAAGTTTAATGACCTATTTTAACTATTAAACCAAATGATTGACCTACGTGAGCATGCAGCTGTTCTTCGTTATGGATTTTAAATGTCTAACCCAATTTTATAACAACTTATAAAACTTTAGACATGCTAAACATCCACAACCTATAGGCATTCAATATTTAATATAAAACTTATATTAAATACAAGAAACCCTAACATTCATACTATATAATATAAGAAATTATAACATACTTTCAATGCATGTTGCATGCTTCCTATGGTGGGATTTTAAATCTAAATAGCATACTATATGCACATACAAGATTTATTTAATTATAACATACATCCAATGCATAAATAATTAAATACAAACTGATATGGTTTTAGTTTTGGCGAAAACAAGCAAATAAAAGCCTAACTATTACAAAAACAGCTTCAACAGCGCTCGATCTACTCCAAAACCGCTTGAATCGGACTCGAACCATCTGAATCGGACTAGCAGAGTCTGAATTAGACCAGACCTCAAGAGAACTGGTCGAATCGGCTACTATTGGTCTCGCTCAATATCTCGCTAAGGCTGATTGTTTAGCATTGACAACAATCGTCATGCGTTTTGCCTAATCGTTTAGTGTTTGTTTGATCGTTTAGCAAACAATGCCTATCACTTAACAAAGCTACACAATCGTGTAGTGTTTGCCTTCTATCGTATAGTGTCATCGTCTAGTGCTGAAGGACGCTACATGAACGCTTAGTGTCCAACACTATTGTGCAGCTCCATTGTTTAGCATGGACAATTTACCATGCGATCGCTCCATTGTTTAGCATAGGTAAGCGATCGCTTAATGCTATCGCTTAGCATTTGAACGCATCGCTTAGCTGCCGCATAGAGGTAAACGATCGCTTAGTTCTATCATATAACAACTCAACGCCTCGCTTAGCTCTTGATCAAAGGTAAACAATCGTGGTAAGCGATCGCTTATCGCTATCATATAGCTCTTCACCACATCGCTTAGTTGCTGCATAGAGGTAAACGATCACTTAGTACTATTGTATGACAACTCAATGCATCACTTAGCTCATGATTAAAGGAAAACGATCGTGGTAAGCGATCGCTTAACGCTATTGTATAGCTCTTCACCACATCACTTAGCTGTCGCCCGAAGTTACACGATCGTGTAGTGCCATCGTATAGCAATACAACACATCGCTTAGCTCTCCAGGTACACGATCGTCTAGCGCACCACACCTAAAGATCAACTCCTGAAGCTACACGATCGTTTAACTTTTTCTTCACATCGTCTAATGCATGAAGCTAAACGATTCCTTAGCTATTGAAGCTCAACGATGACATGAACAAAGGTTGATCGTCTGGAATCTGCAACTCGGCCTCTTCATTTGTTTCTTCGAATTACAACTTAATTTCAACTCTAATGACTCTAAATAAATTAAAGACTCTTGGGAAGACATATAAGCTCATCAAACAAGAGCCAATTACAAATTTAAATGAGAAATTAGAGAGAAATTAAAGGCCAAAACTCAAAAAACCATATCAGTACATCAATTTCATATTTTCATATAAAACACCCACCAAACCAAAATTAATCCAATTTGAATGCTTATATGATGCTTTGATACCAATTGTTGGAGAGGTAGCAGCACGCAGCGGAAGACATCAGGATCCATAAGCACTCTAATTCATTAATTTTGGCATAAACAGAAACATGCTTAAACAGAATTTAATGGGTTTCAAGAACATACCTTTGAAGAACCGTTGAAATCTCTATTTCCAGCTACAAAATCCTCCAAATCTTTGTGTAGACCACCACAAGATCTTCCTTACTATTCTCTTGGTGCTCTATATTGAGTTGTGGGACTCAAAATAAACCAGAATCAAAGAGAATTTGGAGAAAGCTCACTATTACAACCCAAAAATGAAGAACACCTTATTTATCCGAATTTTTTAGGAAAAATTCTATCGGTTCATCACCTTCACTTCACTCCAATCTCTTTAATATATTGCAGACTATCATGCAAAGAGATTTTCTGCATGGGATGCAGCTCAGGCTTGGAGCAATTGGAGGTTGAAAAAGTGGGTTCCTTGTGAGCTAGTTGAAGATGAAGATGAAAAATCCCATTTTTTCATTTTTTGTGTTTTTCTATTTCCAAAATCCAAAATTGATTTTAAAATCATATTTTATTTCTAAAATCAAAATGTATTAATTTTACAAATTAATTTTTGTTGAATTTTATGTCCTAAAACTCGTAGTTTGTAAATTAATAAACATATTTTGTTTTGTTTTTCGATAAAGTTGTTATTGAAATAGTAATCTTGAATTCAATAAACTAAGGTCTTGTAGCTACTTAATGTAGTGACATAAATGTGAATTAAGTTCAAATATATAGCCAAAATGGTCTATAGTATATGAATAAGGTTGGGCGCCTTATTCCGGGGACACTATGAATGCAACCCACTTTGTAGTTAGTACAAACGATGTGATCCTGAATCGTTCATATAGAGATATGTGAGTGGGGGCATCCTATACAATGAGTTTGCATAAGATTGAACCATGAAATAGTCACTTTTTACGTTCTAAATGTCGTTTTATGTATAAAACTGACTATTTCGTTAATTGATGACCTAGGTAACTTAATCTTAATCCTGAACTAACTATGAACTCCTGTTCACTCGGAATTCTCCTTAGATATGCATAGGTGAGGGCAACTCATCATCGCTGGCCCAATAAGCTTCCCATTTCAGGGGTAAGGTCAGGTGGATAGCTGGGAACATAGGGTGCAAGATGGAATTCACTCCTACCCGTTATAGGGATAGTAGATAGGTTGTTCCCTTTAGTACTGAATCCAGGTCTTGAACAAGGGACTCCACCTTCTCCTTGGCCCGAGAGGGGTTTGGTTTATAGATTGGACCTTAAACCAATTATTCATTAGAGGATCAGTGGAACTTAAGGAACAAGATGTAGTCTTGGGGGTAAAACGGTTTTTATGACCCAACCGAGATTACGAACAACCTGTGAAGGATTAGCTTACTGATTATGGTTATATCAGATGGACAAAAATATATCTACAGTGAGGGGAGTGCAACTACGAGACTTTAGTGAAATGACCCGTTAGTTAACAAATGTTGATTAACTAGGTCAAAGAGTTTTACCGGTTGTTCTCGGATTGTTGGAGTCCATGATCTATAGGTCTATTAGGTTCCCCTACTAGCTCATATGGAATAAATTTAGAACAGTATGATAGAATAATTTGAATTGCTCGAATTAGGTGAAGAGAGAGAAATCGACAAGTATATGTGATATAGTGGTCGGGTTTTTTAGTTTAGAGATACAAATTTAATATTTAAATGTGATTTAAATATCAAGAATATGAATATGTTCATATTCGGAAACTCGGAAATGATGGAAATGGCCAAAGATATAAAAAGTCAAAGAGTTGACTTTTGACTTTGAAAAGTCAAACTTTGATTGACCTTATATTCAAATGTGATTTGAATTTCGAGAAAATGAATGTGGATTCATGCTTGGGAGGTCAAAATTAGTTAACACTGAAAAAAATCATAAAAAGTCAAAATGTTGACTTTTTTTGGTCAAAGTTTGACTTTGACAAAATAATTATTTTGCCGTTTGACTATAGTTAGTGGGAAAATCCAAACTTTTATTGGATAATTCCACTGACAAAATAGTGGGCTAGGTGTTGGCTTATAGTGGAGACATTAAGCCTACTTAGATAGTGGATTCTAGGTGTTGGATTTTTATGGATTTGTTTCATGCAAATGTTGCATGATTTTTTCTTTAAAATGGGCTTTTGAATTTGGATTAAAGACTTTGGCCATTTTTGCAAAAATTAGTTTTTATAAATGGGCTGAAAAATTAAAAACTCAAACCCAAATTCATTCTTATTTTTCCATCTCTTTCTCGGTTTCTTCATCCATTGGGTCCCACAACTCGATTATGAGTCCAGAGGATAGTAGGTCAACTCTAGTGGTGGTCCGAAAGAATTTGGGTCGAGATTCAGCGAGGAAAAGCGGTTTTCAGGAGCTTCAAAGGTAATTTAATTTACTGTTTTTTTCCTTCAAATTGCATGCTAATTTCCGTCAATTTCATAAATTAATTTTCTAAATTAATTAATAATTATTAATAATAAATAATTTTAAACAATTTAAACAATCCCGAAGGAGACACAAACTGGTGAATCCCGAAGGAAACACAAACTGGTGAATCCCGAAGGAAATACAAAATCTAATGGGCATCTAACTAATTAGTAAGGACATTTCCACAGTCTCAACATCATAATCATCACTGTACAAATTTATGACATACATAAAAACCTCAACATCATGGTTTTACAACATACATGTATACCTCAACATCATCAGATCAAATACAACCATGGAAGCACATACCATCTCATACTAGCACTCAAGTATCTATGTGCATAAATAAATAATTCAAATATCGTAACAGAACATACTTTAATCATGTTATATTATCAATCTTTCATGCTGTCATTCTGCCATAACCTTCATTTAACATGCTAGCATACATCTAATGCCTGGCCCGTGGGCAGTTCCAGTAGTAAGATTACTTAATTTGATATTAGGTCGAACCAAAAAGCAATTGAATCTTTATGAAATTCTTGAATCCTTAATCAAGCCTAAACATAAACCAAGCTTTAAAATTAATAGTTAAGGCCAAATTTCAAACACCCAAATATTACAAAATATTTCCAGATAACCTTACCTAAGGTGTGGTCCAATTCGAATTCACCTTCCAAACCTCCAATTTTAAGCCCAAATAATTAGCAAACCAAACTCTTCTTCATCTTGAATGAAATTCTTGAATCTCCCCCTAATCATAATTTGAAATTAGGCTTACATGATTAAAGCTTGAATCAAATACATACTTCACTACCAATGTCGCAAATAAATTATCCATATGTAGCTTCGTAAAAAAATCACTTCCAAATGACTTTACCAAAATTTCTCAACAACCAAGATTAATCTGCAAGAGGGTAATAAAAGCATAAAACTTACCAAAACTTGCTAAAACAAACTCCAACTTCACTGAACAACATCTCAATACCTTTACAAACTTGAATCCAAAGTTGAAACACAATGGGTATCAACCAAATTGATGCCAAAAGTAAATGATATTCAAGAATCATCCGATAACAAACCCAAACGACAGAAATCTTACCCAAATTGATAGATCCAGTGACGGAAAAAGCGAACGATGCTTGAGCAGTGGTGGACGAAGGTCATGAAGAAGAAACTGACGCGACGGCTTTGGGTGACGTCGGACGGGCTCACGAACGTGAGGAAGAAAATGGGGGTGGGGTTTGACTTTTTATAAAAAAAAAACAACAATAACAACAACAATAATAATAAAAAAACATAAAAGAAAATAAATATAATTACATTTAATTCCTTTCCATTTTATACTATTAAATTCCTTTCCGTTTCAAAAGGAAATTAATTCCTGCCATTAATTTCCAATTTGAATAATTTCACGCCAACAATTAAATTCCCGCACTTACACTTGAAGTCCAAAATTCCAAAAATTCCCTCTAACTAATAACAATTAATGAAATTCCAAATAATAAAGTTACTGAAATTATATTATTACTAAAAATGTGCGGGGTGTTACATTCTTCCCTTCTCAAAGAACTTTCGTCCTTGAAAGTTCATTCTTGAAAAAAAAACTCCGGAGGTGTTACATTCTTCCCTCCTCAAAGAACTTTCGTCCTCGAAAGTTCATTCTTGAAAAAGCTCCGAGTACTGGGCCTTCATCTCATCCTCTCGCTCTCAGGTAGCCTCCTTGAACTGGTGATTCTGCCACAGGACTTTCACAAAAGCAATTTTCCGACGGCGTAATATTTTTACCTCTCTAGCGAGGATCTCTATAGGCTTCTCCTCGTAGCTCAAGTTGTTATTCAACTATAAGGGCTCGTAGTCAACTACATGGGACGGGTCTATTACATACTTCGTTAGCATCGAAACATGGAAGACATTATGAACTCAAGACAGTGCTGGGGGAAATGCCAAACGGTAAGCTACGGGGCCAACTCGTTCCAGGACCTCGAAAGGTCCAATGAATCTCGGACTCAACTTTCCCTTCTTGCCAAACCTCAGAATACCTTTCATGGGTTCCACTTTTAAGAACACTTTCACTCCAGTCTCAAATTCCATGTCCTTACGTCTTACATCGGCATACCTTTTCTATCTGTTCTAAGCTGGTTGCATACGAACCCTGATCTTCTGTATTGCCTCATTTGTGGTCTGCACTAATTTAGGTCCTAACAACTTCCTGTCACCAACCTCACCCTGGCATACTGGAGACTTATAACTCTTTCCATATAGGGCCTCAAATGGAAATGTGCCAGTGGCAGTCTGATAGCTATTATTATATGCGTATTCCATTAAATGCAGGTGAGAGTCCCAACTCTGTGAAAACTCTAGTGCATAAGTGCACAACATATCTTCCAATATCTGGTTCAGACGTTCTATTTGACCATCAATCTATGGGTGAAAAATTGTACCAAAATTCAATCGAGTACCCAATGCTAACTAGAGACTCTTAAAAAAAAACTAGATGCAAAACGAGGGTCATCGTTTGACATAGTTAAAACTAATACCAAAAGAGGCGTAACAATCCCTTCCACAAATAACTATGGAACTTAAGATGTTGAAAATTAGCAACATTTCTACACGTTCGAGCTGAGAACTGTGAAAATGGTCATAAAGTGAAGAAAGTCTTATATACTAAAAACATATATTTGAGCCTACCATGTCACAGGGAAAACTTCATATGTGCAGTGAAGGAACTGGTCATACTATATAATGCGTCATCTGAAGATACGTACCAGAATAAATCTAGTCAACTGAAAACTGCTTCTACTCTAGAAGCGCCAACTGTGATGTCTTTCCTAGGGTCTACATGCCTGAGAATAACTCTGTCTAATTAAGTCTCACATTCATGAGAAACTCATCATGAGGCTCTATGCTGTCATGAGCTATAAAACTTGCTTGAGCCATCCTCATATTATTCTTTAGGCTTGAAACAATCACATATCATTACTTAGACCCCGCTGCGAACGAGTCCAGAATTCCCCCTGAAAATGAGGTTTTGAAGTCCTTGGATGCTAAAGCATAAGTCAATTGATAACACCTTTTCATAACCTCGTAATAACCGTAATTGATCCTTGATGTCATTTTTTTTAACGATAAAACCTTCTTGATTCATAAGTCCTAGCTTGGATTACTCGTACTCTCTAAAGCTAGTTAACTCATTGCCCATGCAAGAGAATACATACTATCTTGTAATGCTCAAAACCCACTTTTAGTAACTTCTTACTATCAACTCAACTTTATTGCCAAGTCTATCCTTTATACCAATGGTTATATTGGAAGATCCAACTTACTTACTTTTGTGCATATACTATTATTGTCTACCTCGAGTTGGATTATTTTCTTTTATCAATCTAATTGATGGTCTTGCTAGTTCATGTTTCCAACACTTGCACACAAAGTCAAAATCCCTTAAATTTTACTAATATCCTCAATGTTTTACATCTTAACTAATGAAGCCTCAACATACCATATCAATAATTCTCAAACATCTACTGTTACTAGTAACTCCATTTTAACTTATCCCTTCTCAACCTTCTATTTCGGTAATAGATTCTTGTGTTAAAACAAAGTTCCATACCAATCACCTACATAAGCTATCTTTCCATCTAACACATATTGTCCTAAAGTCCCACATGATAATGAGGTATTCTTCTTTTACACCAAAACAAATACCTTGTAACCCCTCTTATCAAGCCTTCAAACCATACTTAATTAGGAGTTTCGAACACATTAAGTTTCTTTCTCTTTCCAAAAGAGTAAACTTTCTTGGATACTTTTCTCTCATTCACACTTATCTCTGATAAAACCATTAAATTCAAGACACCTCCATTTTTTTCCACTTTCCATGTGGAACATAATCTCTTTACTAAATTATATTTTACTTAACTCCTCCATAAATCTTATCTCTCTTACTAAGAATTTCCATCTTGTAGAATTCCTCTTTGCTAATTTGCATACGTTTAAACTCTAAAAGACTTTTGTTTCTTCAAATCTGTCTAACTTGGATCTCCTTAACACAATAAGGCTCTGGGTTTAGTCTAGGTATACTAAAATAATCCTCCAACCTAAACAAATAACACCTTGCTTTAACCCCTTTAAGTCCAAGGTCATGTCCAACTATTTTAGCTTCCTTTAATGACATCTACCTAGCTAGATATTCCAAAAGAATTCTTTAAATCATTACACATACTTTACCTAGTTCATGAAGTTGTTGTATTACCCAAATGATTATGACTTATGAATCCTTTCAAAATTCTTCTCGAAATGTTGGGTTTTTAATATCTCAAAACCTTTAATAAATCTATAGACTTTTCTTCTTTTCCTCCTTATTCATAAAACAACTGTTAACCTTATACTTGAGCATTGGCCTGTGTATTTATACTACCACCGATTGCACTATCCAACACAAAACATAGCACTAGTCCTTGATCAATTCTTGTCTTGACAATTTTATTCATTGGCTTAAACATTTAAATACCTTCATTCCTCAATTGTCATAACTCTACATAGTTTCATCAAACTTTAACATTGCTGAACTGAGGTATATATTTTTCTATTTCTAACATAATTTCCATGAGATTAACTAGTGCCAAGTGACCTCATAATTTACTCTTTTTATTTTTCTCCTTTTGTAGTGTCGTACCTGATAATCCTCTTATAATAACTTCTAACGAGTCACTGACCTAGCATTAGAACATAACTGGTGCATTTAAGCTAAACAAATATTTTAATGCACAACTATCATAAAACTTGTAATTGATAAGACGTACCTGGCAATGACGAGGAATCCATTCATGGGCCACAGGGACAATCTAGACTTACATAGTAAGTCAGTCTACAGAACCCAAAACATGGGCTCTGATACTAATTGTAATGACCTGACCCCCTAGGACTTAAGAGTCCGTTACTAAATACATGAATGCATGGATCTCAAAATGACACTCGGTTATGGCGAAATAAATGCTAATTAAATAAGGTAAGTTCAAAAGACTTTCATTAACTTCAAATAATAAATCAAAAATAGGGTACCCATAAATCATAAAGGATAATAAATAAGTCTGAAAAATGATTCTTAAAAGTAAGTTTTAAAATCAAAACTAAAAATTAAGAGAAACATGAAAAGAACTCTAAATCTCATGATGCGGAAGCATAAAAACTAGTCTCAATGTCTCGATCATGAATTCCGCTTGTCCATCGCTGGTGCATCTCTACCCTTACCTGAAACAACAACATGAAAAAGAATGAGTATAAAATACTCAGTAAGTAACCCCACTACTGGGGTCAGACTGGGCATCTATGTTCTCTAGATACTCACCTCTAATGAAACATATAAATTGCTCTAGTCCTCAAGGGATCACATATGTATATGAAACAAGAAGAAGACTGAGTCCTATCCTACTGTAGTTAAGTATGCCCACTACCTCTGGTGAATTCTGAAGGAGATACAAACTGGTGAATCCCAAAGGAGACACAAACTGGTGAATCCTGAAGGAGACACAAACTGGTGAATCCCGAAGGAGACACAAACTAGTGATTCCCGAAGGAAACACAAACTAGTGAATCCCGAAGGAAACACAAATTGGTGAATCCCAAAGAAAACACAAAATCTAATGGGCATCTAACTAATCAGTAAGGACATTTGCACAGTCTCAACATCATAATCATCACTGTACGAATTTATGACATACACAAAAACCTCAACATCATGGTTTTACAACATACATGTATATCTCAACATCATCAGATCAAATACAACCATGGAAGCACATACCATCTCATACTAGCACTCAAGTGTCTATGTGCATAAATAAATAATTTGGATCTCGTAACAGAATATACTTTAATCATGTTATACTATCAACCTTTTATGCTGTCATTCTATCATAACCTTCATTTAACATGCTAGCATACATCTAATGTCACCCGTGGGCAGTTCCAGTAGTAAGATTACTTACTTTGATATTAGGTCGAACCAAAAAGCAATTGAATGTTTGTGAAATTCTTGAATCCTTAATCAAGCCTAAACATAAACCAAACTTTAAAATTAATAGTTAAGGCCAAATTCCAAACACCCAAATATTACAAAATATTTCCATATAACCTTACCTAAGGTGTGGTCCAATTTGAATTCACCTTCCAAACCT
This sequence comes from Benincasa hispida, assembly GCF_027475165.1. Classification (NCBI taxonomy): domain Eukaryota; kingdom Viridiplantae; phylum Streptophyta; class Magnoliopsida; order Cucurbitales; family Cucurbitaceae; genus Benincasa; species Benincasa hispida. The sequence continues at coordinate 46,806,337 of NC_143484.1, read as the reverse complement.
CCAATTTTAAGCCCAAATAATTAGCAAACCAAACTCTTCTTCATCTTGAATGAAATTCTTGAATCAACCCCCTAATCATAATTTGAAATTAGGCTTACATGATAAAAGCTTGAATCAAATACATATTTCACTACTAATGTCTCAAATAAATTATCCATATGTAGCTTCGTAAAAAAATCACTTCCAAATGACTTTACCAAAATTTCTCAACAACCAAAATTAATTTGCAAGAGAGTAATCAAAGTATAGAATTTACCAAAACTCGCTAAAACAAACTCTAACTTCACTGAACAACACATCAATACCTTCACAAAGTTGAATCCAAAGTTGAAACGCAATGGGTATCAACCAAATTGATGCCAAAAGTAAATGAGTATTCAAGAATCAACCGAAAACAAACCCAAACGACAGAAATCTTACCCAAATCGATAGATCCAGTGACGGCAAAAACGAACGATGCTTGAGCAGTGGTGGAAAGAGGTCATGAAGAAGAAATTGACACGGCGGCTTTGGGCAGCGTCGGACGGGCTCACGAGTATGAGGAAGAAAAAGGGGGTGGGGTTTGACTTTTTATAAAACAAATAACAACAACAACAACAATAATAATAAAAAAACAAAAAAGGAAATAAATATAATTACATTTAATTTCTTTTCGTTTTATAATATTAAATTCCTTTCCATTTCAAAAGAAAATTAATTCCTGCCATTAATTTTCAATTTGAATAATTTCACGCTAACACTTAAATTCCCGCACTTACGCTTGAAGTCCAAAATTCCAAAAATGCCCTCCAACTAATAACAATTACTAAAATTCCAAATAATAAAGTTACTGAAATTACATTATTACTAAAAAATGTGCGGGGTGTTACAACTACAGATGGTAGATCATGACCTTTCATGTGGAGACGTACGAGTGGGGGTGTCCTATACAAAGAGTTTGTATAGGACCGAACCATGAGATAACTAGACTCTGTATATAACGCCGTTGATACTAGAGACTTACATCTCACCTAAACGACCATAGATGACACGACCTCAATCCTGAGTGTTTTGGGAACTTCTACCTTTGATGGCGGTCCTTTGATTAGTATGGGTGAGAGTGGCCAGATTGCCAACTCAACATATCTACCTTTTCGGGGACTTGTCTGATCTGGGAGCTGGGAACTCAATCCACAAGATGGAATTCACTCATTTCTCGAAGCAGGGATAAGTAGAGAGATTGCTCCCTCAAGGGCTGATTCCGGGGCTTGAACATAGTGGCCACAACTTCTCTTCGGAAGAGAGGACTCAGTCATAGTAAGACTATGACTTATGTTCATTAGAGGGATCAGTGGTACTTAAAGAGTTAGATGTAACTACAGGGGCATAACGGTTATTGGCCCAGCTGTACTTACGAGCGATCTGTGAAGGGTTGTCGGATTACTGATTGGTTAAGATGAACACATAATATATATGTGGTAAGGAGAGTTCAGCTGTCGGTCTTTAGTGAAGTGCATGGTAGTTAATGGATGGTGGATCCCGTGATTAAAGAGTTTAGTCAATTATTCACGTTGGAGCTTCGAGCTACAGGTCCATAAGGTCCCCTTGGTAGCTCAATGGATTCAGTTGAGGATCAGTTCTTGGTGTTGATTCGAAATGTTCAAATTGACAAGAGGTAATTTGATTATATATGATATAATCAGTATGGTGCATGAGATACATCTAGTGGAGGATTAATGTAAATGAGATTTACATTAAGTACCATGGAATAGAAAAAGAACTATGGTTTATATGTTTCATGAGATGAAATATTAAAACTATAGGTTATAAATATAGTATGATAAGTTAGTTATCATTTATATTTATAATAATATTAATTCTTGGATAATTAAATCTTTTTCTCTAATAACCAATTGAGTGGGAGGTTATTGGTGGTTCATGGTAACCGTGAGATAAAAGAAAAATTGTTTTCCTAATTTTAGTAAGTTTTTTCAATGTTGAATTGGTAAATTTTCTCTCGAAAAAGAAGTTGTCAAGTAAATACGATTTACTAAGCAACAACTTGAGCGAGCTAGACGATCTTATAGTGTATTGTAAATGACAGACACGGAAGTAAGCGATGAGCTAAATGATCTCTTAGCTTTTGCTAGACAATCCTTTTGCTAAACGATTTGGCATCGAATTATACGATAGGTTAAGCCTTCTCCCACTTACTCAACCGTTTACACGATTTTTGATTCCTCCTTCTTCTGCCTCAAACTAAGTCCACACAGAGCCCACTCTCTGGATTCTCACACCGAGAATACCAAGGTAGCCTTCTTGATGGTATCATACTCAACTAGACGCCGTCAAGGTTCTGTGGAGGCCGTTCGTGCTGTTGGGGTGTTCGTGATCGAGGCGATCGCTGAGGACAAGTACGCGGTGTTTGTGCTGCGTAGCGGTCATGTTGTTTGAGCATTCGAGGTTGCTGTGTTCAAGCGTTCATGAGTAAGAAGCGTGGAGACGAGTCGACAAATGTTCGTAGCATTTCTCCTTGTTCATTTGTATTTTCATGCTGTAATTTCTATAATGAATGCATAACCGCTTGTTTCATTTTATGACTATAATTTGTAATGTTCATACATTATTGTAATTTGGAATGATCTTTTTCGCTGCTCATGGAAATCCTCATGTTCGATTTCTGTAAGATCAAACCCAGACTTCCAAACTCATTTGAAAAAATAATCTATGTTCATCGACAATTTAGGAATTTGATTCAGTTAAAATCACAATACTGTTTAAAGAGATTTACGAACCTATAGTAAGGATTATTTTGAACAAAACCTCCCATGACATGTAACTCACAAGTTTTATCTATTCTAGAATACTCTTAAATACATGCACAAACAATACAACAGATGTTTAACAACAGTAGTGGCGTTTGACGGCTCAGCAGGCACTAGGAACTTGTCGCTACCTGAGGGTGGGGAAAAACATAAAACATGGAAAGCATGAGCTAAAGCCCAGTGAGTGGTAAGTTAGTATAAACATAAGTTATTGCTTTCTAAATCATAAATAAAAGTAATCAAATCATTCAATAAAACATTGAACAAAGTATAAAAGATTTAAGAACATATCAAACACGTGCTAGTAAAACAGTGGTATGATCAACTCTCATAATCATATTATAAAACATTTAGCTGTTACTAGAAAACCACACCAACTCTGTACCCAAATACTCGTTTACAACGGCAGGTTACTCTAGACAAAGAATGGCCCCCACGGTCTAAACAAAATCACAAGGTCATACGTGCACGCAAAGCTACCTCAAGGCTAAGCATAAATACACGCCACGGGCCTAGGTTACTCTGGACTCCCCGGTATACTTTGGCCACATTTGACCCCGGTGGTAGCCCCCTGATAGCATGGGTGGTGCTACAAGCGCAGGTTCCTCTGGACTTCCCAGTATACTCTGGCCACATCTGACTCCGGTAGGCCTCCGTTCGCCTGAGCAATGATAATGAAACACATTCAAGTAGCACGGGCAAATAACCATCTCTTGGGTACAAGAATCAGTAGTTTGGAACCATTTGCATAACCATTCAACCACCTTGATTCCACCATCAAGAAGTTTTCATAAAAACCATACAACTCACAAGTATGAAAACTCCAATTTCAAACTACATTTTGATAAATCAAGATCATATAAAACCATCGAGAGTTTAGAAATCATGGTCTAAACATTTTTGAAATATCAAACAAGTAAAACAGATCATGCATCACATTTCATAAATCATAGCATACTATAATATATAATTAGTTTCTATATCAAACTTTTGAAAGTAAACCACTCACTGTTAATCAGCTCCTCCTCAGAGTTTTGGTTCCTCCGACTCCCATTTATCCTGAAATTATATTGATAATCCTCTAGTTATCCTCCACATGACCATAATCCAATTATTTGAAAATTAATCTTCAAGTGTAACGAATTTCACTCAAACATTTCTCAAATCCCTAATTTAATCCAAGGTAGAGTTTGCTTTGTAATTTGGTCCTTCGATTGCTGTAAAATTAACTCAAGACCTTAAATTAATCTTCAATAGGAACTAATTCTATTGTAATTTTCCTTAGTTTTTCTCATTAACCCTAATTAGGGTTTACTTTAAATTAACCCCTTAATCAACTTCAAAGTTGACTTAGGATCCCAATTTCTTAGAATTTCAAGTTTAAGGTATCATAACAATACCAATTGGATCCCTAATTATGCTCGAGAACACCTCAATTAAAATTGATTTTCTAACTTTTAATGACGGACAATAAATGACAGACAAAAGTCAAACAGCAAAGTCAACTTTTTCTTCAACCTCCAGCCCAAAAATTTCTAGATTTGGCCTCTGTTTCTCCGTTGAGCATTTCAAACTTAAATTCGTCATTTTCTGACCATTTAAAGCTTAATTAGCCTATACAAACCTTTTACCCATCCTCTTAATTAACTTACCTCAAAGTTTGGACATCCGAATTGCCCTAGAACTCTCGGAAGTAGTCAATCTCTCCATGGTACCTCTGTTTTGTGATAACTCTAGAGTCACTGTTTTTCTTCATTTTACTTACTTCTCTGGCCAAATTTCTTCAAATCAAGCCTTCTATGAGCTTCTTCTTTACTTCCTCTTTAATTTGGTTGCATTTTGCCCAATTTTTCTTCACAAGAACGACTCTAATTCGAAAACAACTTTTTCCTCTTCTTCGGTCGGCCAAACTCAGAAAATTCATAATTCCCTTTCTCTCTTCGTTTTCCAGCTTCAAGTTTCAGTTTAACACGTGCTCAGATGATTAACCCTGAACCTCAAAACCATCAAATGAGAAATTTCAATATAAAGCACCTCAAAAATTTCAAAATCTCTCAAATTCTCTTTTTTCCTCTTCCTCTCAGTTCTCATCATTTTCCCCTTAATTTCCTTTAATTTCTAGCTCAGTTATGCCCAATCAGTCTTAAACAAACTAAATTTACCTTTAAAACTCAGAAATTACCAAAATTTCACCACTTTTCAAAATGTTCTTTTTTTACTTTGACTTTGACCATTTGACCGTTGACTTTTACCTATCTTGAGCATGCCAAATTCATCATCGAATTTACTTTACATGCTTAACTAGGTTCGTTACCCTCAAATTATTCCTCCAATCCTTATTTCCTCTTCCTAAATGAAACAAACGCCAATCTAAATATTTTTAATTATAAATCTTAACAAGAGATCCACATCAAACTTTATCTCGAGTCCCCGAGTTCAATCTCAATTATATGCTTCCTAATATTCCAAGAAATAGTAGAAGAAGAGAGGGCTTACAAGTTATTACCCCTTTTTTGAGAATTTCATCCTCGAAATTTAGGTAAGGTCGTTAGATGAATAGCTATGGGTAACAAACTTCCATCAATTGTGGACATTCTCTTTTAAGGTGACTAGGTTGTCCACATTTATAACAAGTATGAGTTTCATTCGAACACTGTTCCTAATGATACCTCTTGCATAGTAAACACAAAGGTCTCCTTCTAACATTAGCAACAGATTCTTTAAGTTGCTCACTTGAAACAGTTCCTTCTGTTCCCCGATTTTCTTTACTCGAACTCAAATCGGAACCCAATGTACCTCTATGCTTGGATTTTAAAGCTCCTTTATTGATATTCCAAGTGAAAATATTTTATTCCCCTCACTTCTTGTTCATTCAACAGATGGACTTGGAGGTATAAATCCATTACCACTATATACTATTCCTCCTGCCTAGTTTTCTTCTTTCACACTCTTTTCCATTCACATAGCAACTTCCACTAGTTAGAAAATTCTTTCTACTCAGTATTGGTTGTTACACTGGTATGTATTTCTTTTCTCAATCCTTCCTCAAACCGCCTGTATAAATCTTTGTCAATCTTAAGTTGCCTTTAGTCTCTCTCTAATAATTTTAATATTCCCAGAGTAACCTATTGTCACACCCTCTCCCAGATTACCCTCTCAAAACTAGAAGGGGATATGACCGTGATAGTTACTAGCCCTACTGCCAGTACCCACCACCTTAGCCCTCTAATCTAAATGCCAACTTGTTAAACATTAATAATGTATGAATAAGATACGCCTCCTTAATTTTCTACAAAATATTATATAACACATGCATGTAACCATGATATAACATCTAAGAGATGAAACGTTCACAGATGGCCCAAACAACTTTAATAGAGCCCTAGTCCCTCTCAAAACATGTGTACATAAATAGATCAATAACCTAAATCTTCTTAATAAGCCGAGTCTTTTAGTGGCAAGCAGCAGCAGGATCAACCCTGAGGAATCTGACTGTTACCTGAGAAGGGAAAACACAGAAATTCCGTGAGCTAAAAGCGCAGTGAGTGACTATAGAATCGTAAAGCAACAAGCATAGCTCACTATAAACATGTAAATATACCAATGAGTAAACTCAAGCAATTGTTTCGAAATGTAGCTTTAAACCATTCTCAGACATCATTAAACATTATTATTCCCTAGTTGAGAACGAGCCTAAATGTTCTAGCTCCCAAACGTTTATTACCGGCCAAGAGACGCATACTTCGGTCTCTCATTCATAACTGCCTACGTTCACGTGGCCATACTAAGTACTATCATATCTTAGGTACTTCTGCTCAGATACCTTCTCAAATTTGTCCTTCAGTATTGAGCTACTAAGATACCTTCTCATATGTCCTTCGGTATCAAATTGGCCAGATACCTTCTCAAATGTCCTTCGGTATCAAATTGGCCAGGTACCTTTTCAAATGTCCTTCGGTACCAAATTGGTTTGATACCTTCTCAAATGTCCTTTGGTATCAAATGTGTATTTTGTAACATCAAATTAAGTTCCTCTTCCTAGTATTTACACAAGAACTGTTCCGTTGCCACTCATTTACATAAAAACTCATTCTCTCATAGCCTTCCTTTAGGATGCATAAATCAAAATCAGAAACATAGATTTTGTAATGGTACACGACATACCTTGGCCTGTGTTACACACATACAAGCGGGGAAACATGCGTTAAGTTATTCTCTAACCATTTGTTGCTTGAGGAAGTATAAATTCATCATTAATGTCACTGTGCTTTACTTGATCATATATGCATGAGTATTAGAAACCTTAAGTTTATTTAGTCACTCACAGTTCGTTAGGCTCTTAATGGTATATATGCTTCCCCCAGCTCTTCTTGGCCTGAAAAAAATATAATTCCCAGTTAAACTACTTAGAATTTTTAGTAAAATACCTCAATTAATTCATTTATTAAAGGAACTTTCATTAACACAGACAGCTTTAGTGGCAAGATCCCCCTAAGTGAGGTCAGCGAGATCCTTTAGAGCGATGCTAACGAGATCCTCTAGAGCGATACCAGCGAGATCCTCTAGAGCGAGATCAAGCTTTTCCTAGCAATACTCACCTTACCAGTGATTCTCAGCCCAATTTTTAGGGAGGTTTCCTTCTAGAGCGAGATCGGCAAGATTCTCTATAGTGATATCAGTGAGATTTCCTTTATAAGCGAGATCCTCATCCCCATATCTCGCTATAACTCCCACGATGAACTAGTTGTTTGTTCATCCCAAGCAGCTTCTGTTTATGCACTGATTTCCTGTTATAACATTAAAAATTCATAACTCAAAATCCAGAGCTCTTTTCAAGAAACTTCCTTCTACAAACTTTCTTAGAATTGAGTTAACTTTTTTACCTTAAAATTTTAGCTTCCTTCATAATCCCTATAAAACAAACATGGATTTCTACTTAATAAATATGTAATATAACATTCCTTTGGCTAAACATGCTTATCTTGGGAACCTAATTTCGAGGTTTACAATCATCTCCCCCTTAAAAGAAATTTCATCCTCGAAATTTACCTGATATGTCATTTGAAAAGTTGAGGATATGTCTTCCTCATTTATTCTTCAGGTTCCCAGGTAGCTTCCTCGATTCCATGATTACGCCATAGCACATTCACCAAAGGAATTGTCTTATTTCTGAGAACTTGGTCTTTCCTTTCTACGATCTCGATGGCCTCCTCCTCGTAAGATAAATCTTCTTTGAGCTGTATCGGTTGTGTTGCTAGTATATGCATAAGATCAGACACGTATTTCCCTAGCACTGACACATGAAATACGTCATGAATACGAGCTAGCTCCATTGGCAACTGCAGCCTATAAGCTGCTGGATCAACCCGTTCCACAATTTCATATGGTCCGATGTATCGTGGACTTAACTTCCCTTTTCTCCCAAATCGGAGAATTCCTTTCCATGGGGACAGCCGAAGAAATACCCATTCTCCGACTTCAAATTGTAGTTCTCTTCTTCACTTATCACCGTAGCTCTTCTGTCTATCGTGGGCCGCCTTAAGATTATCCCTGATAAGTTTCACATTCTCTGTTGTTTGTTGAACTAATTCTGGACCCAGTGATTGTCGTTCTCCGACTTTGTTCTAGCACACTGGAGTCCTGCAAGGTCGGCCGTACAATGCTTCATAGGGAGCCATTCTGATACTAGAATGGTAGCTATTGTTGTAGGTAAATTCAATCAACGATAAGTGTGTATCCCAACTTCCTTTGAATTGTAGCACACAAGCTCTTAACATATCTTCCAGTGTCTGTATAGTTCTTTTCGACTGTCCATCTGTTTGCGGATGAAAAGCCGTACTGAAATGCAATCCAGTGCCCATAGCCTTCTGTAAAGTAGGCCAAAATTTTGAAGTAAACCTCGAGTCCCGATCCGACACTATCGACACTAGGGCTCTATATTGACTGATTATCCTATCCACATAAATCTTAGCTAGACGGTCTAGTGTAAAAGTAACTTTTACTGGTATGCACTTGGCCGTTTTAGTTAGTCTATCGACTATTACCCAAATACCATCAAATCCTGAGGGTGTCTTGGGCAATCCAAATAGAAAGTCCATTGTCACATGCTCCCACTTCCACTCAGGCATTGGAAGTGGATTGAGTAATCCTGCTAGTCTTTGTCTCTCAACTTTTACTTGATGACAGATTATACATCGGTCCATATATTCTTCTATGTCTCTCTTCATCCCAGGCCATAAGTAAGATTTCTTCAAAGTTCTATACATCTTGGTGCTACTTGGATGCATAGCATAAGCGGAACTATGTGCTTCCTCTAGAATGGCTTGTTTAAGCTGTAGCTTGTTAGGCACACATATTTTTCCCTCCTTTTCTCGCACATTGTCTGCTCTTAGTTGGAAGTCAACCCTGATGCCCTTACTTACACCATCCATAATCTTTTGAAGATCAGGGTTTTCCAACTGATCCCACTTAAGGTTTTCTACTAAGGTCGGCCTTATTTGAAAAGTAGCTATCATTCCTCTTAACGGTTCCATTGATAAGGCAGTTCTGGAATTCCTGAACTCCTGCAATAGCATTCCTTTTATTAAACCAATAATGGCCTTAGGTCCCCAGGATTTCCTACTTAGCGCATCTACCACAACATTAGCTTTACCAGGGTGGTACTCAATGGAACAGTCGTAATCTTTAATCAATTCAATCCATCTTCATTGTCTTAAATTCAACTCTTTTTGATCAAATATATATTTTAAGCTTTTGTGATCTGTAAATATTCTGCAGCGCTCTCCGAACAGGTAATGTCTCCACAATTTCACAGCCAAAACAATTGCTGCCAACTCTAGATCATGTGTAGGATAGATGCCCTCGTGTTTCTTAAGTTGACGAGAGGCATATGCAATCATCTTCCCATCCTGCATCGACACACATCCCAATCCTTGTCGGGATGTGTCGCAATAAATCTCAAATTCCTTACTTGGAATAGGCAAGGTAAGCATTGGTGTTGATACTAGTCTCCACTTCACCTCTTGGAAACTATGTTCACACTCCAACGACCATTCAAACCTCACGCCTTTCTTTGTCAGGTTCGTCACGGAAGGGCTATCTTAGAGAAACTCTCCACAAACCTCCGATAATAACCTGTCAACCCTAGGAAACTGCATATTTCTGAAACAGTCATGGGTCGTTCCCGTTTAACTATTGCTTCCATCTTCTGGGTATCTACACTAATGCCCTCTGCTGAAACAACATGCCCAAGAAATATTACACGAGCTAACCAAAAATCGCATTTACTGAATTTAGCATATAATTGCCTATCTTGCAACGTCTGCAACACTATCCTTAGGTGGGTAATATGATCCTCCCTACTACCAGAATACACCAGTATATCATCAATATCCTGTTCATAAGATCCATGAATACGGCAGGGGAATTTGTTAATCCAAATGGCATTACTAAAAATTCATAATGTCCATATCTTGTTCTAAATGCGGTTTTAGGAATGTCAGCTTCCCTCACTTTCAGTTGATGATAACCCGATCTCAGGTCTATCTTTAAAAACACCATGGCTTCTCTTAGCTGATCAAACAAATCATCAATGCAAGGTAACAAATATTTGTTCTTAATTATTACCTTCAGCTGCCTATAGTTGATATATAATCTAAGTGTACCGTCTTTCTTCCTCACAAACAATACTGGAGCTCCCCAAGGCAATACACTAGGTCGAATGTATCCCTTGTCAATTAACTCTTGCAGCTGAACCTTTAATTCTTTCAACTCAGTCGGCGCCATTCTATACGGCGCCGGCGATATAGAAGTTGTTCCTGGAACTAAGTCAATAGTAAACTCCACCTCCCTGTCGGGTGGTAACCACAGTAGTTCTTCAGGAATATATCTCGAAATTCATTTACCACTGGGACATCTTCTGGGTTCAGCTTTTTCCCTTGAACAACCACTACATGAGCCAAATAGGCTTTACATCCCTTGCTCAACAGCTTCTGAGCTTTCACTATCAATATCAGATTCCTCGCGGCTAATCTTTTGATTCTTGTCAACATTGCATCTTGGCCATTTGATTTTCTAAGTACTACCTCCTTCTTATAACAGTCTACTGAGGCATGATACTTACTTAGAAAATGCATTCCCAGGATAGCATCAACTCTAACAGTTCTACGGGAAGTAAATCAGCATAGAAGTTCTAATGAGCTTAACGAAGCCATGTCTTAGGAAGGATAGAAGATGGAAGCAAGAAGAAATAAGCTCTTGGGTAGCTAAGTGTAAAAGTAGGACAAAACTCGACTAGGCTAAAGAAGGTCATGCTTGATGATGGAATGCATAATAAGCTTATAGATGAAACATGCCATCTAATGAAGTGTAGTGCTGAAGTAATATTGTGAGTGAAGTTAGCAAAAGAAAATTTGCTAAATCCTAGCCCTTCAACATCAATAGTGGGCAAGGTGGCACAAGGAGGGTTCATGCTGGATTTTGGGTGGTGATATAAGCAAGAAGGTCGAATTCATTGGGTCGGTTTGAACAAACTACTTAGGCTATTTGTGTAATTCTAGTGGCATTCGAAAGCTCTTTTTGTCTATTTTCTGTGGTTGTGCTGCTGGAGGGAAAACTCGCTAGAATAAGGCTAGAGGGGCAAAATAAAGACGAAGGGTTCGTTTCTCGGATGAATCTAGGCCATCAGTGAAGAATTGAAGCTCCAGGACGAATTACAAAGCTTTTTGAGCTAAAATTTTGAGGTAATATTGCTAACTTAGTTATAAACAACTTTTTAGAATGAAACTTTTTAAGATGAGGCTTGGAAATCGAGTTATATATTTTTGAAGTTTGAACTGGAAACTATTAAACAAGCAGGCAGCTGCATGAATTGGAGCAAATGATGAAGTTTTGAATCTCCAGATAAAACGACGAGGAATTTTGAGCTTAAATTTTAAGGTAATATTCTAACTCAACAAGTTTGTAGAAGGAAGTTTCTTGAAAAGAGTTCTGGATTTTGAATTAAGAATTTTTTAATTTGAAAAAAAGAATTTGTGCATAAGCAGACAGTTGCTTGGGAAGAACAAACAAACAACTCACCGTAAAGTGCAAGAGCGAGATAAGGAGCATGAGGATCTCGCTCAGGATGATAATCTCGCTAATTTTGTGCTAAAGATCTCGCTCAAGAAGGAAATCTCGCTGGAAATTTGGGCTGAATCTCATTTGTATGGTGAGTATCGCTAGGTTGAAGTTTTGCTAATGATATGCTTGATCTTGCTCATGAGGATGAATTCACTCATAATGGTTATCTCGCTAGCAATGTTGTTTTGAAGAGGAAAGTTCCATTAGTAAACGAACTAGTTGAGGTATTTTGCTAAGAATTCTAAGGAAGTTAACCAGGAATTATGTCCTTTCAGGCCTAGGAGAGGCGTATAAACCTTTAAGAGTCCCGACAAACTGTGAGTGACTATGTGGTGATTTAATGTTTTAATGACTTAGAAACCATGATTTCTTTGAAGTTATTTCTCATGCTAAGTGTTTATATGAAGTGCCAAGCAACATATGCTTGAAGCTATTTCTCATGCTAAGTAAAGCATGTTTTCCATGGAAATTGACATGATTTAAGTATGTTATCTTGTCCAAATACTTTCAGCATGTTTTAGTAACTCCATTTTCATGATGAACTAGTATCATGATTTGAGCACTAAGCCTTAGTTTTCAACTAAATGTTTATGACTAGTTATACGATGGATACTGAATGACAAAGAGAAAGTATCCTAAGGATACTGAAGGACAATGAGAAGGTACCCTAGTTAAGTACCTAAGGTATGACGGTACTCAGTTATAATCACGTACACGTAAGTAATACGACGTCGAGGGATTGAGCAAAGTTATTCTCATACTAAATTTTATACGATTCTAAGAAACTTATTTCTATGATTGAAAGCATGATGTTTACTAATGTATGAGTTTTCCAAGTATGTTTTCCATGTCTAACGCATGCTAGTGGTTTTACAAGCTAGTTCAACATGATTTAAGCCAATTTATTTTACAAAGTATGAAGCATGCGTTAGGGTTAAAGCTAAGGTTGAATGAAGCTTGATGTACTATGTTTTAAATACCTGAGGTTGTCAAAGTACATGCGTTAGTATTCCTAAACATAATGAAAAGGAATACTGAAGATAGGGAAGCTATCCTAAAGAGTTTTCTATGCTATATTTGAAAACTATTCTTTTAATGCTCTTCGAGAACTTGATAGCTTAAGTGAGCCGGTTACTGAAGGTAAGGAAGGTATCTGAATAAATGTACCTAAGGTGTTGACGATACATAGAAAACTCCACGTGCACGTAGGTAGTTCTGAATGAGAGGTCGAAGTATGGGTCTCTTAGGCCATATACCAGCAAAGAGAGGTCGAAGTATGGGTCTCTTAACTGACAACAGACGTTGGAAGCTAGAGCGATGTATGCTCGTTCTCAACTTGGGAATAATGATGTTTAATGGTGTTTAAGAGTAGTTATCAATGTTTATGTTAAAAGAAGTTGCTTGAGATGCCCATCGGTATATTTAAAGAGTTCGACATAGGGATCTCTCCTAGCCATAGTTCAGTATGAAGAGATCGAAGTAGGGGTCTCATCTGGCCATGGCTTGGCGTTGGGAATTAGAGCGATGAATGTTCATTCTCAACTAAGAATTAGGTTTCAGATACAATGGTTTTAAAGATTTTATGTACACGTTTGCTTGGCATATTTTAATTCCAGTATTATGTTTTCAAGCTTCCAGTTTAAGCATGAGATTTATGATTTTATTAAGTCACTCACTGGGCTTCTAGCTCATGTTTTTAAATGTTTTCCTTTGAGGTAGCGGTCAGTTCCCAAAATACTTTTCTGCTACTGCTCTACCACTCAAAGAAACATGTTGAAGGAAGTGTAATTGAAGATCTGTATTAGTTAGTACACATGTGTCTATCTAGTGACTAGTATTCTAGATGGGGCTCACTAAGTTGTAATATTCATGTATGAACAATGCTGCGAAACCCTGTAATGTAAATGTGTTAAGTTCTCAGTTAATATGTTCGTATATTGATGATATGTACGTATTTAGGGTTTGAGCAAAATTTAACAGATTAGATAGGCAGTAGTTGCCAGCAAAAGGGTTGGTAACTACTGCAGTCACCATTCCATCCAGGTTATGAGGGTAATCTGGAGAGGGGTGTGATAGCTAGCCTTATCTCAGGCATCTTATATAAATAAGATGTTGTCTAGATATAAGATGTAAAATTCTAAGAGAGGTCTATTACCTTTCAGACATAGAATTCATCTGTCTAAGGAATAGTGTCCTAAGACACCTCAAGAAGTTGAGGCTATTAAACGAATTCCTTATACATCAATAATTGGGAGTTTGATGTATGCTATGTTGTGTACATGCCCAGACATATGCTATGCAGTTGGAATAGTCAGCAGGTTTCAGTCCAATCCTGGATATGATCATTGGATTGTTATAAAGAACATCCTCAAGTATCTTTAGAGAACGAGTGACTATATGCTTGTGTATGGTGCTAAGGATCTTATCCTTACAGGATACACTAACTCTGATTTTCAGACCGATATTGGTTTGAGGAAATCAACTTCGGGATCAGTGTTCACTCTGAATAGAGGAGCTATAGTATGGAGGAGTATAAAGTAATGTTATATTGCTGACTCCACCATAGAAACGGGGTATGTAACTACATGTGAAGCAGCAAAAGAAGCGATATTTCTTAGGAAATGCTTAATTAATATGGAAGAAGTTCCAAATATACATCTACCTATCACACTCTATTGCGATAACAGTGGAGAATTTGCAAATTTGAAAAAATTGAGAAACAATAAGCACAGAAAGCACATTGAGCAAAAGTACCATCTCATCAGAGAGATTGTACACCGAGGAGATGAGATGGTCACACAAATCGCTTTAGAAGACAATGTAGTTGATCCATTTACAAAGGCGCTCATGGCTTAAGTGTTCGAGGGTCACCTAGTCGGATTAGGACTATGAGACTCATAAATCTAGGACAAGTGGGAGAATTCTTGGCTATCAGATGCCCCAGTTTATTGTATTTGTATTTTATTCTCTCATACTCAACATTGTATATATGTAAACCCATTGGAAATTTAGTTCAAGTGGGAGATTGTTGGGTTTATGTCCTAAAATTCGTAGTTTGTAAACATTAAACATATTATATTTTTCAATAAAGATATTATTGAGGTATTGTCAGTAAAGTTGTTATTGAATATATAAACTACACATGTAAAAGTCTAAATCCAATAAACTAAAGAACCCCTGACTATAGCATGAATACGTGAACTTTATGTAGAGACACATAGTTAGATAAAGTTCGAGTATATAGTCAAACGATCTATAAGTATAGGGATAGGGCTGGATACTTTATCCTGTAAACACTATGGATGCGGCCTAATTTTCATGTAGAGACATGTGCGTGGGGGCATCCTATGCAAAAGAAGTTTACATAAGACTGGACCACGAAATAGTCACTTTTCTTTTTAATACCGTTTATTGTTAAAACTGACTGTTTTAATTCGATGACCTAAGGTAACTCTGAAAGAACTTGTTTACAATGAGATCCATGAGCGAAAGCGGATTGTCCAAATTCCAATTTGATTGAAAACAAATATTTATAGTAAACACAAACAGATTATGCATTTTAACAAAAAAAATTACAACATGCTTTTAAACTAGAAAAGGAGTTCAAAGATTATACCTTTGAAGAACACTTCTTGTAAATCCCTCGAACTATCACGAACTCCTTGAACAATCACGAACTCCTCGAACAACAACAAAAATCAAACCAAAAGTGTGAAGACACTACCACTTAGTATCTTCGGCATTCTCAGAGTGAGAACCCAGGAGTGGTGGGCTCTAACTATTTTGGTTAGGAGGAAGATGATTGAAGAAGAACACACTATCGTATAGCAAACTGCTTCAATCGTTTAGACAATGAGCCTATCGTATAGCCTCTCAAGTTTTTGTGTAGTCTCCTTGTTTGCATCGTATTCATTAGATTAAAAGGAAAAAAACAATTTTTTCATTTTATTCCAATTGCCATAAAAAAATGCATAACCACCCACTAAGGTGGTTGGAGAGAAAAAGGGTTTATTATTCAAAATAATAAATAATATAAATAAATATTATAACCAACTTATCAAATTATATTTATAATTTGTAGTTTTAATATTTCATCATATACAATATAAACTATAGTTATTTTTCTCTATTTTATGACATTTAATATAAATCATATTTATATTAAATTTAACTACTATGAATCTCATTCATAAAAAAAATATTTGAATCATATTCAAATATTTATTCCTCCAATTAAACTATAATGTTCCAAATACATTATGTCAATTATATCATATATAATTGAATCTATATAATTAAATTCTCTCTTATTAATTTGAACAATTCAAATTAACCTAAAAACTGATTCTCAACTAAATCCTTTTGAGCTATGAAGGGGACCTTATGGACCTGTAGCTTGAAGCTCAAACGTTACATGAATAATTAATAAACTCTTTAATTAGATTATCCACCATCCGTTAATTGTCGGACACTCCACTAAAGACCCTTCACAAATTGCTTCTAAGTACAGATGGGCCAAATTACCGTTTTCCCCCTATAGTTACCTCTAACTCGTTAAGTACCACTGATCCATCTAATGAACAGTAGATCATAGTCCTACTATGGCTAAACCTCTCTCGAGCCAGGAGAGGGTATGGCGCCACATTGTTCAAGATCCGGAATCAGCCCCTAAGGGAGAAATTTATCTACTTACCCCTACTTCGGGGAAGGGGTGAATTCTATCTTGTGTAGCTGAGTTTCTAGCTACCCAATCAGATGAATCCCCAAGATGGTAGGCTTGTTGAGTCGATGATTTGGTTACTCTCACCCATACAAATCAAAGGACCGTCCTCATAGATAGGAGTTCACAACTCACTCAGGATTAAGGTCATGTTACCTATGGTCATCCTAGTGAAATGAAAGTCTCTATTATGAACGGTGTTCTATAATGAGACTAAACATTTTGTGTTTCATTCTTATACAAACTCCTTTGTATAGAATATCCTGCTCGCATGTCTAATACATGAATGATTAGGATCAGATCATTTGTAGCAGTTTACAACATTTGTAATATCTACAAAGTGGGCCATACTCTTAGTGTTACTAGGATAAGATATCTAGTCTTATCCATATACTACAGACCATTTAGGTTATCACTTAAAGATGATCCACCTGTATTTCTCCACATACATGTTTAAGTTACAACGATAACCTTGGATGTTAGTTTATTGGTTTGTGGTTAATGCAACTAAAATATTATATATTTCATAGACAAAATGAATAAAATATCAAATAGTATTAATCACATACAAGTTTGTTCATACAAAGTTTACAAACTATAGAACCCTACGAGATTTAGGGCATCAACCCCAACAATCTCCCACTTGTCCTAAAGCTAGGCGGTGTACAAGATAATAAAATACAAGTACACAAAACAATAAACTAGTGCATAACACGCCCAGTACAAGATCTCCCACTTGCCCTAGTCCAGCCGTGGTCTGTCCCATAGACATATACTCTGCAGGTGACCCTCAAACACTGTAGTCGTGAAGGCCTTCCTAAACGGATCAATAACGTTGTGCTCTAAAGCTATCTTTGTGACAATCACGTTCCCTCGATACACAATCTCTCGGATGAGATGATACTTCCGCTCTATGTGCTTGTCGTGCTTATGACTCCTAAGCTCATGGGAATTAGCCACAACACCACTATTATCACAATAAAGTGTGATGGGCTTTGACATGTCTAGTACGAGTTCCAGATCAGTTAGGAATTTCCTGAGCCAAACAACATTCTTAGTAGCTTCACAAGCCACTACATACTCAGCCTCCATGGTGAAGTCCGCGATGCACCCCTGTTTGGTGCTTCACCATACTACTGCCCCTTCGTTAAGAGTGAACACTGATCCTGAAGTGGATTTCCAAGAATCCCTATCAGTCTAAAAATCAGAGTCCATATATCCTGTAAGGATCAAATCCTTAGAACCATACACAAGCATGTAGTCCCTCATTCTTCATAGATACTTGAGGATGTTCTTAATGACTGTCCATTGATCATTTCCTGGATTAGATTGATATCTACTAACTATCCCCACTGCATAGCAGATGTCAGGTCTTGTACATAACATCACATACATTAAACTGCCCAAGCAGATGCATAGGGAACCCGTCTCATATCCTCAACCCCTTAAGGTTTCTTAGGACACTGTTCCTTAGACAAAGTAACTTCGTGCCTGAAAGGCAATAGGCCCTTCTTGGAGTTCTGCATCGAATACTTGATCAACATTTGATCAATATACGATGCCCGAGACAGTGCTAACATTTTGTTTTTTCGATCTCAAAAGATCTAAATACAAAGAACAAAGGGAGCCTCTCCCAAATCTTTCATTTGGAATTGGGTCACTAGCTAGTTCTTAACTGTAGTCAGTAAATCTACATCATTTCCAATGATAGGATATTATCTACATACAACACTAGAAAAACTACTGAAGTATTGATAATCTTCTTGTAGACACCAGGATCATCAACGTTCTGATCAAAGTTATAAGTTTTGATCGTAGTATCAAACCTTATATTCCAATATCGAGATGCTTGTTTTAGTCCATAAATAGACTGATTAAGCTTGCCAACCTTTTGCTCTTGACCTTGGACTATGAATCCCTCGGGTTGCACCATATAAATGGTCTCCTCAAGATTGCCATTCAGAAAAGCAGTCTTGACATCCATTTTCCATATCTCATAGTCATAATATGAGGTAATGGATAGGAGGATTTGGATAGACTTCAGCATGGCAACAAGCGAGAAAGTCTCCTCATAGTCAATTCCCTCTACCTGGGTATAACCCTTTGCCACTAGTCTAGCCTTGAAGGTTTGCACCTTCCCATTAATGCCTCGTTTCCTCTTGTAAATCCATTTAGAACCTATAGGTTTAACCCCATCAGATTGATCTACAAGATCCCAAACTGAATTGAAGTACATAAACTCCATTTTAAGATCCATGGCTTTGATCCATTCATCTCTGTCAACATCCTTTATTGCCTTCTTATAAGACAATGGATCCTCAACCTTGCCATCAGCTACCATAGCTAGGATTTCAGTTAAAACCCTTATAGCGAATAGGTGGGTTCACAACCCTTCCACTACATCGAGGTTCCTTTAACACTTGAGGTGGATTTGATCTACTAGATGAACCTACTTCAACAACTCTTGTTGAGGTAATAGGTGCTTCAACAACTCTTGTTGAAGATTCAGAAGTTTCTTTGAAAAGTACATTCAACACGATTTTGCTTCTAGGTTTGTGCTCCCTTATGTGGTTCTCCTCAAGAAAAGTAGCATTTGTCGATACAAATACTTTGTTTTCTTTAGGATCATAGAAATAATCACCTCTTGTTCCCTTGGGGTAGCCTACAAATAGGCATAACCTTGAATGTGGTTCCAGTTTCTTAGGATTAGCTTCAAGCATATATGTTGGGCAACCCCAGATTCTGAAATGACGTAAACTAGCTTTACGACCATTCCATAACTCCAAAGGTGTTCTAGTAACACTCTTGGAGGGAATAAAGTTTGGGATATAAGATGTAGTCTCCACTGCATAACCCTAAAACAGGTCAGGTAAGGAAGCATAACTCATCATTGACCGATCCATGTCCGACACGGTTCAATTTCTCCTCTCTAATAACACCATTCTGCTGAGGTGTACCAGGTGCTGAGAGTTGGGAAACTATTCCATGTTCTATCAAATAATTATGGAAAGATGAATCCAAAAACTCTCCACCTCGATTAGATCGAAGTGTTTTAATCGTTCTATTTAATGCGTTTTCAACTTCAGCCTTTAATTCTTTGAACTTTTCAAAAGACTCAGGATTATGTTGCATTAAATAAATGTACCCATATCTTGAATAATCATCAGTGAAAGTGATGAAATATTTATCACCTCTCCTGGCTCTTACATTCATCGGACCACAAAGGTTTGAATGCACTAGCTCTAGAGGTCCTCTGGCCCTATGACCTTTTCCAATAAAAGACCTTTGAATCATTTTGCCTTTAAGGCATGACTCACATATAAGTAAAGACTTTTCTTTTAACTCGCTTAGAAGTCTGTTCTTCATCAACCTCTCAATCTTATTGAGGTTATTGTGTCCTAATCTTAGGTGCCAAAGTTGGGCATTTTCTTTATGAGAAATTTTAAGTTGCTTATTTTGAGTTACGACAGTTTTAAACATCTCTATGTTATGGAGGGACTTTGTTGCTAACGGCCTTAGCACATACAAATTATTTTCCAGTTATGCAGAATATATATCAAGTCCATTCTTAGTAATAAACACTTTATTATAAGAGAAAAATAGTTGATATTTACATTCCAATAGACACTTTACAGACACTAAGTTCCTTTCTAAATCAGGAACAACAAATACATCATTCAAAATGAGAAATCTATTATGTAATGTTAACCTGAGACCTTCCACTGCCACAACTGAGACGACGTGCCCGGTTTCAACTCGCATCGTCATCTCACTAGCACTAAACTGCCGCCAGGAACTAATTCCCTGAAATGAAGAACAAACATGGTTAGTCGCCCCAAAGTCAATAATCCAGGCAGAATCATCATTTTCCACTAAACAAGTTTCCGAAACAAGCAAATCATATTTACCTTGTTTGGCCTAATTTTCTTGTTTAGCCTTCTTCTTCTCTACCAAATATCTGGGGCAGTTCCTCTTCCAATGCCCATACTGGTTGCAATGGAAACATTTTTCCTTGTCAACCCTCACTGTTGGTCTACCCCTTTGAGCAAAAGATGCCTTCCCCTTACCACCCTTCTTTTTCTTCCACTTTCTAGTGCTGGAGGAAGAAGGTGCATACTTAGTTCTAGAGGTCGAACCTTTGTGGAACTTTTTAGATGATGAAGCAATATTTGCTTCACCCTTCTTTTCCTTGATTTTCAACAAGGATTGGAAATTCTGCAACTCGTTGAGTAGAGTTGGAAGGTTGTAGTCAATTCTGTTCAAAACAACATTGCTACGAAAAGGAAGGAAGCTATCTGGCAAGGATTCTAGAATTATGCTAACCTGGCTGGCCTCAACGATGCTAGACCTGTTCATCTCAGCCATGTTGAAATGGATCATCATATTGAGAACGTGTTTCCGAATAGATGACCCCTCTTGCATCTGTGAGTTGAAGATGTACATGAGAGTGTCATGCTTGAGCTGTGCAGACGGTTGTCCAAACATTCCTCGCAGGGACTTCTTGATCTCACGTGCAATGATCATGGGCTCATGCTTTTTGACCAAAACTTTGTTAAGGCACCAAGATATATGCTCGGGGCTTCTTATTCGCCCATGTCCATCGTTTGTATGCTTCTTGAACATTTCGAGAACCAGTAGGAGTTGGAATAGGAGGACACTTCTCCATGAGGACGAAACGAAGATAATCGATGATTAAAATCGTTTTTATGGTATTTTTCCAACTAGTGTAATTCTCGTCAGTTAATTTATTGGTGGGAAGTAAGCTTAAAGTCGCGGTAGCCATAATTAAATTGCTGAAAAATGAACAAACTTAATTAAGTCTACTTGCATTAAACCACTTTTAGAAAACCAATCAAGTTTTAGCAAAATAGTCTAGTGTACCCTAAGTTATATCTATTTTGCAATGATGCTTCAGTGAGGCAGGAAAAAGTCACCGTAAGGTGATCAAATGCCCCTTCATTGAAATGAGACAATCTCAACCATTAGATAGAAACAACTCCTTGTAATTGAATCTAACAGTCGCCATTGTTCGGTCTAGTATTTGTTAACATTCTTAACAATTCTGTATAAGTGTAACCCTTCATTTTAGGTCTTAGAGTCCTGCCCTAATGAGACAACCTTAGGGAAAAGCCAATTAGGACAAGAGACCAAAGCAACCCTATCCATTTCTGGAGATCAAATAAAGAGTTGTGCAAAACTATCATCCTTTAGGGAGACACCCACGATGCCATGAGGCGATGCACAAAACTTTATCTAACCTAATGAGAGAGACTGAAGGATTTGTTGTCAATTGTCCCGCTCCCACTTACTATGAATACTCTCTCCATTTACCTTGCTAGTGACCTACCCAAATGCCACCCGTAGGGGGACACCCTTGGTGCCTCGAGGCCGAGGATAGATCTTACGGTGTGAACTTTTAGGGAGATACGTGTAAAGGTTAAAGTGAAGTATCATACACCCCATTTACCTCCCATTAAGTTTTCTACCTAGGGTTCATTAACTTAGAAAATCCAGCTACTTATTTTATCTAAATGTTTTGTTTAATTTGCTAAAAAAAACAACACTTGCTTTTAATGATTAAACAACTTTGATTCATGTCTTATTAAACTCTTTAATAGACTTTCATCAACAATTTCATGCATGTAGCAAATCTATCAAATTCACCTTTCCAGGTAAATTCCCAGGTAGGGGTGCGACGTTTCCATCGACTAAGTACCCCAGCCTAGCCAGAACCAACCTTAGCCAAAAGGTTCCTTGTAGATACATTTGTTACATATTTAATCTATTATTAGGAATTAATTTAATCCTATTATACCGATTTAAAAGATTAAACTTAGAATTTTAATCCTATTAGAAACATGATCTTAGGTCTATCTCAATCAAATTTTAAAACATTTTAAAAAAATGATTAAAGCCTAAGGTTTGTATGCAGCTTTTTATTATTGATTTTACTCAAATTTTATTAATTATAACACTTATAAGAAATGATACAATTAAACCAATCTAACATTGCAAGCTAGACATACATAAGTTATTTATAACATTATAAATTAACCTAAGGTAGTGTCATGCTTCATGCAATATATATCACTTATAATACTTATAATATAAAATGAAGCATGAAAAAAATGCATAACCTATGGTGGGTTTTAAAACTATATGACATACATTATGGCATATATATTAAACATACATCACATGCATATTTAATTAAAGTTGATGGACCAGGATAGTAAATCTCAAAACCAAAAAGAAAAGGCTAAACTATTACAAAAGTTGAGTCCTTCGTTTCGAAACAAGTGAATTAGGTCTTGAACCACTCGTCTTGAAGCCTTGCAGCTTGATCATGCAGCAAATCCCCTAATCTTCGAGCAACGAGCGTCAAGTATAAACGATCGTGTAACAACGATCGCGTAGCTTCGGACTATGCGATGAGCATGAAAGTCTACGCGATCATGCAACGTGCTTCGAGTAGCACATACCATGCGATCGTGTAGCTAAAGACAATGCACTGAGCATGAAAGTCTACACGATCGTGTAGTAAGTGTCGAGTATCGTATACTATGTGATTGTGTAGCTATTGACTATGTGAAAAGCATGATAGTCTACACAATCGTTTAGCATGCAAGCCTTGCATCGAGTATCATATACAATGCAATCGTCTATTCATCGAGCGACTACGTGATTATGTAGCCAACGCAACACAATTGTGTAGGCAACTCTACATGATCGTGTAGCATTAGCTATGCGACAATTTAGCAGATGCAACATGATCGTGCAGAAAACTCTACACGAACACATAGCAAAATCTAAACAAACATTTAGCTCTAGCTACACGATACGAGCACCATTTTGTCTTCCCTATCGAAACGCATTGTAACCTTCACTTCTGGAGCTTCACAAATGGCTCAAAATTAAAACGAATACAGACTCGTTTGCAAGATTAATGCCCAAAAATGCAGTGGCTCTTACAAATACTTTTATAATGTAAACAGGAAGCCATAAACAGAGATTACTTTCCCATAAACATCCATCAACAACCATCCACATACAACTAACAGTTAAATGCAATGCAGAACTTAAAACCCACAAAAACTGTAAACGATGTCAATACAGAAATGGAATTTGGAATTAAAACTACAACCTGACTCTGATACAAATTGAAGGAACTCATTTACAATGAGATCCATGAGCAGAAGCGGATCGTCCAAATTCCATTTTGATTGAAAACAAACATTTACAGTAAACACAAACATATTATGCATTTTAACAAAAAAAAATAAAATAAAATTACAGCATGCTTTTAAACTAGAAAAAGAGTTCAAAGATTATACCTTTGAAGAACACTTCTTCTCGTAAATCACTCGAACTATCACGAACTTCTCGAACAGTCACAAACTCCTCGAACAGCAACAAAACTCAAACCAAAAGTGTGAAGACACTTCCACTTGGTATCCTCAGAGCATCTGGTACGCTGCCTAGCAGTTCGGGAGCATCGGGGCCACGTGGTAAAGAGCAATGTCAAGCAGTGACATTGCGAAGTGGTAAAACAACGGTCCTGACAGCACCAGTACCAGATCAATAATAAGACTAGTAGATTTAACTGTCAACGATGACCAATCAACCATTAATGACAGAATCACCAGTTCAGAAGCAAGTACATCTACAAGAGATGAATCTCAGCAAGACTTGAATTCAAAATCAACGCAACCTCCAACTACTAAAACTCAGCAAGCACAGAACCTTAATGAGCATCCAATTGAACAAGAAATTTGGCGGGACCCTCCATCTTTCCCATCCAGGCTGAAGAAGAAAGATGATAGTAAGCAATTTCAGAGGTTCTTGGATGTTCTCCGACAACTACACATCAATATCCCCTTAATAGAAGCTCTAGAACAGATGCCGAGCTATGTGAAATTCCTTAAGGATATACTTGCAAACAAAAGAAGATAAGGGAAAATGAAACAGTTGCGTTAACATATGAATGCAGTATGCTATTTTAGAACAACATCCCTAACAAAATGAAAGATCCTGGGAGTTTTACATTGCCCTGCTCAATAGGAGGGAAGAAGGTTGGAAATGCACTTTGTGATTTAGGGGTGAGTATAAACTTAATGCCCTTGTCGATCTTCAAGAAGCTTAATATCGGCAACGCAAGACCAACCAAAATTACATTGCAGTTGGCCGATAGATCGATAATGCATTCCGAGGGCAAGATAGAGGATGTACTCATGCAAGTAGATAAATTCATCTTCCCTGCTGACTTTATCATATTAGATTATGAAGCTGACAGAGAGGTGTCTATCATCTTGGGTCGCCCATTTCTTGCAACAGGGCGGGCACTGATCGATGTACAAAAAGGAGAACTTACCATCAGGGTAGACGATTAGTAAGTTAAATTCAATGTTCTCAATGCGTTGAAATACCCGAGTGATATGGAGACTTGTCAATATGTTGAGGAATTGCAGGAAGAACCTTGGCACGAATCCCTAGAAGAGTTAGAGAAGAAGATTTTGGAATCGACATAATGTGGGAGGAGAATTGTGCTGCGATTCAAATTAAATCAGATTTTGAAATGATTAAGTTATTTGAACGGACATTGCAACGCACTAAGCCATCGTTAGAAGAGCCACCTGTGTTAGAGTTGAAGCCGTTACCTGTGCACCTCAAATATGCGTACTTAGGAGATAATGACACGTTACAGGTTATTATATCTGCCTTGCTGAGTAAAGAGAAAGTGGATGCACTCATCCAGATCCTAAAAAACAACGTAAAGGCTTTAGGATGGACCTTGGTAGACATTCGATGAATCAGTCCCTTGTATTGCATGCACAAGGTTCGTCTGGAAGAAGGAAAAACGGGATTTGTAAAGAGGCAACATCGCTTGAACCTTGCCATGAGGGAGGTTGTGAAGAAGGAAATATATAAGTGGCTAGATGCAGGCGTCATTTACCCTATATCAGATAGCAGTTGGGTAAGCCCAGTGCAGTGCATTCTGAAGAAAGGGGGAATGATAGTCATCACCAATGACAAGAATGAATTAGTTCCCATAAAGACTACTACGGGGTGGAGAATCTATATGGATTATCACAAATTAAATTTGGCCACTAAAAAGGACCACTTCCCACTCCCGTTTATTGACCAGATGTTAGACAGGCTTGCTGGGAATGAATTCTTCTATTTTCTTGATGGCTACTCAGGGTACAACCAAATTGCAATTGCACCGGAGGATCATGATAAGACAACCTTCACGTGCCTATTTGGCACGTTTGCATTCCGTCGCATGCTGTTTGGACTTTGCAATGCGCCAGGTACTTTTCAACGATGTATGATGGTGATATTTTCAGATTTCTTGGAGGAGTCAGTCGAGGTATTTATGGATGATTTTTCAGTTTTCGGCAATAATTATGACTTCTATTTATCTAATCTTAAGAAAGTCTTGAAGAGATGTTTGGAAACTAATCTTGTTCTGAACTGGGAGAAATGCCACTTTATGGTTGAAGAAGAAATTGTGCTAGGTCACAAAATATCGAAGGCATGATTGGAAGTTGATCAGGCGAAAATTGATGCAATTTCCAAGCTACCACCACCAGTAAACGTGAAAACACTTAGGAGCTTTCTGAGACATGTGGGGTTTTATCAAAGATTTATATGCAACTTCTCCCAGATCGCAAGGCCTCTAAGTGCGCTCCTTGAAGCTGACTGCAAATATGATTTTGATGATGTGTGCACTGAAGCATTCCACACACTGAAGAATGCACTCATCACCGCACCCATCCTGATTGCGTCGAATTGGACGCAACCATTTGCGTTGATGTGTGATGCTAGCAGATATGTAGTGGGCGTAGTTTTGAGTCAGTGCAAGGACAAGGTATTGCATCCTATCTATTATGCAAGTAAAACATTGAATGATGCACAGGAGAATTATACAACCACGAAAAAGGAAATGCTTGCGGTGGTATTTGCACTGGAGAAATTCTGGCAGTACTTAATCGGAACAAACGTTGTGATGTATACTAATCATTCTGCGATCAAGTATCTTATGACAAAGAAGGATGCGAAACCGAGACTGATACGATGGGTGTTGCTCCTGAGAGAGTTTGACCTAGAAATTAAGGATTGGAAGGGCACCAAGTACCAAGTCACTGATCATCTGTCAAGATTGGAAAATTGCGAGGTTTAGAAGAAAGAAAAAGATATTGAAGAAAGATTCCCTGATGAGCTACTAATGTCGGTAGGCATTAATGTTCCCTGGTATGCGGACATTGTGAACTTCATCGTTTGTGGCCAAGTACCAGAGGATTATACTTACCAACAGAAAAAAAAGCTGAGACATGATGTCAAGTTTTATTTTTGGGGACGACCCCTTTCTATATCGACTTGAACCTGATCATATTTTACGTCGATGCATCCCTAAGCATGAAGTCAAGTACATTCTGGAGCTTTGTCATGAGTCCCCTTATGGAGGACATTTTGGGGGGCAGCGGACCATCGTAAAGGTCCTACAGAGTGGCTATTTTTGGCCAACATTATTTAAGGATACCCATGCCCATGTTATGTAGTGCAATAAGTACCACAGAACGGGGAACATGTCTAGAAGAAATGAAATGCCTTTGACGTCAATCTTGGAGATTGAATTATTTGATGTATGGGGAATCGACTTTATGGGCCCATTTCCACAATTAGAAGGTCATCAATACAACCTGGTCGCGGTTGATCACGTATCGAAATGGGTTGAGGCCATCGCATGTGCTAAGAATGATGCAGCCATAGTGGCGAAGTTTCTCAAGAAGAATATATTTGCCCGATATGGGACTCCTTAATCAGTGATGAGGGCTCACATTTTATCAACCGCATAATCACCAACCTGTTGACTAAATTTAACATCAGCCATAGAGTTGCAACTACTTATCACCCATAGACTAATGGGCAGGTAGAGATTTCTAACCGAGAGATCAAAACTATCTTGGAGAAGGTAGTCAGTATCTCCAGGAAGGATTGGTCATCAAGGCTCGATGAAACGCTGTGGGCATATAGGACTAACTTTAAAAATCCAATCGGCATGTCCCTATATGCCCTGGTCTTCAGAAAAGCTTGTCATCTGCCTCTCAAGTTGGAACACAAGGCGATGTGGGCATGCAAGAAGTTGAACTTTGATCTAGTAAATGCGGGGAAAGTCCGGAAGTTGCAACTAAACCAGCTGGTCGAATGGCGAAGGGACGCCTACGAAAATGCCAAGATCTATAAGGAAAGAACCAAGAAGTGGCATGGTGACCGCATAAACAACAGACATTTGTCGAAGGTCAACAGGTATTATTGTTTAACGCACGTTTGCGATTGTTTCTAGGGAAGTTGAAGTCTTGCTAGTCTGGGCCATTCCACATCAAGAATATCTTTCCCCACGGCATAGTGGAACTGACAACTGAAGATGGGAACAATGCATTTAAAGTCAATGGTCAACGGATTAAGCTTTACTACGGGGGCGATGTGGATCGATGCATGGAGACCATTGACTTGGGCAAGCAGGACTAACCGCTTGCAAGGGATGCCATTGCGGTAATTCTAAAAAAACTCTTTCAATTAGCATCCCCATATCTATGTTTAATTGCTTTCATTACAGCTTTCATTTACTGCTTCCTAAATTTCATTATTTACTGCTTATTAGAATTAGCCGTTAATGCTTTCTTTATTTACCTTCAATTTAATTCATTTGTGTATTTCTATATCATGTTTAATTTCTTTAATTTACATGCATTAGTAGCATTGTTCTTAAAATTTTTGTAAATGGCTGAATAAAACAATGAACATCGCAAAGTCTTCTTGACTTGAGTTATTGATGAATTAAAAAGGAAAAATAAAACTTGGTATGCAACACGATGATGGGTGCATTTCATGATAACAGATACACTTTGCGTCCATTATGCTCAAATGCATTGTGTTGAGGGGTGTGTTGCACTCGTATGTATTGTTAGCCCGTTCTTAGCAAAAACGCACTATGTTGAGGTAATGATGCACTGGTAGAAATACCGTGCGCCCGTCCTCTAGAAATGCGTTGAGTTAAGGGGTGTGTTGCGATGGTACATGCGTTGTTGCCCTTTCTCAGCAAAAATGTATTTGCGTTAATGGAAGCGTGGTGTTAATTTTTAATCGTACACCCATCTGAATAAAAAACAAAAGATAACTTCATTTATTATTTTTCTATGTAAAGAAGCTGATTCTTTGATTCTTTGTACATGCAAAAAAATTTTATATTGCGTTAATTGTAATTCTTTGTATACTTAGTTAATTTTTAATACAACTAAGTAACAATTCTTTCGAGTACGCGATAGCCTCTTCTTTATCATCCTTTGTCATTATTTGCGATATTTTTTATCTTCTATTTTGCATTATTCATTGCGCTGCCATGATGAGTTATTTGCACACACTTAGAAGCATTTCCCACACTTTGTATTTTCTAACTAACACTTAGTTAATTCGTAGCTATAGCAATGCTTTACCTTTTATCCTTCAAAATTCTGCTCAAACATTCTTTTTGAAATCTTGTTTAAGTGTTTGTCTATTCTGTCCAAACAACGTAATGAGGACCTTACGCATCTCTAAATTTGGGGGTGGGGAAGGTATGAGCAGATACGATCAAGTGATGCGGTCATTAAGAAAATGCGTTCATTTCCATTATAAAAAAAAAAGAAAAAAAATATTCATATAAACTCCAATGTCAGTGCAAGGGAAAACTCAAAAACAATCCCAACCTGATAAGAGTTAAGTTATGAAAGGAGCTTGCTCGTAGTTGGATGTTCACATGACACCCGTGGGAGCAAGCCAAAACGAAGGTGGGTTTCCAAGAACAACGCAATATGAAAAAGAGAAAAATGAGAAAAGAAAAATAAAAGAAACAAGAGACAACTCCTCTGAAATTCAAGAGTTAAAGTTGAGATTGGCACATAACCGTAGTTGGATGTTCGCATGACACTCATGGGAACAAGCCAAAACGAAGGGTGTAACCATGATCAACAGTCTCTAAATGAATGACGCAAATTTGTCCACCGCATCTAGACACATCAAGTTGTTTTTGCAAGAAGAGGTAAATATTCTTTTTAAAACTAGAAAAGCATCTTTGAGTAAAAATTTGTGGTATAAAAGAATAAAGTAGGGCTTCGCAAGGAATTTTCAAGGATAGAAAGAAATTGCGTTGTTAAGTAATGTTGCCTAGGTGGAGCATTCAGAGCAACCAATCGACGCAAAATTTAGGATAGGAATTAAGCACTATTACCTCAGTAGAAGATATGCTTAAGCACAAGCATATATCTAAATTTGGTGGTGTGATAATTTGTAGAAATACAAGTTATTTATACTGTTTTATTTAAATATTGCGGCCAAAAGAAAGGAAAGTTGCGTTAGTCTGTTTTGCAGGAAATCAAGTCACTGTATACGTTCATGGCTCAAGATAAACTGAACAATGCATCTATGTTGCATTGCGCTCATCATTTAGAAATGAATAGAAGATCAACACAATGATGGTGCATGCAACAATCGATCAAGAGCTAAGCAATTAACGCAATCTCAATCGCATGCAGTAATAAAAAAACAACACCGCATGCGAGCAAACAATCGAAGATGTAAAGAGCAACGCAATTGCGGAGGATTCTGACGTGTGTACAACTGACCGTTGTGCATTTCTAACAAGATTGATTATGTAACAGAAGGAATATTCACTCCACCATTTCAGGAACTGCCATAACAATAAAGTGGGGACCACAAGTCAGAGAGTCAAAGTTTAGCCTATAAATAGTTCCGACCATTCCACTGAAAAAGGGTGCTTGAATACAGAGAAAGGTGTATATACTAATATGAGGGAGAGACTGGTTGAGCGACCAATCAGAGTAGATCTGGGAAGAATTAAGAGACAAGGCCGAGAGGTGAGTCTCCGGGCAAAGAATCCTTCCGATCCCCACCGTTGAAGCTTTGTACGAATGTCACCTCTACCAGGCGAGTAAGCCTGAGAGGGAAGCTCTTCTGTTCATTCATTCCACACGCCGACAAGCAAAACCACCGTCTAGATCTGTGTCAAGACGTTGGCACTTTTCTGTATTTGTTTCTATCTCTTTATCATCACTTGTACTCATCTTCTTAATCTCTATCATTCACACCATGTATCAGACGTTTAATTCTATAATTAATTATTATGATCTTTCATCTCCATCTTTCTATCTATTTTCGTTCATTCGTAATTCACTTTCTCCATGATGTTTTCTTAATCCCTTGGATAATTAGCATGAATTAAGCAAGTAATTAATTCGGTTAAGGAAATAATTATGTTTAGTCAAAGCATACTAGACTGCATCTTCACCTGTGAGAGCAGAAGTGAAGATGCCATTTCGCCTATCGAGAGAGGGTTGGAAGAATGCATTAACTAAAGCGAGAAGTACTTCCAGAGATAGAAGCAACCTTGCGTTCATCACGTTCATCCCTGTTTCACCATAGAGATATAGGAACGCGATCGATCACCGAGAGGTGTATGCCAAGCGAAAGCGAAACCTTAGTTATATCTTTAACGCAATTAACAACCTTGCAATGTTTGTACTTATTCCTTTCCATTTATGATTCATACATAAAGACTTGCCATCGCATACCACGATCCTTTGTAACTTCACAATCGGTCTCGAACTCAGCATCATGTATATCATGTATCTTGTATCTTGCATCACATTAGCTTAGGTTTATTTTCGTCGCAATTTATTTTATTAACGCAACTTTAGTTTATCTGCACAATTTTACTTTACCGCAATTTACTTTTCTGTACAAACACACAATCTTTATTAATTGTAAAAACCGGTCGCATATATCACAAATGTAACAGATTAACGACAACAAACCCTGAGTTTCACCTCGGATCAATCCGAGAAACTTGCGTTGGAATTATACTTGGTTTCAGCGCAAGAAACTTGTGACAATGCATTACTCCATAGCATACTACAAGCATTTAGTTAACAACGCATATATCTAGAAGTAGTCATGCATAACACAACATCCACATTCCATTTCCATCTTTACGTCATCAAGTTTATGGCAACATGAGCTTGTATGATTCATTCATCCGTATTCATATTCGTCTGCATGCTGTAAATAGAGTGAATAAACATAAGATACACAACATTTTATGCCACAACAAAGGTTAGGTTAGAATCTAGGCTTGGGAGAGCCAGATTAGAACACATAATACAAAATATAGGCGCTTAGGAATGAGCACTATTTGTTATTAACGCATCGCATGCATCCTAGAGATAGGATACGATTGTATGCGATCGCCTTGATTTCATGCATTTTGCATCATCGCATAGGACAAGAGTAGAGACATAGGAATAAGCTCTATGGACACTTTGTGTTCAACACATGCGTCCTAGAATTAGGAGTACCGCATTTTCCATTAGAAAATTACTTGCCGTGATGTAGACAAGATCTTTTTGAAGAAGCAGCCTAAGTGGAGGAGAGCATTACGGTGATGGTCAAAGGTGTGTGTGAATTATATTCTGAGAAGCTGGTCATCATAAAGGAAAGCATGAAGGTGAGTTAGAATTTCTTAAGTATAACACATACTTGAGGACAAGCATGATTTTAAGTTTGGGGGTGTGATGACATGTAGAAATGCATGTCATATTAGGCCTTTTACTTAAAATTATGAAGGTTGTTAGGCAGAAATTGCGTCGATCATGATAGGAATTCACGAGAAAAAGAGTTTGCGTCGATCAGCATGATGAATCTCAGCTAACCCGTTATTTTGCGTTAATTATGCATTCAATGTTCTATCTTTGTAGCTAATGCAGGAAATGAATGCAAACGTGGAAACCGGACCACCACATAGATGACTGCATGCTGAGAAGCTCTCCATCACAAGGCAAACGCATTAGATCAACGCATGAGTGTTGCGGTGATCAAGCTACATGCGTCCATTGCAAGGGAATTGCGCTCGTCAGGCGATTGCGGTCATCATGTAGAGTTGCGGTATCAAGCGAATGAGGCCATGGAATGATGGCGGCTACGCGACAAGGCAAATTAATGGATCAACGCAAGGTAGGTAGAATGAACGCATCAACGCATCTACCTCGAGAAAATCCAAAGATGATGTTGAAATTTCACCTACCATGCCGTTAGTGGCAGAGGTTCAGAAAGGACGAATGAGCCAAACGTCAGACTCAGAGCAGTCCAATTAATGTTGTTGATGATCCAAGCTCTATAAATAAAAGCTGATGAGTATAACTTCAAATCATTCGGAGATTATCCCTCAACTGGGGGTTTCCCCGCGATCCAAACAAAATGGGTGAGAAGACGCCTGAGAGTTCTTCACCTCCTTCATCCAGTCTGAGTGATGACCGGAGCCTTCGACCGGAGCTAGATTTCGAGAGAGTCAGCTCCTCCACCCATCCATGGCACCACCGGCAGCCTTGACGCTCATTCGCTGGAAGCAAAGCTTTGTTTCCAGCTGGTCATTTCTTTTTCCTTTCTTTTCCTAAAGTGTATTATATGACATTTTGAATCAAGAAATTAATACAATGTGTTTTTCAATGCATTTCTCTATTCCTTCGACTTCATCTCCATCTTCTTGCTTAGCATCTTTACTTTCATTGCAACACTTAGTGGAAGTGCTTGGGTATTGCATACTTAGTCATGTGGATTAGGAATATGAAGCATGAAGCAACCCACCGAGAGGTGTGCGTTGTGCGAGTATGTGAGTAATCTTATTTGCTTAGTGTGAAGCTGCTGCAACACCTGTCTATATGCTAACGCATTGCTTGTCTATGAGTGAAGTCAGCAACAATCAACTGCCCGGAAGGGTAAGTGGTTGGACGCATTAAGCAAGGTATGCATTATTCACTAAGGATAGTAACAAACTTAGGTTAGCGAAGTTTATGCAATTGTCTTGTATTATGTATGCTTCATTCGTCCATTAGGGATACTCGGGAGGGTAGTCTAAGGATAGGATCTAGGCTTGGGAAGGTCAGGTCAGAATCTAGGCTTGGGAGAGCCAGATTAGAACACATAATACAAGAGATATGCGCTTAGGAATGAGCACTATTTGTTATTAACGCATCGCATGTATCCTAGAGATAGGATACGATTGTATGCGGTCACCTTGCTTTCATGCATTTTGCATCATCGCATAGGACAAGAGTAGAGACTTAGGAATAAGCTCTATGGACACTTTGCGTTCAACACATGCGTCCTAGAATTAGGAGCACCGCATTTCTATTGGAATATGACTTGCCATGTATGGTTGTAACATGATTGCATAGTCTGATGCTGACTAAGGTTGCCCTTGTGGTCACTCTTAAGTTTTGCAATGAAAACATCTCCACATTTTATCTATTTTCCCACACATTTATTTCATGTCAAGGTTTGTCGCATCTCTACCTTTCATGCATATTCTCATTGCGTTGTCTGTTAGATAAGAGTAAAAGTAGGATTAACTTAGCAATATCCCCTCCATTCTTTTATTCAAACCACCGCATGCACATCACTGCAAACATATAGCTACAAGTCCCTATGTTCGACCTCGGATTACTTGAGAAACTTGTGTCCATGTTATACTTGGCGTGAACGCAAGAAAACTTGTGGCAGGATACATGGTCATCGCATACATTTATTAATGCATCTTCATTCCAACGCATGACTATCAACGTATATCTTAGGAACATGCATCGCATACCGCATCCACGGGATTTTGGCTGTTAAGTAAAATTGACTTCCAATTTTCCGTCATCATAAGATCGGGTAGATAGTTGGGGAATAGTCCGAGAAGATGGAAATCACTCCTATCCGATTTCAAGGTTAATAGATCGTTGTTCCCTTAAGTACTGATTCCTAGTCTTGAACAAGAGGTCCACCCTCTCTATGACTGAGAGGGACTCGATTTATTGGTAGGACCATAAACCAATTGTTCATTAGTGGATCAATGGAGACTTAAGGAGCAAGATGTATTATAGGGGTAAAATGTGTAATTTTGACCCAACTGTAATTATGAACAACCTGCGAAAGATCAACTTACTAATCATGGTTAAATCATGTAGATAGAAATATATCTATAGTAAGAAGAGTGCAACTATTGGGTTTTAATGGAGTGTCTTGGTAGTTAATGAATATTGGTTAATTAGGTTAAAGAGTTTAGTCGGTTAATCTCGAACCATTGGAGCTCACAATCTGTAGGTCCAAGGTCCCACTGCTAGCTCATATCGGACTAAACCCTATAACAATTTGACTTGTGAGTTGGAAGTGTTCATATTCGAATTAGGGAATAAACGTTAAATATATGTGATGTATTTAACGACGTATCATTCAATTGGGAATTGAATGATAAGGAGAGAGTTGGAGACACTTAAATAAGATTTAAATGTCAAAACTACGAATAAGGATTCATTGGGATTAGTGTTGGATTTAATAATTGAATACTAAATTAAATTATTAAAATTTTTAATTAATTATTTGAATGAATTTTGAATTAAATGGAATTAAACAAAGTTGGACAAAGTCAAATGTTGGCTTTACCATGCTTTGAAGGTCAAAGATTAAAAGTTATCTTCACTAAGTGGAAAATTCCAAAATTAGTTTTGAATTAATTTTGAATTAAAATTATATTTAATAAAAATTTGACTAAAGTCAAATGCTGACTTCAAAATAGTCAAAAGTCAAATGTTGACTTCACTTAGTGGAAAGATCCAATAATGTTTTTTAGTGGAAAAATCCAACTTTTAGTGAATTAGTTAGTAATTCATTTTTCAAAGTGTTGATTCCACCACTTATCCCACTAAATTGAGTGCATTTTTAAGTGTCAAAATTTGGTTAACTCAAATTTGCATGAATTGCATGTAATTGATCTATAGATAGGATGCTTTGATGAAGATTAATTCTTCTTGGCCATTTTGTGAATTTCAAGATAGTTGAAAAACAATTTTTTTTTTTTTTTGGAAACTTAAAATTTTTAAAAGAGTTCTAGAAATTAAGACCTCAGTTCTGTCTCAATTTCTATACTAAATTCATCCCTATAAAGTCACTCATCAGATCCCACCATCCCATTTTAAGGTTGGAGAATAGTCGAGAAGTCTTTCGTGGTCGCTGACAGCTGGTTCATGAGGAGATTGGAATGAAATTGGTCGGCAATTTGGAGTTACAAAGGTTGTAACTCAAACCCTAATTTAGTGCCAATTTTGCATGCATGTTTTGTCTTTAAAATTAATGAAATTTAGAGTGCTTAAGATCTAAATTGTTTCCACATGCGCATTATTTATTCTAACAGTGCGTCAGAACCATGAAAAAATGTCGTGCCCTAGAGGGTTTTGGGAATAGAGCTCATTTCGTGCCCCAAACGGCTTTTGGGCCTGCTCGGGCTACCCCTGAGGCTCAATTTTCATGTGTGAGCTTTCTATAAAAAAAATGCCCGAAATGAACCCAATGCATTAGAACCACGAAAAAGTGTCGTGCCCTGGAGGATTTTGGGAATGGAGCTCATTTGGTGCCCCAAACGTCTTTTGAGCCCACTCGAGCTGCCTTGAGGCCCAAATTTTCATGCGCAAACTTTCCAACTAGAAAATCACCCAGAACGGATCCAGTGTGTCAGAACCATGACAATAGTCATGCCTCAGAGGATTTTGGAAACGGAGCTCATTTCGTGCCCTAAATGGCTTTTGGGTCCGCTCGGGCTACCCATGAGGCCCAATTTTCGTGCGCGAACTATCTGTCGGGCAAATTGCCTGAAACGAACCCAGTATGTTAGAACCATGAAAAAATGTTGTGTCCTAGAGGATTTTGGGAACGGAGCTCATTTGATGCCCCAAACAGCTTTTGGGCCTGCTCGGACTGCCCTTGAGGCCCAATTTTTGTGCGCAAATTTTCTGCCTGAAAAATTGCCTAAAATGTACCCTATGTGTCAGAACCATGAAAAAGCATCGTGACTCGAAGGATTTTAAGAACAAAGCTCATTTGGTTCCTCAAATGGCAGCCTGCCCGGGCTGCCCCTAAGGCACAATTTTCGTGTGCGAACTTTCTTGTAGGGCAAAGTGTCCGAAACGAACCCAGTGCATCAAAAACCATGAAAAAACACTATGCCCTAGAGGATTTTGGGAACAAAGCTCATTTGGTGCCCCGAATGACTTTTGGGCCTATTTGGGCTACCCCTGGGGCACAATTTTTGTGTGCGAAATTTTCGATGGGTAAATTGCCCAAAATGGACCCAATGCGTCAAAATCATGTAAAATCATCGTGCCTCAGAGAATTTTAGGAACGGAGCTCATTTGGTAACCAAATGTCACACACCCCCTATCGAGTTTTATCCTCCAAACCAAAAAGGAGACGTGAAGACAGTTGACACACCCTTGTGATATCAACTGTCCAACCTTTACCAATTCATCAGATAATAAGTATGTATAATTTTAATTAACTTTTAGTAATAGTTACAAGTTTTCATACTAAACACGTTTTTCAATCCTAGTTAATCCTAATGACTTTCAAGAGTAACCCAATCCGAGTTTCGCTCTGTGAGAGAGTGGTAGTTCCAGACCTTGAGTGGCTTTTCCCAAAATGTTCTGTTTCTGCTACCTGGGGGGAAAATAAACATTGGAAAACGTGAGCAAAAAGCCCAGTGAGTGGTATATTTTATAAGAAAATACGTTTGTCCAGAAATTCATTTATGGAAACAAATTTCACAATCAAGCAATATAACACATAAGAATGTAACTCTTCCAGCCTGATAATTGGCTACCCCTAACATGATCATGTATTTTCCAGGTATTCTCGTAAATTTTCCAATATGAATGTTGAGGAAACAATTCCAGTACCCTTATAGTCGCTGAATGTGCACATGTCAACAATTTTCCGTTAGACGTGCTTGAGATACACTAACAATTTCCCATGGTACAATTCCAATTTCCATTGCAATTCATGTTATGCAAAATAAAAATAATCTAATCAACAAATGAAATCCATAAAAACACATTTCCCGATCATGATAACTTTCAAACCTTTGCATATATATATATATATATATATATATAATAACATGTATATATACGATTCAAAAACATATGAAAGTAAAAAACCACTCACAGTCCTCTTAGAGCAACCCTTGGTCCGGTTTCCTTGAATTCTACTTATTTTCAAAGAAATCCTAAATTAGCTCGAAATTCCTCAAATAAATCAATTTTAGCTTTAACTACATCCTTAAATTGAAATAACTAGCTTACCCACTTCAAATTACCCAAAAATAGGTTTAATGCCTAAAAACACAGCTTTTGAGGTTATTTAGGTAGTCTGGTAGGCGTGGGTGGCAGTCAATGTGCTGGGCTGGGCATGTCTGAGTGGAAAACCTCGCACAGACGCAACGTGACACAATTGCAGGACGTGGATGTATGTGCATGAGGTGTTGAGCAGTGTGCATAATGTGGGCGTGCACTGGGTCGCTCGACCGTGCATGTTGATGGGTGTTCGTATCATCTAGGAGGCACGCCTTACGATGGGCATGCACGCGCCTGCTCTGTGTGCCAGGCGTGGTCATATGTGATAGTGCCTGTCCTATGCGTCCAATTGACCCTTCTGCCTTCCAACTCAAATTCTTCTCTCCCCATTACTTTAAATTAGACTACAGCCTAGGATCACCTACTACACTCCTCTCTTAACAGTTCCATACAAATTTTACCTAAATTGCATGAGTGAATTGTGAGAACCATCAGTCCCAAAAAGCCCTATTTATAGAAGCCCCAAGACCACCTCTGCTTGACACATCTTCAGCCTTGCATGTCCAAATGCTCTCACCATGTAAGTGCCAACGCCTCCCCTTGACACCTCTTCCTTGCATGTGGCTGAAGTCTCCTCATCCTCTTAAGCCAACACATAGCCTCTCTTTGCATGGCTTGTGGTGCGCCCATCTCATTCTTACTTCAACCCCAAACTTCACTAGATTTAGCCATTTGCCCCGATTGCTGTTAACCTAGCCTTGCTCCCCAATTTTACTCAACTCAACACATACCTCCCTTCTTGGCCGCATTCATCTTGTCAATACTTAACCCCAATTGAACACTTAACCCCTCACTTGGTCACGTGGCTCACCCAACGTTAACCTCACTTGGACGCATAGCCTTATCTTGGCAGCATAGCCCACCTTGCATCCACACCTAACCTCAAGACTTGCACCCAATGCTTGCCCCAAGGCCATTTCCTTGGCTTCCCCTGTTCACAACTCTTGCTTAGCCAATGCCTCAACATGGCGCATCATCTAATGCCCTTGCCTCACCGTGCACAATCTTGCCCAACTAACCTCTCATGACTTGATAGACGCATTGCCCATGCTAACACATGGCAAGCTTGGCCCACTCAAGATCATCACATGGCACACCTTGCCTAACTGATGTGCATGCACAAGTTTCCTCACCCAAGCCATCCTTTCCGCGTGCGTCATGTGTCTTTCTAACCTCAACTTGGACTTGGTTGACGCATGGCTCAATGCAAGGCATTCTCTTCTTCAATGCATGGCAACCCTTAATGTATACATTGTGCTCATCGCCTCGCTTGTGCTACGTGCCTCCTTGCCCAACCTAACCTCGTGTGGCCTTTGATTATCGCATTGCACATGGCAAAAATCCGACCCACATTTAGCCACTCACTCCATGTCTCCCATCCAACATATGCTCAAATAAACTCAAAGCACTTGACCTCCAACGCATGTCTTCCATACTTAGCTAAATTTTGTCCTCTTTAACAAAGCTTAGCTATATTTTTATATTTCGTCCTCCAAAGTCTCGTTCTTAACACTTAAAGTATCTTTCTCCACTTTTAATCTTCCTCAAACTCCCTTCTTAGAATATCCACTTATTTTCCTTATTATCCAAGTTTGACCTCACTTGCTTAAGTAAGACTCGAGGGTTTACACCAAACGAATTCTGGGCATGCTTGAGCTGCCCTTGAGGCACAATTTTCATGCATGAACTTTCCACCAGGAAATTGCCCAGAATGGACCTAATGCGTCAGATTCATGAAAAAATATTGTGCCTGAGAGTATTTTGGGAATGGAGGTGATTTGTGTCCCAAACGGCTTCTGGGCGTGCATGGGCTACTTTTGAGGTCCAATTTTCGTGCGCGAACTTTTTGTCGGGAAAATCGCCCGGAATGGACCCAGTGCGTCAGAACCATGAAAAAATGCAGTGCCTAGAGGATTTTAGGGATGAAGCTCATTTGGTGATGCAAACAGATTCTAGGTCCGCTCGAGTTGCCTTTGAGGCCACATTTTCATGTGCGAACTTTCCACTGGATAAATCGCTCAAAATAGACCCAGTGCCTCAAAACCATGAAAAAATGTCATGCTTTGAAGGATTTTGGGAACGAAGCTCATTTGGTGCCCCAAACGGCTTCTAGGCCCACCCGGTTTGTCCTTGAGGCACAATTTTCATGCGTGAACTTTCTGCTGGGCAAATCGCCGAAACAGACCCAATGCATCAGAACTATGAAAAACCATCGTGCCTAGAAGGGTTTTGGGAACAGAGCTTATTTAGTGCCTCAAACGGCTTTTCGTTCCATTTGGGCTGCCCTTGAGACACAATTTTTGTGCGCGAACTTTCCATTGGCAAATCGCTCAAAAATGGACCCAGTGCATCAAAACCATGAAGAAACACCATACCCCAGAGAAGTTTGAGAACGAAGCCCAATTTTCATGCATGAAATTTTCGTCGAGAAAATCGCCCAAAACGAATCCAGTGCATTAGAACCATGAAAAAATGTTGTTCCCTAAAATATTTTGGGAATGAAACTCATTTGGTGCCCCAAACGATTTTTGGGCCTGCTCGGGCTGCCCTTAAGGCCCAACTTTCGTGCGCGAATTTTCTGCTAGGAAAATCACCATAAACGAACCTAGTGCATCAAAATCATGAAGAAACGTTGTGCCTTTGAGGATTTTGGGAACATATTTTATTTGGTGCTCAAACAGCATCTGGGCCCACTTGGGCTACCATTGAGGCCCAATTTTCGTGTGCTAACATTCCGCCGAGTAAATCATCGAGAATAGACCATTGCATCAGAACCATGAAAATACGTCGTGCCTTGAACGATTTTGGGAACAGAGCTCATTTGGTGTACAAAATGACTTTTCAGGCTCACCCAGGCTGCTCTTGAGGCCCAATTTTCGTGCACGAACTTTATGTCGGGAAAATCGCCCAAAACAGACACAATGCGTTAGAACCATGAAAAATCGATGCCCCAAAGGATTTTGAAAATGAAGCTCATTTGGTGCCCCAAACGGCTTCTGGGCCTGACCAACCTGTCCCTGAGGCCCTGATGAAGTAAACTAACATGCAATGTTTGAAAACCAGAATCAATAAGTACTCTAATTACACTTAATTTGTGTTTAAAACATGCTTTAGAAAAACTATTTCACAAGAGGGTTTGCTGAACACAATACCTTTGATGAATCTTCTTCAAAACCAGCTGAAATCCACGAAAAGATGCTTCAATCTTCAAGTAGACCACTACAAAGATCTTCTCTACTATTTTCTTGCAAGGATTGTGTGGTAGAAATATTAAATTGAGCTGGTTTTGATAGAACTGAAGAGGGTTTGCTGAGGGTTTGAAATTCTGCAGAATTTGTGTACAATTATGAATGCATGGCTAATCATTCAGCCTAACACTCTAATTTATAAAGCTTTCAACATGCAATCTCAAAGCTTGCATAAAGGCCAGCTCCTTCTTCGTGAATTGAATGGAATTGGATGAATAAAATGCTTGCATCTTTAGTGGAGATTTCAAACTTTTGGAAATTTCCCTTTTGCTTTTCAAATTGTATTTTCAAAATTGATTTCTAAAATCAATTTAATAAATAAACTAATTTATTTGTTTATTAGTTTTATAAAAAATTAATTCAATCGATTAATTTTAGATAAAACTAATTAATTAAACCTTTTAATTAAATTTTTTAATTTAATATCTAATATTAAATTAATAAAATACCAATTTCACTACAATTAATTCAATTTCATATAATTAATATTTTGTTAGGTTTTATGTCCTAAAACTCGTGGTATGTAAACAAAGAAACTTATTCTAAAAGTTCAATAAGGTGTTATTAAATAGATGTTTTGCTTAATAGAAATCTAATAAACTTGAAAGTCCTTTGACTATTGGATGAGTACTTGAACTTTATGTGGAGACATAAAGGTGGATCAGGTTCGACTAAATAGTCAAAATGATCTATAGTATATGAATAAGGTTGGGTACCTTATTCTGGTAACACTATTGGATGCGGCCTGCTTTGTAGTTGTTACAAGAAGTTGTAAAGTGCTACAAACGAAGTGATCCTAATATGTTCATACTGGGACATGAGGAGTGGGGGTGTCATTATGCAAAAGGGTTTGTACAAAATAGAACCACAAAATTAGTCACTCTTACTTTATAACGTTGTTTACTGTTTAAGGCTGACTATTTCAAAACGATGATCTAGGTAACTTGACTTTAATCCTGAGCTAACTATGAACTTCTGATTATTTGGAATTATCCTTAGATTTGTATAGGTGAGGGTTGGCTCAATAGCGCCGGCTCAATAAACCTCCCATTTCAAAGGTAAGACCTAGAGTGCATGATGGAATTCACTCCTACCCACTTTTAAGGATAGTAGAGAGGTTATTCCGCTAAGTGTTGATTTTGGGTCTTGAACAAGGGGCCCCACCCTCTCACTGGCCCGAGAGGGACTCGATTTTGTTGATTGGATCACAAAACAATTGTAATTGTTCATTAGGGGATCAGTGGGGACTTAAGGAACAAGAGGTAATTTTGGGGGTAAAATAGAGATTTGACTCAGCCGTTATTACGAACAACCTGTGAAGGGTTGACTTACTAATCATGGTTATATCGAGTGGACATAATATATCTACGGTGAGGGAAGTTCAACTATGCGCTTTAGTGAAGTGACCCATTAGTTAACGAATGGGGGTTAGATCGCCTTAATGAATTTAGCCGATTAATCTTGGATCATTGGAGCCCATGATCTGTAGGTGCATGAGGTCCCTCTACTAGCTCGGAAATGGATTAGCTCTAGAATAGCACGATAAGTTAATTTGAAACGTTCAAATTAGAATAAAACAGAATTGGAGAATATATATTTAAATATGATTTAAATATATTAAATTAATTAGAATTGTTTAAATTGTTTAAATAATTATTTATTAATTTTATTAGAAAATTAATTTTTGAAATTAAATTTGTAAAATTAATGCATTTTGATTTAAAAAATAAAATATGATTTTAAAATCAATTTTGGATTTTTGAAATAGAAAAACACAAAAATGAAAAATTGGATTTTTAATTTCATCTTCAACTAGCTCACAAAGAACCCATTATCTTCAACCTTCAATTATTCCAAGCATGAGTTGCATCACATGCAACAAATCTCTTTGCATGATAGTCTGCAATATATTGAAGAGATTTGAGTGATTTTGGAGCATTGCAACTGAAAGAAGTTTAGCTAAAAATTGATGAGAAAAAGGTGTTCTTCATTTTGGGTTATTGCAGTGAGCATTCTCCAAGTTCCCTTTCATTTAAGCTTATTTTGAGTCCCACAACTCAATCTAGAGTACCAAGAGAATAGTATGGAAAATCTTATGGCGGTCTGCACAAAGATTTGGAGGAATTAGTAGTTGGAAATCAAGATTTCAACAGTTCTTCAAATATATGTTTTGAAACCCATTAAATTCTGTTTGAACATGTTTTCTTTTCTGCCTAAATTAATCAATTAGAGTGCTTATCAATCCTCGTCGCTTCCACTACATGTTGGTACCTTTCCAACATATTTAAATCATAATTTAGACATTAATCGATTCTCCAATTTTGTTTAATTTTGATAAAATTAAACATTTCAATTGTATCAAATACAATTAATAGAAACCTTAATTGAATTTGAAAATTTAAAATTCTAAACCCTAATTTCAAATCTCTTCAAGATTACTCAATTTACTAATCCAAATTACGAGCTAGTAGAGGGACCTTATGGACTTATAGATCATAAACTCCAATGATTTACAATTAATTGATTAAACTCTTTAGACCGAATTAATCACTATTCGTTAACTACCAAGACATTCCACTATAGCTTGACAGTTGTACTCTTCTCACTGTAGATATATTTATGTCCATTTTAACCATAATCAATAAGTCAATCCTTTACAGGTCGTTCGTATTTACAACTGGGTCAAAGATTACCCCTGTAAATACATCTTGCTCATTAAGCTCACATTGATCCTCCATTGAATAATTGATTTATAGTCCAACTTATAAACCATAACCCTCTCTTTCATGAGAGAGCGGGGCCACGTTGTTCAAGACAAGGCATTAATGCTTAGAACAACCTACCTGCTAACCCTAGGTCGGGTAGGAGTGAATTCCATATCGCAAAGCTATGTTCCTAGCTATCTATCCGGTCTTATCTTCAAAATGGGAGACTTATTTTGCAATGTTGTTGGACTATCCTCACCTATGTAGATAAAAGGATAATCTCGAATAAACAGGAGTTCATAGTTAGCTCAGGATTAAGATCGAGTTACCCAAGGTCATTGAGTTTGAAATAGTCAGTTTTAACAGTAAACAGTTGTTATAAAAAAATGATTATTTCAAGGTCCAGTCTTATGAAAACTCATTGCACAAGATGCAACCACTCACATGTCTCCACATGAATGATTTTTTTATCATATCATTTGTATCAGTATACAAAATGGGCCACATCCGATAGTGTCACCAGGACGAGGTACCCAATCTCATCCATAAGTATAGACCATTTTTTGACTATATACTAAAACTTGCTCCTCTTTTATGTCGTCACATAAAGTTAAAGTATTCATGTTATAGTCATGGATTTGTTTATTGGATTTTTATAAAAGAATGCAATATCAATAATAATTTATTGAATAAAGTACTCAACAATATTTTTATTGATAAATAGAAGGTGTTAACAATATTTACGAATTGAGAGTTTACGACATTCCCAACAGTCCCAATTTTCGTGCGCAGGCGTTCCACTGGGCAAATCGCCCAGAATGGACTCAATGCGTTAGAATCATGAAAAAACATCATGCCTTCAAAGGATTTTAAGAACGGAGCTCATTCAATGCCCTAAATGGCTTCTAGGCTCGTCTAAACTGCCCTTGAGGCCCAATTTTTGTGTGCAAACATTCCATTGAGCAAATTGTCTGGAATGGA
The DNA here is from genome assembly GCF_027475165.1 of Benincasa hispida. NCBI lineage: Eukaryota > Viridiplantae > Streptophyta > Magnoliopsida > Cucurbitales > Cucurbitaceae > Benincasa > Benincasa hispida. The sequence continues at coordinate 46,761,481 of NC_143484.1, read as the reverse complement.
CCCAATGCGTCAGAACCATTAAAAAATATCGTGCCCTAGAGGATTTTGGGAACAGAGCTCATTTGGTGCCTCTAACAGCTTCTGGTCCTGCTTGGGCTATCCCCAAAAGCCCAATTTATTGGTATTGACAATCAACATGTGGAAGTAATTAGGATCTTAAGCACTCTAATGACATTAATTTTACAGATGAAGCATGCATGTCCATAATATTCCAGAATTTAGGGTTTCAGTGAATACTTTTGAAAAACTCCAAATTAACTACTATCTTCAGCTTGATTCTCCTTTCCAATAGCTTGACCTACACAAGTGTCTTCTTTACTATTCTCTGGTCTTAGATTGGATTGTGGGATCCAAAATGAGAACAAATTTTAGGGAATTATGGAGAGGTATAGGTTTTGGAGTCAGAAATGAAGAACTAATTCTTCATTCAATTTTAGGTTTTTCCAACCAACTCTCAGTAGATTTTTTTTTTCTTTAATCAACCAAATGCATGCAAATTATATTGCATAATTGGTTGATACCATAACCCCAAGGAATTTAGTGGATTTTGGTAGTGTCAAAAGTGGGGTAAATCCACATTCTTTGATTTTCCAATTTAAAATGATTTTCATAAAATCAAAATTTTCATTTAAAAAATTACATTTAATTCATTTTAAACAAAATCAAGTAGTTTTAAATAAAATGAATTCAAATAATTAATTTTAAATAGTTAATTAAATAATTTAATTAATTAAAATAATTTAATATAAATATTAAATTGTCAAACCACCAATTCCACAATCATGGCTCTCTATTCATGTATTTAATATTTAAATCATATTTAAATATTTTTCAACCCTCTAATTTCGTTTAATTCGATAATAAAATGTTTAATTATATCGCATATAATTAACAATTCCCTTAAATTGAATTTGAACTTTTCAAATTTTCTCATCACACTATTCTAAGGTTTAGTCCATTTATGAGATAGTAGGGGGATCTAATAGACCTACAGATCATGAGCTCTAACGATACGAGATTAATTAACTAAACTCTTTTAACTAAATTAACCAACATTCATTAACTACCGAGTCACTCCACTAAAGCCCAGTAGTTGTATTCTCCTCACTATAGTTATTCTATCCACTTGATTTGACCATGATCAGTAAGACGATCCTTCATAGGTTGTTCGTATTTACAGCTACATCAAAAATACAATTTTATCCCAGTAATACATCTTGATCCTTAAGTCTCCACTGATGCACGGTTTATGGTCCTACCAATAAACCGAGTCCCTCTCAGTCATAAAGAGGGTGGAACCCCTTGTTCAAGACTAAAAGTTAGAACATAAGAGAATAACATATATGCTAACCCTGAAATTGGGTAGGAGTGAATTCCATCACACTATTCTAAGGTTTAGTCCATTTATGAGCTAGTAGGGGGATTTAATGGACATACAGATGATGAGCTCTAATGATCTGAGATTAATTGACTAAACTCTTTTAGCCAACATTCATTAACTATCAGGTTACTCCACTAAAGCCTAGTAGTTGTATTCTCCTCACCGTAGATATTTCTATCCACTTTATTTAACCATGATCAGTAAGTTGACCCTTCACAGGTTGTTCGTATTTACTACTAGGTCAAAAATACCATTTTACCCTTGTAATACATCTTGATCCTTAAGTCTCTACTGATGCACTGATGAACAATTGGTTTATGGTCCTACCAATAAACCGAGTCCCTCTCAGTCATAAAGAGGGTAGGACCCCTTGTTCAAGACTAGGAGTCAGTACTTAAGAGAACAATCTATCCTCTAATGCTGAAATCGAGTAGGAGTGAATTCTATCTTGCAGGACTATGTCCCTAGTTATCTACCCGGTCTTACCCCTAAAATGGAAGGCTTATTAAGTGGTGATGTTGAGCCACTCTCACCTATGCAGATTGAAGGAAATCCTGAATAAATAGGAGTTCATAGTTAGCTCAAGATTAAGATTGAGTTATCTTAGGTCATTGATTTGAAATAGTCAATTTTAACAGTAAATAGAAATATAAAGAAAAGTGACTATTTCGTGGTTTGGTCTTATGCAAACATCTTTTGCATAGGATGCCTCCATTTGCATGTCTTCACATGAAAGATTTCAGGATTATAGACCATTTTGGCTATATACTCAAACTCGATCCTCTTTTATGCCTCCACATAAAGTTCAAGTATTCATGTTATAGAAAGGGGTTCGTTAGTTTATTGGATTTAGGCTTTAACAAGTGCAATTCACATATTCAATAACAACTTTATTGAATAAACATCAATAACATCTTTGTTACAAATATAATAAGTTTAAAGATTACAAACTATGAGTTTTAGGACATACAACCAACATATTTGAGTATGGTTACTTATACCTAATGGAAGATAAGTTTGAAGCCCTTGAAAAGTTCAAGGAGTGTAGAAGGCTGAAGTTCAAAACCTGTTAGGTAAAATAATTAAAATACTTTGATTTGATCGGGGTGGAGAGTACATGGATTTAAGATTTCAAGACTATATGATAGAACATGGAATCCAATCACAACTCTCAGCATTTGGTACACCTCAGTAGAATGATGTACGAAAAAGGAGAAATAGAACTTTGTTAGACATGGTTTGTTCTATGATGAACTATGCTCAATTGCCTAGCTCATTTTGGAGATATGTAGTAAATACTATAGTTCACATTTTGAATAATGTTCCATCGAAAAGTGTTTCTGGAACACCTTTCGAGTTATGAAGGGAACGTAAACCTAGTTTGCACTACTTTAAGATCTGGAGTGTTCCTGCACATGTACTGGTGACAAATCCTAAGAAATTGGAACCTCATTCAAGATTATGCCAATTTTTTTGTTACCCTAAGGAAACAAGAGGTGGTTTCTTCTTCAATTCACAAGAAAACAAAGTGTTTGTATCGACAAATGTTACATTCTTGGAGGAAGACCACATTAGCGATCATAAACCATAGAACAAATTAGTATTAAATGAAGCTACAGAAGAATCAACAAGAGTTGTTGATGAAATTGGTCCTTCATCAAGAGTTAATGAAGAAGCTAGCACTTCAGGGTACTCTCGCCTTCTCAAACGTTGAGAGTGCCTCGATGTAGTGGAAGGATTGTATCACAACCTAAGCGTTACTTGAGTTTAACTGAAACTCAGGTCATCATACCAAATGATGTCGTTGAGGATTTATTGTCTTATAAGCAGGCAATGAATGATGTAGACAAGGACCAATGGGTCAAAGCCATGGATCTTGAAATGGAGTCTATGTACTTCAATTCAATATAGGAATTCAATAAGTCAAGGTCTGCCATGCCACAACCATACTTCTGGTTCTAGAGTTGTTGATGTAAACTTTGTAGTTAAGCCTGAGAGTTGTATAAACATTGTACTGTTTGTAATAAAATGAGTTTAGTCAAACAGTTGTGTATATCTCTGGCTTTAAGTTTATTGAGTGTAAAGTTTCAGATGGGCAGTGGGTATCACAAAAGGGTGGTATCTGTCGTTTGTTGCGCCTCCTCTCGGGCTTAAGAGGTGGGCTCGGGGTAGGGTGTGACAATGTGATATTTAATTAGGTAATTAATTAGTTAGAGAATTAATTAATTATTCAATTTAATTGAATTTTATTTGACTTAATTAAATTAAATCATAGACTATGTGAGAGATGTTCATTTAAATATGATTTAAATGAGTTTTTAATTAAATTGGATTTAATTGATTTAATTAATTATTAATTTAACTTTATTAACATTAATTTTATTTTATTAAATTAAATAAAACCTAATAACTCCCTTATGTGGGAAGGGAGTTATCTAAACGTGTAACTCTACCCACGTTCTTCTCTCACACTTATTAGACCTGGAAAAGGAAGAAAAAAAAAAGGATTGAGCTTTGGACATAAAGGTTCTGTGAAAAAGAAAAAAGAAAAAAAATTCTCTCTGATTCTCTCTGCAACATCACAAAATTCCTATGATTGTTTTTCCTTTTTTCAAGATTGGTTCCCACAAACCATCGACCTCAAGTTCTCAGAGAATGGGAGGGTAGCCATTTTGGTAGTGTTTGTGATTAATTGGAGATTTGATTCCATCCTTAGTCTTCAATGAAAGTGAATAAAGAAAATCTTTCCCCCTGTAGTTTTTTGTTAAACATGTTTAACCTAGAGTTTATACAGTAGGTTTATTCTATATAATTTTGCCAATGTGTAGGTATTTATATTTTCCAAATTAATTTCGAGTATGGGATTGTGTTATTTTTCCACTGCGTTAGGGATTTCAACTCATCAATTGGTATCAGAACCAGATCATTCAATTAATTTAGGAATTTTGAAATTTGCACTAGTTTTGGTGGGATTAATTGCATTGTGAATGTATATTACAAATGAATATTTATAGTGTTTTTCGTGTAGATTTACATGCTTTTTTTTTTATCAATTGTAAAGGCCCTGTTTTTTTTGACGTTTTAATCATGTAAATCGAGTCTTTGTAAGTCCATGTCTAGAATTAGAAACCTTGGAAATGAAGATCGAGACCAAATCTGGTGAAATCCAATGAATAGAGGCTGAGAAATTGAGGAAAAAAAATTCGGCACTATTAGAACGAATGGGCTGGTGAAGAAGGGTTGATGTCAGCAGAGATTTGGTTCAAGTAGGTGGGTCCGGTTCAAGTTGGTTGGGTCTGGTTCTGTGCTGTTTTGGCTTGGTTTGCTTTTTGGGGTCCAATTCGAAGCGATTGGCTGGTATGGTCCAATTTTTGGAGCGACAAAAGTTTTTTTAAGGTTTTTTTTTTCATAAATTATTGTAATTTATTGCTTTATTTTATCCTAGGGGTCAAATTTATCAGTTCATTTGCTATTTAAACATGCTTAATTGATGTCATTTAGATAAATCCTACTGTAGGTTAAGCATGTTCATGCATTTTAGTATATTGTAAATGTTATAATATATGGTATTAATGCATAATATATATTTGCATGAGTTATTTAATGAATTTTGATTTGTTAAATGACATTAATTAGGTAAATATAAAGGGTTATATTTATTAATGTTTTATATATGCTTGATTGATTTTCATGTTTTCTTTAATATAACTGTTATATTATTTGAAAATCAATTTGCATTGAGTATGATACTTCTATAGTTAGATATAATTGTTATATTAATATCATGAAATGCATGTAATATTGTTAGTTTATTAATTAGAATATGATTGTTAATTAATTAAACCACAGAAAGCTTGTTTATAAGGCAAATCATTAAAATTTATAAGGCAAATCATTAAACTTCTTTCAAAATAGTTTTAAATTTGACTAAGTAGAACAAATAGGATTTAGGTTATAAGGGAACTTTACCAGTGCAGTTCTGTCTAGATTGGGGGTTTTTAAGATGACGGTTTACGGAACACCTCTTAAATGGGAACTGACTCAAAGCCTAAGTTGAATTAACCTAAGTCCTATTAGCATGCAATGTCACGAGGGTAATTAAATGTTTTAATTCACCTAGAACATTAGAGTAAAGACCTTTTATAAAAGTTATAATAGACATTGACTTAGATAGATTCATTAGCAAAAATTTAACTAAGTATAATAAAACCCTAAAATGTTTGCATGGGTAATTAAATGGTTTAATTCCCTATTCACCTAAGTCCTATTAGCATGCAATGCTCGATTTCGTGTCGCCCTGGGCCTGATCACCCTTCGTAAAATGTTTGCATGGGTCAATATCAAGGTGAATAGGGAAAATCTTCGTAGTAAGTGGGAGAAGAACACGAGTCAACATATCCTATGGTCTCCTTCATTAGGTTGCATTGTGAGATTCCTATGATCCGCTTGCGTGTCCTCCTAGAGTGACCACCCCTTCGAAGGGTCTGCTCATAGGATTCGGAACAACGCAAACTTCAATAATGGATATGGTTTTTAAGTTAATGTTCAACAGGTGTCTTTCCTAACGGTAGCCTATTGAAGTGTACCTTTGGGATCCAAAAATGATAAGGTCACACTTACGGGATGAATTAAGTTAGTTAATGAATCCTTGACCAAACTAACGGTAGCTTAGAGCTATAAGAATAAGAGTTATTTTGGAATTAGTAATTAGCTGAGATAATCTCAATTTAAGGGAGGGTAATTGATCACCCTTCATTGGTTATTGCTTTAAACCCCTGAAGTATCGAAGCAAAAACTAAAAATTTTGTTTAATTAAGGTTCTTTGATTGCTTTTTTTTGCTAAATTGATTGGATGCTTGTATTTTGTATAATAGGTTAAGGAAAAGATAACTAATATGGTCAATTGTTTGTTATTCTTTCAACATGTCTTCCTCTATTATTGCCTTACTAAAGAACGAACAATTAACCAGTGAAAACTATGTAACGTGGAAATCTAACCTGAATACGATTCTAGTTATAAATGATCTACGGTTTGTCATAACGGAGGAGTGTCCTCGAGTCCCCATACAAAATGCATCCCAAGTAGTAAGAGATGCATATGACCGTTGGACAACGACCAATGAAAGGCCTGAGTCTATATCTTGGCGAGTTTGTCTGACATTTTTAACAAGAAATATGAGTCCATGCTCAGTGCTCGTGAGATTATGGAGTCCCTCCAAAGTATGTTTAGGTAACCGTCCAATCAGATCTGGCACGAGACCCTTAAGTACGTTTATAATGAACGTATGAAGGAAGGAAAATCAGTGAGAGAACATGTTCTTAACCTGATGGTCCACTTCAATGTCAATGAGATGAACGGCGCAGTCATTGACGAGAAAAGTCAAGTATTCTTTATTTTGGAGTCTCTTACGAAGAGTTTCCTTCAGTTTCACAGCGATTATGAATAAAATAGAGTACACCATTACAACCCTCCTGGATGAGTTACAGACTTATCAGTCTCTTATGAAAAATAAGGGACCAATAGAAGGAGAGAAAAAGTTGCCCATTCCAAGAAGTTCCATATGGGTTCATCCTTTGGAACTAAGTCTATTCCCTCATCATTTGGCTCTAAGAAGATCCAGGAGAAGAAAGAAGGAAAGAAGAAGGGTACCTCTGTTGGAAAGAGTAAGGGCAAGGGCAAGGCGGCTGATAAAGGCAAGTGCTTCCACTGTAATGTGGATGGTCACTGAAAACGTAATTGCCCAAAGTACCTTGTTGTGAAGAAGAAGGAAAAGGAAGGTAAATGTGATCAACTAGTTTTTTATACTTGTTTAGTGGAAAATTACTATAATGCATCGATACTTAACTCAGAAGCCACTAATCATGTTTGTTCTTCTTTACAGGAAATTAGTTCCTACCAGTAGCTTGAGAAGGGTGAAATGACGCTTAAAGTTTGAACAGAAGACGTCATTTCAGCTCATGCAGTGGGAACTGCAAAATTGCTTTTTAGAAATAGATATTTATTTTTAGAAAATTTGTATATAATTCCTAAAATTAAAAGGAACTTAGTATCTATTTCCTATTTAATCAAATAATTGTACTCCGTTGTTTTTTCTATTAATGAAGTGTTCATTTTAAAAAATGGTGTACGTATTTGTGGAGCTAAATTAGAAAACAACTTGTATTTGTTAAGACCAACTGAAGCAAAAGCACTTTTAAATCATGCTGTTTAAAACTGCTAATACTCAAAGGAAAACGTTTAGAATTTCTCCAAGTAACAATAATACTTATCTTTGGCACTTGAGATTACGTCACATAAATCTTGATAGGATTGAGAGATTGGTAGAAAATGGACTTCTAGGTGAGTTAGAAGATGATTCATTACCTTCATGTGAATCCTGTCTTGAGGATAAAATGACTAAAATACCTTTTATTGAAAACATTATAGAGCCAAATAACCTTTAGAGCTCATACATTCGGATCTTTGTGGTCCAATGAATGTAAAAGCTCAATGAGGGTACAAATACTTCATCTCTTTTATAGATGATTATTCGAGGTATGGTTACTTATACATAATGGAACATAAGTCTAAAGCCCTTGAAAAGTTCAAGAATTATAAGGTTGAAATTGAAAACCTATTCGGTAAAATGATTAAAATACTTCGATCTGATCGGGGTGGAGAGTACATGGATTTAAGATTCCAGGACTATATGATAGAACATGGAATGCAATCCCAACTCTCAGCACTTGGTACACCTTAGCAAAACGGTAAATTAGAAAGGAGAAATAGAACCTTGTTAGACATGGTTCGTTCTATAATAAGCTATGCATAAATTCCTAGCTCGTTTTGGGGGTATGTAATAAAGACTATAGTTCACATCTTGAATAAAGTTCCCTAAAAAGTGTTTATGGAATACCTTTCAAGTTATGAAGGTGGCGTAAACTTAGTTTGCACTACTTCATGATATGGGTTGTCCTGCACATGCGTTGATGAAAAATCCTAAGAAATTGGAACCTCGTTCAAGATTATGCCAATTTGTTGGTACACTAAGGAAACTAGAGTTGGTCTCTTCTTCGATTCACAAGAAAAAAATGTGTTTGTATCAACAAACGATACATTCTTGGAAGAAGACCGAGAGATCATAAGTCGTGGAGCAAATTAGTATTAAATGAAGATACAGAAGAATCAACAAGAGTTGTTGATGAAATTGGTCCTTTATCAAAAGTTAATGAAGAAGCTAGCTTTTTAGGTCAGTCTCGTCCTTCTCAATCGTTGAGAGTACCTCGACACATTAGAAGGATTGTATCACAACCTAACCGTTACATGGGTTTAACTGAAACTCAGGTTATCATACCAGATGGTGACATTGAGGATCTATGTCTTATAAGCAGGCAATGAATGACGTAGACAAGGACCAATAGGTCAAAGCCATGGACCTTGAAATCGATTCTATGTACTTCAATTCAATATGGGAACTTATAGATCTACCCCAAGGGGTTAAACCCCTAGGGTATAAATGGATCTATAAGAGAAAGAGAGATGTAGCTGGGAAGGTACAAACCTTCAAAGCTAGACTTGTAGCAAAAGGTTATACCTAAAGGGAAGGGATTGGCTATGAGGAAACCTTTTCTCCTATTGCTATGCTTAGGTCTATAAGAATTCTCTTATCCATAACCACATATTATAACTATGAGATATGGCAAATGAATGTCAAAATTGTTTTTCTTAATGGCAATCTTGAAGAAAGCATCTTCATGTCTCAACCTGAGGGGTTCATAGCCCAAGGTCAAAAGAAAAATGTTTGCAACTTAAATCGATCTATTTATAGGTTGAAACAGGCATCCAAATCTTGGAACATTAGATTTGATACTGTAATCAAATTTTTTGGTTTTGACCAAAACATTGATGAACTTTGTGTCTACAAGAAAATCATATACTGCAAAGTATCTTTCTTGGTACTCTATTTGGATGATATCCTACCCATTGGGAATGATATAGGATACATTACTGATGTTAAAAATGGTTAGCAGCTCAATTCCAAATGAAAGATTTAGAAGATGTGCGATATGTTTTAGGATCCAAATCATTAAGGATCGTAAGATCAGAACGTTAGCTCTGTCTCAAGCAATTATATCAACAAAATGTTGACTCAATATTCGATGCAGAACTCTAAGAAGGGTTTATTACCTTTCAGGCATAGGGTTCACTTGTCTAAGGAACAATGTCCTAAGACACCTCAAGAAATTGAGAATATAAGACGTATTCCATATGCCTCAGTTGTGGGCAGCTTAATGTATATTATGCTCTGCACTAGGCTAGACATATATTATACAGTGGAAATAGTTAGTAGATACCAGTCCAATCCAAGATTAGACCATTAGACTACAATTAAGAACATCATAACTACCTTAGGAGAATGAGAGACTACACGTTGGTGTATGGTGCTAAGGATTTGATCCTTATTGGGATACACCAATTCTGATTTTCAAATTGACAAGGATTCTAGGAAATCCAGTCAGGATCAGTGTTTACCCTGAACAAGGGAGTTGTAGTACGACGTAGCATCAAGCAAGGATGCATAGCAAACTCCACTATGGAAGCTGAGTATGTAGCTGCTTGTGAAGCAACAAAGGAAATAGTTTGGCTTAGGAAGTTCCTAAGTGATTTGGAAGTGGTTGCAAATATGGACTTGCTCATCACTTTATACTGTGACAAAAATAGGGCGGTAGCCAACTCTAAAGAACCTCACAGCCACAAACAAGGAAAGCATATTAAGTGGAAGTATCACCTAATGCGGGAGATTGTGCAATGAGGAGATGTGATCATCACAAAGATCGCTTTGGAGCACAACATTGTTGATACATTTACGAAGGCTTTCGGCACTAAAGTGTTCAACGGTGATCAAAAGAATCTAGGTCTACAAGACATGTACATTGTATAATCTAGGGCAAGTGGAAGCTGAAGGAAATCATATTCAAGAGTACCCACGAGCGGAAGTGGATCTTTCTAATTCATTGTGACAAAATTTCCACACAGTTAACGAACATTGATTGATCTGGATAATGAGTTTAGTTAATTAATCTCATATCGTTGGAGCTTCTAATTTGTAGGTCCATTAGGTCCCTTCCCTAGCTCATAAAGAGTATTGAGGTTATTATGTCTTGAATAGAATTTGAAATGTTCAAATTCACTTAGAAAACCAGTGTAATAAATGTTGATACATTATAATATAAAGTTTACTTTTCAATTAAACTTTATTATATAAATTTTGATATGATTCAAAATTAATTTATGTAAGAATTAAATATTTGAAGAAGTTCAAATATTAATTTAATATGAATTGAATTCATATTAAAAATATAGGTTAAAAGTTAATGTGTATTGGATACATATTAAATCTACAGGTTATGAGAAAAATACAATTAAATATGATTCAAATGTAGGTTAAATTAAATATGTAGTATTTAATTAGGTAACTAATTAATTTAAGAATTAATAAATTATTCAATTCAATTCAATTTAATTTAATTTGACTTAATTAAATTAATTAAATTAAAATCATAGGTTATGTGAGAGATGTTCATTTAAATGTAATTTAATTGAATTTTTAATTAAATTGGATTAATTTAATTTTATTAATTATTAATTTAATTTTATTAACAATTATTAATTTAATTTTATTAAACTAAATAAAACCTAATAACTCCCTTACGTGGGAAGGGAGTTATCTAAACATGAATCTCTACCCACGTTCTTCTCTCACGCCTATTAGACTTGCAAAAGGGAAAAAATGGAGGCTTTAACAGAAAGGTTCTGTGAAAAAAAAAAAAAATCTTCTCTCTGATTCTCTCTGCAACATCACAAAATTAATGTGATTATTTTTCCCTTTTTCAAGATTGGTTTCCACAAGCTTCGACTTCAAGTTCTCAAAGAATAGGAGGGTAGCCATTTTGTGGTGTTTGTGATCAATTAGAGAATTGATTCCATCCTGAGTCTTTAACGAAAATGAGTAAAGAAAATCCTTCTCTAGTTCTTTTAAACATGTTTAACCTAGGGTTTATAGAATAGGTTTATTCTGTATAATTTTGCCAGTATACTAGTATTTCTGTTTTCCAAATTAATTTCGAGTATGGTTCTATGTTATTCTTCCGCTGTGTTAGGGATTTCAACCCTTCAATTTCAACATAAAAAAATATGGGTAACCAAAAACATAACTAAAATTTGATGGTTATTCAAGATCATCCAAGAAAATCCATAAAACACCAAATAACTTACCCAAAATATCATCGGACAAAAAATGGCACTAGCAACGGTAGCGGCGACGGGCACTGTTATCGAACATCGCAAATTTTTAAGGCTAGCGGCTGGTAGTGAGGGCCTTGCATGAGGAGGGTTTGCGAGAGTGGGAGAGAAGGGGGTTTCCAGTTTTACAAATTCTATTTAGCAGCCATTACGCACAAAACAGAGCTTCAAACAACGATTTAACCATTCAAACCGAGACCCTATGTGTCCCAAATAGATTGACCAAACATCGACTTAATCTAACGGTTCAAACTTCAGTAATCGATAATTTTGTAGAAGCTATCGCTGAAAAATCGAATTGTTATCTTTCTCTCTGATTTTCTGTCCCTTTTCACTCTCCTTTAATTTCAAATGTCCCAATTCTTTCGATTTTTTCAAATTTTCAAAAGATAAATAAAATATTTTATCACAATATCTGCAAAATCTCCAAAGATTCTATCAAATTAATAAATCAATTAGGCCATGTTTGATAACCATTTCATTTTCTAAAAAAAAAAAAATTAAGCTTATAGACACTACTTCCACCTTTAAATTCTTCCTTTGTTATCTACATTCTATCAATGGTTTAAAAAACCAAGCCAAAATTTGAAAACTAAAAAGAGTACCTTTTTAACATTTGTTTTTGTTAAAAATTTGGCAAATAATTAAACAATTGTACTTATAAAAGATTCAAATCATGGTAAGAAATTAGGAGGAAATAGGCTTAATACAAAAACAAAAAACGAAAAACGAAATGGTTACCAAACTGGCCTTAACTTCTCAAATACCTCAATTTAGACTCCAAAACCCAAAATTAAAGGGCATAAAATCCATCAATTTGATACAAATTAAATCCTTCCAAATATTTGAATTAATCTAAAACCACATAAAATTAATTATCTTCTCATTGTTTTAGGTGGACTCCAAAATCCAAAAACTAAAGGAAATTAAAGCCTAACAATTTAAAATAATTAACCCTAATTTATTTGAAACTCGGGATGTTACATTCTTCCCACCTTTAGAACTTTCATCATCGGAAGTTCAAATCTTGAAAAAGCTTTTGATACTTAGTTCTCACCTTATCATTTGGTTTTAGGCTTGCTTCATCAATCTAAGTGAATAAGTACTTCAAACTTTTGTTACCCATAAAGTTCTATACCTTCTCTCCTTTTAAATGACGTCTCCAAATTTCCAAAGTAAAGACAGGTCAAGTCAAACCCAAACGCTCGTAAACATCCAACTCTTAACTTAGAAAGTCAAACCAGACTTAGTCTTTGATCTCAAAATATGAATTTCCTTTATCTTCCCAATATAATAAAACTTCTCTTAAATACTATTGTTTTCTTCACACTTATCTTTGTGGAGGCCAACAATCTTTAAGGTGTGCTTTCCATTATCCAAGTGAAATATAATCTCTATACCAAGCAAGTCGTGTGATTATCTATAATAATCTACAATTCAATTTCAAACTTCAAACTTTAGAAGAGAGTATCCTGCACAAGTTAACATTGCTTTTAAACTCCAATATCCTCCCTCTTAGTATTTCTAATTAAATTTGAGTCCTTTCATCACAACAAAGACATTTACAATTCCTTTGAGGTATCTTGAATTCAACCTTTTACAATTCCATAACTTCTCAAATCCACTTTTTTTTTTTCCATCTATCCACAACCTTAGTTTCATGCTTGACATGTGTTTTACATTGGAATGACTTCCTTATGCACCCATACTCCTATTATTCATAATAAAATCGCAATGCAAACTCATAGTACATTCCGTATTGGACAATATTTGTTATTAAGAACTTCACTTTCGATTATCTCTCCTTAACTTTTTTTTTCCACTTCAAGTCTTAGGTACTTTTCAAATTATAACTTTTGTTTTTAATCACATCAATTAAACTAGGTACTTTTATGAAAATATTCTTCACCTTAAGTCCACTTACTTTTCAACTTGAACCATTCCAACCCTTTAGGGCATAGCACATGAAAAAAACCCAAGGTAACCTATTTAGTCCATCTACCTTAAACATCACAAGAGTACTGATAACTTATCAAAGCTTTAATCAAGAGCCAACAACTCCAACTAGTAATTCTTCTTCCTTTTAGATACGTTACACGAAAAATCAAAGCACAACATCTTACTCAACCCACCAATCTCCAACACTACAAAAAAAATGATCATGACCTATTAGTCCTTTCGAAATTTCTCTTGAAACATTTTTACTTTAATATCTAGAGCTATAGTCTCTTCTTCCTCTCTTTCTTCTTTATAAATCTACTGTAGCCTTATACTTGAGTGCGGGCCTAGTGAGGGAGATTTATTCATTCTACCACCAACTTCATTACCTAATGCCAAAACATATCATCGTTCCTTAGTGAATTCTCATCTGGACTACTTTATTCTCTAACTTTGATAGATACATCCTTTACTATCTACACTACCATATCATCACACTACATAGTTCATCAGGTTTAAAGATCTTTAAACTATCTCTTCTTGCTTACCAAGCCTTTCATAAGATAAGATGGTGTTAAGTAATTTTTACCATCCATCAATTTCTTAGAAGTCATAACTGAATAATCATCTCATATTATATTCCATAAAGACATTACCAAGTAGTAACATAACTTGTGATATTAAACTGAACAACTTTTCTTTATGTAAAACTTTTCATGATACTTTTACTACTTGGACGTACTTGGCGATGACGAAGAATCCGTTGATGAGCCATAAGGATATTCTGGACTTACGATGTAAGTCAGTCTATAAAACCTAAAAACTTTATCTCTAATACCAACTGTAATGACCCGACTTTTTAGAATGGAAATCGGACCGCTACTATATGCATGCATAAATCTTAAAACTGATTTTTCACAAAATTTGACTAAGTTGAAAGAATAAAATAAAATTTTATTATAAAACTATAAAAAATAATAATAAATCTTTGTTCGAGGTACCCATAACTTTAATTTAAAAACTGAATGAAATATTCAAAGAATTTAAAGGTTTAATTATAAAGTTAAAACTTGCAAACATAAGAAAAACATTTGCAGAAGCACTGTCAAGTCCCAAGGCCCAAGGAGGTCATGGATTACTCTTGTCATTCCTCGGTTTGTCCTTTCCTTTACCTAAAAATAAATATAGATAGAAGAGTGAGTGTAAAAAAATACCCAGTAAGTGACCCACAACTGGGCCCACTAGATTTACAGATTAATATCCCTATCAAGACAAAGGTTTGCATCCTAAAATAGGCATAGACATAGGCATAAGGGGTGAACCCGAAGGCACGCTTTTATAGGAAGTGACTCCAAAGAGACACAACAATATAATCCTAGGTGATGATCCCATTAAGACCTGAAACGTACCTAGGGGATGAACACGGTTCGATAGGGGTACTTACAGCTACCATCAATCCAACATGCAACATACATGTTATAATAAACATAGTAACATATCTCATGAGTTTCTAAAATAGACTTAATAGTTCATTTATTAATCAAATACAACACAACCTTCACACAATATCATATTTTTTGTAACATTAGCACATGTTTCTAGAACACCCTCAACGGTCCAACTATAAAAAGTTATAGCAATTCAACTCATCAAAATAGAATCATACTTTCGGTGCAATCACAATCTTAACACCAACTTTGGTTCGAAGACGGACAGGTAGTAAATCACTTATCTTTAAATTAAGTCTAAATAGCTAGCAATTTAACTTCGTAAAACCTTGAATCCTAAATAAATCCAAAAACATAAATTGAAATTAAATCCAACATTTAGGACACAATTCCAACTACAACTTAACTCGAATGTCTTCGAAGCTTCAAAATAAACACGATCCAACAACTATATCACCAAAATCAACCTTTAACTCTAATGAACAGCAACTTTAGACCTTCTAATCCAACCTCCAAAAATCAAAATTAAAACAAAAGTTAAGCGACACTTAGTAGGTATCCAAAATTCTCAACAAAGACCCCAAACCTTAAAAAAAAAAAAAAAAAAAAAAAAAAAAAAAAAAAAAAATGCCAAATAATTTTAATCTTATCAGAAAGCACCTTGAGAGTGTGTAAAACCCAATTTCAACATCAAAACAATATGGGTAACCCAAAACTTAACCAAAATTTGATGTGTATTCAAGAGATCACTGTCATCAACATCTAAAATGATAGTGACAATTAACCACAAGACCCAATATCATGTTACAAATACCACATATTCCAAAACTCTATCACAAGCACATAAGACAATTAACATAAATCAATTTACTAATTACGAATGAAAATACAATATATTCTCACCAAATTTCTCAAATCATTTTGAAAAATAGTGCTTAATTACTTGGGTCATTATTTTCTCAAATTATTCTCCCAAATATCTACTTTTCATCTTTTTCTTAATTTTTCTTTTTAATTTGAAATGACAAATTTTCTAATTTCAAATATCCCTGTAATCTAAAAACTAGGAATCAAAATATAATCTCTCTAAAAATTTCTTTCCAACATAATTTAATTCAATTTGGTGACTCATGATTATACCTTTCCACGAATTAGGCTATATCTCCGATCAGATCATCATTTACCTTCATAAAATAAATAAAAATAAGAGCTAAATAACTGTTCACACATGAAACTGCTAGAGTGGAATTTGATCTTTTTTTTTTAATATCTACCATCAATTCAACCATGATAGTCCATGTATAATCAAAAACCCATTGGAGTTAATGTCCTAAATCGAGTGTATCTTATAGTTTGTAAAGATAAATTATATATGTAATAAAATAAGAATATTTTATTAATGTTTAGTCTGCATTATATAAATTCAATAAACTAAAATCCAAGGTTATTTTATGAAACTTAAAAAGTATGTGGAGACATATATGAGGATCACGTTTAAGTGATAACCTAAACGGTCTATAGTAGATGGATAAGGTTGGATACCTTATCCTGGTGACACTATGAATACGACCTGCTTTGTAGATGTTATAATTGTTGTAAAGTGCTACAAATGATCTGATCCTGGTCGTTCATGTGGAGACATGCGAGCAAGGGTATTCTATACAATGAGTTTGTATAAGACCAAATCACGAAATGAATAGTCTCTTTATATAACACCATTGCTAGAAGAGACTTACATTTCACTAGGATGACCATAGGTGACTTGACCTTAATCCTGAGTGAGTTCTGAACTTCTATCTATGAGGATAATCCTTTGATTTGTATGAGTGGGGGTGGCCTTGTTAGCCAACTCAACAAGCCTACCATTTTGGAGACTTGTCCGAGTAGGGAGCTAGGAATACAACTACACAAAATGGAATTCATTCCTTTCCTGACCTTAGGAATAGTAGATAAATTACTCCTTTAATAACTGATTATAGGTCTTGAACATTGAGGCCCCAACCTCTCACTGGTTTGAGAGATGTTAGTTTATAGATGAACTATAAACTGTTTGTTCATTAGAGGGATCAATGACATTTAAGAACTTAGATATAATTACAGGATTAAAATGGTATTTTGACCCAGCTATAGTTATGAGCAATATGTGAAGGGTCGACTCGTTATTGATATCCGTGGACACAGAAATAAATCTACAATGGGAAGAGTGCAGCTATTGGTCTTTAGTGAATTGATCGGTAGTTAATGAAAATTGATTAATTTAATTAATTAATCTTATATCATTGGAGCTTCTAATCTATAGGTCCATAAGATCCCCTTGTTAGCTCACTAAAAAATATATAAGAGGAATGGTTTGAATTGTTCAAATAAATTGCATATTAACGAGATTAATATAATATGTTTAATTATAGATGAACAATTCAAACCATTAAATGAGATTAATATAATATGGTTAATTATAGATGTAATCTATAATTAAGAGAGAAAAATATTTGAATAAGTTTCAAATATTAAAGAGATATACACATATATGTGATAATTATATGTTGATTCATTCTATATTAAATTTGACTTAATATAGTCATTTAATTTATTAATTAATAGTTAATTAATTAACTAATTTTTTAGAAGTAGAGATAAATGAACATGTGATGTTTATTTATTTTTTATTATTATATATGTATATAGTAAATTGGATTTAATATATATGGTTATTTAATTATTGGACTAATTAATAAAATAAAATTTATTTAATTAAATTAAAACAAGAGTATGAATAAGAAAGACTAAGAGTGTTAGGAATGTCCTAGAACTCGTAGTTCGTGTTAAACATTCTATTTATCAACAATATTGACTTATTGATTTTGCATCTTATTATGAAAATCCAATAAACATATCCTTGGTTATAGTCTGAATATTGTAACTTTATGTAGTGACATAAACAGGATCAAGTTAATAGTATATAGCCGAAATGGTCTAATAAGTATATGGATGAAATTGGGTATCTCATCCTGGTAACACTATTGGATGCAGCCCACTATGTAGTTGTTACAAGAAGTTGTAAAGTGCTGCAAATGATGTGATCCACAAATCGTTCATGTTGAGACATGTGAGTGGAAACATCCTATGCAATGAGTTTGCATATAGACTGGACCACAAAAATAGTCAATTTTCTTTATAACGACCGTTTACTGTTAAAACTAACTATTTCATTTATCAAATAACCTAGGTTAACTCGATCTTAATCCCGAGCTAGCTTTGAACTCCTGTTTGTTTAAGATTATCCTTTGATCTGCAAACGGTGAGAGTAGTCCAACAACACTGCTCAATAAGCTTACCATTTTGGGGATAAGACCAAATGAATAGTTGAGGACATAGCCTTTAAGATAGAATTCACTCCTACCCGATTTAGGGTTAGCATATAGGTTGTTCTCTTAAGTACTGATTCCAGGTCTTGAACAATCGGGGCCCCGCCTTCTCATGATAGAGAAATGATTTGATTCATAGAGATTATGAATCATAATTATTCATTAGAGGGTCAATACGAACTTAAGGAACAAGATGTATTCACATGGGTAAAACGGTAATTTTGACCTAGCTTTGATTACGAACAACCAGTGAAGGATCGACTAACTGATTATGGTTATAAAGTGAACATAATATATCTACAGTGAAGGGAGTTCAACTATGGGCTATAGTGGAGTGTCCCATTAGTTAACAAATGGGGGTTAGATCAGACTAATGAGTTTAGCCGACTAATTTCTAATCGTTGGAGCCTATGATTTGTAGGTCCGTGAGGTCCCCCTACTAGCTCGTAAATGGTTAAGCTTTAGAGTAGCTTGAGGAATTAATTTGAAACGTTCAAATTAAAATTAAACGGAATAGGAGAATATATATATATATATATATAAATATGATTTAAATATATGAAGATAGTTTTGTGCAAAAATTAATATTAAATTAATTTATGAAATTAATTTTAGAAATTAGATTTTTTCAGTTTTTAAAATCAAAATTGAATTTTAAAATCAAGATTTTGGTTTTAAAGATAAAATTGGAAAATTTCTTGCATGCACAAAATGGAAAAGCATGGTTTTCCATTATCATCTTCTTCATGCTCACACAAAGCCCACTTCCTCTTCTTCATTAAACTCCAAGCATGAGCTGCAAGACATGCACATCTCTTCTTTACATGTTCATCTACAATAAATAAAGAAGAATGGAGTGATTTGAAGACATGCATTACACAAAAAGTTTGAGAGAAAATTTCAACTGGAAGAAAGGATTCTTCGGAAGTGTGCTACTATGAGCTTTTCTCTGTTTTACATTGTTTCAAGATATTCTTGAGTCCCAAAACTAGATCTAAAGCTCCAAGAGGATATTGGGGAAGATCTTGAGGTGGTTCACAGTGATCATTGGTGAAGACTGTTGCTGTTTGATCAAGTTCTTGAAGAGTTCTACAAAGGTATGATCCAAAACCCTCTTATTTAGATGAGCATGCTTTAATTTCTGCCAAAATTAGTGAATTTGAATGCTTATGGATCCTTGATACTTCCGTTGCATGTTATCCTACTCTAACAAAGAGAAGGGGGTCACCCCTCCCCTCTATAAATAGGTCTTCATAGCCCATGTTTGTGTCACGGTTGAATTGAAAATTCTGAATTCTAGTCTCCTACTACTTTCTCAAAATCTCTCTTCTTTTCTCTACTACTTCTTCTTCCTCTTCCATGTCTTGGAGACCACACATTCACAAAGGTAAGGTTTAGCCCTTCCTTTTCTTTTCTTAAATGCATGCTAATATTGATTGTTTATCCATTATGTTATTATTTTCATACCGTAATTTGTTTATGTAAAATTGAAAACAAAATTACAAGGCGATTACACGCTTCCGCTTGGGATTCGATCCATTCAATTGGTATCAGAGTTTAATTTGGCAATTTTTATATTTGGTTTTTTAGAAATAAAATCATAATATACTAGTGGATTGCTTTTAAAATATATGCATGAGATATATGTGATTTTGATTGTGGTCTGTAGGTTGAATGTTTAGGCTTTTGGCATTTAGATTTACAGTTTTAATTGATGAGATCAATGTAAAACCCAGCGTTTATGGGTTTTTTTTTTTACTGTAAACCGAGTCTGTAATTTTTTGTCTTTCATGGCAAAGAGTTGTTGTGAAAAGAACCCGGAAAAACAAAGGCAAAACAAGAAAAAACGAATGGAAACAATTTGCAGTGCAGTTCGATTTTTTAGGGACGACATTTACAAATTTGTTGATAACTAGAGTTCTAATCGTTGGATCCTGTTGAAATTTGGAGTATGATTAGGACACCTAGGTATTGGGTTTTATGTCTAAAAACTCGCATTTTGTAAAGTTAAACATTTTCTATTATCAATAAAGATGTTATTCAACATTTCTTCAAAAAAGTTATTATTGATTTTGTAAATTGCACTTGTAAAGACTAAATCCAATAAACTATATCCATGACTATTATATGAATACTTGAACTTTATGTGGAGACATAAACATGGATCAAGTTCGAGTAAATAGCCAAAATGATCTATAGTATATGAATAAGATTGGGTACCTTATTCTGGCAACACTATCGGATGCGACCTGTTAATACTATCGAATGCGACCTACTCTCTAGTTGTTACAATATGTTGTAAGGTGCTATACATGAAGTGAACCTGATTCGTTCATGTATTGACATGAGGAGTGGGGGCATCCTATTCAATGAGTTTGCGTAAGATCGGACCAAGAAATAAGTCACTCTTACTTTATAACATTGCTTACTTTTTAAGAGTGACTATTTTACTTAGACGACCTAGGTAACTTGATCTTAATTCTGAGCTAACTATGAACTCCTATTTATTCGAGATTATTATTAGATTTTCATGGGTGAGGGTTGGCTCAACAACACCAGCTAAATAAGCCTCTCATTTCAGGGGTAAGACCAGGTAGATAGCTGGGGACATAGGATGCAAGATGGAATTCACGCTTACCCAATTTAGGGATCGGAAGAAGGTTGTTCTCTTAAGTGTTAAATCTAAGTCTTGAACAAGGTGCCCCACACTCTCATTGGCCCGAGAGGGATCTGGTTTAGTGATTGGATCATAAATCAATTGTTCATTAGAGAATCAGTGGAACTTAAGGAGCAAGACGTAATTTCGAGGGTAAAATAGCATTTGACCCAGCTGTTATTATGAATAACCTGTGAAGGGTCGACTTACTAATTATGGTAAAATTAAGTGAACACAAATATATCTATAGTGAGGAGAGTGCAACTATTGAATTATAGTGGTGTGACTCGATAGTCAACGATTGTGAAACCCAGATTTTTGTTTCCCTACTTAAGTAGGTGGTTAAGGGAATTAACTAAGTATGAGTTAAATCCTTGAGTAATTTGGAGATGAGCCTTTACTAGTGGAATTTTAAGTATGAAGCCAAAAAGAACCATGCGTTGGAAGCTAGAAAAAAGTATTTGACAATGCATTGGTCTTGTGCTAAGCGTTGGTGTGGTGCCATGCATTGGACATGCTCATTTAAGAGGTTATTTGGGCATTGAGGGAAGTCAAAGAATGGCCAAGAGGAAAGGCTATGCGTGGACCATCATGTGGCAGCCAATGTCTTGAGAGGTTAGCAAAGCATGCGGCAACCTCAAGTTGTGCAGACATGGGCACTAGGCATTAGAGTTGCACGCTGGACGATCGTTTAGCAACTAGTAAGTGAGCGACGCTACACGGTGAGGTAGGTGATCGTGTAGGCGGGCGTTGGATGATCGTGTAGCAATGCGCGGAGCTAAACAATGCGGTAGATAGATCATGTAGAAATGCGCAGAGCTAAGCGATGCGGTAGGCGATCGTGTGGCATTAGATGATGCGGAGAGTCGCGCTAAACAATGGCGCTATGCGATGGGCGATAGTGCTATGTGATGGGGCATTGGCACTGCACGATCGGCATCAGCACTGGACAATAGCCGTGCTTTGCTAAATGATGGGCGTCAGTGCTACATGATAGACGAAATACTAAGCGATGAGCGTTGTGCGATAGACACGGACGCTAGGCGATGGCGTTAAGTGATAGACGGATGCATTAGACGATGAGGCACCAACACTAAGTGATGGACGCGATAGCTAAGCGATAGATGCAAGATCTGCACGATGAGCAAGAGCTGTGCGGTAGGTTGTGTGCTATGCGATGGGCTGTGTGTTGGATGATGAGCTAGGCGATAGGACAATCCATGGTGGACACATGGTGAAATGCCTCTGCATTGCTAAGGTTGGCGGTACATAAGGCTTATAAGGTCAGTATGCATTGGTCTTGATCAAGAAACTAAGGACGTTGACAAGCAACAAGGACATACATGCGTTGGTCATAGGGGATGCATTAGCAAGAGGCTAGGCGATGATAAGATATACCATGAGACATTGAGTTGAGACTTAGCCTGACCAAAGGTTATTATGCGTTGATGATGTGCTATGTTCTAAGGACATCTGAGGGCATGTGGGCGCATAGGACAAGGCTAATAGTATGCGTTGGAAGAGTGTTGGTCATAATCCTAGTTGAGCGCATAGGCCAAAGGTAAGCCATGCGAAAGAGAAGGATATGTGGCCAAGGGACATGCATGACCAAGTAATTTGAGGTTAGGATGAGCCTTGCAAGCATCTAGCATATGTGACCAAGTTGCGTCAATTGGATGCACAAGGTAAGGTTGCGTTAACTAGACATGGCACAATCGAGGTTAGTAGGTCGCATATGGGGCAAGGTGCTAGGCGGAAATGGCTTGAAAGGTGTTACTTTGAGGTTAAAAAGACACCTCAAGGGCGTCAAGATGGGATTGGCGCATGCGCTAATGGGTGGTGTCCGGACATAGGTTTGTTGCGCCAATTGGAGTGCCATTTGAGGTTGGATGGACGCATTTGAGGTTGGATGGACACATGGTTAGATTGACGCATAGGCCATATGAGGGAGTGATCGGCCAAGATAGCTTGTGACCATAAGGGTGTGGAATGCACCAATGGTGATGCCAAATCATCCGGACATGTGGCTTGTTGGAGAGAAATCTTGGGCTTCAAGCAAGTAAGGTGGATGCATAGGAAGACATGCAAATTTGAGCATTATGTGTTGGTTAAGGAAGAAGGAGACACCTTGGATTGAGATGGCATGAAGGTTGAGTTAATAGTGTGGGAAAAAGACACTTGGACATGCGACTAAGTAAGAGGTGCGGCCTTGGGGAGATTTTGGACGCCTATAAATAGGGCCAAGGATTTCTCTTTAAAGCATAACTCAAATTCTCTTCAAAGGTCATTAGGAAGATTGTATGATGGCTACTGTGAGGAAACTATGCGTTGATGAAGGAATGCATGCGTTGATAGCAAAACCATGCGTTGGTCAATAGGTTCCAAGAAGAGGAGATGCTGTCGAATAGGAAGGTCTGGAAGTAGCATCAACCTGGGACGAGGAGTTCTCCCAAACTACTCGTGTGTTTAGAGTGATTTCAAAGCCACCTGAAAGTTGAGAGAGTCTAGTTTTCAGGGTAGGGCTGCAAGAGAAGAAGATCTAAGGAATCAAGATGGAGAGTGAGGAAAAGACAGAAGGGTCGAGCTGTCGAGCAAGCTTGGGCCAGTCTTGATATTTTGATGATTCCGGCCAAACCACGAGGTTTTCTAAGCTAATATTTTAGGGTAAGATTCCCAAGACAATTTAGAACATATTTACAGAAGAAGTTATCTTAAAATAAGATTTGGAACTATGAGTAATCTAAGCTTATAATTGAATATGGAATTTAGGGTTCAAAAAGGAAACTAAGGAAACCTAAGGAACTTCGGAAAGGAAAGTTCTTAAACAAACAAGGTGAGTGGTTATATTATTCTACTAATTGTATGTTTATTTCTATATATATAGGTAATGTGTGGAATTTGGCATGATTGGGAAATGTGTTTGTCTGGAATTAATTGTCATTATGCTTGTTGAGATATTGCTTGTGTGATTGTGCTGGAAACTAAAATAGTACCCGGGATTTAGTTAGCATGCTTGAAAAAGGTACTTGGTGGGATTAGTCAGTATAACTGACGGGATTAGTCAGCTTCACTAGTGGGAGAATATAGCCAAGATACCTAAGCATAGCTAGCAGGATTTAGTCAATGTGCACATTCGACGGGATATTGGGGTACTAAGGAGGTTTCCAAAGGATTTGTTTGTAAATTGTTTTGGGTATGTATGGGAGTACTCGGGAAATACATGATCATGTTAGGGGTATCCAGTTGACAAGCTGGGGAAATTACATTTTGTTATGTGATTGTTGTTGATTGTGGAATTGTTTTCCCAAAAATGAATTTATGTAATCAAACTTATGTTTGTATAAAACCACCACTCACTGAGCTTTGTAGCTCACGCTTTCAATGTTTTATGTCTCCCCCCCTCCTACCCCCCCGGTAGCGGAGGTTGAGGAGTTCCAGGGTGCTGCTAAGGTCAAGGTCTGCCACAAGTTACAGTTACACTTCCGGAGGGTTTTAAGAGTGGTTGTTGTAAACTTAGTAGTTAAGTCTTGGAGTTGTATAAATATTCCATAGTTGTAATAAAATGAGCCTACTTAATTAGTTGTTGTTATCTCCTTGACTTAAAGTTTACTGAGTATAGTAAAAAGGTTTAGTTGGATAGTAGGTATCACAAAAGGGTGATATCTGCAGTCCCTCATGCCTCTCCTCGGGCTCAGAAGTGTGGGCTCGGGGCGGGGTGTGACAGCGATTGTTGATTAATTCTGTCTAAAGAGTTTTAACCAATAATCTCAAATCATTGGAGCTCATGATTTATAGGTCCATAAGATCCCTCTTCTAGCTCATAAAACATAAACACCTTGAATTAGTAAATTGAGTGAATTTGGAATGATATCAATGTGAAGTGTTCAAATTGAAGGTTTGAATTTGAATAGTTTAAATTCAAATTAAGATTTGTATAATTATATTTGATAAATTAGGTGTGATTAATTTAATATTTGATATTAATTATTAATTAATTAATTAAATATGTTTAATTAATTAAAATCAAATTAATTTTCAATTTGAGAAATTGGATTTTGAAATTTTGATTTGATTAATTTAGAATTAATTAAATTAGATTTTAGTTAATTTTGAAATTAATTAAAATGAAAAATTGAAATTGAAAATTAAGTTGTTAGTGGAAACATCTAAACTTCTCTAAGTAGGAGGTGGATTCTTTCAATTCACACACATTGCCAATTTCCATGCATTTGAAGTAACATCAGCTAGTCTCTTGAGTGCCTGCATGAAAGGGAATGATAAAACTCTTCAATTTTGAGATTGAAAGAAAGAGGAGGCTAGTGAAAACTAGTTTCTGCAGAAAAATGTTTTTCTCTCTCTTCAAACCCACACCAAAACCTTCACAAATTTAGCCCAATCGTGAATTCCACCACTCAAATTTAAGGTTGAGAATAGTAGAGAAGATCTTTTGGTGATCCACGACTTCAATTGGAGAAGATTGTAGCTCAAATTCGTGTTTGAAGAGGATCTTCAAAGGCATATGTTGAAACCCTCTTAATACCCTATGAATATGCATATTTTGATGTCAAAATTGAGGAATTAGAATGCTTAATAATTCTGTCTTCTTCTGCTGCATATTTCTGTAAACCAACACTAGGATCTCGTTTTGAACAGTTCGACCTTCGTTTTGAGCCTTGATTTATCCGTCGTCACCACTGAACAGAAGCAGTTTTTTTTTTTTTTTGTGTCTTTTTCCATTTTCTTTTAGGATTTTCTAAAATATAGGGTTTTGGATTTTATTTTATGTTCTAGGAATACCAATAACTAGTCAACTTTGCTATTTTGTTAATTTAATTATGCATGAGATGTTGATTTAAATTATTTTTGAATGGTGCATAAAGTATGTCATTTAGATTCAAAATCCCACCTTAGGATAAACATGTTCATGCATCATATCAAAATGTAAGTGTTATATTTTTGGGATGCATGATTAAATTAGCATGCTCATGCATCTTAGTATGAGTGTTATATTTCTTTAGATGTATGGTCATTAAGCATGTTCATGCATCATACTAGATTATAATAGTTATAATATATGATGACATGATGGACATATGTGCTTAATAATTGTTAGATATAAGTGTTATATTTTTTTTAATTAAGATAAATTTTGTATTCAGCATAACATTACTTAGATAAATATAAATGTTATATTTAATCAATGTCTTTGAATGCAATTATAAATTTTATTTTTCATTATTTTATAATGGTTATAAGTATAATGAAATTGAATTAAAATCTATAATAAAGAGTTGCATGCAAACATAGGTCCAATTTAATTTTTAAATGGTTTAAAATTAATTCACCTAAACATATGTTAAACACATTTCTAATGAGATTAAAAATAGGTTCATCTTTTAATTCGTTTTAATAGGATTAAAATGAATTTCAGTAAGAGATTAATTTATAGAATAATTGTTCATAAGAGACCTTTGTCTAAGGAAAGTTTTGTCTAGACTGAGGTATTTAAGCTGACAGAAATAGAACACCTCTACCTGGGAACTGACCTAGAAGGTGAATTGGGCAAATATTTTATAAGCATGCAATAAGTGATGACTTCGTTAAAAAGTTTAAAAAATGAAGTCACATATTATTGAAATATTCAATATGAGCGTATATTGAGCAAATTAATAAAGACTTAGTTAAAATTAATTAGTCGATTTTTACTAAGTTAATAAACCCATTTTTTTAAAATATTCATTGGGAAGGAAAAAAAATATATACGATATATAAATTTTTTTCACTCACGTTCTCCCTAAAAGTTCACATCGTGAGACTCATACTTGGCCTCGAGGCACCCTGGGAGCGTCCCCCTTCGTATAGTGTTTGTATGGGTCAATATCAAGGTGAATGGAGAGAGTGTTTATAGTAAGTGGGAGAAGGATATGTGTCAACATGTCCTATAGCCTCCTTCATTGGCTTTCATCATGAGACCTTCTTGCATGACCTTGAGGTGCCCTGGGAGCGTCCTCCTTTAGATGGTTTGTGCATTAGGTCAATCTCAGGGGCAAACTTCAAAAATGGTTTATGGATAGGATCGCTTTAGTTTTTACCCAATCGGTTTTTCCCTTCGGTTGGCTCATTACGATAGGACTCTAAGGTCTAAAATGAAGGGTCACACTTACAAGAAATTGTTAAGTAAGTTAATGATTTCTTGACCAGATCAATAGTGACTAATCATTATAGGAATAAGAGTTATTCTGGTGTAATGATTGATTAAAAAGTGTCTCAATTTAGGGAAGGGGTGACTGACCATCCTTCAATGGCTTTTTGTCCTAAATCACTCAAGCATCATTGCAAAATGAAATAATGTTGGGTTAATAATTAGTTTTGCTATACTTATTGGATTAAAGTGAATTTTTGCATAAGTGTATAAAATAAGTAATTTGTTTTGTATCAGCAAAAATAACTAGCGCTTCAATGAACCTTCTTAATGCTGAAATATTGACTGAATTCAATTACATGACTTAGAAAGAATCGGTTAAAACTATGTTCATGGTTAATGACCTTAACTTCATCTTGACTAAGGAATGTCCTCCAGTTCTAACTCTTGATGCAACACGAAATGTTCGTAATGCATACAAAAGGTAGACGAAGGCTAGCATATCTGATGCCTTGGCCGAAAGATTTGAGAGCATGGTCACTACACTTCAGATCATGCAATCAATGCAAGAGTTATTTGAGCGAGTGTCCTAACAATTCAAGCAGGATGGGTTGATATAGACGAAACCAGTAATGTTAGCTCCCTATTTGAACTCCGGTTCATATTGAATATCAAGGGACAAATAGAGGAGGTAAAAGTTACTAACTCTAACGAAGTTTATCAAAGAGGTTTGACCTCGGAGAAAAAACTTGGAGTTCATACTAAAGGTGTTCAAGTTGATCCCACTACTCTCCAGAATAGGAAGAGATCCAATAACAGTATATCTGATTTACTTGTCATGGAGTCGTGCTTAGTAGAGAATAATGATTCTGACTGGATAGTTGATTCAGGGTTATTAATCATGTATGTTCTTCTTATCAAGGATTTAATTCCTGGAGACAATTGGAAGTTGGGGAGATGACTCTTTGACTTGGTACTGGTGAGGTCGTTTCAGCTGTTGCCGTAGGCAGGTTTAAGTTACTTTATATGTTATTAGATGACGTATATATAGTTCCTAGTATGAAAAGAAATTTAATATTTGTTTCTTGTTTGATTGAGCAAAATTATTCTCTCTCCTTCTCTGGAAGTAAAGTGTTTATTTTAAAAAATGAAATGGAGATAGGATTTGCTTCAAAAGAAAGTAACTTATATGTACTAAGGTCGTTAGTTAAAAATGCTATCCTAAATACTGAAATGTTCAGAACGACAGCAACTGCTAAGAGGCTAAGGTTTTCTCCTAAAGAAAATATCCACCTTCGGCATCTAAGGTTAGATCACATTAATCTCAGTAGGATGGAGAGATTGATGAAAAATGGACTTCTAAATAGTTTAGAAGAAAATTCTTTACATGTATGTGAATCATGCCTTGAAGACAAGATGTCAAAATGATCTTAGAAAAGGTTATAGAGCCAAAGATGTCTTATAACTTATATATTCAGACCTCTGTGATCCGATGAATATAAAAGCAAGAGGAGGGTATTCATCTCTTTTATAGATGATTATTCAAGATATGGGTATCTCTACCTAATGTAACACAAGTCTAAAGCATTTGAAAGGTTTGAGGAATATAAGACTGAGGTTGAAAACTTGTTAGGTAAAAAGATAAAAACACTACAATATGATCATGGCGGAGAGTATATGGACTTAAGATTCTATAACTATATGATAGAATATGGAATAACGTCCCAATTCTCAGCCCTTGGTATACCTCAGTAAAATGAATAAATAGAACCTTGTTAGACATGGTTTGGTCTATGATGTTGTTGAGAAAAATTGGGGTTGAACGCAATCATGCATTATACATGGCTTAAGCTATGCGTTTATGCCCATGCGTCGGAGGTCATGCATTTGAATGGAAATATGCGTTAATCTAGTATGCAATGACCACGCATTCCTATCACAAGTTTTCTTATGTTCGCGCCAAGTATAACGAGAACGCAAGTTTCTCGGGTAATCCGAGGCCGAACATAAGGACTTGTCACTCAATAATGCTTGTGAAGCAATGCGTTTGAGGCAATGAATAAAAATAAAAAGAAGAAGTTTAATAGATTACACACTACTCATACTCTTAACTAAACAAATTGAGCAATGTAAGACTTGCGATGAGAATTGGTAGATACACGACAACTATTAATGCATAGTAATGTTTATTATCTTAAATCGCTCGAGTAATCCCAGCTCGTCACACTAACGCATCGCACACCTCTCGGTGGTCAGCCGCATGACTATATCTCTATAGTGCATGGTTGCGTCGAGCATAAGATTATGCCTATCTCTAGGGACA
Organism: Benincasa hispida; assembly: GCF_027475165.1. Lineage (NCBI taxonomy): Eukaryota > Viridiplantae > Streptophyta > Magnoliopsida > Cucurbitales > Cucurbitaceae > Benincasa > Benincasa hispida. The sequence continues at coordinate 46,731,946 of NC_143484.1, read as the reverse complement.
ATGCATACTTTTCTTTAGTGCGTTCCATCTCTTACCTTCTCAGGCAGTTCGACGCGGCTAATTAACTTATAGACAAGCATTGTAACAACCCATAGACAAGCATTGCTACAGCCTTTCACCAAGCAAAGAGGATTAACTCACTATACTCGCACAACGTACACCTCTCGGTGGGTTGCTACATGCGTCCTATCTCTAGGCTACACGATTAAGTATGTGATCGCCTTTGATAAATAAACGATGATAAAGATAAAGATGATGAAGAAGATGACATTGAAGGAATCAAGATATGCATCAATTACAAAATGTCTTAATATCTTAAGCTAAAATGTAATACAATACAGAGGTTAGAGAAGAAATGAAAGACTATGCGTCAATGCTGCTGGTGATGCCATGGATGAATGGTGAAGATGTCTCTCTCGAGCTCTATCTCTAGTGAAAGCTTCGGTCGTCACTCGGTCTGGTTTGTGGAGATGAAGAATTCTCACTGAAAATCTCGCTCATGCTCTCATCTTTGATCGCAAACCTCTGCCTTGAGACAGAAGTTCGAATGTCTTGAAATGAATGTCCAATGGGTTATTTATAGAGTTTAAATACAGACAGCTATCATGATTGTGTTATGTCTCACTGTTGCCTTTGTCGTGGTATGGGCAATGTCATATCGTCTTATCTTGTTGATACTCCCAAGGTATGTGTCCGAGCTTGATTCAACTGAAGTATAATGCATTCTTCCCATCTCGCGATCGCCCTTCTATTATGGTTATCACTCCATGGCCACAATCTCCAAGTGATTACCGCATTCACTTGATCATCGCAACTTCCATGCGATGGACGCATGCGATCACCACATGCGTTCGTCTATGCGATAGCTAGGCTTTTAGCGCATGCGTTTATCTTTGCGATCACCTAGCTCCAGCGCATGCGTTTGATTGTGATTGCTTATTTCCAACGTATGCGTTTGATTCCTACGATAGCTACAAAAATAGAAACTTTGGCACGGAGTAATTCATAATATTGGGGTCAGTGAGGATTTAGGTGCTAATTGACGCAAAACTCAAATTTTCACAAATTCTAAGTATTATCACCGCATTTTCTACTTGTTAGCCCTCATAATTCTAAATAAAAGGCTTATAATAACTGGTATTTTTGCCAGTCTGGATGCGTTATGCTCAACTTCTTGACTCGTTTTGGGATTTGCAATGGAGACTGTTGTTTACATTTTGAACAATGTTCCATCAAAGATTGTTTTTGAAAAACCTTTGAAGTTGTGGAGAGGTCATAAAGGTAGTTTACGCCACATCAAAATTTGGGGATGTCCAACCCACGTGCTTATGAAAAATCCCAAAAAGTTGGAACCCCATTCGAAAATATGCTTATTTGTAGGCTACCCCAAGAAAACAAGAGGTGGGTACTTCTTTGATCCAAATGAAAATAAAGTGTTTGTATCGACAAATGCTACATTCTTTGAGAAAGACCACATGAGGGATCATAAACCACAAAGCAAAATAGTTTTAAGAAAAATTTCTGAAAATACTACTAAAACTTCAATAAAAGTTGTTGAAGAGGCTAGTACATCAACAAGAGTTGTTGATGTCGGTTCATCTAGTCAGACTAATCCATCTCAAAAGTTGAGATTACCTCGACGTAGTGGGAGAGTTGTGAACTCATTTGTTTGCTATGTGGGTTTAACAGAAGTCCAAAATATCATTAATGATGATGTTGAGCATCTGTTGTCTTACAATAAGGCAATGAAAGATGTAGACAATGATGAATGGATTAAGGCCATGAATCTAGAATTGGAGTTTATGTACTCCAATTTTGTCTGGAAACTTATAGACCAACTTGATAGGATAAAACCTTTAGGTTGCAAGTGGATCTACAAGAAGAAAATAGGTGTAGACGGAAAGGTGCAAACCTTCAAGGCTAGATTAGTAGCAAAGGGTTATACCTAGGTTGAGGAGGTGAACTATGAAGAAACCTTCTCTCCTGTTTCTATGATAAAATCTATCCAGATTCTCTTGTCTATTGCCACATATTATGACTATAAGATATGACAAATGGACGTCAAGACTGCCTTTTTGAATGGTAATCTTGAAGTGATATTCTACATGACTCAACCAGAAGGATTCATACTATAGGGTCAAGAGAAAAATGTTTGCAAGCTCAATCGGTCTATCTATAGATTGAAATAGGCATCTAGATCTTGGAACATGAGGTTTGACACTACGGTCAAAACCTATGGCTATAATCAAAATGTTGATGAACTTTGTGTTTACAATAAGATCATTAACGGTTCAGTAGCTTTCTTGGTATTGTATGTGATGATATCCTACTCATTGGGAATGATGTAGGTTTTCTAACCAAAATTAAGGAATGGTTAGCTGTTCAGTTTCAAATGAAAGATTTGGGTGAAGCTCAGTATGTTATAGGGATCCACATTATAAGGGATCCTAAGAACAATGTTAGCCTTATCTCAAGCATCGTATATTAACAAAATTCTTGTCAATTATTTGATGTAGAATTCCAAGAAAGATTTACTACCTTTTAGGCATGGAATTGTTCTTTCTAAGGAACAGTGTCCTAAAACACCTCAAGAGGTTAAAGAGATGAGATAGCTTCCTTATACATCTATGATAGGTAGCCTTATGTATGCCATGCTATGTACTAGGCCCGATATCTGCCATGCAGTGGGAATAGTTAGTAGATATCAGTCCAATCCAGGATTTGATCACTGGACAATGGTCAAAGCCATTCTCAAGTATCTTTGGAGAACGAGAAACTATATGCTTATGTATGGTGCTAAGGATTTAATCCTTACAGGATACACTGACTCTGATTTTCAAACTGATAAGAATTTCAGGAAATCCACGTTAGGATCAGTGTTCACTCTGAATGGAGGAGCTACACTATGGCGGAGCATCAAGCAAGGATCCATTACAGATTCCACAATGGAGATTGAATATGTAGCTGCTTGTGAAGCTACTGAGGAAGTTGTGTGGCTCAGAATTTTTTTGGCAGATTTGGAAGTTGTTCCAAACATGACTTTGCCCATCACCCTTTATTGCGATAATAATGGTGTAGTGACAAACTCTAAGAAGCCTCGCAGTCATAAACGTGGAAAGTATATAGAGTGCAAGTATCATCTCATTCGGGAGATTGTGCAACAAGGAGATGTGATTATCACACAGATTGCTTCGGAGCACAACGTTCTTGATCCATTTACAAAGGCTCTCATGGCTAAAGTTTTTTAGGGTCACTTGGAGAGCATGGATCTACGAGGTATGAGTCACTTATATAAGACAAGTGGGAAATGTTGTTGGGTATATTGTATGCCTTAGTTTATTATATTGTATTTGATACTGTACATCCCAATTTGGTATTTAATACTTTATACTCCACTTATTCATTGTATTATATTTAATAAAGTACATTTCACTCACTTTAGGACAAGTGAGAGATTGTTGGAGTTAATATCCTAAATTGAGTGTATCTTATAGTTTGTAAAGACAAATCATATATCTAATAAAATAAGAGATATTTTATTAATGTTTAGACTGCATTAAATCAATCTAATAAACTAAGATCCAAGGTTACTTTATAAAACTTAAACATGTATGTAGAGACATACAGATGGATCACGTTTAAATAATAACCTAAACAGTCTGTAGTAGATGGATAAGGCTAGGTACCTTATCCTGATGACACTACAAATATAGCCTACTTTGTAGATGTTACAATTGTTGTAAAGTGCTACAAATGATCTCATCCTGATCATTCATGTGGAGATATGTGAGTGGAGGTATTCTATATAAAGAGTTTGTATAAGACTGGACCGTGAAATGAATAGTCTCTCTAGATAACACCGTTGCTAGAAAAGACTTACATTTCACTAGGATGACCACAGGTGACTTGACCTTAATCCTGGTTGAGTTATGAACTCCTATCCATGAGGGCAATCCTTTGATTTGTATGGGTGAAAGTGGCCTTATTAGTCGACTCAACAAGCCTACCATTTTAGGAACACAACTGCACAAGATGAAATTCACTCCTTTCCCTATCTTAGGGAAAGTAGATAAATTGTTCCCTTAATAGTTGATTTCGGGTCTTGAACATTGAATCCTCAACCTCTCACTGGTCCGAGAAATGTTAGTTTATAATTAAACTATAAACTATTTGTTCATTAGAGGGATTAGTGGTATTTAAGGAGTTAGACGTAATTACAAGGGTAAAACGGTATTTTGACCCAGCTATAATTATAAGTAATTTGTGAAGGGTCGACTCCCTGTTGATTGGTTATATCCGTGGACATAGAAATAAATCTACAATGCGAATAGTGCAGCTATCAGTCTTTACTGAAGTGACCGATAGTTAATGAAAATTGATTAATCTAATTAAAGATTTTAATTAATTAATCTTATATCATTAGAACTTTTAATCTATAGGTCCAGAAGGTCCCCTTGTTAGTTTACTAAAAGATATATAAGAGGAATTGTTTGAATTGTTCAAATCAGTTGCACATTAATGAGATTAATATAATATGGTTAACTATAGACGTGGTCTATAATTAAGAGAGAGAAATATTTGAATAATATTCAAATAATAAAGAGATGTATACATATAACATAATTATATATTGATGATTTCTATATTAAATATGATTTAATATGGTCATTTAATTGATTAATTAAATAATTTTTTAGAAGTAAAGATAAATAAACATATGATGTTTATTTATTTATTAATTAATTATATATTAAATTGAATTTAATATATATGGTTATTTAATTATTGGACTAATTTAATTAAATAATTAAATAAATTTTATTTAATTAAATTAGAATTAGAGTAGGAATAGAAAAGACTAGAGAAGGGGTCACACCTCCTCTCTATAAATAGGTCTTCATGGCTCATATTTGTAATACGTTTGAATTGAGAATTCTAAATCCTAGCTAGTCTCCTACTACTTCTCTCAAAACCTCTTCTTTTCTCTACTACTTCTTTCTTCCAAGCCTTGGAGACCATACATCCAATTCTTGAGATCCTAGAGAATAACAATGTTTCACTTTTGATGGTGTCCCTTGATCATTGAGGAGATGTTCCGAAAAAGACACTGAAGGAATTGTGAAGAATTTGGGAATCTACAAAGGTAAGGTTTAACCCTTCCCTCTTTTCTTCTCTTAAATGCATGCTAATCTTGATTGTTTATTCATTATGTTATTATTTTTATATCGTATTTTGTTTATGTAAAATCGAAAATAAAATTGTAAGGCGATCACATGCTTCTGCTTGGGATTCGATCCTTTCAATTGGTATCAAAGTGCAATTTGGTGCAATTTTATTTTTGGTGAATAGCTTCTAGGATTGAGATTGGGCGAGACTGGGAGCGAAGAGATGTTTCAATTTTGGACAAATCCGAGAACTTTGCAGATTTGATCGACATTCAATAATGATTTCGAGTGAATTCTTGCTTTCAAATTGTTGGAATTGAATATCGATCGTTGGGCCATGGATAAACCCACTGCCTTGAAAGCAAGCTCGGCACGACCTTGGTGTTAAATCGCCGAAGCCAGTTGCTCCCCAAGGTTAACACAATTCCTGATCTTTGACATGTACTAGTCAGAGATCGGGTTGCAATTGATGAAAAAATGCTCATAAAATAGTAGAGAGAAGAAGTAAAGGTTGGAAATCTTGAAAACAAAGAATGTCTACCTTGATCTTGCAAAACTTTCTTCTTTACAAGGAAGATGAGGAAGAAGAAAATGATAAGAAAACAGCTAGTTCTCAACGACTATAAACAGCTACTTTCCAACGATCATAAATGGCTAGTTTTTCCACTTTTGTGTTTGCTATGAACCTTGGCCCAAAGTCATTTCCAACCGAAAGGCCCAAAAGGGTCAAAACAATTAGAAAAACAAACTAATTTTTTTTAACTGAACGGTGGTCAATCTCACCCGAGATGGACTGAAAAAACTATTTAAACTAGTCTTCAAAAATGGTGCTAATTTTGTAGGATGAAAACTTAAATGTGTTATTTTTTACCATTTCTCGGGACATTTCTATTGGTTTTTTCTCCTTTATATCTCAAGTCAGTATCGAGTCTTTTAATTTTCACTAGGATCATTCAATTGCTTTGCTTTATTGAGATTTACTGTTATATTGTAGTTAGCTGAGTGTTTTCTACTGTAATTAGTGGCTCGCACTCACAACAGTCGCAGCTCAGTCATAGTTTAATTTGAATAGCTTGATTAGTTATATTTATTTTCATGTGTTAATTTATTGGAGATCATTGCTCCTCTAATTGTGTGCACTAAAATTCTTCGTAAGATTTCTTGAACAGGAGTTTATTGGAGTCCAAAGATTCATCTTAATTTTTCAGCTCAATTCTGAGTTACATAATAGCTAATCTCCTTTCAACTTTTCATTTTGCAATGTGAAGTGGTGTGCTAACTTTTGCCTTCTGGTAGACACTTTATTATTTAATTGTTATTATGCAAGATGCGTTGGATTATTAATGTAGTCTTAATATCCGATGGACTATAAGATTGTGGGTGAAAATCTTTAATAAATGAAAAATAAATTTTTTTAAGAATTCCATGTTGTCAAGATTAACAAGTGGAACCTCCTGAATTCCAAGAGATACCCATATTTTAGAGGGATGAGAAGATAGACAAATATGAGTATAGTGATCATCCCATACACGTGTCATAGTTTTTCGAACGGTTCAAATGCAGTTTCATTCGAGACAGTAGAATTAAATATACAAGAAAGATTAAAGAAACACCCCCTTATGGATTGTGGCCCATTTATAGGTATTTTATGCTTTCCTCTTATTTGCTGTATATACGTGTCACATGAAAGAACATCTTGAATACAGTACACTTTATGATGTTTTTGCTAATCTATCTCCCCTTCCAGTGAATGTTAATCTACCTAAATAATTGGACCTTTACATATTTCTCTTCATATTTGATGTGTATTCTATGTTTAAGAACCCATTTTAATAGTAACTTTGTTTCAGATAAGGAAGATGCAAGGACTAAAGCAAAAGAAAGCTCACTTAATGGAAATTCAGGTGAATGGTGATGTTCCTAAGAAGATCATGCATGTAGTTTATTGGAAAATTGTATTGTATGGCAAATATATTTTAAGAAAATAAAGTCATCATTTCAACTTTTTTTGTAATTGTAGGTGTGACAATCACATAGAAATCAGATAGCAATCACATAATAATCACATAGAAATCAGATAGCAATCAAATTTTCAAACGAAAATTTTTTGCCATGTTTTCAAAAAAAGCAAAATCTATAGACACGCCCAATTTTTAATTTATTTTTTATTAAAATTGCAATTGCTCCCAGTTTATTTGAGAAGCAGATTCCTCCTGATGCCATTTTCCAAAAGAATGAAATGATTGATAGGGTAGCAAGGGCAAGCTTATGAAGGTGTGGTGACTAGACTCACTGAGGATTTCGAATTTTTTGTTTTTGTTTTTTAAAATTAGGTTTATGAATATTATTTTTACCTTCAAATTTCTTCTTTTATTATCTACTTTTCATTAATGGTTTAAAAAACCAAACCAAATTTTGATAACTAAAAAAAGTAGTTTTCAATTTTTTTTTTTTTTTGGAATTTGACTAAGAATTCAACCATTATATTTAAAGAAATATGCAAATCATTATAAAAAAATATTGATGAAATATGCTTAATTATAAAAAATAAAAAATAAAAACCAAAAATCAAATGACTACCAAACGGAGTCTTAGTTTTTTATTTTTGTTTTTGGAAATTAAGTCTATTTCATGCATATTTCTAACAATGATTTGCATCTTTCTTATGCACAATGGTTGAATTCTTTAGTCAAATTCAAAAAACAAAAACAACTTTTTAAAAGTTACTTTTTTTAGTTATCAAAATTTAGTTTAGTTGTTTAAACCAGGTGAAAAGTTGGTACAAATAAAGAAATTTGGAGGTGAAAATGGTGTCCACATGCTTAATTTTCAAAAACAAAAATAAAAAAAATAAATAAAATGGTTACTAAAGGAGACCTTAGTTTTTTGTTTTTGTTTTTGGAAGTTAAGTCTATTTCATGCACCTTTCTATCAATGATTTGTACATTTTTTAATTACAATAGTTGAATTCCTAGCTAAATTATAAAAACAAAAACTACTTTTTTTTAATTCTCAAAATTTAACTTAATTTTTTAAATCATCGATAAAAAGTAAATAATAAAAAAAAATTGAAAATAGAAGTAATGTTCATAAGTTTAATTTTAAAAAATAAATAAAAAAATTAACAAATAAGACTTTAATATTTTTTTCTTATCTTGGATTTCCTTTTTCTGAAGTTTGTGAATATTTAATATAGGACCGAGAAGGATATAACTCCAATTGGTGGATTCCCTCACCATGGTATCCTCAAAGAGGATTACTTGATGATCAAAGGCTATTGGGTGGGTCCAAAAAAGTGTATGGCCACCTTGAGGCAGTCACTGATTAAGCCGACATCTAGAGTTGCTGAGGAGGAAATCAAATTAAGGGACGAATTTAGTATAAGTTCAGAAAGCTCGAGCGCCACTCAACTTTATGCTTTATATATATATAACTGACATAGTATCTGAGTAATAAAATTTTCTTCTAGTTCCCTCTAGACCCACTCATTACATTTATTTTTATTAAATTATAAAATGTTCCCATGAATAAAATTTCTGGATCTGCCACTATTGATACATCATCCAAATTCGATCATGAATAGTTTTAGACTACACTGGAAAAAGCATATGGTTCCTTAAAATGAAAATTTGTGGTTCTTGTCATGTACGTATATTGTGTAATTTTGTTGATGTGTATAATTTGGTACAAGAAAGATATTTAAAATTTGATATAGATAATATTTGAGAGTGCTTTTAGAATGAGGAAATTATTTATTCCATACATATATTTTGAAGTAATTTTAAACTTACCAAAAGTGATATTAATAGTTTAAAAAACACTTTCAAACATGTACTATGTACTATTAAAAGTGGTTAAAATAGGAGATAATTGTGTGAAAGTCTCGATTTCAAAGTTCAAAATGGTTCTCGTCTTCTCTTATATTACTTTCAGCCAAATTACAAAATTATTCGGTTCTTTTGCCATTTTCCTTTCTCTTCCCAATTTTCTTTTCTTTCTTCTCATCTCTCTCACCTCCTACTCTCTCTCTCTCTCTCTTTTTTACTTCCTTCCTATCCCTCGTTAACTTATTTTCGTTTTTTGTATTTTTTTTTTCTTTTTGCATAGGATCTCCTTCTTTGTGAGTTTCCGATCCCTCTTTATCGCACATAGGATTGACAATGAGATTGGACAAAGCTGGTGATACATTCCTTATTCCTGTCTTCGTGAGGATCTTTAATCCTGTTCCCGCCCCATTCCTTGTTTTGAGGAGTTAGGATCGGAGTCGAGAATCTCCATTCCCAAAAATAATTGTCTTTTATTTTTTATTTAAAATTAATAAATTTTTGTATTTATATTGAAATGACACACTTTCTAGGTAACAATTTGGAATCATTATTTTTTTTATTTAAATTAATAATAAAAAATATTTTAAAATTTAATAAAAAGTTAAAATTAATTATATTATGAAATGAAATTCAAAAAAATTAAAAAAGAACAAAATAAGCTACTATATATATATATAATTTAAAAAATTATTCGGGGACTGAACGGGGATACCCTTCCTATTTCCGTCTTGTCCTCGTGACGTTGGGTCCCCAATTTGACCTCATTCTCGATCAAATCGAGGATTTTCTATCCTGATCAGGACAGATATCCGTAGAGATCTGTCGATCCGACCCACAAAGATTTTTGCCAATCTTAATTATACACGTAGGATTTTTATCTCAATGATTTTGTGTTGCAAAGCGAGAGAGAGAACTATGCGAGCATGTGAGTAAGACTAGTTTGTAGGTATTTGTGTGTTGAAGCGATTGGTGGGAGGAGTAGTTAAAAAGTGGAGTGAGAGAGAGAATGAATAAATAGACAGAAAAAAACACGTGTAGAATTGGAGAAAAGGTGAGTTTTGTGTGGCGATATTTATTTAAGAGACACGGATGTTGTGAGAGCATAGTGTTATAAATAATGTAATAAGGAACAGCCAACAAGTACATTGGACGGCAAACGCAAAGGGAGATTTGAAGGAGTTGAAAGAAAAGGGAGGAAGAAAGAAGAATCCGCGTAATTCAACATAATAATCCAATTTCATCACGTTTCTTTACTGTTCTATTGACCACATTCAATTGCAACACGGAAAGGAACAACAAACATTTGGCGTGCATTTCCTGTCCTTTCTTTCCAACTCCCATTCTTCTTTATTGTTTGATTTTCCATTTCACCTTTTTCAAGTCCACTGTTGCATACACATATACACTCCACTCCCTATTTTAGTTTAATTTAACTCCCATAAGCCAAACACAACTACGATCCACCTCATTTTAATAATTGCCTTTCCCCTTTTCTTTTTGGAAAAAAAGTTTTTGTAATAAATAAGATGAAGATTGAACCTCTGATCAAGATCAGAGACTATGTTAATTAGATAGGATTATTTTTTTAACCGGCTTGTTAAAATATATATATCATTTTTTTGTCCATAGGTCTTGGATCTAATTTGTATTTGGTCATTAGGTTTTGTAATGTTATATTTTTAATCATTTTGAGTTTGATTTCAATTTAGTTTCTAGATTTCAAAATGTGTTAAAAAACTTTTAAGCTTCATTTGGTAATATTTTGTTTTTGAAAATTAAGCTTATTCTTTACATTTCTTACAATGATTTGTAGCTTTATTAAATATAATGGTTGACTTCTTAGCCAAATTCCAAAAATAAAAATAAAATTTTAAAAGCTATTTTGTTAGTCTTCAAATTTTGACTTGTTTTTTAAACCATTGCTAAAAAGTAGATAATAAATAAAAAAAATTTGGAAGTGAAAGTAGTGTCAACTTAATTTCAAAAACAAAAAACAAAAAATAAAATAGTTACCACATAAAGGCCTTATTCTTTAAATTTTTAGTTTGTTTCAATTTAATTTCTTACATTTTACATTTATACTTTTAGTCTCAATTTCATGCCGGTAAAATAATAAAATTAATCAATTATAATTCTTTTAATTTTTTTTAGATAAATTAATAGATACCCATTAAAAACTTAAAAGTGTGTCTTCAGTGAAACATCCAAATTAAAAAGGTAAATCATGAATCCTAAGAAATTAAAATAAAACTCAATAAAATTGTAATATTTTATACACTTAAAAAATAAATTGAAATCAAACTCAAAGGACCATTAATGTATTTTTATTTATTTATTTTTAATATTTAATGTAAATGGAAGAAAAAGAAAAGCAAGACCGCAAAAAAAAAAAAAAAAAAAAAAAGAAGAAGAAGAAGAAAAAGGAAAGAAAACGACGTCGTGCTATTGAAGGGGTGGGAAGGAGAAAAAGGATTACAGAAAATATGATATAAGGAGACGAAGACCGTAGATGATGCCGCGTCGGCTCCGTCCAGTCCACGTGGCATTTCCAAATAAATTAACAAGCAATTGATCGCTATTCTCTATATTATCAGTCTTCCATTTTCTGAGGCTGAGGCCTCCAAGCAAAAGCCCGAGCCTCCGCCCCATAATCCCTTCTTTCCTTTCCTTCTCTTTTCCTGCTTCATGGGAAAGATTTCATGTCATCAGCAACAACCCAGAATTTCTTTTCACTATTTTTCCCCATTTCCATTCTCAATCCCTTCCATTTCCTTCACAGATTGAGCTTGTGGTTCATTGTTTCCTTATGATTTCTCATCTCCATTCTTCTCTGTATCTAAATGATTACACACTTTCCATTTCCGAGCTTTGATTTCTCTAATTCCTTTTCTCAACATTGCCCATGTAATAACTCCACTGCTTTCTCCCCTTCTCACCCACCTCGCAATTCCCTTTCTCCAACTTCTTTAAGGAAATCGAGAAAACCCTTTTCAGCTGCTCTCAATTTCCGAAGAAAATGGTTCTTGGTTTGTTCCCTTTCTCCCGATGGCGTTACTCGCAACTTCAATCTAGAATTTGCAACTTCCGCGAGAAGGGGTGCTAGAAATTTTGTAGTTAAGCGTATTAGTAATGAATTGGAAGGGGAAGAATTCTCTCAGGAAGAGTCTTCTTCTGTGCAAGTGGGGTCGAATTTTACTGGTTTCCAAGAGGATCCTATTGTTGATAAGTTAAGAACTCAACTGGGAGTCATTCACCCTATCCCTTCGCCGCCTATTAATCGAAACATTGTTGGACTTTTCGTCTTCTTTTTCTTTGTTGGAGTTGCTTTTGACAAGTTATGGACATTTAGGAAGAGAAGTAAATCCAGAAATGATGATGGGCGTCGTGGTACATGGCCTCAGGTGCCTACTAGTTTCTCTTCGTTTTTGGAGAAGGATTTACAAAGGAAGGAATCGGTGGAGTGGGTGAATATGGTGTTGGGTAAATTGTGGAAAGTTTATCGACCTGGTATTGAGGATTGGCTTGTTGGGTTGTTGCAACCTGTTATTGATAATTTGAAGAAACCTGATTATGTGGAGAGAGTGGAAATCAAGCAGTTTTCATTGGGGGAAGAACCATTGTCAGTTAGGAATGTTGAGAGGAGAACATCCCGTCGAGCCAACGATTTGCAGTAAGTTATTTTGAACTCATCTTTCAAGCTTTACGTACTCTCTGGTATACTGATTGAGATTGAATACCTTCCTGCAATGTTTACTCGCTATGAAGTTCCATGAATTTATTCAGTCGTTATTGTTGTTCAGATTCGTTTCTTTTTTAGTTCAACCAATATGTTGGAATGCCTTGAATTATTTATGAATCCAGCCTTAGGGTTTAGTGGGGTGCACTATATATAAATTCTCTTTAACTCTACTGTGCCTTTTTATTTCTCTTTGGTACTACAGATATACGTAACCTAGAACCATGTAAATCTCCATGTCGATTTTTCTATTGTTTACTTTTTCTGTTTTTCTTAGCTATGTTCAAGTTGGGTACATTTCGTTTCTTTTCTTTAATCATTAGAATTACAGTATTACATTAGTCGTATCTGTTCAATGTTCTTCAGGTACCAAATTGGTCTGCGGTATACTGGCGGTGCTCGTATGTTATTAATGCTTTCACTAAAATTTGGCATCATCCCCATTTCTGTTCCAGTTGGTGTCCGAGATTTTGACATAGATGGTGAATTATGGGTCAAGTTGCGGCTTATTCCAACTGAACCTTGGGTAGGTGCCGTTTCATGGGCATTTGTTTCACTACCAAAGATCAAATTTGAGTTGTCACCATTCCGCTTGTTCAATTTAATGGGTATGTGGTAGTTTCTTGACTTTGATAACGAATTACATTTCATTGTTAGTCACTGCAAGGAAGTCATGGTGAGGTTTGGCAAGGAAGCATGAAACTGGGTTTACTTTCATGTTCTTCTTTATGTTTCTCTTATGTTTTTAGTAAGCATGCTTGTGGAGGTTACATTCATTTCTTGATGATAATTTTATTTGCTTTAAATTTTGACCTTTGGATGCTGATGGACTTTTCTCTGTCTTTCCATCATTTTGCTGCACGCTTGGTACGACATCAGCCATTCCTGTTCTCTCCATGTAAGTTGATTAATCTTAACTGTTGAATAGTTGCTATATAAGTTGGTTAGCTCAAGGAAGAAATAGAGACAATCCTTCCCACGTTAGCTTTGCTGGCTTCTATATGATAAAATTTTTTTAGTTCATGTTCAATTCAAGAATTGTGTGTGCTAATGAGTCTGAATTCCTTGGCAATAGTTTGTAAACTAGTAAAGAAGAATGCGATTGTTGAATCCTTTTATTTCGACTTTTAAGGATCATATTATGAAGTAATGCCCAAGTACGCTTAAAAAGAATTAGTTCTCTAGGACTGTATAATGAAGTAATGCCCAAGTATTCTAAAAAAAAAAAAATATATATCAAGTTCTTTTGTTCGGAATCAGTTTATTAAGTGTCATCATTTTGTGGTGGTAGTTCATGGCATAATTTGCTCATATAGCTGATAATTGTTCTAGTCAACTTTAGGCTTGATTTTCTTCCATTTATTTGTCCTCTGACCTGCTTCTGTATTATGTCTGCATAGGTTTTTGACAAAACTTCTCACTGAGGACTTACCTAAATTATTTGTACGTCCGAAGAAGATAGTTCTAGATTTCCAAAAAGGAAAAGCAGTTGGACCCGTTCCAGATGAGGTTAAATCAGGTGACATGCAGGAAGGAAATAATGATTCTGTTGGGGAACTTTCAGTAACCCTTGTAGATGCTCGGAAGCTATCTTATTTGTTTTATGGTATGTTGTTTTATCTATTATCCTGTCTAGTAGTTGTGGTGCTTATCAACATTATTGTGATCTTGTGACACTGGCACTTTGCTTTCAGAAAGTTAGCATCTAATTAACTGTAGATAGTAACTATTTATTTCCATAAATTTATGATCCTGTATGTTATTCATAAATCTCTGTTCCTCTCAGGAAAAACAGACCCGTACGTCATTTTAAGCTTGGGCGACCAAGTAATACGCAGCAAAAAGAACAGCCAAACCACTGTAATTGGACCACCTGGTGAGCCAATCTGGAATCAGGTGAAGCTCATTTCTGAATTTTGTTTTACTGGTCAATATGTTCAATGAACAATATTGGTTAAAATGCTCTTTGGTTATTTTCGGTTTCATTTGGAGTATTCAATCTCTTTTGTGTACTCACGTGTATTGGCATTGGGATTATTGGCAGGATTTTCATATGCTTGTCGCAAATCCTAGGAAACAAAAATTGTATATCCAAGTGAAAGACTCTCTTGGATTTGCGGATTTGACTATTGGCAACGCAGAGGTAACTTATCTTTTTCTGTACACTTATGATAGTTAGATTTTGAAATACGTATGGTATTGCCGATTCGTCGAAGGGCAAGTTAAAACTAGTGAAACCCTGCGATGTTTCTCTATCCATGAACCATTACTGTCCCATCCTATCTTTATTTCTCTTATGTAACTGTGCAAACTTAATCAAGGACTAAAACTGCTGAACTATATATGTATATTTGGTCATTTCCCAAGTTGGTTTAGTCTTGTTTAAATTCCAAAAGTTGGCGGGATTTTCTTCTTATTTGAGTTTGCAACGTTTAGAATATAAGTTGGGGGAATCATTAGCTTATTTGTCAGCTTAATGTTCTGACTAGATTTTTATACTCAGCTCTTGGATAGAAATAGAGTTGCTAAATAACCTTGAATATCTTGTATTACCAGCATTCTTTGTGCGAAGTGTTTGCTAGTGCAATCACGTGAAAATCATATAGAATAGCGTATAAGTTAATAGAGAAGATTGACTTTGGGGATCTTGTTAAAGAGATCAATTTCTGAACCCTGTGGTAGCAAAAGCTCTGGCAATGTTATTGGTGAGATTCCATATTTTCTGAAGAGAAAGCTAAACGGCCTGACCTCATTACTTCATCTTGAAGGTGGCAGAAGTCGCATCTTGAAGCACAACTTCATCAACATGCTAGTGATTAGATAGGGTTTAATATCTACGGGTTTTTTTATACTCAAATATTGTTGGGTCAGGCAGGTTATCCCGGGAGTTTAGTCGAGGTGCTCGTAAATTGGTCCTGATACTCATGAATATTAAAAAAAAATGATAGTGACTAGATTAGATCATCGTTTATACAAAGATTTACTTCATTAACGGGCTAGTGCCAAAGGTAAAGTCTGTTTCTGCATTTGTTAAACTTGTGCCAAAGGCGGAGTCTGTTTTGGCTGCTTTTTGTGTATTCTTACCTTGTTCGTACTGCTGCTTTTTGTGTATTCTTACCTTGTTCGTACAAAACATACAGGTTGACATTGGTTCTCTTCAAGATACCGTACCAACAGATAGAATCGTTGTTTTGGGGGGAGGCTGGGGACTCTTTAGAAACAGGTCTTCTGGAGAAGTACTAGTGAGATTGACATACAAAGCATATGTTGAGGACGAGGAGGACGACAAGGCTGCATCAGATGCCTTGGATATAGATATTTCAGACGACGATGAGTCATCTGATTCTGATGAACCAAACGGTGCTTATGAGGAGAGTGAAAACGATGCAGCGAAAACAACCGATAAGGAAACATTTATGGATGTTCTAGCAGCTTTGATAGTAAGCGAAGAATTTCAGGGGATAGTGGCATCCGATGCATTGAATACAAAGATTCAGAATGATGCCACCATTTCTCCTAGCTTAGGGACAATGAAGTCGAGATCTCGTGATGCAGCTGCCGACAACAAATCCATGGTTTCTAGTAAGGGAGCTGGAGGTTTAGCCGGTAATATTGCTGTCTAGTTATCAATCACGTTTATATTTTTTTTTATGTGATGTTTTGTTTGTAATCTAATACATGTTTTCGACAGAATCGGCATTGTTTTGGCTTGCCGTGATCACAAGTATCTCTGTGCTCATTGCTATCAACATTGGTGGTTCGAGTTTCTTCAATCCATGATTTTATGACGAACTCTCAAGACTACCATACCCATCAGCTATTTTGCATCATAGAGCAAGAAACCCTTGGATGACTTGAGTCGAGTATATCACTCACCCATTCACATTGAGTTGAACAATGACAGAATCAATCAACCTAACTCTTGTTCAGTTTGTATATAAGTCGCCAAATGGAGCAATATTCTGTTGGCGGCATACCAATTTTGACTTTGTATTATAATAACCTAATTTGAGATTTTTACACGGAAAGCCTTTTGTACAATGTATATCTCATAAATATCTTAGATTTTAAATTATTTCTTTAATTGCTCATAGTTGGACCTCTTTAATCTTTTCACCATTATTTCAAAATTTTGAAACATTTCTTTCCTTGTTAACATTATGTTGGTATTCGTATTTTAAAAATGTAAATATACATCATATATATTGTTTAGTATTTAAGATGATAAATTTGTAAAAATTATTTTGTTCGTGATTTCATGTACTTATAAAAAAAAACTAGTTTATTTCTAGAAATTCTCACTCAGTGCGGAGTTTCTTGTCAATTCTTATTTTCGTATATGAAGGGAACAAATTTTTTTAATTTTACAAGAAGATTTGTGCCAAACGGTTATATTTTGTATAAAATAATAGTCCACTCAACTATTCAAACAAAAAATAGGAAAGTCTGGACAATTATATAATTGAATCTATTTATTTAGATTATATAGGTAGAAAGCGCTAACCGATTTACACTCTTGGCCATGCAGTATTTGGCACCCATCATCTTTTCCTAGTTTCTTCCTTTCCTTCCGATAGCAGGAGGCAAACTTTCCTATCTTCACACATTTCAGCAACAAACATCAGAGATTCTTGCTTTCTTCTTCTTGGCCTCTAAGGAAGAAAAGGATTGTGAGAAGGATACATTTCCTTCTGCTTCTTGTAAGCCCTGAAAAGAGCAAGCAACTCCTTAAAACAAACTCTGGAATTCTTTAACAAGTCATAACATGTTGATGCTTAAAAACTGACCTGGAAACATTAAATCCTCCAAGTGACACGGTCCCCAGAATCAGTAACAGAAAAGGAAGCTTGATTAAGGCATGGTTTCTTCTTCCTCCATGTGAAACAGGAACCCCCCTTTTAACAACCCGTTCATATGTAGCTGTTCAGAATTTCTCATCAAATCATATTCTGGATGGGCTAACAACAAAACTACGAAGGATTTGTATATGCATTACCTGAATGTGAATCTCCATTTCTGGCACCTGCAAAGATTAAGAAGCTGATTAGATTATAAGCAACTTGGAATTAGCTTTTTGTGGGCATGAAATTTAGCATCTCTGCGTGCTTTGGTAGGTTGTAGAGAATTACCAGTTAGGAGGCACGAATAAGCTTCGGAAATCTGCAGCACATAATACTATGTTTAACTCCTTGGAGTCGCAAAAAAGAAGGCATTATAATGACTAGCAAGCACATTCACGTATTAATTTTATAAATGAAAAGTTATCATGTTTCTTAGGTAACTCATAATATTGGGCCGAAATGGTTCAGTTTTGACCTACTTGCTAAATTTTAAGATTTTTGCCCTTATGAGGATATACATCGGACACGCAGATTCAGAATATCGCACGCATAGATTAGATTTCTAGCTTTCACTCTCGGTCTCCTCTCGTCAAGAACACATCTAACGCTAACCCATCTCGATCTCTTTCGTCTTTGAAATGCTCACCCACACACCCGGTGCTTTGATCGGCTCTATTGCTTTCCAACAACCCCTCACATCTAACGCTGACCACTCCGATCCTTTATAGTTTGCAACACCTCTACACTAGAAAAAATGGAGAAGGAGAAAATCGAGAAGAGGAAGAGAGGGGAAAAAAAGTAAAATTAAGAAGTATTCAGTGCATTGAATTGAGTTATGAAGTTTGAAGCTGATAAGTTGAAATCAAGTAAGTTTACATTTGGAGTGATAGAATTCTCGATAAATATATATAAAAAAAAAAAAAAAAAAAAAAAAAAAAAAACAGAGAAGATGAAGTTATTCATCACTAGTGTTTACCATTAAAGAGATTTTGATAAGAGCCTATCTAAATGCATCCATCAATCACAGTGAAAAAAGAAAAAACTATATTTTTTAAGAGCAATATTCGCTGCATCCAAGACACACATACAAAAGAAGAATTAAAATATTTAAAGAAACATGTAAGAAAGATTTGTCCCATAAAGATAGGTGTCTGGAACGTATTCTGCATTTAAAAAAAGAAAAATTTGCCGCAATTTATGATTAACAATTGGATAGGTATACAAGGATGAGTGGAGCTATTTTTCTTTAGATAATGGGAAAATTCCGAAGTTAAAAAGAAATCAAAACTTTTTAAAAAAAAAAAAAAAAAAAATTGGGCAAAATCCATGGACAAAGCGGATAAAAGCAATATCGGCCACATCGGAAAATTGTGAAGTAGAGTTGTTACCAGTTTGAATTTGGACTCGGCGTGAGGCTTTTCGTGAGGCGGGAACAGGTCAGGATGAGTATCCCATACCTTCCTCTTGTAAGCTTCTTTAACCTGCAATTGCCGATCAATGGAACATCATGAAAATCAATTCATACTAACGTTGGAGATCAGAATTGAAATAGAGAGTCAATGCGGCAGCCGCACCTGGGAAGAAGACGGGCGAGAACCCGGAGAGAAGCCAAGCAAGATTCTGGCTTCATCGCCCTGCATTTCTCAGTTTCTTCGTGGCCTCCCCTTCTTCCACGTCCAGCTGAGCCACCGGTCCCGCCTGATAACACTAATGAACGACCTCCCATAGCCCAATTACAAGCTTTCAGTTGGGCCCAAAAGCTATTGGTAGCGCGGAAAATTATCGGAAACAAATCTAAAATGTTTTCGTGTGTGTTTCGGAAACAAATCTAAAATGTTTTCGTGTGTGTTTAGTTTACTTTTCGAGACTTTAATTTTGAAAATAATTTATTTTAAAAAAATAAAGTATTTAACAACTATTCGAAATAGTTTTTAAACAATATTATAAACTATTTTCATCCAAAGAGTTTAAATAAAAATGATTTTCTTAAAAAAAATATATTTTTTTCACTAGTCAATCCAAACGCGTCCTTCATCTTTTACGATTAACATCTTTCTTGATAACTTGTTATATAAGTTTTTCTTAGTCCTTTATATCGAGTAAATATAAATTGAATTTCTTTTTATTGCATGTATAAACTATCAAGATGAAGTTCTTATATGTAATCTTTCACAAATCTTGTTCAAATTCCCTATTCATAATCATCTTAGTTTACCTACCTTCCAATTCTACAAATTATGAGATTCTAAATTTTCTAAACCTTAATTTTTCGATAGTTTCAACAACCTCAACGCAATTTCCAATTTTTCGGAAAAAAAAATTATTCAAGAGTAACCTAATAGTATTGATACACATGTAATTTGATGCATTTGGGTTATGAATTCAAAAATTTTAATTTTTCTGTAATGATGTAATTTCATATTTGAAGAACATTACTTTGAGATAAAATTTTACTGAAGGCACTCCTTCTGGGACTCGAGCTCGATAGGGCACGAGACACACTCCGTTCACACAATCTCGACTCCTATTGGGAGATTTGAGGTTCCACTCTTATGAGACCATTTTTTTAGACAAAAAAGTTGCTTAAAATTTTTACTTTGGTGTCACACCCCTTCCAAATACCTTTTTAACCTAGGAGGAGATGTGAAGACAGTAAATATCTTCCTTTTATGATACTTACTGTCCGCTTAAACATGTTCTACCTGACAACTTCTTATAACTTTTTAAACAACAACATAATTTAAACTATCCTTTATTCAACAACCTACTTTAATATCCATACAAATTACTTTGCATGTCTCAAAAACCAACTAGATACAAATATAACCCTAAAATACTGAAACAACTAAGAAGACCAATCCTGTGGTAGAACTTCATTTCAAGTGGCAACCAAAACTCCTTCGCTACTTGGAGCGGGGGCACAAAAATAAAAAGAATGAGCTAGGAAGCCCAGTGAGTGGCGTTTTAATATGAACATGGGGTTTTCTTTTCAAAACATTTATAAAACCATTTAAAAACAAATATAAACCAACAACTGAGTATTGAGACGTTCAAATAAGTTCCAAAATACGATCATCATTAGGTAAAACATATCAACACAGTATAATACTGGAATCTTAACCTGAAAGTTTCCTGCATTTTCGTGTTTTGAACAAAATTGACTACAACCTAACCACCCTGCTCAACGAGCTACAGACCTTCCAATCCTTGTTGAAAAGCAAGGAGAAGAAGCGTGAAGCAAATGTTGCTTCATCTTCTAAAAAGTCCCACAAAGGTTCTAAAGCAACTCTAAAACTAGAGAACCAGTGAGCGGAAGAGGGTCATTCCAAACTCCATTGTGAAAGAACATAAACATTGATAATCATACATTAACGATTATGCATTAAAGATAAATTACAACATGCTTCTTACCAAAATTACAAGGATCGAGAAGACAATACATTTGAAGAACAGACCTTCCAATCCTTATTGAAAAGCAAGGAAAAGAAGCATGAAGCAAATGTTGTTTCATCTTCTAAAAAGTCCCACAAAGGTTCTAAAGCAACTCTAAAACTAGAGAACCAGTGAGTGGAAGAGGGTCATTCCAAACTCCATTGTGAAAGAACATAAACATTGACAATCATACATTAACGATTATGCATTAAAGATAAATTACAACATGCTTTTTACCAAATTACAAGGATCGAGAAGACAATACATTTGAAGAACCCTTTCTTCACGTATTTCCCTCGATCATTCAACAACGTAGCAAATAAGCACGAATGCAACGAGCAACTGGAAAATCCTCGATTACTAGCGAGTAAAACTCAATCCTCGATCCTCGAACAGAACTCGACACCACCACAAGATTACTTTGGTATTCTCGGTGTGAGAATCTAGAAGTTGTAAGCTCTGTATTATTTTGCATGGAGGGATGGAGGGATGGAGGAGGTAGACGATCGAGTATGTGATACCCAATCGTATAGAAGAAGAAGTACATCGTATAGACTCGTCTACTCGATCGTTTAGGCTCTAAGGCTATCGTGTAGTAAAACTCCTTTTACTTGATAATGAATATGTGAGATGTATTGAATGAATGATTTGGAAAACTATTTTTTCTTTTATCTCACAGTTACCAAAAATCGTGTATAACCACACACTAAGTCGGTTATTGGAGAAAAAATTATCAATTATCTCATAATTAATAAATTATAAATAAAAACAATAATTAACTTATCATATTTTATTTATGACCTATAGTTTTAATATTGCATCATATGCAACATATAAACCATAGTTCTTTTTCTCTTTTTATGGCATTTAATATAAATCATATTTATATTAATGCCTCCAATCAAATAATAATGTATCAAATACATCAAATCAATTATATCATATATAATTAAATCAATTTAATTATATTATATATAATAAAATTCCCTCTTGTTAATTTGAACATTTCAAACTAATTCAAAAACTGATTCTCAACATGAATCCATTGAGCTACTAAAGGGACCTTATGGACCTGTAGCTTGAAGCTCCAATGGTACGTGAATAACTTACTAAACTCTTTAATCACGATATCCACCATCCGTTAACTGTCGAACACTCCACTAAAGACCGATAGTTGCACTCTTCGCACTACAGATATATTTCGGTATCTATTGGATATAACTAATCAACAGTACGATGACCCTTTACAAGTAACTTGTAAGTACAGCTAGGCCACCGTTTTCCCCTTGTAGTTACATCTAACTCCTTAAGTACCACTAATTCCTATAATGAACAATAAATCATAGTCCTATTATGACTAAACCCTTCTCGGGCCAAGAGAAGGTGTGGCACCACATTGTTCAAGTCCCAGAATCAGCCCTTAAGGGAGCAATTTATCTACTTACCCATACTTCGGGGAAGGAGTGAATTCTATCTTTTGTAGCTGAGATTCCAAATCTCCAATCAGACGAATCCTCAAAATGGCAGGCTTGTTGAGTCGGCGATCTGGCCACTCTCACCCATGCAAATCAAAGAACCGCCCTCATAGATAGGAATTCACATCTCATTCAAGATTAAGGTCATGTTACTTATGGTCATCCTAGTGAAATGAAAGTCTCAAATATGAACAGCATTATATAATGAAACTAAACGTTTTGTAGTCCGGTCTTATACAAACTCCTTTGTATAGAGTATCCTAACCCGCATGTCTAATACACGAATGATCAGAATCAAATCATTTGTAGCACTTTACAACATTTGTAACACCTACAAAGCAGGCCACACTCTAGTGTCACAAGGATAAGGTATCCCTCATTTATCCATATACTACAGACCATTTAGGTTATCACTTAAAGCACGATCCACTTGTATGTCTCCACATACATGCTTAAGTTACAATGATAACCAGAGATTTTATTGGTTTGTGGTTAATGCAACTAAAATATCTCATATTTCATAGACTGAAGGGAATAAAATATCATATATTATAAATCACAAAGTGTTTGTTCATACATGTGTTTAAAAACTACAGGACCCTACGAGATTTAGGGCATCAACCCCAACAGGTTCGACCTCTAGAACGAAGTTTGTACCTTCTTCCTTCGACACCAAAAAGTGGAAAAAGAAGAAGGGTGGAAAGGGGAAGGCTAACCCAATAGTTGCTGCACAAAGGGGTAGACAACCAGTCAAGGATGACAAAGGAAAATGTTTCCATTGCAACTAAGATGGGCACTAGAAGAGGAACTGCCTCAAGTATTTGGCAGAAAAGAAGAAAGCCAAACAAGGTAAATATGATTTTCTTGTATTGGAAACCTATTTAGTGGAGAATGATGATTATGTTTGGATTATTGACTTTGGGGTCATTAACCATGTTTGTTCTTCATTTCAGGGAATTAGGTCCTGGCGGCAACTAGATGCTAGTGAGATGATGATGCAAGTTAGAACCGGGCACGTCGTCTCAGTTGTGGCAGTGGGAGGTCTCGAATTGACTTTACAAAACAGATTTCTTGTATTAAAAGATGTACTTGTAGTTCCTGATTTTTTTTTTTAAAAAAAAAACTTAGTTTCTGTAAAGTATTTGTTAGAACAATTTTATAATATCAACTTTCTTGCCAATAAAGTGTTCATTACTAAGAATGGCATTGATATTTCTTCTGCAAAACTAGAAAATAATTTGTATGTGCTAAGACCATTAGCAACTAATGCCCTCTATAACACTAAGTTGTTTAAAACTGTTGTAACTCAATATAAAAGACTTAAAATTTCTCCAAAGAAAAATGCCCAACTTTGGCACCTAAGACTAGGACACATCAATCTCAATAGGATTGAGAGGTTGGTGAAGAATGGACTTCTAAGTGAGTTAAAAGAAAATTCTTTACCTGTGTGTGAGTCATGCCTTGAAGGCAAGATGACTAAGAGACCTTTTACTGGAAAAGGTCACAGGGCCAAAGAACCTCTAGAGCTAGTACATTCAGACCTTTGTGGTCCAATGAATGTAAAAGCTAGGAGAGGTTATAAATATTTCATCACTTTTATTGATGATTATTCAAGACGTGTACGTTTATTTAATGCAACATAAGTCTGATTCTTTTGAAAAGTTCAAAGAATTCAAGGTTGAAGTTGAAAATGCATTAAATAGAATGATTAAAACATTTTGATCTGATCGAGGGGGAGAATTTATGGATTTAACATTCTAGAACTGTATGATAGATCATAGAATTGTATCCCAACTCTCAGCACCTGGTACACCTCAGCAAAATGGTGTATTAGAAAGAAGAAATCGGACCCTGTTGGATATGGTTCGGTCTATGATGAGTTACGCTTCCTTACCTAACTCATTTTGGGGTTATGCAGTAGAGACTGCAGCGTACATCATGAACTGCATTCCATCTAAAAGTATTGCCATAACACCTTTGGAGTTATGGAATGGTAGTAAATAGGTTCATCTAGTAGGTCAAATCCACCTTAAGTGTTGAGGGAACCTCGATATAGTGGGAGGGTTTCGAACCCACCTATTTGCTATATGAGTTTAATTGAAATCTTGGCTATGGTATCTGATGGCAAAGTTGAGGATCCATTGTCTTACAAGAAGGCAATAGAGGATATTGACAGAGATGAATGGATCAAAGCGATGGATCTCGAAATGGAGTCTATGTACTTCAATTCCGTATGGGATCTTTAGATCAACCTAATGGGTTAAACCTATAGGTTGTAAATGGATCTACAAGAGGAAATGGGGTGTTAATGGAAAGGTACAAATCTTCAAGACTAGACTGGTGGCAAAGAGTTATACCCAGGTTGAGGGAGTCGACTATAAGGAGACTTTCTCGCCTGTTGCCATGCTTAAGTCATCCGGATCCTCCTATCCATTGCCTCATATTATGATTATGAGTTTTGGAAAATGGATGTCAAGACTGCTTTTTTGAATGGCAATCTTAAGGAGACCATTTACATGGTGCAACCCGAGGGATTCATAACCTAAGGTCAAAAGCAAAAGGTTTGCATGCTTAATCGGTCCATTTATGGACTGAAGCAAACTTCTCGATCTTGGAACATATGGTTTGATACTGCGATTAAATCTTATGGCTTTGATTAAAACGTTGATGAGCCTTGTGTATATAAGAAGATCATCAACAGTTCAGTAGTTTTTCTAGTGTTATATGTAGATGATATTCTACTCATTGGAAATGATGTAGGTTTACTGACTGTAGTTAAGAAGTGGGTAGCGACCCAATTCAAAATGAAAGATTTGGGAGAGGCTCAGTTTGTTCTAGGTATTCAGATCTTCAGAAATCGAAAGAACAAAATGCTAACTCTGTCTCAGGCATCGTATATTGACAAGATGCTTGTCAAATATTCGATGCAAAACTCCAAGAGGGGCTTATTGCCTTTCAGGCACGGAGTTACATTGTCTAAGGAACAGTGTCCTAAGACACCTCAAGAGATTGAGGAGATGAGACGGATCCCTTATGCATCTGCTATGGGCAGCTTGATGTATTCGATGTTATGTACTAGACCTGACATCTGCTATGCAGTAAGGATAGTCAATAGATATCAATCTAATATAGATTAGATCACTGGACAGCTGTTAAAAACATCCTCTAGTATCTATGGAGAACGAAGGACTACATGTTCGTGTATGGTTCTAAAGATTTGATCCTTATGGAATACACGGACTCTATTTTTAAAACTGATAAGGATTCTAGGAAATCCACATTAGGATCAGTGTTCACTCTTAATGGAGGAGCAGTAGTATGGCGAAGCACCAAGAAAAGGTGCATCACTGACTCCATCATGAAGGCTGAGTATGTAGCGGCTTGTGATATTGCTAAGGAAGCCGTTTGGCTCAGGAAATTCATGACTGATCTGGAAGTTGTTCCATACATGTCAAAGCCCATCACACTTTATTATGCCAATAGTGGTGCTGTGGCTAATTCCCGAGAGCTTAGAAGTCATAAGTGCGATAAACATATAGAGTAGAAGTATCATCTCATTCGAGAGATTGTGCATCGAAGGGATGTGATTGTCACACAGATAGATTCGGAGCACAACGTTGTTGATCCGTTTACAAAGGCCCTCACAATGGTGTTTGAGGGTCATCTGCAAATTATGGGTCTATGGGACAGGCCACGTCTAGACTAGGGCAAGTGGGAGATATTGTACTAGGCACATATTATGCCCTAGTTTATTATTTGTGTACTTTGTATTTTGATTATATTTGTACACCTCACTAGCTTTAGGTCAAGTGGGAGATTGTTGGGGTTGATGCCCTAATCTCGTAGGGTTCTATAGTTTGTAAACATTGTTGAACAAACTCATTATGTATTTAATAGAATATTTGATATTTTATTCATTGTCTATAAAATATATGATATTTTAGTTTCATTAACCACAAACCAATAAACTAACATCTAAGGTTATCTTTGTAACTTAAACATGCATGTAGAGACATACAGGTGGATCATATTTAAGTGATAACCTAAATGATCTGTAGTAGATGGATAAGGCTGGATATCTTATCCCAGTGACACTATGAGTATGGCTTGATTTGTAGGTGTTACAAATTTTGTAAAGTGCTACAAATGATCTGATCCTTATCATTCAAGTATAGACATGCGAGTAGAGATATTCTATACAAAGGAGTTTGTATAAGACCGGACCACGAAATGTTTAATCTCATTATATAATGTCGTTCATAAGAGACTTATATTTCACTAGGATGACCATAAGTAACATGACTTGAATCCTAAGTGAGTTGTGAACTCTTGTCTATGAAGGCGATCCTTTGATTTGTATGGCTGAGAGCGGTCAGATCGCCGACTCAAAAAGCCTACCATTTTAGGGATTCATCTGATTAGGGAGCTGGGAACATAGCTACACAAGATGGAATTCACTCCTTCCCCGAGGCAGGGGTAAGTAGATAAATTGCTCCCTTAAGGGCTAATTTCAGGTCTTGAACAATGTGGCACCACACACCTTCCTGGCCCGAGAGGGGTTTAGTCATAGTTGGACTATGATCTATTGTTCATTAGAGGAATCAATGGTACTTAAAGAGTTAGTTGTAACTAAAGGGAAAAAATGGTAATTTGGCCTAGCTGTACTTACGAGCAATTTGTGAAGGGTCATCATACTGTTGATTGGTTGTATCCAATGGACACAAAAATATATCTGTAGTGTGAAGATTGTAGTTGTCGGTCTTTAGTGGAGTGCTCGACAGTTAAGGGATGGTGAATAATATAATTAAAGAGTTTAATTAATTATTCATGTATCGTTGGAGCTTCAAGCTACAGGTCCAACTCAATAGGATTTAGTTGAGAATCAGTTTTTGGATTAATTTGAATTGTTCAAATTAATAGAGGGATTTAATTATATATGATATAATTAAGTTGTTTCAATTGTATATGATATAATTGTCATAATGTATTTGATACATTATAGCTTAATGGGAGGAAATAAGTATTTGAATGAGATTCAAATATAGTTTCTATGAATTGGATTCATAGTTATTAAATTTAATATAAATATGGTTTATATTAAATGCCATACAATAGAGAAAAGAAACTATATTTTATGTTGTATGTGATACAATATATATATATATATGATAAATTAGTTTTCATATTTATATTTATATTATGATTATTATTATTTTAATAATAAGGAAGAGAGTTACAACTCCCTTCCCCTTCTTTTCTCTCCACCCTGTAAGTGGGTGGTGGTTACTTTTGGCAAGGAGAATAAAAGAAAATGTTTCTTCTTCTACTTGGTTGGTTAATCGATTTTGACAGTGTGAGAAAAAAACAGAAGAGCTTTGTGTTTTTTGAGTTTTTTGTGATAATTCTCAATCCCTCCTCTACATTAAGTTTTCCCTCACAACCAAAATAGATAGAGCCCACCACTCATGGATTTTCACCCTGAGAATACCAAGGTAACATTCGTGGTAGTGTTTATACTTGTTCGAGGTTAATCTTGAAGAAGGTCTTCAAGTTGTTTGTGATTTGTTAGAGGGAAAACGTGAAGAAAAGGTCTTCAAAGGTTCTTGAAACCCTTTCTAAAGCATGTTGTGATTTTTACAATTAATGCATATCTTGTTTACTGTAAACTTTATATTCAATGAAAATGAAATTTGGTCAATTCGCTTCTATTCAAGGTTCTCTCCCGTTAGAGTTCCTTCATACACAACATAACATACATCAAAGTCCCAATGGCCAATGTATAAGGAATTCGTTTCATAAGCTCAACCTCTTGAGGTGTTTTAGGATACCTCTTCCTTAGACCAATGAATCCCTTGCCTAAAACGTAACATGTAGAACCCTATTTCCCCTACATTATACCGTTAACTTCACATATTACTTACTCATTAAGGGAATGACGTAGTAATGGAAGGATTAAGCTTGGAGGAAGATAGTTTAAGGAACCTTCTAAAGTGACAGATTTGAAGTAAATTCCGTGGAAAGGAATATGCAGATTTGAAATAAAGGGGAAACTGAGCCTGCGATACATTAGACCCTATGAGATCATAGAGTGAGTCGGCCCAGCGGCTTACAGATTGAGGTTACCTCCAAAATTAGCTCGTATTCATGACGTGTTCAATGTATCGATGTTGAGGAAGTATGTGCTTGATCCCATGCATGTACTAACAGAGAAGCCGATACAACTCAAGAAGAATTTGTGTTATGAAGAGAAATCAATGGAAATTCTGGATAGAAAGAACAGATACTCAGAAACAAGATAATACCTTTGGTAAAGGTATTATGGATGAACCATGGCGTTAAGGAAGCCACCTGCAAAGTTGAAGAGCAAATGAAAAGGAAGTATCCCAAATTATTCAACTGATATCTTCCAGGTAAATTTCAAGGACGAAATTTTTTTAAAGGAAGGTAAATTGTAAACCCCAAACCCTATTTTTCCTACTTAAGTATGTTTAAGTATATGAATAATGTGTTGAGTAAGTAATATGTGAAGTTAATGGTATAATGTAGGGAAACTAGGAAGGAAGAAGGAGAAGAAGAAAACTTAGTGTCATGAAGGCTGTCTCGGGTGAAATATGGTTGGCTAGGGAGAAGAAAAATTGGCTAAGTGTGGAAACTAGAGGTAATTCTTAGCGTGGGGCATGGCAAGTCGTGATGGTGTTAGTTAGGCGTCAAGGCTGGAGCTAAGCTTTAATGATGGAGATTAAGGGAGGATCATCACCTTAAGCATCATTTGAGATAACAGTTGGCTTGGTTGAGTACACCAAATTCCTATAATAGGCGAGGTCGCAACTTGATAAACCATGCATGTCATGTAGCTGCAAGTATAAAAAGGAAGGTTATGTTCAAAAGCTTGGTTTGGGAAAATGACTCATACTCTCTGAGTGATTCTGGCACCATTTAAAAGCTAAAGGAGTCTAGTTTCCAAGATAGGGCTGCAGGAGAGAGATCACAAGGGAAGATAGCTAGAGAGTGAAGATATTACAAAAAAGTCAAGTTCTCAGGTTAATCAGGGCCAGTGGTGAAGATTTGAAGCTTCTGATCAAACGACGAACAATTTTGAGCTAAAATTTAAGGTAAGATTTTAAACTTAATTCTAAACAACTTTGTAGAAGGAAATTTCTTAAGATGAGGTCTGGAATTGGAGTTATTTGCTCTGGAATTTGAATATGGAAATGTTGAACAATCAGGTAGCTGTTTGGAAAGGATAAGTAAGCAGTTCAACGAGTAGATGCACGGGCAAGACGACTATGTGATAAGTCACGCGTGAGGTTGTGCACATAAGCGAGGGAGGCCACAAGGTAGGGCTGTTGGTGTTGAGGGGATGGCTGATTGTGCGATGGTAGACAAGGCAACGGGAGGTTAGGTTGCCCCAAGCTAAAAAGATTAAAGCCCCAAAGTTTTTCTAAGTGTTCGACGCCTAAGGTATTATGCATTAAAAGGGTATGATGTGTTAGTAATGAAAATATGAGCTAGTTATGAGAAGTTAGTCTCAAAAGGGAGACCAATGCTAACAACTAAAGGAAATGGCTATTGGGCGTAGGATTGACACCAATGGGAAAAGCTTACCAAGCTTAAGGGAGGAAGTGATCAAGGACTTGTGAGTGACAATGTTCTAAATGTTTAAAAGTTTATGTTTTGCCAAAGTTATTCTCATGCTAAGTTTTATATATATGATTTCAAGTAACTTAGCTTTATGTTGAAAAGCAAGACCAACGCATGGTGTTTAACAAAGTATGAATTTCTATGTATGCTTTCCATGTATAACGCATGCCAACCTTTTCAAAAGCTAGTATTAGCATGTTTTAAGTTAACTTCTTTTCTAATATATGAAACATGCGTTAGTAGCGATGTTTAAAGCCTTAATGATGCTTTGATCTACTATGTTTTAAATACCTAAGTTTAATAAGTATATTCGTCGGTATTCTTAAAGCATATTGAAAAGGATACTGAAGGTAGGGAAGGTATCCTAAAGGCATTTCAATATTATGTTTGAAAACTATATTTACAAATGTTCTTTGTGAGCTTGATAATATGATGAGTCAGATAATGAAGGTAAGGAAGGTATCCGAGTAAGTGTACCCAAGGTATGATGGTACTTAGTATATACCACGTGCACGTAGGTAGTTGGCGTCGAGGGATCGAGCAAAAGGGTTCTCTCTTGACTAAGGCTTGACGTTGAGGGTTTGAACAATAGGGTTCACTCTCAACTAAGGATCAATTCAGCTATGTTTTCAGACTTGTTATGTTTTAAAAGTTTTGCCTGTACAATTGCTTGGAAAGATTCTATATTTCATTATTCAGTTTTCTAGTTTCAGTTTTAAGCATGAGAACTATATTTTATTAAGTCACTCATTGAGCTAGTAGCTCACCCCGTTTTAAATGTTTTCTTTCCTCAGGTAGCAGTCCAACTCTCCAAAAGATAACTCTGCTACTGCACCGCCACTCAAGGATTCTAGTTTCAAAGAAGTTTAGGTGGTTGCTATAAATATCTGTACACATGCTTTGTGTATATAGGGACTAGGTTAGCAAATTAGGGCCCATAGGATCTTGTGTTATGTACATTCTGTGTATATGTTGACTGTGTGAAACTCTGTTTGTTGTTGTTTATTAAAGATATATGCTTCTTGGTTATGTCAAGGTTTTAAGACAGGTTAAGTAGGGTAGTAGGCAGTGAGTGCCAACAAAAGGGTTGGTAACTGTTGCAGTCATATTCCCTTTCAGGTTAAGAGAGTAATCTAGGAGGGGGTGTGACATAACAGGTCTCTCTTGGAATTTTGCATCTTATATCTAGACAACATCTTGTCAATATACTTGACAAGATGCTTGAGATAAGGCTAGCAATTTTTTCTTACGATTTCAAATTATTTGGATTCCAAGAATATACTGTGCATCTCCCAAATCTTTCATTTGAAATTGCGATGCTAGCCATCTCTTAACATCAGCAAGAAATCTTACCTCATTCCCAATGAGTAGGATATCATCAACATATAATACCAGAAAAGTTATAGTCTTCTTGACAATTTTCTTGTACACATAAGGTTCATCAACATTCTGTTTCAACCGATAAATGAATCTTTTAAGCTTGAAAAACTTTTTCTCTTGACCCTATTCGTTAAACCCCTTTGGTTGAGATATATATATATCTCTTCAAGATAGCCATTCAGAAAAGTTATTTTGACATCCATTTACCATATTTCATAATCATAAAAGGCAGCAATGGAAAAGAGTATTCTAATAGACTTGATAATAACAATCAGAGAGAAGGTTTCTTCACAGTCCACACCCTCTCTTTGGGTAACCCCCTTTTGCCAGGAGTCTAGCTTTATAGGTTTGTACCTTACCAGCTTGGTCTCATTTTCTTTTGTAGATCCATTTACAACCAATAGGTTTTACCCCATCTAGTTGATTTACAAGTTCCCAGACTGAGTTGAAGTACATAGAGACCCCATTTTGAGGTTCATGGCTTTTATCCACTGGTTTAAATCCACATCTTTCATTGCCTGTTTAAAAGTCAATGAATCCTCCAAGCCATGATCATGTATGACAAGTTGAGTTTCTGTCAAATCCATGTAACAGTCAGGCTGTTGAACAATCCTCCCATTACATCAAGCACTCTCAACTCTTGAAAATGATATGACGGACCAGTTTCATCAACAACTCTTGTTGAAGGACCAGCTTGATTAACAACTCTTGGTTGTTTATCTATAGCTTCTTCGGAAGTTTCAGTTAATACTAGTTTACTGCGAGGTTGATGATTTCTTATGTGGTCTTCCTCCAAGAATGTAGCATTTGTCGATACAAATACTTTATTTCTTGAGGATCATAAAATAGACCACCTTTTGTTTCTTTGGGATATCCTACAAATAAGTATATTTTTTAACGTCATTCCAGTTTCTTTGGTTTCTGTACCAACACATGTGTCGAAAATCCCCAAATCCTGAAATGACGTCAACTACCTTTACGTCCTCTCTATAACTCATAAGGTGTTTTAGAAAACACTTTTTGAGGGAACCATGTTCAAAATATAAATAGTAGTCGGTACTGTGTTTCCCCAAAATGAATTAGGTAACTAATTAGGTAACTGAGCATAACTCATCATCGAACGAACCATGTCCAACAGGGTTTTATTTCTCTTTTTCGCTACACCATTTTGTTAAGGTGTACCAGGTGCCGTGATAAAGACCGAATTTCATGTTCTATCAAATAGCCATGGAGTTTTAAGTCCATATGCTCTCTACCTCGATGTGATCGAAGTGCTTTAATCTTTTTACCTAACTGGTTCTCAACCTCTTCCTTATACTCCTTGAACCTTTCAAGAGTTTTTGGACTTATGATGCATTAGGTAAATATAGTCATATCTAGAACAATCATCAATAAAACTGATGAAATATTCATACCCTCTTCGTGTCTTGACATGAAATTAGACATGAGGATTTCCATGAGCAGCGGAAGGATCATTCTAAATTTCAATCATATTCGAACAATAAAAATTACAGTACCAGAAACGAAAACATATGGTTATGTATAAAGCAAAATTACAGCATGCTTTACTAAAGATCAAGGAATAAAATCTACATACCTTTGAAGACTCATCTTCAACACCCTTGATCATGAAAGCTCGAACAGGCTCCAAGACTACAGCACACGAATGCTCGTCCACCATGATCGTAACACAGCACGATCAACAAATAACTCGAACAGAGCGATCTCCAAGATCACGAACACAACGAACTCCACACAAACACCACAAATAACCTCCACAAACCTTGACTAGTGTTGAGTTGAGTATGACACCACCACAATGGCTACTTTGGTATTCTCGGTGTGAGAATCCAAAAGTGTGGGCTCTATGTGGACTTGGTTAGAGGAAGAGAGCAGAGAAGAACAATCATGTGAACGATTGAGCAAGTGGGAGATGACAAAGTCTATCGCATAGACAATGCCCAATCGTTTAACAAACGCTATGCGATCATTTAGCTAAAGCTACACGATCGTTTAACTCATTGTCTAGCTAAGTGTCTATCGTATAGAAACACTCCACGATCGTTTAGTCTCTCCAAGCTATCGTTTAGAAAAACATTTTTCCTTTTATCTCACAATTTCTATGAAACCACCAATAACCTCCCATTCAATTGGTTATTAGAGAAAAAGAGATAATTATCTAATAATTAATATTATTATAAATATAAATGATAACCAACTTATCGTACTATATTTATAACCTATAGTTTTAATATTTCATGTCATGAAACATATAAAGCATAGCTCTTTTTCTATTTCATGGTCTTTAATGTAAATCTCATTTACATTAATCCTCCATTAGATGTATCTCATACATCACACCAATCATATCATATATAATCAAATTACCTCTAGTCAATTTGAACATTTCAAATCAACACCAAGAACTAATCCTCAACTTGAATCCATTGAGCTACCAAGTGGACCTTATGGACCTATAGCTCGAAGCTCCAACAATACGTGAATAACTAACTAAACTCTTGAGTCACGGGATCCACCAAAAATTACCATGAAACCACCAATAACCTCCCACTCAATTGTTTGTTTTATTTGCTTTACCACAAACCAATAAATATAAAATCCCTGGTTATTTGTATGTAACTTAAACATGTATGTGGTGACATACAAGTGGATCATGTCTTGAGTGATAACCAAAATGGTCTGTAGTATATGGATATAGGAGGGAAACCTTATCTTGGTAATCTACGGATGCGGCCTGCTTTGTGGAATGGTCATAAGTGTTGTGACTTGTCATAGATGGTCTGATCCTGATCATTCATGTAGGGCATATGTAAGTGGGGGCATCCTATACAAAGAGTTTATATAAGACCTGACCACGAAGTGTTAACGTCTCGTTATATAACACCGTTCATGACAGAGACTTCACTTCACTAGGATGACCATAGGTAACATGACCTCAATCCTGAGTGAGTTGGGAACTTTTGCCATTGATTTGTATGGTTGCGAGTGGCCAGGTCAACGACTCAAACCTACCATTTTGGGGATTCGTCTGATTTGGGAACTAGAAACTCAGCTACACAAGATGGAATCCACTCCTTGCCCGAAGCAGGGGCAAGTAGATAGATAGCTCCTTTAAGGGTTGATTCCAGAGCTTGAACGATGTGGCGCCACGTACCTTCTCTTGGCCCGAGAGTTGTTCACACATAGTTGGACTATGTTGTATTGTTCATTAGAGGAATCAATGGTACTTAAGGAGTGAGATGTAACTACAGGGGCAAAACGGTAAATTGACGCAGCTGTACTTACGAGCATTTGTGAAGGATCATCGTACTCATGATTGGTTAACAGTTCTAGATGTAGACCGGGATGAATGAGTCAAGGCCATGGATCTCGAGATGGAGTTGATGTACTTTAACTCAGTATGGGATCTTGTAGGTTATAAATGGATCTACAAGTGCAAATGGGGTGCTGATGGGAAGGTACAGACCTTCAAGGCTCGACTTGTGGCAAAGGGTTATACCTAGGTAGAGGGAGTCGACTATGAGGAGACTTTCTCGCCTGTTGCCATGTTAAAGTCGATCCGCATCCTCCTGTCTGTTGTAGCTTATTATAATTATGAGATCTAGCAAATGGACGTCAAGACGACCTTTCTGAATGGAAATCTTGAGGAAACCATTTACATGGTGCAACCCAAGGGATTCATAGCCCAAGTTCAAGAGCAAAAGGTTTGCAAGCTGAATCGATCCATTTACGGGCTGAAATAGGCGTCTCGATCTTGGAACATACGGTTTGATATTGCGATCAAGTCATATGGCTTTGACCAGAACGTTAATGAATCTTGTGTCTAAAAGAATATCATCAACTCTTCAGTAGTCTTCTTAGTGTTGTATGTAGACGATATACTACTCATTGGGAATAATGTAGGTCTACTGATTGCAGTTAAGAACTGGCTAGCGACCCAATTCCAAATGAAAGATTTGGGAGATGCTCAGTTTGTTCTGGGTATACAGATCTTTCGAGATCCTAAGAACAAAGTGTTAGCACTGTCTCAGGCATCGTACATTGACAAGATGTTGCTCAAGTACTCAATGCAGGACTCCAAGAGGGGCCTAATGTCGTTCAGGCATGGAGTCACTTTGTCTAAGGACATGTGTCCGAAGACGCCTCAAGAGGTTGAGGAGATGAGATGGGTCCCATATGCGTCTACCATTGGCAGTTTGATGTATGTGATGCTCTATAATCATCCAAACATCTGCTACGTTGTGGGCAAAGTCAGTAGGTATCTATCTAACCTAGGCCAGGGTCACTAGACCATAGTGAATAACATCCTCAAGTATCTTTGGAGAACGAGGGACTACATGCTCGTGTATGAATTTAGGGATTTGATCCTTACTGAATACATGGATTCTGACTTTCAGTCTTTACTCTTAATGGATGAGCTGTAGTGTGGCGAAGCATTAAGTAGGGGTGCATCGCTGACTCCACTATGGAGGCAGAGTACATAGTGGCTTGCAAAGCTGCTAAGAAGGTCGCCTGGCTCAGAAAATTCTTGACAGAACTGGAAGTTGTTCCAGATATGTCTAGGCTCATTACCCTCTATTGTGATAATAGTGGGGCAATGGCGAACTCCAAGGAGGCTAGGAGTCACAGGCGCGGCAAACACATAGAGCGGAAGTATCATCTGATCCACGAGATAGTGCATCGAGGAGACGTGATCGTCACGAAGATCTCTTTGGAGCACAATGTTGTTGACCCGTTTACGAAGGCTCTCACGGCTACAGTGTTTGAGGGTCACCTTCAGAGCATGGGTCTGCAGAATCGCCCGCGACTGGACTAAGGCAAGTGGAAGATTTTATTATACTGGCCTTTTATGCCCTAGTTTATTGTTTTGTACTAGTTTTATGTACACCTCACTTCTTTTAGGACAAGTGGCAGATTGTTGGGGTTAATGCCCTAAAGTCTCGTGTCCTATAGTTTGTACGAACGCTTGTGTTGTGTAATATATGATATTTACTTCACATCTTTATTTTGCTTAGTTATTTGTTTTATTTGCTTTACCACAAACCAATAAACATAAAATCCATGATTATTTGTATGTAACTTAAGCATGTATATGGTGACAAACAAGTGGATCATGTCTTGAGTGATAACCAAAATGGTCTGTAGTATATGGATATAGGAGGGAAACCTTATCCTGGTAATATTACAAATACGGCCTGCTTTGTGGAATGGTCACAAGTATTGTGACTTGTCAAAGATGGTCTGATCCTGATCATTTGTGTAGAGGACATGCAAGCGGGGGCGTCCTATACAAAGAGTTTGTATAAGACCTGACCACAAAGTGTTAACGTCTCGTTATATACACCATTCATGACAGAGACTTTGCTTTACTAGGATGACCATAGGTAACATGACCTCAATCCTGAGTGAGTTGGGAACTCCTGCCATTGAGAGCGGTCTTTTGATTTGTATGGGTGCGAGTGGCCAGGTCGCTGACTCAAACCTACCATTTTGGGGATTCGACTGAATTGGGAGCTAGGAACTCAGCTATACAAGATGGAATTCACTCCTTCCCCGAAGCAGGGGCAAGTTGATAGATAGCTCCCTTAAGGCTGATTCCAGGGCTTGAACGATGTGGTGCCACACACCTTCTCTTGGCCCGAGAGGTGTTCACACATAGTTGGACTATGTTGTATTGTTCATTAAAGGAATCAGTGGCACTTAAGGAGTGAGATGTAACTACAGGGGAAAAATGGTAAATTGCCCCAGCTGTACTTATGAGCATCTGTGAAGGGTCATCGTACTCATGATTGGTTATATTCGATGGACATAGAAATATATCTGTGGTAAGAAAAGTTCAACTGTTGGTCTTTAGTGGAATGCCTAGCAGTTAATAGATGGTGGATCTCATAGCTAAATAGTTTAATCAGCTATTCATGTACCGTTGGAGCTTCGAGCCACAGGTCCATAAGGTCTTCTAGGTAGCTTGGATAAAGTCGAGAATCAGTTTTTGGGTCAGTTTGAAATGTTCAAATTGACAAGAGGAAGTTCGATTATATATGATATAATTGAATATATATAAATCGAACTGGTTAATTATATATGATATAATTGACTAAATGTATGAGATACATTATTTTGAAGAAAATTAGATATGATTTATATCAAGTAAAGGAGAAATTACTATAGTAGATATATGATATCAAACTATAGGGTGAGAATATAATATGATTATATTCATTTATTAATTAAATTGGTTAATTATGTGATAATTGGCCGAAATCTTCTCCTCGATTGTGCTTAGTGGGAAATTTAGTATTCAGTTATTGTAACTGAAGAATAAAATGAAAATTTGTTTAATTTTGCAAAGGGTTCGAAAAAATCGCAAAAGGTGTGAAAACATTTTTATTGCTTAGCTGAGAGCCTATACGATAGAGCCTTATCGCTTAAACAATCACACACCCCACGTCTAAACGATCGCACGCTTTTCTCTAAACGACTGCTTAGCTTTTCCAAACGATCGCCTAGTGTGCCTTGTTTATAAACGATCGTTTACCTATTACTAGACGATCGCTTAGTAAAACCTACACGATCGTGTACCTTACGATAAGCATTCGCTATATGACAACCTTCTCT
Source organism: Benincasa hispida (assembly GCF_027475165.1). Classification (NCBI taxonomy): domain Eukaryota; kingdom Viridiplantae; phylum Streptophyta; class Magnoliopsida; order Cucurbitales; family Cucurbitaceae; genus Benincasa; species Benincasa hispida. The sequence goes on along the minus strand of NC_143484.1, from coordinate 46,693,813 downwards.
ATACGCCTTCTCTCACACTTTCTTATCGTTCTACACGATTAGCCTTTTCCTCTTTCCTCTACCAAATTCAACAAAGACCACACTTTGGAATCTCTTGTCTTTTATTTATCAAAGCATGCTATTAATTAGTGTTAAATTGCATAACTATTTATTAGAATGTGTGTGTGGTATTTCGATCATAATGAAATCAGAAAGATCCAAACGCGCTCATGGATGCTCTTTGTTAAGAGTTCCTTCACCACTGATCTCTCTAATGAACATAAGTCATAGTCCTACTATGACTAAGTCCTCTCTTCCAAAGAGAAGTTGTGGCCACTATGTTCAAGCCCCGGAATCAGCCCTTAAGGGAGCAATCTATCTATTTACCCCTACTTCGGGGAATGAGTGAATTCCATCTTGTGTAACTGAGTTCCCAACTCCCAAATCAGACAATCTCCAAAAAGGTAAGCATGTTGAGTTGGCAATCTGACCACTCTCACCCATACTAATCAAAGGACTTCCCTCAAAGGTAAGAGTTCCTAAAACACTTAGGATTAAGGTCATGTCACCTATGATCGTTTAGGTGAAATGTAAGTATCTAGTATCAACGGAATTATATACAGAGACTAGTCATCTTGAGGTCCGATCTTATACAAACTCTTTGTATAGGACACCCCCGCTCGCATGTCTCCATATGAATGGTCAAGATCTATCATCTGTAGTAGTTCACGACACTTGTAAACCTCTACAAAGCATGTCGTATTTGTAGTGTCACCAGGATCAAGTATTCCTCTTTAATCCTTATACTACAGACCTATTTAGGTTATCATTTAAGGCATGATCCACTTGTATATCTCATATACATGCTTAAGTTTACATACGATAACCATGGAGCTTTTTTTATTGGATATGAGTAAATGCCAGAATGAAATAACTCTTATTTTATTCATAACAATGTGTATATATTACAAACAACGAGACTCTGGGAGAATTAGGACACCAATCCCAACATGACATTCATCGGACCACAGAGGCCTAAATGCACGAGCTTTAAGGGTTATTTGCGTTGGGAATGGCCTAAACTCGCAGTTCATAAATGTTGTTAACATATTCTATTTATCAATAAAATGTTGTTGAGTTTTTTTTTTATTGATATTGCATTCTTCTATAATAATCCAATAAATGAATCCATGGTTATAACATGAATACTTTAACTTTATGTAGTGACATAAAAATGCATCAAGTTTTAGTATGTAGCCAAAATGGTCTATAAGTATACGGATGAGATTGGGTACCTCATCCTGGTGACACTATTGGATGCGGCCCATTTTGTATACTGATATAAATGATGTGATCCAAAACTCATTCATGTAGAGACATATGAGTGGGGGCATCCTATGCAATGAGTTTGCATAAGATTGGATCTCGAAACAGTCACTTTTGTTTATAACAACCGTTTACTATTAAAATTGACTATCTCAAACTCAATCACTTAGGGTAACTCAATCTTAATCCTGAGCTAACAACAAACTTCTGTTTATTCGGGATTATCCTTTGATCTGCATAGGTGAGAGTAGTCCAACAACACTGCTCAATAAGCCTCCCATTTTTGGGATAAGACCGGATAGATAGCTATGGACATAGTTTTGCAATATGGAATTCACTCCTACCCGATTTAGGGTTAGCAGATGGGTTATTCTCTTAAGCGTTGATGCTTTGTCTTGAACAATGGGGCCACGCCCTCTCATAAAAAAGAGGATTATGATTTATAAGTTGGACTATAAATCAATTGTTCAATAGAGGATCAGTGGGAGCTTAAGGAGCAAGATGTGTTTACAGGGGTAAAACAATAATTTTTGACCCAACTGTAAATTCGAACGACCTGTGAAGGATTGACTTACCGGTTATGGTTAAAATGGACAGAAATATATCTGCAGTGAGAAGAGTGAAACTATCGTGCTATAGTGGAATGTCTTGATAGTTAATGAATAGTAATTAATTTGGTTTAAAGAGTTTAACCAATTAATTACAAGTCGTTGGAGCTCATGATCTATAGGTTCATAAAGTCCCTCTACTCGTTCGTAATTTAGATTAATAAATTGAGTAATCTTGATAAGATTTTAAATTAGGGTTTAGAATTTGAAATATTCAACTTCATTTAGGGTTTCTATCTATCTATTGTATTCGATACAATTAAAATGTTTAATTTTATCGAAATTGATTGGAGAAACGATTAATGTTTAAAATATGATTTAAATATTAATTGTATAATATTAATTTAATATTATATATTAAATTAATAAAATTAATTAAAAGGTTTAATTAACTAGTTTTATTTAAAAATTAATTAATTGAATTATTTGTTTTATAAAACTAATAAATGAAATTAAATAAGTTTAATATAAAAAATGGTTTAAGAAGTCATTTTTGGAAAATCTTTTGAAAAACAATTTTCAAAGGGGAGATTTCCAAAATGTTGGAAATCTCCACTATGTATTGAACTTCCTTATTCACATCTCCATTTTCTCCATGTAGGAGTTGCCCTTCATGCAAGCCATGAATTTGCATGGTGAAAGCTTTATAAATTGGAGTGCTCAGCTGAATTATGATTTATGCTTACAAGAACTTCAAAAAAACCCTGCAAAAATCACCAAACCCTCTTCATATCTTATATACTTCCAACTCAATTTAGTGTTTCCATCACACAATCCTTGCAAAAGAATAGTAGAGAAGATGTTGATGGTTGTCCACTTGAAGATTGAAGTTCTTTCACGTGGAACTCAGCTGGACTTGAAGAGGATACTTCAAAGATATTGTGTTCAGCAAATCCTCTTCTGTAAAAATTACTCTGAAACATGTTTTAAACTCAAATTAAGTATGATTAGAGTGCTTATTGATTCTGTTTTATCTCCGTTGCACATTAATATACTCTAACACTTTGGCTCTTAAGACCTTTTCCCATAAAAGATCTTTGGTCATTTCACCCTCAATACATAACTCATACAGAGGTAACGAGTTGTCTTCTAACTTATTTAGAAGCTCACTCTTAACCAATCTTCAAAACCTATTAAGATTTATGTGGTTAAGTCTTAAATACCAAAGATAGGTATTAGGAGAAATTTTTCACCTCTTATTTTGAGTTTTAACCATTTTAAATATCTCTATATTCAAAACAGAGATTGCCTCAGTTGGTTTTAACACATATGAGTTGTTTTTTTAATTTTTGCTGAACATATTTTAATTCCTTTTGAAATAATGAACACTTCATTAACATTAAAGAAACTTTATACTTTTGTTCTTGCAAATATGAGATAGATATTAAAATCCTCTTCATAGCAGGAACATAAAATACATTTTTAAGTAAAATGAATCTATCTTCAATAAACAACTTCATATCTCTCACTGCTTTAGCCGAGACAACCTCCCTGGTCTCTACCTTAAAAGTTGTATCACCTTCTATAAGAGACCTCTGGGAACTAGTTTCCTAAGTGAAAGTGCAAATATAATTAGCGGCCCCTGAATCTAATATCCATGTTAATTTATATTTTTCCACTAACCACATTTTAACAATGAGTAAATCATATTTACTTTATTGTACTTTCTCAGGTTTCTCATCTACGACAGTTCTGTTTACTACTTTCAACATATCTAGAACATGTTCTCTAACAAAGGTTCTATCCTTTATGTCATAGTTATAAACATTATCAAGAGTTTCGTGCTTGACAGATTGTCTAAACAACGTCTGCAAGGATTCCAACAATTTCTTTAGTGGAAACTATGCTCTCATATTTCTTAGCTAGTATATCAGATATGCTTGCTAAGATATGGATTCAGGCCTTATCAATTGCCTCAATCCATCTATCATAATCAATCCAAACAATGCAGTATGTTGATGAGCTGGGAGTTAGAGGACATTCCTCTATTAAAACAAACTTTAAATCATCATCTGCTAGTACCACGTTTAAACACGATTTCCATGTTGAATATTTAAAATCGCTAAACAAATTTGAAGCGAATATTTGTATAGAAGAGTTCGAAATGTTGATCTATAAACTAATTCTATCAGTAAATTACTTTTAAATCCAATCAAATTTTAGCAAAAGTAATAATGTACCCAAATTTCATTATTTATTTGCAACGATACTTTAGTGAGTCAGAATAGATGCTACCAAGGGGCAATCAAATACTCTTTCACTAAAGCAAGATATTCTTGACTAAATACTAACTCCAGAATAACTCTTTATTCCTATAATCATTTAGTTATCGTTTTCAGTCAAGAACTTACTAACATTTAGTAAATCTTTTAAGTGTAACCCTCCATTATCAAATCCCAGAGATCGATAACAAACAAGCTCCCAAATTGGAAGACAATTGTTAATAACAGACCTAAGAGACCCTATTCATTTATGAAGTTTGTGGCGTTCTGATCCCCATGAAACAACCCTCCGAATGGGTGGTTGCTCCCAAGGCAACTGGTAAGCTGAACATGAGAATCTCACGGTGTAACCTAATCCTTCACCCACTTACTATTAACTACTTCCTCCATTCACCTTGTTATTGCCTCATGCAAACACTTTTCGAATAGAGGTCACTCCCAAGGTGACTCGAAGTCGAGAATGAATCTCACAGTGTGAATTCTTAAGGACGTGAGAGCTAAAAGCAATATACTTATATATTATTAATCTCCCTCTAAAGTGTTCTATTTGTTTTGGGTAAATCTTTACTTAGGTATATTCCCACTAAAAACAACCTAACTCTAGGTGTTTATCCAAGTATAACATTTATATTTGAATTTAACCTACGATGTCTAAGTGTAAATCAATTTATTACCTCACATCACTTATGCATGCTCATAAAATCGGGTTAACAATACTCAAGAACTGGCTAAAACCCCCAGGTAGCAGGTGTTCCGTAAACCGTCAACTTAAGTACCTCCAGCCTTAGATAGGATTTAGCCTGGGTGAGTTTGTAACCATAAGTTTACAAGATAACGACCTATTTTAAATAATTAAAACAAGTTACTATTTGTTAATTATCTTTATTATAGATTTTAAGTGTCTAATCCATTTTATAACACTTTATAAAACTATAGACATGCAAATCAATCCATAACATTAGCCAAGTATTTCACAATTTAATATAACAAATTATATTAAACACATGAAACCCTAAATCATGCATACTATATATTATAATAAATTATAACATACTTTTAATGCATGATACATGCTTCTTATAGTGGGATTTTAAATTTGTTATATTAAACACATGAAACCCTAAATCATGCATACGATATATTATAACAAATTATAACATACTTTTAATGCATGGTACATGCTTCTTATAGTGGGATTTTAAATTTACATGGCATACATTATGCACATACAAGATTTATTTAATTATAGCATACATTCACAATGCATAGATAATTAAATACACTGATATGAACCAGTTTTGGCATCTTAAGAAAGAAAAACCTTTATTTATTACAAGGATAATTTAAAACCAAGTTTGTACTGCCCTTGGATCGCTCGAACTGACCTGAATCAACTCCAAAACACCCAAACCGGACCTCCAAGGCAAGAGAATGGCCTGAATCGGACCTAAAGCAACTAAATCGGACCACCAACAATCGAATCAGCCAAAAATGAACCACCTGAATCAGCTCCATTCCTGTGTGCACCTTTCTGGGTTGGCTAAAGAACAGCGTTGCAACGCTGTGAGGGTAGTAGCAAAAACTGCTACTTTCAGCTGCTTCCTTGCTCGGTTTTGCTTCCAATTACAACCTAATTTTCATTCTATTGACTCTAATAAATTTACAGACTCTTAATCACACATTACGACCCATAAACAAAGAGTCAATTACAAGTATTACAACATAAATTGAAGGGAAATCTAATGCCAAAACTATAATATATCCATATCAGCACCCATTTCATACAACTTATGAAAAACACCCACCAAGCTAAAATTAACGTAAATTGAGTGCTTAAAACATGCTCTGGTACCAATTATTGGTGTCGACATTCGACATGCAGAAGCAATCCGGATTTTTAATCATTCTAATTATATTAATTTGAGTAAACAAGCATGCAAGTCCATTTTTCAGAAAATAGGGTTTCAGAAAATACCTTTGAAGAAATGTTGGAGGAAAATTGGGGGGTTTGAACGCAATCACGTGTTTACATGGCTTAAGCTATGCGTTTATGCCCATGCGTCGGAGGTTATGCGTTGGAATGGAAATATGCGTTAATCTATTATGCAATGACCACACGTTCCTTTTATAAGTTTTCTTACGTTCGCGCCAAGTATAACGAGAACGCAAGTTTCTCGGGTAATCCGAGGTCGAACACAAGGACTTGTCACTCAATAATTCTTGTGAAGCAATGCGTTTGAGGTGATGAATAAAAATAAAAAGAAGAAGTTTAATAGAATACACACTACTCCTACTCCTAACTAAACAGATTGAGCAATGTAAGACTTGCGATGAGAATTGGTAGATACACGACAACTATTAACGCATAGTAATGTTTATTATCTTAAATCGCTCGAGTAATCCCAGCTAACGCATTGGTCAGTGAGAATTGGTCACACTAACGCATTGCACACCTCTCGGTGGTCAGCCGCATGACTATATCTTTATAGTGCATGGTTGCGTCGAGCATAAGATTGTGCCTATCTCTAGGGACAAAGCATACTTTGCTTTAGTGCGTTCCATCTCTTACCTTCTCAGGTAGTTCGACGCGACTAATTAACTTATAGACAAGCATTGCAACAACCCATAGACAAGCATTGCTACAGCCTTTCACCAAGAAAAGAGGATTAACTCACTATACTCGCACAATGCACACCTCTTGTTTGTGGAGATGATGAATTCTCACTGAAAATCTCTTTTGTCAAGGCTGCTGGTGGTGCCATGGATGAATGGTGGAGATGTCTCTCTCGAGCTCTATCTCCAGTGAAAGCTTCGGTCGTCACTCCATCTTGTTTGTGGAAATGAAGAATTCTCACTGAAAATCTCGCTTATGCTCTCATCTGTGATCGCAAACCTCTACCTTGAGACAGAAGTTCAGATGTCTTGAAATGAAGGTCCAATGGGCTATTTATAGAGTTTAAATGCCAACAGCTATCATGATTGCGTTATGTCTCACTGCTGCCTTTGTTGCGGTATGGGCAATGTCACATCATCTTATCTTGTTGATACTCCCAAGGTATGCGTCCAAGCTTGATTCAACTGAAGTATCAACGCATTCTACCCATCTTGCGATCACCCTTCGATTATGGTAATCACTCCGTGGCCGCAATCTCCAAGTGATTACCGCATTCGCTTGATCACTGCAACTTCCATACGATGGACGCATTCGATCACTGCAACTTCCATGCGATGGACATACGTGATCACCACATGCGTTCGTCTATGCGATAACGGCTTTCAGCGCATGCGTTTGTCTTTGCGGTCGCCTGGCTTCAGCGCATGCGTTTGATTGCGATTGCTTATTTCCAACGCATGCGTTTGATTCCTGCGATAGCTACAAAAATACACTTTGGTACGGAGCAACGCATAATATTGGGGTCAGTGAGAATTTAGGTGCTAAACGACGCAAAACTCAATTTTTCACAAATTCTAAGTATTATCACTGCATTTTCTACTTGTTAGCCCTCATAATTCTAAATAAAAGGCTTATAATAACTAGTATTCCTGCCAGTTATCAAGAACTCGTTTAATTTCTTAAAATCCAGCAACAATCTTCACTCCAAAACTTGTAGAACACCACAAGATCTTCCCTAAAACCCTCTTAATACTTTGATTGGATGGTAAGATCAAAATGAGAGTTAATCAAGGGAAAAAGAGAGAATTTTCTAGTTTTGGGTCAAGAAACATGAAAGACTGATTTTCTCATGAATATTCCAATTGCATGAACTCTTCCTTAGCCAAATGAATTTTATTCAAATTCAACATGCAATCAGATTGCACCAAGGCTCAACACCAAACCTCACTATTTTGAGTGGGAAATTAGGTGGTTTCACAGTGAGAAAATCCCACTTTGATATTTATTTGATTTTCAAAAAATAAAATTTCAATTTCAATTTAATCAAGTCAAAAAATCACTAATTAAAAATCATTAATTTTAAAACTAAATAAAATTAATTTTAAATAAATAATTAATTAAACAATGTAATTCATTAAAATAATTTAGTATCTAATATTAAATTATTAAAACATCAATTCCACAATCATGAATCCCTATTCATATATGAAATATTTAAATCATATTTAAATATTTTTCAATTCTCCAATTTACATTTAATTCGATAATTAAACGTATAATTATATCATATATAATTAATAATTTCCTTAACTCGAATTTGAATGTTTCAAATTTTCTCATCACTCTATTCTAATGTTTAGTCCGTTTATGAGCTAGTAGGGGACCATATGGACCTATAGATCATGAGCTCCAATGATCCGAGATTAATTAGCTAAACTCTTTTATCTGAATTAACCAATATTCATTAACTATCGGGTTACTCCACTAAAGCCCAGTAGCTGCACTCTCCTCATTATAGATATATTTTTGTCCAGTTTATTTAACCATGATCAGTAAGTCAATCTTTCATAGATTATTTGTATTAATAGTTGGGTCAAAATTACCATTTTACCTTTGTAATACATCTTGCTCCTTAAGTCTCCACTGATCCACTAATGAACAATTGGTTGGTGTTACCAATAAACCAAGTCCCTTTCAATCATAGAGAGGGCGAGGCCCCTTGTCTAAGATTAGGAGTTAGTGCTTAAGGGAACAACCTATCTGCTAACCCTAAACCGGGTAGGAGTGAATTCCATATTGCAAGATGATAACTTGTAGAAATACAAGTTATTTATATCACCTTTCTTAGAATATGCGGCGATAGGAAGGAAAAGTTGCGTCGAATGTAGTAAAATTGGCTTAGAAATGTGAAGTTTGTAAAAGCATCGCAAACACACCTACTGACCACATTGCGAGGGCAAAAAGGATGTCCAAACCTTTGTTTTGTAGGTAGTAGGTATCACCGCATGCGGCGATTGCTCATGGACAACAAGATCAACGCATTCTCGGGGATTTCTAAAATCGTGTAGCTTTTTCTGACGTACGGCTCGACAAATGGAACGTGGAACAGAGCGAACATTCCCACCAACCACGACAAGAAAAAGTTGTATTTTCAGAGTGGGACCACTGAGGCAAGAGGCGCTAAAATATATAAATAGCAACACTCAACACAGCAAAAAAAGGAGGAGATAAAAATGGGAAAAAAAAAAAGAACAAGTTTTATGCAAGGAACACTCTTCTCCCAAGAACTCTCTTGAGAAGGAAGTTCTCCACATTATTCCTCCACTTATCCAACGCGTTGGAAAGCAAGCAGCTCTGATCGGGATCTGTGCTAAGACATTGACACACAACACTCGATTGTTCTTACTTTCAGTTCATCGTTTGTTGTTCATTTTCTGTCTATCATTCATTTCTTTATAACAAACGCTTTACCAATTAATATCACTACCATGTTCATCTTCATCTCTCTATTCACCATTATGCATTCATCCCTCATTTTTTTCACCATGAGTCACTAGACTTCTAGGGTGTGGGGGAAGGATTGAGCGAGTGAGTCAATCCATGTTGAAGATGTCAGCTAAGTTTATTTAACGTATGCTCAATGGCATCTTCACCTGCAAGAGCAAAAGTGAAGATGTTAATCCACCTCTCGAAAGAAGGTTGATAGAATACGTTAACTAAAGCAAGAAGTATTTATAGAGATGGAAACAACCTTGCGTTTGCAACGTTCGTCCTTGATTAGCATAGAAATATGGTGATGCAGACGATCGTCGAGAGGTGTAAGCCAAGGGAAGACGGAACCTTAGTTGCATCCTTAATAGGATTGACAAACTCGCGATAATCTTTTCCCCTAACCCATTTCACCCTACGTTTCTATCCACAAGACTTTCCATCACATTCACTTACGCACACCTTGCACAATTTCAGCTTTATTTGTTATCTGTTTGTTCATTTACCATCGCATTTTACTCTCTAGCACTTCACAATAATAATTTGTTTATGATCGCACATATCACCTCATTATCGCACAAACATCACAAATCCCTGCGTTCGACCTCGGATCAATCTGAGAAACTCGTGGTGGAATTATACTTGGCTTCATCGCGAGAAAACTTGTGACACGCATAACACTATCTGAACGCATCAATTGGTATTTTACAACAAACTCTGTAACATCGCATATCATTTATCATCTGTTAGTGCGATTAAGACATAGAAGATAGATCACGCTTTGCGTTGGCATATCCAAAAAAACATAAGACGATGTCCCCATCTATTTACCCAGTCTTTGTTGGGAATGTCCTAGAACTCGCAGTTCAGGTTAAACATTCTATTTTATCAATAACAATGACTTGTTGATTTTGCATCTTATTATGAAAATCCAACAAACGCATCCTTGGTTATAGTCTGAATGTTGTGACTTTATGTAGTGACATAAACAGGATCAAGTTGACAGTATATAGCCTAAATGGTCTAATAAGTATATGGATGAAATTGGGTATCTCATCCTGGTAACACTAATGGAGGCGACTAACTCTGTAGTTGTTACAAGAAGTTTTAAGGTGCTACAAACGATGTGATCCATAAATCGTTCATGTTGAGACACGAGAGTGGGGGTATCCTACGCAATGCGTTTTCATATAGACTGGACCACGAAAATAATCACTTTTCTTTATAACGACCATTTACTGTTAAAACTGACTATTTCATTTATTATATAACCTAGGTTAACTGGATCTTAATCTTAAGCTAGTTATGAACTCCTGTTTGTTCTGAATTATCCTTTGATCTGCAAACGGTGAAAGTAGTCCAACAACACTGCTCAATAAGCTTACCATTTTGGGAATAAGACTGGATGAATAGCTAGGGACATGGCCTTACAAGATGGAATTCACTCCTACCCTATTTAGGGTTAGTAAATAGGTTGTTCTCTTAAGTACTAACTCCAGGTCTTCAACAAACGGGGCCCTGCCTTCTCATGATAGAGAAAGGATTTGATTCATAGAGATTATGAATCAGAATTGTTCATTAAAAGATCAATAGGAACTTAAGGAATAAGATGTAGTCACAGAGGTAAAACGGTATTTTTGACCTAGCTGTGATTACGAACAACCTGTGAAGGATCGACTTACTGATTATGGTTATTAAGTGTACATAATATATCTACAGTGAGGGGAGTTCAACTATGGGCTATAGTGGAGTGCCCCATTAGTTAATGAATGGGGGTTAGATCAGACTAATGAGTTTCGCCAATTAATCTCGAATCGTTGGAGCCCATGATCTGTAGGTCCACGAGGTCCCCCTACTAGCTCGTAAATGGATAAGCTTTAGGGTAGCTTGAGAAATTAATTTGAAACGTTCAAACTAAATGGAATAAGAGAATAAAGATTTAAATATGATTTAAATATATGAAGATGATTATTGTGCAAAAATTAATTTAATATTTGATATTAAATTAATTAACTTTTTAAAATAATTTATGAAATTAGTTTAAGAAAATAAATTTTTGAATTAAAATGGTTTAAAATCATTTTTTTTTAAAAGAAAATGGAAAATCGTTTGCATGGTTGCACAAAATGGAAAATGAGTTTTCTCCATTACCATCGTCTTTATGCTCACAAAAAAGCCATTATCCTCTCTACTTTGATTCTCCAAGCATGAGCTGCAAGCCATGCACTCCATCTTTTTACATGTTTATCTAATATATATAAAGAAGATTGGAGTTGTTGGAGAAGGAGGAATGCAGAATTTTAGGAGAGAAATTTCTGTGAAGAAGAAATTGTCTTCTTCAATCAGCTACAGTGAGCTCCTTCTGCTTCTTCATATCTTCAAGTTGTTCTTGAGTCCCACAATTCTATCTAAAGCTCCAAGAGCATAGTAGGGAAGGCTTTGTGGTGGTTCACGGTGATTTTAAGTGAAGACAGCAGCTTTATAAACGTTTTCTTGGAGAGTTCATTAAAGGTATGTTCTGAAAACCCACTTTTTAAGAAGAGCATGCTTTAGTTTTTGCCAAAATTAATGAATTAGAATGCTTATATATTCTTGATACTTCCATTGCATGTTGTTTAACTCTTTCAATTGGTATCAGAGCATCTTTTAAGCTTTCAATTCGGTCTAATTTTGAAAGGTGGGTGTTTTTTCATAAGATATATGCAACTGATGCACTGCTATGGTTTTCTCTGTTTTGGCATCTTAATTCTCTTTAATTTCTCAATTAAATTTGTAATTGCTCTTGTTTGATGAGCATTTATGTGTTAACAAGAGTCTGTATGTAATGGAAGACACAAGCGAAGGAGGTGGAGCTGCTGTTCCAGATTTCTCAACTTCTGCTTAAATTTGTTGCTGAGGTCCAATTGCTAAACGATCGTTTAGCTTTAGACATTACATGATGAGAAGAAAAGCTAAACAATCGTTTAGTAATATGCGCTGGTCGTTGTGATGTTGAACGCTAAATGATCGTGTACCTGCGGGAGCTAAGCGATGCGTTCATTTTCTATACGATAGCATTACGTGATCGTTTAGTTTTGTCGTGGGAACTAGACGATACGTTGATTTTGCTAAAGATGGAACTATACGATCGTTTAGCTACGATGCACGCTAAGCGATGTGATGAAGTGCTACGCGATAGCACTGAGCGATCGTTTGGTCGCGGAGCTAAGCGATCGTGTAGATAAATGCTATGTGACATGATGATGTTCTGTACGATGGAGCTATGCGATCGTTTAGCTGCGGCGGATACTAAACGATGACTTGAATACACTAGGCAATGGTGCTATGCGATCACTTAGTACTATGCAATGGAGCTAAGAGATTGCAGTGCGATGGAACTAAACGATCGCCTAGTTCTATGCAATAGAGCTAAACGATCATCTAGCTTTCAGCAAACACTATGCAATCATGTACTTCCTCTCAACCCAAGGCGATGACACTAGACGATTACCTCCAGGCGTTACACAATTGGCCTTAGTAGCATATTGAGGTTGGATCGAGAGCAACCGGTTCGACTAGTTTACTCAAGGTTCAATCCGATTCAGCCTCAAATTGTTATGGTTGGTCCGGTTCAGAATCATCCAGTTCGGCTCAAGTTGTTTTGGGTTCAATTTGGAACGATTCGAGCGGTTCAAAGACAATTATGAAGTTGTTTGTAATAGTTAGCTATCTATTTGCTTGTTTATGCCAAAACGAAAACCATAACAATTAATATTTAATTGTTTATGCATGAGATGTATGTGATAATTAAATAATTCATGTATATGCATACAGTATGCCATGTAGATTTAAAACCCTACCATAGGAAGCATGTTACATGCATTGACAGTATGTTATAATTGTTATAATATATAGTATGCATGTTAGGGTTATGTTTAATATAATAGTTATATTAGATACCTTTGTTGAATGTTGTGGATGTTAAGCATGTCTAAATTTTGTACGTTGTTATAAAATTGGTTAGATGTTTAAAATCCATAACAAAGAACAGTTGCATGCTCACTTAGGTTAACAACGTTCAAATAGATTGTTGCCTTATAAAATAGGTTACAAACTCATATCGGTTCATAAACCTGTCTAAGGCTGGGGATACTTAAGTTGACGGTTTACGGAACACCTCCTACCTGGGGATTATGACCAAACTATTGAGAGTTGTTAATTAATTTTATGAGCTTGCGTGAGCGATATGAGGTAATAAAATGGTTTATCACTTAGACATTGTAAGTTAAATCCAATTATAAGAGTTATATTTGGATAAACCACTTATACTTAGGTTGTATGAAATTAGTCGTCATGCCTAAGTAAACTACCCAAACATTTAGAACACTTCAGTGGGATATTAACAATATATTTGATATATAGTTATTAGCTCTCATGTCCTCAAGACTTCACACCGTGAGATCCATGATCGGCTTCTTGTCGATTTCTTATAGTTCCATCTTGGATATTGTCTTCTCTCTCGGAGGCATATTCATACCGTCCTATAAGATCTGAAAATGACAGGTCACATTTACAAGGACGTTGTTGAATGAATTGCAAACTTATCAATCGATGATCAAACTCAAGGAAAAAGAAATAAATGTTATTTCTAAACCGAAAAAGTTTTACAAAGGGTCTACATCTGGTTGAAACCCGTTGATGATAAGAAAGCTGGTCCTTCTTCTTCTTCTAAAGATAAAACCGTACAGATGAAAAAGAAAGGAAAAAAGAAAAAGAAAACCGCTGCGAAGAAAAACAAAAACAAAACTCCCAAGGGAAAATGTTTCCATTGTAGAGAGGTTGGGTATTGGAAGCGTAATTACCCAAAATATCTGGCTGAAAAGAAAGCAGAAAAGAATAAACAAGGTAAATATGATTTACTAGTTGTTGAAACATGTATAGTGGAAAATTCTTACCTTACCTGGATATTAGATTCAGGCGCCGCTAATCATATTTGTACTTTTCTACAAGAAACTAGTTCTTGGAGAAGACTTTCTGAATATGAGATGACTTTCAAGGTGGGCATAGGTGAAGTCATTTTAGCTGAAGCAGTGGGAGATGTGAAGTTGTTTTTTTGGAGATTCTTTTAACTTACTCAAGAATGTGTTCTTTGTACCTAAGATGAAAAGAAATATGATATCCATTTCTTATCTTTTAGAGAATATGTACAGTGTATCTTTTGAATATAATGAAGTGTTTGTTTATTCAAGAGGTGTTCATATTTGTTCTGCTAGACTTGCATACTTATACATATTACAACCAACGAAAGCAAAAGCTATTTTAAATATAGAGATATTTAAAACAGTTGAAACTCATAATAAAAAGTGAAAAATTTCTCCCAACGCCTATCTTTGGCACCTCAGGCTTGGTCACATTAATCTCAACAGGATTGAAAAATTGGTAAAAAAACGGTCATCTAAATCAGTTAGAAGACAGTTCCCTACCTCCATATGAATCATGTCTTGAGGGAAAAATGACGAAAAGATCTTTTTCTGACAAAGGTCTTCGTGCCAAAGAACCTCTTGAACTTATACATTCAGACCTTTGTGGTCCGATGAATGTTAAAGCTCGAGGAGGATATCAGTACTTCGTTAGTTTTACTAACGATTACTCTCGATATGGTTATATTTACTTAATCAGTCACAAGTTTGAAACTCTTCAAAAATTCAAAGAATTTAAGGCTGAGACTGAAAATCAGTTAAGTAAAATAATTAAAACACTTCGATCTGATCGAGGTGGTGAGTATATGGATTTGCAATTCCATAACTATCTAATAGATCATGGAATTTAATCCCAACTCACAGCACCTGGAACACCACAACAAAATGGTGTTGCAGAAAGGAGGAATCGAACCTTGTTGGACATGGTTCGATCCATGATGAGTTATGCTCAATTACCTCAATTCTTTTGGGAATATGCAGTTGATAACGGGCAGAAATGCACGTTATAATAGTGCTAAGTTCTTAAACAATGTTGGCTTGCGTTGATAAAACATGTTAAATTGTGTCCAAAAAGCATCAAATTCATAATATTGCAGTTGCATGCATTCATCGAAATAGAACAGTTGATTTTTATATTTTTGTGCAGAATATGTGATGACGCAAGGCAGAAATTGCGATCATAGGAAATCATTGGTCGAGCGTAGCATTACCGCAAGGCTTTGCGGTGATCGTGTTCGCAAATATTCACCCGAGAAGGATTGTCGCAACTTGGTCAACGCAACATGGTGGGTGCATCTAGGTGAAAGGCTAATTAATCGCGATGGGGCAGAAAGTTGATGATAGTCGAATCTGAATTAAGTTGACAGCCGATAACGATCATAAGTACATTCAGCTTTTCGGTGACAATTATTCGGTGCATCAGTCAGGAATTAAAGCCGTCCCATCTGTACAATTATGAGAGAGAAGTCACCTTTCACCCTGGATGTTCTATAAATACCAAGGGCATCCTTTAGAAAAGGGGTTGATCAGTTGTTCAGTTCAACAGTTTACGAATTTAAGAGCTAAGCTCGTCTTTGTGCATAGTTTTCTTTTCGTTTTAAGGCGGAGCAAGAGAAGAGTGGTGACGTCGGATTTCGCTCAGCGCAACTCGAGAGAGAACCTTGAGGCGAAGAAACCGAGAGTGGGCCGACTCTCGTGAGAGCAAGATTATCTTTTGAGCACGAGTAGAAACACAGTGTAAAAGCCTGGGCAGCAAGAGATTGCTACCAGGCCCTTTATTCTATACTTGCATTGTTATTCTATACTTCATCTTTATATTTATACAATGGAAGTTCTATTTCTACATCTGTTCACTCTTTTAGCACGCATGAGTAGCTAAACTAGTCGAATGGGTTGAGAAGAACTAAGCTAACATGACCTAGGAAGTTCATTGCTTGTGATTGTCTTGTTTTATGCTGTGCCAAATACCCTTTAGAGCTACTCGAGTGAGAGTCTAAAGAAAGAACTTAATGACTTGAGAGAGCTAGGTTAGAATCTAGACTCAAGAGAGCAAGATTAGAATTGCATAAACAAGAGATAGGGACTTAGAGATAAATTCTGTTTGTCAACCTGCATCGCATGCATCCTAGAGATGGGAATGATATTATGTGGTCGCCTTATTTGTGTGTGTGTCATTTTGTCATCGCATAAATAAGAATAGAGGCTTATGTGTAGGTCCTATAGACTTAGCGCATATATCGCATGCGTTCTAGCCTTAGAAGCCGTGGCATTCGCACCGAGAGGTGGTTTACTGTTGCATGCATGTTGCATGATCGCATAACATAAATGCATCCTAGGAAGTGTTAGCCGAAACTTTTCTCAACCCATTCACCGCATACTCATCGCATTTCCCGTTTAATCAACTCTTTCAAACTCTGCCGCATTTTTTTATTTTTCATTAACGCAAACAACAATCCCAACACTTTATTTATTTATCTGGTTACCGCAAAGTTTTCATAAAAATTACCAAAGCAACCTGTTTTCACAAGTCCCTGACTTCGACCCTGGACTTACTAGGAAACTCAGTGGAATTTACACTTGGATTCTGCTGAGGAAACTTGAGTGCACAACGCAATTTCACCATCACATATCATCCATAATTCACTTCATAAAATCAAGCATCAAGTTTTTTGTGCCGTTGTCGGGGACTTCGGCAAAATAGAGTGCGAACGGTAATTTTTTGATTTCTTTACAGACTCTCAATCTCTGGCAAATTACGACCCGAAGATTGAGAGAACGTTTAAACGAAGACTGAGAAACCGCCAACAGCAACCACAATCAGATAAAGAAGAGATGGCGGAGCAGCTTGAAAACGGAGCACCAAATGATAACAATGTCATGGCGAATCCAATTCTGCTGACAAACGATCGTAATAGACCCATTAGAGACTATGCATCGCCAAAACTCTATGATTTCTCTCCAGGAATCATGAGGCCTGCCCTCGACGGAAGTCGATTCGAAATGAAATCGGTGATGTTGCAGATGATTCAGACTGCAGGAAAATTTGAAGGATGGCGTGGCAAAGACCCGCACGCCCACCTCTGAAGCTTTATTGAAATCTGCAATACTTTTGTGTTCCCGAACATCTCTGTCAAAGAAGTTCGACTAACTTTGTTCCCATTTTCTCTCTGTGATCAGATTAGGAAATTAGCATATTCTCTGGAACCGGGGGAGATAACGTCGTGGGAACAGGTCGTGGAGAAGTTTATGAAGAAATACTTTCCACCTACTGAGAATGCCAGACGAAGGAAACTCATTACAAATTTTGAACAAGACATGGACGAATCGTTCAGCGATGCCTGGGCGAGGTTTAAGAGGTTGGTCAGGGATTGTCCATACAATGGTTTGCTAGATTACCTTCAAATGG
The DNA here is from genome assembly GCF_027475165.1 of Benincasa hispida. NCBI lineage: Eukaryota > Viridiplantae > Streptophyta > Magnoliopsida > Cucurbitales > Cucurbitaceae > Benincasa > Benincasa hispida. The sequence continues at coordinate 46,675,931 of NC_143484.1, read as the reverse complement.
AAATCTTTTATCATGGTTTGAATCCCGCTTCGCATACCGCTACCAATGCGGCAGCCGCTGGTGGTCTACTTGATAAACCGTATGACGAGGCGAAAAATATCCTTGATCGCATCTTTAAGAACCATGAAGATTGGAGGAAGAGTGACCAGAGATTGAGAATCAAAGACAATGACTTAAGTAATGGTGCTATTGCTTCACTACAAAATTAGATGACCGTAATGATGAACTTAATCCAGGGAATTGCGATCAGTAGCCCAACACTGCAAAATGGACAAATCAACGCAATCAATCAAAACACTGCAAGGTGTGCGACTTGCGGTAATGGGCATGCGATGGAAGATTGTCTGCAAAATCCACAATCCGTTTACTTTGTGAAAAATAATCCCTTTTTGAATACCTACATCCCCGGGTGGAGAAACCACCTCAATTTTGCTTGGAAGAATCAGCAACAGAATTTCCAACCCGTGGTACAGAAAGAAGGGCCACCAGGATTCTTCCCACGCAACAATGGTCAGACAAACAATCAAGCAAGTAGCTCACAACCACCGCAATCCTCTTCTTTGGAAAGCCTATTGAAGCAATACATAGAGAAAAACGAAATTGTGCTTCAAAGTCAGGCTACGTCCATTCGCAATCTAGAATTACAAATGGGCCAGATTACGAGTGAGCTGAAGAGTTGACCGCAAGGGTCTCTGCCGAGTTCAACAGAACTCTCACGCAACCCGGGGGGATCAGGTAAAGAGCAATGTCAGGTTGTGACATTGCAGAGTGGGAAGACTATGGAGGGAGAATAGTCGGACAGCTCCCATTGCGGTTGAACCTGAAATTGCGATGACGCAAGAAGATGAAGAAGAAAAATGAGCAGTAGAACCAGAGGTTGCATCGACCTCAAAGTCAACTGAGACGGGAACCGTGAAAGTGCAGTTACCCCCTTTCCCACAGAGACTAAGGAAGAAAAAGAACGAAGAGGTATAGTACCAATGCTTTCTGTCTATGTTAAAACAATTACATATTAATATTCCTTTCAGTGAAGCAATTGAGGAGATACCGGCCTACGCAAAGTTTCTAAAGGATATGGTAACTAAAAATAGGGGAGCTGGTAAGTTTGCCATGGTGGCGCTAACTGAGAGTTCAAAATCAATCATTCCACTAAAGATGAGCGATCCTAGGAGCTTTACTATTCCTTGCTCCATAGGAGGACTGTACATCGAGCAAGCCTTGTGTGACCTAGGAGCCAGTATAAATTTGATGCCTCTGTCAATCTTTAGGCAGCTAAATGTGGGGCAACTTATGCCCACAACGGTGACTCTCCAACTGGCCATAGATCTCTGGTGAATTCAGAAGGAAAAGTGAAGGACGTGCTGATAACCATTGACAAATTTATCCTACCAACCGACTTCATCATTTTGGACTACGAGGCCGACAAGAATGTGCCCATCATTCCGGGGCAACCATTTTTATCAACAGGTCGTGCTTAGATTGATGTGCATAAAGGGGAGATCACTTTGAGCATCAACAGACAGAAGCTCAAGCTTAACATAATTCGTGTCATGAAGTTTCTGATGAAGAAGACCTGCATGACTCAGATGACGACCAGAATTCGATTGAAGAGGAAAATTTTGATGAAGAGAATGAAGAAGAGGATGCCAGCGTATCCATTTCTGCCTGTAATGCGATCATGACAAAAACAAGCAAGGAAGAGGAGATGATCGCAAATTAAGAAGAAGAGCCAACAGAAAAAGAAGAAAGAAAAACAAGGCAACCATCCCTAGTAGAACCACCAACACTGGAATTAAAGACCCTACCAAATCATTTAAAGTACGCATTTTTGGGGCAGAATGAGAAGCTGCCAGTTATCATTTCCTTTGAGCTCAATGAAGATCAGGAGAATGCATTGATGAGCATTCTAAGGAGCATGTGCGAGCAATTGGCTAGACACTCGCCGACATTAGAGGAATTAGCCCAGCGTACTGTATGCACCGCATTCATCTTGAAGAGGACCACAAAGAAACAATCGAACATCAACGTAGACTCAACCCTGCGATGAAAGAGGTCGTTAAAAAAAAGATCATTAAATGGTTAGATGCGGGCATTATCTATCCTATAGCAGATAGCACGTGGGTCAGCCTCGTGCAGTGTGTGCCGAAAAAGGGCGGCATGATGGTAGTCCCGAATGAAAAAATGAATTAATACCGCAAAGAACCGTCACTGGGTGGCGCATTTGCATGGATTATCGTAAGCTGAACGCGGCTACAAAGAAAGATCATTTCCCTCTGCCATTCATTGACCAAATGCTAGACCGTCTAGCTGGAAATGACTTTTATTGCTTTTTGGATGGTTATGCCGGGTACAACCATATTATGATAGCTCTAGGAGACCAAGACAAGACCACATTCACCTGCCCATATGGGACCTTTGCTTTTTGCAGCATTTCGTTTGGCCTCTGCAATGCGCCAAGCACGTTCCAAAGGTGCATAATGGCTATTTTTTCAAATTATCTTGAGAACTCTGTTGAAATCTTTATGGACGACTTCTCTATTTATGGGAACACCTATGAAGTCTGTCTAGCCAACTTGGAGAAGATACTAAGAGATGCGAAGAGACGAATCTGGTGCTTAACTGGGAAAAATGCCATTTCATGGTGAAGAAGGGCATAGTGTTGGAGCACAAGGTTTCCCGGGATGAGTTAGAGGTGGACAAAGAAAAAATCAAAGCAATTGAAAAGCTTCCACCTCCAACAAGTGTGAAGGTTGTACGAAGTTTCTTGGGGCATGCTGGATTCTATAGACGCTTTATCAAAGACTTTTTCAAAATAGCACGACCACTGAGTGCGTTGTTAGAGGCCAACAGAAAATTTGAAGTTGACAACAACTGCCTCAACGCATTCAGAGTTTTGAAGAATGTTCTGATTACCGCACTCGTGTTGATTGCACCTGACTTGACACTTCCTTTTGAAATTATGTGCGATGCAAACGGGTATGCGATGGGAGCAGCTCTGGCATAAAAGAGAAAAACAATTTTGCATCCCATCGCATATGCGAGTAAAACATTAAACCCTGCTCAGACAAATTATACCACCACAGAGAAAGAGCTTTTGGCGGTAATTTTTGCGTTGGAAAAATTTCGAGCATATCTACTGGGGACAAAGGTACTCATCCATACTAATCATTCGGCAATAAAGTACTTAATGACAAAGAAGGACACAAAGCCGAGGTTGATCAGATGGGTTCTCCTTCTTCAAGAATTTGACATAGAAATAATTTACTAGAAGAGGACAGAGAATCAAGTTGCAGATCACTGGTCTAGACTGGAAAATCTTGAGGTTGACCGCAAGGAGTTTGAGGTGAATGCGGTGTTCCCGGATGAGCAGCTATTCCATATTGAAGAATTGCCCTGATATGCAGACATAGTCCATTATCTGGTTTGCAAGCAATTTTCTGAAGATTACACCTACCACCAACAAAAGAAGCATAAACATGAATGTAGACATTATTATTGGGATGAGCCAAATCTGTATAAAAGAGGGGCAGACCAGATTTTTCGATTATGCGTACCAAATGCTGCTCAACAACACATATTATTGCAATGTCACGACTCACCATATGGTGGGCACTTTGGAGGGCAGCGCACTATAGCTAAAGTTTTACAGAGTGGATTTTTTTGGCCTACATTGTTCAAGAATGCAGCTGACTACGTAATGAAGTGTGATCGGTGCCAACGCACAGGTAACATTTCATGGAAACATGCAATACCAATGAACACCATCTTAGAGCTTGAATTGTTCGACTTATGAGGGATTGATTTCATGGGACCATTCCCTCCATCGAATGGTAAGCATTATATTTTATTAGCCATCGATTATGTATCCACGTGGGTAGAGGCAATGGCATGCACCCCAAGCGATGCAGCGGTCGTCTCCCAATTTGTTAAGAAACATATTTTCACTCGTTTTGGCACTCCCCATGCCATCACAAATGATGAAGGGTCTCACTTTATCAACCATAATATCAAGGAGCTGCTGCGCAAATACAACATCCTCCATAAAGTGGCCACCGCATACCATCCACAGATGAATGGTCAGGCTGAGGTGTCCAATCGAGAAATTAAGCTGATACTTGAGAAGGTAGTAAGGCTTCGTGAAAAAATTGGGCACAAAGCTTGATGATGCATTGTGGGCATACCAGACTGCATTTAAAACACCAATAGGTATGTCCCCATATGCGTTGGTATTTGGTAAGGTGTGTCATTTTCCTTTGGAGCTAGAATATAAGGCACTGTGGGCGGTAAAGAAGCTAAACTTTGATTTGAAGAAAGCAGGAGAAGCGCGAAAAATGCAACTGATCGAGCTAGAAGAATGGAGGATTAACGCATATGAAAATGCGAAGATTTACAAAGAGCGCACCAAGCGCTGGCATGACAAACACATATGCGGCAAAAACCTTCAAGTCAGGCAGAGGGTCTTACTCTTCAACTCACGTCTGCGGCTCTTCCCGAGAAAACTAAAGTCACGTTGGTCCGAACCATTCATAGTTAGAAGAGTATTTCCGCATGGCGCGGTTGAATTATCAAATGATGACGGAACCAACATATTCAAAGTTAATGGGTAGCGAGTAAAGGCATATCATGGAGAAGGCTGGCATCACCAAGTTGACTCTGTGGAACTAAAAGAACTTTGAATCAAGAAGGAAGTAGGTGGTCCCTGTGTTATCAGACGTTCGCAATCCATCAAGGACGCAAGTTTTGGGAAGCATGGAATCTTCAACTTTTCTCTACCATTCTGAATTTCATTACACTATCTCTTTTTAGCTTTATCTGTTCTATTACAAAAAAAAAAAAAAAAAAAGGAGATTGCGATAACGAATTTTGTTTTGTTTAAAATAATTTGACCCTCTCTCTGTTTTTCTTGCAATGATTAAGGCATAGGATTGCGAAGATGTTACATGAAGCAGCAAATTATCTCACTCCATCACCGCAATCCAAAGAAGATAGATCACTGCAAAGATGGATGCGTCAATACACAATGCGGGCGACAACGCAAATTTGGGGGGGGGGGGGGGGGGTGTATTCTTCCTTATCTTTTTTTCAAATTTCGCACTATCGCATCGCATTTTAGTTTTAAAAGTTTTATCACTGCATCCTCTTTGATTACCACAATCATTTGACATAGATAAATTTAGTAATTTACCGCATGTTGTCTCTTTGCCATTTATGATTTCAATGATGAAAAATATGCTTCTAATTCTTTCATATATACTAGAGTCAACTTAACTTTAAGAAAGTCACCTCATGAAATATTTCTAGAAGTTAGGGGTTTGCTAGCTTTCTTTCAAACTCTCTTTACAATGCATTCTAAGAACATCGCATGACTCATTTCAATCTTTTGGCAATGAGGACATTGCCGGATTTTAAATTTGGGGGTGAGGTATTTATTTCCAACCTTGCTATTTTTTTAAAAAAATATTTGAGAATAACAACTCCACTGTTAACGCAATGGAAAACCCATGTTGATAAGAGTTAAGTTGTGAAAGGCACTTACCCGTAGTTGGATGTCCGCATGACACACGTGGGGGCAAGCTAAAACGAAAGTAAGTCACCAGGATCAACGCATAAATAAATGAACGCAACTCTGTTGCGAAAAACGTATGAGTTTAATATGAGAAAGAGTGCATTGCTCGTAGTTGGATGTCTACATAACACACGTGGGGGCAAGCCAAAATGAAGGCAAGACACTTGGATCAACGCAAGGTCAGAAAAAAATAACAATGACAAGAAATATGCAAGGATAAAATCATTTGACATCCCGATGAAAAAAAAATTCTTTTTGAAATAAATCATGCGATGTTCCGGAAATTAGTAAAGTCCTTTTGAAGGTTAAGCTTGCAGTCCCTAGGTCTTAGAAATATTTTAAGAAGAGACTTGAATAAGGCTTAAGGAAACTTTAGTATATAGGATTTGAATGAAGTATCCTTGAGAAATTTAGGAAAAGGACATTGCGATTGACTTGCTAAAGGAAGTCTTTAGCTTATGCTTGAGGACAAGCATTGTTTAAATTTGGGGCTGTGATAACGAGCAGAAATGCACGTTATCATAGTGCTAAGTTCTTAAACAATGCTGGCTTGAATTGATAAAACATGTTAAATTGCATCCAAAAAGCATTAGATTCATAATATTGCGGTCGCATGCGTTCATCGAATTAGAACAGTTGATTTTTATATTTTTGTGCAGAATATGCGATGACGCAAGGCGAAAATTGCGATCATAGGAAATCATTGGTCGAGCGCAGCATTACTGCAAGGCTTTGTGGTGATCGTGTTCACAAATATTCGCCCGAGAAGGATTGCCGCAACTTGGTCAACGCAACATGGTGGGCACATCTGGGTGAAAGGCTAATTAATCGTGATGGGGCAGAAAGCTAATGACAGTCGAATCTGAATTAAGTTGACAGCCGATAACGATCACAAGTACATTCAGCTTTTCGGTGACAATTATTTGGCGCATCAGTCAGAAATTAAAGCCATCCCATCTGTACAATCATGAGAGAGAAGCAGCCTTTCACCTTGGATGTTCTATAAATACCAAGGGTTTACTGTGGCATTCGCATCGAGAGGTGGTTTACTGTTGTATGCATGTTGCATGATCGCATAGCATGAACGCATCCTAGGAAGTGTTAGCCGAAACTTTTCTCAACCCGTTCACCGCATACTCATCGCATTTCCCGTTTAATCAACTCTTTTCAAACTCCGTCGCATTTGTTTATTTTTCATTAACGCAAACAACAATCCCAACACATTATTTATTTATTCGATTACCGCAAAGTTTTCATAAAAATTACCAACACAACCTGTTTTCACAATCCCTAAGTTTGACCCTGGACTTACCAGGAAACTCAGTGGAATTTACACTTGGATTTTGCTGAGGAAACTTGAGTGCACAATGCAATTTCACCATCGCATATCATCCATAATTCACTTCATAAAATCAAGCATCAGTAGTACAGACTATAGTTTATATTCTGAATGTTGTTCCATCCAAAAGTGTTTCAGAAACACCATATCAATTGTGGAAAGGACGCAAAGCAAGTTTACGTCATTTCCGTATCTGGGGTTATCCAGCACACGTGTTGGTACAAAATCCTAAAAAATTGGAAACACGTTCAAAATTATGCCTATTTGTAGAAAGAAGGATACTTTTATGATCCTTAAGAAGATAAAGTGTTTGTATCGACAAATGCAACTTTCTTGGAAGAGAATCATATTAAAAATCATCTACCTCGCAGTAAACTAATATTGCTAGAGCTGTCTAAAGATACTATAGAAAAATCAACAAGATTTGTTGATCAAGCTGGTCCATCAACAACGGTTGTTGTCCTGTCACGTCCATCCCAAGAGTTGGGAATGCCTCGTCGTAGTGAGAGGGTTATTCAACAACCTGAACGCTACATGGGTTTAATAGAAACTCAAAACATCATACAAGATAATGGTTTAGAGGATCCATTAACCTTTAAAAAGGCAATGGAAGATGTTGACAAGGAACAATGGATAAAAGCCATGGACGATGAAATAGAGTCTATGTACTTCAACTCAGTTTGGGAACTTGTAGATCAACCACAAGATGTTACACCTATAGGTTGTAAGTGGATCTATAAGAGAAAATGAGACCAAACTAGCAAGGTACAGACCTATAAAGCCAGGCTCGTGGCAAAAGGTTTTACCCAAAGAGAAGGAGTTGATTATGAAGAAACTTTTTCTCCTGTTGCCATGATTAAATCAATAAGAATACTTCTTGTCATTGCCACATATTATGACTATGAAATATGGCAAATGGATGTCAAAAAAACTTTTCTGAATGGCTATCTTGATGAAAGTATTTTTATGTCTCAACTAGAGGGGTTCACTGAAATAGGATAGGAACAGAAAGTCTGTAAGCTTAATCAATCAATTTATGGATTGAAACAAGCATCTAGATCCTGGAATATAAGATTTAACACTGCGATCAAATCTTATGGCTTTGAACAGAACGTTGACGAACCTTATGTATACAAGAAGATAGTCAACAAAACTGAAGCATTCTTAGTTTGTACGTTGATGATATCTTACTCATTGGGAATGAGACAAGCTTTCTTGCTGACGTAAAGAGATGGCTAGCATCACAGTTCTAAATGAAAGATTTGGGTGATGCTCAGTATGTTCTAGGAATACAGATCTTTCGAGACCGAAAGAATAGAACATTAGCACTGTCTCAGGCATCTTATATTGACAAGATGTTATCATGGTATAATATGCAAAATTCCAAGAAAGGTTTATTACCTTTCAGGCATGGAATTCATTTGTCGAAGGAACAATGTCCTAAGACACCTTAAGAGGTTGAGAAGATGAATAGAATTTCATATGCTTCTACAGTTGGGAGTTTGATGTACGCTATGTTGTGTACACGTCCTGACATATGTTTTGCAGTTGGAATCTTAAGCAGGTTCCAATCTGATCCTGGACACAATCATTGGACCGCTGTAAAAAATATCCTCAAATATCTTAGGAGAACGAGGGACTATATGCTTGTGTATGGATCTAAGGATTTGATTCTTATGGGATACACTGATTCTGATTTTTCAAACTGACGTAGATTCCAGGAAACCTACTTCAGGATCAGTTTTCACTCTTAACGGAGGAGCTATAGTTTGGAGAAGCATCATGCAAAGTTGTATCGCTGACTCCACGATGGAAGCGGAATACGTGGCTACATGCGAAGCTGCTAAGGAAGCAGTATGGCTATGCAAATTCTTAGCTGATTTGGAAGTTGTTCCAAATATGCACTTGCCTTTCACACTGTATTGTGACAACAGTGGTGCAGTTGCTAACTCAAAGGAACCCAGGAGTCACAAGCCTGGAAAACACATTGAAAAAAAGTACCATCTCATCCAAGAGATCGTACACAAAGGAGATGTTCTCATCACAAAGATAGCCTCTGAAGACAACCTTGCTCATCCATTCACCAAGGCCCTCTCGGCTAAAGTTTTTGAGGGCCACCTATTGGACTAGGACTCCAAGTAGTGTAATCTAGGGCAAGTAGGAGAATGTCTATGGTATTATAGATGCCCTAGTTTATTGTATTTTTCCCATTATGTATCTCAACATTATATTGTATATATTTTTTCTCACTGGAGTTTTAGTCCAAGTGGAAGATTGTTGGGAATGTCTTAGAACTCACAATTCGTGTTAAACATTCTATTTTATCAATAACAATGACTTGTTGATTTTGCATCTTATTATGAAAATCCAATAAACGCATCCTTGGCTATAGTCTGAATGCTGTAACTTTATGTAGTGACATAAACAGGATCAAGTTAACAGTATATAGCCTAAATGGTCTAATAAGTATATGCATGAAATTGGGTATCTCATCCTGGTAACACTATTGGATGCGGCCCACTCTGTAGTTGTTACAAGAAGTTGTAAGGTGCTAGTGTGCTACAAACGATGTGATCCACAAATCGTTCATGTTGAGACATGAGAGTGGGGGCATCCTATGCAGTGCGTTTGCATATAGACTGAACCACGAAAATAGTCACTTTTTTTTATAATGACCATTTACTGTTAAAACTGACTATTTCATTTATTATATAACCTAGGTTAACTCGATCTTAATCTTGAGCTAGCTATGAACTCCTATTTGTTCGGGATTATTCTTTGATCTGCAAACGGTGAGAGTAGTCCAACAGCACTGCTCAATAAGCTTACCATTTTGGGGATAAGACCGGATGAATAGCTGGGGACATAGCCTTGCAAGATGGAATTCACTCCTACTCTATTTAGGATTAGCAGATAGGTTATTCTCTTAAGTACTGACTGCAGATCTTGAACAAACGGGGCCCTGCCTTCTCATGATAGAGAAAGGATTTGATTCATAGAGATTATGAATCAGAATTGTTCATTAAAAGATCAGTAGGAACTTAAGGAATAAAATGTAGTCACAGAGGTAAAACGGTATTTTTGACCTAGCTGTGATTACGAACAACCTGTGAAGGATCGACTTACTGATTATGGTTATTAAGTGTACATAATATATCTACAGTGAGGGGAGTTCAACTATGGGCTATAGTGGAGTGCCCCATTAGTTAATGAATGGGGGTTAGATCAGACTAATGAGTTTCGCCAATTAATCTCGAATCGTTGGAGCCCATGATCTGTAGGTCCACAAGGTCCCCCTACTAGCTCGTAAATGGATAAGCTTTAGGATAGCTTGAGAAATTAATTTGAAACGTTCAAACTAAATGGAATAAGAGAATAAATATTTAAATATGATTTAAATATATGAAGATGATTATTGTGCAAAAATTAATTTAATATTTGATATTAAATTAATTTATGAAAATCAATTTTTGAATTAAAATGGTTTAAAATCATTTTTTGTTTTAAAAGAAAATGGAAAATCGTTTGCATGGTTGCACAAAATGGTAAATGAGTTTTCTCCATTACCATCATCTTTATGCTCACAAAAAAGCCATTATCCTCTCTACTTTGATTCTCCAAGCATGAGCTGCAAGCTATGCATTCCATCTCTTTGCATGTTCATCTAATAGATATAAAGAAGATTGGAGTTGTTAGAGAAGGAGGAATGCAGAATTTTGAGAGAAAAATTTATGTGAAGAAGAAACTGTCTTCTTCAATCGGCTGTTGTGAGCTCCTCCTACTTCTTTATATCTTTAAGCTGTTCTTGAGTCCCACAACTCTACCTAAAGCTCCAAGAGCATAGTAGAGAAGGCTTTGAGGTGGTTCACGGTGATTTCAAGTGAAGATAACAACTGTACAAACGTTTTCTTGGAGAGTTCATCAAAGGTATGTTTTGAAAACCCACTTTTTAAGTAGAGCATGCTTTAGTTTTTGCCAAAATTAGTGAATTAGAATGTTTATTAATCCTTGATACTTCTGCTGCATGTTGTTTAACTCTTTCAGTCTTACCCCTAAAATGGGAGGCTTATTGAGCGGTGATGTTGAGCCACTCTCACCCATATAGATTAAAGGATAATTCCGAATAAACAAGATTTCATAGTTAGCTCAGGATTGAGATCGTGTTACCTTAGGTCATCGAGTTGAAATAGTCAGTTCTAACAGTAAACGGTGTTATAAAGAAAAATGACTATTTCATGGTCCGATCATATGCAAACATCTTTTGTATAGGATGCCTTCACTCGCATGTTTCCACATGAACGATTTTGGGATCATATCGTTTGTATCAAATACAAAGCCAGCCACATCTATAGTATACCCAGGATAAGGTATCCAACTCTATCCTTATACTTATAAACCATTTTAGCTATATACTTAAACCTTATCCTCTTTTATGTCTCCACATAAAGTTTAAGTATCATGTTGTAGTCAGGAGTTCGTTAGTTTATTGGATTTAGTCTTTACAAGTGCAATTTACACATTCAATAAAAATTTTATTAAATAAAGCTCAATAACATCTTTATTGCAAAATAGAATATGCTTAATGTCTACAAACTGCAAGTTTTAGGATATACATCCCAACAGAGTTGTCCATGGAGGACTCCAGTGTGGTTGCCAAAGTTGGTGGGCTCTCCGGTTCTAAATTTGTCCATTGAGAACCTGATGGCTACTCATATGATTCAAAACTATTATTCGTATTAGACCACATTTTTTTTCCTTTTTTGTCGAAGATAAGTTTGAAATTTTTATAGAATGGTAGTTGTACATATATAATAGTTCAAAGGGTTCATGGTATGAGTTAGGAAGATGGACGGACACCTGGCGATTCGCTGACGACACATAACACTACAATTGTGTTTAGGTTAATGATGGATTGAACCCAAACGATAAGTAAGTACATGTGACGTTCATATATGGCCACGTAATGCAGTAGTTACCGTCGGGTGATTACTCACCTAATTACGTGTATATTTAATTTGTAGATTGATGGCATTATGGTTCCCGATGTGTGCCAACTTAAAATGACTACAAGATGTCAATCAATGAAAAAATAAATTTATGAATGAGTTGTATTAGAATCGGTAATGCAGACAACAATGGAAACAATATCCATATGCCATTGCAAGGGGTGCATACATACACATGCATAGTGTTGTAATGGGATGCCATTTGGTATCAATAACTCAAGCCCAAACGGTAAAACACAACCCCAAACGAAAACGATAGTTAATGAACAGATGTTTAATTAATGTTCTTGCACATTTTGAAACACCAATTAGGATTTAAACTCGATTTTTTGTCTCATCTAGTCTAATTTGTTCAAAATCAGATCATTCTTCGCACAAACCAGTACGTAAATTCACATATTACTTATATGCCTATCATGGTTTCTTTCGATTTTTGGGTTGTTTGTTAATCTCTTGCGTTGTGTGTTGTGTGTTCAGCTACATTTTGTTTTGTTTTATGCATATATGTGAGTCCTTTTGGTGATTTTTTTTTCATTTCTCAATGTGTTTATGCTTTCTATTTTTTTTGTGAGAATGTATTTTTTTATCTACACATCCATTTATTTGTAGATTTGTTAATCATGTGTCTGCAAATATGTTTCGGCTTACTATTGAAAAAAAGGAGAAAAGTGCATGTTGTTGTGAACATGTTGGTTATCATGCTTCGAGAAATACTTGCAGCATGTGTTGCTTTATGTTTATATCACCCTAGACTCAGATTAAGGGATAAGTATGGGGATTAGTTTGTTAGGACGACTTAGCAGATAAGTCATTTCATGTCTCTAGTTGAGGAGAACGATGTCACTTGCATCAATACACTTTGTATGGATAGACGAGTATTCAATAAGGTTTGTAATATCCTTAGGGTCAGAGGGAAATTAAGGGGAACAAAAAATGTGGGTGTCGAGGAGATGGTCGCAATGTTTTTGCATATATTCCCTCACCATATGAAGAATAGGGTGGTCAGTTTTGACTTCAAACAGTCTAGCCGAACCATTAATAAATGTTTTCATGAACAAAGCGATCAAATTTTCATATCAATAAAGCGACCGCAAATCATTCTTCTAAACATACCCAATTGTGCAAGACTCAACTTCCTCTTTGTAATAACTTTTAAGTAAGAAACGTATACATATTTTAAGTCATACCGTTTGAGTTACATTTTGCGTTAGGTACATATTTACCATTTTCGTTCGTGATCAAGGTCACAATTTCATTCACGTGTTTACAGATCATACACGTATCGCAATCGCAAATGGTAACCCCAACCATAATGGAAAAGGAAACAGAAATGGTAACTTATAACGAAATAGAAATAGAACAAACAATGGACTGCAAAGATTTGGTTAAATCAATATAGCAAATGAAAACCTTAGAACGCTCAAGTAGAACAAAGATAACATGCAATGCAGTCGTTTCAATGCAACTACAGTGTCTATGATAAAATAGATTTTGAGTTTCTCAAACTTCGTGTACATGGTCATGGAAATGGGGAAAAATCGCGATTTTTATAAACCCTAGTTGAAAAGTTATGAACATAAAAATCAGGCATGTTCAGAGTGTGCAATGAACCACTAATGGAGCATAATAACTGGAAACAATGTGCTTACTGATGATTGAACGCCCAATTGGTAAACCCTAAAGTTTAAATCAAACGATGAAGCAAGAAGTAAAAGAAGATAGTCGAGTTCCAACAAATTTTATTTACAATGGAGGGTATTTTCGTAATCTTGCTTTATCCATTCAATTGCAACTCATAAGTAAACAACCTAAATAAGTATGGGCTAATAAGAAGAATGACAGATTTTTAACTTTTCATTTGTAAAAATAGCAAATCAACATTACATTTGTAAAAATGGAAAAATGAATTAAAAATAAAAAATAAACGAATTTATGAAAGTCTAAACTACCCCCACATCATACAAATAAGATTGCAATTGACTTATTAAGAAATATTCGTAAATACACTGTAAATAAAACAAACATCTAGAAACTATCGATTGGCCATGCTCTGAGCACCGCGTCAACCTCTTCCCCAACCAAGTTGCCGCCATTTTCCCTCCAAAATCAATTCCTCCACCAACAATGATGACACCTTCAACTTGAATTTTGTCTTCGTCCTTTGTTCCGTCAGGGATGGCTCCCTTTCCTTCCACCAAGACTTCACCATCAACGTCGACTTTGGCTCCTTCTCCATCGACTTCACTTATTGCTCTTCAGAGCCACTAGTGATCACTCTAGTTTCATCTTCTTCTATCTAATCCTCTGACACAGGCTCCGCTGTCTACCTCAACACCTAACAATGGTGTTGTCGTGGATAGAACTACCGTCTCTAAATCTATCATCGCAACCATAATTTCCTCCACCCTACTACTTTAAATGTGATTGGTCTTTCTTTGCTCTAAATTTTTCAAACTAATTAAAAAAAATGTGATATTTGATTGTATAAATTTTTCAAAATAATTAAAAAATCAAAATGAAAAACATAAAAGAAGTCGAAAAAGATTTTAAAAAAATAGAACAAATAAATAAAATGATATTTGAAAAAAAATTGGTTTAGTTTTGATATTTGAAAAACAAATAACAATATGATTTGATGTTTTAAAACATGGGAGAAATTTTACGATAAAATAAAGATGTATGATAAAAGAAATGTGCAAAGGAAAAAATTAGTAACACTATAACTCGGAAGAGGGTTTTGTAGTCATAGAAAGTCTTTTGAAAGTTTTTAGATATTTACTTGACCTACAAATACATTGTAATTAGTCTCCAAACTACGCCCAACAAATATACTAAACTTAAAAACAAATACATTATAATTGAAAATCAATTAGCCAAACGATCTAAATCACTTTTGAACTTACCTAAAATTCTGTAATAGTACTTATTTTTGTTCTAGACCCAAAATATCAGTTTAGAAAGTGAGGGCTAGACCTATAAAAACTTTATTTAAATAATTGCATTCATGAAGAAAGAAATTGATTTAGATTGGAGTATGAAAATCCCAATTAAAAATCGTCATTTGAAATTACTAACCAATTATGATGCGGTGTTGATGTTAGTCATAGAGATCTCATGAACATAAGAGAAACAAACAATATTCGATGATGGTACATCCTTCCTTGATCGAATTTGTCAAGGTGGGTTTAAGACCCCCAAGGCAAAGTAGTTAATACCAACACCGTCTATATGCTTAGCCTACCTTTTCATAATGACTCGATAGGAATCACTTTGGAGAGAATAAACTTTGTGAATTGAACTCTTGATTGATGGTTAAATAAGTTGAGTCGTTCATCTATGCACCAGTGGATTTGATTGATTAAATTAAGCCTCCAAAGTAGAATTGTCATCGATTGAGAACAAAAAAAATAAAATCAGTAAAAAAGATGAAAATTGAGAAATATGTGTTTGAAGCAACAGAAACTTCAATAAATCGGAAGTCATGATAGTGGTTTTTTTCATCCCATTTACCATTGAACAAAAATCTTAATCATTGAACATCCATAACAAGGAAGCATTCAGTATAGATGATGAATAAAGCTAGGGCTACATGTTGTATTTTAATATTCTATGTTTGAAACAAAGGGATAATAAATATAATGTTCAAAATCATTTAAATACCCGTGAATCTTGATTAAGATTAATAGAAAGTATAATAAAAATAACAAATCTCAGTTAGGATAATTAATATAATATGATATTTTAAATTTCAAAACAAGGTTTGAAGATCAGTTGATATACAAGATTAAAAAATTCGAAAAAAACTACTAAATCTATTGGAAAATTCAAAACAACTATAAAAAATGCAAGATTTATGGCAAACTATCCACTTGAAATGATGATCTTAGTTGACATTGAAAGTTACAGTCTCATTAATACCTATGTCAAATTAATTACACTGCAATTAAAATAGACGATAAGGGCATTTTAGAATTTCAGAAAATTGGACTCACGTGACATTTCACTATAACTCATAAGGATCCCGCCTTTTGCTATTTTTCCAAATGATAGTGTAATTACTGCTATATACCTTATTGTTCCAATAAGTATTAGATTACCTCTATAGAATACCTAAATATGATAAATTGTAATTAAATAACTATTACAATCGAGGCCTATTTCCATTCATCCATCAATGTAAACCAATTCCAGTTACACCAAAATTCATCATCCTCGAGTAAACATGCCCTAATTGTGAAAGATGGAAAAATTTGGGGGGGAAATTTGGGCCAATGAACTAATATCTAGGCTCATAATGTCAAATGACCCCCTTTTTTTTTCAAAACTGTCAATTGACCTTCTGTTGACGTTTATCACAATACGAGATTACAAGAATTGCCCCTGATAACTGTCTCGCTCTCGCTACTTGGATCTCGCTCTCGCTGTCTATCTATCTTCCATCGTGACATGATTTTTTGTCACTGTAGGATTTAGTTGACAATTTTCACGAAATTTGTCTACAACTTCATTTGAACTGTCATGTTGTCGAACGGAGATTTATTGAACGAGGTTTTCAGAACGGAGTTTTTGGCAACCAAACGGAGTTTTTAAAACGGGTTTTTCAGAACGGAACATACTTTACTTGAACTTGGTTTCATTCGTGTTTGTAGAAACGTGGTCTCAAAAAAGGTATGTAAATAGACAATGTAAATAGCATAACGAAAGTAAGAAAGAGCGACCACGAGAAAGGTGAGAGAGAGAGCGACAGCGAGAAAGGTGGAGAAAGCGAGATTGAGCAACATCACAAGAACGAGATACAGCGAGAGCAAGAGCGAGAGCAATTGGAAGCGAGAGTCGCGAGAGCGAGAGCAATTGGGAGCGACTGCGAGAGAGATCCATGTGTATTACTATCTGCTTAATAAAAAACGTTCTCTTACTTTGTAGGATGACAAAAAAGTGTGTACTAATTCGATACGAAGGTCATTGGGATGAGAACCAAAATTTGTATGTTGGAGGCAAGCTACCAGGAATCATTGTGCCTATTACCTTGAAGTATGAAGAACTTAAAGCTCACATTTACAGGGTTGCAAATGTAAGTTGCTCAGAGTTTAATGTTGTTATGTGATGCTTGATTTTTATTAAGTGGAAATATGGATGATATGCGTTGATGGATTGCGTTGTGCACTCAAGTTTCCCCAGCGGAATTCAAGTGTAAATTCCTTTGAGTTTTCTGGTAAGTCCAAGGTCGAACACAGGGACTTATGAAAATAGTTGCGTTGATAATGTTTATGAAAACTTTGTGGTAACCAAGTAAATAAATAAGTGTGGGTGTGTTGTTGCGTTGATGAAAAAGGAGTAAATAAAGGCGGCGGATTTGAGAAAGCGAGTTGTGTTGATAGATGCAATGAGTATGCAATGAACGGGTTGAGAAGATTTTTAGCTAGCGTTACTCGAGAATGCGTCAAACTTTGCGATCATATTACAACCATGCACAGCAAGTCATTTCCCAATGTAAATGCGATGCTCCTTAGTCTAGGACGCATGTGTTGAATGCAAAATGTCCATAGAGCTTATCTCTAAGTCTCTACTCTTGTTCTATATGTTGATGCAAATACATGAAGGCAAGGTCACTGCATACAATCATATCTTATTGCTAAGATGCATGCTATGCGTTAATAATAAATAGTGTTCATTCCTAAGCGCCTATCTCTCGTTTATGTATTCTAATCTGGTTCTTCCAAACCTAGATTCTGACCTAACCTTCCCAATTCTAGATCCTGTCCTTAGACTACCCTCCCGAGTATCTCTAATAGATGAATGAAGCATACATAAACAAGATAATCACAAAGAATGAAGATTCCCTAGTTGTGCTAGCTAAATGCTTCTTAACCCATTCAACTGTTTTAGCTACTCATGCTTAAATAATAGAGAGTGAACATATATAGAGAAAGATATTCCATTCTCATAAATGAGTTGAGTACAAAATGACAATGAAAAGTAAAGGTAGAAAGCCTGGTAGCAATTCCTTGCTAACTGAGGCTTTTTACACTGAATCTCTATTCTGATCTAAAAAATTGTTCCCGTTTTCACAGGCATCGGCCCTCTCTCTGTTTGGGAGCTTCCGGTGCTTTTCCAAGCTTACCGGAACGATCTACCGACACAGCTTTCTTCCTTGTGTCCGCCTTAAAATGAAATAAAACTATGGACAGAGGTGTGAACTTGTGAGGTGATGAAGTAATCGACTGCTTAACCCCTTCTCTGACGAATGCACTTGGTATTTATAGGGCATCAAAGGTGAAATACGGCTTCTCTCTCCTGGTTGTACAGATGGGACAGCTTTAATTCTTGACTGATGCATTGGATAATTGTCACCGATAAAGCTGGATGTACTTTGTGACCGTTATTGGCTGTCAACTTAATTTGGATTCGACTGCCGTCAGCTTTCTATCCCATCGATCTTAATTGTCCTTTTGTCCGGATGTGCCCACCATGTTGCGGTGATTCTTCTTGGGTGAATGTTTGCGAGCACGATCAATGCAAAGTCTTGCGGTGATGTTGCGCTCGACCAATGTATTCCTATGATCGCATTCTTTGCATTGCGTTAACGCATTATTCTGCATAAAAATATAAAGATCAACTGCTCTAATGCATTGGATGCATGCAACTGCAATATTATAGAATTTATGCTTAATGGACGCTGATCCAAGTGTCTTGCCTTCGTTTTAGCTTGCCCCCACGAGTGTCATGCAGACATCCAACTACGAGCAATGCACTCTTTCTCAAACTAAACTCATACCAACTTGGTAGTGGAGTTGCGGTCATTTATTTAGCGTTGATCCTGGTGACTTACTTTCGTTTTGGCTTGCCCCCACTGTGTCATGCGGACATCCAACTACGAGTAAGTACCTTTCACAACTTAACTCTTATCAACTTGGGTTTCCTATTACGTTGATAGTGGAGTTGTTATTTTCAATTTTTTTTATAGCAAGGTCGAAAATAAATACCATAAATACCTCACCTACAAATTTAAAATATGGCAATGTCCTCATTGCCAAAAGAAATTAAAATAAGTCATGCGATGGTCATAGAATGCATTGTAAAGAGAATTTGAAAGAAAGCTAGCAAACTCCTAACTTCTAGAAATATTTCATGAGGTGACTACCTTAAGATTTAAGTTGACTCTAGTATAGACGAAAGAGATAGAAGGATATTTTTCATCATTGAAATCATACTTGGTGAAGAAACAACATGCGGTAAACTACTAAATTTATCTACTCGGCAAATGATTGCGGTAAGAAGGGAGGATGCGATGATAAAACTTTGAAAAATAACATGCAATGTGATAACGCAAAATTTGAAATAAAGATAAAGAAGAGTACACCCCTAAATTTTGCACTACACCCCTAAATTTTGCACTATCGCCCGCACTGAGTATTGATGCATCCATCCTTGCGGCGATCTTTGCTTCTGTGGATTGCGGTGATGGAATCAAAATATTTGCTTCATCCTGCAGTATCTTCACAATTCTGTGCCTTAATCCTTGTAAACAGACAAAGAGAGGGTCAAATGATTTCAAAACAAAACAACAAGTTTTTCTCTTTCTCTCTCTTTTTTTTTTTTTTTTGAGAGAAAGATAAGTAAAAAAAAAAATAGCTAGTAGTAGCTGACGAAAAGTTAAATGTTCAAGAGTTGATTAAGGGATAGTCTGGGTTTTTCAACTTTGCAGAGGTTGTTTTTGGTTGAAAATCTCCTCCGCAATATACTTTGATTCGTTGTCCATTAACTTTAAATGTTCGATTGCCATCCTCGGTGATTAGTTCCACCGCACCATGTGGAAATACTTCTTTGATGATGAAGGGACCGGACCAGCGTGATTTTAATTTTCCTGGGAAGAGCCGCAATCTTGAATTGAAGAGTAAGGCCTTCTGCCCGATTTGGAGGTTTCTAGCACATATGCATTTATCATGCCAACGCTTGGTGCGCTCTTTATAAATATTCGCATTCTCATATGCGTTGAACCTCCATTCTTCTAGCTTGACCAGCTGCAGTTTTCGCGCTTCTCCTGCTTTCTTTAGATTGAAATTCGGTTTCTTGACCGCCCACAATGCTTTATACTCCAACTCCAAAGGCAGATGACACGCCTTGCCAAAAACCAACGCATAGGGAGACATACCTATTGGTGTTTTAAATGCGGTTCGGTATGCCCACAACGCATCATCAAGCTTCATTGCCCAATCCTTCTACAAAGGTTTTACTGTCACACCCCGCCCCAGACCACCTTCTTAGCCAAGAAAAGGACGTGACTGCAGCAGTTATCAACTCTTTGGCTGACACTTACTGCCTAATAACTCTTGCGGAATAACTCTGATACCAAGATATAATTTATATATAGCGAAATGTCTTTAGGCCCACAATTTATTAATTTAGAAACATAACATATTTAAAGTCATTACAACACTAGATTTACAAGTCCCAAAACCCACAAACCCTGGTCCCTATATGACCAACAGTACATGTGTACAATATTAACAGTAACCACCTAAACAGACGGATTACAAAACTCTTTATCCTTTAGTGGCAGAGTAGTTGTTGAGCTATCTTCAGATGATTTGACCGCTAGTGGCAGAGTAGTTGTTGAGCTATCTTCAGATGATTTGACCGCTACCTGTGGGGGGGGGGGGGGGGGGGGGAGGGGAAGAAAATATTTGAAAACGGGGTGAGCTTACGCCCAGTGAGTGACCTAAGAAAGATAATTGATTCTCATGCAAAATCTCAATAAAGAGTTTAACTGAAATATAAGCTTCTACAGTACTTGTACTGCAGCATAAAACATATAAAGTTGTTTTAATCATAAAACAGTAAAACTATTTCTCAGTTCAAAGTAACCCCACTATGGGTAAAACAATCCCAACACCAACTGCTAGTCAAGAGAGAACCCTTTTCCTCAATCTCTGACTCCAACCACCTACGTGCATGTGGCCACACTAAGTACCGTCATACCTTAGGTACTTCTGTTCAGATACCTTCTCAAACGTCCTTCAGTATCTGGTTGGTTTGGTACCTTCTCAAACGTCCTTCAGTACCAATAAATACCTTCTCAAATGTCCTTCAGTATCTAGTTGGGCAGATACCTTCTCAAATGTCCTTCGGTATCGCGTTTTAAGTAAAACTAGTCATAAATGACTTTCTCTTTAAAGCATGTAAAGTATAACACATATAAAAACATGTCTTTAAAGGTACTAATTCATGCTGCACATATAAATAGCTTTTTAACAACTTCTCACATAAGCATGCGTTTAAAACATAATTCATAGCTTGCTTGAAATCACTTTGTAAAACTAGTTGGCATGAGAATATTCTTCTTTAAAACATGCTTTCTATAACACGTTGTAATCAAACATTTAAGCAAATTTTTTAGTCAAAACGTTTTAACCACCCACCTTGATTACTTAGGAGCTTTTCACTCTAGTAGCTCCCTTTTCTACCTCGAGCTCCCTTTTCACCCCTAGAATCCAGATTCAACTTAGAGCTTAGATTACTCATAGTTATAAACCTTATTTTGAGATACTCCTTCTATGTCGCAGGAAGCTTACCCTAATATGAGCTTAGAACTTCTCGTGGTTTAGCCGGAATCACAGAATCTTCAAGACTGGCCCAGGCTGATCCAACAGCCTGACCCTTCTGTCTTCTTCTCAGTTTCCATTCAAATCCCTTCGAGATTTTCTTTCGGCAGCCCTACCCTAAAAACTAGACTTTCAGAGATTTCAAGTGGCTTTGGAATCACTCCAAACGCATGAGTAAATTGGGAGAACTCCTCGTCCCATTTTGATGCGTCCTCCTCAGACCTCACTGTCCAATGCGTCCTCTATGTCTAACGCATGGATTTGGGTCCAACGCAAGGTTTGCTCAACTTTCCCACTCTTTTTATGGTATTTCTGAATTTTGAACTAAAAATGAAGTCTCTTGGCTCTATTTATAGGCGTCCAAGCCTTCTCCAGAGTTGACACCACCTACTTGGCTGCATGGCCAAGTGTCTCCTCCTCACCTCATCAATGCAATGTTATGGTTATCGCAAGCTAAGTGTCTTCTTCCCACCTTGCCAACGCATGGGCTTCCAATTTGATGCCACCACCTCAAATTCTTAAGGCTTAAGGCTTTCCTCCCAAGAAGACACATGGTTTTGATGATGTTATCCTGATGATTTCATCCTTGTATGCGTCCAACTCTTGGTTGCTCAACGCCTAGTCCATAAGCAACGCATAGCCCCTACTCAACACATAACAAGCCAATTCACTAGCATTACAATTCAACTTAGCCATCGCAAGGAGCTAACCATCACCAACGCGTAGGGTGACCGTCCATCCTCGATGCATGGCTCATTTGCACGGCTTGCTTGGCATGGGTGCATGGTGTTGGCCACCAACGCATAGACGCGCTGCATAGGTTGGTTGCTCAACGCATGGGCGTGCTTGGCCGTATGGCTGCATGTGGCGCCAGGATGCTTGGTCGGGTGCTTAGGCGCATGGGCGTGCTGCTTTGACGCATGGGCATGCAGCGCTTGTTGGCCATCGCTCGGTTGCTCGCTCGGTTGCATGGGTGCAAGGCATGGGCTACGCGCTTGGCTACACGGCAGGGCACTTCGACGCACGACACAGCTGCTCAATAGAGGCACTCAATGTGTGGGGCGTGGCCGTTCGACAATGCACGCAACTCACGGGCGCATCCACTCGATGCATTGACAGGGCGTCTGGCCGAAGCTACTCGACGCATGGCCTGGGCGCTGACTGAGGCTGCTCGACACATGGCCTGGCCTACCCGTGTGCCTTCTAATGCATCATCGCATGCCTTCACCAACAATCCTCCCAATGCATCAATACCACCCTTCCAACGCATCATCACACCAATTTCCATACTTAGCCAAATTTTCCTCTTTTCTTCTAATTTCTCTCTACCATTCCATACTAGATTTCACATCAACCTACTTATCACACAAATTTCAATAGGGACATACTTAAGTAGAGCAATTAGGATTCGGGGTTCACATTTACTACCTTCTCAAGTATCAATTTAATTTCACGATTGGACACTTTAACCTGGCCATTTGTTTACGGGTGGTATGCGGTGGCCACCTTGTGGAGGATATTGTACTTGCACAGCAGCTCCTTTATATTGTGGTTGACAAAGTGTGATCCTTCATCACTTATGATGGCACGGGGAGTGCCAAAACGTGTGAAAATGTTTTTCTTTAGGAACTAGAATACTACTGCCACATCACTTGCGGCACATGAAATTGCCTCTACCCACTTGGAGACATAGTCAACGGCTAATAGAATATAGTGCTTACCATTTGAAGGAGGGAATGGTCCCATGAAATCAATCCTCCATACGTCAAATAGCTCCAGCTCCAAGATAGTATTCATTGGCATTGCGTTCTTCCATGAAATGTTGCTGGTACGTTGACACTGATCACATTTCATTGTGTAGTCAGCAGCATCCTTAAATAATGAGGGCCAGAAGAATCCACTTTATAAAACTTTGGCTGCAGTACGTTGTCCTCCAAAGTGCCCTCCATATGGCGAATCATGGCACTGCGATATTATGCATTGTTGAGCAGCATCTGGGAGGCATAATCGAAAGATTTGGTCTACACCTCTTTTGTACAGATTCGACTCATCCCAATAATAGTGTCTGCATTCATTCTTGAGCTTCTTCTGTTGATGGTAGGTGTAATCTTCAGGAAATTGTTCACAAACCAAATAATTAACAATCTCTGCATACCAGGGCAGTTCTTCTATGCGAAACAGCTGCTCGTCTGGGAACACGGCACTCACTTCAGATTCATTACGGTCAACCTCATGATTTTCTATTCCAGACAAGTGATCCGCAACTTGATTCTCTGTTCCCTTTCGATCAATTATCTCGATATCAAATTCTAGAAGGAGGAGAACCCATCTAATCAGCCTCGGCTTTGCGTCCTTCTTTGTCATCAAATATTTGATTGTCAAGTGATCACTGTGAATGAGTACCTTGGTTCCTAATAGATATGTCCGGAATTTTTCCAACGCAAAAATCACAACCAGGAGCTCTTTTTCAGTAGTGGTATAATTAAGTTGAGCAGGGTTCAGAGTTTTACTCGCATATGCGATAGGGTATAAAATGGTTTTCTTCTTTTACATAATGCAGCTCCTATCGCATACCCGTTTGCGTCGCACATGAGTTCGAATGGGAGTGTCCAATCCGGCGCAATCAAGACGGGTGCTATAATCAGCGCATCTTTTAAAATTTTGAATGCGTTGAGGCAATTGCTGTCAAATTCAAACTTCCTGTCTGCCTCTAACAATGCACTCAGTGGTCTTGCTATTTTAGAAAAGTCCTTGACAAATCGTCTATAGATTCTGGCATGCCCCAATAAGCTTCACACAATCTTCACGTTGGTTGGAGGTGGAAGCTTTTCAATTGCGTCAATCATTTCTTTATCCACCTCCAACCTTTATCGGAAGACCTTGTGTCCCAACACTATTCCCTCCTTCACCATGAAGTGACATTTTTTCCAATTGAGCACCAGGTTCGTCTCTTCACATCTTTTCAGAATTTTCTCCAAATTGGCAGGCAGACTTCATAAGTGTTCCCATAAACGAAGAACTCATCCATAAATATTTCTACTAAGTCCTCGAGATAATCTGAAAAGATCGCCATCATGCACCTCTGGAACATGCTTGGCGAATTGCAGAGGCCAAACGGCATGCGGCGAAAAGCGAATGTCCCATATGGGCAGATGAATATGGTCTTGTCTTGGTCTTCAAAAGCTATCATGATCTGATTGTACCTGGCATATCCATCCAAGAAGCAATAAAAATCGTTCCCTACTAATCTGTCCAGCATTTAATCGATGAATGGCAAAGGGAAGTGATCTTTCTTTGTGGCCGCATTCAATTTGCGGTAGTCCATGCACATGCGCCATCCAGTGATGGTTCTTTGCGGTATTAATTCATTGTTCTCATTAGGGACTATCGTCATTCCTCCCTTCTTTGGCACACATTGCACGGGGCTGATCCACGTGCTATCTGCAATAGGATAGATAATGCTCGAGTCCAGCCACTTGATAATCTCCTTTTTTACGACCTCTTTCATCGTAGAGTTAAGTCTGCGCTGATTTTCAATGGTTGCTTTATGGTCATCCTCAAGACGAATGTGGTGCATGCAGTACGCGGGGCTAATTCCTCTAATATCAGCGAGTGTCCAGCCGATTGCTCGCACATGCTTCTTGAGAATGCTCATCAACGCATTCTCTTGATCTGCGTTGAGCGCAGAGGAAATAATCATTGGAAGCTTCTCATCCTGCCCCAGAAATGAGTACTTCAAATGTGTTGGTAGGGTTTTTTAGTTCAAGGGTTGGTGGTTCCACGAGAGAAGGTTGCATTATTTTTCTTTCTTCTTTTGGCTCTTCTTCATGCATTGCGATCAATCCTTCTTCTTTGTTTGTTTTTGCTACGAACGCATTATAGGCAGCTACGGATGCGTTGGCATCCACTTCTTCACACTCATTAGACTTTTCTTCTTCAATCAAATTCATGTCATCATCAGAATCTTGCAGGTCTTCCTCATCAGGAAATTTCATGGCACGAATTATATTAAACTTGAGCTTCTGTTCGTTTATGCTCAAAGTGATTTCTCCATTGTGCACATCAATTTGAGCATGACCCGTTGATAGGAAAGGTCACCCCAAAATGATGGGCACATCTTTATCGGCCTTATAGTCTAGGATGATGAAGTCAGCTGGAAAAATAAATTTATCAATCGTGATCAGTACATCCTTCACCTTACCTTCTGGTTGAACTAGAGATCTATCTGCCAATTGGAGAGTCACGGAGGTGGGCACAAGTTGTTCCACATTTAATTGTCGAAAGATTGACAGCGGCATCAAATTTATGCTGGCCCCTAAGTCATACAGGGCTTGCCCAATATAGAGTCCTCCTATGGAGCAAGGAATAGTGAAGCTCCCAGGATCGCTCATCTTCGGTGGGATAATAGATTAGGAACTTTGCGTCAGCGCCACTGTGGCAAATTTTCTAGCGCCTCTTTTCTTAGTTACCATGTTCTTCAGAAACTTGGCATAGGCAGGCATTTCCTCAATCGCTTCACTGAAAGGAATATTAACATGTAATTATTTTAACATAGATAAGAAGCGTTGGTACTGTACCTCTTCGTTTTTCTTCTTTCTTAACCTCTGAGGGAAAGGTGGTAATTGGACTTTCACGGTTCCTGTTTCATTTGACTTTGAGGTCGACGCAGCCTGAAGTTCCATTGCTTCATTCTCTCTTTCTTCTTTTTGTGTTACCGCAATCTCGGGTTTAGTTGCGATGGAAGTTGTTCGACTCTAATCCTTCTTTTCTCCCTCCACAGTCTTTCCACTATGCAATGTTACAACTTGACATTGCTTCTTATTTGATCCCCCTGGGTTGCGTGGAAGCTCGGTTGAACTTTGCAACGCCCTTTGTGGTCTATTTTTCAGTTCACGCGCAATCTGGCCCATTTGTAATTCGAGGTTGCGGATGAACGTAGCCTGACTTTGAAGCACTGTCTCGTTTTTCTCTATGTATTGCTTCAATAGGCTTTCTAGAGAAGAAGATTGCGGTGGTTGTTGTGAGCTACTTGCTTGGTTGCTCTATTGACCGTTACTGTGTTGAAAGAATCCTAGTGGCCCTTCTTTTTGCACCACAGATTGAAAAATTTTGTTGTTGATTCTTCCAAGCAAAATTAGGATGGTTTTTCCACCCGGGGTTGTAAGTGTTTGAAAAGGGGTTGTTCTTTACAAAATATACAGACTATGGATTTTGTGGGCAATCTTCCATTGCATGCCCATCACTACAAGTCGCACACCTTGCGGTGTTCTGACTTATTGTGCTAATCTGCCCACCTTTCAGTGTTGGGCTGCTGATCGTCATTCCTTGAATCAAATTCATCATTGCGGTCATTTGGTTTTGCAATGAGACAATAGTGATAACTTGTAGAAATACAAGTTATTTATATTGCTTTATTTAGATATTGCGGCCAAAAGAAAGGAAAGTTGGGTCAATTGTAGAGAAATTAGCTAAGAAATGCAAGAATTATAAATTGTCGTCAATACACTCACTACCATTGCGATGGTAGAAAAGAATATTTCAAGTTTGTTTTGCAGGAAATCAAGTCACCGCATTTGTTCATGGCTCAAGATAATCTGAACAATGCATCTGCGTTGCATTGTGTTCATCATTCAGGAATGAATAAACGATCAACACAATGATGGCGCATGCGACAATCGATCAAGAGCTAAGCGATTACCGCAAACTCAACCGCATGCGGTAATAAAAAACAACACCGCATGCGGACAAACGATCGAAGATGCAAAAGAGCAACGCAATTGCGAAGGATCCAGACACATGTACAGTTGACCATTCTGCATTTCTGACGGGATTGATCGTGTAATAGAAGGAATATTCACTCTACCATTTCCGAAATTTCGATAACAATAAAGTGGGGTCCACACTGTAGAGAGTCAAAGTTGAGCCTATAAATAGCCTCTGAAATTCTATTGGAAAATATACTTGATACAGACATATTTTGATATTTGTATATTGAGAGAGAGAGACTGGTCTAAAGAGCCTGATCGGAGAAGATCCAGGAAGATTTAAGAGACAAGGCCGAGAGGTGAGTCTCAGTGCAAATCCTTTCAATCCCCGCCATTGAAACTCTGTACCAAGGTCACTTCAACCGGACGAGCAAGCCCGAGAGGGAAGCTCTTCTTTTCATCCATTCCATACGCCGACAAGCAAATCCACCGACCAGATCTGTGTCAAGACGTTGGCACTCTTCTATATTTGTTTCTATCTCTTTATCATCAATTGTATTCATCTTCTTAGTCTATCATTCACACAATGTATCAGATGTTAAATATTAGTATTGAATGTCATGATTATTTCCATCTCCATCTTTCTGTCTATTTTAGTTCATCCGTTATTCGCTTTCTCCATGATGTTTTCTTAATCCCTTGGTAATTAGCATGAATCTAACAAGTAAATTAATCTATTTTAAGGAAATAAACATGTTTAGCTAAAGTATGCTAGACGGCATCTTTGCCTATGAGAGCAGAAATGAAGATGCCATTCCTCCTGTCGAGAGAAGGTTGAAAGAATGCGTTATCTAAAGTGAGAAGTAATTCCAGAGATGGAAGCAACCTTGCGTTCATTATGTTCATCCCTGTTCGCCACAGAGATGTGGGAACACGGTCGATCACCGAGAGGTGTACACCAAGGGAAACCGGAACCATAGTTATGTCTTTAACGCAATTAATAACTTGTGATGTTTATACTAGTTATCTTTTCTATTTCTGTTTCATACATAAAGACTTGCCACCGCATAACACGACCTTTTGTATAATCTTCACAGTTAGTCTCAAACTCAGTATCATATATCATGTATCCTGTATCTTGTATCATAATAGCTTAGGTTTACTTTTATCGCATTTTATCTTATTATTGCAACTTTACTTTACCGCAACTTTAAATAAATATATAAACACAAATTTTATTAATTGAAAAACCCCCGATCGCATATATCACAAATGTAACATATTAACTAAGCAATCCCTGTGTTTGACCTCGGATCACTTCGAGAAACTTACGTTGGAATTATACTTAGTTTCAGCGCAAGGAAACTTGTGACAATGCATAGCATACTACAAGCATTCCATTAATAACGCATACATCAAGAAGTAGTATCACATAAAGTCTAAATAAGCATAACACATCATCCACATTCCATTTCCATTCCAAGTCAACAATTTTATGGCAACATGAGCTTGCATGATTCACATTCATCATTATCCATATTTGTCCACATGCTTATTTTTAGATAACATCAAAATCTACATACCAAGTTTATGGCGCCGTTGCCGGGGACATGAACTTGCATTACATTCATCCATGAGTAGTGTGAATATGCGTTACATAGTATAAGATACATTTTCTGCGTACCACGTTTATGGTGCCATTATCGGGGATAGTAACGGTTATTGTTGAGTATGTTTGTGATATTTTGCAGGACAGATCTCTTTGTACTAGCTGTTTATCGCGAAGAGCAGTTTAAATGTTTATGAGTACTGGGACTGACCCAGAATTCGAGGTTGACCCAGAGATCAAGCGTACATTTCGCGCAAGGGCATGCCAGAACCGAGCGAGGCGAAAGAAGGCCAACATGGCAGATAATAATAATGATAATGTGGCACCTGAAGTAAAATCAGGGGGTGGGACGACCAACGCAAGATCCCATTTTTCTTGCGGCTGATCGCAACATTCCGATGAGAAAATATGCGGCTCCCAATCTATATGATTTTTCCCCCGGAATTTTAGGGCCAATAGTTGAAGAGAATGCAAGATTCGAGATTAAATCGATCATGCTCCAAATGATTCAGAATGCGGGGCAGTTTGGCGGTTTGCAAGGTAAGGATCCACATGCCCATCGGACTAGTTTCGTCGAGATGTGTGACAACTTCTCTATACCCAACGTTACCCCAGAAGGTATCAGGCTATATCTCTTCCCTTACACCTTGAGGGATGAGGCCAAGAGGTAGGCTCATTCATTGGAGTCAAATGAGATTACTTCATGGGATCAGTTGGTTGAGTGATTTATGAAGAAGTTCTTCCCTCCGGCTGTCAACGCAAGGCGACGGAAGGACGTGCTAAACATTGAACAGATGGACAACGAGACCCTTAGCACCGCCTGGGTGCGATTCAGAAGACTGGTGAAGAATTGTCTACATATCGGGATACCCGATTGCATCCTGATGGAGACCTTTTATAATGGCCTAAACAGATCAATGCAGGCTGTTGCTGACGCCTCCGCGGCAGGAGGTTTTATGGATAAGACATACACTGAGGCCAAGGTCATCCTTGACCGTATCTCGCGGAATATGGATGACTAGGTTAATGATGGATATGGAGGAAGAGGCTCTGAAAGAAGAAGAAATGAAACTGCCATTGTCCCTACGGAGATAGTGACTACTTTGGCTACCAAATGGCCGTAGTAACCTCCATCCTCCAGTCGATGGTGCTTAATCAAGGTGCCCTCTCCCAAACAACAGCGCAACCCAATGCGCCAGCACAAGTGGCCGCAATTAGTTGTATTAATTGTGAAGGAGGCCATGCAGTGGAAATGTGCCCATCGAACATGCAGAAAGTATATGCAATCTAGAACAATCCCTACAGCAACACGTATAATCTTGGTTGGAGAAGTCACCCTAACTTCGGTGGGAGGGAATCAAAACTAAGAAGGGCCAAGTAACCATCAAAATAGCAATTCAGGGAATCGAGGAAACCCTCCACCTTTTCACCACAATCAGAATCAGAATCAGGGTCAACAGAGACAATCGCACAATCAACAACCCTCATCTTCAAACACCTCTAATAATTCATTGGAGGCCCTGCTCAAGCAATATATGGATAAAAATGATGCGGTGATGCAGGCACAGGCGTCTTCAATTAAAAATTTGGAGATTCAAGTGAGGCAGCTAGCATCTGAACTTCGAAATAGAACACCTGGAACGTTGCCCAGCAATTCTAAAGCCCTGGGATCTCATGGAAAGGAGCAATGTCCTTGAAGACATTGGGCAGGCAAGCTGGACTGGTTGCAGAGGTGTGGATTGCGTTCATCAAAGAAAACTATCTTCCGGTCCATATCTCAATTCTATGTTTACATGCTTTCTTTTAGATTCCTATCTTTATTGTTTTATGAACTTTGTCATTTACTACTTCATTTAATTTTTCTTTCAATGCTTTACGAATTTATGATTCATTTAATTCCCTTGCATGTATTTCTGTACTCTCTTTAATTTCTTTAACTTTTCTGTCATAAATGTGTTATTCTTAAACTTAGTGAATGATTGTTGAATAAGAAGAAAATTAGTACCACAAGGTCCTTGTGGCTTACGTTGATGAAAAAAAATAAAATAAAAATAAACTAAAATTTTAATAATAAAACAATCAACATCCGATATGCATTGCGATAATGGGTGCATCTTGTGCAAACAAGATACATTTTGCGTTCATCCAACTCAAAGGCATTGCGTTGAGGGGTATGTTGCACTCATATGTGTTCTTTGCCCGTCCTTAGCAAAAATGTACTATGGTGAGGTAGTGATGCGCTGGTAGAAATACCGTGCACCTGTCCTCCAGAAATGCGTTGAGTTAAAGGGTATGTTATGGGGATACATGCATTGTTGCCCGTCCTCTGCAAAGATGCATTTGCGTTGATGAATTCATTACATTAATTCTTTACCTTGCGCCCATTCGAATAAAACTCCAAAGAAAATTCTTTTTGCAAACTAAGAAGTCTAATCGCTTCAGCTTCCAAGGACATGATGAATTTGCAGTTGAAAGGACGTACGACTCTGCAACTTCATAAATGTGAGGAGTGCAAATGGTAGGCTTTTTTAGTAGTTTGAGACCTGCCAACCGCAGAATCTGCGTTAGTCCTATCAAGGCCCAACCTATATAAGCGGGTCTCTTCATCTCAGATCATTTACTTGCTTTATTTTGCAAAAAGAAACCCTAAAATCGTCTCTGCATACCAAACCTTTCTTCCTTCCCAGAACCTTAACGATTTTCCAGTTTTCTTTTACTCCGGCATCCATGGCAGACCAGACTTCCCAGCCATCTTCTTCACCTTCATCACCTTCGACAACCCAACTTACCATGCGAGAGGCAACATTCCTTGCAGCCAGTTGTCGTCTCACTGCTCAGCCACAGACTATCCCTCGAGTCGCTGGAAAACCCCGGCGAAATCAGCTAGGTCACTTTAGTTCAAGAGGGAGCAGAGGTCTGAAAGCACCCCACTCCCAACACCAACATTCTCCTCTGAAAGTGAGAAGAAGAGACAAGACGATAAGGAGGTGTTTGGGAGCATTCTCAGCAACCTGGAGAAAGAAGGAGGACTGCCTGAGGCTGGGGTTGTAAACCAACCACTGCCTACGGAGGAAGTGACGAAGGAGGAGTCAAGGAGAAGCGCTCTGGTCATCGTGGATCCTAAGGAAACTACTCAAGTAGAATCCTATGAAGGACCTATCAGAGTCACTTTGGAGGAAACGACGGCGGAGAAGTAGCTCGAATGGGCTGAAAATAAGAAGAAGAAGGAGAAAAGCAAGGAAAAGAAGGCTAGAGAAGATGAGCCATCCCATCTAAGCAAAGCAGAGAAGAAGATCAAAGAGAAGGAGGATGAAGAAGATGAGGAGGCCAGGCTGAAGAAGAAGTAAGAAATGAATGAGAAGAAAGAACGCGGACGGGAGGAAAGGCGCTTGAAGAAGGAAGAGGAGAGGAGAAAGAGGGTTGCAAGCCTAGAGCTAGATGAGGAATCCACCTTCATAAGGGAAGACAAGGGGGAATCAGCGCAACTTAGAGAACCAGCGCATCTTGAAACAATGCAAATGGTTGCGACTGACGAAGGAGAAAAAGGAGATACTACCCCCTTGATGCGGCATCGCAAGGAGAATGTGCCGCAAGGTTCAACCGTGGACCCTCCAATTTTGATTGACGCATTAGAAGAGCAGGAGAGGAGGAGAAAAGAGGAGGAAGAGAAGTAGGAGAAAATGTTGCGGGCACAACTCATCATCGCATAAGGTAGTCGAAGGAAAAGATTACAAGATGAGGAGGTGCGCCGCAATAATGAAATATCGAGAGTCAAAGAAATAAGGAAGCTCGAAGAGGAACAATGCCTTTTGTTGGCCTCCGATAAGTTTGAAAAAGAGTTTGAAATAGAAGAGAGAGAAGAGGCAGAAGAAAAGAATAAGAAGGCAGAAGGAGAGAAAAAGAAGAAGGACGAGAAGAAGAAGAAGCGCCAAGCAAACGTGCAACGCTTAACAAGGAAGAAGGGAAAAGAACTTGCTGAACGGGAAAAAGAGGAACAACGCAAGGAGCGAGAAAGGAAACGAAGGCAGAAATCCCGCCTTGCATTGACCAAGGAAAAGGGCAAAGTAGTCGTAGAGAACAACAAGCCCGCATTGGCAAAGGGGCGTCCATCAAGAAAGAAGGAGAACGATGACTTGCTGATAGAGATGGGCTTTTTCCCTGTGCCAACGCCACTACCAGACCTGATTACGAGCATGATCGTAGAACGTGGATGGGACACATTTTTCCAGTGTCTAGCCATAGTCATTCCAACAGTAGTGGGCGACTTCTACCACAGACGGCTACATGGCACCAAGGATGTGGTGACCATAAAAGGGCAAATGGTGTCTTTCAGCGCAAAGGGACATCAATGAACTGTACCAGATGAACAATAACCCGAATGCATCAGGCAACAAAATCATTGATGATCCCACTGAAGAGTAGATGGAAGATGCATTACGAATATTAACACAACCGAGCACTAAGTGGACGGTTTCTTTAAAAGGCATCAAGACCCTAGCATTCAAGACATTGCTCCTGAGGTGCGGCTTTGGGTCTATTTGGTCAAACAGTGGTTGATCCCAATTTCCCATGACAAAACAATTTTAAGAGATCGAGTCATGGTCGTATATTTCATTGCGCGCGGGATTCCAATTGATGTGGGCCAGTTGATCGCAAGACAAATTCGAGGTTTTGTGGGGCATATAAGAGATCAGATTTCTTCCCATGGACTGTCTCAAGTTTATGCTTATCAATGTGTATAGGCATTGAGGAAGAGCCAATGGCAGAAGTTCACGGCCTAATAAACGTCAAGATTTTGAGGTTGCTTCTCAAAGATTCCCCACACTACCCGGAGCTCCCTTTAAAGAGGCCCAACATTGATTTGAATGCGCCGCAAGAACCCAAGCCGAAGAAACAGCGCAGAGACGACAAGGGAAAGGAGAAAATCTAAGATTCAACGCAAGAACCAGAACCCTTGGACCCTTTACCCTTAATAATTCGCCCTCTAAGCCCTCTCGCACACCTTCCCGAGTACTTTACCAATCTTTTCCTTCCCCCAGATTCTCTAACTGCATACCCAATAGCCTCATCATCACCTTCATCATCATCACTGCAACTTCCCCTTCCACCATCGCATATTGATGACCCACACGATTTGGGTGAAGGCATTTCTGCCCAACCCTAAAAATTCGATGGTGAGGCATCGTAGGCACAACCCATCATTACTTCCTTAGCTGCTGAGTTAGCAGATATGCGGTCCCTTCTTGCCCAACAACAACAACTCTTCTCCCAATAGCAAGAACTCTTCTCTTAGCAACAAGCCTTCTTCGGCCAGAGAATTGATGCGGTAATCGAGCGAGTCGATGATTTACAACGCAGTGCTACCATGACAAGGCATGTGTTGATCAATATTCAACGCAACACTTATACGATCCATCTGCACCAAAGACTACTAGTGGAGCGTAACCATGAGTACTTCAATTTTCTGACAGCATATCTTCATGGACCCATGGTACCTCCGCATCTCAGGCATCATCTGATTTTTGAAGAAACTTCTCAAGTACCACATCCGAACCCTCCTCCAGAACCTCTTGTTCCTCAATAATTTTTACAAATTAATTTTTATTGCGGCCATTCTGTTATCTGATTTCATTCATTGTTTAATTAAATTCTTTGATTCTTTGTACAGGCAAAACTTTCTGTATTGCGATATTTGTAATTACTTGTATACTTAGTTAATTTTCAATACAACTGAGTAGCAATTCTCTCTATATGCATATGCCTCTTCTTTATCATCCTTTGTCAACTTTGTGATATTCTTGATCTTTTCTTTTGCGTTATTCATTGCATTGCCATGATGTATAATATGCATACACTTAGGAGCATTTCCCACACTTTGTATTTTCTTACTAACACTTAGTTAATTCGTGGCTTTAGCAATACTTTACCTTTTATCTTTCAAAATTCTGATCAAACCTTCTTTTTGAAATTTTTTCTAAGTGTTTGTCTAGTCTGTCCAAACAATGCAATGAGGACCTTGCGCACCTCTAAATTTGGGGGTGGGGAAGGTCTGAGTAGATGAGATCAAGTGATGCGGTCATTAAGAAAAATGTGCTCATTATTTCCATTTCAAAAAAAAAAATCATATAAACTCCAATGTCAGCACAAGGAAAACCTCAAAAACATTCCTAACCTGATATAGGTTAAGTTGTGAAAGGAGTCTACTCGTAGTTGGATGTTCGCATGACACCCGTGGGAGCAAGCCAAAACAAAGGTGGATTTCCAAGAACAACGCAATATGAAAAGAAAAAATGAGAAAGAAAAAAAATAAAAGAATGCAAGAGACAACTTCTCTGAAATGCATGAGTTAAAGTTGAGATTGGCACACAACCGTAGTTGGATGTTCGCATGACACCCGTGGGAACAAGCCAAAACGAAAGATGTCACCATGATCAACAGTCTCTAATAAATGACGCAAAGTTTGACCACCGCATCTAGATACATCAAGTTGTCTTGACAAGAAGAGGTAAACATTCTTCTTAAAACTAGAAAAGCATTTTTTAGCAGAAATTTGTAGTATAGAAGCATAAAGTAGGGCTTTATTATGAATTTTCAAGGATAGAAAGAAACTTGCGATGTTAAGTAATGTGCCTAGGTGGAGCATTTGGAGCAACCAATCGACGCAAAATTTAGGATAGGAATTGAGTAATATTGCCTTAGTAGAAAATATGCTTGAGGACAAGCATATATCTAAATTTGGGGGTGTGATAACTTATAGAAATACAAGTTATTTATACTGCTTTATTTAGATATTGCAGCCAAAAGAAAGAAAAGTTGCGTCAATTGTAGAGAAATTAGCTAAGAAATGCAAGAATTATAAATTGTCGTCAATACACCCACTGACACCATTGCGATGGTAGAAAAGAATATTTCAAGTCTGTTTTGCAGGAAATCAAGTCACCGCATGCGTTCATGGCTCAAGATAATCTAAATAACGCATCTACGTCGCATTGCGCCCATCATTCAGGAATGAATAGATGATCAACGCAATGACGGCGCATGCGACAATCGATCAAGGGCTAAGCGATTACTGCAAACTCAACCGCATGCGGTAATAAAAAATAACACCGCATGCAGACAAACAATCGAAGATGCAAAAGAGCAATGCAATTACAAAGGATCCAGACACGTGTACTGCTGACCGTTGTGCACTTCTGACAGGATTGATTATGTAACAGAAGGAATATTCACTCCACCATTTCCAAAATTTCCATAACAATAAAGTGGGGTCCACACTACAGAGAGTCAAAGCTGAGCCTATAAATAGCCTCTGAAATTCTATTGGAAAATATACTTGATACGGGCATATTTTGATATTTGTATATTGAGAGAGAGACTGGTCTGCAGAGCCTAATCAGAGAAGATCCGGGAAGATTTAAGAGACAAGGCCAAAAGGTGAGTCTCAGGGCAAATCCTTTCAATCCCCATCGTTGAAGCTCTGTACTAAGGTCACTTCTACTGGACGAGCAAGCTCAAGAGGGAAGCTCTTCTCTTCATCTATTTTATACGCCGACAAGCAAATCCACCGTCCAGATCCGTGTCAAGACATTGGCAGTCTTCTGTATTTGTTTCTATCTCTTTATCATCAATTATATTAATCTTCTCAGTCTATCATTCATACCATGTATCAGACGTTAAATATTAGTATTGAATGTCATGATTATTTCCATCTCCATCTTTCTATCTATTTCCGTTCATCTGTAATTCGTTTTCTCCACGATGTTTTCTTAATCACTTGGTAATTAGCATGAATCTAACAAGTAAATTAATCTGTGTTAAGGAAATAAACATGTTTAGCTAAAGCATGCTAGACGACATCTTCGCCTGTGAGAGCAGAAGTGAAGATGTCATTCCTCCAGTCGAGAGAAGGTTGGAAGAATGCGTTAACTAAAGCGAGATGTACTTCTAGAGATGGAAGCAACCTTGCGTTCATTACGTTCATCCCTGTTCGCCATAAAGATGTGGGAACACAGTCGATCACCGAGAAGTGTACGCCAAGGGAAACCAAAACCATAGTTATGTCTTTAACGCAATTAATAACTTGTGATGTTTATACTAGTTATCTTTTCTATTTCTGTTTCATACATAAAGACTTGCCACCGCATAACACGACCTTTTGTATAATCTTCACAGTCAATCTCAAACTCAGTATCATGTATCATGTATCCTGTATCTTGTATCATAATAGCTTAGGTTTACTTTTATCGCATTTTATCTTATTATCGCAACTTTACTTTACCGCACAATTTTACTTTACCGCAACTTTAAATACCTGTATAAACACAACTTTTATTAATTGAAAAACCCCCGATCGCATATATCACAAACGTAACATATTAACTAAGCAATCCTTGTGTTTGACCTCGGATCACTTTGAGAAACTTGCGTTGGAATTATACTTGGTTTCAGCGCAAGGAAACTTGTGACAATGCATAGCATACTACAAGCATTCCATTAATAACGCATACATCTAGAAGTAGTATCACATAAAGTCTGAATAAGCATAACACATCATCCACATTCCATTTCCATTCCAAGTCAACAATTTTATGGCAACATGAGCTTGCATGATTCACATTCATCATTATCCATATTTGTCCACATGCTTATTTTTAGATAACATCAAAATCTACGTATCAAGTTTATGGCGCCGTTGCCGGGGACATGAACTTGCATTACATTCATCCATGAGTAGTGTGAATATGCGTTATATAGCATAAGATATATTTTCTACGTACCAAATAGCACCGTTGTTTGCATCAGAATCCTTGAGTCTTAATCTCTGGTCACTCTCCCTCCAATCTTCATGATTCTTGGATATGCGGTCCAGGATATTCTTTGCCTCATCATAAGTCTTGTCAAGCAGACCATTAGCTATTGCTGCATTGGCAGTGGTCTGCGAAGCAAGATTCAAACCGTGGTAAAAATTTCCATTTGTAGGCAATCTGGTAGCCCATTATGCGAACAATCTCGAACCACCCTTTTATATCTCGCCCAAGCATCGTTGGTCGATTCGTCCATATCTTGTTCAAAATTAGTAATAAGCTTCCTTCATCTTGCGTTTTCAGTAGGTGGGAAATACTTCTTCATAAACTTCTCCACCACTTGCTCCCAATAAGTGATCTCTCCTAGTTCGAGCGAATAAGCCCATTTCCTAGCCTGATCACAGAGAGAAAATGGGAACAACATTAGTCGAACTTCTTCAGCAGAGATGTTTAGGAAAAAAAAGTATTGCAGATTTCAATAAAACTTCGGAGATGGGCATGCGGAACCTCGCCACGCCTTCCTCCAAATTGACCTGCAGCCTGGATCATCTGTAACATCACCGGTTTCATTTCAAATCTACTTCCATCTAAGGCAGGACTCATGATTCTCGGAGAGAAATCATAGAGGTTTGGTGATGCATAGTCCCTAATGGGCCTATCGCGATCATTTGCCAACAAAATCGGATTTGCCATGACAATGTTGTTGTTTGGTGCTTCATTCCTAGGCTACTCCGCCATCTCTTCTTTATCGAATTATGGTTGCTGTTGGTAGTCTCTTAGTCACCTTCGAAATGTTCTCTCAATCTCCGGGTCGTAGTTCACTAGAGATTGAGAGTTCTACAAAGAAATCACAAAAATTACTGTTAACAACTATTTTGCCGAAGTCCCCGGCAACGGTGCCAAAAACTTGATGCTTGATTTTTATTAAGTGGAAATATGGATGATATGCGTTGATGGATTGCGTTGTGCACTAAAGTTTTCCCAACGGAATTCAAGTGTAAATGTGAATATGAGTCATGATGGTATAGGTGTAGATAGACAATATGAGGTATCATATGAGCTTAATCGAGAAGAGGGTGATATTCCATTGTCTATGAACATTCAACCATCAACATTATCAATAGACAATGACAGCATTCATGCAGTGGACTTGGAAAGAGAAACTCAAGGTAATGGACCTGTGCTTGGTAATGAGAGATCAGCATGCTCGAATTTTATGGATTGTGGTCCTTCAGAAGAGCGTGATCCTTTCGTGGTTGATAATGAAAGATCAGTAGGATTGAATTCTATGGACTATGGTCCTTCAGAGGTGCATAGACCTGCAGTGGCTATTACTGAGAGATCAGCAGGATTGAATTCCATGTCTTCGTGTCGTAGAGGGGAATTGATTATGCTTGGTACCTCTTCATCTGAGACAGATGTTGAAGTTGGTCAAATTTTTTTGAGTAAGAGTGATTTAAAAATGAGATTGTATATTCTGTCCATAAATAATAATTTTGAATATAAGGTAAGGAAGTCAACTAAGTCTTTGTTTACTATCAAATGTATAAAGGATAATTGTAAGTGGAGCCTTCGTGCAGTGAAAATTCCAAGGTGTGACATATTTAACATCATGAAGTATATGCGGTCGCACACATGTTCTATTGGAATTTTAAATCATGACCATAGACAAACAATGGCTATGGTAATTGGTGAACTAATCAAAGACAAGTTTACAGGCATACGACGTGTTTATAAACCTCGTCACATCGTTAAGGATATGAGGAAATAGTACGATGTAAACATAAGTTACGATAAGGCATGGCGTGCAAGGGAAACCGCTTATGCTTTCGCTAGAGGTACTCTAGAAGAGTCGTACGCTGTTTTACATGCATATGGTGAAGCGTTAAAAATGGAAAATCCAGTTACAAGGTTTGAAATCGAACTTGAAAATGATGTCCATTTCAAATACATGTTTATGGCATTAGGGCCTTGTATTAGAGGTTTTTTCAAGTTGTCGGCCTGTGTTAATTGTTGATGGATCGAATCTAAAAGGAAAATACAAAGGGACCATGTTGGTTGTGTTGGGGTTGATGACCTAAAGTCCTGTGTCCTATAGTTTGTAAACAGTATGTATGAATGCTTGTGTTGTTAATATATGATATTTACTTCACATCTTGAATTTTTGCTCAGTTACTTATTTTATTTGCTTTACCACAAACCAATAAACATAAAATCCCTAGTTATCTATATGTGACTCAAGCATGTATATGGTGACATACAAGTGGATTATGTCTTGAGTGATAACCAAAATGGTTTGTAATATATGGATATAGGAGGGAAACCTTATCCTGGTAATGCTACGGACGCGGCCCACTTTGTGGAATGGTCACAAGTGTTGTGACTTGTCACAGATGGTCTGATCCTGATCATTCGTGTTGGGGACATGCAAAGGGGGGCGTCCTATATAAAGAGTTTGTATAAAATCTGACCACGAAGTGTTAATATCTCGTTATATAACACCGTTAATGACATAGACTTCACTTCACTAGGATGACCATAGGTAACATGACCTCAATCCTGAGTGAGTTGGGAACTCCTGCCATTGAGGGCAGTCCTTTGATTTGTATGGGTGTAAGTGGCCAGTTCGCCGATTCAAACCTACCATTTTGGGGATTCGTCTGATTTGGGAGCTGGGAACTCAACTACACAAGATGAAATTCACTCCTTCCCTGAGGCAGGGGCAAGTAGATAGATAGCTCCCTTAAGGGATGATTCCAAGGCTTGAACGATGTGGCGCCACACACCTTCTCTTGGCCTGAAAGGTGTTCACACATAGTTGGACTATATTGTAATATTCATTAGAAGCATCAGTGGTACTTAAGGAGTGAGATTTAACTATAGGGGCAAAACGATAAATTGACCCAGCTGTATTTACGAGCATCTGTGAAGGGTCATCATACTCATGATTGGTTATATCCGATGGACACATAAATATATCTGTGGTAAGAAGAGTTCAGCTACTGGTCTTTAGTGGAATGTCTGGTAGTTAATGGATGGTGGATCTCGTGGCTAAAGAGTTTAGTTAGCTATTCACCTACCGTTGAAGCTTCGAGCCACGGGTCTATTAGGACCCCTAGGTAGCTTAGATAAAGTCGAGAATCAGTATTTGGGTTAGTTTGAAATGTTCAAATTGACAAGAGGGAGTTCGATTATATATGATATAATTGAACTGGTTAATTATACATGATATAATTGGCTAAATGTATGAGATACATTATTTTGGAGGAAATTAGATATAAATATGATTTATATCAAGTGCAGGAGAAATTACTATAGTAGATATATGATATCAAACTATAGGGTAAGAATATAATATGATTATATTCATTTATTAATTAAATTGGTTAATTATATGATAATTGGCCGAAAACCTCTCCTCGGTCGTGCGTTAGCGAAAGAATTCGTAGTCGATTATTGTAATCGAAGAATATAATGAAAATTTGTTTCATTTTGCAAAAAGTTCGAAAAATTCGCAATCGGTGTGGAGAAGTATCGATCGCCTAGCTGAGAGCCTATATGATAGAGTCTCATTATCTAAACGATCGCACACCCGCATCTAAACGATTGCACACCTTATCTAAATGATCACTTAGCTTTCCTAAACGATCGCATAGTGTGCTGTGTTTTCTAAATGATCGTTTACCTATTACTAGACGATCGCTTAGTAAAACCTACGCGATCGTGTAACTTTGTTTAAACGATAAGCACTCCGCTATACGATAGCTTTCTCTCCCACTTGCTCATCGTCTACACGATCATCCTTTCCTCTGACCTCTACCATATTCACCAAAGATCACACTTTGGATTCTCACTCTAAGAATACAAAGGGCTCCAACTAGTGGTGTCGTCCCCGCTTCTGCTTGCTCGTGCTTGTTCGTGTTGCTGCCATTTGTGTAGACGATTGTGCTGCCATAGATGACTGATTTGCTGGGTGATAAAGTTTGTAGAGGTTCTTCCGCTGCGTTGAGTTCGAGTTTGAAGAGATTCTTCAATTGGAATGTGAACTCAATCCCTTGTAAATTATTTTCTGAAAGCATGTCGTAAATTAGTGTTAATTTTCTTAACTATTTGTTAGAATGTATGTGTTGTATTTCGGTCACGATGAAATCGGAAAGATTCGAACGCGCTTATGGATGCTCTTCGTTAAGAGTTCCTTCAATTGGTATCAGAGCCAGGTTCTGATATTCCAATTTCATTGTTGCAACGAATTGCATATACGTTCCTGGTGGGTGCATGTCTGCTCTAATTTTTCTGGATGTGCGGATTAATGGAATTTTCTGGGATGTTAGCCTCAGTTTGATTTAATTCTTTTACATTTTCGGTTGATTGTAAAGGCCCCTGCATTTTTGGGCATTATTAATCATTATCGATCTGTAATTCATAGTCATTTGAGTCTTGAGTTATTCGTGAAGAAGATCAGAGAAAGAGTTGCAGTTTTTCGAGGCAGGAAACGATCAAGGGTTGATGGGGTTGTGTAGACGATGGGGTACGCAATCGTTAAGTATCGGGTCGTGTAGATGATGGAATGCTCACGTATCGTTTAACATGCACGCGCACTAGACAATCGTTTAGCTCAGCAAGCTTCATTGCTTAGTAACTGACTAAATGATCGCTTAGCAACGCACAGTAAATCGTTTACCTTTCACTGTGTTAAGCAATCACCTAGATGATCAGGCTTCGCAACCTCGTTGTCGTCTAAGTGATCGTTTAGCTTTTGCGCCTATCTTCTAGTGCGCGTTGGGCGATCGTTTACCTTCAGCATTTACTAAACGATGGACTTCTCTTAGCGGTTCAAGACCCGATTCACCTGTGAACCAGTTTGCTCGATGGAAAATGTAATAGATAGGGTTATTTCATTCTGGGTTTTAGTAAAGGTTCATCCCGATCCATTAATCCTTAGTTTAATACATGCGATGTATGGTTTTTATATGTCATATGGTATGCACATATAGTAAATCCCACCTTAGGTTATGCATTAGTCATGCATCATCTCTTTATTGTAAATGTTATAATTTAGAGAAGCATGATTTAATTATGTAAGAGCATGCTCTTGCATCATATAATATAAGAGTTATATTTATGCATGCATAAGAAGCATTGACATGCATCATCTTTATATTATAATTATTATAGTATAAGGGTGAATGGAAAGCATGTTTTGCTTGGTTATTACTCGTATATATAAAAGTTATGTAAATAATGACCAGACATTGCATGAAGCATGACACATAGGTTAATTTATAAGTGTTATAAACACCTAGTTGTGCGCGATGTATTTTAGTTGTTTCTTTTTAAATTTTAAAGAGAAATTAGAACTAAAAGAAATAAGAAAGACCTACATGCTCACTTAGGTTTAATTCATGATTTTAAAATGTTTAAAACTAGATCACGGTTTTAATATGATTAGCAACCCTAAGGCTTTAATCTTTTAATCAGTTTAATAGGATTAAATTGACTAATAAAAGGTTAAAGTGTAGCAAATCAATCTATAAGGGACCTTTTTGTTTAAGGCGGGTTTTGTCTAGGCTGGGGTATTTAAGTTGACAGAAACATAACACTCCTACCTGGAAACTTACCTGGAAAGGTGAATTAGATAGATTTGATGCATGTATGCAAGTTAAGGACAGTCCATTAAAGTGTTTAAATGTGACTACTTGAACTTGTTCCTAATTCATAGACAAAAGTTGTTTAGAGCAGGAATTAAAAAGACGACTTAGACTAAAATTAGTAGACGGATTGTCTAGGTTAATGAACCTCTAAGTAGAACATTCAGTGGGAGGTACTTGGGGCATGAGATGCTTCATTTAAACCTTTCACGTTTCTCCTAAATAGTCCACACCGAGAGATCTACCCTCGGCCTTGAGGCACCTTTGGTGTGTCCTCCTAACAGATGGTGTTTGGGTAGGTCAATATCAAGGTGGATGAAGAGAGTGTTCATAGTAAGTGGGAGTGGGAAATGCGATAGCATATCCCTCGGTCTCCCTCGTTGGATTGAATAAAGTTACTGTGCATCGCCTCGAGGCACCCTAGGAGTGTCCCCCTAAAGGATGCCAATTTTGTGCGTTTCTTTATTTAATCTCCTGTAAGAGGATAAGGTAACTTAGTCTCTTGTCCTAATCTACTTCTTCCCTACGGTGGGCTCATTAGGGCAGGACTCTGGCATCGAAAGCGAGGGGTTACACTTATGCAAAATTGTTAAAGGTTAATAGTTCTGGACCGAATGAATGGTGGCTATTAGGTTCAGTTCCAAGAGTTGGTTCTGCCTAATAGTTAAAAATGTCTCATTCCAACGAAGGGGCATCTGATCACCCTACTAGTGACGTTTGTCTTGCCTCACTGGGGCATCATTTCAAAATAGAAGTCTTTCACTTAGGGTACTTGAAACTGTTTTGAAAAATTAATTGGTTAAATGTGGTTTAGCAAAATCTAATAAAGTTTTGTTCGCAATAGTCACGTTAGCTTTGCTTAGCACCGAAAAATTAACTGGCGAAAATTTTTCGATATGGAAACACATGATCACGATGATTCTTATCAATGAGGATCTCATGTTCGCTCTTATGGAGTTCTGTCCTCCTATTCCAGCTCCCAATGCCGCTTGAAATGTTCGGGAGGCATACGAGCGATGGACACGGGCGAACGAGAAGGCCCGAGCCTACATCTTGGCAAGTCTTTCTAAAGTCTTGGCCAAGAAACATGAGCCCATGGTCTCAATGCATGAGATCATGGAGTCCCATCAGGGGATGTTTGGACAACTGTCTGAACAGCTTATGCATGAGGCTCTTAAATATATATTCAACTCCAAAATGGAAGAAGGCACCTCTGTTCATGAATATGTGCTTAACATGATGGTCCACTTCAATATGGCAGAGTTGAATGAGTCTACCATCGATGAAGGCAGCCAGGTTAGTATAATCCTGCATTCTTTGCTGGAGAGCTTCCTGCACTTTATTAGTAATGTGATTCTTAACAAAGTGAAATATAACCTTATAACTCTCCTCAACAAGTTGCAGACCTACCAATCTTTATTGAAAAGTAAGGAGAGGAAGAAGGGTGAGGCAAATGTTGCTTCATCCTCTAGGACGTTCCATAGAGGTTCGACCTCAGGAACAAAGTCTGCACCTTCTACTTCTAACTTTGTAAAGGGGAAGAAGAAGAAGGGTGGTAAGGGAAAAGGGAAGGCGCCTGCTAACCCGCCGTCTGTCGCCCCAAGAAGGCGTCCACCACCAGTTGAAAAGGGAAAGTGTTTCCACTGCAACCAAGATGGACACTAGAAGAGGAAC
Source organism: Benincasa hispida (assembly GCF_027475165.1). Lineage (NCBI taxonomy): Eukaryota > Viridiplantae > Streptophyta > Magnoliopsida > Cucurbitales > Cucurbitaceae > Benincasa > Benincasa hispida. The sequence continues at coordinate 46,630,978 of NC_143484.1, read as the reverse complement.
TATCCTCGCTGGCTGAAAGAAAGGAAGGTCGCCAAGGCTAAGGCCAAGGTAGATAATGGTAAATTTGATTTACTTGTACTTGAAACTTGTTTAGTGGAGAATGATGATTTTTCCTGGATAATCGTTCGAGCACCACTAATCATGTTTGTTCTTTTTTTCAGGGGATTAGATCCTGGTGACAGTTGGAGGCTGGTGAGATGACGATGCGAGTAGGCATCAGACACGTCGTCTAAGCTGTGGCAGTGGGAGGGCTCCAGCTAGCTTTACAGAATAGGTTTCTAGTTTTGAATGATGTATATTATGTTCACGAACTTAAAAGGAACCTCATTTCTGTAAAGTGCTTATTACAATGTAAATACATTATTTCTTTCAATGTGGATAAAGCTTTTATTCATAAAGATGGTGTTATTATTTGTATAGCAAATCTAGAAAGTAATTTATATATGCTAAGACCGTTAGCTATTAATTCCCTCCATAACATAGAATTGTTTAAAAATTTCATAACTCAAACAAAACGTTGATGTATTTCTCCAAAAGAAAATGCCTATCTTTGGCATCTTCGTTTAGGGCACATCAATCTCAATAGAATTGAGAGATTGGTGAAGAATGGATGTCTAACTGAGTTAGAAGAAAATTCTTTACCGGTGTGCGAATCTTGCCTTGAGGGTAAGATGACTAAATGACCTTTTACTAGAAAAGGTTATAAAGCCAGGGAGCCTCTTGAGTTAGTACATTCTGATCTTTGTGTCCTATGATTGTGCGAGCCCGAGGTGACTATGAGTATTTTATTAGTTTTACTGATGATTACTCTAGGTATGGGTATGTTTATCGTATGCAATGGAAGTCTGAATCCTTTGAAAAGTTCAAAGAGTTCAAGGCTGAAGTTGAAAACGCATTGGATAGATGGATTAAAACACTTTGATCGGATCGAGGTAGAGAGTTTTTGGACTCGGGATTCCAGGACTATTTGATAGAACATGGAATCGTTTCCCAACTCTTAGCCCCTGGTACACCTCAGCAAAATGGTGTAGCGGAGAGAAGAAATAGAACCTTATTAGACATGGTTCGTTTGATGATGAGTTACGTTTCCTTACCGTACTCGTTTTGAGGTTTCACAGTGGAGACTGCGGTATACATAATTAACTATGTTCCCTCCAAGAGTGTTGTGAGAACACCTCTGAAGTTGTGGAACGGGTGTAAAGCTAATCCCAAGAAGTTGGAACCACGGTCGAGGTTATGCCTCTTTGTAGGCTACCTTAAAGGTACATGAGGGGGTTATTTTTATGATCCATCGGAAAATAGGGTGTTTGTTTCAACGAACACTACTTTCCTAGAGGAGGATCGTATAAGGGATTACAATCCACGAACTAAAGTCGTGTTGCGTGAGCTTTCCAATGAAACTATTGAAACTTCAACAAGAGTTGTTGAAGAGCCTGCTACATCAGCAAAAGTTGTTGATGGGAGTTCATCTAGTAGGTCGGTTCCACCTTAAGAGTTGAGGGAACCTCGACGTAGTGGGAGGGTTGTGAATCCGTCCGTTCGCTATCTAGGTTTCACGGAAATCCTGGCTATGGTAATAGATGGCGGCATTGAGGATCTGTTGTCTTATCAGAAGGCAATGAAGGACGTTGACCGAGATGAATAGGTCAAGGCCATGGATCTCGAGATGGAGTCGATGTACTTCAAATCAGTATGGGATCTTGTAGATCAGCCTGACGGGGTAAGACCTATAGGTTGTAAATGGATCTACAAGCGCAAACGGGGTGCTGATGAGAAGGTACAGACCTTCAAAGCTCGACTTGTGTCAAAGGGTTATACCAAGGTAGAGGGAGTCGACTATGAGGAGACTTTCTCGCTCATTGCCATGCTAAAACCGATCTGCATCCTCCTGTCCATTACAGCTTATTATAACTATGAGATCTGGCAAATGGACGTCAAAACGGCCTTTCAGAATGGCAATCTTGAGGATACCATTTATATGGTACAACCCGAGGATTCATAGCCCAAGGTCAAGAGCAAAAGGTTTGCAAGTTGAATCAGTCCATTTACGGGCTGAAATAGGCATCTCGATCATGGAACAAAATGTCATATGGCTTTGACCAAAATGTTGATGAACGTTGTGTCTATAAGAAGATCATCAATGCTTCAGTAGTCTTCTTAGTGTTGTATGTAGACGATATACTACTCATTGGGAATTATGTAGGTCTACTGACTGCAGTTAAGAACTGGCTAGCGACCAAATTCCAAATGAAAGATTTGGGAGAGGCTCAATTTGTGCTAGGTATACAGATCTTTCGAGATCGTAAGAACAAAGTGCTAGCACTGTCTCAGGCATCGTACATTGATAAGATGTTGCTCAAGTACTCAATGCAGGACTCCAAGAGGAGCCTACTACCGTTCAGACATGAAGTCACTTTGTCGAAGGACATGTGTCCTAAGACGCCTCAAGAGGTTGAGGAGATGAGACGGGTCCCATATGCATTTGTCGTTGGTAGTTTGATGTATGCGATGCTCTGTACTCGTCTAGACATCTGCTACACTGTAGGCATAGTTCGTAGGTATCAGTTTAACCTAGGCCAAGGTCACTAGACCGTAGTGAAGAACATCCTCAAGTATCTTCGAAGAACGAGGGACTACACGCTCGTGTATGGATCTAGGGATTTGATCCTTACTAGATACACGAATTCTGACTTTTAGACTGATAAAGACTCTCGCAAGTCCACATCAAGGTCAGTCTTTACTCTTAACGGAGGAGCTGTAATGTGGCAAAGTACTAAGCAGGGGTGCATTACCGACTCCACTATGGAGGTAGAGTACGTAGCGGCTTGCGAAGCTGCTAAGCAGGCCATCTGGCTCAGAAAATTCTTGACAGAACTGGAAGTTGTTCCAGATATGTCTAGGTTCATTACCCTCTATTGTGATAATAGTAGGGCAATGGCGAACTCCAAGGAGCCTAGGAGTCACAGGTGCGGCAAACACATAGAGTGGAAGTATCATCTGATCCACAAGATAGTGAAATCGAGGGGACGTGATCATCACAAAGATCGCTTCGGAGCATAATGTTGTCGATCCGTTTACGAAGGCTCTCATGGCTACAGTGTTTGAGGGTCACCTTCAGAGCATGAGTCTACAGGTTCGCCCGCGAGTGAACTAGGGCAAGTGTTAACGTCTCGTTATATAACACCGTTCATGACAGAGACTTCACTTCACTAAGATGACCATAGGTAACATGACCTTAATCTTGAGTGAGCTGGGAACTCCTGCAATTGAGGGCGGTCCTTTGATTTGTATGGGTGCGAGTGGCTAGGTCGCCTATTCAAACCTACCATTTTGGGGATTCGTCTAATTTGGGAGTTGGGAACTCGGCTACACAAGATGGAATTCACTCCTTCCCCAAGGTAGGGGCAAGTAAATAGATAGCTCCCTTAAGGGCTGATTCTAGGGTTTGAACGATGTGGCGCCACACACTTTCTCTTGGCCCGAGAGGTGTTCACACATAGGACTATGTTGTATTGTTCATTAGAAGAATCAGTGGTACTTAAGAAGTGAGATGTAACTACAGGGGCAAAACGGTAAATTGGCCCAGTTGTACTTACAAGCATCTGTGAAGGGTCATCATACTCATGATTGGTTATATCTGATGGACACAGAAATATATCTGTGGTAAGAAGAGTTCAACTGCTGGTCTTTAGTGGAATGCCTGGTAGTTAACGAATGGTGGATCTCGTGGCTAAAGAGTTTAGTTAGCTATTCACCTACCGCTAGAGCTTCGAGCCACAGGTCCATTAGGTCCCTTAGGTAGCTTGGATAAAGTCATGAATCAGTGTTTGGGTCAGTTTGAAATGTTCAAATTGATAAGAGGGAGTTCGATTATATATGATATAATTGAACTGGTTAATTATATATGATATAATTGGCTAAATGTATGAGATACATTATTTTGAAGGAAATTAGATATAAATATGATTTATATCAAGTAGAGGAGAAATTACTATAGTAGATATATGATATCAAACTATAGGGTAAGAATATAATATGATTATATTCATTTATTAATTAAATTGGTAAATTATATGATAATTGGCCGAAAACCTCTCCTCGGTCGTGCGTTTGTGGGAGAATTCGTAGTCGGTTATTGTAACTGAAGAACAAAATGAAAATTTGTTTCATTTTGCAAAAAGTTCAAAAAATTCGCAATCGATGTGGAAAAGTGTCGGTCACCTAGCTGAAAGCCTATACGATAGTGTCTCATCGTTAAATGATCTCACACTTGCGTCTAAAGGATCACACGCCTTTCTCTAAACGATCGCTTAGCTTTCCTAAACGATCACATAGCGTGCCGCATTTTCTAAACGATCGTTTACTTATTACTAAACGATCACTTAGTAAAACCTACACAATCATGTAGCTTTGTCTAAACAATAAGCACTTCACTATATGATAGCTTTCTCTCCCACTTGCTTATCATCTACACGATCAGCCTTTCCTTCGACCTCTACCATATTCACCAAAGACCACATTTTGGATTCTCACTCCGAGAATACCAAGGGCTCCAACTGGTGGTGTCGTCCTCGCTTTTGCTTGCTTGTGCTTGTTTGTGTTGTTGCCGTTCGTGTAGACGATCGTGTTGCCGTAGCTGACTGATTTACTATGCGATAGAGTTCGTAAAGGTTCTTCCGTTGCGTTGAGTTCGAGTTTGAAGAGAGTCTTCAACTGGTTTGTGAACTCAATCCCTTGTAGATTATTTTCTCAAAGCATATCGTTAATCAATGTTAATTTGTATAACTATCTGTTTGAATTTATGTGTTGTATTTCGATCATAATGAAATCGGAAAGATATGAACACGCTCATGGATGCTCTTCGTTAAGAGTTCCTTTAGGTCAACGTTTCCATGGATGGCAACAACCAAGTTTACCCACTAGCATATACCATAGTGGACAATGAAACTGATCGAGCTTGGAAATGGTTTATGTCGAACTTGAAGTGTGTCATTGGAGAACCCTCTAACTTGGTGTTCATGTTCGATCGAGCAGTATCTATTGGCAATTTCATTCTTGCAGTTTTTCCTACGGCATTTCATGCACCTAGAAAATAATATTCTTTCCAACTTTAAGGATAGTACGATTGTTGGGATCTTCAAGGATGCAGCCAGGGTATTTCGCATGTCAGAGTTCCAAGCACACTGGGACCAACTACGTACTTTTCAAAATGGTGCAGTATTGAAATATTTGAAGGATATTGGTCTTGAAAGGTGGGTGTGTGTTTACCAAACAGAACAAAGATACGATAATATGACATCCAATAGTGCTGAGTGTTTCAATTCATTGACCAAAGAATATCGACAACTGCCTATAATGTGTTTATTAGAACATGTTCGAGGCCTCATCCAGTCATGGTTTTATGAATGGAGAAATTATTGGGCATCTCGAATGACATCACACTCGAACTACTGTGAAAATCGATTAACAACTGAGTGTGACAAGGGCAGACGATATCGAGTTGAGCTGATTGATTGTTATAGGATCCATGTGCGAGACAATCGATTGGACAGTATTGGGAACCTCCATACGAAGGAATGCACATGCAAGGAATTTGACTCACTCGGTATCCTATGTTCGCATGCAATTGTGACTGCACGAGAACGAAACATCCCCATCCATGCTTTGTGCAGTCCATTCTATAGCGTTGACTTCCTCATGGTTGTTTATGCAGAGCCCGTAAATCCACTCGGTCACATATTTGAATGGAAGAGACCTTCGGGATATGTGGAAAAGCATATTGCACCTCCTAGAAGAGTGGTATAGCTTGGGCGACGTAGTGTACAAAGAATACCATCAAGAGGAGAACAACGTAGACAAATAAAATGTGGTAGGTGTGGGAACTACAGGCATAATCGACAAAACTGCAGTGAACCGCTCATGTCCGGGGGACCTACTGATTCTAATCCAAATGATTCAAATGTCGGTTGATTGTAATTGTCTATGTGCCACTTGTAATCCTCAAAACTATAACTTTCTATGTGCCACTTTAATCCTCAAAACTGTAATTTTCTATGTGCCACTTGTCTATTCCCGAATCTCTTCAAATGTATCGCTTATCTCGCTCTCCCTTTTATAAGTTTAATTAAGTGGTTTTCTATTCATGAATCATTCTGGAAACGTCTCGCTCTCACTAATCTCGCTATCACTTGTAATCCCTTTTAAAATGTCTCACTTATAAGTTTAATTACTAAAGTTTGTCTATTCATGAATCTCTTCAAATGTCTCGCTTATCTCACTCTCGCTTTTATAAGTTTAATTAAATTGTTGGCTATTCGTGAATCATTCTGGAAACGTCTCGCTCTCGCTAATCTCGCTATCACTTGTAATCCCTTTTAAAATGTCTCGCTTATAACTTTAATTACTAAAGTTTGTCTATTCATGAATCTCTTCAAATATCTCGTTTATCTCGCTCTCCCTTTTATAAGTTTAATTAACTTGTTGGCTATTCATGAATGAATCTTCTTGGAAATGTTTCGCTCTCTCTAGATCTCGCTCTCGCTAATCTCGCTATCACTTACACAACTTTCCTCAAGTTTATCTATTTATGTTACTCAAATGTTTAGACAAACAATTTAAATAACATGTTGGTAAAATTACATCAATAATATACATAATATATATGTACGTCAATAATATGGAGTGTTCGTCCACAATTGACATGCCAATTACATCCTATAGTCACTCATCTTCTCCTGAGTGATTACAGATGGGACACTACTAGTCACTAAATGTTCTAAGAATTTTACAACAAATATTCTACAATCTATCGACCCGTGTTGTGTATTCGTAGAGGTAGGTCGAGATATCTTCTAACGAAACGTTTCTATGTCCGGCTTCCAAATCCACGGAGCGAGTACTTCACAACATAATTTGTATTTTCCCTCACCTTCTCCTTGTATAAACCAACCTTGTCGTTTAGTGCAGTCTTCAAGGCATCGAGTGTCCTCTCCCAAAAAATCGTACCCTAATCAAGATTGTTGTTGTAATCTATGTCTTCAACATCGTCAAATAGAGTATGATCAATTACATTCTTTTGCTTGTTTTTACCCATCAGTGCAACCTCTATGTAATATACTAGGGTAATTTTAACAACATCATCGTTACTTTCAAATACCAAAATTTTGTATTCTTCTTCAAGTAAATTCAAGTGGAATGTGTCTGAGGTCGACCTTGTGAGGACTTCTCACTTCGTACAACTCGCGTAGGAGACCGCCACAAACCAGTGATCAATAAAAAGCCGTCCTTTGAAAATGTGACGACCTTTCCTCTGACAAAGAAACTAATCGAGTCCACTCCTGACTTCTTCACTTCCCTCAATAACATATGGTGGATTAGTGGGCTGTTGAATACAAGTTTAGTGTCTACAAAGTGACCAAAAACTGTTTTCTTGAATATCTCTAACTGCCTTCTGGTAAGCTTCTCCTTTACAATCTTGTTGGCATTGGCAACGTGGGCCAGACACGTTACTTGCCCAAAAAACCTATCAACTTCACAAATTTTCAAAGATTTTGACATCTTAAATTACTCCTATATTGTATGAACATTCAATTTAACAGTTAACAGGTTCATACTAAAAAATCATTAACAAACATACTATTAAAGTCTTGCTCTCGCCAATCCCGCTCTCTCCTATCTCGCTCTAGCCCATCTCGCTTTTGCTCGTCTCGCTCTATCCCATCTCGCTTTCGCTCATCTCGCTCTAGCCTATCTCGCTTTCGCCCGTCTCGCTCTCGCCCATCTCGCTCTCGCAAAACTTGTCTATTACCTTGTCTGACTCTAACTATATCTTCTTCGTCCTCAACCAATGCAGAACACATCGAAACCCAAAATAAAAAACAGATGCGACCGATTAAACCTTGAAACCAGTTATGAACGTGATGACCGATCAAACAAAACCAACCTAAACAGACGCAACACAACATGCAAGACAAAAATTAAATTCACTAACCTAGTAGCGAACTTCGATTATAGTAGTAGAGAACTTCGATTACAACAGTAGATGGACGATGGTTTTGTAGAGCAAGATTGAACGACACTTGCACGAGAATTTTGAGCGTGGGACAACCGTTGAGTTTGAGCGCCCGAGTATCATATAGACTAGAGGGACATTTTTGTAATCTTATACTGTGATAACGTAAGCAAAGGGTCAATTGACAATTCTTAAACAAAAAAAGGGTTATTTGATATTATGGACTGAAATATTAGGTCATTGGCCAAAATTTCCCAATATTTGGAGTCATCTCTAATTATTTCCCTGTGATTATCCTTCTCTTCCCTGATTTCAGACAGCCGGACCAGAGCCGGAGAACCGCATCTTTCGTCTCTTTGCTCAAGTTTACCCTTCCCTTCCGCCGCGTGCTCTAGGCTTGGACCTCCTACTCTACTTTTCTTTGTCAATTTTGCGATCAATTATTACTAGCCGTTACTTCAGATTCGATAGAGAATAGGAATATGAGAATTAATCGAGGAACTATGCGGCTTGTTGAACAAATCCGAACACTTGCCCTACACTGCCGCACGGATCCTTCACGCATCAGTACAAACCCGTTACTTCCACCACCATTCGAACATCTTTCTTCTCCGTCGTTTCGTTTTTATTCCAAAGGTTCTTATCTTCTTTCCTTTTTGGTTAATCACGGCTTTGGCTCATTTACATTGGGATGTTGTGAATTATGTTTTTCCTTTGAATTATGAAATTATATTATTATCGGCGATTACCTTTTGCTTGAAATCTTTGTTTGCATTTTTCGATGCTTGGCCTCTTATAATCTGAAGATCTCTTCGAACTTGTTTAAAATAGGCGAAGTACAATCGCAGCAGCCATCAATGGAGCTTCTCAAGATAATGGAACAAAGGCTGACGGCCATTGAGCTCAGGAGCACTTTTCTTCTAAATATAATCAATCAGGTACCACTTATTCTCGATTTTTTATGCTTCAGCTTCGAAATTTAGTTTTTAATCTGTCCAACAAATTGAATGGAATAGAAGCATTATAATTTCCCACATTTGGAAGATACATAGTTTCACAACCAAATATTTCCTTCTTGGCTTAAATATCATTGCTGGAGAGAAACAGCCCTTTTTTATTGCATTCGATTTGGATAGACCCATCTTCAAAGAAGATAGAACTGTTTCTTTGGGAGCTTGCTCACGATGTTGTTGTCAATACCCAAGACCTCTGACAGCACCATATCCCATATTTATCTATCTCGCTTCTATGCAAGAATGAAGCTGAATAGTAAGGTCACATTTTCCAGACTTTTGGAATGATATGCTCTCTTCCTTTGGTTGGTCAGTGGCTTTACCACACCATCCCAGAGGTTTCCTCTTATCCACTCTCCCAGGACATCCTTTCTAGAGGGAAAATAAAATAATTTGGATAAACATAATTAGACCATTCTTTTGGGCAATTTGGAATAAAAGAAACCATTGGCTCTTCTCCAAGAAAGAAGAACCTTATAGCTGGATTTTTTGGAACATAACTTTCTTAGCTATCTCTAAATATACATTGTCTCTCTTTTTAATTTTTATAATTTTGTCTCTCTTTGTTCAACAAATTGTTTCTAATCATAAAAGAAAAATAGTAAAGTAATATAAATAAATAAATAAAATCTCAGCCTCCCCACCCCTCCTTTTCTCCTCTACCCCTTTCTCTTCTAATTAAAGACCTTAAATAGTGATTTAGTTTGCTTTACTCATGGTGTTATTTGAAGATAGCCAGAAGCCCCACCAGCCGAGTACGCAAAGGCTAACAAGGAGCTTAAAAAACTCAGAGATACGATGGATCTAATAAATGAGTTGAGGTCTAAACAGAAGGTATGGAGACAGTCAATACATTGGATATTTTCTTTTTTTACGTTACGAAATGCTTAAAATATTATCTCTGAAAAGGTGAACAGATGATGGATTATTTCCTTTAGGTGCAAAGATGATCTTGTTCCATGCTGTTCTTTCACAATTATTTACTAATTAGTCTAATTCTCTATTTGTTTGGCTTGGTTGTTGTCCAAACTCCAAAATGTCGTAAATGAAACTTATGTGGGTGTTTGTGTCTTATCTTACAATGAGCTTGCAGATGCCTATCAAAATTCTTGAAAGTGGACTGACTTGGAGGCATCCTCTTCCCCAATGAATAGTGTGTGGTTGTAATATTTACAGAAGGAAATCAGAAATTCTTTATGATTATGTTCTTGCTGTAGGAAATTAATGGTTTGAGAACGCTGATGGAAGAATGCCAAGAGGATAAAGATATGCTTGATATGGCTACCGAGGAATTGGATCAGGCAGTTCAAGAAGAGAAAAGATTACAGCAGTTCTTGCTCAAGTCGTTACTTCCCAGAGATGATGCTGATGAGAGGGATTGCATCTTGGAGGTGAGAGCAGGTAGGTAATAATGCATATTAGTGAACGTCATCAATGGGAGTATTTTCTCAAAAAAAAAAAAAAAAAAAAAGCATGGTTTCTGTTCTCCTTTTCTCTGTTTCCGATGTCGACAGCTATAGCTAATAGAAAGTTTTACCAGGAACTGGTGGAGAAGAAGCTTCTTTGTTTGCCATGGATATATTCAAAATGTGAGTAACAGTTACATAGCATGCTCAGTTTCTCTGGTTATAATAATTCTGCACGTTCTAGTTTTCAAGGGTTATTTCCTTTGGATCAAAATAGGTATGAGAGATACGCACAGAAGAAAGGCTGGAAGTTTGAGGTGGTAGACATAACAGAATCGGATCTTAAAGGATATAAGGTGATTTCATAGCAAATTTTAATTTCCTTTGAAGTAAATTTCTTGTATATTTATCATCGTTCTGCGCAGGAAGCCATTGCTGCGATATCAGGTGCAGGGGTATATGGGAAACTTAAATTTGAGAGTGGAATTCACCGAGTACAGGTCTTCTCAACAGACATATCATTAGCCTTTTAGCATTATTTACCAGTGGCAACAACGGTAAATTGATAATTGAAACCGTTCTCTTCCTTGAGCAGCGAGTACCTGTGACAGAGAAGGCTGGACGTGTTCACACCAGTGCTGTTTCTGTAGCCATTCTCCCTCAAGCAGACGAGGTTCCAACCCAAGCCACTTTCTTCCTAGAAAATGAATATCCAGAGTAATTTTGTAACTAAAAGGAAAAGGATTGATTATGATTCTAGGTTTGGGTGGTGATATTGTTGAGGGCATGTGCAGGTAGATGTAGAGTTGAAGAACGAGGACCTGAGAATAGATACGTTCAGATCAGGTGGTTCAGGAGGTCAGCATGCAAATACCACAAACAGTGCTGTTAGAGTGATTCACGTTCCAACTGGGTTGACTGTGTCCATACAAGATGAGCGATCCCAACATATGGTAGGAACAGTGATGTTTCTATTGCTTATATGATTTTGTGGTTTTAGCTCTGTTTGGTTTTAGCTCGTTTGTGTTTCGTTTGTTTTGGGACAGAACAAAGCAAAGGCGCTTAAAGTTATATGTGCAAAGCTATATGAAATAGAACGACGTAGAATTCAGAGCAGTCGGTCGAAACTTCGATCAGAACAGGCAAGATTGTAATAGTACAAAAAATTATGTTTGAAAGTGTAAAATTGAATGATTATAAACCTGACAAAAATTATTTTAATCATTTTGTGATGATAAAAAGCAGATTGGTAGTGGGGACAGATCGGAACGCATCCGCACGTACAACTTTCCGCAGGGGCGGGTAACAGATCATCGAGTAGGCATTACGGACCACGCAATTGAGGAGGTAATGCAGGGGCAAAATCTGGATATATTCGTGGACGCTCTGTTATTGCAACAGGAAATGGATGCAATTGCATCCTTCACTTCCTCTTCTTCGTAGTGGTAGTGAAGAGAAGCATTGCATCAAATAAGATCTGCCCACTTTGTATTTGATTCAGGTAAAAAAACAAAAAAAAAAAAATGTGTTTCTTATAGAAGTACAATACAAGTAGAATGGGGTGGGGTTACATACATTATATCTTTCAAGAGATTAGATTTCATATATTTTACAACTGTTTGTAGTATGTCATAGTAGTAGTAGTAATGTCGATGCAGTTGTATGCTGGAGTCTGGTTCAAACCAAACTCCTGTTGAGATGGAACTAGTTGAAGAAGTCGTCCTAATCCTGAAAGAGGTAGAACTTTGATGGAAGTTAAAACGAAGGTCAAGCTATCATAGTATAGGGACCAAAATAAAATAATATTTTAACCATAAACAAATAACAAAAGTAAAGGAAAGGAGAAGCAAAGAAAGGCAAAAGGAGATGGAGATAGAATAATGAGGGGCAGCCAGGGAAGAGGCAGTGCATGAGTGGAGGCACAACAGGAAGGCCTTGTTGAGGATTCCATTCATGCTCTGTCTCTTCCCCGCTGCTCCCAAAACTACTGCCAAATTCAACTACTTACCATTGTGTGCTGTGTGTTTGAAGAATTCCATGGTTATTAGTGAATCTCAAGCTTAAATAACAGCACCTGCATAGCCCTAGCCACTGCCTTAGCTTAGATTTGTGTTACAGTACAGTGTGCAAGTACAACTCCCACCTTTACACATGGATGTACTACCAATTCAATCTTAACCTCGTTAGTTGTTATTTAGAGCTGACTGCAATTTCAAGTCATGGTTGTACTGCATGTGCAGTACTTGTACTCTCTCTATATGGGAACTTTGCTAGTACTATCTCCCTACTCCCTTGTTTTTCTGTTGCCTGGTCAACATGAAACATCGTCGCTGCATCTGCATGTTAAGTAATGATCGGCCAAACTAAGTTTTGGTGAACCATTTTTTTAATATATATACACTCATTGCCTTGCCATACTGAGTGGCTTACTTGGGATTTGTCATATCGATGTCCCAAATTTTGGGCCTGGAATGGAATGCCTTACATTTTGAAATTGAATTTCTTTTACCTTTTGGGACTACAAAATGGAACCTCAGATTAGACCTCTCACCCTCTCTCTTTGGTCTTCGTTGCCTCTGACACTCGTTCTCTTGCTCTCCTGTCTTAATTGTTGTCCTTTCTGACTCTTACTCTCATCTTGGTCTCCTCTCTCTCCTCTCTCTCATCAGACTAAAACACAAACTCACTGAGATCGGAAACTTGCGTGTGCAATAGAGATAGATTGAAAACTCATGACCCTCTACAACACACAGAGAGGCAGCAACAACACTGAGATGTTGAGGGAAACGATGGTCAAGAAAATTGGGAAAGAGGAAAGAAGGAAAAAAAGAAACAAAGAGAAAGGAAGAGAGAAAAAGAAAATTAAGAGTAAATTTGTAATTTTGACGGATGATAATGTAAGCAAAGGAAATTTTTTTTGAGTTTCTGGGACAAAAATTAGTAATTTTACCTTTGATGTTTGAAATTTGTTTCAATTTAATCATTGAGAATTTACACTCTTGATATTTGATTTTTCATTAAACATTCACTTTATTTTTCTGGACTATTCTAATATTTTTTTCATTACTATTAAAGGTAAATTTCAACTTCATTTCATAATTATTTTAAATTAATCAATAGACATTAACAACAAAATTGTAAATGAGTAAGAAGTGAAAATTGATGTTAAAACTTCAAGTAATCTTGAAACCTAGAGACTAATTTGAAACGAAATTCAAAACTTTAAGGATTAAAAATTTAACATTTTCAAACTTAGGAATCAAATAAAAATTAGACCCAAACCCTAACATCTCTCTTGAACTTGCTCTAGTATACGCCTGTATTTTGAACGAAAAAAATTTCTAATACTACAATAATACTTAATAGTCCAATTCATAATTTGACATGTTAATGTATAAAATTATCATTCATTTATTTCACGAACTTCATATACGAAAAATTTTCGACTCATAGCAGGTCAATTTTGGTGTAAACGTCGGATTTCAACCTTTCACCAAGAACTTCCGTCCACATTCATTTTTGCGTGTGGTTTCCACTTCTCACCTACAACTCCATTTAAGGAAAAAAAAACAATAACAGAAACTTCCACTTCTTGTTTACGTGGATTACGGACCCTACAATTCTTCTTGGATTAGTTCAATGTCAGTAGCAGTAGCTGCTCATCACAAAAGTAGGCTCTCCCCACTAAATCAGTGAACTGAAACCCATCTTCTCACAATAGATGGAAGATAAAGAGAATTGGGTCCAGGTGGGATTCAGGGAATTTACCATTGCACAACATATTTCTAGATAGAAGATTGGTAGTTGAGTGTGAATTCTTGGAAAATGGGTTTTTTAGTTTTCTTTTTTTTTTTGGAAAAGATCTAGTACTACATAATATATGGAAAAGTTTTCTTTTTGTCACAAAAGTAAAATTTAAGAATTATGTTGAAATACGATTTTAGTGTATGTATTTTTGGTTTTTTTTTTCATTTTGGTTTGTATACTTTTAAAATGTTCATTTTGATATCTATACTTTCAACTTTGATTCATTTTGGTCAATATACTTTCAAAATATCAATTTTGGTCTTTGCACTTTGAATTCAGGTTCATTTTAGACCTTGCACTTTGAATTCTGGTTCATTTTGGTACTTGAACTTTAAAAAAATAATCAATTTGATCCTTTAAAAATGAAACAAAAATGAAAATGAAAGGGCAGAGATAGTGACTTTTTAAACACACAAAAACTAAGATGAATCAAAGTTGAAAGTACAGGACCAAATGAACATTTTGAAAGTATAGAAACCAAAATGAACTATAGTCGAAAGGTACCAAACTGAACATTTTAAAATTACAAAAATCAAAATGAATCAAAACCAAAAGCACAAACACCAAAGTAGTATTTTAACCTAAAAATTAGGTAGGATACAAGAAATAAATGAACAATAAATTAATATATCCTGTGATGACATGTAAAATTAAGAAGGGAAATCGTATATACCACTGTAGTATATGAAAATTTCTCACCTTCTTTTTTCTTGGCGATACCCATGTGTGATGTGGCTTAATGGATAGGATAAAAACTGCTCCATTTTGGACAGTGGACTCTGGTGGGGCTATCTGGGCAGCAAGTGTAAAGACTTCGTTTGTATAATCATCATGTTCTAAGTGTTGAAACACAGATGTTCAAAAATGATCCACAGAACTGTAAGAAATGTCATTGAATGGAGTTTGAAAATTGGGAGTAGTGATATCCACCAAACACAGAGCTAAAGAAACATACATTGTGCTGTACGCAAATAGCAAGTTTACTTTGGAGTACTTGAAAGCCAAGGATGAGAATTGCTTCAAGCTAAAGACCATATTTCCATTATTATAAACACACACGCAGACGCACACATATATATATAGTGGAAGAGGAAGAGCAAGAAGCAGCTACCATTTAAGTTTGTTGATTAGAGCAAGAAGCAGCTGCCATTTAAGTCTGTTGATCTTGATGGATAGTAATTGCAGGATGAATGTAAGAAGATGCAAGCCCAGCTTGGTTAAGCCTTGTGAAGAAACTCCTTCAACCATTCTCCATTTATCCCCAATCGACAGCCTCCCTGTATTGAGAATACATACTCGCACTCTCCATGTGTTCAAAGATTCCCCTTCTGAAGCTGCTCCTGCTGCCATTGTTAGAGAAGCATTGTCAAAAGCTTTGGTTCTTTACTACCCTCTTGCTGGACGGCTCAAACCACAAACTTACCCTCTTCAACTTGACTGCTCTAACCAAAATCAAGGAGTTCTGTTCGTGGAAGCTTCTTGCGATTCCACTTTAGCTTCCCTTAACTATTTGGATGATCTTACTTCCATCCCCTTTCATCTTCTTCTTCCTGAGGAACATGAATCTGAACCAGAAGCAGAAGGAGAAGCGCTTGTGAAGATGCAAATCACGGAATTTGCTTCTGGAGGGTTTGTGATGGGTTTGGTTTTCTGCCATAGCATCTGTGATGGCCTTGGAGCTGCCCAATTCTTGAATGCTCTGGGGGAATTCGCCAGAGGAATTGACCTAGCTCCCACCATTAAACCTACATGGGATAGAGATTTCTTCCCTGATCCTCCTCAAAATGCCCTAATTAATCATCAACTTGCAATTCCTAACCCTCCCCCACCCCTGCCTGATTACAGCCTACAACAATCTAACATCGACATTCCCATGGATCGGATCAATGCCCTAAAGAAGCAGTTTCAAGAATCAACAGGAATTACCTGCTCCGCCTTTGAAATTGTCGCTGCGTGTTTTTGGAGAAGTCGAACACGGGCGGTTTACGAGGCTTCCTGCAACAACGATCAAGAAATAAAGCTAGTTTTCTTTGCGAACTGCCGGCAAATGGTGGAGCCACCGCTGCCGAAGGGGTTTTACGGGAACTGCTTCTTTCCGGTGAGAATCAGCGGTTGGAGTAAGGAAATTGGGGAGGCGTCCATTAACGAAGTGGTGAAGCTGATACAAGAAGCAAAGAGCAGACTGGGAAGGGAATTTAGAGAATACATATCACAAAAGCAGAGGGAACCGGAATCGGACCCGTTTGCTCCGCCGCTCGATTACTCGACGCTGTTCATATCGGAGTGGGGAAGGCTTGGGTTCAACCAGGTGGACTATGGGTGCGGCCCGCCGGTGCATGTGGTTCCGATCCAAGGCTCGCCGGTAATACCTGTCGGAATCGTGGGCTCTCTTCCTATGCCTAGAAAGGGCATTCGTCTCATGACATGGTGCGTCCAAGAGCCTCATCGTCTCTCTTTTCTACACCAAATCTCACAACTCTTCCTTTGAACTCTTTCCTTTCTTCACTTCTAAATAACCAAAAAGTTAAATTGCAAATCCGTCCAACTATTTGGAGAACATTAGAATTTAATATCTATAGTTGGATAAAATTCTCGTTAAAGATCCCTATTTATGGCTATTTTGTCAAATATTGTGGATCATTTATGTGAAGTTTTATTTAACAATAAATACTAAATTATAATTTTCTACAAACCGTAGACCAGATCTATGATTTAACCTTAACCAAAACTTTTTCGATTATTTGCCCTTTATTTGGTCTCCAAGCCTTGTTTCAAAATGACTAAAAGGTTAAATTGTAAATTTAGTCCTATAATTTGAAAATATTTTTAATTTAATTTTTAAAATTTATAATTAAAATTTAATCTCTATAATTTGAATGAACCTTCGTTGAGAGTCCTAGGACTATTTATGAGGATTTCATCAAATCATGTGAACTACTTATGTGAAGTTTTATCAAACTATAAAGACTAAATTGTAACTTCCTACAAATCGTAGGACAAAATTTATAATTTAACTGATCAAAGCTATCTCACCATAATAATTCAAAAAAAAAAAAAAAAAAAACTTATCTTGCCCTTTCTTGGGTCTTCAAGCCTCGGTTTAAACAGTCCATACCAGCTTCCAAATCAACTTAATCCTTTTTTCTTAAAATTTTAAATTGATATATCATTATAAATTTGTATTAACTAAGGTTGAAAATATGGACATTGATGGAAATGTCAATATTTTAATTGTATGAGAATGTCAAATTTTCAATGATGGATATTTGTGAAATAATTATTAAAACCAAAAAAATTTTAAAAAATTTTAAATTAATAAATAAACAATTTTTAATTTTTGAATGCGTTAAAAAGTTTATTATGTTATATTGTATGTCTTAAAACTCGCAGTTTGTAATCTTTAAACTTATTCTATTTATAATAAAGTTGTTATTGAGGTTTATTCAATAATGTTGTTATTGAACATATAAATTGCATTTGTAATATTCTAAATCCAATAAATTAACGAACTCCTAGCTTAGTATGAATACTTGAACTTTATGTATAGACATAAAAGTGGATCAAATTTGAGTATATAGTCAAAACGGTCTATAAGTATAAGGATAAGGTTTGGTACCTTATCTTGGGGACACTATTGGATGTGGCCTACTTTGTATATGATACAAATAACTTGATCCTAAGGTTGTTCATGTAGATACATGCGAGTGGGGGCATCCTATGTAAAAGATGTTTGCATAAGATTAGACCATAAAATAATCACTTTTCTTTATAACACTGTTTACTTTTAAAACTGACTATTTCAAGTTTATGACCTAAGGTAACTCGATCTTAATCTTAAGCTAACTGTGAATTCTAAATTATTCGGGATTATCTTTTAACCTGCATATGTGAATCATCATCGCCGCTCAATAAGACTCCCATTTAGGGATAAGACTGGGTGAATAGCTGGGGACATAGTCCTGCAAGATGGAATTCACTCATACTTGATTTCATGGGTAGTAGATAGGTTATTCCCTTAAATACTAACTCCTAGTCTTGAACAAGGTCCTCTCTATGACTTAGAGAGACTCAGTTTAGTGGTAGGACCACAAACCAATTGTTCATTATGAAGGAACTCTTAAATAAGAGAATCCATGAACGGAAGCGGATCTTTCTGATTTCATTGTGACAGAATTACCACACATACATTCTAACATACAGATATGCATTGTAACACTAATTACTGGCATGCTTTAACAAATAAAATACAAAAGACCGAGTAAACGTACCAGTTGAAGACTTTCTTCAAACAAACTCAGTCCAACGGAAGCGAACTTCTTTATGCTCCTTATGGCCCAGCAAACAATCGCCTAACAGCACCACGGTCGTCTACACAATCAGTAACGTACGAACCAACAGCAACCGGGGATGACACCACCATTCGAAGCCCTCGGTATTCTCGGAGTGAGAATCCAAAGGGTGGACTTTGATAGAATTGGTATAGGGAAGGAGGAAAAGACGATCATGTTGAACGAACAAGCAAGTGGGAAATAGTAGAAGACTATCGTATAGTCGGGTGCTTGTCGTTTAGAAAAAGGTACACGATTATGTAGGTTTAGCTAAGTGATCGTCTAGTAAAAGGTAAGCGATCGTTTAGTTCCGCTCAGTGTGTTAAGCGATCGCATAGGCTCTCAATGCTAAGCGATCGTATAGATTCACACCATGAGCGTTTTTCCAAATCCTCTTTACAGAAATGAAAACAATTTTCATTTTATTCTTCAATTACAAGAACTGAATTCGAACTTCCCACTTTCACACGATTCCGGAGAAATACTCGGCCAATTATCTCATAACCACCTAAATAATTAAATAATGAATATAATCATATTATATTCTTAACCTATAGTTTGATATCATATATCTACTATAGTGTTTTCTCCTCTACTTGATATAAATCATATTTATATCCAATTTCCTCCAAAATAATGTATCTCATACATTTAGTCAATTATAGCATATATAATT
This sequence comes from Benincasa hispida, assembly GCF_027475165.1. Taxonomy (NCBI): domain Eukaryota; kingdom Viridiplantae; phylum Streptophyta; class Magnoliopsida; order Cucurbitales; family Cucurbitaceae; genus Benincasa; species Benincasa hispida. The sequence continues at coordinate 46,611,737 of NC_143484.1, read as the reverse complement.
AACCAATTCAGTTATATCATATATAATCGAACTCCCTCTTGTCAATTTTAACATTTCAAGCTGACCCAAAAACTGATTCTCTACTTTATCCAAGCTACTAAAGGGACCTTATGGACCTATGGCTCGAAGCTCCAGCGGTACGTGAACAGCTGACTAAACTCTTTAGTCACGAGATTCACCATCCGTTAACTGCCAGACATTCCACTAAATACTGACAGCTGAACTCTTTTTACTATAGATATATTTCTGTATCCATCGGATATAACCAATCATGAGTATGATGACCCTTAATAGATCCTCCTAAGTACATCTAGGCCAATTTACCATTTTGCCCCTCTAGTTACATCTCACTCTTTAAGTACCATCGATCCCTCTAATGAACAATACAGCATAGTCCAACTATATGTGAACACCTCTCGGGCCAAGAGAAGCTGTGTGGCGTCACATCGTTCAAGCCCTGGAATCAACCCTTAAGGGAGCTATCTATCTATTTGCCCCTGCATCGAAGAAGGAGTGAATTATATCTTGTGTAGCTAAGTTCCTAGTATTGGGGTTGATGCCCTAAAGTCTCATGTCTTATAGTTTATAAACAGTTTGTACGAACACTTGTGTTGTTAATATATGATATTTACTTCACATCTTGTATTTTTGCTCAGTTACTTGTTTTATTTGCTTTACCACAAACCAATAAACATAAAATCCCTGGTTATCTATATGTGACTCAAGCATGTATGTGGTGACATACAAGTGGATCATGTCTTAAGTGATAACCAAAATGGTCTGTAGTATATGGATAAAGGAGGGATACCTTATCCTGGTAATGCTACGGATGCAGTCGCTTTGTGGAATGGTCACAAGTGTTTTAATTTGTCACAGATGGTCTGATCCTGATCATTCGTGTTGGGGACATGCGAGCGGGGGGGTCCTATACAAAGAGTTTGTATAAGACCTGACCACAAAGTGTTAACGTCTCGTTATATAACACCGTTCATGACAGAGACATCACTTCACTAGGATGACCATAGATAACATGACCACAATCCTGAGTGAGTTGGGAACTCTTGCCATTGAGGGTGGTCCTTTGATTTGTATGGGTGCGAGTGGCCAGTTCACCGATTCAAACCTACCATTTTGGGGATTCGTCTGATTTGGGAGCTGGGAACTCAGCTACACAAGATGGAATTCACTCCTTCCCCGAGGCAAGGGTAAGTAGATAGATAGCTCCCTTAAGGGCTGATTCCGGTGCTTAAACAATGTGGTGCCACACACATTCTTTTGGCCCGAAAGGTGTTCACACATAGTTGGACTATATTGTATTGTTCATTAGAGGAATCGGTGATACTTAAGGAGTGAGATGTAACTACAGGGGCATAACGATAATTTGGCCTAGCTGTACTTACGAGCATCTATGAAGGGTCATCGTACTAGTGATTGGTTATATCCGATGGACACAAAAATATATCTATGGTGAGAAGAGTTCAGCTGTTGGTCTTTAGTGGAATGCCTGACACTTAACGGATGGTGGATCTTGTGGCTAAAGAGTTTAGTCATCTATTCACGAATCGTTAGAGCTTCGAGCGACAGGTCCATTAGGTCCCTTGGGTAGCTTGGATAAAGTCGAGAACTAGCATTTGGGTTAATTTGAAATGTTCAAATTGACAAGAGGAAGTTTGATTATATATGATATAATTGGACTGGTTAATTATATATGATATAATTGGCAAATGTATGAGATACATTATTTTGGAGGAAATTAGATATAAATATGATTTATATCAAGTAGAGGAGAAAATACTATAGTAGATATGTGATATCAAACTATAGAATAAAAATATAATATGATCATATTTATTTATTAATTAGTTGATTAATTATATGATAATTAATCCAAAATTCATGTTCGGACATGGGTTAGTGAGGCAACGTCGGTTATTGTAATTAATGAGTTAAAATGAAAATGGTTTTCATTTTGATCGGTCGTCCAAAGAATTCATAAGAGCGCGCGCTGGAGAATAGAGAACGATCGCTTAAGAAAAACAAAAGCCTATACGATAGTCATCTCTCCGCCTAAACGATCATCTACCTCATGCCTAAACAATTACACACTGTTTTCTACACGATCACATAGCTTATCTAAACAATCGTACAGTGTGCTGATTTAGCTAAACGATCGTATACCTTTTTCTAAATGATCGTTCAGTAAATCCTACACGATCGTATAGCTCGTCCTAAACGATAAGCACTTCTGCTATGCAATAGTGTCTTTTTCCCTCCCACTTGCTTATTGTCTACACGATTCGTGTTTCCTTCTTCCTCTACCAAATTCACCAAAGTTCACCCTTTGGATTTTCACTCCGAGAATACCTGGGACTCTTTAGTAGTGGTTTCGTCCCCACAACGTTTGTGTTCGCGGTTGTTCATGCTGCTGTTGTTGACACTGCTGCTAGGCGTTGGTAGATCGCATGGAGGTTTCCGCTGCATTGGAGTTCCGAAATGTGAAGGCTGTCTTCAACTGGTATGGAACTCTCTCCTTTGTTATATATCTTTGTCTTAGTATGCCGTTAATTAAGATTTGTTTGCATAACTATATGTATTGAATGTATAATATGTATTTTGGTCACGGTGAGATCGGAGCGATCCGAACGTGCTCATGGAACTCTTAGATATGAGATCCTTCACCCAACACCCAAATTAGACGAATCTCCAAAGTGGTAGGTTTGAGTCAACGACCTAGCCACTCACACCCATGCAAATCAAAGGGTTGCCCTCAATGGCAGGAGTTCCCAACTCACTCAGGATTGAAGTCATATTACCTATGATCATCCTAGTGAAGTGAAGTCTCTGTCATGAACGGTGTTATATAACGATAATTAGTGGAACAATAGAGACTTAAGGAGTAAGATGTATTATAGGGGGTAATTTAACCCAACTGTAAATATGAACAGACCTGTAAAGGATCGACTTACTGATTATGGTTAAATGAAGTAGACAAAAATATATCTACAATGCAGAGAGTGCAACTATTAGACTTTAGTGGAGTGTCCTGGTAGTTAACGAATATTGATTAATTCGATTACAAGAGTTTAGCCAATTAATCTTAGATCGTTGAAGCTCATGATTTGTAGATTCATTAGGTCCCTCTACTAGCTCGTAAATGGATTAAACCTTAGAATCGTTTATTGAGAGAATTTGTAATGTTTAAATTCGGATTAGGGTTTGGATTATTTGATATAATTAATGTTTAATTATCGAGTTAAATAATGGAGAGTTAAAAGTATTTAAACTTGATTTAAATATTATAAATACGAATATGGATTCATATTTGGATTACGTATTTTCTTTTGTTAATTTAATATTAAATTAATTAATTAAATTATTTATTTATTTAAAAAATTAATTTTATAAAAAATTCAAATTTAACATTTAAAATTAATTGAGTTAAATTAACTTGATCTATTTGAATTTATTTTAAAATAAATGAAATTAGAATTAGTAGTGAATTTATCCCAAAAAAATCCACTACCAATTCCACCCAATCCAATTTCTTAGTACTTTTTTAAATGTCAAATTATTGTTAAATTAAATTGCATGGTTGAAATCTATAAAAGAAAGTTTTTAATTTGATTAAAAACTTAATGCAATTCTTTTCATTCTCTCTCCAACTCAAAATTCTCCAAAAATCCATCTCAGTTTGGATTTCACCACCCAATCTAAGGCCAAAACAATAGTAGAAAAGCTCTTGTGGTTGTCTACACCAAGATTCTAAGAAGAAATTGGCAGTGGAATGAAGCAATTGAGTGTTTCTTCAAAGGTTGTATATTTCTAACCCTAAATTCTGGAAAATGAACATGCATGCTATTTGTCTAAAATTAATGTAATTAGAGTGCTTAGGATCTAAATTGCTTCCGTATGTTGAATGTCAACTCTAACAAGTGGTATGAGAGCTTGTTTTAAGCACTCAATTTATGTTAATTTTAGTTTAGTGGGTGTTTTTCATAAGTTGTATGAAATGGGTGCTGATATGGATGTTTTTTTAGTTTTGACATTAGATTTCTCTTCAATTATGTTGTTATTGGCTCTTTGTTTATGGGTCTTAATGTGTCATTAAAAGTCTATAAATTTGTTAGAGTCAATAGAGTTGTAATTAGGTTGTAATTGAAGAAGAAATGCAGCATGCACAGTAGGAAAAACGATTAGCTGAAGCTACTGCCTTGCAGCGTCGCAACACTGTTCATGTAGCATCGCGATGTTGTTCTTCGTCCTGCCTAGAATATGTGCGCGCCAGCCAGTGGTCTAGGTGGTATTGGTTCAACCCGTTCGGGTCATTTAAGGCCGATTCAGCCCATTTTGGACCGCTTCACCCTTTTTCAAGCCTTGGAGGTCTAGTTCAAGTGGGTTCGAGTCGGTTTGGGTCAGTTCGGCGATCCAGTGGCGATTCAAGAATGGTTTTTGATTATTTTTTGTAATAATTTAGCTTGTTTGCTTGCTTAAGATGCCAAAACTGGTCTATATCAGCATGTTTAATTATTTATACATTATGGAATCCATGTTATAATTAGATAAATCTTGTATGTGCATATAGTATGTCATATACATTTAAAATCCCACCATAGGAAGCATGTATCACGGATGTTATAATTTGTTATAATATATAGTATGCATGATGTAGGGTTTTCATGTGTTTAATATAATTTGTTATATTAAATTATGAAATATTTGGTGTATGTTATGGATGGAAAAGCATGTATATAGTTTTATAAAATGTTATAAAATGATTTAGACATTTAAAATATATAACAAAAATAAGATGCATGCTCACCTAGGGTTAACACATAACAACTTGTTTTAATTAGTTAAAATAGGTCATTATCTTGTAAAACTATGGTTACAAACTCACTCGGGCTAAATCCTGTCTAATGTTGAAGGTACTTAAATTGACGGTTTATGGAACACCTGCTACTGGGGATTTTTAGTCGATTCTCGAATTTTGTTAACCCGATTTTACGAGCATGCATGAGCGATGTGTGATAATAATTTTGTTTTTCATTTAGACATCGTAGGTTAAATTCAAATATAAACATTATACTTAGATAATTGCCTAAACTTAGGGTGTTTTTCTAGATAATTGCCTAAACTTAGGTTGTTTTTAGTCCAAATATACTTGAGTAAACATTTACCGAAACATATAGAACACTTTAGTGGGAGATTAATAATATATACGATATATTGTTTCTAGCTATCAAGTCCCTAAGAGTTCACACTGTGAGGTCCATGCTTGGCTTCGTGTCACTTTTACTGCAACTGCTCCATTCAGAAAGTTTTTGCATGGGTCAATAACAAGGTGAATAGGGGAAGTAGTTCATAGTAAGTAGATGAATAAAATGTGTGAACATATCCTATGGTCTCTTCAATTAGGTTGCATTGTGAGATTCCTATGTTTCACCTGCGTGTCGTTTTTAGGCGACTACCCATTTGGAGGGTTGTAACATAGGGATTGGAACACCACAAACTTAAGAAATGAATAGGGTTTCTTAGTTTCATCTTCAACGTTGTCTTCCAATTCGGGAGCTTGTTGATACCGTTCTCTGAAATCTGAAAAATGGAGAGTCACACTTACAAGAGTTACTAAGTATAAGTAAGTTCTTGGCCGAAAACGATAAATAAATGGCTATAGAAATAAAGAGTTATTCTAATATTAGTATTTAGTCAAGAATGTTTTGATTCAGTGAAGGAGTATTTGTCTGCCCTCGGTAGCATCTATTCTGACTCACTAAAGTATCATTGCAATTAATAATGAAATTTGGGTACATTAATACTTTTGCTAAAATAAAATTGGATTTAAAAGTAATTTACTAATAGAATTTGTTTATATTTTCAACATGACAAATATTATTCAAATTTTAGCTTCTGATAAATTAACCGTGAAGGTTATTCAACCTGGGAATCAGATATCAATACAATACTAGTAGTAGATGATTGGGGTTTATTTTAACTGAGGAATGTCCTCCAGTTCCCAGCTCAACTGCAAACCAAAACGTTCAGGATGCGTATGATAAATATGTTAGGGAAAATGAAAAAGACGGAGCTTATATCTTAGTTAGCATATCTGATGTGTTGATTAAGAAGCATGAGAGCATGATCACCGTTAGGGAGATCATGGAATTATTATAAACGATCTTTGGACAACCGTCCACATCTATTCGACATGATGCTTTCAAGTACATTTACAATTCCTGTATGAAGAAGGGGACCTATGTTAGAGAACATGTCCTGGACATGATGGTCCACTTCAATATTGCGAAGGCAAACGAGACTATCATAGATGAGAAGAGTCAAGTCAACTTCATCATGGAATCAGTTCCAAAGAAGTTTCCTGCAATTTCATACAAATGCAGTGATGAATAAAATAAAACATAATCTGACTAGTCTTCTTAATGAGCTTCAGATTTATCAATCCCTGATGAAAAATAAAGGTCGGAAAGGGGAAACAAATGTTGTAACCCCTGGAAAAATTCCCGAAGGGATCGCCATCTGGGACTAAACCCTATGTAAGAAGTTTGTACCTTTTACTTCTAAGGATAGGAGTATCCAGATGAAGAAGAAAGGAAAAGGGAAAAAGAAAGCTCCTGTAAGTAAGAGCAAGGCCAAAGTTGCAAAAGGTAAGTGTTACCCTTGCAAAAAGGACGGACATTGGAGAAGAAATTGCCCAGAGTATCTTGCATTGAAGAAAGCTGAGAAAGAGAAACAAGGTAAATATGATTTACTTGTTATTGAAACATGTTTAGTGAAAAATTCTCATTTAACTTAGATATTAGATTCGGGTGCCGCTAACCATATTTGCACTTTCATTAAGGAAACTAGTTCCTAGAAATAGCTGGCAGAAAATGAGATGACTTTCAAGGTGGGAACAGATAAAGTCATTTCAGCTTGTGCAGTGGGATATTTGAAGTTATTTTTCGAAGATGCCTACATTTTATTAGAAAATGTATTTTATGTATCTGATAAGAAAAGGAACTAAATATCAATCTTTTGTTTATTAGAACATATGTATAAAGTTACTTTTGATATCAATCAAGTGTTAATTAGTTCAAGAGGTGTTCAAATATGTTCTACTAAACTTAAAACTAACTTATATCTGTTAAAACCAACTGAGACAAAAACTATTTTAAATATAGAGATGTTTAAAACAACCGAAACTCAAAATAAGAAACAAAAAATTTCTCCAAATGGCTATCTTTGGAACTTAAGACATGTGCATATAAATCTCAATAGGATTTTGAGATTGGTAAAAAGTGGACTCCTAAATCAGTTAGAAGACAACTCTCTACCTCTGTATGAATCATGTCTTAAGGGTAAAAATGACTAAAAGATCTTTTATGGGAAAAGGTCTAAGAGCCAAAGAACCTCTAGAGCTTATACATTCAGATCTCTGTGGTCTAATGAATGTTAAAACACGAGGAGGATCTGAATATTTCATAAGTTTTTTTTATGATTATTCTAGATATGGCTATATTTACCTAATGCATCATAAGTTAGGAGTATAAGGAAGAGGTTGAAAACTTATTAGGTAAAAAGATTAAAACACTTCGATTAGATCGAGGTTGGGGAGTATATGGACTTGAAATTTCAGGAGTCTTTGATAGAACATGGAATTCAGTCTCAGCTCACAGTGCTTAGTACACCACAACAAAATAGTGTAGCAGAAAGGAGAAATAGAACCCTATTAGACATAGTTCGTTTAATGATGAGTTATGCTCAGTTACCTAATTCATTTTGGGAATATGCAGTATAGACTGCACTATATATTCTGAACATGATTTCCTCGAAAAGTATTTCAAAAACACCATATAAGTTATGGAGAGGGCATAAAGGTAGTTTACTCATTCAGGATTTGCGGATGCTCATCATGTGTTAGTGCAAAACCCAAAGAAATTGGAACGACGTTCTAAAGTATGCCTATTTGTAGGATACCCCAAAGAAATAAAAGGTGGTCTGTTTTATGATCCTCAAGATGATAAAGTGTTTGTATTGACAAACACTACATTATTAGAGGAAGAACATATAAGAAATCATCAACCTCGTAGTAAACTGGTATTGAGTGAAATGTCCAAAGAAACTACAGATAGATAAAAAAAAAGTTGTTGATCAGGCTGGCCCATCAACAAGAGTTGAGAGTGCCTCAATGTAATGTGAGGGTTGTTAACCAGTTTGACCGTTACATAGATTTAACAGAAACTCAGGTCGTCATACTTGATGATGGCTTGAAGGATCCATTGACCTTTAAACAGGCAATAGAAGATGTGGATCGAAACCAGTGAATAAAAGCTATGGACCTCAAAATGACATTTATGTACTTCAATTCAGTCTGGAAACTTGTAGATCAATCAGATGGGATAAAACCTATTGGTTGCAAATGGAGCTACAAAAGAAAACGACACTAAGTTGGTAAGGTAGAAACCTACAAAGCTAGACTCGTGACAAAGGGGTTTACTTAAAGAAAGAGGGTTGACTATGAAGAAACTTTCTCTCCGGTTGCCATGATTAAGTCCATTAGAATACTCTTGTCCATTACTGCCTTTTATGATTATGAAATAAGACAAATGGATGTCAAGACGACTTTTTTGAATGACTATTTTGAAGAGAGTATTTATATGTCTTAATTAGAAGAATTCATTGAACAGGGTCAAGACAAAAAGGTTTGCAAGCTTGAAAGATCCATTTAAGGGTTAAAACTGAAGGATCTCATATCTAAGAGTTCCATGAGTGTGTTCGAATCCTTCCGATCTCACAGTGTCCGAAATACAACATTATACATTCATACGAACAGTTATGCAAACAAATACTCATTATCGACACGCTAAGAACAAGATAATAACAAGGGAAAGAGTTTCATACCAGTTGAAGACATTTTCGGAACTCCAACGTAGCGAAAACCTCCACGTGATCTACCAATACCCAGCAGTAATGTCGACTGCAGCAACATGAACAACCACGAACACGAATGCCGTGGGGACGACACCACCACTAAAGAGCCCCGGGTATTCTTGGAGTGAAAACCCAAGGGGTAGTCTTTGGTGAATTTGGTAGAGGAAGGAGGAAACACGAATCGTGTAGGCGATAAGCAAGTGGGAGGGAAAAAGACTGCTATCGCATAGCAGAAATGCTTATCATTTTGGAGAAGCTACACGATTGTGTAGTAATTACTGAACGATCGTTTAAGAAAAGGTACATGATCATTTAGTAAAATCGGCACACTATACAATCGTTTAGAGAAGCTATTCTAAACGATCATTTAGGCGCGAGGTATACGATCGTTTAGGTGGAAAGGCGACTATCATTAGGCTCTCGTTTTTTTTAAGCGATCGTTCTCTATTCTCCAGTGTGCGCTCTTACGAATTCTTTGGACGACCGATCAAAATTGAAACCATTTTCATTTTAACTCATCGGTTACAATAACCGACATTGGCCCACTAACCCACGTCCGAACGTGAATTTTGGATTAATTACCATATAATTAACTAACTAATTAATTAATAAATATAATCATATTATAATTTTATCCTATAGTTTGATATCACATATCTACTATAGTATTTTCTCCTCTACTTGATATAAATCATATTTATATCTAATTTCCTCCACGATAATGTATCTCATACATTTAGCCAATTATATCATATATAATTAACTAGTCCAACTATATCATATATAATCGAACTTCCTCTTGTCAATTTGAACATTTCAAATTAACCCAAATACTGGTTCTCGACTTTATCCAAGCAACTTAGGGGACCTAATGGATCTATGGCTCGAAGCTCCAATGCTCCGTGAATAGCTGACTAAACTCTTTAGCCACGAAATCTACCACTCGTTAATTGTCAAGCATTCCACTAAAGACCAACAGCTGAACTCTTCTTACCATAGATATATTTCTGTGTCCATCGGATATAACCAATCATGAGTACGATGACCCTTCACATATGCTTGTAAGTAGTTGGGCCAAATTACCGTTTTGCCCCTGTAGTTACATCTCACTTCTTAAGTACCACTGATTCCTCTAATGAACAATACAATATAGCCCAACTATGTGTGAACACCTCTCGGGCCAAAAGAAGGTGTGTGTCGCCACATCGTTCAAGCCCTGGAATCAGCCCTTTAGGGAGCTATCTACTACTTACCCCTACCTCGAGGAAGGAGCGAATTCCATCTTGTGTAGCGGAGTTCCCAACTCCCAAATCAGACGAATCCCCAAAATGGTAGGTTTGAATCGGCGACCTGGCCACTCATACCCATACAAGTCAAAAAACCGCCCTCAATGGCAGGAGTTCCCAACTCACTCAGGATTGAGATCATGGTACCTATGGTCATCCTAGTGAAGTAAAGTCTCTGTCATGAACGATGTTATATAGCAAGACGTTAACACTTCGTGGTTAGGTCTTATACAAAATCTTTGTATAGGACGCCTCCGCTCGCATGTCCCCAACACGAATGATCAGGATCAGACCATCAGTGACAAGTCACAATACTTGTGACCATTCCACAAAGCGGGCCGCAGTCGTAGCGTTACTAGGATAAGTTTTCCCTCCTATATCCATATACTACCGACCATTTTGGTTATCACTCAAGACATGATCTACTTGTATGTCACCACATACATGCTTGAGTCACATACAGGTAACCAATGATTTTATGTTTATTGGTTTGTGGTAAAGCAAATAAAACAAGTAACTGAGCAAAATACAAGATGTGAAGTAAATATCATATATTAACAACACAAGCGTTCGTACAAACTGTTTACAAACTATAGGACACGAGACTTTAAGACATCAACCCCAACAAAAACAAGCATCTTAATCTTGGAATATAAGATTTGGCACTGCGATCAAATCTTATGACTTTGAACAAAATGTTGATGAACCTTGTGTTTACAAGAAAATTATCAATAACACTATAGCTTTTTTGGTACTATATGTTGATGATATCTTACTTATTGGGAATGAGGTAGGTTTTCGTACTAACGTTAAAAAATGGCTATCATCGCAATTTCAAATGAAAGATTTGAAATCGCAAGAACAAAATGCTAACTTTCTCTCAAGCATCCTATATAGATAAATGTTGTCTAAATATAAGATGCAAAATTCCAAGAGAGGTCTATTACCTTTTAGACATGGAAATCATTTGTCTAAGGAACAATGTCCTAAGACACCCCAAGAAATTGAGTTTATGAAAAAAATTCTATATGCATCAGCAGTTGGGAGTTTGATGTATGTAATATTGTGTACACGCCCAGACATATGCTATGCAATAGGTATAGTCAGTAGATTTCAGTCCAATCCTGGATATGATCATTGGACTGCCGTTAAGAATATCCTCAAGTATCTTCGGAGAACGAGGGACTACAAGCTTGTGTATGGTGTTGAGATCTGATCCTTACAAGATACACTAATTCTGATTTTCATCTGATGTGGATTCTAGGAAATCTACTTCGGGGTCAGTATTCATTCTAAATGGAGGAGCTGTAGTTTGAAGGAGTATAAAGCAAAGTTGTATTGCTAACTCCACCATGGAAGCAAAATATGTAGCTACGTGCGAAAAGTAGTAAGGCTTAGGAAATTCTTTAATGATTTTGAAGTAATTCCAAATATTTATCTACAAATCACCCTCTATTGTGATAACAATGGAGTAGATGTAAATTCCAAAGAACCAAGTAGCCATAAGCGCGGGAAGCAAATCGAGCGCAAGTACCATTTTATTAGGGGGATAGTACATCAAGGAGACATGATCGTCACAAAAACCGCCTCAGAAGACAATCTAGTTGATCCATTTACAAAGGCCCTCACGACTAAAATGTTCGAAGGTTACCTAGTCGGACTAGGACTACGAAATTCATAAATCAAAGGCAAGTGGGAGAATTCATGGGTATTAGATGCCCTAGTTTACCGTATTTATTTCTCCCTTACTCAACATTATATATATGTAAACCCACTGGAATTTTAGTCCAAGTGGGAGTTTGTTGGGTTGTATGTCTTAAAACTCATAGTTTGTAATCTTTAAACTTATTCTATTTACAACAAAGTTGTTATTGAGATTTATGCAATAATGTTATTACTTAACATGTAAATTGCACTTGTAATAGTCTAAATCCAATAAACTAACGAACCCCTGGCTATAACATGAATACTTGAACTTTATGTAGAGACATAAAAGTAGATCGAGTTTAGGTATATAGTCAAAACGGTCTATAAGTATAAGGATATGGTTGGGTACCTTATCCTGGAAAAACTATGGATACGACCTACTTGGTATATAATACAAACGACGTGATCCCAAGGTCATTCATCTCGAGACATGCGAGTGGAGCATCCTATACAAAAGATGTTTGCATAAGACTGGACCATGAAATAGTCACTTTTCTTTATAACACTGTTTACTATTAAAACTGACTATTTGAAATCTATGACCCAAGGTAATTTGATCTCAATCCTGAGCTAACTCCTCTTAATTCGGGCTTATCCTTTAATCTGCATAACGCATGATAACAAAATTGATGCAACATAACGCATGATATAGGGTTAATGAGGATTTTTGGTACTGGTCGACACAAGCTCACTTTTCCATATGAATCCTTGGTATTATTGATGCATATTTTGCTTATTAGCCCTCATAATTCTAAGTAAAATGCTACAATAGCTTATATTTTTACAAGCTATCAATTCCCAACTCACTCAGGATTAAGGTCATGTCACCTATAGTCATCCTAGTGAAATGTAAGTCTCATTTATCAACGACGTTATATAAAAAGATTAATCATTTCGTGGTTCGGTCTTATACAAATTCTTTGTATAGGATACCCCGCTCGCATGTGTCCACATGAATGGTCAAGATCAAACCATTTGTAGTATTTTATAACACTTGTAACATCTACAAAGCGGGTCGTATCCGTAGTGTCACCAAGATAAGGTATCCCTCATTTATCCTTATACTACATACCATTTAGTTTATTACTTAAGGCATGATCCACTTGTATGTCTCCACATACATGTTTAAGTTACATGAAATAACCATGGATCTTAGTTTATTGGATTGAGTAAATGCTTATAAAATAACACTTATTTTATTAATAACAATATGTTCACAAAGTGTTTACAAACTACGAGACTACCAGGAGAATTAGGACACCAATCCCAATAATATATTTACTTAGGAATGTTCCGGCTAATTAAACAACCTAAGTCTAGGTGTTTATTCAAGTATAACATTTATATTTGGATTTAACCTACAATGTCTAGGTGATAAACTAGTTTTAAAACCTCACATCGCTCATGTATTGCTCATAAAGTTGATTAACAACGTTCAATTATTCGGCCATAATCCCAGGTAAGAGGTATTCCGTAGACCGTCAACTTAAATACCTCCATCCTTAGACAGGATTATATGCCAGTTGAGTTTGTAACCTAAGTTTTATAAGATAATGACCTATTTAAATTATTAAAATAAGTGGTTAACCTACGTGAGTATGCAACTTATCTTTGTTATGAATTTTAAATGTCTAACCCAATTTTATAGCAACTTATAAAACTTTAGACATGCTAGGCATCCATAACATACATCAAATATCTCATAATATAACACTTATATTAAACATCTGAAACCCTATGCATACTATATATTATAACACTTTATAACATACTTTCAGTGCATATAACATGCTTCCTATGGTGGGATTTTAAATCTAAATGGCATACTTTATGTACATACAAGATTTATTTAATTATAACATACATCACATGCATAAATAATTAAACACATATTGATATGGTTTTAGTTTTGGCATTTTCAAGCAAACAAAGGCCTAATTATTAAAAAATTCAACAAAACCAGCTCCAAAACACTTTTGGATCGCTCGAATCGCCTTGAATCGAAATCAAACCTCTCGAACCGGACCTCCAATACTCAAAATTGGACTGAACTGGGCAAAAAATCATCAAGTACCATCAAGCATTGGGTATGCCATCGAGCATCAAGTATGCCATCGTGCATCAAGTATGCCAATGTGCATCGAGTATGCCTTTGAGCATCGAGTATGTCATCGAGTATGAGCATCAAGTATGTCATCGTGCATCGAGTATGACATCGAGCATTGAGTATTTCACAAAATACCATCGAGTACCATCAAGTATGACATCGTGCATCGAGTATTTACCAAAATACCATCAAGTACCATCAAGTATGGCATCGTGCATTAAGTATTTTACCAAAATACCATTGAGTATGCCATCGAAGTATGGCATCGTGCATCGAGTATTTCGCAAAAATACCATCAAGTATGGCATCATGTATCTCGTATTTTACCAAAATACCATCAAGTATGTCATTGAATATCATCGAGTATGGCATCATGCATCGATCATTTCACCAAAATACCATCTCGTATGCCATCGAGTACCATCGAGTACCATCGAGTATGGCATCGTGCATTGAGTATTTATCAGTGGCTGAAAATCCAATTCCTACTGCTCGACCTTCTTCACTTCTTTCTTCAATTACATCCTAATTGCAATCCTAATGACTCCAATCGAATTATAGACACTTAATCACACATTAAGGCCCATCAATCAAGAGCCAATTACAAAAATTACAACATAATTGAAGAGAAAACAATGCCAAAACTCAGAAAAATCATATCAGTTCAATATTTTCATACAACTTATGAAAAACGCCCACCAAGCCAAAATTAAACCAAATTGAATGCTTAAATGATACTCTGATGCCTTGTTGGATTACAGAAACTAACAACGGAAGAAAACAAGATCATTAAGCATTCTAATTCCTTAATTTTGACATTAAAATAAGCATGCTCACAGGGTAATAAGATGGTTTCAAGAAACACATATCTTTAAAAAATTCCTCTTCAGTCCAAGTTGCTTTTCACGAATTCTCAGCTCCAAATCTTCATTGAACCACCAAAAGATCCTCTCTACTATTCTCAACCTTGAATTTGAGTGGTGGAACTCAAGATTGAAGTGAATTTGTGAAGGGAATAGAATGGGTTTTAGGTGAAGTACATTTTCTCTGCTCAAAACTGATTTTTCAGCAACTCTCTCCTCTTCATCAGCAATTTTTTAGAGTTTTATGTATCATCTTCATGCAAGCACTAAGGCATTGGTCAATGCCACTTCAATTTTCACTCGAAATTTGTGGCTATGTAACACTTGGATTTCAATTTATCTACTTTAGCAAGTAATTAAGAGAATTAACTAAATGTAAGTTAAATCCTATGTTGAAAGAGAAGAAAAATTTCTAAGTGTTGAATAGATTTTTCTTAAGTAGCTTTGAGATAAGCCTTAACTAGTGAAATGTTGGCTAAGTGTGAAGTAAAAAAGAAACCATGCATATGGTGTTAGGAAACATTAAAAGCATAAGATGAGGCTAAGTTAGTAGAAGCTTAAAAGGGATTAAGCATTGAAACAAAGGCAACCATGCGTTTGTGAGGTTGAACGCATGTTGGCTGAAGCATTGGCAAAAGGCATTGCCAAGAGTTGCTCATGCGTTGAGGCTGTGTGAGCGAGAGTGGAAAGAGCGAGATAATAAGTGTAAGAAACTGGGGTGGACGATTGTATAGCTATGTGCGAGTGCTGAGTGATGCACTAGACGATCATGTAGCTTTAGGCGACACTAAATGATGTGAAGTGATGCGTTACACGACAGAGTTATACGATGGGCGATGGCATTACACGATCAGTGTAAGTGCTAGATGATAAGTGTAGAAGCTGAACAATAGCGTTATACGATAGCATTAAACGATAACATTAAGCGATGAGTGAGCATTAGACGGTAAGCTGAGCACTAGACGATGCGGGGGCACTAAGCAATAGACTACACGATGACGATGAGCGTGAGCGCTACATGATAGCCAAGCGTTGAACGATGGGCGTGCATGATAGACACAAACACTAGGAGATGGCATTGCACGATAAGCAGACGCGTTAGACGATAAGCAGATGCATTAGACGATAAGGTGTCGACGCTACACGATGGAGCTAAACGATGGGCACAGTAGCTATGTGCGAGATCGTTGAGAGCGAGAGTTTACTAAACGATTGAGCTACATGATGAGGCGTAAAACTAGACGATGGTCAAGCATGATACAATGTACTACACGACAAGGGTCTGGGAGCTGTGGGTTGGAAAAGTTAACTGAACATATGGCGATCGAAGGAAATGCCTGAAGACCATATAGATTGAGCTGGGCAAAGGAGAAAACATGCAAATCGGCTAAGTTAAGCTGGAAAAAGAGGGAAAAAAACACTTCAAACAGGAGGTGGCGAGGTTGGGCATTGACAGATTGGGAGACGAACGCCAGGACATGTTCAAAGGTGGAGGTGTCAAATTAAGGTGAAGGGTGAAATGCCTATAAATAGGGCATGATACTTCACTTCAATTCACAAAACATTTCTATTCTGAAAGATCTCTTAAAAAGAAGTAAATGAGAGTAAATAAGAGAAATCCGTTCGTTAAATGAAGGAAAAACGCTGATCAGAGCGGTGATTAAAATAGTGGCGTTGGACGGATCAGAGTGTACGACCAGACGCCTGGGCCAAGTTCAAACAAGGAATTATTCCAAACTACTCGTATAAATCATGTAATTTTTAGACCAAAAGCTTTTAAATTGAATGTTGTTTTGGTATGAGGGTTGCTATGAAGAAATTCTAAATCTAAGGCTGTCAAATTTAAGGAAAACCAAGAGGTGTTCACCAATGAAAAGATAGTCGAGCCAGGTAGAGTGAACTTGAGTCTCTGAACTTTCAAGAGGGAATCTCAAGGAGAAACTTTAAGGTAAGCTAGCTAAAACATTTTCAAAATTTTTGTAGAAGAAAATGTCTTGAGATAAGGTTCGAAAGGATGAGTAATCTGAGCTTAAAGTTGAATCTAAAATAGGGTTCAACAGAAGATCAAGGGAAACCGGGTGAACTGGGAAGGAAAAGCAATCCCAATGGATCACTGATGATGGGCAGAAATGCACGTCATTATAGGCATTTTATTTAGAATTATAAGGGCTTTTAAGTAGAATATGCGGCGAATATGTTAGGAATTCATGAGAAAACGAGTTTGCGTTGATCGACATTAAGAATCTCAGCTAACCCACTATTATGCGTTATTAAGTGTTCCATTATTTATTTTTTGTAGCAACCGCAGAAAGCGATCGCATGCGCAGAAGCGAGGCTATCGCAAAGACGACCGCATGCGGGGATCTCTCCATCGCAGAGGCAAACGCATACGTTCGACGCATGGATGTTGCGGCCAGTAACCATATGCGTCCATCGCATAGAAGTTGCGGCAGTCAAGCGAATGCTGTCAATGTAGAGAGATTGCGGCTATAAAATAATAACCATAATAGAGGGATGGCCGCAAGGTTGGTGGAATGCAAATATGAACGCATACCTTGGGAGTATCAAAAGATGATGTTGACATTTCACCTACCACGCCGTTACCAGTAGAGATTCAGAAAAGGGCCATCACATCGCGAATGTCAGATTCAGAGCAGGTCCATAAATTCCGTCGATGATCAAGCTCTATAAATAGAAGTCGTTGAGCAGAATTTCAGATCATCCAAGTTTCTACCCTCGGGTAGATCCTTGTGATCCAGACCAAAGCGTGAGAAGATAGCTTGAGAGTTCTTCATCCCCTTAACCATTCTGAGTGACGACCGGAGCCTTCGCTGGAGTTGGAGCTCGAGAGAGTCTACTCCACCATCCATCCATGGCACCACCGGCAACCTTGACACACATCTGCTAAAAACAAGACACTGTTTCCAGCTAGCCCTCCATTTCTCTTCTTTCCTTGTATTGTATTACATCTTGGCTTAAGGAATTAATACATTTTGTGATCAATGCATTTCTATATTTCCTTCGATTCCATCTCCATTTTCATTTACTTAGTATCCTTAACTTTCATTGCATCATTAAGTAAAACTGCTAGAGTATCGCATACTTAATCATGCGACATAGGAATATGAAGCATGTAGCAAACTACTGGGAGGTGTGCGTTGCGCGAGTGTTGTGAGAAAACCTTATTTGTTTAGTGTGAAGTTGTAGCAACGCTTGTCTATAAGCGAATGTAATGCTTGTCTATGAGTAGAATCAACAACAACAAACTGTTCGGGAGGGTAAGTAGTTGATCGCAAGCAATATAAGCAAGTGTTCACTAGAGATAGGAATAATCTTACGTCACCTATGTTTATGTGATTACCTTGTCTTATACATGCGACCATCTCCCCTTTAGAGCTACTTGAGAGAGAGTCTAAAGAAAGAACCTAAAACTTGAGAGAGCTAGATTAGAATCTAGGCTTGAGAGAGCTAGATTAAGATCGAATAAACAAGAATTGAGACTTAGGAATAAGTTCCGTTTGCTATTACACATCGCGTGCATCTTTGTCAGGTGTATATAGCATGGTCACATAAGTTTGCGTTGGCTGGGGTTACCCTTGCAGTCAAGCTTATAGTTGCGATGAAGACATCTTCACCATTTTATCTATTTTTTCATGCATTTTCCTACACGTCAACCGTAGCCATGTCTCTACCTCTCATTCATACTTCCACTGCTTAATCTGTTAGTTAGAAGTAGGAGTAGTGCTTAGCCCATAACCCTCATCATTCTTTTATTCATTCGCTACATACACATCACCACATACCATTTAGCTACAAGTCCCTAAGTTCGACCTCGGATCCCCCGAAAAACTTGCATTCTCATTATACTTGGCGAGAGTGCAAGAAAACTTGTGACAGGAATGCATGGTCATTGCATAAGAGATTAACGCATATATCCCATTCCAACGCATGACTACCGACACATGAGAACAAACACATAACCTAAGACATGCATCGCATATTGCGTTCACCAAATTTACGTCACCAATCACTGTGAGTGGTTTCTTATTTTAGTCTTTTAGCATATTCTGAACTAATATGATATTTTTATGAATGAATGCTTATATCATGAAGTGAGCATGGGATTGGGATAGTCAGGGGGTCAACGAACCTAGCGCCTAAGCCCAAGATGAAATCTCACAAGATGGTCAAGGGACCGAGAAGTCTAATTCCTGAGTCCGTGGGGGAAACCTTGCATGGGATGGTCAGAGGACCAACGGGCCTAGCTTCTGAGCCCATAAAAGGGAGAACTATGTGCACATAGGTTAATGAATGTTAATAGATGTGAAATGTTAACTATCTATCGTGTGTGTAGGTGGGTTTGTGAAAAGCTTCATTCAAGATGGAGGTTTGCATAGTAACCTCATGCTTTATTTTCATAGTAACCTCATGCTTTATTTTCATAGTAACCTCATGAATTAGACTTATAATTATGATCCCACTCATTGGGCATTCAAAAGCTCATGTTTTATTTTCATGTTTTCCTTGCAGGAAGCAGAATGGTCCACGTTGTAGGGAGTGGTCTAGATCTGCCACAAGAAAGAATTATTACTAAAAGAAAAGTTTTGTAGTCGGGATGGGGCTACAGTTGTAAATATAATTTAGAAACTTGTAAACTAGTTTCCTAACAAAGTATGTGATTTCATTTATTCCATTAAGTTTTCCAGTACAATATTAAATGTTTTTAAAAGGAAACTAGTAATGAATGGACAATAGGTGTCCTTAAAGAGTGACATCTGTTGTTTTCACGCCTTCTCTTAGATGAGAGACGAAATCTAGGAGAGGGTGTGATAGGGTAGGTGTTGAATTAGGTATTAATTTACCAAATTGTGGATAATTCCACTTACTCAATTAAATTAAATTAATTTCAATTTCCATTTTCAATTTCTAATTTTAATTAATTCCAAAATTAACTAAAATCTAATTTAATTAATTAAATTAAAAAATCCAATTTCTCAAATTGAATTAAATTGAAAATTAATTTTATTTTAATTAATTAAACGTATTTAATTAATTAATAACAATTTAATATCAAATATTAAACTAATCACACACTTAATTTTAAACATGAATCATATTCATATAATTAATATTTAAATCAACATTTAAATATTATAAACTCTCCAATTTCGTTTAATTTTGATAAATTAAACGTTAATTAATTATATCGAATATAATTATACAAACCCTAAATTCAATTTGAACATTTCATATAGAAATTCAATTTGAACACTTCAAATTGATATCATTCCAAATTCATTCAATTTACTAATTCAAGGTGTTCATGTTTTACGAGCTAGTAGAGGGACTTTATGGACCTACAGATCATGAGCTTCATCGATTTAAGATTAATTGACTAAAACTCTTTAGACTGAATTAATCAATATTCATTAACGATCGAATCACACCACTACAACTCGATAGTTGCACTCTCCTCATTGTAGATATATTTGTGTCCACTTGATTTAACCATAATCAGTAATTCGACCCTTCACAGGTTATTCGTAATAACGTCTAGGTCAAATGTTGTTTTACCCCTGAAATTACGTCTTGCTCCTTAAGTTTCACTGATCCTCTAATGAACAATTGGTTTGTGATCCAATCAATAAATCGGATCCCTCTTGGGCCAATGAGAGGGTGGGACCCCTTGTTCAAGACCCAGATTCAGCACTTAAGAGAACAATCTTTCTTCTATCCCTCAACTGGGTAGGTGTGGATTCCGTCATACACCCTATGTCCCTAGCTATCTACCCGATATTACCCATAAAATGGGAGGTTTATTAAGCCGGTGCTATTGAGCCAACCCTCACCTATGCAAATCTAAGTATAATCCCAAATAAATTGGAGTTCATAGTTAGTTCAGGATTAAGATCGAGTTACCTAGGTCATCTAAGCGAAATAGTCAGTCTTAAAAAGTAAACAATGTTATAAAGTAAGAGTGACTTATTTCTTGGTCCGATCTTATGCATACTCATTGCATAGGATGCCCCTACTCCTCATGTCAATACATGAATGAATCAGGATCACTTCGTTTGTAGCACCTTACAACAAATTGTAACAACTACGAAGTGGGTCGCATCCAATAGTATTACCAGAATAAGGCACCCAACCTTATTCATATACTATAGATCATTTAGACTATTTACTCGAACCTGGTCCATTCTTATGTCTCTACATAAAGTTCAAGTACTCATATAATAGTCATGGATCTTTTAGTTTACTCGATTTATTTCGAAAACGAAATAAGAAATTCATATATTCAATATAACTTTATTGAATCAAACTTCAATAACAACTTTATTGATTTACAGAATGAGTTTATTGTCTACAAACCATGAGTTTTAGGACATAAAACCCAACACTTCATATATTCTATTGCCTTGGAAAGTTCTTCGAGAGTTCCAATTATATTCAAGTCATCAACATATACAATTATTATTGCAACTCCTTATTGTGATTTCTTTATAAAAACACACGGACATGTTGGATTATTTCTATACCTTCTTTCAACAAATATCCACTCAACCAATTGTACCACCTTCGTCCTGATTGTTTCAATCCATATAGTGATCTTTGTAACTTTATTAAATACAATTCTCAGGAATTTGATTAATATGTTTCAGGTATTTTAAATCGTTATGGGGTTTTCATATAAATATCATTATCAAGAGATCCATATAAATATTTTGTGACAATATCCATAAGATGTATGTCCACACTTTCATACACAATCAGATCAATTAAAAATCTTAGTCTAATTACATCCACCACTGGAGAATACGTCTCCCCATAATCAATATAGGTCTTTGTTGAAACCCTTATGCAACTAATCTTGCTTTATATCTTATGACCTCATTATTTTCATTTCTTTTTCTCACAAATACCCATTTATATCCCACAAGCTTGACACCTTTTGGTGGACGTTTCAAAAGTGAATTTAATTCTGCCTCGATCGCTTCTTTCCACTGAAGCTAATCTTTTCTATGTTGATATCCTTCAACTAATTTTGGTTTAGGATCATTGTTTTCAGATATAATATCAAGACCAACATTATACGCAAAAATGTGATCAATGGCTACATTAGTTTGATTCCATCTTTTCCTTGTCATGACATAATTTATTGAAATCTCATTATTATCTTTAGGTATTTTACATTTTTCACTAGTCATGTCAAAAATTTCTTCATGGTTATTCATAGCTCAACCAAGTCCTTTTGATTATTAATTATTTTTCTTTTTTTTAGAATTTTTATCTTTGGAACCCATTGGTCTACCATGCTTCTGGCGTGTTCCAGACTCATTAGTGATAACTTATTGTGTTGGGATATCAATTTTCGATGAAACATTTGCAGCTGGTATTAGCATCTATAAATGTATCTGGTAACTGATTTGCTATATTTTACAAATGAATTATTTTATGAACTTCAAGTTCACATTGATCTGTACGGAGATCTAAATGAGATAATAATGCTGCATTTCATCTAATTTCTTTTTCCAATTTCTTAATTCCTCCGCCTAATGTTGGAAAATTTGTCTCATTAAAATGAATATCAGCAAATCAGTAGCAGAAAGATCGTGTCCCAATTTTAATTTTACAAAATAATCACAGGACGGAAACTAGGATACAACACGTACAACATGCTTTGTACAGAATATTGAGAGGAAAAATGGATTGAAGTATCACTAACCCTTGAAGACCAAATTCTTCACAATTCCCTTCTAAGTCACTGCACGAATACAAACGGTTCAAACTCTTCCCTCAAACTCAGGAATGCCAAAAAAAAAAAAAAAATAGAACTTCAAAACCCAGACACTACCACGAATTCTTTCCCGTTATTCTCAAGGTAATAATTGCTGAGAGGTGTGGGCTTCAGGAGATTAATTTTGGAATGGGAGAGTTTTTTATTTTAATAGTAATTTTTTTTTAGAGTTCACCAAGAAGTTTTGGAGGAAGATGAAGTTCATCATATAATAACTTCTCTGTCTCTTTATAAAACGTAAAAACAATTTCACGTCATTAATTTGAGAGATTTAAAAGGGGGAGATTAGGGAGTTATTAAAATAACTTTCTTTCATTGATTTCAATTTAATTTTTGAAATTCAAAATTTCAAATTAAATATATATAATTAATATTTGAATCATATTCAAATATCTCTCAAATAAAACTTTATATTATAATGTATCACATACAATATATTAATTATATCTTATATAAATTAATTCCTTTTAATTAATTCGAACAATTCAAATTAATCCAAAATTAATTGGATTCTCATTAATCCCAATTGAGCTAACGAGGAGACCTTATGAACCTACATATTGAAGCTCCAATGGCACTTGATTAATTAATAAACTCTTTAATTAAATTAATCAACTTCCATTAATTGTTGATCACTCCACTAAAGATCGACAATTGCACTCTTTGCACTACAGATATATTTTTGTGTCCATTGGATATAACCAATCAACGGTTCATTGATCTTTCACAAATTGCTCATAAGTATAGCTGGGCCAAAATTACCGTTTTGCCTCTGTAGTTATATCTAACTTCTTAAGTACCACTAATCTCTCTAATGAACTATTAGTTATAGCCTAACTATAACTTAACCCCTCTCGGGCCAGGAGAGGGTGAGGTGCCTCATTGTTCAAGCTCCGGAATCAGCTCTTAAGGAAGCAATTTATCTACTTACCTTAACAATAGGGAAGGAGTGAATCTTTTCTTGTGTAGCTGTGTTCCCAGCTCCCCAATCAGACAAATCTCCAAAATGGTAGGCTTATTGAGTTGGCAAATCTGGTCACTCTCACTCATACAAATTAAAGGACATGTAAGAAATTAAAGTGCGGCGGATAAATGTATGCTAGGATTAGTCTATCTAGTTTCTAGAGCCATTCAATGCAATTTCTATTATTGACTTCTATAACCTAAACATATAACTAATTCATGCATGCACAACAACTTGCTTGATGCAATCTAACTAGCCTTTACAAAGGCTGATGGCTAGTAAAGATCGAACCTAGGGAGCGTCCTAAACATCAATTAAGGTCGAAAAAGCCATACCCCAACTAATCTACATGTTCCTAAATCCTATTGGATTCAATAGCATCCATATAGAATTAAAAACATATGCATTATGAACAAGGATTCTATTGTGTCGATTAGTTTTCAAGAAAACCAAATTCAATTAACCAAATTTATCTTCGAACCTAGCAATTCATGCATCCTAGGAATAGCCATCAAATGCACAATCAACTAATGCTACTTGATTGATTTTAGCTAGACATTCAGGTAAGAACATGAAGTAACTAAAAATCGATTAGCCATGCACGATTATGCATGAACAGTCAACCTCACAACCATGCTTTTAGAAATTAAATCGGATTCAAAGAAAATACAAATTCAGCATGCCATTCATTCAAGAACACAGAATTCTCAAGAAATTAGCAAGGAATTAAAACTCCAAAAACTAGATAGAAAATCACTACCTTGAAAAATCCATAGAAAAATCGAAGAGGAAAATCAAATCCATAGTTTACGATCCAAAATAAAGTAAAAATCTAACCTATTGATGCTGAAAAGATAAAGGGAAGGGAAGAAAACTAGGTATCTCCTCGGCCTTCATAAAAAACAACACATGCCATTTAACCTAAATCAAAGAGAGAATTTATAGAAATTGATCACAACATTGCAACCCTATGAATAGCGTTGTAGTGCTGCCTTGCATTTGGGTTGAAGAAGGAACGCGCGCGCGGAAGTTTGGGTAGCGTCAAAGGATCCGTAGTGTTGCAATGCTAATGGTAGTGTTGCAAAGCTGCCTTGCGAATGCAGCCACTACCTTACAACGTCAGGCGAGCGTTAGGCTTAGGCATGTAATGAGTGATGCGACGCTCTAACAGGGGCATTTTGGTCATTTTGGTCATTTTTACTCATTTGAAGCCCAGATGCTCAAATCACCTCCAAATTGCTTCAAATTGACCCCTTTTAGCTCCAAATGCTCGATTCTTCCTCTCGGTTGCTCGACACCTATAAAATAAGAAAATTAACATATAAAATCCCCTTAACGAACTCAAATTAAGCAAGGAAATATAGCTCTTTTTTAGAGCTATCAACCACCCTCAAAGGCAGTTCACAACTCACTCAGGATTAAGGTCAAGTTACCTATGGTCATCCTGGTGAAATGTAAGTCTTTTCTAGTAACGAAGTTATAAAGAGAGACTCAACATCTCATGGTCCGGTCTTATATAAACTCTTTGTATAAGATACCTTTGCTCACATATCTCCACATGAATGATCAGGATCAGGTCATTTATAACACTTTACAACAATTGTAACATTTACAAATCAGGTCGTATCAATAGTATTAACAGGATAAGGCACTCAACTTTATGCATATACTATAGACCATTTAAGTTATCAATTAAACATGATCCACTTGTATATCTCCACATACATGCTTAAATTACATACGATTACCATGGATCTTAGTTTAATGGAGTATTGCATAAGTTACATAAAACTAATTAACCATTGATTTATCTAATACATAACTACGAGGCTTTAAGGCATACATCTCAACACAACATATATTTTGGACCTTCTTTGTGATGGAACGAACACATGCGCAGCAGAAGAAAAAACATATCTAAAGTACTCTAATTAGGTTAATTACAAAGGATAAACATGCTATTAAAACAAATAGAAGGGGAAGAAGAAATACAACTTTTGTAATCTCTAAGCTTCTCCAAATTAGCTCCAATCTCCTCACGGACGGTTCGTAGACCACCACGAGAGTCCTCCCGGCTATTCTTCAGTCTTAGAACGGGATGGTGGGATCTGGTGAGTGACTAATTTGGAGAGGAAAACGCTAAGTCTTTGAGAGAAAAAAAATGAGATTATCACATAATCTCATAAATTTTCACTTGGCCAAGAGTTCTAAACAACATAAATCTCTTCCTTTTAAAGGCCATTACATGCAAAACATGCAACTTTGAGTTTGATGAGAAATTGACACTAAAAAGTCCACTAACTCAAAGTAGGATTTAGTGGGGCAAGTGACTTCAAATGAAGACAACACTTAGCAATGCAAAAGTTGGCATTTCCCACTCACAAATATTGGATCTTTCCACTAACTTGGTCAAAGGTCAAAGTTTGACTTTCAAAGTCCAAAGTCAACAAATTTGACTTTTTGACTTTCAAAGTCAAAAGTCAACAATTTGACTTTTAATGCAATTTTGACCAATTTCATTTAATTTCAAAATTAATTCTAATAATTAATTTTAAAAATAGATTAATATTAAATAATTAATTACACAATTTAATTAATTTAATTTAATATTAAATCCAACACTAATTTCAGTTAATATGAATCCCTATTCATAATCTTAATATTTAAATCTTATTTAAATATCTCCTATTTTCTCTCTCTTTATGTTTAATTCTAGGTTAAAAATATCGTATATATTTAACGCTTTGCTCCAAAAGTCGAATTTGAACGTTTCAAATTCGTTCGTCATACTGTTATAAGGTTTAGTCCAATATGAGCTAGTAGGGGGACCTATAGATCATGGGCACCAACGATCCAAGATTAACCAGTTAAACTCTTTAACCTAATTAACCACCATTCATTAACTATCGGGTCACTCAATTAAAGCTTAGTAGTTGCACTCTCCTCACCGTAGATATATTTCTATCCACTTGATTTAACCATAATCAGTAAGTCGACCCTTAACAAGTTGATCGTAATCACGGTTAGGTCAAAATGTTGTTTTATCTCTGAAATTACATCTTGCTTCTTGAGTTCCACCGATCCTCTAATGAACAATTGGTTTGTGATCCAATCATTAAACCAGATCCCTCTCGGGCCAATAAGAGGGTGAGGCTCTTTGTTCAAGACCTAGATTCAACATTATTTAAGAGAACAACCTTTCTTCTATCCCTAAATCGGGTAGGCGTGAATTCTGTCTTGCACTCCAACTATCTACCCGGTCTTACCCCTGGAATGGGAGGCTTATTGAGCTGGCGCTGTTGAGCCAACTCTCACCTATCCAAATCTAAAGATAATCTCGAATAAACAGGAGTTCATAGTTAGCTTAGGATTAAGATCAAGTTACCTATGTTATCTAAGCGAAATAGTCAGTCTTAAACAGTAAACAACATTATAAAGTAAGAGTGATTTATTTCTTGGTCCGATCTTATGAAAACTCATTGCGTAGGATGCCCCGCTCCTCATGTCAATACATGAACGAATCAGAATCACTTTGTTTGTAGCAATTTACAATAAATTGTAACAACTACAAAGTGGGCCACATTCGATAGTGTTACCAGAATAAGGTACCCAGCCTTATTCGTATACTATAGACCATTTTGGCTATTTACTGAACTTGTCCACTCTTATGTCTCCACATAAAGTTCATGTATTCATATAATAGCCATGGATCTTTAGTTTATTTGATTTAGTCTTTACAAGTGCAATTCACATATTCAACAACTATTTTATTGAATAAAGATCAATAACATTTTTATTGATAATTGAATATGTTTAACATTACAAACTATGAGTTTTAGGACATAAAATCTAATACTTTGAGGACTCATCTTAGTGTTGGGTTTGATGCCGTAAATCTCGTAGGGTCTTGTAGTTTGTAATTATATTATACAAATATTTTATTTATTTAATAAAATATGAGATGTTTTAACATTTAGTAACATTAAACCCATAAATTAATAAACTAACATCCAGTATTATCTTCTGTAGCTTAAACATGTATGCAAAGACATACAGGTAGATCATGTTTAAGTGTTAACCTAAATAGTTTGTAGTAGATGGATAAGGCTGGATATCTTATCCTAGTGACACTACGAGTACGACCTGTTTTGTAGATGTTACAATTGTTGTAATGCTACAAAAGATCTGATCCTGATCATTCATGTGGAGACATGTAAGCGAGAATATTCTATACAAAGAAGTTTGTATAAGACTGGATCACGAAATGACTAGTCTCATTATATAATGACGTTCATAATAAAGACTTACATTTCATTAGGTCATATATGACATGACTTGAATCCTGAGTGAGTTGTGAACGCCTATGAAGGCGGTTCTTTGATTTGTATGGGTGAGAGTGGCTAGATTGCCGACTCAATAAGCCTACCATTTTGGGGATTTGTCTGATTAGGGAGCTGAGAATACAATTACACAAGTAGAAATTTACTTCTTTCTCAATGTCGGGGTAAGTAGATAAATTGCTCCTTTAAGAATTGATTTAGGGGATCGAACAATGTGGTGCCACACCCTCTTCTGGCCCGAGAGGGGTTTAGTCATAGTTGTACTATGATTTATTGTTCATTAGAGAGATCAGTGATACTTAAGGAGTTAGATGTAGCTACAGGGGCAAAATAATAATTTTGGCCCAGCTGTATTTACAAGCAATTTGTGAAGAGTCATCGCACTATTGAGCAGTTATATCCAATGAACACAAAAATATATCTGTAGTGTGAAGAGTGTAATTGTCGGTCTTTAGTGAAGTGTTCGACGGTTAATGGATGTTGAATAATTTAATTAAAGGGTTTAATTAATTATTCAAGTACCATTAGAGCTTTAAGCTATAGGTTCATGAGGTCCCTTCTGTAGCTCAACAGGGATTTATGAGAATCAATTTTGGATTAATTCGAATTGAGAGAATTAATTGAGAGAATTAATTATATATGATATAATTAATTTAATTTAATTATATATGTTATAATTACTATAATGTATTGGATAGATTATAATATAAATTTTATTTGAGAGGAAATAAATATTTGAATATGATTCAAATATTAATTATATGAATTGGATTCATATTATTGAATTTAATATAAATGGGATTTATATTAAATACCATTAATGATGTGATACAATATTAAATCATAATTTATATGTTTAATGTCATATAACCTATATATATATATATATATATATATATATATACATAATAGTTTTATGAGGGAAATAACTTCCATCCCCTTTTCTCTCTCAAGTCATGTAGTGTGAGTGGGTGGTTGGGATTGACATCTTCTCCTTCTTTGTTTTGACAGGGAAGGGATGAAAAATAATTTTTCTCTGGGAGGGAGTCAATCACAAGTAAAAATTCTCTGCATCACAAAATCTCTCATTTCCTCTCATCCCTTGATTTTTCCCTCACCCAAATTCCAAAAGTCCACAACTTCTTAGATTCTCATCCCAGAGAATACAGACGAATCCAATTGGTAGTGTCCTTTTTTGTTCACTCTTTGTTCGTGATTTTCGGTTCGAGGGATTTTGAAGAAAAGTTCTTCAAAGGTAAGAGTTTTCTAATCCCTAATTCTCTTTTTTCTGTTTATGAGAGCATATTGTAAAAATTTCTTTCTTGATGCATATATATATATATATTTGTAAAACTAATGTTCTGTGAAAATTGAAAAATTAGGACGATCCTCTTCCAGTTCGAGTTTTAGTACGTTAAATATTTGGCTCGTGGACATAAGGTAATTGTAAAGGCGAAGCTACTAGTCTAATGCATACAGGTGAAGCAACATGCAAAATAACATGACCCTATACAGATGTGGAAGCTTAGCTCTCATAACCAATGGTCTAACAATTAACTGCAAAAATTTTATAAATCATTCAGGTAAACCATTTTGTGTATAAATATGAGTTACAAGATTTTCAACACTTAAAAATGTTCATACACTTATCTCAATTGACATACAATAATTATCAAAAGCTTGGGATGTAAATTCATCAGCATTATCAGGACGAATGGTCTTAATTGTATAATCAGAAAATTGTGCTCTTAACTTAATTATTTGAGCAAGTAATCTTGTAGATGCAAGATTTCAACTTGATAATAAGCACATGTGTGACCATCTACTTGATGAATCTATTAACCATAAAATATTAAATGGTCCACTTGTTGGATTAATAAGTCCACATATATCACCATGAATTCGTTCAAAAAAAATATAGGTGATTTAGTTCCCACTTTAGTTGGTGATGGTTTAATTATTAATTTTCCTTGAGAACAAGCGCACATGATAATTCATTAGATTGGAGAATCTTCTGGCTCTTTAATGGATGTCCATGTGAATTCTCAATAATTTTTTACATCATTATAGACCCTGGATGACCCAATTATTCTGCCAAATAACAAATATATCTGGATCCATGAACTTCAGATTCATTTTTGCATATGTTTC
Organism: Benincasa hispida; assembly: GCF_027475165.1. Taxonomy (NCBI): domain Eukaryota; kingdom Viridiplantae; phylum Streptophyta; class Magnoliopsida; order Cucurbitales; family Cucurbitaceae; genus Benincasa; species Benincasa hispida. The sequence goes on along the minus strand of NC_143484.1, from coordinate 46,581,596 downwards.
AATTACTTGTATGTGAGTATAATATAATTTAGAAGATAAAGCAAACAACTTTTCCAATATACATTTTTCATGTGAGACAGTAGATATGATATAAAGATACTCCATATTTTTCTTTCGTTCAGTCTCAATATGATAACCATTGCAACATATATCTTTAAAAATTAGTAGATTTCTCTTTGATTAACTAGAGAATAGTGCATTGTTAATTGCAAATTTTGTTCTTCTAGGTAAAATAATATTTTTTTTTTCAAATCCTTCAATAAGTTTGCAGAACTTGATATCATATTAACTTTTGCTTCCAGTATTGTCAATTTGGAAAAAAAAATATTGTTTATTTGTAAATATTATGTGCGTAGTTGCACTATCGACATATATCTTCATTGCTCATTTTTTAGTCACACAATATATAAAAACTTCTTATGCTTCTTCATTAAACAAAATAATTACAATAAGAGATAAAATTTGAAATATAAAAGTTTAACCTTAAAAAATGAAAGATAAATAAAAAAATAGATACATTTATCCTAAATATTCTTAAAATAAAAAAAAAAAAAACACTTGATGGGTCAATTTTCTCTTCAGAAGATTCAAAGAAATCTGTCACATCCAAATTTTTCATACTGGATGGGTCAAATATATCATTATTCTGGTAAGAAAATTTTGCTTCTACATTTTTACATTTTTCTTGTGGAGCTTTTCCTTTATAATCATCATTTCATGTTATTCCTTTGAAATTTGGATGATTATAATGGCCAACCACGATATTTCTTCCTCTACCGCGATCACAACCTCGATCAAAATTGTCAAAATTCACAACATTCACTTCAGGGAATGGTGTTGCTCTAGCTGGCCGAGATTCATGATTTTCTTATCAATAACTCGTTATTTTGTTCAATTCGAGAATACATGAAATGAGTTCAGAATACTTTTAAAATATTTTTCTCGATATTGCTACTTCAAGAGCATATTCAAGAAATGAAATGTAGAAAGTGTCTTGTTTAACATATTTGCATCAGTAACTTACTCTCCACGTAATTACAATTTTGAGCTTATTTTAATTAATGTGGAGTTGTAACCACTTACTGATTTGAATTCTTAAAGCCTCAAGTGCATTGATTCATAACGAGTTTTAGGAATAATAATTGTTCTCCATGATCATATCTTTATGGCATCTAGGTGTATTTCGACATTAAGCACTCATGAAAAATAATTATTATAATTAATATCAAATGCTACAAATTGTAATTTTGTAAGATTTGTCATGATAACACTATCACAAAACATTGTATCTATATTAGAAATTTAATATATAACAAACATGCAAACAACATTTAATTTATTAATTATAATGAAGAGAAAAAACGGTCAAACCTTTAGGATCTACCATTAGCGGGGGAAATGATAGAAGTTCGTGTTGATAACATGTTATAAAATTGAGAAGAAAAATAAGGCACCACAAGAACACAAATATCGATGAAATATAATATAATAATATAATAAATAAAATAAACAACTAAAATTATAAATAACCAAATTTGAAATAAAGAAAATTATAGAAAATAGGAAAATATGAAATTCTCTTCTTTAATTCTCACCAATATGTATGACCACAACTTACACCAAATGCCACTATTTATAGATAAATTGGCAACTAGGAGGTGGCAAAGGAGGCGTTTGGATTGAGGGAATTGTGATGGGAATTAGGGTGAGAATGGGTAAGGGATACACATCCCTTGTTTGGTACAAGTTTTGAAGCTTTAGGTATGAGAATAAACTATTCTCATGCATTCCTTATATCTATAGATGATACCTATCCAAAAGTGTGGGTTTTGTTAATGCCCATACTCTCTCTCATTTTAATACATGAATTTATTCTTTTATTTTATATTATTAAAATTCATTAATTTATGAACATTAAATTTATAGTTTAGAAAATTATATTAAATTTTATGTTATAATATTTGAATTTAACTACTGCATAATCATAAATAAATAAATTAATTATATAATAAACTGTAAAGAACCCATGTCTTAAATATTATTAATTCATAAATAATTTATATATGTAGTTAATTAATTGTCATTATGATTAATATTTTATGAACTTATTTTAAATAATTATAATTAGTTTATCATTAATTAATTATGATTCATTATTTTTTAATCAAAAAATGTTTTATTTATTTTTTAAACTGGTTTGATTGTTTTATTAAGTAATACATCATATTTATATAAATTAATCATATTGATACATCAGATTATATAATCAAGAAAATTTAATTATAAATTACTCAATTTTACAAATATTTGTAATTAATAATTTAATTCATATTATTATTTGATAGTTAAATAACTAATTTTGCTCAAAACCTTGAATTGAATCTATTGTTGAATTAATCTATCAAAATTTCATAGAGATGTCCATGATTAATTTTATAAATAAAATCCAAAGTTAATTTGTTCTCATAAAATTTTGATAACATTCCAATCCACAACCAAACATAATCATCCTTGATTTCCAACAATCTTATTCTCATACATACTTAATTCCTGAACATCTTTAAAACTTTGAATCAAATAGTTCTAAAAGATACTTTAATATTGGACATATGGAATAGGGGGATAGGACACTTCTTTTGAATATACTAAACATTGGACATCTATTTTGTAAAATATATAATACCCTGAACTATGCATCCGATAGACCCATCGGTTTGCTCGATTCACCCGGTATGCCGTTTAAACAATCTAACTTGTGGTTGAGTCTCTTCCTCTTATTTTCGTGTTCTGATCGTGAGATGCAAATCGTCATCTTAGTTTTTTTTTTTTTTTTTTTTTTTTTTTTTTTTTTTTTTTGGTTTTTTTTTCTTCTTTTTAATTGATTTTAGATTTGTTTACGCAACCATTGACTGGATTGTAGTGCTTGCTAAGTGGGTGTGGGTGCTTGTTTCTGTGCTTGACTTTTTTTTTTTTTTTTTGGTTCTAGGTGGTTTTGGTCAATCAGTGCAAAATGATCATAATATACACCAATATAACAATCAATTTAGCTTATTGATTAATATAATCAAATTTATTATTTAGATCTTAGTCGAAATGTATTGGTGATGTTTTGAAGATTTAACCTTTACTTCTTTACTATTTTTTAGCAATTTTTCATCAATTCCAACCCTTTCTCTGATGAGTGTATGTCAAATATTGAGAGATGTGTTAACTTGGGGGAGCAACTGACTTTGACGATTTAGCACCGAGGTTGCGCCGATCTTTCTAGCAAGATAGTGAGTTTATCCACAGCACAACGATCGATATTTGATCCCAACAATTTGAAAGCAAGAATTCACTCAAAATCATTATCAAATGTCGATCAAATCTACAGTGTTCTCGGGTATATCCAAAATTGACATATCTCCTTCGCTCGCATTCTTGCACAATTTGAGAAGTTGTTCGCCCGATCTTCATGGTGCCAAGATCCGAAGGAATACAAGAAATTTGTTGTAAGGAAAGTTAAAGTTAAATCGATGCAATGGTACCTTTTCTTCAATCACTCTCTCCACTTTGTTAAATACTTTCCCAGAGTTTGTTACATATGTTCTTACCTTGTATTGGATATTTAATTTTTGTCTGATTTACTATTTCTGAAAATAGGTTCCATTGAAAATGAGAATTTGAAGCCTAAATTAGTTATTACTATGCTTTTTATGCTTTATTTTCTCTATAGCATTTTTATGGAGGTCGATCCACTGAAAAATTTTGCTCTGTGAATTATTAGAATTGTCTCTATTGTTTGTAGTTCATTATTTTTGGAATTGGATTTTGATTATACATAGACTTGATGGTACATAGCCCTTTATTTGGGTGGTCCTAATACGGACTTGATAGACATAACTAAAACCTTTAAAAATTTCATAGCTCTTTCTTTGGGTGGTCCTAACATGAACTTGATGGATAATTGTAAAATCTTCATAGTTCAGTTTTTTAGTGGTTTGTATTTGATAAACTTGATGAAGTTGGTTCTGGTATGAACTAGACATGAAGTCTTCATAGCTCAATTTTTGAGTGGTCTATTGCGATAAACTTGATGAGGCAATTAACGTGATTGTGAAGGTGTGACCATCTTCTATGGAAAAGTTTAAGGGTCTTTTTCTAGAGCTTTCATATTGACCCGAGGTTCTATAATCATGACCTTAAATAGCATGCTTTAATCACGGAATCGATGGAAATTTAAGGAGTAAAACGTGTTGTGGAGGTCTCAATCGTAGTTATTGAAAGTTCAAGAGGTAACTTACTTTCTCTAATAAAGTTATTGCCCTACTTCACTATGCATCAATTCAAATCTTAAGATATTGATGCTTAAGTTTGTTTTCCTATCTTTGCTAAAAAATATCTTTAAAGTTTTAAAGTTTTCAATGTTTTTAAATTTTTTCTCTGGTTGTTTTGCTATACTAGTCATTGGTGTGGGATTATTGGAAATAACTTTAGGCTAAGACCCATAACAAACACAAAAATGGAAAAACTAGTCATTTATAATTGTTAGAAACTAGTCGTTTATAGTCGTTGGAAACTAGCCGTTTATAGCAATTGGAAACTAGCCATTTATAGCCATTGATAACTAGCCATTTTCTTGTCATTTTCCTCTTCTCCATCTTCTTTATAAAGAAGAAAGTTTTGCAAGATCAAAGAGACATTCTTTGTTTTCAAGATTTCCAACCTTTACTTCTTTTCTCTACTATTTTCTGAGCAATTTTTCATCGATTCTAACTCAATTTCTGACAAGTGCACATCAAAGATCGGGAGTTATGTTAACGTTGAAAAGTAACCAACTTTAGTAATTTAACATCGAGGTCGCACAAATCTTGCTTTCAAGGCAATAGAAATTCACGATATAACGATTTACATTCGGTTCCAATAACCCTAAACATGTGCCAAAGAATAACTCTTTCGCCTTGTTCATTCTCTTGTTTGTGCGAAGACCCAACCAAAAACTCTTCATCTTCAACTTGCCGTCGATCATCCCTGCCGTGCATCCCCGCTCGCTTGACCGTTCACAATTGTTCACAGTGCTCCAGTTGTCGGATGTTTGTTGCACTTCTTGCTGCCGTCTCTCTCTCTCTCTCTTATTCGTTTTACCTCTCTCTTAGCCATCTCACCTCTATTCTCCCCAGGCCACAATCGCATCGCCGTTGCTACATTGGTTGTCGCCATCGTGTGGTTTCTGGAAGAGCCGACCAACCGTGTTCAAGGTAAGGTTTTTATGCTGACTTGAGGGGTTTTCAGTATAGTTTCTGATTTTTGTGTTATGGGTTGGCTTAAAATTAGCTACCCATGTTGATTTAGGTTCGATTTGAAGTTTGTTGAATGCTACAGAGGCTATCCAGCAGATTCAAAGTGTTACGTGACATTTTAGTTAGTGTTAGAGCCGTTTGATTTTCATTTATGTTGTGTGGTTGCTAGAATTTTGGCTTATTAACTTTCATTAATTTTTTAAGTCTGCCTTTCTTCTTTAGTTTAAGCTTTAATAGTTGGTAAATAGGAGTTTTGGATCAAAGAGTTATTTGGGAGAAGGGTTAGGGGAAATTTGTACCGATGACCCAAAAATTGGGCCCAAAATGTCAAATGACCAATTTTTAAAAAATAATGTCAATTGATCCTCTGCTAACATCATCGTCATACCAAATTACGTAAATTACTCTTACACTGGTCTCATAAGGTAAATCTCGCTCTCGTCTGATCAAACGCTCTCGCTCTCGCTTGAAATTTCCTGGTTTGATGTGATTGCTCGTTAGTGTACTGTTGATTTAACAAAATGTCACAACGAAAGCCTCAAATCTAATCAATAATACCTAAACACAATACAATGGTGATCTCTTTAAACTCTAAACTCCATTTCAAATGTGATTACTTCTCTGTTTTTTGAAGGTGTTTTGTTGAATGGAGATTTTTTGAACAGGGATTTCCAAGACGAGGAACAACATTTTCAGAAAGGTGAATTATTTTGATTCTGTTTAATTATTTTTTATGTGTTATTTCTGGAAAGGTAGCATTACGAAAATTTGTATTGGGAGAGAGTAAGAAAGAGGAAGAGTAAGAGAGAGAGAGAGAGATTACGAGAAAGAGAGAGCGAGATTTTGAGAGAGCGAGATTACGAGAGAGAGCAAGATTTTGAGAGAGCGAGATTTTGAGAGAGCGAGATTGAGAAAGGGAGATTTTGAGAGAGAGCGAGATTTTGAGAGAGAGTGAGAGTACACTTCAATTGCTTGTACAGCTTAATGACAAATGTTCTCTTGCTTTGTAGGATGACAGAAAATTGTCTATTTATTCAATTTGGAGGTGATTGGGATAAGAATGAAAATTCATATATTGGGAGACAGTTGAAAGGAATCGTTATGCCCCCTACATTGAATTACGAAGAACTTAAATCTCGCATTTATAGGGCTACAAAAGTCAATTCTTTAGAGTTTGATCTTATCCTGAAAGTTAAATATAATCTTGAATTTGAACCCATCCACAATGCATAATGGATGATGATGATGTTCACTTCTTTCTTTTGTGAGAAGAGCTTAGACTTCAAATAGCTGTAACGTTGAAGTCTAAACAGGACGAAAGGGTTGGAATGGGGTTTGGAAATGTGAGTTATGATGATACGGCTATAGACAGACAATACGAGGAATCATATCAGTTTCATCGGGAAGAGAATGATATTCCATTGTCTACCAACACTGATATTTCATTGTCTACCAATATTGTAGCATCAACATTCGATTATATGGATTGTGGTCCTTCAGTGGATGTGGATGTGAATGAGCAACCAACAGGATTGAATGAAATGGATCGTGATCATGGAGATGTGTGTCGTTCTATAGCAGCTTCAGCGGTTCCATCATCTGTGTCTTCAAGTCATAGGACAGAGTTCATTATGCCTGACACTTTCAGGACTACCCCCCCCCCCCCCCTCGTCGACCTATTGCCACTTTTAGAACTATCATCATCCGTACCTAGCTCAAATATAGGTCGGCGTTCCACTGGCGTATCCCGAAACTCCCTTTCAGCATCTAACATGACAGTGCCCTCTTAAACCTTTATCTGCATTAGCAACCCAGTAAACTGGTTAGTGTCAATTTAACAACCAGATAAACATATTATACATAGAGTAAACATACATTATTAGACTCGAATATCTCTCTCGAGTACTTTGAAGGACGCTGAGAGGGAGCATGACCATAGTAATATGCGGGGCAAAGCCACCTTGCTCCTTCGTTCTGCAATGTCCCCAGCTATCGATGAAGCTAGGATCTCATACGTCCATACCTAAATAAAATTTAAAATATATTAAGAACAATAGTAATGTTAGATCAAACAATATGATTATTATGTTAATCAAATTTTACCTGGAACACTTGTGGAAATCCACGTAAGAAGTACTTCACAACGTAGTTTTTATTTGCTTTGACCTTCGTCTTGTATAGACCGCTCTTATCATTCAACGCAGTCTTTAGGGCATCCAATGTCCTCTCCCAAATAATGGTACCCTAATCAAGACTATTATAGTACTCCAAGTTTTGAACATCCTTGAAACGTTTGAGGTCGATTACATTTTTCTGTTTATTTTTCCCCATCATTGCGACTTGAGTATAGTAAACTATGCTGATCTTCACAGCATCATCATCATTTTCAAACTCTAAGTCCTTGTATTTTTCTTCAAGTTGACAGAGGTGTAAAGTATCCTTCGTCACTCGATTACCAAAATACTTGATAGCAAGTTCATATGAGGACTGTTGGTTCCGATCAACTCGTGTTGGGGATTGCCACAAACCAGCCATCAACAAAAAGTCATCGTTCGAAAAAGTGACAATCTTCCCACAGACAGAGAATGACATTGAGTCTGATCTTGTGCTCTTCACTTCTCTAAGCAACATGTGATGGACAATTGGGATGTTAAACACCATGTCAACATCTACAAATCGCCTAAAAACTGTTCTCTTGAACATGTGCAACTGCGTTGGCGTGAGCTTCTCTTTCACAATCTTGTTTGCATTAGCAATGTGGGCCAAGCTGGTTACTTGACCGAGAAATCGGTCGGCTTCGGCTATTCTGAAATGTGTAGCCATCTTAAATCACTCCTGCATGAAATAAAAATTCAATCAGTAAAATCCTTCAGGAAAAAAAAATGTAAAACAACATTCTGTTTAAATCTTGCTAGACTCGCTCTCGCTAGACTCGTTCTCGTTGGATTCGCTCTCGCTGGTGTCGCTCTCTTTGGTATCGCTCTCTCAAGTATCACTCTATCCAGTATCGCTCTCTCCGGTGTCGCTCTCTCCAGTATCGCTCTCACTTTTCTCCCTCACATTCTCTCTTTTTACTTGTCTTCAACCACATAACACATCGAAAACCAGAAAAACAAACAAAAAAAAAACTATAGGTTCACTTATCTCACTCACATTCGCTCTCTCCGGTGTCGCTCTACCAATTTCACTCTCACTTATCTCGCTCACAAACTCTTTCTACTCGTCTTCAATCACATAATACATCGAAAACCAAAAAAACAAACGAAAAAAAAACTATATCAGTGTATTTCTAAACCTAGAACGACCCACAAAGCCCCATTACTGATTACTGTAAGACATTTTCAGGCACATATTGAAAGATTTACTGATCAGATTCGATTTGTCGGCGGCAGTAGAATCGTTTGCAAGCCGGAAATGGTTTTTTTGTTAATGAGCGATACGAAGCCGTTAGCCTTGAAAAATTTGAATGAAGAATAGTAAAAGTTTTGGTGGGTTCTTAGTAAAAAGGTAAGAAGACGAATAAGTAAGGGCAATTTACGTAATTTGGTAGGGTTAATTGACATTATTTTTTAAAAATGAGTCATTTGACATTTTCGGCCTAATTTTTGGGTCATCCGTACAAATTTCCCAAGGACTAGGCATTCCAAGGTGAGTGTTCTAATTGGAATTTTTTTAGAAAGAGAGCATATTTTAATTTGCTAAGGTAAAAGATACCTATTGGAGTCAAGAACTTCATTGATCATACTGAAATGCTTACTTTGAGTCATTTTCCAAATCCTACTAATATATTTGCTTTCGCTTCTAACTTCTATATGCCTTCTTGTACTTGACCTACAACATTTAAACTCAACAGAACTTACAACAACCAGTTTAAGCGTATTTCGTATTTCAGGCGAGGCACTAGAAGAACATTATGTTGGTACAAGATAGGAACCATGGTTTATAGGTCTCCGTATGGTTAGTCGTAACGTTTGCAGCCGAGATTATAGTTTGCTTGTATTGTGTAACATGCATGCTGCAAAAATTTCTTATATTTGTTCATTTTGCATGAATTTTTGTGATCGGACAAAAGATCAACGCCCTTTTCCCAAAGAAATTGTTGGTGTTAGCCATCCGCTTGACTTCCATCAGATTTTCTATTGCTTGAATAATCTATATAAGTTTGTTTCAAAATATGTTATTTTTGCTTTTCAGTTGTCCTACTCATAGTCCTATTCCTGACCTATTTGATCTCTATTTTACTTGAGAATATATGGCACAAAGTTCTCTTAAAGTTGCTTAAACTTAGAATAGTATCTGACCTTAACTTGTCCAAATATTAGTGTCCAATTTGATCAACTTTGTTTTTGGCCAAGGCCTCAAATTTATGTGTATGCATTAATTTTTCGTTGTTGGATCAAGTAAAAAGCTGAAGTTTGGTTCTGAGCAAGAAACTAAACTCAAGTATAAATGAGATTCTTCTAGAGAACTTAACATGGCTTCACAGTTAATACTTTGAGAGAATAAAAAATGTGAATATGGGCGTGATGTTGGATGACATTATCAAACCATCCACCGAAGAGAACAAAGTTTGGTCATAAGTCTTGGGAGAGGTGTATATGGATTGGGTTGGATTGAGAGTATTTTTTAGATCAATCCGAAAATTCGGATTGGGTTGATTGACTACCCAAATGACCAAAATAAAGTTTCCAACCCAACCCAACCCTTAAAATTCGGGTCGGGTTGGGTTGGGTTGTCGGGTTATAACTTGTTTTTTATTTTTAATGAAAATATATAAATTTATATACAACACATGACTAATAACTAAAATCTCATGCTAAATACCAAATATCTATGACATTTATTGTAAAACAAAGACATATATCATAAAAATTTTAAAAGAAAAATATTAAAAATTCAAAAATTAATCAATACAAGAAAATCAAACTTTAAACAAAGAAGAATATATATATATATATAATTTGGGTTGGGTTGGGTCAACCCAAATTATTTTTATCCAACCCACAACCCAACCCAATAAAAATAGAAAAATTCAACCAAAGACAAAACTAACCCAATTCAATCCTTATATTTTGAATTGGGTAGTCCAGATTGTTCAGATTGTCGGGTTATTTGAACACTCCTAAGTCTCTGCGAGGCAGCAGGTTGAAGCTTTGCCATAAAGCTCTATAATTGCATTTTTCTACTTTGAAAGGCAATTTGATGTTTTGATATCTTAGGTGCTGTAAACTTGTAAAAATTTGTGCGTAGACATGATTATTTTCTATGTAGAGCTTTTCATTTATGAGCATGAATATTGTTGTTTAATGAACTAATGATATTTTCTATCAGGATATCCAAAGAACTAAAGGCAAGGTTTTTCTAGAACTTAAATTCCTATTTACCACCTACTATGAGCATTATATATTTGTGTAATCTAGATTTTTTGAGCAAGATTGTCTTGGCTCATGAACTATTTTAAAGTCCTTTTGAATTCTTTGAAGTCTCAGTGTAGCTTCTAACCTGTAGAATTATTCTGTTTGTAGCCTTGAGTTGATATCGGACTCATTCAAAGACTTTATAACTAAGACCCGAATTTGTTTAGGTGAGTTTCATGTGTTAACAGTTTCATTTAGATTCTCTCGAAAGTCTTTCTAAATATTGTAAATTAGACGTTAATTTTTTTGAAACTCTTTCTTTGTAAAAGCTTTACCAACTTTGGTTATTAGTCTCTTCAGGGGCGTTTGGGTACTGAGTGGGTTATATTAGTCAGTGTTTATTATAGTCTGTGGGTTATAATAATCTGTGTTTGGAGTGTAGATTATTTTAGTCTGTGTTATAATAGTCTGTGTTTGAAGTACAGGTTATTATCGTCTGTGGTATAGTAGTCTGTGTTTGGTGTGCAGGTTATTATAATCTGTATTTGTTGTGCAGGTTATTATAGTCTGATTTATAATACTCTGTGTTTGGGGTGCAGATTATTATAATAGCTAGTTATAACAGTATGTAAACTAAATGCATGTTATCTTAGTATATATCATAATTGATTCTACTTTTCCATATATCAATGGAAAAAAAATTAAATGAAATATCATATTTTCACGAACCTAAATAAAATTGTTTGTTCCACCAATTTGTATAAAATGTGTTGAACGTTGCATTGTCTATTTCACCAATTTTAACCTTCTTTGACGTATCAAATTTCGTGAGCATGCAACAAATACAATTTCATTCTCTTCAAAGGATATTAATCATTGTCCAATACATTAATGTATGTAGAGATAGATAAATTTCACAAACAGCAAAAAAAGAAAACCAAATCACGTTCATGTCCATGAAATAGTACGGAGTCAAACATAAAAAAATATTATAAAGTACAAGTCATAAATTAGATATGTCCAATTAAACATGGAAAAGCACGTGATGAAAATAGTTGATCAGGTGTTGTCTAGAAGAAAAAGCTCGCAATACTTCAATTTCATATCTACTGGAACGAACAAAAAACTCTCCGTATTATGCACATTGCGGAATATGATATTCATAAGCTTCACCTTCTGTCAGTTTTGCAGTTCTGGAATATCGTTAAGTTCATTCACAACCTTGGCACGTAGCTCAACCTCTGTTGCATACTGCTCTTTCGGTCATTCAGCAATGGACTTCAGTTGGTCATTTGTAAAGTCCATTACATTCTTAAAAACCTTAACCAACTCAGACTAATATCCATGATGCTTTTTCTTACTACCCCTTGATGAATTGCCTCCTTCGGAACCAAGTGCAGTCGAGATTCCATCAAGCTCATCCTGTGATAGGTCATGTTCCTGTGAATCACCAGTAGGAGACCTTCATGCATACGCCCTAGCACATTTGAGGCCATATCACCAGGTGTCTCTGCCCCTTCTCCAATTGCCCGGTCCTTGCCGAAGACGTAGGCTAAGTCATCAAAATATGGGAATGACTTGTTCAGGAACCCGTTTGCTGCAAGATGGCTCTACATGGAGAGTACGACTGGTCAATATAACGGGTGACGATGAATGAAAAAAAACATGTTTATGAAATTTTACCTTCACCTAACCATCGAACGCCTCTTTCTCCATAGTGATGCATTGGAATTCTTCATTCCAACCAAACCCGTTGCATGTCAGTCCTCGCATTTCTGCTATAGCTTGGTACATTTTTTAAGGCTCCTTACCATACAATCTATGGTGAGGGTCCCTCGTATTCTACAGCCAGATATCCTATCAGCCATCATATGTTGTAACTGTGCCAGGTACCTAGGGCAAAAGGTCCCGTTGTCTGGTCTCCATCCACCAAATTCAACCAAAGTCACCAAACATTCCACCAGCTTCGACTCTTCCTGTCGTCCAAGTGTGCTTTGGAGCTCTAGAAAAACTTGTCATCCTGCTACATGTACACCGTAGTACAATTTAAGTAGTAAAGAAAGAAATTGTAAGGTAATGTGTTATTTACAATGTATAAGGTAGTAAATTGATGACGGGCAGAAATGCACGTCATTATAGGCCTTTTATTTAGAATTATGAGGGCTGTTAAGTAGAAGATGCGACGATTATATTAAGAATTCATGAGAAAACGAGCTTGCGTTGATCGACATTAAGAATCTCAACTAACCCACTTTTATGCGTTATTATGCGTTCAATTGTCTATCTTTACAGCTAACGCAGGAAGCGGTCGCATACGCGGAAGCCAGGCTATCGCAAAAGACGACCACATGGGGGGAATCTCTCCTTCGCAGAAGTGAACGCATACGTTCGTCGCATGGATGTTGCGGTCATCAACCGCATGCGTCCATCGCATAGAAGTTATGGCCGTCAAGTGAATGCGGTCATCGCATAGAGATTGCGACTACAGAATAATAACCATAATAGAGGGATGACCGCAAGGGTGGTAGAATGCGTTGATACTCCAGAAACCAAGCATGAATGCATACCTCAGGAGTATCAAAAAGTGATGTGACATTTCACCTACCACGCCGTTAGCAGCAGAGATTCAAAGCAGGTTCATCACGTCCATCACACCGTTAGCTGCAGAATTTCAGATAAGGACTATTAATGTTGTCGGCGACTAAGCTCTATAAATAGACCGTTGAGCAAAACTTTAAATTATCCAAGTTTCTACCTTCGGGTGGATTCTTGTGAACCAGACCAAAGCGCGAAAAGATAGTCTTGAGAGTTCTTCATCCCTTCGATCATTCCGAGTGACGACCGGAGCCTTCGCCGGAGTTAGAGCTCGAGAGAGTCTAATCCACCGTCCATCCATGGCACCATCGGCAGCCTTGACACACATCTGATAGAAGTAAGACATTGCTTCCATCTGGCCCTCCGTTTTTCTTCTTGATGGAATAGTAGGCATGCGCAACGAAAATGAGGATCAATTTTACTCTAATTGCATAAATTAAACACACAACCCTAAATTAGTTAATTAAGGTTTTTTAGAAACAATACCTTTGAAGCTCCCGAAACTCATCTATCTCCGCTTGAACACGAACCGGACAACCACTAGAGCTAACCTACTATCCTCTAGACTCAGAACCGAGTTGTGGGACCCGATGGATGAAGAACCTGAGAGAGAGAAAGTGAAGGAAATAGTAGAGTGAAAATTGGGTTGGGTTTGGATTTTTTCAGCCTTATTTTTAAAAACTCAATTTTGCAAAATGTCCAAAAGTTTTTAATCTAAAATGACAAGCCCATATTTATAGAAAAGGGCCATGCAAAATTGCATGAAATAACTTCATAAAAACCCAACACCTAGAATCCACTATCTAAGTGGGCTTAATGTCTCCACTATAAGCCAACACCTAGCCCACTATTTTGTTAGTGAAATTATCCAACAAAAGTTTGGATTTTCCCACTAACTTTAGTCAAAGGGCAAAATAGTCATTCGGTCAAAGTCAAACTTTGACCGAAAAGTCAATATTTTGACTTTTTATGATTTTTTCTGTATTGACTAATTTTGACCTCCCGAGCATGAATCCACATTCATTTTCTCGAAATTCAAATCACATTTGAATAAAGGTCGGTCAAAGTTTGACTTTTCAAAGTCAAAAGTAAACTCTTTGACTTTTTACATCTTTGACCAATTCCATTATTTTCGAGCTTCCGAATATAAACGAATTCATATTCTTGGTATTTAAATCACATTTAAATATTAAAGTTGTATCTCTAAACTAAAAAATCGACCACTATATCACATATACTTGTCAGTTTCTCTCTCTTCACCTAATTCGAACAATTTGAATTATTCTATCATACTGTTCTAAGTTTATTCCATATGAGCTAGTAGGGGAACCTAATGGACTTATAGATTATGGGCTCCAACGATTCGAGATTAGCTGGCTAAACTCTTTAAATGGAGCTAATCAACATTCGTTAACTCACGGGTCATTCCACTATAGTCCCATAGTTGCACTCCCCTCACTATAGATATATTTGTGTCCATATGATATAACCATGATTAGTAAGCTAATCCTTCACAAGTTGTTCGTAATCTCGGCTGGGTCATAAAAACCGTTTTACCCCCGAGACTACATCTTATTCCTTAAGTTCCACTGATCCTCTAATGAACAATTGGTTTAAGGTCCAACCTATAAACTGAACCCTCTCGGGCCAATGAGAGGGTGGGGCCTCTTGTTCAAGACTTGGATTCAGTACTAAAAGGAACAACATATCTACTATCCCTATAACGGGTAGGAGTGAATTCTGTCTTGCACCCTATGTTTCCAGCTATCCACCTGATCTTATCCCTGAAATTGGAGGCTTATTGGGCCAGCGATAATGAGCTACCCTCACCTATGCAGATCTAAGGATAATTCCGAGTGAATAGGAGTTCATAGTTAGCTCGAGATTAAGATTAAGTTACCTAAGTCATCAATTAACGAAATAGTCAGTTTTATACATTAAACGGCATTTAGAACGTAAAAAGTGACTATTTTATGGTTCAGTCTTATGAAACTCTTTACATAAGATGCCCCCATTTTCATATCTCCACATGAACGGTTTAGGATCACATCGTTTGTACTAATTACATAATGGGCCACATCCATCGTGTCCTCAGAATAAGGCGTCCAACCTTATTCATATACTATATAGACCATTTTGGCTATATATATTTGAACTTGATCTGCATTTATGTCACTACATAAAGTTCAAACTTAAACTTAATAGCCTCGGAAACTTAGTTGATTGGATTCATGAATATAGAATTTAAATTTACTAAATATTTTCAATAACAGCTTTATTGAACAAGAATATGATATTACAAACTACGAGTTTTAGGATATAAAATCCAACAAACTCCCACTTGGACTAAAACTCCTAGTAGGATGAAACGATGCTGAATTTAACTGTGAGAAATTAATATTACATATGAATATAATAAACATATGAATGCAATAAACTAGGGCATTCACGCCCAACATAATCTCCCACTTGTCCTAGTTTAGAAACACCGTAGACCTAAACTCTGTAGGTGACCCTCAAAAACTTTAGCCGTGAGGGTTTTTGTAAAAGGATCAGTAATGTTTTGCTCAGAAGGTATCTGGGTCACTACAACGTCACCACGGTGTACGATTTCCCAGATAAGGTGGTACTTGCGTTCGATGTGCTTTCCCTGTTTATGGCTTCGAGGTTCTTTTGAATTTGTAACTGCACCGCTGTTGTCACAATACAAGGTGATGAGTAGTTGCATATTTGGAACAACTTCCAAATCTGTCAAGAATTTTCTCAGCCAAACCTTTTTTTTTTGCTGCTTCGCAAGCAGCTACTTATTCAACTTCCATTGTGAAGTCAGCTATACAGGTCTGTTTTACGCTTCTCCACACTACTGCTCCTCCGTTAGAGTGAACACTGATCTAGATGTAGACTTTCTAACATCTTTATCAATTTGGAAATCAGAGTCAATGTATCCAGTAAGGATCATATCCTTAGCACTATACACGAGCATGTAGTCCCTAGTTCTCCTGAGATACTTTAAGATTTTCTTAACGGCAGTCCAATGATCACGTCCAGGATTAGACTGGTATTTACTAACGATCCCTACTGAGTAGCATATGTCAGGTCTAATACATAACATTGCATACATCAGGCTTCCAACTGCGGAGGCATAGGGAATATTTCTCATATCCTCAACTTCTTGAGGTGTCTTAGGATATTGTTATTTTGACAGATGAATTCCATGTCTGAAAGGCAACAGACCCTTTTTGGAATTCTGCATTTTATATCTAGACAACATTTTGTCTATATAAGATGTTTGAGATATGGCTAGTGTCCTGTTCTTACAATTCCGAACAATTTGGATTCTGAGAATATACTGCGCATTTCCTAAATCTTTCATTTGGAATTGAGTATCTAACCATTGCTTGATATCAGTAAGATATCCTACATCATTCCAATGAGTAGAATATCATCGACATATAAAACTAAGAACGCTATAGTAGAATTGACGATCTTCTTGTAAACACAATGCTCGTCAACATTCTATTCAAAGCCATAAGATTTTATTGTAGTATCAAACCTTATATTCCAGGATCTAGAAGCTTGTTTCAAACCATAAATGGATTTTTGAAGCTTACAAACCTTTTGTTCTTGACCCTGTACAATAAACCCCTCTGGTTGAGCCATATAGATACTATCTTCAAGTTCGCCGTTTAGAAAGGTTGTCTTAACATCCATCTGCCGAATTTCATAGCCATAAAAGGTGGTAATGGATAAGAGTATTCTTATTGACTTTAACATAGCAATGGGAGAGAACGTTTCTTCATAATCCACTCCCTCTCTCTGGGTATAACCCTTTGCCACAAGTCGAGCCTTAAAAGTTTGTACTTTACCGGTTTGGTCTCATTTTCTCTTGTAGATCCACTTACAACCAATTGGTTTTATATCATTTGGTTGATCTACAAGTTTCCAGACAGAATTGAAGTATATAGACTCCATTTCGAGGTCCATGGCTTTGACCCACTGATCACAATCCACATCTTTCATCACCTATTTATAGGTCGATGGATCCTCTATGGCGTCATCAGATATGACGACTTGTGTTTCTATTAAACCCAAGTAATGGCCAGGCTGATGAACAAGCCTTCCACTACGTCGAGGCATTCTCAACTCTTAAGAATGATGTGACTGACTAGATGTACTAGTTTTATCTACTACTTTAGTAGATGAACTAGCTCTATCTGTAGCGTCTTTTGAAATTTCTTTCAACACTGTTTTACTACGTGGTTGATGATTCCTAATGTGGTCTTCCTCTAGAAATGTGGCATTTATTGATACAAATACCTTTTTTTTAGGATGATAAAACAGATCATCCCTTGTTTCCTTTGGATAACCTACAAATAGGCATAACTTTGAACGATGTTCCAATTTCTTGGTATTTTGTACCAACACATGTGTTGGGCAACCCCAGATTCTAAAGTGACGTAAACTACTTTTACGCCCTTTCCATAGCTCATAAGGTGTTTCTGAAACACTTTTAGAGGGAACTTGTTCAAAATATGGACAACAGATTCAAGTGCATATCCCCAAAAGAAATCAGGCAATTGAGCATAGCTCATCATAGAGCGAACCATATCTAATAAGCTTCGGTTTCTTCTTAAAGATACACCGTTCTGCTGAGGCGTACTAGGTGCAGAAAGCTGTGACTGGATCCTGTTTTCTATCAAATAGACTTGGAATCATATGTCCATATATTCTCCACCTCGATCTGATCGAAGTGTCTTTATTGTTTTACCTAATTCATTCTCAACTTCAGCCTTATATTCTTAGAACTTTTCAAAAGAATCAGACTTGTGATGAAGCAGGTAGACATGACCATACCTTGAATAATCATCAATAAAACTGATGAAATATTCATACCCACCTCGAGTCTTGACATTCATTGGTCCACAAAGGTACGAATGTACGAGCTCTAAGGGTAGTTTGGCTTTGAGACTTTTCCAGTAAAAGATCTCTTGGTCATCTTTCCTTAAAAATAGAATTCACATGGAGGTAAAGAGTTATCTTCTAACTGACTTAAAAGTCCACTCTTAACCAATCTCCCAATCCTATTGAGATTTATGTGACCAAGTCTTAGGTGCCATAGATAGGCGTTGGAAGAAGCCTTTTGTTTTTTATTCTGAATTTCTAATGTTCTAAACATTTCAGTATTTAAAACAAAATTTTCTCTAGTTGGTCTTAACTTATATAAGTTGTCTTCAAGTGTAGCAGAACAAATTTGAATACCTTTACAAAAATGAACGCTTCATTTATATTAAAAAATATTGTATATAATTTTTCTATAATACAAGTGATAGATATCAAATTCCTCTTCATAAGAGGTGCATACAAAACATTTTTAAGTACTAGATATCTATCTTCAAAAAATAACTTCAGATCTCCCAATGCTTCAGCTGAGACAACCTCTCATGTTCCAACTCTAAGGGTTATCACACCTTCTTTAAGCTTTTTCCAAGAACTAGTTTCCTGAAACGAGAAACAAATATGATTAATGGCTCATGAATCTAGTATCCAGATTGAAGTATCATATTCTACTAAACATGTTTCAACGACCAGTAAATCATATTTACCTTGTGCCGTTTTCTCAGCTTTCTTCTCTGCAAGGTACTTCGGGCAATTTCTCTTCTAATGCTCGTTTTAGTTACAGTGGAAACATTTTCCTTTATCTGCATTCTTCTTTCCCTTTTTTATCTTGGGAACCTGCCCTTTTCCCTTCTTTTTCATTTGAGCTTTAGAGGGTCCAGCTTTATTTTTAGAGGACGATTCTCTTATAAATTTTTTCTTAGTGGTAGCAACATTTGCTTCCACTCCCTTCCCCTTACCTAAAGTAAGGTTTTGGAATTGCTAGAGCTCGTTAAGAAGGGTAGTGAGGTTAAATTCTATCTTATTTAAAGACACATTTGTCTCAAAAGGTATAAAACTCTTCGGAAGAGATTGTAAGATAAAGCTAACCTGGTTAGCCTCATCAATGGGTCCACCATTTACTTTAGCGATATTGAAGTACATCATCATGTCCAGGACATGTTCTCTAACAGAGGTCCCCTCCTTCATCCTCTTCGTGTAAATGTGCTTAATTGCCTCGTGTCTAAGGGACCATGATAGTTGCCCAAACATTTCTCTTAATGAATCTATTATCTCTTTAGCCGTAGCTAAGGATTCATGTTTCTTTGCCAAAACATCAGACATGCTGGCAAGAATGTAAACACAAGCCTTTTCATTGGCTTTGACCCATCGATCGTATGCTTCCCGAACAGTTCGGTTAGCATTTGAGGCTGGGGCTTGAGGACATTCCTCACTTAAGACAAATCTTAAATCGTCAACTATCAGTATTGTGTTTAGATTTGATTTCCATGCCGAATAATTATCGCCGTTTAGTTTCTCGGAAGCTAAGAGTTGAATTATCAAGCTATTCATGCTGAAAAGATAAACATATCATTTTTAGTAAAAAAACATTAATCTTTTAAATCCAATCAAGTTTAGCAAAAAAAAAAATTAATAATGTACCCTTCATTATTATATTTTGCAACGATATTTCAAAAGTTTAGAGTAACCTCCACCGAAGGGTAGTCGATTATTCCTCTTTTGAACCAAGATAATCTTGACTAGATGCTAATCACAGAATAACTCTTTATTCTTATAGCAGTTTAGTTATCACTACTTTGGTCGAGAATATACTAACATCTTAGTAATTCTTTTAAGTGTAACCTTCCATTTTTGGATTTCAGAAACCAGAATCAACATGCTCCCGAAAGTGGAAAGTCAATATGAAAACTGATCTAAGAGAGTCTATCCATATTTGGAGTTCGCGGTGTTCCGAATCCTATAATACAACCCTCCGAAGGGAAAGGTCGCTCCAGGACAGACATGCAGGCGCATTATAGGAATCTCACGGAGCGACCTAATAGAAGAGACCGTGGGATATGTTATTACATACCCCTCACCCACTTACTATGAATTACTTCCCCTATTCACCTTAATATTGATCCATGCAAACACTCTCCGAAGGGAGTCCGCTCCTAAGCACGGGCCAAAGCATGGCATGGACCTCATGATGTGAACTCTTAGGGACGCTAGAGCTAAAAGTACGCTACTTCTCTCTAGTTGAAGTGTTCTATAACGGTTTAGGGTATAAAAAATACTTAGAGATATATTTCGGCTAAATTAAACATATCCTAAGTCTAGGTGATAGATCCATGTATAACTCTTATACTGAATTTTAACCTATGATGTCTAGGTGATAAACAAATTTTATTACTTCACATCTCTCACGCATGCTCATTAAAACTAGGGTTATTTGACTTAGACGCCAGTTTGATCTCTCTGTAAACCGTTATCTTAAGAACCCCCAACCTTAGACAAGATCTCCTTGGGTAAGTAAATAACTCTTTGTTTAACAAGTAATCGACCTATTCTAACTCTTTAGAAAAGTCGAATGAAATTGCACTAATTTAAACCTAGGTGAGCATGCAACTTTTACCTTTGTTAAAGATTTTAAAGTCTAGGTTATTTTATAGCAATTATAAAATAAAATTATAACCATTATAACCCTAGAATCATACATCTATAACATACATTCATACTTGATGATCATGCTTTAATATAACACTTTATATTAAAAAAAAACTTAACATGCATACTATATACATTATAACAATTATAACATATATCAAATGCATGTACATGTTAACCTATGGTGGGATTTTAAATCTATATGGCATACTATATGCACAATAAGATTCAAAGTTTAATTAAAACATAGATCAACATGCATAATTAATTAAATACCCTCAAATGGATTGGTTTTGGCTCTTAAATTAAGCTAACAACTAAATTATTACGATAATAATTTGGTGTAGTACAAAAAACCGCTCTCAATCCAGTTTCAAACATATTTGAATCAACTCAAACCGGCATAAAAACTCTCGAACCGGCCCAAAAACTCCAGTACCAGCCCAAAACTCCAAAAAACAAGTTAAACCGGTCAAACCGGCTCAACCAGGTCAAACGGACTGACCCAGACCGTCTGGACCGGCTGGTCAACGCCCGCTAGCGCAGTCAATGGAAGCGTGGGGCGGGTTGACGGAAACACAAACGCGCAAGCGGGCGGCGATTCGGGTCGGCACACGAACGCGTGGGTCGCGAAACGAATGGAATGCTTCGTCGACAATTGGCAAACGCGAGTGAGAAATCGGGTCGGATCTGGGCGTGTCTTGGGTCTGGTGGAGCGCACGGAGATGTGATAAGCAACACAAGAGAGAAGAAGGGGAAATGGACTTACCAACAATGGTGTGGTGAAGATGGGGTTGTCCTCATAGTTGTAAGGAAAAGAGGTCTCATTTATAGAGAAGAGAAATAAAGTACATCTTGGAAATAAGTAGGTCCCATTCATGGGTAGGTCAAAGTTTAGGTCTCATTCATGGGTAGGTCATGAGTAGGAAAAGAGGTAATAAGTACACCTTGGAAACCCCACCTAGTGAAATAAAGTGAATAGTGTATCATTGAGATTGGGAATCAAACACATCAATTCACTACTGTCAATCACATCAACAACATACTTGCAAACCACTACTCGAAGAACCACTACTTGCAATCAAACTAGAGTAAACCAAACACGTTGGCAACCAAACAAGAGTTATGACATAGTTGCAATGAGATTGGAAAAAAAAACAAGGAAGCCAACAAACAATCAACTATCCTAGTATTATGTTTAGACAGTAAGAACCAGCCTCAAAATAACGAAATTCTTTCTTAAGTTTCTTCTGAATTTTGGATAATATAATGTATCATGGTAAATTAGATACATTGATCATTAGAGTCGATGCAAAAAGAGTCATTGAAATAGTAGCAAGAAAATCTTTTGACCGACAATAAAAAAACCAATAACCATATACCAAGAATAGCAGCAATGCAAAAAGAGTCATCAAAATAGGGGCAAAATAATCAAAGAACAATAATCGAATACCAATAATAGTAGCAATGCAAAAAGAGTCATCGAAATAGGGGCAAAATAATCAAAGATCGATAATCAAAGACCGATAACCAAAGATCAAGCATAGAGACTGATAATCAGATAGAAATAGTCATTGAACAGAACAAATACATTGATCATCAGAGACGATAATCAAAGACCAAGAATAGAATATTGAAATCAAGCATAGACCAAAATAAGCTTACATTTTGTCAAAAAAAAAAAAAAAGAAGGAAAAAAATATACAGTGGTTCATCATCGGCTAGTGAAGAGAAAGAAGACTTACCATTGAATTTGGTAACCCTACCAAGATCCGAACACTATCTTCCATTCCTTACCATGCTCCAAACGAGGATCTCCATCCCCTACCAAGCAAGATCTGAGCTCCAAAATGGTTGTACGATTAAGACTCAGATAGACAAGAGGGACAACACAAAAGATTGGAGAACCGAAAGAAGCAGCAAAGGGGAACCCTCGTTTGGAGCAAAGAGAGCAAAGAGAACCGAAAGAAGTGGCGTCGAAATGGCAAGATGAAAAAGGGCGGGTTACGGATCTAGAGAAAAACACAAATCTAGACTACCAAACATACTGTAATCTAGATCTATGAAGGATTTCTTCAAATGCGACCAACGAGAACCACAATGGCAGTCGATTGGCAGGAACAGAGAAGTGGAAGCTCTAAAACCCACCAGGAACAACGCTGATCGGGAATAATGGCGAAACCTTAAGGAGAAGAGATGGAAGGAAACAGAGCAAAATAATTAAGCGCTAATAGGAGTAAGGAAAACGAGGGAGAGTAAGGAAAATAATCGAAATAGGGGCAAAATAATCGAGCACCATGTAACATGCTCAAATGGGTTTTGAATTCAAAATAGTCAAGTATAAAGTAATCGAATATCGAGTATGACATTGATATGATAGAGTATACACGTGTCGATTGCAGGCGTATCAAGTGACCATGAAGCTGGGTATCGAGTGAACTTCAAACGGGTTTTGAATTCAAAATAATTGAGTAAAAAGTAATCGAGCATCGAGTATGACGTTGATATGATCGAGTATACACGTGTCAATTGCAAGCATATCGAGTGACCATGAAGCTGGGTATCGAGTGACCTTCAAACGTGTTTTGAATTCAAAATAATTGAGTATAAAGTAATCGAGCATCGAGTATGACATTGATATGATCGAGTATACACGTGTCGATTGTAGGCGTATCAAGTGACCATGAAGCTGGGTATCGAGTAACCTTCAAATTTGTTTTGAATTCAAAATAATCGAGTATAAAATAATCGAGCATCGAGTATGACGTCGATATGATCGAGTTTACACGTGTTGGTTGCAGGCGTATCGAGTGACCATGAAACTTGGTATCGAGTGACCTTCAAACGTGTTTTGAATTCAAAATAATCAAGTATAAAGTAATTGAGCATCGAGTATGACATCGATATGATCGAGTATACACGTGTCGATTGAAATTATATCAAGTGACCATGAAGCTGGATATTGAGTGACCGTGCATCGAGGAACATGTGACGAGTAATCGAGGATCGAGTAATCAGAGTAAAATAATCGAGCGCTAATAGGAGTAAGGAAAATGAGGGAGAGTAAGGAAACAGACCAAAATAATCGAGGACTTAAGGGAGCATAATAGTTGGAGCCCAAAATGTTGGGTGGGCTACAACTATAAATAAGGGGCCCAAACGCTCCGTTCATGAGAAAGTTTTTAGTTTCTTGTTCTTTGTCCCCTGTTTAAGGATGTTATTTTTTTTGTTTAGTATTTATGTAGTTTCAGGTTGTTTTTGGAACATTCTCAATGGAGAAGTTGAAACACCCAAGAGAAGGCTCATATCCTATGTGGGATGATAGCTTTTTTAATCTTAATCAATAGGACATAGGTGTTGTTACGTTGTTTGTGTTTCATTATTATTTTTTATTTGATGTGGGGCCTTAAGCATTTTTTAGTTTGTTTCAAGATTGAAAGTGTCACTTAGATACATCTTAAGAGCATTTTACATGGTTTTCATAGACAAAGTGTGACTAATTAACTACCTTCTAAGAGCATTTTATGCGGTTTTGAGTGTGAAAGAGAGACTTAGATACTTTTTAGTTTGTCTCGAGAGTGAAAGTGTCACTTTAGACACTTTTGAGAAACTTTTTAACGTGATTTTCATGTCAAGGTGTCACTTATACACTTTTTTAGGAGCTTCTTATGTGGCTTTCATAGTAAAAATGTGACTTAGCAACTTTATTTTTTATTTTTTTTAATTTTTAAGTGCTTTTTAGAGTCAAAATAAAACTTAAGCACTTTTATGGAACTTGTTGGAGAAGTTTTTAGAGTTAAAAAGAAATTTAAACACGATTTTAGAATTTTTAAGTGGCTTTCATAGTTTAATACCTTACCACAAGTTAGATTTCAAGAGGATTTGGTGGGAAATCTTAACTATCATTTGATTACAGTTGTAAGTTGCACGATCAAAGTAAGTTTATAGTCTTAGAACAAGAAACATGAGAGTTCTCGTCTATTTTATAAGTTCTTGAACTACTTGCCCCCTTCAAACAATGATAGTAGCATGTAGCTTAAGTTACGAAGGTTATTGGAATTGATTTTGTTTTCTTTCAAAGTATGCCAATTGCTTATAGTATATATTTCTATTTTAAACTTCTAGCCAATCTTAGACTCTAATATAGTTGTTTTGAATTCCAAGTGTTCACAATTTTAGGTGCTATTCTTCTTTAATCTTAGACTCTTACATGGTTTTGAGAGTCAAAATGAAATTTAGGCACTTTATGAAACCTGTTAGTTACTAGAGTTTCACTTAGACATTTTTAGTTTGTTTGGAGAGTGAGAATGTTACTTAGACACTTTTTAGGAACTTTTTACATGGATTACATGTTTTCTTTAGTGGGTGGATTGTATTACTTTCTTTAATAGCTTTAATTGATCTTAAAACTTTGATATTCAATGACTTAGTCACTTTTACTTTTAAATTATTACATTATTACTTAGACTCTTACATGAACTTCAGAAATGAATAGAGTCACATTCTTACATGAACTTCATAAATGAATAGAGTCACTTTAGGTTTTGCCCCAATTGGATTTTTCCCCTTCGAATTGGCTGCTTGGGGTGGATTTCTAGGGCCTAAAATGGCGGATCACACTTACGGGAGATTGTTAAGTAAGTTAATGATCTCTTGACCAAATCAATGATGGCTAGTTGTTATAGGAACAAGAGTTGTTCTAATATTAATAACTGGTTGAGAACTTCTCAATTAACATGAGGGATAATTAACCTCCCTTCGGCGGCTTTTGTCCTAAACCTTTGAAGTGTCATTGTGAAACTAGATGTCACACGGGGTTCATATTAGTTTTTCTAAAACCTTATTGGATATTGTTTATTTACAACGAGTATTTGTTTAAAAGCTAACGTAGGTCAATGTGTTTTTCTTTTCAGCAACTCGTTAGTATTTCCATTTAGTGCCTTTGACTAATTACATACAGTGGAACGAATCGTGTAAGACGTATTTCGTGGCAAACGACCTCGAATTTGTAATGGTTGAGGAATGTCCTCGATTCCTGACCCTTGATGCACTGCGAAGTGTTCATAATGCATATGAGTTGTGGATGAAGGCTAATTCTTTGGCCCGACTTCACATTTTGGCTGACATACCTGATGTTTTGGCCAAAAGGGTTGAGAACATGTTCATTGCATGTGAGATCATGGACTCGTTGCAAGATTTGTTTGAACATCAG
Organism: Benincasa hispida; assembly: GCF_027475165.1. Taxonomy (NCBI): domain Eukaryota; kingdom Viridiplantae; phylum Streptophyta; class Magnoliopsida; order Cucurbitales; family Cucurbitaceae; genus Benincasa; species Benincasa hispida. Next base: position 46,555,611 of record NC_143484.1, on the reverse strand, counting down.
TTCTTACTTTTCGAGCACAAAGGGATGGATGACAAAACCATTAGTGTAAGTTGTTCTGACACTAATCTCACTACTCTCCAAAAAAGGAGGAAAGACAGTAAATTTGATTTATGGGTCTTGAAGACGTGTTTGGTAGAGAATAATGATTCTGCCTGGATCCTTGATTCGGGTGCTACCAATCATGTCAGTTCCTCTTACCAAGGATTTAGTTCCTAGCAAACGTTGCCATAGGGAGAGATGACTCTTAGAGTCAGTACTGGTGAGGTTGTTTCAGCTGTTGCTGTAGGTAGGTTGAAGTTATTTGTTGACAAGAAACATTATCTGTTATTGGATAATGTTTTCGTAGTTCCCATATTAAGAGGAACTTAATCTCGATTTCTTGTCTCATTGAACAAGGGTATACCATCTCCTTTTCTGAGAATAAAGTGTTTATTTTCAAGAATGGAATGGAGATTGGTTTTGATTCAATAGAAAATAACTTATATGTACTAAGGTCGTTAGTCATAAAAGCCTTGTTTAATACTGAAATGTTCATTACGGCCACGACGGCTAAAAGACTAAAGGTTTCTCCTAAAGAAAACGTCCATCTTTGGTATCTAAGGTTAGGTCACATCAACCTCAATAGGATTGACACGTTGGTGAAAAGTGGACTTCTAAAGAGTTTAGAAGAAAACTCCTTGCCGGTATGTGAATCATGCCTTGAAGGCAAAATGACCAAACCACCTTTTACTGTAAAAAGTTATAGAGCCAAGGAAGCCTTGGAGCTTGTACATTCTGACCTCTATGGTCCGATGAATGTTAGGGCTCAAGGTGGATATGAATATTTCATCTCTTGCATAGATGATTATTCAAGGTACGGGTATATCTACCTAATGCAACGTAAGTCTGAAGCCCTTGACAAGTTCAAGGAGTATAAGGCTGAAGTTGAAAACTTGTTAGGTAAGAAGATAAAAATACTACGATCTGATCGTGGTGGAGAGTATTTGGACCACCAATTCCAGAACTATATGATAGAACATGGGATTGCATCCCAACTCTCAACCCCAGGTACACCTCAACAGAATGGTGTATCAGAAAGGAGAAACAGAACCCTGTTGGACATGGTTCGGTCTATGATGAGTTATACTCATCTTCCAGACTCGTTTTGGGGTTTTGCAATAGAGACTGCATGCTACATCCTGAACAACGTTCCCTTAAAAAGTGTTTCTAAAATACCTTTTGAGATGTGGAGAGGCCGTAAAGGTAGTTTATGCCACTTTCAGATTTGGGGCTGTCCGACACATGTGCTAGCGACTAACCCAAAGAAGTTGGATCCGCGTTCGAAGGTTTTCCTCTTTATAGGCTACTCCAAGGAAACAAGAGGTGGATACTTCTTTGATTCGAGTGAGAACAAAGTGTTTGTTTCTACAAATGCTATCTTCTTAGAAGAAGACCACATCCGGGATCATAAGCCACGAAGTAAGCTCGTTTTACGTGAGATTTTCAGTGAGACTGGACTGCTGAGGGTTCACAGACTAACAGATCAACAAGAGTTGTTGAGGTTGGTGCATCTAGTCAACCAGCTCAAGAGTTGAGATTGTCTCAATGTAGTGGGAGGGTTATAAACCCACCAGATCACTACATGGGTTTGACTGAAGCCCAGAACATCATTTCTAATGATGGGGTCGAGGATCCGTTGTCTTTTAAGAAAGCAACGGAGGATGTTGACAAGAATGAATGGGTTAAAGCCATGAACCAGGAAATGGAGTCTATGTACTTCAATAATGTTTGGGAGCTTGCTAATCCGCTTGATGAGGTAAGACCTATCGGGTGTAAATGGATCTATAAGCGAAAGAGAGATGTAGATAGAAAGGTACAAACCTTTAAGGCTCGACTCGTGGCAAAGGGTTATACCCAAGTCAAAGGAGTTGACTATGAGAAAACTTTCTCACATGTTGCCATGCTCAAGTCTATTAGAATACTCCTATCCATAGCCACATTTTATGATTATGAAATATGGTAAATGGATGTCAAGACTGTCTTTCTTAATGGTAATCTTGAGAAGACCATCTATATGACTCAACGAGAGGGGTTCATAGTTCCAGATCAAGAGTAAACGTTTGCAAGCTTAATAGGTCTATTTACGGGCTGAAACAAGTATCTAGATCATGGAACATTAGATTTGACACTGTAGTCAAGTCATTCGGCTTTGATCAGAACGTTGATGAGCCTTGTGTCTACAAGAAAATCATCAACAACTCAGTAGCTTTCCTGGTATTGTATGTGGATGATATCCTACTCATTGAGAATAATGTAGGGTATCTGACTTACATTAAGAAATGGTTAGCTACCCAATTCCAAATGAAAGATTTAGGTGAGGCACAGTATGTTCTAGAGATCCAAATCATTCGGGATCATAAGAACAAAAGGTTAGTCCTGTCGTAGGCATCGTATATTGATCAAATGTTGATCAGGTACAAAAATGCAGGATTCCAAGAGGGGTTTGTTACCCTTAAGGCATGGAATCATTTTGTCTAAGAATCAATGTCCTAAGACACCTCAAGAAGTTGAGGAGATGAGATGGATTCCCTATGCTTCAGCTGTAGGAAGCTTAATGTATGCAATGTTGTGTACAGACTTGACATTTTCTATTCAGTAGGATTGTCAGTCGGTATCAGTCCAATCCATGATTTAATCACTGAACGACGGTCAAGATGATCCTCAAGTATCTTCAGAGAATGGGGGACTACATGATGATGTATGCGGATAAGGATCTGATCTTTACAGGATACACGGACTCTGACTTTCAGACCGATAGAGATCCTCGCAAATCGACATCGGAGTCAGTGTTCACTCTGAATGGAGAGGTTGTAGTTGGCGAAGCATTAAGCAAGGATGCATCGCGGACTCTACTATGGAAGTCGAATACGTATAGCTTGTAAAGCAGCTAAGGAGGCTATTTGGCTAAGAAAATTCCTTTCAGATTTGGAAGTTGTTCCAAATATAGATTTTTCTATCACTCTTTATTGTGATAACAGTGGGGCTGTGGCAAATTCAAAGGAACCTCGGAGTCATCGTCGGGATGAGCATATAGAGAAGAAATACCACTTGATCAGAGAGATTGTGCATCACGGTGATGTGATAGTCACGAAGATCACGTCGGAGCACAACGTTGCTGATCCCTTTACAAAGGCTCTCAAGGCTAAAGTGTTCGAGGGTCACCTAGAGAGTCTAGGTTTGCGGGACATGCGGCATCTTGTCTAGGGTAAGTGGGAGATGATACTGGGGTATGCCCTAGTTTACTATATATTGTATATGTATCTTTTCTTGTATTGTACATTAGTCTCCTGAGGCATTAGGACAAATGGGAGATTGTTGGGATCAGTATCCTAATTCTCTCGAAGTTTCGTTATTTGTAATTATACACATTGTTTATGAATAAAACAATTGTTATTTCATTCTGGCATTTACTCATATCCAATAAACAAAGCTCCATGGTTATCTTATGTAAACTTAAGTGTGTATATGTGATATACAAGTGGATCATACCTTAAGTGATAACCTAAATAGGTCTGTAATATAAGGATTGAGGTGGGATACCTAATCCTGGTGGCAATACGGATGCGACCCACTTTGTAGAGGTTTACAAGTGTTGTAAACTACTACAAATGGTAGATCCTGACCATTCATGTGAAGATATGTGAGCGGGGGTGTTCTATACAAAGAGTTTGTATAAAATCGTACCACGAGATGACTAGACTCTATATATAACTCCGTTGATACTGGAGACTTATATCTCACCTAAACGACCATAGGTGACATGACCTCAATCCTGAGTGTTTTGGAAACTCCTGCCTTTGAGCGCGGCCCTTTGATTAGTATGAGTGAGAGTGGCCAGATTGCCAACTCAACATGCCTACCTTTTTAGGGACTTGTCTGATTTGGAAGCTGGGAACTCAATTACACAAGATGGAATTCACTCTTTCCCTGAAGCAGGGGTAAGTAAATAGATTGCTCCCTTAAGGGCTGATTCTGGGACTTGAACATAGTGGCCACAACTTCTCTTTGGAAGAGAGGACTCAGTCATAGTAGGACTATGACTTATATTCATTAGAGGGATCAATGGTACTTAAGGAGTTAGATGTAACTAGAAAGTCATAACGATTATTGGCCGAGCTGTACTTATGAGCGATCTGTGAAGGGTTGTCGCATTGCTGATTGGTTAAGATGGACACATAATATATCTGTGGTAAGATGAGTTCAGCCGTCGGTCTTTAATGGAGTGCTTGACAGTTAACGGATGGTGGATCCTGTGGCTAAAGAGTTTAGTCAGTTATTCACGTACCATTGGAGCTTCGAGCTATAGGTCCATAAGGTCCTCTTGGTAGCTCAATGGATTCAAGTTGAGGATCATTTATTGGTGTTGATTTGAAATGTTTAAATTGACAAGAGGTAATTTGATTATATATGATATGATCGATATGGTGTATGAGATACATCAAGTGAAGGGTTAATGTAAATAAGATTTACATTAAGTGCCATGTAATAGAAAAAGAGCTATGATTTATATGTTTCATGAGATGAAATATTAAAAATATAGGTTATAAATATAGTATGATAAGTTGGTTATCATTTATATTTATAATAATATTAATTATTGGATAATTATCTCTTTTTCTCTAATAACCAATTGGGTGGGAGGTTATTGGTGGTTTCATGATAATCGTGAGATAAAAGGAAAAATTTTTTCCTAATTTTAGTAAGGTTTAAGATTTGCAAAATTGTGAATTTGAGATTTCCACTCTTGGAAATTACTCACGGAGAGTTGTCAAGTAAATTAGATTTACTAAACGACAGCTTGGAGTTAGTTAAACGATCGTGCAGTGTTCTTACACAATAAGCATTCAACTAGACGATGAGTTAAACGATCATATAACTTTTACTAAACGATTGGGCATCAACCTATGCGATAGGTTGTTTCATCTCCCACTTGCTCAATCATTTACACGATCATTCTTCCTCTGGCTTTCTGCCTCAAACCAAGTCCACACAGAGCCCACACTATGGATTCTCACACCGAGAAGACTGAGGTAACCTTGTTGGTGGTGTCATACTCAACTCGACATAGTTAAGGTTTTGTGGAGGCCATTCATGGTGTTCGGGAGTTTAGCAATCGCTTAGTTCGAGTGCGCTGTGATAGTGCAGTGTAGCGATCATATTGGACGACCGTTCGTGTGTTGCCGTGTTGCTGTGGTCGAGCGTTCGTGATCAAGGAACTTGAATATGAGTCTTCAAAGATTTGTCCATTCTTTCCCTTGATCAAGTAGTAAAGCATGCTGTAATTTCTGTTTAATGCTTAACCGTATGTTTCCGTTTGTGATTGTAATTGTAAAGTTCATATATGATTGAAATTTGGAAAGATCCTTCTACTGCTCATGAAAATCCTCGTGGTCGATTTCCTTCAATGTCCGAAATGATGCGAAGTTGTCGACATCCCCGAAAAGAGTTAATTTTAAAGTAAATAAAAATGAGTGGCCACCAATTTTTTTTTTTTTTACTATGTGATTGGGTGATTGGACAAAAAAATAAAATAAAGAAATTTTAATTAGAAAAACAAAAATGGTCTATGAAGCTAGAGTTGAGTTCAAGAGTCATTTGTGTATGGGAAAGGTGTTAGCATCTCACAACACTTGTTTAGAAAACAGTAGCCAAAATTTAAATTTTGAATTGAAAATATTCTTTAATCTTATTTTAAAAAAGTATTATCTTATTTTACTTATCATTTCTCCAATAGTTGGAGTAATGATTTCATAAAATAAGTGAATAAGCCATCCATCAATTTGACAATATTAGAATTGAGGAAAAATTTCTCACCTCAAGAATATTAGAAATTATAACAATTTCTCAAAATCCATTATAGGATAGCATTTTAATAAAAGTTTTTTTTTTAAAAAAAATAAATTCAATTTATCTTGGATTCAAAATCCCGGACTCCTAAAGATCATGAACCCTTACCTCAAGAATCTAGAAGATCGGACTCCCAAATACTTCTAGAACAAACTTGAAAAAAAGTAAGGATTTCGAAAATAAACTTAAAAGATTGAAAATATTAAAAAATATATATATTACTACAAAAAATAACATCAATTTAATAGGTAAAATTATATGACAAAAAAAATACAATTTAATAATCCATTTAAAGCTATAAACGAACAACAATAGTATTTACAGAGATATTTAAAATTTTAAGAAAACATATTGGAGGTCGGTCTCGGACTCCTAAAAGAAGCGACTCCCTCACCTCAAAATTCTAGAAAATTGGATTCTCAAATATTTCTAGAATCTATCACCAAAAACTTTAGAAAAATGTCCTTGAAACAAATATTTAAGAAAAGAGATTAAAATTCATTTAATAAAAATCAAAATAAGTTAATTTCAAAGATTTGAAAATAAACCTAAAAGTGTTGAAAATGCTAGAGAAATTTTACTAAAAAATAACATTATTTAAATATATAAAGTTATATTGACAAGATATACAACTTAACAATGGATTTAAAGCGATATACGAACGAATAATGATATTTACAAAAAATGTTAAAAATTTAATAAAACATATTGGAGGTCGATTTCGAACTCTCAAAGAATCAACTTCCTCACCATTCTAAGAAAATCGAACTCCCAAATATTTCTAGAATCCATAGTCGGATATTTTTTAAAAAAATAAAATTAATTAAAAATATTAACAAATTCAAACAACTATCAGCAAGAATATATTAAATTGCCAAAAAAAATATATATATAATATTTAAATATGCATATAAAGGAATGAAAGATGCTAAAGAAACAATAATCAATGCTATAATGAAAAAAAAAGAATTAAATCACAATGCTAATTATATAAAAAAAAAAATAAAGATAAATAGATAATGAATAAAGTTTAAGAATAAACTAACAAAAAAAAATAATTAAAAATTTTGAATAATATTAACAAAATTGATTTTTTGTTTTCTAACTAAGTTATCTTTTTTTTAAATTAATGTTAACTAAGTTACAATTTTCCTTGTATTAACTAAGTTACAATTTTCCTTGTATGTTGGATTCTTAACATTGTAGAGTTTTTTTTTTTTTTTTTTTTTTTTTTTCTATGTGTATGTGGAACTCTCCCTTGTGTATGTAAGGATAGAGGCTCTAAGATTTTAAAAGAAGAGGAAATTTAGGGTATGATTGCTAGGATTCTTTTTGGGAGAAAAAATGAGAATTTTGGGATTATTATGGATGGAGACTCTCTAGGATTTGTTGGGAGAGAAACAGAGATTATAAAGCTTAAGACCATTTTCAACATTGTCTAATTTCTTTTTAATGGATTTTATTTCCAATTTTAAATTTTACCAAACAAAGTCTAAGCTCAAAAAGGAAGCACAACTTCTAGGCAACTAAAACCAAATTTAAAAAATTCACATTTGTTTGTTTTTTTTACCCTAACTAAATTGATTACTTTAACCAAACTATAAAAGTTAAAAAGAGGTCAAAAGTGAATAAACATCAAAATTAGATTATAAAGTTAAGATAAAAATCAATATAAAAATAAATTAACTTAAATAAAATCGGATTAAAAAAAAATATGTGGCTACAGTGTTTATTGATACTCCACTTTTGGTAGTGGTGGAGGGGGGAGGGAGTTGAATGAAGTATTTATATATCGTTGTGAATTGGAAGTAAGAGAATATCAGAAATATCGCATTAGTGGATAAGTGATTGTTTAAATTTTGTTTTATGAATGACGTATGAGAAGGATGCTTAGACTTACATGAATGTTGTGATTATCTTTGATATTGATTATTTGAGTTGAACTCTGGAATGAATGTTGTGTTTTTTTGCTAGATCTTGCATGAATTTAATGAAGTGGTGAAACTACCAAGCAAGTGATTGACCTTTTGGTTAGTGACAAAACTTGTTGTAGTGTAGTTACTCGTGGTAATACCTTGTTGTATTTAATTTCTTTAAAAAAATGTTACCAAGTTTGTTTATATTTGTCCCTTTGGGGACATTCAATAGTTCCTTGAATTTAATATCTTTGTGAAAACGTTATCAACTTTGTTCTTATATATACAAGTTCTTATTTATGTTTGTGTCGATTTTGTGTTAAAATAAGATTAGTTGATGATGAAAATCAAATGTGTATTCACAAGATTCAAATAAATAACAAAATTTCAAGACATATATTTTTATTGACAATATAAAAGTGTCATAAATATGAAATTATGTGACAAAAATGTGTTGTGATAGACCATTTATTGACATAAAATAGTTGTCATGGTTCTAATATTCTTGACAATAAAATGTCATGGTTCATATATTATTGACAAGAAAAATGTCACTATGGATTTTTTTTGACATTTTATAACGACGTTAATGCCTATAACACTATAGAAAATATCCAATTTTGAGTCAATTGATGACCATAATAATTCTTAATATATTTGACAATGATTGTTTATAATTGTCAACAGTTTTTCATTGTCATGGGAAGACCAGACATTTTTCAAAAATTGTCATTTATATGCATACTTTTACAAGTGATACAATGATTGAAAATAACTGTTCACGAATTTTAAATCTGACAGTTTTTAGATATCATGAAATCTCAGTTTTGTTGTAATGGTCGCCTAAAGATATTATAGATTCTTCCTTTCCTTTGTTGGTGTTCTTTCTAGATGATGTCTCCTCTTTGGTGGTCGATTGTCACATTGTGACTAATAAGCCTAAACTCTTGATGAACCTCTAAGATCCCTTTGATTCGCCAAAGGATTTGGGATAGTTTGTTTTGTTGTGATTTGTATTGTTTCTTCTAGCTTGAAATGTGAGTTTGTCCTTCGGTTTTGCTTCTCTGCTTTTGTTGTAAACTCTAACTCTTGTACTCTGGTTTTGTTTGGTTTGTTTTGCTTCTCTGCCTTGGTTGTAAACTCTAGCTCTTGTACTCTGGTTTTGATTGGTTTGTGCTTTGGCCTTTGACTAAGAGGTTTCCTTTTTTTGTAATATACCATATTAGCTTTGCCAAAAGAAAAAAAAAAAAAAGTAATTAATTTCAGCTATTTATTTTACTCAATCTATCCTCAAAATTTCTCATATGTTTTAATAGCTAGCTCAATCAAGTGTTATACTATCCATGTCGACAGGTATGTTTGTAAGTCAAAAGATTTATAAATTTTATTTAGATCAATAATTAAGTTATCGACAGGTGTTTTTATTAATATTTTCCAAAGTTAGTCGGTGGCCGGAAGTTCGCCGACAAGGTTACCAAAAGTGGCGATCGGAGGTGGCCGATGGCAATCTTCGAAGGTGGCCGTCAGCAATTGCTGAAGGTGGTGGTCGAAGTTAGCCAGTGGCGGCCAAAGTTTGACTGGAAGTAGAGACCGGAGGCGATCGACGACAGTCATTAGAGGTAGGGGTTGGAGTTGGCTGATGGTGGTCACCAGAAGTGGTGTCTGGAAGTTGGCTGACAAACTTCCAAATTAAATTATATATATAAAAAAAAGTGTAATCCATGGATACTATTCAAACCCATGTGAAAGAGTGTAGGAAGTTGACTTCCTAAGCCCTTGTCCCAAACAAATGTTGGCTTAGAATGCCTAACACATCTCAAACCCAATCCTTAGAATAAATACTAAAAAATGCAACAAATTTGTATTTATTTTTATTTTAAAATAATTTGAGGTAAATGTTTGAAGTATGCCCAATTTTAAAATAAATAAAAGTTTGTTTTTATTTTTTATTTTTACAAGTTTTTTTATTTGGTTTGATTTACCCATTTCTCATAAATTTAGTTTTAATATATCTACTTGTTTTCAATTTTTTTTTTTTTAATATAGCAATATAATTGGGAGAGTGAACCGAATAGTAAAAAATGTATATCACTGATAATAATGACACATTTTGTTATATTTATAAATAAGTTAGTTTATGTTTCTTAACAATCTATTAATTTTCTTTATATTTTAATCAACATTTTTTACATAATAGATATTTGTTTAATATATGTATTATATAGTTAAATAATGCAAGTTAAGTCTTTTATGTTATAATATGTGAGGTGTGGGAATCAAATCTCTAAATTCGAGACTAATGGTACAAGCTTTATCCAAGTTGATTAATACTATTGTTAGTACATGTTGAGTCTATAGATTATATTTGCCCGTACGAGTATGCCTTAATTGACTCAAAGTAGTAACAATCTTCGATTCTCCTACTCCATATATTGCCAATAAAAATTTCAATTTATACCTATACAAAAATGGTAGTTGATTTTTCACGAAATCAGTTATTTACATTAGAATGTTTTAAATATTTAAATGTATGAATGAAAGTAAATACAATATTATCATATTGATTTCACTGCTCTTCATCGACTTTTTTCAATCTCGTATCAACAACCACAATCTTCCCCTACATTATTAATCGTATCACAACAAGTTCTCTCATTTGCATTAGAACGTTTTTTATGAACTTTTTTTAGAGAACATTTACTATTTAATGTAGAGAGATGAAATTGGAAGTTCTTCTCTATGTCTTTCATTTGTGCATAATTTAATGTAGTTTAAATTGTAATGTAATCAACTATTCACTACAAAATCAATATTGATTATAATTTTATAATTTTGTGTAAGATTATTATACATGAATTAATTATTAAGAATACAAAAGAGGGACAACTTATGATCTAAATAAAATGGTATATTTGTAATTTTTAATTAAAAGGATAAAATAGTCCTAAATATTTTTTAAAAATCTAGCTTTTTTAGAGATTAAGATATGGATATCGATTATAGATTTATGTGATTTTTATTTGTTTTCTAGTTTTCAATCAAATATAAGTATGACAATAAGTAGAAATTATTTAATTTATGGCCGATTTGTGGCTTTTTATTCCTTTTAAGAAAAAATATAGCATGTTTTTTAATAGAATAGTTGTATATTACATGCATTGCAAATATTTCATAACTTTAAAAATAAAAACTTAAATTGAATATGAAGAAACATATGTATATTATTAAATCTTAAATCAAATAAATGTTTTGAATAATTTGGGAAAAATATAATTGTTTGGTGCATCGAGAAGATGTGTTGATTAATTTTTATTCTTGTTTTTATTTTGTACAAAATGGTAATTTTCATGTTAATTATGTTGATTATTTTGACTTTTGTTTCTAAAATCATTAAAATTTAGAATTTTTATATTGGATTTAAAATTTAAATTTTCGATATTGATATCATATAATTTACCTAGTTTAATTTATATTTTATTAATTTTTTGGAACTAATGTCAACCAATTAAGTAAAATCACAGATAAATTTAATTTTAATTTTTAAAATTTGCTATGGTATACAAAGTATAGATTGTTTCTACTGCAGTATTTATAAAAATTCAAGCTAACTAATTGAATCGAAAATATTTATTAATGAATTAAAATTTGAGATTCTTTCAAAACTATGAATCAAATTCAGTATGATTGTAAATTGAGGTGGATTTATTTTAGAATTATTTAAATCTAGAGTAATTGTAATTGGTAGGATTTTTAAGAATAATAACTAAGTGTATAACATCATTTAAAAAAATTACAAATATAGATTTCTATGGTTGATAGACTCTTACCAGTGATACGGTTTATCACTGATAGACTCTTATTAATAATATGGTCTATGATTATTTAAATTTGGTCATAAATGTACTTTTTTTTACATTATATTATATCTATTAATACTTTCGATTTAATATCTATATTTGCAACTGTCCCTTAAATCTATTAATATAACCGCTATTTATCAAAATAGTAGGTACAAATGTAATTTTCTCAACAAAATAGCTATTTATGAAACTATATTAAAATGAAAGAAAATATATGATTGAGATCCTTACTCAAAGACCATATCCCAAGGAGGCTAATCTTCATTGCAAGCAGTCATTAATTTGTAATAAATTATTGAGTCAGCTTAGCCACATGTTCAAATATTTGAATGCACACGTCATTGCATATGCAAGCAAGTTTTTATTTATTATTTATTTTTTATATTTAAAAAAACCCCAACTTAAAAACTCCCTGAACCAAGATCCACACTAGAAAAACGTCTTTTCAAACCAAAAAAATCCTGCGAAGAAAATTCAAATTCTGTCCATTATAATACGTAAAAGATTACAACAAACAAATTGGTGAATAGGCTGGTAGGAATCCTTCGCTCGTGGTTGAATCGGACGCTCTTGAGGTTGTCAAGCTCTTACAAAAGAGAAAAGTTCATTTTTTAGATTGTGATTATTATTGAGGACAATCTTTTATTTTGTGTTTTTATCATATGTCTCGAGAACAAAGTCACTTATGTTCTAGCGACTTTGATTTTCTCTCAAGGTTGCTCTTCACTCGGGAAAGAAGCCTTTTCTAACTATTGAGATATCAAATTTATGAAAAATGTTGATAAGAATATTGATAGATGTTTTAAAAAAAATAATAAAAATTAAATAATTAAATTAATAAAAGAAAATTTGTTATTTTTCCTTATGTTGCATTATTATTATTTTTTTTTTTTTTGTGATTTAGTGGGATGTCAATCTATTTTTTATTTCGTTGTCGAATTTGGGCAAATAAAAATATCAATAACAATGTCGAGATGTTGATGAAAATTTAATACTACAGTTACGTCAATATAACTACATAATAGAAATTTGAATTTGTGACATTTTATTATAAGTTACCTACCTTAAATAATATATGTGCCATCATTTATTAGTCATTAACTAGGTTCATCGTCATATACAATATCATGTAGCAGAAATAATTTAATTTTATGAAAGTACAAATTGTTAAATAATAGTATCTTTAAGATTCTTTAATAAGTTTCTTTGGAGGCCATTATGGCCATTCGATCTTACTCTTTGCTCAATATCAATTCATGACCATTAGATTTTTCATTAAAAGACCATTTTGAGCCATTTGAATTTGTTATCTACTATAAATAGGTAGATACACATTGTCGGCAAATGACAACGCATCCCAAATCTCAAATCAAGTGAGCTCTAGATAAAATAGATAGAATTTATTCTTATAAGATAGAGTATGTTCTTATCCTATAAGAAAGAAAGTTAACAATTCTTATTATATGTAGTAAGTTTTTCTATCATTTCTCGTGATCTTTACCCTAATTTGTTTAGATTTTTTCAAGTAAAATCATTTTTGTGAATTCTCACATTTATTCTTCTTCATTTCTCAACCTATTGTAGCTACAATCAAACTCTATTCGGTCACTGACTTTTCACAACATAAATTTGGTTGTTTTCTTACCTTTTTTTGTTGATTATGTTGGTTTTTTTAATCGATTCAATAACAAATGAATATATAAAGATTCAAACATTTGATATTTAATTAATAATTCGAGTTATATTCGTATGGACGTTATCTTTCTCATTTCACCATTCTTAATTTAACACATCTTGCGTACTTGTAAATTATTAAGTATTAAATTTGGTCATTGACATTCGATAGAACACTATAATAATATTAAAAACATAGTTCCTATGTTAAAGTTTTATTAAAAAGAACAATACGCTAGCTGGATGTACCTAATCTAGACAATAAAAAAATGAGTTTATCCTTCTAGTGAGCAAGATTTTTCATCTCTTCCTTATCGATGAATGATAGCAACCACCTTCTAGAGAGATTATCTAATTTCTAATAGAAAAGTATCTTCGATAATTCAATTACAATTTATCATGTGATAATTTTTTTTAATATTTTGGCTTTTTTTTTATTATGTAGTTGAATTGGACTATAAAAAATATGTACATGCAAGTATTGGTCAAAAGAGTGAAGGAGAGGGGATGAAATATATACTATTCTTTTAGTACAATAGAGAATATTGAACTTGGAAACCTCTAGAAAGTGACGAATCCATAAAATTCATGTTAGATGACACATATTATATAAGGTTAAAATTATACCCAAAAATTTTTAGATTTGTGTCTATATATAGTCCATGAACTTTAAAAAAAGTTATAAATTATCAATTGATTTGTCTGATAGATTTTGAAAATATCAATTTTTCATCTAATAGATCTTTTACCTAGTCAATTTTTTTTAAAAAAATAAATGTTGTATGATTTTAGATTTAACTTTGAGTCTAATACATATTATTGGACACATTTTTTTTTTTTTTGGGAAAAAGTAAATATATTTATTAGCTACAAAATTGAAAATGTAGGGATAGTTTGGCCATAAATTTAAAATTGAAAATTGCAAAAAAGTTAAAGAAGTTGGTGCAAGCAACTCAACTTCGAGAGTTAACACTTTTGAAATTTACATATTTATGAAGTAACTTCATTTTTTTTTCTACTTTTCACATTTATGGAGGAACTTCATATATTCCTATCTATCCATATTTATCATATTTATTAAGTAACTTCATATTCTATTCTATATCTACTTTTCACATTTATCGAAGAATTTCATCTTACAACTCAACACCCTAAACACAAACTCATTAACTTCATATTGGGCCAAAGGACCCCTTAAGGTTCAATTAAATACACAATTATATTTTTGTCACAATTAATTTTTAAACATTTTATGAGATTTAATGGATATAAAATTGAAAGTTTATAGATCTATTAGAAATTTATTATTAAAAAAAAAAAACTTATTTAAGTCACAATTGATAGCTTAGAGATCTATTCGTTACAATTTTTAAAATTAGTGGACTAAACTTGTAATTTTAATTTTTAAATACATTGATATATGATATCTTGATTATATAATACTCATTACATGCTTATTATTAACCTTCCTAGAATCATTCCTCTAAATATACAAGCACAAAATGAAAGTTAGGTATGCCTATAAAAAATGAAAGATAATTATCAAAAAAAATTTAAAATAGAACTAAGCTTTTTCATACAATCAATTCTAGCAAAATTATCATAGATTCAGAATTATTTTGTATGCGTGTGTATGTGTGAGAAAAATTAATAACATGCTTCAACTTTATTGCAAATTAAGATTAAAATAATTACCTATAATTATATTAAAAAGTGAGGATGTTGGTAAATTTTTTTGTCTCTTCCTTAATTTATTAATTTATAAAATATGCCATAAATGATTAATTATAAATAATAAATTGTTAATTAATTAATTATTAATTATCAATAATAAGTGTGATAGAAACTAAAATATTGTGTCAATATGAGCATAGTTCAACTGACATAATACTTGTATTATCGACCTCGAGGTCAGATATTCGATTCTTCCATTCTACACTTTAATTATAATATCTTTGTAAAAAAAATAATAATAATAAAATATTGGAAAGTAAAAAATGCCTCTTACTTAGTTTTTCTCTTTAATTTAATTGACAAATAAAACGGGTCTAAAATTTTTTTCCCTTTAATTTAGGTACTTTTGGATTGACTTAAGAAAAAAGTATTTTTTAAAAATCTTATTTTTATTTAAATATTTTTTTATAAAAATTAATTAAAATTCACTTGAAAAATTATTTTGAGTGATTGTCAGATACCCAAATTTCTTTACACATGACTTGTTTTTTTAAATTAAACACTTGAAAATGTAATCCAAACACATCCTTAATTGAGAAATAAAATGAGTCTAAAAATAAGACTTTTTGAAATTATAATTAAAAATTCAGGATTAAAATAGTTAATTTAAAATATTATAGACCAAATGCATATATTCTTGAAAATTTAGAGACCAAAAGAGTAATTTTATATATATATATATATATTATATATATATATACAGGTACATATACATAGAAGCATATGCCTCTGTATAGTTAATGTTTTTGGCATAGCAACCAACTCTTTGCTGTGCAGAATTGTATGATAGCAATTTATTTATTTGAAAAAAGAAAAAAAAAAAAAAAAGAATTTTATCTGACGTTTCACCCCTTCCCCGTAAGGAAAAAACAAAAAAAGAATCAAATAAATACTTGGTCAACGAAAAGTTCTTGGGAATCATGACTTCAACTCAGACTACAAAATGTGAAAGAAGATGGATTGAAGTGTCATTTTGGTTTTTTTTTTTTAGGTTGTTTTTAAACAAAGAAAAATGAGTCCATTTATAA
Source organism: Benincasa hispida (assembly GCF_027475165.1). Classification (NCBI taxonomy): domain Eukaryota; kingdom Viridiplantae; phylum Streptophyta; class Magnoliopsida; order Cucurbitales; family Cucurbitaceae; genus Benincasa; species Benincasa hispida. The sequence goes on along the minus strand of NC_143484.1, from coordinate 46,539,513 downwards.
AATGTAACTGTCTATTAATGATAGATTGTAATAGACTTATATAGTATACTGATATCTATCACTATCAATGATAGATATTTATTATCGTTTATTGTGATCTATCACCAATAAACAGTGACATTTTATTATATTTGAAAATATTTTCTGCAATTTTATCATTTAAAACAATTATTCTTCTTTAAACTTATTTGCAGTTTTAAGATATTTTAGGAATTATTTGTAAAAATGGAAGTTTTCTTTTCTTTTTATCTTATTCAATTTCGATTTTACGAAAAATAGAAATTAAAGTCATTTACTTTTAATCTATTTGCAAAACTAAGTTGTTTGGAGATATGATTGTTGAACAAGTTCTAGCCCATTGTGAAAATTATAAATGGATTGGGTCGGGTAATTGAAATTGTTCAGGCACAACCCAATGCAAGCCTATGACATAAATTTGGCCCACGGGAAAGAATGGGCCAAACCCAACTTTAGCTCAAGGCCAAAAGCAAATAGGCCCAAACCCATTTATGGCCTATGAGGAACTTCTATAAATAGAGGTCTTACCTGAGCTAAAGAAAAGAACTCCTCCAAGGTTTGAAGATCAGAAGACATACTAAAACTCTAAATATCAGAAGACATTAAATTTCTGAAAATTTAAGCTCCCAAGATCCAAGACAAACTCTCAAGGTCCAAATACTGAAGTTTCTAAGTCTTGAAAACCAGTGTCCTTAAGCTCTCAAGTGCAAAAGACTTAAAGCTTCTCAAGTTTCAAAGATTGAAGCACTCAAATTTTGAAGAACTGAAGATCTAAACTATTTGAAACTTCAAAGATTAGAAGACTTCAATAAATTAACTGTATCTTCACAACCTACAAGCTGAAGATTTAATCTCCTCAAACTTAAGAAAGGCTCACAAGCCGATCAACAAGGTGGATGTCGATCCAAGTTGATCAACAAGCTAGAGACCAATCCATGTTGATCAAGCTAAGGGCTGATCCAAGTCAATCTAAGCTGATCAACAAGCCAAAGATCGATCCAAGTTATTTAACAAGATAAACAAGCCCAAAGATCGATCCTCCAAGACGATCAACAAGTCAGAGGCCAATCCAAGTTATCAAACAAGATCAACAAGCCCAAAGGCTGATTCTCCAAGAAGATCAACAAGCTCAAAGGTCGATCATTCAGGAAGATCAACAAGCTTGAAGATTAAAGTTTATTTTTTCAAAAGAAAGCATCAAAGGATCATGTATTAGAGACTGTACTCACTATATTATATTGAAATTAATATAAATGCAAAGTTCAAATTTCACGAATTAAATTTCTTAAAAAATCTCGTCGAACAGATTGCCATACCAGGAGACCTCTCTAACTTTCACCTCTTTCTCTCATACAAAATCTATATAAAGACATCATGGCACCTGTTGGGTAGAGAATTTTCGTCACCTATGATCTCTAGCCAAAAAAAATATTATTTATAATTTATAGAACCACTACTTATACTACTAGGTAGCACAAGTGGCAAGTATGGAGTCAAACCACAGGAAGACTAAGAATTAAATCTATCTTAAGCTAAATTTGACTATGGAAAGCAATAAAAAGGGAGGTTTTGGTTTTGGTTGACAGGATAGGTGTCTATCTAGTTTATAGAGTAAGAGGGAGAATCCTATGCAATTTCTATCATGGAGGTCATTAATTAAACAAACATTCCATTCTATGAATGCACAACTAAATCAATTTGATTTAACTAGTCTCTACAAAGGCTGACAACTAATTAGAACCAAATCAATCAAGCGTCCTAAGCATTAATTAAGTTTGGAAAGTCATTCCCTAATTAAACTATATGCTTTTAATTCTATTGGGTTTGATAATGTCCATATAGAAATAAAATTCATATGCATGAAGATTGAGGATTCAATTGTGTTGACTAATTGATCGAACAACCTTATTTAATTAATCAAATTGTTCTTTGAACCTAGGTTGAACATGTATTATTAAGACTCTAGTCCAGCCTATAAATCAAAGCATTCATATTCAATCCTATGCTACCGAGGTAAATTCAAGCATAGACGAACACAAGGAAATGCGCGAGCTTGAAATTTACTAGCAAAGATATGCAAATATGATAAAATCATCAATACAACACATACACAGAAATCTAAATTAGATCAAAATTCAAAGAAATCATAGAATTGAAGAATATTAAATCTAATTAAAGAAATCTCAAGAAATTGAATATAGAACCTCTTACTCAAAGAAATTAGATAGGAATTACTTCATATATTCATAGACAAATTCAAGAAGAAGATCTGACCCATTGATTAAAATCCAAAACAAAAATTAAGAAACTAACCTATTGATGTTGAAAAGATAAATGAAAAAGAAGAAAATTAAGCCTCTCCTTGACCTCCATCAAATTTTTCATAAAAATTAACCCTAAAATCAAAAGAGATATGAATAGAAATTGGCACAACGTTGCAATGCTCTTGTCAACCTCTAGGCCTCGAACGTCAAGGTGGCATTGTAGCACTTGTGTGACATTGCGTTGCGATGAGGTGCAAGAGCACGCGCGTTGGAACTCTGTTAATTTATGTAGCGTTGCGATGTTGCCTTGTATACGAGCCTATTGCCTTACAACATTGCACGGGAGCATGGCATGAGGGTCATGATGCTGGCATCAATGGCAGAATGATAATTTTCGTGACTTTTTCACAATTGGTGCATCCAACCTCCAAATTAGCTTCTTTTTGGTTAGTTTTTCTTCGAAATGGTTTCTTTGCCTCCCAGGATGAATTTACTTATAAAATAGGATAACTAAACATTAAAAACCCCTTTACAAGCCTAGATTAAGCTAAGAATTATAGCTCTTTTTGAGTGATATCAAACACCCCAACTTAATTCTTGCTCGTCTTGAGCAAGGTAGAAACAAACATTCTAGCAAATAAATATTCTTTAAAAAATATGCTTGCTCAAATTGCAAAGGTCGTTACTATAGTCTCAATAGTCAATTAGGATCAAATTTTCAATCAATAATGAGATTTAATTACAATCAATTAATGAAGCGGATTTTTAAAATTGATTATAAATCTATTCATGCATGAGTGAGCTTAGAGCTTCGCTAGTTAAGCTTGCATAACCTGAAAAAGTTTTATAAGGTTCTCAATCTGTTTTTCCCCTACTTTAGCTTGGTTATCAACTTTAGACATACCAAACTTGCAAAACAGAGGGCAACACTAAAATAAGGGTGTCTAACTCATGCGCACAAAATGTAAAGGGCATACCTAGAAGGCTAGCTTTCACACTCATCTACAAGGAATCTATCTACTCTTTTCTCACGGGGCCCTAACTTGACACGGTGGAGGTAGCTCTTTTCACCTCTATCCATACACACACACTTCTTTTTTTTTTCAAGCAAGCTAGCATTGCTATTTTTTTTTCTCTTTTTTTACTTTAACTTAACCATTTTTTTTATTCACACATACTAGGCTTTTTTTTTATCCACATTGTCTAGTTTTACTCTAAGACAGGTAGGGTTACTCTTAAGTCAAAGGTGTGCCTTTCGAGGTGACAATAGAAATCCAAACCCGATAATAAAATTCTAAGTATGCAAGAACAATGACTTAGCATACATGAGAGACAAGAAAAAATTTAAAAATTAGGCTAAAAATCATGATCATGCTCTTCAAACATTATATCATGTAAATTTAATAACAAAAAAAGTGTGTCATAAACTTCTCATCATAACAGCCAAACAACAGAATAGACAAACATTCAAGCACACAACATTGTTCGAGCATAGTGTTCAAGGACCCCAAGGTAATAAACTACCCAGCAGGTACCCCACCCCCAACTTAAAATGATACATTGTCCCCAATGTATCTATCTCTACTCTAAGCTCTATGAAAAATAAAAAAAGGGAACATAGAAACTCCCCTGATAATGTTCTCGAACATGGAAGGGTGGTAAGAAGGCACGGCTTCAATTGATTCTTCTTTCTTCTTAGGACCAAGGAAAAGAATCTACAAACGAAAAACAAAAAGTTAACTAAGAAAAAACAATAAAAGAACGCAGTAAATATGTTCATCTGGCTCCTTCTAGGAAGTGTAAATTTTTAAAGTCAGTTGCTCAACATGACCCATCCCTTATCAAGGTACAAAGAAATTCTGTATTTCTTCAGTTCTTTCTTGGATGAGTCGATATTGCCTGGCAAGGCTATAAGGGTTCTCATCTTTAGAGAAGACACAAACAGGTTGAATTTGGTATTTTTTTTACTATCCGTAAAAAAGAGAAAAGAAAGAATCAAAAGACTCAAATTGCTTGATCGAGCCTAAAGAAATAAAATACTCTACAAATTACTCTGACTCGTAAGGAAAAGATGAGCAATAGTAAAAAGTATATATATGAGATGCCAGATGAAAATATAGAACGAGGTTTTGGTAGCCTCTAACTCTACCACCTAGGGCTTCTTGAGATAAAGCTTGGGCTCATACTTAACCTCACTGACTTGTTTTTGGTGTGGCGGAGAATATACATCTTCATCATCACTTATGAAAGGATAAAAATCCTCAATGGACTCGGCCTCAGTAGTATAAACACTATGTAGCTCTGGTCGGCTCTCCAGTGGGGGCATTGAATTTGCAAGCTGAGGAATATAATCAACCTCAACTAGCACGGGGACTTGAGCCTCCAAGTGAGACTCAATAGACTTCTGCTCATACTGGGAAGAACTATTAGCAAATTCATATATTAAAGAACTCAACTTCATACCTCACCTTGAAGTTCGAGGACTCAGCTGCTCAACATGATGGTCGATGTCTGTCAACTCACTGCCGATCAAGTCGATAGGTTTAGAAGATGGTTGCAAGAAGGACTCTTCAAGTCTCCTAACTGGTTTAGTGATCTGAGCAACAAGGTCACTCAGACTCTGAAAATCAATTCTAGCTTCGGATCTGGAATGGAAGCTATCTTGCTGGTAACTTGGGAATTGTTGTTGTATATAGAAGGATTCCTACACAAACTCACAAGAGCTGTTAGAAAGTTCCCTAACCAAATCTTCTAATGAAATACCTGAATTGGTAGAAGAAATATGCATCGACATCGGGGTTTGGCTAGGCATCTCCCAAGAGGAATTATAATTGCACACATGACCACGAAAAGCTGAGGATATGCTTCGAATGAATGACCTTGAAGCAAACAGACTCGACATGTCTCAAGCTCCTGCAATTTCCTAGTAGCCAAAACTTGATCAAGAAAGGTTAGTTCAAATATTTGATTTCCAAGCTCACTAAATTCTCTTACCTCTTCTTCTCTTCACCAAGCCACTTGTCTTGCAAGAACTGCATCGTAGATGTTCAAACCACGCCATGATAAAAGTAATAAACACAAGAAAAAGAAAAATACTTTTGGGATTTTTAAAGTTTACAAGTAAAATTTAACTAAAATAGATTAATTGGCTTGCCTCCCCGACAACGATACCATTTTGTTGGGCAAGAATGGTCATCACCTACAACCTCTAACCAAAAAAATATTATTTATAATTCACTGAACCACTACTTATACTACTAGGTAGCATAAGTTGCAAGTATGGGGTCGAACCACAAGAAGGCCAAGAATTAAATATCTCTTAAGCTAAATTTGACTATGGAAAGAAGTAAAAACGGGGGGTTTTGGTTGGTTGACAAGATAAACTAAATGCAGAATTAAAATGTAAAGAGTAAATGTAATCTAGGATAGGAATCTATCTAATTTCTAGAGTAAGAGAGAGAATTCTATGTAATTTCTATCATGGAATTCATTAACTAAACAAAAATTCTATTCTATGCATGCACAATAACTAAATCAATTTGATTTTAACTAGTCTCAACAAAGACCAACAACTAAGTAGAACCAAATCAATCAAGCATCTTAAGCATTAATTAAGGTTGGAAATTCATTTCTTAATTAAACTATATGCTTTTAATTCTATTGGAATCGATAGCATCCATATAGAAATAAAATTCATGTGCATGAAGATTGAGGATTTAATTGTGTTGTCTAATTGATTGGATAGCCTTATTCAATTAATCAAATTGTTCTTTGAACCTAGGTTGAACATGCATTACTAAGATTCTAGTCCAACCTATAAATCAAAACATTCACATTCAATCCTATGCTACTGGGGTAAATTCAAGCATAGACGAACAAAAGGAAATGCACGAGCTTGAAATTAAATAACAAAGATATGCAAATATTATAGAGCCATCAATCCAACACTTACACACAAATCTAAATTAGATTAAGATTCAAAGAAAGCATAGAATTGAAGAATATTAAATCTAGTTAAATAAATCTCAAGAAATTGAACATGGAACCTCTTACTCAAAGAAATTAGATAGAAATTATCTCATAAATTCATAGAAAAAGTCAAGAAGAAGATCTGATCCATCGATTACGTCTCAAAAGAAAATAAAAATCTAACCTATTGATGCTGAAAAGATAAAGAAAAAGGAAGAAAACGAAGTCTTTTCTCGACATCCATCAAAATTTGCATAAAAATTAACCCAAAAATTGAAAGAGATATAAATAGAATTTGGTGCAGTGTTGCAATGCTAAAGATAGCATTGCAAAGCTCTTGCCCATCTCTAGGCTTCGAGCATCAAAGTGGCATTGCAACACTCGTGTGACACTGAGTTGCGATGAGGCGCGTACGCCCGTTAAAATTTCATCAATCTACACAGCGTTGCAGTGTTGCCCTGTATACAAGCCTACTACCTTATAGCGTTGCAAGGAAGTGTGGCATGAGGGTCATGATGCCGCATCAATGGTACAATGGTAAATTTTGTGACTTTTTCACAATAGGTGAATCCAACCTCCAAATTAGCTCATTTTTGCCTCGTTTTTCTTCCAAATATTTATTTTCCTCTAAGATAAATTTACCTACAAAATAGGATAAATAAACATTAAAAACCCATTTATGAACCTAAATTAAGCTAGGAATTATAGCTCTTTTTAAGAGCTATTAGCATCTAAAGACAATGCTCCTAAAACTTCAAGCGGCATTTGTTGAGTTGTATGTCCTAAAACTCGCAGTTTGTAAAGTTAAACATATTCCATTATCAATAACGATGTTATTCGACATTACTTCAATAAAGTTATTATTGAATCTATAAATTGCACTTATAAAGTATAAAGCCAATAAATTAAGATCCATGGCTATTATATGAATACTTCAACTTTATGTGGAGACATAAAAGTGGATCAGGTTCGAGTAAATATTCAAAATGATCTATAGTATATGAATAAGGTTGGGTGCCTTATTCTGATAACACTATCGAATGTGGTCCACTTTGTAGTTGTTACAATTTCTTGTAAGGTGCTACAAACGAAGTGATCTTGATTCGTTCATGTATTGACATGAGAAATGGGGGTGTCCTATTTAATGAGTTTGCGTAAGATCGGACCAAGAAATAAGTCACTCTTACATTATAACACTATTTACTGTTTAAGACTGACTATTTCGCTTAGATGACCTAGGTAACTCGATCTTAATCCTGAGCTAACTATGAACTCCTGTTTATTTGGGATTATCCTCAGATTTGTATAGGTGAGAGTTGGCTCAACAGCGTCAACTTAATAAGCCTCCCATTTTAGAGGTAAGACCGGGTAGATTGCTAGGGACATAGGGTGCAATAAGAAGTTCACGCCTACCCGATTTAGGGACAGAAGAAAGGTTACTCTTTTAAGTACTGAATCCAGGTCTTGAACAAGGAGCTTCACCCTCTCATTGGCTCGAGAGGGATTCGGTTTAGTGATTGGATCACAAACCAATTGTTCATTAGAGGAAGAGTAAAACTTAAGGAGCAAGATGTAATATCGAAGGTAAAACAACATATTGACCCAACCGTTATTATGAACAACCGGTGAGGATCAACTTACTGATTATGGTTAAATGAAGTGGACACAAATATATCTACAGTGAGGATAGTGAAACTATTGAGCTATAGTGATGTGATTTGATAGTTAACGAATAATGATTAATTTGATTTAAAGAGTTTTAGTCAATTAATCTTAAATCGTTGGAGCTCATGATCTGTAGGTTCATAAGGTCCCTCTATTTTCTCGTAAAACATGAACACCTTGAATTAATAAATTGAGTGAATTTGGAATAATATCAATTTGAAGTGTTCAGATTGAATTTCAAATTGAAATGTTCAAAATGAAATGAATTGCTCACAGCAACAATCTAGTTGAAGAAAACTTTCTTCAGCACGAATTTTCTCTAAAATTCTCTCTTGATTGCATGCCCGAAATTCACTCCAAACTCTTCAATATATTGCAGACCATCATGCAAGGAAGAGAGTTGCATGAGTTGTAGCTCATGCTTGGAGTAGCACAAGGCAATGGAGATGGATTTTGTATGAGCAAGCAGGAGATGGATAATGGAAATACTAGTTTTTCCATTTGTGTATTGTTTTTCAAATTTTCTAATTTTATCCCAAAATCAAAACTTGATTTTTTAAAAAACCATTTTGATTTTAAAACTGAAAAAATTTAATTCTATAAAATTAATTTCATAAATTAATTTTTAAATAAAACTGAATTAATTTAATATCAAATATTAAATTAATTTTTACATATATCCACCTTTATATATTTAAATCATATTTAAATATAAATTCTCATATTCCGTTTAATTCTCAAATTAAACACGTAATTATATCTTATAAAATTACTAATTCCCTTAATTCTAATTTGAACGTTTCAAATCAACTTATCATGCTATTTTAGAGCTAGTCCATTGATAACGGGCAGAAATGCACGTTATTACAGCGCAAAGTTATAAAACAATGTAGGGTTGCGATGATAAAAATATACAATATTGCGTCTAAAAGCATTAAGTTCACAACATTGCGATTGCATGCGTCCATCACATTAAAACAGCTAACTTATGTATTTTTGTGCAGAAAATGCGTTGATGCAAGGCATAAATACGATCCAAAGAAATTAACGTCCGAGCACATTAAGAGATTGCATTAACGCAAGGCTATGCGATCATTTGCGCCTATGAATATCTACTCAAGAAGGTTTCCGCATAGAGCCGGTACATCGTGGTGGGCGCATCTGGGTGAAAAGCTCAATAAATCATGATGGGACAGAAAGCTGATGACGGTCGATTCCGAATTAAGTTGACAAGCCGTTAACGATCTACTATAGTAAGTACACTCAACTTTTCGGTGACAAATATTCGGTGCATCAGACAGAGAATTAATGTCATCCCATCAGTGTAATCATAAGAGAGAAAAACCCTTTCACCCCGAAGCTCTATAAATACCGAAAGCCACCTTCAGTGAAGAAGCCAGTGAGTTCAGTTTTAGAGAATTTTCCCTATAGATAGAAATAGCCTTGTTCATAGTTTTCTTTTACTTAGGAGGCGGAAGCGAGAGAGGGGAGATTACACCTAGAGATCATCATGGTGAACTTGGAAGAGTGTCGGGGAGTGTCGAAAGCAGAGAGAAGGCCAACTCTTGCGGAAGCAAGAACATCTTTTGGGAGAAATAGAGAATACAGTATAAAAGTCTTGGGAAGCAAGGAATTGCTATTAGGTTCTCTACCTTTATTTCCATTGTCATTTTGTAATCAGAACTTATTTATAAAAATGGAATTTTCATCTTTATATATGTCCACTCTTTGTACATTAGGCATGAGTAGCTAAATCTGTTGAATGGGTTGAGAAGAAATTAGATAACATAACCTGGGATCTTCATTCTATGCGATTATCTTGTATTATGTATGCGTCATTCATCCATTAGGGATACTCGGGAGGGTAGTCTAAGGATAAAATCTAGGCTTAGAAAAGTCAGATTAGAATCTAGGCTCGGGAAAGTCAGATTAGAATCGCATAATCAAGAGATAGAAGTTTAGGAATAAGCTTTGTTTGCTATTAACGCATCACATGTACCCTAAAGATAGGATATGATTGTATGCGGTCGCCTTGCCCTTGCATGCATTATCATCACATAGGCAAGAAGTAGAGACTTAAGAATAAGTTCTATAGACATTATCGCATTCATCGCATGCGTCCTAAAATTAGGAGTCATTGCATTTTCATTGAAAAATGAGTTGCGGTCACATGAATGTAGCATGATCGCATAGTTTGAACGCATTCTCGGGAAATGCTAGCTAAAGACCTTCTCAACCCGTTCCTCTGCATACTCAGTGTATCTGTCGCATAATTACTTTTTTCTCAAATCCGCTGCATACTTTTTATACGGTAAACAACAAACCAACCAACTATTGATTTATTATTACCGCAAAGTGATCTAAAAATTACTACCGCATATTATTTTCTTTAGTCCCTAAGTTCAACCCTCGGCTTACCAGGAAATTCAGTAGGATTTATACTTGGGTCCTGCTGAGAAAACTTGTTTGCACAATGCATTTTCCATCAACGCAATCCCTACCAATATTTCATCGCATAAAATAACGCACCAAGTTTTTGTAGTCGTTGTAGGGGACTTGGCAGCTAATTGTTTGTTAAGTTTTGTGTCTCTGTAGGCAACCTTTGTATCTTGGGAGTATTGTAGCTTGTGCGACCAAGTTGTAAACAATATTGAAGTGTAGGCAATGCGCCAAAAGTTAGTATTGACCCCAAGGTAGAAGGGCAATCAGTCGCATGAGTGGTACGCAAAAATTGGACGTCAATTTTTACTCGACAACCAAAATCCCGTGGACGCATTATGTGATGCATGTTCCTAAGAAATGCATTGATAGTCATGCGTCGATGGTCATGCGTTGAAATGAATAACATGAACGCAAGTTTTCTCGGGTAATCCGAGGTCGAACACAGGGACTTGTAACTATATGTTTGCAGTGATGTGCATGTGATGGTATAAATAAAAGAATGAAGGGGATGTTGCTATGTTAATCCTACTCTTACTCCTATCTATCAAACAACGCAATGAGAATATGCATGAAAGGTAGAGATGCGACAACCTTGACATGAAAATAAATGTGTGGGAAAATAGATAAAATGCAGAGATGTTTTCATTGCAAACTTAAGAGTGATAGCAAGGGCAACCCTAGTCAACGCAATCCATGCAATCATGCTACAACCATACATGGCAAGTCATTTTCCAATGGAAATGTGGTGCTTCTAATTCTAGGATGCATGTGTTGAACGCAAAGTGTCCATAGAGTTTATTCCTAAGTCTCTACTCTTGTCCTATGTGATGATGCAAAATGCAAAAAAGCAAGGTGACTGCATTTAATTGTATCCTATCTCTAGGATGCATGCGATGCGTTAGTAAAATATAGTGCTCATTCCTAAGTGCCTATCTCTTATATTATGAGTTCTAATCTGGCTCTCCCAAGCCTAGATTCTGACTTGACCTTCCCAAGCCTAGATCCTGTCCTTAGACTACCCTCCCGAGTATCCCTAATGGACAAATGAAGCATACATAATACAAGACAATCGCATAAACTTCGCGGACCTAAGATTGCTACTATCCCTAGTGAACAATGCATATCTTGCTTAATGCATCCAACCACTTACCCTCTCGGGCAGTTGATTGTTGCTGACTTCACTCATAGACAAGCAATGCGTTAGCCCATAGATAGGCGTTAAAGCAGCTTCACACTAAGAAAATAAGGTTTTCTCACACACTCTCACAACACACACCTCTCGGTGGTTTGTTACATGCTTTATACCCCTAATCCACATGACTAAGTATGAAATACTCACGCAATCCCACTAAGTGTTGTAGTGAAAGTAATGATGCTAAGCAAGAAGATGGAGATGAAGTCGAATGAATAGAGAAATGCATTGAAAACACATTGTATTAATGTCTTAATTCAAAATTTCATACAACACAATATAGGAAAAGAAAGGAAAAAGAAATGACCGGTTGGAAGCAAAACTTTGCTTCCAGCAGATGTGCGTCAAGGTTGCTGATGGTGCCATGGATGGGCGGAGGAGCTGACTCTCTCGAGATCTAACTCCGATCAAAGGCTTCGGTCGTCACTCGGAATGGATGAAGGAGGTGAAGAACTCTCAGCCATCTTTTCATGCAGTTTGTCTGGATCACGGGGAAAATCCCCGGTTGATGGATAATCTCCGGATCACTTGAAATTTTGCTCATCGACTTCTATTTATAGAGTTTAGACTGCCGACAGCATTAATTGGACTGTTCTGAGTCTAAAGTTTGGCGCTTTAGTCCTTTCTGAACCTCTGCCACCAACGGCGCGGTAGGTGAAATGTCAGCATCAACTTTGGATTTTCTTGAGGTAGATGCATTGATGCGTTCATTCCACCAATCTTGCATTGATCCCATTAGAACGCGTTATCTCATAGTCGCAATCATTTAATGGCCGCATTCGCTTAACACTGTAACTCTACATGATGACCGCAATCGCTTGACGAGCGCAACTCTCATGCGATGGATGCCTACGGCTGATTACCACAACATCCATGCATTGATCGATATGTTTACCTTGCGATAGAGTGTTTCTCCGCATGCAGTCGTCTATGCGATGGTATGGTTTCCGCGTTAGCATTCATTTCCTGCATTGGCTACAAAAAATAGAACATTGAACGTATAATTAACGCAAAGTAATGGGTTAGATAAGATTCGACATGCTGATCGACGCAAACTCCTTTTCTCATGAATTCCTATCATGATCGACGCAATTTCTGCCAAACAACCTTCATAATTCTAAGTAAAAGAACTAAGATGGCATGCATTTCTGCATGTCACCAATAAGCTGAAGGGAGTTCTAAGCACATGGTGGCTAACATGCGCCCAACAATTGCTCGAAGTTCCAAAGGTCAGGGCGAGCCCCTTGACCTAAGCAATTGAGAGCAATCTTCTGCATGGGAGACTCCTTGCGGTGACATCACTCCAATCTCTCCAGAGAAGTCTTCTACTCTATCTTTACCTTGCTTTTCTTAGTTTAGTTTATTTTTATTGTTATTTTGGATATGCGGTTGCTTCTTTGGTTGTGGTACGTTTGCTCCTTGTAGGTGCATCAATAAAGCAATAATTCTCCTCGGTCCGCAGTTACAACGAAAGAATTCCCTCTATCATTCAAGCATGGCTTCGATTGCATGGATTCCAATGCATGGTCGCATGCGTTATTCCGCCAAAGATTCTTTTCTTTTTATCTTTTATGCACTATCCTTTTGAAATTCTCCTTGTTCGATTGCTTTCCTTTGCGTTTCATCTATGATGGTACGTATAATTCACCGCATCCGCTAACTATGCATCGCAAAGCTCACCTTACTTTTAATAGCTTGTTCAAATTTTGAAAGTCAAGTTTTACTTTGTGCAAACCTTCGCTCAAACATTTGTTACCGCATTCCTACTGTTTTTGTTTTTAGCTTTGCGGTGAGAACACTACGAACCTCTAAATTTGGGGGTGGCAGCGATCTGGAGAACTGTGTTCATTACATTGCGATCATCTTAAAAAAAAAACAAAAACAAAAAAAGAAATTTTTTTTTTGAGAATAATAACTCCACTGTCAACACAATAGGGAAACCCATATTGATAAGAGTTAAGTTATGAAAGGCACTTATCCTTAGTTGGATGTCTGCATGACACACATGGGAGAAAGCCAAAACGAAAGTAAGTCGCCAGGATCAACGCATAAGCGCAACTCCTCTATCGGGCGCAAGCCAAATCAAGCAAGACATGAGTTGAGTTCAATATGGAATGCAACCAAAGTTGGATGCCCGCATGACACATGTGGGGGCAAGCCAAAACGAAGAGCGTAACTAGGTTCAACACCGCATTTTAATAAGTAATCGCAAATTTTTTGAAGTGTTTTGTACGAACGCATTCTCAAAAGCTAAACGCAAAGTTGCAGTGAATGAATAAAAAGTTTTTTAGTAAAGGCTTGCCGGATTTCAACTTAGAAAATATCTTTTTGAAGAAGCAGCCGAAATGGAGGAAAGCATTACGACCATGGTTAGAGGCATGAGTAAATTATATTATGAGAGGCTGGTCATCACAAAAGAAAGCTAGAAGGTGAGTTGAGAATTTTTTAACGCATGCTTGAGGACAAGCATGATTCTAAGTTTAGGGTGTGATGGCATGCAGAAATGCACATCATCATAGGCCTTTTATTTAGAATTATGAAGGTTGTTAAGTAGAATATGTGGCGATTATGTTAGGAATTCATGAGAAAATGAGTTTGCGGCCATCAGCATTAAGAATCTCAGCTAACCCACTATTATGCATTATTATGTGTTCAATTGTCTACCTTTGTAACTAACGTAGGATGCGTGCGCATACGCGAAAGCCGGGCTATCGCAAAGACGATCGCATGCGGAGAATTTCTCCATCGCAAAGGCAAACGAATACGTTCAACGCATGGGTGTTGCGGTAATCAACCACATGCGTCCATTGCATAGGAATTGCGATCGTCAAGAATTTGCGGTCATCGTGTAGAAGTTGCAGTAATCAAGAGAATGTGGTCATTGCAAAATTGCGGCTACACGATGATAACCATAATAGCGGGATGAACGCAAGGTTGGTGGAATGGAAACATTAACGCATATCTTGGGAGAATCAAAAGATGATGTTGACATTTCACCTACCACGCCGTTAGCAGAAAAGATTCAGAAAAGGACCAACGCGCCGCGAGTGTCAGAATCAGAGCAGGTCCATTAATATTGTCGCGATCAAGTTGTATAAATAGAAGCCGATGAGCAGAATTTCAAATCATCCAAGGTTTTTCGCTTGTGGCTCGCCTTAAGGTGGATCTTTCTGATCCAGACGAACACGTGAGAGGAAATCTTGAGGGTTCTTCATCCCCTTCATCCATTCCGAGTGACGACCGGAGCCATCGCTGGAGTTAGAACTCGAGAGAGTCAGCTCCACTGCCCATCCATGGCACCACTGGTAGCCTTGATACACATCTGTTGGAAGCAAGACATTGCTTCCAGCTGGTCCTTTCATTTTCTCTTTTTTCCTTATATTGTATTGTATTAGATTATGCCTTAAGAAATTAATACATTTTGTTAACAATGCATTTCTATAATTTCCTTCGACTCCATCTCCATCTTCATTACTTAGCATCTTTAACCTTCATTGCATCACTTAGTGAGATTGCTAGAGTATCGCATACTTAATCATGCGGCATAGGAATAGAGACTTAGAAATAAGGCCTCTCGACACATCGCATATACATCACATGCGTCTTAGAATTAGACTCAAGTGTGTGTAGCATGATCGCATAACTTGCGTTGGCTGAGGTCGCCCTTGCGGTCAAACTTAAGGTTGCGATGAAGACATCCTCACATTTTATCTATTTTCCATGCATTTTACTACGCTTCAACAGTTTTCGTGTCTCTACCTCTCATTCATACTTCCAATTCTTTGTCTGTTAGTTAGGAGTAGGAGTAGTTATTAGCTTATACCCTCCATCATTCTTTTATTTATCCGTCACAAATACATCACCGCATACATCACCGAGAAACTTGCATTCGCGTTATACTTGGTGTGAGCGCAAGAAAACTTGTGACAGGAACGCATGGTCATCGCATACAAGATCAACGCATATTTTCCTTTCTAACGCATGACCATCGACACATGAGTATCAACGCATACCTTAAGACATGCATCACATATTGCGTCCCACTTGATTTTAGCCATCAAGTTTTTGGTGGCTAATTTCACGTTACCATCCATTACGAACTAGAAGGGAGACCTCGCGGACCTATAGATCATGAGCTCCAACAATCTGAGATTAATTGGCTAAACTCATTAAACCAGATTAATCCCCATTCATTAACTAATGGATCATTCCACTAAAGCCCATAGTTGCACTCCCTTCACTGTAGATATATTATGTCCACATGATTTAGCCATAATCAGCAAGTTGACCCTTCACAGGTTGTTCGTAATAACGGCTGGGTCAAATATCTGTTTTACCCTCGAGATTACGTCTTATTTCTCAAGTTCCTACTGATCCTCTAATAAACAACTGGTTTGTGATCCAATCACTAAACCAAACTCTCTCAGCCCAGTGAGAGGGTGAGGCCCCTTGTTCAAGACTTAGATTTAATACTTAAGAGAACAACCTTTCTCCTATCCCTAAATCGGGTAGGCGTGAACTTCATCTTGCACTCTATGTCCCCAGCTATCTATTAGGTCTTACCCCTAAAATGGGAGGCTTATTGAGCCGGCGCTGTTGAGCCAACACTCACCTATGCAAATCTAAGGATAATTCCGAATAAACAGGAGTTCATAATTAGCTCAAGATTAAGATCGAGTTACCTAGAACATCTAGGTGAAATAGTCAGTCTTATACAGTAAATAGGGTTATAAAGTAAGAGTGACTTATTTCTTGGTCCGATCTTATGCAAACTTATTGCATAGGATGGCCCCACTCCTCATGTCATAACATGTACGAATTAGGATCACATCGTATGTAGCACTTTACAACTCTTTGTAAAAACTACAGAATAGGCCACATCCAATATTGTTATCAGAATGAGGTACCCAAGATTATTCATGTACTATAGATCATTTTGACTATTTACTCGAACCTAATCCACTCTTATGTCTCCACATAAAGTTTAAGTACTCATGTAATAGTCATAGGTCTTAGTTTATTGGATTTAAACTTTCATACAATTTATAAAATCAATAATAAGTTTATTGATTATAGAAAATGTTTATCATTTTACAAACTGCGAGTTTTAGGACATAAAACCCTACAATTTGATTAATTAAACGTTTAATTTATCAAAATTAAACTAAATTGGAGAGTTTATAATATTTAAATATTGATTTAAATATTAATTACATGAATAGGATTCATGTTTAAAATTAGGTGTGTGATTAATTTAATATTTTGATATTAAATTGTTATTTAATTAATTAAAAATCAAATTAATTTTCAACTTCAATTCAATTTGAGAAATTGAATTTTGATGTTTTAAATTTAATTAATTATGAATTAATTAAATCAAATTTTAGTTAATTTTTTATTAATTAAAATTTGAATTTAAAAATACAAACATTGGAAATTGGATTTGAGTGGGATCTTCCCACATTTTCACCAAATTGAGGTGTTCCTCCCGTATACACACAAAAATTCCATTTTCATACATGCAACTGAGGTGGCCTTGAGATGTCTTCTTCAGTGTCTGTATGAAAAGAGTGGATAAAACACTCCAATTTGTGAGGATCGGGAAGAAGGAAGTTGGAAGAACTAGAGGAAAAAGTTCCAACTGAGTTCTTCTTCTTCACTTGAAAACTCATCCCTTACCCTTCACAAATTCAACTCAATTGTGAGTTCCACCACTCAAATTCAAGGTTGAGAATAGTAGAGAAGATCTTTTGGTGGTTCACTGTTGACTTAGAGTTGGAATCACAAGAAGAGTAGCTTGGAATAGGGAGAATTCATAAAAGGTATGTGGTTGAAAAACCCTCTGCTTAAATTTCTGTTTAAGCATGCTTTTAGAACTCAAATTAAACATAATTAGAGTGCTTATTGATTCTGTTTGCTTCTGTTGCATGTTATCTTATCCTATCAATTGGTATCAGAGCGTGATTTAAGCACTCAATTAGTGTTAATTTGAGTTTTAATGGGTGTTTTTCATAAGTTGTATGAAAATGATGAACTAATATGGTTTTTTCTGAGTTTTGCCATTGTTTTCTCTTCAATTATGTAGTAATTCTTGTAATTGGCTCCTGATTGATGGGCCTAAATGTGTGATTAAGGGTTTATAATTTGACTGGAGTCATTAGAGTTGTAATTAGGATGTAATTGAAGAAAGAAGTGAAGAAGGTCGAGCAACAATAACTGGATTTTCAGCCACTACCCAATACTCAATGCTCGATGCCCCATACTCGATGGTATTTAGTGAAATACTGGATGCACGATGCTATACTCGATGGTACTCGATGCTCATACTCAATGGTATTTTGTGAAATACTCGATGCACGATGGAACATGATGGCATACTCAATGCACGATGCTCATACTCAATGGTATTTAGTGAAATACTCGATGCACGATGCTCAACGACATACTTGATGCTCACGCACAATGGCATACTCAATGCACGATGCTCATTGGCATACTTGATGCTCATGCACATGGCATACTCGATGCTTGATGGTACTCGATGGTTTTTCCCGATTCAGCCAAATTTTGAGCATTGAAGGTCCAGTTCGAGAGGTTCGGGTCTGGTTCAAGGCGGTTCGAGCCATCCATAAGTGTTTTGGAGCTAATTTTTGCCTCTTTTTTTTTTTTGTAATAATTAGATCTTTTGTTTGCTTGAAAATGCCAAAACTGAAATCATATCAGTTTGTGTTTAATTATTTATGCATGTGATGTATGTTATAATTAAATAAATCTTGTATGTGTATAAAGCATGCCATGTAGATTTAAAATCCCACTATAGGAAGCATGTTACATGTATTGAAAGTATGTTATAAAGTGTTCTAATATATAGTATGCATGTATAGGGTTTCAAATATTTTAATATAAAATGTTATATTAAATGTTGAATGCCTTTGATGTATGTTGTGGATGTTTAGCATGTCTAAAATTTTGTAGGTTGTTATAAAATTGGGTTAGACATTTAAAATCTATAACAAAGATAAGCTGCATGCTCATGTAGGTTAACCACCTGTTTTAATAGTTAAATAGGTTGACATCTTGTAAAATTTGGTTACAAACTCAACCGGTATATAATCCTATCTAAGGCTGGGGGTACTTAAGTTGATGGTCTACGAAACACCTCCTACCTGAGGATTATGGCCGAATAATTGAGCGTTGTTAACCAGTTTTATGAGAAGTACGTGAGCGGTGTGAGGTTTTAAAACTGGTTTATCACTTAGACATCGTAGGTTAAATCCAAATATAAACGTTATACTTGGATAAACACATAGACTTAGATTGTTTAATTAGCCGAAACAAACTTGAGTAAAATTATACCCAAACAAATATAAGGAGACTTTAGTGGGAGTTTAATAGCATATATGATATATTATTAGAACAATTTAGTGGAAATTTAAGAATGTTTCAGTGGGAGATTAATAACATATACGATATGTTATTTTTAGCTCTCACAACCCTAAGAGTTCACAATCGAGATTCATATGATGCTTCGTGTCACCCTGGGAGTGACCTCCATTCGGAAAGTGTTTACATAAATCGAGATTATGGTGAATAGGGGAAGTTGTTTATAGTAAAATCAAAAATGATATTTTTATTTTTGTTCTCATGTCCTAAGAATTTCACATCACGAGATTCATGCGACGCTTCGTGTCACCCTGGGAATGACCTCTATTTGGAAAGTGTTTGCATGAGTCAAGATCAAGGTGAATGAGGGGAAGTTGTTCAATGTAAAATCAAATATACGATATATTGATTTCAACTCTCACATCCCTAAAAAGTTCACATCGTGAGATTCATATGATGCTTCATGTCACCCTGGGAGTGACCTTCATTCGGAAAGTGTTTGTATGGGTCAACGTCAAGGTGAATGGGGGAAGTAGTTTTAGTAAGTGGGTGAAGGACATGTGTCAATGTGTTCGGAGGTCTCTTCCATTTATTTAGACCGTGAGATTCCTTTGTTGCACCTGCTTGTCGTCTTTAAGTTGGTTTTGCTGGTTGTTTAACGACGACTATCCCCTCGGAGGGTAGTAACATAGGATTCGGAAAATTCAAAATCCAAAAAATGCATAGGATTTCTTAGGCTATTTTCCAACCTTGACTTTCAAATTTGTAGCATCGTTGGAACCAAACTCTGAGGTCTGAAAATAGAGGGTTACACTTACAAAATTACTAAAGTGTTAGTAAGTTATGAAAAAAAATGGTAGCTAAATGACTATTGAAATATGAATTATTCTGGAGATAGTATTTAGTCAAGATTGTCTTGCTTTAGTGAAGGAGTATTTGACTGCCCCGCAGTAGCACTTATTCTGACTCATTATAGTATCG
This sequence comes from Benincasa hispida, assembly GCF_027475165.1. Classification (NCBI taxonomy): domain Eukaryota; kingdom Viridiplantae; phylum Streptophyta; class Magnoliopsida; order Cucurbitales; family Cucurbitaceae; genus Benincasa; species Benincasa hispida. The sequence continues at coordinate 46,519,599 of NC_143484.1, read as the reverse complement.
TTGCAAATAAATAATGGTTATGGGTACATTTTACTTTTTGCTAAAGCTTTATTTGGATTTAGTTGCAATTTACTAATAAGAATGTGTTTAAAATTTCAGCATGTTGAAATCTTAAAAAATACTCGCTCTCGCTTTAGTTAACGGTAATAACAATTCTGTAGGAATGATATATCATACAGCGGAAGACTACAGAATCAAAAAGCACATAACTACGTTTAATTTGAGTTCTAAGCATGTTGTACATATGATATTCAAAAAAGGGTTTGAACCACATATTACTTTTGAAGATTCCTCCACAAAACAGCTGAAAAACACCAAGATAGAGCTTGAATCACCAAGAGGACTGCCACCGAGATCTTCTCAATTATGCTCAAGCTGGAATGTGTGGTGGAAACACTTTAAACAAGCTGAACTGATGAGGAACGAGAGCAAGGTTCTTAATTCAGAAAATTTCTTTTTATCTCTTGGTGATCTTCATGCATAGAGCTCCAATATATAGGTAAAAACCATGCAAATATATCGAGTTGCATGTTGGGCAGCTCCAGATTGAAAATTAGTAATGGATTTTGGTTATTCTCTAACAAATATGGTTAGTGGATTTTCCCCAAAAAATGAAAAAAATCCACTAACTAAGAATGTTTTCAAAAAATATTATTATTTTAATTTAGTTCTATAAAATTAATTCAATATAATTAATTAGATAAAACTAATTAATTTTTTAATTGATTTTAATTATACTTTTTAATTAAAAATAATATTAATTTAATATCTAAATATTAAATTAATACAATATCACCAATAAATCAATTTTATATTTAAATCATAATTTAAATATTAATTTATTTTCCAATTTCGTTTAATTTCAATTAAAATAAACGTTTATAATTTTATCATATACAATCAATCGAAACCCCTAAATTCATACATCAATACCCAATTTGTTATTCCAATTTAATGAGCTAGTAGAGGGACCTAATGGACCTACAGATCATGAGCTCCAACGATCTAGAATTAATTCGTTAAAACTCTTTAATCGAATTAATTACTATTCATTAACTATCAAGACACACCACTATAGCTTGATAGTTACACTCTCCTCACTGTAGATATATTTTTGTCCATATAAACCATAATCAGTAAGTCGATCCTTCATAGGTTGTTCGTATTTATAGCTGGTCAAAATTACCGTTTTACCCCTACAAATACATCTTATTCCTTAAGTTCCCATTGACCATCTAATGAATAATTCAATTCATAATACTACTTATGAATCAAGTCCTTTTTTTATCATGAGAAGGTGAGGCCCCAATTGTTCAAGACCTGGAATCAGTACTTAAGAGAACAACCTATCTGCTATCCCTGAAATGGGTATGAGTGAATTTCATCTTGTAGGGCTATGTCCCCAACTATTCATTCAGTTTTATCCCTAAAATGGAAAGCTTATTGAGCAGTGTTATTGGACTACTCTCACCCATGTAGATCAAAGGATAATCCTAAAGAAACAGAAGTTCATAGTTAACTCAGGATTAAGATCGAGTTATCCTAGGTTACTTAAGTATGAAATAGTCAGTTTTAATAGTAAACGGTCACTGTAAAGAAAAGCGACTATTTGTAGTCCAGCCTATATGCAAACTCATTGCATAGGATGTCCCACTCACATGTCTCTACATGAATGATCCGTGGATCACATCATTTGTATTACTTAATCGGTTGCATCCAATAGTGTTACCAAGACGAGATACCCAATTTCATCCATATACTCATTAGACCATTTAGGCTATATACTATTAACTTGATCTTGTTTATGTCATCACATAAAGTTAAAGTATTCATACTATAGCATAAATGTGTTTATTAGATTTTCATAATAGAATGCAAAATCAAAAACTTTATTGAATAAAATACTCAATAATATTTTATTGATAAATAGAATGTTTTAACACAAACTACGAGTTCTAGAACATTCCTAACAAATTCAACATGAAAATTACTAGCAAATGATGATTCAAAGTAAGTTTTAATAGGGGATTGTCCTCTATCTCCCAACTCATCTAAAGTTTTGAACAATATAGATGAGAATGAAAAATTCGAACGATGGAGTAAATGCGTTTTACTAGTCATCGAAACATGCTTAGTGGAAAAAGATAAAAAGTCCTTGATATTAGATTCAGGTGCCGTTAATCATATCTGTATTTTCTCTCAGGAAACTAGCTCCTGGAGACAACTTACAGAAGGCGAAACGACCTTTAAGGTAGGGACCGAGGAGGTTGTTTCAGCTAAAGCAGTGGGAGATATGAAGTTATTTATAGGAGATAGATACATTTTACTTGAAAATGTTTATTATATTTCTTCTATGAAAAAGGAATTTAATATCTGTCTCATGTTTGCTAGAACGAAATTACAAAGTTTCTTTTGAAAATAATGAAGTGTTCATTACTTCGAAAGATATTAATATTTATTCTGCAAAATTAGAAAATAACTTACACATGTTAAAACTGACTAAGGTAAAAGCTGTTTTGAACATAGAGATGTTTAAAACAACTTAAACTCAAAATAAGAAAATGAAAGTTTCTCCAAATGTCTAGCTTTGGCACTTGAGACTTGGTCATATAAATCTCAACAGGATTAAGAGATTGGTTAAGAACGGTCATCTAAATTAGTTAGAAGACAGTTCATCACCACCATGTGAATCTTGTCTTGAGACTAAAATGACTAAAAGATCCTTTTCTGGAAGAGGTCTTAGAGCCAAAGGACCCTTAGAGCTGGTACATTTAGACCTCTATAGTTCGATGAATATTAAAGTTAGAGGAAGGTATGAATATTTCATGATCAGTTTCATTGATGATTATTCTAGATATGGGCATATTTACCTAATACATCATAAGTCCAATACACTTGAGAAGTTCAAGGAATATAAGGCAGAGGTTGAAAACCAATTAGGTAAAAAGCTTAAAACACTTCGATCAGATCGAGATGGTGAGTATATGAACTTGAAATTCCAAGACTATTTGATAGAATATGGAATCCAGTCACAACTCATAGCACCTGACACGCCACAACAAAATGGTATGGTAGAAAGAGAAATATAACCTTGTTAGACATGGTTCGTTCTATGATGAGTTATGCCTAGCTGCCAAATTCTTTTTGGGGACATTCAGTTGAAACCGCGGTGTATATTTTGAACATGGTTCCCTCGAAAAAATTTTTTGAAACACTTTACGAGCTTTGGAGATGACATAAAGGTAGTTTATATCACATTAGGATATGGGGATGCCCAACATACGTGTTGGTGCAAAATCCTAAGAAACTGGAACATCATTCAAAAGTATTTGTATCGACAAATGCAACTTTCCTAGAGGAAAACCACATCAAGAATCACCAACTTCGCAGTAGGCTAGTAATAGATGAAATGATCAAAGAAACGACAAATGCATCAACAAGAGTTGTAGATCTCGTAGGTCCATCAACAAGAGTTGTTGATGAAATTGGCACTCCACGTCCTTCTATGTCAGGGTTATGCAACGGCCTGATTGGTACATGGATTTAACTGAAACTCAAGTCATCATACCCGATGATGACTTAGAGGATCTATTAACTTTCAAACAAGCAATAAAAGGCTGGACAAAGAACAGTGGGTTAAAGCCATGGATCTTGAAATGAAGTCAATGTACTTCAATTCAGTCTAGGATCTTGTAGATCAAATAGAAGGGTAAGATCCATCGGTTGTAAGTGGATATTCAAGAGAAAACGAGACAAAGCTAGAAAGGTACGGACCTATAAAACTAGGCTTGTGGCAAAATGGTTTACACAAAGAGAGGGGGTGGACTATGAAGAAACCTTCTATCTGGATACCGTGATAAATTCTATTAGAATACTCTTGTCCATAGCTGCATTTTAGGATTATGAAATCTGGAAAATGGATGTCAAGACAGCCTTCCTAAATGGCTATCTTGAGGAGAGTATCTACATGTCTCAACCAAAAGGATTTATTGAACGGGGTCAAGAGCAAAAGGTTTGCAAGCTTAAACAATGCATTTATGGATTGAAATAAACGTCTCAATCCTAGAATATAAGATTTGACACTGCGATCAAATCTTATGCCTTTGACTAAAATGTTGACGAACCTTGTGTTTACAAGAAAATCATTAACAAAACTATCACTTTTCTGGTTCTATATGTTGATGATATTCTACTCATAGGAAATGAAGTAGAGTTTCTGGCTGATGTCAAGAGATGGCTTGCTACGCTATTCCAAATGAAAGATTTAGGTGAAGCACAATATATTCTTGGGATCCAAATAGTTCGAAAACGAAAGAATAGAACTTTAGCATTATCTCAGGCATCTTATATAGACAAGATATTGTCTAGATATAAAATGAAAAATTCCAAGAAAGGAATGTTGCCTTTCAGACATGGAGTTCATCTATCTAAGGAACAATGTCCTAAGACACCTCAAGATGTTAAGGTTATGAAACTGTTAGCTCTCAAAATGAGCTATTATTCCTAGCTTAATTCGGGCTTGTTATCGAAGTTTATGTGTTTATTTTTCTTATTTTGTAGGTATCATGCATCGAGGAGGTAGAACCAAGAAATCAGAGTCAAACAGGACTCATTTGAAGAAATTTAAAGGTGATTTGAGCAGTTAGGCTTCAAAACAGTGAAAATTACGAAACTACCACTGTCATAGGGTTGCAACGCTAGCCTGACGCTCTACCCTGACGATCTAAGGCAAAATGTGCAGCGTTGCAAAACACCAGCTTTGCAACACTATTTTCAACGTTGCGACACTGTGATCTTTCCTATAAATACTCCCCTTTGTCTTTAGGTCAAAATATGCCGAATTTTGGAGGCCAAATTGATGGAGGGTGAAGTTAGTCTTCATTCTTCTTCCTTTTCCTTCAATTTTCAGTATCTTTAGGTTAGTTCTTATTTTATTTTGGGTTGTAATCGATGGATTGGAAGTTCGTTCTTGATTTGTCTATGAATTGAGAGGTAATCTCTATCTAATTTCTTAGAGTAAGAGCCTTATGTTAATTTCTTGAAGGTTTTCTAATTAATTTAGCTGTACTCTTGTCAATTCTTTGGATGGATTCGTTTTAATATTAATAGAGTTTCAATGAATTCTTCTGACAAATTAATTTGTTAAAATTCTTGTTTGCAAATTCGTCATAACCTATGCAATATTGATTGATTTAGTTGCATATATTAGGATCGCATATTTAGGGTCTAGAATTTTTCTGGCCAAATTCATGTATGCCTTAATATAATCTTTTCCAAATAAATCATGCTACAAGATATGGCTTTCCAATTTGTAGTATGTCCCAACAATTGAACCATTTCTTAATGCTTTTTAGTTTTAACTTGTATGTCGCTGAGAAGGAAAAGTTTTAAACTGAAATAAGGTTGGTTTAGATTTTTATCAAAACTGGCTAATTGGGCTATTAGATTTTCTAATAGATTGAAGGGTTAACAGATTCAGTGTAATTAATAGATGCCTAATGAAAGAAACTGCATAGGAACTCTCTCTTGCTCTAGAAATTAGATAGACTCCTATCCGGGATTACATTTACCCTTTTATTTCAATTTCACACATTTATCTCTTCCACATCAAAACCCCCCATTTATCGCTTTGGTTAGAAATTTAACTTAATGAAACCGATCGCACTTCTCTGTGGATCGACTCGAACTTACCATTGTTACTACGTCTTTGAAGTAGTAGGAGTAGTTCGGTATTTACTAATTCCTTTTGCTTCAGTATGGAGTCAAATTAACGACATTGATCCTCGGGCCAAACAAAAACGAATTCCATATACATCAACAGTAGGGAGCTTAATGTATGCCATGTTGTGTACTCGTCCCGACATATGCTATGTAGTTGGAATAGTCAGCATATTTCAGTCCGGTCCAGGATATGATCATTGGACTACCGTTAAGAACATCTTCAAAAATCTTTGGAGAGCGAGGAATTATATGCTCATATATGGTGCTAAGAATCTAATCCTTACTGGATACACTGATTCTGACTTTCAAATCGATATTGATTCAAGGAAGTCAACTTCGGGGTCAGTATTCACTCTGAATGGAGGAGCAATAGTGTGGAGGAGTATCAAGCAAAGTTGTATTGCTTACTCCACAATGGAAGCTGAGTATGTAGCTGCAAGTGAAGCAGCAAAAGAAGTAGTATGGCTCAGAAAGTTTCTGACTGACTTGGAAGTGGTTCTAAATATGCACTTGTTGGTCATTTTGTATTGTGATAACAGTAGAGTAGTTGCAAACTCACAGGAACCTAGAAGCCATAAATGTAGAAAGCACATCGAGCGGAAGTACCATCTCATCTTGTACACAGAGGAGACGTGATTGTCATGCAGATAACCTCACAAGACAACTTAGCTGATCCATTTACTAAGGCTCTCTTTACTAAAGTGTTCGAGGGTCACCTAGTAGGACTAGGTCTACGAGATACTTATAACTAGGGCAAGTGGGAGAATTTATGGGTATCTGATGCCCTATTCTATTGTATTTATACTTCTGTTTTTATTCTCTCATTGTACTGAACATTATATATATTTGTATATATTTATCCACTTGAGTTTTAGTCCAAATGGGAGTATTGTTGGGTTTGTATGTCCTAAAACTTGCAGTTTGTAAATTTAAACATATTCTATTATCAATAAAGATGTTATTCGACATTACTTCAATAAAGTTGTTATTGAATCTATAAATTGCACTTATAAAGTCTAAATCCAATAAACTAAGATCCATGGCTACTATATGAATACTTGAACTTTATATGGAGACATAAAAGTGGACCAGGTTCGAGTAAATAGTCAAAATGATCTATAGTATACGAATAAGGTTGGCTGCCTTATTCTGATAATACTATCGGATGCAGCCCACTTTGTAGTTGTTACAATTTGTTGTAAGGTGCTACAAACGAAGTGATCATGATTCATTCATGTATTGACATGAGTAGTGAGGGCGTCCTATGCAATGAGTTTACTGTTTAGAATTGACTGTTTTGCTTAGATGACTTGGGTAACTTGATCTTAATCTTGAGCTAACTATGAATTCCTATTTATTCGGGATTATTCTTAGATTTGCTCAGACGAAGATTGGCTCAACAGTGATGGGTTAATAAACCTCTCATTTTAGGGGTAAGACCGGGTAGATAGCTGGGGAAATAGGGTACAATAAGGAATTCACACCTACCCGATTTAGAGATAATAGAAAGGTTGTTCACTTAAATACTGAATCCATGTCTTGAACAAGAGGCCCCACCATTTCATTGGTCCGAGAGGGATCCAGTTTAGTGATTGGATCACAAACCAATTATTCATTAGAGGATCGGTGGAACTTAGGAGCAAGATGTAATATTGGAGGTAAAACAACACATTGACCCAACTGTTATTGTGAACAACCTGTGAAAGGTCTACTTACTGATTATGGTTAAATCAAGTGGACACAAATATATCTACAGTGAAGAGAGTGCAACTATAGAGCTACAGTGGTGTGACTTGATAGTTAACGAATACTGATTAATTTGGTTTAAAGAGTTTTAGCCAATTAATCATCTTTGGAGCTCATAATCTGTAGGTTCATAAGGTCCCTCTACTAGCTCGTAAAACATGAACACCTTGAATTAATAAATTGAGTGAATTTGGAATGATATTAATTTGAAGTGTTCAAATTGCATTTCAAATTGAAACTAGGGTTTGAATTTGAATAAGTTCAAATTCAAATTAGAGTTTGTATAATTATATTTGATATAATTGACCTTTAATTTATTGTAATTAAACAAACTCAAATTAGAGTTTGTATAATTATATTTAATATAATTAAATCTTTAATTTATCGAAATTAAACAAAATTGGAGAGTCTATAATATTTAAATATTGATTTAAATATTAATTACATAAATAGGATTCATGTTTAAAATTAGGTGTGTGATTAATTTAATATTTTTATATTAAATTGTTATTTAATTAATAAAATATATTTAATTACTTAAAAATCAAATTAATTTTCAATTTCAATTCAATTTGAGGAATTAAATTTTGATGTTTTAAATTTAATTAAATATGAATTAATTAAATAAAATTTTAGTTAATTTTTTAATTAATTAAAATTTGAATTTAAAAATACAAAAATTGAAAATTAGATTTGAGGGGGATCTTCCCACATTTTCACCAAATTGAGGTGTTCCTCCCATATACACACACAAATCCCATTTTCATACATGCAATTGAGGTGGCCTTGAGATGTCTTCTTCAGTGCCTACATGAAAAGAGTGGATAAAACACTTCAACTTGTGAGGATCGGGAAGAAGGAAGTTGGAAGAACTAGAGGAAAAAGTTCTAGCTGAATTCTTCTCCTTTACCTGAAAACTCATCCCTTTCCCTTCATAAATTCAGCTCAATTGTATGTTCCACCACTCAAATTCAAGATTGAGAATAGTAGAGAAGATCTCTTCATGGTTCACTGTTGAATTGGAGCTAGAATCACGAGAAGAACAGCTTGGAATAAGGAGAATTCATCAAAGGTATGTTGTTGAGATACCCTCTACTTAAATTTCTGTTTAAGCATGTTTTAGAACTCAAATTAAACATAATTAGAGTGCTTATTGATTTTATTTGCTTCCGTTGCATGTTATCTTATCCTATCAGCATTTACACAGGACCAATTACTAGTGGTTGCTCCAAGGAAAGCCAACAATTTGAGAGAAACCAACGATTGATATCACAAGAAATATATGGAAGCAACTGTTGAAATCAATAAATAAGGGGATTGTCATCAAAGAGAATCCATTGTCTAATGAAGCCACTTCATCTTCTGAACAACCAAGCAAAGAAGCTTTAGAATCCAATATAATGTTAGACATGATAACAGGTGTGAGTAGAGATGAAGAAAGAATGATTGAACTAGAAAAGAATGTGAGCATGCTAATAAAGGCAATTGAAGAGAGAGATTATGAAATCACATCTCTAAAGAATCACATCGAAAGTCATGATGTCGCTTGATAGATTCAATGCTTACATCGTTAATAAACCTCAAACCTATTCAAAAGAAGATTTATAATACATCAAACTCTATTACTACAAAAATGTAGCAACAATGCTAAGTACGGGGTCGAACCATAGAGAGCCAAGAATTAAATCTCTCTTAAGCTAATTTTGACTATGAAAGCAGTAAAAATGGGGTTTTGTTTTTCGATAAAACGGAAAACATGCTTGAAATTAAAATGTAAGGGATAATTGTAATGAAGGAATAGAGTTCATCTAATTTATAGAATAAGGGGTAATTGTAATCTAGGAATGGAGTCCATCTAATTTCTAGAGTAATAGCGAGAGTTCTATGCGATTTCTATCATCAAACTCGACAAGTAAGCAAACGTTCAACTCATGCGTGAACAACTACCAAATTGATATGATTTAACTAGCCTCTACAAAGGCTTACAACTAATTAATACATAATCAATCATGGTTCTAATTATGAATTAAGATATGTTCTTAATTCTACTAGGTTATCAACGATCATATAGAATTTAAAATCATATGCATTAAGACTGAGGATTCAATTGTGTGATTAACTGACCAGATAACCTTATTCAATTAACCAGTATATTCTTCGAATCCAGATTAAACATGCGTTAACAAGATTCAAGACCAGCCTATAAATCTAAGCAGTCACATTCAATCTTTTGCCACTAGGGTGATTTCAAGCACAGACGAACACAAAGGAAATGCGTAGGCTCGAAATCAACTAGCTTAGACATGCAATTATGATAGGTTCGTCACTCCACCACATAAATACAAATCTAAATTATATCAAGATTCAAAGGAAGCATGGAATTGAATAACATAAAATTCAATCAAAGAAATCTCAAGAAAATTACATTGAACCTCTTACTCAAAGAAATTAGATGGAATCATCTATTAATTCATAGAAAAATCAAGGAAATCATCCAATTTGTCAATTACAACCCAAAATTAAACATAGATCTAACCTATGGATACTAAAAATACAAAAGGAAAGGAAAAAAACCATGCCTCTCCTCAGCCTCCATGAATTTTAGCATAGTTTTTAACCTAAAACCGAAGAGAGATTATATAGAAATAGTCGTAACATTGCAATGCTAGGGAAAGAATTGCAACGCTCTCATCGATTCAGCCGTCAAGTGTTGGGCATGCATTACGACAATGTTGTGACTCTCCCTTACGGTAGGCATGTGAGTGCAGACGCTTGGCGTTCTGTTAATCATCGTAACATTGCAACACTGGCCTGCATCCTCAGCTTCTGCCATTCAGCATTGCACAGGTGTTGGAGCTATGCATGCATGAGTGTTACGACGCTCTAACAGGGGCAGTTGGGTCATTTCTACTCCTTTGAAGTCTGGATGATCAAATCACCTCCAAATTGCTTCAAATTACCCTTGTTTCTCACCAAATGGTTAATTCTACCTCTTGATTGCTTGGTATCTACAAAATAAGACAATTAACACATAAAATCCACTAACAAGCATGAATTAAGCAAGGAATTATAGCTCTTTTTGAAAACTATCACTTCTGAAGCAAGCCTCACTTGCTGTCAAGGATAACGACAAAGAGAAGACAGTCTTGTAAGAAAGTCAACAACAACAATCAATTTCAATTGCTTCATTGTTAGTACAATAATTGCAAGATATGATCACCAACTCTATTAATGCTTAGTATGGTGGTCCTTCTCAAAGTTCTTTCTTGTATTCTAAATTATATACAAAGAAAATTGATAATTTAACAATGCCAACTGGATACCGACCATTTAAGTTTTAGCAATTTGATGGGAAGGGCAATCCAAATCAACATGTCACTCATTTCATCAAAACAAGTGAAAATGTTGGTACACAAGTTATTGGTCAAACAATTTGTTCAAACGTTGAAAGGAAATGCTTTTGACCGGTACACTGACTTGGAGTCTGAGTCAATTGACATTTGGGAACAACTCGAAAAAGAGTTTCTAAACTGTTTCTTCAGCACAAGACGAATAGACAGTATGTTCGAGCTTACCAACACTAAGCAACGAAAAGGTGAACTCGTAATTGATTACATAAATCGCTAGAGAGCTGCGAGTCTAGATTGTAAAGACTATTTCATTGAACTTTCTACCATTGAAATGTGCATTCAAGGCATGCATTAGCAACTTCTTTACATTCTTTAAGGTATAAAGCCTCGCACATTTGAAGAGCTAGAAACTCGAGCCTAAATATGGAGTTAACTGAGGAGACAAAATATTTTAGTCTCTACTGTAAAGAATAAAGAAAATGATGTCAATATGACTTTAGAAGAATATATGATTGTCAATACAACTCCTTAAGTCATCTTTCAAAGAAAAAGACAAAACCTTCGAAAAGCATAAAGAATATGAAATACATCACTTAATTTTGAAAGAAAGATAAGAAAAAGTTTATCCTTTCCTGATTCCAACATTTTTGACATGTTAGAACAACTACTAAAAGCACGCTTGATTCAACTTCCCGAGTCTAAACGACCAAAAAAGATGCAAAAAGTCTGTGATCCAAACTATTGTAAGTATCATCGAGTCATCAATCATCTAATCGAAAAATGTTTCATTCTAAAAGAGCTAATCCTAAGATTAGCTCAAGAAAGAAAAATTGAGCTAGACTTTGATGAAACAACTCGATCAAATCATCTTACGGTAACAACAAATAAATGTAGTCAAATGTGTTATAGCTAACTCCATCGTCAAGAGCTGGTCTTACTCCAATTTATAACCACGAAACCCGTATCTGCTCAAATTTAGCACGAGGGGTCGGGATATAAATCCAAAGACATGATCAAATATATCACTGTTGAAGATAAAGATTTGACTTATAAAAATCATTGGGAAGAACAAGAACAACATCTTATCCAAAAGAGATATTTCTCACTGAAGCCAAAACATGAAATGAGGAAGAATGAAAAATTTTCTCAACCTTACTAACCGATAACATCAAAGGAGCTCTTCTTTAGAAAATTTCTTCTCATGAAGAAGGAAAATGAAAATTCACAAGTTCATATTATATTAATGCCGAAGAAGTTGGTGATACAAAAGAAATCAAGCAAAGAACTTCTGTTTTCGATCTCTTATGCCTTCAACTACTCGATCTTCGGCCTTTCAAAGAGTGAGTATGGCCACGATAGAAGAAGAAAACCAATGTTTAACATGTACTTCACTCAAACTTCAACTTTCAAAAGGATAAGTATCTCCACATCAAAGAGAGATTGAACTTCGTCATCTACTTTTTTATCGTCTCAAAGTGATAAATGATCAACATGAAAGAAAGATGAAAACCTTGAAGGCAAAACCATTTCATGAAGCAAACAATGACAAGAAAATTCACAGTCTTGTCCCTTCACACATGAAAAGGAAGTTGTGTAAGCCCCCTAAACTTTCTTTACTAATTAGTTATGCTTAAGTTCTCTTAATTATGTGTTTAAGCTTTTGTAAGCATGTACTTATGATATTTGTATTAGTTGAAATAATATGGAAATTATAATGAGTATGTATATAAATGTTAAGAAGAGGGAAAATTCAAGTGTTTAGGAAGAGTGCTCTCAGATAGGTTAATGGGTAGCCAACACTTAGTAATTTCTAATAGTTTAAGGCAAAGGAAAGTTGGGCGTGAAGCCAAGCTCAAGGAGGGTAGAAATTCTTCTAAGTATAGAGTTTTAAGCTCTTAGATGAATGGAGAGGAATTAACACTTAGAAGAAAAACAGAGAGTCCTATGCGTTGAAGTCATGCCAAGTTATGCAGCCAGTCATTCTATGCTATGCGGCCAGATATTAAAGAAAGGGACATTGTGGTTAAGAATAACCTATGATGCATGCAGACGACCATAAAAGAAGCTAAGTTGGCTATCGAGCGAACAAAAAGTTGCTGAGGTTGAGAAAAAGGGTGTGCGACCAGATTCATATGGTGTTGGTAAAGGCCAAGAGCAGGCAACGTGTGAGCGGCCAAGTTGCCTAAATGAGCACTCCAAAGGATGATAAGGTAAAGTGCTAAGATGGGCATAAGATGAGGACTGGCCGAGAGATTTAGAGGTTGGTAGGCAAGACTGCCGTGAGAAAATGGTGTCGCATAGATGATGTGACAAGGTATGTTATGGAAGCCATTTAAGGGAAAGATGATCAGATAAGGTTCGCGATGAATGCCTAAGTCAAAGTGACACGATGATGGCTACGAATGGACGAAGAGTAGGAAGGGGCTTAAGTGGGCGCAAGCCTGTGTGATGAAGTTAAGTTAAAGAGTTCAACTTAATCACATAGTAAGTAGGCCAAGTGGCAGTTTTAGAAACATTAACTAAGGATTAATAGGCCATGTGGCATTTGATTAAGCAAGATGTGCATGCAAGCCTAAGTATAAATAGGTCTTGAAAAAAAAAATCTGTTTTGCCAAATTTCTCATATTAAGGAAAGAAGGTTATTGCCCACTTAAAGCTTAATTGGTGCTGAAGGTGAAATCGGGCTGCCGAGACAAGATTCAAGCTATTAAAGTCTGAAAATTTGAAGAATTTTTTAGAATTTGAAGTTTCATCAATTCTCGGGCAATCATGAGAAATTAGAGGATTTCCAGCCTAGCTAAAGAAATTTGATGCTCAAATCCTAAGGTAAGAAGTTAAGATATTTATGAGTAAGTTCTTAGAAAGAAGTTTAGTTAAATAATGGCTGGATTGCAAGTTATTAAAATCTGGAAGTTGAAATCTGGATTAATGATTATGGATGAATAAACAGGAAGCTGTATCTGAAGAATAAGCAACCAACTGACCTGTTGAGATATGTGACGACGTTCGTAGGCATGAAATGAGGATTATCATGAGCGAAAGTAATCACCGTATAAGGTGCACATGCGGAGTAAAGCATGAGGCTGCACGAAAAAATGTGTGAGTAGTCGAGGCATGCTAAGGTTGACTCGTAGCGATGCTCGTCGCATAGGCACGAAAGCATGTCTTCGTGATTTATCGAGCACTCATAAGTGAGGGTTACCGGTCTTCAGTTAAGTAAAACGTAAACTGACAAAGTATAAATGATGTTATGAGTTCAGGCATGATGCAATGAAATCAGTAATGATGGGATGTGTTAAGCTATGTGATCAATAAATTATAAGGAAAAATCCCTGAGTATGATGTTAAGCTAAATGTTTAAGTTGAGCTCAAAAGGGAACCAATGACATTAACCAAGGGACTTACTCTTATTATAGAGCAGACGCAAATAGGAGAGGCGTACAGGCCTTTTGGGGAGTAGCTCAAGACCGTAAGTGACAATGTTTTACAAGTGATTTCTAATGAGTAATATTACAAATGATTGTAGACGCATAGCCAGTATGACATGTTGTTTTATATCATGGTTTCCTCGATGCATGCTTTTAATATATGTTGATCGCATGATCCATAGTTTTAAATATAGATTTTATATGAGAATTAGCTTGGGTTTTCAATAAGTTTATGCCCATGTTATAAAATATGATGAACTTCTACAAAGGAATTTATGAGTATGATAAATGTTTACAAGGTACTATGCGATGACATGTAAACTTTGAGGTTTAATCATTATATCATGAGTATGCTATTTTATGAGTGTTTTAAATGTTTTGTGCCTTGTACAAGAACTTTGCTCCAAATGTTGGTACCGAAGCCATGGTAAGGTACCCAAATTTTCAGTTATGCTGCTAGGGATCCCTGATACCGAAGATATGGTAAGGCAGTCAGGATCTTATTCAGTTCTATGTGCACGTATTGTTGGGGTTGATGCCCTAAAGTCTCATGTTCTGTAGTTTGTAAACAGTATATACGAACACCTGTGATGTTAATATATGATATTTACTTCACATCTTGTATTTTGCTCAGTTAATTGTTTTATTTGCTTTACCACAAACCAATAAACATAAAATCCCTGGTTATCTGTATATGACTCAAGCATGTATGTGGTGACATACAAGTTGATCATGTCTTGAGTGATAACCAAAATGGTCTATAGTAAATGGATAAATGAGGGAAACCTTATCCTTGTAATGCTACGAACGCGGCCTGCTTTGTGGAATGGTCACAAGTGTTGTGACTCATCACAGATGGTCTAATCTTGATCATTCATGTTAGGAACATGCGAGCAGGAGCGTCCTATACAAAGAGTTTGTATAAGACCTGACCACAAAGTGTTAACGTCTCGTTATATAACACCATTCATGACAGAGACTTCACTTCACTAGGATGACCATAGGTAACATGACCTCAATCCTGAGTGAGTTGGGAACTCTTGCCATTGAGGGCAGTCCTTTGATTTATATGGGCGCGAGTGGTCAATTCACCGATTCAAACCTACCATTTTGGGGATTCGTCTGATTTAGGAGCTAGGAACTCAACTACACAAGATGGAATTCACTCCTTCCCCGAGGCATAGGTAAGTAAATAGATGGCTCCCTTAAGGACTGATTCCGGCGCTTGAACGATGTGGCACCACACTTCTTCTCTTGGCCCGAGAGGTGTTCATACATAGTTGGACTATGTTGTATTATTCATTAGAGAAATCAGTGGTACTTAAGAAGTGAGATATAACTATAGGGGCAAAATAGTAAATTGGCTTAGTTGTACTTACGAGCATCTGTGAAGGGTCATCGTACTCATGATTGGTTATATCCGATGGACACAGAAATATATCTGTGGTAAGAAGAGTTCAGCTGTTGGTCTTTGGTAGAATCACTAACAGCTAACGGATGGTGAATCTCATGGCTAAAGAGTTTAGTCAGCTATTCACCTACCGCTAGAGCTTCGAGCCACAGGTCCATTAGGTCACCTAGGTAGCTTGGATAAAGCCGAGAACCAGTGTTTAGGTTAATTTGAAATGTTCAAATTGACAAGAGGAAGTTCAATTATATATGATATAATTGGATTGGTTAATTATATATGATATAATTGGCTAAATGTATGAGATATATTATTTTGGAGGAAATTAGATATAAATATGATTTATATCAAGTAGAGGAGAAAATACTATAGTAGATATATGATATCAAACTATAGGATATAAATATAATATGATTATATTTATTGATTAAACTAATTCATTAATTATATGATAATTAACGAATTTATCCACGTTCGGACGTGGGAAGTGGGCTGCGATGGTTATGGTAACCGGCAGATTAAAACAATGAAAATTGTTTTCATTTTGATCAGTCGTGCATTCGTATTATCGCGCGTCCAAAAAGAATCCGTGAAAGTGATCGCGAGAGCCTATACGATAGAAGCTCGTCCGTCTAAACGATCGTCTGCCTCACGCTTTCTCTAAACGATCGCATACATTTATCCTAAACGATCGTTCAGTTTTTCCTACATGATCGTGTAGCTCTACTATACGATAAACATTTCCATTATACGATAGCAGAGTTTCATCTCCTACTTGCTTATCGTCTACACGACGTCTTCTCCTCCGTCCTCTACCAAACTCACCAGAGCCCACTCTTTGGGTTTTTGACTCCGAGAATACCCAAGTTTCTCTTGTGGTGGTGTTATCCCCGCTGCAGTGTTCGTGTACGTTCTGATCGTGTTGTTGCAGTCGACCTACTCGTCGGGTGTTGGTAGATCCGTTGGAGGTTTTCCACTGCTTTGGGTTTAGAAGTTCGAAGAGAGTCTTCAACTGGTATGAACCCTTTCCCTGTTATTTATTGTGTTCTGAGCATGCTGATAATTAGAATAATATGCATAACTATATGTGTTGAATGTATATATTTGTCTTTCGGTCACTATGAGATCGGAGTTATCCAAACGTGCTCATGGAACTCTCGGTGTGAGATCCTTCACGTATTACCAATGCTATCGACGTTGATGAGATTGAGCAAAAGAGCTCTCTCTCAACTAAGGTTATTAGAGATTGAGTAAAAGGGCTCTCCCTCAGATTTAGGCAGAGGAGTAGAAGTGCTTTACAAGAAATGATGATGAATTTTATTTCAAGGTTTTTATATGATATGATTTCATATTTTCAATTTTATTTTCAAACCCTGAAAATAAGTATGTAAATGTTTTATGAAAAGCATGTTTATGTTTACTTAGGTATAAAAGCACGTTTCTCTAAAAGTACTCACTCATAGAGCATTTATGAAAGCACGTTTCTCTAAAAGTAGTCACTCATAGAGCATTTTTAAGCTCATTTTTTCAAATATTTTCTCTCTTCAGGTAGCAGTCCACACCCTGAAGCCTAGCCATTCTACCAGTTCGTCACTATAAAGATATCAGAGATCTTGAAGTCTAGGTGATCCATCAAGTTTTGCTTAGTCTTTAAGTTTGCCATGTACATATTAGAGGGTTCAAGGTGGAACTTCGAGTCAACTTTTTAGATATGAACATCTGTACTTTTGGTACTAATATATATGTTTGGATATGGATGTTCTTTGATATGGAATTTTTTTTGTTATGCATTAAGTTGTTGTTGGATAGGATATTGAACTGTAAAGAGATATAAAAAGGGTTGGCAACTGCAGTCTTCACATCTCTTCTTAGATTAAGAAGGTAATCTGGGGAAAGGTGTGACAAGTTGTCTGTTGTCATAAGTATAGAAGATTCCTTAACGGTGAAACCAAAACTCATCATATTAACGAATCCTGCAAATGAAAAAGAGGACTAAGCCATGATGAAAGTAAAAGCTTCTGAAATATAAATGTAATAACTTCTTATCGAAAGAGCCTAAACTGCATGTTGATCTTAACTTGTATGAGCTTAAAAGGTGAACGACCCAAAAAAAAGAAATAAAGTGAACTACATATGACTTGATCCCATATTTCAAGGATACATAGGTAACTTAAATAAATTAAATTCAATCCATAAAATAATGTACCACACAAATAGGGGTGCCACAACCACCTAAATAATTGGATATACAAAAGTGGTATGCTTTGATCGCATTGAATAATGAAACCTCAAATCAGAGGTATTCGTCTCTATTAGGGGCAACCGAATGAAGTAAGTAACAAATTCAAGATGTTCATCCCTAGTAAGGAGGTAATACAATAAATTGAAGGCATATACTACTTTGCACGAGACTATACAACTAAATTTTAGTTGCTCTTCACTCTAAATAAAGAAGCTTCAAGTACAAGACCTTACTTGCCTAAAGTTTAGGATTTTATCTTTTGCTCCGCTTCATCTTCAAGTTCAAGATCAGAGCTTGCTCCACTTCATCTTCAAGTTCAAGATCGGAACCTGCTCCACCTTCATGTTCAAGTTCAAGATCGGAGCCTACTCCACTTCATATTTAAGTTCAAGATCGGAGCCTACTTTCCTTCATCTTCAAGTTCGACTCCGCTTCATCTCTAAAACAACATTGGTGTAGCTCCACTTCATCTCCAAAATAACATTGGTACAACTCCGCTTCATCACCAAAATAACATTGGTGTGACTCCGCTTCATCTCTAAATCATTGGTACCTCTCCATCTTCAAAGTCTAGTATGTTTGATTTTGATTCATCCTCAAAATAGCTTGGCTTAGTTCGATGTTTCCTCCTCATTTACTTTACCTTTAATAGCTCGTCTCCTATAAAAATAAATAAATAAATAAAGTGGTGGCAAGTTGTAAAAAAAATGGTGAATTAAAAAAAAATTAAGCATGGTGGAATTTCCAAAAAAAAAATGTTACATTTAATTCATTGTCTAAATTTGACTTGTTTCTAAAAGGGGAAAATTAAAAGGATATTGTACTTTTAGAAACTATTTAGGAAAATATTGTTGTTTTCAAACTATTTGTAAAAATATTGTTGTTTTAAATAAGTCGAGGGTTGAAAATTCGACCTAGATAGGTCGAATTTTGAACCCTCGACCTTCCTTTTTTTTTTTTTAGGAAAATATTGTTGTTTTCAAACGGATTCTGTCATCTCAGCAAGTCTGACTAAATAACGAGCTAATGAATCTCCTTCTTTTTGCCATTGAACTTCCCAATCAAATTCGAGAGCGAGAGTTTGAGAGAGCGAGATTTTGAGCAAGAGCGTGAGCATGAGTGTGAGCGTGAGCGAGAGCGAGAGCGAGAGCGTGAGTGTGAGCGTGAGTGAGAGCGAGAGCGAGAGCGAGATTTTGATAGAGAGCGAGAATACCGTACAAACTTCCCTTTTTTTCCTTTTTAATTATCACACATTCCACCTTCTTCTTTCTAATCCTTTCTTTTTTAAAAAAAAAAATCCATTTTATAAAAAAATTCTAAAAATATTTATTATTTTATTTAAACTCTAAAAAGAATAAATTAAAAAAAATAATAACTCATAAAAATAAAAAATGTAAATTAAATATCTCATTTATATATAAATAATTACAAAAATCAATGTGTCCCACAAGGCGGATGTCGTCGATTTCGAGCTGGTTGTCGTCGTCGACTTCGAACTTGAGGTTGCTCGGGTTCTTCTTGATGTTGCTCTGGTACCTCTGCAGGCGCTTCATAATATAAATATTCATTATGCTCTCCACGACCCCGACCATGTCCA
Source organism: Benincasa hispida (assembly GCF_027475165.1). Taxonomy (NCBI): domain Eukaryota; kingdom Viridiplantae; phylum Streptophyta; class Magnoliopsida; order Cucurbitales; family Cucurbitaceae; genus Benincasa; species Benincasa hispida. Next base: position 46,500,107 of record NC_143484.1, on the reverse strand, counting down.
TGCATGTATGAAGACGAAGGACCAGCCTCTGAGTCATAATGTCCTGAACCAAATGCTGGCATCATCATCATCGGACTAACATAATCAGTTTGACTCTGCGTCTGTGTCATAGGGGACAACTCTTCCACATTATGTGCAACCTCATCAAACTCATCCTCTTCCCGAACAGGTCCTCTACGTCTAGGAGCTGGTGGAGAAACAATAGGTATATCGTACATATAATGAATTTCCTCCATATAGCTTTGGTTGTCACTACATATAGCAAGAACCTGGTTTGGATCATTCGCAACCTCACGGAGTCTATTGTTGTTCGATCTCTGTGAATTATAAAACAATTAGACAATATTTAAAATAAATTTAAATTAAAAAAATTAGATAATATTCATTCATTTACCAGATGACCCACAACTCCTCCTGAACGAGTGACGTAGCATCTTGTGATATTATTATACCAATGAATATATTCTGGAGTGACATCTGTGTCAAACTGTTCAAGAGATCAAACATGTATCTATACTAGTTTAGTGTAATGTTATATTAGAGAATATTAAAGACAAATACAATAAAAATGTGAATAAAATAATCAATTAGGTTTAGTGTAATGTACCTATTCAGGTTGAAGCAGATCAAACATGTATCTATACTGGTTGACTACATGTGTGGCTGTCCTAGTCACACAAATTTTGTCTCTCCACCTAAATTTTTAAATTGATAATTTAGAATTTAAATTAACTAGATCAGTGATATAAAAATTAAATTGAATTAAAACAACATACCGAGAACCGTAGGCTCGTCCAACTAACTGAGCGTCATTAACATGATATAGCTGTGGAGCCATTGTTGGAAATCGCTCCCAAGCCCATAGTTGCAAAAGTATGAGAGGCCCAGCTATCTCTCGAACCTCAGGTCTTGTTGCTTTGCATAGTTGTCTATAAAACCATGCCAAACATGCTCCACCCCACGAATACTGCCCCGCATCATGGAGGTTAGCTAACAGTGGCAGGAACATCAAGTGAACAAAATGACTTGATTTATCTGAAAACAGACTTCCACCCATCATTTGTAGTATATATGCTCGCGCATATCTTATGACGGTTTCCTCGTCTGTATCATCTGTGAGCTCACGAAATTGTATTCCTAACCATATTAAACTTAACCTCAATCATTTAATCTTGTCGACAGGTGGGGTCGCACCGAGGTACAGTTGACAAACTTCTAACTGGTCATCGCACATCACTCCGGTGACCGGCTCACCGTCAACAGGTAACCCCAACAACACTTCTATGTCTTGTAGAGTGATAGTGCACTCTCTAACAGACATATGGAATGTATGCGTCTCGGGCCTCCATCTCTCGACCAAGGCTATGATCATCGCCAGTCCAACTGAATAAATCCTGCCTCTCGACGTCTGCAAGATATTTTTCCAATAGTATGATCTCGCCATACAACATATGATCGATGAATGGACTGGTCGTACAAAACATCGGGATCAACAGGTCCTGGGTTTATCTTGACGCTCCAATGCATCCCTTATTTCTGCTCTTCTTTTCTCGAAATAGTTCACGCATTTGAAGAATGTTATTTGAGCAAGAGTATTTATAGGCAACATTTGAGCTCCTTTGAGGACTTCATTTATGCACTCTGATAGATTTGTCGTCATCCACCCATATCTGAATCCTTCATCATGTGCAAGTCCATTGCTCTAAACTAATGTTGTCAAAAAAACTTAGACAGCTCCGATTTATTCCTTTGATATCTTCAATTGCTTTGTTGAACTTTTGAATTTGAAACTGACACCCGACACAATAAACATAAACTGACACCCGAAAAGTTCACGTTATCACAACGAGATGGATTGGACAGAACCAGCTACTCGACAACGATGTGGATTTTGTAACCAGTTAGGACATAATCGAAGGAAGTGTCCTTCGTTACTAAAACGGGCTCCAGATAGTTAATGATTGAATAATAAATAATTTTTTTATTATATATTCATTTTATTGTATATTCTATTTTTTTATAATAATCTACTGTATATTCATTTTTTTTTTTTTTTTGTAATCAATAAAGTTTTACATTATAATAATCTAATATATTCAATTTATAGTATAATAATCTAATATATTCAATTTGTTGTCTAATGATTATTCAATTATAGTATAATAATCTAATATATTCAATTTATTGTCTAATGATTATTCAATTATAGTATAATAATCTAATATTCAATTTATTGTCTAATGATTATTCAATTATAGTATAGTAATCTAATATATTCAATTATAGTCTAATGATTATTCAATTATAGTATGATTATTAGCTCTTTTTTCTCTTTTTTTATATATATTTCTATAGAAAGTTCAAATAAAGTGAAGACTTTCGCTCTCTCCTAAGATCTCGCTCTCTGCTAAGATCTTGCTCTCTCACTCTCGCTCTCTCGATCTTGCTCTCGCTCTCTCAATCTTGCTCTCGCTCTTGCTCTCTCGCTCTCGTGCTCGCGCTCGCTCTCGCTCTCTCCTAAGATCTCGCTCTCTCACTCTCGCTCTCTCTCAATATCTCGCTCTCTCTGTTATTGTTGTTATTTTTCCATTAATGATTACTAGCTTTCATTTCTTCTGGAACAATCAAAAACACTTTTTTGATTATGGATCTACTTTTTTGTTCGTAGACAAAGCTAATTCGGAATTGTCTTTCATTCCAAGGCATGACTTGTATCCATGCGCTTCATATTCGCCTGGAGTTCGCTCCCAAAAATATAGCCATCCCCACCCCTTCACGTCAATCCCACAAGCCTCTGTCTAATTCGAAATGATAACAAAATGTATAGGTTGTTAGAAGCAGCTCGAGTACACAGATACATATAATATACCATCTCATTACTTTATTTCCTCTATGAGGGAAAAAGAAAAGTAATAAAACTGCAATCTCGAGGGTGGATATGTGTCGAAACTTCAACCTTCGACAACCTAAGCGAGATTCGCGAGATTTCCCTTGTCGAGGGTTGAGGTTTCGGCTTATGTATTGTTTCCAAGTTTTTCTTTGTTTGTCGAGTTCTCAACGTTCGACCTCTACATTAGTCGAGTTCTCAACATTCGACCTCTAGCCTCGAATTCCCAAAACAACAATATTTCTCTAATAAGTTTCAAAACAGCAATATTTCTCTAATAAGTTTTGAAAACGACAATATTAATATTAAAGGTCCTTTCTAAAAGAGATGGAACAAAATAAGTTGAAAAAAAAAAAAGAAAGAAAGAAAGAAAGAAAAAAAAGAAAAGTCATTTAAAAAAGGATGTTGTAAAAAAAGTGAGAAAACAAATTATTAAAAAAGGAGTTTTTAAAATAAACTAACAAATAAAATCCAGGTTTAAAAAAAAAAAAAGAAAATTGAAAAGAAAGAACAAATGAGTTTAAAAAAAGGATGTAAAAAAATGGAAAAAAAGTATGGACAAAGAAAAACGAAAATCTAAAAACAAAGAGTTGAAAAAAAAGGTGTAAAAAAAATGGAAAAAAAAGTGTAGAAAAAGATGAAAATTAAAAAGAAAAAGAAAAGAAAGCCATTTAAAAAAGGATTTTGTAAGAAAAAAGTATTTCACCATCGTTGGTGCAGCTCCACTTCATCTCTCTCAGCTTACTCATCATCTTAACCTCTCTATTCTTTCTTCTCTCACTCTATCTCTCGATGCCGGAGAAGACCTAACGCCATCACCATCCACAGCAGATGACGCTAATCACGGCTATGGTGTTTAACGGTGGCGGTACACAAAAAAAGTAGAGGCCTTATGTGGCGATAGGTAGCTGTTCTCACTCGATCCCGGCAACGCTCAGTCCGATCTTGGCAGCGGCGGAACCGGCAGAAGGTTTGACCACTTGCTGCACAAAAAGAATGGGGAGGTGATATATACTAAACAGCAACGGTACCGAAAGTTTTAAAAAAATGTCGAAGAAGATTGGTTGCGACAACAAAAGGAAATAGCAGAAACAAAGAAGCAAATTGAAAAGAAGAAAGACGAAGAAAAAAAGGACTGGGAGCTAAAGCCTAAAATGGAAATGCAGAAACATCTCATCTGAAGAAAAAGAAGCAATTGTGAAGAAGATGAATCCAAAAATAAAAAGAATAGGGCAGTTGAATCCAAGGCTATGAAATTCTCAATCTCTTTCTTCTCGAGAAGGGTATCGAATCACAACCCCTCTGAGCCAAATTTTCTCAACAAATCTCCAAAATTTGGGTAGGTGGTAGATTTCTTCCAAGTATAAATTGAAAACAAAAAACTCAAAATTGAGTTGAGATTGTGATTCTACCTTAAGTCAAATGTTGGGCATACTCTAAATTTTATTTCAAATTAAAAATAAAATAAAATTAAAGTCATATTCTAAATTCAAACTAAGGTTTAGGGTACCAACTAAATTTTATCCCAATACCAAAACTTTGACATAATATAAGTGTTGTCTCAAATCAAAATACCGACACACTCCAAGTTTCACCAAATCAAAGTTGAAGTAAAGATAAAGATGAAGTCAAAATTCTACTTCAACTAAGCATCAAGAATTGAGCATATTCTAAAATATTCAGAAAATATTGGTAGAATTTTGGGATACTACTCAAAATTCAATTTGCAATTAAGGTGGAACATAAATTATACTTTATTCAAATTAAAGTTTACCCCACTACAAGAATTTTCACCTTTTTCCACACAAAAAAACGTCGGGCAAAGTATTAAAAATGTTGAGATAGGTTTATGCCGATGCAATTTTTTGCATCGGCATAATCGTCGTCGTATCCATGTCGGGAGAAGTTCTTCCCGACGAAAACGATTTTCGTCGGCATAAATACCATTTTTTGGCAACACAATTGCTTGCGTCGGCATATGTTTTTTCCAACAAAATACAATTTGCATCGAGAAAAGCATAATCCTAAACAACATAAGTTGTTTATAATTTTATATATTTTTTGTAACAATTAAATAACCAGTGTTTTATTTCCTTAATACCTAATTATGCACAAACAAAAATTAATCATCAAACAAATCAATTGAGGATAAATATAACAAAAGTAAGTTTATATATTTAAAAATAAGACTAATATTTAATACACAAACTATAAAATTTTACGAACAAAAACTGTATATATAATTATATTTGAGCTTTTCTAACTTCTTACAAATCCCATATACAAAAAAAAAAAAAAAAAAAAAAAAAAGTTTAATCTTCCCTAAGCCAAAATAAGTGAGATACTAAACCAAACTAAGTAATCATCTCACAAAATCTTCTTGCAATCTCCAAAAAAAAATGATCTTTAAGAATTTATACGAACAACGTGAAATAGGAAAAACATAATGTTTAAAATGGCTATGAGGAATGATCCCTCTCTCAAGCTACAAACATGTTGTCAATGTTCATAATTTAAATATGAACACCACAAACAACGATTTTACTATCTAAAAAGTGATTAAAATGATTATAATTAAGACGTGAACCCCACCCCCACATTACGAGCATGTCGTAAATCCACTTAAACAAATTGATGAACGCCATTTAAACCTCCACAACTATCGAATCCCTATAAATAAGTCAAGAACTTGGTCCTAGTCCACAATTAGGCTTCAAGATAATCTAAAACATAATTACAACATATACATCCTCCCACCCCTCCTAAGTTACGAACGTGTCCTAGTTCCACCTAAACGCCATTTAAACCACAAAGTAGCAATAAATACATAGAAAGCGTCAAAGTGAATCCCTCCCTTCTAAATCCACCTAAATTTCTTTCAAGGCTAAACTGTCATTCGATAAGCCTAAAAGCATATAACTCAACTCTCGGATCCATTTAAACCACAAGCTACAAAGGTGTCCTAGTTCTACTTAAATGCCATTTAAACACAAAGTAGTAACAAGTACACTAAAAAACACATATTTAAAGTGGCTACCATAACTGCAGGATAGCCACAAAACAAACCAATGGAGTTCCTAAATCCACTATAACACTTGTATTTGAAGTGGCTACCATAACTGCAGGATAGCCACACAATAACCAAATTAAGTTTCTAAATCCACTAACCAAGAACTAAAAGTTGTCATAACGTACCTAGTTGTTCGAAGGTCCATCTCCTTGCTTTTGTTGCGCACCTAACCGTCTTGTGATTTCAATCAATGGATCTTGAAAACCTGAAACTATTGACTTCAACATGGCATTTTTTCCTCCTTTAATCTTGTCACCACCGCCTCAAGCTTTTCATACTTATTCCCAATATCTTTCTCAATTTGTGAGGAAGATGTAGCTAAATTAGGTTTTTGGGTTTCATCCAAGACTTTTAATCTAGCCTGATTGTTTTTCCAAAACCCATTCACAAATAATTTCCTCCGTTGTTGGTTCAACCCCATCTTGTGATGACTTTCTAATCTCCTCTTACATTGCCACTATATTTATAATAGTTTTTTAGGTTATATATTATATATAAGAATTGATATAAATTTATGTATATGTGATACAATATAATAACTTATATATGCTTCTTTGGCAGCTTCACTTATCCATCCACCCTTCTCTAAGAAGTGACTTTTGTAAAACAATTCTACTTGGCCTACTTTTCACCCTTCTCGATTGTCTGTAATTCAATAAACAAATTTATTCTTTACATTCAATAGGAAATGAATAAAACAATAATGAACTTACATCATACCATACCAATTCATTTTGTACTTGAAGAAAGGACATTTCGACCGACAATAATGGTTGAAATTGAGACATTCTCTGCTCTCTTGTTCTTCTCCTTTTTTCCTACATAAGTTATAATTTATTAGTACAAGCAATTTATGTAAACAATAAGTACAACAAACATATAAAATTTACTTGCCATTCAGGAATCTCCCATCAATCACAAAGAATCTTCCAATCTTCTTTATTTGTTAACCTATTTGTTCCCCTTTATATCCACTTAAATCAAAAGGCAATAAAAAATAATAAAAATATGGAACTCATGGACCCCGTCCACGAGTTTGTTAGATGACATAAAAATCGTATACCGGTACACGATTTTGCTACCCTATTTTTGTCCATACTTTTTCGCTCCACCTTACTTTTGTAATTTCTTTCCTATATACCCTATTTTTGTTATTACTTTTAAAAAAATACACTATTCTTGAACTTACCCCAAATCTAGATATTGATTTGAACTAGAACTCTTCTTAGTGGACGCTTCTACATCTTCGGGTTCATCATTTATAAAATCGTCATCGTCTGAATATGGTACACTATGATTCATTTGTGATGGATTAACTTGAGGTTCTAAAATAGTGGGATCAACACCATCTTGACATAATATGGCATCCTAGATAGATTCATCGACCTTAATCCTTCCAACTACTTCCAACAACTCTAATTCATCATTTTCACCTCCATCTGCTTATGGAACGCCTATACGTATTTATTTTGGACAATTTACACAACTTTCTAACTATTGCCAAGTTTATTATCATTGATGTAAAAAACTTGTTTGGCTTGAGTTGCAAAGATGAAAGGCTCATCTATATACCAATAATGAGATGTATTTATGGACATGAACCCTAAATCTTGTCGTACTTTATTTTTCTTAGGGTCTGTGTCAAACCACTTACATTTGAAAAGGATCACATGTCTTCCATTGTTATATTCTAAATCCAATACATCAACTAGTATACCATAGTAATTAGTTTCAACTCGTTCTATTTCTCCAAACACCATGATGCCATTATTTTTTAATTGATCTTTTATTGTCATGATCAATACAATGAAAACGAACTCCATTGACAATGCAACCATTGTAGGAGCAGACTTTATTAGAAGGACCAAGTGATATTGAGTAAAGATCATCAGATGCTTCTCCTCTTTGATGCAGTGAGTAAACCTATTAATATTTAATGGAACTCAATATTTTTTAACTCATTATTGATGCTCAAATATCTAATTGAAGAAGTATACTTACATGATCTTTGAACCAAGTAAGGAATTGTGATTGATGTCTTTGAGATAATTCTAATGTTGTGTCTGATCGAGTATGAATCATTCTCAAATGTTCCCTAGTCATAAATTTAACATTAGATATAATATCGACTTTGAAAACTAAGGATATATTAAATAAACATATAAGATATGAAACATACCTATGATAAGACGTTATCTGAGAGCTGTTGTTCAATACATACCAATGTGTCACTCGTTTCTCATTTTCAGTTAGCGTCTTCATAATGACCCCCCTAATGGACATACATTTTTCTTAAACACATCAAAGTCTCCACAACTTGGGCCATGGAGAATTGAATCATCATTATGTGGCTCCCTATTGAATCTAGTTTCTATTCCAGATAGATACATGGAACAAAAAGTCAAATATTCTTTCATGATAAATCCTTTTGCTATTGAACCCATGGGACGGGCTTTGTTTCTTACATATTGTTTCAAGGTTCGTAAGCTTCTCTCAATAGGGTACATCCAACTATACGTAACTGGACCTACGACCATAGCTACAAGATAGCATTTGAATGGAAAAATAAATAACTACAATGAGCGAATGAAATGAAATGTTGGAAAAAGAAAAACAACTCAAGGGGGATCTTTAGACAAGCCCTTAGCTCCTTAGTCTTTCCCTAGGGCAATTCCCGTTGTCTAAGGTAGAATCGTCCTCACCACACGATTTTCACAAGGTGAAGGACCTAGAGCTGCTATGCCTTAGAGGAACTTCCGTTCTTAAGGCTACTGACTTGAGAAGTTGAGAATATGTCCAAAAGAACTGTTGAAAATAACAGAAATGCTGGAAAGAAAGTGGTGAATTTGAAGGTGGAGAATTTTCTTTGAAATAAAGGTTTTCTCCATCTTATATAAGCCCCAAAATGGTTGGGAAGGGCCAAATTCCATGCTCAGTGGGTTTACTAGGTGAAATCAAGGCTGCCAACTTTTAAAATGTGAAAATCACAACTCCCTTAACTGGGTTGAATTTTGGGAAATTAGGGCTCACTGATGAGGTCGCAATACTTTTGGTGATGCGACTGCATTATACAAAAATCAGCAGTTTGTCCTAAATTTCTTGCAAAAATTTTCAAGAAAAACTCATCAAACCCTCATAAGATCATTTTAACCGAGTAAGACTAAATATAGGGGAAAACACATGTAAGAGTTAATTTTAACACGTAAAAATGCACAAATAAAAGCCTAAAAATATGCATTTCACCAATGCTCTTAAGCTCTCAAGTGTTGAAGACTGAAGCTTTTATGTTTTGAAGACTGAAACATTCAAATTTTGAAGAACTAAATATCTAAGCTATTTGAAGCTTCAAAGATTAGAGACTTCGACAAATTAGAATATCTAAGCTATTTGAAGCTTCAAAAATTAGAGACTTCGACAAATTAACTGTATATTCACAATTTTCAAGCTGAAGATTAAATTCCTCAAACTTAAGAAAAGGCTCACAAGTCGATCAATAAATTGGAGGCCGATCTAAGCTAATCAACAAGCCAAAGGCCAACCCAATCTAATCAAGCCAGAGGCCGATCCAAGCTGATCAAGCCAAGGACCAATCCAAGCTAATCAACCCGAAGACCAATCCAAGTTGTTCACAAGATAAATGAGCCCAAAGGTCGATTCTCCAAGATGATCAACAAGCCAGAGGTCGATCCAAGTTATCAAACAAGATCAACAAGCCCAAAGGTTGGTCCTCTAAGAAGATCAACAAGCCCACAATCATCTAGGAAGATAAAAGAACTTGAAGATTAAAGTTTATTTTTTCGAGAGAAAGTATCAAATGATCATGTATTAGAAAATGTACTCACTATATTATATTGAAATTAATATAAATGCAAAATTCAAATTCCACGAATCAAATTTTCTCCGAAAATTTGGTCCAACAATGACTTTGTAGGAAAAACTCCAAAATGTCAATTTTTCAATTTTTTTTTTTTATGTAAAGAGTTCTATATACGAGAAAATCAAATTTGGTTGAAGTCATATATTTAATTTGTTGGTGTTATTATTAAAGAAAAACCAATCAAAAAGTGGAATAATAATATGATCACTCAATCTAACTTTCTAATGATCCTATTTTATTCTAAAATATAATAAAGTTAGTCTAAGTTTTATTATAATGTAAATTTTTTTGAAAAATAAAGATCATTTTTTAGGTTTGAAATGTAGTTAATAATCCAAATGTTTATTTATGAAAAATGAAACCCATTGACAATTAGAAAAAAAAAATAGATAATAAAATATATTAGAAAGCGTTGTGGAAGTTGTAAAAGATGTTTTGGTATAAACATTTTTTTCACCTTTTCAAAGTTTATCTAAACTCATCCTGAACTAAACTAATTGTTTTGTAATCTTCTACAAAAAGATGCAAAGCTTTGTTTTTCTATTCGAATACATAATATTTATTTTAAATAATGAATGTAACATTTTCTTAAGAAAAATTATTGACAAATTAACAAATGAATGTAAGATTTCTTTTTTAAAAAAAAAAGAAAAAAAGAAAAAAAGAAAGAAAAATAACGTAACCATTAAACGAAATAATTCAAAAAAAAAAAAAGTTTCGTTACCTCACAAATTTTTTTTTAAAAAAAATTAAGGGTAGAAGTGAGCATGATAGATAGAAAAATCGAGCCAACCGATCGAACCAAAGTCGGTTGTTCGGAGAAGGAGAGAGGTTGGTCGGTGTCAGTTTGGAAAAGTTCCAAATCCAAAAATTTCAAAAAAATTAAACAATAAAAATGATCAAAACGGGTGACTAAATTCGATCGATCGACCGACCAACTTTTACTCCCCAATAGTCTAGGTCAGATGGAACATTTACTAACCAATCATAGTCGATTCAGTGGTAATTTGGTCGAAAAATCAACTCCAACCGATCGATACCACCGCTATTTAAGAGCATTATTCCGACCGCCTTTGTAAAAGATGTAATTTAATATATATAAAAATTTCCCATTTCCACGTTTTGAAGAAGCAAAATTCAAGAAAACAAATAAAAAAAATATTTAACCACTGATTAAATATAAAAGAAATATTTCACAAAATTCAAGATTTAGAAATCTCCAGACTTTCTAAACCTACACTCTTTCAAACGCAGGTTTCTTAAATTTAGATTTTACGCAGGTTTCTTAAATTTAGATTTTGAAAAACTACCCTCTAAATATAGTTTTCTTCAACTCATGCTACCTAAATCTCTATTTAATTCCATGCTTAACATTTACAAACTCAAGATTCCAAACCTGTACACCAAATTATCCACCGTTTTCTGCCAACCCTATATTTTAAATTTTCCAAATATTTTATAAAACAACTCTAAATAGGCACTTAATCCAAAATGATGTTTTGTAAACCTAAGAATAGTTTCGAAATTCATTTGCGTCCAACTGTTTTGTTTATTCGACTTATATATTAATATAGTTATGTTTCAATTTAAATAACTATTTGTTTCTATTCTCATTATTCACTTATTAAAACAATATTTTTTAAAATAAAAAATTATGTTATTTTTTTTTAAAAAAAAAAAGAAGTCTTTTTCAAACGGATAATTTTTATTTAAATTTTTTTTATAAAGCTATTTAAAATACATTTTAGAAATATTTTAAAATCTATTTTTAATTATTGTCAAACACTTCAATTTTTTTTCAAAATAACTTATTTTTAAAATTAAATACTTAAAAAATTAAACCAAACCCAACACAAATTTATAAATAAACCTATTTTTGAAACAAAGTACAAACTTAAAGATATTTTTTAGAATTTAACATAATTTTTGTGTAGTATTTAAGAAGCATCCAAATGGAGTAGTTTGGAAGAGTAAGTGTGATATGTGGATTTACATGTTTATCTTATTATAGAAAAGTGAAGAGGAAAGGGCCTCAATTAGGTCAACGGATTGGGTATGTGCTTGTGCTAATTCATGCAGGTTTTATCAGAAAATAAGTAAACGAAAGCATGTAACCGCACATATTATCGACATTCAGGCGTAATTCAATTGAAATATAAATGCGTTAGTGATTGAGTGGTCAATAATTTAAATCTCCCTATTTTTATTGTACTAAAACAAACTATTATCAATGAATCTCAAGAAATAGAGAATTTCGAGATAATATGATAATTATGACGTAATAAATCTCCCTATTTTTATTGTACTAAAACAAACTATTATCAATGAATCTCAAGAAATAGAGAATTTCGAGATAATATGATAATTATGACGTAAGAAATTAATAGTTGAATTCATTAATGAAATTTGAATCACTTACGTATGTTTTTTATTAAATTTTAAGTAGGTCGATTTCCTTGACAAAAGTTCTGTATCTGCAATTAATTCAAAACAACATATACAAAAAAAAAAACCTCATTTTAAAATCAAATAATGTTTTAAGACAAATTAATAAACAAGAACTTGATTCTCTTTCTGGCGTCTTGTTTTACGTACTACTTCACTCGATTTATGTGTATGTTGTTCGTCGTTTTATTTGCTTCATTAATTCACACTAAAACAGTTATAATAAATAACCTACTTGTGGTCACTTGATTCAATCAACTAGATATTCATTTTCCCATGATGGAAAATTTGACTAAATCTATAGCTACTTCCTTTCTAGATTTTAAAATATTACATATTTAATTTGATTTCAAGTTAGTTTATAAGACGATATTTAAATTTTGTTTCGATTTAGTCCCTAAATTTTAAAATTTATATTTTTAATCTTGATTTTTCGTTAAATGGTCATTTTCAATTATTAGAATTAATATCTATTAATCAATTTAAAATAATTATAAAGTAAAATTTTAAGTTTAATTTTAATAATGATGAAAAATAATATAACTCAATTAATTGTAACTCTTTTAGTTTATTTAATAGACGGAAAGTGAAATTTTAGTGAAGATTGAAATTAAAAGTGTAAATCATGAAACCTATAGAAGAAATTGAAACGAAACTCAAATTTCAAATGAAGACTTAAAAGCGTTTGGGGGCAAGGAGTTGGTTATTGTAGTCCTAGAGTTATTATAATTGGGTTATAATAATTTGTGTTTGAGTGTAGATTATTTTAATTTGGGTTACAATAATATGTGTTTGGGTGTAAACTATTTGAGAAGGAAATAGTAAATATTGTAGCAAAAAATTTTAAAAAAATGATAATATAAAACAGTAAAAACTGTAGTAAATAGCAAATACGATAGTAAATGAGAGTTTTGAAATAGTGTTGAATATAGTTAAGTGAAGGTTTTGAAATAATATTTACCGTAAAGATAGTTGTTGTCCCAAACGTCCGTTCAAAATATAATCTTCTAGGAAAAAAAATTAAGAACTCGGGACGAAAAAAGTATTTTACCAAAAGAAAAAAAAACGAAATTTAAGGGTGAAGGCACGTGTTGTTGGAGGTGGTGTTTTGTGTGATAGACACATGGTTGAGGCTTAGTTTATAAAAACAAAAACAAACAAACAGAATAGGGAGGAAAAAAAGAGATGCTGATGAGAATAGTTAAGGAAGGGAACTTTGAAGAAGTTTTGAGGGATCTGTAAGTATTGCCAATTTTATTATTATTTTTTTTTAATTATGGATGATTTTACCTTTTTGCCCTTAACCAACAATTTGACTTTTTCTTTTTAAAATAATGTATAAAGGTAAAAAGACAACTGAGTCCTTAGCAGAACTTGTGCATCTAGAAAAAATTAGTCAACTGTTACATAAAAGAGAGAAAAATGAAAAAAATAGTTGATTAATACCAGCAAGCGGCTAGGACTAGTTGATTTATTAAATTAATTGAGTGTTAATTAATGAAAGCAAGATATATACAGGTAAGCTAAGTGTATATATATATATATATATATAAGAAACAGGACCAAGTCTAGCTTAGTTTATTTATTTTCTCATTATTTGATTTTAATATTTATTTGTGTTGTATTTGTAGAGTGTAGGTGAGAAAGAAGAGACTTTAGAAGGGTTAATTATTAGTTTATAAAAAGAAGGGGAAAAAAAAAACAATCAGAATAGGGAGAGAAAATAGAAGCAAAGTTTGGCTGAAGTTGGAGGGATCTATGAAGCTTAAACACTATGGAGAACTCAATATTTGGTAAGTGTTGTTAAATTTCAATCACAATATTTTGTTTTTTTTTTTTAATTTATTTTTTTGGCTTGTTTTTTTCCCTTGTTTTAAGAAAGACTTGAATTTTTTTTTTTTCTAGTTTACAAAAAATGGCATTAGTAGAAAGTGAATTGTTATATATATGGTTCAAATGAGGTAAAGGTTCTGTCTTTTTTTTTTTTGGGCAAGAACTTCTTGGAGTTGGAAATGAAGGTATCAAGGGAGAATTTTAAAATATTGATTGGAGAATTTGTTTAAAGGAAAATGAGAAGAATTTCCAAGAGGGATTTGGCTGGTTTGTAATAATAATAATAATAAATAAATAAATAAAAGAAATATAAAGGAACTTACAAAGGGTTGGCTATGGAGGAAAATAAGACCTTACAGAGGAGAGAGGAAATGAAGTGGGAATTGAAGAGGAAGAGGATGATCAAAGGAGGGAGAGGGAAAAAAAAGTAAGAAAAAATGTAAAATAAAATTAAAGGAGAAAAGAGAATATTTCCCTACTCTTTTTAAAAATCATTTGGATTCAAGTGAGTTCAATAAATTATTTTAAATTTTGTGATCTTAAATCTAAAAAATGATTTTAATTTTTTTTTTTTCATTTGGTGTGAAAATGATTTCAAATATAAAGGGAGAAGTAATAATATAGACTTTTAATTATTTTTGGTTAATTGAAAAGTAGAATATAACACATTTAAATAAGTAATTTACTTTTAAATGAATTCGACAAAATTCAACTATCTTATTTAGATTTTTTTTGAGGGAAAGGTATATTTATATGATCTATAGGTTTTGAGTCAAGTTTCATTTTGATTCTAGGTTCTAAGGTATTCAACTTTTAGTTTTGATTTTATTTTGAATTTAGTTTTAAATTTTAAAATATTACCATTTTAATTTTAAGGTTTGAATTTTGTTTCACCATGATATTTAAATTTTAAGATTTATACTTTTAACTTTTAATTGTCATTAAAATACTCGCTTTCTCTTCTAATTTTTTTTAAAATACTTATTTTCCATTTGGTGCTTGGAAAAAGGGTTTTTATATTAGAAAAAAATGAGTATTTAGTAAAAAATAAAAAAATAAAAAATGGACCAAAATGTTTTTTTTTTTTTTGGTTGCCTAAATAATTTGAAAATTTTCTCCTTCTCTCCTAGTAACAAACAACTTATTTGAAATCCCTCCAAATTATCAGTTTATTTTTTAAAAAGAAATATATATATATATATATATATATATATATATATATATAAAAGAAGTAAAAGAAGTAAAAAGAAAAAAAAAATTATAGTGTTTAAAAATGGAAGATAGAGAGGGACAAAACGCAAAATTACAAAAACGTACACACAAAAAGGGCTTAACACGTGGCGTCATATGGTTGGTCACATGGCTGAGTGCAGCTGACAACGTGAAATGTTAATTTGGGAGCAAGGAAATGTTTTATTTTATTTAGTTCATATATGATGTTCGACTTTTAAAGAGAAATGTCATGTGAATTAATGTTAAGTTTGGCTGACTTTGTGAAAAAAATTATTTTTATTAGAAAAAGGAAGATAAATTATTTTAAATGGTAAAACTGCTGAAAATATTTACAAAATATAACAAAATTTCATAATTATGAATGATAGATGTTGATAGATAGAAGTCTATCCGTTTTTATTAACGTTTATCATTGATAATTCTAAAATTTTGTTATATTTTGTAAATATTTTGATTCGTTTTTCTATATTTAAAAATCGTTCGAAAAAAATATAGTATTTATATATGATGAGAGAAAATAAAATACAAAATCACAATTTCTTATACTTTAATAAAATGCAAAATCACAATTTCTTATACTTTAATAAATTGCAAAATCACAATTTCTTATACTTCATTATAATTTCAGGTTGGACAGAAGTAGGAGTAATTTATGATTTGAAGCACAACGTCAATTCGGTGAGTAGTCTATTTTACTAAATATTTTTTTATTATTTACTTGTATTATGGAATGTCAAGAAATATATAATTATGTTCAATTCAATAAAAATTTTATTAAGATTTCTTGATATTGTTCATGAAATTTTTAGTAACTTCGTGCTTTTAGCTGAAATAATGGTTCTAAAATGTTTGAGATATTTTATGATTATTTGAGAATTTAGAACCGTTTTCATATTTTTCTGGAAAAAAAGAAAGAAAAAAAAAGAACAATTTCAGATTAACACTATGGGTACAAGTTTTTGGTGATAGATTTGATTTGCCTATATGTTTATGATTTAAAGTTTCAAGTTACAAAATTCTTTATTACCTTTTATTTACCTAGGGTTGTAACCATTGTTCGTATCATTACATTGCAACAAAACTTATGTTTACAACATTAAAGCCACATCTACGAAAGGTGTATCGCAATAAATGAAGTAATTTGGAATGTGCGGACCCATTTTTTTACGTTTGTTAGTGTTTACCGGCATTCCGCATTCGTATTGATATGTAGGCCCTAGTTGAAAATCTGTAATCAGGTAATGTAATCTGAACGATGAACATGAGTTGATCAATTGAATTGCATTCGAAAATTATGTCGTATCGTTACCGTTACAGTAATTGTTATGGTTATGGTTATAGTTACCATTATTGTTATTGTTTCAAATAAAAAAAACTATAGATGTTGACACATATCGTTACTGTTATTGTTATGATTTGGCTCTTAGAGATAAAAGTAATCATAACAGTAATAGTAAATTTGACAAAATTCTTAATTTTAGGTAAATGAGAACAAAAGCGATCTAATTACATTTGCGATTGAGACCCTGATCTGTCAATAGAATTCGATTACGATTATACCAATTTTCATTATGAATTGGTAAACATGGCCTAAAATCAAAATTTGTTCATTTTTGCATTCTTACATGTAATAATAGTTTGTGTTTCTCTTGCCAATGACGGCTTTGGATTTATTAAATTTAACTTCACCCATAAGCGTAAGCTTTTAAGTCAATCAATGATTGAACGTAGTACCAAAGCAAAAGGTCTTGTGTTCAAATTCTTGTAACGTTATTTTTTTTTAACTCAATTAGTGATTTAACATGATTATCGTTGATCAACTGTTGTGTATCTGGGGTGTTGATTTCGGGCATTTGTGTGCGTCTTGTAGGTGTAAATTAAAGTAGTCCAAGATCAAATGGAGAGAGATGAGAACGTAGAAAATGGCCTAGTTTGGAAGAGGAATATGGCCGAGAATGTATCGTCGCCATCGGGATCAAGCAACCCGAGCTTGAATGGCAAGCAGAAGGGAGGAGAGGAGAATAAGAAGAAAGAAGAAGAGGAGAAAGCCAAATCTGTTCCTTTTCTTAAGCTGTTTTCCTTTGCAGATTCATATGATTACATACTTATGTTGGTTGGAAGCATTGGAGGCATAGGAAATGGAGTGGGAATGCCTCTAATGACTGTGCTCTTTGGACAACTTATCAATTCCTTTGGAAGTAATCAGGGTACTCACAACATTGTTTCTGCCGTTTCCAAGGTTAAAAAATTTTATAATCTTAAGTTATTTCATACCTCTATATTTTCGGGTTTGGATCCATTTAAAACCCTGAACTTTTGTGAGTATATCAATTTACACTCTCCATTATATTTCGTTTGAGAAAACCTCGTGTGAAGTTTATAACTGTATCTATTAAACCCTTAAACTTTCTTAAATTGATCAATTTAGACTCTTAGTCAGAATTTTCTTTGAGAATCATCCATGCATTTACTCTAATTGTTCGGTTTTGTAAAACCAACATTTGAAGAAGTCTACACACATTGGAGTATCAATGCATGAATGATTTTCAAAGGTAATTATAATGAAATGTCTAAATTGATTGGCTTATGAAAATTTAGGAGTTTGATTGACTGAAATCACAAGTTTCACATGATATATTGGTCGAATGAAATTTAGAGAGGGTACGTTGATATACTTACAAAAGTTCAGGATTTTAATTGACACAATGCTAAAAATTTAGGGGTATAAATTAATCTTTTCCTTTCGTTTTACAAGAGTCATCTTGGTTGCCTTCTCATCTCCAAGCATTAAGCATATATATATATACATATACATGTAGGTGTGCCTAAAATTTGTGTACTTGGCCATTGGAACTGCAGTAGCAGCATTTCTCCGTAAGTAGATATCAAAATCTATCAATGTTTAATAATATCTACGTATGTGTGCATGTATGGGAGTGATTTTGAAATTGTTAAAATTATTTTTGTCAAGTTTAAAATAACTTTGAAACACGACTTTAATAACTTAAAATTAATCTAATATTTAATTTTACACTTTTAAATGTAATTTTCGTATCATTAAAATTGGTTTTGGACAATTAAAAATATATTTAAAAGTGATTTTAAGTATTATAAAATCACTCTTAAACATACCTTAAATATAACACGGGATGTGTCTAATTAGATAATGTGTATGCAGAGGTGTCATGTTGGATAGTAACAGGGGAAAGACAAGCTGCAAGGATTAGAGGGTTGTATTTGAAAACTATATTAAGACAAGATGTTGCTTTCTTTGACAAAGAAACAAATACTGGAGAAGTTGTGGGTAGAATGTCTGGTGATACTGTCCTAATTCAAGATGCTATGGGTGAAAAGGTATGATTATAACTCACAATTCGCTTTTTCGAACTCTATCCCGACGCATCAAAGATTGGCGTCGGGATATAGAGGATGTCCCAACGGCTACAAAATTCCGTTGGCGGAAACTCATTTTCTTGTAGCGTAGGATTCTTCAACACAAGGAAAAGGAACTAACATTGTTGATCTTCTTCTTATACAGGTTGGGAAAACTGTCCAACTAATTACAACCTTCATTGGAGGGTTCACAATAGCTTTTGTAAGAGGTTGGCTGTTGGCATTGGTGATGTTATCCGCCATCCCACTTCTTGTGGTAGCTGGAGCAACAATTGCTCGATTCATGTACAATATGGCTGCTCGAGGGCAAAGCGCTTATGCGAATGCAGCAAATGTCGTTGAGCAGACTATTGGCTCGATCAGAACGGTATAAACAATTCAACTCTCTATTACTCCGAAAGATGAATGTGTGATCATTTTAGCTTGAAACTTAAGTGTTGAAATGCCTTGAATCTATTATCTAGCACTCTGAATAACCAAGCATCGAGTCAATAAGTCAGTTGTGTCTAGGGGAGACACAACTTAAGTTGTATTCATATTCATGTTATTTATGATTTTGGCCTTGGAGTTTAGAAGAGTGCATTAAACAAACTCTGTAACTCTACTAGAGCCTCTAAATCTGTAATTTTTTTTTTTTTTTTTTTTTTGCTCAAAATCTGTAATCTTAACATAGCTAACAAACTGGTAAGGGGTGTTTGGGGTGAAGAGTGTAGTGAAGTTGTGAAGTCTGGGGAGTTGTGAACTCATGGAGTCACAGTATAAGGAATTAATAAGACATACAATTGATGTTTTATAGTCTTAGGCCCACAAACTCCTTAGGCCAAACAAGGAATGGAAGTTTACAACTTCACACTTCTCAACTCCTTGGTCCAAACACCTCTTTAATGAACGTTGTAGATCTCTATGTCGATTCTCTAACGTTTATATTTTTTTGTTTATCTTTGATTATCGATTTCATAACATTAAAATTTTTGTATCTTTAGGTTGCATCATTTACGGGTGAGAAGCAAGCTATAAGAAGTTACGAGAAGTTCCTAGTACATGCTTATAAATCTGGTGTGAAGGAAGGTTTGGGTGGTGGAATAGGAATTGGTATGGTAATGATGATTGTATTTTGTTCTTACTCTTTGGCTGTTTGGTTTGGCGGAAAGATGATACTAGAGAAAGGATATAATGGCGGTCAAGTGATAAACGTCATTGTAGCTGTCTTGGCAGGCTCAATGTAAGTGCATAACAATAATCTTTTGGATATCCACAAATCCATGGCATTTTGTGCAACATTCATATGCAAATTTCTCTTCAGGTCCTTAGGCCAAATATCACCGTGCATGAGCGCATTCGCTGCGGGTCGAGCCGCTGCCTATAAGATGTTCGAGACAATTGAAAGGAAGCCAAATATTGATGTTTATGATCCAAAGGGCAAAACATTAGATGATATTCAAGGAGACATAGATTTAAAAGATGTGTATTTTAGTTATCCAACCAGGCCAGATGAAGCCATATTCAATGGCTTCTCTCTTCACATTCCTAGTGGCACTACTGCAGCATTAGTTGGAGAAAGTGGCAGTGGCAAGTCAACAGTAATCAGTTTGATAGAGAGATTTTATGATCCGCAGTCCGGTGAGGTACTCATCGATGGCGTTAACCTGAAAGATTTTCAGCTTAGATGGATTCGGACGAAAATCGGTCTTGTTAGCCAAGAACCAATACTTTTCACTGCCTCCATTAAAGATAATATTGCATATGGCAAAGATGATGCAACTTATGAGGAAATTAAAGGGGCTTGTGAACTAGCAAATGCTGCTAAATTTATTGACAAACTGCCTCAGGTAATTCTACAAATGATTGTCAGAAATAACCGTCAAATGTTTTCATTTTTCGTAACACCACCCTCTTAGAAAATTCGTTGAAATAGTTTTTACTTGGTTGTCAAGATCGACCACCGAGATTTAAACAAAAAAAATTAATTTTTTAATCTTATATCCAAACTATCGATTGTTTTGAGCTTTCTTAGTAAAATCTCATAGGATGAACACCGAGATTCTACATAATTATTTCAAATATTATGTAATCTCTCCAAACATTTTGTTATCTTTACCGCATCTTATATCAAATCTACTAGCACCCAATATTTGTTTCTTAGATTTCCAAATTTCTTAAAGGATTTACCAATTATCTAAACGAACTTTCCAAATGGATCTTAGGTGATCACAATGTGATTTTTAAATTTTGGAAAAGATCAAAATCTTCATCCTAGTCAAGATTCCACTAGGAAAAGTCCAAAAAAGATTCAATAATTTAGATATAAGATGAAAAAGAAAATTGTTCAAATCTTGATGGTTGATCTCAGTGAAAAATTATTACAACGAATTTTCTAGAAGGATACTAGCCGTGAAAAATGAAAACGTTTTTAGGTTGCTTCACAAATTCTCCATACATGCATTTATCCTCATGTACATTTGAATGCATCTAAAACATGAACATATTAGTTAATTGAATTTGATGGTCATAGGGATTGGATACGATGGTGGGGGAGCATGGAACTCAGCTATCTGGAGGGCAGAAACAAAGGATTGCAATAGCAAGAGCAATTTTGAAGAACCCTAGAATTTTACTACTTGATGAAGCCACAAGTGCACTTGATGCAGAATCTGAAAGAGTTGTGCAAGAGGCTTTAGATAGGATTATGGTGAATAGAACTACTGTGATTGTTGCCCATCGTTTGAGCACTGTTAGGAATGCTGACATGATTGCTGTAATTCACAGAGGGAGGATGGTTGAGAAAGGTATTGTATATGTCCTTCATTTCATTCATTTTCACAAACTGATAGTAAAAACTTTTTGGAAATTTACGACGGAAAGCCCCTTCGAGGGGAACGAATGAAAAAAAATGACCTAGGTTTTAAAAAGTTAAAGCTTTTTGACCTTTTGCTTGCGTCACCACATGGTCAAATTGTCATAACGATCTTGAGATGCATGCTTGGTGGCTCGATTCATGATACTTGCTCTAGCTACTCACTCTAGCTCTCGTTCTTTTCTTAAGGTCATTCATACGAAAAACTCAAAAAATTTTATATTATATCATCTAACAAAATCTCCGTCCTTGTTCAATTGAGCAGGTTCCCACTTGCAACTCATCATGGATCCAAACGGTGCATATTCACAATTAATACGCCTGCAAGAAGCAAACCAAGACTCAGCAAGAGCTTCAGAAGATGTAAATCGACAAGAGTTTTCTTTGGAATCAATGAGACAATCAAGTCAAAAGGCACCTTATCCAAGATCCATAAGTAGAGGATCATCCGTTGGTCGCAGCAGCCGTCGGTCTTTATCTATGTTCGGTTTGACAACAGGACTTGACTTACCGGATGCCGGCGACGTCGATGACACAATTGAAGATGAATCCTTAAAAGCTCCTCCGGTTTCTCTCCGCCGTCTTGCCGGACTTAATAAGCCAGAGATTCCTGTGCTTCTGATAGGAACAATTGGAGCAGTGCTGTGTGGAGTGATACTTCCCATTTTTGGACTACTAATTTCTACTGTGATAAAGACATTTTACCTTCCCCCAGACCAATTAAAGAAAGATACCAAGTTTTGGGCCATCATTTACATAGTTCTTGGTGTGGCTTCACTTGTGGCACATCCATGGCGGGCTTACTTCTTTTCGGTAGGGGGATGTAAGTTAATTGAGCGCATCAGAGCGTTGTGTTTCGAGAAGGTGGTTCATATGGAAGTGAGTTGGTTTGATGAGGCTGAACATTCTAGTGGAGCCATTGGTGCAAGATTATCATCTGATGCAGCCTCTGTTAGAGCCTTAGTTGGGGATTCACTCTCTCAGAATGTAGGCAATGTTGCTTCTGCTGTTGCAGGTTTAGTGATTGCCTTTGTTGCAAGCTGGGAATTGGCTCTCATTGTTCTTGCTCTCATTCCTCTCATCGCCATTAATTCACTTATACAGATTAGATTCATGAGAGGATTTAGCGGCGACGCCAAGGTGAGTCTTCAATCTCCTTATATTGTGTGATTGTTTGGTAACGTTGCGTTAAAACTCTCGATCCTAACTTCAATCAATCCCACAAACTAACCTTTCATAGATTAAAATACCACAGCTAAGAAGAACAAAACCACAAATAAGTCGAGACCTTCTTCTATTAATATGCTAACGTTAAGCAACAAGTAAGAAGAAAATCAAGGTCTCAGATCACTAGAGAACAATAGAAATTAACAAAACAAGCAAGTAACCCTTAGAAACCCAGCGGAAGTTCGAGAGAGCTTGGAAATCTTTCCATGAAGACTCTTCTTCTTATTTTTCTGCACCCTTCTTGGATTTCCTATTGAGATATTTAACCTGCAGCTGGTCCCTACCTTAACCAAATTTCTCTCCCACTACCCCTTCTAAAACCGCATTTGCTCTCTCCATTCTCTTCATAACCAAATTTCCTTGCTCTTTTTCCTTTTTACCCTTCCTCTTATAAGTGTAGATAATCGGGGGCTTTACACGTTCTCATTTTCTGTTTCTTGTTTCTTGTGTTTTTTTTTTTTTTTTCCAATTTCTATAAGAAACTGACTAGTTTAATAACTGTTCTAGTTTCTTGTTTCTAAATCTTTTAAATGCTTCTAAAAAAAGTAGCTTCTCCTTGTTTTGTTTTTGGATTTCTCTATATGGTCATGTTTTGAAGCAAAGTTTCTTTTTGCCTAGTTGGTTGTAGAGAGCATGTATGTTTTCAACTCATTCGAGAGGTCTTGGGTAACTCCTAATATTGTGTCGGGATTTTTTTTATAAATAATAGTAAGGAAAAAAAAAAGAAATAAGAAATGAGAAATAGTTATCAAACAAGTTTATGTTTCTTTTTTTTTTTTTTTCAAAAACAGAAACAATTACCAAACATATTCTTGTTTCTAGTTTTTAAATAGAAAACAAGAAACATGAACGTTATTAAACGGAGCCTTTGTAAACTACTTATAGACGTGTTTTTGCAATGCAGAGTATGTATGAAGAAGCAAGCCAAGTTGCGAACGACGCAGTGGGGGGCATAAGAACAGTTGCTTCTTTTTGTGCAGAAGATAAAGTGATGAACATTTACAAAAGCAAATGCGAAGCCCCATTGAAATCAGGAATAAGACAAGGCTTCATCAGTGGAATTGGATTTGGAGTGTCTTTCTTCTTATTGTTCAACGTATACGCCCTTACATTCTATGTCGGTGCTCGTTTGGTGGACGACGGTAGAACAACGTTTGCTGAAGTGTTTCGAGTAAATTAATCCATCCCTCTGCTTGCTTGCTTGCTTTTTGTGCTTGTCATTTCTTCATTTTTAACATATGAGGAATCTGTGGACAATGTAGGTGTTTTTTGCTTTGACAATGGCAGCTACTGGAATTTCTCATTCCAGCTCCATGACTCAAGACACTACCAAAGCTAAGCTTGCTGCTGCTTCAGTATTTGCAATAATAGATAGGGAATCAAAGATAGATCCCAGCGATGAATCTGGAACAATATTGAGTGATTTAAAAGGAGAAATAGAGCTTAAACATATAAGTTTTAAGTATCCTTCGAGGCCAAACATACAAATATTTAGAGATCTCAGCCTGCATATTCATCCTGGCAAGGTATTCAAAATCATATGTGCATTCAATTCATGATTGATAAATGTTGGAATGTATTGAATCGGGTGCTTCGAATGATCTTAGTTGTATTTGTATTTATCCTATTTACGATTTTGATACTAGGGTTTAGAAGAGTACTATATAAATTCTCTAATAATAAACTGCTCTCCCTTTGCCCTCATCAACGTAGCTACACTGTTAATGAACCACGTAAATCTTTATATCAATTCTCTATTGTTTTACATATTCTATTCATCCTAGATTGTCAATTTCTTAACATAATATATGTTTCATAGTATGTAGAATTTGTTAGAAATAATGCTAAATTGTTTCCCTCTTTCACAACTAGCACCTTTTTGGAGAGCTCATTGAAATAATTGTTCTCGGTTTTTCCCAGTCGAGATCTATCAATTTTTTTGAACTTTTTTTGTGGAATCTCAGTCATGATGAACACCAAGTTTGTATGTAATCTTTCCCAAGTCTTATGAGCGATCTACGAAAGATTGGGTGATCGTGTTTTGGGAAAGATTACATATGAACCTAGTCTTCGTCCTTGCGAAGGTTCCATTGAGAAAACCTAAAAAAATTGATGGTTTGGATGTATGATGAAAAGAATCAATCCGGGAGGATCTAGGAAAACTATTTCAACGAATTCTCTAAATAGGTGTTAGTTTTGAAAGAAGAAAAACTTATCGTGGTTACTTGCGCAAAATTAAAAATTATCCTTGATTATTATGATTATGATTATGATGTGATATCTGTTTTAGACAATAGCTCTGGTTGGAGAAAGTGGTAGTGGAAAATCCACGGTGATCGCGTTGTTGCAAAGGTTTTACAATCCTGACTCGGGCACGATAACGATTGACGGTATAGAAATCCAAAAGCTACAATTGAAATGGCTAAGGCAACAAATGGGTCTAGTGAGCCAAGAGCCGGTGCTTTTCAACGAAACTATACGAGCCAACATTGCGTACGGGAAAGGAGGGGATAGGAAGGCAAGCGAAGGGGAAATAATAGCGGCGGCAGAGGCGGCGAATGCACACCGGTTCATAAGTGGATTGCAACATGGATACGACACAGTGGTTGGGGAGAGAGGAGTGCAGTTATCAGGAGGCCAAAAGCAACGAGTGGCGATCGCCCGAGCGATCATAAAGAATCCAAAAATACTACTACTAGATGAAGCCACAAGCGCACTAGATGCAGAGTCGGAGCGAGTTGTACAAGATGCATTAGACAAAGTGATGGTGAATAGAACCACGGTGGTGGTAGCTCATCGTCTCTCGACGATCATGAATGCCGACCTGATCGCCGTTGTTAAGAATGGAATCATCGTCGAGAAAGGTAAGCATGAAAAGCTTCTCACGATCAAAGATGGGTTTTATGCTTCTTTAATTCAACTCCACACTTCTGCTGCTGCTTCTTCCTAATTCCAACCACCCTTACCTATAAACTTCAGCTAAACTCTCTTCTTACTTTTTCTTTTTCTTCAAATTTTACAAACAAAATTGTATGTTTATGTTTTACTTTTAAGTTGTTCAAACCCTTAAATGTGTTATATGATGCAATATAAACAAAATGATTTAAGCATACAAGGTACTCAGCAAGTAGGGCTATATATTTTGAAACCTATTTTTGATGCATATTGAAACCTATTGTTATAGGAGCCAGTTGGATTATGATATAATAGTAAATTTACTTTCGTTCATAAACTTAAGCTTTTGGGTCAATCAGTGATTTAACATACTATCAAAGCACCCGTTAGTATGTTTATACATTTGTAGTTGATTGTGCATTAAGTAGCCAAATATATCTATTTTGGTTTATATTTTATTGTGAAAAAAAATTATGTAAGAATTGGACACAAGTGGAAAAAAATGGAGTATCTATATATATAAAAAAGATATGTATATAATTTATTTTAAAATTGATTCTTTTCTAATTTAAGAAATCTTCAAATAAATTGATTACTATATTTTAATTTTTTTTTTTTTTTTTTTCTAGGGTAAGAGTATCAATGTAACTTTTGACAGTTTAAGAATATTTTTCAAATGGATATTAACGGTTTGTGTTCATACACCAATAATAAGAGTATTTAAAAAAAAATAAGTTAATGGTATTTTTTAAAAATCTTTGATCGTTCCAATATTAAAGAGAAATAAGGAAGGATTGTTTTAAAAATTTAGGGACCAAAGTGACCTATAAGTAAAAATTCAATGTCAAAAAATGTATGTATTTTTTTTTTTTTTTTGAAAAATTTCAACCATTCATTAATTAAAAAAAATATATAATGGGCTTAGCAATAAATTCAATTTTAACTTTGACTTCAATTAGTTTGGGCATCGACAAAGCTGAAAATTCTATTTGTAATTTGAGTTTTCAAATGGCCTATTCATGTAGTTAATCTATTTTTCAATATAAGCACTCTACCAATGACTAGTTTTTAATGCATCCTTTTAAAAGAACTAAGTGTAATCACCGATTTTTATCCGATCTTATTTAAAATAAATTATTTTAGTTTGGTTAAAGTAATCAATTTAGTTAGGGTAAAAAAAAATAACAAAGTAAATGTAGAAAATTTTAAATTTGGTTTTAGTTGTCCAGAAGTTGTCCTTCGTTTTTGAGGATATGACAAGTTTAGTAAATTTTCAAATTTGAGATAAAAAAACAACAAAAAGAAAATGACATTTGGATTAAAATTTGTAGACTTTAAATACCTAATTTCATTTCATACAAACCTCTTTTTTTCTTTTTTTCTTTTTTTTATTTTTTTATTAAAAAAAAAAAAAAAAAAAAAAAAAAAAAAACCCTAGAAAGCCTCCATCCACAACCACCCCCAAAATCCTCATTTTCTCTCTAAAAAGAAACAAAAAAAATCTCTACAATGTCAAAAATCTAACACTCAGGAAAAATTCACTTAGTTGGAGATGTATTAGTAAAGTTTTGATCCCAATGATCCATATTTCAAATAATAAGATAGTTTAGTATTTTGGATTTCAATTTTTTTTTCTTTTTCTTTTTTCCTTCAAGCTCTCCTAAAAATGGGGAAAAAAACTAAAAGGATAGGCATATGGTTATTGTTGTTGTTCTTATTCTCCATTTTTTTATTACAATTATTTCTTTATTGTCTTGTGAGTTTCTCTTTTATTTATTGATACATATTGCTTCACATCTTGTTGTTTATCTTTTTTTTACTTATTGTTTGTTTTTACTTCTCTTTTCTTTTCCTTGCGTGTTTCTTTTTAGTAACAAAATAAGAGAGATGAAAAAAAATTATAGTGTTTAGAGTGAGAGAGAAGATCAAGGGAGTAAAACAAAATAGATGAAAAAAATAACTTAGCTAAAAAAATCCAATTTGGTTAATATTATTATTTTTTCCTTTTTTTGTGGTCAATTTAATATAGTGAGCCACATAGGAGCTAGGAGGGACACGTGCCCCCTCAACTTATCCTATTTTGCATTTTTCTATATAAAATTAAGTAATATTTAACAATATATATATAAGAAACCCATTTTCTTCTTGAAAGTCGAGGGTGGTGTAGTGGTAAGGAGAGCACATGTTGAAGCTGTAGCCGTGGGTTTGAATCTCTCATTCAAATTGTCTATAGATAGCAGCATTTGGTGGGTTTTGGAAGATACATACATATTGGTAAGAAATCCAAAAGGCTTGGAGGAAATTTCCATATTTTCCCATTTCCTATAATTTCTTTATTTAATTTAATTATTTTGTTATTTTATTTTATTTTATTTTAAATATATTTTATTACTATATTATATTTTCTCTATATTCATGTTCCGTCTTACTCCTCAATTTTATAGCACGTTATTAGCACGAGCTCCTATCGTTTCTCCTACTAAAGTTAGGTTCTAAAGGTATACCGATTTTTTCCTCTTTGTTATAATTAAATGTTGTTTTACGTATTTGATATATACTAAATTTCTAATATAATTACAATATTTTGTGATAGTATTGTCATGACAAACCTTACGAAATTAGAATTCGCAACACTTGACATTAATGCAATAATTATTTGTCATGGGTGCTCGATGCCAAAATCTACCTGGATGTTATGAATTTAGGGGAAACAATTAAAGAAGAAAATACGACATTCAGCCAGGACAAAGCAAAAGCTATAATTTTCCTTTGTCATCATCTCCACGAGAGATTGAAAATAGAGTATCTTACAATAAAAGATCACCGTATCTTATAGAGAAATTTGAAAGAGAAGTATGATCATAAAAAAAACAATTATTCTTCATAAAGCTCATTATGAGTGGATGCATTTGAGGTTACAAGATTTTAAATCAATAAGTGATTACAACTCCACATTATTTAAAATCAGTTTGAAATTGTTCTTATGCAGAGAGAAAATTACTGATTCTGACATGTTAGAGAAGACATTTTCTACATTTCAGGTCTCGAATATGCTCCTGCAGTAGCAATATCGTGAGAAAGGTTTTAAACAATATTCTGAACTAATTTCATGTCTTTTCGTGGTCGAACAAAATAGCGAGTTATTGATGAAAAACTACGAATCTCAACCAATTGGAACAACACCATTCCCTGATGTGAATATTGTGAATATTAATAATTGTGGTTGAGGTCATGGTCATAGTCGAGGTCGTGACCATGGCAAAGGAAGAAATAATTACTATTTTCGTAGTGGTCGTTCTAATCATTCAAATTTGAAAAGAACCACACAGAATGATGATCACAAAGGAAAAGCTCCACAAGATAAGAGTTCAAAAAGTGTTGAAAATAAATGCTTCTAATGTGAAATGATTGGTCATTGGTCACATATATGTTGTACGTCAAAACACTTAGTTGATCTCTATCAAGTCTCCCTAAAAGAAAAAGAAAAAAATGTGGAAGCAAATTTACATATCAGGATAATGATATATTTGACCCATCTAATATAACAAATTTGGATATGGCAGACTTCTTTGAATCTCCTGAAGAGAAGATCGACACAATTGATGGAACATCAATTGTTTCTTTTGACTTTGAAAATATTTAAATTTAATGTCTTTTTTTATCCATCATTATGTTTTTTTTTCTTAGTAAATGTTAACTTTTGTATATTCCAAATGTCGTTTTTCTTATTGTAATTATTTTCTTTTAATGAAGAAACCTTGATCATTTTCATATGTGGGGTGATTAAAAAATGAGCAAAGAAGTTATATGTCTGACAGACAGTGCAACTACACACATAATACTTTCAAGTAGAAAATATTTTTCCAAACTGACAATGTTGGAAGCAAAAGTCAATACAATATTAGGTTCTGAAAACTTAATTGTTAGAAAAAATCCGGGCTTTAATGTCGGTTGACAACCGACATTAAAGATAGTGTTATTAAAGGCCTTTAATGTCGGTTTCCTTTAATATAGGTTTTAAACCGACATTAAAGGACTTCAATGTCGGTTGCAACCGATATTAAAGACCTTCAATGTCGGTTCCAACCGACATTGAAAGTTTCAACATTGAAGGTCTTGCAACGGACATAAATGTCTTTAGTGATTAAAGGTCTTTAATGTCGATTGCAACCGATATTAAAGCCTATTTTTTTTTAATTCTTAACTGACATTGAAGACCGAATCTGTCTCTTTTTTTTTTTTAATTTCGTTGTCGAATCCATTTTTTTGGTCAAATAAGTTAAAAATGGCATTATATGTCTCGTGTTGGGCCAGGAAATGTCTGTCATTGTTTTATATTAAAAAGTATAAAAAAAAATTCATGGCGAGCCCATCAATATTTATCTTCCACCTATGAATTTATCTACAAACAAGAATCAATATTTCCAATCCATTACATATACTCATCAATATTTGTCTTCTACCTATGAATTTATCCACCAAAATTTGCAAAACAATACCAGAACCAGACTTTCATAGAATACAGCTTACACCAAAGCCATCATTTCTTTCATTCACAAATATCAATTAGTACTAATTCCATGAATAAACAAGAATCACAATACCATGAATTCAACTTCCAATAATAAACAGATCATGTCTTCCACCTATGAATATATCCACAAACAAGAATCACAATACCAGAACCAAACTTTCATAGAATACTTACACCAAGCCATCATTTTTCTCATTCACAAATATCAATTAGTACTAATTCCATGAATAAACAAGAATCACAATACCAGAATCACAATACCATGAATACAGCTTCCAATAATAAACAGATCATGTATTCCACCTATGAATTTATCCACAAACAAGAATCACAATATCAGAACCAGACTTTCATAGAATACTTACACCAAGCCATCATTTCTCTCATTCACAAATATCATATTAGTACTAATTCCATTCACAAAGATCATGGTTAGATAAATTTACATTCATTCTAAGCTAGCATTTACATTCTATTGAGACAAAAAACAAGAATTACATCCTTACACAAAGGCCAACAAAACTTGCCCATTGGACCCGAATTACGTCGATCTCTCCTTACATATATGCATCTTTTGTATTGAACTATAAAAAGGAAAAAAAAAAGATAAATTCAATATAAGTTTACGTCCATTTATTAAATTAAAGCTAGCACTATATAAAAAATAAATAATTTACGTACGAGGCTAGTAATGGGAATAGTAGGATTATGCACTATTTCGTGTATATACTTTTGCACATAGTACCCGCATCCTACAGAATCTAATTGACGAGGACACTGCATATAAAGAAGTTGAAAACAATTGTTAAATTGTTATAAAGAAGTCGAATGTACATAAATTGTTAAAAAATGAATACAAATTTACCTTTATAGGTTTCCATTTTGGAGAAGACCGATAATGTTGGAGATCGTGCTTGGCTTGTCATGTTTTCAATCCACTAAATAGTTTTAAAACATTATTTAAACATAAATACTTCAATTAAGAGCTAAGAAAGTTCAATTACACTTATATATTTATAACTCCATGAAAATCCTCTTGAACCTTGCTTCGAAGAGAATCCAAAACATAAACACAATTTTCTTGTAGATTGATTACAATCAATATCCAATGATAAATATAATAAACAACAATTTTGAAATATTAGTACGTGTATAATGCAAATTAAAAATAACTTAAGAACTTGTATCTACTTACCCTGTGTTATATGGAATGAGGATTAATTGGTCTAAATTAGCCAATTCTAGTTGACTGGCTAAATTTCTGGATCGGATATCTTGAAACTTCACGTGTGGCGATATTCTTGCTTGATCAATTATAAAAAACTTCTTCGTAATATCACGACCACATTCATCCCAAAGATACCTAAACAAAGTAAAAGTTATTATTTATCAACATGAAACAAAGTATACATGAGTGAATCTAGATGAGTAATACTTACGCAATGTATGTCAAAATACACATGTAAACTATTTCAACCATATTGCAATATTGGAGCAAATCATTGTGGCCTAAATAAATAAATTTGTTTCTTCCAAATATATGCTCGTCCAAAGAGATATGGATCATATCTACATCGTTCATGTTATGCATGGCATGTCCGTTCAATAATTTGATAGTACCATTAGCATTAGATATTTGGCGGACTCGTTGAAGCTCTTAATTGGTGAATGATCCTACCATAAAGTTATAAAAATTCAAAGTATGAAAAATAATAAATAACCAAACTCATAAACTGAAAAGAAAACATACTTTTTTCTCGTCAACCATAACTACAAGTTCACGAGGCCATTTTACTAAGTTGCCCATTGCTTGCTTTAAGAACTCTATTTTATCCTTCACAAGAATTGGTATAGGCAAATCTTCTCCGATGACAATGTCAATCAGAACTTTAACAATTAAGCATGACACATCATCATCAAATGTTGTGGCGAATGCAACAATATTATCTACAGTTCCTATAGCCAAGTGGCATGGTGTCCCCTTAACAAATTTAAAAGAACTTATGTCATGCACGGTTAAGCACGTACAATATGATTAAAATTTAAAAGTCACAATAAATAAATTACCTCCAAATCTTCTTTAGACATCTTCTCAGTATCTTCTTCTTTAGACATCTTCTCAGTATCTTCTTCAGATGCACTTAGTGCAACACTTCCAACAGATGATTTGGACTGATGAGATTGTTTGCTGTGAGTTCTTTCTCTTGACACTTTACCATGTCAAATATTTTTTTGACTAGAGCCTCCTTCAATTTCTTGGCTCATAGAGAACTTTGGTTTTACTAATTTGAAATATTGAGAATGGGAAACAAAATCACCCATTCCTCTAACACGTCCCCAATGTTCTTCCGTAACCAATGCTTCAGTGAGAACATCTTCACCTTCATGAACTTCAGCTAATTTATCTTGTAAAACATATTACAATTTTCACACAATACTATATCATCTTAAACTTATATATATGTCATCTTAAATTTTGCATAATATATACTTCCCATCCGATTGGCACATTCTCGAGTAACTTCATCAAAGAATTTATTATTTTTTTCCTTTTCTTGCTTCTTTTCATAAAGTCACCCGATAAGAAGGGTCATTCGATAGGTTCTACATGAACATACATATTTAATTAGCATAAACATATTAGAATAAAATATTTAATTTGGCAAGATTCGCATAGCCCTTCCGAGAAATGTGGTGATTATTACACATTTCGCACGTCTTTCTTTTTGAACACGACTGATTTTCTGTACAACAAATCTAGTTGAAGTTACCTATCAAAACAATGATAATGTTGACATGTAATTTATTGTGAATGACTTAACTCCCATTCTTCACTCAATCGTTCATTGACGAACGATGTCCAATGATCTTGCTCTATATGAGAATATTTTTGCGGTGGAAATTGCAAGACCGAGGGTTCATCCTTAAATGGAAGTATGAACTTTTGAGTTAACGTTGTCTTGAAAGTTTGAAACTTCTTAGATGCAGACATTAGTATACAATGTTTGGACTTAGAGTCCACATTGAACGACATCTGCACAATGAAAAAAGTAGTTAAACAATAAACTAAGAAACTACTATGCACATGAATTAAAAGTTTAGAAAACATACCGCTACACAATCAAAAAGTTTGTCTTTTAAATGATTTGGATCTTTTTTCCAAGAATCATACGTTATAGAAATTTGTTGTCAAACATAAACTCCTATATAACTCTGCATCTTCTTTGCTCCAGATCCAATCGGTTGTCCATGTTCATTATAATCGATGGTCAACCATTGCCCAAATGTCCTTATTTGTGCCAACTCAGACATTGTAGTTAGGCCATGTGGTATACTTATTCTACTATGTTTTTATGGGATCATATTTCTATCATCCTCGTTGCTACTTGTTGAAGTTTCCATGTCAATCTACAAAAAAAAAAAAAAAAAAAAAAAAAAAAAACATTACTCGCACAAAAAAACATATAATCTTAATATTTAAATACATATAATCATAGTAAATGACATACCATGTTTAATACATTATTTATCAACCCATCGACCCTCACAATCATGTCTAATGTATGTGGATGTTGTATCATCAATCTCAGTAAATATTGAATTTAATACATTATTTATCAACCCATCGACCCTCACATGAATTTAGCCTTACACGTCAAACATGAACCTAACAAATGAAAAACTTCACTCAAAATCAAGTATTGAATCAAAACAAATATCAATCCAATCAAATATCAAAATAAACCGTGTCCTTAGATTTTATATGAGTCAATATCAAGGAATAATAGCTCTTTTTTAGAGCTATCACATAATTCAGCTATAATCTCAAACCATTAAACTAGAATCTCGAAACTAACATACCTTAGCAAAAATTATAACGTATGGTGGATAATTTACAAAAAGGAATATGCGACTGAGTTAGTAGTTACTCCATAGTTCTTGACCCAAAGTTAGTAGTTACAAAGGATCCAACTTCATTAACAATAGGAAAAATATTACATACTACATATCAAAACAATTACTCCATAGGAGCTCCATAGCCCTCTATGTTCTTATGTGCGCTACGGTGGGTCCTAAAGACCTAAATCATTTCTCCTCTCCACATGGCCAGGTATCTCTGGATTACTCGGTTACTCTGGCCTTTTTCATCCCTGGTAATCTCTTACTCACTTAGGTGGCGCTAAACACATTGTCATAGCATAAGGGTAAAGTCACCATGAGTATAAGATCTAGTAGTTTGAAAACAATCTTTCATAAACCAGCATAAACCATCACTTTCCATAAACCTTTATGAATAGTATTTCACACTAAACCATTCCTTGAAAATCAAGCTAAAACAGGATTTTCAAAACATTTTCATCAATAAATCCAACTAAAACATATTTTTTATATAAATTTCCAATGAATCATAATATTAAAAGTACCATAAATGCCCATGAATCAGTGATAGGAAACTGTCATCAAAACTACAATTTAATTACTCTAAAAACAAATCATGCTCATAAAATCAGGTAAAACTGCAAAGGTTTATTTTCAAGGAAAGTAGTCACTCACAGTCAAGGGCGAGAACTATTTAGGTTGTAAGCTTCCCCAATCTCCGTTTTTCCTGAAATTGTTCAACCAATAATATTAACACCATTTTCCTCTTTCAAACGCCTTGTTTAACCAACTTAACTTTTTCACAACCCATACTAAGTCAAAAGAAACTACCTAAAATATCAAGATGGAAGTGCATTTGAGAGTTCAAGCTAAAAGTGGGTTAACCGAGCTATAAACTAGAAGAAACAGCAACTATGTAAAAAAAAAAAAAAAAAAAAAAGCAGTAAATTTGACAACAGTACAGATTTTTTACAGTCATTTAATTGTGTCGAAGAATACAGCAAACTCAACAGCGAGCGACGGCTGAAGGAGATCGGCGGCGAGTGAAGGAGATCGACGACGTGAAGAACGATCGACGGACGGCGAGGGAAAGGTTTAGGGATTGGACAAGGTAAGGTTTAGTGACGGCGCGACAGAAAAGGGTTTGGGCGTAAAGAAGAGAAGAAGCACGTGATTTAGGGATATATTATTTAATAAAATAAGAAAAAAAAATATTACACCTTTAATGTTGGTTTTAAACCGACATTAAAGCCCATCTTCAATGTCAGTTTTAAACCGACATTAAAGATCCGTTTTTTTTAAACCGATATTATACATCCGATTTCACTTTTTCCAACCGACATTAAAGCCCAAATTTCTTCTAGTGAATTGAAAGGTTTGGAAAAGCAAATATTATTTTTCGTAGAGGAATAAAATTTACAATTGACAATGCATTGTTCTCTAGTAAATCAAAGAGAAATCTACTTAGTTTTAAAGATATAAGTATCTTATTGAGACTGATAGAAAGAATAATATGGAGTAATATCTTTAAAAATGTATATTGGAAGAGTTGTCTGCTTTATCTTCTGGATTATATTATACTCATATACTAATAATTGAAACATATGCAACAATGAAGCAAAAGTTTATGAATCTTGATATATTTACAATTTGGCATGGCAGATTAGGTCATCCAAGGGTTATAATGATGCGAAGAATTATTGAGAATTCAAATGGACACCTATTGAAGAACCAAAGGATTCTTCAATTTAATGAATGATCATGTGATGCTTGCTCTCAAGACAAATTAATCATTAGACTATCACTAGTTAAAGTGGGGACTGAATCACCTACATTTTTAGAACGAATTCATTGTGATATATATGGATCTATTAACCCACCAAGTGGACCATTTAGATATTTTTTGGATTAATATTTATCCATTTATTTTATGGGATCATTATTTCAAATATTGGAGTAATGAGGGATAAAATAATATTAAATGACCGTATAATTTGAGTAGGACCTTTAATATTAATATTGTTGTTTTCAAAACTTATTAGAGAAATATTGTTGTTTTGGGAGTTCGAGGCTAGAAGAATGTAGAGGTCGAACATTCAGAACTCGACAAACAAAGAAAAAGTAGGGTTGTTGAGGGTTGAAGTTTCGACATACATAAGTCGAAACTTCAATCCTCGACAAGGAAATGTATATTAGGTTATTGAAGGTTGAAAGATACATAAGTCGAAACTTCAACCCTCGACAAGAAAGGTAGGTGGATGAAGCTAATTTTGTGATGAGGATCTCACTCTAGAAGGAAATCTCGCTAATTTTGTGAGGGGATCTTGCTCGAGAAGGGAATTTCGCTAGAGATGTGGGCTAAATCTCGTGAGCATCGCTAGAAAGACAGTTTGTTAAAAAGTGGTTGAGGATTTCGCTCTAGAAGGAAATCTTGCTAATTTTGTGATGGAGATCTCGCTCTAGAAGGGAATCTCGCTAGAAATGTGGACTGAATCTTGTGAGCATCGCTAGGAAGACAGTTTGTTAAATAAATACTTGAGGATCTCGCTCATAATTGTCTTCACTTTATTTACTTTCCATATAAATATATATACATGACCAATGAGAAAAAAAAAAGCTAATAATCATTAATGAAAAAATAACAACAATAACAGAATTTTGAATTGTAAGAGAGAGCGAGATTCTGAGCGAGATTGTAAGAGAGAGCGAGATTGTAGGAGAGAGCAAGATTGTGAGCGAGAGCGAGATTGAGTCTGCCACATGGATTAAGAGAGCGAGGTTATGGATTTTATTATAATTTCTATGGAAAGTAAATAAACTGAAGACGATCTCGCTTTCGCTCACAATCTCGCTCTCTCCTACAATCTCGCTCTCAATCTCGCTCTTTCTCACAATCTCGCTCTCTCCGAACATCTCGCTCTCTCAATCTGGCTCTCTCTTACAATTCGTTATTGTTGTTATTTTTTCATTAATGATTATTCTTTTAATTAACTTGTACATTATTCTTTTAATTAAGTTGTACATTATTCTTTTAATTAAGTTGTATATTATTCTTCTAATTAAGTTGTACATTATTCTTTTAATTAAGTTGTACATTGTTCTTATAAATAAGTTGTACATTATTCTTTTAATTAAGTTGTACATTATTCTTTTAATTAAGTTGTACATAATTCTTTTAATTAAGTTGTACATTATTCTTCTAATTAAGAAACAAATATTTTTAATTTAGAAATATTTTTTTTTTTTTCAAATCATGGTTTTAAACCCAGGACCTGTTGATCCCGATGTTTTGTACGACCAGTCCATTCATCGATCATCTATTGTATGGCGAGATCGTACTACTGGAGAAATATCTTGCAAGCGTTGAGAGGCAGTTATCCAGTGCACTTTCTCGCTCTACCCTCGAATACTACCACTACTGTGCACATCTAGATTCTATGGGATTGCCAAATTAGGATTTATTCAGTTGAACTGGCATCTGATCACAGCCTTGGTCGAGAGCTGGAGGGCTGAGACGCATACATTCCATATGTATGTTGGAGAGTGCACTATCACTCTACAAGACATAGAAGTGTTGTTAGGGTTACCTGTTGACGGTGAGCCGATCACTGAAGTAATGTATGATGACTAGTTAGAAGTTTGTCAACTGTACCTCGGTATGACCCCACCTGTCGATAAGATTAAAGGATCGAGGTTAAGTTTAATATAGTTAGGAACACAATTTCGTGAGCTCACAAATGATGCAAACGAGGAAACCTTCATAAGATATGCGCGAGCATATATACTACAAATGATGGGTGGAAGTCTGTTTTCAGATAAATCAAGTCATTTTGTTCACTTGATATTCCAACCACTGTTAGCTAACCTCCATGATGCAGGGCAGTATTCGTGGGGTGGAGCATGCTTGGCATGGTTGTATAGACAACTATGCAAAGCAACAAGACCTAAGGTTCGAAAGATAGCTGGGCCTCTCATACTTTTGCAACTATGGGCTTGGGAGCGATTTCCAACAATGGCTCCACAGCTACAACATGTTAATGACGCTCAGTTAGTTGGACGAGCCTACGGTTCTCAGTATGTTGTTTTAATTCAATTTAATTTTTATATCACTGATCTAGTTAATTTAAATTCTAAATTATCAATTTGGAGAGACAAATTTTGTATGACTAGGACAACCACACATGTAGTCAACCAGTATAGATATATGTTTGATTTGCTTCAACCTGAACAGTATATTACACTAAACCTAATTGATTATTTTATACACATTTTTATTGTATTTGTCTTTAATATTCTCTAATATAATATTTTGTGTTTCAGGTTATTTGGGAGCCGTACAAAATTAATATGTATACTTTGCCTAATTTTTGTACGAATGGTCAAAACATATGGCGGACGATGAGTCCTCTCATATGTTTTCACATTGGTGAGTGGCATCTTCCTAACAGGGTGATGAGACAATTCGGTTTTCAGCAGGATGTCTCATTACCTTGTAATACTGAACCTGTACTGCATGATATTGACCTAAGGACTGGAGATTGGTCCGAAAAAATTGCACATTTGGTAATACGATGACACTATCGTGCAAGGTTTATTGCAATGAGGGTTTCACTTGAACAGTTTGACACATATGTCACTTCAGAATATATTCATTGGTATAATAATATCACAAGGCACTACATCACTCGTCTAGGAGAAGCTGTGGGTCATCTGGTAAATGAATGAATATTATCTAATTATTTTTAATTTAAATTTATTTTAAATATTGTCTAATTGTTTTATAATTCACAGAGATCGAACAACCGTAGTCTCTGTGAAGTTGCGAATGATCCGAACCAGGTTCTTGCTATATGTAGTGACAACCAAAGCTATATGGAGGAAATTCATTATATGTACGATATACCTATTGTTCCTCCACCAGCTCCTAGACGTAGAGGACCTATTCGGGAAGATGATGAGTTTGATGAGGTTGCACATAATGTGGAAGAGTTGCCCCCTATGATGCAGACGCAGAGTCAAACTGATTATGTTAGTCCGATGATGATGATGCCAACATTTGGTTCAGGACATTATGACTTAGAGGCTGGTCCTTCGTCTTCATACGTGCATGAATATGGTCGGGGTCGTGGAGAGCATAATGAATATTTATATTATGAAGCGCCTGCAGAGGTACCAGAGCAACATCAAGAAGAATCCGAGTGACCTCAAGTTCGAAGTCGACGACGACAACCAGCTCAAAATCGACGACGTCC
Organism: Benincasa hispida; assembly: GCF_027475165.1. NCBI lineage: Eukaryota > Viridiplantae > Streptophyta > Magnoliopsida > Cucurbitales > Cucurbitaceae > Benincasa > Benincasa hispida. The sequence goes on along the minus strand of NC_143484.1, from coordinate 46,460,728 downwards.
GCCTTGTGGGGCACATTGATTTTTTTAATTATTTTTATATAAATGAGATATTTTTTTATATTTTTTTATTTTTATGAGATTTTTTTTAATTTATTCTTTTTAGAGTTTAAATAAAATAATAAAATATTTTTAGAAATTGTTTTTATAAAATAAAAAATTAAAAAAAAGGAAGAAAGAAAGAAGAAGGTGGAATGTGTAATAATTAAAAAAGAAAAAAAAAGGAAAATTTGTACGGATACTCTCGCTCTCGCTCTCTCTCATAATCTCACTCTCTCTTATAATCTTAGCTCTCTCTCTTACTCTTCCTCTTTCTTACTCTCTCCCAATACAAAATTATTTTTAACACATCAAATAATTATGAGTGTTATGACGAATTTGATTGGGAAGTTCAGTAGCAAAAAGAAGGAGATTCATTAGCTCGTTATTTAGTCAGACTTGCTGAGATGACAGAATCCATAAAAATTATTCAACAAGCTTTAGAAGGAATTCCAAGGAGACGTTATGAAAATTTAGAAATACGATCTTTTGATAGAGGAAGGTCTCTGAAATGATAATTAAACAGACGGGCAAGGTCGAGGGTTCAAAATTCGACTTACAAATGAAAAGGGGAAGGTCGAGGGTTCAAAATTCAACTTAGATTCGACTTATCTAGGTTGAATTTTGAACCCTCGACTTATTTTTTTTTAAAAAAAAAACAACAACAATATTTTTACAAATAGTTTGAAAACAACCATATTTTCCTAAATAATTTCTAAAAGGACAATATCCTTTTAATTTTTCCCAAATTATACACATATTCAAAATATTCAAAATTTATATAATTTTCAACTTTGTCAATGACCAACTAATTGAAATCAAGTTAGGCTTGAATTTAGATTTACTGTTGTCCCATTAGATTTTTTTAATTAATCAATAATTGAAAACCATAAGGAGAGAAAATGTGTTTGTCAAGAATTATCTTAAAATTATAATAACTACCTCTTACTACAATAAATACTATTTTATATTCCTCAATTAACTACAGTCAATACTATTTCAAAACTCTCATTTACTACATTATTTACTATTTATTACTGTTTTTACTATTTTACTTTCATCATTTTTTATTTTTTTGCTTAGTGTTAAAATAGTTACACTTCAAACATATACTGTTATAACTCAAACTAAAATAATCTATACCCCAAATACAAACTATTATAATTCAACTATAATAATGCAATACTATAATAACAAATTCCTTGTCCCAAACGTTTCTATTATGATGTAAAAAAAAAAAAAAAAAAGTTTAAATGTCTTCTTCTCTCTTTCCTCTCCCACACGATTCAAAAAAAATAAAAATAAAAGAAAAAAAAAAACTGATTTTCTTCTCTCCTGTTTTGTCCCCACTCCTTTCTTTCCTTCTCTATTTGCATATTTTTTATTTCAACCACCATTAGCCGCACCTAATCTTCCGATGACCCGTTTATATAGAATGAAATTTAAAAAATAAAAAATAAATTTTCAATTTTCACGTATAAAAAAAATCAAAATATTTAAAGAAAAAAAACATTGATAGACTTATCAAGATCAAATTTTATTATTTTTTATAAATAGTTTTTCTTATTTTCTATTTTTAAAAATTCAAAAAATTTTAAAATTATTTTTTAAAATATTGTCACCATAGTAATTTTTTTATTAGACAATTATATAAGTTGCATAAAGATAAGTGTAGTCTAAACAACACCTAATTATTTTCATTTGTTTTTATTTCACTTTCTTTCTGTTCTCCTTCGCTTTTATTTTCTGATCACATCTTTTTTTCTTTAGTTTGTTAGAGATTCAAAATCAATTAAAACTGACTAATCAATAGTATGTACGGTTTCCTGACGTTACTAATTCTTAAAAATCATCCAAAATTAACTTAATCAAATCATCATGTAGGTGGTCGACGTCGATTTTATCCCAAACCCAACTTTGACAAATCGATGATCACCTCTCATTCTTATTAATTGAAAAACTTATTTTTAAAATATTTTTCAATTCCTAATGCCTTGCAATTAGGAAGATTTTTAATTATTTTGTAATTCGAATCTTTTTGTTGCCATGAGATGATGTAGGTCTTTTTTTAGTACAAGTCAACGACTACACAGGTGAGGGATGGAACAGTTAAGCTTAACCAAAATATTAGAAGTGTAATTGTCCCACATTGAAAAAGTTCACGAAGTCATGAGCTTCAAGCACTATAAAAAAAAGTCATAAGCTCCAAAAAGTTAGATCTTTTAAGCTTAAGTCTACTAATTTTAGGTTTGCTTGTTTGAGAATAGGATTAAAGGGTATAAATGGTATAAAAGCTTTTGAGGAGAGAGAATTATTCTATTTGACTGCAATAATTTACCTAATTATTATTGAGCTAAGTTTATTAGGTATATACTGAGCTAAGTTTATTAGGTATATTTTGTTGAACGGAAGTTTATTAATAAAAATTTGTTTTGGATTTTTTTTTTAAATACAAAGTAATTTCATTTTTATGTTTAGTCTGTTTTCGGCCAATTTTGTTGGAATGAAAACAAATATCTAGGTAAATTTTGTTTTTTTCCAGGCAATTATATATATATTTTTGTTTAATTTCGTGTATTTTACGTTTCACATTTTAAAAAAAAATTATTCTATCTTTATATGTTTTTTTTTTCTTTTTGTTGTTTTTCATAAGATTCGCTGTGTTTTTTAAATTGTTATTCTTGTTGAAGGCTATTTGATCTCTCATTTATTTTATTTTTAAAAGAAATGTGCTATTTTTTAAACAAAAAGACATTGGTCAATTATGTAAAAATTGCATCAATGTTTATCCAATCCTTACCAACCATGGTATTCAATTTTGGTTTACGTACATGTATTTGCAACGTTATTTTTTATATATCTATAATTTTAATATCGACGTAAGAAGTGAATCAACATTTACATTATAAAAAGATTATAAAAATTTTTTTAATTTAATTCAATATTTATTATGATTATATTGCACAATGAGTAGATGTTAAAGTTTGTCTCTGGTAGAGACAAAATACACATAAACTTAAAAGTTGTGTCAACTAAATTAACCACCTACATTCTCATTAATTACTTAAACATAATCGAAAAAAATTATAACTTTCACACGTTTTATTTTATTTTATTATTTTGTTTGTTTTTTATATTTTCAAATAACATCACTCCAGCTTATTTTTAAGCTAATTGAATATTTGTAATATTTATATTCTTTTAAAATATATATTCTATTGCAATTCATTTTTTTTAAAAAAAGATATATATTTAATCCCTAAATATTTAGCTTTGTCTCTATTTATAATCAAATACACATAGACGGAAATACTTAATTAGATCTAAATTTCTTTTAAAAGAAAACAAAATAAATAAAACAAATATATTGGTCTTTTTCTTAATAATTGCTTTCCAACAGTTTGAACCAATAAAATGAAGATGTTTAAATAATAATAGGTTTAAATCCTATTTTAGTTTTAGTATTAACTTTTTAACGTAAGGTTGAGATGACTTATACTTTTTATAACTTATATTTATTTTCCAACTATAAATCTTTTATGTCAATTAAAAAAACGTATATTGAAAAATGAACCAAAATATTTATAGATATAACAAAATTTCACTATCTATGTGCGATATATAGCGATAGACTACTATATGTGTCTATTTGTCTATCTGTGTCAATAGTCTGTCGCGGTCTATTGTGACGGTGATATTTTTGCCTTTTTTATAAATATTTTCAACAGTTTTGTTATTTAAAATAATTTTCTTATTTTTTAACCATCATTAATTTAATTCCTACTATTTTTTATGTCAATAAAAAAACGCTACAAGTCCTATTGTCTTTTTTTTTTTTTTCCAATTGGAACCTTTAAGCAAGTTGGAAGAAAATGGAGTAGAATCAAAATAGAAAATGTTTTGCATAGACCTGTTCATTTTTCATGTAAAAGTTTTTTTTTTCTCTATCATCAATATATTTTTTTTTTTATTCTTCTCCACTCTGTTATGTCATGAAAGCTTTTAAACATAAAAATAAAACATCCCATGATAAGGTAAAATAAATTAAATAAATATAAATAAATGCAACTCATATAGAATATAAATTCTAAAAAATTGCAAATAAATATTACCTCAATGAATCACATAATTTAAAAAAAAAAAGAAAAAAGAAAAAAAGAGGAATAAAGGATTGAAAGGAACAAAGAAAAGTACCTCAATGAATGACTAAAATATGAAGGCAAAGTGAATGACTAAAATCTAGAAGGCAAAGTGATTATTATATTCTTCATACAAAAAACCAACTTACCCTATAATTTGAATTCAAAACCCTAGATTTTTTTAGAGTGATTAATCTCTCTAGCATCCTCTAGCCATAAAAAATATAAGTCACCTCAACCTTCTGTAAAAAGGTTTACGGAATTATAACGGTAGGGACCAAATAAGTACTTTTTAAAAGTTTGAGGGCTAAAATAGACGTTTTTTAAAGTTTAGGGACCAAAATAGAATAAGATTGAAAGTCCAGGGACTAATATAGGATTTAAAACATAATAATATTTTTCTAACAAGTTTTTTTTAACACCATTGATAAAGTAAAATTCCAAAATCTAAGAATAGTTATGACATTTTTGTAAAATTGAGACATCATATTTCTTTCATTTTAATCTTTGCTTTTAACTATACAACAATACTTGATGCACCAATCTTTATACATTCTACTTTCATTACATATAGTCAAAATAAGCTTAGCTCAATTGACACCAATATGTGCTGAGGATTAAGAGATCCGTGGTTCAAATCCAACATTTTAATACATATAGACAAAATAAAAACTAGACAAAAAATCTAGGAACTAAAAAGATATTGGGTTCGTCGGACGGATGACCCAAACTTGGGAGAACAAGTGATATTTGCGCATGCAAAATATGTAGAGGGAAAGAAGAACAAGAAAAGGGACATGGCTCTAACATCAGTTTATGGTACCACTTCAAAAGGTCTCATACCATTGAAAATAGTTGCCCAACCATGATCATTCCCTTATTTAACCGATGTGGGACTTTGATCGCAATCTTATCCAACAAAAATAACTGGAACTGCTCATTGGATTTGGGGTATAGATTCTTTTCGTTTGGGTCATAATAGTATGTGTTTGAAGTGTAAACTATTTTAGTTTGAGAAGGAAATAATAAAAATGATGAATGTAAAATAGTAAAAATTATAGTAAATAGTAAGCACGGTAGCACATGAGGGTTTTGAAATAGTGTTGACGGTAGCTAATTGGTGATTTTAAAATAGTTACTATAGCAAGAGGTGACTATTATATTTTGATGGTAACCCTTACCCCAAACGTTCTCTTTAAATTTAAAAAATGGGGCAATAATTATTTTGGAGTTTGAAAAACGAATCTTTTTAATCAATTTTCTCAAAATATTTTTCCTAAAAAATAAGGAAGAAATTTGCCACGTGCCTTTCTTTCTACTTGGCCCCACCCATGAACCATTTATTCTCTACAACCACAAAAGGGTTCCCTTCGCGCTATTTTCCACAAGTCTTTTCGGACGTATTTATTTTTATTTATTTTATTTCACTATCAATCCTTCATCATCCTCCTTCCACTAGTCTACATCTGTATTCTTTAATGGATATTCAACGTAGTTGCAGATCTTAATTATCTTCACATGGCGTTGAATCGTGGACTTGTTCGAATTTCTTCTCCTTTTCCCCATGATTATCCTCTTCAGAACTAAACCCACCATTGTTTCCTTTCATGGAATTGTTTCGACGCTCTGCATTCCATGCCCATTTCTTTCACCTTCTTCTCTCTCTTCTCTTCTTCTCTCTCCAAGTCTTTGCTCAGTCATATACTCTTCCGTACACGTATTTCGTCAACTGTGGATCAGCAACCAACGCCGTCGATGACGCCGGCCGGATGTTCATCGGCGACTTGAATGCTACTGATACTTTCAGGTTCACTCCACAGAATTCCCGGGAACTCAGTCATCTGAATGACTCCGTTAGGGTTTTCAATCAGCCGGCGTTTTACGAATTTGACATCGAACAAGATGCTGTTCATATTGTACGACTTCATTTCTCTCCTTCCAATTTTCTCGCCGATTTATCTGCTGCTCTTTTCGATGTTTCGGCTAGTGAATTTTTCCTTCTCAAAAATGTTAACGCCATCAATACAATCGGTAATGGTTCTGCTACAATTAAGGAATTCTTCGTGAGATTAAGTACAGGAAAGTTTCGTATTATCTTTATACCTAAATCTTCGTCTATTGCGTTTGTAAATGCCATTGAAGTTTTCCCCACTCCACCAAACTTCTTCGAGTCTGAATCTCAGCAAATTATCTCTGATGGAAGAAACGGAGGTGCACCTAATGTAGTTTTACCTTTTTTGATTTCGCATACAATTTACAGAGTTAATGTGGGAGGTGATGTAATCTCCATTAATGGGGATAAACTATGGAGGAAATGGGAACAGGACGATGCTTATTTGTTGAATCCGAGCTTTGCAAAGAACAGTAACCCTTATCCATCGACACCGGATTACGAGAATCCAACAGACGATTATTTTGCGCCGGATTTGGTATATAGAACAGCCAAGGAATTGAATATAAACTCCAGTTCCTCTCTCAATTTCTTCAATATAACTTGGTCTTTTCCTTTGAGAAAGAAGACTCTCCATCTTGTACGAGTTCATTTCTATGATTTCATTGCTATAACATCTGATGGTTTTCTTGTCTTCAATTTGTATATTGGGAATAGCTTCAGTAAGGAGATCGGATCTCATGTTTCAGAGAGAAATGGATTTCCTTATCCATTTCATTATGATTTCCCTGTGGATTCAGGTGAAAATGGGTTAATTAATGTCAGTGTTGGTCCTTTGGGTCATAATGAATCTGGACAACCCACTGCTTTTCTTAATGGGGTTGAGATTATGGAAGTCATGGATGAAGGTAGCAAAGATCCTGATATTAATGAGTCTTTTGGAGAGAAAAACAAGAAGAAAATTGTTGGTGTTTTGGTGGGATTGTCTGTTGGGGGTTTATGTTTGGTTTGCATTTTAGGATGTGGAATTTGGTTTGGTTTGAAATGCAGGAAAAGAAGAAGTGATGAAGCTTCACAAACACATACACACACACAATGGACACCATTGTCTAGGTTTGGAGGTGGGAGTACTCAGAGCAGGTTTACTGAGAGAACTACAAGCAGCTCCCCCATCCCAGATTTGAATCTTGGGTTGAAATTTTCACTTGCTGAAATCAAAACTGCCACGAACCATTTCAACAAGAAATTCCTTGTTGGTGAGGGTGGTTTTGGGAAAGTTTACAGAGGAGTGATGAGGAATGGTACGAAAGTAGCTGTGAAGCGAAGCCAACCAGGAGCTGGACAAGGCATTTCTGAATTCGAGAGGGAAATCACAATCTTGTCAAGAATTCGACATCGTCACCTCGTTTCGTTCATTGGGTATTGCGATGAGGGATTGGAGATGATTTTGGTTTATGAATTTTTGGAGAAAGGAACTCTAAGAGAGCATCTTTACAACTCGAACTTACCTCCTCTCCCTTGGAAGAAAAGACTTGAAATTTGCATTGGTGCAGCTAGAGGACTACATTACTTGCACAAAGGCTCAGCTGGGGGAATCATTCACCGTGATGTCAAATCCACCAATATCTTGCTTGATGAGAACCTTGTTGCAAAAGTCTCTGATTTTGGACTTTCAAGAGCAGGCCCTCTTGATGAAACGCATGTCAGCACAGATATCAAAGGGACGTTTGGCTATCTTGATCCCGAGTATTTCCGAACCCAACAACTGACAGAGAAATCCGATGTCTACTCATTCGGTGTACTCCTTCTAGAGGTTCTATGTGCAAGACCAGCTTTGAATCCAACACTCCCAAGAGAACAAATAAATCTAGCAGAATGGGGGTTGAGGTGCAAGAAAATGGAGTTACTTGAAGAGATAATTGACCCCAAATTGGAGGGTCAAATTGATCCAAACTCCTTGAGAAAGTACAGTGATACAATAGAGAAATGCTTACAAGATGACGCTGCTAATAGGCCAACAATGGCAGATGTGTTGTGGGATTTGGAATATGCATTGCAACTTCAACAAAGTGCACATCCTAGAATGCCACATGAAGATAGTGAAACCATTCCCAATGATGCTTCTTCCGCAGCCATTCGTCGTTTTCCTTCTATTGGTCCTTCGATGCTAAGAGATGATCCAGATATGAGTCAAGATCTAGACACTCATTTAACTGCTACTGAAGTTTTCTCTCAAATCAAGGCAGATTATGGCAGATAGATGGCAATAGAGATTATGTATTTAAATTTATCATCTCACATCAACGCTTACAGATTAGTTGTAATATGTTTAAATTAGTCTGTTATATATGAAAGTTTTATAGATTCAACCTCTGATTTCTAGAGATGAAGGTCATGTCAAAGTCCACTTTGACAAGTTATATAGATTATTTCATGATTATTAAATTAATTTATTATCCATGCACGTGTTAAAATATTAGTTGCTTAACATGAAAAACATCATATTTTTCAGTTTACACACAAGGACACAATTCATGATCAAATTTAATTCAATTTGAACCAAACAACTACTCAACTAGTAATTAGGGAGTGGAGAGTTCGAGATATTGGCGTAAAATGTAAGACAATATAAAAACTTAACGAAACGTAGAAGATTCTTTAAAGTAAAAAAATTCGTCATAACAATTGGCAAGAAATTAAAAGTAATATTTTTTTAAAAAAGACATAATCTAATTTAATTCTTCAAATAGTGGCTAACAATTCTAAAGTAACTCAAATAATATACCAATAACATACATCTAATTCAGAGTAGGTGTGAGTGAAAAAAAGTAGCTAAATCAAGCCTAGTTGAAGACTTCATTAATGAGACAAAAAAAAAAAAAAAAAAATCGACTATGTGTAGACTTTTTCACTGCAAATAAATAATTATCTACATTACTTTTTCACCCAACCTAGTGCGACCCCTCTTTCATGAATTGTCTTTGTTTTTATTTTTATTTTTATTTTTTGGACTTGGTTGGGTAAAAAAGTTTATTTTACTTATTTTGCTAGTTATCAAACCACGTCATATTTATACACATATATAATGTCAATTTTGTTTAGTAGACAAATTAATTTTAAAAATATACAAAATAAAGGTTATAGGAGGAATATATGTGCAGAAAAATATATACTAATTATTTGGTCATGGGCAATTTAAAACGACAAACATGAGAACTTTTGGTAGTTTTAACTCGATCATTAAGGATGTGTTAGAGGCGATGAGTTGAGATTTGAAGTATGAAGTTAATATATTGAAGTTAGTGTTGGAAATTAAACATGTTTTAATTAGATAAATTATAGATGAATTAAAAGATGTGAGTTAATTAAGTATTTTAATTTATGAAAGTTGGCAAGGCCATATATCGAAGAGAGTTCGATACGTCAATAAATTAAATATAGGACTTTAAAGGTTTTTTTTTTATGTGTTTGATTAAGGTGAGAGTTATAATCCTATATATTGAATTGATATTTTGTATTGAAATGACAACCAAGTATGTAGAGAAGAACACACAAAGAGAGTTCAATTAAAAGTGTGAGCCAAGTTTAAAGAGTTTCAAATAAAAGTGATTTTGTTTCCTCTCAAATAACCTTTTGTTGGTTATTTATTTGTGAGTGTCTATCACACGCTTCCAACAAAGTGATATAAGAGTTTGAGTTTGAAAAATAAGAATTGTTTTTGCAAATGGCAAACAATAATTTGGTTCCTTTCCAAGTACCTCGACTTACGGAAAATATAGCAATTGGTGTATTGGTATGAAAGCTCTACTTCGTTCACAAGATGTATGAGACATTGTCAGTAATGGTTATGAAGAACCAGAAAGTGATGTGGCTTTAAATCAAGCTCAACAAGAAGCTTTGCAAAATACAAGGAAAAAAGACCAAAAGGCTCTCACCATCATTCATCAATCCATCGATGATCCAAATTTTGAGAAGATTTCTGGAGCAACTATTGCACATCAAGTATGAAAAATTTTGGAGATACATACAAAGGAGTAGAGGTTCGCCTCCAAAAATTGAGATGTGATTATGAATCACTATATATGGAGTCTAAATCGGTTTCATATTATACTTCAAGATTATTAGCAATAGTAAATAAAATGAAAAGATATGGTGAGATAATAAGTGATGAACAGGTAGTAAGAAAGATACTTCGATCATTGGATGAAAAATTCCTTTTCATCGTTGTAGCTATTAAAGAATCAAAAGACATTGCACTTGAGTACAATGTCTGTTGATCAACTTATGGTTTCGTTACAAGCCCATGAAGAAAAAATTTTCAAGAAGAACAAACAGAAAAAATGAGCAACTTTTTCAGTCAAAGTTGCAGTTGAAAGATAAAGAAGATAGCCAAGAAAAAGGCAATCGAGGTCGAGGACGTGGTAACAATTGTGGACGTGGTGATTTTAGAGGTCGAGATTGAGAAAATTATGGACAAAGAAATTTGATGAGAGTAATTTAAACTCTAATTCATCAAGAGGTCGTGGAAGAAAAAAATTCAAGGTCAAATGGAGAGAGTATTGGGGTTGATGCTCTACATCTTGTGATCTCGTAGTTTGTAATTGTATTGTACAAACTTTTTATTTTCTAATAAAATAACATTATTTTATTTGATAATTAGTTGCAATAACCCACAAAATCAATAAACTAAGAACCAAGGTTATCTTCTGTAACTTAAACATGTATGTTAAGATGTACATATGGATCATATTTAAGTGATAATTTAAATGGTCTGTAGTAGATGGATAAGGCTAGATACCTTATCCTAGAGACACGATGAATACGACCCGCTTTGTAGTTGTTACAATTATTGTAAATTGCTACAAACAATTTGATCTTGATTATTCACGTGGAAACATGTAAACAGGGGTATTCTATACAAAGAGTTTTTATAAGACCGAACCACGAAATAAGTAGTCTTTCTATATAACACCGTTGCTAGAAGAGACTTACATTTTACCAAGATGACCCTTGGTGACTTGACTTGAATCCTGAATGAGTTGTGAACTATTGCCTATGAAGGCGGTTCTTTGATCTTCATGGGTGAAAGTGGTCAGTTTCGCCAACTCAATATGCCTACCATTTTGGGGATTTGCCTAATTAGGGAACTAGGAATACAGCTACACAAGAAGAAATTCACTTATTTTCTATAGTTAGAGTAAGTAGAGAAATTGCTCCCTTAAGAGTTGATTACATGGCTTGAATAATGTGACGTCATACCCTCTCCTGGCTCGAGAGGGTTTCGGTTATAGTTGGAGTATAACTTATTGTTCATTAGAGGGATTAGTGATACTTAAAGAGTTAGATATAACTATAGGGGCAAAATATTAATTTTGTCTTAGTTGTACTTACGAGCAATTTGTGAAAGGTCAACACACCGTTGATTGGTTATATCCAATGGATATAGAAATATATTTGTAGTACGAAGAGTGCAACTGTCAGTATTTAGTGGAGTGACTGACAGTTAATGGAAGTTGATTAATTTAATTAAAGAGTTTAATTAATTAATCAAGTACCAGTGGAGGTTCAATCTATATGTCCATACCCCCTCAATAGATCAATTGAGATTAATGAGAATCAAATTAATTTTGGGTTAATTTAAATTGTTCAAATTAATGGAGGGAATTAAGTATATAAAATGTGATTAATATAAAATTAATTACATGAGATATAATTAAGATAATGCATATGATACATTGTAATATAAAGTTTTGTTTTAGGGGAAAATAAAAATTTAATATTAACTATATGATTTCAAAATTATTTATTTAATTTAATTATTTAAAAAGGTGATTTTAAAATTAATTGGTTATAGAGGTCCCCTTTTATTCTCTCATTGAACGTAAGAGTGGGAAATAGTTTTTGAGATATGATATACTTCTTCCTCAGTTTTCACGCAGTAGACACAACTCTCCCAAGTGCATTCTTTGCAGATTTTTTCTCTCAAAACAAAACTCTTCCTCCTTTCTCTAAAAGTAAAATCAAAGCCCATAATTCTCGATGTTTTCCACCTCCTAGAATACTGAGGTTTCGTTGTAGTGGTGTTTATAGTTATTTATTTATTTTTGTTGCTGTATTTTTGGTGTGTTCTAGTTCATGGGAGAATTCAAGGAGTTCTTGGCCGGAGAGGAAACGTGAAGGTATTTTGGTCTTCAAGAGTAAGTAACTTCAAAATATTTTGGTCTTCAAGGGTAAGTAGCTTTAAATCCCTTATTTCCTCTTAAAATTATTATAGCATGCTTAGTTAGACTGTATCCATGTTTCCATCCTTTGAAATTATGTATATTTTTGTAAAAATAAAATTGGGACTACAATTCGCTTCTACATCGGACGTTCACACATCCTTCAATGGGTATCAAAGCGTGCGATTTTTTTTGTCTCAGTTTTAATTTTCGAAATTTATTCAGAGTAATGGTGGGTGGATAGATCTGCATTATGAATGTATGTTATGTAGTTTGCATGTTTTGGATGTTTTCGGGATTGACTTTTAGAATTTTTGTTGTTATTTACGATTCGGTATGTAAAGGGCCCATTGTTTTGGGCATATTAATTTGCTATCGAGACTGTAGTTTAAAGTTCAGGTCATTCGTGATTGTTTCTGTCTTTAATTTGGTGAAATTCGAAGCCAAAATGTAGGAATTTGGAGCTTTTTTGATGCTATACAGAAGCTGTATGTACAGTAGCGCTGCGATGTTATACCTTAGCATTGCAGCACTTCGACGTGAAGCGGAACGAAGTTTTTCTCCGTAGTTGTCGAGATGCTAGGGTACAACTTCACAATGCTCCGAGACGAGTGACGTACACGGAGAAGCGATCCAAACCAGTGGTTCGAGTCCTCCTAGCGATCCTATGACGAGTTTTTCTCTTTTTTCAATTATTATTTGTAATAATTGTATATTTATTGTTTTTTATTAATTAAAATAAAATAATTATTATATTAATTTAATTAATGGTTTAGGAAGCCAATCCCCATCCAAAATTGATGCTTTTAATTATGCATTTGATGTATGGTTAATTTTATTATTTATTATATGTTATAATGTATGTCATATAGAAAAATTCCGCATAGGATATACATTTACTCATGCATCATTTTTAATATAAATGTTATATTATAAGGTTACATGAATTGTTATGTATGGTATGTAATGAAAAATGAGAATGCATGTTGCATGACACTACTTTAGTATATAATAGCTATATGTTATAAAGTATGTCATTAGAGGCATGGTTAGGTTTTAATTGTTTCATTTAAACTTTATAATAATTATAAGTTTAATGAAATTAGAACTATAAATAATAAAGAGTTGCATGCTAATAAAGCTTTTTTTAAAAAAATTGTTTAATTGGATTCACATTAGATCTATGTTAACATTATTTATAATAAGATTAGAAATAGGTTTAATCTTTTAACTCAGTTTAATAGGATTAAACTGAATATACATAACAGATTAAATTTATAACAAATGTATCTATAAGGGACCTTTGTCTAAGAACGCTTCTGTCTAGGTTGGGGTATTTAAGCTGACGGAAATGGAACATCCCTACTTGGGAATTGACCTAGAAGGTGAATTAGATAAATTTGTTACAAACATGCAATAAGTGACTGAAGTTTGTTAAAGCATTTAATGAACAATAATCAACGTTGTTATACTATCCAAAGTTAATGTTACATTGGGCAAAGTTAACAAACGCTTAGTAAAACAATTAGCCGTATTTTTTAAGTTAGTCAACCCTAGGTAAAACACTCAGTGGGAGAAAATGGGGTATATGATATTTCATTTTTTCTATCACGTTTTTTCCTAAACGTTCAAACTGTGAGACCTGTGCTCGGCCTCGAGGCACTTTTTCTTGTGTCCCCTTATGGGTGACATTTGCATGAGTCAATAACAAGGTGGAAAGAGTGTTTATAGTAAGCAGAAGAGTGACGTGTGTCAACACATCCCACGGTCTTCCTTTATTAGTTTGTAGTAAACTTCCATGTTCAGCCTTGAGGCACCTTTGCTTGTGTTCCCCTATGGATGATATTTACATGAACTTTTACTCAAAGTCCATAAATGGATAGGATTATTTTAGTTTTTTCCTTAATCTATTTTTCCCTATGGTTGGTTCATTGAGACAAAACTCTAGAATCTAAAATGAGGGGTTATACTTAAAAGAAAATGCTAAGTAAGTTGACATTTTATGGACCAAACAATGGTGACTAATAATTATGGGAATAAGAGTTATTCTGGTGTAATTATTAGTTAAGATTGTCTCAATTTACTGAAGAGGTAACTGATCACCCTGCAGAGGCTTTTACCCTACTTCACTGAAGCATCATTGCAAAATAGATGTCACATAAGGTGCATTAGATTTTTGCTAAATTGATTGGTTGTTTAACTGAGTAATGCATTTATAGCTAATATAAATAAATTGTATGTTTTCAACAATTTCAAAATGACAAGCGTTACGTTAAACTTGTTTTCCGTTGATAAGCTTAATGGCGATACGCAACATGTAAAAATACTATCAATATTGTACTCATAATTCGATGACTTATGATTCGTTCTCGTTGAGGAGTGTCCTCAAGTCCCACCTACCAATGCAACCTGAAATGTTTGGGAGGCATATGAGCGATGAGTTAGAGTGAATGAAAAGGCCCAAGCATATATCCTGGCCAGTTTATCTGAAGTTTTGGCCAAAAAGCATGAGCCCATGCTCAAAGCCCGTGAGATCATGGAGTTCTTGAGGGGAATGTTTGGATTGAAGGAACCTAAGAAGGTCTTGAGCGGAAGTGGATCGTCCCAATTTTTAAATTTTACAGAATTCAATTTTTTTTTACAGAACGAAAAACGTACATCTTACGATAAATTTTCAGCATGCTCTAATAATAAAAAGAGAAAGAGAGAAGAGAATTTATCCTTGAAGAACTTTTCTTCTCGTGAGAAAACTCCTCCGCCAACATGCCACGAACTCGAAACCCCACAAAGGATATCACC
Source organism: Benincasa hispida (assembly GCF_027475165.1). Classification (NCBI taxonomy): domain Eukaryota; kingdom Viridiplantae; phylum Streptophyta; class Magnoliopsida; order Cucurbitales; family Cucurbitaceae; genus Benincasa; species Benincasa hispida. The sequence goes on along the minus strand of NC_143484.1, from coordinate 46,445,642 downwards.
ACTTGATTTCCTCTGTATTATCTGGGATGAGAATCCAAGAGTGTGTGGGTTGTGGCTTTTTGGTGAGGGAAAAAATTAAGGGAGAATAAGAAATTGGGGTGAGATCTGACTATTACAGAACATCTTCTATAAAAGCCTAAAGGATGAAGCAGATGAAGAATCAAAATTCCACCAACATTCCCACTAACAAGTGGTAAAGAGAGAAAGGGGAGGGAGCTACAACTGCCTCCCTAAAATTATTTTTTAAAAAATAAAATTAATTTTAATAAAAATATTCATATATATTTATTTGATAACCAATTTATCATATAATATATATTAAATTATATGTTATATCAAATGTACACATATAACCTATAATTTAATATTGTATCAAATATAATATAACCTATAGTTTAATTCTCTCAACAACGATATTTAATATAAATCCCATTTATATTAAATTTAATTATATGAATATAATTCACATAATTAATATTTGAATCATATTCAAATATTTATTTCATCTCAAATAAACTTTATATTATAATGTATCAAATACATTATAGTAATTATATCATATATAATTAAATTAAATTAATTATAACACATATAGTTAATTCCCTTAGTTAATTTGAACTATTCAAATTAATCAAAAATTGATTCTCATAAATCCCTGTCGAGCTACATAGGGGACCTCATGGACCTGTAGCTTAAAGCTCCAATGGTACTTGAATAATTAATTAAACTCTTTAATTAATTTACTCAATATTCATTAACTGTAGAGCACACCATTAAAGACCGACAACTGCACTCTTCGCACTACAAATATATTTTTATGTCCATTAGATATAACTAATCAACAGCGCGATAACCTTTCACAAATTGCTCGTAAGTACAGCTAGGCCAAAATTACCTTTTTACCTATGTAGTTACATCTAACTCCTTAAGTACCACTGATCCCTCTAATGAATAATAAATCATAGTCTAACTATGACTAAATCCCTCTCGGGCCAGGAGAGGGTGTGGTGCCACATTGTTCAAGCCCCAGAATTAGTTCTTAAGAGAGAAATTTATTTACTTACCCCTACATCGGGGAAGGAGAGAATTTCGTCTTGTGTAACTGTGTTCCCAGCTCACCAACTAGACGAATTCCCAAAATGGTAGGCTTGTTGAGTCGGTGATCTAGCCACTCTCACCCATACAAATCAGAGGACCACCTTCATAGGCAGAGTTCACAACTAACTTAGGATTTAGGTCATGTCACCCATGGTCATCCTAGTGAAATGTAAGTCTATTATGAACGACGTTATATAATGAGACTGGTCATTTCGTGGTCCGGTCTTATACAAACTCCTTTGTATAGAATATCCCTGCTCACATGTCTCAACATGAATGATCAGGATCATATCATTTGTAGCACGTTATAACAATTATAACATCTACAAAGCGGGTCATACTCATAGTGTCACCAGAATAAAGTATCCAGCCTTATCCATCTACGACAGACTATTTAGGTTATCACTTAAACATGTTCCACTTGTATATCTCTACATATATGTTTAAGCTACAGAAGAAAATCTTGGATGTTAATTTATTGGTTTATGGGTGTAATGCTACTAAATGTCAAATAAAATATCTCATATTTTATTAAATAAATAAAATGTTTGTACATTACAAACTACAGGACCCTACGAGATTTAGGGCATCAATCTTAACATGGACAACCGTCCACTCGACTCAGGCACGACGCTCTCAAATACATCTTCAATGTCTGTATACAATAAGGAGCCTCTGTTCGTGAATATGATGGTCCACTTTAACGTGGCGGAGATGAATGGGTCTGTCATTGATGAGGCCAGTTATGTTAGCTTCATTCCAGAAACTTTATCTGGAAGTTTCATCCAGTTTCTTAGCAATGTTGTTATGGACAAAATTGGCTACAACCTGACCACACTGTTCAATAAGCTGCAAACTTATCGGTCCTTGATAAAAGTCAAAGAACAGAAGGGTGAGACAAATGTTGCCTCGTCCTCTAAGAAGTTCTACAGAAGTTTGACCTCTGGAACTAAGTCTGCATCTTCTTATTCTGACACCAAAAGGTTGAAGAAGAATAAGGGAGATAAGGAAAAAGCTAACCCTGATAATGCCCCAAAAGGTAAGAAAGCCAAGGCTGCAAAGAGAATTTGCTTCTGTCGCAACCAAAAGGGACATTAGAAGGAGAATTGTCCCAAATATTTGACAAAAAAGAAGGCCAAACAAGATAAATGTGATTTACTCATGTTGGAAACATGTTTAGTGAAGAATGATGATTTAGCCTGGATAATTAATCAGACACCATTAACCATGTTTGTTCTTCATTTCAGGGAATTAGTTCCTGATGACAGCTGGAGACTGATGAGATGACGATGCGTGCTAGAACTGGGCGCACCTTCTCAACTGTGGAAGTGGGAGGACTCTGACTTTGTTTACAAAAATCTTATATTTTACTACAAAATGTATATGTTATTCTTGATTTAAGAAGGAACTTGATTTCTATAAAGTGCTTATTAGAACAAAAACACGCTTTAAATTTTATTGAAAATAAAGTGTTCATTTACAAAAATGGTAATGAGATTTGTTCTACAAAGTTGGAAGACAATCTTTATATGCTAAGGTCGTTAGCATCTAAGGCCCTCCTAAATACTGAATTGTTCAGAGCTACGGTAACTCAAAACAAAAGACCTAAAATTTCTCCTAAAGAAAAATGCCCAATTATGATACCTAAGATTAGGTCATTTAAATCTCAATAGGATTGAAAAGTTGGTTAAGAATAGACTTCTAAGTGAGTTAAAGGAAAACTCTCTACCAGTATGTGAATCATGCTTTAAAGACAAAATGACTAAGAGACCTTTTACTGAAAAAGGTCATAGAGCCAAAGAAACACTACTTGTACATTCGGATATTTCATCACCTTTACTGATGATTATTAAGGCAAGAGGAGGGTTTGAATATTTCATCACCTTTACTGATGATTATTCAAGGTGTGGGTATGTTTACTTAATGCAACATAAGTTTGAAGCCCTTGAATAGTTCAAGGAGTACAAGGATGAAGTTAAAAATGCATTAGGTTCATTAAAATGCTTTATATGATTAAGGTGGAAAGTATATAGATTTGAAATTCCAAGACTATTTGATAGAACACAGAATTATATTTCAACTCGAGAAACCTGGTGCACTTCAGCAAAATGGTGTATCAGAAAGGAGAAATCGAATCTTGTTGGACATGGTTCGGTTTATGATGAGTTATGCTCATTTACCTGATTCGTTTTAGGGTTATGCAGTATAGACTACAACCTATATTTTGAACTGTGTTCCATCCAAGAGTGTTTATGAAACACCTTTGGAATTATGGAATGGTCATAAAGGTAGTTCACGCCATTTCAGGATCTGGGGTTGCCCAGCACATGTGCTTGAGGCTAATCCTAAGAAATTGGAACCTCGTTCAAAATTGTGCCTATTTGTAGGCTACCCTAAAAGAATAAGAACTTCTACAATTCTAAAGATAGTAAAGTGTTTATGTCGAAAAATGTTACTTTTTTAGAGAAGGACCATATCAGGGAGCACAAACCACACGATATGATAGTGTTGAATGAGCTTTCCAGCGAAACTACTGAACTTTCAACAAGGGATGTTGAAGAACTAAGCACATCAACAACTTGTTGATGTAGGTTCATCTAGTAGGTCACATCTGTTAAAGGAACCTCAACATAGTGGGAGGGTTACAAACTCACCTATCGTTATATGGGTTTAATAAAAATCCTAACCATCATATCTGACGGTGATGTTGAGGATCCATTGTCCTATAAGAAAGCAATAGAGAATGTAGACGGAGATGAATGGATCAAAGTTGTGGATCTCAAAATGGAATCTATGTACTTCAATTCAAACTAGGATCTTGTAGATCAACCAGTTGGGGTAAAACCTATAGGTTGCAAATGGATCTATAAGAGAAAAAAGGGTACAAATGGGAAGGTGCAAACCTTTAGAGCTATACTAGTGGCAAAGGGTTATACCCAGGTTGGGGGAGTTGATTATGAGGAGACTTTATCATATGTTGCCATGTTAAAGTTTATCTGGATACTCCTGTCCATTGTCGCATATTATGATTATAAGATCTGGTAAATGGACGTAAAAACTACCTTTTTTAATGTCAATCTTGATGAGACTATCTATATGCATCAACCAAAGGTTTGCAAGCTTAATCGATGTATTTATGGACTGAAACAAGCTTTTCGATCTTGGAATATAAGAATTGATATTGTGGTCAAATCTTATGGTTTTGATCAAAACGTTGTTGAATCTTGTATTTACAAGAAAATCGTCAATAGTTCAATAGCTTTCTTAGTATTGCATATAGATGATATCTTACTCATTGGGAATGATGTAGGTCTACTGACTAATATAAAACAATGGTTGGCAGCCAATTTCAAATGAAAGATATGGGAGAGATGCAGTTTGTTCTCGACATTCAGATCTTTAGGGATCAAAAGAACAAATCGCTAGCCTTGTCTAGGACATCATAAATTGACAAGATACTTGTCAAATATTTGATGCAAAACTCAAAGAGAGGCTTGATCCCTTTCAGGCATGAAATTGCTCTATCTAAGGACAGTGTCCTAAGACACCTCAAGAAATTGAGGAGATGAGATGGATCCCCTATACATTGACTATTGGCAGCCTGATGTATACGATGTTATGTACTAAAACTGACATCTGTTATGCAGTGGGAATCGTCAGTAGATATCAGTCTAGTTCAAGATTAGATCACTTAACTACCGTTAAAACCATCCTTAAGTATCTTAGGAGAACGAGGGACTAAATGCTTGTGTATGGGTTTAAGGATTTTATCCTTATAGGATACACTGACGGAGATTTAAGGAAATCCACTTTAGGGTCAGTGTTTACTCTTAATCGAGGAGTCGTAGTCTAGAGAAGCACTAAACAGGGTGCATTGCTGACTCCACCATGGAAGCGAAATATGTAGCGGCTTGTGAAGCTGCAAAGGAGGCTGTTTGGCTTAAAAAATTCTTGATTGATCTAGAAGTTATTCTAGACATGTCAAAGCTTATCATTCTTTATTGTGATAATACTGGTGCTATGGCTAATTCTAAGGAGCTTAGAAACCATAAGTGTGGAAAGCATATTGAACACAAATATCACCTGATATGAGAGATTGTGCATCAAGGGGATGTGATCGCCACACAGATAGCTTTGGCGCATAACGTTGTTGATCCATTTACAAAGACCCATGGCTAAGGTGTTCGAGGGTCACCTAGAGAGTCTGGATCAACGGGACAGGGCGCATCTAGTCTAGGGCAAGTGGGTGATTTTATACTGGGCACGTATTGTACGTCCTGGTTTCTTGTTTTTTTTAGTACTGTTGTGATAGTTTGACTTTTATGATGTACACCCCACTAACTTTAGGACAAGTGAGAGATTGTTGGGGTTGATGCTCTAAATCTCGTGGTCTCATAATTTTAAATTTTATTGTTCAAACTTTTTATTTATCTAATAAAATAACAGTATTTTATTTGACATTTAGTTGTTAACCCACAAAACCAATTAACTAAGATCCAAGGTTATCTTCTATAACTTAAATATGTATATGGAGACATATAGGCGGATGATGTTTAAGTGATAACATAAATGGTCCGTAGTAGATGAATAAGGTTGGGTACATTATCCTCGTGACACTACGAATACGGCCCGCTTGGTAGTTGTTATAATTGTTGTAAAGTGCTTGCTACAAAGGATCTAATCCTGATCATTCATATGGAAACATGTGAGCAAAGGTATTCTACACAAAAAATTTATATAAGACTAAACCATAAAATGAATAGTCTCTCTGTATAACACTGTTGCTAAAAAAGACTTACATTTTACTAGGATGACCATAGATGACTTAACCTGAATCCTGAATAAATTGTGAACTCCTACCTATGAAGGCGGTCCTTTGATCTGCATAGGTGAGAGTGGCCAGTTTTGTTGACTCAACATGCCTATCATTTTGGAGATTCGTTTGATTGGAGAGCTGGGAACACAGCTACATAAGAAGGAATTCACTCATTTTCTATAGTTAGAGTAAGTAGAAAAATTGCTTCCTTAAGGGCTAATTCAAGAGCTTGAACAATGTGACACCACACCTTCTCATTGCTTGAAAGGGGTTCGATTATAGTTGGACTATAACTTATTGTTCATTAGAGGGATCAGTGGTACTTAAGGAGTTATATGTAACTTTAGAGGCAAAACGGTAATTTTGACGCAATTGTACTTATGAGCAATTTGTGAAGAGTCAATGCACGTTGATTGATTATATCCAATGGACACAGAAACATATTTGTAGTACGAAGAATGCAGCTGTCGGTCTTTAGTGGAGTGATTGACAGTTAATGAAAGTTGATTAATTTAAATAAAGAGTTTAATTAACTAATTAAGTACTATTGGAGTTTCAATCTATAGATCCATGAGGTCCCTCGGTAGCTCAATTGAGATTAATGAGAATCGAATTAATTTTGGATTAATTTAAATTGTTCAAATTAATGGAGTAAATTAATTATATAAGATATGATTAGTATAAAATTAATTATATGAGATATAACTAATATACTGTATATGGTACATTATAATATAAAGTTTTATTTGACAGGAAAATAAATATTTGAATATGATTCAAATATTATTATATGAATGTGATTCATATAAAAACTATAAGTTAAATTTAAGACGAATTTGATTCATATTAAATACAATAGATTAAATGAGAGAATATTAAACTATAGGTTACATTATATATGATATAATATAAATTATAGGTTATATATTATATTAGATATAACATATAGTCTAATGTATGATATATATAGTAGATTGGTTATACATATACACACATATATATATTCAATTTAATTATTTAAAAATGTGGTTTTTAAATTAATTGGTTATGGAGGGAGTTATCAATAACTCCCTCCACTTTTATTCTCTCATTAAAGATGAGTGAGGAGCAGTTTTTGGGATATGATTTATCTTCTTCCTCAGTTTTCACGCAATAAACCAACTCTCCCAAATGCATTCCCTGATTTTTTCTCTCAAAACAAAACTCTTCCTCCCTTTGCCAAAATTAAAATTAAAGCCCACAACTCTCGACGTTTTTCACTCTCCAAGAGAGGTTTCATTGTGGGGGTGTCTGTATTTATTTATTTATTATTATTATTTTTTTGTGTTGCTATATTTTTGGTGCGTTCTAGTTCATGGGAGAACTTAAGGAGTTCATGACCGGAGAAGAAACGTGAAGGTATTTTGGTCTTCAAATGTAAGTAATTCCAAATCCCTTATCTTCTCTTAAAATTATGTATAGCATGCTTAATTAGAATATATTCCATGTTTTCATCCTCTGAAATTATGTATATTTCCATAAAAATAAAATTGGGACTACGATCCGCTTCCACATTGGGTGTTCACACATCTTTTAGAAAGATCAAATAATGAAAGAAGGTATGATAAAAGACAGGTTGAATGTTATAACTATCATAAATTTGGCCATTATTCCTGGGAATGCAGAAATAAAGTAAAATAAAATGCAAATTATGCTGAGAAAGATGAAGAAATCGGTGAGTCATCTTTGCTTCTAGCTTGCAAAGGTGAAGAAACATGTGAAAACAATACATTGTATCTTGATAGTGGTGCAAGTAATCACATGTGTGGATGAAAGTCAATGTTTGTGGAGCTTGATGAATCCATGGGTGTTAATATCATATTTGGTGATGTCATAAAAATTCCTATTAAAAGAAAAAGTAAGATTTTAATCAACTTGAAGTATGGAAAGCATGAGTTTATCTCTAATGTTTACTTTGTGCCTAATATGAAGAACAATATTTTGAGTTTGGGAGAACTCTTAGAGAAAGGCTATAATATTTTGATCAAGGTTTATAGTCTTTCGATAAGGGATAATCGTGATAATATGATTGATAAAGTGAAAATGACGAAGGATATAATGTTTTTATTAAACATTCAAAGTTATGTTGCTAAATGTTTGAAGTCATGTTTGGAAGATCCATCTTTGATTTGGCACACATTTAAACTTTGATGGCTTGAGACCATTAGCAAGGAAGAACATGGTGAAAGGACTACTATATGTCAAACATCCAGATCAATTTTGTGAAGGTTATCTTTATGGCAAGCAAACAAGGAAAAGTTTTCCACGATAATCTTCTTCAAGAGCAAGGAGACCGCTAGAGTTAATTCACACTTATCTTTGTGGACCAATCAAACCAAGTTCTTTTGGTAAGAACAACTATTTCTTATTATTTATAGATGATTTCAGCTGAAAAACTTGCGTTTATTTTGTCAAGGAGAAATCGGAAGTATTTGGCATGTTTCAAGAGATTTAAAGCTCTTGTAAAAAAAAGAAAGTGGTTATTACCTAAAAGCCTTGAGATTAGACAGAGGAAGAGAATTCACTTCAAATGAATTCAAAAAAATTTTGCGCATAAAATGGAATTCGTTGGCCTATGACAGTTGCATGGACTCCTCAACAAAATGGCATTGTTGAGAGGAAGAATAGAACAATACTCAATATGGCTCGAAGCATGTTGAAAAGTAAGAAGATGCTAAAAGAATTTTGGGCACAAGCTGTTGAATGTTCTGTATACTTGTCCAATCGTTCTTCTACTAGAAGCTTGTGGAACAAAATGCCTCAACAAGCATGGAGAGGAAGAACACCATCCATTGCTCATTTGAAAGTATTTGGAAGTATCGTTTAAACATATATACCTGATAAAAAACGTAGGAAGCTCGATGATAAAAGTGAGAAGCATATTTTTGTTGGCTATGAGGCAAGCTCAAAAGGCTGTAAGCTTTATAATCCTACTACAGAGTAGACAGTGGTAAGTAGAAATGTTGTGCTTGATGAGGAAGTAACATGGAATTGGAATAATGAACCAAAGCACTATAAGTTTTTACTTTTTCTAATGATGATGATGAGTCTGGTGACATTGTTTCTCCATCAACACCACCGGTGTCGCCAATCCTGAAGAGACCATCTACATGAATCAACCAGAGGGATTCATTGAATAAGGTCAAGAGCAAAAGGTTTATAAACTTAATCGGTCTATTTATGGACTGAAACAAGCATCTCGATTTTGGAATATAAGATTTGATACTGCGATCAAATCTTATGATTTTGATCAGAATGTTGATAAGCCTTGTGTTTACAAGAAAATCTTCAATGACTCAGTAGCTTTCCTTGTGTTGTATGTGGATGATATCCTACTCATTTGGAATGATGTAGGCTTTCTGACAGATATAAAGAAATGACCAGCTGTTCAGTTCCAAATGAAAGATTTAGGTGAGGTGCAGTTTGTTCTAAGGATCTAAATCATTAGAGATCGTAAGAACAAAATATTAGCCTTGTCTCATGCATCATATATTGACAAGATGCTCGTCAGAGATGCACAATTCCAAGAAAGGTTTATTACCTTTCAGACATGGAATTGTTTTGTTTAAGGAACAGTGTCCTAAGATTCCTTAAGAGGTTAAGGAAATAAGATGAGTTCCCTATGCATCAGCTATTGACAGCCTTATGTATGCAATGTTATGTACAAGAACTGACATCTGCTATGCATTAGGGATTATCAGTAGATATGAATCCCATCTAAGATTAGATCATTAGACAGTGTTCAAAAAAATTCTCAAGTATCTACGGAGAACGGGGGACCATATGCTTGTGTATAGAGTTAAGGATTTGATCCTTACAGGATACACAAACTTTGATTTTCAGACTGATAGGGATTCTAAGAAATCCACATATGGGTCAGTATTTACTCTGAACGGAGGAGCTATAGTTTGGCAAAACATCATGCAAGGATGCATCACGAACTCCACTATGGAAACTGAATACGTAGCTACTTGTGAATCAGCTAAAGAGGTTGTTTGACTAAACAAGTTCTTTACTGATTTGGAAGTTGTTCCAAATATGTCTTTACCCATCACACATTATTGTGATAATAATGGTATTGTGGCAAATTCTAAGGAACCTAGGAGTCATAAAAGAGGCAAATACATCGAGCAGAAATATCACTTGATTCAGGAGATTGTGCAACAAGGTGACGTGATTGTCATGAAGATTGCTTTAGAGCACAACGTTGTTGATCTGTTTACAAAGGCTCTTATAACTAAAGTGTTTGATGGTCATCTAGAAAGTCTAAATCTACGGGATATGCGGCAAATTGTCTAGGGCAAATGGGAGATGTTACTGGGGTATAGTGTATGCCCTAGTTTATTGTATTTTGTACTTTATTCGTATTGTATTCTACTCTCCACTAGCTTTAGGACAAGTGGAAGATTGTTGGGATTGGTATCCTAAACCTCTATTTATTCTTGTAGTTTGTGAACTCTATAAACAAATTGTTATGAATAAAATAGTTGTTCTTTTCTGTGCATTTACTTAATCCAATAAACTAAGATCTTAGGTTATTCTATGTAACTTAAACACATATGTAAAGACATACAGGTGGATTACGTTTAAGTAATAACCTAAACAGTCTGTAGTAGATGAATAAGGTTGAGTACCTTATCCTGGTGACACTAAAAATAGGCTCGCTTTGTAGTTGTTACAAGTGTTATAAAGTGCTACAAATGATCTGATCCTGATCATACATGTAGAGACATGTGAGCGGAGATATCTTATACAAAGAGTTTGTACAAGAACGAACCACAAAATGAATGGTCTCTCTTTATAACACTGTTGCTAGAAGAGACTTACATTTTACTAAGATGACCATAGATGACTTGACCTTAATCCTGAATGTGTTATGAACTCCTGCCTATGAATGTGGTCCTTTGATTTGCATGGGTGAGAGTGGCCAGTTTCGCTGACTCAATATGCCTACCATATGGGATTCGTCTGATTGGGGAGCTGGGAATGTGGTTACACAAGAATGAATTCACTTCTTCCCTATTGTTAGGGTAAGTATAGAAATTGCTCCCTTAAGGGTTGATTTCGGGGCTTGAACAATGCGACGACACATCCTATCTTGATTAGAGAAGGGTTCGGTTATAGTTGTACTATAACTATTTATTCATTAGAGGGATTGGCTGTAATTGGGGAGTTATAGGTAACTACAGCGGCAAAACAATAATTTTGTCCAGCTGTACTTACGAGTAGTTTATGAAGGATCAATGCATTGTTGATTGGTTATATCCAATTAACACATAAATATATGCATAGTGCGAAGAGTGCAACTATTGGTTTTTAGTGGAGTGACCAACATTTGATGAAAGTTTAATTAATCAAGTACCATTGGAGTTTCAATCTATAGGTCCATAAGGTTTCCTTGTTAGCTTAATTAGGATTAATGAGAATCAAATTAATTTTAGATTAATTTGAATTGTTCAAATTAATTAAAGAGAATTAATTAATTATATGAGATATAATTAATATAGTGTATATGATACATTATGGGATTAATTTGAATTGTTCAAATTAATTGAAGAGAATTAATTATATATATATTGTGTGTGTGCATGTGTGCGTGTGTGCGAGTATGTGTGTGCGTGTGTGTTCGCGCGTGCACGCGTGTAAGCGTGCGTGCGTGTGTGCATGTGTGTGCGCATGTGCGTGTGTGCGTACGCGCGTGCGTGGGTGCGTGCGTGTGCACGTCTGCGTACTTGTGCGAGCGCGCGTGGGTGCGTGCGCGTGTGCGTGTGTGTAAATACGATTCAAATTTTATAACATATGTGATACATTATAATATAAAGTTTTAAAGGGAGAAATAAATATTTGAATATGATTCATATAAAAACTATGGGTTAAAATTAATATGAATGTGATTATATTAATTCTATAGGTTAGATGAGAGATTAGTAAACTATAGGTTATATTATATATGATATAACATATAATTTAATTAACATATAATAAAGTTAATTATCATATATTTATTTTATTTAAAGTTCAAAATTTTATTTATTCATTTTAATTTTATTTTTTAAATAATTAGGGAGGAAATTATTTATATAACTTCCCCCATTAATCTCTCAACAAAATTTTTTTTATGTGAAATTAGTTCATATTTCACAAAGGATTGGGGATCTCTTCTTCCTCCTTGGTTTTCTTTCTGGAAAAAATTCTCTGAGAAATTCTCTGGTGTGAATTCTCTCACAAATCTCCTACTCCCTTCTCCCAAAGTTAATTCAATTATGAGTCCAAACCTCTGCAACGATTCTCATCCTTGAGAATAACCAGGAAGGCCTCGTGGTAGTGCCTATTGGTTCTTTCTCCTTTGTTGTGTTCGTGGAGATGAGACCGGGGAAGGCGACCGTTTGTGAGATCGGGAGAGGAAACGCGAAGAACATTTGCCTTCAAGAGTAAGACTTAATTCTCTTCATTTTTCTCCTTTCAAGCATGTTGTAGATTTTATTATTTTGTTTATCTTGAAAAAAATAATTGGTTTATACTGTATTTTTATTTTGGATCCAAATTAAAATTAAAATTATTCAGCATTCACATACTTCCTTGTAGGATTCAATCCCTTCATATACAAGATTTCATTTTATCAAAGACTGCATTTCAAGAAAGGAGGTTTAAGTTGAATATGTGAAGATTGAAGACCAAATTGTAGATATTTCAGCTTTACTTGGAGTTTTTAGAAAACGTGTTTAAGAGGGGATATTGAAAATTAAACATGTTTTAATTAGATAAGTTATAGATGAATTAAAAGATGTGAGTTAATTAAGTATTTTAATGGATGAAAGTTGGTAAGGTCATGTATTGGAGAGAGGTAGGTACGTTAATAAATTAAATATAGGACTTCAAAGGTTTTTTATATGTTTAATTAAGATGAGAGTTATAGATTTAGATTTACTCATGATAATCCTATAAATAGAATTGATATTTTGTATTTGAAATGACAACCAAGTGTGTAGAGAATAACACACAAAAGAGAGTTCAATTAAAAGTGTGAACCAAGTTTGAAGAGTCTTTTCAAATAAAAGTGATTTTGCTTACTCTCAAATAATATTTTTTTGGTCACTTCCAACAATTAGTAAGTATGTGTTGAGGGTGTATGATTGTTTAGTTGAAGTTCATCGGTGTAAAAAGAGAAAGAGAAAATGATGAAGTTTCTTGATGAATATGCAAACTTCAATAGTGAATATTATTGAAATTGGTGAAGTTGAGTTATTGAAAATCTTATGAAGTTAGTGGATCGAACACCCCTGAAAAAAAATTGATAAAGATGGATAAAGAAACATTTGATTAAAAACATAAAAAGGAAATTGTTTAATTGTTAAAGAAAACGAAAAGAAGACCATGAGTAAAATTTTTTTGTACAATGAAGATAGAGATGGGAACCACAAGACTTTTGGTGTTCAGCTCTCTAACACATTCTCATGTGAGCTGAGTTAATTTCATTCTCACAAAAAGAGAGAGCGAGAGTAAATTTTGTGTTGAATTGCGTCTTCATATGTAAATTGGAAGAATGGGTATAAATCAATCTCAATTCGGTTTGTGGGCCCCATTGGATTACTTTAGTTTTGTTTACATGTTCATCCATAATCATAATTAAAAGTGGGGTTCACGTACCATCTGTAATGAAATTTTGTAATCTGATTGAGCTTGGGAAGGTCCTCAATTCAATTGTATTTGAATATGCGGTGGGGCCCACATATTTGGTATGGATATTTGTGTTTCAATTTCCGTCATTTGCCCTTTGAAATAAGGAGATACAGTTAACCGATTGAATTATCAATATTAATTTCGGCCGCTTTAAAATTTTAGTGAAATTTTAAATTTTTGTTATAACTACATTCATGCTATGGTTATCAATCTACCGCTATAATGTTTCGTCGATAGGAAAAGTTTATTGTATAACGTGGTTGTCCGATTAAGTCTTATGTATATAGATTTACCAGTTCATTCATACTCATGCAATCCCATAAACCATATATTGACAAACAAAAGAAAGAAAAAATAGCATACAACGAAAGCAGAAATAATCATTCATTTGTAGGAAAAAAAAGTTTATACAAAGTAGAGTTAAATACAATGGAGAAGATGATCATACAAAATCTTGTAACAAGGTTGTGTAATTGCTTATCTAAAAAGTTTGGTTTCCATAGAAATTTAGTTAGCAAACAACACGTTTTACTAACTTTACTGCAATTTCCAATACCGACTACATTAAAATTTTACTGATACCGATCAACCATTATCAATTTATCTATATATTCTTCTTCATACCCATTTTTTGTTATATGGCCTAATCGGCATGACCTTTAGCGAAGTGCACAACCACACTAATAGATGATAAGGAAGTCAATTTCTGCATCAATAAGTATAATAAAAAATATAAAAAATCAAATAGAGTCGATATGACTAATGATGAAATGTAATATTAAATAAAGCAGTGTGACCAGATTAATGGCAAACCCTAACTACATGTGTTATGAATAGTTAATCGAAGATGATTGCCGGTTGATACGAAGTAAAAAGCAGTACATGTTACAGTTACATGAGGACGACCAAACAAATGATTGATGAAAACTGGAAAATGGGAATCGGAAGATGAATCGCGAGGAAGTAAAAAATAGTGGGTTAAAACGATCAATAGATTGCTTGAAATTGGGTGAATGGTCATGTTCGATGTTGTTTATCGATGATGGTAGTTTTGTCATTTTTATTCCACCTTTGAATTAATGATTTGAAATAAACAAATTCAATCAAAATCATATTGCTTTTGAAAAATTAGATGAGTAAACAATCACAATCATAATCACATAGATTTACAATTGAAGCTCATTTAGATTGATGGTCCAATTAGAATCAATTCAAATTATACCGTTTTTCATTTCCCATGTAAACGTAACCTTAATGACAACAACAAATCCACCATTTTTTTACAAATGGTTTCAATATATCTCGTGATCTTGTCAAATTTTTTTCTATCAATATTCAAAGCTTATTTGGCAAGTAATTTTCTGGAAATTTATTTATTAGTTGAACAAATTATTTTGCCTAAAAAAATGTATAATAATAATTAAAAAAGAAATCAATGGTGGAAAAGAACGGAAATTTTTGTTCGTCCTCATGAGTCATGGCAGGCAAAATCGGCTGAGATTTAATTACACTAAGGCGGATGTTGAGTTTTCACCGTAGACGACGGTCGACGGACGCCGCGACTGTCGAGAAAATCCGACTGCAACGGCTGTTGCCTCCATTGCCAGTCTCTGCTTAGTCAAACTCACTCTGTTTTCCCGACGAACGCTTCTTCCTGGTACGTAGCATCGTACAGTTCGTCCAATTTCCAATTCAATTTAATCACTCTTTCTTCTACAAACAAACCCTAGATCTGTTTTTCTTTTTGCATTTTCTTCTTCTCATTTCTGATTTCGTCGATGAACAATAAGCTGCTTAATCTGCAGGTTAGGTTATACGAATTTGAAATGAATTTCGCTTCATTGGATCAATTGCCTGATTCATTTCATCTGACGAGTCTTCGATTTTGTGCTTCTTCTTCGGGTTCTTTACGATGAAGGCATCTGGATTCCACCATCTCCTGGAGTTTTTCCGTGCCATTTTCGATTAGTTTGTTATCTGATATCATCCTCATTGTCCTCCGATCGTTTTCTCACTCGTCGATTCTCGTTGTTCTCGATTTTCAAATGGCCTATACACCGCAGTCTTCCCCTGGATTTTCTGCCACGCAACCCGACACCCCGGCACCAAGCTCTGAGACAAATCCGATGCCTCCGCCCTTAATTTCGACAGGACCATCCAGATTTCCTCCAAAATTCCAACAGGATCAGATGCCATCTCCTTCCATCAGAACGCCAGCTGCACCCTCTCCGGCGAATGGAATTAAAACTGGCAGTCCCATTCCTCATTTGAGTACTCCTCCTGGACCCCCTGTTTTTACTTCTCCCATCAGGCCTGCTGCTGTCCCCTTTCGTACTTCACCGGCATCTCCTCAGCCAATTATATTCTCTTCTGCTTCGTCCTTACCAGCTTCTACACCTCCACATTTTTTGAATGCGTCGGGTGGGTTGCAACACCAGATATCTGATGTTTCAGAGGACTCAATGCCTGTAGTGGAATCGCCAAATGTTCTATTTTCTTGCCAGAAGGTATTACTTTCTCTTTTTTCTCGGATTAGTTATAATGAATGTTGAAAGTTTGGCCCAACTGTTCTCTCATTTGGACTGCTAAACTCAGTTGATTCAGTGACTCCTAGTATATATTTTTTTCTTAAACAAATGCCCTATCACGACCTTTTGTGTTTCTAAAATTAAGTTGCCATTAATATTCTTGTAATTTACTTCTATCTCAACCTTGGTACAGGTGCTGAAGGTGAAGAAACAAACTAATGTTCCTAGTTTGGGTTTTGGAGCACTGATTTCGCCTGGGAGGGAAATATCATCAGGTCCTCAAATAATACAGCGTGAGCCTCATCGTTGCCCAAGCTGTGGAGCTTATTCAAATCTGTATTGCAAGATCTTAATTGGTTCAGGTCAGTGGCAGTGTGTAATTTGTCGGAAGTTGAATGGAAGTGAGGGTGAATACGTAGCACCAAGCAAAGAAGATCTTTGTCATTTTCCAGAACTGTCATCATCTATGGTTGATTATGTCAGAACTGGGAACCGGAGACCAGGATTTATTCCAGCTTCTGACTCAAGAACGTCTGCACCCGTTGTTCTGGTTATTGACGAGTCTTTAGATGAGCCACATCTGCAGCATCTCCAGAGCTCCTTGCATGCTTTTATTGATTCAGTTTCACCCACAACAAGAATTGGAATTATACTGTATGGCCGTACTGTATCAGTATATGATTTTTCAGAGGAATCTGTTGCCTCTGCTGATGTGCTTCCTGGTGATAAATCACCAACTCCGGAGTCTTTAAAAGCATTAATTTATGGAACAGGGATATATTTATCACCAATGCACGCCTCACTCCCTGTAGCGCACACAATATTTTCATCACTGAGGCCTTATAAATCAAGCATTCCAGAAGCCTCTAGAGATAGATGCCTTGGTACTGCAGTTGAAGTTGCTCTTGCCATAATCCAAGGACCATCAGCAGAAGTGTCTCGAGGAGTGGTTAGAAGGTCGGGTGCTAATAGTAGAATTATTGTTTGTGCTGGTGGACCGAATACGTATGGCCCTGGATCAGTTCCCCATTCTGTCAGTCACCCAAATTACCTGCACATGGAAAAGTCTGCTCTAAATTGGATGGAGCATCTTGGGCGTGAGGCTCATCAGCAGAATACAGTGGTTGACATTCTATGTGCTGGAACGTGCCCTGTAAGAGTTCCTATCTTGCAGCCCCTTGCAAAAGCTTCTGGTGGTGTTTTGGTTCTTCATGATGACTTTGGGGAGGCCTTTGGTGTAAACTTGCAGAGGGCATCTGCTAGGGCTGCAGGTTCTCATGGTTTACTAGAAGTACGCTGTTCTGATGACATTCTAATCACCCAAGTTATTGGTCCGGGCGAAGAGGCACACATAGATACACATGAAACCTTCAAAAATGACACCTCTCTTTACATTCAAATGCTAAGTGTAGAAGAATCTCAGAGCTTCTCACTCTCCATGGAGACTAAAAGAGACATAAAGAGTGATTTTGTATTTTTCCAGTTTGTTGTACAGTATTCTAATGTTTATCAAGCTGACATATCAAGACTAATTACTGTCAGATTACCTACTGTTGATAGCTTATCAGAATATCTTGAAAGTGTTCAAGATGAAATAGCTGCAGTCCTTATTGCCAAGAGGACAGCCTTGCAAGCTAAAAGCCAGTCTGATGCAATGGATATGCAGGCTACAATAGATGAAAGAGTAAAAGATATTGCTTTGAAATTTGGTACCCTGGCACCAAAGTCAAAGATTTATCGGTTTCCAAAGGAACTATCTTCAATGCCAGAGCTTCTGTTTCATTTGAGAAGAGGCCCTCTTCTTGGAAGCATTGTTGGTCATGAAGATGAAAGGTCTGTATTGAGAAACTTGTTTCTGAATGCATCCTTCGACCTTTCCCTCCGTATGGTAGCACCTCGCTGTTTAATGCACCGGGAGGGGGGTACTTTTGAAGAGCTTCCAGCATATGACCTAGCTATGCAGTCAGATGCTGCTGTCGTGCTTGACCATGGAACAGATGTCTTCATTTGGTTGGTATGTCGCTGCTTATTCAGTTACTCTACTATATTTTGGCAGATTATTTTTATTTTTTGGCATGCTTCATGTTCAGTTTGGTACCCTCAGATATTAAAGTGCCATCTTTAATTATTTGTTGGGAATGCTTCCATTGGCATTTTTGTCTTCAAAATCAAGTGTTACGTGAAAAGTTTTCTTTTATTGGCAGTTCAGTGGAATATGACATGATTTTTTACCAGTTTCAATAAACAGAAAAATAGTTGGAAATGTTTAAAAGGAAAATTTTGCCACTTTGTTATCTTTTCCTGAGAAAATTCAATATAAAGAACTAAAATGTAGCAGAACAGATACGATAATTTGCTATTTTGAAGTTTTCTCTTGTATATTGAGAAGTATTTTTTTATTTACTAATAATTACTATTTTGAAGTGTATTGCGACTCAAATTTATGTTATATTTTAATTGGCGAGATGAAAAACAATTGAATGGTAATGAACATAAACAATACAAGATGGTTTCCAACAATAATGCTTAGTTCTTTCATAAAAACAGTTTCTGGAAAGTACATTATATGAACTCTTGAATACCAGATGAACAGGCACACATAGAGAGGATAGGAGTGTTCTCTCCTCCCCTACTTTTTAATATATGCTCGATTATTCCTATTCTTCTATAGCCATGTCTCATGTCCTTATAAATGTTCTGAATTTTCTTGTCATACACATATTCATCTTCTAATTTTCTTTCCTTTTTGTTCTCTCTTTTGGCGGAACTTATTATTCATCTTCTTCTATTGGTGTACTTAGGGTGCTGAGCTTGCAGCTGAAGAAGGAAAAAGAGCAGCTGCTTTAGCAGCTTGCAGAACATTAGCAGAAGAGCTTACTGAATCAAGGTTTCCGGCTCCCAGGATTCTTGCATTCAAGGTTTGTGTCGTTGTAAATGCTATATGTTTCTCCCGGTTGTGGTTTTCTCTGCATCAATGAACAGTTCTGCTCTTTCCTTATTTGTTGGATTGTGTTTTTGTAAACCTGTTTGCTATTCTCTTTTACTGGAAACTTTTTTTTCTTTTTTTTCTTTTTTTAAAAAAAGATCTTTTCGTAGGTTTTGAGTCTAGTTTTCATTTAGTCCTTAGGTTTTAAAATATTACACTTTTAGTCGTTAAGTTTTAAGTTTGGTTTAAATTTAGTCCCTGGGTTTCAAGATTCACACTTTTAACCTCGATTTTTTTTCACTAATTACGTCTTTAGCGTTAATGTCTATTAATTAATATAATAAAATTAAAAGAATTATAATAAATTAAGTTTCACTATTTTTCATCTAATTAATGCACATTAAATCCAAATACTGAAAGTGAGTATTAAGTGAAAAATCGAGTTTAAAAGTGTAAACCTTGGAACCTAGGGGCTAAATTGAAATAAAACTCAAATCTAAAGAGTAAACTTATTACGATTTGAAACCTAGAGACTAAATTGAAACCAAACTCAAAACTTAATGACTAAAAGTGTAACATTTTGAAACCTAAGAATCAAATGGAAACTAGACCCAAAATCTAGGAACCAAAAGGTATATTTCCTCTCTTTTTTTTTTTGTTTTCTCCAACTTCTCTATCTCTCTTCATAAAAAAGCTACTGTCAGCTCTCTCTTCAATGGCTCTCTGCAATAACGATAAATCTATTTAATTTGAAGCAGGAAGGGAGCTCTCAAGCTCGGTATTTTGTTTCTCGGCTGATACCAGCACACAAGGACCCTCCTTATGAGCAGGTGAGTAAGAAGGAAGAAACCCATTGGTTCATGAATTCTGATGATCTGAACTGACTTCTAAAGGTCTCGGTAGAATAACATACTTTCCTCATTGTGAAGGATGGGCCTTCATTGCAATTAAGGCCGGTTTGAAACCATTTTGATTTTTTTTTTAATTTTAATTTTTGAAAATTAAACCCATCTCCTCACAATTTTTCGTTGTTGAATTCTTAAGCAAATTCCAAAAACAAAAACAAAAACTTGGCTTGATTTTCGAAAACATTGGTAAAAAGTAGATAACAAGCATGAAATTTAGAGGTAAAAATGGTGTTAATATGGTTAATTTAAAAACTAAATGGTTACCAAAGGGTACCTAATGGTAATGGAAGTTTTTTTTTTTTTCACTAGCATGAGAAACTGATGGGTCGTTTGATGATATGCTGATGCTAACAGATTACTAATTTGATTTGTTGTAGGAGGCGAGATTTCCACAACTTAGAACATTGTCCACAGAACAGAGGACAAAGCTGAAAAGTAGTTTTCTTCATTTCGATGATCCCAGTTTTTGTGAATGGATGAGAAGCTTGAAGTTGATCCCACCAGAACCAAGTTAAAGTAGGATTTATTCTCCCTCTCTCTCTCTCTCCTTCCAATCTTTCCTCTCTCTTTTCATACGGGAAAATTTTATACTGACTGAAGAAGTTCTTTCGCAATTGTAATTCTTACGGATGGTTGCAATAAGCTTTGGAGGAACGAAAGATTATTCTATGCGGTTTTGTGCGAGGCAGGTTCTTTAATTTTAGAAATGAAAATACCTTTCTAGCATCAGGGACGTATCGTTTAAGTTCATGATCTCTTTTTCCACTTTAAACAAGTAGTGGAGGTTGGGATCTTACATTCAAACGTTTAGGGGAGGTTGCTAATATGTTTAATGTTTAGTTTGTGTTAAAAG
Source organism: Benincasa hispida (assembly GCF_027475165.1). NCBI lineage: Eukaryota > Viridiplantae > Streptophyta > Magnoliopsida > Cucurbitales > Cucurbitaceae > Benincasa > Benincasa hispida. The sequence goes on along the minus strand of NC_143484.1, from coordinate 46,424,794 downwards.
AGTGCTGATATAACATTAATTTTACCTTATCTAATACGCAATCGGTGATTTCACATGGTATTATAACAGGTCATATGGTTTAGCTCTTGCAATTTTATTTCCTATCTAATTAAAATTGATTTTACTTGTTGGGTCTTTTACATATTTCAAATTACAAGATAAGGAGTGTTATAGTATTGATATAATATTAAATTTAGTTTTACTCGTCGATTTAAGTTTTTGGTTCAATTGATGATTTAACAACTTGTTAGAAGGTTATATATACAACTTCAAATTCGATTGGTAGAATTGTATCACTATGCAATGCAACATATAATTGCATTTTATGCTCCATATGGCAACGATATTATTTTTAATTTCTTGTAGCAGCTATCTTTGGCTTGGAACGATAGTTTTATTATGACGAAGCAAATTTATAAATGTATTACAATCCTACCTTTTTTAATAGTAAACTTAAAAGACTCGTAAATATCTACAAAAAGAAGTGTATGATTTCTTGGTTGTTATATCTATGGATTTTAGTAATCAAATATTTGATTTATATAAATGATAACTGGTAGAAATGTCAGTTATTATAAATGTGGTGATAATACTTAGAATTTGTGAAAATTTGAGTTTTGCGTCGATTAGCACCTAAATCCTCATTGACCCCAATATTATGATGTGTTGGAAATAAGCAATCGTAATCAAATGTATACGTTGAAGCCAGGCGACTGCAAAGACAAACACATGTGCTGAAAGTTGAGCTATCGCATGGAAGTTGCGGTGATCAAGCGAATGCGGTAATCACTTGGAGATTGCGATCACGGAGTGATAACCTTAAATAGAAGGGTGATCGCAAGATGGGTAGAATGCGTTGATACTTCAGTTGAATCAAGTTTGGACGCATACTTTGGAAGTATCAACAAGATAAGATGATGTGGCACTGCCCATACCGCGAAAAAGGAAGCAGTGTCGGCATTTAAACTCTATAAATAGCCCATTGGACCTTCATTTCAAGACATCCGAACTTCTGCCTCAAGGCAGAGGTTTGCGATCACAGATGAGAGCATGAGCGAGATTTTCAATGAGAATTCTTCATCTCCACAAACTAGACCGAGTGACGACCGGAGCTTTCGCTGGAGATAGAACTCGAGAGAGACATCTCCACCATTCATCCATGGCACCACCAGCAGCCTTGACACAGAGTCTTTCATTTCTCCTCTAACCTCTGTATTGTATTACATTTTAGCTTAAGATATTAAGACATTTTGTAATCAATGCATATCTTGATTCCTTCAATGTCGTCGTCTTCATCATCTTTATCTTTATCATCGTTTACCTTCATCGTTTATTTATCAAAAGCGATCGCATACTTAATCGTGTAGCCTAGAGATAGGACGCATGTAGCAACCCACCGAGAGATGTGCGTTATGTGAGTATAGTGAGTTAATCCTCTTTGCTTGGTGAAAGACTGTAGCAATGCTTGTCAATGGGTTGTTGCAATGCTTATCTATAAGTTAATTGGCCGCGTCTAACTGCCTGAGAAGGTAAGAGATGGAACACACTAAAGCAAAGTATGCATTGTTCCTAGAGATAGACACAAACGACGCAACCATGCGCTATAGAGATATAGTCATGCGGCTGATCATCGAGAGGTGTGCGATGCGTTAGTGTGACGAGCTAGGATTACTCGAGCGATTTAAGATAATAAACATTACTTTGCATTAACAGTTGTTGTGTATCTATCAATTCTTATCGCAAGTCTTCTAATACTCAATCTGTTTAGTTAGGAGTAGGAGTAGCATGTAGCCCATTAAACTTCTTCTTTTTACTTTTATTCATCACCTCAAACACATTGCTTCACAAGCATTATTGAGTGACAAGTCCCTGTTTCGACCTCGGATTACCTGAGAAACTTGTGTTCTCGTTATACTTGGCGCGAACGTAAGAAAACTTGTGATAGGAACGCGTGGTCATTGCATACTAGATTAACGCATACTTTTCATTCCAACGTATGACCTCCAACATATGGACATAAATGCATAGCTTAAGCCATGTATTACACATGATTGCGTGCACCCATAGTTTTCCTCCAACAATAAACTAAGCCTTTTTTATTTATTTAATTTAATACTACCTTTTAACTTACCAAGTTGGCTAGTATTATAAATGCCTTAATTGAAGTTAATAAAATTGTGATTTAATGTAATATTGTTGATTGATTACATAAGTTTTATTTTGATTTCAATCCTACTCTATCAATATAAATGTTCTATCAATCTATTAATGATAAGTTTACATCATTCATATAGACATTTTTCAGTGATAGGCATCTAACGATTTCTTAATAATTACCAATAAATGTTTGCCAATGATATGCATAAAATTTTAATTAAATTATAGTATTTATAAATTATACAATTATTTATTAGAAAATCAATTTACATCCTTAAATTTTTGGAATCGTATAATTTTAACCTCGAAATAATAATTGAATCGATTTAAACTCTGAAATTTCGTAAATGTAATAATTAACATCCTCCTTAAAGCTTAGTTGAAAAAAATATTGTGAAAACATTTACTTATTTCAAATTAAAATTCTAAATTGTTCTAAAGAAAGGAATCCATATTGATCTCTTGTATGTGTTGTGTAATAACCATTTGGAGACACCTCATCTCATGCAAAAATGACAGGTAATGGAAGGGATTTGTCCCCATTTCCTCTCCTATAATGTTGATATTATATGTGATGAAAGGATATGGTGGAGTAACCATGATCCTTAGTTATGGATCATTGGTACTTTGGAGGAGTTGATTTAAAGTGGTGATAATCATGTGACAGATTTGGAAAGCTCGAAATAATGTCATTTTTGAATGATCACGTCGATGTTGATCATATCATCAATTCAATTAAAAAGCATTTTCAAGATGATAGATCGCTATGCATGGGTACTAAAGGAAAATAAGTTATGGGGACCTATGTAGTTCCCTACCCAATTTTCTTCTGTTGGGTAGTATCCTCCTTCAATGAATTTGTGGAAGTTGAACACTGTTGCTACAAAGAGTCCTTATAGCCATGTCAGAGGTATGGGGTTACTTCAAAATCATTTGAATCATGTTTGTTTAACTCACCATACGTTTATTCTTAGATATAATGAGATCAAGGTCTTGGAAACTTCGGGCATTTTGTGACGGCCTTCCTCAATGTTCATTATGTTGTGGTTGAGTCCGACTATCTGGAAGTAGTTAACTTGCTTAATGAGGTTTTGATGGGTCTTACATAACTCTCTTTCTTCATTAATGAGGCGGTGTTCGTTGGGTATGAGATGGTCGATATTTCATTCTCACATATGAGGCGTTATCATAATATATTGGCACATTCTCTTACATCTAAGACGTAGGAAAAACAAATTTCTTCTCTTCTTCAAACTCCTCACTTTGAGTCGTTTATCTTGCTTGTGGCTCAAATGTTGTTTTATAATACTTTGCTTTGATGTTTGTTTCCTAAGAAAGCAGTTATTATAGGTGAATCAATATATATCATTTATTCAGATTATATTCGAAAATTATTTATGCACACTTCTTACACAAGTGTGTAGACTTCTTAAAACATTGAATTAATAAAGTGGACTATGAGGATTTTGATAACTCTCGAAAAAAGCCATTTTTATGTTCTTAATTTCCTTTGATTGTTATGTTTAAATGATTAAATATCTATTCTTGTAGGAATTCGAGTATTTCCTGCATTTTGGAGCTTTGTAGGCGTTCCGAGTTGATTTGGAGCTATTGAAAGTGAAATCGGACACCCGAAGCTTTAAGGATGTGAAATGACCAAAATACCCCTGACGAGAACATTGCAATGCCACCTGTAACACTTAGTTTTATGCTCAAAGGCAAAGATCACTTAAGGCTATAGCGTTGTAGCGCTAACTTAGAGTACCGCGATACCCAAACTTTGATGTAGATTCAATCGAGCGGGCGCGTTGAGCGTAAAGCTTAGTGTCACGACGCTACCTCGATTAATAAGTACTTTTCTTTGATTTATAGGGCTTTTTTATGCAGAAACTGATGGAGGTTGAGGAGAGACCTCAATTTCTTCTTTTTCCTTTATCTTTTTAACATCATTAGGTTAGATTTTATTTTTCTTTTGGGTTGTAAACAATGGATTGGATCTCCTCCTTGCTTTGTCTATGAATCAATGCGATAAATTTTTTATCTCGTTTTCGAGCAAGAATTCTTTGTTAATTTATTGAGTTTTCTGTTTTTGGATTGTATGCATTCTAGATTTATGTTTTCTTTGAATTCGTTTCATTTTGATATGTATGTTCATGTTGTTGACTTTTCACTCGTAAACATGCATTACCTTGCTAATCTATTCGTAACTACGTCACGTTCTCGTCTCGAATGTCTAGCTTAATCACCTAAGTAGTAAATAGCTAATTGTGCATTTGATGGCTATTCCTAGAATGTATGAATTGCTAGGTTCAAATATAAAATTGGTTAATTAATTAGGTTATCCAATTGTTTAATCGACTCAATGGAATCCTAAAACGTAATGTGCATGTTTTTATTTCTATATGGACGCTTACAAACCCAATGGATACTACAAGAAAATACCCCTTTCCCGACGCTTAAAGTCAGGGAAAAATGGTAAAAAAAAACTCCCGATGACAAACTAATCGTCAAGAGTTTGATCGGGATATATCTGTAGGGAGAACATCTCTCGACGTGGTAACATATACCGTTAGGAGTTTGTATAAACTCCCAACGCATGTTCTATGGCATCGGGAGTTTGATGCGTTGGGAGTTCTTCGATCACCCAATGACTAGTAAGTCGTCGGGAGATGTAAGAACTCTTCACGTTTTTTGTCGATAAATTGTCTTTTTATTTTTATTTTGTATTTTTTTTATTTAATCTAAATAACCTAAAATTAAAAAAATATTCACATAAAGAACAAAACAAACAAACAACGTCGATAGTCTTTATTATACAAGAGAAAAGTTGGCAAAATGGTCTACAAAAAAAACATGTCTTGACAAATACATAGAAGAAAGAACTCTCAACATCATCTTTAACACAACATCTCCAACAATATTTCCAACATCATCTCTAAACAGCATCCTACAAAACAAATAAAAACCATAAAGTGAATTCTAAAATCCTACAAAACAAAGAAAATAAACACACTTCCAAGACTATATGTTCTCAATCTTAAACTTCCACAAAGACACAAAAACCACAAGTTGAACTCCAAAAGAATAACTAATCTCAACCCATTCCACACAACATTCAAAATTCATGCTTTCACAATCAAACAAAAGCAATAAGATGAATCCTATAATCCTACAAAACAAATAAAATCAACACACTTTCAAGACTATATATTCTCAACCTAAAACCTCCACAAACACACAAAGATCACAAGTTGAACTCCAAAACAGAGATAACTAATCTCAACCCATCCCACGCAACATTCAAAATTCATAAACTTTCACAAACAAACAAAAAATTCCAAGTTGAAATCCAAAACAAGTATAATTAATCTCAACCCACCCCACACAACATTCAAATTTTAAACATCCACAAACACACAAAAACTCCAGAAAACACATCAAAATCCAGTTGCCTGACTACTATAACTACAGGATAGCAAATAATTCACTCCATACTATTTGCTTCAACATTGTGTATTGAATGAGTTGTATGACTTTCAAAACCTCTAAATACATTAACTGGCTCTCCATGATATATACCCATTCAAAGTATGAGGGAAATATTTCATACGTTAATAGATGTCGTTCCATAACATCTAACTTTTTCCACATTGAATTCATACAATTCTTGTATGGACATCTTATTCGTCCGGAACCATTAACATAAAACTTCGCCACATCTAAAAACTGGGATACTCCTTTTTTATATTCCACCGATAATTTATTTTTAAGTTTGATCCATTCTTTATTCATTCTTAAAAATAAACTTTTTTTTGACTAACTTGTAATCCAAAACAAATGATTAACCTATATTATTTAGATAATGAATAGTACAAAGATCAAATTGACACACTTTAGTAGATGGTGATTCATGGATAAAGAGAATAAGGAATGAAATATCATCACATCATCTTTCCATTCAAGGTAAAATGTAGTCAAACCTTACTTTCTTTGAGCAAAGCTATGTCTTATAAAAAAAATAATAATAAATAAATAAAAAGTTACATTCCTTAGGTTCTAACAATTCTTCCTACCTACATATATCCATCTAAACCGAAAATGTCATTTTCATTAATGGCTAATAAACTTCAATTAATATTTAATTAAATTGACAAAGACCCTTCTGAATTGGAATCATTCCACTCTCAATCTCTCATTTGTATGCGCAAATAAACTATTGAATAATTACTCTATGCCAAAAATTAAAATTACTAAAATTATGGGGTTATGAAAGTCATACTCAACAAGCAAACTAAACAAAACTCATTAATTAACATTGAAACAAATCTCAATAGAAGTCACAAACACCTTATCAACAAAGCTATATGACAATAACTTAGCAAAAGAAATTGGGGGAAGGGTCAAAAGCATGACCATCTTCTAAGAACATCATAATACTTCCAAATTCCTAATTTCAAGAGATAGAGATAGAGATAGAGAGAATACGTTAAAGATAAAGATCATTCAAAAGCCTTTGTATATATACCTCTTTGGTAAATCAAAATCTTTCAATGAATGATAAACTACTACTACATTACCCTCAAAATACCTTTTTTCTTTTTTCTTTTTTTTTTCTTTCTTTTTTCTTTCTTTTTTTTTTCTATGGATCATGGGTCCAAAGTCACTCCCAACTATAAGGTTGAGGTAATATTACAACTTTGAAAGAAAAAACCCCAACCCAACAAGTATGACCCATCCCATTTATTCTTTCCTTTCATTACCCTTTCATCCTACAAACCTATTCACCAAATTCAATTCCAAAAGGAGATTAATGCTAAATTAATTACAAAACTTTGAATGTGAAAATAAATTCATTCATTTATTTACTTATTTTTTATTCTTGCAAAGGAATCAATTCATTTATTACCAAGTTTCTAATACTTATGTCCATAAAATCATAATGAATTATCAAAAGTTAATTGAAAACAATTTCCTAATTATGTAGAATTTATGGTACTAAATATCCATTATGATATGGAACGTAACACCAAGGATATAAAATATAATATATGTTAAAAATTAAAAGGAAAAGGAGGGGAATGATTTAATTCCTAACCTCATATTTTAGGACACTTGAGACCCAAACCGAGCAAGGAATAACTCCGAGACATTGAAAATGAGAAGAATTGTGAAATTTGAGCTTGGAGCGAGATTACTCAAGTGAAAAAATGAAAATTTTGATGAAACAAACACATGCATAACGGAAGAAAAACGGATCTAAAGTACTCTTATTAGGTTAATCACAAAGGATAAACATGCAATTTGAAACAAGAATAAAGGGGAAAAAGAATACAACCTTTGTAGACTTTAAATCTTCTCCAAATCAGCTCCAATCTCCTCACGAACAGTTCGTAAACCACCACAAGAATCTTCCCGACTATTCTCCAGCCTTAGAAAGGATGGTGGGATCTGGTGAGTTACTAATTTAGAGAGGAAAAATGTTAAGTCTTATAGAGAAAATTATTAAGAGATTATCACATAATCTCATCCAATTCCATCATAGCCAAGAGTTCTTAAATTCATTAAACACTCCCTTTTAAAGACCATTACATGCAAAACATGCAACTTAGAGTTTGATAAGAATTTGACACTAAAAAATCCATTAACTCAAAGTGGGATTTAGTGGGACAAGTGTCTTCAAATGAAGACAACACTTGTCATGCAAAAGATGACATTTTCCACTCATAAATGTTGGATCTTTCCACTAACTTGGTCAAAGTTTGACTCTCAAAGTCCAAAGTCAACAAATTTGACTTTTTGACTTCCATTACATTTTTTACCTAGTCAACAATTTGACTTTCAATGCAATTTTGATCAATTCCATTAAATTTCAAAAGTAATTCTAATAATCAATTTTAAAAATTAAATAATATTAAATAATTAATTAATTAATTTAGTTAATTTAATTTAATATTAAATCCAACACTAATCCAAATCAATAGGAATCACTATTTATAATTTTGATATTTAAATCTTATTTAAATATCTCCTATTTTCTCTCTCTTTATGTTTAATTCACAATTAAACATTAGATTAAATATATCGTATATATTTAATGCTTTCTCCAAAAATCGAATTTGAACACTTCAAATTCGTTCGTCACATTGTTCTAAGGTTTAGTCTGATATAAGCTAGTAGAGGGGCCTCAAGGACCTATAGATCATGGGCTCCAACGATCCGAGATTAACTGGTTAAACTCTTTAACCTAATTGACCATCATTTGTTATCTATCGGGTCACTCCACTAAAGCCCAGTAGTTGCACTTCTCTCACTATAGATTTATTTGCGTTCATTTGATTTAACCATAATCAGTAAGTCGACCCTTCATAGGTTGTTCGTAATAACGGCTGGGTCAGATGTTTTTCTACCCCCGAAATTACGTCTTGCTTCTTAAGTTCCACTGATCCTCTAATGAACAGTTGGTTTGTGATTCAATCACTAAACTGGATCCTTTTCAGGCCAATGAGAGGGTGGGGCCCCTTGTTCAAAACTTAGATTCAACACTTAAGAGAACAACCTCTCTACTATCCCTAATTCGTTCGTCACATTGTTCTAAGGTTTAGTCTGATATAAGCTAGTAGAGGGGCCTCAAGGACCTATAGATCATGAGCTCCAACGATCCGAGATTAACTGGTTAAACTCTTTAACCTAATTGACCATCATTTGTTATCTATCGGGTCACTCCACTAAAGCCCAGTAGTTGCACTTCCCTCACTATAGATTTATTTGCGTTCATTTGATTTAACCATAATCAGTAAGTCAACCCTTCATAGGTTGTTCGTAATAACGGCTGGGTCAGATGTTTTTCTACCCCCGAAATTACGTCTTGCTTCTTAAGTTCCACTGATCCTCTAATGAACAGTTGGTTTGTGATTCAATCACTAAACTGGATCCTTTTCAGGCCAATGAGAGGGTGGGGCCCCTTGTTCAAAACTTAGATTCAACACTTAAGAGAACAACCTCTCTACTATCCCTAAAAGCAGGTAGGAGTGAATTTCGTCTTGCACCCTATGTCCCCAGCAATCTACCCGGTCTTACCCCTGAAATGGAAGGCTTATTGAGCCGGCACTGTTGAGCCAACCTCCACCTATGCAAATCTAAGGATAATACCGAATAAATAGGAGTTCATAGTTAGCTTAGGATTAAGGTAAAGTTACCTAGGTCATCGCTTTGAAATAGTCAGTCTTAAATAGTAAACAACGTTATAAAGTAAGAGTGACTTAATTCTTGGTCTGATCTTATGCAAACTCGTTGCATAGGACGCCCCCACTCCTCATTTAAATACATGAACGAATCAGAATCACATTGTTTGTAGCACTTTACAACAAATTGTAACATCTACAGAGTGGGTTGCATCCAATAGTGTTACCAGAATAAGGTACCCACCCTTATTCATATACTATAGACCGTTTTGGCTATTTACTGACTTGATCCACTCTTATGTCTCTACATAAAGTACATGTATTCAAATAATAGCCATGGATCTTTAGTTTATTGGATCTAGACTTTACAAGTGCAATGCACATATTCAACAACATTTTATTGAATAAACATCAATAACATCTTTATTGATAATAGAATATGTTTAACATTACAAACTGCGAGTCATTAGAGTTGCCATTAGGTTGTAATTGAAGAAAGAAGTGAAGAAGATCGAGTAGTAGAAACTATTTTTTCAGCCATTACCCCATACTCGATGGTACTCGATGGCATTTAATCAATGGTATTTTGGTAAATAAGCAATGTACGATGCCATACTCAATGGTACTCGATGACATTTAACCGATGGTATTTTGGTAATTACTTGATGCACGATGTCATACTCAATGGTATTTTGATAAATACTCAATGCACAATGTCATACTCAATGGTACTCGATGGTATTTTGGTAAATACTCGATGCACAATGCATACTTGATGCTCATACTCGATGCACGATGCCATACTCAATGCTTAATGGCATAATCGATGCTCGATGACATACTCGATGCACGACGTCATACTCGATGCTCGATGGCATACTTGAAGCTCATGCTCGATGGCATACTCGATGCTTGATGGTACTCGATGTTTTTTTTTTCCGATTCAGTCTAATTTTGAGCATTGGAGGTTCGGTTTGAGAGGTTTGGGTCTGGTTCAGGGCGATTCGAACGATTCATAAGTGTTTTGGAGCCAGTTTTGGTTATTATTGTAATAATTAAACATTTATTTGCTTGAGAATACCAAAACTAAACCATATCAGTTTGTGTTTAATTATTTATGCATGTGATGTATGTTATAATTATACAAATCTTGTATGTGCATATAGTATGCCATGTTGATTTAAAATCTCACCATAGGAAGCGTGTTACATGCATTGAAAATATGTTATAAGGTGTTATAATATATAGTATGCATGTTTAGGGTTTCAAATGTTTTAATATAAGTGTTATATTAAATCATGAGATATCAGATGTATGTTATGGATGTATACCATGTCTAAAATTTTATAAGTTGTTATAAAATTGGATTAGACTTTAAAATCTATAACAAAGATAAGTTGTATACTCACGTAGGTTAACCACTTGTTTTAATAGTTAAAATTGGTCATTATCTTATAAAACTTGGGTTACAAACTCAACCGGTATATAATCCTGTTAAGGCTAGAAGTATTTAAGTTGATGGTCTACGGAACACCTCCTACCTGGGGATTATAGCCGAATAATTGAGCGTTGTTAACCAGTTTTATGAGCAATATGTGGGAGATGTGAGGTTTTAAAACTGGTTTATCACCTAGACATCATGGGTTAAATCCAAATATAAACGTTATACTTGGATAAACCTCTAGACTTAGGTTGTTTAATTAGCCAGAACATTCCTAAGTAAAGATATACCCAAACAAATGTTAGGACACTTTAATGGGAGTTTAATAGCATATGTGATATGTTATTAGAACACTTTAGTGGGAGATTAATAACATATGTGATATATTATTTTTAGCTCTCACATCCCTAAGTGTTCGCAATCGAGATTCATGTTTCGCTTTGTGTCACCTTGGGAATGACTTCCATTCAGAAAGTGTTTACATAAATCGAGATTATGGTGAATAAGGGAAGTTGTTTACAGTAAAATCAAAAGTGATGTTTTGGTTTTGATTATCACGTCCTAAGAGGTTCACACCATGAGATTCATGCGACACTTCGTGTCACTCTGGGAGTTACCTCCATTCGAAAAGTGTTTACATAAGTCAATATCAAGGTGAATAAGGGGAAGTTGTTCAATGTAAAATCAAATATACGATATATTGATTTTAACTCTCACGTCCCTAGAAAGTTCACACCTTGAGATTCATACGATGCTTCGTGTCACCCTGGGAGTGACCTCTATTTGGAAAGTGTTTGTATAGGTCAAGATCAAGGTGAGTGGGGAAAGTAGTTTATTGTAAGTGGGTGAAGGATATGTGTCATCCTGCGGTCTCTTCCGTTGATTTGAACCATGAGATTCCTATGTTGCACCTGTTAGTTAGCTTTAGGCAGCCCTTGCTAGTCGTTTAACGACAGCTATCTCCTCGAAGAGTTGCAACATAGAATTCAGAACAACTCAAACTTCAGAAATTGATAGAATTTCTTAGGTTATTTTCCAACCTTGACTTTCAAATTCAGTAGCATCGTTGGAGCCGACTTCTGAGGTCTGAAAATGGAAGGTTACACTTATGGAATTACTAAATGTTAGTAAGTTCTTGATTGAAAACGGTAGTTAAATGACTATCGAAATATGTGTTATTCTGGAGATAGTATTTAGTCAAGAATGTCTTGCTTTAGTGAAGGAGTATTTGACTGCCCCTCGGTAGCATTTATTCTGACTCACTATAGTATCGTTGCAAATAAATAATGATTATATGTACATTATTACTTTTTTCTAAAACTTGATTTGGATTTAGTTGCAATTTACTAATAAGAATATGTTTAAAATTTCAGCATGTCGAATTCTTCTAAAATACTTGCTTTCGCTTTGATTAACGATAATAACAATTCAATATGCAAATTACTAGTAAATGATGATTCAAAACAATTTTTAACAGAGGATTTTCCTCTATCTCCCAACTCATCTAAAGTTTTGAACAATATAGATGAGAATGCAAAATTCAAACGACAAAGTAAATGCGATTTACTAGTCATCAAAACATGCATAGTGGAAAACGATAAAAAGACTTGGACAATAGATTCAAGTGCCACTAATTATATCGTATTTTCTCTCAGGAAACAAGCTCCTAGAGACAACTTACAGAAGGCGAAGAGACCTTTAAGGTACTTACAGAAGGCGAAGAGACCTTTAAGGTAGGGATCAGGGAGGTTGTTTCAGCTAAAACAGTGGGAGATATGAAGTTATTTATAGGAGATAAGTACATTTTACTTGAAAATATTCATTACATTCCTTCTATGAAAAGAAATTTAATATCCATTTCATGTTTGCTGGAACAAAATTACAACGTTTCTTTTGAAAATAATGAAGTGTTAATTACTTAATATCTCCACAAAATTAGAAAATAACTTGTACAGTTAAAATCGACCGAGGTAAAAGTTATTTTGAACATAGAGATGTTTAAAACAGCTACGACTCAAAATAAGAAAAAGAAAGTTTCTCCAATGCCTATCTTTGGCACTTGAGACTTGGTCACATAAATCTCAACAGGATTGAGAGATTGGTAGAGAACGATCATCTAAATCAATTAGAAGACAATTTATTACCGCCATGTGAATCTTGTCATAAGGGTAAAATGACTAAAAGATCTTTTTCCAGAAAAGGTCTTAGAGCCAAAGAACCCTTGGAGCCAGTAAATTTAGACCTTTTAGTCCGATGAATGTTAAAGCTAGAAGAGGGTATGAATATTTTATCAGCTTCGTCAATGATTATTCAAGGTATGGCTACATTTACCTAATATATCATAAGTCCGATACACTTGGAAAGTTCAAGGAATATAAGGCAGAGGTTGAGAACCAATTAGGCGAAAAGCTTAAAACATTTCGATCAGATCAAGGTGGTGAGTATATGGACTTGAAATTCTAGGACTTTGATAGAACACAAAATCCAGTCACAATTCACAGCACCTGGCACACCTCAACAAAATGATATGACAGAAAGGAGAAATAGAACCTTGCTAGACATGGTTCGTTCTGTAATGAGTTATGCCCAGTTGCAAAATTCTTTTTGGGGACACGCAGTTGAGACTGCGATGTATATATTGAACATGGTTCCCTAAAAAGAGTTTTTGAAACACCTTACGAGCTATGGAGAGAACGTAAAGGTAGTTTATATCACTTCAGAATCTAGGGATGCCCGGCACATGTGTTAGTAACAAATCCTAAGAAGTTGGAACGTCGTTCAAAGGTATGCCTATTTATAGGTTACCCTAAAGAGACAAAAGGTGGTTTCTTTTATGATCCTCAAGAAGATAAGGTATTGGTATCAACAGATGCAACTTTCCTAGAGGAATACCACATCAAGAATCACCAACCTCGTAGTAGGCTAGTAATAGATGAAATGACCAGAGAAACCATAAATGCATTGACAAGAGTTATTGATGAAACTGGTACTCTACATCCTTCTCAGCCTGACCGGTACATGGGTTTAACTGAAACTCAAGTCATCATACCCGATGATGGCTTAGAGGATCTATTAACTTTCAAACAAGCAATGGAAGATGTGAATAAAGAATAATGGGTTAAAGCCATGGATCTTGAAATGGAGTCATGTACTTCAATTCAGTCTGGGATCTTGTAGATCAACCAGAAGGAGTAAAATCCATCGATTGTAAGTGGATCTATAAGAGGAAATGATACCAAGCTGGAAAGGTACAGATCTTAAAAGCTAGACTTGTGGCAAAAGGATATACCCAAAGAGAGGGGGGTAAACTATGAAGAAATCTTCTCTCTAGTTTCCATGATAAAGTATATCATAATACTCTTATCCATGGCTGTATTTTATGATTATGAAATCTTGCAAATGGATGTCAAGACAACCTTCCTAAATGGCTATCTTGAGGAGAGTATCTATATATCTCAACTAGAAGGGTTTATTGAACGGGGTCAATAGCAAAAGGTTTGCAAGCTCAATCAATCCATTTATGGATTGAAACAAACATCTCGATCATAGAATATAAGATTTAACAATGTGATCAAATTTTATGGCTTTGACCAAAATATTGACAAACCTTGTGTTTACAAGAAAATCGTTAACAAAACTGTCACTTTTCTGGTTTTGTATGCTGATGATATTCTACTCATAGGAAATGAAGTAGAACTTCTAGCTGACGTCAAGAAATGACTTGCTATGCAATTCCAAATTAAAGATTTGGGTGAAGCATAGTATGTTCTTGGGATCCAAATAGTTTGGAACTGAAAGAACAGAACTTTAGCGTTATCTCAGACATCTTATATAGATAAGATGTTGTCTAGATATAAAATGAAAAAATCCAAGAAAGGAATGTTGCCTTTCATACATGAAATTCATTTGTCTAAGGAACAAAGTCCTAAGACACCTCAAGAGGTTGAGGTTATGAAACGAATTCCATATACATCAGCAGTAGGGAGCTTAATGTATGCAATGTTGTGTGCTCGTCTCGACATATGCTATACAGTTAGAATTGTCAACAGATTTTAGTCCAATCCTAGATATGATCATTGGACTGTCGTTAAAAACATCCTCAAGTAACTTCAGGGTCAGTATTCACTATCAATGGAGAAGCAGTAGTGTGGAGAAGTATCAAGCAAAATTGTATTGTTGAATCCACAATGGAAGTTGAGTATGTAGCTACAAGTGAAACAGCAAAAGAAGCAGTATGGCTTAGAAAGTTCCTAAATGATTTGGAAGTAGTTCCAAATATGCACCTGTCGGTCACCCTATATTGTGATAACAGTGGAGTAGTTGTAAACTCAAAGAAACCTAGAAGTCATAAATGTGGAAAACACATTGAACGAAAGTACCATATCATCAGGAAGATTGTACATAGAGAAGACATGATTGTCACGCAGATAATCTCACAAAACAACTTAGCTGATCCATTTACAAAAGCCCTCTCGGCTAAAGTGTTCGAGGGTCACCTAATGGGACTAGGACTACGAGATACTTAGTACTAGGTAAGTGGGAGAAATAATGGGTATCTGATGCCCTAGTTTATTGTATTTATTCTTTTTGTTTTCTCTCATTTAACTCAACATTGTATATATTTATCCACTGGAATTTTAGTCCAAGTGGGAGTTTGTCGGGTTATATTTCCTAAAACTCGCAGTTTGTAGGGTTAAACATTTTTCTATTATCAATAACGATGTTATTCAACAGTTCCTCAATAAAGTTGTTATTGAATTTGTAAATCACACTTGTAAAGACTAAATCCAATAAACTAAGATCCATGGTTATTATATGAATACTTGAATTTTATGTGGAGACATAAACGTGGATCAAGTTCGAGTAAATAGTCAAAATAATCTATAGTATACAAATAAGGTTGGGTGTCTTATTCTGGTAACACTATCGAATGCGGCACACTCTGTAGTTGTTACAATTTGTTGTAAGGTTCTACAAACGAAGTGATCCCGATGTTGGGGTTGATGCTCTAAAGTCTCATGTCCTGTAGTTTGTAAACAGTTTATACGAACGCTTGTGATGTATAATATATGATATTTTACTTCATTTCTTTATTTTGCTCAATTGTTTGTTTTATTTGCTTTACCACAAGCCAATAAACTTAAAATTCTTGGTTATCTGTATGTAACTTAAGCATGTATATGTTGACATACAAGTGGATCATGTCTTAAGTGATAACCAAAATGGTATGTAGTATATGGATATAGGAGGAAAACCTTATCCTGGTAACGCTACGGATGTGGCCCGCTTTGTGGAATGGTCATAAGTGTTGTGACTTGTCACACATGGTCTGATCCTAATCATTCGTGTAGGGGACATACGAGCGAGGGCGTCCTATACAAAGAGTTTGTATAAGACCTGACCACCAAGTGTTCACGTCTCGTTATATAACACCGTTTATGATAGAGACTTCACTTCACTAGGATGGCCGTAGGTAACGTGACCTCAATCCTGAGTGAGTTGAGAACTCCTGCTATTGAGGGCGGTCCTTTGATTAGCATGGGTGCGAGTGGCCAGGTCACCGACTCAAACCTACCACTTTGGGGATTCGTCTGATTTGGGAGCTGGGAACTCGTCTACACAAGATGGAATTCAGTTCTTCCCCGAAACAGGGGCAAGTAGATAAATAGCTTCCTTAAGGGCTAATTCTAAGGCTTGAATGATGTGGTGCCACATACCTTCTCTTGGCCCGAGAGGCTTCACGCATAGTTGGACTATGTTGTATTGTTCATTAGAGGAATCAGTGGTACTTAAGGAGTGAGATGTAACTACAGGGGCAAAACAGTAAATTGGCCCAACTGTTCTTATGAGCATCTGTGAAGGTTCATCATACTCATAATTGGTTATATCTGATGGACACAGAAATATATTTATGGTAAGAAGAATTTAGATGTTGGTCTTTAGTAGAATGCCTGGCAGTTAACAGATGGTGGATCTCGTGGCTAAAGAGTTTAGTCAGCTATTCACGTACCGATAGAGCTTTGAGCTACAGGTCCATAAGGTCCCCTTGGTAGCTTGTATAAAGTCGATAATCAGTTTTTGGGTCAGTTTGAAATGTTCAAATTGATAAGAGGGAGTTCGATTATATATGATATAATTGAACTGGTTAATTATATATGATATAATTGACTAAATGTATGAGAAACATTATTTTGGAGGAAATTCGATATAAATATGATTTATATCAAGTAGAGGAGAAATTATTATAGTAGATATATGATATCAAACTATAGGTCAAGAATATAATATTATTATATTTATTTATTAATTAATTAGGCGGTTATGAGATAATTGGCCGAGAATTTCTCCTAAATCGTGTAAAAGTGGGGAAATTGAATTCGGTTCTTGTAACTGAAGAATAAAATGAAAATTGGTTTCATTTTGTAAAAGACACAGAAATTTGCTCACGGTGTGGAAACTTCACGATCACTTAACGTTGAGAGCCTATACGATAGCGCCCATCGCCTAAATGATCGCACACCCGCGCACCAAACGATCGCATGCAATTTCTAAACGATCGCTCACCTTCTCTAAACGATCGCTTAGCAGGCCAAGTTGATCTAAACGATCGCTTACTATTTACTAGACGATCACTTAGTAAAACTTACACAATTGTGTACATTTCCCTAAACAACAAGCACCTGACTATACGATAGTCATCTACTATCTCCCATTTGTTTTTCGTTCTACACGATCATCTTTTCCTCCTCCCTCAACCAATTCCATCAAAGTCCACTCTTTGGATTCTCACTTCGAGAATACCAAGGGCTTCGAGTGG
This sequence comes from Benincasa hispida, assembly GCF_027475165.1. NCBI lineage: Eukaryota > Viridiplantae > Streptophyta > Magnoliopsida > Cucurbitales > Cucurbitaceae > Benincasa > Benincasa hispida. Next base: position 46,407,198 of record NC_143484.1, on the reverse strand, counting down.
TGGTGTCGTCCCCAATTACTATTTGTTCTTGCGCTGTCGTTCGTATAGATGATCGTGGTGTAATTAGGTGACTGATTGCTGGACGATAAGAACCGTAGAGGAGTCACTTCCGCTGGATTGAGTTCGAGTGAAGATTATCTTCAACTGGTACGCTTACTCAATATGTTTTATTTTAATTGTTAAACCATGCCTATAATTAGTGTTACAATGCATATCTGTTTGTTAGAATGTGTGTGTGGTAATTCAGTCACAATGAAATCGAAAAAATCCAAACCCTCTCCTAGATACTCTTGTTTAAGAGTTTTTTCACCTGATTCGTTCATGTATTGACATGAGGAGTAGGGGTGTCCTATGCAATGAGTTTGCATAAGATCGGACCATGAAATAAGTTACTCCTACTTTATAACGTTGTTTACTATTTAAGGCTGACTATTTCGCTTAAATGACCTAGGTAACTCGATCTTAATCCTGAGCTAACTATGAACTTCTGTTTATTCGGGATTATCCTTAGATTTGCATAGGTGAAGGTTGGCTCAACAGTGCCGACTCAATAAGTCCCATTTCAAGGGTAAGACCGGGTAGATATCTGGGGACATAGAGTGCAAGATGGAATTCATGCCTACCCGATTTAGGGATAGGAGGAATGTTATTCTCTTAAGTGTTGAATCTAGGTCTTGAACAAGGGACCCCACCCTCTCATTGACCTGAGAGGGATCCAGTTTAGTAATTGAATCACAAACCAAATGTTCATTAGAGGATCAGTGGAACTTAAGAAGCAAGACGTAATTTCGGGAGTAAAACAGCATTTGACCCAGTTGTTATTACGAACAACCTGTGAAGGGTCGACTTATTGATTATGATTAAATCAAGTGGACACAAATAAATCTACAGTGAGGAGAGTGAAACTATCGAGCTATAGTGGTGTGACTCGATAGCTAACGAATATTGATTAATTCGATCGTTAAAGAGTTTTAGCCAATTAATCTCAAATCGTTGGAGCTTATGATCTGTAGGTCCATAAGGTTCCTCTACTAGCTCGTAAAACATGAACATCTTGAATTAGTAAATTGAGTGATTTTTGGAATGACATCAATTTGAAGTGTTCAAGTTGAATTTCAATTTGAAATGTTCAAATCTAATTTAGGGTTTAAATTTGAATAGTTCAAATTCAAATTAGGGTTCGTATAATTATATTTGATATAAGTAATTAACATTTAATTTATTGAAATTAGACGAAATTGGAGAGTATATAATATTTAAATATTGATTCAAATATTAATTACATGAATAGGATTCATATTTAAAATTAGGTGTATGATTAATTAATATTTGATATTAAATTACTATTTAATTAATTAAAAATAAAAATTAATTTTCTTTTTTATTTCAATTTCAGAAATTGAAATATTAGTTTTGATTTTAATTAATTGTAAATTAATTAAAATCAAAGATTGAAAATGGAAATTGGAATTTTGAACTTGGTAGTGGATTTTTCCATTTTTTTAGTGAAGTAAGGAGGTATTTCTCCTAAATTAACACACCTTGCCCATTAATTCCATGCATTTTGAAGTGACATCAGCCGGTCTCTTGAGTGCTTGTATGAAAGGGAATGATAAAACTCTTCAATTTTGAGATTGAAGAGAGTATACTACTGAAAACTAGTTTCTGCATAAATGTTTTTTTTCCTCTCTTCAAACCCACACCAAAACCTTCACAAATTCATCCTAATTGTGAGTTCCACCACTCAAATTCAAGGCTAAGAATAGTAGAGAAGATCTCTTGGTGGTCCACAACTTCAATTGGAGAAGATTGTAGCCCAAATTTGTGTTGAAGAGGATCTTCAAAAGTATGTGTTGAAACTCTCTTAATACCCTATGAACATACTTATTTTGATGTCAAAATTAAGGAATTAGAATGCTTAATGATTTTGTTTTCTTCCGCTGCATGTTTCTGTATTTCAACACTTCAGACTTACCAATCCTTAATGAAAAATAAAGAGAGGGAAGCAAATGTTGTTTTCCAAAGGAAATTTCAAAAGGGTTCAGCATCTGGTTTAAAACCCTCTGAAAAGAAGTCTGAACTTTCAAAGGATAAGAGTATCCAGATGAAAAAGAAGATAAAAGGGAAGAAAAAACTCCTGCTACTAAGAGCAAGACGAATGTTGCAAAAGATAAATGTTTCCATTATAACGTCGACGGCCATTGGAAACACAATTACCCTAAATATCTTGCAGAAAAGAAAGCCGAGAAAGCAAATTAAGGTAAATCTGATTTACTTGTAATATAAACATGTTTAGTGAAAAGTTTTCTCTTAGCCTAGATACTAGATTCAGGTGTCACTAATTATATTTGCACTTTCATTTAGGAAACTAGTTCCTGGAAGTAGCTATCAGAAAATGAAATGACTTTCAAGGTGGGAACGAGTGAAGTCATTTCAGCAGAAGCAGTGGGAGAGATCAAGTTACGTTTTAGAGATTTCTACATTTTACTAGAAAATGTATATTTTGTACCTAAAATAAAAATGAACTTATTCTCTATATCCTGTTTGCTGGAACATATGTATAACGTAACTTTTGATATAAATGAAGTGTTCATTAGTTCAAAAGGTGTTCAAATATGTTCTGCTAAACTTGAAAATAACTTGTATGTGTTAAAACCAACTAAGACAAAAATTATTTTAAATATAGAGATGTTTAAAATAACAGAAACTCAAAATAAGAAACAAAAGTTTTCTCCCAACACCTATCTTTGACACTTAAGACTTGGTCACATAAATCTCAACAGGATTGAGAGATTAGTAAAGAGTGGACATCTAAACCAGTTAGAAGACAAATCTTTGCCTCCATGTGAATTATGTCTTGAGGGAAAAATAACTAAAAGATCTTTTTCAGGAAAAGGTCTTAGAGCCAAAGAACATCTAGAACTTTATACATTCAGATCTTTGTGGTCTGATGAATGTTAAAGCCCAAGGAGGATCTGAATATTTCATCAATTTTATTGATGATTATTCCAGATATGACTATGTTTACCTAATGCATTATAAGTCTAAGACTCTTGAAAAATTCAAAGAGTATAAGATTGAGGTTGAGAACCTATTAGGTAAAATGATTAAAACACTTCGATCAGATCGTGCTGCTGAGTATATGGATTTCAATTCCATAACTATTTAGTTGAACATGGAATTCAATCTCAACTCACAGTGCCTAGTACACCACCCCAGAATGGTGTAGCAGAAAGGAGAAATCAAACCTTATTAAATATGATTCGTTAAATGATGAGTTATGCCCAGTTACCTCAATCCTTTTAGGGGTATGTAATGTAAGTTGTTGTGTATATTTTGAGCATGGTTTCCTCAAAAAGTGTTTCAGAAACACTGTATGAGTTATAAAGAGGACGTAAAAGTAGTTTACATCACTTCATAATTTAGGGATACCAAACATACGTGTTGGTGCAAAACCCTAAGAAATTGGAACAACGATAAAACATATGCCTATTTATAGGATACTCTAAAGAAACAAAAGGTGGTCTATTTTATGATCCTTAAGAAGATAAAGTATTTGTATCGAAAAATGCTACATTCTTAAAGGATGATCACATAAGAAATCATCAACCTCGCAGTAAACTAGTATTAGATGAGATGTCCAAATAATGTATAGATAAATCAACAAAAGTTGTTGATTAAGTTGGTCCTTCAACAAAAGTTGTTGATCCATCACATCCTTCTCATGAATTGAGAATGCCTCAACGTAGTGGGAGGATTGTTCAACAGCCTGACCGCTCTATGGGTTTAACGGAAACTCAAGTCATCATACCTGATAATGGTTTAGATGATCCATTGACCTTTAAACGGGCAATGGAAGATGTAGATAGGGATCAATGGATAAAATCCATGAACCCAAAAATGGAGTCGATGTACTTCAATTCTATCTGAGAACTTGTAGATCAACCAGATGGGGAAAAATCTATTGGTTGCAAGTGGATCTACAAGATAAAACAAGATCAAACTGGTAAGGTGCAAATTTATAAAGCCAGACTCGTTGCAAAAGGTTTTACTTAAAGAGAGGAGGTAGACTATGAAGAAACATTCTCTTCTATTGCCATGATTAAATCTATTATAATAATTTTAACCATTGTTGCTTTATATAATTATGAAATATGGCAAATAGATGTCAAGAAAGCCTTTTTGAATGGTCATCTTGACTAAAGTATTTATATGTCTCAACCATAAGGGTTTATTGAACAGGGTCGGGAGCAAAAAGTTTGCAAGCTTAATAGATCCATTTATGGATTAAACAAACATCTCGATCCTGGAATATAAAATTTGATACTGTGATAAAATCTTATGGCTTTGAATAGAATGTTGATGAACCTTTTGTTTACAAGAATATAGTCAACAAGATTGTAGCGTTCTTGGTACTTTATGTCGATGATATCCTGCTCATTGGGAATGAGACAAGATTCCTTGTTGACGTAAAAAGATGGCTAGCATCACAATTTCAAATGAAAAAATTGGGAGATGCACAATATGTTTTTGGAATCCAAATTGTTCGAAATCGCAAGAATAGAACGCTAGCACTATCTCAAGCATCTTATATTGACAAAATGTTGTCAAGGTATAATATGTAAAATTTCAAAAAGGGTATGCTACCTTTTAGACATGGAATTCATTTGTCTAAGGAAGCTAAGACACCTCAAGAAGTTGAGGAAATGAAAAGAATTCCTTATGCATCAGCAGTCGGGAGCTTGATGTACGCTATATTATGTACACGTCCCGACATATCTTTGCAGTTAGAATAGTTAGCAGGTTTCAGTGTAACCCTAGACATAGTCATTGGATTGCTGTTAAGAACATCCTCAAGTATCTTCGGAGAACGAGGGATTATATGATCATGTATGGACCTAAGAATTTGATCCTTACAAGATACACTAATTCTAATTTTTAGACTAATATAGATTCTAGGAAATCTACTTCAGGATCAGTATTCACTCTAAACGGAGGAATTATAGTGTGAAGAAGCATCAAACAGAGTTGTATTGCTGACTCTACTATGAAAGTTGAATATGTAGCTACATGTGAAGTAGCTAAGGAAGCAGTATGGCTCAGAAAATTCTTGATGGATTTGGAAGTGGTTCTAAACATACATCTTCCGATCACCCTGTATTGCAATAGCAGTAGAGCAATTGCCAATTCAAAGGAACCTATGAGCCATAAACACGGAAAACACATCGAACGAAAGTACCATCTCATTAGGGAGATAGTACATAGAAGAGACAAAATAATCACGAAAATAGCCTCTAAGGATAATCTTGCTGATCCATTTACGAAGGCCCTCACAGCTAAAGTATTCGAAGGTCACTTGGTAGTACTGGGACTACGAGCTTCATAAATATAGGGCAAGTGGGAGAATGTCAAGGGTATATAAATGCCTAGTTTATTATATTTTCTCTTTTTTTTTCTCAACATCGTATATTTGTATATATTTATATCCCATTGGAGTTTTAGTTAAAGTGGGAGATTGTTGGGAATGTCCTAAAACTCATAGTTCATAATATATAAAACATATTCTATATTTTGGCTACAGTATGAATATTTTAACTTTATGTAGAGACATAAAAGAGGATCAAATTATAGTATATAACCTAAAAGATCTATAAGTATATGGATGAGATTGGTACCTCATCTTGGGGACACTATAGATACAGTGGAGGCATCCTATGCAAAAGACGTTTACATAAGACCGAACCACAAAAAAGTTACTTTTCTTTATAACGATTGTTTACTGTTAAATCTGACTATTTCAATTCGATGACCTAAGGTAACTCGATCTTAATCCTGAGCTAACTATGAACTCCTATTTATTCAGGATTATCCTTTGATCTTCATAGGTAAGAGTAGTTCAACAACATTACTCAATAACCTCCCATTTTGGGAATAAAACTGGATAGATAATTGAGGACATAGTCTTGCAAGATGGAATTCACTCCTACCCATTTTAGGGTTAGCAGATAGGTTGTTCTCTTACATATTGATCCCTAGTTTTGAAAAAAGGGGCACCGCCCTCTCATGATAGAAAGGAACATGGTTTATTAGTTGGACTATAAATAAATTGTTCAATAAAGGATCAGTGGTGACATAAGGAGTAAGATGTATTTACATGAGTAAAACGATAATTTTGACCTAACTATAAATACGAATGACCTGTGAAGGATCGACTTACTGATCATGGTTAAATCGAGTAGACAGAAATATATCTAAAGTGGGGAGAGTACGACTATTGAGCTATAATGGTATGTCTCGGTAGTTAACGAATATTGATTCATTTGGATTAAAGAGTTTAACCAATTAATCTCAAATCGTTGGAGTTCATGATCTGTAGGTCCATAAGGTCCCTCTACTAGCTCGTAAAAGATTAAACCTTGGATTAAAAATAATTGAGCGAATTTGACATGTTCAAATTCAAAATTAGGGTTTTGGAATTTAAAATGTTTAAATTCAATTTTAGGGTTTTGATAATTATATTCGATATAATTAACATTTAAATTTATTGAAATTAAACGTATTTGGAGAGTTTAAAATGTTTAAATAATGATTTAAATATTGATTACACGAATAGGTTTCATGTTTGAATTAGGTGTACTATTAATTTAATATTTGATATTAAATTATTATTTAATTAATTAAATTTGTTTAATTAATTTCAATTTTAAAAAGAAAATTCAATTTTATGAAAAATTTAAATTATATTTAATTTAATTTTAAATTAAATGTAATAATTAATTTGAAACTGAAATTTTGAGTTTTAGTGGAATTATCCAAGATTGAGAATTGTTAGCAAATTTTTCCACAATTCAACACCTAGGCCACTTAACTAATGCAATTTGATGTGTCAAGTTGCTAAAAGACTGAGTGCTTGCATGAATGAAGTGATTAAAAGCTTCCCTTTTTCAGAATTCAGTGGAGGTGATAACTGGTAGAAATACAAGTTATTGTAGCCTCTTATATAGAATTATGAGGGCTGACAAGTAGAATATGCAGTGATTATAATAAGAATTCATGTGAAATCTCCGCTGACCCAATATTATGCGTTATTTTACGTCGAAATGTCTATTTTTGTAGCTTTCATAGGAATCGATCGCATGCAATGAATCCAAGACCATTGCAAATGTGATCACGTACGTTCATCGCATGGATGTTGCGGCTAAAGAGTAATAACCATGATAGAAGGATGATCACAAGGTTGGTGGAATGCGACGGTACTTCGACAAAAACAAGCATGAATGCATACCTTGGAGTACCGAAAAGATAATGTTGACATTTCATCTACCCCTCCGTTAGTGGTAGAGGTTCAGAGTTGGACCATCACGCCGTTAGTGGCAGAGATTCAGAGCAGGACCATTAATGCTATATTAGCGATTGAGCTCTATAAATAGAGTCTTAGAGCCCAAATTCAAAGCATCCGAGCTTCTACCATAAGACATATCCTTGTGATCACAGATTAGAGCATAAGAAGACATTATTTGAGAGTTTTTCATTCCTTCACCCATTCCGAGTGATAATCAAAGCTTTGCCGGAGATAGATCTCGAGAAAGACTACTTCACTGCCCTTTTGTGGCACCACTGGTAGCCTTGACACACATCTAATGGAAGCAAGAGATTGCCTACATCTAGCCCTTCATCTCTCTTCTATCTCTATATTGTATTACATTTTGGCTTAAGACATTAATACATTTTGTAATCAATGCATCTCTTTATTTCCTTCGACTCCATCTTCATTAACTTCTTCTTTATCATCCCTTACTTTCATTGCAACAAACTAAGTAAGATTGCGAGAGTATCACATACTCAATCATACAGCATAGACATATGAAATATGTAGCAAACTACCGAGAGGTGTGCGTTGCGCAAGTATAATGAGTAAATCCTCTTTGCTTAGTGTGAGGCTGTAGCAACGCTTGTCTATGAGCTGATCAACGGCGATTAACTGCCTGAGAGGGTAAGTAGTGGAACTTACTAAGCAAAGTAAGCAGTGTTCCTAGAGATAGGAATAATCTTATGTTCAACCATGCTTTATGTGATCATCTTGTCTTATGAGTGCATCATTCACCCTTTGGACATACTTGAGAGAGTAGTCTAAAGATAGAATCTAGACTTGAGAGAGTCAGATTAGAATCGTATAAGCAAGAAGTAGAAACTTAGACTAAGTTCAATTGCTATTTACACATCGCATGCGCCCTAGAAATAGGATGTGGTAGTATGCGGTCACCTTGTCTTATGTGTGTTAGATCGCATAAGCAAGAATAGAGACTTAGACATAAGCTCTATTGACATTTTCGCATATGCATCACATGCGTATATTTGTGTATAGCATGATCGCATAACTTGTGCTGGCTGAGGTTACCCTTGCAATCAAGCTTAATGATGCGGTGAAGTTATCCCCTCCACTATTTTATCTATTTTTCCATGCATCTTATTACGCGTTAACAGTTGTCGCATCTCTATCAACTCTCATAGTCATACTTCCATTGCTTAATCTGTTTAGTTAGGAGTAGGAGTAGTGCATAGTCCTTTAATTTCATTATTCTTTTATTCATCGTCGTAAACACATTACTGAAGGATCTCATATCGAGGGTTCCATGAGCATGTTCAGATCGTTCCAATTTCATAGTGATCGAAATACAAAAGATATACATTCAACACAAACAGTTATGCACATTATTCTAATTATCGGCATGCTCAGAACACAGTAAATAACAGGGAAAGGGTTCATACCAGTTGAAGACTCTCTTCATACTTCTAAACCCAATGCAACGGAAACCCTCCAACAGATCTACCAACACCCGATGGATATGTCAACTGCAACAACACGATTAATACGAACACGAACACTGCAGCGGGGACGACACCACCACTAGTGAAACTCGGGTATCCTCGGAGTGAAAACCCAAAGAGTGGGCTTTGGTGAGTTTGATAAAGGACGGAGGATAACGATTCGTGTAGACGATAAGCAAGTGGGAGAAAGAATTGTGCTATCGTATAGCGGAAGTGCTTATCATATAGAAGAGCTACACGATCGTGTATGAAAAGCTGAACGATCGTTTAGGAAAAACGTATACGATCGTTTTGAGAAATCGTGAGGTAGATAATCGTTTAGATGGAAGAGCTTCTATCGTATAGGCTCTCGCAATCATTTTCATGAATTCTTTTGGGCGCTCGAAAATAATGAATGCACTCTTTGAAAAATGAAAACCCTTTTCATTTTTATCCTGTCGGTTACCATAACCAGCGCTACCCACTACCCACGTCCAAACGTGGATGAATTGGTTAATTATCATATAATTAATTAATATAATCATATTATATTTATATCCTATAGTTTGATATCACATATCTACTATAGTATTTTCTCTTCTACTTGATATAAATCATATTTATATCTAATTTTCTCCAAATTAATGTATCTCATATATTTAGCCAATTATATTATATATAATTAACCAGTCCAATTATATCATATATAATTGAACTTCCTCTTGTCAATTTGAACGTTTCAAATTAACCCAAACACTGGTTTTCGACTTTATCCAAGCTACCCAGGGGACCTAATGGACCTGTGACTCGAAGCTCCAACGGTACATGAATAACTGACTAAACTCTTTAGCCACGAGATCCACCATCCGTTAACTGTCAGTGATTCCACTAAAGACCAACAGCTGAACTCTTCTTACCATAGATATATTTATGTGTCCATTGGATATAACCAATCATGAGTACGGTGACCCTTCACAAATCTCGTAAGTACAGTTGGGCCAATTTACCCTTTTGCCCCTATAGTTACATCTCACTCCTTAAGTACCACTGATTCCTCTAATGAACAATACAACATAGTCCAACTATGTGTGAACACCTCTCAGGCCAAGAGAAGGTGTGTGGTGCCACATCGTTCAAGCCCTGGAATCAACCCTTAAGGGAGCCATCTACCCCTACCTCGGGGAAGGAATGAATTCATCTTGTGTAGCTAAGTTCTCAGCTCCCAAATCAGACGAATCCTCAAAATGGTAGGTTTGAATCGGTGACCTGGCCACTTGCACCCATACAAATCAAAGGACCGCCCTCAATGGCAGAAGTTCCCAACTCACTCAGGATTGAGGTCATGTTACCTATAGTCATCCTAGTGAAGTGAAGTCTCTGTCATGAATGATGTTATATAACGAGACATTAACACTTTGTGGCCAGGTCTTATACAAACTATTTGTATAGGATGCCCCCGCTCGCATGTCCCCAACACGAATGATCAGGATCAGACCATCTATGATAAGTCACAATACGTGTGACCATTCCACAAAGCAGCCCGCGCCCGTAGCGTTACCAAGATAAGGTTTCCCTCCTATGTCCATATACTGTAGACCATTTTGGTTATCACTCAATACATGATCCACTTGTATGTCACCATATACATGCTTGAGTCACATACAGATAACCAGGAATTTTATGTTTATTGGTTTGTGGTAAAGCAAATAAAACAATTAATCGAGCAAAATACAAGATGTGAAGTAAATATCATATATTAACAAAAAAAAGTGTTTGTACATACTATTTACAAACTACAGGACACGAGACTTTAGGGTATCAACCCCAACAATTACTTCGCAGCATTTAGTTACAAGTCCTTGAGTTCGACCTTGGATCACCCCGAGAAACTTGCGATCTCGTTATACTTGGCGAGAGAGCAAGAAAACTTATGGCAGGAACGCATGGTCATCACATATTCTTAAACGCATATTGCATATTTCTTAGTCCAACGTATGACCATCGACGCATGGAGAACGAACGCATATCATAAGATGCATGAAAATTTACTCTTCATTTTACACGTATCAAGAAGCAATTAGAATTTTAGAGAAAATTCTGCATAAAATTATTTTCCTCTCAAACCCTCTTCTTCCAATTCTCTCTCAATTCAGAGTTTCACCACTCAAATCCAAGGCTGAGAATAGTAGAGAATATTCTTTTGGTAGTCTACTAAAGATTTGAAGGTCAAATTCGTGGGGATTTGCAAGGAACAAGAGAAATTCTAAAAAAATTGTAATTTTTAAAACCCTCTTTGTATTTTTTTTTGTTTTTATAGCATGCTTGTCACTTAAATTAAGTGTAATTAGAGTGTTCAACAATTCTATTAGCTTTCATTTTATGCATGTTTACTCTATCACTATCGTAATCTTCGGGAGTTCCTACACAACTATCGACAAATTATTTAATTTGTGGGGAGTTTGACCCGTCCAAATTAGCCTTCTGTTCCCATCTCTCGACGGGCATGATGAGGCGTCGGGAGTTTGGTTGAACTCTCAACGCCTGCTTTTGGCGCGTTGGGAGTTCTTACCAACTGTCGACAAGTCACATACCACATTGAGGGTTATTGAGCAGTCCCAACGGTACCCTTATGTAATCAAGAGAGATTCTCTTTCTCGACGATGTATTTCCCAATAGTTGTTTTAGGCGTCGAGAGGGTCTCTTTTTCTTGTAGTGGGAATTTAAAGGCATGTAATTTAATTAGGGAATGACTTTCCAACCTTAATTAATAATTAGGATGCTTTCTTGGTTCAATCCTAGCTAGTTATCTGCCTTTGTAGAAGCTAGCATGTATGTGTTAAGCGAGTTGTTGTGCACGCATAAAATCGAATGCATGTCTAGTTAACATAATTTAATGATTGAAATTGCATAGAGTCTCTCTTGCTCTCGAAACTAGTTAAATCCTACCCTAGTTTTACATTTACCCTTGCATTTTATTTTTCTTACACTTCACTATCACTATCTATACACAACCCTCCATTTACCGCTATAACTAGCTAATTAGCTTAACAAAACAAAATTAGCGCTTCCTTTTGGATTGACTCGTGCTTGCCACTGTTGCTACATCCTTGTAGTAGTAGCCGTCGAGTTTAGGATAATTTAAATTTTGTTTAATTAGTGATCTTTTGAGAGCGACACCAAATCCCACTCTCAAATGTATTCATGGTTCATTTTCAAGAAAAGTCTAAATTGAGAATCTAAATTAATTCATACATGAAAATTTAGAAGTTTAATTGATAAAATTATAACTCTTTCGATTTTATCCAAACAAAAATATAATAGATAATATAAATTCAAACACTTACAAAAATTCAAAGTGTAATTCGATTTAAAATTATTGTTTGACAAAACGAGCACAACTCAACAAACATACAAATTGTATTGGCGGAAATTTGTGGTTCAAATCTCAATCCTTATTATATGTATATGACCTCCTAAAACTGGAAAAAAAAAACAAAAAAATTTTAAAACAAAATTCTGTGGCAGTGGCGTAGTGGTCTGTGTTAACGCCACCTGTCCTCAATATTTGGTTGCCTTATCCATAGTCAATGCCAGATGGACTGCGCTTCGGTTTAGCGTCTCCGGCGAAATGCTTAGCTTCATTTCTACTCTCGTCGTTGCCTTTTCACCTTCATAACTTCTTTCCCGCTTTTTCTCCTCTGCATTTCTGTTCATCCAATCTCCCATCCATCTTTCTCTGATCATTGTGTGATTCGGAAAATCAAGAACAGAAGAAGAGAACAACCAGTATGGCAACGCCGCTTTGTGATTCACCAATGGTGAAGCACTGCCACCCTTCCCTTTCATCTCAATCTTGCAAGTTTCTCCTCTCTTTTGATGCATTCTCTCTGAAATCCCATCTTCGCTCCGCATTTATCCATAAATCTGCCTTCCAATTCCGATCCAGAACTTCTAATTTGGCGTATTCTACAAAACGGAATGCGCTCCCTGTAGCTTCGCTTGGAGGTTTTTTAGGCGGAATTTTTAGAGGAACTGACACTGGTGAGTCCACTAGACAGCAATATGCTTCAACTGTTGCCGTTATCAATGGATTAGAAGCGCAAATGTCTGCGTTATCGGACTCGCAACTAAGGGACAAGACGTCTACGCTGAAAGAGCGAGCGCAAACGGGCGAGTCACTGGATTCTCTTTTGCCGGTAAGAATCGTAAGCCAATACTCCTTTAATTAACTATTTTTATGTTTATATCTTAACTTCTTCATGTTTGTAATACTACTTCAGAGTCGTTTCAGTAGCGTAGTCATGCGGAATGTTCCGACGATAACCGTCGCTTTAGTAGATTGTATTTGATACTGAAATTTAAATGCCTGTCAAACTCATGCGGAAAGTTCATTTTCGGTCATACTTTGTTCTGAATGCTCTATTGCGAAGTTCTAAGTTTCTAACCGTGTAGTTTTTGCTGCAGGAAGCATTTGCTGTTGTGAGAGAGGCTTCGAAGAGGGTATTGGGGCTCCGGCCGTTTGATGTTCAACTGATAGGTAAATTATCTACGCTACATTTTCTCTGTTGCCTTTTCTCTATATGAATAGTTCTCTGTCATCTGTTATGAATTAGCTTTATTTAGCAGTTTTCTACTGCGTCTGCAAGTTCGTGATGAGAGTTATTTACTGCGAATTCTTCAGTGATTTCTCTTTATAATGTACAACGTTCCTTATCAGGAAAAAAAAACGGAAATACAGAAATAGGAATACAATGCCTAATGTTTTGATGGAAGACAAGATCATACTATTATTGGATGATGGAACATAAAAACGGATGGGAGATGAGGGCATCTAACTCCATGAGGGTTACACAAACCACTGGTTGACATCTATAAATAAATAATCATGTATCCAAGAAGTAAGAAGGAAAAAGAACTCCTTGAAGCCTCAAATTTAATGTACCAGTAATGGTTTTTGGTGTATATGTTATGTAAGGAACTTGGAAGCTTTAGAATTTTACTGATTGTTTGATACTCTTTTTCGATTTTTGAGGAGGACACATTGGGAGGTTAAAATCTCCAAGTAAAACATTGTTGGTTGCTCATATCAGGATTAACACCATTTGCTCTTATCAGGATTGACACCATTTATTCTGTCTTGGACTTCAGTAGTGTGTTCATCATAAACATGCAGGAGAGGATTTAGATGGTATGCTATAGAGATGTTAGTTTATTGAAGTAGTTTAGGGAAGATTCTTATTTCTTGGAGATATTCAGAGTGAGGTTGGCTTTGAGTAGGCCCTGTAACATGATGTTGGAGGAGGTGCTCTTATATTCACCGTTCTAGGATAGAAGAAAGGCTTTTCCCTAGTTGTTTGTTTTGGCTTTTATGTGGAATATAAAGTTATAGAGATTGAGAATCTTTAAGGGTGTAGGGGCGCCTAAGAGGAGATGTAGAAGGGCATTTGTTCACTTCAATTCTCCCTTTGGGTGTTTACGGCTCATTAATTTTGTAATATCTTTTGTTTTTATTCTTGAAAACTGGACCTCTTTTTATAATTTTTTGTTGGCTTCCTTTAGTTTGGGTTTTGTTTTTATCATAGCCCGTTATCGTAATCTCATTCTTATGAAAGTTTGGTTTTTTGTTAAGAAATAGTATTGGAATGTCAGTTTTATTTTTTAATCAATATTTCGGTAAACTAGTTACTACATTTTTACTTTGGAAATACTGTATACAAATAAAGGAAGGTTTGCTTGATCCATTCCTTCTTACATATCTAAATTTCAACTGCATATCGAATTCTTGATACCGAAGCATTATTATGAACAGTGCACTTATTAAGGTACAAACGTTTTAGTTTCTTAGTTCTTTTCTTGCAGGTGGCATGGTTCTTCATAAGGGAGAAATAGCAGAGATGAGAACTGGAGAAGGAAAGACCTTAGTTGCTATTTTACCAGCTTATTTGAATGCTTTAACTGGAAAAGGAGTTCATGTTGTTACTGTTAATGATTATCTGGCCAGGCGAGACTGTGAGTGGGTTGGTCAAGTCCCTCGTTTTCTTGGACTGAAGGTTGGCCTCATTCAACGTATGCCTCATTCCTTTTTGAATCTCCAAAAACCAAATTACATTTTTCACTAAGTAGTTGGACGAACATTCTCACTTCTGATTCCTATGCAGGTTCTATGTTTTTAAATTTGTAAGTACTGGTCTCCTGGCTATTTGTTTAATGATACCTGGAAGTTCAGAATCCAGTTTTTTTCATTACCATTCTTTACTCCACGTTAGATATCCCATCAGCTATGGCAATAACAAATATTTTAAAGTACATCTAGACCTTGAGAACAATTATTTTATTAAGAACTTGTTTGGTAGGCAATAGGAAATTCAGAAGATGTATTATAATTTAAACAATTGTTTTAAATTTGTTTGATGCTATATTTATAAACCGTAAAACTGATTGTAGTTACCCACTAAATATTAAGTTGAATATGAACTTTTATTAACCCAGTTTTTAACATGGCTTTTGTTAATTTTTTTTGTACAACTATTATTTTGTAATATTATATAATTTATAGTACATTACATAATACATATTTTAATTTAAAAAAAATTAATTGTGTTTATAATATGAAATACTATATTTCTAAATGTTTTTATCCTTTTATAATATAATTTTGCATATCAAAATTTTAAATGCAAAATCTGAATACACTAAAAACATAAAAACATAAAAATTAAGTATTTTATATTATTCTTAAAACGATATTGTACAATACAAATTAAGTACTTGCTCAAATGAAATCGTTATTATTCTTAAATCATCATTGTACATTGTTGTGAATATACATTACATGACATAAGTGGTTTATGCTAGTTTCTTAAGAACCAATGTTTTACTGTCTTTTTTCCATATTGAGGCGTGGAGCTATTTTCCCTTTTCTCTCGCACTTTCTGGTTCCATCTGCCACTCCATAAATTTTAAAATTCTATCTATATTTGTTTGGACTCACTTAGTGTTTCATTGCCCTGTCATTTAACCCCTCACCAAAATTTTGTACAGAGAATATGACAAGTGAAGAAAGAAGGGAGAATTACCTAAGTGATATTACCTATGTCACTAATAGCGAGCTTGGTTTTGATTACTTGAGGGACAATCTTGCCACGGAAAGTAATCCTTGACTTATTTGCTTGCTTTGAGTTGCATTTTATTTGGTCTGTTCCGATCAAATCACCTAAATGCATCTGTAACATGTGCAGAGTGTCGAAGAGCTTGTCTTAAGAGATTTCAATTACTGTGTGATTGATGAGGTTGATTCTATCCTCATTGATGAAGCAAGAACCCCGCTCATTATATCTGGCCCCGCAGAAAAACCTAGTGATAGATATTATAAAGCTGCAAAGCTGGCTTCTGCTTTTGAACGTGATATACATTACACTGTAAGATTACCAATTATGTTTCTTAAGAAGATAGCTTATTAAAAATAATTGTTCTTACTTAGTGTGTGGCTTAGCTATGGTAATTGATCAGATTTGTCTACATGTGATTTTAAGAAGATAGCTTATTTCCCTCACAGAGTGAAGATTTGCTTGCTTTGTCAAGTGATAAAAAGTAGGGACAAACAAGAATATAAAATTGTAATAGTTGTGCTGTAATTGTTGCAGGTGGATGAGAAACAGAAGACTGTGCTGCTGACAGAACAAGGTTATGAAGATGCTGAGGAAATTCTGGATGTTAAAGACTTGTATGATCCTCGAGAACAATGGGCATCATACGTTCTTAATGCAATAAAAGCTAAAGAACTATTTCTAAGAGACGTCAATTACATAATTCGTGGTAAAGAGGTCCTAATTGTAGATGAGTTCACTGGTAGAGTGATGCAGGTAATTTTTCTGAATTCATCTGTATCCTCAGGAATACATTATATTTGATTGTACCCATGCATGGTTTGGCTTTTCATTTTCTCTCTTTATCTGAGAATTAAAACATACACGCTAGAAAAGTGATCTCATCTCATGAGTAGGTCATCTGCTTCGGTGTTGTTTTATGGCATATTCTTATATGACCAGTTCTATTTTATAAAAGTTTCAGCTACCTATTTGTATGAAATAACTGGAATGAAATGAGCTACAAATTGTTAATTGTAAGTTAGAGGACCATCCTACAGGGTTACGTACGTTTCAACTAAATATTAGAATAGTGATTCTTTCATCTTTTCGTGCCTTTTCTGTTTGGTTTTAGCTTATATTTTTGTATGTCCTCTTTTGTACTGTACCTCCATTCCTTTTGATATTTGCCCATATTTTTATTTTAACGATATTGAAAGAAGAAGACGACATAATATTTACGTGGAAAACCCTAGAACAGAGAGAAAAACCACGATAGAATAGTACTTTTTATTATTCTTTTCTTATCAAAATACAAGAGAGGGCATAGGTATAAATAGATCTGTAGGAAACCCTAATATAGCCTAGGGCAAAGTAAAAATTCTAAAATACCCTTAGGGTTAATACATAACGGCCCTCTATTTTCAACACTCCTCACTCCCCCTCAAGTTATGCCGTAGATATCAATAAGACCCAACTTGCTAACACAAGAATCAAAGCTTTACCCGAGTAACACTTTGGTGAGAATATTAGCAACCTGTTGACGAGAAGGAATGTAAGGGATACAAATATTGCCACTGTCCAGTCTTTTTTTGACGAAGTGTCTATCGATTTCCACGTGTTTTGTTCTATCATGTTGAATCGGATTGTTGACTATGCTTATCGTTGCTTTATTATCACAATAGAGCTTCAGGAAGATCACTGTCTTAATGGAGATCAGACAAAACTTTCTTTAACCAGATTTCTTTACATATTCCCAGACTCATGGCTCTGTATTCTGCTTCAGCACTGCTTCTAGTTCTAGCAACCAGACCTTGCTTCTTACTTCTCCAAGTAACAAGATTATCCCACACAAAAGTACAATACCCAGATGTCGATCTTCTGTCTATAACAAAACCTGCCCAATCAAAGTTGGTGTACGCCTCAATACATCGTCTGCTGGTTTTCCCCAGACCCTTACCTGGAGTAGTTTTCAAATACCTCGGGATTCGATTTATAGCCTTCATATGTTCTTCGTAAGGTGCCTACATAAACTGACTAACTATACTGACAGCGTAGGATATATCTGGTATAGTATGGGATAAGCAAATCAATTTCTCACTAGACGTTGGTTTCTCTCTTTATTGACAGGAACTTTGTTAATAGAATCACCCAGCTTAGCATTGAATTCTATTGGAGTATCAATAGGTTTACATCCAGTCATACCTGTTTCTTTCAATAAATCAAGTGTATATTTCCGTTGAGAAAGAGAAATCTCCTCTCTTGATTTTGCCACTTCCATTCCTAGAAAATACCTTAATCTCCCAAGGTCTTTAATCTCAAACTCCTCAAGCATTTTCCTTCTTGATAATCTCAGCAGCATCATCCCCTTACAGAACAATATCGTCTATTACACAATAAGAACAACAATCTTCCTTGATATTGACCTTTTTGTGAACAAGGTGTGATCAGAGTGCCCCTGCCCCTGAGTAAAACCTTGGGACTTAACAAAGGTAGTGAACCTGTCAAACCAAGCTCTCAGAGACTGTTTCAAACCATATAGAGACTTCCTGAGTTTACATACCTGATGGTCAAATTGGGCTTCAAAACTAGGAGGATGGCTCATATAAACCTCTTCCTCTAATTCACCATTTAGAAATGCATTCTTCAAATCGAGTTGATGGAGAGACCAGTCTTTGTTAACTTCCACTGAAAGGAGAACTCGAATTGTATTTAGCTTCGCTATAGGAGAAAAAATCTCTGAGTAGTCTATTCCAAAAGTCTGAGTAAACCCTTTCGCAACCAATTTGGCCTCGTACCTGTCAAGAGTTCCATTAGACTTATACTTTATGGTGAACACCCACTTGCATCCAACTGTCTTATGCTCTTTAGGAAGAGCAACATGATCCCATGTATTGTTCTTTTCAAGAGCTCTCATCTCTTCCATGACGACAGCCTTCCATTCAGGAACCTCCATTACTACATGTATATTGTTTGGTATCATTACAGTAAAATAGAGAGTACCCAGACTCGTAGTGAGAGCTCTGAACTCGGGAGATAAATTATAGTAAGATAGAAAGCTATGCATGGGATATTTGGTGCAAGACCTATTACCCTTTCTCAACGCAATGGGTAGATCCAAAGAGGCATCATAACTCTCTATTTTGTCAGATCCCTCATCAGTAAGAGGATAATGGTCACACTCAGTTCCCTGCGGTAGAGTCTCATCCTCTGGTGCTTCTTCCAAAGACTCATCCCTACTTGCAACTTTGTCATTTCCTAGAGTTATCACATCAATTTTGTCACTCCCAACCACATCCACATCACACATATCACCCTCGATACAAGCATCAGTGTTACCAGAAGTTGTCATTCTCACCCACATCACATATATCTCCCTCAACATAGACATCAATATTACCAGAAATAGGAGTACCTTGAGTTGGTGCTGGTTTCAATTCATGGACTGTAGTCGGAGAAGCAACCAGTGGCACTATTTCCTTTTTGATATTTTTCCTGTAGTACGTTATCCAAGGAACCTGTTTAGTAGGTAGGACAGTATCGTTTGTACCAAATATGGGTTCAGGAAGCAAGTCCGTAGGAATTGAAGATGTGGACCAATTAGTTATCTGGGCTTGATGGTGACAAGCAGAATAGTAGACCTCCTCCAGTATGTGAACATTGCAAGAAGCCCTGGCATTAAGGATTAGTGCTGGAAGCTACATGGTCGTCCTCCGGATAGTAGACGTCGTCATTTTAACGATAAGTCAAGTTCTGGCCGAGCACTTGTGAGTGATTCGACAAATGATGCTTCTCAGTCTCAATCTCAGGTGAATAACTAGAATGACTCTGGTATTGTCAGAGTCAGTGCTATTGCCCAGTCAGGTACATTTCAATCCTTCAGCCTTCTTAGTGTTAATGGTAAAAAACCGTGGATTCTTGATTCAGGAGGTACAAATCATTTGACTAGCTCGCATGATCAATTCCTTTCATATTATCCGAGTGCTGACAATGAGAGAATCCGGATTGTCGATGGGTCCTTTGCTCCTGTTGCGGGAAAGGGTCATCTCTCTCCTTTTGAGGGTTTGACCTTACAAGATGTGTTACATGTCTCGAAAATTTCATGCAACTTACCATCTATCAGTAAGATTACTAGAGATTTGGATTATCAAGTTGTATTCTCACCCGATACTGTTTCCTTTCAGAACTTGAGTTCGGGGACGACGATTGGCACTGCCCGACACGATAGGGGGTTCTATTTCCTTAATGTTGATGCTTCCTTTAGGAATTGTTATAGGACTAGTTTAGTATCTTCTTGTTTTCCAACTTCTTAAAAGGATTAAATGTTATGGCATTTTCATCTTGGTCACCCAAGTTTTCAATATATGAAATATTTATTTCCTCATTTATTCCATAATGTTGATGTCTCTTCCTTGCCTTGTGATGTCTGTATTCGTGTTAAACAACATCGGGTCTCTTTTTTATCCCAACCTTACAAACCATCTCAACCTTTTACTCTTATCCATAGTGATGTTTGGGGTCCGTCAAACATCACTACTTCTTCTGGGGAACGTTGGTTCATGACCTTTATCGATGATCACACTCGTCTTACTTGAGTGTTCCTCTTTGCTGATAAAGTGGAAGTATCATCGATATTCCAACAATTTTATACGACTATAGAGACTCAGTTTAACACTAAAATTGTCATCCTTCGCAGTGCACGGTCATAAGTTCTTTAACACCACCTTCCATGATTTTTTGGCTTCTAAAGGAATTGTACATCTTATCAATCGATGCCTTGCCGTGTTCTCCAATTTCAAACTCCTCTTGAGTGCTTCAAAAAGTCATACCCTACCACACGTCTTATTCCCGATGTCCCTCTTCGAGTGTTTGAGTGCATTGCCTTTGTCCATACTCATGGTCCTAACTGCACTAAATTTACCCCTCGTGCTAAAAAATGTGTCTTTGTCGGGTATCTTCTTCACCAACGAGGGTATAAGTGTTACCATCCATCCTCACGAAAATATCTTGTTTCCATGGATGCAACATTTCTTGAGGATAAACCTTTCTTTTCCGTTAGATCCTCCTCCAAACGAACCTCAGAGCAAACTACCATGAGGGAAGGTATTGGTCTTTGTCCCAGTATTTGACTGTGCACAGTATCAAACTTGAAATTCAAACCAGCAAGAAAGTCATAAACACGTAACGTGTACAATCGTTCCATCGTTCCTTGTTTGCACTCATGGACCTGTTTACGCAACGTGTACAATCGTTATGCATTCTGCCTCTTAAAATAACTTTTGTACTGCATCCCAAATATCTCGAGTAGTTGCAGCATAAAGTAAGGGTTTTCCTATCTATGGTTTCATACTGTTAACTAATAACGAATGAAATAAAGAGTCTTCTCCTTTCCAAATGCGCTCATGTGGATCTCCTGGTCTAGGTCTTGGTATCTCACCAGTTAAATATCCAAACTTGTGACGCCCCTCGAGGGCCATCTTGATGGATTGAAACCAGGAAAAATAGTTATGGCCATTCAGTTTCTCTCCTGTAATGAAACTTGCAGAAGTTCCCATAGATCCAGACATAACATTTGTTATAAGCAAAGTAGGAAAGACGGTTACTGAATTTTCTGAATACATCAGTAGATCTAAGGATAAATCGGAATTTGCGGAATTTGGTTGGAGATTTTTAGTTGGCCCAAGAGCTGCCCCAAGAGCGACAATTTGTTGTGGAGACTAGCCAATTGTTGTTGGACCACCATTGGAGATAAGCCCATCGAACCTGAAGCACCATTGCTGCCCGAGAAGGCTGGTTGCTGTCCACTGTGAGAAAATGAGGACTCCCGTTTCAAATGTACACTTACGATCGGGTAAAGATGGCTGCTGTCCATCGTGGGGATCGTCGGTGCTGCTAATGACACCAGCTCTCGGGTAAAGAGCCATCAACGGAAGTGTGACGCTCGACATGGGCTGGCGCTGTTGGGTGATGCTGACGCTCGGGTAGTGCAACGCCGGCATAAATCCAGCAGTCGGGTGGCTTCCGGCATGGGCTGGGTTTGGTAGACTGGCGATTGGCAGAAGCCCACTTGGGCTTGGGATCTGGTAAGTTTCTGGCAGCTGCAGGTGGCCGGGATGTCGGCTGGCCGAGAAGGAGAGGCAGTGTCATTTAGAGGTAATGATCGATGGCTGCTTGCACGGCGGCGGTATGGGCTGCATCGACAGTGGTGGCAGCTGCTTCTGTTGGTGAAGATTGAGAGACCACAGGCTGATTTTCGTCAACAATGGCTAGGGTTTCATCACCATGCTCTAATACCATATCGGAAGAAGAAGAAGACACAATATTTACGTAGAAAACCCTAGAACAGGGAGAAAAAACCACAATAGAAGAGTACTTTTTATTATTCTTTTCTTATCAAAATACAAGAGAGGGCATAGGTATAAATAGATCTATAGGAAACCCTAATACAGTCTAGGGTAAAGTAAAAATGCTAAAGTATAGATACCCTAATACAGTCTAGGGTAAAGTAAAAATGCTAAAATACCATTAGGATTAATACATAACAGCCCTCTATTTTCGACAGATACCATAAAGTGTAAATATTGTAATGTTAACATATATGTCAACTGCTGCATTCAATCATTCATATTACAATATATGTACGTGTACGTCATACTTATTTGTACAGTACAATTTGATGATGGAATTATATTTAACTGTCCAGGGCAGAAGATGGAGTGATGGACTTCATCAAGCAGTCGAAGCAAAAGAAGGTTTACCAATTCAAAATGAAACTGTTACCCTAGCTTCAATAAGTTATCAAAACTTCTTCCTCCAGGTAGATTCCAGGACAATTTTTCTTCTGTAAACTCGATAAGATTTTTCTCGCTTTCCTTGATGCTTCTTCTTTGCACTGTTTGCAGTTCCCAAAGCTGTGTGGAATGACTGGCACTGCAGCAACGGAAAGCACTGAATTTGAGAGTATATATAAGCTCAAAGTCACAATTGTACCTACAAACAAGCCTATGATAAGAAAGGTATTGATAAGCCTGCTCTTCATAAATAGATAATTGTGAGACCTTTGATTGTCATGTGCTTTACATGTGTGCACATGCTAATATGCAGAAAGGCTACGGTTTAACCTTAGTTTCTTTAGAAGTGTTAAGCTAAGTTTCACCCAACTCTGTGGTCCTCACCATACATATGCTCATTTCTTTTTCTTTTTCTTTCTTTCTTTCTTTTCTTTTTTCTTTTTCTTTTTTATTTTATCAGGATGAGTCGGACGTAGTTTTCAGGGCAACAACAGGAAAGTGGCGAGCTGTTGTGGTAGAGATTTCTAGAATGTATAAGACTGGTCGCCCTGTGCTTGTTGGCACAACTAGTGTTGAGCAGAGTGATGCTCTCTCTGAACAGTTGCAAGAAGCTGGAATTCCACATGAGGTCAAGTCTTTCAACAAATAGGCTATTATATGAAATGGGAAGAACTTTATGTTAAGAGGGTTTGAACATAGAACCTCCTACTCTATTACCATTTTAAATTCCACTAAATTCAGAAACTTACTGCAGATTTAATCTCTTAATTAGTATTCTCAACATTGTGTTAAGAACTTGTAAATTTGGTAGAATATGAACGTTGAGCAAGTTTTTACACAATCAATAAACTGGGTGCTAGGCCTCAACTGCAATGCCAAGAGTTCGTTGTTTTTCCTTCCGAAGCTACCATTTGGCTTTGGAAACACCTCAATTACTTTTCAAGGTCTTTATGACTGATTTAGTGCACTTTAATTTCTGAAGGTTCTCAATGCAAAGCCAGAGAATGTTGAGAGAGAAGCAGAAATTGTTGCTCAGAGTGGTCGCCTAGGTGCAGTGACCATTGCTACAAACATGGCTGGACGGGGCACTGATATAATTTTGGGTGGAAATGCCGAATTTATGGCAAGACTGAAGTTACGTGAGCTGCTTATGCCAAGGTATCACCTTCATCTTGTTATGGATTGATATTCCCCTTGTTGAACCTCTTTTGTCCTCAAAGTAATTGCATGGTAAGAAATCAGGAAGATATACACAAACAAGAGAGGACATGTGTATGTGTGCATGTAAGAGAGAGAGAGAGAGAGAGAGAGAGAGATGTATGTTGCACTAGAAGGTCAGACTCTTTGTTTTTGAATGTCAAATAAGCTGCACATGCTCAGACTACACGTCCTTGGTTTTTGGCTTATATTCTATAAGTGCAGTGGGGCCAGGGACGGATGGACGTGTAGAAAACAACAACAATGGGTGGAAGTTAAAGCATAATAGGTCAAGCCTTACAATTTGTGGGAATATTTTATTGCAGACTTGTCAAACTAACTAATGGAGCTTTTGTATCTGTGAAGAAGCCTCCTCCTAAGAAAACATGGAAGGTGCTGTAACGATTTTTATTCTTTGATTTGTACTTTTTTTGTCAATATTTTTACTTGGTTTGTATCTTCTGTTGTATGGTATCCCAGTTGATCTATTTTATTATACATTAGGTGAACGAAAGTTTATTTCCATGTGATCTTTCAAGTGAGAATGCCAAATTGGCTGAAGAAGCCGTACAGTTTGCTGTGAAGACTTGGGGTCAGAAATCACTAACTGAGCTTGAAGCAGAAGAGCGTCTATCTTATTCTTGTGAGAAGGTATATTCTTTAAAACCTGTATTCTTTTCCATCGACAGCTGCAGAATTCTTAGGATTTTATATACTTTTTTTGGCGATTAAGTGAAGCACTTGTTATCATTCCGCCATGACACAACTATAGGTTCTTTTTCTTTGGTGTTCTTTTCTTTTCTTATGAACTTGTAGGGCCCTGCTCAAGATGATGTCATAGCTAAGTTGCGGAATGCATTTTTAGAAATTGTCAAAGAATACAAGGTTTATACTGAGGAAGAAAGGAAGAAGGTCAGTTTTTCCCCTCAAAGAGGAGGAAAATCTATTGCCCGTTTCTTGGTGTTGGTTGTATCTCTTATGTTCTCATCCTTGCAGGTTGTGCTAGCAGGTGGACTCCATGTTGTAGGGACAGAACGACATGAATCCCGACGAATTGATAATCAGGTTGAATTTATGTATTGATGTTGCTGGGATGTAATCCTGTAATAAACAAAGTTTAGACATTTATTTATTTTCTTACTGTGATTTTTCCATTGTCACAATTACTTTATGCTTGTAAAAGATTGTGTATTATTCCTATGGATCTTGAGATGAAATTGGCTTCTCAATATGTATCATTGCAGCTGCGAGGTCGAAGTGGTCGACAAGGGGATCCTGGAAGTTCACGTTTCTTCTTAAGTCTTGAAGATAACATCTTTAGGATATTTGGTGGAGACCGAATTCAGGTTATAATTTATATTTAGCTTAGGTCTTATACTTCAGATTCTGATCCATGATTGTTGATATAGTATTTTTATTTGCATTTGTAGGGTTTAATGAGAGCTTTTAGAGTAGAAGATCTTCCTATTGAATCCCAGATGTTAACAAAAGCACTTGATGAAGCCCAAAGAAAAGTGGAGAACTACTTTTTTGATATCCGGAAGCAGTTGTTTGAGTATGATGAAGTCTTAAACAGCCAAAGAGATCGTGTATACACTGAGAGAAGGCGAGCACTCGAATCAGACAATTTACAATCACTTATTATTGAATATGCTGAGCTAACAATGGATGACATATTAGAAGTGAGTCATATGAACTTTCTTTCATTTCACCGATGCCTGATTTAGTTCAAATATATCAGATGCCTCATTGATTTTAAAAACTACAGGCAAATATTGGTTCTGATACTCCAACTGAAAACTGGGATCTTGAGAAGCTCATAGCAAAAGTTCAACAGTAAGGGCCGGATTCCCATTTATTGTTTATCATCAGCTTTGCGGTTAGGTGGCTAAAAAGGCATGAAGCATAATAGTGATTAAATCTTATGAAGTTTAATTTTCCTGTGCATCAACTTGTTAAATCTACCGCTTGAAATGCTGTAAGTATTCAAACATATAAAAGAAGGGGTAAGAGAGGCCTTTCTGCACAATGTGGGATGGGCCAGGCTGCTGGAGCTTGTTAGCAAGTCGTCAGGTGGGTTCCATCAAGAAGGCTTTTTGAGGATTTGTACGTGCCTGAGAAAGGTAGGTTGTTTGTAGCAATCAGGTTGCTGAAGGGCCGAGCTCGGTAGTGTGGGTTTGTTACCTCTAGCAGAGGGGCACACTAAAATTCAAAATCAGGTTGCTGAAGGTGGAGAGTCCGGTTCTCTTAAATGACCGGGTTATGTAATCTTTCCTTTCGTCCTGTCTAATGTCGTGGTTGATCTCTGTTATTGTTGGTTGAGATTAAAAGAACAGTATATTTCCTTGGATTAGAGTGATGTGTTGTTAAATTCGTATTTTGTAGGTGATACCTTACAAATTCTTTCTGATAGATATTCACATAACCTGATCTTGGTTTCCTTGACTCACATTTCGCTTTGTTTAGGTATTGCTATCTGTTGGACGATTTGACCCCAGAGTTATTAAAGAGTAAATATCCAACGTATGAGAGTTTGCAGAATTATCTTCGTCTACGTGGGCGTGAAGCATACTTACAGAAAAGGGTTTGTACTTGGATAATATATGTGTGTATATATATTATATCTATGTGTATCTCCATCTGATTCTTGCATGTGGTCCACCCCTGACCCGCCTACATTTAGTTTGTTTTGAAGTGCCTTATTTTCATTTTAAGCTCATGCCCTCCTTGATGGCGCTCATCTCTTCATTGTTCAAATTCTTCTTTATCTTTATCTTTATCTTCTTCAACATGACCTTATGAAATTAAAAGTACTGTCTTGTGTGTTGAAGAACAAATTGAAATGATTAGTTATTTTAACCTAACAGCTTAAATTTCTGGGAGTAGTGGTGATTTATCCGTGTTAGCGTATTTGGAGAATTTTGATGTCTGTTTTCTTCCTTGTTGAGCTTGTTCTTAAGTTGTTTTGTTCCCCCCCACTTCTCCCTCAGGAGTTTGTATCCTGAACAATTATTCATTTCCATATGTTCAAAGAAAAAGTTCTGTTAAGAAAATATATGCAAGGTACTCTTACCTAATTATTTTCTCATTTTATTAATAATTAGGATACTGGTGCTCGTGAATGAAAATTAATCTGAATTCACAGGATGCTAAAGCATTATTTTAAAATATTAAATTTCTCCTAGTCTAACAAATTAAAATTTCAAGTTCATTGATATTGTAATACTGTTCCTATTTTCAGGATATTGTAGAGAAGGAAGCGCCGGGACTAATGAAGGAAGCTGAGAGGTTCTTGATCTTGAGCAATATTGACCGATTATGGAAAGAACACCTGCAAGCACTTAAGTTTGTGCAACAAGCTGTAGGTTTACGTGGATATGCACAGCGCGATCCACTTATAGAGTACAAACTTGAGGGCTATAACCTCTTCTTGGATATGATGGCACAGATAAGGAGAAATGTCATTTATTCTATATATCAGGTATATATCCTATTCTGGAAGGACTCTGCTTTTTTTCTTTTAGAAAATTGCAAACTGAAGTATGGGGTAATTGCAATTCCACCCTCACTTTCGATTACAAAAATTGAGTCTTCAAACTTATACAGATGTTAAATCTGGACCTTCAAATCTACCGTTATTCTAGATATTGGATCCTAAATGATGAAAGCTGAACCTCAAACTTATCTCATTGTTACATATTTGAGAGTCTAGTTTTAACACTTATTTAAGTTTGAGAACTCAATTTTTACCATTGAAAGATTAAGGGTATAATTGTAACTACCATCATACTTTAGGATGGTTTTTTTTTCAATTTGTCCTTTTTTCTTTTAAGATATGTGGGATGAGAAGTAAACCTCTGACTTCGAGCTTGATATCCTAAGGACTATGTCAATTGAGCTATGTATGCTTGTACACTCTTTGATCCTCTCTCTTTTCAGCACTTTCCTATATTTTTATTACAAATTTTCTTTACTCGTCATTCGGCAGTTCAAACCGGTGCTTGTAAAGAAGGATCGGGATGCTGGAAGGAAGGAGAAGTCGGAAGAAGTTGTAGCCAATGGTAGAGGCACAGATAATAATAATTCAGGTCCAGTTGCTGCTGAATCGTCTTCTTCAGCTACCAGCCCCAAAACAACTGCATAAATACTGCAGTTTCCCTTCTTGTGCTTCAGAACTTATATCGGCATAAATTCTGAGTATAGGAGGATTCTTTTGAAGCCTTGCTTGCATGAGCATTTAATTCAAGGTAGTTGGGTACGTTTGCATGAACGTGGGGGTTTGTAGATTTGAATTTTTGTTCATGTCCTTGTATGGTGAATCCAAGATATGTAAAATATAATTTTGTAGAAATTTTGGTCTAATAAGAAATGAAAAATACTTGCAATCTTTCTTTCTTTTTACATCTCATGACGTTGTCCAATCATTGTTTGCCACATGATTAATTCTTCTAACATCATTTTCAAAATATTTTAAATCTTTTTCTTGTGTGATGAAAATGAGATGTACAAAGATGGTATAGATCCAAGTATTTCTTGAGAAATTGGCTTAATTGGTGCATTTAGTAATCAGTATGTGTGTAAAGAAAAATACTAGTTGGTTGGGTTGCATCTATCTTGGGAAGATTTTTAATATTCTCCGAGTACCATCCTCCTTCCACATTATATAATAGTCTTCATAAACGTCAATAGACTCCACATTATTCATAGAGTCTAGCACAAAAAAAAAATAGCTACATTTCGGTTGTTGCATTTTCAAAAAGCCTACGATTTAGTTTCTTTGCAAAAATGTCTAATCCTTCATTTTAGTAGAATTTGTTGGATTAGTTGTGATAATAATATCTGCAACTAAGATTGTACTATTTTTTAGTTGCTTCAATCCTTATTAAAAGTGAGAACTAACAAACAAAATCTTATCACATGTAAAATAAGAACAAATATAAAATTTTAATTAAATCAAACAAAATCAAATACGACAATCCTCACCTAATACAATCTCAAATTCAAAATTATTAATTTTCCTTCACTAATCCTCAAATTCATAGACAAATATATGCATGTTATATATATGTACTGGGAAAAATGATGCTAGTATTACTCAGTATATATAGACATCTTATAGGACCTATAACGTGCATAAAAATAGATACATGCATTTATATAAATACATCTAAGTACAATTAACAAAATAAATACCAACTATCTAAGGGTAAATAAATAGTTGAAAATTGTTACCCTCTAACTATTCCCAATCTCACAAACAACTTATAGGATTGACTGAGGGGTAAATAAATATCTGAAAAAACTTGTCTTGTGGATGAATTTCATGATGCATATATGCATAAATATAATGGGTTACATTATAAATAACATGGAGTATATATGAATTTATAATAATTATTCAATAAAAGTGGGATTACAATGGTGTATACAAACGACTTGACTTATATGGGATTACAATGGTATACATACAAGGTTTTTAGTAATGGTTGCATGCAAGAATTAAAACTAGACTGTCTCAATGGTTTCGTAGAGCGCATTCCTCCTTTTGGAATTCAAAAACCACCTTACCATCCAATCTCAAACCTTAAAAGAAAAACTCATCAAACCCTTTAATTTGTTTCCCTGATTACGATTGCAATCGAAATGTAGAACTTCTAATAGAGTTTGTTAACAATGTTGTACATTAGAGATGATGAAGATGCACAACACCATGCCTGAAAATTTGCATAAGTTCTGTTTACTTGGTTTGATAGAAGGCACAATTGAGATAGGACCAAAGACAAGCAAAGATAGAAACTTCACCAACGGATATTATATTTTTCTCTCATTCCTTCACCATGATCTACCTTCTTTGTTTCTATTTTTATTGCTGTAATAAGAAGACGAACATATAGTAAACAAAAAAAATTAAAATGAGGAATCCCAACCTAAATATAGACAATAAAAAAATAATATATACAAATATCTACAATTTTGCGTTGGTTTTAGATTATAGAGGATATATATTATTCTAATCATCCTCAAAATCCCTTATTTTTAACAGAAACAATCATGGTAAATCTGTAAATAACTAGATGTATAAGGTATAACTAGAAAAAGAAATATTCACCCTCCCCTAAAAATCTGGTAGGCATTTTTGCAATGTTATTGACAATCTAAGCATATCTGAACCTTGGGTACTTTAGGAAGGCATTTCTTATAATTTTCCATTCTTAAAAGTGTACTGACTTGGCACATGACAAATAGGAGTACGGAAAATTTGTAACGGGTTCTTCTTATATCATCAATCGCAGCTGATGGTAATCTTTTTCACTTATCTTTATGTAGCTCATAAGTTGAATTGTTATTTATCAGTTGTGTAATAAAATTTAGGGTTGCATGGGCTAAGGTGCAGCCATATTACCTGTGTTGTGTAAATAAATTGTCACATGTTAATATTATAGTAATGATGATGCCGAGAAAGATTTCTTTGGGAAGAAGAATTCAAGAATAGTTACACAACTTACAACTACTCCCCACATACAGAAAGAACATTATCTTGGGGAGGCTACACTCTCTTCCTTCTTAATGATGGAGCATAAAACCTGTCTTGAAATGTAGGTCTCAAGCTCTTTGGAAACTTGTGTCAACTTCAGGTCAAAATTGCTTCTGTATTTGTTGTGTTTAGGGGACATGGATACCGAAGTGACCGAGGTCGTGTTCAGTGAGCCAGAGAAGCGCTTCCTCGGGCTCGAAAAACTTCCAGGAGAACCAGTAGGTACCTTTCCCTTACCATTCCCTATGCTCCTCCTCCTTCCATCTATATCATCACAATTACTAGTACTTGTAACATTATTTGTAAGTAAGCCAGATTTTGTTTCTAGTGGCAAAGGCTTCAGGTAGTTGTGTTTGGATCTCTCAAGTTTTTCCTTGGCTTTCTCAGCTGCTGCAAGAGCCTTATCTCTGCTTAAAGTTATCAGTTTCCATGGATTGATACTGATACGAAGGCCTTGTTTTCTGGTGGATGGAGTCTCAGGATCTGCATCTATTTTTATGGACAACTTTTTTGAGTCCTGAACGTACAACACAAGAGATTAAGGCATCTCATTTATCGACTATCAAAAGACGGCAGTCTGTAGCTAGGAAAATTTCTACAACTACGATAGTTCCATTCATTATTTGTCACAAAAGTAGTATTGAATTATGCAGTACCTATGAGATAAATTAATAATAAATTAATGCTTAAAATATCATTTATTTAGGTTCTTAAGTTTGTTCAATTTTAGTCATTTTACTTGATTGTCCAATTTTAGTCCATTTATTTTCAGAGTATAGGAATTAAAATGTTATTTTAACCTAAATTAATATACCGACGTGCCAATTATGAATAGGTACTACCACAATTACCTCTGCGACTTGTCCTCCTTGGCACTTGACAAAACGTGACACCAAACTCGGCTTTCTCTCGGGCGAATCGAAATTGTCGTCGGAAGAGAAATCGGAGTAGTCTTCATCGAATGACTCTTCAATAATGGATTGGCTCTCCTCTTTCATGGCCAGTATGTAGTCATATGTTCTCATTCCCTGAAACCAGTGGTTAAATAAATATATTGAAGAACAGACTGATCCTTGAACGCTATAATCAATCAAGAGAGTGGAAAAAGAAAATCATAAAAATGCACCTTTTGTATGAGCACTATGTGAAAGAAAAATAGTTGTCCAAGTGCTGCTGAACCATAAGCAGTCATCAACACAAGCAAGACCTGTCGTGCCATTTGAGGAATTCGATTAATTTGTGTTAAACCAACCAAGAATATACTTTTGATAATTCAATATAGTATGAAAATTGAGTTTAAAAATGTGAAAATCAAACATTGAATTGATTTTGAGTGATCAAGGACATATATGTAAGTCGAAACATGTTTCAAAATCAATTTTAATAGCATGAAAACATTAAATTAATGTTGAATCAATAAAAACGTGTTTTAGAACACTTGTGATCATGACGAAGTAATTTTAACCATTTTAAGATCATTCCCAAACATGCACTAAATGTGTTTTCCAGTGATTTTAAACGACGACAAAAAGTGATTTCAATTATTTCAAAATCATTCCTCAATACGGACTTACTGTAATTGTAGCAAGTGCTTCTCTCGGAAAGTCTACATGTAGCCTTCTTCGCAGCTCCATTTCCATTCCCATCTTGTCTACAAAACACCTTACGAATACGACAATGGCCATTCCTCCTTCGATAGCTAGCTGTATCCACCCGAATTTGTTTTGTTAAGCAGATGATAGAACCATAGTTTGACAATACTCAAAGTAAGGAAACTAACCATCAACAATACGGATATCATCAGAAGAAAGAACGTGGTATAGTTCTTTTTCCCAACACAGTTGTTTAGCCACTGGAAACAATTAAAAACAACAGGGGAATCAAGAAAGGCATCGGTTGAGACATGAAATTGAATGTGATATGTGAGATACTTATATATTACCCTGCAATGGTGATCAAATCCTTCGACGCAACGGTTGCAGGTTCGACAGTGCTTGCTGTGTCTTTGCACCTGCATTGCATGGAGGGATCGATAAGAGTTATAGCCAGTATTTTTTAAAGCTCAAGACGCAATAAAACACAATTGTCTATTAAGGCTTAAGTATAAGGCGCAGAAAGAAAATACAGTTTTTTTTTCCTTTTTTTGTGAGGTGTACTGCATAAAAAAATCTAAGAAAAAACAAATTTTGCATTTAAGCTTAGTAAATTTGATTTTTCATAATCAATAAAGAAGGAAAAACTAAACTAATGTTATTTTAAAAAGTAATAATAAAAAGAAAGACCTTGAGGCTTCACAAAAGGCGTGTGCCTTATTCTGCGAGCCTCACCAAGGCATGCGCCCGATAGGACCTTTTAAAACATTGGTCATAACCAGCTGTTAACATGGTTACTCTTCTCACTACCCTCAGTTATCTAATATAACATCAGAGCCCATAAATCTAAACGGGCATTCAGTCAAAACAAAAGTTGGACTCAAAGAATGGAGAACTCAAAGAAGCATCATTTGGAGGGAGTATATGTTAACATGGTCTGCTCTTCTGGTTGTTAATGAGTTTTGAGATATAACCTCATGTTATCTAATACCAAGCTTAGATTAGATTGGGTGGGGGCAGTGATACTAATAATAATACTTGTTCATCGGTGGAATCAAACGTTACATTACAGTACATTGCATTACGTACCTCGAAATTACAGAGAGAGCAAAATGTAAAATCATCCTGATTATGATCAGGAGTGATCACATCCTCCTTCATTAAAAGAGGAAAAGGAACCAAAGGCTCCATTTGAGGGCCACTCATCCATGGATCCAAATACTTCCTCCGAATGAATGTTTTCAGAATCTTTCTTTCTACATTCCTAAATCGCCTCGAAACGATTTGCTCCAACATGAATCCAAAATTCAGTTTTGGTTTCGATTTAATCTTTTTCCTTTTTCGGAGGCTGGTTTTGTCAGTTGGGTCAATAGCAGTGCACCTTATGAACAGAAACATAACTGAGAGAACCTGAATAGAAAGACCAAAGGGAAAACAGTAAAGATCCAACGAGTAGTGAAAGAGAGTATTATGAGAAAAATGTAAAGAAACTGCAGAGAATCAACACAGAGATCTATGTGGAGCTACGTCCACGGAAGGGGGCATGGAACAGTTTTAGTGTTAGGGATAATAACTCAGATTACAGATCAAGATACTCCTCTAAACCCTAAGGCTATATTTTCACAAACTATTAATGAGACCCACTTGGTCTTGGAAGAACCATATATCAGATTCAAAACATTTCAAAAGAGAGAGATGAAAAAGAAAAGAAATATATGAAAGGTTGGGCATTATTATTACCAGAAAGGAAAAGAGAGTGGTGAGTGTAGTTTCGGCGATTCTGTTTCCAAGGAAAAGCCCCAAGAAAGTGTAGAAGGAGACTACTAGAAAGCTGAAAATGGCGATACCCACAATCTGAAAGGAAAATAAGGAAATGACTTTTTGTAATGCATATGTAAATAAGTTGAATTGAGAAAGGAAATGCAGTTGGGAAAATAAGAAATTAGGGCAAAAACCTGTAAAGGATGGAGAGGGCGTTGCCAGCCATGGCGTCTCATGATGTTTGTTTCAACTTTGAACAATGAAATGGGCGAGAGAGGAAGGTGGAGTTCACAAAACAACGGAAGCAGACTCCAACGGTCGAATAATCTCGTGTCCAAATTTGAATTTGAATGCCGCTTTCTTTTGCTGTAAAGTGTGAACGATTTTTTTTTTTTTTTTTTGAGAATACGGTAAACGATGTAATAGTTAAATAAATTAAACTAATAATAATAATAATTCTTTCAAAATAATAATTATAATAATAATAATGTGAATTGAGAAATTTTGGACTCCTCACCAACCATCACATCAGTTTTCTTAAATGAATAATAACATGACATATTTTTTAAATTGAACTGTATCTCATTTCTTTCTTCTCCTTTTTGCTAGTTTTTGGACTATTTTAAGTTTGTAATTACCTTAGATGATGTCTAATCTTGGTTGCATTGTTACAACGATTCATTGAGGCTAGTTTTCTAACTTAAAGTCCGATGTAAAATTTATGAAGATTGAACTGTAGTGAAATATATTTGAATTCTCGCATCTTTAATCTTTGTGCTTATTCCTTAGTTTGTGTTTGTGAATTGATTGGCGTTCCAGTCATAAATGAATGTTTAATAGTTAGAAATCGTTGCATAATGTGTAATAATAATGTTTCGATTGCCAAGTAGCAAAAATCGACTCATGAGTGTGTATTGACTATTCTAAAATTTGTACTTGTATGACCAATTTAAGATTAAAGAGAAATCGATTAATTACATTCAGTTATCCAAATGATTAATTGTCACAATAGAAGCATAATGCAAATGTTTAGCCCAGGAAGACAACATTTAGTTTAATCAGTAGTTACGGCACTTGCACAGCATTTCCATAAAACATACTTTTGTTTTTAGAAAGCAAGCCAAGAACCAAAATGTTTTTTTTTTTTTTTTTTAAGTTTTTATGATTCTCTTAAATGAATATAAGCTACACATAATGTAACGACCCGACCCCCTAGGACTTAAGTTAGGCCGTTACTAAATACATGTATACATGGAACTCAAAATGATACTCGTTATGGTGAAATAAATGCTAATTAAATAAGGTAAGTTCAAAAGACTTTCATTAATTTCAAATATTAAAACAAAGTAGGGTACCCATAATTCATTAAAGGATAATAAATAAGTCTGAAAAACGATTCTAAAAAATAAGTTTTAAACATCAAAACTAAAAGTTAAGAGAAACATGAAAAGAACTCTAAATTTCATGATGCAGAAGAGTAAAAACTAGTCCCAGTGGCTCGATCATGAATTCCATTTGTTCATCGCTAGTGCATCTCTACCCTTATCTGAAACAACAACATGAGAAAGAATGAGTATAAAATACTCAGTAAGTAACTCCACTATTGGGGTCAGGCTGGACATTTATGTCCTCTAGATACCCACCTCTGGTGAAACATATAACTGCTCGAGTCCTAATGGGACACATATGCAGATGAAATAAGGAGACTGAGTCCTATCCCACTGTAGTTAAGTATGCCCGTAGTTAAGTATGCCCACTACTTCTGGTGAATCCCGAAGGAGACAAACTTGTGAGTCCCGAAGGAAACACAAACTGGTGAATCCCGAAGGAAACACAAAATCTAATGGGCATCTAACTAATTAGTAAGGATATTTGACAGTCTCAACATCATAATCATCACTGTACGAATCTATGACATACATATAAACCTCAACATCATGGCTCTACAACATACACATATACCTCAACTTCATGGTTCTACAACATACATGTATACCTCAACATCATCAGATCAAATACAACCATGGAAGCACATACCATCTCATACTAACATTCAAATATCTATGTGCATAAATAAATAATTCAGATCTCGTAACAGAACATACTTTAATCATATTATACTATCAATCTTTCATGCTGTCATTCTGTCATAACTAGCATACATCTAATGTCTGGCCGTGGGCAGTTCCAGTAGTAAGATTATTTACCTTGATATTAGGTCGAACCGAAAAGCAATTGAATCTTTATGAAATTCTTGGATCCTTAATCAAGCCTAAACATAAACCAAGCTTTAAAATTAATAATTAAGGCCAAATTCCAAACACCCAAATATTACAAAATATTTCCAGATAACCTTACCTAAGGTGTGGTCCAATTCGAATTCATCCTCCAAACCTCCAATTTTAAGTCCAAATAATTAGCAAACCAAACTCTTCTTCATCTTGAATCAACCTCCTAATCATAATTTGAAATTAGGCTTACATGATTAAAGCTTGAATCAAATACATACTTCACTACCAATGTCTCAAATAAATTATCCATATGTAACTTCGTCAAAAAAATCACTTCCAAATGATTTTACCAAAATTTCTCAACAACCAAAATTAATCCACAGGAGGGTAATCAAAGCATAAAACTTATCAAAACTCACTAAAACAAACTCCAACTTCATTGAACAACACCTCAATACCTTCACAAACTTGAATCCAAAGTTGTAACACAATGGGTATCAACCAATTGATGCCAAAAGTAAATGAGTATTCAAGAATAAACCGAAAACAAACCCAAACGGCAGAAATCTTACCCAAATCGATAGATCTAGTGACGGCAAAAGCGAACGACGCTTGAGCAGTGGTGGACGGAGATCATGAAGAAGAAACTGACGCGGCGGCTTTGGGCGACGTCGGACGGGCTCATGAACGTGAGGAAGAAAAGAGGGTGGGGTTTGACTTTTTATTAAAAAAAACAATAATAATAATAATAAAACAAAAAAAGAAACAAATATAATTACATTTAATTCCTTTCCGTTTCAAAAGAAAATTAGTTCTTGCCATTAATTTTCAATTTCAATTTCAAATTAAATAATTTCACGCCAACAATTAAATTCCTGCACATATACTTAAAGTCCAAAATTCCAAAAAAGTCCTCCAACTAATAACAATTACTGAAATTCTAAATAATAAAGTTACTAAAATTATATTATTACTAAAAAAAATGTGCAGGGTGTTACACATAATGTATCGGTACATCCAGGATTTCGTTTGCTCAATCTGCAGTGAAATTAGCAAAGCTTATATTCTGACTACAGAACCACGCTTACATTCAAAATGTTGATTGTAGTTGCATCTTGGTGTGAGAAAAAAAAATTTAAAAAGAAGTTTGAATTACTTGTTTAGTTCTTGGATTTTGAGGTAGGTCTATTTTATCTTTGAACTTTTAAAATAATATATTTAGTCTTTAAATTTTGATATTTTTAGAATTTACAGATCAAGGTTTGAGGTTCTATCAGATATAATTTTAGTTAATATCTAATAGATCAATTAATTTGTTAAAATTTCAAAATTGTCAAAAATTTATTAGATAGAAAATTGAAAATTCACGTCTTTATTAGACATAATTGAAAATTTAGGTACATATTAGACATGAGACATTTTTGAAGATTCAAGATCAAATATACAATATACACAAATTAAGGTTTAGGATTCAACCTGTAATTTAACCTAAATAAGACTAAGAAAATATCCTATTACATCTTTTTTAAGGAAACATCTGAAATTATTATGTTAAGAATTAAAGAGTCGGTTATTAAATACTATTCCAAAAATTAATTTTGGCATATAATATATATTAACAACAAAGAGATATTGTTCAATTCTCCTACCCTTTTGGTATTAAAAAAAGTTAAATTTTGGCATGAATGCCTTTTTAAAATTAGGGTTTTCAAGATACTCATGATTCTTCAAACGAACTGCGTTTCTGTTCTTCTTTAGATTTGATTTGGTTTGAGATTTTGTGGATCGAATACTTCAATAAACCAAATAAAGTGGGTTTTACTATTTGGTCAGAATTCTAATTTATATATTTCTCCAGTAGTTTGAGGCTTAACCACAAATTTTTACAGGAATTACTTTTGACCATTCAACTCAATAAAAAGATGTACTGTACCAAAATTTCCATTCCATCCAGGAAATAGTAAATGAAATATTGAGTGCAGCAATCGAAAACCCAAATACGTGGATGAAATTTGTGGGTAAAACGAATGTAATTGAGTTTAAAATATAGTTCCCTCTAGAGAAGTTTGCATATGGAATTTTAGACCTTGCAAATAAACTATGTTTATTGGAGTAATTCTTCAATTGCCCACAGGTGAGCCCAAGCTCAAGAGATATTCGGAAGAGGTATGGGGAAATGCATGTCCCAAAAGAGAAAAGTTAGAGTTTAGAGTTTCATACCGGCCAACCAAGTTAGTGAGTATATATATTGATTAAGAAATAATGGAGTTGTGCTCAGTCTGGCACCCTACAACCTTGAGGGCTACAATTACAACCACCTTGAGGAATTAAGTAGCGGGAATAATCCTCCAAGAATCAAGATTGTGAATCTTTTATTAGAATAATAATATGTTTCATACATGAGAGGAAGTCCTATTACTAGTGGGGTCAAAAGGGAATTAACATAGAATATTGTCTGATTACCCAATCAACCCCTATTTTTCTTATATCAACTATCTTGACATCATCAGAGTTGTCAAAAGGAGAATATTATAAATAGCCTCATTCGACGACCCTTTAAGAGGAGTAAGAAATATCCCAAGGAGACATCCAACCTTACTATTGTGTGTTTAGCTGAACTATATGATGCACTTAGGCATCAAAGTGTGGTAGACTCAGTACTACACCAGTGTAGGAAACTCTTACACAGGGCAACTCAAAAATCAAGACCATACTAGATATAGCAGGTCAAGGATGATCCCTTGAGAGGCCCACAATGACGAACACTTGCGAATTTCTTGCACCAACAATCTATATTGTAGAAGAGTCTCGTATGATAACTTGAAAATTTTTCTAGCACTCGATGTTACTAGATCTCTAGAATGACTAACAATGAATGGAAGTAATACTCGTATGGGCTCTCATTTAGACCCAAGTTATCAGATATTAACATCGACTATTTTAGTTAACTTCATCTATTTATATGCTCAATATGAATGGTTATCACATGACGGAACAAACTACAATACATCTTTTTGAGAAAAATACACACTTCTAGAACTAGTGCTAATATAACATATTTACCTCATAAATAAACTCTGAAACGGCAACTTATAATTCCACGCCAGTTTCTTTGAAAGCTGGAATATTTACCATTTTTGTAGTTCGTATAGAAGAGGGCCGATTGTT
This sequence comes from Benincasa hispida, assembly GCF_027475165.1. Classification (NCBI taxonomy): domain Eukaryota; kingdom Viridiplantae; phylum Streptophyta; class Magnoliopsida; order Cucurbitales; family Cucurbitaceae; genus Benincasa; species Benincasa hispida. The sequence continues at coordinate 46,368,030 of NC_143484.1, read as the reverse complement.
TTCTGCCAAAGGAAGTAGCTCTCCCAAGTGTAAGCTCTTTATGACCCATTTTATAGACTGTAAAAAGCCAGAGAGCAAGAGAACGATTTATTTCTCCGAATTGTGGATTGCTTTATCTTCGAATTATTCAACCAATACACGATTATGAAGAGCAAGCAAGTAGTTACCATCAATGGTATCCCTTGTTCCAAGGCACATTGCTTCAAGTGACGGGATGCCTTGCGCTCGTCTTCGACTACGATGACTCCAAATGAAATCTTCTCCCTATTTAGGCTCTTTACTAACCACTGTAGGGTCTTGAATACCTGTCCACCTCCATGCTGGGTGAACCAAAAAGTAGAAAAATACTGAATTGATCAGGTCTAAGTAGTAGAAACTACAAAACATTGTCTGGAGCGGTTGTTTCAATAATAAAATGACATGATATTAAGATTCAGTCCTTCATCACTTTGATTTTTGAAAATAATATGGTACTAAAATATGAATGAAAATTAGTACAGAAGAAGAAAACCAACTGAATGCAGCATATATATAGACACACACACACATATACTATCCTTCTGTAATTTACTTGTGGTTTCTTTATTATGACTAATAGAGGGCTTTTTTAAAGCTCTCCTCCGTACATGCATAGCTTTTTGAATAACTCTTATTTTTTATACCATCATTTTTTCTTTTTGAATTTAATAATTGTGAGAATGAGAGATTGAACCATCGACCTTTGAGATGGTAATTGGTTTCTTCATCACTCATAAAGAAATTTTTTTGGATCTCACTATAGGTGTCACAATTAGTCTTTTCAAAGATACTAAAACAGCAAATTTGAAGGTATGATCAAAGAGTACCTCTATGATAATTTTTAAAAGAAGTTCCAAAAATGAAGGAAATTTTGTTACCTCTCATGTCATTATTATGGATAAAGTCATGTATAACCAGTAAAGTTGATGAGCTCGGTTGAATAAATAGATAGCGAGAAAGATAAAACGGACTTGGCTTCACAAATGGGTAAATGGAGGCAAGCCTTACCTTTAATACAGTTGTCAATTTGGTGCAGAAACCTTGTTTCCCATGAAGCATGACTCCAACATTCTCAAATATATATCTTCGATTACGGTGTCTAACTGATCTTCCAATTTGAGTACAATCAGCTTGATTTGATATGATCATGTATCTTAACGGGGGGAAAAAAATCAAATAAGCCACCGACAAAGAAATATCAGAAGTACAAAAGTTCATCCAAGAACAACTACGTAAATAATAATAATTTATAATTGGATTAAAAATGTTTCAGAGCTAGCGGCGCAATGGCATTCCACAAGAAATACATGGACATATTAAGTAAACGGCATGGACGAAGGCATCTTTATTCTTTGAAAAACACCAGACTGAAAGGTTTGGTGACATTAAACATCTTTAATACTCGTAGATGGTATTTTCTTACATGAGTAATTGTATTTGATTCAATAGATAGTAGAAAATATAATATTCTATTCTTCTCAAAAATCCAAGTGAAACACGTGTAAGAATAACTTACTTCCACGGTGGTAACATGGAACAAGCAGCAATGGAATCTGTAAGCCAACTGACATTGACTATAAGGGCATTCACCGCACATCCATACAAGAATTTTGTTGTTTGGAGCTAAAACAAACAAGTTAATCAAATCAATAAAGTTGATAAATTTATAAGAATAACTATAATTTTAAAAAAAAATTAAAAAAGTTTTTTTTTAAAAATCTCAGCATCAAATGGTAATGGAATGTTCATGTTGGTTATTAAATAACATTAGAGTCTAATTGGATAATTGTAATAAAAAGAAATAACAACAACATAAGGAAACTGCCTCAAGCGTCTGTTAAAAAGTCAATTTCTTGCTCATCTTACTGAAATCAAGTGTACAAATGTTCCGGGAGAAGTTTTTAGAGCCTTAACAGAGGAACTGACTAGACAACAGGAAGGACAGAAGTTGGAAAATCCAGACTTTTTTTTATGGGAAGCATGAACCAACATAAGAAGGGCCAACAAAAACATCCCAAAAGGAATACAGGACCTCACCAACAGGCCTATAGACTGGTTTGGCGACGCCTTAGTTTTAGAATTTGATTGCAAAGAGATTTTCCCTTTAAAATTTTTATTTGGCAATTAGGAACTCTGATAAGGTGAAATTGCAAAAAAGACGTCTCTAGCTAGACCCGTGTGGCTTACACTTTATAAGAAAGCAAAGGAAAATCGAGGTTGTCCTTTCTTTCACTAAAGATGGAGCTCCAAGTGTTGGAGACTTTTACTAGAGAGTTTTCCACTAATCATCGATTTTTCATAGAGCAGCAAAGGAAAATCTAAGGCAGATGGAATGTGACCATGAATTTAAGAAAGCAAAGTTACTTCAAAAGAACAAGAAAATTCAAAAAATGGAATCAGAATTCTTCATCAAAATCAAAAGTAGATATACCAAAACCACTGAATAACACAATTATAGGCAAGGATTTTTTTTATAGGAATATCACAATTATAGGCAAGTAGGAGGGGAAAATATATGAACAGAACCTTTTTAAGTAAAGAATGATATTACATGCAGGGAACCAACCTTCTTTGAAGAGAGAATAACAGGAGGCCCCTTACAGTTTGATTTTGAAATCTTTTGCCCCCTTGAACTTGGACTAGGAATGTCGGGAAGAACTATACCTCCATTATCACATACTAATCCATCAATATCCTTTTCTTTACGACTAGAAAATCCCGTTACCAAGAACTGTATACCTTGAAATATTAATTTCTTCCTGCTCCTATAGTAGCGACTCTTGAGATGACCTTTACCATCATGGTGACGAGATACTAAACATTGATTAGAAAACTTCTGCCTTTTACCAGTTCTGAGAGTAGAATCTGCATTCAAACCAAAAGGGAAATTTTTTTAAAAAAAAAATACACAGTAAATCATGTAAATAACACCAACAATATTCCAACTCTTACAATTTTTTGGAGGATGTACTTTTTGAAAGTCCAAGTTTGCTTGAGGCTGATCATTAGCTTCTAAGAAATGGACTCTCTTCTGCACCAACATACATGGTTCAAGGGGAGTCTTATTTTTAAGTTGCATCTTCACGACGTTTTTGACCTTTTGGGGATCAGACACCGTACCCTGTAGATGATCTTTCTTGATAGAGGATTTCTTCATTATAGATTTCGATAGCTGCAGACTCTCATTTAAGATATCACGGATTTTCCTTTTCTTCACTGAATGAACAAGGAACTCGCTCCCATCACCTGCAACTTCATCACTCTTTCTTTTCAGTTCTGTTATTTCCTCAACCAAATTGTGGTCAGCATCGGTTTGGCTGTCCTCCACAATATCCATTTCTCTAGATTCAGTAGGCTCAGAGGGTAAAGTCTCCATAAAATTTGTTTTAGAAGAAAGTCTTGTACAACCCAGATGAGAATCTGATGATAGCAGGCTCATATTGCCATGTAGTTGATGTGCATAATTGTTGTCCAGTCCCCCTTCCACATCAACATGAGTGGGCAAAATTGTGCTGTAATTTTTAAGTGAAGTTAGCTGCCTTCGAATTGAAGGCCTAGAACCTTCAACATCCACAAAGGTGCCTGAGCATTCTTTCGTACAATCTTTTCCTTCATTCAGATTCTGTCCAGCACAATCAGTGTCCAATGAAATGCTGCACGGAACAAAAGAACAAAGAGGATCGACCGAGGATAGGCTACATTTCACGACTTCTTCAGTTACCAGCAAACCGTTGTCACATTTTTCGTCCAAATGACCAAAATGTACACTTGACTGTGAAGCAACTTGAAACTTGGATTCACATCTTTGCACATAAGAGTTCTCATCTGGAGCTATATCAGCAGATTCAGAAAGAAAGCTCGTCTCATTAACAAACATCGAAGGAATGGTTTTTCCATCAACATTTTGTCTCAATTGCTCAGAAATGAGTTCCTTACAAAATGGAAATGGAAGGGGAAAGACACAATAAGAGTTAACAATTAGATGAGAAAAAAAATGATTAAACTAAGAAAAAGGAAATGAATGGGAAGGAGACCAGAATAGTGACAATTAAAATGAAATACTTGATTTGGTTATGCATCAAAAGTGGAAATGAAACTTGACCTAATTAAAGTGAAAGTGAAAAGAACAAGTTTTGGGGTAAGAGAGTGACATCAATGAAAAATGTAAATGCAACCCTCCACGATGAGAAGGGATTTATAGCAATAGGAGTAGATAAAAATTACCAACACCTCCGTTATATCATTGGTGAGAAGATTAAGCTTTATGTCATAAATAAATAAGCATGCGGATCAAAACCGTTCTGACTAGGCACTTTTGAGTAACCATTTTCACATATTGAACCTAGACTAAAGTTTCTAAAATATATCCTAGTACACTCAATAAATCAATATATCATATGGTTATCATTATTTTTTCTAATAACAAATGTGGATGTGTTCTTCAATTGCAAATTTGCAATTGAATCTAGAACACTTGGAAATAAATAATAAAAAATCCACCAAACAAAGCTTGTTGATCTTGAATACTGAGTTATCTCCTTTGTTTAACACTATCAAAGTCAATATTTTAACATAATAGTTTAAACTCTAATGTATGAACCAGCATGATAGGTTGTAAATAAGAGCAGAGAACACACCTTAACTGACCAACCACCCAACCAACGACTCTGAAATCTCTCGGGAGTTAAGAAAGCAACTTGTTCATCATTTTCTGGAAATGGGAAGAAAACTGTTTAGTACTTAAGCCTGAACATTCTCACACATAAAAAATACAGATCATAGTGACTCACTTGTTGACACTTTATTGCACTCATGTAGGCTGGAGTATTCTTTGGCATCGTTTGTACACAAATTTGTATTAACTGTAGACGACACAATTTTCTGCAGTCATGATATCATATTGCTGTTACTAATAGCTTAAAGAGAACTTAGTGCTATTTGTTATGCTAACGTTCTATATTTATCTGACAATTGACAAATAGTGAAGAAATCCTAATACACCTTTTTTAAGTGGATGGAGGAAGTGGAAGGTCTTTGCTAAGTCTCATTCAAAATATTTTGGGAAGCAGCATTGGGAAAATCTCAAGATGGTGACTTTTGGACTTTTACCTGTTTCACAACAAACTCGTCTGATCCATTTTGAGCTGGGTGTTGCGACATTGAGTTATATTTACAATAGTTTGGACTAGTTGAACCTAACTCATCATCATCAGAAAGTTGATGTTGAACGTTACAACTCAGATCTTCCAAAGGCAAGCCCACAGGTTTTGTCACAACAAGATTCTCTTCGAACTGTTTCAGGGTTAATCCATTCCCCAAAATGTCTGGTTGACGTGTCATATCTACAGAATTACATTGACTGCCATGTGTGAATTCATTGTTATTTACAGGCGTATCTTGAACATCAAAACATGTGGTTTTGCAACGATCACTATTCAAAATACTGCAAGGTAGTCCTACATCATCAAATGCATCTCTCATTATGAAATCATCCAGATCTGAAAGAGAATTGGTCAAGTCCACTTCCTCGTCTACGCTTTCATAGGCACTTTCCAGCACCTCAATGCGAGCCTTTTTTACCTGGATGGAAACTTCGAGGACAGCTTCAACTGATAACGCTTCTGAATCTAGCTCAGCCTGCAATAAGTCGTGTATAACCAGTGCTTCAGATGCCACAACAGAGAGCTCAATTGCATCGTTAGCTTCAGCATTTTTAAGCCAGCCAACATCCAATTTTTCTCCCTGCCGGATTTCACAATCTTCAGTATTGTTCAGAGATTGACAGTCAACATTGTCCAACAAATCTTTGTTGCTAGAATGAGGTGGCAAATCTGTGTCACCAGCATTAATGCCCTTTCGGAAAGGAATATTTTCCCTGGGATCAAGTGATGCTTCAAACAAACTGATCGACTGAACTTTATTATATTCAGGCAATTGGTGAGATCCATCCAAATGTTGAGTTGAAGTACACTCCGAACCACCATATGATGAAAGATGTAAATGAAAATGAAGTGCCTGCTTTTGTTGTGAAAAAATCAATGAGAAAAACATGGCACCTTATTACTTGTGTATTCATTTAGAAAAAGTAATACAGCTGCAGAAATGTCCATATTTTAAATCTATGGAGTCTTCAAAATAACATTAGGAAACATATTAAACGCAACATTTACTAGTTTTCAGTTTTTTAGTTAATATTTAATTCAAGATCGCAAATATTGTGTTCATTTCTATAGATGAAGGGAATGCCTTGCCTGACAACATATTGATGATTTTCTTAAAGAGAAAATTAACATGTTGGTGAATTTAAATGCACGTGTATATTACTAATAAATAATGTTATTTGGAGTTTCAGCCCTTTCTTGATTCTTGGAATGGCGTGGAAATCTTATAGCTTATACTCAATTAAATTAAGTTCATTAATTTTTCTTCTTTTGCCAATTTCCATCACCAGTCAAAATTCTTTAAAGTCTTTTTTCTGTTGGTGTTGGGTTTACAATTCATCTCCCTTGATTTTCCTTTTTTCAATTCATTTCTAAAATGAACTGTTATGTTTCATGTCAAAAAAACAGGAGTCAGTCCAACGATTTATACCATGTCTGCACATTCCTAAGATTCTCATGCATACTAGTTGGTCTTTTCACTAAATACATACATTCCTTGAAGTTAGTAATAAACTAATCCATTTTCCTTAAGTTTCAATTTCAATGTCTAATTATTTTTTATTTATAACCGTGGCACTCTGCCTGTCTGCCGGAGCTGTTTATGCAGAGAATGTTTGCTTTCTGCTAAATTTCGTGTATTCAACCATCTAGCTTCAAAGAAGCCTAATTTTGAAATCCACATAAAAGAAACCCAAATCCGTAAAGTGGGCTACAAACTTACATTATTAGATGATGCAGCTACACTTTCGGATATGTTGTCCTGTCCAGATAGAAATAAATGAAATCTGTTGCATCCACTGTCTTTTGGATAGAGATTTGCACCTTCAAGTTTATTGATGATTCCGTACCCAACCTCCTGCAATAAATGGGAAGAGAGGCATCAAAACAGTTACGAACCATGTAGTCGGAAATGCAACTTGTAGCAGTGCTAACCCTGAAATGGTCTAACATCATGCAATGCTATATTCAATACCTATTCTCTTTTAAACCAATACTGAATTCCCACGTTAACCACAGAAAATCACGTTCTTTACATGATATGAAATTCAAAACAAAAAGAACTGCATTTTCAATTTATAAAATAAGTTTCTGACAACACCAGCAGAAAACATAAACCACCAGAATGTATCACATCTAAATTAAAAAGATTTATGGAATTGAACCACAGAGGTTGTGAGCACTTTTGCTATATTTTTTTTAGCTCAACAATGTGGGAGCAGGGATTTGAATATTTGACTTTTAGTACAGATGTACAGTGCCTTAACCGGTTGGTATTGGATTATGAAACAAAACCAAAGGCATCTCTAGATTATGTTAATATGTTTTCCAAATTCTCTTCCATTCCCGGGCACTAAGCCGCTACTGGAGCTAATATTTACTCATTCAATTAGAAAAGCTACAAAGAAAATCCTTAGTTTTAAACAAGAATTGTGTAATAAAGAAGACCATGGTAAATGTAAATACCAGAGATGGATGTCAACCTTGATTGCTGATTCGTAATCACATTCTATTACTTGCTCACTGGATGGCGTTGTATGATTATCCTGAAGCCAGCAAGGAAGCCAAGCTAAATCCTGAAATTAGTACATATTGAAAAATCAAATAAAGTTAGGATGCCTATTAGTCGCTATAATGCCAAGTATAAGACTGATGAAAAAATTCAATCTATCTGATCGAGAGAGTACCATAAAAGTATGGCTTAAAATACTGCAAATATTTCTATCAGAAACGGAGCTGATCAGACAAATGAATTTCAAAACCATGCATAAAGCATCTAAAAGAATGAATTCCATATAAATCATAAGACTGTATATTGTATAGAGACCAGATAAAAGCAAAAGAAGTTCTCGTAGGGCCGCTTGCCAAACATCCCTAGTCCTGATGAGCTCCATACATTGTTCAAGTCCACTATAGGTCAATACGAATTACAGTGAAATTGGAATTATTAGACCTTGACGAAGCTAAAGTTATTGGACATGAACAGAAATCACAAGAGGTTTCTGCTTTTGAGTATTTATAATAATTGGCAACAAAGAAAAAACAAACATACAAGTAATTGGTAAGCACCAAGGAGTAGTGGAAGCATAATTATGATTATTTTTCCTCCGTAGCAATAGCTACATCGAGATCTCAAATAAAAAGTGAATCGATAATTGAATTTGCATTATTCTCCCTCCAAGTCGAATTACGAAATTTATGAGAGATATCGCACATACTCCTGGAGAATCATACAAATTTCTCAAATTCTTGTCCCGATTTGTTCTCAAATCAACGCAACTCAATTCATTTATCGGTCAAAGTAATTATAACGAACACGAAATCGAAAACGTCTTCCGGCATCCGCGATCGAAATCTCAACATATTTTCCGTAAGCAGCGTAACAAAAAATCAATCACAGCTAACTCCGTGCTTCATCTTCTAGTTTCTCGGTTATCCAGAAAACAAACGAAATGGCAACGAAAGTAAACATACGAGAAGATTATCGGTATAATCGATGAATAGTTGATTTTTAGGAGAAATGTGAAATTTTACCTCTGAGAATTGAGGAAGACGAAGCTCTAGAGTTTCCATCTGTAAGTTGAAGGAAAAATCAATGTTCAAGTCGCTTACTCCTCCATGGAAATCGATATTGACTGCATCGCTGAGAGAGCGGCGGAGTAGAGAGAGAGACTAGAGAGAGAGATTTGGCGCCATAATGAACTTCGAAGTGGCGGGTATTTGTATCTTGAGTCTTAATTAAAGAGTTACTTTATACTTTTTTTCTAAATCGTAAGAAATACTTTTTGTTTCAAAAATAATTCTTTCCTTTTCTTCAAATATCAATTTATACCCATAAACATCGGAATTGTATCAATTTAAATCATAAACTAATAATTATGTATAGATTTAAACCCTAAATTTTAAAAATTATATCAATTTAAAGTTCAAACTAATAATTATCTTTTATAAATATATCAATTTAAACTATAAATTTTCTTGGACTGCTTTTAAATATAGAAAAATGAACTAAAATATTTACAAAATATAGCAAAAGTTTATAACTATCAATGATAGACGTTGATAGACTTCTATCGGTGTCTATCAATGTCACTGATAGACACTGATAGGTCAGTTCTAAAATTTTGTTATATCTTGTAAATATTTTCAACAGTTTTACCATTTGAAATAATTTCTCAATTTTCTTAAGTGTATGAATTTACACTTTCCTTCGTATTTAGTTTGAAGAATATCATGCAAAATATTTAATTTTTTCAATTAAACTTATGAAAGTTTGAGGTTTAATTGATAAAATTACAAGTCTAATACTATGTTTATCCAACTAAAAAATAATAAATGGTTTAAATTAGTACACTTATAAAAATTCAAGGTTTAAATTAGTAAAATTATTAGTTTATGGTCTAAATTAATACAACCTCAAAGTTTAGGAGTATAAATTTATATTTTTCCTACCTTTCTATGTAGTGTGTGTGTGTGTATATATATATATATATACTTTTGAAAAATAGTTGCCAAATATTTGAGTAACATTCTTTTATAAAAATGTTTAAATAAAAATGACTTTTTTAAAAACATTTTTTCAAGTTAATCCAAATAGAAGTTGAGTATGAATTGGAGTTTGGGAGGCAGAAGAAAATTGTCGAATACATCTATTAGATGGAGAATTTGGATTAATGTTTATGTAATTTATTTGTGTAAGTGAACTTGGCCATTTGTTAACCTTATCATATATCAATTTTTTTGTATCATATAAATGATTGATAATGTGACCTTTGTTACATATTTTTTGTGTCAACCATATAACATGACCATTAATAGGGTCATTACAATTATATTTTAAGAACTTAGACTATAAATTTGATTGCTTTATTCCGATTAATCTAATATAATTTTGTCCAAATTAACTGGAAATGTGTACAAATTTATAAATAATTGAAAGAAATGAAATTCATGATCCATATGTAAACTAATCTTATTTTCCAAAACTCCTATCAATGCATGTGTATTTAAAAAGAAAACATTAAAACAAAGTGCAACACATAGTTTATTAAAAAATATATATAGGTAAAATTGTTGAATAAAAAAAGTTTAAAAAAAACAATCACTATAAAACAATTTATTCATGTCATAAAAAAACATTACCAGATACACCCGACATATGAACTCAACTCAATACTCCAAACACCCTAAACACAAACATATGAAGTTCATACATCATATCTCATCTCAACACCCCAAATTAGGAGTGAGCATCAGTCAGTCGAAGTCGGTTTTTCGATCAAACCGCCACCAAACCAACTATGGTTGGTTTAGTAAATGTTTAAACCGATTTCGACCGTCTAGGAGTAAAAATCGATCAGTCGGTTTGGTCAATTTTATTCTTTAATTCTTCTGAAATTTTTCCAAACCGACACCAATCAACCCCTCTCCTTCTCCACCAATCGACTTCAATTTGATTGGTCGACTCGATTTTTCGGTTTATCGTTCTCACTCCTACCCCAAACAGCCCCATATGATGTGTTTGGCCCACCAACATGTTAAACGACTCAACTTTAATGGGGTGTTTGGCTCACCAAACATGAGTTGAGTTGAGTTGCTAAAAATTATCAACTTAATGTTTGGCCCACCAACTTTAAATGTTGGTGGAGTTGAGTTGGTTATTTTTACCAACTCACTAACTCACCTCAACTCTCCCACCCTCCAATATTTTCAATGATTAGATTTGTCGGCTACCGTTGGCAGCTACCGCTGCCACAATTTGACAACCAATTATGATGACCACTTTCACACTTCTAGCTCTGGCGATCAACTCCAAACTCCTCCGACAACGACTTCGACAAAAACTCCCTTCGATGATCAACTCCGATGACAACTAGAGATGTCCATGGGGTGGGGCGAGACACGAGAAAGTCTTCCCTATCCCCGTGAAGTTCTCTGTCGAGATCGAGGCATCCATTCCCCGCGGGAAAAAATTCCTTATTCGTATTTTTTTAATTTATTCATTTTGTAAACTTGTAATTTTATTCTCAACCTTATAAAATTTTATATATTAATTGGTCGTTTTCGATACATCTTTTATCAAATATAAACCGTATCAAATTTCTTAATAAAACAATAATATTTTGTATGCAAATATATAATCAAACTAATTAATTCCATAAATAAAATTAAAATTTAAATATTACGAGTTTAAGCCTTCAACTTAAATATTACAATGTTTATGGTATTAACAGAAATAAAATCTTAAAAATTAATATTAATATATGTATGTAGAAGTATAAAACATTGAGATGAAAATTAGAAAGAAAAAAAATGCATTTTAAAACAAACTAGATAAATTTTTAATAAATTAACTGTAAACTCACGATGGAGTTTATAAACCCACATAATCATAGAATGTGTGAGTTATATATGTCACAAAATGTTTGAGTTTATATATATTAAGAAAATATACATATAATATAAAATATAATTTTTCCATTGGGGTGGGGTAGGGTGGGGCCGAAATGGGAAATGTATTCCCCCGTCCCCGTCTCAATTTAGTCAATCAGGAAAAATTTCTCCCCGCCCCCTCCTTCATTTCCCATCTAATTGGAGATTTCCCACCTTTTTTGGAGCGAGTCTTCTTGGGGTAAATGGACATCCTTAATGACTGTTGGGGTTGATACCTTAAAGTCTCATGTCCTGTAGTTTGTAAACAGATTGTACGAACACTTGTGATGTATAATATATGATATTTACTTCACTTCTTGATTTTGCTCATCTGAAAGTTTTATCTACTTTACCATAAACCTATAAACTAAAATCTATAGTTATCTTTATGTAACTTAAGCATGTATGTGGTGACATACAAGTGGATCATGTCTTAAGTGATAACCAAAATGGTCTGTAGTATATGGATATAAGAGGGAAACCTTATCCTGGTAACGCTACGGATGTGGCCCGCTTTGTGGAATAGTTACAAGTGTTGTGACTTGTCACAGATGGTTTGATCCTGATTATTCGTGTAAGGGACATGCGAGCAGGGGCATCCTATACAAAGAGTTTGTCTAAGACCTGACCATGAAGTGTTAACGTCTCGTTATATAACGTCGTTCATGATAGAGACTTCACTTCACTAGAATGACCATAGGTAACATGACCTCAATTCTGAGTGAGTTGGGAACTTCTGCTATTGAGGGCGGTCCTTTGATTTGCATGGGTTCGAGTGGCTAGGCCGCCGACTCAAACCTACCACTTTGGGGATTCGTCTGATTTGGGAGATGGGAACTCAGCTACACAAGATGGAATTCACTCCTTCCCCGAAGCAGGGGTAAGTAGATAGATAGCTCCCTTAAGGGCTGATTCCAAGGCTTGAACGATGTGGCGCCACACACTTTCTCATGGCCCGAGAGGTGTTCACACATAGTTGGACTATGTTATATTGTTCATTAGATGGATCAGTGGTACTTAAGGAGTAAGATATAACTATAGGGACAAAACGGTAAATTGACCCAACTGTACTTACGAGCATCTGTGAAAGGTCATCGTACTAATGATTGGTTATATCCGATGGACACATAAATATATATGTGGTAAGAAGAGTTCAGTTGTTGGTTTTTAGTGAAATGTCTGGCAGTTAACGAATGGTAGATCTCGTGGCTAAAGAGTTTAGTAAGCTATTCACATATCGTTGGAGCTTCGAGCCATAGGTTCATAAGGTCCCTTTGGTAACTTGGATAAAAGTTAAGAATCAGTTTTTGGGTCTGTTTGAAATGTTCAAATTGACAAGAGGGAGTTCGATTATATATGATATGATCGAACTGGTTAATTATATATGATATGATTGACTAAATGTATGAGATACATTATTTCGGAGGAAATTATATATAAATACGATTTATATCAAGCAGAGGAGAAAACACTATAGTTGATATATGATATCAAACTATAGGTTAAGAATATAATATGATTATATTCATTATTTTATTAATTAGGCGGTTATGAGATAATTGGCCGAAGTTTTCTCCGTTTTCGTGCGATAGTGGGAAGTTGAATTCAGTTCTAGTAACTAAAGAATCAAATGAAAATAGTTTTCATCTTGCAAAAGACACGCAAAATCGCACACGATGTGAAAGTCTTACATTGCTTAGTGTTGAGAGCCTATACGATAGCGCCCGCCTACTAAACGACCGCACATCTGCATTTATTAAACAATCGCCCGCGATTTCTTAAACGATCACTTACCTATACTAGACGATCGCTTAACGTTCTCAGCGTAACTAAACGATCACTTACTTTTGATAGACAACCACTTAGAATTTACTACACAGTCGTGTACCCCGAGCTAGACGATCAAGTACCCGACTATACGATAGTCATCCCTTTCTCCCACTTGCTTGTTCGTAGTACACAATCACCTTTCCTCCTCCCATCTATCAATTCTATCAAAGTCCACCCTTTGGATTCTCACTTCGAGAATACTGAGGACTTCGAGTGGTGGTGTCGTCCCCATTGCCTTGTGCTCATGCGCTGTTGTTTGTGTAGACGACTGTGGTGTTGCTGGGCGATTGCTTGTTGGACGAGAAAGAGTGAGAGAAGTTCGTTCACGCTGAGACCGAGATTTCTGAAGAAAATCTTCAACTGGTAAGTCTTCGATCTCTTGTATTTTATCTTTTAAAAGTATGCCAGTAATTAGTGTTTACGATGCGTATCTGTATGTTTGAATGTATATGTGTAAATCCTGTCACAGTGAATTGGAAAGATCCGCTTCCGCTCATAGGTACTCTTATATTAGAGTTCCTTCAATTGGTATCAGAGACAGGTTGTCTAATATTCAAATTTCATTGCTGCAAAGAATTGCATATACATTCTCGGTGGTTGCAACATATCTACACTCTGTTTTATTAGTTAATTCGTTTGTGGATGTGTGGATTAATGGATTTTTCTAGGATGAAACCTCGATTTGATTAATTCTTTTACATTTTCAGTTAATTGTAAAGGTCCCTGCATTTTTTGGCATAATTAATTGCTTATCGAGTCTGTAATTTCAAAGTTAGTTTGAGTTTTGAGTCGTTCGTGAAGAAGTTTGGAGCAAGGGTTGCTGTTCTTCGAGGAAGAAGACGACCAAGCGTTGGTCGGGTCGTGTAGATGATGGGGTAGGTGAATTATTATGGATCCATTCCCCCAAGGAACCGGACATGATAATTTTTCTTGTCAAGATGAATATTCTATGATCTATTTTGTTGATGCGATCGCTAAATATTGGATGCTCGGGTGTCGTTTAATGCGCACACACACTAGACGATCATGTAGCTCAGCAAGCCTTATCGCTTAGTTACTGACTATACGATCATAGAGTAGTCAAATGGTAAATTGTTTACCTTTTCACATGTTAAGCGATCGTCTAAACGATCAGGCTTTGCAGCCTCGTTGTCGTCTAAGTGGTCGTTTAGCTTTTTGCGTTATCGTCTAGTGTGCGCTAAGTGATCATTTACCTGGGGGCGTTTACTAAACGATGGAGCTTCACCCGGTGGTTCAAGACCCGGTTCGCCTGTGAACCGGTTTGCTTGATGGAAAAATGTAATAGATAGAATTTTTCATTCCGATTTTGTGTAGGTTCATCCTAGTCCATTAATCTTTGGTTTAATACATGAGCTGTATGTTTATTTATATGTCATATGGTATGCACACATAGAAAAATCTCACCTTAGGTTATGCATTGGTCATGCATAATCTCTTTATTATAAATGTTATAATTTAGAGAAGCATGATTTAAATTACGTAAGAGCATGCTCATGCATCATATAATATAAGAGTTATATTTATGCATGCATAAAAAACATTGACATGCATCCTCTTTATATTATAATTGTTATAGTATAAAGGTGTATGGAAAACATGTTTGCTTGGGTATTACATGTATATAAAAGTTATGTATAGTAATGACCGGACATTGCATGAAGTATGACACATACGTTACTTTATAAGTGTTATAAATACCTTGTTATATGCAACGTGTTTTAGTTGTTTCTTTTTAAAGGTTAAAAAGAAATTAGAACTAAAAGCAATAAGAAAGACATGTATGCTCACTTAGGTTTAATTCATGGTTTTAAAATGTTTAAAACTTGGATGACATAGACCTAAGATCATGGTTCTGAAATGATTAGAAACCATTGGACTTTAATCTTTTAACCAGTTTAATAGGATTAAATTGACTAATAAAAGGTTAAAGTGTAGCAAATCTATCTATAAGGGACCTTTTGGCTAAGGCGGGTTCTGTCTAGGCTAGGGTATTTAAGTTGACGGAAACATAACACCCCTACCTGGGAACCTACCTGGAAAGGTGAATTAGATAGATTTGATGTATGCATGAAAGTTAAGGACAATCCATTAAAGTGTTTAAATGTGACTACTTGAACTTGTTTTATTTCATAGACAAAAGTTGTTTATGAGCAGACTTTAAAAAAAATGACTTAGACTAAAATTAGTAGCCGGATTGTCTAGGTTAATGAAACCTTAAGTAGAACATTCAGTGAGAGATACTTGGGGCATATGATGTTTCATTTAAACCTTTCACGTTTCTCCCATATAGTCCATACCGTGAGATTTATCCTCGGCCTCGTGGCACCCTGGGAGTCTCCCCCTAAAGGATAGTGTTTGGTAGGTCAATATCAAGGTGGATGGAGAGAATGTTCATAGTAAGTGGGAGCGGGAACCCACGGTCTTCCTCGTTGGATTCAATAAAGTTTCTGCGCATCGCCTTGAGGCACCCTGGGAGTGTCCCCCTATAGGATGGCAGTTTTGCACGTTTCTTTATTTGATCTCCTATAAGAGGATAAGGTTACTTAGTCTCTTGTCCTAATCTGCTTCTTTCCTTCAGTGGGCTCATTAAGGTGGGACTCTGGTGTCGAAAATGAGGGGTCACACTTACGCGGAGCTGTTAAGGGTTAATAGTTCTAGACTAAATAAATGGTGGCTATTAGGTTCAGTTCCAAGAGTTGGTTTTGTCTAATAGTTGAGAATGTCTTATCCCAATGAAAGGGCATCTGATCACTCCACCGTTGATGTTTATCCTACCTCGCTGGGGCATCATTGCAAAATAGAAGTCTTACACTTAGGGTACTTGGAAACTGTTTTGCTAAAATTAATTGGTTAAAATGTGGTTTAGCAAAATCTTATAAAAGTTTGTTCGTTTTTCAACAAGTTTTTAAAATGGTTACAGCCACTATAGCTTTGCTTAGTGCCGACAAACTTACCGGCGACAACTTTTCAACTTGGAAACATATGATCACGACGATACTAATCATTGAGGATCTCATGTTTGCCCATATGGAGGTCTGTCCTCCTATTCCAGCTCCCAACGCAGTTCGAAATGTTCGAGGGGCATACAAGCGATGGACACGGGAAACGAGAAGGCTCGAGCCTATATCTTGGTCAGTCTTAATAACGTGTTGGCCAAGAAGCATGAGCCCATAGTCTCAGCGCGTGAGATCATGGAGTCCCTACGAGGGATGTTTGGACAACCATCTGAATAGCTCAAGCATGAGGCTCTTAAATACATCTTCAACTCCAAAATGGAGGAAGGCACCTCTATTCATGAATATGTGCTTAATATGATGGTCCACTTCAATGTGGCGGAGATGAATGGGTCTAATATCAATGAGGGCAGTCAAGTTAGCATAATCCTGCATTCGTTGCCAGAGAACTTCCTGCAGTTTGTTAGCAATATGATTCTTAACAAAGTGAAGTATACTCTTACAACTCTCCTCAACGAGCTGCAGACACACCAATCTTTACTAAAAAGTAAGGAGAAGAAAAGGGTTGAGGCAAATGTTACTTCATCCTTTAGGACGTTCCATCGAGGTTCGACCTCAAGAACGAAGTCTGCACCTTCTACTTCTAACTCTGCAAAGGAAAAGAAGAAGAAGGGTGGTAAGGGGAAAGGGAAAGCGCTTGCTAACCCACCACCTGTCGCCCCAAGAAGGCGTCCACTACCGGTTGAAAAGAGAAAATGTTTCCACTGCAATTAGGACAGACACTAGAAGAGGAATTGTCCTTGCTAGCTGAAGGAAAGGAAGACCGCCAAGGCAGATAAAGGTAAAAATGATTTACTTGTACTAGAAACATGTTTAATGGAGAATGATGATTCTACCTGGATAATTGATTTGGGCGCCACTAATCACTTTTGTTCTTCTTTTCAGAGGATTAGATCATGGTGACAGCTAGAGGCTGGTGAGATGACGATGTGAATAGGCACGGGCACGTCGTCTCAGTTATGGCAGTTAGAGGCATCCAGTTATCTTTACAAAATAGGTTTTTTGTGTTAAAAGACGTGTATGTTGTTCCTGAACGTAAGAGAAACCCTATTTCTGTAAAGTGTCTGTTACAATGTAATTATATGCTTTTTTTTTTAATATGGATAAAGTGTTTATTCATAAAGATGATGTTGAAATTTGTATAGCTTATCTGGAAAGTAACTTGTATGTGCTAAGACCGTTAGCCTTAAGTTCCCTCTATAACACAGAGTTGTTTAAATCTGTCGTAACTCAATCTAAACGTCAATGAATTTCTCCAAAAGAAAATCCCCAACTTTGGCACCTTCGATTAGGGCACATCAATCTCAATAGGATTGAGAGATTGGTAAAGAATGACCTTCTAAGCGAGTTAGAAGAAAATTTTTTACTAGTGTGTGAATCTTGCCTTGAGAGTAAGATGACTAAAAGACCTTTTACTAGAAAAGGTTATCAAGCCAAAGATCCTCTTGAGTTAGTACACTCTGACCTTTGTGGTCCTATGAATGTGCGAGCTCAAGGTGGCTATGAATATTTTATTAGTTTTACTGATGATTACTCTAGATATGGGTATGTTTATCTGATGCAATGGAAGTCTGAATTCTTTGAAAAGTTCAAAGAGTTCAGGCTGAAGTTGAAAACGCATTGGATAAATGGATTAAAACACTTTAATCAGATCAAGGTGAAGAGTTTTTTGACTCGGCATTCCAAGACTTTTGATAGAACATGGAATCGTTTTCCAATTCTCAGCGCTGGGTACACCTCAGCAGAATGGTGTAGTGGAGAGGAGAAATAGAACCTGTTGGACATGGTTCCTTCGATGATGAGTTACGCTTCTTTACCGGACTCATTTTGGGGTTTCGCAGTGTAGATTGCGGTATATATACTCAACTGTGTTCCTTCCAAGAGTGTTGCAAGAACACCTTTGGAGTTGTGAAATGGGCGTAACGCTAGTTTACGTCACTTCCTCATTTGGGGTTGCCCTACATATGTGATTGAGGTGAATCCCAAGAAGTTAGAACCACGATCGAGGTTATGCCTCTGTGTAGGTGGTGCGCAGTAGATTAGAAGCAATTTTACTCGAAAACCAAAATCTCGTGGATATGTTATGCGATGCATGTTCCTAAGATATGCGTTGATAGTCATGTGTCAATGGTCATGCGTTGGAATGAAAATGCGCCAACAAATGTATGCGATGACCATGTGTCCTGCCACAAGTTTTCTTGCGCTCACGCCAAGTATAACATGAACGCAAGTTTCTCGAATAATCCAAGGTCGAACACAGGGACTTGTAACTATATGTTTGCGGTGATATGCATGTGGCAGTATAAATAAAAGAATGGAGGGGATGTTGCTAAGTTAATCCTACTCCTACTTCTATCTAACAGACAATGGAATGAGAATATGCATGAAAGGTAGAGATGCGACAATCCTTGACATGAAATAAATGTGTGGAAAAATAGATAAAATGTGGAGATGTTTTCATTTCAATACTTAAGAGTGATCGCAAGGGTAACCCTAGTCAATGCAATCCATGCAATCATGCTACACACACGTGAACCTAACTTTAGGACGTATGCGATGTATCTGCGATATTGTCGAGAAGCCTATGCCTACCTAGACCTCCATAACCCGCTCACTAGCTCTCGCCACATGAGCGTGCTACCACATAACCCCTTAGCCTACTTCCTGGACGCATGCAAATCCATTCTGTAGGGTGCATACGCTATGCGAAGTAAACAGAGCTTATCTCTAGGATCCCCATTCTTGCCTATGCGTTCCAATCTGCTCTCTCGAGTCTTAGATTTGGGTTTTAGACTACTCTCTCAAGTATGCCTAAATGATGAATGATGCACTCTAGAACAAGGTAATCGCATGAACTTGGCTGACCTAAGCTTAATTCTATCTCTAGTGAACAACGCAAACATTGCTTAATGCGACCAACCAATTACCCTCCCGGGCAGTTGGTTGTTACTGACTTTACTCATAGACAAGCATTGTGTTAGCCTATAGATAGGCGTTGCCACAGCTTCACACTAAGCAAATAAGGTTACTCACACACTCACATAACGCATACCTCTCGGTAGGTTGCTACATGCTTCATATCCCTAATCCACATGACTAAGTATGCAATACCCAAGCAATCTCACTAAGTGTTGCAATAAAAGTAAAGATGCGAACCAAAGAAGATGGAGATGGAGTCGAAGGAATAGAGAAATGCATTGAAAACACATTGTATTAATTTCTTAATTCAAAATGTCATACAATACAATATAGGAAAAGAAAGGAAAAAGAAATGACCGGTTGGAAGCAAAACTTTGCTTGCAGCGGATGTGCGTCAAGGCTGTCAGTGGTGCCATGGATGGACGGAGGAGCTGACTCTCTTGAGATCTAGCTCTGGTCGAAGGCTTCGGTCGTCACTCGGAATGGATGAAGGAGGTGAAGAACTCTCAGCCATCTTCTCATGCAGTTTGTCTAGATCACGAGGAAAATCCCCGCTTATGGGATAATCTTCGGATTCCTTGAATTTCAGCTCGTCGGCTTCTATTTATAGAGCTTGGATCACCGAGAGCATTAATTGGACTACTCTGAGTCTGACGTTCGATGCGTTAATCTTTTTCTGAACCTCTGCCACCAACGGCGTCATAGCTGAAATATCAACATCATCTTTTGGATTTTCTCGAGGTAAATGAATTGATGCGTTCATTCCACCTACTTTGCGTTGTCGCGTAGCTGCAATCATTCAATGGCCGTATTCGCTTAATACCGCAACTCTACATGATGACCGCAATCACCTGATGAGCGCAACACCCATGCGATGGACGCATACAGGTGATTACCACAACATTCATGTGTTGATTGATGCGTTTGCCTTTGCGATGAAGTGTTTCTCCGCATGCGGTCGTCTATGTGGTGGTCCGGTTTCCGCGTTTGCGTTCATTTCCTGCATTAGCTACAAAAATAGAACATTGAACACATAATTAACATAAAGTAATGGGTTAGCTGAGATTCGACATGCTGATCGGCACAAACTCATATTCTCGTGAATTCCTATCATGATCGACGCAATTTCTGCATAACAACCTTCATAATTCTAAGTAAAAGGACTAAGATGGCATGCATTTCTGCATGTCATCAGTAGGCTACCCCAAAGGTACACGAGGGTTTCTTTTTCATGATTCGTCGGAAAATAGAGTGTTTGTTTCCACGAATGCTACTTTCCTGGAGGAGGATCATATTAGGGAGCACAATCCACGTAGTAAAGTTGTGTTGTATGAGCTTTCCAATGAAACTACTGAAACTTCAACAAGAGTTGTTGAAGAACCTGCTTCATCAGCAAGTGTTGTTGATGATAGTTCATCTAGTAGGTCGATTCCACCTCAAGAGTTGAGGGAACCTCGACGTAGTGGAAGGGTTGCAAACCCGCCCGTTCACTATTTGGGTTTCACGAAAGTCCTAGCTATGATAGCAGATGGCGACGTTGAGGATCCGTTGTCTTATTAGAAAGCAATGGATGATATTGACTAGGATGAATTGGTCAAGGCCATGGATCTCGAGAAGGAGTCGATGTACTTCAACTTGGTATGGGATCTTGTAAATCAACCTAATGGGGTAAGACTTATAGGTTGTAAATGGATCTACAAGCGCAAACGGGGTGCTGATGGGAAGGTGCAAACCTTCAAGGATCGACTTGTGACAAAGGGTTATACCCAAGTAGAGGAAGTCGACTATGAGAAGGCTTTCTCGCCTGTTGCCATGTTAAAGTCGATCTGCATCCTACTGTCCATTGCAACTTATTATAATTATGAGATCTAGCAAATGAACGTCAAGAAGTGGCAATCTTAAAGAGACCATTTACACGGTGTAACCTGAGGGATTCATTTCCCAAGGTCAAGAGCAAAAAGTTTACAAATTGAATCAGTCCATTTATGGACTGAAACAGACGTCTAGATCTTGGAACATACGGTTTGATACTGCTAGCAAGTCGTATGGCTTTGACCAGAACATTGATGAACCTTGGGTCTACAAGAAGATTGTCAACGCTTCAGTAGTTTTCTTAGTGTTGTATATAGACGATATACTACTCATTGGGAATGATGTAGGTCTATAGTTAAGAACTGGCTAGCGACCCAATTCGAAATGAAAGATTTGGGAGAGGCTCAGTTTGTTCTGGGTATATAGATCTTTCAGAATCATAAGAACAAAGTCCTAGCACTATCTCAGGCATCGTACATTGACAAGATGTTGCTCAAGTACTCGATGCAGGACTTCAAGAGTGGCCTACTGCCATTCAAACATGGAGTCACTTTGTGTAAAGACATGTGTCCTAAGATGCCTCAAGAAATTGAGGAAATGAGATGAGTCCCATATCGTCTGCCGTTGGCAGTTTGATGTATGCAATGCTCTGCATTACACCAAACATCTGCTACATTGTGGGCATAGTCAGTAGGTATCAGTCTAACCTAGGCCAGGGTCACTAAACAGCAATGTAGAACATTCTCAAGTATCTTCGGAGAATGAGAGACTATATGCTCGTGTATGGAACTAGGGATTTGATCCTTACTGGATACACAGTTTCTGACTTTCAGACTGATAAGGACTCTCGCAAGTCCACTTCAGGGTCAGTCTTTACTCTTAACGGAGGAGTTGTAGTATGGCGAAGCACTAAGCATGGTTGCATTACCGACTCCACTATGGAGGCGTAGTACGTAGCGGCTTGCGAAGCTGCTAAAGAGGTCGTCTAGCTCAGGAAGTTCTTGACAGAACTGGAAGTTGTTCTAGATATGTCTAGACCATTCACCCTCTATTGTGACAATAGTGGTGCTGTGGCAAACTCCACGGAGCCTAGGAGTCACAAGCGTGAAAAACACATAGAGCGGAAGTATCACCTGAACCACGAGATAGTGCATCGAGGGGACGTGATTGTCATAAAGATCTCTTTGGAGCACAATGTTGCTAACCTGTTTACAAAGGCTCTAACGGCTACAGTGTTTGAAGGTCACCTTCGGAGCATGAGTCTACGGGACCGCCCGCAGCTGTACTAGGGCAAGTGGGGGTTTTCATGTACTGAGCTTTTATGCCCTAGTTTATTGTTTATGTACTTGTTTTTGTATACCCGACTTCGCTTAAGGACAAGTGAGAGATTGTTGGGATTGATGCCCTAAAGCCTTGTGTTCTATAGTTTGTAAACAGTTTGTACGAACGCTTGTGATGTATAATATATGATATTTACTTCACTTCTTGATTTTGCTCATCTAAATGTTTTATTTGCTTTACCACAAACCAATAAACTAAAATCCTTGGTTATCTTTATGTAACTTAAGCATGTATGTGGTGACATACAAGTGGATCATGTCTTAAGTGATAACCAAAATGGTCTGTAGTATATGGATATAAGAGGGAAATCTTATCCTGGTAATGCTACGGATGTGGCCCACTTTGTGGAATAGTTACAAGTGTTGTGACTTGTCATAGATGGTCTGATATTGATTATTCATGTAGGGGACATGCGAGTGGGGGCGTCCTATACAAAAAGTTTGTATAAGACCTATCCATGAAGTGTTAACGTCTCGTTATGTAACGCCATGACAGAGACTTCACTTCACTAGGATGACCATAGGTAACATGACCTCATCCTGAGTGAGTTGGGAACTCCTACCATTGAGGGAGGTCCTTTGATTTGCATGGGTGCGAGTGGCCAGACCGCTGACTCAAACCTACCACTTTGGGGATTCGTCTGATTTTGGGAGCTGGGAACTCAACTACACAAGATGGAATTCACTCCTTCCCCGAAGCAAGGGTAAGTAGATAGATAGCTCCCTTAAGGGCTGATTCCAGGGCTTGAACGATGTGACGCAACACACATTCTCATGGCCTGAGAGGTGTTCGCACATAGTTGGACTATGTTGTATTGTTCCTTAGAGGTATCAGTGGTACTTAGGGAGTGAGATATAACTATAGGGGCAAAACGGTAAATTGGCCCAGGTTTACTTACGAGCATCTGTGAAGGGTTATTGTACTCATGATTGGTTATATTTGATGGACACAGAAATATATCTGTGGTAAGAAGAGTTCAGCTGTTGGTCTTTAGTGGAATGCCTAGCAGTTAACGGATGGTGGATCTCATGGCTAAAGAGTTTAGTAAGCTATTCACATACCGTTGGAGCTTCGAGCCATAGGTCTATAAGGTCCCCTTGGTAGCTTGGATAAAAGTTGAGAATTAGTTTTTGGGTCAGTTTGAAATATTCAAATTGATAAAAGGGAGTTCGATTATATATGATATAATTAAACCGATTAATTATATATGATATGATTGGCTAAATGTATGAGATACATTATTTTGGAGGAAATTGGATATAAATATGATTTATATCAAGTAGAGGAGAAAATGCTATAGTTGATATATGATATCAAACTATAGGCTAAACAAGTAATCGTCCAGAAACACCACGGTCGTGTATACAAACAGCAGCGCACGAACACAAGGCAACGTGGACGACACCACCACTTGGTAGCTTGGATACAAGTTGAGAGTCAGTTTTTGGGTCAATTTGAAATGTTCAAATTGACAAGAGGGAGTTCGATTATATATGATATAATTGAACGAGTTAATTAAATATGATATAATTAACTTTATGTATGAGATACATTAATTTGGAGGAAATTGGATATAAATATGATTTATATCTAGTAGAGGAAAAAAATATTATAACTAATATTTGATATTAATTTATAAGTTATGAATGTGATAAGTTCACATTAATTGGACGGTTTTAAAAGGAAATGGGAAGGCGCCTCTTCGTTTAAAATAACAGACGAGTGCATTATAAATAGAAGGCGGTATGTTGATCTCGGTGTGTGCGGGTATTGTGAAGAAGATAGTGTCGTCGTTTAAAAAATCAGTGCCTATACGATAGGACTGCGCGATCGCTTACATATACGATATTGCTAAGCGATCACATACCAATTACACCATCACGCACTATTATCTAAACGATTGTTTACCTTTTTACTAAGCGACTGTTTAGCTCCCAGTATTTACTAAACGATCGTATAGACGATCTCTTAGTTTTTCCTACGCGATCGTATTGGACGATCGCTCACCCTTTTCCTACACGATCGCTTAGACGATTGTTTACCTTTTCCTACACGATCGTATAGACAATCGTTTACTTTTACTACACGATCGTATACTTCACCTAAACAATCAAGCATCCTGTCTATGCGATAGACGACCTTTTCTCCCACTTGCTTGATTGTTGTGTACTGTCACTTTTCCTCCTTCCCTCTACCAAATCCGAACAAAGCCCACACTTTGGATTCTCACTCCAAGAATACTGAGGGCTCTAAGTGGTGTTGTCTTCTTTGATTCCTTCTATTCGAGTGGTGACTGTTCAAGGTAGACAGTTGGGCTTCAGACTCACTGTGAAGAAGAAATCTTCATTTGGTATGATTTCTTGATCCCTTTTGCATCATGAAAGTATGTTTGAATGTATATGCGGTAATTCTGTCACAATAAATTGGAAAGATCCACCTCTGCTTGTAGGTACTCTTGAATAAGAGGTCCTTCAATTGGTATCAAAGCACTCAGTTTTCTGATATTCCAATTCATTTCTGCAAATGAATTGCAAATACGTTCTTGGTGGGTGCATTTCTACACTTTTTAATTGTTAAATTGTTGTGGATGTGCAGATTTATGGATGTTTTCGTGGATGTTAGCCTCGGTTTGTTTTAATTCTTTTACATTTGCAGTTGTTTGTAAAGGCCCCTACGTTTTTGGACATTAATAATCGTTATCAAGTCTGTATTCAAAGTCTGTATGAGTTTTGAATCGTTCGTGAAGAAGATCGGAGCAAGCATTGTGGTTCTTTGAGGAAGGTATGCGATCAAGTGTTGATTGCATCGTGCAGACAATGGGGAATGTGATCAAGTGTTGGTCACATCGTACAATCAATGAAGTACGCGATCACTATTGATCGCATCGGTTAGATGATGGAGTACGTGATCGCTGCTGATCGCATCGATCAAACGATGGGGTATGCGATCAAGTGTTGATCGCATCGTGCAGTCGATGGGATATGCGATCGCTGATGATCGCATTGTGTAGACGATCGGATAAACGGTCAAGGGTTGATCTCATCGTGTCGAAGATCGGTTACATGATCACTGAGTATCAGGACGTGTAGACGAGGTGATGCTCGCGTATCGCTTAACATGCGTGCCTGGACGATCATTTAGGTCAGCAAGCTTCATTGCTTAGTAATTGACTAAATGATCACTTAGTAACGTAAGGTAAAAAGTTTACCTTGTTGCACGCATCGGTTAGACAATGAGATGCTCACATATCGCTTAACGCGTGCGTCTGGTCGATCTTTAGGTCAGCAAGCTTCATCACTTAGTAACTGACTAAACGATCACTTTGTAATGCAAGGTAAATCGTTTACCTAGTTTCACGCATCGGTTAGACGATGAGATGCTCGCGTATCGTTTAACACGCGTGCACACTGGACGATGTTTAGGTCAGCAAGCTTCATCGCTTAGTAAATGATTGAACGATCGATTAGTAACGCAAGGTAAATCATTTACCTGTCGTCGCACTACGCGATCGCATAGACGATAAGGCCTCGCTGCCTCGTTGTCGTCTACGCGATTGTTTAATTATGCTTCTATCGTCTAGTGCGCGCTACACGATCGTCTACCTATGACATTTACTACACGATGGAGTCCTCCTGGCAGTTCAAGACCCGGTTCGCCTATGAACCAGTTTGCTCGATGAAAAATGTAATAGATAGGGTTATTTCATTCCGGTTTTGTAAAGGCTCATCCCGGTCCATAAATCCTTTATTTTTTACATGTGATATATGTTTTTTAATATGTCATATGGTATGCACATATAGATATCCCCCACCTTAGGTCATCCATATTTTCTTTATTATAAGTGTTATAATTTAGATAAGCAAGCTTTAATTTACATAAATGCATGCTCATGCATCATATAATATAAAGGTTATATTTATGTATGTTTTATTTAATTTTTTTTCATTATATTTGTAAGCGTTATAAATACTTCGTTATGTGGGGTGAGTGTTTTAGTTGTTTATTTTATAAATGGTTATAAAATGAAATTAGAACTAAAATAGTTAGTAAAAGATCCATATGTAGCTAGTCTATATATAGTAGACCTTTTGTCGAAGGCGGGTTCTGTCTAGGCTAAGGTATTTAAGATGACAGCAATGGAACACCCCTACCTGGAAAGGTAATTTAGATAGATTTGATGCATGCAAACTAAGGTCAGTCCATTAAAGAGTTTAATGTGACTACTTGGATTTTTTTTTGTTTTATTTCAAAGACAAAAGTTGTTTTTGAGAAAACTTTATAAACGAGTTAGATCATAATCAGTAGCCGGATCGTCTAGGTTAATAAACCCCTAGGTAGAACTTTCAGTGGGAGGTTCTTGGGGCATTTAATGCTTCATTTTCACCTCTCGCGTTTGTCCCTCATAGTCTACACCATGAGATCTACCCTCGGCCTCGAGGCACCTTTGGCATGTCCCCCCAACGGATGGTGTTTGGGTAGGTCAATATCAAGGTGGATGGAGAGAGTGTTCATAGTAAGTGGGAGTGGGAAGTGCGACAACATATCCCTCGGTCTCCCTCGTTGGATTCAATAAAGTTTCTGCGCATCGCCTCGTGGCACCTTGGGTGTGTCCTCCTATAGTATGGTTGTTTTGCACGTTTCTTATATGATGACATGTAAGAGGATAATGTTACTTAGTCTCTTGTCCTAATCTGTCTTTTTCCCTACAGTGAGCGCATTAGGGCGGGACTCTGGGGTCGAAAACGAGGGATTACACTTACCCAGGATTGTTAAGGGTTAACTATTATGGACCAAACAAATGGTGGCCATTAGGTTTAATTCTAAGACTTGGTTTTGCCTAATGCTTGAGAATGTCTCATCCCAGTGAAGGGACATCCGTTCACCCCACCAGTGACGTTTGTCCTGCCTCGCTGGGGCATCATTGCAAAATAGAAGTCTTTTCACTTGGGTACTTGGAATCTGTTTTGTTAAAAATTAATTGGTTAATTAAAAAATGTGGTTTTTGAAAAGTCTTATAAAAGGTTATTCGTTTTTTTCAGCAACGATTTTTAATGGCATCAATCACTATCAATTTTCTTAGCGCTGAAAAACTAAATGGCTAAAACTATTCAAGTTGGAAACATATGCTCACGGTGATACTCATCATCGAGGATCTGAAGTTTGTCCTTACGAAGTAATGTCCTCCTATTCCACCTTAGGACGCTACTCAAAATGTTCGGGCAGCGTACGAGCATTGAACACGAGCAAACGAGAAGGCCCGAGCCTATATTCTAACCAATCTTAGTGACGTGTTGACCAAGAAACATGAGTTCAAGGTCTCAGCTTGTGAGATCATGGAATCCCTGCAGGGAATGTTCGGACAGCCCTCTGGACAGCTCAAGCATGAGGCTCTGAAACACATCTTTAGCTCCAAAATGGAGGAAGTCACCTCTGTTCGTAAACACATGCTGAATATAATTGTCCACTTTAACGTGGCAGAGATGAATGGGTCTAAAATCGATGAGAATAGTCAGGTTAGCATTATCCTGCATTCATTGTTGGAGAGCTTCCTCCACTTTGTTAGCAATACGATTCTTAACAAAGTGGAATACTCTCTTACCACTCTCCTGAACGAGTTGTAGACTTACCAATCCTTGCTGAAAAGTAAGGAGAAAAAGGGAGGTAAGGAAAATGTTGTCTCGTCCTCTAAAAAGTTCTATTGAGGTTCAACCTCAGGAACAAAGTTTGCACCTTCAACTTCTAACCCTGGGAAGGGGAAGAAGAAGAAGGGTGGTAAAGGGAAAGGGAATGCACTTGTTAACCTGCCACCTGTCGCCCAGAAGAAGCATCCACTGCCGGTTGAAAAAGGAAAATGTTTCCACTGTAACCAGGAAGGACATTGTAAGAGGAATTGTCCTCGTTACTTGAAGGAAAAGAAGGCTGTCAAGGCTAAAGCCAAGGCAGACAAAGGTAATATGATTTACTTGTATTAGAAACTTTTTTAGTGGAGAATGATGATTCTGCTTGGATATTAGATTCGGGCACCACTAATCATGTATGTTCTTCTTTTTAGAGAATTAGATCCTGGCGACAGTTTGAGGCTGGTGAGATGACGTTGCGTGTAGGCATTGGGCACGTCGTCTCAACTGTGGCAGTGGGAGATATCCAGTTTACTTTACAGAATAAGTTTCTTATATTAAAATATGTCTTTTAGTTCCTGAACTAAAAAGGAACCTTATTTCTGTAAAGTGTCTGTTACATTACAATTACACTATTTCTGTTAAATTGAATAAAGCGTTTATTCATAAGGATGGTGTTGAAATTTGTACAGCTAAACTGGAAAATAACTTGTATGTGTTAAGACCTTTAGCCTTAAGTTCCCTCCATAACATAGAGATGTTTAAATCTGTCGTAAATCAATCTAAACGCCAACGAGTTTCTCCAAAAGAAAACACCTGACTTTGGCACCTTCGATTAGGGCACACCAATCTCATCCCACTTTGGCACACCCGACTTAGGTTTAGTTCTAAGAGTTGGTTCTGTCTAATGTTGAGATTGTCTCATCCTAGTGAAGGGCCATCCGATCATCCCACCGGTGACGTTTGTCCTGCCTCGTTGGGGCATCATTGCAAAATAAAAGTCTTTTCACTTAAGGTACTTGGAATTTGTTTTGCTAAAAATTAATTGGTTTAATTAAAAAGTGGTTTTTTGCAAAGTCTTGTAAAAGGGTTTTCGTTCTTTTTCAGCAATGGTTTTTTTAATGGCATCAACCACTATCAATTTGCTTAGTGCTGAAAAACTGAATGGCCAAAACTATTCAAGTTGGAAACATATTCTCACGACGATGCTCATCATCGAGGATCTGAAGTTTATCCTTACGGAGGAATGTCCTCTTATTCCACCTCAGGATGCTGCTCGAAATGTTCGAACAACGTACGAGCGTTGGATACGGGCAAATGAGAAGGCCCGAACCTATATTTTGGCCAGTCTTAGTGACGTCTTGACCAAGAAACATGAGTCCAAGGTCTCAGTTCGTGAGATCATGGAATCCCTGCGGGGAATGTTCGGACAGCCGTCTAGTGATAACTTGTAGAAATACAAGTTATTTATGCCACCTTATCTAGATATTGCGGCCAAAAGTTAGTGATCATGCGCCGATTTTATGAAAATTAGCCTAGAATTATAATAATTATAAATGATCACAATTACACCCACTAACACCATAAAAATGGAAGACAAGGCGAATGTTACTCTGTTTTACAGGAAACCAAGTCACCGCTTGCGATCAAGGCTCAAGACCAACTGATCAACGCATCTCTGTCACATTACGCCTGCCAACCAAAAATGAAGAGACGATTACCGCAATGACGGCATAATGCGATAGTCGATCCAGAGCTATATTTCAACCGCATGCGGTAATAAAAGCAACACCGCATACGAACTTATGATCGAAAGATGCAGCTGAGCAACACAAAAGCGGAGGATTGAGACACGTGTACAACTAACGGTTGTGCAAAATTTGCGGTTTGATTACATAACAAAAGGAATAATTATTCCTCCATCTTCGGAATTACCATAACAGAAAGTAGGGAACACAAGGCCACAGTCAAAGACCTACACCTATAAATACCCCATAGATTTCAGAGAAAACTTATGCTACTTGATACAGGGCTAAGTGCTGCTAAAGTGTTGAGAGAAAAGGCTGAGCTGAGTGCTTAATTGAAGAAATTCGAGAAGAAGACGAGACAAAGCCGAGAGGTGAGTCTCAAATCTATTCTGCCAAATACCCAATTTGAAGCTCTGTGCATAGATCCCTGCTACCGGTTGAGCAAGCCTGAGAGGGAAGATCTTTCTACCGTTCGATCCATCCAATCCGACAAGCAGATCTCCATCCGAATTAGGGCCAAGACGTTGTCGCTTGTTTGTATCTGTTCTATCTCTTTTCATCATTGTAGTTCATATCCTTTATCTCTTCATTCACACACCATGTATCAAACGCTTAATAGATATATTAAATGTTTCGATTACTTTCATATTCCATTTTCTGTCTACTTTCGTTTCTCCATTAATCACTTTCTCCATGATGTCTTCTCAATCCCCTGGTAGTTAATATGAATTAAACGAGTACTTAACTTGTGTTAAAAAGATAACTGCGTTTAGCTAAGGCATGTTAGACAGCATCTTCACCTGTGAGAGCAGAAGTGAAGATGCCATTCTGATCTGTCGAGAGAAGGTTAGAAGAATGCGTTAACTAAAATGAGTAGCACTTCCAGACATGGAAGCAACCTTGCGTTCATTACGTTCGTCTCTGTTTCACCACAGACATGTGAGAGCACGGCCAATCACTGAAAGGTGTGCGCCAAGAGAAAAGCGGAACCGTACTTATCGCTTTAACGCAATGAAGAAACTTGCGCTGTTCATATTAGTTATCTTTCTCTTTCTGTGTTGTTCATAAGACTTATCACCGCATTCCATGTTCTTTACATAACCTTCACAGCCAGCCTGAACCCCAACATCTTGTATCATGAAACATGTATCTTGTATCATCTAGTTTAGGTTTACTGTACTTATTTTATTATCGCATTTTTACTGCTTTCCTTTACTTTACCGCAATTTTATATACTTGTACAAAACACTTTTTAAAGATTGGAAAACCTAGTCGCATATATCACGAACATACCACAATAACCTAAAACAGTCCCTGTGTTCGACCTCGGATGATACTGAGAAACTTGCAGTGGAACTACACTTAGTTCCATCGTAAGGAAACTTGTGACAATGCATGGTTTACTATGTGAACATTCATAATTAACGCTTATCTAGAAGTAGTATCGCATAATTTTGAGCATAGAACATCATACATATATCTGCGTTACAAGTTTATGGCGCCATTGCCGAGGACTGGTTAACGGTTAGCATTGAATATTTTTGTGATATGTGCAAGACAAATCTCTTTGTACTAGCTGTTCAACATGGAGAGCAGTCTGATGGCTTGCGAGTGCTGGAGTGATCTAGTGATTCTAAGAAAACCTAGAGATCAAGTGTACTATTCGCGCAAGAGTTCATCAGGGCCAAAGTAATTGGTGACGAAGTATGGCTAATGAAGATATGGCACCCGCAGGAAACCAAATGGGAAATTTACTAGCGCAAGATCCAGTTTTTCTTGCTATTGACCATAATATCCCTATGAGGGAATATGCGGCGCCAGATTTTTATAATTTCTCACCAGGAATTTCAAGACCCATGGTTGAGGGAATGCAAGCTTTGAAATAAAACCTATTATGCTGCAGATGATTCAGAATGTGAGACAATTTGGAGGATTACAGGGAGAAGACCCACACGCTTATTTGACAAATTTTGTAGACATGTGCAGCGCATTCTCCATGCCTGGTGTAACTCAAGAAAGGCTTAAACTATATTTATTCCCATACACATTGCGGGATGAAGCAAAGAGGTGGGCTCAAGCATTAAAGCTAGACGAAATTAATGGATGAGAGTAGTTAGTTGATAGGTTTATGAACAGATTCTTTCCTCCATCTGTCAACATAAAGAAGCGGAAGGATGTTTTGAATTTCGAACAAAAGGGTTATGAAACTTTGAGAACCGCTTGGGTGCGATTCCGACAGTTAGTGAAGAGTTGTCCATATATAGGGATTCTCGATAGTATTTTGATGGAAACTTTCTATAATGGCTTAAACCAATCAACACAAGCAGTTGCTGACGCCTCCGTAGAAGGAGGATTAATGAATAAGCCATATACGGAGGAAAAGAACATATTGGATCACATCTCGCGACATTTAATGAGTGGGTTGATACCGGGCTCAAGGTAAGAGGTCGCGAACAAGGAAGCGTAGAAAGGGCTGATGTGTCAACGGACAATGAGCACATTGGTCGAGTAAATGACCACAATGATCTCACTCCTCCAGACGGTGCCTAATCAGCAGAGAACTCTCTCTCAAGGAACAGTGCAAGTTAATGTGGTAACTCATGTGACCGCAATGGATTGCACTCAATGGGGAGAGGTACATCTAGTAGACGTCTGCCCATGGAATCAACAACCCGTATATGGTATTTACGATGAATCATTGGGCAACATCCACAACCCTGGTTGGTGGAGTCACCCAATCTTTGGTTTGGATGAGAATCTCAATCAGGAGAGCCATAATTTCTATCAATTTAGTTATCAAGGGGATCGAGGAAACCCTCCGGTCTTCACTAATCCGTACTGCAACCCATGTAATTCTCAAGGTACGCAACCTTATGACCAACTGTTCGTATATGATACCTCTTGCAGCGCCTCATCTCTGGAGACATCGTTAAAACATTATATTGAAAAGAGCGAGGCAATGAGACAATCGCAAGCTGACTCTCTTAAAGAATTAGAAGATCAGATAGATTAGCTTACAAGGAAATTAAAGAAGAAAGTGCCTGGTACGCGGCACAGAAACTCAGGAGTATCGGAGCAAAGAGGTAAAGAACAATGTCATGCAGTGACATTAAGGAGTGGCAGAATGACAACTCCTATTATACCAAAAGTACCAGAGGCGACAATAACACCAGTAGATTTGACTGTTGATGATGACCAGTTACCTAATATCGAAAGAAGTACCAGTTCAGAAGTAAGTTCATCTACAAAAGATG
Source organism: Benincasa hispida (assembly GCF_027475165.1). NCBI lineage: Eukaryota > Viridiplantae > Streptophyta > Magnoliopsida > Cucurbitales > Cucurbitaceae > Benincasa > Benincasa hispida. The sequence goes on along the minus strand of NC_143484.1, from coordinate 46,334,864 downwards.
AAGCTCCTCAAGACATGAATTCTCAATCAACACAACTTCCAGCTAATGACACGCAGTAAGCACAGGACCTTACCAAACAGCCAAGTGAACAAGAAATATGGTGGGATTCTCCACCTTTCTCGTCCAGGCTGAAAAAGAAAGATGATAACGAGCAATTTCAGAGGTTTCTGGAAGTTCTCCGACAGCTACACATTAATATTCCCTTGATAGAAACATTAGAGCAAATGCGGAGTTTGTCAAATTTCTCAAGGATAATCTCGTCAACAAGAGAAAAATTGGGGAAAATGAAATAGTTGCGCTAACATATGAGTGCAACGCTCTATTTCAAAACAATCTCCACACTAAAATGAAGGACCCTGGGACTTTTACATTGCCCTGCACCACAGGAAGGAAGATGGTTGGGAACGTGCTATGCGATTTAAAGGCAAGTATAAATTTGATGCCCTTGTCAATTTTTAAGAAGCTGGACATCGGCGAAGCAAGGCCAACCATGATCACATTACAGCTAGCTGATAGATCGATTATGCTTCCTGAGGGCAAGATAGAAGATGTTCTTGTACAGGTGGACAAGTTTATCTTCCCAGTAGACTTTGTCATATTGGATTATGAAGCCGATAGAGAAATTCCCATCATCTTGGGTCGTCCATTTCTCGCCACAGGGTGAGCGCTGATCGATGTGTAGAAAAGAGAATTGACCATCAAGGTTGACGATCAGGAAGTAAAATTCAACGCGCTTAATACGTTGAAGTACCCAGGTGATATAGATAACTGCCAATGTATCGAAGAACTGCAGGGAGAACAGTGGCACGAACCCCTGAAGGAACTAGAGGATGAGAATTTTGAAATCGGCGCAATGTTGGAGGAGGACTGCGCCGCAATTCATGTTGAATCGAATTTTGAATCGCTCAAGTTATCTGAATGGACATCGTAGCGCATTAAGCCATCTTTAGAAGAACCACCTGTGCTAGAGTTAAAGCCGTTGCCCATGAACTTAAAGTATGCTTACTTAGGAAGTAACAACACGTTACCGGTTATTGTTTCTGCATCGCTAAGTAAGAAGAAAGAAGATGCTATCAAGGCCATAGTCAAAGACCTGCACCTATAAATACCCCATAGATTTCAGAGAAAACTTATGCTACTTGATACGGCACTAAGTGTTGCTAAAGTGTTGAGAGAAAAGGCTAAGCTGAGTGCTTAATTAAAGAAATCCAGGAAGAAGAGGAGACAGAGCCGAGAGGTGAGTCTCAGATCTATTCTACCAAATACCCGATTTGAAGCTCTGTACATAGATCCCTACTACCAGTTGAGCAAGCCTGAGAGGGAAGCTCTTCCTACCGTCCGATCCATCCAATCCGACAAGCAAATCTCCATCCGAATTGGTGCCAAGACATTGGCGCTTGTTTGTATCTGTTCTATCTCTTTTCATCATTGTAGTTCATATCCTTTATCTCTTCATTCACACACCATGTATCAAACGCTTAATAGATATATTAAATGTTTCGATTACTTTCATATTCCATTTTCTGTCTACTTTCGTTCCTCCATTAATCACTTTCTCCATGATGTCTTCTCAATCCCCTTGTAGTTAATATGAATTAAACGAGTACTTAACTTGTGTTAAAGAGGTAACTGCGTTTAGCTAAGGCATGCTAGACGACATCTTCACCTGTGAGAGCAGAAGTGAAGATGCCATTCTGATCTATCGAGAGAAGGTTAGAAGAATATGTTAACTAAAGCGAGTAGTACTTACAGACAAGGAAGCAACCTTGCGTTCATTACGTTCGTCTCTGTTTCACCACAGACATGTGGGAGCACGGCCGATCACTGAAAGGTGTGCTCCAAGAGAAAAGCGGAACCGTACTTATGGCTTCAACGCAATTATGAAACTTGCGATGTTCATATTAATTATCTTTCTCTTTCTGTGTTGTTCATAAGACTTGCCGCCGCATTCCATGTTCTTTACATAACCTTCACAGCCAGCCTGGACCCCAGTATCTTGTATTATGAAGCCTGTATCTTGTATCATCTAGTTTAGGTTTACTGTACTTATTTTATTATCGCATTTTTATTGCTTTCCTTTACTTTACCGAAATTTTATATACTTGTACAAAACACTTTTTAAAGATTGGAAAACCTTGTCACATATATCACGAACATACCACAATAGCCTAAAATAGTCCCTGTGTTCGACCTCGGATCATACCGAGAAACTTGCGGTGGAATTACACTTGGTTCTATCGTAAGGAAACTTGTGACAACGCATGGTATACTACGTGAACATTCATAATTAATGCTTATCTAGTTCGAGCATAGAACATCATACATATATCTGCATTACATCTGGACAACTCAAACATGAGGCTCTAAAACACATCTTCAGCTCCAAGATGGAGGAAGGCACCTCTGTTCGTGAACACGTGCTGAATATGATGGTCCACTTTAACGTGGCGGAGATGAATGGGTCTAAGATCGATGAGGGTAGTCAGGTTAGCATTATCCTGCATTCATTTTCGGAGAGCTTCCTTCACTTTGTTAGCAATGTGATTCTTAACAAAGTGGAATATTCCCTTACCACTCTCCTCAACGAGTTGCGGACTTACCAATCCTTGCTGAAAAGTAAGGAGAAAAAGGGAGGTGAGACAAATGTTGTCTCGTCCTCTAAAAGGTCCTATCGAGGTTCGACCTCAGGAACAAAGTCTGCACCTTCCATTTCTAACTCTGGAAAGGGGAAGAAGAAGGGTGGTAAAGGGAAAGGGAATGCGCCTGCTAACCCACCATCTGTCGCCTAGAAGAAACGTCCACCGCCGGTTAAAAAAGGAAAATGTTTCCACTGTAACTAGGACGGACAATGAAAGAGGAATTGTCCTCGTTATCTGAAGGAAAAGAAGGCGGCCAAGGCAGAAAAAGAGGATTAGATCCTGGCGACAGTTGGAGGCTGGTGAGATGACGATGCGAGTAGGCACAAGGGCACGTCAACTCAGTTGTGGCAGTAGGAGATATCCAGTTTACTTTACAGAATAGGTTTCTTATATTAAAAGATGTCTTTGTAGTTCCTGAACTTAAAAAGGAACCTTATTTCTGTAAAGTGTCTGTTACAATACAATTACAATAGTGAATAAAGCGTTTATTCGTAAGGATGGTGTTGAAATTTGTACAACTAAACTAGAAAATAACTTGTATGTGCTAAAAACTTTAGTCGTAAGTTCCATCCATAACATAGAGATGTTTAAAACTGTCGTAACTCAATCTAAATGCCAATGAATTTCTCCAGAACCTTGCTGGACATGGTTTGTTCGATGATGAGTTACGCTTCCTTTTCAGACTCGTTTTGGGGTTTCGCAGTGGGGACTACGGTATACATTCTTAATTGTGTTCCTTCTAAAAGTGTTACAAGAACAACTTCTGAGTTGTGGAACGGGCGTAAAGCTAGTTTGCGTCACTTCCGTACATGGGGTTGCTCAACACATGTGCTTAAGGAAAATCCCAAGAAGTTGGAATCACGATCGAAGTTGTACCTCTTTGTAGGCTACCCCAAAGGTACACGAGGAGGTTACTTTAATGATCCGTCCAAAACCAAGGTGATTGTTTCCACGAATGCTACTTTCCTGGGGGAGGATCATATCAAGGAGCACGGTCCACATAGTAAAGTCGTATTAAGTGAGCTTTCCAAAGAAACTACTGAAGCTTCACTAAGAGTTGTTGAAGGACCTACTTCATCAACCAGAATTATTGATGATAGTTCATCTGGTAGGTTGGTTCCACCTCAAGAGTTGAGGGAACCTCGATGCAGTGGGAGGGTTACGAACCCGCCTGATCGTTATTTGGGTTTCATAGAAATCCTAGCTATGGAGACAGATGGTGACGTTGAGGATCCGTCGTCCTATAATAAGGAAATGGAGGATGTTGACCGGGATGAATGGATCAAAGCCATGAATCTCGAGATGGAGTCGATGTACTTCAACTCGGTATGGGATCTTGTAGATCAGTCTGATGGGGTAAGACCTATAAGTGGTAAATGGATCTACAAGCGCAAACGGGGTGTTGATAGGAAGGTGCAAACCTTCAAGGCTCGACTTATGGCAAAGGGTTATACCCAGGTGGAGAGAGTCAACTATGAGGAGACTTTCTCACCTGTTACCATGTTAAAGTCGATGCATGATAGTGCATTGAGGTGATCTGATCGTCACGAAGATCGCCTCGAAGAAAAACATTGCTGATTCGTTTACGAAGGCTCTCACAGCTACAGTGTTTGAGAGTCACCATCAGAGCATGGGTCTACGGGACCACCCGCGGCTGGATTATGGCAAGTGGGAGATTTTGTTGCACTAGGTTTTATGCCATAGTTTATTATTTTGTGCATGTTTACTTGTACTCCCCCTTCACTTTAGGACAAATGGGAGATTGTTGGGTTTGTGCCCTAAAGTATCGTGTCCAGTAGTTTGTAAACAACTTTGTACGAACACTTGTGATGTATAATATAAATGATATTTACTTCACTACTTGACTTTGCACATTTAGTTTTTACCACAAACCAATAAATATAAAATCTCTAGTTATCTGTATGTGACTTAAGCATGTATGTGGTGACATACAAGTGGACCATGTCTTGAGTGATAACCAAAATGGTCTGTAGTATATGGATATAGGAGGGAAACCTTATCCTGGTAATGCAACGGATGCGGCCCGCTTTGTGGAATGGTCACAAGTGTTGTGACTTGTCATAAATGATCTGATCCTGATCATTCGTGTAAGGGACATACAAGTGGGGCGTCCTATACAAAGAGTTTGTATAAGACCTGACCACGAAGTGTTAACGTCTTGTTATATAACACCGTTCATAACTGAGACTTCAATTCACTAGGATGACCATAGGTAACATGACCTCAATCCTGAGTTAATTAGAAACTCCTGCCATTGAGGGCAGTCCTTTGATTTGCATAGGTGCGAGTGGCTAGAACGCCGACTCAAACCTACCATTTTGGAGATTCGTCTTATTTGGGAGCTTGAAATTCAGCTACACAAGATGGAATTCACTCCTTCCCTGAGTCACGGCCATACTTGTCCAGGGCGTGTTGTCCATGGCCGCATGTCCGCCTCCACCTCTTTTTACTATGTTTTCATCTTAAGTATTTCCTTTTGCTAGGTAGTTTGCTTTCTATGTGCTTTTCTTAGTGCGTGACTGCTTGCCCATTTCCATATGCAAGGGTGACAGATGTATTTTTGTTCAGAATGCACTATATGGGGGTAAGACTAATCATCATATCCTCGTACTAGTGAGTTGTATGCCATAAAGTTATGTTGTTGCTTATTGTTTTTTAGCTGTACGACTAATGTTCATTGTTTACACATGGTTTCAAATGTTTGCGAAAACTTTTTCCTCTAAACCCATTTTCTAAAACCTTTTCTGAAGAATAGGGGTGGAGGTTGTTTGAGACGCTCATTGTGCCATCGGCTATTTGGATTTGGATTGGCTGACTTGTTCGAGGGCAAGAACAAGTGTCACACAATCACCTCAAGACCCTTACGAAGGTGTGATTGTGACACGTACTAGTGAGGGTTTGGGGGAAACGCCCCCAAAACCTATTCAGAATTCGTATTTAGCATATTTATTCATTTGTGGTTATTTACGATTATTACCCTAGAGACACCGTTTTGTATTTAGAAAACATTCTCTCTAATAATATTGTTCTCCCTCTACCCCATGGACGTAGCTAACACACCATTAGTGAACCACGTATATCTGTGTGTTGATTCTTTAACGTTCTTTTATATTTTTCAATTTTTGTTTTCATAACAAAACTGGTATCAAAGCCATGCCTTGTCAGTAAAAATCCTCAGTGGTCGAACAAGATGTAGTCATGTTCAGAGTATTTAGTCGTGGTTGAGCCTTCAGATGGGAAGAGTGTTCAAGTGTAATTGGAATGGATGACTACTCCGTGGTTGAGTTAGCACGGAGATTAGATTATTGTTTGAAGGAACACTTGGTGGTCCTTTGTTTGATGGGAGGATTGTTGGGTGGGAATGCGATCAAAGTCCCACATCAATTAAATAAGGGGATGATCATAGGTTTATAAGGGAGAACAGAAGGAAATTGGATATGAGGATTTCCATGAGCAGTGGAATGATCGTTCCAAATTACGTTCATATTTGAATATAAACAATTATAGGCACAAACGAAAACTAATTGGTCATGCAACATATGAAATTACAGCATGCTTAACAATAAGATCAAGGGATAAAGTATCATACGTTTGAAGACTCATCTTCAAACTCCCTTGATCATGAACGCTCGATCAATCTCCAAGACTGCAACACACGAACGCTCGTCCACCACAACCGCAACACAACACGATTACAACAACCACGAAAACAATAATCCCCAAGATCACGAACACAACGAATGGCCTCCAAAAACCTCGACTTCGGTCGAGTTGAGTATGACACCACCACAATGGTTACCTTGGTATTCTCATGAAACATATAAACCATAGTTCTTTTTCTATTTCATGGTACTTAATGTAAATCTCATTTACATTAATCATCCAATTGATGTATCTCATACATAACACCGATCACATCATATATAATCAAATTACCTCTCGTCAATTTGAACATTTCAAATCAACACCAAGAATTGATTCTAAAATTGAATCCATTGAGCTACCAAGGGGACCTTATGGACTTGTAGCTCGAAGCTCCAATGGTACGTGAATAACTAACTAAACTCTTTAGTCATGGGATCCACCATCTGTTAACTACCAGGCACTCCACAAAAGACCGACAACCAAACTCTCCTTACTACATATATATTATGTGTCCATATCAACTAATCAACAGTGTGATAACCCTTCACAAACCGCTTGTAAGTACAACTGGGTCAATAACCGTTATGCTCCTGTAGTTACATCTAACTCCTTAAGTACCACTAATCCCTCGAATGAACATAAGTCATAGTTCTACTATGACTGAATCCTCTCTTCCAAAGAAAAGTTGTAGCTATTATGTTCAAGACCCGGAATCAGCCCTTAAGGGAGCAATCTAACTACTTACCCCTGCTTTAGGGAAGGAGTGAATTCCAACTTGTGTAACTGAGTTCCCAGCTTCTAAATCAGACAAATCCCCAAAAAGGTAGGCATGTTGAGTTGGCAATCTGGCCACTCTCACTCATACTAATCAAAGGACCACCCTCAAAGGCAGGAGTTCCCAAAACACTCAAGATTGAGGTCATGTCACCTATAGTCGTTTAGGTGAGATGTAAGTCTCAAGTATCAACGGCGTTATATATAGATACTATTCATCTCGTGGTCCGGTCTTATACAAACTCTTTGTATAGGATACCTCAGCTCGCATGTCTCCACATGAATGGTCAGGATCTACCATCTGTAGTAGTTCGCAACACTTGCAAACCTCTACAAAGCAGGCCATATCCGTAGTGTCACAAGGACCTCCTTAATCCTTATACTATAGACCTTTTTAGATTATCACTTAAAGCATGATCCACTTGTATATCTCATATACATGCTTAAGCTTTCATACAATAACCATGGAACTTCGTTTATTGGATATGAGTAAATGCCAAATAAAATAACTCTTATTTTATTCAAAACAATGTGTGACAAACTACGAGACTCCGAGAGAATTAGGATACCAATCCCAACAAGGACAACTATCTCCAATGGTATAAGGCCTTTTAGGTTGGTTTTAAAAGCCAAGTCATGAGAGTTTATACCCAAAGTGGATAATATCATACCATTGTGGAGATATGTGAAGGTCTGTTGTCCTTAACACGAACACAGACAATTATTACCAACTCAGCTCAATTCTCTCAAATGTAGCTCTTAAAATTTGGCAAATAATTCAACCTTAATTAAGAAAGATGCAAACAATGGTAAGAAATTGAGAACAAATGTGGTCTTAATTATTGATTTTTAATTTTAGGTTTTGCTTTGTTGTGTTGGTCACTTGTGATTTCAGGTTCGAGCTTTTGGATGCATAATTTGGTCCCTTTTGTGTCTTGTTTAGATTTTTTATTTGTTTTTTTATTATTTTTTTCATCGTTATTTTTATTTTTAGTATCGTATTGATCTTCTAGTTTAGACTAACAATTGGCTTTTATTATTAATTTATCGATTCTTCAATTTTTTCTAGGTCATAGTGGATATGGTTTCTTGGTTGGTTTGGATGTAGGTGGGAATACGTGGGTCGGAAGGCTAAGTGTTTGTTGAAGATAAAAAAGTAAATAAGGGAATAAAAGGATTAGAGAGAGACAGAGATAGTGAAGTAGGAAACCACACATTTAAGACTAAGTATTTGGTGTTGGGATTAGTGTCCTAATTCTCCCGGAGTCTCGTAGTTTTTAAATTGTACACATTGTTATGAATAAAATAAGAGTTATTTTATTTGATATTTACTCATATCCAATAAACAAAGTTCCAAGGTTATTGTATGTAAACTTAAGCATATATATGAGATATACAAGTGGATCATGCCTTAAGTGATAGCCTAAAAAGATTTGTAGTATAAGGATTAATGAGGGATATTTGATCCTTGTGACACTACGAATACGGCCCGCTTTGTAGAGGTTTACAAGTGTTATGAACTACTACAGATGGTTGATCCTGACCATTCATGTGGAGACATGCGAGCGGGGGTGTCCTATACAAAAAGTTTGTATAAGACCGGACCATAAGATGAATAGTCTCTTTATATAACTTCATTGATACTTGAGACTTACATCTTACCTAAACGACCATAGGTGACATGACCTTAATCCTGAGTGTTTTAGGAACTCCTGCCTTTGAGGGTGGTTCTTTGATTAGTATGGGTGAGAGTGGTCAGATTGCCAACTCAACATGCCTACCTTTTCAGGGATTTGTTTGATTTTGGAGTTGGGAACTCAGTTACACAAGATGGAAGTCACTCCTTCCCCAAAATAGGATAAGTAGATAAATTGCTCCCTTAAGGGCTGATTCCAAGTCTTGAACATGGTGGTCATAACTTCTCTTTGGAAGAGAGAACTCAGTCATAGTAGGACTATGACTTATGTTCATTAGAGGGATCAGTGATACTTAAGAAGTTAGATGTAACTATAGGGGTATAATGGTTATTGGCCCAGCTGTACTTACGAGCGATCTGTTGATTGGTTCATATGGACACAAAATATATCTATAGTAAGGACAGTGCAACTGTCAATCTTTAATGGAGTGCCTGGTAGTTAACGGATGGTGGATCCCATGACTAAAGAGTTTAGTCAGTTATTCACGTACCGTTGGAGCTTCGAGGTACAGGTCCATGAGGTCCCTTTGGTAGCTCAATGGATTAAAGTTAAGAATCAGTTATTGGTGTTGATTTGAAATGCTCAAATTAACAAGAAGAAATTCAATTATATATGATATGATTGGTGTGATATATGAGATACATCAAGTGGAGCATTAATGTAAATGAGATTTACATTAAGTACCATAAAATAGAAAAAGAACTATGGTTTATATATTTCATGAGACGAAATATTAAAACTATAGGTTATAAATATAATATGGTAAGTTGGTTATCATATATATTTATAATAATATTAATTATTGGATAATTATCTTTTTTTCTCTAATAACCAATTGAGTAGGAGGTTATTGGTGGTTTTATGGTAACTGTGAGATAAAAGAAAAAAGGTTTTCCTAAATTTAGACGAGTTGCTATTCTCGAAAAAGAACTCACGGATTGTTGTTAAATGAATTGGTTTTAACTAAACGATAGTTGAAAGAGAAACTAAACGTTCGTGGAGTGTTACTATACGATAGTTCACTCAACTGGTCGTAGCTAAATGATCGCATGGCTTTTTCTATATGATAGATTGCCTTCTTCTACACGATTGAGCTTTCGTCTATACAATAGACTCTTCTCATCTCCCACTTGCTCAATCGTCTACACGATTGTTGTTCCTTCGGTCTCTTCCTCTAACCAAGTTCACATAGAGCCCACACTTCTTAATTATCACACCAAGAATACCAATGTAGCCATTTGTGGTGTCTTCACTCAACTCGACGGAGTTCAAGGTTTTAGAGGCCGATCGTTGTGTGTTCGCGGTGTTCATGTGGTGGTTGTTGTTGATCGTGCTATGTTGCAGTTGTTGTGTTCGAGCGTTCGTGTGTTACTGTCTTGGAGACTGAACGAGCACTCATGATCGAGGGAGTTTGAAGAATGAGTCTTCAAAGGTATGTATACTTTATCCCTTGATATCATTATAAAACATGCTGTAATTTTGTATTGTGCATGACCTATTAGTTTCCGTTTCTTGACTGTAAGTTTTCAAATTTCATTTCTGTTTTGAACTTCTTTACAGTTGTGGTGGGTTTTTTCTGCATTTGCGTTTAACTATTAAATGCGTTTATGGATGGTGTTGATGAATGTTTACGGGCTAATTGCCTCTGTTTAAAGCTTTCTTTTGATTACAAAACGTTAATTTGTAAGGGTCCCTATGTTTTCGGACATAATTAACAAGCAATCGAGTCTGTAATTCAAAGTGTTTGAGTTTGTCGAGTCGTTCGTGATGAAGTTTCGAAGCATGGAGATGCAGTTCTCAGCGAAGAAGAAGACCAAGAGTTGATCGTATCGTGTAGCCTAGGATAAACGTTCATTGGGCTTTGGCTAAATGATCATGTAGATTTTTCTACGCGATCGTGTAGTATTTACTAAACCATCATTGCTAAACGATGGGGTAAAGTATTTACTCTATCGCGTAGCATTGGTTGCCCGATCGCGTAAAAGATAGAGGTAAACAATCGAATGGGAGCATATAATGCTCATCATTTAATAAAAGGCGCGTGCACTAAACGATCGTGTAGTTAACATGCCTCATCGCATAGTTACTGACTACACGATCACGTGGTATATGGTACTTGGGCGCTCGCTCAGCGATCATTTAGACGATTGTGCTTCACTGCATCATTGTTGTTTAGACGATCATTTAAGGTTTGTGTTATGCATTGCACACTGCACGATCACGTACCTCATGCTTTATCGCATAGTAAAAGGTACACAATCATTGCTAAATGATCGTTTAGCTCTGGAAGCGTTGGTAAATGATTGAGTAAAGCATTTACTCTTTCGTGTAGCCGATTGCAAGGAAGTTTGGTACACGATCAGTGGAGACGCAGAATTCGACCGGACAGTTCAAGACCCGATTTGCCTGTTTGAACCAGAGACTCTTTTCTTTTGTAATAATTAGCATTTGTTTTTTAGGATTTTGAGGCTAATTGTCCCGGTTCATCAATTTTTGTTTAATATACATGAGATGTATGTGGTTTATATGGCATAATGTATGACATATAGATTTGAAACCCACCTTAGGTTGTGCAATTGTTCATGCATCATGTATTATAAGTGTTATAATATGGCATGATGAAATTATAAAAGAGCATGCGCAAGTATCATGAAATATAAGAGTTATATTTATGCATATAGTAAGCATATTCATGCAACATCTTTATATTATAAGCGTTATAGTATAAAGGTGAATGGAAACATGTTTGCTTGGTTTGTTGCTGTTTTGTATAAGTGTTATACAAACGTAGCAATGAATGAACAATGCATGGAGCATGACACTTAGGCTAATTTATAAGCGTTATGAATGCCTTATATGTGTTTGCTTCGCATTGTGGATAGTTTTGATTGTTTCTGTTATAAGAGTTATAATAGAAATTAGAACTAAAATTGATAAGAAAGAGTTGCATGCCGACTTAGGTGAACTTGTGTTTTAAAAGGGTTTTAAAATTGGATTGAGATAGACCTAAGTTCAAGGTTCTAATGGGATTAGCAACCCAAGTTTAATCTTTTTAAATGGGTTTAATAGGATTAAATTGATTGGCATAAAAGATTAAAATTGTATTAAATCTATCTATAAGGGATCTTTTGTCTAAGGCGAGTTCTGTCTAGGCTGGGGTACTTAAGCTGACGGAAATCGAACACCCCTACCTGGGAACCTACCTAGAAAGGTGAATTAGATAGATTTTCTGCAAGCATGCGATAGTTGGTCAAAGACTTCGTTAAAAAGTTTAATGGATGATGATCAAAAGTTCTTCAACTATCCAAGGTAAAAGTTACGCTTGGGCAAACCTAAAAAGTCACTTAGTTAAAATCCTTAGTCGTGTTTTTTCTAAGTAAACTAAAGCCTAGGTTATAAAATACTCAGTGGGAGGAAGAGATATATGTGATATGTCAATGATTCCACTCACATTTTTCCCTGAATGTTCATGCCGTGAGATTCATGCTTGGCCTCGTGGTGCCCTGGGAGCATCCCCCTTCGGATAGTGTTTGCATGAGTCAATATCAAGGTGGACGGAGAGAGTGTTTATAGTAAGTGGGTGAAGGGTGTGTGTTAACATGTCCTATGGTCTTCTTCATTGGTTCGCACTGTGAGATCATTCTTACACTCCCCCGTGGCGCCCTGGGAGCGTCCCCCTTCAGATGGGTTTTGTGTAGTTGGTCAATATCAATGTGAACTCAAGAAATAGATAGGGTCACTTTTGTTTTTGCCCCAATCGGACCCTTCAGATTGGCTGCTTGGGACAGAACTCTAGGGCCTAAAATGGTGGGTCATACTTACAGAAAATTGTTAAATAAGTTAATGTTTTCTTGACCAAATCAATGATGGCTAGTCATTATAGAAGCAAGAGTTGTTCTGGTATTAATGATTGATTGAGAATGTCTTAATTCAGAGGAGGGAGGAATTGACCACCCTTCGGCGACTTTTGTCTTAAACTGTCATCATACCCCTTCCCAGATTACCTTCTTAATCTGGAAAGAGATGTGACGGTAGCAGTTACTAGCCCTACTGCTAGCACTTACCACCTAAGCCTTCTAACCTAAACATCAACCTGTTAAACATTATTAATGTACGCATACAGCATGCCTCCATAAGGTTCTACATAAATTTATATAATCACATGCAAACAGTCATGACACAACATTTACAGGTAAAATATTTACAGTTGGGCCTAAACATCACCAACAAATCCCTAGTCCCTCTCAAAACATGTGTACATAGGCAGACCATCAATCTAAGTTCTTCTTGACAAGCTGGGCCTTTCAATGGAAAGCAGTAGCAGGATTAACCTTGAGGAATCTGACTGCTACCTGGAAAAGGAAAACATAGAAAATCTGTGAGCTAATAGCCTAGTGAGTGACTATAGAATCATATTACACCATGCATTACATCACTATAAACATGTAAATATACCGATGGGCATCTCAAGCAACTTCCTCTAAACATAAACATTGATAACTACTCTTAAACGTCATTAAACATCATTATTCCCTAGTTGAGAACGAGCATACATCGCTCTAACTCCCAACGTCTGTTACTGGCCAAGAGACCCATACTTCGGCCTCCCTTTGCTGGTATATGGCCTAGGAGATCCATACTTCGGCCTCTCATTCAGAACTACCTACGTGCACGTGGAGTTTACTAAGTACCGTCAACACCTTAGGTACTTCCTGGATACTTTCCATACCATCAGTATCTGGTTTACTAAAAACATATCATGCGTTTTACACAAAGACTCATTCTATCATAGCCTTCCTCCAGAATGCATGCTTCAATATAGGAACTTAACTTTTGTAATGAATTCACAACATACCTTGGCATGCGTTAAAACATATACAAGCTGGAGAAGATACGCTATGTTATTCATTAAACATTTGTTGCTTGAGGAAGTATAAATTCATCATCAACATCACAACAACTTACATGGTCTTTTATGCATAAGTATTGAAAGCATTAAGTTCATTTTAGTTACTCACAGCTTGTCAGAGCTCTTAACGGTTTATATGCCTCTCCTAGCTCTTCTTGGGCTGAAAGGACATAATTCCCAATTAGATTCCTTAGAATTCTCAGCAAAATGCCTCATATAGTTCGTTTACTAATGAAACTTTTATCAACAAAATCAGCATTACTAGCGAGATGATCATCATGAGCGAGATCACCCTCGTGAGCAAGATCATCCTTATGAGCGAGATTTACCATTCCCAGCGAGATTTGGCACTTTCCAACGAGATTTAGTGTAAAACCAACGAGATTTTCGTCCTTAGCGAGATCCACCTCTCGCTCTTGCTCGCTCTATGTGAGCTGCCTACTTAATCTTCCTAAGCAGTTGCTTGTTTACACACAAATTTCCTGTTTTAAGTTTAAAAATTCATAACTTAAAATCTAGGACTCGTTTTAAGAAACATCCTTCTACAAACTTGTTTCGAATTGAGTAACTTTCTTACCTTAAAATATCAGCCGAAAATTCCTTGTAGTTTGGCCTGGAGCTTCCAATCTTCACGCCAGGCCCTGATTAATCCGAGAATCTGCCCCTTCTGCAAATTCTTCACTTTTTGTTCTTCTCCTTCTGAGATCGTTCTCCGACAAAACAACCTCGAAAACTTCTCAGCTTTCAAATGGCATCGATCTCACTTAATTTGCTCTTGTCATTTGCCAAAACCAAGCTTCTGAAGTTTCGCTTCCATTTATTCTTCCTGCCGCCTCCCGTGTTCAATGGTCAAGCCGCCACCTCATCCCACACTTAGTGTTTCCGGCCAATTCCAATTAGTGAGCTCTTTCAATTAATTTGTTTTTCCTTCCCTTTCTTCATAACTCTTGTAAGTAACCATGAATCTTGACTTATCAAATAATTAATATAACATTCCTTTGGCTAAACATGCTTATATAGGAAACTTAGAGTTTGGGGTTTATATAAACCTTTGATGCGTCATTGTGAAACTAGATGTCACACGGGGTTCATGTTAGTTTTTTTCAACGAGTATTTGCTTCAAATATAACGTAGGTCAATGTGTTTTTGTTTTCAGCAACATGTTTGATTTTCCGTTAAATACCTCTAGTTTGACCGATTTCATAAAGTAGAAAGAGTCTTGTAAAACATATTTCGTCGTAAATGACCTCCAGTTTGTCGTGGTTGAGAAGTGTCCTCAAGTTCCAACCCTTAATGTACTGTGAAGTGTTTGTAATATATATAAGGTGTGGATGGAGACTAATCCATTGGTCCGACTTCACATATTGGCTAGCATACCTGAAGCTTTGGCCAAAAGGATTGAGAACATAGTCATTACACGTGAGAACATGGACTCGTTGCAAGAATTGTTTGAACGTCAGTTCTTACTTTTCGAGTTCAGAGGGATGGATGACAAAACCAGTAGTGTCAGTTCCCAAGTTAATCTCCAGGAAGAGAAAGCAAGTTTTGCTGACTCTGTTGAAGTTTATTAACGAGAAATGATCTCTAACATAGAACTTAGAGAATATTTAGGTTCTGATACTGATCCCACTACTCTCTAAAAGATGAGGATATCTAAAGACAGTAAATATGATTTATTGGTCTTGGAGACGTGTTTAGTAGAGAATGATGATTTTGCCTGGATCTTTGATTCAGGTGCTACTAATCACGTCAGTTCCTCTTACCAAGGATTTAATTCCTGGCAAACGTTGCCACAGGGAGAGATGCTTCAAGTTGATACTGGTGAGGTTGTTTCAGCTGTTGCTGTAGGCAGGCTGAAGTTATTTTTGGACAAGAAACGTTATCTGTTACTGGATAATATTTTTGTAGTTCCTCATATCAAGAGGAACTTAATCCCGGTTTCTTGTCTCATTGAACAAGGTTATACCGTCTCCTTTTCTGAGAATAAATTATTTATTTTCAAGAATGGGGATTAGTTTTGGTTCAATGGGGAATAACTTATATGTACTAAGGCTGTTAGTCATAAAAGCCTTGTTTAATACTGAAATGTTCAGTACAGCGACAACAGCTAAAAGGCCAACTAAGGAAAATGCCTATCTTTGGCATCTAAGGTTAGGTTACATCAACCTTAATAGAATTGAGCAGTTGGTGAAATGTGGACTTCTAAAGAGTTTAGAAGAAAACTCCTTGCCGATGTATGAATTATACTTCGAAGGCAAGATGACCAAACGACCTTTTACTGGAAAGGGTTACAGAGCCAAGGAAGCCTTGGAACTTGTACATTCAGACCTTTATGGTCCGATAAGTGTTAGAGCTCGAGCTCAAGGTACGGGTATCTCTACCTAATACAACATAAGTGTGAAGACCTTGACAAGTTCAAGGAGTATAAGACTGAAGTTGAAAAGTTGTTAGGTAAGAAGATAAAAACACTACGATCTGCTCGTGGTGGAGAGTATATGGACCTCCAATTTCAGAACTATATGATAGAACACGAAATTATGTCCCAACTCTGGCCCCATGTACACCTTAGTAGAATGGTGTATCAAAAAGAAGAAATAGAACCTTATTGGACATGGTTCGGTCTATGATGAGTTATGCTCATCTTCCAGATTCGTTTTGGGATTTTGCAGTGGAGACTGCATGTTACATTCTGAACAACGTTCCCTTGAAAAGTGTTTCTAAAACACCTTTTGAGTTGTGGAGAGGCTGTAAAGGTAGTTTATGTCACTTCAGGATTTGGGGGTATCCGGCCCATGTGCGTGTGACTAACCCGAAGAAGTTGGAACCGCATTCGAAATTTTGTCTCTTTGTAGGCTACCCCAGGGAAACGAGGGGTGGATACTTCTGTGATTCGAGTAAGAATAAAGTGTTTGTTTCTACAAATGCTATCTTTTTGGAAGAAGACCACATCCAGGATTATAAACCACGAAGTAAGCTTATTTTACGTGAGATTTCTAGTGAGACTGAGACTACTGAGGGTTCAACAAGAGTTGTTGAATAGACTGACAAATCAACAAGAGTTGTTGATGTCGGTACATCTAGCCAACTAGCTCAAGAGTTGAGATTGCCTCGACATAGTGGGAGGGTTATGAACCCACCAAATTGCTACATGGGTTTGTCTGAATCCCGGATTGTCATTTCTAATGATGGGGTCGAGGATCCATTGTCTTTTAAGCAAGCAATGGAAGATGTTGACAAAGATGAATGGATTAAAGCCATGAACCAGAAAATAGAATCTATGTACTTCAATCAAGTCTGGGAGCTTGTGAATCAACCTGATGGGGTAAAACCTATAGGGTGTAAGTGGATCTAGAAGCGAAAACAAGGTGTAGATGGAAAAGTGCAAACCTTTAAGGCTAGACTCGTGGCAAAGAGTTATACCAAGGTCGAGGGAGTGGACTATGGGGAAACTTTCTCATTTGTTGTCATGTTGAAGTCTATCAGGATACTTCTGTCCATAGTCACATTTTATGATTATGAGATATGGAAAATGGACGTCAAGACTAACTTTCTTAATGGTAATCTTGAGGAGGCCATCTACATGGCTCAATCATAGCGGTTCGTAGTTCTAGATCAAGAGCAAAGAGTTTACAAGCTTAATAGGTCCATTTATGGGTTGAAACAAGCGTCTAGAGCGTAGAACACTAGATTTGACAGTGCGGTTAAATCGTTTGGCTTTGATCAAAATGTTGATGAGCTTTTTGTTTACAATAAGATCATCAGCAGCTCAGTAGATTTTCTGGTACTATATGTGGATGATATCCTACTAATTGGGAATGATGTAGGGTTTTCTGACTGATGTGAAGAAGTGGTTAGTTACCTAGTTCCAAATGAAAGATATGGGTGGGGCGTAGTATGTTCTAGGGATCCAGATCATTAGGGATTATAAGAATAAGAGTTTAGCCCTGTCTCAGGCATCGTACATTGATCAAATGTTGATCAGGTACATGATGTAGGATTCCAAGAAGGGTTTGTTACCTTTTAGGCATGGAATCATTTTGTCTAAGGATCAATGTCCTAACACACCTCAAGAGGTTGAGGAGATGAGACGGATTCCCTATGCTTCAGTTGTTGGAAGTTTAATATATGCAATGTTGTGTACCAGACCCAACATTTACTATGCAGTAGGGATTGTCAGACATTATCAATCCAATCTAGGATTAGATCATTGGACGGCGGTCAAGACAATCCTCAAGTATCTTCGAAGAACGAGAGACTACATGCTCGTGTATAAAGATAAGGATTTGATCCTTACAGGATACACAGACTTTGACTTTCAGACTGATAGAAATTCTCGTAAATCGACATCGGGGTTAGTGTTCACTCTAAATGGAGGGATTGTAGTGTGTCGAAGCATCAAGCAAGGATGCATCACGGACTCTACTATGGAAGATGACGCTTGTGAAGCAACTAAGGAGGTTGTTTGGCTGAGGAAATTCCTTAAGTTTTGGAAGTTGTTCCAAATATGGATTTGCGATCACTCTTTATTGTGATAACAACGGAGCTGTGGTAAATTTGAAGGAACCCCAGAGTCATCGTCGAAGGAAGCATATGGAATGAAAATACCACTTGATCAGGGAGATTGTGCATCGTGGTGATGTGATAGTCACGAAGATCACGTCGGAGCACAATGTTGTTGATCCGTTTACAAAGGTTCTCACGGCTAATTGTTCGAGGGTCATCTGGAGAGTCTGGGTCCACGGGACATGCGACATCTTGTCTAGGGCAAGTGGGAGATGATACTGGGGTATAGAGTATGCCCTAGTTTATTATATATTGTACTTGTAATTTTTCATGTATTGTACATTAGTCTCTCGAGGCATTAGAACAAGTGGGAGATTGTTGGAATTGGTGTCCTAATTCTCCAGAAGTCTCGTAGTTTATAAACTGTACACATTGTTATGAATAAAATAAGAGTTATTTTATTTGGCATTTACTCATATCCAATAAATAAAGCTCCAAGGTTATTGTATGTAAACTTAAGCATGTATATGAGATATACAAGTGAATCATGCCTTAAGTGATAACCTAAAAAGATTTGTAGTATAAGGATTAAGGAAGGATACTTGATCCTGGTGACATTACGGATATAGCCTGCTTTGTAGAGGTTTACAAGTATTGTGAACTACTACAGGTGGTTGATCCTGACCATTCATGTGGAGACATGCGAGCGGGGGTATCTTATACAAAAAGTTTGTATAAGACCGAACAATGAGATGAATAGTCTCTTTATATAACGTTGTTGATACTTGAGACTTACATCTCACCTAAACGACCATAGGTGACATGACCTTAATCCTGAGTGTTTTGGGAACTCTTACCTTTGAGGGCGGTCCTTTGATTAGTATGGGTGAGAGTGGTCAGATTGCCAATTCAACATGTCTACCTTTTTAGGGATTTGTCTGACTTGGGAGCTGGGAACTCAGTTACACAAGATGGAATTCACTCCTTCCCCGAAGTAGGGGTAAGTAAATAGATTGCTCCC
Organism: Benincasa hispida; assembly: GCF_027475165.1. Taxonomy (NCBI): domain Eukaryota; kingdom Viridiplantae; phylum Streptophyta; class Magnoliopsida; order Cucurbitales; family Cucurbitaceae; genus Benincasa; species Benincasa hispida. The sequence goes on along the minus strand of NC_143484.1, from coordinate 46,315,655 downwards.
TTAAGGGCTGATTTCAGATCTTGAACATTCGGGAACACAAAAGTGTTGCAGATTTCTATGAAGCTCCGGAGGTGGGCGTGCGGGTCTTCACCATGCCTTCCTCCAAACTGCCCAGCAGCCCGGATCATCTGCAACATAACCGGCTTCATTTCAAACCTCGATCCATATAACGCCGACCTCATGATTCTTAGAGAGAAATCATAGAAGTTAGGTGACGCATAGTCCCGGATGGGTCTATTGCGGTCATTCGCTAGAAGGATGGGGTTGGCCATAATATTGTTCGCGTTAGCGGCCCTGACTTTCGGTTGCTCCGCCATTCTTGGTGTTCTCTCTTGTTGTTGGCAGTTGTCTCTTAATCTACGTCGAAATGTTCTCTCAATCTCTGGGTCATAATTCGCCAGAGATTGAGAGTCTGCAAAGAAATCAGAAAAATTACTGTTAGCACACTATTTTGCCGAAGTCCCCAGCAACGACACCAAAAACTTGATGCGTTATTTTATGATGTGGAATTGTGGATGAAATGTGATGGTGAAAAATGCGTTGAGCATTCAAGTTTTCTCAGTGGAATCCAAGTGTAAACCTCACTGAGTTCCTGGTAAGTCCAAGGTCGAACTTAGGGACTTTGTGAAAACAGGTTGCAATGGTAATTTTTAGAAAACTTTGCGGTAACCAGTAACTTAATTAATTGTTGGTTTGTTATTGATTGCGGTAATGAAAAATAAATAAATGCGGCGGATTTGAGAAAAGTCGGATTATGTGATAGATGCACTGAGTATGCGGATGAACGGGTTGAGAAGGTCTTTAGCTAGCGTTACTTGGGAATGCGTCAGACTATGCGATCATGCTACAACTATGCACAACAATCATTTTCCAATGCCAATGCGATGCTCCTAAGTCTAGGACGCATGTGTTGAATGCAAAAGTGTCCATAGAGCTTATTCTTAAGTCTCTACTCTTGTCCTATGCGATGATGCAAGATGCATAAAGGCAAGGTGACCGCACACAATCATATCCTATCTCTAGGATGCATGCGATGCATTAATAGCAAACAATGCTTATCCCTAAGCTCCTATCTCTTGATTATGCGTTGTAATCTGACGCTCCCGAGCCTAGATTCTAACCTGACTTTCCCAAGCTTAGATCCTGTATTTAGACTACCCTCCCGAGTATCTCTAATGGACGAATGAAGCATACATAATACAAGATAATCACATAGAATGAAGATTCCTAGTTGTGCTAGCTAAATGCTTCTCAATCCATTCAACAGATTTAGTTACTCATGCGTAAATAACAGAGAGTGAACATATATAGAGAAGTAAATTCCATTTTTATAAATGAGTTTTTAGTATAAAATAACAATGGAAGATAAAGGTAGAGAGCCTGGTAGCAATTCCTTGTTGACCGAGGCTTTTACACTGTCAATCTCAATTCGGTTCAAAAGATATTCCTGCTTCTGCAGGAGTCGGCCCTCTCTCTGTTCTTGAAGCTTCCAGCGCTCTCCCAAGCTTACCGGAATGATCTATCGGCACAACCTCCTTTTCTCGCGTTCGCCTTAAAATGAAAGAAAATCTAAGAACAAGGCTAAACTATGAATAGAACTTGTGAACTCACGAGATGGTGAACTGGTTAACCCCTTTTCTGAAGGATGCATTTGGTATTTATAGAACTTCCAGGGTGAAAGGCGGCTTCTCTCTTATGGTTGCACAAATGGGATGGCTTTAATTTCCTGACTGATGCACTGAATATTTGTCACCGAAAAGTTGAATGTACTTGTTATTGTTAGTGGCTGTCAACTTAATTTGGATTCGATTGTTATCAGCTTTCTGTCCCATCGTGATTAATTATGCCTTTCACCTAGATGCGCCTACCATGTTGCGCCAACCAAATTGCAGCAATCCTTCTTGAGTAAATGTTTACGAACACAATCACCACAAAGCTTTGCGGCACTCAACCAATGATTTCCTATGATCACAATTTCTACCTTGCGTCAACGCATATTCTGCATAAAAATAAAAAATCAACTGTTTCTATGCGATGAACGCATGCGACCGCAATATTATGAATTTGATGCTTTTTGGACACAATCTAACATATTTTATCGACGCAAACCAACATTATTTAAGAACTTAGCACTATGATAACGTGCATTTCTGCCCGTTATCAAGGTCCCCTTGGTAGCTCAATAGATTCAAGTTGAGAATCAATTCTTGGTGTTGATTTGAAATGTTCAAATTGACAAGAGAAAATTCGATTATATATGATATGATCGGTGTGATGTATGAAATACATCAAGTGGAGGATCAATGTAAATGAGATTTACATTAAGTACCATAAAATAGAAAAAGAACTATGGTTTATATGTTTCATGAGATGAAATATTAAAACTATAGGTTATAAATATAATATGGTAAGTTGGTTATCATATATATTTACAATAATATTAATTATTGGATAATTATCTTTTTTTCTTTAATAATCAATTGAGTGGAAGGTTATTGGTGGTTTTATGGTAACTGTGAGATAAAAAGAAAAAGGTTTTCCTCAATTTAGAAGAGTTGCTATTCTCAGAAAAGAACTTATGAATTGTTGTCAAGTGAATTGGTTTTCACTAAACGATAGCTGAAAGAAATACTAGACGATCGTGGAGTGTTACTATACGATAGTTCACTCAACTAGTCGTAGCTAAACGATCACAGGATTTTTTCTATACAGTAGATTGCCTTCTTCTACACGATTGAGCATTCATCTATACGATAGACTCTTCTCATCTTCCACTTGCTTAATCGTCTAATTTAGAGAGTTGTCTAATTTGTGGGCATTCTCGATGGAAGGTGGATAAGCGTACCAAACGGATGAATGGGGAGTTCCAACAAAAGTGTTGAGGTATTTTCCATTGATTCCAAGATTGAAACGAATGTTCCAAATGCATGATGTAGCTGAATGACTAACATGGAATATGAACTATAAAAGTAGTGATGTGAAGATGCATCATCCAGCCGAATGCGTTTCATGGGACTCAATTGATGCAAAGTGGCCAGACTTTTCAAGCGATCCACGAAACTTAAGATTTGGTTTTGCAACTGATGGTTTCAACCCATTTTCTAACCTTGGTAGTAGGTATAGTTGTTGGCCAGTTATGTTTGTGACATATGACCTACCTCCTTGGTTATGCATATCGAAAGAAAATATAATGCTAACATTACTGATTCTTGGTCCTAAACAGCCTGGCAATGATATTGACATTTATTTGCAACCATTAATTAATGACCTAAAATTGTTATGGAATGGAGTGGAAGTTTATGATGTAGTAAGCAAATCAAACTTCAATTTGAGAGTTGTGCTTATGCAGACGATCAATGACTTTCCTGCTTATGGAAATCTCGTTGGTTGCACAACAAAGGGCAAGACAACATGTCCAATTTGTGAGGAACACACACATTCCCAATGATTGTACCATACTAAGAAATTAATGTATATGGATCATAAACATTTTTTGTTTTCATCTCATGCATATAGAAGAAAGAAGTCATGGTCTGATGGCAAAGTTTAACAACGACAAGCTCCTAGGATTGCAAATGGAAATGCAATTGATGCCCAACTCAAAGATTTCCAAAATTGTTTTGGAAAATTCGAGAAGAAAAAACGAAAGAGACAAAAAAAGTTAAATGGAATATGGAAAAAACATCGATTGGGTTGTCCTCATTTTTGGGTTCACTTTTCAGAGAAGTGGTGTCTGTGACTGTTGAAACTTGGAAGAAACTTTCAACGAGACAAAAAGAAGTACTGTGGCATTCTATCCAAGTATGTAATAAATAATTATATATTTATATAATGAATATAATTCAAACTTTCTTACATATCATTACGTGAATGTTTTTATTCTTTAGGCACGATATAATGTTGATAAAGAATGGCAGAAGAAATATTTGTTGATAAAGATGGGTGAGCTATGGAGAGCAAGCAAATCTCGACTAGTGAGTAAAATTAGGCAAACTTCAAATGACAATAAACTGATTAAACTAAAGCCAGATAACATTTCTTCAATACATGATTGGAATGACTTTATCAAAGATAAAACAAGTGCAAAATTTAAGGTATGTGATACAATTATTGAGTAAATTTATTTATTTGATTCAAGGTACGAAAACAAGTTTAGTCTTTATATCTTTGTTGAATACTTCCACACATGTGTAATCGTAAAGGCTATGCTCGACTAGCCGAAGGTTTGGTAAAAATTTACGTAATACTAATAGCATTATTATAATTAGCACTAGAGATAATATATAACAAAATATTTTTTTCCCATGTAGAAAAATTCTTCTTCTTCAACTCCAATTACCCGAGTAGATGTTTGGACAAAAGCACAAGTGAAGAAAGATGGAAAACTCATTAACTCCCAAGTGGCCAAAACTCTTGTTAGATTATTTTTTGTATTTTTTCTTAATTTTTTTATAGGTCTTAAGTCGTATAAATCTCTCTTGTGGGCTTATGTTATTTGCTATAAATTGAGTTATATCTATAGTTTTTTAATGTTGTGAATTCGTGTTCGTCATAAGACATCCCCCCTTTCTCTTAAATGAACTTTTTTTTTTGTTCAGTGCTTTATTGAGTGATCTCTTATTGGCTTGTTGGCATTTTGAGTAGTAATTTAGTTCAAGTAGGAGATTCTAAATGTTGTGAATTCGTGTTCGTCTTAAGGCATTCCCCCCCAAATGAAGTTTTTTTTTTCATGTTCAATGCCTTTATTGAGTTGGTTTTGTTTGAGTGATCTCTTGTTGGCTTGTTGGTATTTTGAGTAGTAATTTTGTTCAAGTAGGAGTTTCTAAATGTTGTGAATTCGTGTTCGTCATAAGTCATCCCCCCTCCCTCCCCTCTCATTTAAATGAACTTTTTCTATGTTAAATGCTTTATTGAGTTGTTTTTTTAGTAATCTCTTGTTGGTTTGTTGGCATTTGAGTAGTAATTTAGTTCAAGTAGGAGTTTCTAAATGTTGTGGATTTGTGTTGGTCATAAGACATCCCCTCTCCCCCTCTTAAATGATCTTTTTTTTTTTTTTTTAATGTTTAATGCTTTATTTAGTTGGTTTTGTTTAAGTGATCTCTTGTTGGCATGTTGTCATTTCAATAATGATTTAGTTCAAGTAGAAGTTTCTAAATGTTGTGAATTTGTGTTGATTATAAGCGCCCCCCCCAACAAAAAAAAATGGCTCATTGACTTCTTGCCATTTGAACGATTTCATGCATTTTTTTCTTAGGAGCATATTGAACAAAAACATGTGGGAACATCTCGTTCAAGTAGTATAATTGACGATGCAATTAGTAGAGTTTTCGGTCCCAATCATGGCCATGTACGAGGATTAGGATTCGGTGTAACTAGATCAAAGTTGTCTACATCAACTCAGGAAGATAAGACTATTGCGTCTCTTGAAAGAAAATGTAACAACCTAACAACAGATGTAGATGAATTGAAAAGCGTGGCAGCTTCCTTAATAAGGGACAAGGTAAAATTGTCCTAACTCTCTTTATCTATGAAATTGTGTTTTATATAACACTTTGAATATGTTGTTTCTATAGGAAAAAATGAAGGAACAAAATTCTAATAATCCTGTTAGAGTATCAACATCAGAAGATAATCCAGCTCCAGTCTTAAATTCCCCACAGGTAAATTCATTATGACTTCTTCTATTCACTTAGTATTCAAAATTGTTATTGTTTGAAAATTTTCTAACCATATTATTGGTGAAAAAGAGTGCTACTACCAATACTCCTCGTAAGTGTTTGCTGCTAGATTGGGTTGGTTCAAGAGAAGTCATTTCTGAAGGTAGATGGTCTTCCAATGATCCATCAATCCTTGTCCATCACATACCTCTTGGCCTGAATGCAGTTCGTGTGTGGGTTGATACGGTAGAAACACAAAATTCCTTCCTATGGAGGCCTACATCTGACATTATTGTTATTGACGATGTTGTGGGTACTACCGTTGCATGGCCAATGGATAAAGTCAAACTATGTAAGAAAATTTGGTTACTACTTTGTGGATTAAGTGTTTGTTTAATTCATTAGCTAATCTATTATTATAGATAGATCATGATGATTTATGAAAGCTATTTTTGTTTTATCTTTTATTAGGTGATTGATTGGACGACAAACATTGGAGCTACATATTTTGTGTGGAAGAACTTTGGTATTGCTATAATCTAAACATCTCTTTTAATTGTATCGATATTTTGGGATTATATATGTAGTCATTTTATTTGGATTAAGAATTTACAAATTGTTCTATTAGGTTAGAAGTTCGTTGGAACATACTTTCAATGACTATATCAAACTTTTTTTTTAATGAATATAGTGTTTTATTTCTTTTGTATGCTATAAATTTGAAGATTTTGGTTATAATTATGATTGTAGATTTGGATGAAATGTGAATTACATCTTTCTTCGTTTAGACGATAACATGGACAAGCGACTTCTATAAATATATATTTATAATTAATCCTACAATAATACTTGCGAAACAAATTGTAAAATCTAAAAAAAATGTTATTAACAAGTACTATTAAAGATCAGTTATAGCATTGCGTTTAGTATTACAAAAAATGCTATAAAAAGTTCTTTAACATTAAATTCATGCTTGAAGATGGGGTATAATTTATAGTTTTTTTCCATTACGATGAAAAAAATGCTAATAAAAATAAGGGACTTTCAATAGCATGTCTAAAATCGCTATAGAATGTCTTTTATAACATTTTTTTATTGCTACGAAAACTTTTGATGGTACTTTTTCCAACACAATGAATGATTCAATAACATTGAGTTAAAGCTATCATATGTCAACTTTCTATAGCGATATTAATAGCTACACAAAAATGTTATGAAAAGTCGAGGACTTTTAATATCGGCTACAACAGCATTTCGAAAACGCTATAGAAATTTTTTGATAGCGTTTCTACAATGTGATTAAAAATTCCATTGAAACATTTTGATACTGTTTTTTATAGCGTTGGAAAAACACTATTAAAACGTTTCGATAACATTTTTTTTAGCGTTGAATAAATGTTATTGAAAAGTTTTGATAGCAATTTTATCACGCTATAGAAAACGCTATCAAAAAGTTTCAATAGTATTTTTTTTTAATGTATGAAAAGTTTTTATAGCATCACATATGCACTATCAAAATGGAGTTTTTATAGCGTTGAAAAAACGCTATGGAAAATCTACCATAACGTTTTTTTTAACGCTATTGTAAGTGATATTTCTTGTAGTGAATTAAATAAGGGGGGAGAGGGAGGGGGAGTTGTAACTCCCTTCTTTTAATTTTAAAAATTTAAATAACAATTATATATATATATATATATATATATATATAATAGCTAACTTATTATATATATATATAACTATATGTTATATCAAATATAACACATAACCTATAATTTTTATATTGTATCAAATACAATATAATATATAGTTTTAATTTCTCTCAATCATTCATTAGTATAAATTACATTTATACTAAATTCAATTATATGAATTTCATTCATACAATTAGTATTTGAATCACATTGAAACATTTAATTCCTCTAAAAAACAACTTTATATTATAATTTATCAAATACATTATATTAATTATATCATATATAATTAATTCCTTCAATTAATTTAAACAATTCAAATTAATCCAAAATTAATTCTCAATCATCCTTGTTGAGCTACAAATGGGACCTTGTGGATCTGTAAATTAAAACTCCAATAGTACTTAAATAATTAATTAAACTCCTTTAATTAAATTATTCAACATCCATTAACTGTCGGTCACTCCACTAAAGACTGATAGCTGCATTCTTCGCACTATAGATATATTTATGTGTCCATTAGATATAACCAGTTAACAGTGCATGACCCTTCACAAATTGCTCGTAAGTACAACTAAGCCAAAATTACCATTTTGCCCATTTAGTTACATTTAACTTCTTAAGTACCATTGATCCCTCTAATAAACAATAAGTCATAGTCTAACTATGACCAAATCCCTCTAGGGTCAAGGAGGGTATGGCCACATTGTTCAAGCCTCGGAATCAGCTCTTAAGGGAGTAATTTATCTATTACCCTGACATCAGGTTAGGAGTGAATTCCGTCTTTGTAGTTGTGTTCCCAACTCTCCAATCAAGCGAATTCTCAAGATGGTAGGCATATTGAGTCGGCAATCTAGCCACTCTCACCCATGCAAATTAAAAGACCACCTTCATAGACAAGAATTCACAATTCAATCAGGATTCAGATCATATCACCTATGGTCATCCTGGTGAAATGTAAGTTTCTACTATTAACGGCGTTATATAATGAGACTAGTCATTTCGTAGTCTGGTCTTAGACAAACTCTTTGTATAGAATACCTCTACTCACATGACTCCACATGAATGATTAGGATCAGATCATTTGTAGCACTTTATAACACTTGTAAACATCTACAAAGCGGGTCATATTCGTAGTGTAACAAGGATAAGGTACCTAGCTTTATCCATCTACTACAGATCATTTAGGTTATTATTTAAACATGATTCACTCATATGTCTCTACATACATGTTTAAATTACATAAAATAATCTAGGATATTTGTTTATTGGATTGAGCGTATGGACATAAAATAATAAATACTTTAATAACAACAATTTGTTTATACAAATATTACAAACTATGAGAATTCAAGAGAGATTTAGGACACCAATCCCAACATATAATTCATCATATCTATTGATTCTAGTTATCTACATTCTAAAAATAAAAAAATAAAAAGCGACCCCTGGAAGGAAAAAGATTTTTTTGGTCTCTAGATTTTGGGTTTATTTTCTATTTGATCTCTAGGTCTCAAAATTTTACATTTTAAGTTCTTAAGTTTTGAATTTGGTTTCTTATATTTCAAAATATTACATTTTAACCCTTGAATTTTGAATTTTGTTTCAATTTGGTCTCTAGATTTTAAGATTCACATTTAACTTCGATTCTCACTAAATACTCACTTTCAGTTTTCATCATTAATATTTATTAACCAACTTAAAATAATTACAAAGTGAAATTTCAAGTTTAATTTTAATGTGATGAAAAATAGTGAAAGTTAACTAATTAGATTTTTTTTAATTAATTCAGGTTAATTAATAGAGATTACCATGGAAGATATATATAAAGAGTATTTAATTCAAATTCGAGGTTAAAAGTTTAAAATATTAAAATTAGGAACCAGATTAAAACAAAACTTAAAACTGAGGTTAAAAGTGTAGCATTTTAAAAATAGGATTAAATATAAATTAGGCATATAAAAAATGTACATTAAATTATTCTAAATACCCAAAGCTTTGTACTTTGTGTAAAATATACTTTAAAACTTTCAAAATTTTCAAAAATACCCTTAAACTTAAAATAAAATTTAAAAAAAAAATTAATTTTTTTTTTTTTAAAAAAATACCCTCATGGTTAGTTTTGAATGGTAACCGTTAGTGTTTTGTATAAAACCTCTAAATTTTTAAATTTTTTAAAATACCCTTAAACTTGAGAAAATATAAGTCTTACGGTTAATATATGAATGAATATATTCTTACTTCTCTATATTTTACATCACTTTTCTCCCCTCTTTTCTTTAATGTCCTCTACTCTCTTTTTTTTTGTTAATGGTTTGATATTTGTGTATCTCAAATAAGTAAATAAATAAACATGTTTGCTTCAGTTAAGATATACAGACCATAACGAAAAGAAAAATAATAACAGACAAATACATTTTTTTTTTGTATTTAAATATTTATCATTTTGAAATGTTTTAAGAGGAGATTTTATTTTTTTTAAAATTTTGTGGCATTTTATGTTTTAACTTTAAAGTTTTGGTTTTTATTTTGGTTATTAAGAAAATCGTGCGAGAAACTGGACAAAAATTAGAGTCTCTATGTGAAAAAAAAAAAAAAACAAAAAAGGGCTTTATATAATTTTGTTTTTAAATTGATTCTTTTCAAACTTATGAAAATTTCAAACAGTTTGATTACTATGCTAACATTAAGAATATTTTTTATTTTTTATTTTTAAAAAATTATAGAATAATTTTTGTAACGAGACATTAATGGCTCATGTTCTCATAATAGCATCACGAATATATATATTTTTTTTAATTTAGAAATATTTTGTATACTTTTAAAAGTTTAGTAGTAACAAAATACCAACGGTTTCTTACAAAACTAATAACAATGATTTTTTTTAAAAGTTTAAGGATATTTTGTAACTTTTTAAAAATTCAGATTTATTTTTGACACAAAACATAAAATTCAAAGTATTTTTAGAATATAATTTCCCCTAACTTTAAAAAAGAGAAAAATATGGTAAATAAAGACAACAACAAACGACAGAACAAACGACAGAACAAAACAATGGTCTTTATTTAAATTAATTGTCACTCTTAAATTAATTTGTTGTACTCTTCTTGGCCGGTCAAATTTAGCCTCCCCTGTCCGACATTTTTATTAAAATTAACTCCTCCAAAATTGAAGCGACCGACAAGACATTTCAGATAAATTAAAATATTATTTTTCTTTCTGTAGTTTGTTTTTGTTATTATTATTATTATCTTTTTTTTTAAGTACGACAAATAAGGGATGAAATATTTATTTTATTTTATTATTTTGAAAAGGGAATGGAATAGTTTGAGATTTAAAAAAAATGATGTTTTTTTTTTAAATAACAAATGAAAAATAATTATAAAGGCATTGAGTCCAAATCCGCTCATGTGATATGATTCTATAACTTATATTGGAAATACCCATATAAATTAAAAAGTGCTCGGAAAAATTAACAATAAATTAATAAATACTAAAATTAAGGTTTATTAAAAAGTACATAAATAAAGTTTTGTCTCCTTCTAACATTAGTTAAATTTATTACACGCAATTTAAGTTGAAAATAATTTAATTTCATTAAATACTTTTACTTTTACTTATTTGATTTCATAAAATAATCAATAATAAATTTTTATTTATTTTACTACTATTTTTATTTTGTTGTGATATTTTTTAAATTGTAAATAATTTAATTAATATTAGGGGCAGTTAAAAATATAGCAATCACGCTTAAAATATTAATATTTATAGCAAAATGTAAAATAAATTGCAAATGTAACCAAATTTAAATATAATTCTTAAAGTTTGTCAATGATAGACCATAGGGTTGAGGGGAATCTATTAGTGATAGACCAAATTGCTAATAGGAGTCTGTCGGTGATAGAGTCTATCATGGATGGATTTTGTTATTTTACTATTTTTTAAAATGTTGTTATACATTTAATTATTAACACTAAAAATGGTACCTGTTGCAATTATATCAACTATAAATTTTTAGTATAATGATATCTAGTGTACTGAATCTTGATTTATTGACTTATTTGGTATCAATGAGCATTACTAACGACCTTTTGCAACAACAAAAAAAAAAAAAAAAAAAAACTTTACTAACTAAAATAAACCGTGTCAATTAAGGGTGTGTTTGGATTATATTTTAAAGTATTTAATTTAAAAAATAAGTTATTTTAGAAGAAATTAGAGTGTTTGGTAACTACTTAAAATAATTTTTCGAGTGTATTTTAATCATTTTTTTTTATCAAAAGTGTTTAAATAAAAATGAGTTTTTTGAAAAACACTTTTTTCTTAAATCAACCCAAGTGGACCTTAAAAGTAAATATAAATTTGTATTACAAAAATATAAATCCACATTATTTTTTATGCAATATAATAAGATATTATCTATAAAATAAAATAAAATTACATACATATATATATATATCACAATTACGAAAATAGGTAATTGAATCTCTTTACTAAAAAAACTGCAAAATAATTAATAAATAAGTTTTTGCATACATAGAGAAGAGAGATATAATGGCAAGAATGTAAAATATTAAAGAAGAAAATTACCTTCTTAGCCTTTAAATTTTGAAAAATATATATGTATATCCTTATGTTTTTCATTTTTTAGTCTACATGTTTTTAAAAATAGGTTTAAAAGGTCATAAAAACTACCTTTTCTCTTTGAAATTATTATTTTAAACTTATTTTTGTATTTTGAAATATCATATAATTATATAAAATAGCACAAAAAATACTATGGAACATTTTAATATATTCTTAAAAATTGAAGAATTAAAATGGTAAATTTTGAAAACTCAGAGACCAAATGAACTCGAGGACTAAAACGTATGTTTTTCCCTATACCCGGAGTAGTATGTTATAAAATCGTTGTTGTTGCTTATTGTTTTCTAACCTACTACAATCTTTCTCTTCTCTATCCATACATTCAAACCGTTTGCTAAAAGATTCTCCAAACCCTTTGTTTTAAAACCATTTTCTCTAAACACAGGGGTAGAGATTGCAAAAGGCACTCGATGTATCATCGACATTTCGTATTTGAATTGATTAACTTGTTTGTGAACAGAAACAAGTACCACATAATTGTTAAGTGAAACTTTTGAAAGTGCGACTGTGACAGGAGATTACAAAGTTAATTTTTCTAATATCCAATGAATTAAGGAGTAGAGTATGACGCAGGTGAAAAAATGAGAATCAATAAGATTCCAAATTAGTTGGGAGTCCCATCATTTATTTCATTACTTTTAGTAATTGCATCGATGAAAATTAATGATTTCTCATTTTCATTATTTAATTCTCACCGATTTTATCGCAAAACGTGTATAATGTGCGACATATTAAAAATGTATCAACAACCAGAATTAGTGGTTGAATTCTTCACTTCTAAAATTCAATATGCTATTATAAATTAAATGTTATGTATTTTATTTGTTTGTAAATTTAATTTAAATTAATTTTTTGAACAATGATTATAAACTTTTATTTAAATTAATTAAAAAATTAACTAGATTAGCACATCAAATAGAAATCATGCTAGATTATTTAAAAAAATTATCCTTGAACTTCGTACATTGTGCCAAAAGTATCTACGAACTTTCAAAAGTTTCAAAAATATCCTTAGGAGTTATTTGGTTTAAGATTTCATAGATGTTTGCAAATAAATGATACTTGAGAGTAAGATGTCTGGAAAGAAAAAATGATTGTGTTTGATTGTGCACGAGAATACTATTAGAATTTTATAAACAAAAATTATGTATCTATTTAATTTATGAAATTAAGCATGAAAATCTTTGTTCACATGAGGTTTTCAGAGAAACTTAATTCGTAAAATTTAAACTTTTGTATTTGTATTAATTTTAGTGTAGCAAATACAATCTCTAATATAATACTTCTCTGAAGCTTTCAAAATAAACTTTAATCTGTAAGCTGGTTGATCTTCTTGGATGATCGACCTTTGGACTGGTTGATCTTCTTGGATGATCGGCTTTTGGCCTTGTTGATCTTCTTGGATGATCGTCCTTTGGGCTTTTTGATCTTGGATGATCGTCCTTTAGGCTTGATCATCTTCTTGGATGATTGGCCTTTGGATTTGTTGATCTTTTTGGATGATCGTCCCTTAGGCTTGATGATCTTTTTGGATGGTCGGCCTTTGGACTTGTTGATTTTCTTATATGATTGGCCTTTGGGCTTGTTGATCTTCTTAGAGGATTAGTATTCACACGAGGCTTTCAGAGAAACTTGTTTCGTGGAATTGAATTTGAGTTGGTGTTGATGTTGATGTTGATGTTGATGTTAATTTGATGCAACGTGGTTTGATCTCTAGTACTTGATCCTCCAATTCTCTCTCGGTTGAATGTGTACGTTTGATTTGAGGAAGCAAAGCCCATGATGATCTTAGAGTTGAAGTCCTAGAAGAATGCTTGTATCTTCGAAGAACTTCAGTCTTCAAGTGTGGTAAGCTTTAGAAGTCAGAGAGTCTTCTGGTTGTTGGGAGAATTCTCTCTAGGCCCTTTGGAAGATAGAATTTCTGACCCCCAACAAATGAAGAGGACTTCTATATTTATAGAGTTCTCAGGTGAGCCTCGTGAGTTTGGGCTTGGTTGGTCCATGGGTCTGAAGAAAATTAGACATGAGGATTTCTATGAGCAGCGAAATGATTGTCCCAAATTCCATTCAATATTAAGCATACACAATTACAGTATAAGAAACGGAAACTAACAGGTCATGCACAATATGAAATTATAGCATGCTTTCAGATAAGATCAAAGGATAGAGTATCATACCTTTGAAGAACCATTCTTCAAACTTCCTTGATCACGAACGCTCGATCAGTCTCCAAGACAACAATACATGAACCCTCGAACACAACGATCGCAACACAACATGATCAACAACAACCACCACACGAACACTGCTAACACACAACGAACGGCCTCCCAAAACCTCGAACTCAGTCGAGTTGAGTGAGAACAACACCACAATGGTTACCTTGATATTCTCGGTGTGAGAATTTAGAAGTGTGGGCTCTGTATGGACTTGATTAGAGGAAGGGACTAGAGGAACAACTATCGTGTAGACGATTGAGCAAGTAGGAGATGAGAAGTGTCTAACATATAGACGAATGCTTAATCGTGTAGAAGAAGATAGCCTATCGTATAGACAATGCCCTACAATCATTTAGCCACGGCTAGCTGAGTGAACTATCATATAGTGGCACTCCACGATTTTTTAGTCTCTCTATGAACTATCGTTTAGTGAACCGATTCCACTTGATAGCATTCCATGAGTACTTTCTGAATAGAGTAACTTTCTTAAATTTAGGAAAACATTTTTCCTTTTATCTCACGGTTACCATAACCACCAATAACCTCCCACTCAATTGGTTATTAGAGAAAAAGAGATAATTATTCAATATTAATATTATTATAAATATATATGATAACCAAATTACCAAATTATATTTATAACCTATAGTTTTAATATTTCATCTCATGAAACACATAAACCATAGTTCTTTTTCTATTTTATGGTACTTAATGTAAATCACATTTACATTAATCCTCCACTTGATGTATCTCATACATCATACTGAATATATTACATTTCAAATCAACACCAAAAACTGATTCTCAACTTGAATCCATTGAGCTACCAAGGGAACCTTATGGACCTCTAACTTGAAGCTCAAACGGTACATGAATAACTGACTAAACTCTATAGTCACGGGATCCACCATCCGTTAACTGTCGGGCACTCCACTAAAGACCGACAGCAACACTCTCCTTACTATAGACATATTTTGTGTCCATATCAACCAATCAACAATGTGATAATCCTTCACAAATCGCTTGTAAGTACAGCTGGGCCAATTTACCGTTATGTCCCTGTAGTTACATCTAACTCATTAAGTACCACTGATTCCTCTAATGAACATAAGTCATAGTCCTACTATGACTGAGTTCTCTCTTCCAAAGAGAAGTTGTGGCCACTATGTTCAAGACCCGGAATCAGTCCTTAAGAAAGCAATCTATCTACTTACCCATGCTTTGGGGAAGGAGTGAATTTCATTTTGTGTATTGAGTTTCTAGCTCCTAAATCAGACAAGTCCCCAAAAAGGTAGGCATATTAAATTGGCAATCTGGCCACTCTCACCCATACTAATCAAAGAACCGCTCTCAAAGATAGGAGTTTCCAAAATACTCAGGATTGAGGTCGTGTCACCTATGGTTGTTTAAGTGAGATGTAAGTCTCTAGTATCAATGACGTTATATACAGAGTCTAGTCATCTCATGGTCCGATCTTATACAAACTCTTTGTATAGGATACCCCCGCTCGCATGTCTCCACATGAATGATCAGGATCTACCATCTGTAGTAGTTCACAACATTTGCAAATATTTACAAAGCGGATCCGTAGTATCATAAGGATCAAGTATCCCTCCTTAATCCTTATACAACAGACCTTTTTTAGGTTATCACTCGAGGCATGATCCACTTGTATATCTCATATACATGCTTAAGTTTACATACAATAACCATGAAGGTTTGTTTATTGGATATGAGTAAATGCCAAATAAAATAACTCTTATTTTATTCATAACAATGTGTACAGTTTACAAACTACGAGACTCCGGGAGAAATAGGACACCAATCCTATCAAGGCCTGGCCCTTGGGCCCAATTAGTTAAACTTAGGCTTAGTTGATCCATGAGTCTGACTCTTAGGCCCAATTAATTGGTTTTGGGCTTGATTTGACATTTGGATCCAATTAAGCCTATTTTTGGGTTTAAAGACTTTAACCCAAATAATAGTAATATTAAATTGGACCAAGTTAATTTTATCCAATTCAACGGTCATGATGAAACCACGTGGCGTCATTGAAATTTGTCTTCAACTTCAATTTGGGGCACATGTCAACTCCTAGTTGGTCCCAAATTTAATATTTTGGAATTTCATCATTAATTTAGTAAACGACATGACAATTTATGGTTGGTCCGAAATTTCTTCTTCAACAAATGCCTCTTTTTGAGATATATGCACGGATGTGGGTGGATGAATCTCGAAAAAGATAAAGTTGGAATCGAGATACAAGTAATTTATTCTTGACCTTGATATGTTCAAATAATCAAACTATAAATTTAGTACATAAGTTTTGATAGAGTTAGATAACATGCAACAGAAGAAATCAGAATCAATAAACACTCGAACTCCACTTAATTTAAGTTTAAAACATGCTACTCATAACCATATTACAAGGGGGTTTTAGTTATACATTACCTTTGATGAAAACTCCACTAATCTAGCAAGAAGTCCACGAATTTGAGCTCGAATCTTCAAGTAAACTACTACTAAGATCTTCTCTACCAATCTCAAGTGAGAATTGTGTGGTGGAAGCACTCAAATTGAGCTAGATTTAGGTGAATTTGAGATAGGGCAAGTGGGTTTCTATAACAGCAGCCTTTTGGTGTAAGTCTCAACTTGCATGCATATTTCTCAGTATTGAGCTTCAATTTATAAGCTCAAATACATGCAGGGAGATGGATTGCATGGCAGCTAGCACCTACTTTAGAAAATTATTGAAATCATAGTGGAATTGTGTGATTAAGCTTCTTAATCACCATAGTGGGTTTTTCCAATTTTGGGAAAATACACTATGACCTTTTTTAATATTATTTTAATTTAATCAATCAAATTGATTAAAATAATTTTGTATTTAAATAACTGATTTATTTAAATTCTAGTTTTTATAATTAATTCAATTAATTAACAAAACTAATTTGATTAATTAATATATTAATATTAAATTAATAAAACACCAATTCCGCTATAATGAATTCAATTTCATGTAATTAACATTTAAATCATAATTTAAATATTAATTGATCCTCGAATTTCGTTTAATTTTGATAAAATTAAATATTTCAATTATGTCGAATACAATTAATTGAAACCCTAAATTGAATTTGAAAATTTCAAATTCATAACCCTAATTTCAAATCTCATCTAAAATACTCAATTTGTTGATCCAATTTACGAAGTAGTAGAGGGACCTAATGGACCTACAGATCATGAGCTCCAACGATTTGTAATTAATTGGTTGAACTCTTTAAACCGAATTAATTACTATTTGTTAACTATCAAGACATACCGCTATAGCTCGATAGTTGTACTCTCCTCATTGTAGATGCATTTCTGTCCATTTTAACTATAATCAGTAAGTCAATCGTTCACAGGTCGTTCGTATCCACAACTGGGTCAAAATTACCGTTTTACCCCAGTAAATACATCTTGCTCCTTAAGCTCCCATTGACCCTCTATTGAACAATTGATTTATAATACAACTTATAAATCATGTCCCTCTCAACCAAGAGAGGGCGGGGCCCCGTTGTTCAAGACTAGGCATCGGCACTTAAGAGAACAACCTATCTGCTAATCCTACATCAGGTAGGAATGAGTTTCATCTTGCATAGCTATGTCCCCAGCTATCTATTTGGTCTTATCCCTGTAATGGGAGGCTTATTGAGCAGTGCTATTGGACCACTCTCACCTATGCAAATCAAAGGATAATCCCGAATAAACAGAAGTTCATAGTTAGCTCAGGATTAAGATCGAGTTACCATAGGTCATTTTAGTTTGAAATAGTCAGTTTTAATAGTAAATGGTCCTTATAAAGAAAAGTGACTATTTCGAGGTTCAGTATGTAAACTCATTACATAAGATGCCTCTACTTACTTGTCTCTACATGAATGATTTATGGATCACATCATTTTTATCAACATACAAAATGGGTTGCATCCAATAGTGTTACCAGGATGAGATACCCAATTTCATCCATATACTTATAGACCATTTAGGCTATATACTATAACTTGATCCTGCTTATGTCACTACATAATGTTTAAAATATTCATACTATAGTCATGGATTTGTTTATTGATTTTCATAATAGAATGCAATATCAACAATTTTATTGAATAAAATACTCAATAATATTTTATTGATAAATAGAATATGTTAACATGATTTACGAACTGCGAGTTAAGGACATTTCCAACAATCTCCAACTTGGACTAATACTCCAGTGAGAATAAACATAAATATATAAATGTTTACAATGTTGAGAAACAAAAAGGGAAAATACAATAAACTAGGGCATCTAAAATACCATAGACATTCTCCCACTTGCCCTAGATTATGTTGCTCGTAGTCCTAGTCTGACCAGGTGGCCCTCAAACACTTTAGCCGAGAGGACATTCGTAAAAGGATCAGCAAAGTTATCTTCTGAGGCTATCTTTGTGACTATCACGTCACCTCGATGTACTATCTCTCTGATGATATGGTACTTTCTTTTGATATGTTTTCCACATTTGTGACTCCTTGGTTCTTTTGAGTTGGCAACTGCACCACTATTGTCGCAATACAAAGTGATGGACAGGTGCATATTTGGAACCACTTCCAAATCTGTCAAGAATTTGCATAGCCATACTACTTTTTTAGTTGCTTCACATGTAGCTATGTATTCTGCTTCTATCGTGGAGTCAGCAATACAACTTTGTTTAATGCTTCTCCAAACTATAACTCCTCCGTTGAGAGTGAAACCTGATCCTGAAGTAGATTTCCTAGAATCTACGTCAGTTTGAAAATCATAATCATTGTAGCCGGTAAAGATTAAATCCTTCGATCTATACACAAGCATATAATCCCTCATTCTCCTTAGATACTTTAGGATATTTTTTACAGCAGTCCAATGACTATATTCTAGGTTAGATTGGAACCTGCTGACAATTCCAACTGCAAAGCATATGTCAGGATGTGTACATAACATAGTGTACATTAAACTCCCAACTACAGATGCATATGAAATTCTTTTAATCTCCTCAACTTCTTGAGGCATTTTAGGATACTGTTCTTTTGACAAATGAATTCTATGTCTAAAAGGCAACATACCCTTTTTGAAATTTTGCATATTATATCTTGATAACTTCTTGTCAATATAAGATGCTTGAGATAGTGCTAGAGTTCTATTCTTTCGATTCTGAAAATTTTGAATCCCTAGAACATATTGAGCATCACCCAAATCTTTCATTTGGAACTGTGATGCTAACCATTTCTTTACGTCAGCAAGGAAACTTATCTCATTCCCAATGAGCAAGATATCTCAACATAAAGCACCAAGAATGTTACAGTTTTGTTTATTATCTTCTTGTGTACACAAAGTTCATCAACATTTTAGTCAAAGGCATAAGATTTTATCGCAGTGTCAAATCTTATATTCCAGGATCTAGAAGCTTGCTTCAATCCATAAATGGATCTTTTGAGCTCACAAACTTTTTGTTCTTGACCCTGTTCAATGAACCCTTTCGGTTGAGACATAAAAATATTTTCATCAAGATGGCCATTCAGAAAAGCCATCTTGACATCCATTTGCCATATTTCATAGTCATAAATTGCGGCAATGGATAGAAGTATTCTTATAGATTTTATTATGACAATTGGAGAAAAGATTTCTTCATAATCAACCCCTTCTCTTTGGGTAAAATCTTTTGCAACGAGTCTGGCTTTATAGGTTTGCACCTTGCCTATTTGGTCTATTTTCGTCTTGTAGATCCATTTGCAACTATAGGTTTAACCTCATGTGGTTGATCTACAAGTTCCCAGGTAGAATTGAAGTACATTGACTCCATTTCTACATCCATCGCTTTTATCCACTATTCCCTATCAACATCATCCATTACCTGTTTAAAGGTTAATGGATCTTATAGCCCATCTGTATGATGTCTTGAGTTTTTGTTAAACACATATAGCATTCAGGTTGATGAACAACCCTCCCACTACGTCGAGGCATACTCAACTCTTGAGAAGGATGTGACGTGGCAACAACTTTTGTTGATGGACTAGCTCGATCAACAACCCTTATTGATTTTTCTATAGTATCTTTGGTCATTTCTTGTAATATTAATTTACTACGAGGTTGATGATTTTTAATATGATTTTCTTCCAAAAATGTAGCATTTGTTGATATAAACACTTTATCTTCTTGGGGATCTTAAAACAATCATTCTTTTGTTTATTTAGAGTATCCTACAAAGAGGCATAACTTCAAACGTGTTTCTAATTTCTTAGGATTTTGTTCTAACATGTGTGTTGGACATCCCCTAATCCGTAAATGACGTAAACTACTTTTACGACCTTTCCATAACTTATGCGGTGTTTCTGAAACACTTTTTGAGGGAACCATGTTCAGAATATATACCGTAGTCTGTACTGCATACCCTCAAAAGGATTGAGGTAACTGAGTGTAACTCATCATTGATCGAACTATGTCTATCAAGGTTCAATTTCTCCTTTTTGCAACACCATTTTGTTGTGGTGTTCTAGGTTCTGTGAGTTGGGATTGAATTCCATGATCTACTAAATAGTTCTGGAATTGTAAATCCATATACTCACCACATCGATCGGATCAAAGTGTTTTAATTCTTTTAACTAACAAGTTTTCTGTTTCGGACTTAAATTCTTTGAACTTTCAAGAGTTTTAGACTTGTGACTCATTAAGTAAATATAGCCATATCTAGAATAATCATAAATAAAATTGACAAAATACTGATATCCACCTCAAGCTTTTACATTCATCGGACCACAGAGGTCTGAATGTATAAGTTCGAGAGGTTCTTTGGCATGAAAACTTTTTTCAGAAAAAGATCTTTTAGTCATTTTTCCCTCAAGACATGATTTACATGGAGGTAAAGAACTGTCTTCTAACTAACTTAGATGACCGTTTTTAACCAATCTTTCAATTCTGTTGAGATTAATGTGACCAAGTTTGTGCCAAAGATAGGCGTTAGGAGAAATTTTTTCATTTTTTATTTTGAGTCTCAACCATTTTAAACATCTCTATATTTAGAATGGCTTTTGCTTTAGTTGGTTTTAATATGTACAAGTTATTTTCGAGTCTTGCAGCACAAATATGAATACCTCTTGAAAAAATGAACACTTCATTAACTTCAAAAGATATTTTGTACATATTTTCTAGCAGATATGAAATGGAGATCAAGTTTCTTTTCATCTTAGGTACATAATATACATTCTTTAGTAAGATAAAAGGTTCTCCAAAAAATAGCTTGACATCTTCCACTACTTCAGCTGAAATAACTTCTCCTGTTCCCACCTTGAAAGTCATTTCAGATTCAGAAAGTTGTTTCCAAGAATTAGTTTCCTATAGAAAACTGCAAACATGGTTAGCGGCACTTGAATCTAATATCCAGGTTAAGTAAGAATTTTCCATTAGACATGTTTCAACTATTAGTAAATCTGATTTAACATGGTTTGCCTTTTCCGATTTCTTCTCAGCAAAATATTTTGGGAAGCTACTTTTCAAGTGCCCATCCTCTCCACAATGGAAACAATTTTCCTTTGGGAGCTTTATTTTTCTTAGCAGCAGGTTTCTTATTCCCTTTTCCGTTCTTCTTCATTCATACACTTTTGTCTTTTGAAGATGATGGAACAGACTTCTTTTTGTCAAAAGGTTTCGTTCCTGATGATGAACCCTTCAAAAGAAATTTCGGTCGTGAAACAACATTTACTTCACTTTCTTTTAGTTTCATCATTGACTGGTAAGTCTGGAGTTCGTTCAATAATGTTGTCAAATTATAATTAATATTATTCATTACAACATTAGTACGAAAGGTTAGGTAACTCTTCGGAAGAGACTCTAATATCATACTAACTTGACTGGTTTCATCTATGATGGCCCCGTGAGCTTTAGCAATATTAAAATGGACCATCATGTTGAGAACATATTCTCTGACGTTGGTACCATCTTTCATGCGTGTGTTATAAACATACTTTATGGCCTCATGTCGAACAGAAGATGACGGTTGTCCGAACATTTCCTGAAGCGATGTCATAATCTCATGGGCAGTGGGCATGGCATCATGTTTCTTATTAAGCACATCAGATATGCATGCCAAGATATAAACCCTGACTTTTTCATTAGCCCTAACCCATCTTTCATAGGCATCCCAAATACTTTGGTTTGCTGTTGAACTGAGAATAGGAGGACATTCCTCCGTTAACACAAACTTCAAATCATCCATAACTAATATCGTATTTATATTGGATTTCCAATTGGAGTGCCCTTCTCCATTAAATTTGTCAGAAGTGAGAAGTTGTATAATCGAGTTCAACATTTGCTGAAAAATTGAAACAAATTCTATTAAACTTAAGCATCTTAATCCAATTTTAGGAAAAACAATAAAGTACCTATATTTCTTTATCTATTTACAATGATACTTTAATGATTTAGAATAGCTGCTACCAAGGGGCAGTAAAAAATTCATTCACTGAAGCAAGACAATCCTGACCAAATACTATATCTATAATAACTCTTATTCCTATAGTTCATTTGGTTACCATTTTCAGTCAAGATCTTTACTAACAATTAGTAATTCTTGTAAATGTGACCCGCCATTTTCAGATCTTATAGAACGGTATGAATTTGTCCCCGAGTTGGAAGACAATATCCAAGACGGAACTATAAGACCCTATTCATTTATGAAGCTTGGGTTGTTTCGAATCCTATGTTACAACCCTCTGTAGGGATCATCGTGGTTGACGACTAGCTAGTGTCGCCTAAAAAACGACAGTAGGCGCAACATAGGAATCTCACGGTTCAAACTAATGGAGGAGACTATAGGACAATGTTGACACATTTCCTTCACCCACTTACTATGAACTACTTCCCCCATTCACCTTGTTATTAACCCAAACAAACACTTTCCGAATTGAATAGTTGCTGTAAAAGCGACATGAAGCCGAGCATGGATCTCACAGTGTGAATTCTTGGGGATATGAGAGCTAATACTATATATCAAATATATTGTTAATCTCCCACTGAAGTGTTCTAAATATTTGGGTATACTTTCACTTAGGTTTATTACGACTAATTTTAAACAACCTAAGTTTATGTGATTTTATCCAAGAATAACATTTATATTTGGATATTAATCCTATGATGTTTAGGTGTTTAAACTAATTTTAAACCTCACACCGCTCACACAAGCTCATAAAATCAGTTAACAATGCTCAACTTTTCAGTCATAATCCCCAGGTAGGAGGTATTATGTAAACCGTCAACTTTAATACCCTAGCCTTAGATAGGCTGATGAACCGATTTGAGTTTGTAACCAAATTTTATAAGGTAACAATCTATTTTAATCGTTAAAACAAGTTGTTAACCTAAGTGAGCATGCTATTTATCTTTGTTATGGATTTTAAAGTCTAATTCCATTTTATAACAAAAAAAAAAAAAAAATAGAAATGCTTTAACAAACCATAACATGCTTCAAAGGCATTCAAAAATTAATATAACACTTACATTAATTTTAATAAACCCTAAACATGCATACTATATATTATAACTAACTATAACATACAATAATGCATGTAACTGAAGGAACTCTAAAACTAGAGAACCAATGAGCGAAAGCGGATCATTCCAAACTCCATTGAAAAAGAACAAATACATTTACAGTCAAACAAAAGAGATTATGCATAGAGAATAAATTACAACATGCTTCTTAAGTAAATACATGGGGATCGAGTATAATACCTTTGAAGAACTCTTTCTTCATGTATTTCCCTCGATCAGTCTCCAACACGTCCAAAGAGGAACTTGAACGCAATGATCAGAACTCGATCTCAACGAATAACTAGAAGATCCTCTATCACCAGTGAGTGAAACTCGATCCTCGGTCCTCGAACAAAACTCGACACCACCATAAGGTTACCTTGGTATTCTCGTTGTGAGAATCCAGGAGTTGTGGACTTTGTATGATTTTAGATAGAGGAATGGAGGAAGTAAACGATCGAGTAGACGTCGAGTATGCGATCAAACGATCGTTTAAAAGAAGAAGCCTATCATATGGACTTGCTACTCGATCGTGTAGAAACGAGTAACTATCGTATAGTAACTCGATGCTTGATCATTTAGTCTCTGCTAATCTATTGTGTAGTAAAACCTTTTTACTCGATAGTTAATTCTTTGTGAGACGTATCGACTAAATGATTTAGAAAATATTTTTTCCTTTTATCTCACAGTTACCATAAAACCGTGAATAACCTCCCACTCAAATCAATTATAGAGAAAAAGAATTATTAATTATCATATAATTAATAAATTATAAATAAATACAATAACTAACTTATCATATGATATTTATAACCTATAGTTTTAATATTGCATCATATGCAACATATAAACCATAGTTCTTTTTCTATTTTATGGTATTTAATATAAATCATATTTATATTAATTCCTCCAAACAAATAATGTATCAAATACATTATATCAATTATAACATATAATTTAATTAATTTAATTATATCATATATAATCAAATTACATCTTGTTAATTTGAACACTTCAAACTAACCCAAAATCTGATTCTCAACTTGAACCCATTGAGCTACCAAGGGGACCTTATGGACCTGTAGCTTGAAGTTCCAATGGTACGTGAATAACTGACTAAAATCTCACGAAATCCACCATCCGTTAATTGTCGGGCACTCCACTAAAAACCGACAGTTGCACTCTTCGCACTGCAGATATATTTCTGTGTCCATCAGATATAACCAATCCATAGTGTGATGACTCTTCACAAATCACTCGTAAATACAGCTGGGACAATTTACCGTTTTGCTCCTATAGTTATATTTAACTCCTTAAGTACCAGTGATTTCTCTAATGAACAATAAGTCATAGTCCCACTATGACCGAGTCCTTTCTTTTCAAGAGAGGGTGTGACCACTATGTTCAAGACTCGGAATCAGCCCTTAAGGGAGCAATTTATCTACTTGCCCCTGCTTTGGAGAATGAGTGAATTCTGTCTTGTGTAGCTGAGTTCCCAGCTCCCAAATCAGTCGAATTCCCAAAATGGTAGGCTTGTTGAGTTGGCAATCTGGCGACTCTCACCCATACAAATCAAAGGACCGCCTTCATAGGCAGGAGTTTCCAACTCACTAAGGATTCAGGTCATGTCACCTATGGTCATCCTAATGAAATGTAAATCTCAATTATCAACGACGTTATATAAAGAGACTAATCATTTCATGGTCCGGTCTTACACAAACTCTTTGTATAGGATACCCCCGCTTGCGTGTCTCCACATGAATGATCAGGATCAAATCATTTGTAGCACTTTACAACATTTGCAACATCTACAAAGCGGGTCGTATCCGTAATGTCCCTAGGATAAAGTATCCCTCCTTTATCCATATACTACAAACCATTTAGGTTGTCACTTAAGGCACGATCCACTTGTATGTCTACACACACATGCTTAAGTTATATAAAATAACCTCGGGTCTTAGTTTATTGGATTGGATAAATGCTTATAAAGTAACACTTATTTTATTAATAACAATATGTTTACAGAGTTTACAAACTACGAGACTACCAGGAGATTTAGGACACCATTCCCAACAGTAACATGTTTTCCTATGGTGGGATTTTAAATCTTAATGACATACTATATGCATAAACATGTTTAATTAAAAAACAATACACAACACATGCATAAAATAATTAAATAAAACTAATATAGTTCAACTTTGGCACCCTAAAGCATAATTAGCTAAATTATTACAAAATTGAATAAAAACAACTTTAATTTGAGGAAGAACCGCTCGAACTGGACCCTAATGGCCTGAACCGGACCACCAAGGCTTCATAAGGGGTTGAATCAGACCGGTTTGAAGGAGAACCGATCGAACTGAACCCTGAACCCGCGAACCAGCCAGGAAGTGCGTGAATGTTTTGTATCTGGGATGAACAGTGTCATGACGCTGCATCCCAGCATTGTAAGGTTGTTCATCAGCGAGCCTGTGGCGTTGCAATGCTTGATGAACAACGTCGCGATGCTACCTAGACAGAAACCTCAACTCCGCTTTGCTGCTTGACCTTACTTGCTTCAATCTCCAAATTACAGCCTAATTTCAACTCTAATGACTCCAAATAAATTACAGACTCTAGAACACACATATAAGCTCATCAATCAAGAGCCAATTACAAATTTAACATACGAATTAAAGAGAAATCTAATGCCAAAGTTGAATTTACACCATATTAGTCACATAAACAAACATGCTTAGAAATTCACCCACCAAACTCAAATTAACGATAATTGAGTGCTTAAATCATTCTTTGATACCAATTTTTAGAGTTAGATAACATGCAAAGGAAGAAATCAGAATAAATAAGTACTCTAACTACACTTAATTTGAGTTTAAAACATGCTACTCATAACTATATTACAAGGGAGTTTGAGTTATACCATTACCTTTGATGAAAACTCCACTAATTCAGCAAGAAATCCACGAATTTGAGCTTGAATATTCAAGTAGACCACCACCAAGATCTTTTCTACTAATCTCAAGTGAGGATTGTGTGGTGAAAACACTCAAATTGAGCTGGATCTAGGTAAATTTGAGAAAAGGCAGATGGGTTTCTATATCCACAGCCTTTTGGTGTAAGTCTCAGCTTGCATGCATATTTCTCAGCATTGTGCTTCAATTTATAAGCTCAAATACATGCAGGGAGATGGATTGCATGGCAGCCAGCACCTGCTTCAGAAAATTATTGCAATCAAAGTGGAATTGGGTGATTAAGCTCATTAATCACCATAAGGGTTTTTCTAATTTTGGAAAAATCCACTATGACCTTTTTTAATATTATTTTAATTTAATCAATCAAATTGATTAAAATAATTTTGTATTTAAATAACTAATTTATTTAAATTTTAGTTTTTATAATTAATTTAATTTATAAACTAATTTGATTAATTTAATATCTTAATATTAAATTAATAAAACACCGATTCTACTATAATGAATTCAATTTCATGTAATTAAAATTTAAATCATAATTTAAATATTAATTGATTATTGAATTTCGTTTAATTTTGATAAAATTAAACATTTCAATTATATTGAATACAATTAATTGAAACCTTACATTGAATTTGAACATTTCAAAGTCATAATCCTAATTTCAAATTTCATCTAAAATACTCAATTTGTTAATCCAATTTACGAGCTAGCAGAGGGGCTTAATGGACCTACAGATCATGAGCTCCAATGATTTATAATTAATTGATTGAACTCTTTAAACCGAATTATGACTATTCGTTAACTATCAAGACATACCACTATAGCTCGATAGTTGCACTCTTCTCACTATAGATATATTTCTCTTCATTTTAATTATAATTAGTGATCCTTCACAGGTCATTTGTATCCACTACTAGGTCAAAATTACCGTTTTTAACCCTATAGATACATTTTTCTCCTTAAGTTCCCACTGACCCTCTATTGAACAATTTATTTATAATACAACTTATAAATCATGTCCCTCTCTACCAAGAGAGGGCGGGGCCTCGTTGTTTAAGACTAGGCATCAACACTTAAGAGAAAAATCTATCTGCTAACCCTAAGTCGGGTAGAAGTAAATTCTATCTTGCATAGCTATATCCCCAACTATCTATCTGATCTTATCCCCGAAATGGGAGGCTTATTGAGCAGTGTTGTTGGACTACTCTCACCTATGCAGATTAAAGGATAATCCCGAATAAATAGGAGTTCATAGTTAGCTCAGGATTAAGATCGAGTTACCCTAGGTCATTTTAGTTTGAAATAGTCAATTTTAACAGTAAACGGTCGTTATAAAGAAAAATGACTATTTCGAGGTCCAGTGTTATACAAACTCATTGCATAGGATACCCCCACTCACATGTCTCTACATGAATGATTTATGGATCACATTATTTGTATCAACATACAAAATGGGTCGCATCCAATAGTGTTACCAAGATGAGATACCCAATTTCATTCTTATACTTATAGATCATTTAGGCTATATAATATAACTTGATCCTGCTTATGTCACCACATAATGTTTAAAGTATTCATACTATAACCATGGATTTGTTTATTGGATTTTTATAATAGAATGTAATATCAACAATTTTACTGAATAAAATACTCAATAATATTTTATCGATAAATAGAATATGTTAACATGATTTACGAACTGCAAGTTAATGACATTCGCAACAAGTTTAATTAAATTTTGTGATAAAGTTTGGGACCCGACCAAATTTTAAGAAAAGTTTCAAGTTTTCATCCTCAATTTATCTGATTTGGAGACAAAAACTTAAAATTTTAAATTTAGAAATTTGGAATATGACCAAAGTTTAATCCAAGAAAAATCTCAAGTTTTATTCTCAATTTAATTTGATTTGGAGATAAAGCCATAAAAAATTCGAATTTAAAATAAAATTTGGAGTATCGCCAAATTTTTAATTTAAGAAAAATTTCAAGTTCTATCCCTAATTTAATTTGATTTGGAGATAAACACTTAAGAATTTGCATTTTAAAAATGAAATTTGGAATATGGCCAAATTTTTAATTTAAGAAAAATTTCAAGTTTTATCACAATTTAATTTGATTTGGAGATAAAAATTTAGAAATTTGAATTGAGTATGAAATTTGAAATATGGTTAAATTTTTAATTTAAGATACTTGAGACTTTAACCCAAATTTAATTTGGCTTTAAGGATAGAAGGCTAACTTTAGATGGTTTGAATTTGAGATAAATTTTGGAATATGCCCAAATTTTAATGAGAGATTAATTTAGATTTTTTTTTATCCCTAATTTATTTTGATTGAAGATAAAAACTCAATTTGGATAATTTGTATTTGGAATAAAATTTGGAATATGACCAAATTTTAATTTGGGATGAATTTTATATTTTTCCTATAATTTGATTTGGTAATAGGGATAAGAACATAAATTTGATATAAAATTTGGAATATGCCCAAATTTTAATTTGAGATTTTATCTACAATTTAATATCAAAGTTCAATATTTGATTTTGAATAAATTTTAGAATATGACCAAATTTTAATTTGAGATCTTATCCACAATTTAAATTTGATTTTGATAAAACTTGGAATATGTTCAAAAGTTGGTTGAATATAACTTTGAGGACAAAATTTAATAAAATCAAATTAAAAAATGAATTTTTTTAAATTTTTTTTAAAATTTTAATTTAAAATCAAATTAGGAAGGATATTTGTAGTAGATAGTAGAATAAGAGAAAAATCTAAAAAGATATTACATCTTTAAAATATTTGCAAATATGGATGAGTTGACTAGTCAATCTTTGATTTTTTTTTTCTTTCTCGGATTTTCTGCTTCTTCTCTTTCTCTTTCTTTTTCTAATTTTTCTTTCATTTCTCTTGTTTTTGCTTCATTTTTTCTATTAATTTTCTTTCCTTTCTTTAGTTTTTGCTTCTTCTTTTTTTCTTCTTTTTAAAATTTTTCTTTCCTTTATTTGAATTTTTTCTTCTTTCCTTTTTTTTTCTCATAAGAATAATGAGGCTGAGTTTTATACCTAAGACTTGAAAGTACTCAATTAATAAGTGACTTAACACCAACAAGCCAATCATCAAGTTTGATTATTATAACAAATAATAAATATAAATAGCAAATGAAAGTATATCAGTGATAGCCATAAATATTTTCTATCATTGATAGCTTAATCTTCGATTATATTTTTATAATTAATAGTCACTTATAGAAATCTATCATTGATAGCCAACTTAGTGAATTTAATTAATAAAGTTGAATCTCGAACTAAAATGTAAATGGAATGCCTAGAACTTATCACTAATAGCATATTTATCAGTGATAAAAGCTATCATCGAAAAGAAAATGGACTTATAAATGTTTGGGAAGGATAAGAAAGGGGCAAAAAGGTGTTCAGTGGCTATGATTGATAGAAGCTACTATTGATAGCATGTTACCAGTGATAGAAGCTAATACTAATAGCATCTTATCGGTGATAGAAGCTACCCGATAGCACGTTATCGGTGATAGAAGCTACTACTGATAGCACGTTATTGGTGATAGAGAACTATCACTGATAGCATGATATCAGTGAGTGAAGGAAATCGAAAACGGGATTTCCATGAGCAACGGAACAAGACTATTCCAAATTATAATCATGAATTAACATATATTTACAGTCGACTTCAAAACAAACAGTTATACATTTACAATGCAGAAATTACAGCATGAACAAAAACTAAATGTACAGAGGGAAACTTTACACACATAGGTCGAAGCATCTCCACGCTTCGATGCGCACTCTGATCAAACAACAGCGACCACGAACACTCGATCTACACGACCACAACACCACAACGAACACAGCATGAACACTTTGCGCTTGTCCTCAATGATCTCCTCTGTCACGAACTCCTCCGCAATAGTACAAACACCGCGCTCTTCCTCAGCGATATGAACAACCTCCACATCACCACGAACGACTTCCAGAAAACCTCGACGGTGTCGAGTTGAGTTTGACACCACCAATAAGGTGACCTTGGTATTCTCGGTGTGAGAATCCAGAGGGTGGGCTCTGTTTGAACTTGGTATGAGGCAGACGAACGGAGGAAACAACGATCGCGTACACAACTAGGCAAATGGGAGATGGTTGAGACCTATTGTATAGGTCGATGCCCAATTGTTTAGATAAAACTATGTGATCGTCTAGTAAAAGCTATGCGATCGTTTAGCTCAGTCTATCGCGTATAGACTCTCCACGATCGTTTACCTTGGGCTAACGATCGTTTAGCTCGCTCAGCCGTCGTTTAGTAAATCTGTACCTACTTGATGACTTCGTGAGTTTCTTTTTCGCTGAGAGAAAACTCAAAAACTTTTCAAATGTTTGTAAAAACTCCTTTTCAAAATAGGAAACCACTTTCCTTTTAAACTCACGGTTACCATGATCCAATAACCACCCACTACTTTGGTTATTTAAAAGAAAAAAGTATTAATTATCTAATAATTAATATTATTATAAACATAAATGATAACCAACTTATCATACTATATTTATAACCTATAGTTTTAATATTTCATCTCGTAAAACATATAGACCATAGTTCTTTTTCTATTCCATGGTACTTAATGTAAATCTCATTTATATCAATCCTCCACTAGATGTATCTTATACATCATACCGATTATATCATATATAATCAAAATACCTATTTTCAATTTGAACATTTCAAATCAACACCAAGAACTGATCCTCAATAGAATCCAAGCTACCAAGGGGACCTCATGGACCTGTAGATTCGAAGCTCCAACGGTACATGAATAATTGACTAAACTCTTTAGTCACAGGATCCACCATCCATTAACTGCCAGACACTCCACTAAAGACCGACAGCTGAACTCTCTTCACTACAGATATATTATGTGTCCATTTTAACCAATCAGCAGTACGACAACCCTTCACAGATTGCTCGTAAGTACAGCTGGGCTAATAACCGTTATGCCCCTGTAGTTACATCTGTCTTCTTAAGTACCACTGATCCCTCTAATGAACATAAGTCATAGTCCTACTATGACTGAGTCTTCTCTTCCAAAGAGAAGTTGTGGCTACTATGTTCAAGCCCCGGAATCAACCCTTAAGGGAGCAATCTCTCTACTTATCCCTGCTTCGGGAAAGGAGTGAATTCCATCTTGTGGATTGAGTTTCTAGCTCCCAGATCAGACAAGTCCCCAAAAAGGTAGGCATGTTGAGTTGACAATCTGGCCACTCTCACCCATACTAATCAAAGGGCCGCCCTCAAAGGCAAGAGCTCACAAAACACTCAGGATTGAGGTCGTGTCACCTACGGTCGTTTAGGTGAGATGCAAGTCTCTAGTTTCAACAGTGTTATATATAGAGTCTAGTCATCTCGTGGTCCAGGTCTTATACAAACTCTTTGTATAGGACACTCGTTCACGTCTCCACACGAATGGTCAGGATCTACCATCTGTAGTTGTTTACAACACTTGCAAACCTCTACAAAGCGGGTCGTATCCGTAGTGTTGCTAGGATCAGGTATCCCACCTTAATTCTTATACTACAAACCGATTTAGGTTATCACTTAAGGCATGATCCACTTGTATATCACATATACATGCTTAAGTTCACATAAGATAACCAAGGAGCTTTGTTTATTGGATATGAGTAAATGTCAGAATTAAATAACACTTATTTTATTCTTTGAACAATGTGTATCTTTATAAAACAACGAGACTCTGGGAGAATTAGGACACAAATCCCAACAATCTCCCACTTGTCCTAATGACTCAGGAGACTAATGTACAATACAATATAAAAATTTACAATATAAAATAAACTAGGGCATACCCCAGTATCATCTCTCACTTTCCCTAGACAAGATGCCGCATGTCCCGTAGATCCAGACTATCCAGGTCACTCTCAAACACGTAAGCCGTGAGGGCCTTTGTAAAGGGGTCAATAATGTTGTATCCCATAAGGATCAGATCCTTAGCTCTATAGACAATCATGTAGACCCTCGTTCTCCAAAGATATTTGAGGATCGTCTTGATCGATTCATCTTTGTCAGCATCCTCCATTGCTTTCTTAAAAGGCAACAGATCCTCGACTCCATCATTCGCAATGACGTTTTGGGCTTCAGTCAAACCCATGTAGTGATCCGGTGGGTTCATAACCTTCCCACTACCTTGAGGCAGTCTCAACTGTTGAGCTGGTTGACTAGACGTTCCAACCTCAATAACTCTTGTTGATCTGTCGGTCTGTTCAACAACTCTTGTTGAACCTTCAGCAGTCTCAGTCTCACTAGAGATCTCACATAAGACGAGCTCATTTCGTGGCTTATGATCCCTCATGTGATCTTTGATAACTTGTAGAAATACAAGTTATTTATAACATCTTATTTAGATTATGTGGCAAAAAGAAGGAAAAAGTTACGTCGAACGTATAGAAATTGGCTTAGAAATGCAAAAATTATAAAGTGTCGAAAGCACACCCGCTAACCCCATTGCGATGGCAAAATGGAATATTCAAGTCTTTGTTTTGCAGAAAACAGGTCACCGCATGCGATGATCGATCCTGGATAAAAAGATCAATGCATTTGCACCACATGCGACGATTGATCCTGGATAAAAAGATTAACGTATTTATACCGCATGCGGCGATCAATCGTAGATGAAAAGAGCAATGCATTTGCAGGGATTTCTGAAATTGTACAGCTTTTCGTTGTACGATCTGACAAATTAAATGTGGAGCAGAGCAGACGTTTCCACCAAGCCATGGCAGAAAAAAGTAGCTTTTCAGAGCGGGACCATTGACGCAGGAGGTGCCAAGTCTATAAATAGCTACATTAATTTCAAAGAGAGGAGGCTGGTCTGAAGAGACAACTTAGAGAAAATCTGGGAGAAAGACGAGACGAGACCGGAAGGGAAGTCTCGGGAAGCAAGAAATTCATTCACATTCCTGAAGAGAAGCTCTGTGCAGAGATCACTTCTATCTGGAAAACAAGCCTGAGAAGGAAGCTCTCCAACACATTCCTCCCATACGCCGACAAGCACATCGTCTCCGATCAGGATCCGTGTCAAGACATTGACATGCTTTCCTTATTTGTTCTCACTTTCTATTCATCAACTGTATTCATCTCTAATCTTTTATTCATCCATCTGTAACAAACGCTTGATCTTTAGATTTTAATATCATTATCATATTCATCGTCATTTCTCTATTCTCCTCCATACATCCATCGTTCATCTCTCTCATCATGTGTAACTAATCCCCGGGGTAAGGGGGAAGGATTAAGCGAGTAAGTTAATCTTCGTTGAAGAAATTAGCTAAGTTTAGCTAACGCATGCTCAATGACATCTTCACCTGTGAGAGCAGAAGTGAAGATGTTATTCCACCTCTCGAAAGAAGGTTGGAAGAATGTGTTAACTAAAGCAAGAAGTATTTCCAGAGATGGAAACAACCTTGCGTTTGCAACATTCATCCTTGATTCACCATAGACATATGGGAACGCGGCCGATCACTGAGAGGTGTAAGCCAAAGGAAAGCAGAACCTTAGTTGCGTCCTCAAACGGATTGACAAACTTGCGATGTCCTTTCCCCAACCCATTCTCTTTCTAACGCATTTCACAAGACTTGTCATCACATTCCGTCAGATACTTTTGCACATCTTCACAGACAACCCATTTATTTGTTTATTTATCTATTTATTTATTTATTTGTCATCGCATTTTATTTATCATCGCATTTTATTTGTCAATGCATTCTATTTTAGCATTGCAGTTTATTTTATTATCGCATTTTACTTTTCACCGCATTTTACTTTTCCCAATACAATTCATTATTATTTTGTTTTCGGTCGCATATATCACATTAGTATCTCATTGATCATCGCAATCCTCGTGTTTGACCTCAAATCACTCTGAGAAACTTGCGTTGGAATTATACTTGGTTCTAGCGCAAGAAAACTTGTGACACACACATACTACATAAACGCATACTACGAGCGCATATCAGTAACATCACATACATCATTTTAGAACGTAGTATCGCATTTATTATTGAGAGTGCATACACATCACCACACGTCACTTCATCACTCCACTTCCACCATTTTCCATTTCTTTCATCTTTACGGTGGCATTACATTTACATTACATCGCATTATGTTTCGTCCGCTGCAATTGAAATTCATTTAAAAAGTGTTTGCGCAAATTCAAAATTCAAGCTTACAAGTCTTTGGCACCATTGCCGGGGATTGGCAATTTTTAGTGCTAAATATTTTTGTGATATTTTACAAGACAGATTTCTGTTGTATAGTCTGTTTACGTGAAGAGCAGGCTGACGATGGATGAGTACCGGAACAGAACCAAAATTTGACGCTGACCCAGAGATTGAGCGAACCTTTTGCATAAGAGCACGTCAAAACCGTACTAGGCACAGGAGAAATATGGCAAACAACGATGAGAGGCCGGTGGGGAATCAGGGAATGAATCAGCTGGCGCAAGACCCAGTATCGGCGCCTAATTTAGACGACTTCTCGCCTGGTATCACAAGGCCTATAGTAAAGGAGAACGCCAGATTTGAAATTAAACCTGTCATGCTCCAAATGCTTCAGAATGCGAGTCAGTTTGGAGGTTTACAAGAAGAGGACTCGCACGCACATCTGACCAGTTTTGTAGAGAAGTGTAACACATTCTCCATCCCTGGCATGACTCCAGAAGGCATTAGACTATATCTCTTTCCGTATACACTTAGAGACGAAGCAAAGAGGTGGGCTCATTCGTTGGAGCCAAATGAGATAAATTCTTGGAATCAGTTAGTTGAACGGTTCATGAAGAAATTTTTCCCTCCCGCAATCAACGCAAGAAGACGAAGGGAAGTGTTAAATTTTGAGCAAATAGAAAACGAAACTCTAAGCACCGCATGGGTGCGATTTAGACGATTGGTGAAAAACTGTCTGCATATTGGGATTCCCGATTGCATTCTCATGGAGACTTTTTATAACGGCCTGGATAGAGCGACACAAGCAGTTGCAAATGCCTCTGTGCCAGGAGGATTTATGGATAAAACGTATACTGAAGAAAAAGTCATCTTAGATCGTATCTCGCGATTGTACCAGCTGATACAATGACCACATTCGCTGCCTAGATGGCCGCAGTCACCTACCTCCTCCAAACGATGGCTATAAATAAAGGAACTCTCTCCCATGGTGCAACGCAAGCCAAAGCGCTAACGCAAGTGGCAGTAGTAAGCTGTATACAATGCGGAGGGGGTCATGTTGTGGAAGTTTGCTCGTCAAATCAACAGACAGTATACTCTATCCAGAACAACCCATTCAGCAACACGTACAACCTAGGTTGGAGGAATCATCCCAACTTCAGTTGGGGAGGAAACAACGACCAGGGGAGTCAAAGAAACATGCAGACCAATCATTCAGGGAATCAAGGCAATCCTCTGGTTTTTCATCATCAGGGTCAAGGTCAGAGTAACTATCAGAACAGGAAATCGCACAACCAACCTTTTTCATCTACACCTCATCCAATTCGTCATCTTTGGAAGCTTTGCTCAAGCAATACATCGAAAAGAATGATGCGATCATGCAATCGCAAGCATCTTCCATTAGGACTTTGGAGGTGCAGGTCGGGCAGCTTGCGGTCGAACTTAGAAACAGAACACCTGGTACGCTGCCCAGTAACTCAGAAGCACCTAGATCAAGTGGGAAGGAGCAATGTCAAGAAGTGACATTGGGGATGCAAGACTGATCACCTGCGGGGATGCGTTTGCAGTAACACTGAAGGCCCTTTTTAAACAGCATCCCTATAAACTATCTTTATCGCTTTATTTACCGTTTTATTATTGCATTATTGAAATTAGTTTATTGCTTGCGTTGATTTCCTGCCTATTTGAAATTATTTCCATTTTAATCTCAGCTTGCGTTGATTTTAATTTACAGCGAATGAA
Source organism: Benincasa hispida (assembly GCF_027475165.1). NCBI lineage: Eukaryota > Viridiplantae > Streptophyta > Magnoliopsida > Cucurbitales > Cucurbitaceae > Benincasa > Benincasa hispida. The sequence goes on along the minus strand of NC_143484.1, from coordinate 46,278,888 downwards.
CGATTTAAGTGAACACTGCAACGTCTTATCATTAAGGTTTTGGGATAAGCGTTGTGATGTTGGTGATACATTGAAACTTCAGGTATGCATTACGTCGACGGGTGTATCTTGCGTTAATGGATACACTTTGCGCCCGTCCTCCAAAGATGCATTGCGTTGACGGATGTGTTGCGCTAGTATATACATTGCGCCCATCCTCCACAAATATGCACTATGTCGATGGATGTGTTGCGTTGATAGAAATACCGTGCACCCATCCTCCAAAGTTGCGTTGCGCTAATATATACATGGCGCCCGTCCTCCGAATATGCATTGCGGTAACGGATGCGTTGCGTTCACAACTAAACATTGCGTCCATTCTTCGAAAATAAAAGAAAAAAATGATAAAATATTCATGGGGAGGGTAATCAAACGATCATTTCAGCTCCCAAGGTGAATTATTACATAGCAGACGAAAGGACGACCTTTCCTGCTATGTCTTAATGGGAGGGACGCAGCAGGCTTTTTGGGTTACCAAAGCCTGCCAACGCAACGATTGCGTTGGGCCCATCAAGACCCAACCTATAAATCGCCCTTCCTCAGCCCGTTGGAGTTCACTTTCATTCTCTTCGCGAAAACCCTAAGAAAAACTCTCTGCATACCTTGACTGCCATCCACACTTTCTTTCGAGTAAAGAAAAATTTCCAACTTCTTTCCCTTAACCGAACCCATGGCCGGACAATCATCTCATTCCTCTTCCCAGCCATCATCCCCTTCCCACACCCCTGTCACCGCACGGGAGGCGGCGTTCCTTGCCGCCAGTCGCCACCCAGCCCAAGCCAACCCCTAGAATCGCCAGAAAACTCAGGTGAAAACCCTCTGTAACTGCAACACCGTCCACCCACCGTGAGGGGCCGAGCACAAAGAGTACCCCTGCCACCAAACCTGAGGTGGTGCTCCCAATACCTTCAACCGAAAGTGAGCTGAAAAGAAAAGACGACAATGAGGTGTTCGAGAGTATCCTGAGCCATTTAGAGAAGAACGGGGGGTTGCCAGAGGCTGGAGTAGTAAACCAACCCTTGCCGTCAGACGAAGAGTTAGCTTTGGTTTCACGGAGAATGGCCCTCACCACCTCAGATCCTAAGGAGACTGCCCCAACAGACTCTAATGAGGGACACACAAGGGCTGTTCTAAAGGGTATGGAGGCGAAGAAGTGGACGGAGAAATCTGGAGAAAAGAAGGAGAGAATAGTTGAAGAGAAATGGGCAGAAGAAGATGAAGTTGCCCAGCTGGAGAAAGAGAAGAAAGAAAAACAGAGAAGTGAAAGAAAGCAGCGTAGGCGAGAAGAGAAACGCCTGAGGAAAGAGGAAGAAAGGAGGAAAAAGGCGGAAAGTATGGATGTTGACGGAGAATCAACCACCATAAGGGTAGAAGTGGGGGTGTCAGTGCAAGTTAAACCATCAACGCAACAATAAGCTTCGCGGCCGTATTCCAAACTAGTTGCATCGGACGACAAAAAAGATCCTGACATCTCCCCTTTAATGCAGCGTCGCAAGGAGAATAGACCGCAAGGGTCCACAAGAGACCCAATAATTTTTGAACGCATAGAGAAAGAGAAGGAAGAGAAAATGGCATGGGCGCGCCAAATCATCGCATCGGCCGATTTGGACAAACAGCTTCATGATGAGGAGGTTAGACATGCCAACGCAAGGGCAGAAGAAGAGGAGAAAATAAGCCTCTGAGTAGTTTGAAAAGGAAAGGAGAGAAGAAGAGGAGGTAAAGAAGAAAGCAAAGGAGGAAAAAGAGTTGCGCCACAAAGCAAATATTCAGCGCACAAGAGAGCAAAAAAGAAAAGAATGGGGAGAATGGAAAAAGGAAGAGCAAGAGCAACGCAAGGCGCAGGAATGCATCCAAAGACAAAAATCTCGCCTTGCGTTCGCTTAGGAAAAAGGCAAAGCAATGGTGGAAAGCAGCGAGCTTGCGCCGGCCAGGAGGCACCCAAAAACCAAGAAGGAAAATGATGATTTATGGATAGAAATGAGCTTTTTCCCTGCGTCGGCACCATTACCAGATCTTATCATCAGCATTGTGGTGGAGCATGGATGGGAAGCTTTCTGCCAGTGTCCATCCATTGTAATTCCATCGGTAGTGAGGGCCTTCTACCAAGGCTAGGTCCATGACACCGAAGATGCAGTGATCGTCGACGAGAGGTCAGAGAACATCAATCAACTCTACTAGTTGAAGAATTTCCTAGAAGCACCGGATAACAAACTGATTGATGATTCTACAGAAGAAGATATGGAGGATGCGCTGAATGTATTAACGCAACCGAGCACCAAGTGGACGGTGTCCTTAACCGACATCAAAACCCTCGCATCCAACTATCTGCTGCCTGAAGCGTGCCTTTGGGTCTACTTGGTGAAGAGACGGCTCATCCCGACATCGCATGATAAAAACATTTCAAGGGATCGAGTCATGGTCGCATATTGCATTGCACGCGACATTCCAATTGATGTGGGCTAGCTTCTTGCAAAGTAAATTCGAGGTTATGTTGGCCACGTGAGAGGTCAGTACTTTTTTCCATGAACGGTTTCTAGCCTATGCCTATCTATGGGCGGGGGCATTGAAGAAGAACCCATGTCAGAAGTTCATGGCATCATCAACACGAAAATCCTGAGAATTCTTCTCAAGGATTCGTTGCATTACCCCGAGCCTCCACCGAAGCTGCCCCTCATCGATTTGAATGTGCCACAACCACCAAGACCCACGAAATGACGCCGCAATGACAAAGGGAAGGAAATCATCCAAGGAAGTTTATCGCAGAAGCAAACCAATTTACCCTTGGACCTTTTACCCTTAGTCATTCGTCCACCAAGCCCAACAGCTGAACCCCTTTCCCCTCTTCCTGAACAATTTACCAATCTCCTCCTTGCGCCCGACTCCAACCCCGCATCACTAGCAGCTTCCATCCGCCATCCATCTCCACCCCACTTTTCACTGCAAACATCGTCGCATGTTGATAACCCACCCGGTTTGGGAGCAGGCCCTTCCACTTAACCCCAACCGATGTTGGTGAGACATCGACGACACCACCTCTCACTGCATCCCTAGCTGCTACCCTAGAAGACATGCGGGGCTTTTTATCTCAAGAGCTATCCTTCTTCCGCAATTCATTGATGGAGTTGTGAGAGAGCAACGTAGAGCTGCGTCAGACGATGGTCAACATTCAATGCAACATTTTTACCGATCGCCTGAATCAAAGGCAGATGGTTAAACGCAACTATGAGTACTTCAATTTCTTAACTGCATATTTACATGGTCCCATGGTGCCTCAACATCTACAACAGCCTCTATTCTTTCAAGAAGCGCCGCAAGGAGCTCCTCCGCAACGCCCTCCTCACCAAGAGTCCCCACTGCAAAGTTAAATTTGGGGGTGTACCACCTTCTCCTTCACAATTTGAATTCTTTTTGCGATCATTCCAATTTTTTTTATATATAGCTATACCTTTATATTCTTCTGTACATGCTTACAATTTTGTGTTTGCGATCATTATAATTCATTGTGTACTTAGACAATTTTTATATAACTGAGTGATTATTCTTTCCTTATGTGTGGCCTCTTTATTCATATCATCATTTGTCAATTTATTGTGGTAATTCCTTTCTTTTCGTTTGGGTTGTTTGTTTGCGCTGCCATGACGAGTATTATGCGTAACCTTAGCACATTCCTTTATATATTGCATTTTCTGCCTAACACTTAGACAATTCATAGCAATAGCTCTACTTTACCTTCTCTATTACAAGACTCTGCTCAAACCTTCTTTTCAAAATTTTGACTAAGTGTTTTGTCTTTTCTGTCCAAAACAACGCAATGAGGACCTTGTGACTCTCTAAATTTAGGGGTGGGGAAGGTCTGAGCAGATGCGATCAAGCAGATGCATTCATATTAGGCAAATGTGTTCATCTTTAAAAAAAAAAAACCCGCTGTCAGCGCAAGGGAAAATCCCAACCTGATAAGAGTTAAGTCGTGAAAGGAACCTACTCGTAGTTGGATGTTTGCATGACACCCGTGGGAGCAAGCCAAAACGAAGGTAAGTTACAAGGATCGACGCAATACAAAAAGAAAATAAGAATAAAAGAGACAACTCCACTGACCAACTAAAGTAAAACTTGGCTAAGGATCAAGAGTTGAAGTGGAGCTTGGTACACAACCGAAGTTGGATGCTCGCATGACACCCGTGGGAGCAAGCCAAAATGAAGGGTGTAACCATGATCAATGCTCTCTATAGGAAGACACAAACTAGGCCACCGCATAAAAGGTGCACTTCGTTGTTTTTACAAGAATAGGAAAAATATTCTTTTCAAAACAAGAAGAGAACTTTGAGCAGAGGTTTGTCTTAGGTAAGAATAAAGTAGAGCATGTTGAAGAAATGTTCAAATGATAGAAAGAATTTGTAATTTTGAGAAATTGTGTAGAGGTGGAGCATTTGGAATAGCCGATCGATGCAAAATTAGGATAGGATTTGAGTTGAATTGCCTTAGTCGAAGATATGCTTGAGGACAAGCATATATCTAAATTTGGGTGTGTGATAACTTGTAGAAATACAAGTTATTTATACAATCTTATTTAGATTATGCAGCAAAAAGAAGGAAAAAGTTGCGTCGAACGTATAGAAATTGGCTTAGAAACGCAAAAATTGTAAAGTATCGGAAACACACCCACTAACCCCATTGCGATGGCAAAATGGAATGTCCAAGTCTTTGTTTTGCAGAAAACAGGTCACCACATGCGACGATCGTCGATTATTTGCACCGCATGCGGCGATCGATCCTGGATAAAAAGATCAATGCATTTGCACCGCATGCAGCGATCGATCCTAGATAAAAAGATCAACGAATTTACACCGCATGTGGTGATCGATCGTAGATGAAAAGAGCGACGCATTCGCAGGGATTTCTGAAATTGTACAGCTTTTTTATTGTACGATCTGACAAATTGAATGTGGAGCAAAGCGGACGTTTCCACCAAGCCATAGATAAAAAAAAAAAAAAAAAAAAAAAAAGCAGATTTTCAGAGCAGGACCACTGACGCAAGAGGTGCCAAGTTCTATAAATAGCTACATCAATTTCAAAGAGAGGAGGCTGGTCTGAAGAGATAACTTAGAGAAAATCCAGGAGAAAGACGAGACAAGACCGAAAGGAAGTCTCAGGAAGCAAGAAATTCATTCCCGAAAGGAAGTTTCATTCCCGAAGAGAAGCTCTGTACACAGATCACTTCTACCTGGAAAACAAGTCTGAGAAGGAAGTTCTCCACCACATTCCTCCCACACGTCGGCAAGCACATCGTCTCCGATCAGGATCCGTGTTAAAACATTGACACGCTTTTCTTATTTGTTCTCACTTTCTATTCATCAACTGTGTTCATCTCTAATCTTTCATTCATCCATCTGTAACAAACACTTGATCTTTAGATTTTAATATCATTATCATATTCATCGTCATTTCTCTGTTCTCCTCCATACATCCATCGTCCATCTCTTTTATCATGTGTAACTAATCCCCAGGGTAAGGGGGAAGGATAAAACGAGTAAGTTAATCTTCGTTGAAGAAATCAACTAAGTTTAGCTAACGCATGCTCAACGACATCTTCACCTGTGAGAGCAAAAGTGAAGATGTTATTCCACCTCTCGAAAGAAGGTTGGAAGAATGCGTTAACTAAAGCAAGAAATATTTCCAGAGATGGAAACAACCTTGCGTTCGCAACGTTCATCTCTGATTCACCATAGACATATGGGAACACGGCCGATCACTGAGAGGTGTAAGCCAAGGGAAAGTAGAACCTTAGCTACGTTCTCAATAGGATTGACGAACTTGCGATGTCCTTTCCCCCAACCCATTCTCTTTCTGACGCATTTCACAAGACTTGCCATCACATTCCATCAGATACTTTTGCATATCTTCACAGACAACCCATTTATTTGTTTATTTATTTATTTGTCATCGTATTTTATTTTTTCATCGCATTTTATCTTTCCAAACCAATTCATTATTATTTTGTTTTCAGTCGCATATATCACATTAGTATCGCATTGATCACCGCAATCCCTGTGTTCGACCTCAGATCACTCTGAGAAACTTGCGTTGAAATTATACTTGGTTCCAGCGCAAGAAAACTTGTGACATGTGCTTACTACACGAACGCATATCAACATCATCGCATACATTATTGTAGAACGTAGTATCGCATTTATTATCAAGAGCGCATAGACATCATCCACTTTTCCACCACTTCTCCATTCCATATCATCATTATACATTCCCATCCATCCTTTGTGGTGGCATTACATTTGTTTCGTCCGCCGCAATTGAAATTCATTCAACAAGTGTTTGCGCAATCAAATTTCAATCTTACAATCTTCTTCCAAGAAGATAGCATTAATGGAAACAAACACTTTGTTCTCACTCGGATCATAGAAGTATCCTCCTCTCGTTTCCTTGGAATAGCCCACAAAGAGGAAAACCTTTGAACGCGGTTTCAACTTCTTTGGGTTAGTCGCTAGCACATGTGCCGGACAGCCCTAAATCCTGAAGTGGCGTAAACTACCTTTACGGCCTCTCCATAACTCAATAGGTGTTTCAGAAACACTTTTTGAGGGAACGTTGTTCAAGATATAACATGCAGTCTACACTGCATAACCCAAAAACGAGTCTGGAAGATGAACATAACTCATCATAGATCGAACCATGTTCAACAAGGTTCTATTTCTCCTTTCTGATACACCATTCTGCTGAGATGTACTAGGGGCTGAGAATTGGGACGCAATCCCATGTTCTATCATATAGTTTTGGAATTGAAGGTCCATATACTCTCCCCCACGATCAAATCATAGTGTTTTTATCTTCTTACCTAACAAGTTTTCAACTTCAGCCTTATACTCCTTGAACTTGTCAAGAGCTTCAGACTTACGTTACATTAGGAAGAGATGTCCAAACATTGAATAATCATCTATGAAAGAGATGAAATATTCATACCTACCTCGAGCTTTAACATTCATCGGACCACAGAGGTCTGAATGTACAAGCTCCAAGGCTTCCTTGGCTCTGTAACCTTTTCTAGTAAAAGGTCGTTTGGTCATCTTGCCTTCAAGACTTGATTCACATACCGACAAGGAGTTTTCTTCTAAACTCTTTAAAAGTCCACTTTTCACCAACTTCTCAAGCCTATTGAGGTTGATGTGACCTAACCTTAGATGCCAAAGATGGGCGTTTTCCTTTGAAGAAACTTTTGGTCTTTTAGCTGTCGTTGCCGTACTGAACATTTTAGTGTTAAACAAGGATTTTATGACTAACGACCTTAGTACATATAAGTTATTTTCCATTGAACCAGAACCAATCTCCATTCCATTCTTGAAAATAAACACTTTATTTTTCAGAAAAGGAGATGGTATAGCCTTGTTCAATAAGACAAGAAACCGAGATTAAGTTCCTCTTAATATGAGGAACTACAAAAAAATTATCCAGTAACAGATAACGTTTCATGTCAACAAATAACTTTTGCTTGCCTACACCAACAGCTGAAACAACCTCACCATTACCGACTCGAAGAGTCATCTCTCCTTGTGGCAACGTTTGCCACGAACTGAATCCTTGATAAGAGGAAATAACGATTGGTAGCACCTGAATCAAGGATCCAGGCAGAATCATCATTCTCTACTAGACATGTCTCTAAGACCAATAAATCATATTTACTGTCTTGTCTCCTCTTTTGGAGAGTAGTGGGATGTAGGTCGTTTGCCACGAAATTCATTTCACACGATTCTTTCCACTGTAAGTAATCGGTCATTTTTAAAAGCTTTAAACGAAAATACTAATGAGTTGCTGAAAAGAAAAACACATTGACCTACGTTAGGTTTTAAGCAAATACCCGTTGTAAAACAAAACAACATCCAATAAGATTTTAGCAAAACTAATATGAACCCCATGTGATATCTAGTTTCGCAATGACGCTTCAAATGTTTAAGACAAAAGCTGCCGAAAGGAGGTTAGTTATCCCTCCTCTAAATTGAGAAGATCTCAACTAGTCATTAATACCAGAATAACTCTTGTTCCTATAACGACTAGCCATCATTGATTTGGCCAAGAGATCATTAACTTACTTAAAAATCTCTCGTAAGTGTGACCCACCATTTTAAGCCCTAGAGATCCGTCCCAAAAGGCCAATCCTAAGGGAAAAAATCCGATTGGGGCAAAACCTAAAGCAACCCTATTCATTTTTGGAGTTCACCTTGATATTGACCAACTGCACAAAACCCATCTGAAGGGGGCCGCTCCGAAGGTGACACAATGGCGTACAGAATGATCTCACGGTATGAACCAATGACAGAGCCATAGGACGTGTTGGCACACACCCTTCACCCACTTACTATAAATACTCTTTCTGTCCACCTTGATATTGACTCATGCAAACACCATCCGAAGGGGGATGCATCCTAGGGCATCTCGAGGCCAAGCATGAATCTCACGGTGTGAACATACAGGGAGAAACATAAGTGGAATCATAGACATATCTGATACGCCTCCTCCTCCCATTGAGTATTTTATAACCTAGGGTTTAGTTTACTTAGAAAAAATACGGCTAAGGATTTTAACTCAGTGACTTTTAGGTTTTCCCAAGAGTAACTTTTACCTTGGATAGTTGAACAACTTTTGATCATCATCTATTAATCTCTTTAATGGAGTCTTTGACCAAAACGTCGCATGCTTGTTTGAAAATCTATCTAATTCACCTTTCCAGATAGGTTCCCAGGTAAGGGTGTTACGTTTTTGTCAACTTAAGAATCCCAACCTAGCCAGAACCCGCCTTAGACAAAAGGTCCCTTATAGATAGGTTTGCAATAAATTTAATCTTTTATTCAACCAATTTAATCCTATTAAATCGATTTTAAAAGATTAAACTAGGTTACTAAACTCTTTAGAAACATTTGAACTTAAGTCTATCTCAATCCAATTTTAAAACCCTTTTAAAAAGCTTAAGTTCACCCTAAATCCACATGCAACTTTGAATTATTGATTTTAGGTCTAATTTCCTTTATAACACTTATAAACGGAAACAACCACAATGCGAAGCTAACACATGCAAGGCATTCATAACGATTATAAACAGCCTAAGTGTCATGCTCAATGCATTGTCCATTCATTGCTACTTCTTTTATATAACACTTATACAAAACAGCAATGAAACAAGCAAAACATGCTTCCATTCACCCTTAGACTATAACGTTTATAAGAAAAGGATGATGCATGATAATGCTCACTGCATGTAAAATATAACTCTTATATTTCATGATGTATGCACATGCTTTTAAGTAATTTCTTCATGCGATATTATAACATTTATAATATATGATGCATGAATAATTGCACAACCTAAGGTGGGTTTTTAACTATATGACAAACACTTTGACATATAAGAATCATACATCACATGTATAAGCAACAAAAGTTGATGAACTGGGTAAAATTGCCTTAAAACACAAAAGAAAAGCTAACTATTATAAAGACAAAGAGTCTCCGATTCAAACAGGCAAATCGGGTCTTGAATCGCTTGGCAAAGCATCGCTTCTCCAACCATCCATCGTGTACTAAGCACCCCGCGATCGTTTACACGATAAAACAAACTCTTTGCTCTATCGCTTACCAGCGCTCTCAAGTTAAATGATCGTTTAGCATTCACTATATGATCGTCTAGAAAAATCCAAACGATTGTTAGTTATTACTATACGATCATGTACCTTTACTAAGCGATGAAGCTTGAAGTACACGATCGCTAAGCGCGCTCCACACAACGCCCGCCTTCCGTGATCGTCTAAGCGACTACGATGCCGCGAAGTACCATCGCCTAAGCGATCGCTTAGCTAGCATCTTCATATCATATACGTGCGATCGCATAGGTAGTAACTAAGCGATGAAGTTTGCTAACAACACGATCGTCTAACGCACGCCATCTACTAAACGACGAGCATCGCATGCTCCCACTACGATCGCCTACCTCCAGCGCCTACATGATCGCGTAACCAATGCTACACGATATGGTAAACGACTTACCCCATCGCTGGTTATCTTGACTGAGTTGTGATTACGAATAACTTATGAATGATCGACTTACTGATTATGGTTATATAAAGTGGACATAATATATCTACAGTGAGGGGAGTTCAACTATGGGCTATAGTGGAGTGACCCATTAGTTAACAAATGGGGATTAGTTTAGTCTAATGAGTTTAGCCGATTAATCTCGGATCGTTTGAGCCCATGATCTATAGGTCCGCGAGGTCCCTCTACTAGCTTGTAAATGGATAAGCTTTAGAGTAGCTTGATAAGTTAATTTGAAACAATCAAATTAGAATTAAACGGAATAAGAGAATTTATATTTAAATATGATTTAAATATATGAAGATGGATTTGTGTAAAAATTAATTTATATTTGATATTAAATTAATTAGAATTATTTAAATGATTATTTAAAAAATTATTTATTAATTTTATTAGAAAATTAATTTGTAATTAATTTTATAAAATTAATAAAATTTTCCATTTTTGAAAATCATTTGAATTTTGGAAAAATTGAAAAATTACAAAACATGCACAAAATGGAAAAAACGGTTTTTCCATTACCTATCTTCTACTTGCTTACACAAACACCACTTCCCTTCTTCATATTTACTCCAAGCATGAGCTGTAACTCATGCAGTGATCTTCTTTACATGTTTACCTGCAATAAATAAAGAAGATTGGAGTGAATGTGAGATATGCATTCAAAAGAAATTTTACAGAAAATTTCGTGTTAAAGAAAAGATTCTTCAAACAAACTGGTGTAGTGAGCTTCTTCTTGTTTTTCCATTGCTTCAAGTTGTTCTTAAGTCCCACAACTCGTTCTAAAGCTCCAAGAGGATAGTGGGGAAGATCTTGAGGTGGTTCACGGTGTGTTTTGGAGAAGACAACTGTTGTTGATCAAGATCTTGAAGAGTTATACAAAGGTATGACTACAAACCCTCTTATATTAGATGAGCATTCTTTAGTTCCTGCCAAAATTAATGAATTTAAATGTTTATTGATCCTTGTTACTTCCGCTGCATGTTGATATACTCTTACGACAACTGATTGGAAATTGGAAAGGGTTTGGATGACAAATTGGGCTGGATTACAAGCTAACCAAATATGGGCTTGTAAGTCAATTCCATTACAAACCAATCCCATTCCAAGTGTTCAAACACACACTTAGTTTTTTTAAATGGCGACAATGGTTATGCACGATTGCAATGAAAACAGGTTAATATATACATATATTGTAATGAAGATGTGAAAATGATTGATCTCCATATCCCATGTTTCAAATCTCAAAACAAAAAAGGGAGTGTACGGGTGTGTTTGGTTTGACCTTTTAAGTATTTATTTTTGAGAAATAAGTTATCTAAAAAAAATTAAAATGTTTGACAATCACTCAAAATATATTTTGAAACACATTGAAATTGTATTTTAAACAATTTTTTTTTTTTTTTTATCAAAGGAGTTTAAATAAAGACATCTAGTCAATCCAAACATGCTCTACATTCTTTCCCATGCTTCTCATATTCATCGTTGCCTCTAAAATTCTATTGTTAACTAGAGATGCTTTTAATCTATTATGTTCTCAACATAGTTTAATTGATATATAGATAGATAATTTTGTAGTTTAAATCTTCTTATCTCTATTGTATATATATATATATATATATATATATATATATATATATATATATATATATATATATATATATAAACCTATCGTATCATCCTCTGAGTGCTTATTATCTTGAATTCCATCAACTAAATGTTATTCTATCATATAATAAATTATACAACAATAAATTATTGAGAATTTTGCATTGACTAGACAATTGAAAAAAAATGGTAAAAAAAAAAAAGCAAATCTCAATTTCTTTATTTACGAATCATGTTTGGAATAAAACTCAAACGACTATACACTTTATATAGTTTGGTATAAAGTGTATACCTCTACCTAAAAAAAAACTATAAATATAGTTCAATATTGGACAGGGAGATTTAATCCTTCAAATTGAGAAAGGAGTTTGACATATTTATCAATATTAATTTTTTTACGTTTTTACATTGAATTGACAAATCTAAACAAATATAAAAAACATGGGAAAAAAAAAAAAGCAACCAAATTTCACTAAAAAGCATAAAATATTTATTTACTATTTTCTGGATTTTTATAAATTTTTTCCCCAATAATATCAACATTTTGTTGAGATTTTCATCCCCATTATATTAAAATCTAAATATCTAATATTTTCATTATTATCGGTTTAACTCACATTTTTTTGGGAGTAGATGAGGATTGCCATGTTTATATATACACAAGGGTTGTTTAACCAGAATGACTAGAAATCAAAGAAGTATTGGAATGCATGAGATATCGAGGGTAGAACAAAAATAAGATCGTGAAATATAAAATCGGTGGAAAAGATGGATGAATTAAAAACCGTGAAACAGCATGAGTTTGATATTATAAATTGGAACCAAAATGCTGAATCCAAACACGAATTTTGAATTACATTTTATTCCAAATTCATTTCATTTGGCAATTACCAACGTGCCCATCAAATCTCTATAAGAGGTGTGTTCCTGACATAAATATAAAAATATTTATTATGAGAAAAAGGACAGCCAAATTTGTAATGTTGCAAGTAAATTCAATACTATACTGTTCTAGACTTTTGGACCAAGTCTCTCAGGTAGGGCCATGAAAACAAAGAAAATGGCGCATGCAGTGACGCTCTGCCATGGCAGCCATGCGAGCCAATATTGTATTTCACATGGAAACGTCTACCATAACACTAGCCAAAGCCAAACCAAACACATCATCTCTGTCTTTCTCTCTCCAATCGGCCACGAGAATTACCAGCTCTGCGATGATTTATGATGTGCCAGTTTGCAGCCATTAATGGTGGAGTGGTTAGCGAGATCTTGAAAGAAAGCCAATCGGAGGAAACTCGTGGTTAGGATTGAAACACCGGGTAAAGCTTGTTTCTATTGTGTTTAGGGAGGAGAAGAATTTCGATTTCTTTCTGTTTTGTTGTTAGACACTGAGAGCAGAAATGGCGGACGAAAGTCGGGAGAGATTATTGAAGGAAGAGCATTATTACCACGAGAATTGTCCTGGATGCAAGATGGAACAGGAAAATCAACTGCACCGTGGCTTTCCTTTCCGCCAACTTCTTATGATTTCGCTTATTGTTCTAGTTACTGGTTTGATTTCTCTCCATTTTTCTCTTGTTCGTTTCGTTTTTGTGCCAAAAGCATCCAAGAATGGATTATGGTGTAGAAATTTAGATTATCGATTTCAAATTTTCAAACATGGTTTTGGAGGTTCTCTCCAGTCTCCACTCCAGTCTGCCCTTTGTTCTCAGGCTTCGATATGTCTGCTATAGTCTTTTAACTGAGAAGCAGACATGGAGCCGCAATGTGGAATTAGTGGAGAGTATAGTATTATTAGTTGCAATCATTGACAATAAGGCTTTTGCAAATCAAGATACATAATCAATAATTTCTCATATTACTATGCCCTGAATCATCTTCGTGCCTGGAAAAGATAAACTGAAGCAGAACTTCTATACTCTTATTGAAGAAAACAGCACCGCAAGAGACAGTTTGACATATAATTTTGTTTTGAGCTGCAAAATTTTGTCGTCAATCTTTTATTTCTTGAGTGGTTTAAGCTTCTTACTTTTTACTTCTCCTCTTTGTTGTTTCCAGGATTGCCGATATCAGCATTTTTCCCATTCCTGTACTTCATGGTAAGTTTGCGACACATTCTTTCATGGAGTAGGATCTGATGGAGGAGACTGAATCATTTTCGTTTAAGATATTTGGGAACTGACCATAAATAAATTAACACAACAGTCATTAGTTGAAGGAGTTTTCTAGTAAATCTGTTAATTAGTGATGTAATATTTCAAGCATCCTCTGCCTTTATTTCAATGTAATTGAATATCATAAGCAAACCTCATGATTACTAACATGCTTTCTGAGAGCACAATCCGTGTTGTTCATCACCAACCAGTTTTTGTACCATCTAGACTATATATCTTTTTATTCCTTTTCTGGTGACTGAAATCTTATGCAGGTTCGGGATTTTAATATTGCAGAAAATGTAGAAGATATTGGATTCTATGCTGGTTTTATCGGTAAGATTGCTATAAACATTTGACATTTTCATTCTATTTCTCTGTCATTTATAGGGTACTTGATTTATCCATGTTCTCCTAACAAATCCCTCATACAACTTGTAGGAGCTTCTTTCATGATTGGCAGAGCATTAACATCTGTTTTCTGGGGAATAGTGGCTGATCGCTATGGTCGAAAACCTGTTATTCTTTTTGGAACTTTTATAGTGTTAGTTACCGAACATTTATATTATTGAAGTGATGCATCTAGTTATAGAGCTTCATTTATCTCTTAAATGCTCAAATCTACTTCCACTTCAATTTTTTTCTCTGTTGGTAACTGGTTTCAGGTTTATATTCAACACCCTATTTGGCCTCAGTTTAAATTACTGGATGGCTATTATCACCAGGTTTCTTCTTGGAAGTTTGAATGGCATACTTGGACCAATAAAGGTAATCAGTGGAATCCAGGGCCAACAAAGACATAATTTTGCTTCTTGAAAGTTTGGTTCTTCAGTCTCTTTTGTCTGCTCTCTAGTTTTAATATTTTTATGATTATGAACTTTATTTTCCAGGCATATGCGAGTGAAAGTGTTAATGAAGAGTATCAAGCCATCGCTATGTCGTCTGTGAGTTTTGTTTTTAAAAGAACTCTCTCCATTACTCTCTCCGCTGTTTTTTGGTCCTGATATTGCATGAATTGCTGAAGATATTGCATTTAGCTTACTATTGGCACCAATGACTTTGGTTTAATTTCAGATTAGTACAACATGGGGAATCGCATTGATAATTGGCCCGGCTATAGGAGGGTTTCTTGCTCAGGTACTTTTGGTCACATCCCCTCATCTTATGGAAATGACGATGAACATTTGAACTTTCAATTGTGCAAGACTACTTTCTAATTTCTTTCATTATGTTGTTCCAAACTGATAATCATCAGCCAGCAGAGAAATTTCCTGGCATTTTCTCCAGTGAGGGTTTGTTTGGGAGGTAAGTTGGCTGAGCGCTTACTTTCACAGTTCTGCCATAAGTGTTCACTGTCCAGTAACGTGTTCTTAGCATGGTTCTGTGGTGCAGATTTCCATACTTCCTGCCCTGTCTGTGTATATCACTCCTTGCATTAGTTACAGGAATAATCTCTCTTTGGCTTCCGGTATGCCCTTTATGTGGATAGTCGTGTCTTCTGATTTATCATTTTATATATTTTTTTTTGTTTGCTATCGTGATTTCTGCTTAAAGTAGGATGATACTTATTTTACTTATTAATTATTAGTCTTTTATTTGTGTATTTTGAAGTCCGTTTCAAATATGTTTTAACTTGGGTTTTGGTTTCGTAAAAGTTAAATCATTCTGCATTTCTAGGGAAAGTTAAAATTTCTCTTGAAATTGGGTTAATAGTTATCATTATCTATTCAATTGCACGTTTACCTTCAAAAGGAAATAGCAGAAATGCAATTAGTCGACGCTTGTGTCCCAAAATTTTGGAGAAAAGATAACTCCTAAATGGAGGATTTAAATACTGGTGACCGTCCTGATATTATATATATATATTCTCAAACATCTCAGGAGTGAGAACTTTGGTGATCTTGTATCTCCTTAACCACTCTCTTCCCAAGTTGATATAGTATTACCTTTTAAGCAATATCTTATTTGATGCCCAGTTTTTTTTCTCCTCTCTCTCCCTGCCCCCTATTGACATTGTTAGAGATTTGATATTGGCTATAGTTTTTAAGGATGTTGTGGCAATTGTCTTCAGAGACGTGGTTCATCCTATCCTTTGAATTGTTCCTCAGAATGTCTCTTGAATTGCTAATCCTTTTCAGATAAGTACAACGTTTTAATTGCTTGACTTCATCTTAGTGAAGTTATCTTTCTCGAGTACATTGCCCCTTAGACATTGGTGGAATTGTACCGAACTTGGTCACCAAATATTGTGTCCTCTCTGCATTTTACTCGTTATCTTTGAAATTTCTGTAACATTCCGTGTAACGTATTACGTTGTGTGTAAGATAACCCTTCTTTCAGACATTTCTAGTTATTATTACTCATCTTATTGTTCATCTTGTAGGAATCACTGCACACACACGATAAAGATGCTCCATCACCTTGTATATCATATGAAGCCTTGGAAGATCAACCTGGTGATTGTAATGGAAATGGAGCAACCTTAACAAACAAAAGAAAAGAACTGTCTTCTAAGCCAAGTCTCTTCAGGAATTGGGAGTTAATGTCAGCAATCATTGTTTATTGCATATTTTCGCTTCATGATATGGCTTATGTGGAGGTATATCTATCCTAAGTCAAGCCTGTCGTGTCCACTTATAATTTATTTTTTAGTTTCACATTTGAAAATACATTTATATTGAAATGAAAACATGTTTTAATTTTCTTGAACCTAATTGGAAATGTTTTAAAAATATTATGCTTGTTTACTAATATTTTTTTTATTAGTTAACCTACATTTTAAAAACATTTTCAAAATCATTGCTAAATTTAAAAGTGAAAGAAAATGTAGTTTCCAAACTTTGGTTTTTTGTTGTTGAAATTTGATCACAATGTCAATTTTTTGAAATGATAACGAACCTAACAAAGAGTTGAGTAGCAATGAGTTCAATTATTAAACAAGAATGAAAACATTATAAAAGTTGACCTTTGTAGTTGTTACTTGCACTCTTTTTAACTAGAGTAGATTAAAGCTTTTACGATTCACAAAATGAACCATTTGGTGAAGACCAACTTCTCTTCTGTAGATATTTTCACTCTGGACTGTCAGTTCTCGTTCGCTTGGTGGTTTGAGCTTTACATCTGGGGATGTTGGAGAAGTTCTCGCCATTACAGGTTGATCCTCCGCTATCCCCACCTTGGCAGAATCCACCCTCTTGCATGCATTTTTGCATTGGTTTACAATATTTCCTGTTCAAAGTCTCATATTAGTAAACGCATTCTTGAATTTATATAGAGTTAAATTTCTGCTGTTAATGCTGGCATTTCAGATTAACAAAGAATCTTACACCCAAGTAACTTAAAGTAATGACAACCATATATTACTCTATCAGAATTGTTTTTAAGTGGTGAAAAGCATGGGAGTTTATTTTAACTGCAATTTGTTTCAGCTAATTGTGTTGCAAACTTTTGTTTACTTGCTTGTTGCTATTAGGTTTCAGCCTTCTTGTGTTTCAATCTGCTTTATACCCCTATGTGGAGAGGATATTTGGACCCATAATGGTATCTCGTATTTGTGGAGTAAGTTTCCATATTACTTTTGTAGTCTATTATATATACTTTGAACTTCGAATCAGAGTGGAACTCATCTCAAGCCTTAAATTCATGTTGAAAAACATTTTATGTTGCAGATACTGTCGATCCCAATGCTGGCAGCTTATCCCTTTTTATCCCTGTTATCAGGAGCTGTCCTTCACACTGTTGTAACTCTTGCATCAATCTTGAAGAATCTTCTCTCTGTAAGTATTGCACTAGAACTTGAATCTCTCGTTTCCAGTAATCTGCAGTTTACAAGATGATGATTCCATTGTTTCGTTTTGTGAATTAATGTGAAATCTTTGAGCGGAAGTTTGAAAAATTCATATTAAGTTTGTTTGAGTAGAAGCAATAATCTTTATAATTACAAATAATTTTTTAACCGTGTATTGCATGTGGTTCAACCATCGTTCCGTAAATATACATATAATATTACATCATGATAGGGAGGGGAGCTTCAGAAAAACAATCTTTTAGAACTATGTTGAAGTTGATTCATTAGGTAAATAGTAGACGCCTGTTAGGAGCTTATGTCAGAGGTAATAAGAGAACTGATGGCAGTGAGCCTAGTCACTAATGGGCCGTTTTAGTAAGTTATCTTTTAGCTTCCCCTAGGGTCAGATCTTCTTTTGTTCTATGTGTCATTTTCGTGTTGGATATAGCACTGTAACTTGGGAGAGGTTCCGAGTCCAATATTTACTCTTTTTGATTGATTATATAATATCACAAGTGGGACTTAGTGTCCTTACAACACCTTACTATTTTCATGTAGTTTTAGTGTATTATGTACTTTTTACTTTGACTATATAAGCTTAATCCAGTTATTGTTATTATTATTTTAAGAAAATGTATATATAAGCTTAATCCAGTCATTGTATCATATTGCATGTACTAATTGCATTTCAAAGGAAAGAGGTTAGAAGTTAGAAATACAAGTAGATAATTTTAAGACAACTTAATTTTAGAACATAGTAGGTATGCGTATAACTGTGTATAATATATTAGAACTGGACAAAAGGATTAAAAAAATAATGTGACAATGATATGAATGGAAAATAATTATTCAATGAATGTCCTTAAATGATTGAAAAAATTTGTATAAATACTCAAAAATTCATTTATGCAAACAATAGGAATAGGAAAGGATATTCCTAAAATATCTAGAGGTCATTATAACTTATAAGCATTTTTTTTTTTTTTTTGGAAGAAATGTATAACTCACGAGTCACATGGTTTCAAAAGGGAGAAAAATAAATAAATAAATAAAATAAAGAGGTTTAGTCAATCAATTTGCATTCTTAACATGTAATCTGAATTCATAACCAAAGTTTAGCTTCATTATTTTCCGTGATCTAATCTTGCTTAATCTATCGAAATTTTCATATGTTCTCAGGTCTCCATTATAACTGGTTTGTTCATCATACAAAACAGAGCCGTGGTATTATATCTTTGCCTTCCCCTGGCTTCCTCCTGTCTTTCATTCTGTCCCAACATAAATAAGAGCTTGGATTGATGTATGCAACCATCTGTCTACAGGATCAAAACCAGAGAGGGGCTGCTAATGGCATCGCTATGACGGGAATGTCTCTTTTCAAGGCAATTGGTCCAGCTTCCGGTGGTGCATTGTAAGTACACTCCATATTACGTGGATCTTAACTCTACACACGTACACATACAAACTTTGATAATCAGTCTTATTTTAACCGGTCTTAAAACATGTCAAATGCTGGATGCTTTGCATAACCGCTACTAAGTGGTATTTTTTCTTAAAATCTTCAGTAGAACTACAGCTGATAATGTCGATATGGGGAAAAAAAGTTGATATTATAAATTTCATGAAAATGCCAATGATCTCTTTGGTTCTATGTAAACATGGAAGAAAATATGGTTGCTGATGCCTTGATGGAAATTTAAATTATTTGTGCATGTTTAGTGCAAATGGAAATAATATGTTGCTTATATTCCTATAAATTAAACTGCAAATAATTTTATTGCGTCAATTATGATAGCTTTTGAGATAATAGCCTTCTTCTATGCAGACTCTCTTGGTCACAGAAGCGTCTAAATGCTGCTTTTCTCCCAGGTGCTTTTCTTTTTGCACATTCTTTCACCTGCATCCTAGTTAATTGTATTTAGGCAGAATTTATGATCATCTCGCATCTTCCTCTCCACTTTTAGCTGGTCAGAACTCAAAAAATATTTCAGATAAATTATGACTTCTTATTAGTGAATAATTTAAATTCAAAATTTTATTTTATTAATCTGAAAGAAGCAATATATATAATATATCGATGGTCCAAGGTTCAAACTGGTTCGAACTTCTTCTCTCACCTCCACATGTTTGAACTCTTATACACACACATATATATATAAAATATAAAAAACAATAGAGGTTCATGTTTCCTTCAAGTAAGAGATGTAGCCCATGTGGAGGATTTATTGGTTCAAATTTTAGAGTATGCTTGGTTTAACTTTTGGCCCACTAAATTGTTGTGGTTTTTGGTTAATGGTTGCATGACCAAAAATACTTTTAAAAGTACCAAAGTGAGCATAGCTCAACTAAGATAAAGTGTATCCTCAACTAAAAAATAGGAGGTTCGAATCGTCGAACTCAAAAATACTTATAAATGACCCAAAAATTAAAGAACCAATAGTGTCTTTGTGCTATATTCTCTCTTCCACGTGCTTCATTGTTTTCACACAATTATTAGCAGATTGATTCAGGATTTGACATATTTTACTTTTACAAAAGATGAAAAAAAATAAGTAGCTAATTGGTAATTTCTTCCAGGTCCCCACATGATTTTCTTCATCCTAAATGTGATAGAAGCAATTGGAGTGGTTTTGACATTCAAACCGTTTCTTGTTCCACGTCAAAACTAGACCAAAGTTGAACCACATTACTGCTCAAACAAATAGCTGCATCAAAATCTCGACCTTTTCGTCGATTCTTCATCAGCAATTCACAAAAGATCCTACAATCTCTTCAGGCCCGTGGCCCCTTCCTAGTCGAACCAAGCATAATTATCAACATATATATTGTTATTGACTGGCACCTAATCAAGGTACAGTTCTTGAGTTACTACAATGTATAAATTGTATTTTAATTCATATGTAACCTCAAAAGCCCATTGTATTCACTTTCTACCATAGTTTTAGATGTTCCAGAAGGCTTCACCATTCAAATTTTGATAATTCATGAATCACATGGATGAGTTTTTAAACTATTAGCATGACCAAGTAGCTTCACTGACTTTTGTTTTCTTCACATAATCTTTGAGTGGCTGTCAATTTCCTTGTAGTGAGAGTAAGCTAAATTGACCTTGCTCCAAACTCTTCCATGTTAAAGCTTAATTTAGAAGAACATGGTGTGAGAGGCGTCTTCTAGTCCAATCATTTTGGCATCTGAATTTGGCTTTAACCATGCAAGCATTTAAATAGAGAAATACATTCGATTACGAAAACTAAACTAATAGATAGTGTTTGATACCGACCAAAGATTTTACCCACCCAATAGTGAAATCCTGCAAATAAAGCAAAAATGGCTCCTATAGAAAGTACATAACGGAATCTTAAACAATTTCGCTTAATATAGCATAGCTTATAATCTTATTCCGCTTAAAATAAGAAAGGGGCATCTTTCGCTTGACTTTTGTGTTTCGAGTGTCCACCACGGTCAGGGCTTTCACAGGTAAGCATTACGATTGTGCTTCTTTAGAGGGAAGCAAGCGCGCTAAGCTAAGAACAAAACAATACCCGTCCTCATCGACTTTTGGAAAAAAAAGGCAGATTTCAGCTACCTTCAGAAAACAAGGTCTCTTTTAACCCTCGAAAGAGCGATTTTCAGGAATAGCAAGATAAAGACTCTCTTTTTCATATGTTGTGAAAACTGGACTCTGGTCTTCAGCCTCCAATATCTTTCTTTCTTTAGCTAAGGACAAGCCCTAGCATTAGTACGAGTTCGTTGACCGCGTAAAGGCAATCCATCTTGATGACGAATTCCACGATAACAAAAAATCGAAATTAATTGTTCGATGTCTTCTCGTTCTCCCCTCTTCAATTCCCAATGAACAATATGATCTTGACTTATCATTTGTTCAATTTGGTTAATCTGTACTTAGTTAACTCTTTGTCTTTATGTCCCCACTGATACCTAATCGATAATGAACCTGAATGACTTTTTTAGGTCCAATTCCATCAATTTTTGTTGAAGCAATTTTGACTTGTTTATCCTGGTCTTGACTCTTCTGTGTGGTATTCATTCTCGTTCGACTCTTGGAATCACATCCAGCCATGGTTGGAACAGCTTGCAAAAAAATCCAACCACTTCACCTACTTCATTGCCCCTAACCGTTTCTCATACATCTATTGAAACAGAATGGTTTCATGTTCCTTCATCGATTGGTTATTCCCCATACTATGTTCCGAGTTTACCCAACTATGACTTAACGAGGGTCGAGACAGCCTTGTCTTCGGGTGTGCTTCATCTCATATGCAAGGGGTAGGGGCCAGCCAAAGAAGGTCAGTCGGACTCGGTTAGGATCCTTGATCTGGTTCAACTAGGTTCTTCCATACGATAATGTATGTGTATCGATATCCTCTTCAGGACCGGTTGTTTTTTTACTTTGGTTTATACATTTGGAGAAACCTGTTAATCATCTAGAGAGATAAGTGGAGTAAATGCCTAAAGACTGTTTGTTACCAATAGCAATAGTCAGTTTTAAAGAAAAAAGTTCCTTAACACAGCTCACTTATATCATTCTGCCTTAGGTCAAGGCTCCATTTCTCTGGAAATGGAATTCACTTATTATCGGTTAATGTATTTTACATAGTTTGAGAGGAAAGGGAAGACGGGTTGGTTCGAGGATCCGTTGGTCAGAGAAATGAGTGAAACAAGGAACTGAAAAGATACCAATGAAGCTGACCATTAATGACTAGTTCGAAGACCAGGAGCGGTTTGATCAAATAAGGGGTCAGACGACTCTTAGAAAATGAAAGAAAAGCAAATTCTTATAGTTCGGAGCCCAGCTCCTAGTTAATGCATCTAAATAATCAAGTGAAATGTAATTTTCATGGAAAAAAGAATTACATTACAATTCAAAAATGAAATAAATATAGGGATGGAAAAGATAGAAAATCAATATAACAAAGTTGAGTAGAGAAACTTATTAGATACCATTGCTTTTGTAGTATCTAATAAGTTCTACCTACTATTGAATTTGAACCAATGACTCCCGCCGTATGAAAGTGATACTCTAACCACTAAGTTAAGTAGGTCATTTATCATCACAAAGAAAAACAAATGGGCCCTATCACATCGATAGATTATAAATCAAATATTATTGATAAACAATACCAATCAAGCAAATCAACAAAATAGATCATAGAATATTCATCTTGACGAGAAATTGAAAAAAAAAAGTTGAATATGAAATAATGGGGAAAAGGTAATCAAATCGATAAATGCACAATTTGAATTTGGCTTGACCAAATAAATAGCAAATTTAGAGGTTTCATTTGAAAATAAAGCAAAATATTTTCAAAATTGTGAAAATGGAAAAATCGAATTAAATAAAAATAATAATAATAAATTATCAAAACTACCCTCACTTTAAAAAAAATATATCCACCATTCAAAATTTGAAATGAACGAAGTGTTAAAATAGAGAAAGCTAGCATTCCGTACTCAGCTGACCAAGCAAAACTCCAGTTAAACTAATAGCTCTCATTGTGGGATATCTAAAAAAGTTTTCTATGTGGCCTTCCTTCTCTTCTAGTTAATCCTATAAATCAGTAATCGGATCGGCAACTAGTAACATTCTCGCTTTTACGCGAGAAAGGGGGACCACCCTCTAAGCCTAAGTATTCCTCAATGACCGATAGCGTGTAAGTCTTGATTCCTCTTGGAAGCACTATCCGTATTGAATTTTAACCGGAAGGAAATTCCCAAGCAATCAACTATAGAAAAGATCATGAAAGAGGCGATTAGAATGGTACTCGAATCCATTTACGATCCCGAGTTTCCAGACACATCGCACTTCCACTCGGGTCAAGGCCGCCACTCGGCCCTAAGACGGATCAAAGAAGAGTGAGGAACCTCTCGCTGGTTTTTGGAATTTGACATCAGGGGGGCATAGCTTCTATTGCTGGCTTGTCTGCCCCTGTCTCACTTAGAATTTAGGACTTTTCCCCGGTTTAAAATTGCAAGAATGTGCGGGGTTGATGCTTGCATATGCATTGAATAGCTATGTGTCGCAGTTTCATATGAAAGATCTTGGTCCTCTAACCGGGATTGAAGTTTCGAAAGTTGACGGCTATGCATCTAATAAGGGAAAGGTAGATTGTGGCTAACATTATTCCGAACCGGTGCCCTTTGTCAAACTTAAACTATCCATCGATGTTGGATTCCTTCAAAGCCCCTTTTTATTGATTCTAATCTAATAATCTATTCTCCTGCGATTCAAGTTCTAGCCCTTATTATTTCCCGATGCTAAGCTAAACTTCAAAATATTGGAATAGACCTTCAATCCTCGGTCATCCCTTGGGCTTAGTTCACATGTTCTTGCTTAGTTTGTATTTCGGGTATGTGGCAATCAAGAAAAATGTATTCGCCATAATTACGATATCCTTTGCTGATGCTGATAGTACTACTAGCTCTTGACTTAAAGGGCAGTAAGTGGCTCACCAATTTCGGGTGTACGCGTCCCGTAGTCTAACTGGTATTCATGTCTTCTATAGCAGATAACAAAGAGGGAAAGAAAGCATGAGCGAAGAAAGCCTATTCTATTATAGCATATGCTCCAAGGGGGAGGGGACACTGACGCTAATGTTCCGCCTACTAATTGTTGGATTTTATGTCCTAAAACTCGTAGTTTGTAAATTAATAAACATGTTCTGTTTTGTTTTTCGATAAAGTTGTTATTGAAATTGTAATCTTGAATCCAATAAACTAAGGTCCTGAGGCTATTTAATGTAGTTTGAACTTTATGTAGTGACATAAAGATGGATCAAGTTCAAATATATAGCCAAAATGGTCTATAGTATATGAATAAGGTTGGGCCCCTTATTCTGGAGACACTATGGATGCGGCCCACTTTGTAGTTAGTACAAACGATGTGACCTGAATCGTTCATATAGAGATATGTGAGTGGGGGCACCCTATGTAAAGAGTTTACATAAGACTGAACCATGAAATAGTCACTTTTTACGTTCTAAATGTCGTTTTATGTATAAAACTGACTATTTCGTTAATTGATGACCTAGGTAACTTAATCTTAATCCTGAGCTAACTATGAACTCCTGTTCACTCGGAATTATCCTTAGATCTGTATAGGTGAGGGCAGCTCAATATCGCTGGTCCAATAAGCCTCTTATTTCAGGGGTAAGATCGGGTGGATAGTTGGGAACATAGGGTGCAAGACGGAATTCACTCCTACCCATTATAGGGATAATAGATAGGTTGTTCCCTTTATTATTGAATCCAGGTCTTGAACAAGGGGCCCCATCCTCTCCTTAGCCCGAGAGGGATTCGGTTTATAGGTTGGACCTTAAATCAATTATTCATTAAAGGATCAGTGGAACTTAAGGAACAAGATGTAGTCTTGGGGGTAAAACGGTTTTTATGACCCAGCTGAGATTACGAACAACCTGTGAAGGATTAACTTACTAATCATGGTTATATCAAATGGACACAAATATATCTATAGTGAGGGGAGTGCAACTACAGGACTTTAGTAGAATGACCCGTTAGTTAACGAATGTTGATTAGCTCCGTCTAAAGAGTTTAACTAGCTAATCTCGGATCGTTGGAGCCTATGATCTATAGGTCCATTAGATTCCCCTACTAGCTCATATGGAATAAACTTAGAACAGTATGATAGAATAATTCGAATTGTTCGAATTATGTAGAGAGAGAAACCGACAAGTATATGTGATATAGTGGTCGGGTTTTTCAGCTTAGAGATACAGCTTTAATATTTAAATATGATTTAAATATCAAGAATATGAAAATGTTCATATTCGGAAGCTCGAAAATGATGGAAATGGTCAAAGATGTAAAAAGTCAAAAAGTTGACTTTTGACTTTGAAAATCAAACTTTGACCGACTTTATATTCAAATTTGATTTGAATTTCGAGAAAATGAATTCGGATTCATGCTTGAGAGGTCGAAATTAGTCAACATAGGAAAAATCATAAAAAGTCAAAATGTTGACTTTTTATAAAAGTTTGACTTTGACCAAATGACTATTTTGCCCTTTGACTATAGTTAGTGGGAAAATCCAAACTTTTGTTGGATAATTCCACTAACAAAATAGTGGGCTAGGTGTTCGCTTATAGTGGAGACATTAAGTCCACTAAGATAGTGAAATATAGGTGTTGGGTTTTTTATGCATTTAGTTCATGCAATTGTTGCATGGATTTTTCTATAAACTGGGATTTCATCTTGAATGAAAAGGATTTTTTTTGTAATTTTGGAAATTTGTTTTCATATTTGGGCTTGAAAAATCACAACTTTGAAAAAAAAAAGAGAAAAACTCAAACCTACCCAAATTCCATCTTATTTTCCATCTCTTTTCTCTTTCTCGGTTTTCTTCATCCACCGAGTCCCACAACTCGGTTCTGAGTCCAGAAGATAGTAGGTCAACTTTAGTGGGTGGTTCGAAAGAATTCGGGTCGAGATTCAACGAGGAAAAGCGATTTTCGGGAGCTTCAAAGGTAGTAACTACACTTTTAATTCACTGTTTTCCCCTTCATGATGCATGTTTATTTCCTTTAATTTAAGAGCAATTAGAGTGTAATTAGATCCTAATTCCGCTACGTATGTCTTATGTTCCATCACTAGTCACCAGTCCTCAGCATTAAGGTGAGGAAAGAGTCATTCCTTCGCACCCCCACCTGGGGGGTGCTTCACTCTCTCCCTTGATTCTCAAAGAACTTTTTGTCATTCCTTCGCACCCCCCACCCCGGGGGGTGCTTCACTCTCTACCTTGATTCTCAAAGAACTTTCTGATCGAATATCGTAAATGGTTGATGAACCTCGGTTGTAGCAAGCGATTAGGGGAACCGTTCCTTCTGTTCTGTAAGGGAATACAACCATTACGGGGAGTTTTTTAATAGGAATATGAATATAACTCTTCCCAACTCAATTCAAGCGAAGCATAGTGAGTAAGGAGGGGAAGAATAACTATAGAAAGGCTAAGTGAAGTACTTCTCGGGACTTCTTTTTTCTTCTTGCTTATCACCGACTTTCTGAGCGGTGCCGTACTCACTTAGGGCAGGGACATCTGACCCATTTTAGGACCAGCTCTTTTTCTTCTCTGCCTCTTCTTATACTAATGATGTTCCCAGGGATGAATCCCTTTTTGTTATTCCTTTTTTTTTCAAAGAACTTAATTATAAGCAAGAGGAAAGCGGTATTCTAACATTTTATATGAACTTTCACTCTTAAGAAGCATAGCCGAATATGAAAATCGAATCTCTTGGAAGAAAAGAAAGTCGGGACAATTCGTCGTTGGGAATAATGAAAAAGAAATCCTTCACATATCTAGTATTTTACCGTTATGCCCTCCCATCCCCGCATGAGTGAAAAGAAGCTCGACTGAATATAGAACCCCTCTTGTAACTCCATCCCTGGACAGTCAATTACATTGACCCTCCCTGTAAGCCTATATCCTATGAATGAAGTCAGAGAGATTCTGCCTTCCAGACCTCCGCTAGTGGGAGTCTGTTCTGGAATCCTTCCCTGGATGGAGCAAAATCCATGACTAGAATCGCTTGATTGTCTACCTGCACAATCAGAGATTGGGAATAGACATGGATAGTTCGTAGACCTCTCAATGCTCTATTAGGTGATTGACCGATTCAATCTCGCACCCAAATCTGATGAAGGAACTGTGGAATCAGCGGTTTCTTTCATTCGCAGAAAAACAACACACTAAAGAATTAAAATAACCGGATCATAGCACAGGCATCATCCTAAGAAGTGGGTAAGGTTGAGAAAGAAGCAGCCCCATACAATTCTTGTGAGGCTGGAGAAGCGTCTACGGGTAAAGCACCATATCCATATAACTGCTTGCCACCTATGCTCCACCATCCATTCAAACTTTAGGAACCTAGGTAATAATATCCTGATCAAAGAGCTGACGAAGGGGATGAGCCAAACGGGGAGTCTACTGGACAGGGTTCAACTAGTGGAGACTCTTGGAACAGCTGGAGTAAGAAGTCCCCAAGTAAGCGTATTATGGGGGGGACTGTCAAGCACATCCGACAAGGAATGGGTACGATACCGAAGCTAAGTATAAGTAGATGAAAACAGCTTGACCAAGAGTTGCGTCAGCTGATTATTTATCCCCAGAGAATCCGACAAGAAAGAAGATCAAAGAAAGTACATATGAGCAAGATCAATCTTTCATTTCTAAGAGAATGCCATCAGTAGAAAAAGCAAAGGAGGATTGATGGCATGAACCAGTATGCTCCATCCGTTAATCTGCTCAGGAGGCGGACAGATGATTTTTGTGATTGGACAGACGTACTTTTTAGTAATTCGAGATTTGAAAGGATTTCACTCTGCCTTATGCAAAAGATCACCTAGTTAAGGTTTTACACATGTTTTCAATAAAAAATAACCTATATCATTAACACCATTAATGTTTATTAGTCTATTTCTAGTGTATTATATTTTATGCTAATTCATCTATGATTAATTAGACAAGTTAGAATTCACTTGAACTCTTTAAAATCTTTAATTTTATTTTTTTAAAAAAATTCTAAAAAATACTGATAGTATTTATGGAATCTCTAATTGTATTTCATTTCAAAGATATTCTTGAACTTTCAAAAATTATATTAATATCCATAACCTTTCAGAAATAAGTTTGATAAAAGAGAACTATTTATCAACCGCTCATCACCACTCCCTTCCATTTCTTCTCTTATATGCTTCAATCAATTTTCTTACACTCCCTTATTTTTCTTCTCTTCAATACCCACTTACACCTTTCATTCTTCGATTTCTAAAACTTGACTATAATAGAATAGGAAGAAGAAAATAGAAAATAGGTTGACTAATGAACCTTAAGACGGAGTGTTTAAACAAGATCATAGGCTAGTAGTTGAGCAAGAATTAATACTAAGAATGTCCAATTACCTTGCGACATGCTAACAATTTTCGTTTTGGTAAGGATATTTTTATCGAATAAACTTTTAGAGTATTTAAAAGAAAAAAATTAGGGATTTTTCCTATAATTTTGTCCATTCCATTATAACATAAAACTGAATATTAGAATAAATCTTTTGTCAATAAATTAAACTAATTAGATAAAAATAAGGGTTGTTTTCAAATAAAGAAAAATAAACTAACTTATTTACAAATAAAGTAAAATGTCACTATAAATAGATCGCAAGTGTTATTTTGTCATTCTTGAAAATATTTCCAATTTTATAATTTAAAACAATTATCTTAAAAAGAAAAATAGAAAATTCTTTTCCACTTAACTACTATTCAAATTAATGTCTTCTACACAACATCATACTTCTTTTAGGTTTAAATACTACTTTAGTCTCAATACTTTTAGTTTTGGTTACTTTTTGGTCTCTATACTTTAAAAATATTTATTTTGATCTTTGTATTCTAAACTTTAATTCATTTTTTATCCTTATACTTTAAAAAGGTGATCATTTTCATTTTTAAAGTATTAGAATGGTCCATTGATAAAAGTTTAGAGACCAAGATAAATCAAAATTAAAAGTACAAGGATCAAAATGAATATTCTAAAAGTAGAGGACCAAAATGAATCTTTTGAAAGTAGAGAGACCAGCTAAAGTATATTTAAACCTTCTTTTTATTTCATTTTAAAAATTGAAGAAAAAAGAGAAAAAAGATCCAACAATGAAATCTCCCCGTTAAAATAGATATTATTTTTTTTATATATATTTTCAAGCAAACCATCTGGCTTGAGATGCTACAATGATACAGAGAAGGAAACAGTTTATATCAAAGGGGAAATATATATTACAACCCCTTTTCATAACACTACCACCAACACCAACCACTCTCCCATTTTGAGAGCAAAGCCTGATCTGATCAAATCAACCATTTCTCTTTTCTTGCTTCATCATCTCTATGAAATCTCCAAAAACTGAAACAAAAACTTTTTGGTTTAGATCAGTCACAAAACAGTCAAAAATCAACCTACCACAAACTTGCAAATTCCATGTTGCAGAAAGTTTCAAACATTCCTTTGCAAATCATACATTCTGTTGATTAGGTTTGACAATACTACATGTGACACACATGTGAAATAAGAACAAGTTGGGAGTCATTTCGAAATTCCTAGCATCATTTTCGTTAGGTACAAATCACTTCTAAACATGTCTTTAATCCTTCAAAATCAATTTGGATGGTACAAAAATCACATATAAAGGAGGGATTTTAAACATGACAAAAATGATTCTAATCATTTTAAAATCACTCACAAACAAGCCCTAAATCTAGTGTACCAATAGTTGAAGTTTTAGCCTAGGAAGCACAGACACTTTGTTTTCGGCAAAGTATCCATGCTAGACATGGATACGTCCGAGCACATGTCCGATATGCTAGAAAATGTGTTTGAATTAAATATATATATCTGTTTCTAATTTTGGACATGGCTGGACATAGCTATAAAAAAAATTACTCTAAAAATTAGAGGGGAAAATTGAGTTTTTTTTTTTGTTTTTTTTGGGTAGACTAAACTTCATATATTGATCAATCCTGAAGCTTTAGGATGACATCTTCCCCTAGTCACACCGAAATAAATCTATCTATACCTTTTAATATTTCCAATATCGGACTAAACTTTGTATGTTTTGATGTATTCATTCCTGGTTTAAATATGGCTAAGGTCCATGAATTTCTATTCATTTTCAATTCTAGCCAAAACTATAAGAATTTTTATTATAGCCCCACCCTTTGAACTTATTTCTCTTTGTCCTTTTAACTTAGGTAACATCAAGTTTTGTCCTGAATTGTCATTCACCTCCACAATGTCTAAAATGATGATAATATAATGAGAATCTAACAACTAGGATGTCAAAAGAGAATGTGAATAAAAGTTCAAGAATCGAAAGTTCAAAAACTAAACTAGGAAACAGAATCAAAAGAGAACAGGACCAAAATCATTCGTAAGTTAATCTAAAATTTTTGTTACCAGAGTCAGAATCATGAGGTCCCGGGGATGCTTCTGGATGGTATTGAAGAGACATAATCTTTAGCTTTGGGAAAGCAAGGCCAGCACAGCTTCCATCATTGAGATTGATGTGGGTTACTTCGACACCCTCGGGAAGGGATGCAGGGTCGATGGCGTAGTTGTGATTCTGCCACAAAAAAAACACATAATCAAATGCAATGAGTCTCAATAAAAACCATTAGAACATGAATGATAGATATGAAGTTGATAAATTTTGATATAGGCACACCTGAGCACTAATTTCTACACGGTCGTTCCGGAAGTTGCGAACGGGATGATTGCCTCCATGATGACCAAATTTCATTTTGAAGGTCTTACCACCCAAGGCCTGACCAAGCAATTGATGGCCCATACAAATTCCGAAAACAGGAACCTTTCCAAGCAGTTGCTTGACTGTTTCAACAGCATAAGGAACGGCTGATGGATCACCAGGACCGTTGCTGAAAAGAACCCCATCTGGCTTCAACTTTAAGGTCTCTGATGCCGCCCATGTGGAAGGGACAACAGTAATTTTGCATCCATAAGATGCCAAGCGCCTAAGTATGTTACTCTTGATTCCAAAATCATATGCCACAACCTTTTTTCAACACAAAGTATCAATGTAAAGGTGCATTGCCAAAATACAAAATACTAAAAAGGTTGTAGGCTCGTAGCAATACAAATAAAATATAATCTTAAGGTTCTTCACTCACATGAAAGGTCTTGGAACTGTACCCACCAGATTTGAATTCCCATTCCGAATCTGTTCTATCCACCCATTCATAAGGTGATTTGCATGAAACACCGCTAATTAAGTCAACACCTGCCAAATGGAAGCAAGAATATTACTCATCGCTTCCAGCATATTATGAATGTTACATATTGCAATTTTTGGGCTAAATCCTTACCAACAATGTCCCATGACCGAGACATTTCCAATAGCTCATCATCAGATTTTGACTTTTCAGTGCTTAAAACACCAATAAGACTTCCATCTTCCCTTAACCGACGAGTAATAGCACGAGTGTCAACATCATCTGCTCCATAATGAAACAAACTCACATGTTTATAGCTTAGAGAAAAAGCAGCAGTGATGAATTTAAACGATTCTGCATATTATCGTTAGACAAACTCTAATATAAAATTACTTACAAATTCCCATGATGTTTCTCTCTATTAAATAATCACCAAGCGTCTGTTTACACCTCCAATTTGAAGTGCTAGAAGAACATTAAGTGGAACAACGGAGGCCATAAGTCATGAATAAATTAATTGCTTATTTATACAAGTTGGTTAAACAGAGAAAAAAGAAGGAAATGTACCTTATGCTTAGGCTTCTGATCACCAGGCCTGCGAGAAAGCATTGCCTGGCTTCTTCATCATCTAATTGAAAAGAATACTCAGACAATATTATTAAACAGTTCTCAAGACAAGACAACACAAGGATTTTGAAGGCGTGACCAACCGAAATTGACACCAGTATTGCCAATATGGGGATTTGTCATCAGCACAAACTGCCCAGCATAGCTGGGATCTGTTAGAATTTCTTGATACCTGCAGATTTAACATGTCCAGAAGCATCAATAAACTTCCTCAATCGTCAACTAATAACTGAAGAAAGAAAAATGTTTCAACATCATAACTAAGCTCATAAGAAACAAAAGAATAAACAAAGAGAAAACCAGAAGACATGCAGAGACTTATATCATTTTTAATCATTAAGACGTGATTACAATCCTAACATTTATGCTTTTAACTCATTTTGTTCATTTCACCAGCTACACAAAACCAACCAAAACCGACCAACCATCATGTGCTCGGTCAGTAGGCAACACTGGAACCAACCATAACTGACGCAAACTGACATGTCAGTGGCCAACCCTAGTACATTCTATCTATGAATCCACCTCAATATTCAATTTCGATTGTAACAGAGCAATTAAACTGATATTGGCCCAGCTGATATGAATGGACATTAGTTACCATTATTCCAAATTTGGGATCATAAATAACCATCACGTGTTGGCCTAGTGGTCAACAAGAGCCATTAGTTTAATAAAGGACTTGAAGGGAATGGATTCAATCCATGATGATCTAGAATTTAATATCTAAAGAGTTTTCATGGCACTCAAATGTTGTAGGATCACGTGAGTTGTACTATGAGATTAGTCAGATACGCAAGTTTTGCCCAGATACTCATCACTAAAAAAAAATAAAAAATAAAATAATAAAGTACCTAAAGGGATCATGATTCAGGATGAAGCTTAAAATAAATAAACACAACTATAACCACTAAAGCGGCATGAGATTTACAGTCGAACTCTCTAGTGAAAGCTCCACAATCATACATACCCAGTCAAAGAAGTATTGAAAACCACTTCACCAACTTGGGTTCCGGAAGCGCCAAAAGACTTAGCCCTCCAGATTGAACCATCTTCAAGCACCAGCCGAGCATCCGACACTTTCCATGGCCTCTCTCCCAAATCTTATGACAATGAAACAAAATCATAATGATTCAAACAGTAACTTTTGAAAACTAAAATTAAACATACAAAAGAAGAAGAGAAACTCCTCCCAGTACCAATCGTGGCAGCGCCATGGGTGGAAGAAAGAGGAACAGAGCATCTGATAGAGAAATCCCTAGATTTCACATATCCTTTAGCGTTTTTGAAATGAAAACAATTGAACGAAGCTCCGGAAACCAAGTCCATAACCCTGATAGCCATTGATCAAATGGGTGCCTTCAGTGATCAGCGGAAAGAGGAGTTTGGAAGGTGGTCGCTTCTGAGAGGAAAAAAACAACGGAGAATACAAAGAAACTTTGAAGAAGAACAAATTGAAATTGAAAAAACAATCAATCGCTACAAAACACACACATCCACATCACACCGCACTGAGAATTTGAAAGTTGGCTTATCAAAATAACAAAAAATCCCAATGGAGAGAGAAAGAATTACGTCTGCCGTCAACTTCTTCTGTCGCTTGGTTCTCTGGTTGTGGGTACGTGGGGCTATGGCGTCGAGAGTTACAGTTGAGTTCAGGGTTTAGGGTTCTTTTACAAAAGAGACAACTATTCCAATTTTGGAGGGTATTATCGTTATTTTAGCAAAACCATTTGAATTAGGTTAATTACTAGTTTAACCTCCAAAAGTTTGAGACTTGTGTCTATTTTATTCTTTAAATTTTTTTAAATGTATAATAATAATAATAACAATAAAAGACAAGGTTTCAATCTTATATGGAGAATAAGTGAGACTTTCCCATTTTAATTTAATTTCAAGTGGATAATTATAAGAAAACAAGAGTTCGCAACAGGGTGGAATCGGGATGTATTCTCCGTCTTTGCCCCATACTCCGTGTTGAGGAGTCAGGGTTGAGGTCGGAGAATCCCTGTTCAAGGATCGGGTTCCTACGGGAAAAAATTCTCCACCCATTAGTTTTTTTAAAAAATATATATTTAAAATTAATCATCTTTTTGTATTTCTATTAAAATGATACACTTTTTAAGTAACAAGTTAGTATTATTATTGGTTTATTTATTTAACTTAATAATAAAAAAAATATTTTAACATTTCTTTATTTTAAAATTCAATAAAAAATTAAAGTTAATTATATTATAAGATAAAATTAAGAAAATAAAAAACAATAGCCTTAAAACTACTAACATATAATTAACTTTTGTTTTTTTTATTGAATATTAAAATAAAGAAATATTAAAATATCTTTTTATTATTAAATTAAATAACAGAATATATACAAAACAATATTATGAAATAAAATTTTAAAAAAATAAAACAATATTATGAAATAAAATTTTAAAAATAAAGAAATAAAAACAGTAGTTTTATTTGGGTTAGGGACGGGATGGGAATATGCTCCTCATCCTCGGTCGGGGATCCGTTTTGGGCCCCCAGTTTGACCCCGTCTCCGGTCAAACTGGGGATTTCTCACGAGGACTTGATCCATGGGGATTTTTGCTAATATAAATATCCAAACTCTTAAAGCATAAGATTATTTGAAAAGCTAATTCAAATTATAAAATTATACATTCTTTTACATTTATAAAATTTGAATGGTATAATATTAACCATTGGAGAATTTGTGGTTTTTAAATTGATGTTTAACTTAAATTAATGTAAAGAATTCAAGATCATATTAACAATATTATAGTTTGAGAATTTGATTAGTAACCATTATAGTTTAGGAGTAGTTAAGGCATTATGCAAAATTTAAGTGGTTTATTCCAATAATTTTACAGTAAGGAGGTTGATGAACCAAATTATAAATTCAAGAGTATGATAATAATAATTTATTTAGTTCATGCATATTTTTTTTTGTATTCTTCTAACAAAAAAATGACATAATACAATTTGAAATTTGGTCTATAGATTTAGAGTTGATATTTATTTAGTCACCAAATTTAAAAATAAATATTTTAATCTACTAGTTTTAAAAAATATTTTAATGGTCTCTTTCCTCATTTTAATTAATAATTGGCCTAATAAAATTTCGACGTTGATGATTAACATGTTAATTAAACTTTGATTACGTGACACTTAGAATGTATTTAGAATGCATTTTTAAGTGTTTAGTTTAAAAAATAAACCATTTTAAAAAAAATCGAAGTATTTGACAATCATTTAAAATAGTTTTTGAAGTACATTTTCAACAATTTCGATAAAAAAAATACATTTAAATAAAAATAATTTTTTTTAAAAAAAAATTTTTTTCTTAAATCAATCTAAATAGATCCTTATATGATGGATTATGACACGTCATCTAATGTCCATTGGGAGTCCTTTGCAAAGAGAGAATTTAAAGTGTGGAGGGCATTCTCGTCATTTTACAGAACTTTTTCTTATTTAAAGTTGTCCTTTATTATTATTATTATTATTATTATTATTATTTAATTTTAATATGTCTTTTTCTTACATATACAAAGTAGAATGCAAATCCAATGCTTTTATTTTTATGGTAACTAGTTCTTGGATATAAAGTAATGCTTCTTCACGGTTTCCAAAGGCCGCGACCCTCACTAAGAGTCTTTTCAATATAATCTAAATACACTGTATCAAAAAAATCATTTAAAAATAATCTTAATCGATTTTTTACATTTGATAAAATATATTTAAATTAAATCAATTAAAAATCACCTTTTTTCATGTATACTTTAAGAGTAGTATTTTATTAGCTTTTTAATTATTCTAAAACTAGCTATAATTTTTAATTGATATTTAGTTTTCAAATTTATATTTTAAAACGAAGTATTTATTTTATATATTTATCTATTTATTTAAGAGAAAAATTCTCATAAATAGAAAAATTTTAAAAATATTTACACTTTATAGTAAAAAGAAGTGTAAATATCTTTAAATATTTTTTTATATTTAAAAAGACTATGTAGTCAAATCTATTTTTTATTTTTCTATTTCTTACGAGTTAATTGTATCAATTTTTTCAAAAAGTATATCATGTTGATTTTTTTAAAATAAAACTATTTCCCTTACTATTTAAAAATTAATCTATAATAAACAAAATTTATCATACTTTACAATTATTTAAAATTTAATTTACAAAAAAAATTAAAAAAATGTTGATGATAAATCTATTTTAGTTATTATATCTAAAATAAAATATTTTGTATTTATCTACGAAACATTTTAACTTATTTTTTTCAAATTTAAGCTCAAATTTATCAAAAACTATTTAGCACAATTGTTGGCAATTATTTTAAGTATTACGATAATCTCAAACAAAGCCTACACCTATCTATATTATTAAGATTATGAGATTTCATTTCACATCTAAATTAAAAAATAAATAAATAAAAACTTTACCATCTATTTCCAGGCATTCACGTTTAAAGAAGGAATAAAAAGATCCCCTATTTGTATGCATTCACATTAGAAGAAAGGAAAAAATAAATAAATAAACACATTTTACCTCTAATAATCCCCCATTCACTTTAGATAAAAGATTTTTTTTTTTTTCAAAATCACATTTTATTTCTAAATTTCTTTTTCATTCTAGATAAACGATTTTTTTTTTAAAATCACATTTTATTCTCTAATCTCTAATTTACTTTAAATAAATAGAAAAAAATTATACGATCTAAATGAGACTGTGATTTGATTTCTTCTTTAGTCTCTTTTTATTAATGATCATAGGGATATATGAAGTAATTTTACATTTAAATCATTAAAAAAAATTCTCCCCTACTTTATACATTCACATTTAAAAAAAATGAATTTTATTTTAATACTTTTATTTTTTATTTATGGTTATATGATGAGATAATTTTATTTTCATTATAAAGATTAAATGGAATATTTATCCTTTTATTTATGGTTATATGGATACGTAAGATATTTTCATTTTAATTATAAAGATAAAATGTGGCTATTTTTTGATTTTTAATTCTTAATCTCAAATTAATTAATTTTATTTATTTAATTAATTAATATTTTGATAATAACAAACTTGATTTTGTTTATTAAGAATTTCATTATTTTGAATAGTCTATAGTCAAACTTAGAATAACAATTCTTCTTAAATTCGGGATTTAAAGGAGGAAGATATAGCAAAAAGAAGCTTATAGTAAAAATACCAATGACGTGGCCGTCAAATCATTAGAATGGACCAATTAGAAAAAACCACTTAGAGAAATGGAGAAGTGACACATAGTAGGTTTTTTTTTTTTAATTTTTGAACGGTTTAAAAAAAGAAAAAGAATTTTTTAAAAATAAAATAATTATTATTTTATGTTTGTGTTTAACGGCTAATTTTTGACAAATGGTGAGCTCATATTTTTTTTTTTGTAGGGTTTCAAAAGAAATGGTTTAAAAAGATATATATTATTACATTATTATTATTTTTTTGTGTCTAACACTACCTGGGTTTAAATCTCCATAATTTAATTTAACCTTTTGAACAATCCAATAACCCAAATTAAAATTCCATTTTTACTGCACTTTCCTCTCTTTTTATATTTCATTTCTCTAAAATTACTTCAACTTTTCACAACTTTACAATCCTCAAAATTAGCAAAAAGGCCACATTTGTTACTCTCTCTACAAGATCCCAATTTCTTGTTAAATTCATATTTCTATGGTAGTGTGAGGATTAAAGTGTGTGAGTTCAAACATGTATACCCACTCTTTTTAGAGAGTTTTATTGTGGATTTAAATCTTAAAAAAAATTGTAATACTTAGATCCTAACCCGTGAAAATCGGATTTGCTCTTGAACCCGTAAAAGAAGTAAGGTAATCGACTCATTTGTGTAAAGAGTCAAAAGAGATATTTTAATCTAAATCCAAGAGGCATTTGGGAGAGTGGATGTAGGCTAAGTTTGACAGAACCATTATAAAAGATATCTTCTTCACTAACTATTTACTTATTGTTTTGCATTTAATTTTAATTGCATGATTTTGTTGGTTGATATTGATTGAGTATATTGTTAAATATTTTTTTAATCAATTTTGTTATTTAGCATAAATTAGAGTTTTTCTTGATTTAATTTTAAAATATCTTAATTAAACCATATTCACCGTCTAGGGTTGCCATATCGGTCTAAAAGTTATATGAATATATGAGGTAAGTTTATTTTAATTTTTCCTCAAAGAAAATTTTTTATTTTAATTATAAAGATTAAATCAGTTGCCATTACTATCGATTTATCTTTTAACTTAAAATCTCGATTTTTATTGTTTTTAATGTTTTAGTGTTTTTTAATCTTCGCGTTAAAACTTTCTTATCTTAATTTTTCTGGTCCAATATCATATTAATCAATTTAAAAGATTGATTTAAAATCAAATCAAATTAGTATTTGAATTTTGAATTTCATATGTGAATAATTGAATTAAATATAGATTTCTATGAGATATCTCCTATTCTTTTTTATTATTCTTACTTTTATTTATTTTTTTTTAATTTTGAATTCTTTCGCTTTAACAACTTATTTTTATACAAAAGATTGATTTTTTTTATTTCTTGGTTTTTTATTTTTATTTTTAAATTTTTAATCTTGTTATTGGCTGAGTTGTGGAGCCCACTCTCTTTAGGACGTTTCGCGGCTCTACCCAATTTTGGAATATTGCCACGTCGTCTTCAAGATAAAGCAGCGAAAGAAACCTAATCGGAAATGCACCGTTACCGATCGAGGGAAGAGTAGGAGAGTAAAGGAGAACATTTGAATGAAAGTGAAAAAAAAAAAAAAAAAAAGCTGAAGGCCTAGTGGAACGGTAGAGTGAGAAAAAGGCAGAGAACCTCAGAACAATCAAGACTCGCACAGACGACTCGGGGAGGACTTTTTCTTTTTTTCGATTTTAAAATAAATAATATTCTTATTAAAGAGAATAGTGACAATTACACATTCGCCATGTCCGATTGGATGGCGGATGTCCACCGAACCCACATTGATCTATATCCTTCCAAAGCAAAGTTTTCTAACGTGAGATTCTCCAACCAAAGGTTGATTCCCTCTTAATTTTTAAAACTAAAATTTTCACCCAAGAGATGTGAATCACTCTAGAACTAAAACCTAGAAAAACCATAATGCAATATTATATAACAAATCAACACAACCAAATCAAATTCTATGTATTTCGAACGCCCCCACAAAGTCTATCATTGTAGTCAATGATATTGCATCCACAATGATACCTTTCCTTGCCTCATTTATAGCAACAAGCTTAGCAACGCCAACAATCATGTTTGTGACATTAAAAGTGAGCAAAGCTATAGAAATAGTTGCAACAACGACAACAACAAAAATTAGGGTTCTAGAAAAGATTCTGGGAATTAAATATTTAAGGTATTTAAGGTCGTAGTAGCAGCATAGCAATTGAAGATTACCTAATGCAGCCAGAAGTGCTACAGAAGCATGGTAGAAACAAAAGGCTGCAACGACAATATTAATATAAAACATTTAAGGTTACGACAGTATTCATATAAAACATTTAAGGTTGTAGTGGCAACCAAAGTAGAAGTTCCAACAATAGAAGTTGATTTTATTGCAGCAATAAGATTACCTGTTGCAGCCAACCGCAACAGAAACATAGTATAAACAAAAGGGTGCAACGTCAATATTAATATAAAACATTTAAGGCAATAGTGGCAGCCAAAGCAGAAGCTTTAGCAATAGAAGTTGATTTTGTTGTAACAGTAGTGAGATTACTTGTTGCAGCCAACCGCTACAGAAGCGTAATAGGAATAAAAGACTGCGGCAAAAATATTAATATACTTCATTAATGCAGTTTGGAACCCTAGTGAAAGAACAAAATTAAAAGAATTAAAGTAATGACAATTTTTTTAAAGTAAATTAGAAAAAAGTTGTCATTTTAGTTCAAGAGTTTTCAACATTAGGTGAGTTTGGTTTTTTAATTTTTAAAATGTAACCTTGAGTTTTTAAAAATGGGTTTAATAAATTTCTCATCTGCATGGGCGTCCAATGACTCTGGAATGGACTTTAAAAATAGTCAGGATATGCACTTTTATTTTTAAATTAAATCAAATTCAAGTAAATAAAACCCTAAAATTCATTAAACCCACCTAATTTATTTGTTAGACATATTTAAATAATAATATGTTTAAATTAAAGTATGGGCTATGTATGTGGATTAATAATTTATAATTAGATTGATCTAATTAATTAAGGCCCTAGATTTTATGGACTTAATGGGTAGAAGCTCATCCCTAGTTAATTAGGGTTTAATGGGAATAAAGAGACCTTAGGGCTATGGTCCCAATATACCAAAACAATAAGCATCTCATTTAGAAAGAGATCCACTAAGGACATTCGGAGTTTTGGTTGAGGAAGACCATAGTCATCCATCATCATCTTGAAGCTATCAATATAGATATAAAGAATTTATGCTAACAAGTAGTATCAGAGCATGAATTTCATGTTGGATTGTTAGTTTATGCATTTTCCATTGGCATTGTTGATTAAATTTTGGTTTCGGTAAAGAATTTAAAGAATTTTTTTTAAAAAAATGGTCGGCTTACTATAGCAGCGTTGTAAACTCATCGACGGTAGGATGGAAATCTCGGTGGTCATTTTTTTTCTTTGGCAATTGTGTTCTTGCAACCCGTATTCTTGTATGTGATATTTGGCATACCCATCACCGATTATGAATGATGTGCTAGTGGTGGATTAAAGTGAATTTTTTTTTGGTTGATTATTTTGATTGAACGTGATTTCCTGAAGTTTTTTTTTTAAGAAAAAAAAATCTTAGTTCTATTATTGTCAAAATTAAGGATGTTCAGTTCAACATTCTTGACAAAAGTCCACCAATGTGATGAAATCTACTGGAAAAAAAAGTTAAAGATCGATTGAAGGAGTTAGGTCTTTAGTTGCTACAAGTTTTACCCATCAAGGCTTTCGGTTAATGACTGACTAGAGTTGCTGTTGGGTGAAGGTATCGGTCAATTACCGATTAAAGTCTTGCCGGCGGTTCTTGGTTTTAATTATCAGTTTTTTTTTTTAATTTTTCATGGATTATTTTATGAGTTCGATTTTTAATGGAAAAGTTAATGTTGTCGCTGTTTTTTTTTCCTTTTTTTTAACTGGAAAGTTATGTTAATACTTAATTGATGAATATGAGTTTTTTTAAAAAAAAAAGAATTGTGATTGATGATTTTTGGACACTGGTGGTTTCTTTTTTTAAGGTTAAAAAAAAAAAACTGATTGAATTTAGTGAATTTATTTTTTAATAGTTTGATAATATTGAATTTGTCAACTATTTGGATTAATTGCTGATTGAACTTCTTGCCCGCGTTTCTAAGTTTTATTGATTAATAACTTGGTGAAATTCTTGAAAAGGATTCTTAGTTCTTGATTGATAAGTTTGTGAATTAAAATCTACATTTGATTGTTTTTG
Organism: Benincasa hispida; assembly: GCF_027475165.1. Classification (NCBI taxonomy): domain Eukaryota; kingdom Viridiplantae; phylum Streptophyta; class Magnoliopsida; order Cucurbitales; family Cucurbitaceae; genus Benincasa; species Benincasa hispida. The sequence continues at coordinate 46,237,338 of NC_143484.1, read as the reverse complement.
TGATATTCACATGTTTATGTTACTTTAGTTGTATTATGTGTATGCAATTATTAAGTGAATTTTGTAAAAGACTATTTGGTGTTCTTCCTCCTTTATTTTTTGTACAATAATATTATTATATTATTGTATCTTATATTTTAGATTGAATTGGTAAAAAATAATATGTTACCAAAGTAGCCTCTATTATCTAGATCGTTTTAATTATGAAATATAAGATGTGCATATTCATGAATTTATGCGGATAATTATCGGTCCAAAGGAAGATAATTATTTGGCCAAATTGTGGGTATGCATGTGGTAATGAAGTATGTGGCAATTATAAGGATTGCTCATGTGAAAAGTAGTCGGTCCAAAGAAAGGCTATTTTTTTTTTTTTTTACAGAGTTAATTGTCAATACTTTGATTACTACGTTGAGAGTACCATTTACAGTTAGTTTTTTTTGTCCAAAGGCTGGACATCAATGTTGTGCTAGGTATCTTGTTAAAGGGGCCCACCATATATGTGAAATTATTTTGTTATGTTTTAATTGTGAGCACTCTTGGGATTTCAAGTTTTATGATCCCACTTCTAGATCATTGTTTGAGACAGGAAATGCTAGATTCCTTGAGGATGTTGAGTTTGGGGGAAGATAACATAAGAAAAGTTGTCTTTGAAGAGGAATTGGTTTCTTTTTCTCATGTGATTATAAATGATGTTCAGGCTCCAATTCCTGACTTCATTATTGAACCAATTATAAGACAACATTGAAGTCCCCGTTGTTGAACCTGAAGTTTAAACTCAACAACCTCAAGAAGTGCCACTAAGAAGATCTACTAAAGAGAGAAGAAGTGCAATTCCAGATGATTATATTATGTTTCTTCAAGAACATTAGGATGATGTGGGTGTAATGGAAGATGATCCAATCAACTTCCAACAAGCTTTACAAAGTTCTAACTCTCAAAAGTGGATAAGTGCTATGGAAGAGGAAATAAAATCCATGAAAGACAATGACATTTGGGAACTTGTCAAACTGCCATCAGAAGTGAAACACATAGGTTGTAAATGGATATTTAAAATCAAAAGGGATTCACATGGCAATATCGAAAGATATAAGGCTCGTCTTGTTGCAAAGGGTTTTACTAAAAAAGAAGGCATTATTACAAAGAGACTTTCTCTCTGGTTTCATTGAAAGACTCTTTTAGGGTAATCATGGCACTGGTAGCTCACTTTGATTTAGAGTTACACAAGATGAATGTAAAAACTGCGTTTCTCAATGGGAACATTGATGAGACGATTTATATGGTGCAATCAGAAAACTTTGTGTCTGATAATTCAAAGTCTATGGTGTGCAAATTAAAGAAATCCATCTACGGTCTCAAGCAAGCCTCTCGTCAATGGTATCACAAATTCCATGAAGTGATAACCTCATTTGGTTTTGAGGTGAACATTGTGGAAGATTATGTATATCATAAGTTCAGTGGGAGTAAATCAATCTTTCTGGTGTTATATGTTGATGACATACTCATAGCTAGTAATGATGTAGGTTTATTACATGACACTAAGAGATTTCTCAAAAAAAATTATGAGATGAAGGATCTTGGTGATGCTTCTTTTGTATTAGGAATTGAAATACTGCAAGATCGTTCTCAAGGTATTTTGAGATTGTCACAAAAGAACTACATTGAAAAGATCTTGAGTAGATTTGGCATGAAAGACTGTACGTCAGGAGATACCCCGATCGCTAAAGGTGATAAATTTCATTTAGGTCAATGCCCCAAGACCACACTCGAGACTAAGGAGATGCAGAAGGTTCCCTATCCATTGGCCATTAGAAGTCTAATGTATACGTCCAGATATTGCGTTCATAGTTGGAGTGTTAGGCAGATATTTGAGTAACCTGAGGATGGATCCTTGGAAAGCAGCCAAACGGGTTATGAGGTATTTACAGAGAACAAAAGATTATATGTTCACTTATCGGAGATCAGAAGTTTTGGAGATCATTGGGTATTCTGATTCTAATTATGCTGGATGTCAAGACACTTTGCGATCCACTTCAGGCTATATCTTCATGTTGGCTGGAGAAGCTGTATCCTGGAAAAGTGTTAAACAAACACTTATGGCTTCTTCTACCATGGCTGCGGAGTTTATAGCATGTTATGAGGCATCCAATCATGGAATATGGTTGCGAAATTTTATCACTGGACTGCGGATAGTGGTTGGCATAGAAAGACCACTAAAATTATTTTGTGACAATAAGTCGGCTGTGATGTAGTCCAACAACAACAGAAGCAATACAAAGTCAAAACATGTAGACGTGAAGTTTCTGGTTGTTAAAAAAAGAGTTCAGAATAGTCAAATTTCGATAGAACACATAGGAACAAACTCTATGGTGGCAGATCCATTGACTAAAGGTTTGCCACCTAAAGTTTTTCATGAGCATGTTGCTCACATGGGTGTTAGTCACTTTTCTGATTCCATGGTTTAGTGGGAGTTTGTTATTGAGGATATTCTTTGACCTTATTTTGTTTATTTTCTATATAGAATAAAGTTGATGGTTTATGTTTTATTATCTGAACTTGTTTATCATGCATGTAGTTTAGCATAAAGTTATTTTTTTTTTTAGAATGATCTCATTAAGGAATTTGGACCAGTTGGAAATAGACATGATCCAGATCACTTTGCATGTAGTTTCCATGCTATCCATCCATACTTGATCTATGTCATTGAATGTATTGGAATTGGTGATCAAGGAAGGTTTAGTTACAAGGGTAGTGACGAAAGCCGCCTTGATTCCATGCTAATACGGGAGATGAACCAGATTGAACTAAAGTGAAATTCTATTATTGAAATAACCTGTTCATGCGTGCTTAAGGTTTATGTGATTTAATTATATTAGTTACATAGACATAGCCGAAGTGGGAGATTGTTAGACATATTTAAATAATAATATGTTTAATTAAAGTATGGGCTATGTATGTGGATTAATAATTTATCACATTGGGTTATTTTATTAGATTGGGTCCTATTATGTGATCTAATTAATTAAGGCCCTATATTCCTAATTGAGTATGGACTTAATGGGTAAAAGCCCATTCCTAGTTAATTAGGGTTTAATGGAAACCCTAATTGAACTAGTATATAAAGAGACCTTAGGGCTATGGTCTCCGATATACCAAAACAATAAGTACTCAGTCTTTCTTGAATCCCATCTAGAGAGATCCTATTAAGGGCATTCGGAGTTTTGGTTGAGGAAGACCATAGTCATCCATCATCATCTTGAAGCTATCATCAATTTTGCAATGGAATCCAGTATATTATTCTTGACAATTTGATATGAATGATCCTAGGGTTTATCTATTCAATATAGATATAAAGAATTTATGCTAATGTTATTTTCTCAAATTGCTCTTCTCTTGGCAAAATAGTCTTCTTACAGTTGAGTGGAGAGGCTATGGAATTTGACCTAAAGTCCAATTTCAACTCACAAAGGGACATTCAAGACCCTTCCTCTGTTTCCTTTCTAGAATAGGACAGTCTGTATTTTAAAAAATTGAATAAAGATTGAATGCTCATTTATTTATTTACCTTAAATTTCTTACATATCATTCAAAAAAGGGAAATTTGTACGGATGATCCAACTTTTGGATCCAAAATATCAAATGACCCATTTTTAAAAAATAATGTCAATTGACCCTCTACTTACGTCATCACAATATGAGATTACAAAAATGCCCCTCTAGTCTATACGAGTGCGCTCAAACTCAATGGTTGCCCCACTCCGCTCAAAATTATCGTGCAAGTGTCATTCAACCTCATTTTGCAAAACCATCGTCCATCTACTGCCGTAATCGAAGTTCTCTACTGGGTTAGTGAATTTAATTTTTGTCTTCCATGTTGTGTTACGTCTGTTTATATTGATGTTGTGTTGCATCTGTTTAGGTTGGTTTAGGTTGTCTTCCATGGAGTCTACGACATCAGATATCTAATCGAAGCCATAGGGTTAATCGCCAGTCTTGTCGGAATCAATGGAGGAATTCACACTGGTGGTTTCGAATGGACTGGAAATTGTAAGAAATTTGAAGCAAATGGATAGGTTATGTAAAGGATTAGAAGATGAGAAACTTGGGCTTGAAAGATTAGGGGAATTGCTTGATAAAAAAACGATATGGAATGTGCATAACATTCGATCTAATAGCTTGCTTACAACTTTTGCAACACTTTGATATGGATTTAGAAGTTTGTGATGGTTTTTGTATGGTTTACATAAGCTTGAATCTATGAAGATGAAGACGAAGGTTTATCAGCAAAAGATCATCATAAATTTGTATGGTTTTTCAGTAGCTATGTTGAAGTTTAGTCAGATTTTCGGTTGCATTTAATAGCCTGTTAGTGTTGAAGAACTTATTAAACTCATTCTTAAAATTCATGGACTAAAAATGGGTTCATTTTAAAAATTTGAAGACCAAACTAACCTAATGTTGAAAACTCAGTAACCAAAAAGGTAATTTTTTTAAAAAACTAATAAAGTTGAAAAGTAAAAAGAGAACAGATGTATAATGAAACGTATAAAATAAAGCTCGAATTTTTTTTAATAAAAAAAAAACTAAACACAAAAAGAAAATACAATAAAAAAACTAAGATAAAACCAACTAAACACAGGTTTAAGGTATGAGCATATATAAATGTACACATACAAATAAAACAAGTTAAAATTTAAAAGAAGATTTAGATTATGGGTGTATACGGGTTGGGTTTGGTTTTGGAGTTTTATGGACCAAATCTAAAATTCAACCAAACCGACCCCAATTTAAAGGATAGATGAGATCAAGTGCATTCAAATTTGAACAATCCGACAATACTATTGTTCTTTCCAGTTGTTCGAGAGAGCTAAACCTCTCCACTATAGGGTTGGCAACGGGGCCGGGACGAGGCGTACCCGTCTCCGTAGGGAATTTACCCCACCATTTGAAGGCAGGGACGGGGGCGGGGATTCCCCATCGGGGAAACGGATCCCCATGGAGACCCATTATGTGTTTCCCCTATTAGTCCCCGTGGGGATTCCCCTGTTAGTCCCATGGGGATTTTCATTTAATTTTTTGCCAGGATTTTCCATTTAAATTGTTGTATTTTTTCGTTTGAAGTTTCATATATATAATAACATTTTTTAAAAAAAAAAAATTGAGTCACTTTATTTAAAATTGTCCTAGTCTATATAAAATAAACAAAATTTAATAGACGTAAATCCATAAAATAAACACAATTCGCAACCTCATAAATCCATCAAATAAGTTTACAACTTATACTAAATAAAGTTGGACTAAAAGTTTGAAGTAAAATTAGGTCAAATGTCTTATACAACAACCACAATCATAAACTTGTTTGTCCTTCTCTCTTCACCAATGATTTTATGTTTAACGTTTTATTCTTTCTCGACTTTGTCTTGTCCTTAGTTGTGAGTATTATTCCTATATTTAAAATATATTTAACAAATAATGTCAGGAAAAAATAAGTAGACAACAAAATCACTTAACAAATTTTCATAAAAAAATTAATGTTAATCCTTGAGCATACCTCAGTCACCATTACATCTTCATCAAAGTTGTTTGCATCTTCTAAAACAGTTACTAAATGTTTAACCATTTATTTTCCAGTGCTAGTACCTTATGATTTTATATTTTTATAATACAAAATAATATTTGTTAATATATTAAATGTTAAAAGATAGATTAAACAATATAAACAAACTCAGTTAAAACTTCAGTTGCAATTCAATTTTGAGTGCACATCAAAGCCTCTATGAGATGACTAATATGTCTCTAACAATTTCTTATAAAATGGGATACTTAACCCCATTCAATTTCCACAACTTAGAATGTCAAAATCAGATGATTGGGGTAAAATAGATTCATCTAAATATGCATCAAATTGTTGCTTTTGATTCATCTTATTGAAATTTGATACAAACAAGTCATAATCATTAAAATCATCAAATTTTATATTATTTGATGCTCCATCTAAATTTTTAAAGCGAGCATCATCACCTTCACTTTCATGCTTCAATTGATATTCTTTCTCCAAATTTGAACAAATTTTTTTAATCCTTTCCACATTAAGAAAAAAAAAAATTTCTCCATAAATTCTAGGGAAGTAAGACTAAATCAACTTCAATTTGTAACATGGATCTAAAGCTGCAGCAATGACCATTACATCATGAATTTTCTTCCAATACTTGTCAAACTTTGAAATCATATTTGAAGCCATATCTCTTACCTCTTGAAAGCTAGAATTTGTCCATTCAGAAATAGCCAATATCAGTTTACAAATTTTGGGGAAAAAAGATTAGCCATTGGATATTTGGATCCTGAAAATATTTATGAAATATTTTCAAAATATTTATGAAATATTTTCAAAATATTTATGAAATATTTTCAGTTTCTCACATATCTCTTTTGTTGATACCCAATCTTGATCCAAAGGCAAACACTTCTTTGGTTCGCGTTGTTTTAATCCATAAAAAATAATCTTGTACTTCTATGCAGTGGCTAACGTAAAATATATAGAATTTCACCAAGTATAACAATCAAGACTCAACATTCTACCATCATAAACATTCAACTGACGAGTAATTTTCTCAATTTTCTCATTTTTTTGTGTGTATGTAACCAAGAACCCACACTACTATGAATCCTTTCAATCCCATCTCCTATCACTGTCAACCCATCTTTCACAATTAAATTCAAAATATGAGCACAACACCGCATATGAAATAAATTTCCATCCAAGATAAGTTTCCAGACACATTATCAATAAGCATATTGACCATGGAATCACTTGTACTACAATTATCTTCAATTATCGATGACAATTTTCGATCAATATTCAAGTCTAACAAACATTCCATTACTTCTTCGTGAAGCATCTCATAAGTGAGTGGAGAAGGGACATATATAAACCTAACATAACACGTATATGAATAACAATCATCAATCTATGGAAAAAAAAATAGAAATGAAATATTCTAGAATGTTAAATAGATGTACCTTATTATTTTGTATCACAAAACCCAACTATCAACAACAAAATGTACTAGCCATATAACCTTTTGTCAGATGGCTAGAAGTCCACATGTCCGTTGTAAAGGCAATTTTCCATTGATCTCATCCAATCTCATGGCTTTTTACTTATCAGTCTCATAAATTTTCAAGATTTCCTTTTTTATTGTGTTTCTTGACACCATAATGGTTGGATGACATTACAAAATTTTCTAAAACCTTCATGCTCAACTATTGAGAGAGGATATTCATGTTTGATTATCATCCTAGCTAATGCTCTTTTTGCAGCTTTCTGATCAAAAGTATATGAACCTAATGTGTTGTTCTTCTCTCTGTTAGGATTCAATAGGGATTGTCATATGTCCTCATGTCCTTTATAGAGGCATATCTTGATATGATTATACAAATGTTTGGTTCCATTTTTACTCTCATCCCCTAATTCTCGTTTACAGTAATTACACGCCGCCTTGTCTACTCCATTTATTTTTTGCTTCTTAAAATGGTTCCAAACAATTGATGTCAATCTCCTCTTTCAAGATCTCTTCTCAGTATCCTCACAAAGAATAACACAATCATCAACATACAAATTATCGTCATTTCAAGAGCATGGAGTTGAACTTAGAGTTGAAATTAGGGTTGGACTTGGAATTGGAGTTATATTTGGACTTGAGAATATTTATTTTTAGGAGATGATGAAGACATTGTTTTCTGGAACCTAGCAAATTGTACATAATAAATTGCACTATGAATGAGCTATATTTGTTTAAAGTCTCTCTTCTATGCACAATCAAATTAACACATTATATTGTTTTTAATTAGTAGAATAGATTATGAAATTGTCCTTTCAAAAAAATTTATTTTTTGATAAAATTTTGTTGTTTTCCCCTTTTACAACCAAACTATATATATATATATATATAACAAAAATAAATAATACCACAATTTAAAAATATATATATATATAACTACATCATGGAATCTGTAAAATATATATATACATAACAACATCATGGAATCTATGAAGCCCATGAAACAAACCAGAAACATTTTAGTTTATGGATTTATTTACATATTCAAGACAAGTTTTTGTTAAACTTTGATTCTAATAGGTTATTATTGTGAATGGCAAGACCCTCAGAATGACGAACAACAAACGGTCAAAGGCACGACAGTCTAGCAAAGAACAAAAACCTGCAAAACAGAAACTCGTTATAGGCTGAGTCGCAGAGCTCGCTCTCTTTAACATGTTTCGCGGCTTTATCCAAGTGTGCAAGCAGGTCTGGAATATTGCCACGTCGTCCCCAGGAAAAATAACCAAAGAAACCCGATTGAAAATGCACCATTACCGACAGGAACACACACTCTTTCTAACCCATTGCTCGGAAGACGAAAATGGTAGAGTAGGAGAGGAAAGGAGAACATTCGAATGGGAGTGAATGAAAAAGTTGTGTGAATGAACTACTGAAGGCCACACCTTTTATTGGCCTTCAGTGTGGAACGGTAGAGAGTGAAAGAGGCGGAGAGCCTCAAAACATACAAGGCTCGCGCGGATGACTCGCTGCAAGGGAGGACTTTTTTTTTCAATTTTAAAATAATAATAAATAAATAAATAATATTTTTATTAAAAAATAATCACACACAAATGTCGCGCCTCGCCACACCCGACCGGATGGCGACACGTGTGGGACGTCTACCAAACCCACATTGGTCTATCTCCTCACTCCCTCTAAAACATGGGTACTCCTTGGGGCCCAAACCCAAAGCTCAAGATTGGAGTTCATAAGGGAGGCTTCCAAATCAAAATTTTCCAATGTGGGATTTTCCAACCAAAGTTTGGTTCCCTCTTATTTTTGAAAATTAAATTTTCACCCAACAATCCCGCATTTGAAAATTTAATCAAAAAGAGAAAAGAATTTTTTTTCATCCAGCAATTTCAGTCCATACAATACTGTGCATAAGCAAAGATGTTTTACGACTTGAACCTTTTCGTAGTGTAGATGATTCAGAATATACTAGAGTAACCCTTGGTTTTGAACTTTATCTCTAACAGCATCTCACACAAAGTGTCATTAGGGTGTAGTATGAAAGCCTGTGCTTTAAGGCCTAGCACGTGTATCCTGATTTAGTGAATGCTCTAAAGAGTTTGCCTAAAAACCCAAAGCTCAGGATATCATGCTCAGACTATAAGTCATAGAAATTGAACTATGTGTTTGGTTTAGCATGATTCACTATATATCACTCGTGATCAGTTATTACACGTTGAACCTGTTTCTTAGGAGCATTCCCTCAGTTGCATACCCTTTCCCTACAAATACATTATTTTTTGTAAGGGTATATAGGTATGCCCCTATAGTTCGAGTCAACCCGGTTTTGTTGGGGAGATAGCCCGAGATCAAATTCTTTCTTATCTCCGAAGTGTGTCAGACGTCCTTCAACGTGAGGGTTTTTCTAGAGGTAATCTTCAGCTCCCCCTCGTCGGTTCTAGCAACTTTCGTGGAGTGGTGATCCCCCAACAGAATATTCTTATCCTTAATTTTTTGGTATAAGTTTTAAATAGACTAAGGTCGTGACAAACATGGCGCGTAGCGCCATTGTCTATCCACCACTCTTCACAACCACTGATCACATTTACTTTTGTGATCATGGCGACTAACGGTTCTTCTGTCAGGTTCGCCTGACTAATAGAACAATGCCCGTTCCTATAATTCCTAGCCATGTGCCCAGGTTTATTACAATTAAAGCAAAGGAGCTGTACCATTTCTCCTAAAAGGGGCTTCTATATTTTTTTGTTGGTTCTAGTTGTTGGAGCCACGGTTCTGACCTTTCCTCTTTGTCCCCTTAGATTTTTTGTCAGGTTTTACCACGGCAGAGGTGGGTTTCCCAGGTACTGCGTTCACCTCCTCCCACTGGTCCTACTTTCGAGCTTCCTCCTCGATCCTTAGCCGGGTGATAAGACTTTCCAAAGAGAACTCCTTGGTCTTATGCCTCAAAGTGTTCTTAAAATCCTTCCACAAATGGGACAGTTAATCAATAATAATAGCAACTTAGAATTGTTCGTCTAGAGGCATATCTTCGGTAATTATCTCGTGGGCTATCTTCTAGAGTTCATGGGATTGAGCCTCCATGGATTTGTCATCTGTCATTTGGAACTTGAGATAATGGCTAATAACATATTTCTAGGGGTGTACATAGTCCGGGTTGGGTCGGGTTGGAAGATTTTTTTGGACCAACCCAAAAATTCGGGTTGGCTAATAATGAACCATATTAGTTCTTTTTTGGAGGGTTAACCCAACCCAACCCAACCCAAAATTTTCCGGTTGGGCCGGATTGGGTCACTGGTTTTTTTTTTTTTTTTTTTTTTTTTTTTAATTTGACTGTTTTTAAGTTATAAGTTTTAACTTATATATATATATATATTCGGGTCGGGTCAGGTCGACCCGACCTTGAAATGGGGTAACTCGAGACCCAACCCGAATTTAATATTTTTTAACATTTTTAACCCAACCCAACCCAAAATAAAATCTAAACTAACCAAACCCTTGTGGTTTGGGTTGAGTAGTCCGGGTTGGTCGGGTTACTGAGTTTTTTGAACACCCCTACATATTTCTTCGACCCGGCCTCCTCGGTGTCGTACCTCTTTTGCAGGGCATCCCAAACCTCCTTCGTTGTCTTCAAAGTACTATAGTAGTCATACAAATCATCAATCAAACCATTTAAAATAAAGTTTTTATAAAGAAAATCTTCCTCCTCCCAATCAACAACTTCTTTTAATTGTTGTTCAGTTGGTTCTTTTAAAGGGATAATCAACTGATCTCTGGTATAAGTTTTGGCAACTTTCTTGACGTGAGAAAGAACAACATCTTTCGTTTCCACCGTTTAAAGTTTGCTCCTTCGAACTGGAATGGACAGTTGGGGTCAGATATCATAACATCATTGTTGCTAGTGAGGGCCATTAGTGATGTGGTGGTAGACGTCTTAAAATTATTGTGAACGACAAGACCCTCAGAACGATGACCAGCAAACGGTCAAGGCACGACGGTCTAGCAAAAAGAAAAAACCTGCAAAACATAAACTCGTTATAGGCTGAGTCACGGAGCTCGCTCTCTTTATGACGCTTCGCGGCTCTGTCCAAGTGTGCAAGCAAGTCTGAAATATTGCCACGTCGTCCCAGGATAAAACAGCTAAAGAAACCCGATCGAAAATACACCGTTATCGACCGAAACATACACCCTTTCTAACCCATTGCTCGGAAGACGAAAGTGGAAAAGTAGGAGAGGAAAGGAGAACATTTGAATGAGAGTGAATGAAAAATTGTGTGAATGAATTGTTGAATGCCACGCCTTTTATAGGCCTTCAGTGTGGAATGGTAGAGAGCGAACGAGGCGGAGAGCCTCAGAACGTGCAAGGCTCGCACGGACGACTCGCTGCAAGGAAGGACTTTTTTTTTCGGTTTTAAAATAATAAAAAAATAATATTTCTATTAAAAATAATCACACACGCCACGCCTGACCGGACAGCGGCACGCATGTGGGACGTCCACTGAACCCACGTTGGTCTATCTCCCCACTCCCTCTAAAACATGGATACCCTTGGGCACCCAAACCCAAAGCTCAAGATTGAAGTACATAAGGAGGGCTTCCAAATCAAAATTTTCCAATGTGGGATTCTCCAACCAAAGGTTGGTTTCCCTCTTGTTTTTGAAAATTAAATTTTCACCTAACATGAATAATCATGGAAGGTAGGAGAAATTAACTCAAAATACAATCTTTATCAAACTATTAAAATACCAAAAGAATAATAGTTTAAAGATGAAAAGAAGAACGAACCTTGACGACAGCGACAGTGACAACAACACAGTGGGAGTGAGGTCATGACTGAGATGTTTAGGCGTGAAGTGAAACACTGAAAGCGTGAACGGAGACGTTTGTGTGTGAGGTCGGCTTGAGCTGAGGTGAGATACTGACGACTGAAGGAACACAAGACACTGATGATTGAAGGAACACAAGACAATGATGACGAAAGGAAGGCAGAGGTAGCAACATCATAAATTAGGGTTTTTAAATTTGGGCTTGGGCTTGGACTTTTGGGTTAGTTGGGCTTGAAATTGAAATTTCTTAAAAAATATTTTATATATATATATATATATACATATATACACATAAGGGGTCGGTATTAACCGAGGTAGAGATCGGGGCGAGGATACCGTCCCCTCCCCGCCCCGTCCCCGAACGAAAATCCCATTAAGGACCCCTGTTTGACCCCATCCTTTGTCAAATTGGGGATTCCTAACCCTGCAGGTTTTTTTGCCTACCCTACTTCACTATTAGATAAGACTTGTATACAAAATGTCAAAGAATATCATAATAGTATCCTAACAAGGTATACAGGTAGCCCATTCTCAAAACGGTAAAAACTTTCCCACAAGCTTGGGCCCTTACAATGTGCTTGTTATGTTTAGGGTGTGAATTCCTAAATTATCCTTCAATATATTTTCAATTGAGGGCCTCACAATTTCAAGCTAAGAAAATTGGGGAAAAAAGGATTGTTTTTTTTTTCCTCACATCTTCTCTCTACCTCTCCTTCTTTGCCTTTTCCTTCTTCTCCTTATTCTTTTTGTCCTCTGCTAGTTCTTTTGAAGTCTCCCAGTACTGTTTACGCAAATTATGCATATCCCACCCCACTGTACGTTTCACTAACTCTACTTGGGTGGGGTACCTATTATTCGTTGGTAGTTCGATGCACCCTTACTTAAAGGATGTTGCTCAATTACGAAGAAAATTCTTTCTTCATCGTGAGAGTTCCCTTTCGTTAAGTGCATCGAGTCAGGAGTGGACATCATCATCTGCAGACAAATCCAGATCTATTTCATCATTAGCTTAGCTAAAGTGGAATAGTATGATGGGCTTTCTGAAAAATGAAACGAAACCCGCTTGATTGATATGAAAAACATGGGCTAAAAAAGACAAGTAATTCCTCATATTTTAAGGAGAGAGCAAACCTCTTCCTTTCTTCCCATAAATTCTATTTTCTTTTCTTTATAATATGCTACTACAATGTACTAATTTTCTGATAAATCTCTAACGAGAGAAAAAAAGTCTTCAACAAATTGTCCTCCATCCTAATCCAAATTAAAATAAATAGTTAATAAATAATCAAAATAAACAGAATGAATGAAATAAAGAACAAACAATGGTAGGATTTAGATATTGTAGATTAATCAACTAGGAAGTAAAGATACAAACAAAAGTTATATTTATAATATTTTTAGACTCTATAGTAGGAATTTTTAAATGACTATCTTGAAAATTATTTTGCTTAAGAAAATGATTCAAAAAATTTCTAGAATAAAAAGATGATTAAAAAACTTCATAAATATTTAGAACTGAATTAACACAACATAATAATCAAATTCATAATAAATTAAGCAAGTTACAAAACAATTAAAAAAACTAAAAAATGTTGAAGTAAAAAGAAAGAAGAGATTACAAACGCTCCTCTTACTCTAAGCTCCCAAAATCCAATCAACGAAATAAAATTCTCTATATTTTTGCACTTAATACTTTGTAGATACATACATCATCGCATCTAATATCAATTCGAACAAAATCGTAATGTCTACCATCGCAGTTAATGATGACGAGAGTTACATCGATAAGCTTTTACTTGGTTTTCTGATTGCGATTCGATGTGTTGATATGACGTTGAGAGTTAAGTTCTGGGTTGAAGGTCTTTCTACATAAGGGACAATTATTCAAATTGTGGAGAGTACTATAGTCATTTTCGCAAACCATTTGAATTAGATTTAATTAGGCAACAAAACTTTAAAAATAAATTTGAAAACAAAAATGATAATTGAGAATATTCAAGAAAAGCACACTAGCAAAGATAATTTAAAATTGAATCAAGATAACATATCAATCACTTCATAATAAATTGAGCAAGTACCATAAATAAATAAGTTATAAAAGAGTTTAAGAAAACATAAAAAATGATGTAAAAAAGAAAGAAGAGATTACAAAAATCTACTTTTACTTTAAAATAAAATTTTATCTACTTCATCCACTTGACACTGTTGTAGAGACCGTCATCATTGCGTCTAATATTAGTTAGAATTAAGCTGCAAAATTTATCATCGTAATCAATGACATTGCATCACAATGATACCTTTCGCCTGCCTTAGTTGCAAAACAACAAGATTGGCAACGCCAGAAACCATGTTTGTGGCACTAAAAAATTTAAATAATTTTTTTAAAGTATTTTTGATAATTTTTTTTTAATTATATCTTGCATTCTTTTTTCAAAATCATTTTAAATGCAAGCAAACCTCAACCGTAGTACACATTTTTTTTTTTTACGAGGTCACCTCTTCATCAATAGAAAGGAATGCTAGAAAAAATAGGTAGTCATTGTGAACTCATTCCATTTTTAGAGGATTCGTTCTCTGTTTCTACGGCTGAGAAGCCTCAAGCTCCGCCCCTTACTCAATCTCTATTAAAAAAACCCTTTTTCCTTTTTCTAACAAGAAGGTCAGCTTAAGAACCGGCGGAATTGCTCAATCCTATATTTCCAGAAAGTTAGTCTGGAGCCTGTTAGAGCTGCTAATCGGTTGGTTAGGCCGGTAAAAACAATGGAAATGAGAGGGGAAGGAAGAATGGAAAGAGGGTGGGGAAAGTCCGGAAAGCCCTCGATTGATGGGACATTTTGGTCCCCTTTTCCTCTCACCTCAGAAAAGGTGTCACACTAGGAGCTAGTGCTTGCTATCTAAGAATTACTCCATGGATCTCATCAGAAATGCTTAATGCTTTTTTGGGGCTTCTTTGGCGACCGTGAAGTCACCGGATGAATTCCCGAGTAGATAAATCAGATCCGGACGCAGCTATGGCTCCACGGTGTTCATTCTATGAAGTTGGATATTCAAATTTCTATTGTAACATCCCGATTTTTTTAGAAAAATTTAAGTTAATTATCTCAAATTGCTGGATTTTAGTTTCCTAATCTTTGGAATTTGGAAACAAATTGTTACAGTTGAAGAAGTTTTATTGGTTAATGTGGATTCTTTGAGTATGAGTTTTAAATTAATTAGAGGGGATAATTGAATTATTTGTATAAGAAATTTTGAGTTTTTGTGAAATTTGAAAGGGAAAAGAGGAAATTGTGGTTTTAAGATTTTACCCTCTTTTTAGAACTTGGATCCAAAATTTAAGTAAAGAATTAGGAAAAAATAATTGGTTTATTTGAAAGTAATTAAATCAAGTACTTAAAAAGATTTGTAAATTTGAATTCAAGTTAATTTGGAAAGATAAAATTAATTTTGGGATTTAGAATTTTTTGAAAGAAGTGATTTAAAGTTGGTGAATTTATTTTTAGGTTTATTTAATTAATTGGAGAAGAGGTGAAAGATTCGAGTTTGATATGACATATTTATTAAGGAAAGGATATATATTATATATATAAGGGTTTTGGAATTTAAGAAAAGGAAAGGAAATAATATATATATATATATATATATATATATATATATATATATATATATATATATTCATGTATTGGTGTGGTAGAGAATTAAAAAGAAAAGAAATATGGAATTTTCAAACCGCCACTTTTTCACTTTCTCTTTGGTTTAGACGAATTTCGGCTGACGCACTGCCGATGCCCACATCCTTTCCTCCGTCAAGTTGCAACCGTGCCGCTCCGACTTTCATGTCGCCGGATCTGCTCGCTGTTGGTCCTCCTCTCTTTCAGTCATTGTCCTCTGTTGAATACCATCATGTGATTCGTAGTTTTGGGATAAGATCTAAATGATTTTCACGGTTTTGTTGAGGATCTTGAATACCCAATAAATAACGTGTTTAATTATCATTTCAATCGTGATTTTGGAGGTTGAATTTGAAAGTTTGAAGAGTTTAAAAGGTCATTAGCATGTTGTCAAGCAGAGTTAAGGTGATTTCGACAAGAATTTTGGTAAGATTTGGGGCTTTGTGACTTGTTCAGTTCAAATGTAATTTATACGAATTAAGTTATTAAGTTTTGTTGTTGATTTTGGCGTGATTAAACGCTTAGGTGTAAACCTAAAGGTTCAATTTTATTTTGGTTTATGTACTAGGATTTAATTCAAAGATTGTGGAGATTATAAAGGGTTAGCTGCTCAAATATTTGTCTCGATTAAGGATTCAAGAATTTCATAAAGATTCAATTGCTTTTTGGTTCAACCTAATATCAAAGTAAGTAATCTTACTACTAGAACTGCTCATTGGCCAGACACTCGATATATGCCAGCATGATAGATGAATATTATGACAGAACGATAACATAATAGATGGATAGTATAATATGACCGATATATGTTCTTGTATGAGAATCTGAAGGATTTATTTGTGCACGTAGAGACTTGCATGCTAGTAAGAGGTGATACTTGATTCACTGGGGGTATATTTGATATGAGGATATAGAGGCATATATGCATGCTATATAGCCATGATGTTGAGGTGTATATGTATGTTATAAAACCATATTGTAATAATGTGATGTTAAGATTGTGATAGTGTCTTTACTGATTAGTTAGATGCCCATTAGGTATTGTGTTTTCTTCGAGATTAACTAGATTGTGTTTCCTTCGGGATTCACTAGATTTTATTTCCTTCCGAATTCACCAGATATTGTGTTTCCTTCCGAATTCACCAGATATTGTGTTTCCTTCCGGATTCACAGATTGTGTTTCCTTCGGGATTCACCAGATTGTGTTTCCTTCGAGATTCACTAGATATTGTGTTTCTTTCGGGATTCACCAGATTGTGTTTTCTTTGGGATTCGCCAGATATTATGTTTCCTTCGAGATTCGCCAAATATTGTGTTTCCTTCGGGATTCACCAGATTGTATTTCCTTCGGGATTCACAAGATATTGTGTTTCCTTCGGGATTCACCAGATTGTGTTTCCTTCGGGATTCACCAAATATTGTGTTTCCTTCGGAATTCACCAGATTGTGTTTCCTTCGGGATTCACCAAATATTGTGTTTCCTTCGGGATTCACCAAATATTGTGTTTCCTTCCGGATTCACCAAATATTGTGTTTCCTTCCGGATTCACCCGAGGTAATGGGCATACTTAACTGCAGTAGGATAGAAACCAGTTTGGCAGAGGTAGGCATTTAGAGGACATAGATGTCTAGCCCAACCCCAGTAGTGGGGTTATTTACTGAGTATTTTATACTCACCCTTTCTCATGTTTATGTTTCAAGTAAGGGCAAGGATGCATTGGCGAATGACAAGAGGAATCCTTGAACGAGTCATACTGGGGACCAGTTTTATGCTTCCGCTTATGATATTTAGATTTCTTTCCATGTTTTTCAACTTTTAATTTGATGTTTGAAACAAACTATTAAGATTTGTTTTCAGACCTATTTATTATCATGTGTGATTTATGGGTACTCTATCGTTTGTTTTTAATATCTAAATTTAATGAAGGTCTTTTGAGTTCAACTTATTTATTTAGCATTTATTTCACTATAAAAAGATGTTTTAAATTCCATGTATGCATGTGTTTAATAACGGCCTAACTTGAGTCCTAGAAGGTCGGGTCGTTACACCTATATTCACCGTTATTGAATAAAAAAAGAAGTAATTCTATCCATTATAAACATGGTTTTATTTTCTTTACCATGTATTCAGATGATCTTTTGTTAATTATTTTATATTTTTTTGATAATTCATCTGTGGAGTGTTTTTTAAAAAATAAGTTCTTAAATAAATCTCAATTTTTTTGAACCACTATTTATTTATTAAGCTATTTTTAAAAATAACTTTCATCATCTAAAATCACTCGATAAGCAATATTAAATAAACATACTTACTAATAACTAACATGAGCATAGTTTTCCTGACCTAATGTATGTAACTTGATTGAGAGGCTAAAGGTTTGAACCTCCCCACTTAGTTAATTGAACTAAAAAAAATCTACACATACTTTGGGCCATTTGATCTTGTTTCCCATTTTCAATTTTTTGTTTACTGATTTTTAAGAATTAGAAACATGAACATGTCTATTAACTATTCTCATTCATTGTTTTTTGAAAAAAAATAAACAAAAACAAAAACTTATTTGATAACTATTTCTTGTCTCTCGCCTCTGTTATCTTCTCTCTTCTTTTTTCTATTGTTTTATAGTTTAAATATTATTTAGTTATATTATATTAAAAGAATAAAATGCATTAAAATATTTAAAATATAAATATCAAAAGTTTATGATATCTAATACAAATAAGTTTCAATGTAAAATTAATAACAATAATACAAACATTTTTATCCTTCAATGTTGTCAAAATTTGTTCAAAAGTATTATATGTCACCCAATTCATTTGACTTAAATGATGACAATTCAAATTCAACTCAATTATATTATTTTTTAAATATTAAAGTGAGACAAAATGTGCATTAAATGAAATTATATATTGCAAAATTAAAATACAAATTTGGAAATTAAAATAATATAAAAATCTATATATTGAAAATATTATATTAAAATTTATAAACGTATATATTGGATGATCCAGAATTCAAAATTTGAAATAATATATAAATAAAAAAGATTTAAGAAAAAAAAAAAAAAAGAAGTTATTTTTGCCTGGAATCGAAATCCACGACCAACACTCACAACCTTAAATCAGGTGCATCAATTGAAAAACAAAATTGGTTGACAAACTTTTCAAATTAAATAGGAGAAGAAACCACCCTTTGTGGTTTCTAAAATTCAGTTCTAATTTAGAAAAGTTTCTTAAATTTTAAAAACGAAAAATATGATTGATTATCAAACGAATTTGTTTCTTGGTTTCATGGTTCTTCTTGTTCTTAGTACTCTCTTGCTAGAAATATAATGTCATGTATATTTAATCTAATTATCTAATCACAATTTATTTCGAGGCAATCTCTTCATACTTTTTTATTTTAAAAAATATTTTTGATTTTTTATTCATATGATACATAGAGAGATGTACTCAAATATCGCTCTAATTAATCTTTACAACAAACTATGCCAACAATTCATATTTAAAAGATTAAAATGAACTTAAACATAAATATAAAAAAAGAGAATAAAAATACTTTTTTTCCTTAAGTTTTGAATCAAATTTCTATTTGATCCCAATTTTCAAAATGTTACAAGTTTTGTCCTTAAATTTGTTGGGTTCAATCTAGTCCTCATATTTCAAAAATATTAAACATCAAATTTTTAGTAAATACTCATTTTTTTTTTTTTTTGTCTTTTATCTTGATGTATGTTAATATATTTAAAATCATTAAATGAATTATAGTCAGTTAAGTTTCACTATTTTTCATCCCTTTTAATTAAATCTAAAATTCCACTTCATAATTATTTTAAATTAATTAATAACCAATTATTGAGAGTGAGTATTTAATAAAAAATCAAGGTTAAAAAGGTAAAATTTTGAAAATTAAGACAAAATAGAAACAAAATTCAAATCTCAAAGGTAATATTGTAATATTCTAAATTTTAAGAACTAAACTGAAACTAAAATCAAAATTTAAAAACGGAGTAACTGAAATTAGATTCATAAGGACTAAAAATGTATTTTTTTTCCTGTAAAAAAAAAGGAGAGATTAACATCTAATAAATGACAATCTATTGATTCTATCAAAATTAAACACCAATAATATTATTAGCTAAAAGGAAAATCAAGCCCAAAAAAAAAAAATAGAAATTAACATTTAAATTCTAACCAAAAAAATGCTGAGCTCAGCACCATTATTGGTATCAGGATTCATCATATAGAAAGTCTCGGAATCCTTCGATCCAGTCACTCGCTCAAAATCCACTCTCATGTACGTCAATTGATCGCCGTCCGCCGTCTCCTCCGCCTCCTCCGCCGGAATCACTCCGGCGCCCATCGACACTGCATTCAAAGTCTGCATAATTTTGAGATCCTCATTCGACGGATCTCTCCGAACGGCATATCCCGATTTTCTTCCATTACAGAACAATGTCCAAATCGGCTCCTCTAGAATCTTCCTCTTCTCCGATGGCCGCTTCTCACACTCCAAGGCGAGCCTAACGAGCCCTAGCCCCATGTCTTGGAGCAATTTCCCCGTCGGAATCGCCAATTCCAAAATTAACATCGGGAGACATCTAGGGCTTTCTTGGAACGCCAAATTCACTCGCGATTTCCGGTATCCGAAGATCGTTCCGGTGATTCGAGCGCCGCCGTGGACCTGGCCGTCGTGCAGACGACTGCCGTTCAGTGGAATTCGGCAAGCTGGTGAGAGGATCGGAAGTGTACGGAAGACGGCGCGGATTTGGCGGAGTAGTTTTGTAGGTTTGGAGAAACCTGATCGTTTTGGAGATGGTTGGAGTGAAATTTCAGGCCGCGGTGACGACGATGGAGACGATCGTAGTGGCGGCGCCGGTGCCGGCGAGGCGGATTTTCTCGGCTCGGCCATTGATTATATGAGTGGGATTTTGGGGGAAATGGGATTTTTTTGATGAAAACGCGGTGGTGGATGAAAATGTATAAGTAGAGGGAATTTGTTGTGGCATGCACGATTGCATCATTTGAATTAGTTTTTCTTTGCACAATTTTTTTTTCTCTAAAATAATAATAATAATAACATAATAAGTTAAATTTTTTAAAAAAAAAAATTGGGTACATCTATCTATTGTGCAACCTTTACTGCACTCAAATAAAAATCATTAAAAATTATTTTTTGGAATGTATGTAAGAAAAGGGAGCTTGAGATTTATGAGCATCTTTAGGTTGTACCTGAATAATGCTCATAAAAAAAAAATTGATTTCAAATGAAAATTGATACTTCAAACTATGTGGTAATAATCAATAGAGTGAAATTTTAGATAAACACATCATTTTATAGGTTACCACCACCTTATTTAGGTTTTGATTTCTATTTGATATTATAAAGGGAAAAAAATTTATGTGCATCTAAATTGTCCGATTATAATTTATCAAATGACAATTTTTTTTTCTTATTTATTTTGAAATATACTAATTCATTTTTTTTAAATTTGTGTAACGAGATTGAGATGCACAAAGATGGATGTATCTCAAGATGCATCAAGAATATTCTAAAAATTTTTATTGTAAAGAAGGATTTGAAAAGTTTGTTAAAGTTTAGAGGTAACTATTGCAACTTTTAAAAACATAGAAGGGTAGTTTTTTAAATAACCATGAGTGTATTTCATATATATATATATATGTGTGTGTGGTTTATTTCAATGCATTAATATGTTGACTATTTTCATCATTTTCTTGAATATTTTTTTCTTTTGCCAAATACATATTCTTTAGTCTTAACCTTCTCGTGTTTATTCAATTTAATTAGTCAAGTTAATGATTTGAATACTTTTTTTCAATTACACTGTTAGTGAATAGGATCAACTTTTCTTAAATAATTTTGAATTCCACATACAATCGAAACCATTTATAAAAGAGGTAAAAGATGATTTTATTATATATATATATATATATATGTTACTACAAGAAAAAGGACTCTCCCCTGCCTAAAATAATTGTCGAAAAATAGGTTGTTGGGAGAGAGACTATCTTACGACGACGTAAGGGTGTTGTCGGGAGTGCTTAATACCTCCTGACGTGATATGTGCCTCACCAGGAGTTCTTAAGAACTCTCGACGCCTCACCATGCCCGTCGGACGTTGGGAATGAAGGCCAATTTGGACGGGTCAAACTCTTGACGAATTAAATAATTCGTCGGGAGTTGTATAAGAACTCCCAACGGTATGATAGTCCGTTGGGAGTTCCGATTTAAATCCCCAAATCAAACCCCCAATTTCAGATCTGCTTTTATCTTCTTCCTTTCTTTTAACCCTAACACATATCAGATAAGAGAAACCTCCAAATCGATCGTCCTTCTATTGTCCAGTCGTCATCTGTCCGTTTGTCCATCATCTTTCAATCTTCCGGTCGTCCATTAAACTGACCATTCATCCGTTTGTCCTTCGATCTTTAAGGCAGCTGGTTGTTGTTCGTTGGAAACTACTTTTGGTGAGTTGAACTTTGACTCTTAAAGTTGTTCGTTGCATATATTATATTTTATATTGGTGTTACGTTTCATATCTATCATAATAGATGTTTAGTACCATAAATTTCACATAATTAGAAAAATGTTTTCAATTAGCTTTTGATAATTCATTATGATTGTATGGATATAAGTGTTAAAACCTTGGTAATAAATAAATTGATTCCTTTGCAAAAACAAAAAATAAGTAAATAAATAAATAAATTGATTTCCACATGAAGAATTTTGTAAATTAATTTAGCATTAATCTCCTTTTGGCATTGAACTTGGTGAATAGATGGTTGTGCTTTTGACCCTCCTCCCAATTTCTTCTCCTATGTTATTGTCCTATAGTTTTGTTGATAAGGTGTTTGTGACTTCTTTTAAAATTTGTTTCGATGTTAATTAATGAGTTTTATTTAGTTATCTTGTTGAAATTTATTAGCCATTAATGAATGTTGTGTGGAATGTGTGGGGTGGGTTGGGATTACTTATACTTGTTTTGGAATTCAACTTGGAGTTTTTTGTTTGTTTGTGGAAGTTCATGAATTTTGAATATTGTGTAAGATGTATGGGATGAGTTGTGTGTAAGTTTATGAATTTATGAATTTCTTGTTTATTTTGGAGTTCAACTTGTGGTTTTTGTGTGTTTGTGGAGGTTTCAGATTGAGAATATGTAATCTTAAGTGTGTTTTTCTTCGTTTTGTAGTATTGTAAGATTCATCTAATGACTTTTGTTTGATTGTGAAGGTTTATGAATTTTGAATGTTGTTTGGGATGAGTTAAGATAAGTTATTCTTTTGGAGTTTAACTTGTGGTCTTTGTGTGTTTGTAGAGGCTTCAGGTTGAGAACATATAGTGTTAGAAGTGTGTTGATTTTCTTTGTTTTGTAAGATTGTTACTCATTTCTTTGTTTTGTAGGATTTTACAATTTTATTCGTTTTGTAGGATTTGTAGGATTCACCTTATAGTTTTTGTTTTCTTGTAGGATGCTGTTTGGAAATGAGGTTGGAGATGCTGTGTTGGAGACGTTGTTTTCATGTTCATTCTTATATGTATTTGTGAAGATATATCTTTTTTGTAAACCATTTTGCCAACTTTTCTCTATTTTGGTAATAAAGAAGTATGGACTTTGTTTGTTTATTTTATATTTTATGTGAATATTTTTTTAATTGCTTAATAATGTTATATAGGTTATTCAGATCAAATTAAAAAAAAAAAAACTGTCTCCCCATGAAAAACGTCAATCATTGGGAGTTTAAATTCAAATTTTGAATTTCTGAAATTAAACTCCCGACGGCCTACCAGCTGTTGGGAGCTCGAAGAACTTCCGACGATGTCTATACATGCGACGGGAGTGCCAAACTCCCGACGCCGCACAACAGGCATTGGGAATTTGTTCAAACTTCCAACGGTATATGTTTCTGCGTCGGGAGTTGTACATTGAGACAAATCCCAACCAAACTCCTCTCCCGACGCCTTTTTTTATTTTTTATCATTTTCTAATGATTTGAAGTATCGAAAAATGGATGATTTCTTGTAGTGTGTTCATGTTGAGTGTCGGCCTAGAAGTATCATTTGATGTTTGAAATAGTCTTTGAAAAATTAGGAAGTTAATTCAAAATTATCAATCATCTTCCTTCAATAATTATAGAATCAATAGAGAATAGAAGATGCAATATTCACAAAACTTCAGCTCAATTTGATATTAAATCAACTTCCTTATTCCTATTGAACCCAATTGAATACAACAATTTTAATAATTAAATGTGGCCATTTATTTTATTAGAAAATGTCTGTCACAAAAGTCATAGAAAACATGGGGATTATTATTTTTTTTTTAAAAAATAAAACATGGGAATTTAAAAAATATATATAGTTGCTTCATTTCATTTGACTTTTGTTAACTTTATGTTTTTTTTTTTTATACAAAAACTATAAGACAAATTAAAGCAATGTGTCTTCTTACAAACATTGGTGATAGGAAAAATAATAAAATAAACATATCTTATATTTTTCAACTACCCAAGACAGCCAAAGGAGAAGTTTTCTTTACCTTAAAATAATGACAATGTAGCAACGTATAAAATAACTTCTATTTCTATCAAATTACAAATTTGGTTTATATACTTTTAATTATTTAAAAATTTACGAAATTATTCGACACAAAATTAAAAGTTTAAGATTTTATTAGACATAAAATTTAAATATAAATCTAGTAGATCAATTGATTTTTAAAAGTTTAAATATCTTAAGGGCCTATAGGTATATTAAATATGAAATTAAAAGTCTATAGTTATATTGAACACTTTAGAGTTGAGGGATTAAGGGTGTATTTAAAATGCATTTTCAAGTGTTTAATTTAAAAAATAAGTCATTTTAGAAAAAAAAAATGGAATGTTTGGCAACCACTCAAAACAACTTTTCTAGTGTATTTTCAACGATTTTTTTAATCAAAAGTGGAGTTTTTTTAAACATATTAGCATAATAGCATTCATACAGTTTGGTTCCATTTGTTTTTTTTCTCTTTTTTTTTTATTGTCCTTTTTAATATAATATTAGGGGTGTACATGATTTGGTTGGGTTGGGTTGGACATATTTTTAGAATCAACCCAAAAATTCGGGTTGGTTGAGTTGACAACCCAAATAACCCAAATAATGTCTCCAACCCAATCCAATCCAAGTCATCGAATTTTAAACAAAGAGAAATATATATAAAATTCGGGTTGGGTTGGGTAAACCCAAATTTTTATTTAGCCAACCCACGACCCAACCCAACTCAACAAAAATAGAAAAAGTTTAACAACCTAACCCAAGAACAAAACTAAGACTAACCCAACCCAACTCTTATATTTTGGGTTGGGTAGTCTGGATTGTTCGGGTATTGAGTTATTTAAACACCATAAATTATATATAGAAAAATTTTCACATATAGAAAAAAATGTCAAACTATTTAAGAAATAGTAAAGAAAAAAATACCGATAGGCTTCTATATCTATCATTGATAAACTTCTATCAGTTTCTATCCTTGATAAATATTGATAAACCTTTATCATCTTTTATTAAAGAAGAATAAAATTTTACTATTTTGTGTATATAGTTTTCTTATTTTTCTATATTTGAAAATCCCCTTATATATAATAGGTTAATTAAATAATCAAAGAAGAATGTCAAATAAAAACTTTAGTAAGTATATCAATTTACACAAATAAACAAAAGCAATGTTAATAAACTTAAGTAAAGAAAACTAAAAACTAAGGCTCTCCTAATGATTTCATTTTTAGTTTTTGAAATTTATGCTTATTTTCTTTCAACTTTCTAATTATGGTTTTCACATTGGTCAAGAAAATCAACTTTTTTTAAGAGTAATTGTTTAAAGAAACACTTGATATGTAATCTTCAAAACTTGATTTGGTAGAAAATGAATAACAAATATAGGAATTTATGGGTAGAAGTAATGGTTAAATTTTTTTTTTAAGTTACTATTTAGTATTTGATTTTTGAAAATTAAATTTATAAGCATTACTTCAATTTACAAGTTTATATATTTTTATCTATATTTTCGTAAAATGCGACTTTGATATTTTTGTTGACATCAACATTTTAAACCTAGTTTATATAAATATATCAATGTCAAAATATTGATATATATAATTAAATTTATCGTAATTTATTAACTTTTTTTTTTTAAAAAAATGATTGTTGATTTAACATGATATTAAAAATAGAAAAATTATATATTCAAACTACTATAATGTATGTATATTTTGTTGAATTGATTGAGGATTTAACACTGAAGTGCCATAAATGGATGGGAAAAAGGGAGAATTAATATTTCTGAGTTTCATTTAAGAAAAAATATCTTCCTTTTCCTTTTTGGTTTGGGTTTCTTTTTTACAATCCTAAAACCTGATTTTAGTTTTCCTTTTCTGAAAACAATTTTTTATTTTATTTTATTTTATATTTGCCCTCTTAGTTTTGGCAAATTTATTTTCATTCCTCTCATTTTTTTTAAAATTATATTTGGATTCACGTTGGCAAATTTTGTGTATAAATCGATTTTGACTCCGCAATATTAACGGTCACCATCGATATTATAAGTCTCGTTTGATAAATATTTAAGTTTGTTTATAACTATTTTTTTCTTTTGGATTTTAAAAATTAAAGTTATAAATATCTCTTTTAAATTCTACCTGTAATTAAGTTTATATGTCATGTCATTCTCTTTTTATACATATTTTTTGAAAACTTTTAAAAGTTAAAAAAAAAACATTTGTTTCTATAATTTTAGTAAGATTTCGAGTGTATCTTGAAGTAACGTGACAAATACAATTGAAAAATTGAAAATAAATAAGCTAAATATGTTATACCATACCAATTCATTAAGGGTGTTCGCGACCGAACCGAACCATAAAATTCAGTTTTGGATATAAATCAAATGAATAAAATCGAACTCCAAATATTTGGTTCATTTTGGTTTTATATATGATTATATATACATATAATATAAATGGTTCGGTTTGATACTGTATTGAATTCTATTTTCAAATTCAAAATTGAACCGAACCAAAAAAATTGATTTCCTTATAATTTTAAACCAAACAAAAAATTCAGTAAAATATTGAATTTTTGGTTTAGTTTGGTGGGTTTTAATGAACATCCCTACATATGATATTCTCGATTAACTAATATGTATAACAACACCAAATTCAATCAATATTCCAATCATAGATAGTCTTGTTCCTAGTTGTGAAAATGCGCTTCCTCCCTTAAAGTTAGAAATTCGATTTTTCATCCCTATAATTGTTATATTAAAAAAATATAATTGCAAAATTTTCACATGGAAAGCTTCCGTTACTCACAAATCCAATACTAATTTTCTCAGTCTATAAAATGAATTTTAGGGAAAATATTTTTTGGTCCCTAGGTTTTGAGTCTAGATTCTATTTGGTCCATAATTTTTAAAATGTTACACATTTAATCCTTAAATTTTGAGTTTGATTTCAATTTAGTTCATAGGTATGAAAAATGTTACAATTTTTCATTTGATATTTGAGTTTTGTTTCAGTTTGGTATCTAAATTTCAAGATTTACACTTTTAACCTTGATTTTTTACTAAATACTCATTTTTCGTCTTTAACGTTAATGTATGTTAATAAATTTAAAATAATTATAATAATTTTAATTAATTAAGCTTCACTATTTTTCATAATTTTTAAAATCAAATTTAAAATTTTACTTCATAATTATTTTAAATTAATTAAGAGACATTTACATCAATGATTAAAACTGAGTATTACATTTAATCAAAATTTGAGGTTAAAAATGTAAAATCTTGAAATCTAATGTCCAAACTAAAACAAAACTCAAATCTTAAGTCTAAAATTGCAACATTTTGAAACTTAATGACTAAATTAAAACCAAACTCAAAATTTAAGAATTAAATGTATAACATTTTGAAATCTAAAAACCGAATAGAAACTAGATCCAAAATCCAGGGACCAAGACTGTATTTTTTCCCCCCAAATGTTATATATTCTGTCAAATTATTACAATACTCAAATTAAAAAGAAAAAAAAATTATGATAATGGAATGGATATAGTTGTGAGGACCGAATTCAATCTGTCAAAATTTACCAAAAAAAGAAAATAAAGAAATAAAAAATCATAAAAATAAACGATTGCCAATTTTCAAAATTTAACTTAAAATTTATTTTTAAAAAAGGAAAGTGATTTTATTATAGGTAAACGGAAATCCAAATTTAAAGAGGCAAAATATTTTCTATAAATAAATTATCTTATTTTTCCAACAATTTCGACCCCTTCATTATTTATTCCTATAAGGAAATAGATTATTTATTTAGCTATACATAATTAAGTTTCAACTTCTTTTTCCCTCACTCTCTCAAATTACTAAAAAGAAAACATCTTCCTCAGCTCTTCTTTTGTTGTGTCAAATTATTTGTGAAGTACATCAGATAGTACGAAACGACGCCGTTGAGAAGAGGAAAAGCTTAGAGATCATATACAATGGTGGCCGCCGGTCAACTGAAAAGAAAATTAGAGGCTTTTGACTCTCATATTTTAAGGTACGTTTAATTTTTGCATGCATTTTAATAAATAGAAAATTTTTAGTTATTATTATTATTATTATAACAAAATAATTATGTGCAGTTTTAATTCTTCAATTAATTTTGAGAATTATGTTTGAAAAACTTCCCAACCTTATTGTTTCAGTTTGTCTCAGTAAATTAAAGGGGTATTTTAATGTGGAAAGTTATTTAAAATTAAACAGATCCTAAAGGTTTAATATACGTTTTGTTTTGTATTATATTCATGATAAAAATATTTTCAATAAAAAAAAAAAAAAAACCCTTCAAGAATTTAAAGAACAACATTAAAATGGTTTAATAACATCTTTTCAAAAAATAAAACCCATTAAGAATTAAAAAAAAAAACAAAGTTACTAAGGTTACATTTAATAATAATTTCATTCTTGGTTTCTTATAATGATCTGGATCTTTTTTTAAGAATAATGATTGAATTCTTAGCCAAGTTCCATAAACAAGAACAAGTTTTTAAAAGTTATTTTCTTAATTTTCAAAAATTGACTTCGTTTGGTAAAAAGTATACAATAAAGAAAATTTGGAGATAAAAGTAATTATAAATTTAATTTTTAAAACTTAAAACAAAAAATGAAATAGTTACTAAACATAATCAAAGATCTCTTCTACGCCAGTGAAGACTCTTTACTTATTATTTTTTTTTTTATTAATTCTTCTCTAATTTATTTTATGTAGAGCACCAAAGACGATGCGCGTCACCTTTTCTCCGTCCGTCATTAAATCACTCCCAAACGATTTATTAATCGAAGTTCTTGCAAAAGTTGCAGCTTCCTCTTACACGGATTTAGTCCAAGCCAAATTAGCCACCAAAGATTTTCTTGAAGTATCAAACGAGGGATACATATTCCGACACGTGTCGCTCGGAAACTTCAGCAAGCTTCTATGGAACAACAGTCCCGAATTCTGGTCGCTGATAGAAACTTGCAACAACAATGAAAATCCAGAGAGTCTATACCGAAAGGGGATGTTGGAATTTTTCACTCATTGTAGAGAAGCTTCTGGATTGGGTTACTTAAAACGATCTGCTGAAAAGGATTATATGGATGCTTGTTATGTGTACGGTGTCGTTTTGTACGCAACCAATTTGAAAGAAGAGGGACTCCAGTTTTTAAGGAATTGTGAGGCCAAATTAGGGAACAAAATGTCTGAATGTCGTCGGAGAGTTAAGGAATTTGTTTGGTGTCTTTGGATTAAGAATAAGGTTTCTTTGTCGGAAAAAGAGTTCGGTGGTCGGAGATATTGTAGTAACGTAATTAAGAATAATTGTTTGATTAACGAGAAAAGAAATGGATGGGATTGGAAGGATGAAGATGATCATTATGGAGAACACACGTGTGAAGAGTGTAAATGGAAGGGTGAAGTTTCGAGATTTTGTAATATGTTGAGAACAGGAGCTTATGGCTAAAGTATATATATTAGTTTCTTTAATTATGGTAATAGTTGTTGTTTTAGCTATTCTTAAAATATTTAATCATACTCTTAGCTTTTGATTATTTGACGATTAATCATTAATGATATACACATAACACATTTCTAAATTTTTATTAAATTGATTTGAATATTACTACATATATAATAAGATTGATTCGAAATATAGACAAACTATATATGTATTAGCTTTTTGTGTATATGTCAACATTTGTATTAATATTTCCAAATGTCTATGAATTCGTAATTTAGAAAATATCGATAAAACATAATATAAATAATAAATATTTTGACTAATTTGAAAATATAAAATATTTATGAATTATTTTTTCATAAATATATCTATTACATCGACATTTTATCTTATATCTCTATTTTTTTTCCGTCATGAGCCAATCTTGCAACTTGGGTTGGTTTAAAATTTATTTTGAACTAATAATTTTAAACCAAACTCACTTAAGAAAATTACAAATTAATATATTAATTGTAAGACCCTAACCCTTAACCTAGACTGTATTGGGTTAGAATAGAGAAACAAGTAGAGGTCAAAGAGGAGGATAATTCTAAGTGTTTAAATGGATTGCTTAGTAGTTTGAAATAAACCATAACTAGTGAAAATTTGGTTAAGAATAATGTCAAAAAGGAATTATGCATTGGAAACCAAGGAAAAAATAGCTTAAGTACTAGATAATGCGTTGGCCTTGTGCTAAGTATTGATGTTGTGCCATGCGTTAGTGTTGTCCATGCGTTGGCCTTGATCAGTTAGAAGTTATTTGGGGCGTTGAAGGAAGCCAAAATGTGGCCAAAAGAAACGCATGCGGTAGCCAATGTCTTGAGAGGTTAGAACAAAGCAAGCGGTGGCCTCAAGTTGCGCATCCAAGGGCGATGGACGTTGGACGCGATGGTATGCGTGTATGCGGCTGAAGGAAATGTGTTGGTAGCATGCGGTGATGCGGTACGAGGGCATGCAGTGATGCGAGGGCATGCGATGATGCGGTGCGAGGCATGCGGCGATGGACGCGGCAGTGCTATGCGATGGATGCAGCAGTACTACGTGATGGCATGTGGCGATGGATGCGATGGATACGATGGATGCGGCAGTGCTACGCGATGGTATGTTGCAACACTATGCATTAGTAATGTGCTATGCGTTGGACAATTGAAGGCATGTGGGCGCATAGGATAAGCTAGTAGTATGCGTTGAAAGAGTGTTGGTCATAATCTTAGGCGAGTGCATAGGCCAAAGGTAAGCTATGTGGAAGAGGGAAAGGATGCGTTGCTTTGAGTTTTGACTCAAGTGATGTGTTGATGGGAAAGCCTCAAGTTAAGAATGGCTAATCAAGAAAAGGGCATGCACAACCAAGCCATAAGGTTAGAATGAACCTTGCGAGCACCTAGCATATGTGACCAAGTTGCACAAGGGAAGGTTGCACAATTAAGGTTAGTAGGTCACATATGGGGAAAGAGTGTTGTGCAGCAATAGTTTGGAGAGACAATTCAAAGGCGCAAGGATTGATGGACGCATGCGCCAAGGGGAGTGTCTAGACATGGTGATGTTGCGGTAATCGGATGGACATATATGTGGTTGACCCTATTGATGGTTGGATTGATGCAAGTTGGCTTGCGATCATAGGAGTATAGAATGCGCCTATAAGTGATCATCCGGATATATACTCTTAAACATTAAGCAGATGAGGTGGCTCAAGGATATTTCATGCAAAGTGATTCTTATCTACTTAAGTAGGAGGTGTAAGGCTGATATTACATGCAAAGTAAACATTTTTGTTGGCAAACCAAGATTAAAACAACTCAAGGCTTTGCTGGCAAGGGATTTGTGTTGGCAGCATGAGGGAAAGGCATTTGAATTTGAGGTGTCACATCGGAGAAGAGCCCGGGATACCTACAAATAGGAGGGCTTGGGGTGAGCAATTTACTCGTCCCATTTTCAAGTTTCAAGTACTAAAATCCTAAATAGAGAGTTAAGAATAAGTTCTCGGGCTGCCATCATATTTGGAGTACGGAGGAGATAGAAATTGTGTTGACAAGTTAAAAGGCCAGACTATCGCACAAGCCAACACACACTCAACACATCGACCGGACGTCGCGACCATCTGTGGGAAGTATGACGCCGCAAATGCCTTGCCTAGCACCTTGTGCGCGCGCGGCCTCGCCTTGTCACAAGCAGCAACACCCGGTTTTGGTTGAAATAACCTCTAAATGGACTGTTTGAGGATTTTGGCCGAAATTTTGAGTAGGAAATTTCAGGAGAACATTTCAAAAGTAACTTGCAGTAGGAAGCCTTGCAAACATCGTGAGTGGTTATTGTGTAATTGTTGATTATTGACATATTACTATATATATGGATAAATATATATGTAGGGGATAATATTAAACTGGCATGAACAGGGATGCATGTTTATAGTGTTATTATACTTTCTAAGATATTACTTGTATGTTTGTGTTGGAAACTGGAATTATACCTGGGATATATCATTAGCATGCTTGAAAAGGTACTTGACAGGAAAATATAGTCAGCTACGGTCGGCGAAAAATCATAGCCGGTGACGGCCAGTGGGAAATATAGTCAAGTTACCTAAGCATAACTAGCGGGAAAGAAATAGTTGATGTGCACATTGACGGAAAAATAGGGTATAGGAAAGGTTTCCACAAGTATTATTGTGATGTTGCCTTAAAATATGTTCATGCCAGAAATAACTAGTGGTATAGCTGGGAATATTTGACCAGTGGATGAGCTGGGGAGGATCCAGTGGATTGGCTAGAGAAATAATTATGAATGTATGGTAATGTACTCATTGATTATGATTTGATTTCCAAGAAGTATATTTTTGTAGTCAAAGTTATTATTTATTTAAAGATACCACTCACTGGGTTTTATAGCTCATGCTTTCCAAATGTTTTATTCGCCTCCCCCCTCCCCCCCCAGGTAGCAGAGTGGAGCGTTCAGGGAAAAAGTCACTAAACCACCAAACACCAGGAATTTGGGTAATCTCTCAGGGCATGACTCGGATTGGGTAGTGGAAAATCAGTAGGATAGCTAGGTCATTTGTATAAAAATTTTATGAATATTGTAGACATTCTAAGATTCTTAATCCTTAATAAGAGAACTATAGATATGATAGTTGTCCTAGTGGTAGATTGACATATCTTCACGCTCTCTTCTAAGTCTTGGGCTGAGGCTCAGGGGAGATGTGACATTAATATTGAAAAACTTATCTTTTATTGACAAAGATATTTTGGTACTTCATAAATAATTTCATATTTTATAATAACCTTAAGAAAAAAAAATGTATATAATACGTATACTTAAAGTATAGCTATGTATGTGAATTAATATTTTATCACATTGGATTAATTTATTAGATTGGGCTTTATTATGTGATCTAATTAATTAAGGTCGTAGATTCCTAATTGAGTATAGACTTAATGGGTAGAAGCCCATTTAATTAGAGTTTAGTGGGAACCCTAATGAATTAGTATATAAAGAGACCTTAGGTTTATGGTCCCCAATATATCAAAAAAAAAAAAAAAAAAAAATACGCAATCAATCTTTCTTGAATCCAAAGATCTTTCTTGAATCCCATCTAGAGAAAGATCTCACTAAGGGCATTCAGAGTTTTGGTTAAAGTTATCATCATCTTGAAACTATCATCAATCTCTCAATGGAATCTGGTATGTTATTTATCTTGAAAAATTGACATGAATGATCATAGAGTTAATCTATTCAATATAGATTTAAAGTAATTATGTTAACAAGTGGTATCAGAGCCTGGTTTCATGTTAGATTGTCGAGTTTTTAATTCATTTACCATTGACCTTGATTCAATTTTTGATAAAGAAGGTTAAAGAATAATAATAATAAAAAGAATACACTGCAATGATTTTTCACCTCGGTGGATTTTGCCATTGAGCTTCAATTGAAAAGCTACTGTTACAGAAAGACTTGAAATCAAGAAGAACATCATAGCAGACAGTTGAACCGTTGTCGACATCTTTTTATTATGTGTTGTAACCACCAGAGTTTCATCGTTGACTATAGCACTTGCATATAAAAGGAAAATGAATGTGAGATGAATGTAAGAGAGAATAAGAAAACAAAAGAGCAAGGCATTCGTTCTGTAATAACTTTGAAGAAGAAGTGATAAAAGAGAACCTCTCGATTTACACAGTGGACGTAGGCCTTTGGCTGAACTACTTAAACTCCTGTGTCTTTTCTACCACTTAAACTCCTGTGTCTTTTCTTTCTAACTCTACGATCGTTTAGCATTTATTAAAGTATCATTTACACGATCCTGTAGTTTCTATCTCATCGTGTACTCAATCGTTTAGCTTTGCAACCAATCGTTTATACAATCGTTTAGCTCTTCAGCTGTCGTCTACACGATCGTCTAGTGCCAGTCAACTGTCGTCTGCACGATCGTCTAACGCTTCATTCTATCGTTTACATAATTGAACTATCGTTTAGTTCTTGGAGTTTCGTCTGCACGATTGAGCTGCCATTTGGTAAAAGACTGAAGAATTTCAAGCCTCAGCATACTATCTCCCCTGATTCTTGAATTATTTTTTACCATTAAATCTGAGTGATTTGTGATTGTGAATATGAAGATCATAGTCATCTGGGACAAAAACTTCATTATATATTATTGTCAAAATTAAAGATGTTCAGTTGAACATTATTGGAAAAAGTCCACGATGGGATGAAATCCACCAGAAAAAATTAAAGACCGATTGAAGGAGTAGAGTCTCTTGCCGCTGAAAGTTGCACTGATCAAGACTTTTGGTCAATGACCGACTAAATTTGCCATCGAACGAAGGTATCAATCAATTTTCGATTGAAGGCTTGTCGGTGTTTCTTTGTTTTAATTGTCATTTTTTTTAATTTTTTAATTCTTAATTGATGACCTTGTGAATTTTAAATCTAGTTTTTAAATTGATACTTTTGTGAATTTAAAATCTAGATTTTTTTAATGGATGATTATGTGAATTTGAATCTAAAGTTTAATTGATAATTCAAGTTTAAAATTAGATTAATCATATTGTGAACTTAGGATTAAATTTGATTAAATCATATTGTGGATTCAAGTTTAAATTTGATTAATCATGTTGTGAATTCAAGTTTAAATTGATCATTTGTGGATTTAAGTTTAAATTTGATTAATCATGATATGGATTAAACTTGAACTTGATTCATAATTTTTGGTAATATTCACATGTTTATGTTGCTTTAATTGTATTCAATGTATGCAATTATTGGGTGAATTTTTGTAAAAACTATTTAGTGTCTACTTCTATTATTTTTGTACAATAATATTATTATATTATTGCATCTTATTTTTTGGATTGAATTGGTCAAAATAATATGTTACTTAAGTAGCCTCTGTTATTTAGATTAGTTTAATTTTGAAAGCTCAAAGGAAAATAATTATTTGGCTAAATTGTAGGTATGCATGTGGTAATGAGTATGTTATAATTATAAGGATTACTCATGTGAAAAATAGTCAATCCAAAGAAACACTATTTTTCGATAGAGTTTATTGTTAGTACTTTGATTACTATGTTGAGAGTACTATTTACAGTTGGTGTTTTTGCCTAATGACCAGACATCAATGTTGTGATAGGTATCTAAAAAGATATAGAAACATGCAACAAAGCAATCATAATCAATAAGCACTCTAGTTACATTTAATTTGAGTTCTAAAAGCATGTAAAACAGGTTTTCAGCAAAGAGGGATTCTAGAAGACAAACCTTTGAAGAATCCTCCAAATTCAAGCTGCTTTTCACGAAATCTCAGCTTCAAATCCTCAGTGAACTACCAAGAGATCTTCTCTACTATTCTTAACATTGAATTTAAGTGGTGGAACTCAAGATTGAAGTGAATTGTGAAGGGGAGATAGTGTGGGTTTGAGAGAGGAAGAAAAATCTGCAGAAATTCACAAATTCCAGTAGTCATCCTCTTCAATAAGAGTAATTGGATGTTTATTGTTTTATATTTCTCATACATGCAACCACTTGAACTTCAGCTACTTTGCCATATCAAAGAGCACTCATAAAGTGGTCTAGGTGTCTAATTGAGTTTTATCCAATAAGCAAGCTCAAAGATTGGAAATCTCCACTATGAACTTAATTTTCTTTTTTTCTTTTTTTATTTTAATTAATTCAAAATTAATTAAATTAAAAAATCAACATTCAATTTCTGAAATTGAATAAAAAATGAGAATTAATTTGATTTTAATTAATCAAACAAATTTGATTAATAAAATAATAATTTAATATCAAATATTAAATTAATCATATACCTAATTTTGAACATGAATCTTATTCATGTAATTAATATATAAATCAATATTTAAATATTATAAACTCTCCAATTTCGTTTAATTTCAATAAATTAAATATTTAATTATATCAATATAATTATACAATCCCTAATTTGAAATTGAACATTTCAATTCAAACCCTAATTCAATTTGAACATTTCAAATTAAAATTTAAGTTGAACATTTCAAATTAAAATTTAATTTGAACACTACCATTTCAAATTCACTTAATTTAGTAATCCAAGGTGTTCATGTTTTACGAGCTAGTAGAGAGACCTTATGGATCTACAGATCATAAACTCCAACGATTTGAGATTAATTAGCTAAACTTTTTAGACTGAATTAATCAATACTTGTTAACTACCGAGTCACACCACTATAGCTCGATAGTTGTACTCTCCTCATTGTAGATATATTTGTGTCCACTTGATTTAACCATAATCAGTAATGTTGGAGTTGATGCCCTAAATCTCGTAGGGTTCTGTAGTTTGTAAACACATGTATGAACAAATATTTGGTGATTTATAATATGAGATATTTTATTCACTTCAATCTATGAAATAAGAGATATTTTAGTTGCATCAACCACAAAGCAATAAACTAAGATCCCTAGTTATTGTTGTAACTTAAGCATGTATGTGGAGACATACGAGTAGATCGTACTTTAAGTGATAACCTAAATGTTCTGTGTATATAGACAAAGGAGGGAAACCTTATCCTGGTGACACTACGAGTGTGACCCGCTTTGTAGATGTTACAAGTGTTGCAAAGTGCTACAAATGATTTGATCTTGACCATTTATGTATTGGACATGCCAACGGGGATGCTCTATACAAAAAAGTTTGTATAAGACCGGACCACGATATGTTTAGTCTCGTTATATAACGCCGTTCATGACAAAGACTTTTATTTCACTAGGATGGCCATAGGTAACATGACATTAATCCTGAGTGAGTTGTGAACTCCTGCTTATGAAGGCGATCCTTTGATTTGCATGAGTGTGAGTGGCCAGATCGCAGGCTTAAACCTACCACTTTGGGGATTCGTCTGATTGGAGAGTTGGGAACTTAGCTATACAAGACGAAATTCACTCCTTCCCTGAAGCAGGGGTAAGTAGATAAATTTTTCCCTTAAGGGCTGATTCCGGAGCTTGAACAATGTGGCGCCACACCTTCTTATGGCCCGAGAGGAGTTTACTCATAGTGGGACTATGACGTATTGTTCATTAGAGGAATCAGTGGTACTTAAGGAGTTAGATGTAACTAAGGAGGCAAAATGGTAAATTGGCCCAACTGTACTTACGAGCAATTTGTGAAGGTTTATCATACTGTGATTGGTTATATTCAATGGACACAGAAATATATCTGTAGTGCGAAGAGTACAACTGTCGGTCTTTAGTGTAATGCTCGACAGTTAACGGATGGTAGATTTCGTGATTAAAGAGTTTAATTAGTTATTCACGTACCGTTGGAGCTTCAAGTTATAGGACCATAAGGTTTCCTTGGTAGCTCAATGGATTAATGTTGAGAATCAATTTTTGGGTTAGTTTGAAGTGTTCAAATTAACAAGAGAGAATTTGATTATATATGATATAATTAAATTGATTCAATTATATGTGATATAATTGATTTGATGTATTAGTTACATTAATTGGAGGAATTAATATAAATATAATTTATATTAAATGCCAAAAAGGAGAAAAAGAACTTTGGTTTATATATATTACATATGATGTGATATTAAAACTATAGATTATAAATATAATATGATAAATTAGTTATTATATTTATTTATAATAAAACAATTATGAGATAATTGTTGTTGGTTATCTTTTTCTCTATTAACTGAATAAGTGGGAAGTTTTAATCAGTTTTGATAACTGATGGATAAAATGAAAAACGTTTTCATTTTTTGATAATCGATCACGCATAAGGCAGAAAGCTATTCGATAGCCTTGAGAGAGTAAACGATCAAGCATCGAGTGTTTGCTAGACGATAGTTCCTCGTTACTCAACGATCAACTATCCAAGTCTAGACGTTAGGCTTCTTGATTCTCCCACTTACTCGATCATATAGTTTCCTCCTTCCCTCTACCAAATCCATACAGAGCCCACACCTCCTGGATTCTCACACCGAGAATACCAAGGTAGCCTCTTGATAGTGTCGAGTTTATTGTTCGAGGGTCGAGGATCGAGTGTTACTCGATTGTGTTCGAGAATATTCCAGAGGCGTTGCGTTCGTGTTGTTGAACATCCGTGCTGTTGGATCGAGGAAGTATGAGAAGAAAAGGTTCTTGAAGGGTATGTTCACTCAATCTCTTGTATTTTCTTGTTGAAGCATGCTGTAATTTAAATTTGATGCATAACTGATTTGTTAAAATGTAAATGTTCATATTCTTTCACAATGGGATTTGGAACGACCTGCTTCTGCTCATTGGTTCTTTTTGTTAAGAGTTACTTCAAGTAAATCGACCCTTCACAGGTTGTTCGTAATAATGGCTGGGTCAAATGTTATTTTATCCTCGAAATTACATCTTGCTCCTTAAGTTCCACTGATCCTCTAATGAACAATCGGTTTGTGATCCAATCACTAAACCGGATCCCTCTCGAGCCAATGAGAGGGTGGGCCCCTTGTTTAAGACCTGGATTCACCACTTAAGAGAACAACCTTCCTCCCATCCCTAAATCGAGTAGGTGTGAATTCTATCCTACATCCTATGTCCCCAGCTATCTACTTGGTCTTACCCCTGAAATGGGAGGCTTATTGAGCCGGCGCTGTTGAGCCAACCCTCACCTATGCAAATCTAAGGATAATCCTGAATAAATAGGAGTTCATAGTTAGTTCAGGATT
Organism: Benincasa hispida; assembly: GCF_027475165.1. Lineage (NCBI taxonomy): Eukaryota > Viridiplantae > Streptophyta > Magnoliopsida > Cucurbitales > Cucurbitaceae > Benincasa > Benincasa hispida. Next base: position 46,198,530 of record NC_143484.1, on the reverse strand, counting down.
AAGATCGAGTTACCTAGGTCATCTAAGTGAAATAGTCAGTCTTAAATAGTAAACAATGTTATAAAGTAAGAATGACTTATTTCTTGGTCTGATCTTATACAAACTCATTGCATAGGACACCCCAACTTCTCATATCAATACATGAACGAATCAGGATCACTTCGTTTGTAGCACACAACAAATTGTAACAACTACAGAGTAGGCTGCATCCGATAGTGTTACCAGAATAAGGCACCCAACCTTATTCGTATACTATAGACCGTTTTGGCTATTTACTCGAACTTGATCCATCTTTATGTCTCTACATAAAGTTCAAGTATTCATATAATAGCTATGGATTTTAGTTTATTGGATTCAGTCTTTACAAGTGCAATTTACATATTCAACAACAACTTTATTGAATAAAATGTCTAATAACATATTTATTGATAATATAAAATGTTTAACTTTGCAAACTGCGAGTTTTAGGACATATAACCCAACAATATCTTGTAAGAGGGGCTTACCACATATATGAAATTATTTTGTTATATTTCAATTGTGAGTATATGTTTTGTAGTTTATTATTTTAGTTGGTCTTACTCAAATATCTGGAAATCTGAGTTCAATCACTAAGTTGAATGAATCGAACTTTAAGATTTGAAAGGAAAGCCTAGAGATACTTCTAGGGTTATGGATTTAGACCTTGTATTAAGGATCAATAAACCTACTTTTACTAATGAATAGCCGAATACGACTATTATAAAGAAGTGGCTAAAGTCAAATCGCATGTGTCTGATGATCATTAGGCACTCCATTCCAGAGTCTTTTCGGGGCTTTTTCACAAAAAGTGAAAATGCCAATAAGTTCCTTGTTCAAATTGAAAAATATTTTGCTAAAAATGAAAAAGAAGAAACAAGTAGTTGTTTGACTTATTTAACTTCCGTGATGTATAAGGGGAATGGGAACATAAGGGAGTACATTATGGAAATGTCTAATCTCGCAAGTAAATTAAAGGCACTTGATATTGAGATAAAATTTACTTGTACATCTAGTACTTATCTCTCTTCCTGTACAACTCACTCAGTTTAAGATAAGCTATAATACTCAGAAGGATAAGTGGAGTATTAATGAGCTTATCTCACAATGTGTGCAAGAAGAAGATATGATTAAGAGAGAAAGAACAGAAAGTGCTCATTTGGCAACTGACTCTCGTGATAAGAAGAAAAGGAAATCTATGGATGCTGCGTAAAGGAGATCTCATCAGAATAAGATCAAGAAATAGGTTACTAAAAATCCTTGTTTTTCTGCAAAAAGAAAGGTCACTTCAAGAAAAATTGCCCAAGTATGCCAAGTGGCGTGTAAAGAAGGGTAAACGTTTTACTTGGTTTGTTCTAAAGTTAATTTAGCTTCTATACCTACAAAACTTGGTGGGTAGATTCTGGTGCTACTACTCACATAAGTATATCTATGCAGGGTTGCCTGTGGAGTTGGCCACCAAGTGATGCTGAAAGATTCATCTATGTGGGCGATGACAAAGTAGTTGAAGCTGTTGGGAGTTTTAGGTTACTTTTAAAAACTGGTTGTTATTTGGATTTGAATGAGACTTTTGGTTTTTTATTTAGATGAAATTTAGTTTCTATTTCTAGTTTAAACAAATTTAGTTTTTCTTGTTCTTTTGGAAATAATAAAGTTAGCCTCTTTCAAAATTCAAAGCTTATTGATACCGGTTCTTTAATTGATAACCGATATATGCTTGATTCCTTTTCTTCGTCTAATAAGATCCTGTTATCTAATTCATGTGGTACAAAATGTAAATTAAATGAGAATTTTGCTATTCTATGGCACAAGCATTTAGATCACATCTCTAAATAGAAAATTCAGAGACTTGTGTCAAATGAAATTCTTGATTCCTCTGATTTAAGTAACTTTGAAGTTTGTGTGGAATATTTTAAGGGAAAACAGACAAAATAAGAAAATTAGATGCCAACAGATGCTTATACGTCTTAAAACTAATACATATAGACATTTTTATCCATTCCCTATGACTTCCTGGAATAGAGAACAATATTTTTTGTCCATTTTTTGACTATTCAAGATATGGATACCTATATTTAATTCATTTTCAATCTTTGGACGTTTTCAAGACTTTCAAAGCTGAAGTTGAACTTCAACTTCGAAAGAAAATTAAGGATGTCAAATATGATCATGGTGGTGAATACTGTTAGGGTTGATGCCCTAAGTCTCGTGAGTCCTATAATTTGTAATTGCAATGTACAAATAATTTATTTATTTAATAAAATAAGAGGTATTTTATTTGACATTTAGTAACATTAACCCACAAAACTAATAAACTAAGATCCAAGGTTATCTTCTGTAACTTAAACATGTATTTGGAGACATACAGGTGGATCATGTTTAAGAGAAATCCTAAATGGTCTGTAATAGATGGATAAGGCTAGGTACTTTATTCTGGTGATACTACAAACATGACATACTTTATAGTTGTTACAATTATTGTAAAGTGCAAATGATCTGATCATGATCATTCATATGGAGATATGTGAGCGAGGGTATTATGTACAAAGAGTTTGTATAAGACCGGACCACGAAATGAATAGTCTTACTATATAACACTGTTGATAGAAGAAACATGCCTATGAAGGCAGTCCTTTGATTTGTATAAGTAAGAGTGTCCTGTATCGCGGACTCAATATGCCTTCCATTTTGGGGATTCGTCTAATTGGGGAGCTGGGAACGCAACTTCACAAGAAGGAATTCACTCATACTCTATAGTCAGAGTAAGTAGAGAAATTACCTTAATTGTTGATTCCGGGGCTTGAACAATGTGGTGCCACACCCTCTCTGGCTCAAGAAGAGTTTGGTCATAGTTGGACTATGACTTCTTGTTCATTAGAGTGGTTAATGGTATTTAAGAAGTTAGATGTAACTACAAGGGCAAAACGATAATTTTGGCCTAGGTGTACTTACGAGCAATTTGTGAAGGATCACACATCGTTGATTGGTTATATCTAATGGACACAGAAATATATGTATTGTGAAGAGTGTAGCTGTCGATCTTTAGTAGAGTGATTGACAGTTAATTGAAGTTGGGTAATTTAATGAAAGAGTTTCATTAATTAACCAAGTACCATTGGAGCATCAATCTATAGGTTCATAAGGTCCCCTTGGTAGCTCAACTAGGATTATTAAGAATCAAATTAATTTTGGGTTAATTTGAAATTTTCAAATTAATTGAGGAATGTATATGATAGATTATAATATAAAGTTTAATATGAGAGGAAATAAATATTTGCATATGATTCAAATATTAAATGTATGAATTAGATTCATATAAAAACTATAGGTTAAATTTAATATGAATTTGATTTATATTAAATACTATAGGTTTAGTGAGAGAACTTCAAACTATAGGTTATATTATATTTGATATAATATAAACTATAAGTTATATGTTATATTAGATATAACATATAGTTTAATATATATTATATAGTTAGTTACTTATTATATAATTATATATTAATTAAATTAAATTAGCTTTAATTTAATATTATATTTTAATTTTAAAGGGAAAGAGTTATTATAACTTCCCCATTTTATTTCCCTAAAAAAAAAATAAAAATAAAAAGAACGTGGAAGAGGGAGTTGGGAGGATGTTCTTCTTATTCATGTTATTGGTTCACACGCAGAAGGCTCTCTCAGTGTGCTCTCTCTCCCAAACCGATTTGATCTACAGAAAATTCCTCTCACAATTCTCTCCCTCTCCCAAAATTATCACAAAACCCACAACTTCTGTAGATTCTCACCCTAAAGAGAATACCAAGGTAATTCAGTAGTCGTGTCCAACCTTGGTTTTGGCATGGCTGGTTTTGATGTGTTCAAAGGGAGTTCGAAGTGTTCGTGATTAAGTAGAGGAATTCGAAAATAATTTTGACTTCAAGGGTATGTTTCTTCTAACCCTAATTTTCTCCTTTTGTTCTTGTAGCATGATGTGAATTAAGTGTAAATGGTTTTCCGTCCTCTGAATTTTGTTTTTTTGAAAAAAAAAAGATAAAAGTTGGGACATGATCTGCTTCCGTACGGGTGATCACGCATCCTTCAATTGGTATTAGAGCAGTCATTTTAAGTTCTAATTTTTATTATTTTCGAAATTAATTCATAGTTAAGGTGGATTTTTTTTTTTTTTTTTTTTTTTTTTTTTTTTTTTGTATTGCATTTACATTGATGAATGTGGATGAATGTGGATTTTACATTTTTGGATGGGATTGGACTTTAGATTTTTGTTGCTTATTTTTACAATTCGATATGTAAGGGCCCTTTTATTTTTGGGCATAATTGCTATTGAGTCTGTAATTTTACTAGTCCAGGTCATTCTTGGTGTTTTTCGACGATGATCTGAAGGTTTCGGGCCAAAAAACAGAGGAAATTAGAGCAGAAAATCACTATATAGAAGGTGTTCTGTACAACAACGTCGTGGCACTGTACCCTAGCGTCGTGATGCTCCGACGCGAGGTGAACGGGAAAAGTTACCATAGCGTCGTGACGCTTTGAGGCATATTGACGCGGGTGGTTCGCGGTTCGCGATCCAGGCGATTTGGCTCGTCGAACGGTCCAACAACAACTTTCCTATTTTTAATTATTATTTGTGATAATTAGTTTTTTTTATTAATTAAATTAATATAATAGTTATATTAATTTAATTAATGGATATGAGGTCAATCTTGGTCCAAAATATTGCTGTTTAAATTATACATTGGATGTATGGTTTATTTTATTTAATATATGTCATAATGTATGCCATATAGAGAAAAATTCTACCATAGATATGCGTTTATTCATGCATCATATTTGTTATAAATGTTATAATATAGTTGCATAAATTTTTTAAGAGCATGCTTATACATCATATAATATAAGAGTTATAATATATGCATGCATTAATAACATTACCATGCATCATTTATATTATAAATATTATAATATATAGTTAGAATGTATGGATGTGTATTATTATTCTTATTACTATAGTATATAATTGTTATATATGGTTTGTAATGAAAAATAGATTGCATGATGCATGACACCACCTTAGGTAAATTATAAATGTTATAATTTTTCAAAAGTATGTCATTAGATGCAATCTTAGGTTTTAATTTATTTCATTTTACTTCATAATAGTAATTAGCAAATGAAATTAGAAATTTAAATCTATAATAAAGAATTGCATGCTAACATAAGTTAAAATCATTTTTTAAATAGTTTAAAATATGATTCACATTAGACTTATGATCACAATATTTCTAATAAGATTAGAAATATGTTTAATCTTTTAATCAGTTTAATAGGATTAAATTGGTTAATAATAAAAGATTAAAATTGCATAAATGTGTCTATAAGAGACCTTTGTCTAAGGTCAATTCTATCTAGACGGGGGTATTTAAGCTGATAGAAACGGAACACTCCTACCTGGGAACTGAGCTAGAAGGTGAATTAAATAGATTTGTTATAAGCATGCAATAATTGATTAAAGTTTGTTAAAGCGTTTAATGAAAGATAATCAATATAGTTTAACTATCCAAAGTAAATGTTACATTGGACATAATTAATAATCACTTAGTAAAATAATCAGCAGTATTTTTCTAAGTTAAACAACCCTAGGTAAAACACTCAGTGGGAGGAAAATGAGGTATGTGATACTTCAATTTTCCTATCACGTTTCTCCTCAAAAGGGTGGTGTTTGTATAGGTCAATAACAAGGTGAATGGAGAGAGTGTTTATAGTAAGTGGGAGAGGGACGTGTGTTAAAACATCCCACGGTCTCTCTTATTAATTCGTAGTAAGCTTTCATGCTCGGCCTCAAGACACCTTTGCTTGTGTCCCCCTATGGATGACATTTGCATGCCAAAAATAGATAGGTTTTCTTTAGTTTTTTCCCTTCCCTACGGTTGGCTCATTGAGGCGAAACTCTAGAATCTAAAATGAGGAGTTACACTTATAAGAAAAATGTTAAGCTAGTTAACAATTTTCTGGACCAAACAATGGTGACTATTATTTATTGGAACAAGAGTTGTTCTGGTGTAATTATCGGTTGTGATAGTCTAAATTCAGTGAAGCGTTAACTGATCACCTTACGGTGGCTTTTACCCTGCCCCACTGAAGCATCATTGCAAAAATAGATGTCACATTGGGTACATAAGTTTATTTTGCTAAATTGATTAGTTGTTTAAACTGAGTAATGCTTGTATAACTAATATAAATAAATTATATGTTTCGGCAATATTCAAAATGACAACCGCTACATTAAATTTGCTTACTGTCAAAAACTTAATGGTGATAACTACACTACTTGGAAAATACTGTGAATACAATACTTATCATCAATGACTTGCAATTCGTCCTAGTTGAGGAGTGTCCTCAAGCCCCATCTGCAATGCCATCTAAAATGTTCGGGAGGCATATGACCGAATGAAAAGGCCTGAGCATACATATTGGCAAGCTTATATGAAGTTTGGGTTAAGAAGCATGAGCCCATGCTCACTGCCTGTGAGATAATGGAGTCCCTGAGGAGAATGTTTAGAGGATTGTCCACTCAGCTCAGGGACGATGTGCTCAAGTACATCTTTAATGCTCGTATGCCAGAGGAAGCCTCTGTTCGAGAACATGTTCTGAACATGATGGCCCACTTTTATGTGGGGGAGATGAATGGTTCTATCATTGATGAGGCCATTCAGGTTAGCTTCATCTTGGGAACTTTACTTGAAACTTTCCTTCAGTTCTATAGCAATGTTGTTATGAATAGGATTGACTATAACCTGACCACCGTGCTCAATGAGCTATAGATATCAATCCTTGATGAAAGTCAAGGAACAGAAGGGTGAGGAAAATGTTGCCTCGTCCTCCAAGAAGTTCTACAGAGATTCGACCTTTGGAACCAAGTCTGTAATTTTTTTTTCCAGCACCAAAAAGTGGAAAAATAAGAAGGGAGGCTAGTGGAAGGCTAACCCAGCAGTTACTGCCCAAAAGAAAAAAAGGCCAAGGCTGCAAAGAGAATATGTTTCTATTGCAACCAACAAGGACATTGGAAGATGATCTATCCCAAATACATGGCAGAAAAGAAGAAGGCCAAGCAAGGTAAATATGATTTACTAGTATTGAAAACATGTTTAGTGGAGAATAATGATTTAACCTAGATAATTGATTTAGGTGCCACTACCTACATTTGTTCTTTATTTCAGAGAATTGATTCCTGGCGGTAGTTGGAATTTGGTGAGATGACAATATGTGTTGGAACTATGCACGTCGTTTCGGCGAAGGCAGTGGGAGGACTTCGACTTAATTTACATAAATCTTATATTTTATTATAAAATGTATATGTAGTTCCTGATTTAAAAAAGAACTTAATTTTTATAAAGTGTTTACTTGAACAATCTTATACTGTAAATTTTTGTGTAAATAAAGCATTTATTTGCAAAAATTTTGTTGAGATTTGTTCTGCTAAGTTGGAAGATAACCTTTATGTGCTAAGGCCATTAGCAACAAAGGCTCTCCTTAATATTGAACTGTTTAACACTACGGTAACTCAAAATAAAAGATAGAAAATTTCTCCTAAAGAAAATATCCATCTTTGGCATCTAAGGTTAGGTCACATAAATCTCAATAGAATTGAGAGATTGGTTAAGAATGAACTTCTAAGTGAGTTAGAAGAAAATTCTTTATCTGTGTGTGAGTTATGCCTTGGAGGCAAAATGACTAAGAGACTGTTTATTGGAAAATGTAATAGAGCCAAAGAACTCTTAGAACTTGTACATTCGAACCTTTGTGGTCCCATGAATGTTAAGGAAAAAGGAGAGTTTGAATATTTCAGCATCTTCATTGATGATTATTCAAGGTATGAGTATGTTTACTTAATGTAACATAAGTCTGAAACCCTTGAAAAGTTCAAGGAGTATAAGGTTGAAGTAGAAAATGCATTAATCAAACAAATTAAAACACTTTGATCTGCTTGAGGTAAAGAGTATATGGATCTAAAATTCAAGGACTATTGAACATGTAATTGTGTCCCAACTTTCAACACCTGGTATACCTCAACAAAATGGTGTATCAGAAAGGAGAAATTGAACCTTGTTGGACATGATTCGGTCTATAATGAGTTACGCTTCTTTAATTGACTCATTTTGGGTTATGTAATACAGACTGCAACCTACATTTTGAATTGTGTTCCATCTAAGAGTGTTACTGGAACACCTTTAGAGTTATGAAATGGTCATAAAGGTAGTTTACGCCATTTCAAGTTTTGGGGTTGCCCAACATACCTGCTTGAGGCTAATCCTAAGAAATTAAAACCTCGTTCAAAATTGTACCTATTTGTAGGCTATCCCAAAGCAACAAGAGGTGGTTACTTCTACGATCCTAAAGATACTAATGTAGTTGTGTCGACAAATGCTACATTTTTAGAAGATGATCACATAAGGGAGCATAAATTGTTGGGTTTTATGTCCTAAAACTCGTGATATGTAAACAACGGAACTTATTCTGATAATTCAATAAAGGTGTTATTGAATAGATCTATTGCTTGAATGAAAATCCAATAAATCTAAAAGTCCCTTGACTATTAGATGAGTACTTGAACTTTATGTGGAGACATAAAGGTGGATCAGGTTCGAGTAAATAGTCAAAATGATCTATAGTACATGGATAAGGTTGGGTACCTTATTTTGGTAACACTATTGGATACGACCTGCTCTGTAGTTGTTACAAGAAGTTGTAAAGTGCTACAAACGAAGTGTTGCTAATTCGTTCATGTTGGACATGAGGAGTTGGGGTCCTTGTGCAAAAGAGTTTGTACAATATCGGACCACGAAATGAGTCACTCTTACTTTATAATGTTGTTTACTGTTTAAGACTGACTATTTCAAAGCGATGACCTAGGTAACTTGACCTTAATCCTGAGCTAACTATGAACTCCTGTTTATTCGGGATTGCCCTTAGATTTGCATAGGTGAGGGTTGGCTCAATAGCACGGGCTCAATATGAATACCATTTCAGGGATGAGACTGGATAGATAGTTGGGGACATAAGGTGCAAGAGAGAACTCACTCCTACCAGTTTTAGGGATAGTAGAGAGGTTATTCCCTTAAGTGCTGATTCTGGGGCTTGAACAAAGGATCTCGCCCTCTCATTTGGCATGAGAGGGACTCGATTTTGTGATTGGATCACAAAACAATTGTTCATTAGGGGATCGGTGGGGACTTAAGGAACAAGAGGTAATTTCGGGGGTAAAATAGAGATTTGACCCAACCGTTATTACGAACAACCTGTGAAGGGTTAACTTACTAATCATGGTTATATCGAGTAGACATAATATATCTACAGTGAGGGGAGTTCAAGTATGGGCTTTAGTGAAGTGACCCATTAGTTAACGAATGGGGGTTAGATCGGTCTAATGAGTTTAGCCGATTAATCTCGGATCGTTGGAGCCCGTGATCTGTAGGTCTGTGAGATTTCCTTACTAACTCGGAAATGGATTAGCTCTAGAGTAGTGTGATAAGTTAATTTGAAACGTTCAAATTAGAATCAAACAAAATTGGAGAAAATATATTTAAATATGATTTAAATATATGAAGATGAGTTTGTGTAAAAATTAATTTAATATTGGATATTAAATTAATTAGAATTATTTTAATTGTTTAAATAATTATTTATTAATTATAAAATTAATTTGTAAAATTAATAAATTTTAATTTTAGAAATAAAATATGATTTTAAAATCAAAATAGATTTTTGAAAATTGAAAAATTACACAAAACTTGAAAATGGATTTTGAAGTCATCTTCAAAGTAGCTTACAAGGAACCTACCTTCTTCTTTGGTTTACTCCAAGTATGAGCTGCATCCCATGTAGCACATCTCTTTGCATGATAGTCTACAATATATTGAAGAGATTGGAGTAAAGAATGGAGGAAGAACTGACTGAATTTTTGCTGAGAAGGTGTTCTTCAATGGGTTGGTTCAGTGAGCTTTCTCCATATTCCCTTTGATTCCAGTTTATTATGAGTCCCACAACTCAATCTAGAGTACCAAGAGGATAGTAGGGAAGATCTTGTGGTGGTCTACACAAGGATTCAGAGGATTTTGCAGCTGAAAATGGAGATTTCGTTGGTTCGGCCAAGGTATGTTCTTAAAACCCATTAAACTCTGTTTTTAGCATGTTTCTTTTGAACCAAAATTAATGAATTAGAATACTTATGGATCCTGATTTCTTCAACTGCATGTTGGTATTGATCTAACAATTGGTATCAGAGCATCTTATAAGTATTCAGTTCGGATTAATTCTGGTTTGGTGGGTGTTTTGTATGAAAATATGAAACTGCTGTAATGATATAGTTTTCTGTGTTTTGGCCTTTAATTTCTCTTTGATTTCCCATTTAAATTTGTAATTGGCTCTTGTTTGATGAGCTTTAATGTCTTCCGAAGAGTCTGTAATTTATTTGGAGTCATTAGAGTTGAAATTAAGTTGTAATTCGAAGAAACAAGCAAAGGGGTCGAGTTACAGATTCCAGACGATCAACATCTGTTCATATCGTCGTTGAGCTTTAGTAGCTAAACGATCGTTTAGCTTCTTACGTTAGACGATATAAAGAAAAAGCTAAACGATCGTGTAGCTTCGGGCGTTAATTGTTTAGGTGTTATGCGCTAGACGATCGTCTACCTTAGGAGTTAAACAATGCGTTGTTTTGCTATGCGATGGCACTACACGATCGTGTAGCTTTGGGTGGGAGCTAAGCAATGAGGCAAAGAGCTACGTGATGGTGCTGAGCGATCGCTTACAAGATTGTTTACCTTTGATTGAGAGCTAAGCATGCGACGAAGAGCTATGCGATGGCGCTGAGCGATTGCTTACATGATCGTTTACCTTTGTTCGAGAGCTTAACGATGCGGCGAAAAGCTATGTGATGGCGCTGGGCGATTGTTTACACAATCGTTTACCTAAAAGCGGAAGCTGAGCGATGCATCAATTTCTATGCGATAGCACTAGGCGATCGCATACCTCGGGTGCACGCTAAGTGATCAAGATGCGGTGCTAAACGATGGAGTTATTCGATAGTGTTTGACACTAAGCGATCGTGTAGCATCCTCCGGAGCTAGACGATGAAACTATACGATAGAAGGTGAACATTATACAATTGTGTAGCTTTGTTAAACGATAGGCGTTGGTTGCTAAACGATCAAACAAACATTAAACGATCAAGCCAAACACATGACGATGGTCGTTAATGCTAAACGATCAGACTTGGCGAGATTTTGAACGAGAGCAAGAGAAGCCGGTTCGACTGGTTCTCTTGAGGTTTGGTCCGGTTCAGCTTCAAATGGTTTATGGTTAGTCCGGTTCAATCTCTGCTGGTCTTGTTCAGATGATTCGGGTTCGGTTCAAGCGGTGTTGAAGCTGTTTTTGTAATAGTTAAGCTTTTGCTTTCTTGTTTTTGCCAAAACTAAAACCATAAAAATACGTGTTTAATTATTTATGCATTGGATGTATGTTATAATGAAATAAATCTTGTATGTGCATATAGTATGCCATTTAGATTTAAAATCCCACCATAGGAAGCATGCAACATGCATTAAAAATATGTTATAATTTTTTATAATATATAGTATGCATGTTAGGATTTCTTGTATTTAATATAAGTGTTATATTAGATATTGAATGCCTGTACGTTGTGGATGCTTATCATGTCTAAAGTTTTGTAAGTTGTTATAAAATTGGGTTAGACATTTAAAATCCGTAACGAAGAACAGTTGCATGCTTACGTAGGTTAACTACTTGTTTTAATTAGTTAAAATAGGTCGTTAAACTTGTAAAACTAGGGTTACAAACTCAATCGGTATATAATCCTGCCGAAGGTTGGGGGTATTTAAATTGACGGTCTATGGAACACCTCGTACCTAGGGATTATGGCCGAATAATTGAGCGTTGGTAATCAGTTTTATGAGTATTCATGAGCGATGTGAGGTAATAAAAGGGTTTATCACCTAGACATCATAGGTTTAAGTCCTTTTATAAGAGTTATACATGGATAAACCACATAGACTTAGGGTTATTTTTAATTAGCCAGAAAATAACCTAAGTATGTAGTTACCCAAACATTAGAACACTTCAGTGGTAGTGAATAACTTCTATATGATAGAGTTATTAGAAAACTTTAGCGGGAGATTAATAACCTATACGGTATGTTATTCTTAGCTCTTGCATCCCTAAGCGTTCACAGTCTGGATTTAAGCGGTTCTTCGTGTCACCCTAGGAATGACCTCCTTTCGGAGAGTATTTTTTTAGCTTAAATTTAGATTCGGGTCAATAAGGGGAAGTTATTCGATCAGAGAGCAAGTGTATGATTTCAACTGCCACGTCTCCACATAGTTCACACAGTGAGATTTATATGACGCTTCGTATCACCCTGGAAGTGACCTCCCTACGGAGAGTGGATGTATGCGTCAATACCAAGGTGAACGGAGGAAGTAATTCATAGTAACTGGGTGAAGGAAATGTGTCAACATATCCTATGGTCTCCTCCATTAGTTTGGACCGTGAGATTCCTATGTTGCTCTTGTTGGTTAGCTTTAAGCGGCCCTTTGCTAGTCGTTTAACGACGGCTACCCCCTCGGAGGGTTGTAACATATGATTCAGAATAACTCAAGCTCCAGAAATGGATAGGATTTCTTTGGTCATTAGTGGCATCTGATGTCTGAAAATGGCGGGTCTACACTTAAAAAATTATTAAGTATTAATAATGTCGGACCAAAAGCGGTACCTAAATGACTATTGGAATATGAGTTATTCTGGAGGTAGTATTTGGTCAAGAATGTCTTGATGTAGTATCGTTGCAAAAGAATAATCTTGGGTAAATTATTAAAATTGCTAAAACTTGATTGGATATTTAATTTCAGAATGACAAGTTCAATAATACAAGTGTTGGCGTCAGATAAATTTATTGGGGATAATTATGTGAATTAGAAATCGAATTTGAACACGATACTTGTGATAGACAATTTTCGGTTTGTCTTAACTGAGGACTATCCTCCCATTCCTAGCTCTAACACAATCCGAAATGTTCGGGATGTATATGACAGATGAGTCAAGGCTAATGATATAGCCTGTGATTATATCCTCGTTAGCTTATCTGATGCGTTGACAAAAGAAGCATGAGGATATGATTACTGCCAAAGAGACTATGGAATCTCTGCGAGGGATACCATTAAGCAAGTTTACAACAGTCGCATCAAAGTGGGGCTCAATGTTTGTGAACACGTCCTGGACATGATGGTCAACTTTCATATGGTAGAATTAAATGGTGTTGTCATGAATGAGAGAAGTCAAGTTGGTTTTATTCTAGAATCTCTTTTGAAGAGTTTTCTGCAAATTTTGAATGCATTAATGAATAAAATTTGACTACTCTACTCAATGAGCTATAGGCTTACCAGATAATGTTGAGAACAAAGGGCTTGATGCCAGAAGTAAATATTACTACTGCCAAGAAATGAGGAATGTCCTCCAAGCCTGAAGTTGCTTCCTCTTTAAAGAATAAGTGTATTTTTGTGAAGAAAGACAAATGGAAAGGGAAAGGGAAGAAGAAGACTACTGGATTGAAAGGCAAGGATAGCGTTGCAAAGGGAAATGTTTCCATTGCAATGAAGAAGGGCACTGAAGAAGACACTGCCCTCAATATCTTGTCGAGAAGAGAGCAGAGAAAAGGTAACTAGGCTAACTTGACCTTGGGACCATTTGCCCAGCTCATCTAGTGGGAGAAGTTGCTACTTGTTTTTAATTGTTAAAACTTGTATAGAACAAATTGTATATTTTTGGGATAAATGAAATGTTCATTTTAAAAAATTATGTTTATTCTAGCAACCTCTATTGAGAATCAAATTGTTAAAAGCCATTTGTAGATATTCAGATATCTAAATGGCTAGATTAAAGTATTGAAAGTTTAAAAATTTATAGATCTGATTGTTAACAAAGAGTTGTTGAGACGGGTCAGATGCATCTTGCTCAAAGAGTTGAGAGTACCTCAATATAGTGGGAGAAAAGTGTGCTTCCTGGACATTATTGAGATTAAGATGCAATTCCCTTATAGTTTTATCTAAAGTCTATTATATACTAACATGTTTACAATAATTTTCTCAGCTAAAGTGTTTGAGAATTACCTAGTAGGACTAGGAATATCATATAACCTAGGGCAAGTGGGAGAAATATTAGGTATAAAGATACCGAATGTTAAAAAAATGGGTATGGGATGCCCTAGTTTATTGTATTTCTCTATAAAACTCAGAAACTCAGTCTTATATATCGGATGTATAAGTTACCACTGGAGTTTTAGTTCAAGTGGTAGTTTGTTAGGTTTTATGTCCTAAAACTCGTGATATGTAAACAATAGAACTTATTCTGATAATTTAATAAAGGTGTTATTGAATAGATCTATTGCTTGAAAAGAAATCCAATAAACCTAAATTTCCTTGACTATTGGATGAGTACTTGAACTTTATGTGGAGACATAAAGGTAGATCAGGTTCGAATAAATAGTCAAAATGATCTATAGTACATGGATAAGGTTGGGTACCTTATTCTAGTAACACTATTGGATACGACCTGCTCTGTAGTTGTTACAAGGAGTTGTAAAGTGCTACAAACTAAGTGATCCTAATTCGTTCATGTTGGACATGAGAAGTGGGGGTGTCCTTGTGCAAAAGAGTTTGTACAAGATCAGACCATGAAATGAGTCACTCTTACTTTATAACGCTATTTACTGTTTAAGACTGACTATTTCTAAGCGATGACTTAGGTAATTTGACCTTAATCTTGAGCTAACTATGAACTCCTGTTTATTCGGGATTGCCCTTAGATTTGCATAGGTGAGGGTTGGCTCAACAGCGTCGGCTCAATATGACTGCCATTTCAGGGATGAGACTGGATAGATAGTTGGGGACATAGGGTGCAAGAGGGAATTCACTCCTACTCGTTTTAGGGATAGTAGAGAGGTTGTTCCCTTAAGTGCTGATTCTGGGGCTTGAACAAGGGATCCCGCCCTCTCATTTGGCATGAGAGGGACTCGATTTTGTGATTGGATCACAAAACAATTGTTCATTAGGGAATCAGTGGGGACTTAAGGAACAAGAGGTAATTTCGGAGGTAAAATAGAGATTTGACCCAGCCGTTATTACGAACAACCTGTGAAGGGTTAACTTACTAATCATGGTTATATCGAGTAGACATAATATATCTACAGTGAGGGGAGTTCAAGTATGGGATTTAGTGGAGTGACCCATTAGTTAACGAATAGGGGTTAGATCAGTCTAATGAGTTTAACCGATTAATCTCGGATCGTTGAAACCCGTGATCTGTAGGTCTGTGAAATTTCCCTACTAACTCGGAAATGGATTAGCTCTAGAGTAGTGTGATAAGTTATTTGAAACGTTCAAATTAGAATCAAACAAAATTGGACAAAATATATTTAAATATGATTTAAATATATGAAGATGAGTTTGTGTAAAAATTAATTTAATATTGGATATTAAATTAATTAGAATTATTTAAATTGTTTATTTAAATAATGATTTATTAATTATAAAATTAATATATGAAATTAATTTTTAAAATTATTAAATTTTGATTTTAGTAATAAAATATGATTTTAAAATCAAAATAGATTATTGGAAATTGAAAAATTACACAACTTGAAAATGGGTTTTTCAAGTCATCTTCAAAGTAACTTACATTAAACCTACCTTCTTCTTTGGTTTGCTCCGAGCATGAGCTGCATCCCATGCAACATATCTCTTTGCATGATAGTTTGCAATATATTGAAGAGATTGGAGTAAAGAATGGAGGAAGAACCGATTGAATTTTTGCTGAGAAGGTGTTCTTCAATGGGTAGGTTCAGTGAGCTTTCTCCATATTCCCTTTGATTCCAGCTTATTTTGAGTCCCACAACTCAATCTAGAGCACCAATAGGATAGTAGAGAAGATCTTGTGGTGGTCTATACAAAGATTCGAAGGATTTTGCAGCTGAAAATGGAGATTTCGTTGGTTCGGCCAAGGTATGTTCTTGAAACCCATTAAACTCTGTTTTTAACATGTTTCTTTTCAACCAAAATTAATGAATTAGAATGCTTATGGATCCTGATTTCTTCCGTTGCGTGCTGGTGTTGATCCAACATAAACTACGCAGTAAGATAGTATTAAATGAACTTTGCGGTGAAACTACTGAACCTTCAACAAGAGTTGTTGAAGAGCCAAGTACATCATCAAGAGTTGCTGATATTGGTTCATCTAGCAGGTCACATCTACCTCAACAGTTGAGAGAACCTCGACATAGTGGGAAGGGTTGCAAACCCGTCTATTCATTATATGGGTTTAACAAAAATTCTGATCGTCATATATGATGGCAATGTTGAGGACCCATTGTCCTATACGAAGGCTATGAAGGATGTTGACAAAGATGAATGGATCAAAGCTATGGATCTTGAAATGGAGTCTATGTACTTCAATTTGGTTTGGGATCTTATAGATCAACCTGATGGGGTAAAACCTAAAGGTTGCAAATGGTTCTACAAAAGAAAAAGATGTGTTGATGGAAAGGTGCAAACTTTCAAAGTTAGACTTGTGGCAAATGGTTATACCCAAGTTAGGGAGTTGACTATGAGAAGACTTTCTTGCCTATTGTTATGTTGAAGTCTATTCGGATACTCTTGTCTATTGTCGCATATTATGGCTATGAGATTTGGAAAATGGATGTTAAGACGACCTTTTTGAATGACAATCTTGAGGAGACCATTTATATACAGCAACCTGAGGATTCATAACCCATGGTCAAGAGCAAAAGATTTGGTAACTTAATTAGTCCATTTATGGATTGAAGCAAGCTTCTCGATATTGGAATATAAGGTTTGATACTGCGATCAAATCTTGTGGATTTGATCAAAATGTGATGAACTTTATGTTTACAAGAAAATCATCAACAGTTTAGTAGCTTTCATAGTGCTGTACGTAGATGATATCCTACTCATTAGAAATGATGTAGGTCTACTGACTAATATAAAACAATGGCTGGCGGTCCAACTCCAAATGAAATATTTGGAGAGGCACATTTTGTTGTGGGTATTTAGATCTTTAGGGATTGAAAGAACAAATTGTTGACCTTGTTTCAAGCATCATATATTGACAAAATGTTTGTCAACTATTCGATGCAAAACTCCAAGTTAGGTGTGCTACCTTTTAGGCATGGAGTTACTTTGTCTAAGGAACAGTGTCCTAAGACACCTCAAGAAGTTGAGGAGATGAGATGGATCTTCTATGCATCAGTTGTTGGTAGTTTGATGTATGCGATGTTATATACTAGACCTGACATCTGCTATGCAGTAGGGATAGTCAGTAGATATCAGTCTAATCTAGGATTAGATCACTAGACTACTGTTAAAACCATCATCAAGTATCTTCGGAGAACAAGGGACTACATGCTCGTGTATGGGTTTAAGGATTTGATCCTTATAGAATACACAAAATTCGATTTTCAGACTGATACGGATTCCAAGAAATCTACTTTAGGATCAATGTTCACTAAGCACCAAGCAAGGGTGCATTATTGACTCCACCATGGAGGCAGAGTATGTAGCGACTTGTGAAGCTGTAAAGAAGACTGTATGGTTTAAGAAATTCTTAACTAATCTGGAAGTGTTCCAAATATATTACATTTTATCACCTTTTATTGTGATAATAGTGGTGTTGTGGTCAATTCCAAAGAGGCCAGAAGTCACATGCGCGAGAAGCACATAGAGTGGAAGTATCACCTGATATGAGATATTGTACATCGAAGGGATGTGGTCGTCATGTAGATAGTTTCGACGCACAACGTTGCTGATCCGTTTACAAAGCTCTCACAGCTCAGGTGTTTAAGGGTCACCTGGAGAGCATGATTCTACGGGGTAGGCCACATCTAGTCTAGAGCAAGCGGAAGATTTTGTACTTAGCGCGTATTGTATGCCCTAGTTTCTTGTTTTGTGTACTTTTGTAGTAGTTTGACTTTTATGATGTACACTTCACTAGCTTTAGGACAAGTGAGAGATTGTGGAGGTTATGCCCTAAATCTCATGGGTCCTATAATTTGTAATTGTAATGTACAAATAATTATTTATCTATTAAAATAAGAGGTATGTTATTTGACATTTAGTAGCATTAACCCACAAAACTAATAAATTAAGATCCAAGGTTATCATCTGTAACTTAAACATGTATGTGGAGACATATAGGTGGATCATGTTTAAGAGAAAACCTAAATGGTCTGTAGTAGATGGATAAGACTGGGTACTTTATCCTGGTGATACTACAAACACAACCTTCTTTGTAGTTGTTACAATTGTTGTAAAGTTCTACAAATGATATGATCCTGATCATTCATGTGGAGACATGCGAGTGGAAGTGTTCTGTACAAAGAATTTGTATAAGACCAGACCACGAAATGAATCGTCTCACTATATAACACTATTGATAGAAGATACTTACATTTCACTAGGATGACTATAGGTGACTTGGCCTGAATCCTGAGTGAGTTGTGAATTCCTGCCCATGAAGGCGGTCCTTTAATTTGCATAAGTGAGAGTGACCTATATCGTCGACTTAATATGCCTTCCATTTCGGAGATTCGTCTGATTGGGGAGTTAGGAACGCAACTTCACAAGAAGGAATTCACTCATTCTCTATAGTTAGAGTAAGTAGAGAAGTTGCTTCTTTAAGTGCTCATTTCGGGGCTTAAACAATGTGGCACCACACCCTCTCCTGGCCCGATAGGGGTTTGGTCATAGTTAGACTATGACTTATTTTTCATTAAAGAGATCAATGGTACTTAACAAGTTAGATGTAACTATAGGGGAAAACGGTAATATTGGCCCAATTGTACTTACGAGCAATTTGTGAAGGGTCAATGCACCGTTAATTAATTATATTGAATGGACACATAAATATCTGTAGTGCAAAGAGTACAACTGTCGATTTTTAGTAAAATGACCGACAGTTAATGGAAATTGGATAATTTAATAAAAGAGTTTAATTAATTAACCAAATACCATTGGAGCTTCAATCTATAGGTCCATAAGGTCCCTTCGGTAACTCAATTGAGATTATTGAGAATCAAATTAATTTCGGGTCAATTTGAATCATTCAAATTAATTGAGGGAATTAATTATATATGATATAACTAATATAAATTAATTATATGTGATATTATTAATGTAAATTAATTATATGTGATATAATTAATATAATGTATTTGATACACTATAGCAAAAAGTTTATGAGAGGAAATAAATATCTGAATATGAATCAAATATTAAATGTATGAATTAGATTCATATAAAAGCTATAGGTTAAATTTAATATGAATTTGATTTATATTAAATATTATAGGTTTAATGAGAGAATTTCAAACTATAGGTTATATTATATTTGATATGATATAACCTATATGTTATATGTTATATTAGATATAACATATAGTTTAATATATATTATATAGTAAGTTACTTACTATATAATTATATATTAAATAAATTAAAATTAGATTTAATTTAATATTATATTTGAATTTTGAAGGGAGGGAGTTATTATAACTTCCCCCATTTTATTTCTCTCTCTATATCTATAACATGGAATAGGAAGTTAGGAGAATCTTCTTCTTATTCATGTTATTAGTTCATATACAGAAGGTTCTTTTAGTGTGCTCTCTCTCCCAAACGATTTGATCTACAGAAAATTCCTCTCATAATTCTCTTCCTCACTCAAAAGTATTACAAAGCCTACAATTCCTGTGGATTCTCACCCTAAAGAGAATACCAAGGTAATCCGGTGGTCGTGTCCAACCTTGGTTTTTGGCATTCCTGGTTTTCATGTGTTCAAAGGGAGTTCAAAGTGTTTGTGATCAAGGAGAGGAATGCAAGAAGAATTTGTGACTTCAAGGGTATCTTTCTATTAACCTTAATTTCCTCTTTTTGTTCTTGTAGCATGCTATGTTTTAAATGTATATGTTTTTCCGTCCTCTGAATTTTTTTTTTTGAAAATTAAAAATTTGGACACGATCCACTTCCACACGGGTGTTCATCCTTCAAATACTACGGCAGATATGATGGATCAGGTGAACAATGTTTAGGGCCTTTGTAAAATACCTAATGGAATGTGGAATCGTCCCGCAATACACTATGCCAGGAAAATCCAACATGAATAATGCGCTGGAAAGGCGAAATAAAACACTTAAGGATACGGTAAGAAGTATGATTAGTCATTCTTCTTTACCATAATCCCTTATGGGTGAGACACTAAAGATAACATATATCCTTAACAGGGTACCTAGTAAAGCGGTAGCTAAAGCTCTCATGAGTTGTGGATGGGAAAGAAGTCTAGTATTAGGCATATTCACATATGGGGTTGTCCAGCTGAGGCTAGGCCTTACATACCTAATGAAAGAAAATTGGACTTAAGAACTATTAGCTGCTATTTTGTTTGGTATTTTGAGCGTTCTTGGGGTTTTAAGTTTTATGATCCTACTTTTAAATCATTATTTAAGCAGTATATTCTTACGATCCTGAATGATCTGGATCCCTAGAACATACTACGCCTCTCCCAAATCTTTCATTTAGAATTGGGCAGCTAGCCACTTTTTAATGTAAGTCAAAAAGCCTACATTATTCCCAATGAGTAGGATATCATCCACATACAGTACCAGAAAAGCTACTGAATTGTTGATAATTTTCTTGTAACACAAGGCTCATCAACATTCTGATCAAAGGCAAATGATTTGACCGTACTGTCAAATCTAATGTTTCACGATCTAGACGCTTATTTCAGCCCATAAATGGACCTATTAAGCTTGCAAACTCTTTGCTCTTAATCTGGAACAATGAACCCCTGTGGTTGAGCCATGTAGATGGTTTCCTCAAGATTACCATTAAGAAAGACAGTTTTGACGTCCATTTGTCATATCTCATAATCATAAAATATGGCTATGGACAGGAGTATCCTGATAGATTTTAACATGACAACAGGTGAAAAAGTTTTCTCATAGTCCACTCCCTCAACTTGGGTATAACCCTTTGCCACGAGTCTAGCCTTAAAGGTCTGAACCTTTCCATTTACACCTCATTTTCTCTTGTAGATCCACTTACACCCTATAGGTTTTACCCATCAGGCTGATCCACAAGTTCTCAGACTTTATTGAAGTACATAGACTCCATTTCCTGGCTCATGGTTTTAATTTACTCATCTTTGTTAACATCCTCTATTGCTTGCTTAAAAGACAATGGATCCTCGACCCCATCATCAGAAATAATGTTCTGGGATTCAGTCAAACCCATGTAGCGTTCCAGTGGGTTTATAACCCTTCCACTATGTCAAGATAGTCTCAACTCTTGAGATGGTTGACTAGATGAACCGACATCAACAACTCTTGTTGATTTGTCAGTCTATTCAACAACTTTTGTTGAACCTTCAGTAGACTCACTAAAAATCTCATGTAAAACAAGCTTGCTTTGTGATTTATGATCCCTGATGTGGTCTTCTTCCAAGAAGATAGCATTTGTGGACACAAACACTTTGTTCTCACTCAGATCATAGAAGTATCCACTCCTCATTTCCCTGGGGTAGCCTATAAAGAGGCAAACTTTTTGAACACGGTTCCAACTTCTTTAGGTTATCCACTAGCACATGGGCCAGACATCCCCAAATCCTGAAGTGGCATATACTACTTTTACGGCCTCTCCATAGCTCAAAAGGTGTTTTAGAGACATTTTTTGAGGGAACGTTGTTCAGAATATAACATGCAGTTTCCACTGCAAAACTCCAAAACAAGTCTGGAAGATGAGCATAACTCATCATAGAACGAACCATGTTCAATAAGGTTTTGTTTCTCCTTTCTGATACACCATTCTGTTGAGGTGTACCTGAGGCCGAGAGTTGGGACGTAATTCTATGTTCTATCATATAGTTCTGGAATTCGAGGTCCATATACTCTCCACCACGATCGGATCGTTGTGTTTTCATCTTCTTACCTAACAAGTTTTCAACTTCAGCCTTATACTCCTTGAACTTGTCATGGGCTTCAGACTTACGTTGCATTAGGTAGAGATACTTGTACCTTGAATAATCATCTATGAAAGAGATGAAATATTCATACCCACCTCGAGCCCGAACACTCATGGAACCACAGAGGTCTGAATGTATAAGTTCCAAGGTTTCCTCGGCTCTATAACCTTTTCCAGTAAAAGGTCGTTTGGTCATCTTGCCTTTAAGGCATGATTCACACACCGGCAAGAAGTTTTCTTCTAAACTTTTTAGAAGTCCACATTTCACCAACTGCTCAATCCTATTGAGGTTGATGTGACCTAACCTTAGATGCCAAAGATGGGCGTTTTCTTTAGGAGAGACCTTTGGTCTTTTAGCTGTTGTCATTGTACTGAACATTTCAATATTAAACAAGGCTTTTGTGACTAACGACCTTAGTACATACAAGTTATTTTCCATTGAACCACAACCAATCTCTATACCATTCTTGAAAATAAACACTTTATTCTAAGAAAAGGAGATGACATAGCCTTGTTCAATGAGACAAGAAACCGAGATTAAGTTCCTCTTGATATGAGGAACTACAAAAACATTATCCAGTAATAGATAACGTTTCTTGTCCAAAAATAATTTTAGTCTGCCTACAGCAACAGCTGAAATACCTCACCAGTACCGACTCGAAGAGTCAACTCTTCTTGTGGCAACATTTGCCAGGAACTAAATCCTTGGTAGGAAGAACTAACGTGGTTAGTAGCACCTGAATCAAGTATCCAAGCAGAATCATCATTTTCTACCAGACATGTCTCTAAGACAAATAAATCACATTTATTGTTTTTAGACTTCCTCCTCTTTTGGAGAGTAGTGGGATCAGTATCAGAACCTAAATAAGCTCCAAGTTCCAATTCAGAGAACACTTCTAATTGATGAACTTCATCAGAGTCAGCAATACTTGCTTTCTCTTCCTGGAGGTTATCTTGGGAACTGACACTACTAGTCTCTTTGTCATCCATCCATTTGTGCTAAAAAAGTAATAACTGATGTTCAAAAAATTCTTGTAACGAGTCCATGATCTCACGTTCAATGACCATGTTTTCAACTCTTGTGGCCAAAGCATCAGGTATGCTAGCCAAAATGTGAAGTTGGGCCAATGAATTAGCCTTCATCCGCACCTCATATGCATTACGAACACTTCACGGTGCATCAAGGGTTGGGACTTGAGGACACTCCTTAACTATGACAAACTCGATGTTGTTTACCACAAAATATGTTTCAATGGACTCTTTCCATTGTATGTAATCGGTCAAACTAGAGGCATTTAATGGAAAAACAATCATGTTGCTGAAAAAGAAACACATTGACCTACATTAGGTTTTAAGAAAATACTCGTTGAAAATAAAACAACATTCAATACGGTTTTGAAAAATTGAAATGAACCCAGTTTGACATCTATTTCGTAATGATGCTTCAAAGGTTTAGGACAAAAGCCGCCGAAGGGTGGTCAATTTATCCCTCCTCTGAATTGAGACATTCTCAACCAACCATTAATACCAGAACAACTCTTGTTTCTATAACGACTAGCCATCATTGATTTGGTCAAGAAATCATTAACTTGCTTAACAATTTTTCGTAAGTGTGACCCGTCATTTTAGGCCCTAGAGTTCCGCCCCAAGCAACCAATCCGAAGGAAAAAAATCCGATTGGGGCAAAAATTAAAGTGACCCTATCCATTTCTGGAGTTCACCTTGATATTGATCAACTGAACAAAAATCATCCGAAGAGGGACACTCCCAGGGCGCCACGAGGGAGTGCAAGAATGATCTCATGCTGCGAGCCAATGAAGAAGACCGTAGGACGTGTTGACACACACCCTTCACTCACTTACTATAAATACTCTCTCCGTCCACCTTGATATTGACTCATGCAAACACCATCCGAAGGGGGATGCTCCTAGGGTACCACGAGGCCAAGCATGAATCTCACGGTGTGAACATTTAGGGAGAAACATGAGTGAAATCATTGACATATCATAAATATCTCTTCCTCTCACTGAGTATTTTATAACCTAGAGTTTATTTTACTTAGAAAAAACACGACTAAGAATTTTAACTAAGTGACTTTTTAGGTTTTCCCAAGAGTAACTTTTAGCTTGGAAAGTTGAGCAACTTTTGATCATCATTCATTAAACTCTTTAACAAAGTCTTTGGTCAACTGTCACATGCTTGTAGCAAATCTATCTAATTCACCTTTCCAGGTAGGTTCCCAGGTAGGGGTGTTTCGTTTCCATCAGCTTAAGTACCCCAGCCTAGACAGAACATGCCTTAGACAAAAGGTCCCTTATAGATAGATTTAATACAATTTTAATATTTTAAACCGATTTAAAAGATTACACTTAGGTATCTAATCTCATTAGAACCTTTGGACTTAGGTCTATCTCAATCCAATTTTAAAACCCTTTTAAAATATGAGTTCACCTAAGTCCACATGCAACTCTTTCTTATCGGTTTTAGTTATAATTTCCATTATAACGCTTATAACAAAAACAACCAAAACCTTCCACAAGGCGAAGCAAACACATACAAGGCATTCATAACTTTTATAAATGGCCTAAGTGTCATGCTCTATGCACTGTTCATTCATTGCTACTTTTAGATAACACTTATATAATGAAGCAACGAACCAAGCATACATGCTTCCATACACCCTTATACTATAACTTTTATAATATAAAGATGATGCATGAATATGCTTACTGCATGCATAAATATAACTCTTATATAATGAAGCAATGTGTATAAAGTTCACAAACTATGAGACTTCGGCAGAATTAGGACACCAATCCCAACATTAGGTCACCACTTAAATATGATCCACTCGTATGTCTCTACATACATGTTTAAGCTACAAGATAACCTCGAATGTTAGTTTATTGGTTTGTGGTTAATGCAACTAATTCTGAAATAAAACATCACATATTTTATTATATAAATAAAATGTTTGTACAATACAATTACAAACTATAGAACCCTACGAGATTTAGGGAATAAACCCTAACAATCTCCCACTTGACCTAAAGTTAGTGGGGTGTACAATATAAGTCAAACTAAAATACAAAGTACATAAAACAATAAACTAAGGCACAACACGCCCAGTTCAAATCTCCCACTTGCCTTAGTATAAATGTGGGCTGTCCTATAGACCCATATTCTATAGGTGACCCTCAAACACTTTAGCCGTGAGAGCCTTTCCAAATGGATCATTAATGTTGTGCTTCAAAGCTATTTACGTGACGATCACGTCCCCTTGATGCACAATCTCTTAGATGAGATGATACTTTCGCTCTATGTTTTTTCTGCGCTTGTGACTCCTAGGTTCTCGAAAATTAGCCACAACACCTTTATTATCACAATAAAGTGTGATGGGCTTTGACATGTCTAGAACGACTTCTAAATTAGTCAAGAATTTTCTGAACTAAACAATGTTCTTAGCATCTTCCCAAGCCACTACATACTTAGCCTCCATGGTGGAGTCAGTAATGCACCCTTGCTTGGTGCTCTTCCAAACTACTGCCCCTCCATTAAGAGTGAACATTGATCGTGATGTGGATTTCCTAGAATCCTTGTTAGTCTGAAAATCAGAGTCTGTGTACCCTGTAAGGATTAGATCCTTAGAACCATACACGAGCATGTAGTCCCTCATTCTCCGAAGATACTTGAGGATATTCTTAATGGAGGTCTAGTGATCATATCCTGGATTAGATTGATATCTACTAACTATCCCCACTGCATAGCAATTGTCAGGTTAAGTATATAACATTGCATACATTAGGCTGCCAACAGTCAATGCATAGGGGATCCATCTCATTTCTTCAACCTCTTGAGGTGTATTGCATTTTTTAAGAAACCCCGTCAAAATGAGGACAATGTTCCTTAGACAATATAATTCCATGCCTAAAAGGATCGAATACTTGACAAACATCTTGTCAATGTATGATGCTTGAGATAGAGCTAGTGTTTTGTTCTTACAATCTCTAAAGATCTGAATTTCTAAAACAAACTGTGCCTCTCCCAAATATTTCATTTGGAATTGGGTTGCTAGCTAGTTCTTAACTTCAGTCAGTAGACCTACATCATTCCCATGAGTAGGATATTGTCTACATATATAACATTAGGAAAGCTACTGAATTGTTGATAATTCTCTTGTATACACAAGGCACATCAACATTTTGATCAAAGCCATAATATTTGATTGCAGTATCAAACCTTATGTTCTAAGATTGAAAAAGCTTTCTTTAGTACATAAATGGACCGATTGAACCTACAAACCTTTCGCTCTTGACCTTGGGTTATGAATCTCTCGGGTTGCTCCATATAAATAGTCTCCTTAAGATTGTCATTCAGAAAGATAGTCTTGATGTCCATTTGCCAAATATCATAGTCATTTATGAGGCAATGGATAGAAGGATTCTGATAGACTTCAACATGGCAACTGGTGAGAAAGTCTCCTCATAGTCGACTCCCTCAACTTGGGTATAACCTTTTGCCACTAGTCTAGCTTTGAATGTTTGCACCTTCCCTTAACACTCCATTTTCTCTTGTAGATTCATTTGCAACCTATAGGTTTAACCCCATCAGGTATATCTACGAGATTCCAAATCGAATTGAACTCCATTTCGAGATCCATAGCTTTGATACACTCATCTTTGTCAAAAATCCTCTATTGCCTTCTTGTAAGACGATGGATCCTCAACATCTCCATCAGCTACCATAGCTAAGATTTCCGTTAAACCTATGTAACGGATAGGTGGATTCACAACTCTTCCACTACGTCGAGGCTCCCTCGATATTTGAGGTGGATTTGACATACTAGATGATCCAACTTCAATAAATCTTATTGAGGTGTTGGATTATTCAACAACTCTTGTTGAGGGTTCAGTAGATTTCTTGGAAAGTTCATTCAACACAATCTTACTGCAGGGCTTGTGCTTCCTTATGTGGTATTCTTCCAGAAAAGTAGTGTTTGTCGATACACACTTTATTTTCCTTAGGGTCAAAGAAGTAAACCACCTCACATTCTTTTGATGTAGCCTACAAATAGGCACAGTTTTGAACGAGGTTCCAGTTTCTTAGAATTTTCCTCAAGTATATGTGTTGGACAACCCCAGATTCTGAAATAATGTAAACTAGCTTTACGACCATTCCATAATTCCAAAGGCGTTCTAGTAACACTCTTGAATGGAACACAATTCAAAATGTACACTGCAGGCCGTACTGCAAAACCCCAGAGTGAATCAGGTGAGGAAGCGAAACTTATGATAGACCGAACCATGTCCAACAGGGTTCGATTTCTCCTTTCTGGTACACTATTCTGTTAAGGTGTACCAGGTGCTGAGAGTTGGAATACAATTCCATGTTCTATCAAATAGTTCTAGAATGTTGGACCCAAAAACTCTCCACCTCGATCAGATCGAAATGTATTAAATGTTTTATTTAATGGATTTTTAACTTCTGCCTTAAACTCTTTGAACTTTTCAAAGGATTCAGAGTTATGTTGCATTAAATAAACATATCCATATCTTAAATAATCATCATTAAAGATGATGAAATATTCAAACTTTCCTATTGCTTTTACATTCATCGGACCACAGAAGTCTGAATGTACTAGCTCTAAGGGTTCTTTGGCCCTATGATCTTTTTCAGTAAAAAGTCTTTTAATCATTTAGCCTTCAAGGCATGACTCATACACAAGTAAATAATTTTCTTCTAACTCGCTTAGAAGTCCATTCTTCACCAACCTCTCAATCCTATTGAGATTGATGTGTCCTAATCTCAGGTGCCAAAGATGGGCATTTTCTTTTGAAGAAATTTTAAATCTTTTATGTTGAGTTATGTAGTTTTAAAAATTTCTATATTATGGAGGGCTTTAGTTGCCAACAGTCTTAGCACATATAAATTATTTTCCAGTTCGACTGAACAAATATTGACACCCTTCTTAGAAATAAACACTTTATTTACAAAGAAGTTTATAAAATATGATTGTTCAAGTAAACACTTTACAGAAATTAAGTTTCTCTTTAAACTAGGAACTACATATACATTTTCTAACAAAATATATCTATTATGTAAAATTATTTGGAGACCTCCCACTGCCACAACCAAGATGACGTACCCAGTTCCAACTTGCATCATCATTTCTCAGCTTCAAGTTGCCGCCAGGAACTAATTTCCTGAAATGAAGCTCAAATGTGGTTCGTGGCGCCCGAATCAATTATCCAGGTCGAATCATCATTCTTCACTAAACAGGTTTCCAATACAAGTAAATCACATTTACCTTGCTTGACTTTTTTCTTTTCTGCCAAGTATTTGGGACAGTTTCTCTTCCAATGTCCCTTCTAGTTGCAATGGAAACAGATTCCCTTTGCAACCTTGAATTTTTTGCCCTTTTGGGTAGCAATTGGTGGGTTAGCTTTCCCCTATCCGCCTTTCTTTTTCTTCCACTTTTTGGTGCCAAAAGAAGAAGGCACAAACTTTATTCTAGAGGTCAAACCTCTATGGAACCTTTTAGAGGATGAAGCAACATTTGCTTCACCCTTCTATTCCTTGGTTTTCATCAAGGACTTGAAGGTCTGTAGCTCGTTGAGCAAGGTGGTCAGGTTGCAGTCAATCCTGTTCATAACAGCATTGCTACGAAACTGTAGGAAACTTTCAGGTAAAGATTCCAGAATGAAGCTAACCCAACTGGTTTCATCGATGATGGAACCATTCATCTCCGCCACGTTGAAGTGGACCATCATGTTGAGAACATGTTCTCGAAAAGATGCTCCTTCTTTCATGCGAACATTGAAGATGTGTTTGAGAGCGTCGTGTCTGAGCTATGCGGACGGTTGTTCAAACATTCCCCTCAGGGACTCCATAATCTCACGAGCCATGAGTGTGAGCTTATGCTTCTTGGCCAATACTTTGGAAAGGCTTGCCAAGATGTACGCTCGAGCCTTCTCATTTTCCTGTGTTCATTGCTCGTATGTTTCTCAAACATTTCGAGCAACATTGAGAATTGGAATGGGAAGACAGTCCTCCATAAGAACAAAACGAAGGTCATTGATGATAAGGATTGTGTTGATCCTATTTTTCCATGAAGTATAATTTTCACCCATTAGTTTGTCAGCGGTGAGTAAATTTAGGGTAGCGGGAGTCATATTTAAAGAAGTTTGCTGAAACCATACAAATTATTTATAATTAGTTTAATTGCATTAAACCATCAAGAAAACCAATCAATTTTTAGCAAAATAGTCTAAAGTACCCTAAGTGACATCAATTTTGCAATGATGTTTCAGTGAGACAGGGCAAAAGTCACCATAGGGTGATCAGGTGCCCTTTCACTGAAATGAGAACATCTCAACTAATAGACAAAACAACTCCTTGTTATTGTCACTATTAGTCACCATTGTTCAGTCCTGAATTTGTTAAACTTGCTTAACAATTTTGTAAGTGTAACCCTTCATTTTAGGTCCTAGAGTTCTGCCCCAATGAGCCAACCGGAGGGAAAAATCGATTGGGACATGAAACTAAAGTAACACTATCCGTTGCTAGAGTTTAAATAAAGCTTCATGCAAAAAATGTCATCCTATAGGGGGACACACAAGGTGCCATGAGGCCATGTACGAAAATTTACTTCAAACTAATGAGAGAGACGAAAGGATGTGTTGTCACACGTCCTACTCTCACTTACTATAAACAATCTCTCCATTCACCTTGATATTGATCTATACAAATGTCATCCGTAGGGGGACACTCAAGGTGCATCAAGATCGAGTATAGATCTCATGGTGTGAACTTTAAGGGAGAAATGTGAAGAGGATAAAATGAAGTATCATATACTCCATTTTCCTCTCACTGAGCGTTTTACCTAGGGTTAATTAACTTAAGAAAATCCGACTACTAATTTTAACTAAGTAATTGTTTAATTTGCCCGAAAACAACACTTGCATTTAGATAGTTAAACAATTTTGGTTAAGTTCTATCAAACTCTTTAACAAACTTTAATCAAACTTGCATGCTTGTAGCAAATCTATCTAATTCACCTTTCCAAGTAAGTTCCCAGGTAGGGATGTTAAGTTTCCGTTAACTTAAAAACCCCAACCTAGACAGAACTCGTCTTAGACAAAAAGTCCCTTATAGATACATTTGTTACAAAGATAATCTTTTATTAAGAATCAATTTAATCCTATTAAACCGATTAAAAGATTAAACTTAAATTTCTAACTTATTAGAAATGTGATCTTAGGTCTATCTGAATCATGTTTTAAAACAATTTTAAAAATTGATTTTAACCTAAGGTTTGCATGCAACTTTGAATTATTGATTTTAATTTCTAATTTCATTTTGTTATAACAATTATAAACAAATAAAATAAATTAAAACCATACATTGCATGCTTTGATATACGTTAGTAAATTATAACATCTATAAATTATCTAAGGTAGTGTCATACTTCATGCAATTTTATTTCATTACTAACATATATAATATTTATATAATAAGGTAATGAAACATACTATAGCATACATTCATACATTCATTAAACCACATATTATAACAATTATAATATAAATGATGCATGGATATGCTATTAATGCATGCATGCATATACTATAATATTTATATTATATGATACACGAACATGCTATATTAAATAAATCATGCATATACATATATTATAACACTTATAATATAAATGATGCATGATAATAAATGCATAACCTATGGTGGGATTTTATACTATATGACATATAATAATAAATAAAAATCATATATCAAATGCATAATTAAGAAACAAAAAATTATTGGACCGCAATTGGACACTAAAAAAATTAATTAAATTAATATAACTATTATATTAATTTAATTAACCAAAGAATCTAACTATTACAAGAATAAGTATCAACCGGTTCAAAAATAAGCTAACCGGGCCTTGAACCACTCGAACTAGACTAGGAACCAGTCTAGATGAACCCAAATAGCTCGAATTGGAGAACCCTCAAGTTGAATGGGACCAGCAGAACATGAATCGCCCGTGAACTGTATCTGAACTGCATGAAAACTCCATCTCGAAGCGTTGCGATGTCTGCCCTAGCATCGCGATGCTACGAAGTTTTCTTTCATTCGCCACATCACAGCGTCGTGATGCTAGGACACATCATCACGACGCTACTGTACAGTCGCCCACTTTATAGTTTCGAATAGCTTCAAAACCCCATGGAAAACACCTCGAATTCTCTAGAAAATGGCCACGAACATCACAGTCGACTCAGGGAAAATCAATACAGACTTGATAGCATATTTATGCCCAAAGACATGGGCCTTTACATACCAAAAGTAAATTCAAAGAAATAAAAAATAGTGCCAATCCTGAAATTATCCAACAATTTTAAAACAACCATCAAAACAAACATCATGTGAATAATTTGACAGATTGTTTAAATCCCACAAGTAACTGTAAAATTATTCCAAAATTTTGGAAAAAATTAGGCCATAAACGCTGCTTCGATACCAATTGAAGGATCCGATTAAGGGTCCTTGAGTGGAAGCGGATCGTCCTAATTTTTCCAAATTTTACACAATATAAATTTTACAGAGAAAGAACATAAAATATGCATTTAATTAGGAACTACAACATGCTTATAAAAAAAATAGAAGAAAAATAAATTAGGTTCAGAACCCTTACCTTTGAAGAAACCAATCTTCACGTGAATTTCCTCAAACTCCAATTGGGCACTATCACAAAGATGACCTTGGTATTCCTTGGATGAGAATTTAGAAGTTTGTGGGGCTCTGGCTATTTGGTGAGGGAAAGACCTTAATCGAGAGAGAAAAATAATTGAGCAATGGGGAAATTTTTTCTTAAACTTACTAAATAGTTCTGTAGCTCTCAATTATGAAGAAGAGATAATCTGATAACCCCTCAACCCCTATTTCCCAAAATATATTTTCAAAAATAAATAAATAAACTAAATTAAATTTATTTATTTATTTAATAAATAATTTAATATATATATAGATAGATAGATAGATATATTTCATATGATAACTACCTTATCATATAATTTATATATTAAACTATATGTTATATCAAATATAACATATAACCTATAGTTTTAATATTGTTCATATACAACATAACCTATAATTTTTTTCTCCCTCCAATGACTTTTAATATAAATCACATTTATATTAAATTTAACTGTATGAATTCAATTCATATTATTAATATTTGAATCATATTTAAATATTTATTTCCTCTTATAAATACTTAATTTTATAATGTATCAAATACATTATTGTTAACTGACGGGCACTTTCCTAAAGACCGTCATCTGCATTCTTCACACTATAGATATATTTCTGTGTCTATTGGATATAACCAATCAACAGTTCAATGATCCTTCACAAATTGCTTATAAGTACAGCTGAGCCAAAATTATCGTTTTGCTCCTGTAGATATATCTAACTCCTTAAATACCATTGATCCCTCTAATGAACAATAAATCATAGTTCAACTATGACCAAATCCCTCTCGGGCCAGGAGAGGGTGTGGCGCCACATTGTTCAAGCCTCAAAATCAGCTCTTAAGGGAGCAATTTATCTACTTATCCCGACATCGGAGAAAAAGAGAATTTCTTCTTGTGTAGCTATGTTTCTAGCTCCCCAATCAGACAAATCCCCAAAATGGTAGGCTTGTTGAGTCGGCGATCTGGCCACTCTCACCTATACAAATCAAATGACCACCCTCATAGGCAGGAGTTCACAACTTACTCAGGATTTAGGTCATGTTACCTATGGTCATCCTGGTGAAATGTAAGTCTCTATTATGAACAACGTTATATAATAAGATTAAACATTTCGTGGTTCGGTCTTATACAAACTCCTTTGTATAGAATATCCCAACTCACATGCCTCCACATGAATGATCAGAATCAGATCATTTGTAGCATTTTACAACAATATTAATATCTACAAAGTGGGTCATACTTGTAGTGTGACCAGGATAAGGTATCCAACATTATCCATCTACTACAGACCATTTAGGTTACCACTTAAACATGATCCACTCGTATGTCTCTACATACATGTTTAAGCTACAAGATAACCTTGGATGTTAGTTTATCAATTTGTGGTTAATGCAACTAATTTTGAAATAAAATTTCACAGTTTATTATATAAATAAAATGTTTGTACAATATAATTACAAACTATAGAACCCTATGAGATTTAAGGCATCAACACCAACATAACGTGCGCTCAAGTATGTACGTGTCTAGATATTGTGTTCATAGTTGGAGTATTAGGTAGATATTTGAGCAACCTTGAGATGGATCATTGGGTATTCTGATTCTGATTATGTTGGATACCAAGACACTTTGCCATTCATTTCAGGTTATATCTTTATATTGGCTGGAGGAGTTATATTCTGCAAAAAGTGTTAAACAAACACTAATGGCTTCTTCTACCATGGTTGTGGAGTTTATAGCATGTTATAAGTCGTCCAATCATAGAATATAATTATGAAATTTTGTCACAGGGCTACTGGTAGTGGTTAGCATAGAAAGACTGCTAAAATTATTTTTTGACAATAAGTCAATAGTGATGTATTCCAACAACAACAGAAGTACGAAGTCAAAGCATGTAGACTTGAAGTTTCTAGTTGTTAAAGAAAGACATCAGAATGTTCAAATTTTGATAGAACACATAAAAACAAACTCTACAGTGGACAATCTACTGACTAAAGGTTTACCACCTAAAGTTTTTCATGAGCATGTTGCTCACATGGGTGTTAGTCACTTTTCTGATTCCATGGTTTAGTGAGAGCTTGTTATCGAGGATGTTCTTTGACCTTAATTTATTTTCTATATAGAATAAAGTTGATGGTTTATATTTTATTATCTGAAATTGTTTATCATGCATCTGGTTTAGCATAAAGTTTTAAAAAATGATCTCACTAAGGAATTTGGACTAGTTGGAAATAGGCATGATCTAGATCACTTTGCATGTAGTTTCCATGCTATTCATCCATACTTGATCTATGTCACTGAATGTATTAGAATTGGTAATCAAGGAAGGTTTAGTTATAAGGGTAACGATGAAAGCCGCTTTGATTCCGTGCTAATACAAGAGATGGACCAATTTGAACTAAAGGGGAATTCTATTATTGAAATAATCTGTTTATGTACGCTTAAGGTTTATGTGATTTAGTTACATTAGGTACACAAACATATCCCAAGCAGAAGATTGTTGGACGTATTTAAATAATAATACGTATAACTAAAATATTAGTTATGTATGTCGATTAATATTTTATCGCATTGAGTTATTTTATTAGATTGGACCCTATTATGTGATCTAATTAATTAAAGCCCTAGATTCCTAATTGAGTATAGACTTAATGGGTAGAAGCTCATTCCTAGTTAATTAGGTTTAATTGGAACCCTAATTGAAGTAGCATATAAAGAGACCTTAGACCTATGGTCCCCAATGTCACACCCCCTCCCAGATTACCCTCTTAATCTGAAAGAGGATATGACCATTGTAGTTACTAGCCCTACCGCCAACACTCACCACCTTAGCCTTTTAACCTAAATGCCAACCTGTTAAACATTAATAATGTATGCATCCAGCATGCCTCCTTACGGTTCTACGTAAGATTATATAAACACATGCATTCAACCATGACATAACATCTACGGAAAAAATATTTACAATTAGACCCAAACATTTCTAACAAAGCCCTAGTCCCTCTCAAAACATGTGTACATAAACAGATCATCAACCTAAGTCTTCTTAATAAGCCGAGCCTTTCAGTGGCAAGCAACAACAAGATCAACCTTGAGGAATCTGACCGCTACCTGTGAATGGAAAACACAGAAAATCTGTGAGCTGGTAGCCCAGTGAGTGACTATAGAATCATATTACATCATGCATTACATCACTATAAACATGTAAGTATACTGATGAGTATCTCAAGAAAATTTCTCTAAATATAGCTTCAAACCATTCTTGTTGTCACACCCCGCCCCAGATCACCCTCTTAGCCTAGAGAAGGGCGTGACTGCAGCAGTTATCAACCCTTAGGCTGACACTTACTGCCTAAAAACTTTTGCGAAATAACTCTGATACCAAATACAAATTATATGCAATGGGACGGTTGTAGGCCCATAATTTATTAACTTAGAAACTTAATATGTTTAGAGTATTTACAACATTAGATTTACAAGTCCCAAAACTCACAAACCTTAGTCTCTATATGAACAATAGTAACATGTGTACAATATTAACAGTAACCACCTAGCAAATGGTTACAAGTCTTTTTGTTCTTTAGTGGCAGAGCAGATACTGAGCTATCTTCAGAGGATTTGACCGCTACCTGTGGGGGAGAAAAACAAAAAAACATTTGAAAACAGGGTGAGCTTACGCCCAGTGAGTGACCGAGAAAACATAGTAAATTCTCATGCATGATTTTAGTAATGAGTTTTTAACTGAAACATAAACTTTTACAGTACTTGTACTGCAACATAAACATTTTCCAAGCGTAAAACATGTAAAGTTGTTTTAAACATAAAACAATAAAAGCATTTCTCAAATCAAAGTACTTTATAACTGGTAAAATAATCCCAACACCAACTGCTAGTCCAAAGAGAACCCTTTTGCTCAATCTCTGACTTTATTCACCTGTGGCCACATTAGGTACTATTGCTCAGATACCTTCTCCTTGTACTTTAGTATCGAGCTACTAGGATACCTTCTCCAACGTACTTCAGTACCAATAGATACCTTCTCTCTGTACTTCAGTATCTAGTTGGGTGGATGCCTTCTCCCTGTACTTCGGCATCGCATTTTACCAAAAGTATTTATAAACAACTTTTCTCTTTAAAGCATATACAGTATAACACATATACAACATGGCTTTAAAGATGGTAACGCATGCTGGATAAAATTAATACATATACATATGTAAATAGTTTTTCAACAATATGCATGCTTTCAAATCACAATTCAAACTTGCTTGGAAACCACTTTATAAAACTAGTAGGCATGAGAATATTTTCGCAAACATGCTTTCTGTAAAACGTTTGTAATCAAACCAGTTTAAAATGTTTTAGTTCGAAAACATTTTAGCCCACTTCGAATTCTTAGGAACTTTTCACTCTAGTAGCTCCTCGGGTCCCTTTTTCACCCCTAGAATTCAGATTCAACTTGCAACTTAGATTACTCATAGTTCTGAACTTTATTTGGAAATACTTCCTTCTACAAACGTATTCTAAAATGTCTTAGGAATCTTACCCTAAACTTTCAGCTCATAATTATTCGTGGTTTGGCCGGAATCTCAAAATCTTAAAGACTGGCTCAGACTGATCCGACAGTCTGACCCTTCTGCCTTCTTCTCAATCTCCAGCCCAATTCCTTTGAGCCTTTTCCTTCAGAAGCCCTACTCTAAAAACTAGACTTCCAGATCTTACAGATGGTTTTAGAACCACTCTAAACGCACGAGTAGATTGAAAGATCTCCTCGTCCAAATTTGACACATTCCTTTGAACCCTCACTGCCCTCTACTTTCTCTACGAAATTTATGATTTTTGTGTGCTTTGAAAATGAAATCCCAACTCCCTATTTATAGGCATTCAAATTGCTCATGGAATTGACAACACCTACTTGGCTACATGGCCAAATGTTTAATCCTCCCTTTATCAATGTAAGCTGACTTCACCTTGGTTCAATGTGTTCTTCTTAAACGCGTCCAACACAGTTTCTTAGGGTTTAAGAATTTCTCTTAATCGGACACCTAAATTTTAATTGACGTTTGCCCTTACGTATTCAAGCTTTTTTTTTTATTCAAATTAGGGTTTTTAAATGCATAATCCACCCCAACACGTCCAAATACATCGCCCAGAAGCTTGCTCGGCCGTTCAATGCATAGGCGAGGCGTGGGCGTGACATTCGAATGCAGCATCGAACAAGGCGTGGCTGACGCATGGGCTGGTCTCGCTCTCTCCACTCTCGCTCTATCCAACTTTCTAGCTCAAAATCTCGCTCTCTTTGCTCTCGCTCTCTCCCACTTTCTCGCTGGTCTTGCTCTCTCCAATCTCGCTCTCTTCCATTTTCTCTCCAACTTTCTCTCCAATCTCGCCTCTTTCACTTTCTCGCTCTTTCCAATCTCGCTTTCAATGATCTCGCTGGTCTCGGTCTCAATGATCTTGCTCTTAACGATCTCGCTGATCTCACTCTCAACGATCTCGCTCTTTTCAAATTTCTACACGATTGTGCCACTAGTCACTTGCCTTCCAGTGCTTTGTGCACAACACAACTTTCACATAAATTTTCCATACTTAGCCAATTTTTCCCAAATTTCCCAAACTCAATGTCCATATTTTTCTTTTCAAATCCCCATTCCTTTTTCACCATTTCACACTAACTTTCTCATCAACCTACTCAACTTATTTATACAAATTTAAATAGGGACACACAATTAAGTGGAAAATTAAGACAATTTAAATAAGAAAACACACTTAAGTGTAAAATTGGGATTCGGGGTTCACACTTGTACATCATTAAACATCATTATTCCTTAGTTGAGAACGAGCCTACAACGCTCTAGCTCCAAACGTCTATTATTGGCCAAGATTCCCATACTTCGGCCACCCTTTGGTGGTGTATGGCCTAGGAGACCCATACTTCAGCCTCTCATTCAGAACTACCTGCGTGCACATGGAGTTTTCTAAGTACCGTCAATACCTTAGGTACTATTACCCAGATACCTTCTCCATGTCCTTCAGTATCGGGTTATTTCGTAGCATCAAATTAAGTTTCATTGCATATCATTTACATAAGAATTCATTCTATCATAGCCTTCCTCTAGGAAGCATATTTCAACATTAGAAACTTAACTTTTGTAATGATTTCACAACATACCTTGGCCTGTGTTAAACATATACAAGCCGGGGAAGATACGTTAAGCTATTCATTAATCATTTGTTGCTTGAGGGAGTATAAATTCACCATTAACATCACTGTAACTTACTTGGACTTATATGCATAATTATTGAAAACATTAAGTCACTTAGTCGCTCACAGCTCGTTGGGACTCTTAACGGTTTATACGCCTCTCCTAGCTCTTCTTGGCCTGAAAGGACATAATTCTCGGTTAAACTACTTAGAATTCTTAGGAAAATACCTCAAATAGTTCATTTACTAATGGAACTTTCATCAACAAAGACAACATTACTAGCGAGATAATCATCATGAGTGAATTCATCCTTATGAGCGAGATCCTTATCATGAGCGAGATCAAGCTTTTCCTAGCAAAACTTTCATCCTAGCGATACTCACCTCCACTAACAAGCTTTGCTTCCTCACCAACGAGATTTAGCCCACATTTCTAGCGAGATTTCCTTCTTGAGCGAGATCCTCATCACAAAATCAGCGAGATTATCATCCTGAGCGAGATCCTCATCCTTCTCTTCTCGCTCTCGCTCTCCACGGTGAGTTGTTTGCTTGTTCTTCCCAAGCTGCTGTCTGCTTCTGCACAGATTTTCTGTTTCAACTTCAAAAATTTATAACTCAAAATCCATAACTCTTTTCAAGAAATTTCCTTCTACAAACTTGTATATAATTGAGTTAAATTTTGACTCAAAAAGAGTGTTTTGACTCAAAAGAGTGTCTCGCTCATAGTTGGTTGTCTGCATGACACCTGTGGGGGCAAACCAAAACGAAGGTTGGGCACTCAGATTAGCGCAAGATCACAAAACTAAGATTTAAATCATGCGAAGGCCAAAAACCCCCCCCCCCCCCCCCCCCCCCCCCCCCCCCCCCCCCCCCGCGCGCGATTTGATAAGATTTAAAATAAATCATGCGATGCCCTGGGAAATGAGTAAAGTTTTTTTTTGAACATTAAGCTCGCGGTCCCTAAAGGTTAGAAATATTTTAGGAAGAGATTAGGATAGAAATTAATAATGACAGCGGTTCAGCGGTTTGAATAAGACATTATGAGAAGTCTAGGCAGGATAAAGGTGATTGAAATTTTGAGAAATCTTTAGTTTATGCTTGAGGATTAGCATTGTTTTAAATTTGGGGGTGTAATAACTTGTAGAAATACAAGTTATTAAAGCTCAAATTATTAAAACAATGAGAGAAAGCGATAGTAAATAGGCAATATTACGATTGAATGCACCAAACAAAAAGCAAAATCGCGATTGCTAACTCTCATCGCATAGAAGCAATTAAACTGAGTTAATCTTGTATTTCTGTGTAGGAACAAGGCGATAAAGCGATCTCCCGAGTAGGCGATCCAATGGTACTTCAAAGACGAACGTGCGATGACCTTACATAAAGGCGGTGACCTAATGCGATAAAATGTGATGGGACGTGAAGCCGATAGCGGTCAAATCAGAAATACAGCTGTGGCCGTTGAAGACCATACCGTTGCAAATTCTTTGAACCTCTAGTGACCATCAGATGACGCAACAGGGTATGAAAATTAATGTTGTCGATCCACGCAATCATTAGTGAGATGAAGAACTGTTTCTTTGGAAGTCTATAAATACCATTTAATGCTACCAAACCAGGGGGAATAAATTCCGGGAGGTCGAGAGATTGCTGGAATAACAAAGAAGAGAGACATCAATCCACACTTAACTCTTGTGAGAGCAAGAGTTTACAAATTAGAAAAGATTTGGAGAGCAAGAGTTGACACTACTTACTTGGCTTAACACTTACATTATCTATTGTTTTTGTACTTTAGCATATTATTTGCAAGAATGGAAATTAAATTTCAATCAATGTTCATTCTTTTCACACCTTACATGAGTAGCTAAATTTGTGAATGGGTTGAGAAGTACTTAGCTAGCATGACTTAAGTTATGCACTTCATGTGATCATCTTGCCTTATGTATGCTTCATTCATCACTTTGAGTACTTGAAAGAGTAGTCTAAAGACATAGAATCTAGGCTTGAAAGAGTCAGATAAGATCTCATAAGCAAGAGTAGAGGAGACTTAGAAATAAGTTCTATCTGCTGCATTTCCTACACATTGCATGCATCCTAGACATAGGAAATGTGTCCATATGCATTGAAAAATGTAGTGCTTAATATTTGTGTATAGCATGATCGCATGACTTGTAGAATATCTTAAGAAATGTTAGCAAAACCTCTTCTCAACCCTTCAATGCATATTTGTTACAACACCACTCTTCTATCGCTTTTCATTTAATTCCATCACCTTAAGAAATCAAAGTCAATCACCATCCAATTTCTTAAACTTAAAATAGCGATAAGATCAAAGGTAGAGTCTGTCACATATCTGTCTGAGTAATCCATGCGTTCGACCCTAGACTTACCAGGACCCTAAGAAGGCTTATACTTGGGCTTTGTTAGGAAAACTTGCATAATCATCGCATCCACACCCTTTCACCGCATGATAAATCAACGCATCATTGTGCCTAACACCCTTTCGACTAGTAAAGATAAACATAATTATCTAGCTACAACTAGTGGTCAATAAGAGAATCACAAGATTAATAATAAAAAAAAAAAAAAGAAAAATAAGTTCAATTCATGATAACAACTACCTATAATTTAATATCTTGCAAATTTATTAAAAATAAAAAGAAAGAAAGATAAGAACTAAAATTGAACTAAAATCCTTAAAACATTTTAATTCACACTCTCAATCTTCAAGAAATTCATCTTTTATTTTAAAATGATTATTAATCCTTAATTGATAATTGTTGACTATACTATTTAGTTTATATTAGATTAGGTTAAATTACAAAACTAGATCCTTGGTTGGAAGAAAATTAGAATTTAGTCCTTATGGTTTATAATTAAAATTTAGTCTCAAGTCAATTAGAAGAATTTTATCAAACTATAGGAACTATTTATGTGAGTTTTTCAAATCCCATAGAATCTAAAGTTTAATTTTAAAACCATAAATGATAAGTTCTAGCTTTCTTCTTATCATGGAGATCAAATTTGTATTTAACCATTACATTAAATTGAATATAATTGTCATGTCCTTCAGTATTCATTAGAATGAAATAAAGAAAAATAAAAAGTCTAGTCGGAGTCTTTGTTTCAAAAAGTGATACCTGTGCATATAAACCATAGAGACAGTTACAAATGTAGAAATCAGACCCAAAATATTAACAAATATAACACAATGTAATTTAGTTTGTAAATTTAGCAAAATTTAAATCTAGTTTTCGGAATCTATCAATGATAGACTATATCGTTAATAGGACCTATTAGCAATATACTCTATCATAGATAGATTTTACTATACATAAATTTTCAATTCTTTAAAATGTTGCTATACACATTTTATTAGTCTTAAGAGCCGTTTGGATTAAGGTTTTGTAGATGCCTGAGAATAAGATGTCTGGGAATAAGATGTCTGAGAATCAAAGATAGTTGTGTTTGATTATATATGTGAATGAGAATAGGATGTTAGGGAATGTGTTATACTTTTTTATGCAATTATAAAGTATAAAATTAATATAAATTAATTTCAATAATTAATTTTCGTTTGTTAATTTGTTATTATTACATTAAGTTATTAAATCAATTTTAAGCCACTAAAATTTAACTAAATTTACCCACTCACCCTCCAGTTTGATATATTTATTATCAATTAAATTTTTTATATTACACATTTATATTATCAATTTTTATTAAAAAAATTATTGGTATTTAATTTAAATATTTTTTTCTGTAGTTTTGTTAATTGAAGAGTTAATTAACTAATTGTTTAATGTCAATTATAAGCTATATGTATATATACAAAAGAAGTTGATAAAAACTAATTGATTCATCAAATAATGTTATTAATTTTTTTAAAAAATAACTATGATTATAGATTTAAAAAAAAGTACAAGTGTACAAGATTGTTTAGTTGAAAAAAAATCAACTTATCTTATTATTAGTTAATTAATTAATATTTTTTAAAGACTAATTAATAATTTTAATAAATAATTTATGACGTTAATATATATTACCAATAAAAAGGGAGTTAAGCAAATATAATTATGGTTATTCATATTTTTTAAAAAAAGGTTATGGTTTTTCATATTAATTCATAATAATAGGATAATTATTATATTAGCATTATTATTAGTAAAATTAATTATATATGTCAATTATAAATTTAATTTAAACATATTTATAAAATTTAAATATATTAACCACTATCAACAAAGAAGAAAAACAAATAAAATGAATAGATAAAAAGTAAAAGAGAGAAAACCATTGGAAATAGAGAAAATCCATCTATTTGGGTGGTTATGAAAAACCTTCATGAAAGGTATTCTCATTCCAAGATTAAGAACTTGTACCAAACATGGTGATAGAATATCATTTCTCATTCCCAATTCTTATTCCCATGAACCAAACGGGTCATTAGGAGGTGTTTGTTTCAAGGGTTGGGATTGGATGAATTAGGCATCCTAAGCCCAACCCTTGTTTGGGCATGGATTTAGGAAGCCTCCTACATCATTTTTCTATAGGTTTAGTAAATACTATTTAAATCCATGGGTTACTTTTTTTTTTTTTTTTCTTTCTAACTTCTTTTAGGAAATACATTGGCCAACCTCCAAACACCATCTTCGGCGACCACCACCGGCCAACTCCGGCCGCCACCTAGACTATCGCCGTTGGCCAACTCCGATAGCAAGCCAACCTTCGACCGTCACCTCAACGACCATCGTCAGCCAATCTCCGGCTGCTACCGGCCAACTCATCAACCAACCTCTGACAACTTCCCTTCCCTCCACACTGGCGAAATTCTGCCCATCAACTCCGTCGGCCAACCTCCGACACTGCCACCTCTGGCGACCTCCACTAGCCATGAAAAACATTAATAAAAACACTCTTAGTATATAACAAACTAGAAAAATTTGTATATAAAAACATTTTTAAGAAAGAATTGCAATACTTATTTTAATAAGTTTTTATCAAAAGTGTTTAAATAAAAATGAATTTTTAAAAGATATTTTTTTAAGTCATTCCAAACACGCTATTAGACTGCAATTGTATAAGTATATTTTTTTGGACTTTGTGTATAGAAATCCCTAATTTAATTTAATAACATTTTCATTTTTTTCATTGGTCAACTTATCTAGCTCGAAGACTTAGAATCATTTTCTAAATGTAAAGATTTAAAATGTTTAAAACAACTCAGCGACCAAATAAAAACTAAAACTCAAAATTTATGATTTTTAATTCCTCAAATGTAATTTGATAAAAAAATATATAGTTTTCAATAATTGAATTTAATATTAAAATACTAGTTTAGTTCAATTTTAAGTTAGCAAATTATGGTAAAAAAATTGATATTTTCAAATTAGTTAAAGTGACAAAAGTCTATGAAATTTTATTTCAAAATCTAGTAAAATTAAAATATCAAATTACTAAAACAATATATTAAATAAAATTATAATTTTAGTCAAAATCTCTATTTCAAAATTATTTTAAAAAATATTCTTCTAAATTTTTTGGTTAAGTTTAACTATATTAAAATAATTAAGATGGAAAATTTAAACTAATCTAAAAATTAACCATTGATTAAATACAATAAAATATTTCACAAACTAAAGAATCTGTATTTCATTCCAGGTTACTTAATACTCCAAACACAGGTTTCTTAAACCCATACTTCCAAAACCTGCACTCCAAACATAATTTTCTTAAATCCAAGCTACCTAAATCATCTAACCTAATCTCAGGCTTAATATTTTTAGACTTAAGATTTCAAACCTACGTGCCAAACGCTTCTCTTTTTAATTCCTACATGGAAATAGATTTTTTTAATTTTGTTTCTCATAAATTTGAAAAACACTCCATATTCCTTTCATTTTTTTATATCAAAATATTCGTACAACACACCTTATAAACAACAAAACGTCGTCGTTGAGAAGTAAAGAGCTGGCAGATTATTTGTAAAGATCACTTGGAAAAAATAATATCGAAGGTTTTGAGCTCTTAGATTTCAAGAAGTACGTCGTTGTTTAACTTTTGTATCATTATATTCATTTTTAGGGAGAATTTATGTTGGATTAAAAGATAATGATGTTGTTTTAAATTTT
This sequence comes from Benincasa hispida, assembly GCF_027475165.1. NCBI lineage: Eukaryota > Viridiplantae > Streptophyta > Magnoliopsida > Cucurbitales > Cucurbitaceae > Benincasa > Benincasa hispida. The sequence continues at coordinate 46,154,312 of NC_143484.1, read as the reverse complement.
TTGTTTTTGAAATTTATGTTCGTTTATTTGTGATTTTTATCTTAAAAAAGAAGATTTGAATTTGGAGTGAAATTTCAAAGACAAAAATAAATTTTTTAAAAAATTAAGAATAGTAGTGGTTGAAAATTTTTTTTTTTGAAAAGAAAATGGACAAAGAATTGAAATATTTTCTTAATAGAGATGAAAACTTTAGTAAAGAAAATAGAAAAGAAAAAACAAGCGCATTTTAAATAATTATCAAATGTGACATTTGTATTTTGTATTTTGTTTTTAAAAACTTTGGTAATTTAAAATCAATAAACATTTATGTTTGTTTAAACATTTATATTTTTCCTAAAAAATTATGATTTAAAGGTTGTTTAACTGTGACTATCATATTTCATATTTATTATAAACTAACAAAATTACTTTTAAATTTTACATTCCATATTTATTATTAGGACAAATATCAATTTATATTTTTTGAACTTTAAATTTTGTATTAATTTAAACCCTAAATTAATAATTATATCAATTTAAATCTCAAACTAATAATTGTATCAATTTAAACCCTAAATTTTTTAAGTATACCAATTTAAACTCTGAACTCTCATTATTGTATCAACTTAAACCTTCTATTATATTTATGTGGATACACTCATAAAAATTCATGGTTTAAATTGATATAATTATTAATTTGAGGTTCAAATTAATATAAATCTTAAAGTTTAGGGTTTAAATTGATACAAATCCCAAAGTTCAGGATTTAAATTGATACACGTTTAAGGTTTGCATTGATACAATTCTTAGTTTATGATTTAAATGGATACAATCTCTAAAATTTAGAAATATAAATTGATATTTACCTTTAAATTTAATTAAAAGCATTTCACTTAAAAGTTTATATTCTAAACATTTATTTAACCACATATATCACACGTGTACTCGAATTAATGTGTTTAAAAGCTCAATGCCTTCTTCTATTTGTTTTACTTTTCAATGCTAATGTAGAAAATTATTAAAAAAAAAAATTTTGAGTTGGTAGAAGAAACCAATTTTCTGAAAAAAAAAAAAAAAACTTTATTTTTGTAAAATAAAAAAAAAGTTTCCGATTCTAAGTAATAATGAATAAACAATTTTATATTTTATTAATAATGATATTAATATAATAATTTATTCTATTATTATGAATTAATATGAAAAACCATAATCATTTTTAAAAAAAAATATGAATAATCACGATTATATTTAAATATATATTAAATTCATAAATTATTTATTAAAATTATTAATTAGTATTTAAAAAAGTATTAATTAATTAACTATAATAACATTTTTTTTTCAATCACAATCTTTTTACACTTATAGTTGTAGTTTTAATCTCTAATTATAGTTATTTTATATCAACTTCTTTTGTATATATATATAAAGTTTATAATTGACATTAAACATTTAGCTAACTAACTCTTCAATTAACAAAACTACATGAAAAAAAGAAAATAGATATTTAAATTAATTACCAATAATTTTTTTAATAAAAGATGATAATATAAATGTATAATATAAAAATTTAATTGATAATAAATATATTAAATTGGAGGGTGGGTGGATAAATTTAATTAAATTTTAATGACTTAAAATTGATTTAATAACTCAATGTAAAAAAAAAAAATAATAATAATAATAAAAAACAAAAATTAATTATTGAATTTAATTCTGATTAATTTTATACTTTATAATTGCGTAAAAAAGTACAACACATTCACATCCTATTCTCATTTTCATACATAACCAGACACACTCATCTTAGAATTCAGACATCTTATTCACAGACATCCTTTATTTCCATACATCTATAAAGTCTTAAAATAAACGACATCTTTAATTTTTTAGGCATCATTTATTTACAAACACATGCAGAATAACCAGAGAATATCATTTTGCATGTTGTCCATGTGTCTTTTATTTACACATCCTTAATGTCAATGTAATTCCACCTCATATTTGTCAAATTGCCTATAAAGAACGACATTTGGTGGAACCTAAAAAAAAATGCACATATTGGTGAGAATTAAAGAAGAGAATGTTCATATACGTTTCCTATTTCCATTATTCTTATTTTCACAATATTTTACTTTATTTATTATTTTAATATTATAATTTTTTGATATTTGTATTTTCATCGTGTCTCGTTTTGCTCTCAATTTTACCGGAATGAAAATAATTTTGTTTTTTTATTTTTAAATTTTTGAAAAGCTAACAAAAATGGTCGGTTTAGCTACATTTACCATGTTTCTCCATCATATTCATATTCCCCTCAAATTCACAATTGACACAACCTTGCAACTTCGAAGAAGCCCACAATTTGATTGCTCTCGTGGGCTTTTCAATTGGGCATGACCACAGACGAAAATCCAAGGAAACATTACCAATTGTGTAACTTATTTTCTAAAATTAAAAAAAAAAAATGTTAATTCACGGTTATTCTTCTTTTTTTAAATTCCAATTTTAATAAATTGATAATTGACATGTTTAATTATAAGTGTAATTTTTTTAAATGACAAATATAGCAAGATGTCATTATCTATCAATGATAGTCAATAATCTATCAGTGATAGACATTAACATTGATAGATGTAGAATGATAGATGTCTATCAATATCTATCACTGATAAACAATAAGTTGACTTATATTTCTAGATTTGAAAATGACTCTAATTATAACCATGGATTGACTATACCTATCTTTTTCTTTGTTATTATTATTTTAAATTAAGTTGAATTCTAAATGATTTAAAACGGAACCCCGCCCTTAACCCGTTAAGGAAAAAGAAAAAATCACAAGCTTTCTATTTCAACAAAAGACCCACACCCAAGTTCCATAGCTTTGGGTCCATTATCCCGATCATGATTTTCCTATCCCCAAAGGGAAAAGTCCTTCCCTTTTTGGCCCGTTGTGGGCGAGGAAGGATTTGAACCCTCGACACCATGGTTTGTAGTCACGTGCTCTAATCCTCTAAGCTACAAACTCCACCCCGCTTCTACTAGATTTGTTTTTAGAGGTATCATTAAAAAAAGTAACATTTTCTCTCTCCAACCATTTATCATTATGGATTAAGAAGATGTGAAAGTCCCTCTCTATTAAGTCCATTATTCATTTTAAATAGCATGAGTTCTATTTAATTAGTTGATCATATCGTGTGACATAAGAGTATTGATATAGCATTATTTTTAAAAAATGATATTATTTTTTTAGTTAAAAAAAAAAAAAACAGAAACGACTAAAGCATACTGCATAGTCTATGGATATAACTATGTTGAAACATTTTATAGTTTAGTGATTGTATGGACATAATATTAACTAAAAGTCCAAACACTAAATTTTGAAATTAAACATAATTATAGTTCGATTCTTCAAGTAGCTAATTCTATCATACATTTGGAATATTGGAACAAAAAACCATCATTACTACCCCATAAATTAAAAAAAATAAATAAAACAAACCAAAGAAATATAAAAATTTACATGCAAAACTCAAAATTCTGAGAAAAATCACAACCAAGCAAAAAAAAAAAAAAAAAAAAAAAAAAAAAAAAAAAATCTATTAGATAAAAATATTGTTACAATCACACAAAATGTTATTTATTCGAACCCAATTAGAAGAGCACTCAATTTTTTTCAAGGCTTTTGTTTTACTAACATCCTTTAATCATACTCTCGAATTAGATAATATAAAAGTGGATTTAATTAGAGTTTGCACACCTAATGTTAAAGTATTTTTAGTTGCTTCAACGACTTAAAATCAAGGTCATATACTCCTTTTATGGAACTTAGATCCAACGTGAGACGACTCCTCTTTTAATATCTTATTATCAAAACTTAATAGATACTCGTATATATACTATGCCATATTTGTCGTGAGCCATATATAAAGTTGATGCCTAGTAAAGGGTTTTGAGAACCTATGTTTATGATAAAACAAAGCACGTGAATGGCTTTTCTTTTTGGGAGAAAAAACCACTTTAGTCTCTAGGCTTTTTAGTCTATTTTTTCATTCGTATTTGAATCCTAAATTTTCAAAATATTTTATTTTTTCCTTATGAACTTTGAGTTTAATTTCCTTCTAGTCTCTACATTTTAGAAGGTTACATTTCACTTTTGAATTTGAAGTTTAATTTCTATTTGGTCGATAAATTTAAATATTTTAATTTTTATCTTTTTAAGTTTTTACTAAAAATCACTTTTGGTATTTGATGTTAAATTTCAATAAATTAATATAAAATAAGCATGATGATCATTTTTTTTAATTGAACTTGAATAGCAATGAAAATTTTATAAAAACTAAATTATCTATAATTAATTTCATTATTTGCCATTAATTAATAGAAAATCATCTATAACCAAAACACAACATTTAATAAAAAAATCAAGGATAAAAAGATAAATCTCGAAATTTAGTGAACAAACTCCAAATGAAAATAAAATTCAAAACGGAAGGAAAAAAAATGTAACATCTAACAAGAAAAGAACCCTACTAAAACTTAAGCACAAAATTCAAACATAAAATTGTAAAAGTTTGAAACCTAAAAATTAAATAAAAACTAAGCTCAAAATCTAGGGAGAAAACGATTTTTATTAATATTATTATTTTTCAAACTTATTATGAAAATATAGTTGTTCGTAGGTTTATTCATCCTCATCTCTTGAAGAGATGAAGTCGATGTACTTAGGGATTTCGCTTCCTCATCGACTTTTGTTTAGGCTCTTGCCCTATTCATTTTTTTTAAATTTTTTTTATATTTGTTTGGACACCTGATTGAGGTACATTTAAATATTGTATTAAAAAGTTCAAAATTAAAAGTTAAAAGAACTAAATAAAAATAAAATACTAAATAGAGGTATACTTGAAGGTTCAGGGATTGGGAGGGCTTGAACCCAAATCCCATCTATTTATTAGTGCATTTCAATCACAGTGTGCCAAACCGTCTTTGATATGAATGTTTTTGCATTCCTCGTGTCTTGAAGAGACGAAAAATGTATATTTTTATTCTTTTTAAAAAATAAATTTGATGATAGAGACGAAGATCCCTGAAACAGTGAACTTCGTCTCTTAAATAAATAAAGCTACACTATTTGAATAATAAGTTGTACAATAAATTTAAGAAAGATCCCTGAAACAATGAAACTTCTACCCAAAAGAAACTATTATTGTTCATTTTTTTTTCCCTAAAAAGTACATTAACAAAAAGCAAATAATCAAGCACATACACAGCTAAACATTTTCTTCCACCAATTGAATATTAGCAGATCAAAACTAGGTAGAGATGAAAAGGCTCTAAAAGGAAAAGTATGAAGAGCTTGAAAAAGTTTCACAAGTTTGGAATCTTTGAAAAAAAATGTAAGTTTTTGAGATCTTTGACCAAAAATAATGTGCTTTTGAAATTATAACATCATTGATCATAGTAGTCAAGAACATATTTTATATATATATATATAAACTTTACAAATTTCTCGAGATCGAGTAGGAAAGTTAAATATGTTATCTTAATAGATTAATAGAGGCATGTTCATGCCAGCTATATATATGATTGATCAAATCAACCAATATAATTCAATCATTTCAAAAGCTTTTCGATTAAGTTAGTGATATTATCGAGAAAGTTGTATTGAAACTTGAAAAAGGAATAATGAATTTTGTTTTGATTTAAAGTGTTGCTTCACGAATCCACTATTAACGATGATATTACGAAGTTTTTTCTCTTTTTGCATTATACATTAAGAGAGACAGCAAAGTTTGGCTAGAAAAGAAACTTTAGAAGCTTGGTAATTTGAAGCAAAGGGTACCAAACAAAATATAATTTGTTTGGGTTTGGGAAGAAGGGGGAAAAAAGGCAAAGTCAAGAATAGATGAAAGATCCAAATTGATTGGAAAGTGGAAATAAAAGCAAAAGAGAAAAAAGGGTTTGCATTTGCTCCCCCACTCAAAAAGAATTATGATGTCATTTTTTATTTGTGGTGAAAAGAGTACAAGATTGGCTTAATTTATTATCAAATTCTTTGTTCTTTCTTTCAGTTCTTTCTTTTGTGAATAAAAGTATGACTTCATGCAAAGATTGGGTGGCAATAACTTTGAAACCATTAAATTATGTTTAATTAATATAGATTTATATATATTTTTTATCTTAACAAAAATGTTTATGGTTTATATTCTTCTTCACTAATTGGTATAACTAAATTTATATGATATTAATAATTTGTTCAAAACTATACTAAAATATATTTTATCGAAATATATGTAGCTGTATTCCCAACTCCCTAAACAGACGAATCTCTAAAATGGTAAGCTTGTTAAGTCGGCGATTTGGCCACTCTCACCCATACAAATCAAAGGACCACCTTCATAGGTAGGAGTTCATAATGCACTCAAGATTCAAGTTGTGTCACCTATGGTCATCCTGGTGAAATGTAAGTCTCTATTATGAACGATGTTATATAATGAGACTAGTCATTTTGTGGTCCAATCTTATACAAACTCCTTTGTATAGAATATTCCCACTCACATGTCTCCACATGAATGATCAGGATCAAATCATTTGTAGCATTTTACAACCATTGTAACTTCTACAAAGCGGGCCATACTCGTAATGTCACCAGGATAAGGTATTCAGACTTATCCATCTACTATAGACTATTTAAGTTATCACTTAAACATGATCCACTCGTATGTCTCTATATACATGTTTAAGCTACAAAATAACCTTGGATGTTAGTTTATTGGTTTGCGGATTAATACAACTAAATGTCAAATAAAACATCACATATTTTATTAAATAAATAAGATGTTTGTATAATACAATTACAAACTATAGAACTCTACAAGATTTAGGGCACCAACTCCAACAATCTCTTACTTGACTAAAGCTAGTGAGATGTACAATATAAAAGTCAAGCTAATATACAAAGTACACAAAACAACAAACTAGGGCATAACACGACCAATACAAATCTTTCACTTGCCCTAGTCTAAACGTGGCCTGTCTCATAGACCTATACTCTGCAGGTGACCCTCAAACACCTTAGCCGTGAGGGCATTTGTAAATGGATCAGCAACGTTGTTACAATTCTCGTTTTTGGCATCTAAGGCTAGGTCGAATTTGAGGTCATTCCTCCACGAGAACGAATTTGAGGTCATCCACTACAAAAACCGTATTCATCGTATTTTTTCGTGTTGTATAATTTTCTCCAATTAATTTTTCGGCACCAAGCAAAGTAACAATTGAGCTAGACATGCTGATATAACACAAATTACTTATATTAGACACTTGTGCAAAAAATTCAATTTTCATTTTAATCCAATCAGATTAGCAAAAACAATTAATAATGAATCTAACATTATTTATTTTGCAATGATACATTCAGTGATTTGGAATAAATGCCACCTCAGGGTGTACAGTTGTTCCAATCACTAAAGTGGGACATTCTCAATCAAACATTATCCCATAATAACTTCTTATTCAGATAATATTTCATTACCATTCATTTGGTCGATAAAACATTAACTGCCTTGATGCTTTATCATAAGTATAACCCTTCATTTTCAACCCTATAACCCTACCCCAACCAGTCTGCCTCAAGGAAGAACATGATTGGAACAATTAATTATAGCGATCTTATCCATTTCTAGGGTTTGTAATGCCCTTCCTCCATGCAAATACCATCTAGGGGAGGGTACGCTGAGGGCACCACGAGGCCAAGTATGAATCTCACCCTATAAACTTTTAGGGAGAGCATGGGTGAAAAAACGACATATCATATACATTTTTTCCCTCCCACTAAGTGTTATATCTTTTGGGTTTATTAGCTTAGTAAAATCCGACTAATCAATTTTCAGCTAAGTTCTTTGTTAATTTGCTTAATATAATGCTTAAATTGAATATTTAATGGTATGTGATCTTATTCATTAAACTCTTTAACAAAATCGATCACTTATTGCATTCTTATAAAATATTTGCCCAATTCACCTTCCAAGTCGGTTCCCAGGTAGAAGTTTTTTTTGTTTCCGTTAGCTTAAAAACCTCACCCTAGCCAGAACTTTCCATAGACAAAGGTCCCTTACGAGCAATTATTTTATAAATTTAATCTTTTAACGGAGTTCATTTTAATTCCATTAAAACAAATTAAAAGATTTAACTTATTTCTAATCTCATTACAAACCCTTTTAACACAAGTCTAGGTGAATTAATTTTAAAACATTTAAAATTAATTATGAGCCTATGTTTGCATGCAACTCTTGATTATTAATTTTAATTCTAATTCATTGAACTTATAATATTTATAAAACAATGAATTTGTCGAAAACCTTTTTCGTTTGCATTAGGATGACTTTGATTAAATATAATGTTTATATTAATCTAAGTAATGTCATGCTCAATGCAAAGTTTATTTTTTCATCTAATTATAATGCTTATAATTATCATTCATGAAAAATAAACATACATATTCATCATACATTATAATATTTATGATGCATGAATATGCTTACTCAAAACATGCATTCAAATAATATAACAATTATATTATAATGTATGAGCATACTTATATTGATCATGCATCTAGAAATATAACATTTATATTTAGATATGATGCATGAACATGTTTATCCTAAGGTGAGATTTTAAATCTATATGGCATACAATATGCAACATATAAATCATACAATTTAAGCATACATCTCATGCACATTCAGTCATATAAAAGACATTAATAGACCGATATTTGGAATCCTAATAAAATAATTAAATTAATATAATCGAACTATACTAATTTAATTATAAACAAATAAAATCCAGAACCTTAGATTTTAGAAAATTTTAGGAGAAAATAGAAAAAAATGCTTCTGTTCGGCGATGATGGTGAATAAATCAGAGTTTAAAACGACGATCCAACCTTCAAAACAAGACCCTGGGTATCCTAAACATACTGACCAAATTTAAGCTCGATCCAATGGTTAAAACTCCGGAAATTAACAAATTAGTGAATAATGTCCCTGAAAAACCGAATTGCACTATTTCTCTCCATTTTTTTTGTTCTGCCTTTGTTTTCCCAGGCTCTTTTCATAGCAATCTTTTGCCATGAACAACAGGGACTTACATACTCGATTTACAGTAAAATGTCCAAAAACAACGGACCCTTACATGATCAAATCAAGTCAAATGAGTCATTGTGCCAAATACTGAAAACATCTATTAAGCCAAACCTCAAATATTTTCAAGCAAAATGCAAAAAAATAACTCACCTCATCAACTGAATTTTATTTCGAAAAATAAAAAATCAATCAAAATACAAGAAAACATTGGCTTTGATACCAATTGAAGGGATCGAATCCCAAGCGAAAGTGTGTGAATGTCTTGCATTTAGAAATCCGATTTTTAAAGAAATAAAAACAGCAAAATAAAATATGTAATTTTAGGATAAATATTGAAAGAAAACATAGGCATGCTTGAAAAAGGAAGAATAGGAGAACACAACTTACTTTTGTTGATTTCTGTAGTTAATAATCTCGAACTTCTCAAACGTAGAAGGATACCACCAATGAGGTTACCTTGCTATTCTCTAGGATTCAAAAAACTTGGAAGTGTGGTCTCCAAAAACTTCGAGGAAGAAAAGGACAGAGAATTCTAGGGAGAAATTGGAGAGAATGTGGAGGCTAGGTTTTTGTGTGATTTCAAAACCTTACCTAAAATGGTTATAAGAGCACGAATTCCTTTTATACCCTTAGTGCTAATTAATTAAATAACCCTTATTTAATTAATTGACACATTAGTTAAATAATCATATATTAAATCTTATTTAATATACATTTAATTATTCATCATAAATATCACATATTTATACTAACCTCCAATCTCCATTATTTCTTAATTAATTAACTATATTAAATCATATTTAATATGAAGTTAATTAACATATAAATATCACATATTTATATGTATGTATACATCTCTTTATGAATCTAATTCATATCTATCTAATATTTGAATCTTATTAATATTTGAATATTTATGAATCTAATAAATTAATCTCTTACATAATTTGAATTATAGATCACATCTATAATTAACCATTATTTATTAATCTCATTAATATAAAATTCTCTCATTTGATTTGAACAATTTAAATAATTTCTCATTACTATCATTTAGTGAGCTAACAAGGGAACCATATGAACCTATATATTAGAAGCTCCAATGATATGAGATTAATATATTAAACTCCTTTAATTCAATTAATCAATATTCATTAACTACTAATCACTCCATTAAAGACCCATAGTTGCACTCTTAGTCTTTGTATTGTAGATATATTTCTATGGCATGGATATAACTAATCAACAGTGGGTCGACCCTTCACAAATCACTCAAAACTACAACTGGGTTAAATTACTGTTTTACCCTTGTAGTTATATCTAACTCTTTTTGTACCATCTATTTCTTTAATGAACAAACAGTTTATAGTCAAACTATAAATTACACCTCTTGGGCCAGTGAGAGGTTGATGTTCAAAACTCGAAATCAAATGTTAAGGAAGCAATTTATCTACTTTCCTAGGAAATGAGAAGGAGTGAATTCCATCTTGTGTAGCTATGCTCTCAGTGATGGTGTTGACATTTAACAAATGGAACAAATTAGGATCTTAAGCACTCTAATTCCATTAATTTTAGTAATTAAGCTTGCATGTTCAAGATACAAACATAGGGTTTCAGATTTTTACCTTTGATGAAGCCCTTCAAATCAGTAACTTCTCAACTCAATTTTCTTCTTCTTTAGCTTGTAGACCACCACAAGATCTTCTCTACTATCCTTTAGGCCCTTTGATTGGATGGTGGAATCCAAAATGAGAATGAATTTAAGGGAAAAAAAAATTCAGATTTGGATGTGTTGAAGAAAGAAAACCTATTTTCCTCTTCAATTCTTCATTTTGCGTGTTCTAAATAAATTAAATTCTCAAATACATAGAGAATATACATGCATCACTAATCCATATCAAAATGACACCAAATAATCTTTTATGAGTGTGAATTTTAGGTGTTGATTTAAAGTGAGAAATTAGGAAAATTTCCACTAAAACTTTTATCATTTTTAAATTTGAATTTTCATAAAATTCAATTTCAAATTTAAATTTTCTAAACATCCAAATTAATAAATGATTCACAATTTTTAAATAATAATAATTCTATAATTAATATTAAATATAATTAATTCTAAATAAAATTAATTTTAAATAATTAGTTAAACAATTTAATTAATTAAAATAATTTAATATCTAATACTAAATTATTAAAGATATCAATCCCAAACAGGAATCCTTATTCACGTTTAATATTTAAATCATATTTAAATTTTTACAACTCTTCAGTTCCGTTTAATATAATAATTAAACGTTCAATTATGTCGCCTATAATTAATGATTCCCTTAAATCGGATTAGAACATTTCAAATACTCTCATCACACTATTTTAAGGTTTAGTTTGTTTATGAGCTGGTACGGGGACTTAATGGACCTATAGATCATGAGCTCCAACGATCCGAGATTAATTGGCTAAACTCTTTTAATCGAATTAATCAACATCCGTTAACTATCGGGGCACTCCAATAAAGTTCAATAGTTGCACTCTCTTACTGAAGATATATTTCTGTCCACTTGATTTAACCATGATCAGTAAGTCAATTCTTCACAGGTTTTTTGGATTAACAGTTGGGTCAAAATTACTGTTTTACCCATGTAATACAATTGGTTTATGATCCTACCAATAAACCGAGTCCTTTTAAATCATAAAGAGGGCATGACCTATTTGTTCAAGACTAGGAGTCCGTACTTAAAGGAACAACTTATCTGCTAATCCTAAAACGGGTAGGAGTCAATTTTATCTTTCAGGACTATGTCCCCAGCTATCTACTCGGTCTTACCCCTAAAATGGGAGGCTTATTTTGAGTGGCAGTGTTGAGCCACTCTCACCAATGAAGATTAAAGGATAATCTGGAATAAATAGGAGTTCATAGTTAACTCAGAATTGAGATCGAGTTACCTTAGGTCATCATATTGAAATAGTTAGTTTTAACAGTAAATGGTTGTTATAAAAAAATGTGACTATTTTGTGGTTCAGTCTTATGCAAACATCTTTTAAATAGGATGCCTCAACTCGCATGTCTCCGCATGAATGATTTTAGGATCACATCATTTGTATTTAATACAAATCAGGTCGTATCCATAGTGTCCTCAGGATAAGGTATCCAACCATATCTTTATACTTATTGATTGTTTTGGCTATATACTCAAACCTGATCTTCTTTTATATCTCCAGATATGATCCAAGTATTCATGCCATAGACAGGAGTTCGTTAGTTTATTGGATTTAGACTATTGGTTATGCAATTTACACATTCAATAAAAAATTTATTAAATAAAACTCACTAATAACTTTATTATAAATAGAATATGCCTAATGTCTAAAAATTGCAAATTTTAGGACATACAACTCAAAAAACTCCCACTTGAACTAAAACTCCCCCTTGGACTAAAACTCCAGTGGGTGTACATATATACAAATATATACAATATTGAGTATGAGAGTTACATTAGGGCATCAGATACCCATTAATTCTCCTACTTGCACTAGATTTATTATCTCGTAGTCTTAGTCCGACTAGGTTACGCTCGAGCACTTTAGCTGTGAGGGCCTTTGTAAATGGATCAACTAGATTACCTTTTGAGGCTATCTGCATGACGATCACGTCTACTTGAGGTACTATCTCCCTGATGAGATGAAATTTGGCTCGATGTGCTTTCTGCGCTTATAGTTTCTTGGTTCTTTTAAATTTACAATTGCTCAACTGTTATCACAATAGAGATTGATAGGCAGATGCATATTTGGAACAACTTCTAAATCAATCAAGAACTTTCTTAGTCATACTGCTTCTTTTGCTACCTCACAGATAGTAATATACTCTGTTTCCATGGTAGAGTCAGTAATACATTTTTGTTTTATACTCCTCCATACTATAACTCCTCCATTTAGAGTGAATATTGATCCCGAAGTAGATTTCCTAGAATCCACATTGGTCTGAAAATTGGAATCAGTGTATCCAGTAAAGATCAAATCCTTAGCACCATACACGAGCATATAATCCCTCATTCTCCGAAGACACTTGAGGATGTTTTTAATGGCAGTCCAATGATCATATCCTGGATTGGACTGAAACCTGCTGACTATTCCAACTGCATAGCATATGTCTGGGCATGTACACAACATGACATACATCAAGCTCCCAACTGCGGATGCATAAGGAATTCGTTTCATGAACTCAACCTTTTGAGGTGTCTAAGGACATTTTTCCTTAGAAAAATAAATTCCATGTCTGAAAGGTAACAAATCTCTCTTGGAATTTTGCATTTTATATCTAGACAACATCTTGTCTATATAAGATGCCTGAGATAACACTAATGTTCCGCTTTTACGATTTCAAACTATTTGGATTCCAAGAAGATACTGGCCTAAGTCTTTCATTTGGAATTGCGATGCCAACCATCTCTTAATGTCAGCCAGGAATTCTACCTCAATTCCAATGAGTAGAATATCATCAACATATAGTACCATAAAAGCTACAATTTTGTTGACAATTTTCTTGTAATCACAAGGTTTGTTTGAAGGAACCATTGAAAATCCTTGAGCGGAAACGGTGTTGAACCCAAACCAAAAATTTATCGAACATCAATTTTACAGAAAAACATACAGAAATTATGCATCTAATTAAAATACAGCATGCTAGAAAAGAATTAAAGAAGAGTAAAAGTGGGTTTAGAAACCTTTACCTTTGAAGAACCTTTCTTCAAGAAAGAAAATTCTCGAACCAAAAAAGGACATCATCACGATGAAAACCCATGTATTCTCTAGGTGAGAATCTAAGAGTTTTTGTGTGCTCTGGCTATCTTGGAAGAGGGAATTGAGAGAGTAAAGAGGAGGAGAAGATTGTGAAACAGTTTTTTTTTTTTTTTTCTTTTTTGGCTTACAGAACACTTTTATAAATTTTCTTCGGGAAGAAGAAGATGAAGATGAAGCACGTACAGCAACCCCCTCCCACTATCACGTTGTAGAGAGAAAAAGGGGGAGAGAGTTACAACTCCCTCCTTAATTTTTTTTTTAAAAATACAATTAATAAAATAAATTAATTTTAATAAAAACACACACATATATATGATAACCTCTTTATCATATAATATATATTAAAATGTATGTTATATCAAATAACATATAACCTATAGTTTAATATTATATCTAATACAATATAACCTATAGTTTAATTCTCTCAACAACGATATTTAATATAAATCCCATTTATATTAAATTTAATTATATGAATCCAATTCACATAATTAATATTTGAATCATATTCAAATATTTATTTTCTTTCAAGTAAACTTTATATTATAATGTATCAAATATATTATAGTAATTATATCATATATAATCAAATTAAATTAATTATATCACACATAATTAATTCCCTCAATCAATTTGAATAATTCAAATTAATCCAAAAATTGATTCTCATTAATTCCCATTGAGTTACATAGGGGACCCTATGGACTTGTAGCTTGAAGCTCCAATGGTACGTGAATAATTAATTAAACTCTTTTAATTAAATTATTCACCATCCGTTAACTATTGGGCACTCCACTAAAGACCAACAACTGCATTCTTCGTACTATAGATATATTTTTGTGTCCATTAGATATAACCAGTCAATACTATGATGACCCTTCACAAATTGCTCGTAAGTACAACTGGGCCAAAATTACCGTTTTGTCCCCGTAGTAACATTTAACTCCTTAAGTACCACAGATCCCTCTAATGAATAATAAATCGTAGTCCAATTATGACCAACCCCTCTCAAGCCAAGAGAGGGTGTGGCGCCACATTGTCCAAGCCCAAGAATCAGTCCTTAAGAGAGCAATTTATCTACTTATCCCGACATTGAGAAAGGAGTGAATTCCTTTTTGTGTAGCTGTGTTCCCAACTCCTCAATCAGATGAATCCCCAAAATGGTAGGCTTGTTGAGTCGACGATCTGGCCGCTCTTACCCATACAAATAAGAAAATCGCCTTCATAGGCAGGAGTTCACAATGCACTCAAAATTTAGGTCATGTCACCTATGGTCATCTTGGTGAAATGTAAGTCTCTATTATGAACGACGTTATATAATGAGACTAGTCAGTTCGTGGTCCGATCTTATACAAACTCCTTTGTATAGAATATCCTCGCTCACATATCTCCACATGAATGATTAATATCAAATCATTTGTAGCACTTTACAACCATTGTAACATCTACAAAGTGGGTCATACTCGTAGTGTCACCAGAATAAAGTATCCAGTCTTATCCATCTACTACAGACATGATCTACCCGTATGTCTCTACATACATGTTTAAGCTACAAGATAACCTTGAATATAAGTTTATTGGTTTGTGGGTTTAATGCAACTAAATGTCAAATAAAACATCGCTTATTTTATTTGATAAATAATATATTTGTACAATACAATTACAAACTATACGACCCTACAAGATTTAGGGCATCAACCCTAACATCGTCAACGTTCTATTTAAAGCCATAAGATTTGATCGCAGTGTCAAATCTTATGTTCCAGGATCAAGATGCTTGTTTCAACCCATAAATAGATCTTTTAAGCTTACAAACCTTTTTCTCTTGACCCTGTTCAATGAACCCCTATGGTTGAGACATATAGATACTTTTCTCAAGATAGCCATTCAGAAAGGCTGTCTTGACATCCTTTTTTCACATCTCATAATCATAAAATGCAGCAATGAATGAAAGTATTCTAATAGACTTAATCATGGAAACTGGAGAAAAGGTTTCTTCATAGTCCACCTCCTCTCTTTGGGTAAATCCTTTTGCCTCGAGTCTTTGTAAGTCTGTACCTTACCAGCTTGATCTCGTTTTCTTTTGTAGATCCATTTGCAACCAATAGGTTTTACCCCATCTGGTTGATTTACAAGTTCCCAGATTGAATCGAAGTACATAGACTTCATTTCGAGGTCCATGGCTTTTATCTATTGGTCTCGATCTACATCTTCCATATTGCATGTTTAAAGGTCAATGGATCCTCTAAGCCATCATCTGGTATGACGACCTGAGTTTCTGTTAAGTTCATTTAACGGTCAGGCTATTGAACAACCCTCCTACTATGTTGAGGTTCTCTCAACTCTTGAGAAGGATGTGACGAACTAGTTTTTTCAATAACTCTTGTTGAAGGACCAACTTGATTAATAACTCTTATTGATTTAACTATAGTTTCTTTGATCATTTCACTTTATACTAGCTTGTTGCGAGGTTGATGATTCCTTATGTGGTCCTCCTCTAAGAATATAGCATTTTTCGATACAAATATTTTATCCTCCTGAGGATCATAAAATAGACCACCTTTTGTTTCTTTGGGTTATCCTACAAATAGACATACTTTTGAACGGTGCTCCAGTTTCTTCGGGTTTTAAACCAACACATGTTTTAGGCATCCCAAAATCCTGAAGTGATGTAAACTACCTTTATGTTCTTACCATAACTCATAAGGTGTTTTAGAAACACTTTTTGAGGAAACCTTGTTCAAAATATAAACAACAGTTTGTATTGATTTCCTCAAAATGAATTTGGCAACTGAGCATAACTCATCATCGAACGGACCATGTCTAACAGGGTTTTATTTCTCTTTTCCACTACACCATTTTCTTGAGGTGTATCGGGCGCCATAAGTTGAGACTGAATTTCATGTTCTATCAAATAGTCCTGGAATATTAAGTCCATATATTCGCCACCTCAATTTGATTGAAATATTTTAATTTTTTTACCTAATTGTTTCTCAACTTCTGCCTTATATTCTTTGAACTTTTCAAGGGTTTAAGATATATGATGCATTAGGTAAATATAGCCATATCTAGAATAATCATCAATAAAACTGGTGAAATATTCATACACTCCTCGCTCTTTAACTTTCATCAAACCATAGAGGTCTGAATATATGAGCTCTAAGGGTCCTTTGACTCTAAGACCTTTTTCCGTAAAATATCTTTTAGTCATTTTACCCTTAAGACAAGATTCACAAGATGGTAGAGAGTTATCTTTTAACTGGTTTAGGAGTTCACTCTTAACCAATCTCCCAATCCTATTGAGATTAATGTGACCAACTATTAAGTTCCTAAGATAGGTATTAAGAGAAATTTTTCGTTTCTTATTTTGAGTTTCAGCTGTTTTAAATATCTCTATATTCAAAACAGCTTTTGCCTCAGTTGGTTTTAACATATACAAGTTATTTTCTAGTTTTATAGAACATATTTTAATACCTTTTGAAATAATGAACACTTCATTAACTTCAAAAGAGACTTTGTATTTTTGTTCTAGAAAATACGAGATAGATATTAAATTCCTCCTCATAGCAGGAGCATAAAATACATTTTCTAGTAAAATAAATCTATCTTTAATAAACAACTTCATAACTCCCACTACTTTAGCTGAGACAACCTCCCCAGTCCCAACCTTGAAAATTGTCTTGCCTTCCATAAGCTGCGTTCAGGAACTAGTTTCCTGTGTGAAAGTGCAAATATGATTAATGGCACCTAAGTCCAATATCTAGGTTAATTTATTGTTTTCCACTAAACATGTTTAAACCAGTAAATATATTTACTATGTTGTGCTTTCTTAGTTTTCTCATCTATGACAGTTTTGTTTATTACTTTCAACACATCTAGAACATGTTCATTAACAAAGGTTCTATTCTTTAGGTCAAAGTTATAAACATTATCAATAGTATTTTGCTTGACAAATTGTCCAAACAATATCTGCATTGAATCCATGATTTCTTTGGCGAAAACTATGCTCTCGTATTCCTTAGCTAGTATATCAGGGATACTTGCTAATATACAGATTCAAGCTTTATTATTTACCCTAATCCAAATGTCATAAGCATTCCAAACTTTTTGGTTTGCAGATGAGTTGGGAGTTAAAGGACATTCCTCTGTTAAAACAAATTCTAAATCATAAACTGCTAATATTGCATTTATATTTCGTTTTCATGTTGAATAATTAAAATCGTTAAACTTATCGAAAGCGAGTGATTTAGAAGAATTTGACATGCTGAGAAGAAGAAAAAATAAATTCTAATTAGTAAAATACCTTTTAAATCCAATCAAATTTTAGCAAAAATAATAATGTATCCAAATTTCATTATTTATTTGCAACGATACTTTAGTGAGTCAGAATAGATTCTACCGAGGGGCAGTCAAATATTCCTTCACTAAAGCAAAACATGCTTGACTAAATACTAACTCCAGAATAATTATTTATTCCTATAGGCATTTAGTTACTATTTTCAGTCAAGAACTTACTACCAATTAGTAAATCTTGTAAGTGTAACCCTCCATTTTTAGATTTCAAAGGTCGGCCCCAACGATGTTGACAGAATTGGAGAATCAAGGTTAGGAATGGACCTAAGAGATCTTATCCATTTCTGGAGTTTGAATTGTTTCGAATCCCATTTTACAACCCTCTGAGGGAATAGTTGCTGAAAAGATGACTAGCTTATGTCGCCTAAAAACTACAAGTAGGCACATTATAGGAATCTTACAGTCCAAACTAATGGAAGAGACTGCAAGAATGTTGACACACATCCCTCACCCACTTACTATGAACTACTTCCCTTATTCACCTTGCTATTGACCCATGCAAACACTTTCCAATAGAGCAGTCAAAGTAAAATCGACACAAAACCGAGCATGGATCTCACGGTGTGAACTTTTAGGGATGTGGGAGCTAAAAGACAATATATCATATATATTATTAATCTTCTACTGAAGTGTTCTATTTGTTTTTTGGTAAATATTTACTTAGGTATATTTCGACTAATAAATACAACTTAGGTCTAGGCATTTTATCCAAGTATAACGTTTATATTTGGATTTAACCTACGATGTCTACGTTAAACCATTTTATTACCTTACATCGCTCACACATGCTCATAAAACTGAATTAACAACGCTCAAAATCGGCTATAATCCCGAATAGCAGATGTTCCATAAACCGTCAATTTAAGTACCTCCAACCTTAGAAAGAATTATAGTCCGGATGAGTTTGAAACTATAGTTTTACAAGATAACGACATGTGTTAACTATCAAAGCAAGTTGTTATTTGTTAACCCTAGATGAACATGCATATTATCTTTGTCATAGATTTTAAATGTCTAATTCATTTTGTAACACTTTATAAAACATGGACATGCTTTCAATCCATAACATCCATCAGGTCATTTCACAATTTAATATAACACTTTATATTAAATACATGAAACCCTAACACATGCATACTATATATTATAACTAATTATAACATACTTTCAATGCATGATACATGCTTCCCATAGTGTGATTTTAAATCTACATGGCATGCTTTATACACATACAAGACGGACTATTTAATTCATTCATTCATAATGAACAATCAAATAAACCACACTAAAAATGGACCGGTTTTGGCATCCTAAGCTAGTAAACAACTAAATTTATTATAATAATAAATAGTAAACTGCCTCGAACCACCTCCAAACACTTTGAACCGACTATATCCTCTTGAAAACCTCTTGAACCGGCTTTAAAATGCCAAAAACTTGCCAAAATCTGTCAAAATTGATTAAACCAGACGAACTGGATCGATCCAGACCATCTAGATTTGCTGAGCCAAATTTAGTCGAGCGGCCGATTCGGACGGAGCAGCTGGCGTGCACGAATTGACAGGTCACGAGATGGCTAAAGCTTCATGGGATGGATGAAGTGCACAAGATGACTGGAGCTCACAGGACGGCTGGAGCACACGAGATGACAGAACTTCACAAGACGGTTGGAGCTTCACGGGATAGCTGAAGCGCAACTTCACGAAACGGGTTGACGGGTCATGGACTGGGTCTGGGAGGATCTTCTCAGGTCTTTGTCCAAAAAACTTCAAAAACCAAGCTGTCCTCTTCACCGGAATCAAACAATTACAACCTAAAGTCAACATTATTGACTTTAACAAATTTACAGACCCTTCATAACATGTTAAAGCTCATAAAAACCGGGAAATTACAATAATTATTACAAACGAGAAGATAATTTTGATGCCAAAAACTTAAATTACCCATTTTTAGACATATTCATCCATCATATGAATAATCACCCACCATATGCTAAAATTAACGTAAATTGAGTGCTTAATACATGCTCTGATACCAATTGATGGTGTTGACATTCAACAAACGGAAGCAATTAGGTTCTTAAACACTCCAATTCCATTAATTTTAGTAATTAAGCTTGCATGTTTAAGATACAAACATATAGTTTCAGATTTTTACCTTTGATGAATCCCTTCAAATCATAAACTCCTCAGCTCAATTTTCTTCTTCTCTAGCTTGTAGAACACAACAAGATCTTTCTTACTATCTGTTGGGGTTGATGCTCTAAACCTTGTAGGGTTCTATAGTTTTTAATTGTATCTTATTTATCTAATAAAATATATTATGTTTTATTTGACATTTAGTTGCATTAATCCACAAACCAATAAACTAACATCCAAGGTTATCTTGTAGCTTAAACATGTATGTAGAGACATACAGGTGGATCATGTTTAAGCGATAACATAAATGGTCTGTAGTAGATAGATATGGTTGGATACATTATCATGGTGACACTACGAGTACGACCCGCTTTGTAGATGTTACAATTGTTGTAAAGTGCTCCAAATGATCTGATCCTGATCATTCATGTAGAGACATATGAGTAGGGGTATTCTATACAAAGGAGTTTGTATAAGACCGGACCACGAAATGTTTAGTCTTATTATATAACGCCGTTCATATAGAGACTTACATTTCACTAGGATGACCATAGGTGACATGACTTGAATCTTGAGTGCATTGTGAACTCATGCCTATGAAGGCGGTTTTGTGATTTGTATGGGTGAGAGTGACTAGATCGCCGACTCAATAAGTCTACCATTTTGGGGATTCTTTTGATTGGGGAGCTAGGAACACAGCTACACAAGAAGAAATTCACTTCTTTCCCCATGTCGGGGTAAATAGATAAATTACTCCCTTAAGGGCTAATTTCGGGACTTGAACAATGTGGTACTATATCCTCTTCTGGAATGAGAGGGGTTTGGTCATAGTTGGACTATGATTTATTGTTCACTAAAGGGATCAGTGGTACTTACGAAGTTAGATGTAACAACAAGGGCAAAACGGTAATTTTGACCCACTGTGTTTACAACCAATTTGTGAAGGGTCATCGTACTGTTGACTGGTTATATTCAATGGACACATAAATATATTTGTAGTGCGCAGAGTGCAACTGTCGGTCTTTAGTGGAGTGCCCGACAATTAACTGATGGTGAATAATTTAATTAAAGGAGTTTAATTAATTATTCACATACCATTGAAGCTTCAAGCTACAGGTCCATGAGGCCTCCTCTGTGGCTCAACGGGAATTAATGAGAATCAAATTTTGGATTAGTTTGAATTGTTTAAATTGATTGAGGGAATTAATTATATGTGATATAATTAATTTAATTTAATTATATATGTTATAATTACTATAATATATTTGATATATTATAATATAAAATTTATTTGAGAGACATTAAATATTTGAATATGGTTTAAATATTAATTATGTGAATTTGATTCATATAATTAAATTTAGTATAAAGGAGATTTATATTAAGTATCGTTGTTGAGAGAATTAAACTATAAGTTATATTGTATTGAATACAATATTAAACTATAGGTTATATGTTATATTTTATATAACATATAGTTTAATATATATTATATGATAAAGTTGATATCATATAAATATATATTAAATTTTTTATTAAATTTAATTTATTTTATTAATTTTAATTTTAAAAACAAATTTAGGAAGGGAGTTGTAATTCCCTCCCCTTTTCTCTCTAGAGCGTGAGTATGGGTTTTAGTTTTGTTTTTGTTGGTTATTCATCTTCTTCTTCTTGAAGAAAAAATCCAGAAAGGTTATGTAAGTTTTTCAATCTCATTCCAATCTCTTGCTCTCATCTCTAAAAAATTCTCTCTCTTCCAAAATAATCAGAGCCTACATCTCTTGAATTCTCATCTAGAAAATACGGTGGATTTCTCGTGGTGGTGTCCTTTTAGTTCGAGGGTTTCTTTCTTGAAGAATCGATCTTCAAAGATAAGGATTTCTGAAACCCATTTTATTTTTATGTAAATTAGTTTTAGAATGCTGTAAATTAATTTTAGATGCATAATTTCTGTATGTGTTTGCTATAAAATTGATGTTCTTTAAATTTTGGGTTTCGGTCCGATCCCGTTTTCCGTTTAAGGACCTTCAATGGTTCCTTCACTATCCTCTAGTCCTTAGATTGTATGGTGGAATCCAAAATTAGAGTGAATTTAAGGAAAAATTTTCAGATTTGGAGTGTTTCATGTGTTGAAGAAAGAAAACCAATTTTCCTCTTTAATTCTTCATTTTGCATGAAGTTCTAAATAAATTAAATTCTTAAATATATAGAGAATATACATGCATCACTAATCCATATCAAAATGAAACCAAATCATCTTTTATGAGTGGGAATTTGAGGTGTTGATTTAAAGTGAGAAATTAGGGAAATTTCAACTAAAACTTTTATCATTTTTAAAATTGAATTTTCATAAAATTCAATTTCAAATTTGAATTTTCTAAAAATTAAAATTCTTAAATGATTCACAATTTTTAAATAGTATTAATTATGTAATCAATATTAAATAAAATTCATTAAATTTAATATAATTAATTCTAAATAAAATTAATTTTACATAATTAAATAAAATAATTTAATATCTAATATTAAATCACTAAAGACATCAATCCCAAACATGAATCTCTATTAACGTTTAATATTTAAATCATATTTAAATATTTACAACTCTTCAGTTTCGTTTAATACAATAATTAAACGTTCAATTATATCGCCTATAATTAATAATTCCCTTAAATTGGATTAGAACATTTCAAATACTCTCATCATACTATTCTAAGGTTTAGTCCGTTTATGAGCTAGTAGGGGACCTAATGGACCTATAGATCATGAGCTCCAACGATCCGAGATTAATTGGCTAAACTGTTTTAATCGAATTAATCAACATTCGTTAACCATGATCAGTAAGTCGATCCTTCATATGTTCGTATTAACTGTTGGGTCAAAATTAACGTTTTACCCTTGTAATACATCTTGCTCCTTAAGTCTCCACTGATCCACTAGTGAACAATTAGTTTATGGTCCTACCAATAAACCAAGTACCTCTTAGTCAAGGCGGGACCTCTTTGTTCAAGACTAGGAATCAGTACTTAAGGTAACAACCTATCTGCTAACCCTAAAACAGGTAGGAGTAAATTTCATCTTGCACCTACTCGGTCTTACCCCTAAAATGGGAGGCTTATTGAGCGGTGATGTTGAGCCACTTTCACTCATGGAGATTAAAGGATAATATGGAATAAACAGAAGTTCATAGTTAGTTCAAGATTGAGATCGAGTTACCTTAAATCATCAGATTGAAATAGTCAATTTTAACAGTAAACAGTCGTTATAAAGAAAAGTGACTATTTCGTGGTCCAGTCTTATGCAAACATCCTTTGCATAGGATGCCTCCACTCGCGTGTCTCCACATGAACGATTTGGGGACCACATCGTTTGTATCTAATACAAAATAGGCCATATCTATAATGTCTCCAGGATAAGGTACCCAACTTTATCCTTATACTTATAGACCGTTTTTCCTATATACTTAAACCTGATCCTCTTTCATGTTCTAGATATGGTTCAAGTATTCATGTTTTAGCTAGGGGTTCGTTAGTTTATTGGATTTAGACTATTAGTTGTGCAATTTACACATTCAATAACAATTTTATTGAATAAAACTCAATAACAACTTTATTGCAAATAAAATATGTTTAATGTCTATAAACTATGAGTTTTAGGACATACAACCCATTACCTACCTCCCTAATCAGAAAAATCCCCAAAATGGTCGACTTGTTGAGTCAGTTTTCATGGCCACTCTCACCCATATAGATCAAAAGACCGCCGTCATAAACAGAAGTTCACAACTCACTCAGGATTAAGGTCAAGTCTCCTATGGTTATCCTAATAAAATATTAGTTTCTTCAACTAACGTTATTTTAAAGAGAAACTAGTTATTTCGAGATTTGGTCTATGTATAAAATTCTTTATATAGGATGCCCCCACTCACATGTGTCTACATGAATAATATGGTTCATATTGTTTGTAACACTTACATCTCATTAACAATTACAAAGTAGGTCTGTACTCGCAGTGTTATCAGGATAAGGTACCCAATCTTCGTCCATTTACTGCAGACCTTTGAAGTTATTACTTGAATATGAACTACCTGTATGTCAACTAGATACTGTTCAAGTGAGATCATATAACCTTGAATCTTAGTTTATTGGATTGAATTAATGTTGTCTAAATGTCAAATAAAATATCTTTGATTTTATTAAATAAATAATTTGTATTAACAAAACTAAACCACAAGATACACTAGATTTAGGACATCAATCCTAACAATATCACAATGAATTCGTTCTAAAAATGTAGGGGATTCAATTCCCACTTTAGCTGGTGAGGTCTAATTATCAATTTTCCTTGATAGCAAGCATCACATGATAATGCATTAGATTGAAGAATCTTTTGGCTCTTCAATGGGTGTCCATTTGAATTTTCAATAATTCTTTTCATCATTATAGACCCTGGATGACCTAATTTGTCATGTCAAATTGTAAATATGTCTGGATTCATGAACTTCAGGTTTATTGTTGCATATGTTTCAATTACTCACATATGAGTATAATATAATCCAGAAGATAAAGCAGACAACTCTTCCAATATACGTTTTTCATATGAACCAGTAGATATGATATAAAGATACTCCATATTATTTTTTTCTATCAATCTCAATATGTTAACCATTGCAACATATATCTTTAAAACTAAGTAGATTTCTCTTTGATTGACTAGAGAATAATGCATTGTCAAGTGTAAATTTTGTTCTTCTACAAAATAATATTTACCTTTCTAAAGTTATCAATCATGTTTGCAGAACCTGATATTGTATTGACTTTTGCTTCCAACATTATCATTTTAGAAAAATATTTTCTACTTATAAGTATTGTATGTGTAATTGCACTGTCTACTAGACATAGAACTTCTTTACTTATTTTTTAGTCACTCAACATATGAAAATGATCTAAGTTTCTTCACTAAAAGAAAATAATTACAATAAGAAAAACAACACTTGGAACATACAAAATTTAATATTAACCAAGAAAAAACATGAAAATGAAAAAGGGATGACATTAATACTAAATATTCTTAAAATTAAAAGAAACGTTTGTTATGCCATCAATTGTGCCAATTTTCTCTTTAGGAATGTGCTACATCCAAATATGTTATATTGGATGGGTAAAGTATCTCATTATCCTAGTATAAAAAAATATGTCACATCCAAATTTGTTATATTGGATGGGTAAAATATCACATTATCGTGGTATGAAAAATTTGCTTCCACATTTTCTTTTTTTTCTTCAGAGAGGTTTGATAGAGATCAACTAAGTGTTTTGAAGTACGACAGGTATGTAACCACTGCCCAGTCATTCCACATCGGAAGTATTTATTTTCAACACTTTTTGAAATCTTATCTTGTAGACTTTTCCCTTTGTGATTATCATTTTGTGTGGTTCTTTTGAAATTTGAATGATTAGAACAACCACCATAAAAATAATAATTATTTCTTTCTCTGCCACAATCACGACCTCGACCTCGACCACGACCACGACCACGACTTCGGACCACGATTATTAACATTCACAGCATTCACTTCAGGGAATGATTTTATTCCAGTTGGTCGAGATTCATGATTTTCATCAATAACTCATTATTTTATTCGGCCACAAGAAGACATGAAATTAGTTCAAAATACTGTTTAAAACTTTTCTCTAGATATTGCTAATACAAGAGCATATCCGAAATGTAAAAAAAATGTTTTATTTAACATATTGATTTAAAATTTTGGAGCCTCAAGTGCACCCATTTGCGACGAGCTTTGGGAAGAAAAATTGTTTTCCGATCATCACATTTTTATGGCATCCAGGTGTATTTTGGCATCAAGCACTAATGACAAATAATTATTACCATTAATATCAAATGCTACAAATTCTAATTTTATAATATTTTCATAGTAACACTATTACAAAATATTATATTTATATTAGAAATTTAATATATATCAAATATGTAAAAAAAAATTAATTTATTAATTATAACGAAGAGAGAAAAGCCGACATACCTTTAGGACCTACTTTTAGCAAGGAAAACAATAGGAGGTCATGCTGATAACATGTTGAACTTGAGGAGCACAACGGGAACACAGATGCCAACAAAATATAATATTAAAATAAATATAATATAATATAATAATAAAATGAATAAATATTAAAATAAATTAAACATATTATATAAATATATGAAATAAATAAATAACATAAGTAAATAAAACAAAAAAGATGGATTTCTCCACTTTCTCCAATCTTTTTGGATTTTGTCCAATATGTGTATTTCAAAACCTACCAAATATTACTATTTATAGGCAATTTGACAAGTAGAAGGTAAATTACATGAACTAATAATGTATAATAATGAGACACATGGACAACTGTTTGGGAAATGATGGCATGACACAGGATCAATGGACACTAAGCACGAGCATCTAATGGGCATCTATCATAATATTTATAATACGATATTCATTAATATGGTTGTTAAAATTTTGACAAGTGACAACTTATGTTAACTAGTGAGATAAATAAACGTCAAGATGAGTGAATTTTTCATTGGCAATTAATGCTTTTCTTTTTAATTTAAGTATCTATTGTTTAAACCTTTTTTAATACAACAATTATGGTATGAGAGATTGAACCTCCCATCTTTGGAGAAAAAGATTATGACAATACTACTGAGTGAAGCTCACTTTGACATTTGAATAATTATTGTTGAACAAATGTAAAGGAAAGAAAATGAATCATCAGCTTATGAAAATTGAATTGAATTGAATTTATTTTAATTTATTAAGCTAGGCCTAGAATGGACAAATGATACTTTTTTTTTGTTGGACTATTGGAGAATTTGGAACTTGCCTATTTCATTTTTTTTTCCTTCTTTTTTCTTTTAACTTTTTACTTCAATTTTGGTAATATGGTGGATGCTAATTATTTATATAAAAAAAAATACCATGGTGGATGCTAATTATTATTTATATAAAAAAAGTACCTTTATTAAAAATAATTACTGTACTATAATTGAAGTGACTGGATTCTCGATGTAATGGATTAATTGTTCTAAGTAAGAAATGAGTAATATTTGGTGCATTATAGGCCACGTCTATTTTTCTGTAACTTGTTCTAATTACACAATAAAAAATTTAATAAATATTTGTATTTGAAAAATTGTCACATGGTAAATCGTAGTTGAGCAATTGAGCGGGATGCACTAAGATGGACAATAATTTTTTTTTTCCTAAAACAAAGTGTAAGCGAGCTAAAAATTTTTAAAAACTACCCAGACACATGTTCGGTAAATCTATGGTCATAACAAAAGATTATTTGCAATACTTTTAAATCCTATTTGTATTTGATAATATTGGGTTCCATTTCAAAATCAATTGACTAAGAGAAGTAGTCAATCTAAGTTATAAGAAATGTGAGATCCCTTGATTTTTTCAATATGAGATTCTCAACATGCCTATCAAAATGGTGTCTCTTTTGAGTTCACAGTTCTGGATCAGACCTCGATTTCTTTTTATTCGACCGAATACCTGTTTGGGCGTTATGAACTATGATACAATATTTGATAGTATGAGGTTCCGTCAAAAACTAATTGGCAACATGAGAAGTAGTCCATATATATTATAAAAAGTGTGAAATCCTTTAATTTTTTCAATGTAAATTCTCAATCGTTTACATTATTTTAAAATATATATTTTCTCTTGAACATTTTTTTTAATAAAAATGGTTTAAGAATGAAAACATTCATATATATGTTAAGTATTTTAATTCATTCTATCAATAAAATTCTTCCAAATCCATAAAATCATTGTCAACAATTTTACTTCTTTCTTTTTTTAGATATAATCAATAAAAAAAATTTATTGGTAGGAACATTTTTTTTTTTTTGAAGTCATTATCCATTTTGCTAATAGGTTGATGAATAATTATTTGAGATGATTAGATATCCATGTATTAAAAATGTTCTTTCTAGTGCTCCACTTCATTATTTTTTTTTGGGGGGGGGGGGGGGGGGGGGGGGGAATCAGCTATTAATTCTTAGTTTGTGGGAATAAAACATTTTTTTTTTTTAAAATCATGGTGTGTATATTTTTGGGGGAACAATATGAATACCAATGATCTTCCTATTGTTCTTTAAATTTATTGATATATATCCACAATTAAGAATTTGCATACGTCACCCTAGATCGTATCTAACTTTAACAAATAATTAATAGATAAGGGGTGGGAGGTGAAATTTTGTTCTTATTTTTATTTTATTTTTTTAGTTTTTTAATTTTAAAATTGTCAAGTCAAAATTAAAATAATAATAAAAATTATAGTAAATAAGAAAAAAAAGGAAAATTTTTATAAATAGAAAAATTCCAAAAATATTTATAGCAAAAAGTCACTAAAAGTCACTTTTGAGACTTTTTGCTATAAAATATAAATATTTTTAAATATTTTTTATATTTAAAAAGACCCTTAAAAAATATAAATGGATCTTTTAAGCCTATTTTTCGAAACTTGAAAACTTAAAATGACTAATTTAAAACTATGGGACCAAGAACAATTTGCACCTATAAACTTGTTAGGTTGTAAAAACAAATTCAATTTTTTACTTACTATGAACTTTCAATTTCAAGTAATTGAATCTTAAACTTAAATAAGTATTACAAATTTATTTTTTAAGTTCAATTTTTGTTAATTCACAAAAAATGTGTAAGAATATCTATAACTCATTAGTTTCAATAAAATCTAAAGATTTGTATAAAATAAATTTAATCAAGGTACAAAATTAGGCATTGAATGACTTATTGTATGACTTAGCAAAAGTTTGCAAACTTAAATTGAAAATTTAGTTATAATGTTGCTTTTTCTCTAAAATTTTATCAATTTCATATTGTATACATCAGATAAAACTTATTTAGTGATATTAAATTACAATACATCTAAAGTTTTAGATTTAGAAATTGCAGTAATATCTAAAATTTGGAGTGAAATTTGATGAAAGTGATATACAAGGGTTAAAATCATTATTTTTCCCTATTATTAATCATTTTCAAAAGATTGCCAAAAAGAGTTTTTTAATACAACAAAAATTAAATTGAGATGGTTAATAATAAGGTGTAGTCTAGGTTGTATACCTATTTCCATCTCCCTTTTATTTACACACTAATAATAATAATAATAATAATAATAATAATAATAAATTGTCACATTGCAATTTGGGTTGACTAGATAAATGACAAAATTCAAAGTTTACTTTGGACATATAGCAAAAGTAATTTTAATTATAAAAATGGCAAAATTACATTATTCTCTAACTTTCGTTTATCTGTCTATGGAAAATTGAAACTCATAGTGTTGAAAGGGACCCCAAAAGTGATAGTTTAAGAGTAGAAATACGATTCCAAGCAACCTATTTTGTGGAAGTAGAAACTCAACGATTTCCACAGTCTTCATATCATCTTCACAGGTAGCGAAATAAAAAATACCATATAATTTTTCTTTTCAACGGTGCATTTCTCATATATATATTGTTTCAAACCATTAAAGATAACAATAATTGCTAAAAAGGAAAGCAGAAATGTTATATGTAGAGATGTTTATATTTTTCAATAATAATTACAGATTTAGGAAATGGTTTTAAATTAATATTTTATTTGAAACCTTTTGGCAAATGGAAAGAATCCTTGATATACAAAAATATTTCCTTCTTTTTAGGATTCCTCAACAGAAACGAAATATTAGTTGTGTAACAATGTTTTTTAACTAATAAATTTAAAAATAATAAACCCTTTTAAATGCATTCAAAGAAGGATTAAAGTTACGAAAAAAGAGAACTGAAGGAAGAACAAGGGTCGGTGAAAGTTTAAAGGCTGCTAATTTGTAGGAAAAAATCAACAAACAAAGAACCAATAATTCTCACCAGTGAGGATGAGGTATGTTTCTAAATTCTACCAACAATGAACCGATAAACAAATAATATAACAACGTATCTACAATAGGGAATACAAGATACAATGGTCGGAGGATCATTAATGCGTCATCAACTGATATTATAGGTAAACAATAATTCTATGCATCTAAAGAAGTAATAAGAGCCATAAAATAATACTTACACCTATCTTGATCATTCGCTTCTTCTATTGTATATGTTCCTGCAATGAATAAAGTTAAAAGTGAATATCTTGGCAACTTAAAGCGTAGTTCAAATAAATTACACAGTATCTGGAAAAAACCAAGTACCTGGATTTTTTTCAATTAGTGTACTTGAGAATGGTGATAAAAGAGCATAGGAGGACTCCGAAGTACCTCTAACAGAATTCAAAGCAATCTCACGGCCTCTCCAAACCTTGTCATAACTTACATTCACATCGTGATGCATTTTCTTATAGCTAATAACATCACATAGACGACATGGAACCTTGTCATTCATTCTAAAAAAAGAGTTTGTACACTCAGCAACAATCATTATCTATCATTTTTAATAACGTCGACAACAC
Organism: Benincasa hispida; assembly: GCF_027475165.1. Taxonomy (NCBI): domain Eukaryota; kingdom Viridiplantae; phylum Streptophyta; class Magnoliopsida; order Cucurbitales; family Cucurbitaceae; genus Benincasa; species Benincasa hispida. The sequence goes on along the minus strand of NC_143484.1, from coordinate 46,123,377 downwards.
ATTGGTTGGGTATTTGTGAATTTACGGACCATCCACACCTCACTTTTCTTATGCACTAATGCACGTAGATACCAATCATAGGACAAGTCCTTACACCGAATATCAAATGACGTACGATTTGACATAATTGTAGTAAGTTCAAAATATTATTAAGAGTAAGCAAATAAATAGCTTTTTTCAATACAAATTTTCTCCTAAAATGTGAACTTTCTTTAATGAAAATCTAAGATAGAGATGATTCAAAAGTTTTAAAATCAATTATTTCGGTACTCCGATCTGACTTTAGATAGAATGTTTTGTTCATGCTAACTCACTATTCAAATATACTGTATTCCCAAAAGTACCGAACGATGATGTCAACAACTACACATAAATCATTATAGGAGAATTTCAATAAAACTAAGATAAGCCACAAAACATCCTTATCTTCAACAAGTCGAATAAGATTCAAATTGTTGGAACCATCCCAATAAACTGTCAAATGAGACATAGAGAGGTTAGAAGACAGAAAAAGTTTACCTTAAATACAATCAACAAATTGTTGGAACGAAGAATCTAATGGAATATAAGCCTCAACAACACTTTCGTTCCATGTACCATAACAAATAATCCTTACTCTAGAGTCATAGCAAAAATAGAAAGATTGAAACAATGAGTAGTTACTTATTTGTAGAAAATATAGACTTTTTTTGAGATATTCATAAAATGAAGAATATATCCAAAATACTAAAATAATATAATACTATAATAAGATGAAAATGGATAAAAGATAATTAAAAAAATATAAAAAATGATAAGTAAAATCCTAAAAGAATCACACATTTTAATCCAAATTTAAAACAATAAAAAAACAAATAAGATAATGAAAAATCTAAAGATATATTATAAACTAAAATCAAAATAGTGATAAAAAAATTTAAAATTGATTAATTTTGAATATTCTCGAAAAGTGGATAAATCAAATCAAGTATGATATGAAACTGCCAATTCAAATTTCAAAATGGGAGAAAAATTCGACATCTTTTTCTCCTGAATTTGTCAAGTTGAAATCTCATAATCGACGATTTCAATTACACTGTAGTTCTATCAAGAATTGATACGCGGTCTCATAATCGGCGATTCCATTGACATTGTATTTCTATCGAGAATTAATACACGTTATAGCAATTACACAGTAATCTAAAAAGCTGCTGTCTGACCATATCAAAGATAATTTGGGGATTAAAAACGTAAATGTCATGTGCACGGCAAGCTTTTGCCAAAAATCTTTTTATTTTCTTTTTTTACAAAAATCAATAGGATCCCTCTGATTTTGTTATTTCTTCCAATTTCTCAAGTAGTTTTTTATTGGACAATTGCTTGGACTCTACAAAGATAAGTACAGCCCAAGCAACACCTAAATTTTTCTTGTTCTAAAAATCTTGGGTTAAGAAAATTTTTAAATACAAATTATGAGTTTTCTCCTTCTTTCAAGATATACTTATTACTATATATATATACACACCAATCAAGAAACACATGTATAAGCACATGAAATCTTGTGGTCTTTATTAAAATATATATAGTGATTTTTATCCCATAATAAATAAATTTTTTTGTTTTAATTATCATAAACTTTTAACAGCTGGAAAATGTAACAATTTTTATTTTCGTAGTTTTATATTGGTCTTTTTTCACAAACAAAATATTCTATATTGTAGAGTTTCCAAATATATATATTTTTTTGTTAGTAACTACGGGAAGAAAATGACAAAAGAGGATTTTATGAACAAAATTTAAGAATTAAATAGTAAGACAAATATTCTCTTCTATAGCCCCGTAAAATCTTGTGATTTTAATTTAAAGTAGCTAAAAGATGTTTAGTTTTTGTTTTAAAATCATTTTGTCATAATTAAACATTATTTGAAATTTGTTTTAATCTCTATAAAACTTGAAAAATTTTAATACAATATAATTTAAAAAATTAAGATTATATTCTAATTTTTTTTTTAGAAAAAAACCAATGCAATACATATAAGAATTTAATTTTCTTAATTTTTTTGAAATTTTTATTAGATCTTGTATTTTTTTCCTAAATTTTAGGTATATGAAATATTTTTTTAATTAAGAACATAATAAAAAATTTTAATTTATTTCTTTTATATATGCATTTTACACCTACGTGAAAAGAAGCATATGTTCGATATATAACTACCACCCTCTGAATAATCATATCCCATTGACATCATTTGCATCAATTGGTGCTCATCAAACACATACACTCGAAGAGTTTTATCCCGCAAACATCATTTGTACTTATTTTACATACAATTTTAATTTTGAAATATATAAATATATTTTGTGAATTAAAAATTAGAAAGGTCACATTTATTGTCTTTTGAATAGACACCTTCATTCGAGAAGGCTCATGACAATGGGCAACATAGAAATTTGCTAAAAATAAAATGAAAAAATAAGTGTATAAAAATTATCCCCTTATATAGCCCATTTTATATAGAATATATATAAAAAAAAGTAAGTAAATGTGAATCTTAACAAACCAACGCAGATAATTGTTGTTGTAATACTTTTCGAATGTCAGAAAATCTTATCCAAAATATTTTGATTATTTGCCTCTCTACAAAGAATCAAATGAAAATTATTTCTAAAAAATATAATAAAATAAAATTGTTGAATAAAAACCACAAAAACGTGCATCTAAAACACATTCACAATATGTCGTAGATCATTGCATCTCTACATCCACCAATGTAAGTCACGAAAGTTCGTCCAATTAACGAAAGTAAAAATTTCACGACCATTACCATTTTCTCCCAAAAGTAATTCGAACAAAAATAAAAGAAAGGAAAAAAGAACTTGGTATTATCGTTTTAACATTCATCGGACCATAAAAAAAATTATCGTTTTGAAATTTTGGAATTGTCCCTTGTTTGTATCAATGGTGGCGTAGATTTTATTGTCATATGCTCGAGTCCTATCTCTCTCTCTTGTAATTTAGAAATGGTTACTTATGAACAACGGACAAAACTAAAATCCTACAAAGACTTAGATAAAAAAAAGGTTAGGGTGGTTATCGTAGGAAGGGATGGAGACTTTTTGCAAAAAGGTGTTTCAACGAAAGAGTTTGACTGATGAGGTGTCTGCCATAGAGGTTTTGGTTTGATTGATGAGGTGTTTGCTAATGAGGTTTTAACGAAGAGATATAATGGGGACAAAATGTGAATAAAAAGTTGTAAGGACAAAAAGGGAAGAGAAAAATTCTCCCCTTATTATTTCTTTTGATAAATATTAGTTTGATACTGTATGTGTTATGTAAAGATTAAAAAAAAAAAAAAAGATACACATAAAGATTTAAAAAAAGAATCATGATAATCCTTCCTAAGTTTATTGGATACTTTGATTATACTTCATATTTATTTTGAATGGGATGATATGATTATTATGTTAGTTTTAAACTTTAATGCAAACAAAAACATTATATTTTTCTAACTTTTACAAAAATCTTTCGTTCAAAAAAAGATTTGATAATGCTCTTATTTCTATTTTTATTTTTTTCATATTTTAAAATTAAACCAACTTATTATTATTATTCTTTATGCATACATAAACTAAAACTTTTTTTTTTTTAAAGATTTGCAATCATCTTCTTCTTGATTTTAAACTTTATTTTGATTTTATAAATTATTTCAAAATTATATAAAGATAAATTGGTGTGTACTTATAATAAATTCGAAAAGAGATTTTAAAAAATAAACTCACTAGTATGTATTTCCAAAAAATTAAAAAAAAAAAAAGTATAAAAGTATAAAAACAACCACGACCTCTAAATTGTTGAATTTTGAGAAATTTCTTGAACCTCAAAAGTAAGGTCTTTTCTCCCATCTTCTTCAATATGTGAGGATCTGCATATATAGAAAAAAAAAACTATAAAAACATATAAAAAAAAAGTTACATAAAATAACTCTATATGTTTTTAACAAGATTGAAAAGTTAAAACAGATTGAAAAAGAGGACAAACGTTAAAAAAAAAAAAAAAGAAATTAAAAAAAGAGCGAGGTGATATTTTCTTATAGAAGATAAAAGAGATACTTGGAACAAAAAAAATTAAACTTCTTAAGAAGAAGAAAAAGAAACACTGGAAAAGACGTTGCTATTAACGAAATTAAAAAAAAAATACCTACAACAAAATTTCTATAAAAAAAATAAAAGAAAGCAAAGAAATTAGAGAGAGTCGATTAACAAAATTAGAAAATGCGAAAAAAAAAAAAGAGATATCTATAAAAATAAAGGGTTGAATTTAGTTATTTATATAGAAAATTTAGATCTCAAACCATAATTTGATTTTTTTTTTTTAATTCCTATTTAATGTGAAGTAGAGGTTATTAGAGATCAAATGTAATTTTTTTTTATTAAAAAAAATTGTGAATAGGAAATTAGAGAATAAAATGTGATTTTTTTTAAATGTTTTTCTCTTTATTTAATTTGAAGTAGATATTAGAGATAAAATATAATTTTTTCAATGAAACAAAATTCGTGAATAAGATTTCAGAGGATAAAATGTAATTTCTTTTATAAAAAAATCATTTATTTATTGTGCAGTATATATTATAGATAAAATATGATTTTTTTTTAAAAAAAATCTTTTATGCCTTTCTTATACTAATATATAACATGATATATATATATATATATGTATGTATATATATATGTATGTATATATGTATGTATATATATGTATATATATATCTATATATATATATATATATTAAAAGGTTAGATTCGAAATCATATTTTAATCTTAAAGAATTAATTTAAATTTGTGATCTGACCTGAATTTTAGAACATCGGTCGTTTTTTTAAATGAGATTTATTATTATTATTATTATTATTTTGGAAAACTTCTTTTGACTTGAATACATTGATAGATAGATTTTTTTTTTTTTTTTTTTTTTTTTTTGAAAATCTATAGTCATTTAACGTGAATATTAAAAAAAATATATTTAATAATTTAAATATAAAATTATCTAAAATATCCTTGTAACCATCAACTAGGAAGGACAAAAGGGAAAATAAAATGTTTTACTTCTAGATAATATAGGATATATAGTTTTTTTTTTTTTTTTACAATTAAATAAAATCATATTTTTCCAAATAGAATTTGCTTATTTTTAATAAACTCACTTAGGAATTCATCAAACTTAAACTCATACTTGCATTGTGTGCCAGGTTTTAGGAGTTACTCAGATTAATCCTATAATAATATTAGTTGTTCATATGATTCCATATGTTTATAAAATATGAACTTAATTAATTAATATATAAAAAAAAAAAAAAAGAGAACAATGAAGAAGAAAAGAAGAATAATGGAAAAATGAAGATTAAGATTAGGATTAGGAATAAGAATGGAATCACACTTCACTAATTCACTAATTAATGTGCTTATGTGTATAGCATAGCCTTCCAAATCTCTATAAATAACTAGTAGCCATATATATTATTAATTAATATATGTGGGTGTGTGGGCAACATGCCTGCAACAAGCCTTAACATAAAAGTTTATTAGAAGATAATTATAAAAACAACCATCATTCTAACCCATTTTTATTAAACATGAGTGATTTTAAAATTATTTAAATCACTTTTATCATTTTTAAAATTACCACGAACATGCGTTCAATCGTTTAAAATCAATTTTAACGATGTAAAAATTAAAAAAGATAAAAAAAGTGTAACATTTGATATTTAAATTATTTTTGAGTGACTAAATGTGTATTTCGAAATGATTTTGAACAACAAAAGTGATTTTAACCAATTTTCAATGTTGAGGACGATGGTAAAACCCTAAATTTAATAGAGAAAATTTTCCAAAACTATACAAAATTTCCATAAATTCTAAATTGTATCACGGTGCTGAGGCATGTCTACGCTATCGTCCCAAATCCTACTCTCGGGCTAGGCGTTGCGTGGAGCTACATCTTTTTTCCCTCTATTCATCTCCAAATCTCGTTCTTTTTTGCTCAAATCTTAAAATAAAGAAGAAAAATTGTTAGAGATAACACGTTGAAGTTTTGATCTTACAAAACCAAAACTAGCACTTTTTTAAAATTTCTTTCAAATAGTTTTTTTGTTAATCCATCTCGGGCAAGATCGTAAAAAAAATTAAAATTTTCTAACTTATCAATTGTTTTGGCCCATTTGGACCTTTCTCGGTCTCGACATATTAAAGACTGAGATTCTATTAATTTTTTTTCAAATATCATGTAATCTACCCAAATCTTAAAACCAAATCTTATATATTTTCAAATTTTCTCTAAATTCAATTATTACCAAATATTATATCAAATCTTATGTAATTTTTTTAATTATCAAAATGAATTTTTGTAGATGGATCTCATGTGTTTGATTTTTAAATTTCAGGCAAAGATTAAATTTTTCAAAGGCATTAGGTAAGATATGAAAAATATATAAAATATCGTTATTAATCCTTGGCAGATTAACATCGAGATCAATGAATTCTCGGACAGATTAATATCAAGATTTTATATATTTTTCCTATCTTACTTATTGTTTTTTTGCAAAATTTAATCTTTCACAAAATTTAAAAAATAAAAAAGCAATTATCTATCTGAAAACAAAATCTAATTAGTATAAATGTGAAATAGAAATTGGCCTAAGATTTGGGTAGATTACATAATATTTTAAATTGAGTAGAATATTGGTGTTTAATCTACTGAGATGTAGCAAAGAAGACCGAAAGGATCGAAAGAATCGATAAATTAGAAAAAAAATTATTTTTTAATTAAATATGAGTTGAGATCGATCTAGAAAAACTATTTAAATGAATTTTAAAAAAATGATACTAGTTTTATAAGGTGAAACTTCTATTTTTTAAAATTTTTCAATAAAGAACTTCCAAAAAAAAAAAAAAAGACCAAGAATAGTTTTAAGCATCTACAAATTAAATTTGTTATGATATCATCAATTAAAAAAATATTAGTGAAAATATAAACGACAAGGATAGTGATAATAATAATATAGATAGATGACCGGCGAAGTGGATAATGTGTTCCACGTCATGTCTAAAGAAAATAAAACATTTCGTTTAAATGATACACATTCTTAATCTCAATTACACTCGAGCCGCTGCAAAAACGCTTTTTCACAAAGAATTTTCACCACCTCCAACACATTATTATTATTATTATTATTATTATTATAAATTTTAGTTCTACCCTTTGATAATATATTCGAAATATTGACTATTTGATCGAAAATATATATCTTAAATGGTTGAATGATACTATCCAAAGAAAATATTTTCATTGTTTTTACTTTTTTTGTTAATCATTTTCACATTATACAATTTTTTAATTTATTCACTACAGATAATAAAGTGTACAGTTCTCTATATATATCTTTCACTTTTTTTTTTTATCATTGTGAAGCTTTTATCGTATTCTCAATCTGATATCTTTTTAATCATTGTGTGACTCTCTCTCACATTTCTTTCTTCAATCCATGAGAAACTTTATTCGAATTTCCAACGTATATATCTCTCTTATCTATTCCGGACTCTGAGTGGTGAAATAGTCTCTCTTGACCCCTTGGGATTCTATCTCTTTTCTTTCTTAATCAATGTCAAATTTTTGTACTATATTATCAATAAATATCTCTTTTAACCAAGGATTAAAATATCGATGTTGATATCAATATCGAGATTTCAATTTTATAGATATAATGATATAATATTGAAATTGACAGATATTTCTATGAATAAAAAAATTTATAAAAATTATTAAAATTAATAATTTAGTTGTTTTTATTTCTAAAGTCAATTATAGATCTGATTATTTACGTAATAATATATTATATTTTAAATATATTCATAAAAAAAATAACTATTTATTCTTAATATAGTCAATATCGCGAACCCTTTAATTTATAAAAATATCTTATCGACAAATATTTCAATCCTTGGTAGCCTCTCTCTAAACTTTATTAATTTTTTTTTACCCAACTTGAGCTTGAGTTGGATGCCTCTCCAATATATATGACGCATATCCCACTCTCATTTTTAATATTATTATGCTCTTTGGAACCTTCCATTTATTTGTTTTCTATGTTTTTTTTTAAATTTTTTTATTATATATATTGCTTTAATTAATTAATATTACTTTTTGCATGAAACAATTATAATATAAACAAGTTTATTTTGAAATGTTAGGAAAACTGTAATTTTACTAGAAATTTGTCTTGTTTCTAAAACAATAATAATAATAATGATTATTTGTGATTTCATATTAACATATATATAACCCCATATATAGTTTATTTTAATAAAATAATGAATAAATCAGAAAAATAACAAACATATGGGATCTAAGATTATGTGACACAAATTCTTCCTTTTACCAAACTAGTATCTATTAGGCTTGGTATATAACTATTTTGGTTTTTTTTTGGATGGAGTAAAATTACTTTTTAAAACTATTTAAAAAGTATTTTGTTCGTGCTTCTTTTAATATTAGCCACAAAAATATGCATGGCTGAAATTTCACCCACCCAAGAGACGTATTTACATATAGATTGATAAATTGATAAGAGATCCAACGTGTGATTACAAACTAAAAAGACTAAGTTATTGCATACCGGAGTATTGTGACATTTCATTTTGATGATTTTTTTCCACGATTGAGATTAAATTGTTAATTAGAAATTTTGAAGTATAAGGATTTAATTATTATAGATTTTGAAAATATAATATGATTAAATGGTTCTTTTTATTAAAGTTTAAGGACTAAAAATATTTTTTTAAAAAATAAAAACTAATACTTTCTGCCCCGTTTGATAACCATTTGATTTTTTATTTTCTGTTTTTGAAAATTAAACTTATAGACACTACTTTCCAAATTTCTTCTTTTGTTATCTACTTGATGCATGGTTTAAAACCCAAGCCAAAACTTAAAAACTAAGGTCCTGGTAACCATTTCGTTTTTATTTTTGGTGTTTGAAAATTAAGCTTATTTATTCCTCATTGTTGGAAATGATTTTGGGCTTTTGCTCCATAGCAAAATGAAAAATTATTCTTAAGAGTTGAGGTAGAAGTTGTCTCATTTTGGAAGATTTAGGATTAGCAAGTGGGTATATCTATAAATGCTTGCAAGGGAGCTTCCAAAGTGTGGTGGTGGTAGAAGTATAACCCTTTCACCACACACGTTCACCATCGTTGTCGTCCTTCTAGTCAAACGGGCGGGTTTGGGATTTTTTACTACCTATCCTTTTTAATTTTTGTCAAAAAGATTAACATTTTATTTACCAAAAAACGTTACCAAATCTAAAAACGTTTTTTTCCTTCTTCTTTTTAGAAAAGTTTTCTAGCAGCTTGGGGAGACACAAAAAAACCTTGCTATTCAGATCTTTTAATCTTCTTTGTTTTTGGCTACCATTAATGTTTTTGAGCTATTTTTTTATTGATTCTAATTCGTTCTTCAACAAGTGCACGTCAGAGCTTGGGTGTTGTGTAAACCTTGGGGAGTAACCGAATTCTTGCGACATAGCACCGAGGTCGTGCCATTTTTGCTTTCAAGGCTGTGGGTTTATCCATGGCACAACAATCTTCATCTGGAATAACAAGTTGAAAGCAAGAAACTTCTTTTACTCATCCTACATTCCAGATGTCGATAAAGAACAGTAAGGTTCTTCCAGATCTTTCGAAATTGGAGCTTCTGGACAGATCCAATTATCGTCGCTGGTTTAAAAAACTTCTTATATTTTTCTAGCAATTGAAATTGATTACATCCTAACCGCCAACAGATCTAATGAGGGTAAGATTACTGATAAAGGTAAGTCTACTGTAGAGAAGTCTTCTATGGCGATTAATTTGGACAACTCCAAAGTCATAGATCCGTTAGAATCCAGTCGGTCCAGATCTAAACCTGCTGCAGTTCCAAAAAAATTTGAGAAAGATAAGAAGATAGTCTGTGGCTATTTACTCAATCATACGATGGACTCGTTATTCGATCTGATCGTGGTCCAAAAATAGACACAAAAGTTATATGAGACACTCTAGAGTCTGGATGTGGAGGAAATGATGCAGGATGCAAGAAGTGTTGGGTTTTATGTCCTAAAACTCATTGATAGTAAATGTAAATAATTAACCGTCCTTAATAAAGATTTATTGATGTTATCTCAATAAGTGTTATTGATTGTGTTATATTTATTTTGTCTATTTAACCCTAAAATCCAATAAACTAACATCCTGGGCTTCCTTATGAGTCTTGAACAGTATGTAGAGACATACGGGGATCAATGTTCAAGATACAATTTAAAAGATCTATATTATAGGGATAAGGCTAGATACCTTATCCTGGTGACACTATGGATATGACCTACTTTGTATTTGATAAAAACACAATGATCAAACACATTCGTGCAAGAGACATGCGGGCGGGGATATCCTATACACTGAGTTTGCATAAGATCGGACCACGAAATAGTAACCACTAGATGTGATTTCGTTGACTAGTTAGGTTTCTATTTTAATAGAAGAACCTAGGCAACTTAGTCTTAATCCTGAGTATATTATGAACTTCTATTCATGATGGATTTTCCTTTGATTTGTATGAGTAAGAGTGGTGGATTTGCCGACTTAATATGCTTACCATTTTTGGGACAAGGCTGAGTAAGGAGCTGGGAACATAATTATACAAGATAGATTTCACTCCTTCTGACATCAGGGTAAGTAAATGAGTGTTCCCTTAAGTGGTGTCTCCGGGACTTAAAAAAACAACCCTACCTTCTCATAACTCGAGAAGAGTTTCTATCTAATGGTTGGACCATAAATAAGTTGTTCATTAGAGAAGCACTAGTACTTAAGGATATAAAAGTAACACAAAGGTAAAATGGTAATATGACCAGCTGGTGATACGAATACTCGTGAAGGACTAACCTACTGTTATTGGTCTATATCTGTGGACACAAAAATATATATGTAGTGAGAAGAGTGCACATGTAGGTCTTTAGTAGAGTGTACCCACAATTAACGAACATTGATTGATCTGGTTAATGAGTTTAGCTAATTAATCTCATTGAAGAAAATTAGACACAAGGATTTCTATGAGCAGTGGAAGGATCTTTCCAAATTTCAATCGTATATGAACATTACAATTACAATCATAAACGGAAACATACGGTTATGCGTAATACAGAAATTACAGCATGTTTTACTATATATCAAGGACAAGAATCAACAAACCTTTGTAGACTCATCTTCAAGTTCTTTGATCATGAACGCTCGATCACAACAACACAGCAACACATGAACGTTTGTCCAACACGACCGCTACATTGCACGATCACTGCGTACTCGAACTAAGTGATCGCCAAGGTCACGAACACCGCGAACGGCCTTCACAGAACCTCGATAGTGTTGAATTGAGTATGACACCACCAAGAAGTTTACCTTGGTATTCTCGGTGTGAGAATCCAGAGGATGGGCTCTGTGTGGACTTGGTTAGAGGCAGAAAACCGGAGGATCCACAATCGTGTGAACGATTGAGCAAGTGGGAGATGAAACAACCTATCGTATAGGTCAATGCCCAATCGTTTAATAAAAGCTATGTGATCGTCTAGCAAAAGTTATACGATCGTTTAGCTCATCGTTTAGCTGAGTGTCTATCGTGTAACTCCAAGCTGTCGCTTAGTAAATCTGATTTACTTGACAATTCTCCGTGAGTAATTTCCAAGATTGGAAATCTCAAATCAACAATTTTCAAATCCTCACTAAAATTAGGAAAACATTTTTTCTTTTATCTTATAGTTACCATGAAACCACCAATAACCTTCTACTCAATTGGATATTAGAGAAAAAGAGATAATTATCCAATAATTAATAAATATAAATGATAACCAACTTATCATACTATAATTATAACCTATAGTTTTAATATTTCATCTCATGAAACAACAAACCATAGCTATTTTTCTATTCCATGGCTCTTATTGTAAATCTCATTTACATTAATCCTTCATTAGATGTATCTCATACACCACACCGATCATATCATATATAATCGAATTACCTCTTGTCAATTTGAACATTTCAAATCAACACCAAGAACTGATCCTCAGCTTGAATTCATTGAGCTACCAAGGGAACCTTATGGACTTGTAGCTCGAAGCTTCAACGGTACGTGAATAACTGACTAAACTCTTTAGTCACGGGATCCACCATCCGTTAACTATCAGGCACTCCACTAAAGACTGACAGTTGAACTCTCCTTACTATAGATATATGATGTGTCCATCTTAACCAATCAACAGTACAACAACCCTTCACAGATCGCTTGTAAGTACAGCTCGGCCAATAACCGTTATGCCTCTGTAGTTACATCTAACTCCTTAAGTACCACTAATCCCTCTAATGAACATAAGTCATAGTCCTACGATGACTGAGTCCTCTCTTCCAAAAAAAAGCTGTGGCCACTATGTTGAAGCCCCGGAATCAGCCCTTAAGGGAACAATCTATCTACTTACCCCTGCTTCGGGGAAGGAGTGAATTCCATCTTGTGTAATTGAGTTCCCAACTCCCAAATCAGAAAAGTCCCAAAAAGGTAGGTATGTTTAGTTGGCAATCTGGCCACTCTCACCCATACTAATCAAAGAACCGCCCTCAAAGGCAAGAGTTCTCAAAACACTCAGGATTGAGGTCGTGTCACCTATGGTCATTTAGGTGAGATGTAAGTCTCCAGTATCAACGACGTTATATACAGAGACTAGTCATCTCGTGGTTCGGTCTTATACAAACTCTTCGTATAGGACACCCCCTGCTCGTATGTCTTCACATGAATGGCCAGGATCTACCATCTATAGTAGTTCACAACACTTGCAAACCTCTACAAAGCGGGTTGTATCCGTAGTGTCACAAGGATCAGGTATCCCACCTTAATCCTTATACTACAGACCTATTTAGGTTATCACTTAAGGCATGGTCTACTTGTATATTCCAGATACATCCTTAAGTTTTCATAAGATAACCAAGGAGCTTTGTTTATTGGATATGAGTAAATGCCAGAATGAAATAACAATTATTTTATTCATAAACAATGTGTATAATTACAAACAACGAGATTCTAGGAGAATTAGGACACCAATCCCAACACTCATATCGTTGGAGCTTTTGATCTATAAATCCATTAGGTCCCCTTCCTGACTCATAAAGGGTATTGAGGTTAGTATGTCTTGAATAGAATTTGAAATGTTCAAATTCACTTAGGGAAATAGTATAACGTATGTTGATATATTATAATATAAAATTTACTTTTTAATTCAACTTTATTATATAAATTTACTTTTTAATTCAACTTTTTAATTCAACTTTATTATATAAATTTTGATATGATTCAAAATTACTTTATGAGAGAACTAAATATTTGAAAGAGTTCAAATATTAATTTAATATGAATTGGATTCATATTAAAACTATAGGTTAAAAATTAATGCGTGTTGGATATACATTAAATCTATAGATTATGAGAAAAATACAATTGAATATAATTTAAATGTAGGTTAAATTAAATATGTGATATTTAATTAGATAATTAATTAACTGGAGAATTAATTAATATTAAATTAGATTTGATTTGATTTGATTAATAAAATTAAAACCGTAGGTTATGTGAGAGAAGTTCATTTAAATATGAATTAAATGAATTTTTAATTAAATTGGATTTAATTAATTATTAATTTAATATTAAATTAAATAAAACCTAATAACTCCCTTATGTGGGAAGGGAGTTATCTAAACGTGGATCTCTACCCACGTTCTTCTCTCATGCCTATTAAACTTGCAAAAAGAAAAAAGAAAAGGATGGAGGTTGTGACAGAAGGTTTTGTGAAAAAGAAGAGAAAAAAAAACTTCTCTCTAATTCTCTCTGCAACATCACAAAATTCCTATGGTTGTTTTTCCCTTTTTCAAGATTGGTTCCCACAAACCTTTGATCTTAAGTTCTCAAAGAATAGGAGGGTAGCCATTTTGGTAGTGTTCGTAATCAATTGGAGAATTGATTCCATCCTGAGTCTTCAACGAAAGTGGGTAAAGAAAATTCTGTTGGAAATGGTGTTCTAAATCTCCTTGTAATCTCGTAGTTTGTAAACTCTGTATAAACATATTGTTGTTAATAAAATAAGTGTTATTTTATCAGCATATACTCAATCCAATAAACTAAGATCCGAGGTTATTTCATGTAGAGACATACAAGTGGATCTTGTTTAAATAATAACTTAAACGGTCTGTAATAGATGGATTGGATAAGGCTGGGTACCTTATCCTTGTGACGCCACAGATATGACCCGCTCTGTAGGTGTTACAAGTGTTGTAAAGTGCTATAAATGATCTGATTATGATCATTCATGTGGAGACATACGAGCGGGGATATCCTATACAAAGAGTTTGTATAAGACCGGACCATGAAATGATTAGTCTCTTTATATAACGCCGTTAATAATAGAGACTTACATTTGACTATGATAACCATAGGTGACATGACCTGAATCCTAAGTGAGTTGTGAACTCCTGCTCATGAAAGCAGTTCTTTGATTTGTATGGATGAGAGTGGCCAGATTGCCAACTCAACAACCTACCGTTTTGGGGATTCGTCTGACTGGGGAGCTAGAAACTCAGCTACACAAGATGGAACTCACTTCTTTGCCGATACAGGAGCAATTAGATAAATTGCTCTCTTAAGGGTTAATTCCGAGTCTTGAATATAGTGGCCACACCCTCTCCTGGCTCGAGAGTACTTGGTCGTAGTGGGACTATGACTTATTGTTCATTATAGGAATCAGCGGTACTTAAAGAGTTAGATGTAACTATAGGGGAAAAACGGTATTTTGGTGCAGCTGTATTTACGAGCAATTTGTGAAAGGTCATCGCGCTGTTGATTGGTTATATCCAATTGACACAGAAATTTATTTGTAGTGCAAATAGTGCAGCTGTCGATAGTTAACGGATATTGGATAATTTAATTAAAGAGTTTAATTAATTATCTGAGTACTATTGGAGCTTCAATATATAGGTTCATATGGTCTCCATTATAGCTCGACAGGGATTTAATCTTTGGATTAATTTAAAGTGTTCAAATTAATTAAGAAAATTAATTATATATGATATAATTAATTATAATATATTTGATACATTATATATGAGGGGAATTTGAATATGATTCAAATACCAATTATATGAATGAGATTCATGTAATTAAATATAAATATGATCTATATTAAGAGGAATAAAATATTTGGATATGATCCAAATATCATACGGATGAGATTCATATAAGTGGATTTAATATAAATGTGATTTATATTAAATGCCATGTATAGTTAAGAGAGAATACATCTATAGTTTATGTTGTATTTGATGCAATATAAAACTATAGGTTATATGTTTGATATAACATATAGTGTATATATATAATAAAGTAGTTATTATATATATATTGTTTATTTTATTAATTTATTTGAAATTAATAAAAAGGAAAGGAGTTATAACTCCCTCCCCACATTCTCTCAAAGATAACTAACGTGTTTTTTCAAGAAGTGGATGGAATCATCTTCTTCCTGATTTTCACAATCTAACAGAGAAGAGTTCTCTGAGAAATCTTCCCTTTCATCCTCTCATTCTCCTTCCCTCTTCCAAGGATTCAAGCAAAGCCCACAACTGCTGCTTGAATTCTTTAATCCCAAAAGAGAATACAGAGGGTTCTCGGCTGATGGTGTCCATGCATGAAGAAGGAGATCCACGAAGAAGGAGTTCCGCTCGTGGCTCGTACGAGGGATTCCTTGAAGAAAGAGTTCTTAAAAGGTGAGGTTTCTTAAAACCTATTTTCATGTAAAAGCATGCTGTAATTTAATTTTAAATGCATATCTTTTTGTATGTTTACTGTAAATTTTGTATTCAATAATTAATGGAATTTGATCGATCCGCTTCCGCTCAAGGTTTTCCTCACCCGAGTTCCTTAAAATGGTATCAGAGCCAGGTTGTAGGTTTTTTATTCCAAATTCCATTCTTGTATTGAATTGTTACAATTCTGGTGGGTTTTATAATCTGCATTGCGTTTATGTGATAAATGTTTGTGGATGAATTGTTGAGGGATGTTTTGGGATAGAAATCTCAGTTTTAAGGTTTTCTTTATTTTGACAAAGTTAGTTTGCAAAGGGCCCCTGTGTTTTTGGGCATTATATTACAATCGAGTCTGTATTTGTTAGTTTTGAATCGCTCGTGAAGCTTTGAAGAAGGGTTGCAGATCAGAGTTTCAATGGAGAAGACGAAACAGAGGTTACCGCATCGTGTAGTTAGAGCTAAACAATTGGATAGCTTTTGTTATGTGTTCGTGTAGAGTTTACTACATAATTGTGTAACATTTGCTAAACGATCTCATAGCTAATGCTACACAATCGTGTAGAGTTTGCTACACAATCGTGTTGCGTTAGCTGCATGATCGCATAGGCGCTTGCTTGCTTGACGATTGCACGGTATTGGATACTCGACGCAAGTTTGCGTGCTACACGATCGCGTAGACTATCCTGCTCATCGAATAGTCATTAGCTATGCGATCCCATATTATTTGATACTCGATGCATGCTTGCGTGCTATATGATCATATAGACTATCATGCTCATCGCATAGTCATTAGCTACACGATCACATAGTGTTGCATACGTGATCGCATAGTGTTGTACGCTCATCGTATAGTTGTTCGACACATAGGCGTGCTACATGATCAACTGCAATGTTCTTTGTGGAGCGGTTCGAGGCGAGAGTTCAAGACCCGGTTCACTTGTTTCGAACCAGTGGACTCATTTTTGTAATAGTTAGCCTTTTAATCCCTTGTTTGGAGATTTTCTATCCCGATCCATCAACTTTTAGTATAAATATACATGTGATGTATGTTTTTATTATATGTCATCATGTATGCCATATAGTCTTTTAAAACCCACCATAGGTTATGCATTTATATTCATGCATCATTTTATATTATGAGTATTATAATATATGAATATGCATGTTTAAATTACAAAAAGCATGCTCATGCATCATATAATATAAGATTTATAGTATATGTATACATGTATTATAGCATATCCATGCATCATTTATATTATAAGTGTTATAATATAAGGTTGAATGGTTGTATGGAATGTATGCTATAGCATGGTTCGTTACTTTGTTATATAAATATTATATATTAGTAATGAATGAACATTGAATGATGCATGACATTGCTTTAGGTAATCTTATAAACGTTATAATTTTATAAAGTATGTCAATGCTTGCAATGTCGGTTTTAATTTGTTTCATTTACTTTATTGAAATCAATAATCAAGAGTTGCATGCAAATTTAGGTAAAATCATTTTTTTTAAATATGATTGAGATAGACCTAAGTTCACAAATTTCTAATGAGATTAGAAATTAGATCAATCTTTTAAATCAGTTTAATAGGATTAAATTGATTTCAATAAAAGATTAAATTTGTAGCAAATATATCTATAAGGGACCTTTTATCTAAGGCGGGTTCTGGCTAGGTGGGGTATTTAAGCTGACGAAAATGGAACACCCGTACTTGAGAACCTACCTGGAAAAGTGAATTAGTAATTGGTTGTTATCAATAAAGAGTTATCAATTTTAGTTAAGCTTAATGATATCAATTTAATTTTGGATATGGTGCAAAATTAATTTATGAGAGAATTCAATATTTGAAAGAGTTCAAATATTAATTTAATTTGAATTAGATTCACATTAAAACTATAGGTTAAAATTAATGTGTATTAGATGCACACGAAAACTATAGATTACGAGAGAAATACAATTGAATATGATTCAAATGTAAGTTAAATTAAATATTTGATATTTAATTTGATAATTAACTAAATTTAATTAATTGAATTAAAACTATTTTTTGGATATCTCCTAGGGTTGATTGCATAAATAGAATTTAAGTCCAAAATAATAGAATATGTAGTACAAGGATAAAATAATTGCATATACAGATAAAAAAATGGTAAAAGACTAAAAAACCCATGCCTAGCCATCATTTTGCTCACTTCTTCCCAGTTTTCTCAAATTAAAAGCTATCATTGATAGCAGCTATCAGTGATAGCCATTGATAGCTGCTATCAGTTGTTATCGCTGATAGCTTCTATCAATTGCTATAGATGATAGTTGTTATTAGCGATAGCTTTCAATTTGAGAAAAAATAATACAATATTGAAATATTAGTTTTTAATTTGCTATCAATTATCAGTAACAATCATTGATTTACTTTCATCAATTGGAATCAACCTTGAAATATTAATACTTAAGGCTATCAGTGGATATCAATGATAGATTTATAAATAGTGATCAACTTTGAAAGAAAACCAACAACTTTAATTACCAATAGTAGCTATCACTAATAATCTTTTATCAGGGCTATCACTGATAGCAGTTAATAGTCGCTATCACTGATAGCAGTTAATAGTCGCTATCACTGATAGACTTTCATCAATTAGAATCAACCTTGAAATATTAACACTTGAGGCTATCAATGATAAACTTCTATAACTGGTTATCACCTTTGAAAGAAACTCGATATATAGATATCACCTAAGTTCTATCATCGATACTAACATCACTCATATTGTGGTTATCAGTGATAGCTTATTTCACTGATAAGATGCTATTAATGATCTCATGATATCATGCTATCAGTGGTAGCTTCTATCACTGATAACGTGCTATCGAGTAGCTTCTATCATCGATAACAAGCTAATAGTATTAGCTTCTATCAATGGTAACATACTATCAGTAGTAGTTTTTATCGATCATAGCCACTAAACACCTTTTTGCCCTTTTTTGTTCTTCCCAAATATTTACAAGTCCCTTTTCTTTTCGATGATAGCTTCTATCACTGATAAACATGCTATTAGTGATAACTTATAGGCATTTCACTTACATTTTAGTTCGAGATTCAACTTTATTAATTAAGTTCACTAAGTGGGCTATCAACGATAGATTTCTATAAGTTGCTATTAACTATGAAAATATAATCAAAGATTAAGCTATCAATAATAGAAAATATTAGTGGTTATCATTGATAGACTTTCATTTGCTATTTATATTTATTATTTGTGATAATAATCAAACTTGATGATTGGCTTGTTGGGGTTAAGTCACTTATGAATTGATTACTTTCAAGTCTTAGGAACGAAACTCAACCTCATAATTTTTGTGAAAAAAAAAGGGAAGAAGAAAAAAATAAAAAATTGACTAGTCAACTCATCTCACTAGAAATTTTAGAGTAGGTTTAATTTTTTTAAGTCTATATGATATTTCTGACTTTTCCAGTATACTGGTATTTCATGATTTCTAAATTAATTTCGAGAAAAGGTCCTAATTAATTCCATTGCACTATGGTTTTTATCTCTATAATTGGTATCAGAGCCATCTCGTAGAATTAATTTAGATTTTTTAAATTTGCACTGATTTTGTTGGGATGAATTGCATTATGAATGTGGTTTTGCAAATGAGTGTTTACGGTAATTTTTTGCCATAGAATTTTATGTTTGATTCAATCAATTTGTAAAGGCCCCCTGTGTTTTTTGGCATTTAATCATGTTATTCAAGTCTTCTATAAGTATGTGTCTAGAATTGTTTGTGATGAAGATCAAGACCAATTTTGGCCAAAACAGAAGAAAAATCCATGAACTACCCAGAATTGGCTTCTGGTGTCGCAGCATTGCAACGCTGCTCTCGGTGTTACAACATTACGACCCATGCGACGCTAGGGTTTGCATTGCACGTGGTTCAACTACGATCTATGGTGGTTCAATCTGATTCAAAGTGGTTTGGTCTGGTTTTGTACTAGGTTGGCTCGGTTCGTGATTTTAAGGTCCAGTTCGAAGCGGTTCGGATTGGTTCAAGTTGGTCTGGTCCAATTCTAGAGCGGCAGAAGCTGTTTTAAGATAAAATTTGCAAAATTATTGTAATTTATTACTTTATTTTATCCGATGGGCCAAATTACTGGTTCATTTGTTATTTAAATACTTTGTGGATGTTATTTAGATAAATTCCATCTTAAATTAAGCATGTTCATGCATTTTAATATATTATAAGCGTTATAATGTATGGTATTAATGCATGATATGTATATAATTTCATGAATTATTTGATATATTTGACATGTTAAATATATGAAATTGGAAAAGGATGATGCATGCCATTATTTACATAAATATAGAGAGTTATATTTATTTATGTTTTGTGTATGCATGGTTGATTTTCATGAATTGTTTAATATAATTGTTATATTAATAAAGTTGAAAATCAATTTGCATTGAGCGTGACACATCCATAGTTTAATATAATTGTTATATTAAAGTCATAAAATGCATGTAATATGGTTTTCTTGTTAATTAGAATTTGATTGTTAATCAATTAAATCATAGAAAGCATGATTATAGGATTAATAATTAATTTTGTAATTTTTATAAAATTAATCTTTAGTAATCGTCAACCTATAATATAGGATTACGTGCAAACTTAGAATCTTGGGGAGTTATAATTAATTTTAAAATGTTTAAAATTAATTTAGACCTTAGATCACATTAGTTCTAATAAGATTAGAATAAGTCATATTTGCTTTAATAGATTTAAAATATAGTTAATAAGACAAACAAGACTTTAAGTTATAAAGGAACTCTACCAGTGAAATTATGTTTAAAGGATCCCATAGTGAAGGGCCCTTGAGTGGAAGCGGGATCGTCCCAAATCCCAATTTTGCAGAGAAAGTAATTTTACAGGAGAAAAAAAACAGATTATGCATCTCAACAAATAAATACAGCATGCTCAATAAAAAGAAATTAGGGTTTTAGAAACCTTGCATTTGAATACTTTCTTCACACAGGAAATCCTTTGATCTGCAAATCACGTACATAATAGGTGATGGCCAATTAGGCATGACCACTTGGAGTCCTTGGCATTCTTTAGTGAGAATCCGGGACGAGTGGGCTCTAGTGAATTTGGATTGAGGGAAGGAAATTGAGAGAAACTAAGAGGAATTTAGAATTTTCTCTCTGAGATTTTTTTCACACACTATGTTGTTTCTCTAGCTTCTAGGTTGAAGATGAAGACACTGCAAAAATCCAAAAACCACCCACGTAGAGGGGGAGGGAGTTAACTCCCTCCCTCATTTAATTTAAATTAATTTTTTTAAAAAAATTAATAAATTTAAATTATTTAAATTATCATTTAATATATATATAATATGATAACTAACTTATCATATAATATATACATTAGACTATATGTTATATCAAATATAACATATAAATTATAGTTTTAATATTGTATCATATACAATATAACCTATAGTTTCTTTTCTCTCACATATGGAATTTAATATAAATCACATTTAAATTAAATTTAACAATTATGAATTCAATTCATATAATTAACATTTGAATCATATTTAAATATTTGTTTCCTCTCATAAATAATATAATGTATCAAATACATTATAATAATTATATCACATATAATTAAAATAACTTAATTATATTATATATAATCAATTCCCTCAATTAATTTGAACAATTCAAATTAATCCAAATACTGATTCCCATTTAGTTTTATTGAGCTACCAATGGGACATTATGGACTTGTAGCTTAAAGCTCCAACGGTACGTGAACAATTAATTAAACTCTTTAATTAAATTATTCACCATATGTTAATTGTCGGGCACTCTACTAAGCTGCACTCTTCGTACTAAGAATATATTTCTATCTCCATTGGATATAACCAAGCAACAATACGATGGCTCTTCACAAATTGCTCGTGAGTACAGCTAGGATAAAATTACCGTTTTGCCCCTATAGTTACATCTAATTCTTAAGTACCACTGATCCCTCTATTGAACAATAGATCATAGTCTAACTATGACTAAACCCCTCTCGAGCTAGGAGAGGGTATGACACCACATTGTTTAAGCCTCGAAATCAGTCCTTAAGGGAGCAATTTATTTACTTACCCCGGGGAAGGAGTGAATTTCTTCTTGTGTAGATGTGTTCTCAACTCCCTAATCAGACGAATCCTCAGAATGGTAGGCTTATTTTATCGGCAATCTGGACACTCTCACCCATATAAATCAAAGGACCGCCTTCATAGGCAGGAGTTCACAACTCACCCAGGATTCAGGTCATGTTACCTATGGTCATCCTAATGAAATGTAAGTCTCTATTATGAATGGCGTTATATAATGAGACTAAACATTTCGTGGTTTAGTCATATACAAACTCCTTCGTATAGAATATTTTCACTCATATGTCTACACATGAATGATCAAGATCAAATCAAAATCATTTGTAGCACTTTACAACAATTGTAACACCTACAAAGCGGGCCATACTCATAGTGTCACTAGGTTAATTAAATGGTTTAATTCACCGAGAACATTAGAGTAAATATCTTATTATAAGAGTTATAATAGACATAGACTTAGATAAATTGATTAGTCGAAATTTAACTAAGCATAATAAAACCCTAATATGGTAGAACACTTTAGCCGGAGAAAAATGGTATATGGGATATATCAATTTTTAATACTCACATCCATAAGAGTTCACACTGTGAAATCCATGCTCAAGTTCATGTCATCCTAGGCACGAACTCCCTTCGAAAAGTGTTTGCATAAGTCAATACCAAGGTGAACAGGGAAAATATTCATAGTAAGTGAGAGAAGAACATGTGTCAATGTATCCTACGGAATCCTCCCTTAGGTTGGACTATGACACTCCTATAATCCACTACGTGTCATCCTGAAGCGACCACCCCTTCGAAGGGCTTGATCATAAAATTCAAAACATCACAAACTCCAGTAATGAATAGGGTTTCTTAGGTTAATCTTCAAACAGTTATCAAGCTAGTTAATGAATCCTTGGCCAAAAAAAGGTAGCTAAGAACTATAGGAATAAGAGTTATTCTGGTATTATTAATTAACTGAGATTGTCTCAATTCAGGGGAATGGTAACTGATCATCCTTCGGTGGTAGTTACTCTAAACCTCTGAAGTATCATTGCAAAAACTAAATCAATATTTTAATTAGGGTTCTTTGACTGCTTGTTTTTACTGAATTGATTGGATACTTATATTTTGTGTAATCGGTTAAGGAAAATATAACTGATACGGTTAATTGTTTGTTATTTATTTCAGTATGTCTTCCACAATTATTTCCTTGCTTAAGAATGAAAAACTAACGGGTGAAAATTATGCGACGTGAAAATCTAACTTGAAAATCTAACATGTCAGATCATGGAGTCCCTCCAGGAGATGTTTGGACAATCATCCTCTCAGATTCGACACAAGGCCCTCAAGTACGTTTATAATGCACGAATGAAGGAAGGTCAATTAGTGAGAGAACATGTTCTTGACCTCATGGTCCACTTCAATGTCGCCGAAATGAATGGCACAGTCACTGACTAGCAAAGTCAGATGACCTTTATTCTGGAATCTTTTCCGAAGAATTTCCTCCAATTCCATAGCAATGTGGTTATGAATAAAATATAGTACACCATAACTACCCTCCTAAATGAGTTATAGACTTATCAATCTTTTATGAAGAATAAGGAATCGATAGAAAAAGAGGCAAATATTGCCCATTCCAAGAAGTTCCACAAGGATTCATCCTCTATAACTAAGATTGTTCCCTCATTGTCTGGTTCTAAAAAGATCCAGAAGAAGAAAGAAGGGAAGGGGAAGGCGTCCGCTACTGGGAAAGGCAAGAACAAGGCCAAGGTGGCTGACAAGGGCAAGTGCTTCCACTTCAATGTGGATGGTCATTGAAAACGCAATTTCCCTAAGTACTTCGCTGAGAAGAAGAAAGAAAAGGAAGATAAATATGATTTATTGGTTCTAGAAACTTGTTTAGTGAAAAATGACTGTAATGCCTGGATACTTGATTTAGGAGCCACTAATCATATTTGTTCTTCTTTACAGGGAATTAGTTCCTTCCAGCAGCTCGAGGAGGGTGAAATGACGCTCAAGGTTGGAATGGGAGATGTCATTTAAGTTCGTGCAGTGGGAGCTGCAAAGTTTATTTTTGGAAATAGGTACCTGTTTTTGGAAAACTTGTATATAGTTCCTAAAATTTGTATCTATTTCTTGCTTAGTTGAACAGATGTATTCAGTTTCGTTTTCTTTTAATGAAACATTCATTATGAAGAATGGTGTGACTATTTGTTCAACTATATTAGAAAACAACTTGTATGTGCTAAGACCAACTAAAGCAAAATCACTTTTAAATCATGAGATGTTTGAAACTGCTAATACTCAAATGAAAAGGCAAAGAATTTCTCCAAGTAACAGTAATACATATCTTTGGCATTTGAGATTAGGTCATATAAATCTCGATAGGATTGGGAGATTGGTAAAGAATGAACTTCTAAGCGAGTTAGAAGATGATTCATTACCTCCATGTGAATCCTGTCCTGAAGGAAAAATCACTAAAAGACCTTTTAGTGGAAAAGGTTATAGAGCCAAAGTGCCCTTAGAGGTCATACATGTTGGCTTGGTGTCCTAATTCTCCCGGAGTCTCATTGTTTGTAATGATCCACATTGTTTGATGAATAAAATAATTGTTATTTCATTATGGTATTTACTCATATCCAATAAACAGAGCTCCATGATTATCTTATGTAAATTTAAGCATGTATATGTGATATACAAATTGATCATGCCTTAAGTGATAACCTAAATAGGTCTATAGTATAAAGATTAAGATGGGACACCTGGTCTTAGTGACACTACGGATACGGCCCACTTTGTAGAGGTTTGCAAGTGTTATAAACTACTACAGATGGTATATCCTGACCATTCATGTGGAGACGTGCGAGCGGGAGTGCCCTATACAAAGAGTTTGTATAAGATCGGACCACGAGATGACTAGACTCTGTATATAACACCATTGATACTAAAGACTTACATCTCACCTAAACGACTATAGGTGTCACGACCTCAATCCTGAGTGTTTTGGGAAATCCTTCCTTTGAGGG
Source organism: Benincasa hispida (assembly GCF_027475165.1). Classification (NCBI taxonomy): domain Eukaryota; kingdom Viridiplantae; phylum Streptophyta; class Magnoliopsida; order Cucurbitales; family Cucurbitaceae; genus Benincasa; species Benincasa hispida. Next base: position 46,098,292 of record NC_143484.1, on the reverse strand, counting down.
CGGTTCTTTGATTAGTATGGGTGAGAGTGGCCAGATTTCCAACTCAACATGCCTACCTTTTTAAGGACTTGTCTGATTTGGGAGCTGGGAACTCAATACACAAGATGGAATTCACTCCTTTCCCGAAGCAGGGAAAAGTAGAAAGATTGTTCCCTTAAGGGTTGATTTCGGGGCTTGAACATAGTGGCCACAGCTTCTCTTTGGAAGAGAGGACTCAGTCATAGTAGGACTAAGACTTATGTTCATTAAAGAGATCAATAGTACTTAAGGGGTTAGATGTAACTATAGGGGCATAACGGTTATTGGTCGAGCTGTACTTAGAGCGATCTATGAAGGGTTTTCGCATTGCTGATTGGTTAAGATGAACACATAATATATCATTGGTAAGGAGAGTTCAGTTGTTGATCTTTAGTGGAGTGCCTGGCAGTTAACGGATGGTGGATCTCGTGACTAAAGAGTTTAGTCAGTTATTAACGTACCGTTGAAGCTTCGAGCTACAGGTCCATAAGGTCCCCTTGGTAGCTCAATGGATTTAGTTTAGGATCAGTTCTTGGTGTTGATTTGAAATGTTCAAATTGACAAGAGGTAATTCGATTATATATGATATGATCGGTATGATGTATGAGATACATCTAGTGGAAGATTAATGTAAATGAGATTTACATTAAGTATCATGGAATAGAAAAAGAACTATAGTTTATATGTTTCATGAGATGAAATATTAAAACTATAGGTTATAAATATAGTATAATAAGTTAGTTATCATTTATATCTATAATAATATTAATTATTGGCTAATTAACTCTTTTTCTCTAATAACCAATTGAGTGCGAGGTTATTGGTGATTTCATGGTAACTACGAGATAAAAAGAAAAATTATTTTCCTAATTTTAGTAAGTTTTGTGAAATTGTTTTTTGAGATTTTTCTCTGTTGGAATTACTCTTGGAAGTTATCAAGTAAATAGGATTTACTAAGCGACAGCTTGGATAAGGTAAACGATCGTGTAGTGTTTGTAGGCGACAAATACTTAGCTAAGCGATGAGCTAAACGATCTCATAGCTTTTGCTAGACGATCACTTAACTTTTGCTAAACGATTGGGCATTGACCTATACGATAGGTTCTGCCATCTCCCACTTGCTTAATCGTTTACACGATTGTTGTTTCCTCCGTCTTCTACCTCAAACCAAGTCCATAAAGAGCCCACCCTCAGGATTCTCACACCGAGAATACCAAGGTAGCCTTCTTGGTGGTGTCATACTCAACTTGACACCGTCGAGGTTCTACAAAGGTCGTTCGTGCTGTTGAGGTGTTCGTGATTGAGGCGATCGCTGAGTTCGAGTGCGCAGTGTTCGTGCAGTGTAGCGGTCGCATTGAACGAGCATTCGAGATTGCTGTGTTGCTGTGTTCGCGCATTCGTGATCAAGGAGTTTAGCGATGAGTCTACAAATGTGTGTAGCGTTTCTCCTTGATCATTTGTAGTATCATGTTGTAATTTCTGTAATTAATGCATAACCGTATGTTTCTGTTTATGACTGTAATTGTAAAGTTCATATATGATTGTAATTTGGAATGATCTTTCCGCTGCTCATGGAAATCCTCGTGTTCAATTTCCTTCAATACATTCAGATCTTTGTGGTCCAATAAATGCAAAAGCTCGATAAAGGTAAGAATACTTCATCTCTTTCATAGATGATTATTCAAGATATGGTTACTTATACCTAATGGAACATAAGTCTGAAGCTCTTGAAAAGTTCAATGAGTATAAGGCTGAAGTTGAAAATCTGTTAGGTAAAATAATTAAAACACTTGATTTGACCAGGATGGAGAGTACATGGATTTTGCATTCCAAGACTATATTCCAACTTTCAGCACCTAGTACACGTCAGCAGAATGGTGTATCAGAAAGAAGAAGTAGAATCTTGTTAGACATGGTTCATTCTATGTTAAGCTTTGCTCAATTGCCTAGCTCGTTTTTGGGGATATTCAGTAGAGACTGCATTTCACATCTTGAATAATGTTCCCTTTAAGAGTGTTTCTGAAAAACCTTTCGAGTCATGGAGGGGGCGTAAACCTAGTTTACGTTACTTCAGAATCTACGATTTTTCTACACATGTGCTAGTGAAAAATCCTAAAAAATTGGAACCTCATTCAAAGTTATCCCAATTTGTTGGTTACCCTAAGGAAATGAGAGGTGGGTTGTTCTATGACCCTCAAGAAAACAAGGTGTTTGTATTGACAAACACTACATTCTTGGAGGAAGACCACACAGAGATCATAAACTACGAAGCAAATTAGTATTAAATGAAGCTACTGAAAAATCAACAAGGGTTATTGATGAAGAAACTCTAATGCTAGAGAACCAGTGAGCGGAAGCGGATCGAGTGACAATATCTTTGAAGAACCATTTCTTCTAGTATTCCTCAATCGTTAAGCAACACAGCAAACAACACGAACGCAACGAGTCTCTGAAAAATCCTCGATCACCAGCGAGTACAACTCGATCCTCGATCCTCGAACAGAACTTGACACCACCACAAGGTTACCTTGGTATTCTCGATGTGAGAATCCAGGAGTTGTGGGCTCTGTGTGACTTTGTATAGAGGGATGGATGAAGTGAATGAGGAAAAGATCGAGTAGACAATCGAGTATTGGACAGAAGGAAGAAATCTATCGTATAGACTTGATACTCGATCGGGTAGTAAACGAGTGCTATCGTATAGAAAACTTGACACGATCGTTTAGTCTTTCTAAAATAATCAGATTACTTGATGCGTGAAGTGTAGAACGTGGGATGAATAATGAAAACTATTTTTCATTTTATCCACTAATCGCCATAAACTGTCAAAAACCACTCACTAAGGTTAGTTATTGGAGAAAAAGAAAAGTAATTATCTTATAATTAATAAATTATAAATAAATACAATAACTAACTTATCATATTATATTTATAGCCTATAGTTTTAATATTGCATCATATGCAACATATAAACCATAGTTCTTTTTCTCTTTTATGGCATTTAATATAAATTATATTTATATTAATTCCTCCAATCAAATAATGTATCAAATACATCAAATCAATTATATCATATATAATTGAAAATTTTTAATTTATATTATATATAATCAAATTCCCTCTTGTTAATTTGAACATTTCAAACTAACCAAAAAATTGATTCTCAACTTGAATCTATTGAGCTACAAAGGGGACCTTATGGATCTGTAGCTTGAAGCTCCAACGGTACGTGAATAACTGACTAAACTCTTTAATCACGAAATCCACCATTCGTTAACTGTCGAGCACTCCACTAAAACCGACAGCTACACTCTTCACACTACAGATAGATTTCTGTGTCCATTGGATATAACCAATCAATAGTACGATGACCCTTCACAAATTGCTCGTAAGTATAGCTAGACCAATTTACCATTTTGCCCTGTAGTTACATCTAACTTCTTAAGTACCACTGATTCTTCTAATGAACAATACATCATAGTCTCACTATGACTAAACCCTTCTTGGGCCAAGAGAAGGTATGGCGCCACATTGTTCAAGCCCCGGAATCAGCTCTTTAAGGGAGCAATTTATCTACTTATCCTGCTTCGGGGAAGGAGTGAATTCCGTCTTGTGTAGCTGAGTTCCCAGCTCCCCAATCAGACAAACCCCCAAAGTGGTAGGTTTGAGTCTGCGATATGGCCACTCGCACCCATGCAAATCAAAGGACCGCCTTCATAGGTAAGAGTTCACAACTCATTCATGATTAAGGTCATGTTACCTATGGTCATCCTAGTGAAATGAAAGTCTCAATTATGAACGGCGTTATATAACAAGACTAAACATCCGATCTTATGCAAACTCCTTTATATAAATTATCCCTGCTCGCATGTCTAATACATGAATGATCAGGATCAGATCATTTGTAGTACTTTACGACATTTGTCACACCTACAAAGCGGGCCACACTTGTAGTGTCACCAGGATAAGGTATCCCTTCTTTATCCATATACTACAGACCATTTAGGTTACCACTTAAAGCACGATCCACTTACATGCTTAAGTTATAATGATAACCATGGATCTTAGTTTATTGGTTTGTGGTTAATGCAACTAAAATATCTCATATTTCATAGACTGAAGTGAATAAAATATCTCATATTATAAATCACAAAGTGTTTGTTCACATAGATGATTACAAACTATGGGACCCTACGAGATTTATGGTATCAACCCCAACAGTTGATGAAGTTGGTCCTTCATCAAGAGTTAATGAAAAAGCCAGCACCTCAGATCAGTCTCATCCTTCTCCATCGTTAAGAGTGCCTCGACGTAGTAGAAGAGTTATATCACTACCTGGTCGTTAATTGGGATTAACTGAAACTCAAGTTGTTATACCAGATGATGGCATTAAGGATCCATTGTCATATAAGTAGGCAATGAATGACGTAAGCAAGGACCAATGTGTAAAAGCCATAGACCTTGAAATGAAATCTATGTACTTCAATTCAGTGTGGAAACTTGTAAATCTACCTGAAAGGGTTAAACTCATAGAGTGTAAATGGATCTATAAAAGAGAGAGAGATGTACATGGAAAGGTACAAACCTTCAGAGCTAGACTTGTAGAAAAGGGCTATACCTAAAGGGAAGGAGTTGACTATGAGGAAACTTTTTCCCATGTTACTATGCTTAAGTCTATAAGAATTCTTTTATCCATAACTACATATTATGACTATGAGATATGGAAAATGGATGTCAAGATTTCCTTTCTAAATGGAAATCTTAAAGAGAGCATCTTTATGTCTCAGCTCATGGGGTTCGAAGCCCAAGGTCAGGAGCAAAAAGTTTGTAAGCAAAATCGATCTATTTATAGGTTGAAGCAGGCGTCTAGATCTTGGAACATTAAATTTTATATTGCAATCAAATATTTTGGTTACGATCAGAACATTGATGAACCTTGTATCTACAAGAAATTCATCAATAATAAAGTAGCTTTTTGGTACTTTATGTTGACGACATCCTACTCATTGAGCTGATATTAAAAAATGGCTAGCAGTCCAATACCAAATGAAAGATTTGGGAGAGGCACAATCTGTTCTTGGGATCCAAATTATAAAGGATTGCAAGAACAGAATGTTGGCTCCGTCTCAAGCGATTTATATCCATAAAATGTTGATTTGATATTAGATGTAGAACTTTAAGAATGGTTTATCACCTTTCAGGCACGGGGTTCACTTGTCTAAGGAAAAGTGTGCTAAGACACCTCAAGAAATTGAAGATATGAGACGTATTCCCTATGTCTCAACTATAAGCAACTTAATGTATGTTATGCTCTGCACTAGGCAAGTCATTTGTTATGTAGTGGAAATAGTCAGTAGATACCAGTTCAATCCAGAGTTAGACCACTGGACTGCGGTTAAAAACATCCTCAAGTATCTTAGAAGAACGAGGGATTACATACTGGTATATGGAGCTATGTAGGGAGTTATTAGAAACATGGGATAACTCCCACATTCCCACACACTCTCTCTCTCTAATTTGGTTGAAAAAACCTGCAAAATGTAGTTTTTATAGGGAAGGTGATATTCTTCACAGAATCATTCTGTACACAAAAGATTCTCTAAAACATCTTCTGATCCTTTCCCAATTATTTGTTTGGTTCCCATAAATCAACACCTCAATTCTCAGAGAATAGGAGGGTTTCCATATTGGTGGTGTTCAAGAAATCCCAAGGAGAATTGGCCTTGGCATTCGAGTCTACAAAGGAAAGTGAATATCTATTTGTTGGGGTTGATGCCCTAAATCTCGTGGGTTCTGTATTCTGTAACTGTAATGTACAAATAATTTATTTATTTAATAAAATCTTAGGTATTTTATTTGACATTTAGTAGCATTAACCCACAAAACCAATAAACTAACATTCAATGTTATCTTCTGTAGCTTAACCATGTATGTAGATACATACAGGTGGATCATGTTTAAGTGATAACTTAAATAGTCTGTAGTAGATGGATAAGGCTAGGTATCTTATCTTGGTGACACTACAAATAAGGCCGACTTTGTAGATGTTACAATTGTTGTAAAGTGATACAAATAATCTGATCCTGATCATTCATGTAAAGACATGTGATCGGGGGTGTTCTATACTAAGGGGTTTGTATAAGTTCGGACCACGAATTGGTTAGTCCTGTTATATAACATTGTAAATAATAGAGACTTACATTCGCCAGGATGACCATAGGTGACATGACCTGAATCTAGAATGAGTTGTGAACTTCTACCTATAAAGGTGGTCCTTCGATATGTATGGGTGAGAATGGCTAGATCGCCAACTCAATAAGTCTACCATTTTAAGGATTCGTCTGATTCGAGAGTTGGGAACATAGCTATATAAGATAAAATCCGCTCCTTCTTTAATGTCGGGGTAAGTAGATAGACTACTCCCTTAAAGGCTGATTCTGCGGCTTGAACAATGTGGCACACACACTCTCTTGACGCAAGAGGGGTTTGGTCATAGTTGGACTATGACTTATTGTTCATTACAAAAATCAGTGGCACTTAAGAAGTTAGATGTAACTACAGGGGCAAAACGATAATTTTGGCCTAGCTATACTTATGAGAAATTTGTGAAGGGTCATCACGTTGTTGATTGGTTATATCCAATGGACACAGAAATATATCTATAGTACGAAAAGTGTAGCTGTCGGTCTTTAGTGGAGTGACCGACAGTTAAAGGATGTTGAATATTTAATTAAAGAAGTTTAATTAATTATTCAAATTTCATTGGAGTTCCAATCTACAAGTCCATAAGCCCCCTCTGTAGCTCAACATGGATTATTGAGAATTAATTTTGGATTAATTTGAAATTGATCAAATTAATTGGGATTGATTATATATGATATAATTAATTTAAATTAATTATATGTGATATAATTAATATAATGTATTTGATACATTATAGTATAAAGTTTATTTTGAGAGGAATTAATTTTTTGAATATGATTCAAATACTAATTATATGGATTGGATTCATATAATTAAATTTAATATAAATTTGATTTATATTAAATACCATGTTTGATTGAGAGAATCCAAACTATAGGTTATATTGTATTTGATACAATATAAAAACTATAGGTTATGTATTATATTTGATATAACATATAGTTTAATATATATTATATGATAAGTTGGTCATTATATATATATATATATAAGACTGTTATTAAATTATTTATTTTAATTTAATTTAGGAGGGAGTTATAACTTCCTTCCCCTTCCCCCCCTCTCTTCAATCAAAATGTGGAAGTGAGAGTTGAACATTTTGAATTTTATTCATCTTCTTCACAAAAGATGACAAAGATTGTACCTGCCCAACGGTGGAAGATCTCATAGCATCGAAAATATTAAACTTAACTATCTCACCGTCGAACTCAACAGACAAAGTATCCTCATCCACATCAATTTTAGTCTTAGCAATCTTCATGAAAGGCCGACCAAGCAAGATTGATGCAGATGAAATAGATGTAGGCTCTTCCATCTTAAGAATATAAAAATCAGTAGGGAAAAGCAAGTCATTAACCTGAACTAGGACATCCTCTATGACTTCTAAAGGGTGAATAAAAGATCTATCAGCTAATTGAATCACAACTCCAGTTTCAGTCAGGTCTTTTAATTTCAATTCTTGGTATATTGAATATGGCATAACATTTATAGATGCACCAAGATCTATCATGGCCCTATCAATTTTATTTTTGCCAATCACACAAGGGAGAGAAAACATACCTGGATCCTTTTGTTTTTTAGGAAAATTTTTCTAAAGGATCGCAGACACAGACTGGCTTACCACTATTCTCTCCTTTTCTTTCGCTTGCCTCTTCCTCGTGCAAAACTCCTTAAGGAACTTGGTGTATTTTGGGATTTTCTTAACGACATCGAGGAGAGGAATATTGATCTCCACCCTTCTGAACATCTCCAGAAGCTCTTTATCCTTGTCTACCATAGGATCTTTTGGCCTTGCAAGTCTGGAAGGAAAAGATGTTTTAGGCACATAAGCATCTAAAAGAGGAAAAGGGTGAGAGGACACTGCCTTTTCTTTTGTAGTGTGTGACTGTAGAATTTGAAGAAGCGGCTCTTGGTTCTTCCAACTCTAGCTCTTTTATTGACTCTGCAGATAGCTCCAACTCCTTGCCACTCCTCAGCGTTATTGCATTTACATTTTCCCTGGGATTCAATTCTGGCTGAGATGGGACTTTTCTAAACTGTCTCTCCAATTTACTCATCGAAGTGGCTAGCTGAGAGACTTGAGTCCCCAAAGCATCAATGGCATTCTTTGTATCCTGCTGAAATTTAAAAGAGTGGTCAGGAAGACTTTTGACAATATCTTCCAAGGATATACCTAAGCTAGACTGAGCTCCACGATTAGGCTGAGCTTGCTCGTTCTGTCCACCCCATTTGAAGTTTGGGTGATCCTTCCACCCAAGATTGTATGTTTGACTAAATGGGTCCCGTCATCTCTTTTGCCCATTGAAATTGTAGCCTCCAACAACATTTACCTCAAGTATTGTTCCTTGTAAAGCATTGGGGCAAATGTCAGTTGTATGTCCAGCTCCATGAAACATTTGGCAAACAATAGCAAGTTGTCCATTCTCTATCTTCACTATCTATTTAAAAATAAAAACCACGTTAGATATTTCTTTTCTAAGTCACTTACCTCGTTGGCCAACTTTACACTGACTGCAGCTCAAGTGCCAAACTGTTGAGAATTTGCTGCCATGGTAGATATCAGTTTCATTGCCTCAATTAAGGTTTTATTGACTAAGGCTCCTCTTGCAGCTGCATCTATGCTACTCTTGTTCGTCTATATCAGCCCCTCATAAAAGTACAGGATCAACAGTTGGTCTAAGATCTGATGGTGGGGAAACTTCGCACAAGTCTTTTTTAATCGTTCCTAATACTCGTAAAGGGTCTCTCCATCGAACTACATAATACTGTAGACATCCTTTCTGATACTGGCAACTTAAGATGCTGGGAAGAACTTTTCCAAGAATTGCCTTTGCAACTCTTCTCAAGATGTGATACTCCCAGGCGGAAGGATGTAGTGCCACTCCTTGGCATCAGCCTTCAATAAAAAGGGGAATGCTCTCATATTGATTTGCTCTTGAATCACCCAATTCGATCTCATCCCATCACAACCACATAGAATTCCTTCAAGTGCTTGTGCGAGTCTTCACCCTGTAGACCAGAAAATGCAGGAAGTAAGTGAATTAACCCAAAATTAAGCTCACGTTCAACCATTACTAGTAAATTTTCAGGAACGCTTTCTTATCTGGATGTGTCTTCAACACGAGTATCTCTATCAAGCGCAGTTTGTTGTCTTCTCTCTCTTCTGATTCTCCGTTTCTCCCTGGAAATTTCTGTAAAATACAACTGTCTAGAACCTTTGGGAGTATGGGTCATGCACCAAAAGAGAAAATTGATTAGCAAGGAAAGCACTACAAGCCTCAAAAATCAAGAAATTTGTTGGCTCCCCAGCAATGGCACCAATTTGGTAGGCTGTCGGATTCACCGTCGCCTGTAAACCCGTGCTACACAAATGATATTTATACGCACTGAATAAACTACTTATACTAACTAGTAGTACAAGCGATAAGTCGAGGGTCGAACCATAGAGAGCCGAATTGGTATCCTAAAAAATTGGAACTATAGGAAGTAAATAGGGGGTTTTATGAAAATTGCAAATTAAAATTGCAAGAAAAATCAAATTGCATAATGTAAAAGAATGTGTAAAAATATCAATTGAACAAAATACTTAGCTTGGGTAGTTCTTGTTTATTTCATTCATTTTCAATTCTATCATAGACTATTTAAAAGATACGTGAGAAATTCAAATTACAACTTAGCTTACTCGTTTAGAATCCTAGTCAGTAGTCCATAAAATCAAGTTAATTAAAGGAAAAGCGAGAATCCTCAACTAATCAATCAATCAACGACCATTTAAGATCTAACGCAAAGATAAGCCAAACAATTGATTTACATCGTCTAACCAATTATTTGAGCGAGAATTATCTAAGTTAGAAAGTAATACTTATTAAATAAAATCCCAATTTAACTTCACACAGTTACTTAACTTTTGCTTCTAGGTGACGACTACCTAACGATTACAAATTAGGGCCAATCAAAGCAATCAATTATTCATGCATAGCTAATTTTTCAGATTGTCTCATACAAGACAATTGAATAATAAACACAAGATAAATTCTTATAAAATTCAGAATAGTCTGACAGAATTACATAACATAGTCTCAAGAACAAATTAGAATGGAAGTAAACTACGAAATCCAAGCTATGTTCTTACCCTTTAGCCACAAATCATCTTCTAATTCAATACAATACTCGAAAAGGAAGAAGATTCAGAATTCTGGTAAAAAAAAAGGCAGAAACAGAGTAGAAACAGAGTGGTGGTCATGTATTTGACTGTGTCTAACCTAGGCTTGGACTGATGGGTTATTTATAGAATCTGTCGCAGAGTCACAACGCTAGCCTGCTTCTGCACGCTGCTTCAAGTCGTAGCGTTGCAATGCTACCCTGTTTTTCGATCATCCGCTTAAAGTCTAGCGTTGCAACGCTACATGTAGCATCGCGACACTGCCCTGTCCTTTCACAGAATGGGTAGCTACTGTCTTATAGCGTTGTGACGCTCTAGCTGGGTAGAAAACTTCAATTTCTTGGCCTTCTTTCTTCATTTTTTCAATTTAGCTCCTATCTTGGCCATCTTAACGCCTTTTTGTCCTGAACGCTTCATTCAACCGATTGTACACTCGAGTCCTACAAAACAATCGATTTAAACATATTAAGTAGCTTAACAATCCTGAATTAAGTAGAGGAAGATAGCACATTTTCGGTGCTATCACCTACGGGTGGTGTTTGTATAGGTCAATACCAAGGTGAATGGAAAGAGTGTTTATAGTAAGTGAGAGCGGGACATGTGTCAACACATCCTATAGTCTCTCTCATTAGTTTATAGAAATTTTCATGCTCGGCCTCGAGGAACCTTTGCTTGTGTCCCACTACGGATGGCATTTGCATGACTATTTACTCAAACTCCAAAAAATAAATAGGGTTGCTTTGCTTTTGCCTCAAACGGGTTTTCCCTGCAGTTGGCTTATTGGGGCAGAACTCTATAATCTAAAATAAGGGGTTACATTTACAAGAAAATGTGCTAGTTAACAATTTTTGGATCGAACAATGGTGACTGATATTTACAGGTACAAGAAGTTGTTCTATATATTTGTTGAGATGGTCTCATTTCAGTGAAAGGGTAACTGATCACCCTACGGTGGCTTCTACCCTGCCTCACTAAAACATCATTGCAAAATAAATGTCACATAGAGTGCATTAAATTATTTTGCTAAATTTTGATTAGTTTTTCAAACTGGGTAATGCATGGATTACTAATATAAATAAATTGTATGGTTCATCACTTTTTCAATATGACTTCCGCAACGTTAAATATGCTCGTCATCGACAAATTAACTGGCAATAATTACATCACTTGGAAAAACACTATTAATATAGTTTTGATCATCAATGATTTGAGATTTGTCCTAGTGGAGAAATGTCCTCCACTCCCAGCTCAAACTGCTACTCAAAATGTTCCAGAGGCATACGAGCGTTGGGTATAGGCAAATGAAAAGGCCCGAGCATATATCTTGGCAAGTCTTTTTGAAGTCTTAGCCAAGAAGCATGAGTCCATGCTCATTGCCCGTAGATCATGGAGTCCCTATGTGGAATGTTCGAACAACCGTCCGCACAACTAAGGCATGACACTCTTGAATTCATCTTCAATGCTCGTATATACAATCGAGGGCATCTGTTCGAGAATATGTTCTCAAAATGATGGTCCATTTCAACGTGGCTGAGATGAATGAGTCTATCATTGATGAGGCCAGTCAAGTTAGCTTCATCTTGACAACTTTACCTGAAAGTTTCCTACAGGTTCGTAACAATGATGTTATGAATAGGATTGACTACAACTTAACCACCTTGCTCAATAAGATGCAGACTTTCCAATTCTTTATGAAAGTCAAGGAACAGAAGGGTGAGGCAAATGTTGCCTCGTCCTCTAAAAAGCTCTTCATATGTTTGACCTCTAAAACTAAGTCTGTGTCTTCCACTTCCGACACTAAAAAGGTGGAAAAAGAAGAAATGTGGAAAAGGGAAAGCTAACCTACCAGATGCTGCCCAAAAGGGCAATAAGGCCAAGGGTACAAAGGGAATTTGTTTCCATTGCAACTAGAAGGGACATTGGAGAAGGAATTATCCCAAGTACTTGGAAGAAAAGAAGAAGACCAAATAAGGTAAATATGATTTACTTGTTTTGGAGGTTGGAGAAATGACGATACATGTAAGAATTGGGCACATTGTCTCTGCAACGGCAGTGGGAGGAATCCGACTTACTTTATAGAAAAATTATGTTTTATTGGTAAATGTATATGTGGTTCCAAAATTAAAAAGGAACTTAATTTTTGTAAAGTGTTTACTTGAACAATATTATACTTTATTTTTTTCTATAAACAAAGTGTTTATTTACAAAAATGGTATTAATATTTGTTCTACTAAGCTGGAAAATAATCTTTATGTGCTAAGACCGTTAGCAAATAAAGCTCTCCTAAATACTGAATTGTTTAAGATTGTGGTAACTCAGAATAAAAGACAGAAAACTTCACCTAAAGAAAATGTCCATCTTTGGCACCTAAGATTAGGACACATAAATCTCATTACGATTGAGAGACTGGTCAAGAATGAACTTCTAAGTGAGTTAGAAGAAAATTTTTTACTTGTATGTGAGTCATGCCTTAAAGACAAAATGACTAAAAGATCTTTTACTAGAAAAGGTCACAGGGCCAAAGAATCTTAAAACTTGTACATTCAAACTTATGTGGTCCATATATGAGTATGTTTATTTAATGCAACATAAAACTGAAGCCCTTAAAAGGTTCAAAAAGAGGCTGAAGTTGAAAATGCATTAAATAAAATAATTAAAAAATTTCGATTTGATCGAGATGGAGAGTATGTGGATCTAAAATTCCAAGACTATTTGATAGAACATGGAATTGTATCCCAACTCTCATCACCTAGTATACCACAGGAGAATGATGTATCAGAGAGGAAAAATCGAACCCTGTTGGACATGATTCGATCTATGATGAGTTATGCTTCCTTACCTGACTCGCTTTGAGGTTATGCAGTGCATATTGCAGCTTACATTTTGAATTGCGTTCCTTCCAAAAGTATTACTGAAATACCTTTGGAATTGTGGAATGACCGTAAAGGTCGTTTATGCCATTTCAGGATCTAGGGTTGCCCAGTATACATGCTTGAGGAAAATCCTAAGAAATTTGAACTTCGTTCAAATTTATGCCTATTTGTAGGTTACCTTAAAGGAACGAGAGGTGGTTCTTTCTACGATCCTAAAGATAATAATGTTTGTGTCAACAAAAGCTACCTTTTCAGAAGAGGACCACATAAAGAAGCATAAGCCCCTCAGTAAGGTAGTGTTAAATGAACTTTCCAGTGAAGCTACTGAACCTTCAACTAGAGTTGTTGAAGAACCCAATAGCTCAACAAGAGTTGTTGAAGCTAGTTCATCTAGTAGGTCAAATCTACCTCAAATGTTGAGGGAGCCTTGACATAGTAGAAGGGTTGCAAATCTGCCTATTCATGACATGAGTTTGACAAAAACCCTAGCTATTGTAGCTGACGGAGATGTTGAGGATCCATTGTTTTACAATAAGGCAATAGAGAATGTTGACAAAGATGAATGGATCATGGAGTCTATGTACTTCAATTTAGTTTGGGATCTTGTAGATCAACCTTATGAGGTTAAACCTATAGGTTACAAATGGATCTATAAGAGAAAATGGGTTGCTGATAGGAAGGTGCAAACCTTCAAGGCTAGACTTATGGCAAAGGGTTATACCTAAATTAAGGGAGTCAACTATGAGGAGACTTTCTCATCTATTGCTATGTTGAAGCCTATCCGGATACTCCTGTCCATTGCCTCATATTATAACTATGATATTTGGCAAATGGATGTCAAGACTGCTTTTCTGAATGACAATCTTGAGGAGACCATATATATGGAGCAACTAGAGGGATTCATAACCCAAGGTCAAGAGAAAAATATTTGCAGGCTTAATCGGTCCATTTATGGATTGAAACAAGGTTCTCAATCTTGGGATATAAGATTTGATACTACGATCAAATCTTATGGATTTGATCATAATGTTGATGAGCCTTGTGTTTACAAGAGAATCATCAACAGTTCAATAGCTTTTCTTGTGTTGTATGTAAACGGTATCCTACTCATTGGGAATGATATAAGTTTATTGACTGGAATTAAAAATTGGCTACGATCCAATTCCAAATGAAAGATTTAGGAGAGGTGCAGTTTGTTTTGTGAATTCAATCTTTAGAGATTTGAAAGAATAAAATTTAGCCCTATCTCAGGCATCATACATTGATAAGATGCTTGTCAAGTTTTTGATGCAGAACTCCAAGAAAGTCTTGCTCCCTCTAAGATACCTTAAGAGGTTGAGGAAATGAAATGGATCCCCCATACATCGACTGTTAGTAGCTTGATGTATGCGATGTTATGTACTAGACGTAACATCTGCTATGTGGTGAGGATAGTCAGTAGATATCAGTCTAATCAAGGATTTAATCACTGGACCGCCATTAAGAACATTCTCAAGTATCTTCGGAGAACAAGGGATTACATGCTCGTGTATGATTCTAAGGATTTGATCCTTATAGGATACACAGATCCTGATTTCCAGACTGATAAGGATTTTAGGAAATCCACTTCAAGATCAGTGTTCACTCTTAACGGAGGGATTGTTGTCTGAAGAAGCAAGTAGGGGTCCATAGCTGACTCCACTATGGAGGCTGAGTATGTAGCAGCTTGTGAAGCTGCTAAGGAAGCTGTGTGGCTCAGGAAGTTCCTAACTAATATAGAAGTGGTTCCAAACATGCTTAAACCCATCACCTTTTATTGTGATAATAGTTGTGTTATGGCTAATTTTTTAGAGTGTAGTGAGTCACAAATGTGGGAAGCATCATCTCATTCGAAAGATTGTGCATTGAGGGAACCTGATCGTCACACAGATAGATTCGGCGCACAACATTGTTGATCCATTTACAAAGGCCCTCACGGCTAAGGCGTTTGAGGGTCACCTACCGAGTATGGGTTTGTGGAACATGCTGAAGGATCTCATACCGAGAGTTCCATGAGCAGGCTTAGATCGCTCCAATTTCACAGTGACTGAAACATAAACGATATACATTCCATACTAACAGTTATGCATATTAAATTCATCAACGGCAGTGAAAAACTTTCATATGTGTGAATACAATAAAACATAAAGAAAAGAGGTTCATACCAAAGGAAGACTGTTTTCATATGTGTGAACCCACAGCAGTGAAAAACTTTCCACCGATCTACCAGTACTCGGTGAGTCTGTCGACTATTACTGCACAATCCGAACGTACACGAACAAGGCTGTGGGGACAACACCACCACAAGGGAAACCCGGGTATCCTCGACGTCAAAAACCTAAAGAGTGGGCTCTGGTGAGTTTGGTAGAGGACGGAGGAGAAGACGTCGTGTAGACGATAAGCGCGCGCGAGAAGAACTCTGCTATCATATAGCGGGGATGTTTACCATATAGTAGAACTACACGATCGTTTAGGAAAGAGGTATTCGATCATTTTGAGAACGCGTGAATTAGACGATCGTTTAGACGAATGAGATTCTATCTTATAGGCTCTTGCGATCGCTCTTTCACTGTTTCTTTTTGGGCGCGGGTGAAAAGAATGCATGACTGAATTATTTCTCAAATGAAAAAGATTTTCAAAACTTTAACCCGTAGGTTACCATAACCTTCGCGGCCCCATCTTCCCACGTTCAAACGTGGATTAATTGGTTAATTATTAAATAATTAATCAATTAATTTAATTAATAAATATAATCATATTATATATATATCTTATAGTTTGATATCATATATCTACAATAGTATTTTTCCTCTACTTGATATAAATCATATTTATATCTAATTTCCTCCAAAATAATGTATCTCATACATTTAGCCAATTATATCATATATAATTGAACTTCCTCTTGTCAATTTGAACATTTCAAATTAACCCAAACACTAGTTCTTGACTTTATCCAAGCTACCCAGGTGACCTAATGCACCTGTGGCTCGAAGTTCCAACGGTACGTGAATAGCTGACTAAACTCTTTAGCCACGAGATTCACCATCCGTTAACTGTCAGTGATTCCACTAAAGACCAACAGCTGAACTCTTCTTACCACAGATATATTTCTGTATCCATTGGATATAACCAATCATGAGTACGATGACCCTTCACAGATGCTCGTAAGTACAGCTGGACCAATTTACCGTTTTGCCCCTGTAGTTATATCTCACTCCTTAAGTACCACTGATTCCTCTATGAATAATACAACATAGTTCAACTATGTGTGAACACCTCTCGGGTCAAGAGAAGGTATGTGGCGCCACATCGTTCAAGCCTCAAATTAGCCCTTAAGGGAGCTCTCTATCTACTTACCCCTACCTCGAGGAAGGAGTGAATTCCATCTTGTGTAATTGAGTTCCCAGCTCCCAAATCAGATGAATCCCCAAAATGGTAAGTTTGAATCGACGACTTGGCCACTCGCACCCATACAAATCAAAGAATCGTCCTCAATGGCAGGAGTTTCGAACTCACTCAGGATTGAGGTCATGTTACCTATGGTCATCCTAGTGAAGTGAAGTCTCTTTCATGAACGGTGTTATATAACGAGACATTAACACTTCGTGGTCAGGTCTTATACAAACTCTTTGTATAGGATGCCCCCGCTCGCATGTCCCCAACACGAATGATTAGGATCAGGCCATCTGTGGCAAGTCACAACACTTGTGACCATTCCACAAAGCGGGCTGCGTCCATAGCATTATCAGGATAAGGTTTCCTTCCTATATCCATATACTACAGACCATTTTGGTTATCACTCAAGACATGATCCACTTGTATGTCACCACATACATGCTTGAGTCACATACAGATAACCAGAGATTTTATATTTATTGGTTTGTGGTGAAGCAAATTAAAACAAATAACTGAGCAAAACAACAAGATGTGAAGTAAATATCATATATTAACAATCACAAATGTTTGTATATATTGTTTACAAACTACAGGACATGAAACTTTAGGGCATCAAACCCAACACATGTCACATCTAGTCTAAGGCAAATGGGAGATTTTGTATTGGGCACGTTTTATGCTAGTTTCTTGCTTTGTGTACTTTTATATTAGTATGGAGATGTTTGGCTAACTAACATGAGTTGAACTGAGTTGGTATAATATATCAACTCATTATTTGGTCCACCAACTTTAATGTTGGTAGAGTTAAGTTGATATATTTTACCAACTCTCCCTTCTTCCCATGTTTTCAATGTCTCCACCCATCGGCCACTATCACACTCCAAGAACTAACTCTAGACTTCGACAACCACCTCTGATGACACTCCGACGGCCAACTCTGGACTCCGATAACAACCTCCGATGGCAGCTCCAGCGACCAACTTCGAACTCCGACAACCATCTCCGATGACAATTTCGGCGATGAAATCCAGACTCCGACAACCACCTCCGATGACCAACTCCGAACTCCGACAAACTTTGCGTGACCAACTCCAACAACCACCTCCGATGACCCAACTCCGACGATCACCTTCGCGCTACCAACTCCAGATGACCAATTTGCTCCGACAACGAACTCCGATGACCAACTCCGAAAACCACCTTCACAGGCTCCGACAACCACCTTCAAGGCTCCAAAAACCACCTCCGACTACAAACTCCTTTAAAATCACCTTCGATGATCACCTTTAAGCGAGCAACTCCGACAACCAACTTGAGGCTTCGATAACCACCTTCGACGAAAAACTCAGACAACCAACTCTAATACCACCTTCATGTGACTAACTTTTGGCTCATATAGTCACCCCTGACTACAATCTTCAGCAAAAATCATATTCGATGATCAACTTCGATGACCACTTTCGCCCGACCAACTGTGGGATTTGAAAACCACCTTTGATAACAAACTTCAACAAATAACTCCAATACACCTTTATGTGACCAACTTTAGACTCCGACAACCACCTCCGTCTACAAACTTCAGCAAAAATCATCTTCGATAATCAACTTCGACAACCACTTTCGAGTACTATAAGATTGATGACTGTTAAAGTATGTTGTAGGGTTGTTGATTATATAAAGAAATATTATTTTGTCTATATTAAGTGCAATATTTACATGTAATGAATTCACATATCAAGTGAGTGTTAAGAATATTTAGACAAAAAGTATGTATGTAATTGAAAAGTATGTAACATGTAACAAAAAAAAACCATAAAATGAATTTTTTTCCCTGGATTTTCCAGCAATTAGTGAAAAATAGAGATTTTTTCTGTGATGATCCTCCAAATTTAGAGGAAATGAAAGTGAAACTGTTGAAGAAATATGGTGACATTCCATTGGCTATTACGATGATTAGGGAGGTTTAATTAAAAAAAAATCATGATATAGTAAAAATATAGAGCAACAATAGGAAGAAGAAGAAAAAAAAAGAAAATGATAATGAAATTCATTGAGAAAAATTGGCTAGAAAGGTTTTATTTCGCTTTAGTTTCTCATTTTATTTAACCATATTTCTACAAGAAATGTAATGGGTTAATTGTTGTTCATTGCCCAAAAAAAAAAAAAAAAAAAAAGAAATAAAGAAAAGTTCTAAAAATTAAAAGAAAAAAATTGCAATCCATATTTTAGTCAAACAAAGATGGGTTGAATTATTGAATAAAAAAGTTTCAAAACAAAAATAATAATCATAAAAGCATATTATTTAGAGTTCAAAAAACTGCATCAAATACCCAGACATATGAACTCAACTCTGCACCCCAAACACAGACATATGAACTTAGACTAAATAACTTTGCACCCCAAACACAGACATATAAACTCTACAGATATATAAACTCCAGACATCTTATCTCAACTCAGCACCCCAAAAAGCCCCTACGACTTTTATGATGTACACCCCATGGCTTTAGGACAAGTGGGAGATTGTTGAGGTTGATGCCCTAAATCTCGTGGGTCCTATAGTTTGTAATTGTAATGTACAAATGATTCATTTATTTAATAAAATTTGAGGTATTTTATTTGACATTTAGTAGCATTAACTCACAAAACCAATAAACTAACATCTAAGGTTATCTTCTGTAACTTAAACATGTATGTAGAGACATACAAGTGGATCATGTTTAAGTGATAACCTAAATGGTCTGTAGTAGATGGATAAGCTTGGGTACCTTATCCTGGTGACACTACGAATACGACCCACTTTGTAGATGTTACAATTGTTGTAAAGTCCTACAAATGATCTGATCCTGATCATTCGTGTAGAGATATGTGAACGGGGGTATTCTATACAAAAGGGTTTGTATAAGACCGGACCACGAAATAATTAGTCTCATTATATAATGCCATTAATAATAAAGACTTACATTTCACCAATATGACCATAGATTACATAACTTGAATCCTAAGTGAGTTGTGAACTTCTCTGCCTATGAAGGCAATCATTTGATTTGTATGGGTGAGAGTGGCCAGATTGCCAACTCAATAAGTTTACCATTTTGGGGATTCGTTTAATTGGGGATTTGGGAACACAGCTACACCAGACGAAATTCGCTTCTTCCCTAATGTCGATGTAAGTAGATAGATTCCTCCCTGATTCTAGGACTTGAACAATGTCGCGCCACACCCTCTCTTGGCCTACGAGGAGTTTGGTCATAGTTGGATTATCACTTATTGTTCATTAAAGGGATTAGTGGTACTTAAGGACTTAGATGTAACTACAGGGGAAAATGGTAATTTTGGCCTAGTTGTACTTATGAGTAATTTGTGAAGGGTCATCGCACTATTGATTGGTTATATCCAATGGTTACAGAAATATATCTGTAGTGCAAAAAGTGCAATTTTCGATCTTTAGTGGAGTGAACATCAGTTAATGAATATTGAGTAATTTAATTAATTATTCAAGTGTAATTGGAGCTTCAATCTACAGGTCCATAAGGCCCACTCTATAGCTCAACAGGGATTATTGAGAATTAATTTTGGATTAATTTAAATTGTTCAAATTAATTGAGGGATTGATTATATATGATATTTAATTTAAATTAATTATATGTGATATAATTAATATAATGAATTTGATACATTATAGTATAAAGTTTATTTTGAGAGGAATTAATTTTTTGAATATGATTCAAATACTAATTATATGGATTGGATTCATATAATCAAATTTAATATAAATTTGATTTATATTAAATAACATGATTGATTGAGAGAATTCAAACTACGGGTTATATTGTATTTGATACAATATAAAAACTATAGGTTATGTGTTATATTTGATGTAACATATAGTTTAATATATATTATATGATAAGTTGGTTATCAAATATATATATATATATATATATATATAATTAAAATTTAATTAAATTATTTTTTAAAATTTAATTTAGGAGGGAGTTCCCCCCTGTTCTCTCTCCTCACTCAAAACATGGAAGTGGGAGTTGTACATTTTGAATATTATTCATCTTCTTAACAGAAGATTACAGAGTGTCTTCTCCCAACGCAAATTTCTTCTGCAAAATTCATTTCCTCTCTTAGTGGTGTCCAAATAAATAATGGTTTGTTGTTTGTTTCAGTTTTTTGGGTGGTCAAGTTTTAAAGTTTGTTTGTGACCAATTGGAAGGGAATTTGTGAAGATTAATTTGTTCTTCAAAGGTAAGTATGATTGAACCCTAAACTCTTCTTCTTGTTTATACCATGCTGTAAAATATTCTCTGAGATATGCATAATTTATGTTCTCTATATTTTAATTCTGTGATTTTCAAAATTGGGAACAATCTCCGCTTTCGCATTAGATCTCACAGTCCTTCACTATTTCCTTTTCTCTATAGGATTATTTCTATTACATGTTTAACCTAGAAATTTTATAGTGGATTAAATTTTTTAAGTCTCTATGATATATTCTGGTTTTTCCAGTGTACTGGTATTTTACGATTTTTAAATTAATTTAAAGAAAAGCTCCTGATTAATTCGATTGCACGAGGGCTTTTATCCCTACAAGTTGATGGCCATTTTGTTTTAAATATCATTAATGTTGCTTCTGAGATGAACGAAATTGCTTTTAGTTATGTTTATATCGTTGAATCGATTGCTTCATAGCATGGTAGATTAGGTCATGTGAATGTTGCATCAATCAAAAAACTCAAAGCATTAAATCTTATCAGTGCATCTAAATCACATGGAAATGGTAAATGTTCTAAATGTGTAGAAGAAAAATTCACTAAAAAAAAAAAACCTTTTAAATTTGTCACTACCAGGAGCACAGAATTATTTGAATTAATTCATTTTGATTTGACTGATCTTAAAAACACTACAAATAGAGGCAGTAAAAATTATTATATATCCTTTATTGATGATTTTTCTAGATATACTAAAAGTCATCTTTTAAAAACAAAACTTAAGTTGGCAGTATGTTTTGAAATATAAAGCAAAAATAGAGAATCAATTAGACAAAAAGATTAAAATGTTAAGGTCAGATAGAGGTGGTGAATATAGTGATAAATCTCTTAAAGAATTACGTGAATCAAATGATATTATTCAGGAATTGACTGCACCTTATTCACCACAACAAAATGGTATAGTTAAATGTAAAAATAGAACAATTAAAGAAATGATGAATGTTATGTTTTTAAGTTATGTAATATCTAACTATATGTGGGGAGAAGCTACACTCTCTGCTTATTTCATTCTTAACAGGGTTCTTCAAAAGAAGCTGGATAAAACGCCATACAAACTATGGAGAGGTTACACACCAAATCTCAACTACTTGAAAGTGTGGGGGTGCTTGGTTAAGGTAATTATCCTGCATTCAAGAAACCTACGGTAGGATCTAAAACATTTGACTTTGTTTTCATTAGTTATGCTCATAATAGAGTTGCATATAGATTTATGTGTATGAAATATATATCAATGAAAACTTTAGCATATACTTCCCATGATCAAGGTAGATAATAAATCTGTTAAAATATCTAATATTGACGAAATATCTGTATTTTTACCTTCTTCTTCTGATAATATGCATGAAATTGAACTTAGGAAAAGTTCTGATAACATGCATGAAATTGAACCTAGAAGAAGTAAAAGACAGAATTAAAAAGAATTTTGGTCCTGATTGCTTAACTACCTTCTTAATAGAAATGCCATATGAAATAGATAATCAATTTGCATGCTTGTACCTAATAGATGAGGATCCTAAAACCTACCAAAAGGCCTTAAGTTCTGTAAATTCTAGCTTGTGAAATGAAGCAATTAAGAGTGAATTAGATACACTAACCATGAACTAAACTTGAGATTTGGTAGATCTTCCTAAAGCAATTAGATGCAAATGGATTTTTAAAAATAAAATTAAACTTGATGGCTCAATTGAAAGGTATAAGGCTAGGTTAGTAGTAGTAGGGTATACTAAAAAACAAAGTATTTGACACGTATCTCCTATTACTAAAATAGCTACCGTTAGAGCCTTAATTGCTCTAGCTGACATTCATGGTCTTCATATACATCAAATGGATGTAAAAACAATCTTTCTTAATGATGACCTATAAGAAGAAATCTATATGGTACAACTTGAAGGCTTTACAGTTGCTGGTCAAGAAAATAAAGTATGCAAGTTTAAATAATCTCATTATGCTCTTAAACAAGCTCCCAAACAATGGTATGAAAAATTTGACAATACTATAGTAAACAACGATTTCAAAGTGAATTCTTCTGATACTTGTGTTTGCTCAAAATTGTTTGGAGCAGAGTGTGTGATTATATGTTTGTACATTAATGATATGTTTATCTTTGGAACAAGCTTAGATGTAATCAATAATACCAAGTTGCTGCCATCGTCACATTTTGAAATGAAAGATTTAGAAGAAGCTAACGTAATACTTGATGTTAAGATAAGAAAAAAAACTGAGAATAGATTCTCCTTGTGTCAATCACACGATATAGAAATTTTTTTAAAGAGATTTGCTAGCTTTAATGACACTCCTGTAAGAACATCTTATGATGCTAGTATGAGCCTTAAGAAAAATAAAGGAGATAGTATTTCTCAATCTGAATATGCAAAGATTATAAAAAGTGTTATGTTTTTAGTGAACTACATTAGACCTAATATCGAATATGTTGTGAGTAGATTGAGTAGATATACGGATAATCCTAATAAAGATCACTAGATTGCACTTCATCGTCTGTTAAAGTACCTTAAGAGCACAATATATTATTATTTTTTTCATTTTAATAAATTTCATGTTGTATAAAAAGGGCATTGTGACACAAACTAGGTAACAGACAATGACGAAGTAAGCTCCACTAGTGGATATGTGTTCTTACTAGGAGGGGGAGCCATATCACGGAAGTCTGCAAAACAGACTTGTATAGCTAGGTCCACCATGGAATTAGAGTTTATTGCTCTAAAATTAGCAAGATAAGAGGTCGAATGGCTTAGAAGCCTATTGAGAGATGTACTATTGTGAAGGGCATCAGTACTAGTTTCTTTACACTATGACTCAGACTTGGAGCAAGGAGAATAATTGTTGAACGAAGGAATTATCTCCTTGGAGTTTGTGAGGTCAGAGAAGAACATAGCAGATCCTCTAACCAAAAGCCTAACAAGGAGAATAATTCAAGAATCTTCATTGTGCATAGGTCTCAAACTCATAAAAACTCAATAGCCTTTTCTTTGGTGGTTCTAATACGAACTTGATGGAGATAACTAAAACCTTAAAGACTCATAACCCTTTCTTTGGGTGATTCTCGTACAGACTTGATGGATAGTTGCAAAAATCTTCATATCTCAGTTTTTAGTGGTTTGTCTTTTGATAGACTTAATGAAATTTGGTCCAAGTATGGACTAGATGTGAAGTCTTCATAGCTCAGTTTTGAGTGGTCTATTGTGATAGATTTAATGAAGCAATAAACGTGAATGTGAAGGTGTGGTCACCTTCTATAAAAGAGTTTAAGGGTCTCTTTCTAGAGCTTCCACGGTGACTTAAGGTTTACATTTATGGCCTTAAATAGTGCACTTTATATCACAGAATCAAGGAAAATTTAAGGAATAAAAACATGTTATGGGGATCTTAACCATAGTTAGAGAAAGCTCAAGAGGTAAACTCACTCTCTCAAATAAGGTCGTTGCCCTACTTCACCATGCATCAATTCAAATCATAAAATCTGATGTTTATATTTGTTCTTCTTGCTTAGCTTAGAAACTGGTTTTCAAAAATATTTTTGTTGTTTTACTTTGTTTGCTATACCAGTTATTTGTGGGGGGGTTGTTGGGAATGACTTTGGGCTTTTAGCCCATAGCAAAAGAAAAAAGTAGTTTTGAGAGAAAAGAGGTAGAAGTTGTCCCACATTGAAAAACTTAGATTTGGAAAGTGGGTATATATATAAATGTTTGCGAGGGAGCTTCTAATGTGTGCTTGTGGTGGAAGTATAACCCTTTCACTAAATGTGCATCATTGTCCTTCCAGTCGGACGTGTGGGTTTGGGTTTTTTTTACTACCTATCATTTTGATTTTTATTAAAAATATTATTGATTTATTACCATTGAACATTTTTATTACCATTGAACATTCTTAATGGTGATCTAAACAAGTTTTTTTTCTTCTTCTTAAAAAAAGTTTTTTAGCAGCTTGGGAGATACAGAAAAACCTAGCTTTTCAGATTTTCTGATCTTCTTTGTTTTCAGCTACCATTAACGTTTCTGAGCTAATTTTTCGATTGATTCCAATCAATTCTCTTATGAGTGCACGTCAAAGTTTGGGTGTTATGTGAACCTTGGGAGCAAACGACTTCTTTCGATATAGCACCGAGGTCACGTCGTTCTTGCTTTCAAGGCAATGAGTTTATCCACGGTACAACAATCTTCACCTGGAATAACAACTATTTTTTTGCAATAATTTGTATCTTTCTTAAGTATAATGGTTGGCTTCTTAGCCAAATTCCAAAAACAAAAACAAGTTTTTAAAGGATACTTTTTTTAATTTTCAAATTTTGGCTTGATTTTTTAAACCATTGGTAAAAAAATAGATAACAAATGAGGAAATTTAAAGGTGGAGTAGTGTTTATAAGCTTAATTTTTAAAAACAGAAAACAAAAACTAAATGATTACCAAACGATACTGAGAAAAAGTAGCTTTTAAAAACCTTATGTTTTTAGAATTTGGCTAATAACTGGATCATTAAACTTAACAAAGATGCAAAATGTTGTAAGAATTAGGTAGGAAATAGATTTAATTTTCAAAAACAAAAAAAAATAAAAAAACCAAATAGTTTCCAAATTGGACATTAACTAATTGAACTATGCTCAAATTGATGATGAGTGATGTGACCACGCAGCAGAGTTATATAATTAAAATAATATTTTTTTTAAAATAATGTTATTTTAATATATATTGACAAAAATAGGGTAGGATTGAAAGTATTTTTAAAAATAGGTGTTTACTGAAACTATTGACAAAATTAAAGTAGTAAAATCGTGTATGGGGGTACACGATTTCTATGTGGTAAACTCGTGTACGGGTACATGAGTACGGTTTAATCCAGTCAGCACCACGTCGGCTGACTGATTGATCGGTTGCAGGAAAACTCATGGACCAAGTCCATGGTTGCCATATTCGTGGACCCGGTCCACGATTTTTTTCTTTTTTAAAAAAATAGATTGACTAATTATTTTTTTTTTAATTGGAGATGTACAACAATATTAATACTTTAGGAATGGGTCCACAATTATATAAAATAAATTCATTACATAAAAATTACAATTACATAAAATGAAACAATTACATAAAAAGTATAAGTACATAAAAGATACAAATACATGAAAAATATAAGTACATAAAATATACAATTACATAAAAAATACAAGTAAAAAAATGATACACCTAATGACCCAAAGATGAAGCACCTAATGTATGTTGTGGACAAGTGTGTCTGTTATGTCATTCTCTCTTGTAAATTGTACATCGCACTTTTTGGCTTGCCTCTCGCCAATCCATTTCATTATGAATGTGCGTACTTTTTGGCCGACCCTGTTCTCTTAGTAAGTTATGATAATTCTGGCCAATAATCTGGATGTTGTATTGGATGGAAGCGGTCTTCATAACATCGCTTGAAATTGGACAATTTGTAGCATTCATCAATAAGTGGTATGTATGTCATACGCATGTAATTACAAACTACAATTACATAAGAGCATGGAATCTTGAATGACTGCCACTTATTGCAAGAACATGTTCCTTCTTTCAAGCTCAAAACTTGGGTTTGTTGTCCTTTATAGGGAAAAATCATACTTATGCCAGTTTATACTTCAAAAGTTTGACTTTCCCTGTCAATAGATGTCACCATATGTGCATATGCTCGTTTTTCCCACCTCTTAAGTTTTTTTAGGACATATTCTGTATACATGTCCCCACGATCGAGTGCTTCACTGATTTCTTGTCTCCGGCGTTCAAAATACAGTATTGTGCAATAGAATGTTAGCCTAACCAAAGAAGTAATTGGCAACATTCTAGCACCTTTGAAAATACCATTCATGCATTCAGCTGCATTGCTTGTCATCCACCTATAGCGGTACCCACCGTCGGGTGATTGAGTCCATTTTTCTAAGTCAATGTCTGAAAAATATTCAAGACATTCAGGGTGTAATTGTTTCAATTCTTTCATGCACCGAATGAACTTGCGCCTTTGGTGTTGATTTCCTACCTTAAACACCAAATTTTTTATTTGCTTTGATTTGTTTTTCGTATTGAAATTACTGGCAAAATGGCGAAGACAATATCGATGGTACGCTCTAGATTCACTCCAACCAATTTTCTCATTATTAATTGCAGCAAGAATGCCCTTATGTCTATCAGAAATCAAGTAAATACCCTCTCTTTGGGTAACATATTCACGCAATGCCCACAAAAACCATGACAACTGGACGAATTTTCACCTTCAACAATAGCAAAAGCAAGGGGAAATATATGTCTGATTGCATCAATAGATAAAGCGGTCAATAATTTTCCCTTATACTTTCCATAGAAATAAGTTTCATCGATCTGGACTAATGGCCTATAATGTTTGAACCCTTACCAAAGGACCAAAAAACTAGACCAAAAATAGTCGTACCTGGCACATCAGAGGGAAGGAAAAACCAATCTGTTCGTGTTCCTGGATTGTAATGAACAAGAGCACTCAACCAATACAGAAGCTCTGAATATGATTTCTCCTAATCACGCAATCAACGCTTTTCTCTTGGCTTGCCACACCCATCTATAATTAACATTATAGCCATATTGTTTTTTAATTGCTTCTTGGAGTAGGGCCACAGGTACCCCAGGATCAGTTCTAACCAAATTTTGGATTTCAATACTCATAAAATTTAAATCAAGCTGTGAATAATCCTGTGTCAATTCTGAAAACAAACATGAGTGTTCCCCTCAAAGTTTGGTGATTTCAAACATCCCATGAGTTGTACATCGACATGCCCATAACCACCAAGCACAACCATCACTTCATGATTTACATCTGACATACCAAAGATCTTGATTTGATTCCACTACAATAATTTCGTAGTGTTCTGTCGCACATAATTTTTTTATAGCAAGCTATAAATATTCTTTGGTATTAAACAACATTCATTTTTGTATTAAACTACAGTTATCTACACCTATATTTCTTTCCTCCAAAGTAGACCCTAGTTCACACGTTGAATTTGTAATTTTCCAATTTATTTGGTTGAACATATCTGACGGTACCAACTTAAGATCATGTTCCCCACTACTGTCGTTTCCAAATAATTCATCAATTTCAACGTCAATGTCACTATCTCCATCATTTCCAGGTTCATAAACTACATTAGACAAAATCAGAAAAGTAGCCCAACAAAATCAACCCAACCAAAATCTAATTTCTAAGTTCATAAACTACATTAGACAAAATCAACCCAACAAACAGACAACCGTATACATATATTTCTAGATTTAACCCCACAAATAAATCATGGATCCATAAACTATATATTAAGTTCAGCCCAAATGCAAACAATATAAGTACCATAATATATATATATATATATGAAGATTATATATTCAAAAACAACATAAGAAATTTTTTTTACTACAATCAAAGAGAGGAGAAGTTTTCAGGTGAATGGTTGGACGGACGGTTAAATGGAAGCACACGACTTAAGGTAGGAGATTTTCAGACAATTCTTTCGGATGGACGAACAGAGGAGATTTTCGGACGGGGGATACGGAAGAAAAGAGGAGGCAAAAGGCTTTCAGATGGAGGAAGAAGAAGGCTCGCGGTGTTTAATGGAGAAGGGAGTTGTGTACCCGGTACACGACTTAAGGTAATCGAGTACACGATTACCTCAGTCAACGTTGTAGGACGGCCACGATAGACTGCGCATGTCAGATCAACAAGAAATCGTGTACTGGGTACATGATTTAGGGTTAATCGTGTACCAGGTACACGATTAAGTTGTAATCGTATATCGGGTATATGATTTAAAAACCTATTTTTGACAATACTTTCAATCCTACCCTACTTTTGTCAATATATACTAAAATAACATTATTTTTTTAAAAAAAAAAAATCTAAAATAACAATAACAATTAAATTTGTATATATTAGAAACTTTCTTTTCCAAATTCTAGACAAGGAATACTTCAATCCCACATCATGGTTTTTGATTTGAAACAAAATTCAATGTCTTCAATCTAACATAATTTAGACTAATAGAATTCTAAAGGAATATATTCAAAATTTGTATAATGTCTCACAAGATAGTGGGAAAAATATTAATGGTTTTACTCAAAGTAGGGCCAAATTTTAGTTACTGAGCAGAGAAATTTGACTGCTAATAAAAAAAAGATATTACAAGTATTACGTCATGTAATTGTTAATTTGTTTAATTTTGTTTAAAAGGTAATTTCAAGGGAAATTTTTTTAAAATACAAAAAATACTTAAAAATATTTATAAATATAGTAAAATTCACCGTCTATTAGTGAAAGACACTAATAAACATCTATCAATATCAATAAATGTCTATTAGTGATAGGTGATAGTAGTATATCAATATCTATCCGTTATAGACCTTGACATTTTGCTATATTTGTAAATATTTTAGTTCATTTTACTATATTTGATAACCACCATAATTTTAAATCCTATATATAAAACCAAATTATAATGACAAAAAATATATTATATGCCCTACAAACAAAGTTTTTAAAAAAAAAATTAAAAACAAAATTCTTTTGTTTTTTTTTTTTTTTGGTTAAATAAGTATGCTTTTGAACCTGATTTTTAATAAAGCTACGAAGATTTTACATCAAATAACTAACCCTTGTCCCGGGATTTTGTTTTTTTTTTTAATTTCTATTTTTTTAATTTATGTTGGTTTCAATTATTTTTTTGCTGTTGATTTTCATTAGAAGAACATTTGAATTCTTAATTATGTTTTAAAAAGCAAAAATAACGTTTTAAAAACTATCTTTTAAGACTTTGTTTGATAACTGTTTTGTTTTTTATTTATGAAACATAAAAGCTTTTAAACCATATGACTTTCACATATGTTAGTTTTGAAAACTAAAACTAATATTTTCTAATTTTTATTTTATTATTTTAGAATTTGACTAAAAATTCAAATGTACATGATCATATTACTTATCAAAAATGCAAAGCACTTTAAAAGATTTTTTTGCGAAAATAAACACAATCTTCAAATCCAACACTAAAAAGTTAAATGGTTATCAAACGATGTGTAAATTAAATTTTTCAAAATTTAACTTGAATTTTGAAAACATTTATAAAAATTAAATAATAAAGAAAAAAAAACTTATTCATGGAAAAACAATGTAGCTTAAAAATTTCAAGATTCAATAACAAAAAACCAAATAGTTATACATATCAGACATTGACCTAAAATTTAGCGCAAATTAGGTTAATTAGCTATGGATTATTTATAGTTGATGTTATGAAGTCGACAAAAAAGATAATAAAAAGCATAAACAGTAAATAATCAACACACAAATTTATGTGGTTTACTAACTACATCTACGAGGCAAAGGTAGAACTGTTTTATTAGAGAGAATTATTGAGAATTATAGAACAGATGCCCCTCTAAAGTAGGTAAGAGAATTTATATAATGCACTTCTCTAATCCTAAGGTAAAAAACGTAAATAACGTAAATATGCCAAATACGAAAACAGCGAGACCCTTGTACTTGGTCATTGAAAGCTCTAGATAATAGACTCAATGCATTCCAAACTGGAGAAGGGGAATCGAACATTTGACCTGGAGGTTGATAGTACTTCTTACATGTGAGATGAGATATGCTCATTTTGGCATCTAGTTTCATTTAGTTAGTATATTAACAACCAAAATATAAGAAAAAGTTGTATTTGGTGGTCGAGGTCACCACAATGTGTCAAGTAGTTTTTCTCTATCAGAAGCGGAGAGAATAATATGTCGAATTGATGTTTCCTAGTTATTAAAGACGTACATATAGATTATATTAAATGTAATCCAATAGATATTTTTTCTGAGGGCCTCATGGAATACACATTTTGTAAGAGGAGAAGTTGTAGAATAAAATTGGTTAGGGGAAGATCCAAATAAATTATCAAAGCCAAATAGGATGAGAATCTAAGAAAGAGGGAGATGAATTAGTATCCACTATATAGAGGATTTAGGTGAGAATATGAATAAATATATAGAATTTTTTTAAAAAATTAATAATCTCTCTCTTTCATTCACTACATATTGCCCATATTCCCAACATTATATTCATTGTAACCAACTTTTTTTCATTCCCTTCACCTTTTACTTTCTCAACAATATTTTTCTACAGGCTTTCTTCCACTTTTCAAAACTAAAAAATATATATATATATTTTATCCTTTCTTATTTTCCACATACT
Source organism: Benincasa hispida (assembly GCF_027475165.1). Lineage (NCBI taxonomy): Eukaryota > Viridiplantae > Streptophyta > Magnoliopsida > Cucurbitales > Cucurbitaceae > Benincasa > Benincasa hispida. The sequence goes on along the minus strand of NC_143484.1, from coordinate 46,067,117 downwards.
AAATAACTCTTATATATCTCATCATTATATTAAAGAATAAGAACAAATTAAAGAGATGAAAGATCTAAAGAGAAAAATTCTCTAAAATCTTGTTTTTATAAGGGGTTATATATATATATATATATATATATATATATATATATTATATATATATATATATATATATAGGTATTAGATGATATGATATCAAATTCATCCATCAGCTTAATCTTTTGAGTCAATTGTTGATTTAAGAGTTAGGATATTTTTAAAAAAAAAAAACTCGAGTAATGAAAATATTTATTAAACAAAGAATTTGAAAGAAAAAACTAATTTTTTTTTAAAGGTATTGTAATTAAAGTGTGGGTGGGAGAATCGAACCTTAGTACAAGTACTATGTTAGTTGAGCTATGTTCTTGTTGGCAAAAATAAAAATAAATAAATAAATAAATAATTTTTCTTATACATTCACATATGTTGACTTAGTTTGATTATGGTATTAGTAATAATAAAAACTTCCTATTAACAAATGAAATTAATAATCTTCAAATTTTCATGGTATATTTGATTTATATGCTCAAAATTAAAATGCTTCTAAAATTTCTAATAATACTTTATTTGCAAAAAGTAATTTTAAGAAATTTCACCTTAAAGAAGAAAGCTGATCTCAAAATATTAAACTCCTTGTAAATATCTCATTTCAAACCTATAAAAACAATGGGAAGAAATTGTAAATCAAAAGATTTAATTTTTGAATAAATAATTTAGAAAAGAAAAAGAGAAAATTCATCAAACAAAATTTTTAATATTAATCAAAGTATTTCAATGATTGTTTATTATTCCTCTAAGCTATTAAACTAATTTAAGTTGCCACCCTACAATCCATTATTCAATGTATAAAGTAAACTTCAAAAAATAAAAATCATAAAAACAAAAATTTTATCATGTATAAATTAGGGTTTAAAAAGATTTTTTAACCCTCTAAACTTTATAAAAGTAACAATTTAGTTTTTTAATTTTAGTAAGTAATTATTTAATTCCTGTATTTTCAAATTTTTGACAATTTAGTACCTAAGTCTTAAAAAATAATAAGTTAGTCTCCATATGTCGAAGTTTGTAACAATTCAGTTTCTATCATGAAAATTATTTTTAAAATAAGTGTCAACTTTTATAATATAACGATTTAGTTTTTATTGTTTATAAAAAAAAAATGATCCATGACATGGGGAAGAGGTCTCCATAAATATTAATTATAAAGATTAAATTATTATAAATTATAAAGTACAGAGACTAAATTAAAATTTAAAGTACAAAGAAGTAAAGGCAATAAAGTTTTTTTCAAAATAATTGAGAAATCATACCATTCATGACATAAAGAAAAAGATTGAACAGAGATTCCCTCAAGAGCTGTATAAATATGAGTTGAGCCTTCCCACTTTTTCAGTAGGAAAAAATCACAAAGCACTTCCTCTCTCTCCTCTTTCTCTTTCTCTCTCTACTTTCCTAGAAAATTATTTCAAATTTTTCTTCATATATTTTCCCAGGAAAATGGGAAAGCTTAGCTTGAACTGCTGCAATAGCTTTCTTGAGAATTCAAAACCTTATTTTGCAATGATATCCTTACAATTTGGATATGCTGGCATGAATATCATCTCTAAAGTCTCTCTTAGTAGAGGGATGAGTCATTACGTCCTCGTCGTTTATCGACATGCTTTCGCTACCGCTTCTATCGTCCCCTTCGTTCTCTTCTTCGAACGGTAACTTCCCGACCGTATCGAAGCTTTTCTATCTTCAGAAAGAAAAAGAAAAACTCAAAATTATGGAGCTAGTGAATGTTATGTTAATAATGTTAATTGATATTCATTAGTCTTAAAACTTCATTTTTTATACTACTGAAACATGTTAAAAGAAATGATTGGTTAATTAGCGTAATATTATAATAACATTTTTTTTTTAATTATATGCTTGATACGAATTGAATTATGTTCATTTTGATCCAAATTTTTCCTTTGCTTACAGGAGAGAACAGCCAAGGATAACACTCAAAGTTTTTATACAAATATTTGTGTTGGCTTTGCTCGGGTGAGTAAATTTTTATTTACTCCAATATATCCTCATAAAGGTTATTCTCTAGGATAGTTTGATTCCTAGAATCTTGTACAAATACAAAGAAAAAGTGTTCAAAAACTTTTTTTATATTTGTTTTAAAATTTGCCTAAAGAGTTAAAACAAATCCAAAAACTAAAACGGTTATCAAACAGATACTGAGACAAGACTATACTTACCATTCTTTTTCGTTTTTTCGCAGCCCGGTTATCGATCAAAATTTCTACTATGCTGGGCTAAAATATACTTCACCAACTTTCTCTTGTGCCATGAGCAACATGCTGCCTGCAATGACATTTGTGATGGCTGTGATATTTAGGTACTTAAATAATATATACATATATATATATATATATATATATCCCAATTTCCAAAAAAAAAAAAAAAAAAAACTAAATAATCTATTTTTTTTTTTTTTGTTTGGTGGGAAAATGAAAAATATTCAAAAGGATGGAAAAATTGGAGATGAAGAAATTGAGATGCCAAGCAAAAGTTTTTGGGAACTTTAGTGTCAGTGGCTGGAGCAATGTTGATGACTTTATACAAAAAAGGTTCACTTCTTCAAATGCCTTGGTCTAAACATTCTCATCATCTCACCAATTCTAATGAAACTTCCAACAACAAAGATTGGTTCAAAGGCTCCATTTTCCTCATCATTGCTACTCTTGCTTGGGCTTCTCTCTTTGTTTTGCAGGTACGTCGAGACTCCGCCCGAAAAAACCCGGGTCTTGTTTTGGTTTGTTAAGTTGTAATCACTTCAACGTATATAAAAATGCGATTTTAACTATTTCAAAATCACTTCTAAATACGCAGAATCAAGCATTGAAGACATACAAGAACCATCAATTCACTCTCACTACACTCGTGTGTTTTCTTGGGACTTTGCAAGCCATAGCTGTTACTTTAGTAGCTGAGCACAAAGCTTCTGTTTGGAGAATTGGTTGGGATATGAATCTTCTTGCTGCTGCCTATGCTGTAAATCTCTTTCTCTCTCTCGTTACGATAAACGAACCTGACTGGTATTTATCTTCATAATGATATGATGTTGATATCGATATATCAATTTTACGAATATATCGACAAAACATCGATATCCATAGATATATTAACATGTCTCTTTTTTTTTTTATAGGGAATTGTGACATCAAGTATTTCATACTATGTACAAGGGCTAGTGATGAAAAAGAGAGGACCTGTATTTGCAACTGCATTTAGCCCTTTGATGATGATAATTGTAGCTATTATGGGCTCTTTCATCTTGGCTGAAAGATTTTTCTTGGAGGTAAATTATTTTTTTCATCAAATTTTCATTATAATATCCCTTTTTTTAGTGTATTTAGGATTATGTTTTTAGTAATTAATATCCTAAGAAAAATCAGATGTACTTACTTAACATTAGCCAAAATATCATAAAAATATTGAAAAAAAATGTCTTCCTAGTTAATTAAAAAATTATGATGCAAAATTTAAAACTCTCTCAAATTTATTGTGTACCATTTTTTTTTTTTAAAATATCATTTTGAATTTCTGTACATTTCTTTCTATTTTAGATTGGGTTATTTTTATATATAGCAAATTGACCGATTTATTTATAAATATAGTTTAAAAGCAAAAATTTCCTCAACCACGAAGTTTCTTTTGCTATATTTGAAAATATTTCTAGTGTTTTGTCATTTAAAACAATTTCTTACTTTCTTTTAAGAGTTGTTTTCAAATATAGAAAAATGAATCAAAATATTTTAAAATATAGTAAAATATTATTATCCATTAGTGATAGACACTGATAAACTACTATCATGTATCATTGATAGATACTAATAGGTGACTATCAGTGTCTATGATTAATAGATTATAAAATTTTGCTATAATTGAAAATATTTTTAATAATTGTTTGAATTAAAATAATGTCTCATTCTTTTAATTTTCAAATTTTAATCTTATACTCCCAACATATCTTAAATTTAATTACTTAAAGTTATTTTTTATGAAAATTAATTAAATAATAATAATAATAATTTTATTCCAAGAAGAAATATTATGTGCTCAATTAGTAAAGGAAATTGTAATAGAGACTAAATTTTTTTGGAGTATAACAATAAATTAAATATATGAACTTTACTAAAAGTATAAAAATGAAAATTAGATATTTAAAAATATATTAATTAAAATGAAATAAAATCTAAAATATAGAAATCAAAATAATTTTAATTTTTAAAATACCTAATGAGGAGAATAAGTAACGTAATTAGCATGATACGTCAACCCACTAGAGAATATTCACACGGCAAAAACACTATATAAATTATTATTATTTTCTTTTCTTCTTTTTTTTTTTAGAAAAATACATTATATAAAATCCATTATTATACCTTTCACATTCTTTGGAATAAAAATCTCTACTAGGAATATATTATGAGAAGGAAAAAAAAAGTACCAAAAAAGTACTTTTGAAGCATATGTAAGACATCATCAATTCCCCCATTAATTAGATGTTATACTTTAAAAGTTTTTATTAATGTTATTTATGTATTTTTAATTGTCTAATTTTAATCTTTTATTGTCACCGTTGCTTTTTTTTATTAAAAAAAAGTTTTTATATTTTATTAACATTTTTACCATAGATTTTGAAAACATATTCATAAGAATTATTGTTATTATCTAACTAATTCGAATCATAATTAATTTTGATATACTAAATTTAAAATTTATTGAAAGTACATGCATATATTAAAATCGAAAAAAGAAAAATACAGAGATTAAAATTGAATAAATTTAAAAGTAGAAATATCAAAATGCTATTTTAGGATTAATTAAATTATTGTTTTCTTTAAAGTCCCATTAATTAAATTATTGTTTGAATTGTGATGTGACAGAATAATTGGATCCATCTTGATAGTATTTGGGCTATATTCAGTACTTTGGGGAAAGCACAAAGAGAATTTGGAGATTAAAACTGCTGATGATGATGATGAAATACCAGAAGCTATCAAGCCTTCTTCTCAACTAAATATTAATAATAATAATAATAATAATAATAATTCAATTTTCATTTCCATGCCTACCCCTGAAAAACCCCCATCAAACCCAACCAAATCCCAAGAGAATAATTGAGGGAAAAAGGGGTATTGGGAGGGGCTTTTTTGTCTTTTCATATCTCTCTCCCTCTCCTATATTTATGATGTTTGAGTTCTTGGGTTTTGTAGTAATATTTGTATTATTGGCAATATATATATTTGATGTGAGTTGGGAATCTTTTCATCTTGGTAATTTTGTTAACTAGGATTTTGTTTTTAGTTTAATGTGATTGTTTATAAGCGAAACGTTATCTATAAAAATAAAAGTTATAAACAATCTTATCTTAATATTAAATTTTCGAAAGGAAAAGTAATACACTCTGTTGATGCCAAAAATTTATCAAGACTTAGCTCATGATCTCAAAGGGGACAACAACAATCAATTTATTTAACGAAAAAGAAAACGGTCCTGCAAAATAAAAGCACAAAAGGAATTATCTTCACACAAATGTGGTAGGTGCCACATGTGCTTCAATGCTTAAATTAGAAGAAAATCCAGAGCTTATAGCTTCAATAATTCAATAAACGGTGAGGACTTACTTGGTTTCTCTAAGGCCCTTGGTACCTTTATAGGGTTTGGTCTCCTTATCCTATTAGGACTTTGATGTCCGAACCTACTTTAGACTTGTTTTAGGGTTTTTAGGTTCGGGGGAAGTTGGCAAATCCAAACTGTGTGAAGTTTGGTTGTGGTTGGCCCCAACCCAAGCTGAGGTCGAGGATCTGTATATGGGCCTTGGCCCATTCTCCTCTTCTTGTTCGAGTATGTCGCTGTTGTTGAAACGTTAATGTGACAAATTTCCTTTTCAAGACAATTTTATTCTTTTAGTCTAAATTTATTCATAACACCCTCAATATTTATTGTATTGGTTTTCAAAATGGTAAGGCCACATTTAAAATTAATTTTTAAAAATTCCAAAAATCAAATAATTTACTATTTTAGCTAACATAATCACAAACATCAATAGTTTTAGAATCAGAAATTGGAGTTAAACCTAACTCTAGGGCAAAATGGTAAGGCATATATATATTGCACATTTATACCCTCTTATTATCAATTACTTGAATATATTATTTTTGAATTATATAATAAGATACTTTAGGATTTTTTTTTTTTTTTTTTTTTTTTGTCCTTTTGAATCCATATGGTGGAATTTGCTGACATATATTAAAATATTGATGCAAATTCCCACTAGAATCAAATTTGTTATAGTGGGGTTGACCTTTTTTTAATAAATTTATGTTAATTCATATATTCATTGTTCTTTTTAGATACTCCTTGTTGAGTGCACCAATTGCTTCTCAAGTTTTGCATCAAAATTCTTGTATCTGATTCCTCCAAACAACTCAACAAATTAGTATCTTATTAATTACTTTGTTGATTTGAACTCCTCCTCTTTTATTGACTATAATCCTTCCTAATAATAAATAATTAAAACATGTTTCATAACTATTCGGTTATTAAGTATATCTCTATATTTCTTATAATAATTTGTATCTTTTTTTAAATATAATGGTTGAATTTTTAGCCAAATTTTGAAAATAAAATTAACTTTTTGAAAACTACTTTTTTTAGTTCTCAAATTTTTGCTTTATTTTTTAAACCATTGGTGAAAAGTAGATAACAAACGAAGAAATTTAGAGATAGAAGTAGTGTTTATAGGTTTAATTTTCAAAAACAAAAATAAAAATGAAATAGTTACTCAACGAAGCCTAAATTTCTCCAAATTTATATGTTTTCATCATGAGTTTAATAAAGAATTTACATTTTTATTCGTTTAATATATATATATATATGATGAGCATATATATATATAAGTGATTGAATTAGTTTTTGTCGGATGATTAATAAATGAAAACTTAATCATGATTTGAATGTGTTTTTATGTTTAAAGTTTAAAAGTCCAAAAAAGTTGGATTACTAAATAGTATATATACTACTCGTTGACATCAACGGAACTACGTAGAGATCAGAATGGACACGTATCCCTTCAACTTATCATATTTTGCATTTTTAATATAAAATTTAAGTAATATTTAACAATAAATATATAAACAAAACCAATATTTTCTTTAATATCTAGTAGTAGTGTAATGGTAATATGTGAATACATAAGTTATGCAAATGGTGGGTTCAAGTCCATTGAACAATTTTCTTTATAAATTTAAATTATTTTTGATTATCTATTGTTCTCTACCTAAAAAAGAATTTAGAATATTACAAAAAAAAAAAAAATTAACTTTAAATTTTCTTTAAAAAAAAAAAAGACAATAATAAAAAAATAATTTATATTTTCTTAAGAAAAACAACTCTGAACTTAAATTTTCTAGCAGTCATCTCAACAAATATTTAAAAAAAAAAATAAATAAATAAAAATAGCAACAATTTCTTTTGATTATGGATATTTTTTTCAACCTAAATTTTCACTCTCAAGTCTCAACAACATTTTATTGAAAATGTATCTTAACTTTTTTTTACCTAATTTTTAAATTTGTATTACTTGGTATATATTTATTTTAATTAATTTCAGAGTTAAAGCTACAAGATATTTTTCTCTTTCCTCGTCGAGATATGCATACATACCATTCACAAGTAAGTTTCAAAAATTTTCTCGATCTTTTTAATTTTCATAAGTTTAAATTTATGTAATACATCATAATACTTTTATTAATAATACTTTTGTAGAGTTAACTTTATATCAATATGGATATATATTTTAAAAGAAAAATAACAATCGAGACCATAAAGTCATCATCTTCAAAAAGAAAACATATCTTTGATTCTGATAGATCTTATATAGAAATCAATTTAGGAGAACTATAAGCAGATCCTTGTCTAAGAATTAAAATTTCTAAGTATAATGATAATATTTAAGATCAAGTTCGTAGAGCATACTTACAACAAGGTCTTTGTCAGCCTCAGAATCATGTTTTTTCATTCAAGAAATTTAGATCAATTTCAAAACATGAAAATTCATAGAGGACAGTTGTGATATGTACTAAATAATTAAGTTATCGAGCTATGTATATTTTTTTTTACATTTTTTTACAATTTTTTAATTACATAGTGTCCTTCTATACAAAATTCTTAGCTTCGCACGGCTCGTTGACAGATAAATTTTACTTCTAGGAAAAAAGGTATATCAAGTTTTAGTAACTATATATTTAATTATTCCATATCAAATATATATAAGTATGCTATATTCATTTTTTTTTTTTTTTTTTTGTAATCTTTGCAATTGTTCGTATTTTTTTGTATGAATAATTTTGTCAATTTGATACAAGTTCGTTCTTATCTTATAGTTTGTTCGTATTTCTATTCAATAAATGAAGAGTAACGCATCAAAATATATGCATGAATATTAACTTTTGCAAACACACACATAAATATAAGCAAATACCAGCTTCGAATCTGAGATTTTTTTTCTTTTTTTCCTTAAAAGAATATGGAATCTGAGAATACTACTTTAATTTTTAGTATTATGTATCCACTTATCATTTGATTTCTCATGTAGTTGTATAAACGTTGTCGTTTTACGTGAACAAGATTATTTATATTTTCCTTTTCTTTTTCTTTTGAAAATATATATATATATATATACACTTTTAAATATACTCCGTTATAGATAAGAAATATTGCTAAGTATATAACCTTATAAAGAAGATAACTCAATGGTTCATTTCAAGAGAAGTGAGTTATTTGACTAAGTATAGAAAACTAAACATTGGATCGATACCATAAGAATTATAGAGAGAACCATTCACAAGAAGAATAAAAAAAATCAATAAACATCATGAAGGCTCAGTCCATGGAAGTCTAAATAGTACATGAAGGTCAACGATATAGGTAAGATATGCTTAAGTGTTTAAAACACCAACTTCGTAGTTTTGATTCGTTGATATGTAATGATCAAGTTAAATTAGTAATAGTTAAATTAATTATCTAAGAGATTAATTAACCAGATAATTGTTATGAAATTATTTTTCTATATAATAAAGAGCGATTAAGATATTTGAGGTATGTTGTAAATACTATGAGTTACTCATTCTCTTAACTCTCTAAAATTATTACTGACTTGATTGTCAGAGTTTTGGTGACTAAGAACCACAACAGTGCAAGATATTGTTATGTTGCAGAAAAATAAAAAAAATCGAACCAAATACCAAGAAATCCACCACCATTGGGGTTCGTTTACATGTGTCATGTTCATGTGCTTGACTGTTTACATATTCATATTATAATGCAAAGATTGATGTTCTGCTTGTTTGTTGATGTCAACATTCCCCTCCTCTATCTGCCTGTTCGGTCTGCTACTTTTCTTCGGCATCTTTACCTAGTTAATAAGTACACATGTTAGGGACTTAGTCTAATGCATGAACTCTCTCTTTCTCCCAAAATCTTATGCTTCAATACCAACTTGTCATACCCCACCCCTGTTGGAACGTATCAGGACGCAGCAGAAGTGACGAGGATCGATAAGTACTCTAATTCATTAATTTTGGCAGAAACTAAAGCATGCTATAGCAGAAATAAATGGGTTTCAAACCATACCTTTATAGAACTTCTTCAAAACTTGATCTCCAGCTGCAAATCTCTCCAAATCTTATTGCAGACCACTCCAAGATCTTCTCTACTATCCTCTTGGTACTCTAGATTGAGTTGTGGGACTCAAAATAAGCCTGAATTAAGGAAATATGGAGATAAACTTACAGCAACAACCCAATGAAGAACTCCTTCTTATCACGAATTTTTTCAGAAAAATTCTACTGATTGCATTGCCTCAAATTTACTCCAATCTCTTCAATATATTGCAGACCATCATGGAATGAGAATGGCTGCATGAGATGCAGCTCATGCTTGGAGTAATTGAAGACTTAAGATTGTGGGTTTAGTGTGAGCAACTTGAAGAAGACAATGGAAAATGCCAATTTTCCATTTTGTGTTTTTTTCTTCTTTTTCAACTTTTGATAAATTGATTTCATAATCAATTTATTTTATAAAATTGAAAATATTATTAATTTTACAAAATTAATTTCATAAATTAATTTTCTTAATAAAATTAATAAATAATTAATTAAACAATTTAAATAATTCTATCTTCAAATATTTAAATCATATTTAAATATTAATTTTTCAATTTCGTTTAATTCTAATTTGAACATTTCAAATTAACTTATCACGCTACTCTAGAGTTAATCCATTTACGTGCTAGTAGGGGGACCTTGCAGACCTACAGATCATGAGCTCCAACAATCCGAGATTAATTGGCTAAACTCATTAGACCAATTCCCCCATTCATTAACTAATGAGTCACTCCACAAAAGCCCATAGTTGAACTCCCCTCACTGTAGATATATTATGTCCACTCGATATAACCATGATTAGTAAGTTAACCCTTCACAGGTTGTTCGTAATAACGGATGGGTCGAATCTCTGTTTTACCCCCGAAATTATCTCGTGGTCCTTAAGTCCCACTGATCCTCTATGAACAATTGATTTTTGATCCAATCGACAAATCGAGTCCCTCTCGGGCCAATGAAAGGATAAGGCCTCTTGTTCAAGACCCAGAATCAACACTTAAAGGGAACAACATCTCTACTAACCCTAATCAGGTAGGAGTGAATTCCATCTTGCAGGGCTATGTCCCCAGCTATTTATCCAGTCTTATCTCCAAAATGGGAGGCTTATTGAGCAGTGATGTTGGACTATTCTCACTGTTTGCAGATCAAATGATAATCCCAAACAAACAAGAGTTCATAGTTAGCTCAAGATTAAGGTCAAGTTACCTAGGTCATCGCTAATCAGTTTTAAATAGTAAACAATGTTATAAAGTAAGAGTGACTGATTTCGTGGTCCGATCTTGTACAAAACTAATTTGCACAGGACACCCCTCAAGGAAAACGAACTCGAGATTTCCATGAGCAGCGAAAATAAGATCATTCCAAATTACAATCATGAATGAACATTACAAATTAAAGTCGAAACAGAAACATGTGGTTATACAATAACACATAAATTACAGCATGAACAACTACAAATGAACAAGGAGAAAACTCTACGAACATTTGTAGACTCGTCTCCATGCTCTTGCTCACGAACGCTCGAACACAGCAACCTCGAATGCTCGAGCAACACGACCGCAACACCGCACGAACACTTTGCGCTCGTCCTCAGCGATCGCCTTGGTCACGAACTCCTCCGCAACATGAACGGCCTCCACGGAACCTCGACGGTGTCAAGTTGAGTATGACACCACCAAGAAGGCTATTTTGGTATTCTCAGTGTGAGAATCTAGAGGGTGGGCCCTGTTCGGACTTGGATTGAGGTAGATGAAGGAGGAAACACCGATCGTGTACACGATTGGGTAAGTGGGAGATGGCAGAGACCTATCATATAGGTCAACGCCCAATCGTTTAGCTAAAGCTAAGTGATCGTCTAGCAAAAGCTATGCGATCGTTTAGCTTAGTATCTGTTGCCTACAGACACTGCACGATCATTTACTTTGGGCAATCTGTCGCTTAGTAAATACTGCACGATTATTTAGCTCACCACTGTAAGATCGTTTAACTCACCCAAACTATCATTTAGTAAATCTATATTTACTTGACAACTACCGTAAGTTTTCTTTTTGCGAGAGAAAAAAACTCAAAACAAAATTTTGACAAAAACTTACTAAAATTAAGAAAACATTTTCCTTTTATCTCATGGTTACCATGAATCACCAATAACCACCCACTCAATTGTTTATTAAAGAAAAAGAATTAATTATCCAATAATTAATATTACTATAAATATAAATGATAACGAACTTATCATACTATATTTATAAACTATAGTTTTAATATTTCATCTCATGAAACATATAAACCATAGTTCTTTTTCTATTCCATGGTACTTAATGTAAATCTCATTTACATCAATCCTCCACTAGATGTATCTCATACATCATACCGATTATATCATATATAATCAAAATACCTCTCGTCAATTTGAACATTTCAAATAAACACCAAAAACTGATCCTCAACTCAATCCATTGAACTACCAAAGGGACCTTATGGACCTGTAGCTCGAAGCTCCAACGGTACGTGAATAACTGATAAAACTCTTTAGTCACGGGATCCACCATCCATTAACTATCAGGCACTCCACTAAAGACCGAAAGTTGAACTCTTCTTACAATAGATATATTATGTGTTCATCTTAACCAATCAGAAGTATGACAACCCTTCACAGATCGCTCATAAATACAGTTGGGCCAATAACTGCTATGCCTTTGTAGTACATCTGTCCTCTTAAGTACCACTGATCCCTCTAATGAATATAAGTCATAGTCCTACTATGACTGAGTCTTCTCTTCCAAAGAGAAGTTGTGGCCACTATGTTCAAACCCCGAAATCAGCCCTTGGGGGAGCAATCTCTCTACTTATCCCTGCTTCGGGAAAGAAGTTAATTCAATCTTGTGGATTGAGTTCCCAGCTCCCAGATCAGACAAGTCCCCAAAAAGGTAGGCATGTTGAGTTGGCAATCTGGCCACTCTCACCTATACTAATCAAAGGACTGCCTTCAAAGGTAGGAATTCCCAAAACACTCAGGATTGAGGTCATGTCACCTATGATCGTTTAAGTGAGATGCAAGTTTCTAGTATCAACGGCGTTATATACAGAGTCTAGTCATCTCGTGGTCCAGGTCTTATACAAACTCTTTGTATAGGACACCCCCGCTCGCACATCTCCACGTGATTGGTCAGGATCTACCATCTGTAGTAGTTTACAACACTTGCAATCCTCTACAAAGTGGGTTGTATCCGTAGTGTCACTAAGATTAGGCATCCCACCTTAATCCTTATACTAAAAATCTATTTAGGCTATCACTTAAGGCATGATCCACTTGTATATTACATATACATGCTTAAGTTCACATAAGATAACCAAGGAGTTTTGTTTATTGGATATGAGTAAATGCCAGAATTAAATAACATTTATTTTATTCATTAAACAATGTGTATCTTTATAAAACAACGAGACTCCAGGTGAATTAGGACACCAATCTCAACAATCTTCCACTTGTTCTAATGACTTGGGAGATTAATGTACAATACCATATAAAAATATATAATATACAATAAACTAGGGCACACCCCAGTATCATCTCCCACTTTCCCTAGACAAGATACCGCATGTTTCGTAGACCCAGACTCTCTAGGTGACCCTCAAAAACTTTAGCCTGAAGGCCTTTGAAAAGGGATTAGCAACGTTGTGCTCTTATGCGATCTTCATGATTATCACTTCACCGCGATTCACAATCTCCTTGATCAGGTGATATTTCCGTTCTATGTGCTTAGCCCGACAATGACTCTAAGGCTCCTTCGAATTTTCCACAGTCCCGCTATTATCATAATAAAGAGTGATAGACAAATCCATATTTGGAACAACTTCCAAATCTAAAAGGAACTTTCCTCAGCCAAACAGCCTTCTTAGCTGCTTCACAAGCCACTACATATTCGGCTTCCATAATGGAGTCCACGATGCATTCTGGTTTGATGCTTCGTCAGACTACAACCTCTCCATTCAGAGTAAACATTGACCCTGATGTCGAATTTGCAAGAATATTTATCGATCTGAAAGTCAAAGTTCGTGTATCTTGTAAGGATCAGATCCTTATCTCCATACATAAGCATGTAGTCCCTCGTTCTCCGAAGATACTTGAGGATCGTCTTGATCGTCATCCAGTGATCAAATCCTAGATTGGACTGATACTGACTGACAATCCTTACTGCATAGCAAATGTCGGGTATTGTACACTTATTGCATACATCAACCTTTCTACAGCAGAAGCATAGGGAATTCATCCCATCTCCTCAACCTCTTGAGGTGTCTTAAGACATTGATCCTTAGACAGAACGATTTCATACCTGAAGATTAATAAACCCCTCTTGGAATCCTGCATCCTGTACCTAAGCAACATTTGATCAATGTACGATGTCTGAGACAGGGCTACCGTTTGTTCTTGCGATCCCAAATAATCTGTATCTCGAGAACATATTGTGCCTCACCCAAATCTTTCATTTGAAACTAGGAAGCTAGCAAACTCTTAATGTCAGTCAGATACCCTACATCATTCCCAATGAGTAGGATATCATCCACATACAGTACCAGGAAAGGTACTGAGCTATTATGATCTTCTTGTAAACACAAGGCTCATCAACGTTCTAGACAGAGCCAAACGACTTAACAGCAATGTCAAATCTGATGTTCCAAGATCTAGATGCTTGTTTCAGCCCATAAATGGATCGATTAAGCTTGCAAACTCTTTGCTCTTGATCTGGAACTACGAACCCCTCTAGTTGAGTCATATAGATGGTCTCCTCAAAATTACCATTAAGAAAGGTAGTCTTGACGTCCATTTGCCATATTCCACAATCATAAAATGTGGCTATGGACAGGAGAATCCAGATAGACTTAAGCATGACAACAAGTGAAAAAAATTTCCCATAGTCAACTCCCTCGACCTTGATATAACTCTTTGCCACGAGTCTAGCCTTAAAGGTTTTCACTTTTCCATCTATACCTCTCTTATGCTTATGGATCCACTTACACCCAATAAGTCCTACCCCATCAGATGGATCAACAAGCTTTCAGACGTTATTGAAGTACACAGACTCTATTTCCTGGTTGGCCTTAACCCATTCATCTTTGTCAACATCTTCCATTGCTTTCTTAAAATACAACGGATCCTCGACCCCATCATTCTTAATGACGTTTTGGGCTTCAGCTAAACCCATGTAGTGATCCAGTGGGTTCATAACCCTCCCACTATGTCGAGACAGTCTCAACTCTTGAGCTGGTTCACTAGATGTTCTGACCTCAATAACTCTTGTTGATCTGTTAGCCTGTTCAACAACTCTTGTTGAACCCTCAGCAGTCTCAGTCTTACTTAAGATCTCACGTAAAACAGGCTTACTTCGTGGCTTATGATCCCTCATATGGTCTTCTTCCAAGAAGATAGCATTTGTGGAAACAAACACTTTGTTTTCACTTGGATCATAGAAGTATCCACCTCTCGTTTCCTTGGGGTAGCCTACAAAGAGGCAAACCTTCGAACGCGGTTCCAACTTCTTTGGGTTAGTCGCTAGCACATGTGCCGGACAGTCCCAAATCCTAAAGTGGCGTAAACTACCTTTACAACCTCTCCATAATTCAAAAGGTGTTTCAGAAACACTTTTCGAGGGAACGTTGTTCAGAATATAACATGTAGTCTCCACTGCATAACCCCAAAACGAGTCTGAAAGATGAGCATAACTCATCATAGACCGAACCATGTCCAACAATGTCCTATTTCTCCTTTCTGATACACCATTCTGCTGCGGTGTACCAAGGGCTGAGAGTTGGGATGCAATCCCATGTTCTATCATATAGTTCTAGAATTGGAGGTTCATATACTCTCCACCACGATCAAATCGTATCTTCTTACCTAACAAGTTTTCAACTTCAGCCTTATAATCCTTGAACTTGTCAAGGGCTTCAGACTTACGTTGCATTAGGTAGAGATACCCAAACCTTAAATAATCATCTATGAAAGAGACAAAATATTCATACCCACCTCAAGCTCTAACATTCATCGGCCTACAAAGGTCTGAATGTACAAGCTCCGGCTCTGTAACCTTTTCTAGTAAAAGGTCATTTGGTCATCTTGCCTTCGAGGCATGATTCATATACCGGCAAGGAGTTTTCTTCTAAACTCTTTAGAAGTCTACTTTGCGCCAACTTCTCAATCCTATTGAGGTTGATGTGACCTAACCTAAGATGCCAAAGATAGGTGTTTTCCTTAGGAGAAGCCTTTGGTCTTTTAGCTGTTGTTGTCGTATTAAACATTTCAGTGTTAAACAAGGCTTTTATGACTAACGACCTTAGTATATATAAGTTATTTTCCATTGAACCATAACCAAACTTCATTCCATTCTTGAAAATAAATACTTTATTCTCAGAAAATGAGACAGTATAGTCTTGTTCAATGAGACAAGAAACCAAGATTAAGTTCCTCTTAATATAAAGAACTACAAAAATATTATCCAGTAACAGATAACGTTTCTTGTTAACAAGTAACTTCAGCTTGCCTACAGTAACAGCTGAAACAACCTCACCAGTACCGACTCGAAGAGTCATCTCTCCCTGTGGAACCGTTTTTCAGGAACTGAATCCTTAGTAAGAAGAACTGACATGATTGGTAGCACCTGAATCAAGGATCCAGGCAAAATCATCATTCTCTACCAGACTTCAAGACCAATAAATCATATTTACTGTCTTGTCTCCTCTTTTGGAGAGTAGTGGGATCGAGATCGTTTGTCATGAAATTCATTTCAGACGATTCTTTCCACTACAAATATTTAGTCATTTTAAAAGCTTTAAACAAAAATACGAACAAGTTGTTGAAAAGAAAATCACATTGACCTACATTAGGTTTTAAGCAAATACTCGTTGTAAAACAAAATAATATCCAATAAGGTTTTAGCAAAACTAACATGAACCCCATGTGACATGTAGTTTCACAATGACGCTTCAAAGGTTTAGGACAAAAGTAGCCGAAGGGAGGTCAGTTATCCCTCCTCTGAATTAAGAAGTTCTCAACCAGTCATTAATACCAGAACAACTTTTGCTCCTATAACGACTAGCCATTATTAATTTGGTCAAGAGATCATTAACTTACTTAACAATCTTCCGTAAGTGTGATCCATCATTTTAAGCCCTAGAGGTCCGTCCTAAAAGGCCAATCCGAAGAGAAAAAATCTGATTGGGGCAAAACCTAAAGCGACCCTATTCATTTCTAGAGTTCACCTTGATCTTGATCAATTGCACAAAACCTATCCGAAGGGGGACGCTCCCAGGGCGTCACGAGGGAGTTCAGAATGATCCCACGGTGTGAACCAATAACAGAGACCATAGGACGTGTTGGCACACACCCTTCACCCACTTACTATAAACACTCTCTCCGTTCACCTTGATATTGACTCATGAAAACACCATTCGAAGGGGGATGCCCCCAGGGCACCACGAGGCCAAGCATGAATCTCACGGTGTGAACATACAGTTTGGGTTGTATTAGAGCTAGGAATGGGAGAACATTCTTCTATTAAGAAAAACCGTAAATCATCTATTACAAGTATCATGTTCAAATTTGATTTTCAGGTCACATAGGTATCCTCGATTAGTTTATCCGATGCCAACAATTGTATTATTGAACTCGTCATTCTGAAACTATAAATAAATTCTATAAGTGAATTTCTTTTAAATCCAATCAAGTTTTAGTAAAGAATAATAATGTACCCATAACCATTATTATTTGCAACGATACTTTAGTGATTTAGAACAATTGTTGCCGAGGGGCAGTCAAGAATTCCTTCACAGAAGTAAGACAATTCTTGACAAATACTATCTCCAGAATAACTCATATTTCGATAGTCATTCAGTTATCATTTTCGATCAAGATATTTATTAACATTTAGTAATTCTTATAAGTGTAGACCCGCCATTTTTCAGATCTTATAGAATGGTATAAATATGCCTATGAAATAGAAGACAATACCCAAGACGGAACTATAATACCTTATTCATTTTACTGAAGCCTAGGTTATTCTGAATCCTATGTCATAACCCTCCGAGGGGATCGCTACGGTTAACGACTAGCTAATGAACCGATATGGTTTTCTGAGTTTTGGCATTATTTTTTCTTCAATTGTGTTGTAATTCTTATAATTGGCTCTTGTTTGATGAGTCTTAATATGTGTTTAAGTGTTTTTAATTTGTATGGAGGCATTAGAGTTGCAATTAGGTTGTAATTGAAGAAAGAAGTGAAGAAGGTCGAGCAGAAGGAACTAGAGTTTCAGCCACTATCCAATACTCGATGCTCGATGCTCAAAAACTCGATGCATGATGCCATACTCGATGAGAAACTCGATGGTATTTTGTGAAATACTCGATGCATGATTCCATACTCGATGGTACTCAATGCTCATACTCAATAGTATTTCGTGAAAACTCGATGCATGTTACCATACTCGATGGTACTCGATGGTATTTAGTGAAATACTTGATACCCGATGGTGCTTGAAGGCAATCTCGATGCTTGATGGCATACTCGATGTTTGATAGTACTCGATGGTTTTTTGCCTAGTTTAGCACAATTCTGACCATTGGAGGTCCGGTTCGAGAAGTTAGTTCAAGGCGGTTCAAGCAATCCAAAAGTGTTTTGGAGCCAGTTTTTGCTGATTTTTGTAAAATTTAAGCCTTTGCTTGCTTAAAAATGCCAAAACGAAAACCATATCATTTTGTGTTTAATTATTTATGCATGTGATGTATGTTATAATTAAATAAATCTTGTATGTGCATTAAGTATGCCATGTAGATTTTAAATCTCACCCTAAGAAACATGTTACATGCATTGAAAGTATGTTATAAAGTGTTATAATATATAGTATGCATGTATAGGGTTTCAAATGTTTTAATACAAATGTTATATTAAATGTTGAATGCCTTTGATGTATGTTATGGATACTTAGCATGTCTAAAATTTTATAAGTTGTTATAAAATTGGGTTAGACATTTAAAATCCATAACAAAGATAAAGTTGCATGCTTACATAGGTTAATCACCTATTTTAATAATTAAAATAGGTCGACATCTTATAAAATTGGGTTACAAACTCAACCGATATATAATCTTGTCTAAGGCTAGGGGTATTTAAGTTGACGTCTACGGAACACCTCCTACCTGGGAATTATGCCGAATAATTTAGCGTTATTAACCAGTTTTATGAGTAATACGCGAGCAATGTGAAGTTTTTGAAACTGGTTTATCATCTAGACATCGTAGGTTAAATCCAAATATAAATGTTATATTTGGATAAAAACCTAGACTTAGGTTGTTTAGTTAGTCGAAACAAACCTAAGTAAAGATATACCCAAAAAAAATGTTAGGACACTTTAGTGGGAGTTCAATAGCATATATGATATGTTATTAGAACACTTTAGTGGGAGTTAGAATGCTTCAATGAGAGATTAATAACATATACGATATGTCATTTTTAGCTCTCGCATCTCTAAGAGTTCACAATCTCGATCCATGTTTCGCTTCGTGTCACCCTGGGAGTGATCTCCATTTGGAAAGTGGGTACATGAATCGAAATTATGGTGAATAGGGGAAGTTATTCACAGCAAAATCAAAAAAGATTTTTTTATTTTCATTCTCACATCCTAAGAGTTTCACACCATGAGATTCATGAGACGCTTTGTGTCACCCTGAGAGTGACCTCCATTCGGAAAGTGTTTGCATGAATCAATATCAAGGTGAATGAGGGAAAATTGTTCAATGTAAAATCAAATATACGATATATTGATTTCAATTCTCACATCCCTAGAAAGTTCACACCATGAGATTCATATGACGCTTCGTGTCACTCTGGGAGTGACCTTCATTTGGAAAGTATTTGTATGGGTCAATATCAAGATGAATGGGGAAGTAGTACATAGTAAGTGGGTGAAGGATATGTGTCAACGTATCCTGCAGTCTCTTCCGTTTGTTTGGACTGCGAGATTCCTATGTTGCGTCTGCTTGTCGTCTTTAAGTTAACCTTGCTAGTCGTTTAACGATGGCTATCCCCTCGAAGGGTTGTAACATAGGATTCGGAACAACTCAAACTCCAGAAATTGATAGGATTTCTTAGGTCGTTTTCAACTTTGACTTTCTAATTCGGTAGCATCGTTGGGGCCGACCTCTGAGGTCTTAAAATGGAGCATTACACTTACAGAATTACTAAAGTGTTAGTAAATTCTGAAAAAAAAAAATGGTAGCTAAATGACTATCGAAATATGAGTTATTCTAGGGATAGTATTTAATCAAGAATGTCTTGATATAGTATTGTTGCAAAAATAATGAAATTTTGGATACATTATCACTTTGCTAAAACATGATTAGGTTTAAAAGTAATTCACTGATAAAATTTGTTTATATCTTCAGAATGTGAGTTCCTTAGTATAACTATTGGTTTCTAATAAACTTACTAGGGATAACTATGCTACGTGGAAATCAAACCTAAATACTATACTGGTGATAGTTAACCTACGTTTTATTTTAACAGAGGAGTGTCCTCCCGTTCCTGGCTCAAATGCTAACCGAAATGTTTAGGATGCATACGACAGATAGACCAGGGTTAACGAAAAAGCCCGTGCATGTATCCTTGCCAGCATATCTAATGTATTGGCCAAGAAACATGAGAGCAAGAGTACTGCCAGGGAGATTATGGAATCCTGCGTGGGATGTTTAGACAACCGTCCTTCTCCCTGAGGCATGGTGCTATCAAATACATTTACAGACTGATAAGGATTCTAGGAAATCCACATCAAGATCAGTGTTCACTCTTAATGGAGTAGCAGTAGTATGGCGAAGCACCAAGTAAGGGTGCATCACTGATTCCACCATGGAGGCTAAATATGTAGTGACTTGTGAAGCTACTAAGGAAGTCGTTTGGCTCAGAAAATTCTTGACCGATCTGGAAGTTGTTTCAAATATATCAAAGCTTGTCACACTTTATTGTGATAATAGTGGTGTTATGGCTAATTCCTGAGAGCCTAGGAGTCATAAGCACAACAAACATATAGAGTGAAAGTATCATCTCATCTGAGAGATTATGCATCGAGGGGACGTGATTATCATGCAGATAGCTTCAAAATACAACATTGCTGATTCGTTTACAAAGACCCTCATAGCTATAGTATTTAAGGGTCACCTGCAGAGTACGGGTTTATCGGACAAGCCATGTCTAGATTAGGGCAAGTAGGAGATATTATACTGGGCGCGTGTTATGCCCTAGTTTATTATTTGTATACTTTGTATTTTGATTATATTGTACACCCCACTAGCTTTAAGTTAAGTGGAAGATTGTTGGGGTTGATGCTCTAAATCTCGTTGGGTCCTATAGTTTTCAAACATTGTTGAACAAACTCATTATGTTTTTAATAAAATATTTGATATTTTATTCATTGTCTATAAAATATATGATATTTTAGTTGCATTAACCACAAACCAATAAACTAACATCCAAGGTTATCTTTGTAACTTAAACATGTATGTGGAGACATACGGGTGGATCATGTTTAAGTGATAACCTAAATGGTCAGTAGTAGATGGATAAGGCTGGGTACCTTATCTTTATGACACTATGAGTATGGCTTGCTTTGTAGGTGCTATAATTGTTGTAAAGTGCTACAAATGATCTGATCCTAATCATTCATGTATAGACATGTGAGCGGGGATATTCTATACAAATAAGTTTGTATAAGATCGGACCACGAAATGTTTAGTCTTATTATATAACGTCATTCATAATAGAGGTTTACATTTCACCAGGATGACCATAGGTAACATGACCTGAATCCTGAGTGAGTTATGAACTCCTGCTTATGAAGACAGTCCTTTGATTTATGTGGATGAGAGTGGCCAGATCACCGACTTAACAAGCCTACCATTTTGGGGATTCGTTTGATTGGGGAGCTGGGAACACAGCTACACAAGATGGAATTCACTCCTTCCCCGAGGCAGGGATAAGTAGATAAATTGGTCCCTTAAAGACTGATTTCGGGTCTTAAACAATATGGCGCCACACCCTCTCTTGGCCCGAGAGGGGTTTAGCCATAGTAGGATTATAATCTATTGTTCATTAGAGGAATCAGTGGTACCTAAGAAATTAGATGTAACTACAGGGGCAAAACAGTAATTTGGCCTAGTTGTACTTACGAGCAGTTTTTAAGGGTCATCGTATTATTGATTGATTATATACAATGGATACAGAAATATATCTGTAATACGAAGAGTGCAGCTGCGGTCTCTAGTGGAGTGCCTGACAGTTAACAGACGGTGAATAATGAATAATGTAATTAAAGAGTTTAATTAATTATTCACGTACCGTTGGAGCTTCAAGCTATAGGTCCATGAGGTCCCCTTGGTAACTCAATAGGATTTAGTTGAGAATAAGTTTTTGGATTAATTTGAATTGTTCAAATTGATAGAGGAATTTAATTGTATATAATATAATTAAGTTGCTACAATTATATGTGATATAATTGTCCTAATGTATTGATACATTATAGCTAAATGGGAGAAAACAAATATTTGAATGAGATTCAAATATAGTTTCTATGAATTGGATTTATAGTTGTTAAATTATTAATAAATATGATTTATATTAAATGTCGTCGTCGTCGTCGTCGTCGTCATCGTTGTTGTTGTTGTTGTTGTTGTTGTTGTTCCTCCTCTACCTTAAGCTTCCCTTTTAACCAAATAGTCAGAGCACCACTCCTGGATTCTCGCCCTGAGAATATCAAGGTATCTATTATGGTAGTGTCCGGTTCTATTTGAGATTTATCTTGAAGAAGGTCTTTAAGAAGTTCGTGATCTGTTCGAGGGAAAAACATAAAGAAAGGTCTTCAAAGGTGAGGTTTCTTGAAACCCTTTCTTTTAAAGCATGTTGTAATTTAGAATTAAATGCATATCTTGTTGTTTGTTTATTGTAAACTTTATATTCAATAATTAATGGAATTTGATCGATCCATTTCCGCTAAAGGTTCTCCCATAAGAGTTCCTTTAAATGCAGCCTAAATGATCTATAGTATAAGGATAAGATTGGGTACCTTCTCCTGGTGTTACTATGGATACGGCCCACTTTATACTTAATACAAATGCAATGATCCAACACATTCGTGTAGACGATATGCAAGTGAAGGTATCTTATGCAATGAGTTTGCATAAAACCGGATCGCAAAATAGTAACCACTAGATGTAACACCATTAACTAGTTAGATTTCTATTTCAATAGGATGACCTAGGCAACTTAGTCTTAATCCTGAGTAAATTATAAACTCTTGTTCACGAGGGATTGTCCTTTGATTTGTATGAGTGAGAATTGCTAGTTCGCCGACTCGATAAGCCTACATTTTTTAGACAAGATCGAGTAGGGAGCTAGGAACATAATATTACAAAATGGAATTCACTTTTTTCCAACTTTAGGGTAAGTAGATGAGTGTTTCCTTAAGTGGTGTCTTCGAGACTTTAACAAAGGATCTTACCCTCTCACTGGCCCAGTAGGGGTTTTTGCTTAATGTTTGGACCATAAATAAGTTCTTCATTAAAGGAACACTGGTACTTAAGGACACAGAGGTAACCCAAGGGTAAAACGGTAATTCGACCCAATTAGTGTTACAAACATTCGAGAATGACTAACTTCTTGTTATTGGTATATATCCATGGATATAAAAATATATCTGTAGTGAGAAGAGTACAGTTGTGAGTCTTTAGTAGAGTGTACCCACAGTTAACGAATATTGATTAATTTGGTTAATGAGTTTAGTCAATTAATCTCGTATCGTTGGAGCTTCTGATCTGTAGGTCTATAAGGTCCCTTTGTTAGCTCAATAAAGGAATGAGAAATTATGCAAATTGTTCAAATCAATTGAGGAAATTATATATTGATGTGATTAATATATAACTAACCATCGATGTGTTCTATAATTCAAATTATGTAAGAGAGATATATTTGAATGAGATTCAAATATTGGATTTATATGAATTGAATTCCTAAAGAGATGTATACATATAAACATGTGATATTTATATGTTAATTAACTCTATATTAAATATGATTTAATATAATTATTTAATTGATTAATTAATGATTAATTAATCGATTAAGAAATGATAAAGAGGTGGAAGAATATAAACATGTGATGTTTATATATATATATTAATTAACCACGTATATATTAAATTAGATTTAATATAAGTAGTTATTTAATTAATTGACATCAACGGTAAAAAAGGAAAATGCTTGGAGAAGGGATATAATCATCTTATTAGCCCATTTAGGACAAGAATTGTTTTTGTGAAAAACATATCCTAGCCACCAAAGAATTCTTCTCTACATTCTCTCTACAATCTCTCTACCTCTTCCTCTTCCAAGGGTTGGAGATCACTCATCCAACTCGTGGAATCCTAGAGAATAACAGGTTATTCTTGTGGTAATGTCGGCGATCGTTGAGAAGACATTCATGCCAAGAAAAAGAGGAATTTCGAAGAGTTCGAGAGTCTACAAAGTTAAGAATCGTTCTTCCCCTTTATTTCTCCCTTTACAAAGCACGCTATGTATGATGTTTATCCTTTTATTCTCTGGTTTAGGTACTATCTTTTGTTTCATTTAAACTGGAAAAATTGAATGCAAGAAGATCCTAACACTTCTGCTCAGGATTTGATCCCTACACATGTTAGATGATATATAAGGAGATCCATATAGTTGAAAGCAGAAAGGTCTCTTATGTCCTTTTTTTCCACCGTAGTAGCAAATCCACACTTGTTTAAACTGACGATTGTACTGATTGTGCCCCTTTTTTGTACTGCTTGAGGTTGTTTCCTGAAAGCCATAAGATTCAGGAAGTTGCGCTCTAACAAGCTCAATTTTCTGTTTTCCTTTAAGCTGGGATGATTGGTTGTTCCCGATTGCTCCTCTTGATAACCCTAGGTCAGCATTATCACTAAGAGATTTTCCTTTAGATAAGATTTCGTCTAATGTTCTAATCCTGAATTGAGCATTCTTATTGACTTACACATAGAGTCTTTCTCGACCTTAAGGAGTTTTAGTTCACATTTTAAATCAGCAATGTAGACAGAAGTCTAAGATTGTAGCCAACAGAGATTCAATCCTCTCCTTTTAAACGTCAAAAACCTTCAGGTTGTCCTACCACTTGTTAATGAGTGCTTGATAGAAAGGATTGGAAGAGACAGGGTTATTTTCACTATTTTTACTCCTAGAAAACACATCAAAATCAGGATTCTCGTAAGATAAAGTGTTTGAGGAGATATTACTGACAAGTGCGCTGACATCCACTTCAGATTCACTACTCCTATCAAAATCATCATTAAACCAAGTTAAGACATAACTTTTATTTTGCCTTTTTAGAAAGTTTAGGCATTCAGCTTGGAAGTGATCAAAACCTTCACATTCTCTTCATTTGAATGACTTTTCTTTATTTTGAACATTAATGGAGCCAGCTTTGTCGAAATCCCTCAAAAAATTTTGAGGTTTGTGTTCTTTAGGGGGAAAATTACTTCCTGATCCGGTATTCTGGGACCCTGGATTTCTTGACTTCTTTTCAACTTGTTTGAGCATACGACTAAATTGCTTAGACAATAAAGAAATAGAGCCAGCAAGAGACTCATCAGATTTCCTGTTTAAATCATCAAGCTCTTTTTCAATTAAGGACTATAGGGTCATACTCTTAATTTTTCTTTTTTCTCCAGTTTTCCTTCAACTGAATGTGAGAAGAGATCCAAATAGCTTATCCACTTTTATCTTGGAGATGTCATGGGCTTCCTCAATGGCTGTCACTTTCATGTAAAATTTATTAGTAAGGACCTAAGAACTTTCCTAACAAGTTTTTCCTCTGAGATTTTCTCCCTCAAAGAAAATGACTCATTGACCATATCAAGTAATCGAACATTAAATTCAGCAATCGTTTCATCATCCTGCATTTTGAGATTCTCAAAATTCGATGTAGTCGATGGCGTTAGTGCTGCTCAATCCTGTTCGAGATAGGCTTTTTTTTAATAAGGCTCGCTCCCAACGCTCACGTTTTTTGGCTTCCCTAAAATCACGAATATTCGAAAGCTAGTAAAGACCCACCCTTGTTTCAGTCAGAATGAGCCCCTAGAACCCCGGGACATTAGCTTCTGCCAATAGTGGACTATTAAGGATCGCATCCTATGCATATTCTACATTATAACCTGCAACTGATTCAGCTTCTACTTCTGGGAGATCAAACGGAGCTTATTAGTTTCTTCTAGACGAGAAATCAAGAACATAACCAATACAGGGAACAAGGGAATACTGGATCGTATTTGTTTTTGTGCCATGACAATCTCACTCGAATTACGGGGACCTGCTCATCTTAGTATAGTATACAGGGGTCCCTAGTTGTAATCTTGATAGTTGGACCTTTGAAGTTCCTTTATGAGCAACAGACACAATGTCCCAAGCTTCCTTGTTGAAATGCAAGTATTAATCAAATGGAATATATTGTGATCCACACCATTAAAAATAGCATTTAAGGCACGAGAATTTCCCATGGAAGCTTCATCTTCAGCTTCAGTCGATTGAATCTCTAGCTTCAAAACTTCTTTTTCTTCAGCATTCTTCATAGTTGGAGGAGACCAACTAGTTACAATGGCTTTCCAAGTTTTGCTATCAATAGACTTTAAGAATGCAATCATCCTGGCTTTCCAATAAGAGCAATTTATTCCATCAAGAATAGGAGGACGCAAAGTGGAACCACCTTCCTAAATACATTCCATGATCGAAGCACCTGAGATAAAAGTCACCCGCTCTAATACCAATTGAATTTTTTTAAAATGGTTGTAAGCACTCAATATATGTCTCACGCAACGTCCTGGCACATTCACAGACAACAACAAAAATACGTAAAGCAAATTAAAACAAACACACCAAGTTTGTTAACCCAGTTCGAACTAGCTACGTCTGGGGGGCAGTATGCCCAATCCATGAATGTAAGAAAGTCAAGTGATTACAATGTTGTACTTATCTGTAAGGTAACAATATTATAGTGACACTCGTTCAGCCTAATTTTGTTGAACACCTAGATCCCCTTTGAATTTAGGCTCCCCCTAAGTATATGAACATTAGTGATGAAACAATTAGGCTCCCCCTAAGTGAATGAGACTCCCTCTCATGCGATAATATCTTTCCTTCTACTTGTGAACTCCCTTCACAAGAGAACTTAGAATCTCCCTAAGTAATGAGCACTCCCTTCTCGATGCAAAGCAACTTAGTTTCCCCCTAAGACTTGAGAAATCCTTCTCGATGAACAGAGTCTTAGACTCCCTCTAAGACCAAACAATCTTTACGTACAATGATGAGAATTAACAAAGAACGCACTACCACAAATGCAATACAAAGAACTTCGTTTTCACCGCAAAGAGAAAGCTTTTACTGAATAAAGACGACATACAATATGCTCAAACAATGAATGTAGCAACAACCCTAGCAAACGATCTTTTTAAGCATAAATAGCACAATGGGAACAAGAAAAATAATCCTACAGAAAATCGTCAGCCCATCAAAAAGAAAAATATTTCATAAGAATTATTCTATAGAAATTGAGAAATAAGGAAAGAAATATTCTGTAGAATCAACAACTGAAAAGGCAAGTTCTGAGACACGATCCATTTGGGACAAGAGAAGAGACAACTTTAAAAAGCTCAAGAAAGTGAAGCTAGGGAACTTAAACAAAAATATCAGGCCAACATCATATTTCTAACAAATTATCCATTAATCTTAAGCAATTTACTTCATTAAAGTCCAATCCATCATAATTAATTTTTTTTATTTTATATTTAATAGGCTTATAAATTTTTCTAAATGTTGAATAGGTACAAATCTATTAGATAAGCTTTTTATTTTTATTATTGTTATTATTATTTACAATATGGGGTAGGGGGTTCGAACCTCTAATCTCGAGGTTGATAGTATAATTCTAATGTCAATTGAGCTATGTTAGTAGATACAAAATTACAAGATTAGTATAATTGTTATTTTATATATATATATACCTTCTCTTTGTATATGATTTTTTTAAAAATAAATAAATATAATTTATCAAGTATCCATAAATCTTAAGCAACTTACCCACATACATAAGGTTAGCCAAATTGCATTTTTATGACTAATAGGCCCTAATTAAACTTTTACTTTTATATTTAGTAGGTTTGTGAATTAAAAAAATAGACCTATATAGATTAGACACAAAATTAAAAAGATTATTAAAAATGTTTAATTATTTTATATATATATATATATCTTTTTTTTGTATATAAATTCTTGTTTGATAAATAAATATACATTAGACGTCAAATCTTGAATTATAGAATTTTCCTGACGTATAAACTCAACTTTTATTTGGTGTCATTACATTATTTAATACAATAAAAAAAATTGAATCATAAACTAAAGTATAATTTCAAGAAACTGCTTTTCATATTTGTTTTTTCTTTTTTCTTTTTTTTTTAATTTATTTTTTCTATATACATACCCACTAATTTGTTTGGAAAAGAGGAAAAAGGGAAAGCATATATTCCATACTTTTTCAAACTAAACTCAAATTTCCTCTCTTTTTTTCCCTTTTTCTACTACTAAAAAGAAGTAAAGGAATGCTCCATTAAATAAGGAATTTTTTTTTCAGAAGAAAATATATATATTAAATAAAGAAATTATTTCAAATGGTGATACTGTTGAAAATATTTACAAGATATAACAAAATTTTAGAACTATTAATGATAGACATTGATAGATACTAATAGACTTCTATCAGTGATATTCTATCAACATCTATTATTAATAGTTAAAAATTTTTGTTATATCTAATAAATATTTTGGTTCATTTTTCTATATTTAAAAATACATCTATTAAATATTAAGTTGTTAAGCATGCAAATAACAAATGGAAACATGTTTTAATAATTTTTTTTAAAAAAAGTTTTAGGGTTCGCTTGGTAGAGAATTTGAAAACAAGAGATTCAATAAACACAGAGTTGTATTTCATGTTTTCATATACGTGTTTGGTAGAAGATTCGAATTCTAATTTAAAAAATTGTTTAATGTGTTTGATAATATATATTTATGAATCATAAAACTAATTATAGTTACCCATTAATATTTAATTGACAATAAACTATTATTAATTTATTTATAAATCAATATATAATTATTATTTCGTAATATTATATAATTTATAAAATATTACATAATACATATTATAATTTTTTGAAATGAATTGAGTTTATAACCTAATATTGTATTTCTAAACGTTTTATCTTTCATTTAATATAATTCTGAATTTTAAAATTGAAAATTTTTAAATTTGTATACAATGAGAACATAACAATATTGTTTTCAGGATTTGAACGGATCACATAATCAAAAAAAAAATTAAAAATACAAAACATAAAACTGAATCTGAATTTTCTAACAAACATGTCCTCATTTTTCTTTCCTTTGTAATCACACGAGTAATTTGTTCTTTAGAGCATGATCAAATAAAATGGGCTTGTTTTTTATGATGAAGAAAGTTTTTATTTTTTTATCGTTTATTTATTAACCATAATTATATATATATATATCTTATATAATATATTATATATATATTATATATATATAATATATATATATTATTATATATATGTTATTGACTAAATTACAAGACATTATTCTTGACCTTTCATAAAATTTCAAAACTACATTTAAAATAGAAATTGGGTAGAATTTCGAATGAAAATCGGAAAACTAAAATGTGTATATAACACTGATCTAGAATAATATATAGTGTTATAAATTCCAAAAGATAATTTTGAAATATTTTGGAAGCTTAAGAAGTTATATGACATTTTCTAAAATTCAATCGCCTATTAAACACAATATTAAAAACTTAAAGAGTTTTATTACAAAATTTTAATATTTTTTAACAAAAATCTAAAAATTTACCAACTAAGCTTGTAATTTAAATAAATTACCAAAATTTCCAATCAAACATTCATAAATAAAGTGTGACATTAAATGAAATTAGAAAAGTATCAGATGTATTACGTCATCATGTAGTGTAATCGAAATTAAAATATGCTAATTTAACTCTATGAGTGGTTAATTAGTTTGGAAAAATATATTGTATTTTATAAATTATTTTTGTGAAATTCAAATTAAATAATACAATTAGAAAAAGTTAAAGTGGCAATTCAAAGCATATTGAAAATATAAATAAAAAAAATCCTTCAAACCTTTATGAAAAGTTAATAACTCAACCAAAGCTAGTGGGTGGAAAAAGACAACACACAACCAAAAAAAACTATGTAGTTTCTATTTTTTTCAGAAAAAATATATATAAGTTCAAATAATGGTACATTTTTTTAAGTTGATTTTCTTAAGTCTTTGTTAAATTAATTTTTTAAAAAAAAATGTTTTTTTAACTTATATATGTTTTTATTCTCGTCAATTTTTTTTTAGATTAAATTACACTTTTGTCCTAATTTCAAATGTGTATTTATTTAGCTTTTGAAATTTTTTTAATCAATATGTAGAAGTGAGAAAATCGAACTTCTAATATTGAGTTCAATAAAAACAAGTTTATGTCAGTTGAGCTATGTTCATGTTGACATATTTTTAGAATTTTTAAAAAATATATAAATCTTTGAACTTTTAATTTTGAATTCAATGAATTTTGAGGTATTAAAAAATGTTTAATCTTTCTATTTTGTGTCTAATTTAGATCTTTATCCCCTATTCAATAGTTTTTAGCAATTTACTAAATATGAGAGTGAGAGTTATTTATGTATTAATTAGCTAGATATAAATTTCTATTTTGAATCAATTTTTAAAATTTATGAATATTCTCGAAACTTATTTAACATAAAATTAAAAGTTTAAGTATTTATTAAATACAAAATTAAAAGTTTAAAGATTTATTAGACATTTTTAAAATATAATGGTTATTTAGACACATTCTTAAAACACATGATTTAATCTTATGTTAACTAATGACCTATTTTTGTCAAAAGTCATTATTATGTTCAAAATTTCACCCTTTCATCCAAAGGCAAATTGGAAAAGAGGGAATAAAAAATTATTGTAACTCGAAATTCAATGTGATAATTGACATATATCTGTAAATTAGAGGGTTGAACAATAAGTTTAAATTAAAGATGAATTGATATTTCTAATATTTTAGTATAAAATTTTTAAAAAAATAATATCAATTAGTTGCTAATATAAATTTAAATACTAATAATATGACTTTTAACTTATTGAGAAAGTGAACATTACTAAATTACAAATTTAAATTGTTTTCATAAAAAATTATTTATAAAAGTATCCATTTCAATATAAAATAACCAAGCCTATAGCATTAATTTGTTGGTAAAATTGTTAGATCAATAATTGACCAGCAATTAATGAAAGAGAGTCCATATTTTTTAGGCAGAAAGATGTATAGATAGAGACACACATGATTATATTAAATGGTTGAAATGTTGGATGGTGGAATATTAATTATTCACCAAAAAGAATAAACTTTTGTTTAAGATTAAAAAAATTAAAACACATAACTTAACTAAAATTTTAAACTTATTAATACAATATAGTCCAACATTAATTATGAGAGACACTCCATAAAGATTTTTTTTAATAGGTTTGAATTTCAATTTTGAGTATTTGTTTTCGATTATTAAAAAAAATAACTTATTTACAAATATAACAAAATGTCATTATCTATCAGTGATACATACTGATAGACATTGATAGATATCTATCAGTATTAGTGATGACACTAATATATGTTTATCAGTGTCTATCAACTATCGATGTCTATCACTAATAGATAATGACATTATGTTATATTTGAAATTTTTTTTAGTAATTTCGTCTTATAAAACAATTACCTTAACATCCCTATGTGAATATATATTAATGTATATACATTACTAACCAAACTCTTAAACACAATGAGGTCAATGGCAATTTCTAACAATAATTAGTAAATAATTGCACCTTTTAATTTTATAAAATTATCTCAGTGTACCATACAACGGAGTATTTGGTGTTACTTTTTTAATTCCAAAAGATATAAAATTTTAAATTATAAGGAAAAGGTGTGAAAATGAAAGAAGCCATTAAAAAAAATTGATGGCATAAAATAATATAGATAACATTCTTTCCCTAGTAATAACAAAAATAATTTACCGATCTATTGCATCCAATTATGCTTCAATAGGATTTTTTTTTTTCTTTTTCTTTCTTCTTTTAATACGATTTTTAATGATTTAGTATTATTTTATGTAGGTTAGCACTTTGTTCTCATTCATATTGGATTTCATTGCAGGTGTCTTGTTGCCTTGACATTTGACCGCTTTTCCCTAATCTGATCTCAATGTTCCCTGACCAGTCCTGTGTAAGAGATCCTCACATCAGTGTGATGTTGAATTTATTACATTCTGATGCTTATGTTAGTATAAGGTGTGACTAATTCAACTAAGTACAAAAAGAAGTAAGATCAAGTTTCTCCTTTGGAGATTACTTATCTTCTCTTTGAGATGGTCGAATTGAGTTATTTATTAGCATATTCTCTGACACAAATCTACGGTTACTTGTGTTGGTAGTGGTGTCAAGGACGTTTCTGGCGCCTGAGGTTGCAAGGTGTCAGTCCGAAATTGACTCGGTTATTTTTTGATTGATATATATTTACCAACTCGACTAGTCAACCCAAATCCCAAGGCACTGACATTTTCATTTTGGGACACGTGTTCTCCTATACCTCAAGTACTCTATGGACTTGGGCTCGCCCGTTAAGATCTTGCCTTAGACAACTCTCAACAACTATAAAAGTATTACATTTCATGAGAAATAATTAAAAAGAATGAGAGACAAGTTATTAGTGATTGATTAAAAAAAGGGAAAAAAATACCTTTTTAATCATATGTTTTGATGGATAGGAGTATTTAGTCCCTATGTTTTCAATTTAGTTATTTTAGTCCCTTAATTTTGAACAATAGGTTTAAAAGGACCCTCCTTTCATAAATAAGATATTTTTATTATTTTTTAAATAAAATAACAATAATTAAAATAGTAATTAAAGAAACCAAATTTCTCTCTTCTCTCCTCCGCTCAGCTCGCACCTCTTCTCTCTTCTCTCTCCTCTTCCTAGCCGTGGGAGAGGAGAGAGAAATTTATTTCCTTTAATTGCTATTTTAATTATTATTATTTTTTTTAAAAAATAATAAAAATATCTTATTTACAAAAGGAGACACCTTTTAAATTTATTATTCAAAATTGAGAGACTAAAATAGCTAAATTCAAAATATAAGGACGAAATGCATCTACTTTGCAAAACTTAGGGATTAAAAAGGTATTTTTCTTTTAAAAAAACTTAATGGGATAAAGAATAAAAATTTGGAGACCAAAAAAGGATAAAAACTTTAGCAAAAACGATGGTGACTAATATTTAGAGAGAGACAAAAATAACTTATAATTATTTTCTCAAAATTTTTGGTGAAATGAGGGTGTGTAATAGTAATAGAATGGCAATTTTGAAATTTAGAGCAATATTCATTTTAAAACTTTTTTTTTAGTATTAGACTTTTCATTTAAAAATCACATCTCAATTGATAGATAGAAAATTATCAAAATCCAAAACCACTGTGTGAATATGGTTATGAAACATGCTTTTAATTTCTTAGTATTTGGTATTTTCTCCACAATGATTCTGTGTCAAAATGTAACAAATTAAAGAAGAAGAACCATTACCAAAACATTCCTAATATAAAATAGAAATAACTTTACCAATAACCAAAGTAATTTTAACATGGCCAAAATCACTTCCAAACAACATTTTCTTAGGAAAAAAAAGTTTTAAAAAATAGAGTTTTTTTTTTTTTTTTGCATTTTAGAAAATAATTACTTCATCCTAATAATGTGTAAATAATAGAGGCAATGGGTAATGGGTAATGGGTAATGGATTAACTGTTTGAATTTTGGTTGGTAGGTAATTGCATTTGTTGGATAGCAATAATAATACACTAATTATCCAAATAAAACAACACAATAATGGATTGAGGTGATGGCCATTATCAAACAACACTAAAATCTCCTTTCTAATTAACTAACCTTTTTTCTTCAATTACCACAATAATTGAATACCAATGATTTATGTAATTAGGTCAATTTCCAATACCACTAACCATATCCATTTTATCCTTAATTAAAAATTAAGATTTGTAATCAATCATCTACTTTATCATAAACATCCATTTACAAAAGACACTTCGCCACAACATTTCATTAAAAATAAATAAATAAATAACACGCACGTATTTGAAGTGTGATAGAACAAATTCATTTTAGTTGAATTATGCTCATGTTACCTCCAGATGTTATATATAATATAGATTAAATTACTAGTTTAATCTCTAAGCTTTTCTGTTTACTTCTAATATGTTTTTGAATTCTTAACATTGTATCTAATGAGCCTCCAAATATTAAAATTGTAAAATAAGTTCTCAAACTTTCAATTTTGTCATGTTATGTCTAGTTTCTAGCATATTCAACATTTTTTTAAAAAAAATTAACGAAACTAGAACATTAAATTTTCAATTTCATGTCCCGTAGATTTGTAAATTTTCTAAACTATCAAATTGGTCTAGGACATGATCTGTATAAATTTGAAAGTCCAATGACGTATTAGACACGAAATTATAAGTTTAGATACTTATTACAAATTTTTTAAAATTTAGAAGTCTCTTAGATACAAAATTTAAAGTTTGAAGACTTATTTGATTCTCGAAGTTAGAGACTTATTTCCTACAACAAATTTTGTAATTTAAACACTAACATTTAAATGTGATTATTCTATTCATTTTGTTGTCCTTTTACAACCTTGTTATGTGATTATTCTATTCATTTTGTTGTCTTTTTACAACCTGCTGTTGTTTTTGTTTTATTTAGAAAAAAATAAAATTATATTTAAAAAAATCCTTTGTACAACTTTTAAGTTGATAGTTAAGTTAATGGTTAATTAATATTAACCAAACACACCACTTAAGCGCAATTATAGTGCTCTTTCTTAATCTTTTTAGGTTTGGAAGATTTTCAAAAATAAAAAAATAAAGAAAATTATTTACACAAAATAACAAAATTTAATCTTCTTGGATAAAAACAAAAATAACAGCAAGGTTAGGACAATAAAATGAATAGAATAATCACATAGCAAGATTGTAAAAGGACAACAAAATGAATAGAATAATTTTTTTGCTATTTCTGTAAATAGTTATATACATATATATACAATTATGGTACTCTTTCTTACCTCTTTTTAGGATCGGAAGATTTTCAAAAATTGAAAAATAAGTAAAATTATTTACACAATAACAAAATTTACAAATTTGCACAGGAATGGTTAATATTTTTGCTATTTTTGTAAATAGTTATATACATATATATACAATTATGGTGCTCTTTCTTACATCTTTTTAGGATCAGAAGATTTTTCAAAAATAGAAAAATAAGGAAAATTATTTACCCAATAACAAAATTTACAAATTTGCACAAGAATGGTTAATTTTTTTGCTATTTCTGTAAATAGTTATATACATATATATATCATCCAATGCAAATCATATTTAATCTTTCTAAATGTTTTTTCTTTTTAAATGCATTGAGTTATTTCAATCAAGTGATTAACATAAACAATTACTTTTTAAAATACCTGATGAGAAACCTGCAACATAGAAAGAGTTCAGAAGGTATTTTAACAAATTACATTATATTTAGGAGCAAAAGTCAAAACTGGACATTTTTACTAAAGGAGTTTTGCATTCTTTCTAATTTATAAATACTTTTAACATGCATTTTTTTCTTCAAATATTTTTATTAAAAAATGTTTCAATTAAAATGTTGGTAGGTTTAGATATATTTTCTTACATGTTTTTTTCTTCTTTGTTACAACTCGAGTAATTTCAAGTCAATCACTTTATATAATAACTTTTTGAACAATCAATTTTAGAACAATTTTTTAAAACTAATTATTATAAATCAATTGAGCATAATTTAATTAATCATTTAATTGCTAAAATAGTGCTTAATTTTTCACTATTTCAACAATATTTACCATCTTCAATTCCAAAAACAAAACTGAAATTGAACTAATCTTAGCTTGGATTATGTAAATAAACATTCGTAACAAATATAAAACAATGAAACTTTTGGTGGAGGTAGTAAACACATTTTAGCTCTCAATAATAACTAACAAAGTTAATTCAAATTTTCAAACACCCCCAAATCAACTGAGCAAATTAATTTGATAGATTTGAATTACCATGGTAAATCTATTTATTTTCCCATGTATGAAACCAAAACAAAGACAATTTGAATGGATTTTATAAAAATATTATGCTAAGTTTGAAATTGATAAGATATCAATTATCATCTTAAAGGTTGATGGTCGGAATCCTACCTATAATTATCACAAAAATAAATAAATAAATAATCCATTCTAATCCACTAGTTTCAATTTTGATCAACACCTGACTGATCATGGCCATTGGTCAGTTTCCAATCTTTTACTTAAACCAATGAGTGAGCTTGGCAGTGTAATGTAGGCCAAAGAAGGTCCAGTTCACAGCCCACTACACCATGATATTTCTCCCCCTTCCAACTCCACCAGAATCAGTATCATATATATGAATGGATATATGTATAAAGGAAAAAAGAGAGAGAGAGAGAGAGAGAGAGAGAGAGAGAGAGATAAATGGATATATAGGAACAAGAAAAACAAAGCTAAAAGGGCCCTTCATAAGGACTAACTACATTTTTTGGGGGGGGTAGCAACAATTATAAGATCTCATGGTTAGCCTAATAGTATAGTTGGTATCAGTCACATAGAAGAGAATCAGACTGTAGCAAGAATAAGAAATGCAACAAAAAGAAAAGCAAGGGATGAATCTCAAGAATAGCAAAGGAATCATATACAATGAGAATTAGAATGTATAAACCTTCCTCTGTCTCAGGCTCCCTTGGAAGCTGAATCATCTTTTGGAAGAGCAACATAGTTCACTGGTATTATGTTGGGTACTCTCCCACTTTCTCTCCGATCTTTTCCGCTGGAGAACCCATACCGGCCCGGAGTTCCGATCCGACGACCAGGGGTCGCCAACATCGTGTTGCTCTGACCCAATGGTTTCTTAGGTATTGGCTTTGATCCATACAGTGCCTCTTGTTCTGAAGCAAGTTGCTCTTGCAACCGTTTCTGCTCCTGTTTTACCAAAAATTCTTGTTAGAAGTTAGAATACTAGGGGCTGACTTCTTGTTTTGTCAAAGAAATAATGTTAGGATGCTATGGACTAGTGGGGTATCAAGTTGATTTGATTTGTGGTTAAACAAACCAAATCGAGCTGGTTGGTTTTGTTCAGTTTGTCTTACCATTTAATTATAGAAATTTTACTTTGAACGTAGAGCCATGGTCAATCTAAGAAAACAAGAATGCCACATAAATTAAAATTACCATGAACATTATATTTATACTAATGGCTTAGAACTAAGTGATTATCTAGTTTGAAACTATATTTATTTGGTTCAGTTTGATTCAATTCAACATAATATTTGTTGAACCAAATTCATGTGTGGTTGGGGTTTGGTTCTGTTCAGTTAGAATAGAACTAAATGATTGTGCATAACTAAATCAAACCAAACCTATTCAATTCCTTCAATTGGGTTCCCTCAGATTGGGGTGTTTACTTTTGTTCTTGTTCAACACTTAACCTAGCACTTCTAAGTGCATGTTGGAAGTAATTCTAAAATTGTTAAAATTACTTTTCTCATATTTTTAATCCACTTCGAAACACGCCTTCAATCGCTCAAAATTAATTTAATATTTAATTTTACACTTTTTAATGCAATTTCCATATCTATCGAAATGAGTTTTGAATGATTAAAAACATGTTTTAGAGTGATTTTGAAAATGACAAAAATGATTTTAACCATTTTATAATCATTAATTTTTTTTATCAAAGCAATTAGTGGAATTTCCTACCCAAATGTGCCCTAAGTTTTCTAACACGTGAAAGAATCTACCAAAGGAGGATTGTATGTTAATAACCGTCAAAAAGTATGGGGAGGATAATGAAATAGACTGCAAATGTTTGTAAAGATTCAGGTAATCTGAAGTTTAACGAGTGATGGTGATGCAAATTTATACTAGAGGCATAGAAGTCAAAATCTGTACCCGTGATTTTCGCTTCTCCTCTTCTCTCTCCTGCCGCAACTTTGCATCCTCCTCCAACGTACGCAGAAGGGGAACCTGCAAGTTATAAAATCAAGGTCACGACCAAA
Organism: Benincasa hispida; assembly: GCF_027475165.1. Taxonomy (NCBI): domain Eukaryota; kingdom Viridiplantae; phylum Streptophyta; class Magnoliopsida; order Cucurbitales; family Cucurbitaceae; genus Benincasa; species Benincasa hispida. The sequence goes on along the minus strand of NC_143484.1, from coordinate 46,028,984 downwards.
ACTAGCACAATTTCAAGCCCAAAATCGATTCTTTTTTCCTTACCTTCTCATATGAGAAGATCATTCCCTTTTCTGATTCCCATGCTTTAACTTTAGCAGCCAAATTTTCAACCATGGCTAAACAAAAAAGTCAGCTTAGTTAGTAATGTGAGGTGCCAAATATGTATCAAACATTTAGCTATCAAACAGCAAGGTAAGTTTGTACAGCTTGTTACTCTCATGCTTGGAGGATATCCATTGGTATAATGTATTTTATTTCATTGTCTTTGAATATTAGTCTTGAGAAGTTAGGTGTCGAATTATGAGACAAAATGAAGAATTATAATGCTGTATAAACACAGGAACATATGAAAGTTTTCGTTCAGCTCTGGTAAAAGCATCATTCTAAAATAAATAGCATAAAGGTGATATGGCATGATTCAGAAATTAAAAAAATAATAATAAAAATAAGGGGCCGAATTAAGAACATGATGAAAAGCTCACAATGTAATTTGGTGACGAGCACTCGTGCTTTCTCAGCACGTTTCAAATTCTTGTGAGCTCCTCTTCCCGCACTGTAACGATTGTTATCCTAGGCAAAAGAACAGTATAACTATGAAAATGAACTTTTATTTATGGCCAGAAGCTTGCAATTACAGTCCACAAAATATCTTCTGAACGCATGAAGTCCTAATTTCAATCAGTCCCGTGGATTTGAAGAATTGAAAAGGGTAAGCAGTAGTTTTCTAGACAACTAAAATGTTGGTGTCATGGTCAAGTGTTGAAGTTATTGAACAGAAGCTAAATTCTAGAGCTTTACGTTGAATGAACGGATATGTTGAAAAGTAAACACTGGGCAAGTACAGGTAAGCATATTCTTAGTTTATATCCTCGATTAAAAATAAATTTGAAATCAGTTAAAAAACCTACTTATACTTCACCGGAAAATCAAAGTTCTAATCCAACTGCATGTGCATACTAGAAAGAGTTCTAAAACCTAAATGCCTTACAGATAGGCTTATAGCCGCAAACCTAAATAAATGAAAAAACCAGATACCACAAACGAGTAAAAAGGACATACTTCTACATAGTCCGCGGATACTGTTGAATCTGTTTCACTGTGTTGTAACCAGAATAACTCTACAGCACGTGGAATGAATTCTACAGTATGCGGTAGTATTAAGGACTTGTATCTCAAAGTCCTGAGAGTAGAGATTGCAAAAGTACTTAAAGACGAATTTTTCATATGATGAGCATGGCCCATGTCAACAAGTGAAGGAAACTCGCAACCACTAATGAGTAACTTTACAAGCTTCTAACGCTCTAGTAATGTGATATAACATGTTATTCATATAGGGTATTTAATCATATAGCCAAATGCACTGCGTACCCTTTCATAGTCTTCGAGCCACTTCTCCTCCTGCAATGCAAATTGCCATTTATCTACCTTGTCCAAAATATCCTTCCTACTTAGAGCCTGCTCCTTAGCTTCAGCGACCTGATCATCCATGCTAGAAAGTAGGTCGGCAAGATCGACATTCCCTGGAAAAGACAGGTTGACAAAAAAATACTATTGAGAAAATTAAAAGGTTTATGATTTAGTAAAGTTCCTATTAAACTTAGAAATTTGAATTAAAGAAAATGCTTTAACCTGAGTCTATTAGACTGGTAAGAGTCTTTCGAGCAGCATCACTCTCTATATCCATGTGAACCCCTCTATATATTTCCTCGAGTTCTGTTTGCCTCTTAAGAATTAGCTCCCTCATCTTGCTAGTTTTCAGAATATTTAACCTCTCAACTTCAACTTCAACCTGCTATTTGTTCAATTTGAGAATTTGTTAATTATGCATACCCTCAGACTCTTTTCCTAGGTTCTTGATAACGAAATTATGGAAAAGAGGAGAGGCACGACCTGTTCAATAATATCTAAAGCAAGACATCCTTTCCCAGACACCTCGTCAGCAGAAGATGATATTAAACAGGTAACATGATCAAATCTTTTTCGCTCATCAGAAGGTATGTCCATGAGATTCCATAACCCCGTCAAGCTCTTGCCAATACCTTGAAGCTACAGTACGTGGGGTGAAGTGTAGGATAAATTTGGATGATAAATGTTCAAGAATTTTATGGTAAGGAGTAAAAGCACAAGGTGCACCAATATCGACATGATGAAAACAGATCAAAGAAGATGCTTGACTATCTAATTACCTTTTGTAACCTTTCTTGTTTTTCCTGTTTTAGAGAATGAATTACACCGGTCAATTTTGCAAGAGTATCATTACTGATACTCCTCGAGGGACCACTTTTAGGATCACCCAAGCTTGGGTGGACTTCATTCACAGTCTTCAGAAAATCAATTGACATCACCACTGACAGCTCATGGATGAGACTGATATTGCTGTTCACCTTTTGCAGACGTAAATGCTGCAAAAATGGAAAGAACTGACTATGGTATACGATAATTCCATGTTGATTATAACTTGTGTACTGCGGGGAAAAAACAAACAAAACAAAACACACACACACACATGCACACGTTCGACAAGAGATGGCAACCTTTTCATTTTGTAATTCTTGGAGATGCAATTTAAGTTCACTCAGCTTCTTCGCCGTTAAATCACGCTCATTAATTTGCGGATCAACGTAACTCTTTGACTGACCACTACCTGCTATTTCTGAACATATGGAGACAATCTGCGATTGAACTTCTGAAAATTCCTTTAATTTTTCTCGTTTCTTTGATCTCAATTCTTCCAGAATAAGTTTTATAGCAACAACTTGCTCCTTGAGAGTGCCCCTTCCCTTCTCCAACAGAAACGAGAGAAAAAGTGTCAACGTAAAATGTTAAATGGAAGTTTTAACAGTAACCACTTTGCATATGAAACAACAATTTGAAGAAGATTAAAACCGATTAATGCTACAGGAACCTACTCGTGAAAAGGAGGAGAAGCCTTCGCCAAGAGCAGATGCAATCTGAGCAATTTCGGTTTCTGCTTCTGCTAACTGCTGGTGCAAATCGGCCTTATACTTTCTCGTTTTCTCAACCTTCCTACAGTAAATATCGAGGCATTCTTGCTCAAGTTGAAGAAGCATCTTATCTCTTTCACTGTCACACTCGCCAATTTCATCCCATATAATCTACGTGACAACAAAGAATCAAGATTTACAAATCTAAATATGATGCAAGAACACACAAGACTGTCGGCTAGCAAAATTGAGTTCATATTTCCCTAAGAAGTGAACAGAAGTAACTTAATTGATACCAAACGTGATAACGAAGCAAAGCAAATAACTAGTTCGAACACTACTAAACACCCATTGAGTGCAATTAGCGTACAACAACCAAATTATTCAAATCATTAACAGATAACGTCAACAGGCTTCGATAATCAAAACATGAAGTTGCTTGACAAGAAATTTGAATTTACAAATTGTCAATTCCAAGAGCCAAAGATTGGCAAATCAAAACATCAAACGATTGAGAGTAGAGAGACTGAGAAAACCTGCAACTCGCGGAGGAGAGAGCCGCAAGTGGTGCGAGAAGGGGAGAGACTGGGAGGCAAAGTATCCATTTCCAACACCAAAATCCAGTGGAAGAGCCGCAGAGCAAATCGGCAAAAGAGAAAAAAAGAAAAAAAGAAGAATCGAAGTTTGGGAAGCTAGAGAAAAAGAGAATCCGACCGAAAATTGAAACGGACGAGCGTTACGAAGATGAAATTGCGCTGAATTTCACTGAAATGGCGATTCGATCGGCCACTGATTCAGTTCTTCAATCCTCGAAATGGCGAAGATCCCTAATGAGAATCAGAAGATCCCGTTTTCGAAAATGGCAAGTGCGGACTTTGGGTTAGGTTTTGGCGCCAACCGCTCCTTTTGATTTTCTCCTTTTAAAGTACGAATTTTTACTTCATTTGAAAAATAATAAATAATAATAATAATTCACTTGGGGTTGGGGATGAGAATTTGAATTTATAGGAAGTCATTAATGTCGGTAGATTTTGGAATTTGCAAATATTAAATTACTAAATGACAAATGCAAAAATGGGGTTTTTGTAATTTTTTTTGCAAAAATTTCTTTGAGCAAAAAATAATTATTTTTTTAAGATTGCAGAGAAATGTGATCGAATCTCTAACTTTAAGAGAGATATTATATGTCAATAATTGTTTGACTAAGTTTAATTTGACCCAAAAATAATTATCCATGGGAGATTGAAATGGGTTGATGACTTTGTTATATGGGAGACAGAATACATTATTAATCTTTGACAGTTTTATTTAATACTTGTTCTTTGAGGTTTGGACTTCACAGTACGTGTTTATTCTAATGTCTAAAGTTTGAAAAACAATTTTGAACATTGTTGATTAAGCTGCTAAATGCTGACATGAAATTGTTGAAAAAAATCCAATCATTTCTCCTTAATCGTGAAGAATCGAACAATTCTACTTTCTCAATCAAAACTTGTAGCATCGACGATGATAGTTTATAATGAAAGTGTCTTTTGTTTTTCCCTTTTCTTGTACTTGGTTGCAAGTCTTTTCACCTACAAGTTTAGTTCCTTATTTATCTTTTGACATTGGTCGTTTTAACTTTTTTTAGCTTTTCTAGTAAGTTCTAACATGTGTTTCAACTTTGAAAAAATGCTTAATAAATATATAAATTTTCAATTTTATGTGTAATATTTTTGTATTCTAATTTAGAATTGGAATTATGAAAATCTATTGGACACTTTCAAATTTTATTTTATATCGTTATTATTATTTCATGGGATAGAAATAACAAACGACATAAAACCAATTCAAAATAAATTTTGAAATGTAATCAAACTGCGCAAACTACCCAAGAATAAAAATTCTAGGAACCCTAGGTCAAATGCCTATCCATCTTTGAGGTCTAAGACTTTATGGTTAATTCAACCAATTGATAATCTTAGCATAGTCACATCCCATCATAAGAGGTCGAGTTGGGTTATATCAATACAAAAGAGTGTCTCTCAATGATGGTCATCTCATAAGTCTGTATGTTTTGTTCTGTTGAAGGTTTTACATTAAAAGTATAAAGAGACTTCACAATTTTTATAATATACATGAGTTATTCATTTCATTGTCATATAGAGTTGAGATAAAATCTCTTGTTTTATCTAATATGGTATCAAAGCTTATAAAAACCAAAATGATATATTTGGTTAAAAAAAAAAAGAGGAATATATGGCCCAGGAATAAAAACCAGAAAGATATTATTTTGAGGATCATATTGAAGTCCCCCGATTGAAAGATTGAGAGATACTTCACAAAACATTTTAGTTTCTTAAGACCTAGCGCTAACCTCTCGGTTTCGTCGTAGCTTCGTGACGGTCGTCTCTATTCTTTAATGACTTTAATAAGTTGAATATGTTGATATATATGGCTTATTTCATTGCATATTGTCGAAACCTAGCTTGATAAGACATCATTTTGACAAGCTTTTAAGTCATTCTCTCCAAGTGCGTTTTCCAAACTCACCAAGTGATAGTCATTGTACTATCTAGATCTCCTAGACGATAGTGATCCAAAATTCAATCCCAATCATCTCGAATATTCCAATTAGTCATTTGGTCAAATAAATAATTTAAGAGATGGATACTATTGGACCGATATGGCAACCCTATAGAAGGTGAATACAGTTTAATTAACAATTTTCTTAAATATGTTCAATTTAATCTAATTAGATATTTTTAAATTAAGATAATAAAAACTCTAATTTATGTTAGATAACAAGATTGATAAAAATTATGTAACAATATACTCAATCAATCTCAACCAATAAAATCATCCAATTAAAATTAAATGCAATTAAAATTAAGAAAGAGTTAAAAAGGAAGACACCGTAACTTTTATACTTGTTCAGTCAAACTCGACCTACTCTACTCTCCCAAACGCCTTTGGGGATTTCGATTTTTGTGGGGGACTCTAACAGGATTGTTCAAAGGAAAAAAGTTAAGGATTTTAGGAGCCACCAAATTCTGGTTTCCCTTTATCATGATTCACACCCGGTGAAAAATATTCTTTGACTCTTTCAATAGATGAGGGTCGAACCGCTACCTTGCTTCTTTTCTGGATTTAAGAGCAAATTCGATATTTTTCACAAGTTAGAATCCAATCATTATAATATTCTTGATGCTTTAAATCACACGATAAAACTCTCTAAAAAGAGTGGGTGTATAAGTTTAAGCTCACAATATTAAATCCTCACAATACAATAAAAATTATCTCAATAACAAGATGAAAAGAAAAAAAAAATTGAGAGCTTGGAGAGATATCAACAATGATGGCCTTTTGCAAGTCTTGAGGATTGTGAAATTGTGAAAAGTTGAAATAATTTTGGGAAAATGAAGTTTAAAAAGAGAGGAAAGTGGAGTAAAAAGTGGGTTTTAATTTGGGTTATTGGATTGTTCAAAAAGTAAAATGAAAAGTGGAGATTAAAAGTGAAAAAGTAAAAAGAAATATATATATATATATATATATATATATATATATAATTCCTTTTAAATTCTTTTTGTTTTTAATTTAAATTAAAATCAAGCAAAAATCAAAATTCATTTTCTTTTTAAATCCAACCAAAGCAGTGTCACTTCTCCATTCATCCACATGTCACCTTCTAATTGAGTCCAATTTGATTAATTTGACTGTCACGTCATCAACACGGGTATTTTTTTGTTAAGCTTGATTTGACTATATCTTCTTCATTTGAGCTCTGATTTTAAGTGATTCAAATTGCATTGGATTCGTAAATTCGAGCTTTACACAATAGACACTTAAAATACTCAAATTGTTACTAAATTAATTAATGTTTATTATCACCAAAATATTAATTAATCAATTGATTAATTATAAATAATTAATTCGAGATTAAGGGCAAAAAAAGTCAACAATCTCCCCCTTTTTTATGATGACAAACAAGTCAAGAAAAATCAAATTCAAAATGGTGTGTGACATGAAATATGTACTTGAATCACAATCAACTCACATACATAACACATTTTTTTATACTTCTCTCCCTTTGGAGTCATAAAAAAGAACAGTAAACATGTAATTGTTCCCCCTTCAAAATATGAACACGTAAAAAGTTTCTAAATCTTCCCCTACCAATATAGATGAAATATTGAGTTAAGAAGGAATTTTCAATATATTTCAGCTTGAGTTCAATAAGGATACAACAACCCAATTAATAAAGGGCAAAGAATCAAAATGAGTGACCAAGAGTGAAGATAGAAATTGAATTTGTTACAACATAAATTACTAAAAAAAAATAGGTACAACAAACTTGGACTGTAGATCAAGTAAGGGAGATCTAATACACCCCCTCAAACTCATGACAGTGTAGAAGTCAAAGAGTTTGCCACAATAACTCTAAAACGATTGCTGGAAAGAGGCTTGGCAAAAATGTCTACAATCTGATCTTTAGTGGAGACAAAACAAACCTCAATATCCTTGTGAACAATCTTTACACGAACAAAATGATAATCAATCTTGATGTGCTTCGTTCGAGCATGGAAAATAGGATTGCTAGCAAGAGAAATGATCGAAACATTGTCTAACCATAAAATAAGAGGATGCTTGAGAAAAACACGAAGATCACATAGCAACTGACAAAGCCAATAGATATTAGAAGTGGTGTTGGTAAGAGCACGATACTCAACTTTGTTGGAGGAACAAGAGATGGGTAATAGTTTCTTTGTAGCCTATGAGATAGGATTGGAGCTGAGAAAAACAATGAACCCAATGGTCGAACGATGATCGAAGGCATCACCTACCTAGTCAGCATCACAAAATGCATGGAGATTGAGGTAGCCAGACATGCCAAAACCAGAGGTTCTAGCAAGGTAATGTAAGATCCGCTTAATAACAGAGAAATGAACAACAAAATGGTTCTGCATAAATTGGCTTACGTTGTTGATAGCAAAGGTGATGTCAGACAAGTAAAAGTGAGATATTGCAGGGAGCCAATAATCTATCTGCAAATCTACAGTGGTGGACATAGGAATGAGACAAGGTTTGGCCCTAGTCATACCAGAGGTCTTCAATGGATCTAGGAGATATTTGGTCTGATTAATAAACAGATCATTTGAAAGATAATATATTTTCAAGTTAAGGAAACACTCGAGTTTTCCCAAGTCAAAAATCTGAAACTCAAAAGCAATGTTATCTTGAAAGAAGCGATATAAGATATATTGGTAAGAATAATGTCATCTACATACATGAGTAGATATGTAATAGACAACCTAATACACATAATGAAAAATGAAGAGTTGGCTAAGGAGACAGCAAAGTCAAATGTGTATAAGTAAGAAGTGAACTTGTCATACCATGCATGTGACCCTTGTTTTAAACCGTACAAGCTCTTGTGAAGTAAACATACATGATTTGGATATGATTTATCTTAAGGAAATCTAAAACGGGAATCGCCATGAGCAGCGGAAGTGGATCGTTCCAAATTCCATTTGGATGAATACAAACAATTACAGCCTAACCAAAAACTAACAAGTTATGCATCGACTAAAAATTACAGCATGTTATAAGAGATTCAAGGGATAGAGTATATGTACCTTTGAAGAACCATTATTCAAGAATCCCTCGATCAATATCAATGCGTCCAACGAAGTACTCAAACACAACGATCAAAACAACACGACCACGAACACAATGATCGTCTGAAAGCTCCTCGAACCCAATCGAGTCCAACTCGATTCACAAACAGAGTAAGGACACCACCACAAGTGTTACCTTGGTAATCTTGGTATGAGAATCCAGAAGTTGTGGGCTCTGTATGATCTTGGATTGAGGAAGAAAAGATGTCTACGATCGAGTAAGTGGGAGATATGAACATTGTCTATCGCATAGACGATGTACTCGATCATTTAGTAAACGCAAACCTATCGCATAAACTCTACTACTTGATCGTGTAGCAATGATCAGCCGAGTAACTATCATATAGTCAACTCTTAAACGATTGTTTAGTCTCTCAACAGCGATCACTTAGTAAAAACAATTTTCACTTGATAGCCTATTTCCGATGAGTTTTTTTTTCTTCGAATGGATTAACTTCTGATTTTAGAAAACAATTTTCTTTTTATCTCACGGTTACCATAAAATTTTAAATAACCTCCCACTCAAAAGGTTATTAGAGAAAAAGAATTAATTATCATATAATTAATATATTATAAATAAATATGATAACCAACTTATCATATTATATTTATAACCTATAGTGTTAATATTTCATCATATGAAACATATAAACCATAGTTTTTTTTTTCTATTTTATGGTACTTAATATAAATCATATTTATATTAATTCATCCATTTAATGTATCTAATATTGTTGAGTTTTATGTCCTAAAACTCGTGGTCTGTAAACAATAGAACTTATTCTAAAAATTTAATAAGTTTTCATTGAATATATTGCTTATGAGAAATCCAATAAACTTAAAAGTCTCTTGACTATTACATGAGTACTTGAATTTTATGTAGAGACATAAAAGTGGATCAGGTTCGAGTAAATAGTCAAAATGATCTATAGTATATGAATAAGGTTGGGTGCCTTATTCTGGTAACACTATTGGATGTGGTCTGCTCTGTAGTTGTTACAAAGAGTTGTAAAGTGCTACAAACGAAGTAATCCTAATTCGTACATGTTATGACATGAGGAGTGTAGACGTCCCTGTGCAAAAGGATTTGTACAAGATCGGACCACGAAATCAGTCACTCTTACTTTGTAACGCTATTTACTGTTTAATACTGACTATTTCAAAGTGATGACCTAGGTAACTTAACCTTAATCCTGAGCTAACTATGAACTCATGTTTATTCAGGATTATCCTTAGATTTGCATAAGTGAAGGTTGGCTCAACAATGCCGGCTCAAAAACTCCCATTTCAGTGGTTAAATCAGATAGATAGCTGGGGACATAGGGTGTAAGAAGGAATTCACTCCTACGCGCTATTAGGGATAGTAGAGAGGTTGTTCTGATTATGGGTTTTGAACAAAAGGCCCCACCCTCTCATTGGTCCAAGAGAGACTCAGTTTGTTGATTGGATCACAAATCAATTGTTCATTAGAGGACCAGTGGGACTTAAGGAACAAGAGGTAATCTCAGGAGTAGAACAAATATTTAACCCAGCTATTATTACGAACAACCTGTGAAGGGTTAACTTACATTGATTATATTGAGTGGACATAATATATCTACAGTGTTCGAATATGGGCTTTAGTGGAGTGACCCATTAGTTAATGAATGGGGGTTAATTCGGTCTAATGAGTTTAGCCAATTAATCTCGGATCATTGGAGTCCATGATCTATAGGTCCGCGAGGCCCCCTACTAGCTCGTAAATGGATCAGCTTTAGAGTAGCATGATAAGTTAATTTGAAACGTTCAAATTAGAACTAAATGAATTAATAATTATATGAGATATAATTACACGTTTAATTTTAAGAATTAAACGGAATTGGAGAATTAATATTTAAATATGATTTAAATATTTGAAGGTGGATGTTTGTAAAATTAATTTAATATTTGATATTAAATTAATTAGAATTATTTAAATTGTTTAAATAATTATTTATTAATTTTATTAGAAAAATTAATTTATAAAATTAATAATTTTTTATTTTTGAAATCAAATTATTTTTCTAAAATCAAATTTGAAAAATTGAAAATTGAAAAATACACAAAATGGAAAAATGGTATTTTCCATTATCATCTTCAAGTTACTCACCCATAACCCACAATCCTAAGGCTTCAATTACTCCAAGCATGAGCTGCATCTCATGCAACCATCTTCATTACATGATTGACTGCAATATATTGAGAAGATTAGAGTGAATTTGAGGCATGCAATATGTAGAATTTTTGTTGAAAATTTTGTGTGAAGAAGGTGTTCTTCAATTGGGTTGTTGTTGTGAGCTCTTCTCCAAATTCCCTTCATTCAAGCTTATTTTGAGTCTCACAATTCAATCTAGAGCACCAAGAGGATAGTAGAGAAGATCTTGAGGTGGTCTACAACAAGGTTTGAAGAAATCTGCAGCTGGAAATCGAGATTTCAAGAGTTCTACAAAGGTATAACTTGAAACCCATTTATTTATGCAAGAGCATGCTTTAGTTTCTGCCAAAATTAATGAATTAGAGTGCTTATTGATCCTTGTTGCTTTCGCTGCTTGCTGATACAATCCAACAAATATATCATACCAATTATATCATATATAATTGAATTTTCTCTTGTTAATTTGAACACTTCAAACTAACCCCAAAATCTGATTATCAACTTAAACTCATTGAGCTACCAAGAGAACCTTATGGATCTGTAACTTAAAGCTCCAACTGTACGTGAATAACTGACTAAGCTCTTTAATCACGAGATCCACCATCCATTAACTGCTGGGCACTCCACTAAAGACCGACAGCTGCACTCTTCGTACTACAGATATATTTTTATGTCCATATAACCAATCAACAGTGCGATAACTCTTCACAAATCGCTCGTAAGTACAGTTTGGCCAATTTACCATTTTGCCCTTATAGTTACATCTAACTTCTTAAGTACCAATGATTCCTCTAATAAACAATAAATCGTAGTCCTACTATGAACGAGTCCTCTCTTCCAAAGAGAGGGTGTGGTCACTATGTTCAAGATTCAGAATCAACCCTTAAGGGGGAAATTCATCTACTTACCCCTATTTCGGGGAAAGAGTGAATTCCGTCTTGTGTAACTGAGTTCCTAGCTCCTCAGTCAGACAAATCCCCAAAAGGGTAGGCTTGTTGAGTTGGCAATCTGGCCACTCTCACCTATACTAATCAAAGGACTGCCCTCATAGGCAAGAGTTCCCAAAACACTCAGGATTAAGGTCATGTCACCAATGGTCATTTTAGTGAAACGTAAGTCTCAATTATCAACAGTTTTACATAAAGAGATAAATCATCTTGTGTCCCGGTTTTATGCAAACTTTTTGTATAGGACACCATTGCTCACATGTTTCCACATGAATAGTCAAGATCAGACCATTTGTAGTATTTTACAACACTTGTAAATATCTACAAAGCGGGTCGTATCCGTAGTGTCACCAGGATAAGGTATCTCTCCTTTATCCTTATACTACAGACCATTTATTACTTAAGACATGATTCACTTGTATGTCTCACATACATGCTTAAGTTACTTAAAATAATCACGGATCTTAGTTTATTGGATATGAGTAAATGCAAATAAATAATATTTATTTTACTAATAACAATTTGTACAAACTGTTTACAAACTACAAGACTCCAGGAGAATTAGGACATCAATCCCAACATTATCAATAAATTTAACAAGTTGAGACATATAGACCTATTCCTGTAACTGACCATAGAGAAATGCATTCTTATATCTAATTGATATAAAGGTCATATTTATTGAGTAGCAAGAGATAAAATAATGCGAATGGTGGGTTTCTTAACAACAAAGCTAAAGGTTTCACCAAAGCAAAAGCCTTCAATACGTTGATAACCTTTAACAACCAAGTGGGCTTTGTACCATGAGATGGTTCCATCATAGTTGTACTTCGTGCAGTAGACCCATTTACAACCAACGACATTTATATCGGCAGATCGAGGTACCAAGGACCAAGTATCTTCGTGTTGTAAAGACATGAATTCATCTAACATTGCGGAAAGCCACTTAAGATATTTAAAATCTTCTAAATAACTTGTTGGATCAATGAGGACAAACACAATAGCATTAAAATTTAAAATTTGGGGTTTAACAATACCAGATTTGGACCGTGTTTGCATATGATGGACATTGGTTAGATGTCGTGTTGATAGAGAGGGATTGACACTTGTTGGCTTTGAAGATGGAGGTGTTGGGCTTGGTGTTGGGGCGGGAAGATTATCTAGTGGAGATGGAGTAAATATTGGTGGAGGGTCAGGTATAGCAACTGATGGTGACGAAGGGATTGTTGGTTAAGGTGCAAGTATGGGAGGGTTAGGAGTAGGCGAAGATAGTGAACTGTTAGGGAAAATGGGCAACATTGGAACATTACACAGACCAACAGATTGAGTAGAAAAAGGAAATGTTATTTCATGAAAAATAATATGACATGAGATAATTGATTTTTGTGTTAGTGGATTAAAGAAAATTTAACCAAGTCTAAAGTGTAACCAAGGAAAATATGTTGGGAAGTTTTGGGTTGAAGTTTATGTGAATTATATGGTTTTAATAAAGGATAACATGTGCACCCAACAACTTTTAGATGTAGCAAATGAGAAGTGTATCCAAACAATTTCTCAAACGGTGACATCATATTAAGAGATGAAGTTGGCATTCTATTATTAATAAAACAGTGGAGAGAGTGTAAGGCCAAAATTCAAGAGGGATAGATGAATGAAATAATAGAGACATAAAAATTTCAACAATATGTCTATGTTTTCCTTCAACTGTCCCATTCTGCTCAAAAGTATATGAGCAGGATTTTGGTATAATATTCCTTTAGTAGAAAATAAGGAATAAACTGAAGAATTACAAAAGTCACTACACCATCATATCAAAAAACATTTAAGCGAACAATTAACAAAAGGAACAAATTTATGCAATATGGCACCGACAACATCAGTCTTATAGGAATAGGAAACAACTAGGTACATTTGCTAAAATCATCAATAAAGCAACCATAGCAATAAAAGCCTTTATTAAATAAAACAGGATATGGTCCCCAAACATCACTATGCACAAGTTCTAAAGGATTAAAAGAAACAAAGCGTGACATAGAAAACGATAATTTTGTCATTTTTTCTTTTAAACAATTAGGACAATGTCATGTAGATAAAGAATTAACAGTGGACAAACCAAAGCGACGAAGGGAATTGTGTAGGACTTTAGGCAAGGGATGGCCTAAATAATGATGCCATAAATGACACTCCTGTTTTACTACGAATTTGCAGTTATTGGGAGATACAGAAGAGGAGAGAATGGATGACTGGCAAGAAATGGGATACAGAGCCATAGACACATTGCCCTATATACAATAGATGACCCTTTTATCTTGAATGTTTAAAAATTCAGAATAAAAAATGAAGTGACGGTTATTATTAGTGCAAAATTTATGAACAAATGGAAGTTTGGAGGATAAATTAGGAGAGTGATGTATTTTAGAGAGATTAAAAGCATGTGTAAGGGTGGGAAGAATACCACTACCAATGTGTATAATGCTCAGAGGTTGCCCATTGTCGATAGTAACTGTCTCTTCACCGTTGTAACTAGTGGATAAGTTAAGGTTGCTAAGTTCATTAGTCAGATGAACGTTGCACCCACTGTCAGATAACCACAATATTATTAGAATAAGGAAGTGAATTGGAAGGCATGGAGTTTATTTCCATTACAGCCAATTGGGATGGAGGATGTCATCCTTGATAAGAAAAGTTCATATGGTTGTTGCAGTCAATGGCAATGTGGCCCTTTTTTAAGCATATTTGACTTTAAATTTGCCTAGTATTTGAATTGGTTGAGGGCCCATTATTGGGCAATGAAGAAGATTGATTAAAGAAAGGCCCGAAGAATTATGGCCATTGAAAAGGCTTGGTGGGTTGAATGAGCCTTGAGAAGATCCAAATCCATTCAATTGATTTAACCAATGTCCATGCCCCCTGTAGTTGCTGAAATTGAGTTGATGACTTGCAAAAGTTAGGGTTAAAATTAAAGGAACATGATGCTTGTTGATTTCCATGATTCCTTTGCCGGTTTTCAGAAGACTTGACGATGACCATGGCTATTGGCATTGGTTCGCTAACCAAACTTAGGTGAGCAATAGATTTCTCCTCAGCCGTGAGTAGCACATCGATCTCTTCAAGTGTAATCGGTGTATTGCGAATTCAAAGATAGATGCAGAATGAGTTGTAACCGGATGGCAAGTCATTTAGAATGTGGAGGAGCGTCTTTTCATCATCGACGGTGACCAAGGCGGTGGCTAGCTGATCAACGATGTCCTTGACACGCCAAGTGTATTACTCGATAAATTTGGTAGGTGATTTTTTTTTTTTTTTGCACTGTAGAGTTTTGAATGAAAATCCAAAATACTCGTACAAGTTTTGGAAGAATAACGTTTTTTGAGAGATAGCCAGAGTTACTGAGCAGTGGATATCGAGGTTACATGGGAGAAAGCGAAAGTGGATAAGGTGGCATCGATGAGAGTGATTAAGGCTTGATCACGATAGGCCCATGGGAGGTATTTGGGATTAGGTTCTCTTTGGGAATGAGGTTTAGTAGAGGTAGAGGTGTTTAAGAAGGGGGAAGGAAGGAATTGGTACAGTCGGGGTGTGGATCCATCGATGTGACCAAACTAGGTATGAGCTTTCAATCTGGTAGCCATCTGACATTTTCATTGTACATAGTTTATGGAGTTAAGGCAAACAGGTATGAGATTACATATTATAGACATCATATTTGGTCTAGCTTAATTTTGGAATTATATTTATTTTATCTTTATTTCCAATAACCTATAAATTGAAAGTTTAAAACAATATATAAATAAAAAGAAAGAAAGAAAGGTTTTTATTTCAAGTAAAATTACAGAAGAAAAAATAGAATAAAAATAATGTATAAAAATAAAATCTTCCTTTCCCTAGTCCTATTCAACTTTAATCATCCCCATTTTTCTCCTCAATAATCTTTATCTCTTAACTATCATTCTATGCTAATTTAAGTCATACTAATAACCTATAAATATTGACACAATGGTAGGGAGGAGGGAGAGAAAAAAAGAATGGGAGATTGGGAGAGTATAGATTGAGTGATTAAAGAAGAGGAAAATATATTGAGATAGTGAGAAGGAATAGAGAGAGGAAAAAGTAAAGGATTAATAGAGAGGAAGAAAAAATATATTAAAAAAAAAATAAAGATTAACGAAGAAAGGAAGCAAGAGAGTATAGATTGGAAGGAGAGACCCTTAGGGAGGCACGTCGACCGCTCCGCGTCGCGCTGACTTTGTGACACATATGTTGGAAAGGAGATAGCGAGGTGTAGATGCAGATGTTTGAAGATAGGAGGAAGTCCTTTCAAGGAGGGAGGGACGAGAAAAGAAGAGGAAGTGTTTGTCAAAAGTTCTTGATAACAAGATGAAATAGTGAGTTAAGAAGAAATTTTCTGTATATTTCAGTTTGAGTTCAATAAGGATACGACATCCCAATTTATAAAGGGCAAACAATTAGAATGAGTGAACAAGAGTGAAGATAGGAACTAAATTTGTTACAACAGAAATTACTAAAGAAAATAGTACAACAAACTTGAATTGAAGACCAAGTAAGGGAGACCTGATGAATATGCATTATATAATAATATCAAGTAAGAATAAAATCAAGATGATCACAACGAATAATACCAAACTGAAGCCTATTTTTGCAAAAAAATTCTTCATTCAAAGGCTTAGTAAAAAGATCTAATAGCACCGAAAATGTGCTATCTAGCTCAACTTAATTCTGGATTATTCTAGGATTTTATATGTTTGTTATGCTATTTTTTTTGGTATTGAGTATCCAAGAGGTAGAATTGACCATTTGGAGTAATTTGGGATTAATCTGAAGCAAGTTGGAATTAATTTGAGCATTCGGGCTTCAAATGAGGAAAATTACCAAAATGTCCTTGAACCTAGCATTGCAACCCTCCACCAAGCTAGAGTTATGCTTAAAGACAGAAGTAACACATCGCAAGCAGCGTAATTACCCTAACCTTTCGCTGCATCATTACGTTCAAAGGCGGAATGCAACATATCAGGGTAGCGTAACAATGTTGCCATCAACATATTTATATTATAGACTTTGACGGAGAAAACACATGCATGATCGATGTACAATGTAATGCATCATAGTAATTACATTGCACCTTATACTAAGATAAGAAAAAGTCAGCGTAATTACGCTCCTATCAATGTCGTTATGCTGCAACTTTAATATAAATTGAATTCTCGTCATAATTATGGAAACTAACCGAATTCCACATGATTCCTCTCATCTTTTCTCCTCTTTTTGGATAGTAGGATGTATCAAAACGATTCCTTGGCAATTATCATGAACATTATGGGCTAAGGTAATCGTTTCTAGTATGGGTTTTATGATTTTTCTACTTATTTAATGTATTTGTAAGTTTTCGAACTAGTTATTTGTAATTGTCGGATTTGATTATGTCCTTGAATGATTATGATTATTATTGGATGCTTGGGTATTTTATAATTATCGCTTTTGATTGACATTTGATATGTGACATTTAATCTCGCGTTAATCAATTAGAAGCAATGGGTTAGGTTAGCTTGCAAATCATTTAGATGAGTATTGTTCTAATCAACCTAGAATCGAATCAACTGAATATTAAATTAAGGATGTTCCTTTTAAATATTCAACCTAACTTTATTCTAGATTTTAATACAATTAGGCCAACTTGAATTTGCATGTTGTTCATCGACTTAAATTGGGCTAATTAGTTGATAAGGTCGAATTAACTGGTTGTTCCAATTATTTTGGTTAAGGATAGACAATTATTTCACTCTAGTAATAAGAATTCTATGATCAAATGCACCAAATAGGAGAATTCCACAATAACCCAAGCTAAGCTTTCTCAAATTGAATTTCAACACTTATTTTATTTTGTGCATTTAAATTTATTTGCTAAAAAACAATTTTCAAAAACCCCCGTTTGGTTACCTAAGAACTGAAAACACTTAAATTGAGAAATTTAGTTCGATTCAGTCTTTCTACTAAGTCTAGCAGTTTGTTATGGTGGATATAATTAAATTATTTTAATCCAAATTTAGGCTACGAAATTCGTTCCGACCAAATTGGTGTCGTTGCTAGAGAGCCAAGTACTTTATTTCTTAAAGGGTTTTCGGTTCTTTGTTTGTTCTTGAATTTTCTTTCTTTGTATGACTCGATCGTCCTAGGATCGAAATTCTTTGTTGTATTTTACAAATCTTGATAGGGAGGAAAGGAGATGAAAAAGTGAGTCTAAAGAACGAAGAGCTTTAGAAGAGAAAATCTGTATTGAAGACACATTTGAAGAGGAGTTTGAACAGGACACGATGGTGCAGACTGAAGAGCTCACCCTGAAGGAGCTTTCAACTTCTAACCTTACTCAGCAAGCCCTTTGCATCACTTACCCCGAGACAACAGGTAATTTTGAGTTAAAAACTGGTCTTTTTCACTTACTATCTTCTTTTTCTGGGCTTGCAGGTGAGGATCTCCACGAGCACTTGAAAGACTTCCACATCGTGTGTAGTGGAATGTGCCCTCACGGTGTAACTAAGGAGTAACTCAACCTACAAGCCTTCCCGTTCTCTCTAAAGGATGACGCGAAAGATTGGTTGTACTATCTTCCATCAGGGTGCCTCACCATCTGGACAGGGATGAAGAAGAGGTTTCTAAATAATTTTTCCAAACATCTAGAATTGTTAGAATAAGGAAAGATATTTACAGCACTCTACAAGGCATGAGAAGTCATTAGACGAGTATTGGGAGAGGTCCAAGCGCCTCTGCACTGGCTTTCCCAATCATCATATCCTAGATCACTTCCTGATTCACTACTTTTATGAGGGATTACTGCAGTAGGACAAACATAATATTGATGCAACTGCAGGCAGAGCACTTATGAACAAAAACCCCTCTCACACTATGGAGTCGATTTCCACCATGGAAAAAAATAACCAGTAGTTCGAGACTAGAGATCACATCTTTCAATCAACCAGATCTTTACAAGAGGTAAGTGAATCTAAAGCTGAAATTGCTAAGCTATCTACTATTGTGAAATAGGTTTGTTTTGCAAAGACACAATCTTAGGAGCCTATTATTGAGATAAATTATACTGGAAATCAGCAAAGCAGTCGGATGTGCAACGTTAATCCTTAGAGAAACCAAGGACACTAAGGCCAAAGCAGTTTGAGTATACCTTTGGAGAATATGGTGAATGTTGGGTTTTATGTCCTAAAACTTGTGGTTTGTAAACAATAAACTCATTATGTAAATCGATAAAATTGTTATTGAATATATGAATTTATTTCGTTTTAGAAATAAATTCAATAAACTAAAAGATCCACGACTATTATATGAGTACTTGAACTTTATGTGGAGACATAAAAGTGGATCAGGTTCGAGTAAATAGTCAAAATGATCTATGGTATACGAATAAGGTTGGATGCCTTATTCTGGTAACACTATCGGATATGGCCCACTCTGTAGTTGTTACAAAGAGTTGTAAAGTGCTACAAACGAAGTGATCCTGATTCGTTCATGTGGAGATATGAGGAGTAGGGGTGTCCTATGCAATGAGCTTGCATAAGATCGAACCAAGAAATAAGTCACTCTTACTTTGTAACGTTGTTTAATGTTTAAGACTGACTATTTCATCACATCTAGGTAACTTAGCCTTAATCCTGAGCTAACTATGAACTTCTATTTATTTGGGATTATCCTTAGATTTGCATAAGTGAGGGTTGACTCAATAGTACTAGCTCAATAAGACTCCCATTAGGGATAAGACCGGGTAGATAGCTGGGGACATAGGGTGAAAGACGAAATTCAATCATACCCACTTTTAGGGATAGTAGATAGGGTGTTCCCTTAAGTGCTGATTCTAAGTCTTGAACAAAGGGCTCCACCCTCTCATTGGCTCGATAGGGACTCGGTTTGATGATTGGATCACAAACCAATTGTTCATTAGAGAATCAATGGATCTTAAGGAACAAGAGGTAATCTCGGGGGTAAAACAACCTTTTGACCCAACCGTTATTACAAACAACCTGTGAAGGGTTAACTTACTAATTATGGTTATATCGAGTGGACACAATATATCTACAGTGAGGGGAGTGCAACTACTCGGATTTAATGGAGTGACCCGGTAGTTAATGAATAGAGGTTAATTCGATGTAAAGAGTTTAACCAATTAATCTTGGATCGTTGGAGCCCATGATTTGTAGGTTCATTAGGTTCCCTATTAACTCACAAACGAAATTAGCTTTAGAATAGCGTGATAAGTTGATTTGAAACGTTCAAATTCGAATTAAGGGAATTAGTAATTATATGTGATATAATTACACGTTTAATTTTGAAATTAAACGTAATTGGAGATTCAATTAATATATAAATATGATTTAAATATTAATTTCATGAATAGGGATTCATGGTGATGGATTTGTTGACAAGTTAATTTAATATTTGATATTAAATTAATAGAATTTATCAAATTGTTTAATTAATTATTAATTATTAATTTTATTAGAAAAAATAATTATTGAATTAATTTTTGTAAAATTAATAAAATGAAAAATGAAAAAAATGGAAATTTAGAAAAACCCACAAAGTGGGATTTTTCCACTCAACTTCAAAGTACCTTAATCACCATAATCCACTAATTCCACCAAGTAGGTGGTGTCTTCATGGTATGAAGACTTCAAAGCATGGGTTAATGGTTTAAAATACAAAAGGGGTTCAATTGAAAAGAACATGCAATTTGCTGAATTGCTGAGTTTTTGAAAGTTGAAGAAGTTGTTCTTTAACAAGTTGAAAAACCATAAAACCTCACCTCCAATTTTCCTAAGTTCAAGCTTGTTTTGAGTCTCATAACTCAATCTAAGGCTCCTAGAGAATATTAGGAAAGCTCAAATGGTGGTCCATAACCTGAATTGGAGAAGATTGCAGTTGTATTTCGTTGAAGAAGAGAATCTTCAAAGGCATGTAATGAAACTCTCTTGATACCCCCATGAACATGCTTAATTTGATGTCAAAATTGAGGAATTAGAATGCTTAATGATCCTGTTTTCTTCTGCTGCATGTTTATGTAAACCAACAATAAAAAGCTTGGTAAGGTCTACCATGTAGATTTAGCATAACCAAAAGAAGTTCTAGCAAACTACTACCTCCCACATGAATAGTATAGCTACCCAGATCTCCCAACTGGCCGATGTGGTCAGCAGGTTGGACACTTAGTATGGGAAGTTTCCTTTCCAACCAATGCTTAATGTTAGTGTCATCTCTATTTTTAGTTGTATGAAGAGCTCTGAAGTGCTTATTGACGATCCAGTAGAAGTTGTAAATGAAGAGGAGACTGAGGATTTTGAGAAGCAGATTGCCAACCCACCTAGAAAATAAGGTATAATATTTGATCCACCTTTGAATTTAAAAGCTAATATCCCTTGTACTCCTTTTTCTAGTAGGTTGACTGTTGCTTAGAGAGGATCACTCAAGGAAGAGGTGAGTTCAGTGCAGTCTTTTGGTACCAAGAGCCCTACTACAAAGGTCAAGAAGGTTTGGGTTGAGATTCCAAAGGAAAATAAAGTTAAAGTTCCTGAGAAGAAAGAAAAAAACAAAAGGAAGAGGTTAAACAGGAGGTAGTACTATCAAGTAATCTTTCTGTTAAGCATAACAACCAAGGTACATTTTTTATGCCCTATCTGATAGGCACTAGAAAATTTGAGCATGCTATGTTAGATTTAGGGTTTGCAATCAATATTATGTCTACTTCTATGTATGTTGATTTTCAGTCCCATATCCTACACCCTGCTGATATTTTGGTGTAGTTAGCTAACCATTCCTTTGTTAGGGCAGTTAGTTTAGTCAAATATATGCTTATTAAAGTCAATGGCCTAACTTTCCCTTCTGATTTTTATGTAATTAATATGACATTGATTCCAAAATTATTTGTATTGCTAGGTCAACCCTTCTTAAAGGCTGCTAGGGTTGTTATTGATGTTGACCAAGGGTTCCCAACTCTTAAGCATAATGAGAGAATTGAAAACATTTCTATGATTTATTCCTCTTTCGCCACTAATCCTATGTGTTATAGTACTCATATTTTACAAGATAATGGTCAACCTCCTAAGTTGGAGGTGAGAGATGAAGACTTGGTTGTTCGTGATGGTTATGGTCGATGAAGTCGAGTTGGGTCGAGCATACTGATCTTAAAAAATTGTGCTACCTAGAGGCAGCTAGATTTTATCTTTTATTGTTTTCTTAGTTTAATTTTTTTTCTGTTTATTTTAATTTTTCTTGAGCTTAATTCTTTCAATTTTTCTTGATCTTTAGGTTTTAGTTGTCCTTGAGAAGATGGAGAAAATTATATTTGTGATAAGCCATATATCACCATCATTGAGTGTGCCAAATTTTAGGAAAGTTTGTTGTTTCCCTTTCCGTTTTGTCCCATGTTTTCTACTCTTTATCACATTAGGGACAATGTTAGATTTTAAGTTGGGGATGGGGTATATTTGTGTTCTAGTTGAAGCCCTTGAGCATTTAAACTCAAGCTATTTTGTTTATATGCTTTATATGCATGTTTGCTCATGTTAAGTGGTTCATTATGATGACTAGTATATAACACACTCCCTTGTGTTTTGAATTTATATGGCATGATGTTTGATATGAATAATCATGCTTTTTAGCATTTTTTTTTTTTTAAAATCGTACTTCTCATGCACACTTAAGTTCTGTGTGTGCTAAACTAGGCCTTGCACACTTAGACTCGTATTACTTAGCCTGTATTTTTGTTGTAACTCCGATTGGCCCCAATGATTAGAAAGTGTCTTGCATGATGAGTTGTAATGTAATACTGAGGGAGAATAATTATTTATATGCCTGCTAAAAAAAATCAGTTGATGTATGTTTGCATGGAAAGGGAAATATCATGGAGAAAAAAAAAAAGAACTTGTAATGTTATGCATGATTAGGGATAAAGAGCTACCTCACTGTGATTAGTAAGGACACTCGCAAGAAAAGAGTGAATATAGTTCCCTGCAGTCTTGTGTGAAAGCTAATGACCTTGGGTAAAATAAATTCAAGTTTAGGGCCCTAGTTAAATTTTAGGTACCTTTGAAATATTATCGTCTTGATTCTTTTTGTGCTTGACAGTTAGTGCTTGAGCCAGTGTAGGGGAAAAACAAATTGAAGGCCATTTAAAACCATTATGAGCTTATCAGGATTTAAATAGAAGGGCTTTGAACTCACTCTTGCATGAATAAGTATAGAATCAATTTTAAATCTTGATTTATTGATTGATTATAATTTGATTTTGTTGTTGATTGCAAATTAAATCATAAGAGACTATTGAGGCTTGAGTAACGAACCGTACAATTTAAGTGAGCATATAATTTGTATGACTGTGTGTTTATTTCTAACTTGCTTGAAGACGATCAAGAATTAAGTGGGGGGTGTTTGACAGCACCTGTGCTATCTAGCTCTGCATAATTCAAGATTACTCTAGGATTTTATATGCTTATTATGCTATTTTATAGGTAATGAGTATTCAAGATGTAGAATTGACCATTTGGAGTCATTTGGGGATTAATCTGAAGCAATTTGGAGTTAATTTGAGCATCTTGGCTTTAAAGAATAAAAATTATCAAAATGCCTCTGAATCGAGTGTTGCGACCCTCCACCAAGCTTAGAGTTACACTCAAAGACAAAAGCAACACATTGTAAGTAGTGTAATTACCCTAGCCTTACACTGCATCATTACACGCAAAGGTAGAATGCAACATATCAGGGTAGCATAACAACGTTGCCATCAGCATAGCTACGCTACGAAAAAGAAAACACATGCATGATCGATGAACAACGTAACACATCATAGTAATTACATTGTGCCTACGATAAGAAAAAGCCAGCGTAATTATGCTCCTATTGGCGTCGTTATGCTGCTACTTTAATATAAATTGAATTCTTGTCGAACTAGGTCATTGTTCTGGCAATCAGCTGAATTCCACACAATTCCTCTCATCTTTTCTCCTTTTTTTGGTCAGTAAGATGTATCAAAATGATTCCTTGGCGATTATCATGAATATGGGCTAAGGTAATCATTTCTAGTTTGGGTTTTAGGATTTTTCTACCTATTTATGTATTTATGAGTTTTCGAACTAGTTATTTGTAATTGTCAGATTCAATTCGATCCTTGAATGATTATGATCATATTATTGGACGCTTGAAAATTTTATAATTATCATTTTTTATTGACATTTAATCTCGTGTTAAACAAGTATAAGCAATAAGTTAGGTTAGCTTGCAAATCATTTAGATGAGTATTGTGCTAACCAACCTAGAATCAAATCCATCAAATATTTAATCAAGGATGTTCCTATTAGATATTCAACCTAACTTTACATTAGATTTTAATGCAATTAGGTCAACTTGAATTTACATGCTGTTCATCGACTTAAATTGGGCTAATTAGTTGATTAGGTCAAATTAACTGGTTGTTCCAATTAATTTGGTTAGAGATAGACCATTGTTTAACTCTAGTAATGAGAATTTTATGATCAAATGCATCGAATAGGATAATTCCATAGTAACCTAAGTTGGGCTTTTTCAAATTGAATTTTAACATTTTATTTTATTTTATGTATTTAAATTTATTTGCTATAAAATAATTTTTTTTTTTAAAAAAAACCCATTTAGTTACCTAAAGACTGAAAATACTTCAATTGAGAAATTCAAGAGCTCCTTGAGTTCGACTCAATTTTTCTACCAAGACTAGCAGTTTGTTGTAGTGGATACGGTTAAATTATTTGGTCCGGATTTGGGTGACGAAATCCGTTTCGACCAATATCTAATAATTGATTGTTAGGGCTCATAAATTCAAGAGTAATATGACCATTTTGCACATGCTCTCTAATAAAATGATGTCTAATATCAATATGCTTAGCTCTAGAATGATGTAAGGATTTTTAGTTAAATTAATAGCACTGGTATTATCATAATATATGGGCACATTACCAAACTTTAATCCAAAATCACAAAGGGTTTGTTTCATCCAAAGAATTTGTGCATAACAACTAGCAACTACAATTTATTTTACTTTGGTAGTGAATAATGCAATCGAATTTTACTTTTTACTAAACCAAGATACTAAGAAACTACAAAGAAATTGGCAAGTCCCACTAGCACTCTTACGATCAAGTAAACTACTGACAAAATCTGTGTCAAAATATCCTACCAAATTAAATTCAACATTTCTAAGATATCACGGAGCCTGATGGAAAGAACATGCAAGCAGCGGAAGCAATCAGAATTAATAAGCACTCTAATTACACTTAATTTGAGTTTAAAAGCATGTAAGAAAACAACTTTTCAAAGAAGAGAGTTTCAGAAGTTATACCTTTGAAGAATTCTCTCAAATCCAAGCTGCTCTCCATAAATTTGACCTTCAAATTAATAGTAGACCACCAAAAGAGTCTTCTCTACTATTCTATGCCTTGGATTTGAGTGGTGGAACTTCGAATTGAAGTCAATTGAGAGAGGGAATGGAGAGAATTGTTTAGAAAAAGAGAGTTTCTGAAGAATTTCATAAATTTCAGAAATTCTCCTCTTCAATCTGATAAATTTGAGCTTTTTATGTAACTAATACATGCAAGCACTAGAAGATTCAGCTCATTGACACATCAAAGAGCATTAAGGAGTGGTCTATGTATCTAATTGTGGATTAATCCACTCCAATTCACCTAAATAAGGATTATTCCACTAACTTTAATTTAATTTTCCATTTCCATTGATTTAATTCAAAATTAATCAAATACCAAATTCAATTTCTAAAATTGAATTTGAAAATTAAAAATTAATTTGATTTTAATTAATTAATTAAAATATCAAATATTAAATTAATTAAACACCTAATTCAAAACATGAATCCCATTCCCGTAATCCATATTTAAATATTTTAAACTCTCCAATTTCATTTAATTTCAATAAAATTAAACGTTAATTATATTGAATATAATTATCCAAACCCTAATTTCAATTTGAACACTTCAAATTGAAAACTTAATTTCGATTTTGAACATTTTAAAACCACTCAATTCATTTAATCCAAGGTGTTAATATTTTAGGAGTTAGTAGAGGAACCTTATGGACCTACATATCATGAGCTCCAATGATTTGAGATTAATTGGTTAAACTCTTTAAACTGAATTAATCAATATTCGTTAAATACCGAGACACACCAATATAGCTCAATAGTTGCACTCTCCCCATTATAGATATATTTCTGTCCACTTGATTTAACCATGATTAGTAAGCTGACCCTGTTGGGTTGTATGTCTTAAAACTCGTAGTTTTGTAAACAGTAAACATATATAAAGTTTATCCAGACAAGTGTTGTTGATTATTTAATAACTCTAAATCCAATAAACTACGAACCCTTGGTTATTTCCATGAATACTTGGACTTTATGTGGAGACATAAACTAGATCAAGTTCGAGTAAAATAGCCTAAACCGTCTATAGTACTTGGATTAGGTTGGGTACATATTTCTGGAGATACTATTGAATACGACTCGCTTTATGATTGTTACAAATGTTGTAAAGTGTCATAAACGATGTGATCAGTTCGTTCATGTAGAGACATGTGAGTAGGGGTGTTCTACATGATGAGATTGTGTAAGACAGACCATGAAATAATCACTGTTATGTATTAACACCGTTTACTATTAACATTGATTAATTACACTTATTGATGACCTAGAAAACTTGATCTGAATCCTGAGTTGTCTATGAACTCCTGTTTATTTGCGATTGTCCCTTGATCTACATAGGTGAGGGTAAGCTCAACATCGCTGCTCAATATGTCTCCCATTTCAAGGATAAGACCGAGTAGATGATTGAGGACATAGAATTTGCAAGATAGAATTCACTTCTACCCATTTTAGGGATAGTAGAAAGGTTGTTCCTTTAAGGGTTGATCCCAGGTCTTGAACAAGGGACCTAATCCTCTCGTTGGTCTGAGAGGGAATGGATTTAGTGATTATGATCCTAAATCAATTGTTCATAAGAGGGACAGTGGTACTTAAGGAGAAAAGATGTAACTCAGGGGTGTTTTGGTATTTGACCTAGCTGAGGTTACGAACAACTTGTGAAGGATCAACTTATTGATGACGGTTATATCAAATGGATACATAATATATCTACAGTGAGGGAAGTGCAACTACAGGCAATAGTGGACAATCCTATTAGTTAACGAATGTTGATTAACTAGGTTAAAGAGTTTGACTGGTTAATCTCAGATTGTTGGAGCCCATGATATGTAGGTCCATCGGGTCTCATTGCTAGCTCAATATGGACAAAATTGAAGAACTATGTGAAGTAATAATTTGAAATGTTCAAATTCGGGTTTTAGGAAAAATTGTATTTTATATGAGATATAATTTACAATTAAATAATTATTTATTTATTTTTTAGAGGATCATTAGCATGAAAGTATTTTTCAAACTCAATAAATGTAATTAATCAAAGCTAGGTGTCAAAGACAATTTAATATGTGATATTAAATTTATTTATTTTATTTAATTGAAATTGTTTCGATTAAATTGTTGGGAATGTTATCCTAAATCTCCTTGTAATCTCATAGTTTGTAAACTCTGTATAAACATATTGTTGTTAATAAAATAAGTGTTATTTTATCAGCATATACTCAATCCAATAAACTAAGATCCGAGGTTATTTCATGTAATTTAAACAAGTATGTAAAGACATACAAGTGGATCTCGTTTAAATAAAAACCTAAATGGCCTGTAGTATATGGATAAGGATGTGTACCTTATCCTTGTGACAATATGGATACGGCCCGCTTTGTAGGTGTTACAAGTGTTGTAAAGTGTTACAAATGATCTGATCATAATCATTCATGTGGAGATATGCGAATGGAGGTATCCTATACAAAGAGTTTGTATAAGACAAGAGCATAAAATGATTAGTCTCTTTATATAACGCCATTAATAATATAGACTTACATTTCACTAGGATGACCATAGGTGAGATGACCTGAATCCTGAGTGAGTTGTAAACTCCTGCTCATGAAGGTGGTCCTTTGATTTGTATGGGTGAGAGTGGCCAGATTGCCAACTCAACAAGCCTACCATTTTGGGGATTTTCCTAACTAGAGAGCTGGGAACACATCTACACAAGACGGAATTCATTCATTCCGCGATTCAGGGGTAAATAGATAAATTGCTCCCTTAATGGCTAATTATGGGTCTTGAACATAGTGGCCACACCCTCTCTTGGCCCGAGAGGAACTTGGTCATGGTGGGACTATGACTTATTGTTCATTAGAGGGATCAGTGGTACTTAAGGAGTTAGATGTAACTACAGGGGCAAAACGGTATTTTGGCCCAGCTGTACTTACGAGCAATTTGTGAAGGGCCATCGCATTGTTGATTGGTTATATCCAATGAACACAGAAATTTATCTGTAGTGCGAAGAGTGCAACTATCGGCCTTTAGTAGAGTGACTAGCAGTTAACAAATGTTGGGTAATTTAATTAAAGAGTTTAATTAATTATTTGAGTATCGTTGGAGCTTCAATCTATAGATCCATAAGGTCCTCACTATAGCTCAACAGGGATTTAATTTTTGGATTAATTTAAAGTGTTCAAATTAATTGAAGAAATTAATTATATATGATATAATTAATTATAATGTATTTGATACATTATATATGAGAGGAATTTGAATATGATTCAAATACCAATTATATGAATGAGATTCATGTAATTAAATATAAATATGATTTATATGAGAGGAATCAAATATTTGGATATGATCCAAATATCATTTAATATGGATGAGATTCATATAAGTGGATTTAATATAAATATGATTTATATTAAATGCCATGTATAGTTGAGAGATAATAAAATATATAGTTTATGTTGTATTTGATGCAATATAAAACTATAGGTTATATGTTATATTTGATATAACATATAGTGTATATATATAATAAAGTAGTTATTATATATATATATGAAGGAAATCGGACATGAGGATTTCCATGAGCAATGGAATGATCGTTCCAAATTCCATTCGTATTTGAACATACACAATTACTATCAAGAAACGAAAATTAACAAGTTATGCACAATACGAAATTACAGCAAGCTTTACATAAGATCAAGGGATAGAACATCATACCTTTGAAGACTCATCTTCAAATACCCTTGATCATAAACACTCGTTCAATCTCTAAGAATGCAACACACAAACGCTCGAACACAGCGACAGCAACACAACACGATCACAATGACCAACACACGAACACGGCAAACTCAACGAACAACCTCTAAAAATCTCGACTTCAGTCGAGTTGAGTATGACACCACCACAATGGCTACCTTGGTATTCTCGGTGTGAGAATCCAGAAGTGTGGGCTCTGTGTGGACTTGGTTAGAGGATGAGACCGGAGGAATAACAATCATGAAAAAGATTGAGCAAGTGGGAGATGACAAAAGTCTATCGTATAAACGAATACCCAATCGTTTAATAAAAGCTCCACAATCTAGCAAATGCTCTACGATCGTTTAGCTAATGGCCAACTGAGTGAACTATCGTGTAGTGTCATTCCACGATCGTTTAATCTCTCTTCAGCTATCGTTTAGTGAATCTGATCCACTTGACAGCCTTTCCGTGAGTAATTTTCGAGAATGAAAAATCTCTTTTCAACAACTACTAAATTTAGGAAACATTTTTTCTTTTATCTCACGGTTACCACGAAACTACTAATAACCTCCCACTCAATTGGTTATTAGAGAAAAAGATATAATTATCCAATAATTAATATTATTATAAATATATGTGATAACCAACTTACCATATTATATTTATAATCTATAGTTTTAATATTTCATCTCATGAAACATATAAACCATATTTCTTTTTCTATTTCATGGTACTTAATATAAATCTCGTTTACATTAATCCTTCATTTGATGTGTCTCATACATCATACCGATTATATCATATATAATCGAATTTCCTCTTGTCAATTTGAACATTTCAAATCAACACCAAGAACTAATTCTCAACTTGAATCCATTGAGCTACCAAGGGGACTTTATGGACCTGTAGCTCGAAGCTTCAACGGTACGTGAATAACTAACTAAACTCTTTAGTCATGGGATCCACCATTCGTTAACTACCAGACACTCCACTAAAGATCGACAGCTAAACTCTCCTTACTACAGATATATTATGTGTCTATATCAACCAATCAACAGTGCGATAACCCTTCACAGATCGCTCGTAAGTACAACTGGGCCAATAACCGTTATGTCCCTGTAGTTACATTTAACTTATTAAGTACCACTGATCTCTCTAATGAACATAAGTCATAGTCGTACTATGACTGAGTCCTCTCTTCCAAAGAGAAGTTGTGACCACTGTGTTTAAGACCCAGAATCATCCTTTAAGGGAGCAATCTATCTACTTACCACTGCTTTGGGGAGGGAGTGAATTCCATCTTGTGTAACTGAGTTCCCAGCACCCAAATCAGATAAGTCCCCAAAAAGGTAGGCATGTTGAGTTGGCAATTTGGCCACTCCCACCTATATTAATCAAAGGACAGCCCTCAAAGGCAGGAGTTCCCAAAACACTCAGGATTGAGGTCGTGTCACCTATGGTCATTTAGGTGAGATGTAAGTCTCAAATATCAACGGCGTTATATACAGAGACGAATCATCTCGTGGTTCAGTCTTATACAAACTCTTTGTATAGGGCACCTCCGCTCGCATGTCTCCACATGAATGGTCAGGATCTACCATCTGTAGTAGTTCACAACACTTGCAAACCTCTACTAAGCGGACCGTATCCTAGTGTCACAAGAATCAGGTATCCCTCTTTAATCCTTATACTACAGATTTTTTTAGGTTATCACTTAAAGCATGATCCACTTGTATATCTCATATACATGCTTAAGTTTACATACAATAACCATGGAGCTTTGTTTATTGGATATGAGTAAATGTCAGATAAAACAACTCTTATATTAATAAAAATGGAAGGAGTTATAACTCTCTCCCCACATTCTCTCAAGAAAACTAACATGTGATTAAAGAAGTTAATAGGATCATCTTCTTCCTCAATTCTCATAAAGAAGAAGTGTTCTCTCCAAGAGAAAAGTTCTTTGTAGAAACATACTTCTCATCCTCTCCATCTCCTTCTCTCTTCCAAGGATTCAAGCAAAGCCCACAACTCCTACTTGAATCCTTTAATCCCAAAGAGAATATAGAGGGTTTTCGAGTGGTAGTGTCCGTGCGTGAAGAAGGAGATCCGCGAGGAAGGAGTTCCATTCGTGGCTTGTACAAGGAATTCTTTGAAGAAAGATTTGTTCAAAGATAAGGGTTTCTGAAACCCTTTATATTTTTTTTAAGCATGTTGTAATTTTAAGTAAATTCATATCTACTTGTTGTTTTAATGTAAAACTTTATGTTAACAAAAATGGAATTTGGAACGATCTTTTCTTCCGCTCAAAGGATTTTTTCCAAAAATTTCCTTCATAAATAATTTCCAAAATTTGAAAATTGTATTTCATTTTTTTAATAAAAAATTAGTTAGTGGAAAAATCCAATTTTTGGATTTTCCCATTAACTAAGTGGACTTTGAAGTGGCAATTCTAAAGCTTGATACCTAAAGTTACATGCTAGTGGCAATTCTATAAATAATTTTGTTTTTGATTTATCAAAAATCTAATGCTTCTTTGACCTTTGACCTAAACTCTTTTACCAAAATCTCTTTACTCTCCTTTTACTAAAGTGATTTTCCCTTGTCTTCACTAACAAAACGATCCCATAACCGTGTTCTTCAATCAGAGAATAGCGAGAATTTGTCGTTGGTGGTGTTGATCAAGCTCGGGAGAGGAAGATTACGATGGATTCTACAAAGGTTGTAATTTCTAACCCTTATGCATGCTTATTCTTGTTTTTATGTAATTAGAACGTTATTGATCATTGCTTCCGCTGTGCATGTGTTCTTTATATTCCAAAAGATCCTTCACAAGTTGTTCGTAATAACAGCCGGGTCAAATGATGCTTTTGTTGGGGTTGATGCCCTAAAGTCTCGTGTCCTATAGTTTGTACGAACGCTTGTGATGTATAATATATGATATTTTATTTCACTTCTTGATTTTGCTCAGTTGGTTGTTTTATTTGCTTTACCACAAACCAATAAACCTAAAATCTCTGGTTATCTTTATGTAACTTAAGCATGTATGTGGTTACATACTAGTGGATCATGTCTTAAGGGATAACCAAAATGGTCTGTAGTATATGGATATAGAAGGGAAACCTTATCCTGGTAACGCTACAGATGTGCCCGCTTTGTGGAATAGTTACAAGTGTTGTAACCTGTCACAGACGGTCTGATCCTGATCATTCGTGTAGGGGACATGCAAGCGGGGGCATCCTATACAAAGAGTTTGTATAAGACCTGACCACGAAATGTTAACGTCTCGTTATTTAACACCATTCATGATAAAGACTTCACTTCACTAGGATTATCATAGGTAATATGACCTCAATCCTGAGTGAGTTAGGAACTCCTACCATTGAGGGCAGTCATTTGATTTGTATGGGTGCGAGTGGTCAGGTCGCTGACTCAAACCTACCAATTTGGGGATTCGTTTGATTTGGGAGTTGGGAACTCAACTACACAAGATGGAATTCACTCCTTCCCCAAAGTAGGGGTAAGTAGATAGATAGCTCCCTTAAGGACTGATTCCAGGGCTTGAACGATGTGGCGCCACACACCTTCTCTTGGCTCGAAAGGTGTTCACACATAGTTGAACTATGTTGTATTGTTCATTAGAGGGATCAGTGGTACTTAAGGAGTGAGATGTAACTATAGGGGCAAAATGGTAATTTGGCCCAATTGTACTTACGAGCATCTATGAAAGGTATCATACTCATGATTGGTTATATCCGATGGACATAGAAATATATCTATAGTAAGAAGAGTTCAGTTGTCGGTCTTTATGGAATGTTTGGCAGTTAACAGATGGTGGATCTCGTGGCTAAAGATTTTAGTCAGCTATTCACGTACCGTTGGAGCTTCGAGCTATAGGTCCATAAGGTCCCCTGGGTAACTTGGATAAAGTTGAGAATCAGTTTTTGGTTCAATTTGAAATGTTCAAATTGACAAGAGGGAGTTCGATTATATAATGATATAATTGAATTGGTTAATTATATATGATATGATTGATTAAATGTATGAGATGCATTATTTTGGAGGAAATTGGATATAAATATGATTTATATCAAGTAGAGGAGAAAATACTATAGTAGATATATGATATCAAACTACAAGTTAAGAAATAATATGATTATATTCATTATTTAATTAATTAGGCGGTTATGAGATAATTGGCCGAGTATTTCTTCGGAATTGTGCGAAAGTGGAAAATTCGAATTCAGTTCTTGTAACTGAAGAATAAAATGAAAATTGTTTTCATTTTGCGATACATGAAAAAAAACAAGTCGAAAAATCACTCAAGGTGTGAACCTATACAATCGCTTAGCATTGAGAGTCTATACGATAGTGCCCGTTGATGCTTAGTTTTATGAAGTGGAAATATAGATGATATGCGTTGATGAAATTGCGTTGTCCACTCAAGTTTCCCCAGCGGAGTCCAAGTGTAAATTCCTCTAAGTTTCTTGGTAGTCCAGGGTCAAACATAGGGACTTGTGAAAATAGATTGCATTGGTAATTTTTGTGAAGAACTTTGCGGTAACCGGATAAATAAATAAATTGTTGGGTTTGTTGTTTGCGTTGATGAAAAATAAATAAATGTGGTGGAGTTTGAAAAAGAGTTGATAAACGGGAGATGCAATGAATATGCGGTGAACAGGTTTAGAAGGGTTTCGGCTAACACTTCCTAGAATGCGTTCATGCTTTGCGATCATGCAACATGCATACAATAGTAAACCATCTCTCGACGCGAATGCTACGGCTTCTAATATTAGAACGTATGTGATATATGCGATAAGTCTATAAGACCTACACATGAGCCTCTATTTTTATTTATGTGCTGACAGGATAACACACACAAATAAGGTGACCACATAATATCCTTCCTATCTCAAGGATGCATGCAATGCAAGTTGACAAATAGAGCTTATCTCTAAGTCCCTATCTCTTGTTTATGCAAGTCTAATCTTGCTCTTTCCAGTCCAGATTCTAACCTAGCTCTCTCAAGTCATTAGGTTTTTTCTTTAGACTCTCACTCGAGTAATTCTAAAGGGTATTTTGCATAGCATAAAACTAGACAAACATAAGCAATGAACTTCCTAGGTCATGTTAGCTTAGTTCTTCTCAACCCATTCAACTAGTTTAGCTACTCATGCATATTAAGAGAGTAAATAGATGTAGAAATAAAACTTCCATTGTATAAATATGAAGATGAAGTACAAAATAACAATGCAAGTATAGAATAAAGAG
Organism: Benincasa hispida; assembly: GCF_027475165.1. Taxonomy (NCBI): domain Eukaryota; kingdom Viridiplantae; phylum Streptophyta; class Magnoliopsida; order Cucurbitales; family Cucurbitaceae; genus Benincasa; species Benincasa hispida. The sequence continues at coordinate 45,994,775 of NC_143484.1, read as the reverse complement.
CCTGGTAGCAATCTCTTGCTGCCAGGCATTTACACTATTTTTCTACTCGTGCTCAAAATGATAATCTCACTCTCGCGAGAATCGGTCTGCTCTCTGCTCCTACGCCTTAAGATTCTCTCTCGAGTTGCCCTGAGAAATCTTCGACGCCACCACTCATCTCTTGCTCTGCCTTAAAATGAAAAGGAAAACTATGGACAGTGGCGTGAACTTGTGGAACAAAAGATTGTAAAAACGGTGAACCTCTTCTCTGAAGAATGCCCTTGGTATTTATAAAGCATCCATGGTGAAAGGCAACTTCTCTTTCATGGTTGTACAGATGAGACAGCTTTAATTCCTGACTGATACGTTGAATAATTGTCACCGAAAAGCTGAATGTACTTTGTGATCGTTATCGACTGTCAACTTAATTTGGATTCGACTGTCATCGGCTTTCTGTCCCATCGCGCTTAATTGGCCTTTCACCCAGATGTGCCCACCATATTGCACTGACCAAGTTGCGACGATCCTTCTCGGGCGAATCTTTGAGAGCACGATCATCGTAAAGCCTTGCGGTGAAGTTGCGCTCGATCAATGATTTCCTATGATCGCAATTCTTGCATTGCGTCTACGCATATTCTGCACAAAAAATACAAAAATGAATTGTTCTAATGCGTTGAATGCATGCGACCACAATATTATGAAATTGATGCTTAATGGACGCAAATTAACATATTTCATCAATGCAATCCAACATTGTTTAAGAACTTAGTACTATGATAACATGCATTTCTGCCCGTTATCACACCCCCAAATTTAAACTATGTTTGTCCTCAAGCATCAACTAAAGATTCCTTTAGCAAGTCAACCGCAATGTTCATTTCCACATGTGTCATGCAGACATCCAACTACGGGTAAGTGCCTTTCACAACTTAACTCTTATCAACATGGGTTTCTCATTGCGTTGACAATGGAGTTGTTATTCTAAAATATATATATATATTTTTTCAAAATAACAAGGTCGAAAATAAATACCTCGCCCCCAAATTTAAAATGCAGCAATATTCTCATTTCCAAGAGATTAAAATAAGTCATTCGATGTTCTTAGAATGCGTTGTAAAGAGAATTTGAAAGAAAGCTAGCAAACCCCTAACTTCTAGAAATGTTTCATGCGGTGACTATCTTAAGACTAAGTTGACTCTAGTATATACGAAAGAAATAGAAACATATTTTTCATCATTGAAATCATACTTGGCAAAGAAACATTATGCGATAACTTACTAAATTTATCTCCGTCAAATGATTGCGGTAATCAAAGAGGATGCGGTGATAAACTGCGAAAGCTAAAATGCAATGTGATAGCGCAAAATTTGAAATAAAGATATGGAAGAATACACCTCCAAATTTTGTGCTGTCGCCCGCATTGTGTATTGACGCATCCATCTTTGCGGCGATCTCTCTTCTTTAGATTGTAGTGATGGAGTCAGATAAGAGGCTTCTTTGCGTATCATCTCCGCAATCCAGCGCCTCGATCGTTGCAAGAAACAAATAGAGAGAGAGTCAAATTATTTTAAACAAAACAAAACTCGTCATCGCAATCTCCATTTTTTTTAGAAATAGAGATATTGATAGTAAAATAAGAATAAATCAAGATTGAAAAGATATAGTGAAAATTTCGAGTAGTGGAGAAGAATTGAATAGTTGATGCTTCCCAAAACTTACGTCCCTGATAGATTGCAATCATTTGATAACGCAAGGACCATTTATTCCAAGCTGGTTTGTTCACGTCCATGGTGGCTTTTCTCTCTTTTCCTTGTCCTCTGGGATCTTGACTGCCTTAATCCAGAGTTTCTCCCTATGAATGTTCATTACAATTTCCCCTTTGCGCACATCAATTTGAGCACGCCGGTTGAAAGGAATGGTCGTCCTAATATGATAGGCGCATCTTCGTCCGCTTTATAATCCAAAATGAGGAAGTCTGCCGACAGGATGAATTTATCGATTGAAATTGCGGTATTTTTCAAATTTCCTTTAAGGTGTATTCGAGATCTATTCACGAGCATGAGAGTTTCCTTTGTGGGCGTAAGTGTGCCGGCATTCAATTGTTTGAAGATTGATAGCGGTATTATGTTTATACTTGCCCTAAGATCGCATAGTGCTTGGCCACTGCAGGTCCCACCGATAGAGCATGGTATCGTGAAGATTCCTAGGTCGCCTATTTTAGGTGGGATCATAACATTTTGCGTTGCAACCATTATTGTGATCTTTCCTTCCTCATTATGTTCCTCTTTTAGTCTTTGTGAAGTCACTGTGGTTGAACTTCTTCTGTCTTAAGATCTAGAGGCTTAAGGGTGGACGCAACTTCAGGGTCTATTTTCTCGAGCTTCTCCAAACTATAGGTCAACGGGTCTTCGGTTATCACCGCATTCAAGTTGGTCGCAATGCGCTTCTCCCTTACTTCCGTAGTCATGTTGTCACTTAGCAAGGAGACTGCTAAGTATTGTTCCTTCCCGCTACCACCTACATTGCGAGGGACTCAGTTGAGCTCGGCAACGCTCCTTGCGGTCTATTTTTTAGCTCGCCCGCAATGTGTCCCATTTGAATTTCGAGATTTCTAATGGATGTAGCTTGATTCTGAAGCACAGATTCGTTTTTCTCAATGTATTGCTTCAGCAAGCTCTCTAGGAACGAAGATTCCGGTGATTGTGAGCTGCTAGCTTGGCTATGTGCTGGACCGTTGTTCTGCCGGAAAAAACTGGGTGGCCCTCCTTTTTGTGCCACATTTTGAAAGCTTTGCTGTTGATTTTTCCACGCAAATTTTGGGTGGTTTCGCCACCCGGGGTTATATATATTGGAATAGGGATCATCTCTCATGAAGTATACCAACTGCGGGTTTGTTGGGCATTCCTCCATCGAGTGAGCATCACCGCAAATGACACAACTTGTGGTCGTTTGAGTAATTATGCTGACCTGCCCTTTCTTCGTCTCGTGTTATTAATTGCGATGCCTTATATTAAACTCATCATCGCAGTCATTTGATTTTTGCAGGGATGCGATGGCCCCATTGTTTGCGTCATTTTCTTTGATTCTTAATCTCTGATCGCTTTTCCTCCAATCCTCGTGATTTTTGGAAATGCGATCAAGTATACTTTTTGCCTCCTCATATGTTTTGTCGAGCAGACCACCAGTGGCTGCCGCATTAGCAGCGGTCTGCAAAGAGGGATTCAATCCTTAGTATAAAATTTCCATTTGCAGGCAATCTGGTAAGCCATTGTGTGGACAGTCTCTTACCAGCCGCTTAAACCTCGCCCAAGCATCGCTGAGCGATTCGTCATCTTCTTGTTCAAAATTTGTTATTAATTTCCTTCTCCTAGCGTTCTCAGTTGATGGGAAATACTTCTTCATAAATTTTTTCACCACATGTTCCCACAAAGTTATCTCTCCCGGTTTGAGAGAATATGCCCATTTCCTCACCTGATCACACAAAGAAAAGGGAAACAAAGTTAGTCGAACTTCCTCGGTTGAGATATTCGGGAACACAAAAGTGTTACAGATTTCTATGAAGCTCCGGAAGTGGGCATGTAGGTCTTTTCCATGACTTCTTCCAAACTACCCAGTAGCCTGGATCATCCGCAACATTACCGACTTCATTTCAAACCTCGATCCATCTAACGTCGACCTCATGATTCTTGGAGAGAAATCATAGAGGTTAGGTGGCGTATAGTCCCAGATGGGTCTATTGCAATCATTCGCCAAAAGGATGGGGTTGACCATTATATTATTCGCGTTAGCGGCCCTTGCGTCCGGTTGCTCCGCCATTCTTGGTGTTCTTTCTTGTTGGTGTTGGCTGTCTCGTAACCTTCTTCTGAATGTCCTCTCAATCTACGGGTCGTAATTCGCCAGAGATTGAGAGTCTGCAAATAAATAAATTACCGTTAACACTCTATTTTGCTGAAGTCCCCGGCAACGGCGCCAAAAACTTGATGGTTGATTTTATGAAGTGGAAATATGGATGATATGCGTTGATGAAATTTCATTGTGCACTCAAGTTTCCCCAGTGGAATCCAAGTATAAATTCCTCTGAGTTTCCTGGTAAGTCCAGGGTCGAACACAGGGACTTGTGAAAACAGACTGCATTGGTAATTTTTGTGAAGAACTTTGCGGTAACCGGATAAATAAATAAATTTTTGGGTTTGTTGTTTGCGTTGATGAAAAATAAATAAATGTGGCGGAGTTTTAAAAAGAGTTGATAAACGAGAGATGCGATGAATATGCGGTGAACGGGTTGAGAAGGGTTTCGACTAACACTTCCTAGAATGCATTCATGTTTTGCGATCATGCAACATGCATACAATAGTAAACCATCTCTCGACGCGAATGCTACAACTTCTAATATTAGAACGCATGTGATATATGTGATAAGTCTATAGGACCTACACATAAGTCTCTATTCTTATTTATGCGCTGACAGGATAACACACACACAAATAAGGTGACCACATAATATCCTTCCTATCTCTAAGATGCATGCGATGCAAGTTGACAAACAGAGCTTATCTCTAAGTTCTTATCTCTTGTTTATGCAAGTCTAATCTTACTCTTTCAAGTCCAGATTCTAACCTAGCTCTCTCGAGTCATTAGGTTCTTTCTTTAAAATCTCTCTCGAGAAACTCTAAAGGGTATTTTGCACAGCATAAAACAAGACAATCGCAAGCAATGAACTTCCTAGGTCATGTTAGCTTAGTTCTTCTCAACCCATTCAACTAGTTTAGCTACTCATGCATATTAATAGAGTAAACAGATGTAGAAATAGAACTTCCATTGTATAAATATGAAGATGAAGTACAAAATAACAATGCAAGTATAGAATAAAGAGCCTGGTAGCAATCTCTTGTTGTCAGGCGTTTACACTGTTTTTCTATTCGTGCTCAAGATGATAATCTCGCTCTCGCGAGAGTCGGCCCGCTCTCTGCTCCTACGCCTCAAGGTTCTCTCTCGAGTTGCTCTGAGCGATCTCCGGCATCACCACTCTTCTCTTGTTCCGCCTTAAAATGAAAAGGAAAACTATGGACAACGATGTGAACTTTTGGAACAAAAGATTGTAAAAATGGTGAACCCCTTCTCTGAAGAATGCCCTTGGTATTTATAGAGTATCCATGGTGAAAGGCAGCTTCTCTTTCATGGTTGTACAGATGGGACAACTTTAATTCCTAACTGATGCGCCGAATAATTGTCACCGAAAAGTTGAATGTACTTTGTGACCGTTATCGACTGTCAACTTAATTTGAATTCAACTGTCATCAATTTTCTGTCCCATCGTACTTAATTGGTCTTTCACCCAGATGCGCTCACTATATTGCGCTGACCAAGTTGCGGCGATCCTTCTCTGGCAAATGTTTGCGAGCACAATCATCGTAAAGCCTTGCGGTGAAGTTACGCTCGACCAATGATTTCCTATGATCACAATTCTTGCATTGTGTCTACGCATATTCTACACAAAAAATACAAAAATCAACTGTTCTAATGCGTTGAACGCATGCAACCGCAATATTATGAAATTGATGCTTAATGGATGCAAATTAACATATTTCATCAATGCAATCCAACATTGTTTAAGAACTTAGTACATGATAACGTGCATTTCTGCCCGTTATCACCCGTTTTTCTAAATGATCACACACCCGCGCACTAAACGATCACCTGCGATTTCTAAACGATCGCTTACGTTTACTACACGATTGCTTAGCGCGCCAAGCGGAACTAAACGATCACTTACCATTTGATAGACGATCGCTTAGCTAAACCTACACGGCCGTGTACCTTTTTCTAAACGACAAGCACCCGACTATACGATAATCTTCTACTATCTCCCACTTACTTATTCAACTACACGATCGTCTTTTCCTCCTTCCCTCTACCAATTCCATCAAAGTCCACCCTTTTGATTATCACTCCGAGAATACCAAGGGCTTCGAGCGGTGGTGTCGTCCTCGGTTGTTGTTGGTTCGTGCACTGTCGATGGTGTAGACGACCGTAGTGCTGCTAGGCGACTGTTTGCTGGGTGGTAAGAAGTGTAGAGGAGTTTGCTTCCACTAGACTGAGTTTGATTGAAGAAAGTATTCAACTGGTACGTTTACTCAGTCTTTTGTATTTTACTTGTTAAAGCATGCCAGTAATTAGTTTACAATGCATATCTATTTGTTAGAATGTATGTGTGGTAATTATATCACAATGAAATCGGAAAGATCCGCTTCCGCTCATGGATTCTCTTGTTTAAGAATTCCTTCAATTTTACTCCCTGAAATTACATCTTGATCCTTAAGTTCCACTGATCCTCTAATGAACAATTGGTTTGTGATCCAATCACTAAACCGAATTCCTCTTGAGCTAATGAGACGATGGGGACCCTTGTTCAAGATCTGTATTCAGTACTTAAGAGAACTACCTTTCTACTATCCCTAAATCGAGTAGGTGTGAATTCTGTCTTGCACCCTATATCCCCAGCTATCTACCCGATCTTACCTCTGAAATGGGAGGCTTATTGAGTCGTCGCTGTTAAGCCAACCCTCATTAATGCAAATCTAAGGATAATCCCAAATAATCAGGAGTTCATAGTTTGCTCAGGATTAAGGTCGAGTTACCTAGGTCATCAAATTGAATCAGTCAGTCTTAAATAGTAAACAACGTTATAAAGCAATAGTGACTTATTTCTTTGTCCGATCTTATGCAAACTCGTTGCATAGGGCGCCCTCACTTCTCATGTTTTCACATGAGTGATTCAGGATCACATCGTTTGCACTATGAACAAAGTGGACCGCATTCGATAGTGTTACTAGAATAAGGTACCCAACTTTATTCATATACTATAGACCATTTTGGAAATTTACTCAAACTTGATCCATCTTTATGTCTCCACATAAAGTTCAGATATTCATATAATAGCCATGAATTTTAGTTTAATGGATTTTATCTTTATAAGTGCAATTTACATATTCAACAACAACTTTATTGAATAAATGTCAATAACATCTTTATTGATAATAGAATATGTTTAACTTTACAAACTGTAAGTTTTAGGACATCCAACTCAATAAAGTCTACATCAATAGCTCCAAGAAAATATTTAAATATTCTTTTAACGACATGCAAATGTGATTCCTTAGAACAAGATTGAAATCTAGTACACAAACATACACTAAACATGATATCGGGTCTATTAGCAGTCAAATAAATTAAAGATCTGATCATACCTCGATAAGCTTTTATGTCCACACATTTACCTTTTTCGTTTTTGTCAAGCTTAGTGGGAGTGCTCATTGGAGTTTTTACAATTTTACCTTCATTGAATTTGAATCTATTAAGAAAATCCCTTGTGTATTTTTCTTGACTTATGAAGATATCATCCTTGAGTTGTTTGATTTGGATTCCAAGAAATAAACTAAGTTCTCCCATCATACGCATCTCAATTTCACTATGCATACCCTTAGAGAATTCTTTACAAAGATGGATTAGTAGAACAAAAAATAGTATCCTCCACATATATTTACACTATAAGCATACAATTTTCTTCACAAAAAGCTTAAAAGCATCGTTATGAAATTCTCCTCCATGATTACTCTTAATTTTAGAAATAAAAGATATTTTTTTCATTTTGAACTCTTTTTGCAAAACTAATAAAACTTCTTAAAGCTTCATCCTTATGTTTTATCATCATATCCCAAGTAAATCTTGAAAAATCATCAACTATCACAAATGCATAACAGTTCCCTCTAAAGCTAGCAATTCTAAAAGGCCAAATAAGTCCATGTGTAATAGTTGTAAGGGTCTAGTAGTGGAAATCACATTTTTCGATTTGAAAGAGGACTTGGTTTGTTTACCCATTTGACAAGTATCACAAACTTTATCATTTTCAAATTTAAATTTGAGAAGACCTCCAATCAAAGAATTCTCGAAAATATTTTAAATTAAGTGCATGCTAGCATGTCCTAATCTTCTATGTTATAACCAAGAATCATCATGTAAAGTCGAAAGAAATTTATCACTAATAGGGCAATTATTCAAATCAATAGTGTATATATTTCCATTCCTAATTCCAACAAACAAGACTTTTCTATCACTAATATTTTCGATTATGAATTATTTTTATCAAACAAAACTTTAAATCATTTGTCACACAATTGACTAATACTAAGCAAATCATGCTTTAAACCATCAACTAAAAGTACATTTTCAATCAAAGTAGAAGAATCATTTCCTATATTGCCCTTACCAATTATTTTACCTTTCTTGTTGTCACCAAAAGTTACTATGTCTCCATCCTTTTTGGAGAAAGAGATAAACTTATATTGGTCTTCTATCACGTGTCTTGAGCAACCACTATTCACTATTCAAGTACCGCTTATTTTTCTTGAAGGCTTTCAAACAAACCTACAAATAAAAAAAATTCAAGTTTGATTCTTTAGTTGATGACTAAAATTAGAGGGACTCAATTTGCGATGCATGTCTTAAGGTATGCATTGATACTCATGCGTCGGTGGTCATGCGTTGGAATGAAACTATGCGTTAACGAATGTATGCGATGACCATGTGTTCCCGTCACAAGTTTTCTTACCCTCGCGTCAAATATAACGCGAACGCAAGTTTCTCGGGTGATCCGAGATCGAACTCAGGGACTTGTAACTAAATGCTATACGGTGATTTGTTTGCGGCAATTGAATAAAAGAATGATGGAGGGTATAAGCTAATAACTAATCCTACTCCTAACTAACAGACAAAGCATTGGAAGTATGAATGAGAGGTAGGGACACGACAACTGTTGACACGTAGTAAATGGATGGAAATTAGATAAAATATGAGGATGTCTTCATTGCAACCCTTAAGAGTGACCGCAAGGGCAACCTCAGCCAATGCAAGCTATGTGATCATGCTACCCACACTCGTGCCTAAATCTATGATGTATGCGAAGTGTCGAGAGGCCTTATTCCTAAGTCTCTGTTCCTGCTCATGTGCTCTCACACATAAACAAGATGACCGCATACCGCCATCGTATCCTACTTCTTGGATGCATGCAATATCTTCTCCATAGGGTGCATACGCTATGTAATAGCAAACGGAGCTTATTCCTAAGTTCCCCATTCTTACTTATACGATCCAATCCGCTCTCTCGAGACTTAGATTTGGTTTTTAGACTACTCTTCCAAGTATGCCTAAATGATGAATGATGCACTCATAAGACACGGTAACCGCATAAACTTGGCTGACGTAAGATTATTCCTATCTCTAGTGAATACTTGCTTACATTGCTTAATGCGACCAACCACTTACCCTCCAGGACAGTTAGTTGTTGCTGACTTTACTCATAGACAAGCGTTGCGTCTGCCTATAGACAGGCGTTGCTATAGCTTTACACTAAGCAAATAAGGTTTTCTCAACACTTGCACAACGCACACCTTCCGGTGGTTTGTTACATGCTTCATATCTCTAATCCGCATGACTAAGCATGCGATACTCTAACAGTCTCACTAAGTGATGCAATGAATGTTAAAGGTGCTAAGCGAAGAAAGCTAGAGATGGAATCGAAGGAAACATAGAAATGCATTGAACACACAATGTATTAATTTTTTAATCCAAAATGTAATACAATACAATATAAGAAAATAAGAGAAAATGAAAGAACCAGTAGGAAGCAATGTCTTGCTTCCAGCAGATGTGTGTCAAGGCTGCCAGTGGTGCCATGGATGGGTGGTAGAGCTAACTTTCTCGAGATCTAACTCCGGCAAGGCTCCGGTCGTCACTCGGAATATATGAAGGAGATGAAGAACTTTCAAGCTTTCTTCTAACGCGTTCGTCTGGATCACAAGGATCCACCCGAAGGTAGGAAACCTTGGATGAAAATGAAATTCTGCCCATCGGCTTCTATTTATAGAGATCGCCGACAGCATTAATGGACCTACTCTGATTTTGACATTCGCGGCGTGATGGTCATTTTCTAAATCTCGGCTGCTAACGGCGTGATAGGTGAAATGTCAACATCATCTTTTGATTTTTCTGAGATATGTGTTGATGCTTCCATTCCACCAACCTTATGGTAATCCTACTATTATGGTTATCATCATGTAGCCGCAATCTTGAAATAACCGCAATCGCTTGGTTACCGCAACTTCTACACGACGACCGCAATCGCCTGATGATCGTAACTCCTATGTAATTGACGCATGCAGTTGATTACCGCAACACCAATGCATTGATCGTATGTGTTTGCATTTGCGATGGAGAAGTTCTCCACATGCGGTCATCTATGCGATAGCCCGGCTTCCGCGTCTGTGTCTGATTCCTACATTGGCTACAAAGATAGGCAATTGAACGCATAATAATGCATAATAGTGGGTTAGCTGAGATTCTTGATGCTGAACGGCGCAAACTCATTTGCTCATAAATTTCTAACATAATTGCTGCATATTCTGCTTAATAATCCTCATAATTCTAAATAAAAGGCCTAAAATGACATGCATTTTTGCATGTCATCAAGTATCCACACCTGTTTGGGTTCAATAGTATTAGCATTTACAAACTTCGGAATCCATTTCATTTTTCCATTAGCATTTAAAGCATTCGATCTAGACAAGTAACAAAAATAAGTTTTATGTCCATACTTACCACAAGAAAAAAAAAAAAAAAAAACATACTATTTCTTTCTGTTTTTTATTTTTTTTTATCTCTTTGATGTACCAAACAAGTTTAAATAATGATTTCTAAATGACAAGTTTTGCGTATGATTTTAAATGCATAACTAGATAAACATGTTGTTTTAATACCATGATTTCTTCAACGCATGCTTTATTTATATGTTGATCACATGATCCGTGATTTCAAAGAATGAGGTTTTAAATGTAAAACTAGCATGTGATTTCCATAGGTTTATGTTTATATGATGAAGCATGATGATTTCAGCAAAGGAATTTTATAAGCCTGTTACTGTTTATAAGGCACTATGCGATGACATGTTACCATGAAACGTTAATCATGTTATCATAAGTATTATATTTTTTGTTCATGAAATGTTTTTAAATGTTTTGTGCCTTGTACAACCCTACTCCAATGTTGGTACCAAAGATATGGTAAAGGTACCCAGATTTCAATTATGTTAGGAATCCTTGATATCGAAGGTATGGTAAGGTGGTCAGGTTCCAATTCAGCTCTACGTGCACGTACGACCCATATTATTGACGTTGATGAGATCGAGCAAAAGAGTTCTATCTCAAATAGTTATTAGGGACCAAGCAGAAGGGCTCTCCCACATGTTCAAGCAGAGGAGTAGAGATGCTTTACAGGAAATAATGATGAATTCTATTTCAGGGTTTCCATATGCTATGTTTTCATGTTTTCAGTTTTATTTTCAAACCCTGAAAATGAGTATGCAATGTTTAAAGCAAGTATATTTACATTTGAAAATGAGAATGTAAATGTTTAATGATAAACATGTTCCTTAAAAGTAGTCACTGACTGGGAATTTTAAGCTCATTCTTTTAATGTTTTTTCTCCCCAATTAGCGGTCAACGTCCCGAAGCCTAGAGGATCTGACGGTCAATCACTACTCGGGATATTCCAAGGATTTGAAGTCTAGGTGGTCCACTTTGTTATGTTTAGACCCTGGTATTGGTCTGTACATGTCATGGGGAAATTGGTAGAATTTGTGTCAAACTGTTGTTGTATTAAACTTAAGTTTTCAGAATCTGTTAATGTATGTTGGTTTGGCAGCTGACTAGCAATGTGTGTATGTGTGTGTGCAGTGATTTGATGACGAGATTATGGTAAGATGTAGATATTATAAATTGCTAATCAGGTTTAATAAGTGCTAAGAAGATAGGTTCACAGGAACAAGTTGGACAGTAGTTGTCATAAGAGGGTTCGCGACTACTGTCTTCACATTCCTTCTCGGATTTAGAGAATAATCTGGAAGGGGGTGTGACATAGGTGTTTCTTGAATTGCTTCTTTCTCTAGATGAAATTTTTGTACTTGCGTGAAAGATAGGCAATGTCAACTTCATCAAGGGCATCCTCATCTTCGGAGTCAACTTCCAAAGAGATGGTCTTTAATGCAATACTCTTCTTCCTTTTAAACTCATCCTCCAAGTGCTTCTTCATAGTGATCCCATGGGTTATGAGTGAGCCAATGAGTTATTCTAATTGAAGTTTGGTAAGATCCTTTGCTTTTTAGATTTCTGTCACCTTAGCTTTCCAAGACTTAGGTAGAGACCTAAGAATTTTCTTAACATTTTTAGAAGTTGTATAAACTTTACCGAGTTCTTTCAAAGCATTGATGATGTTAGTAAATCTAGTAACATATTGATTATAGACTCATTAGCATCCATCTTCAATAATTCATGACTATGAACAAGCATGCTAATTTTAAACTCTTTAAACTAGTTTGTTCCTTCGTGAATATTTTCAAGAGTATTCCAATTTTCTTGAGCTGAAGAACACATAGATATTCGATTAAATTCATCTTTGCCCAAAGCACAATACAAACAGTTTATAGCCTTAGCATTAAAAGACACTTTTTCATTTCATTTTCATCATATTCTCCTTCTAATTTAGGCTTATCAACATTATCAACCTTTTTCATGGGTACATATGAACCTTTAGGAACAATTAACCACAAATTATAGTTAATAGCTTGCAAATAAATGAGGGTTAGAAGTAGATTGACCTTCAACAATTTCATTTACTACTAGATTTGCCATAATGCTCTAATAATAAAGTTTATCGAGAAAATTAAAATTCAAGAGAGCAACCTCGCTCTGATACCAATTGTTGGACCGTATGGCAACCCTAGAGGGGTGAACATGGTTTAATTAAAATTTTTCCTAATTGTGCTCAACTTAATCTAATTAAATATTTTTAAATTAAATTAAAAAGACTCTAATTTGTGTTACAAGATTGATAAAAATTATATAACAATATACTCAATCAATCTCAACCAACAAAAGCATCCAATTAAAATTAAATGCAAAAATAATTAGGAAATAGTTAGAGAATAAGACACCATAGTTTTTATAATGGTTCAGTCAAACTTGACCTACATCTACTTTCCCAAGTGTCTTTTGAGATTTCGATGAAAAAATCTCCTTCGAGGTTTCCACAGATGAGAGCCAAATCCCTACATTGCTCATTTTACGAGTTCAAGAGCAAACTCGATCATTTCAATGGGGTAGGATTCAACTGTTACAATATTCTTAAAGCTTTAAATCACACAATAAAACTCTCTAAAAATAGTGGAGGTACAAGAGCTCACAATATTGAATCCTCAAAATAAAAATTCTTTCTAGAACAAGATGAAAAGAAAGAAAATTGAAAACTATGAGAGAGATCAATAATTATGGCCTTTTGCAAATTTTGAGGATTGTGAAATTGTGAAAAGTTGAAAAAAAAATTAGGGAATATAAGTTTAAAAAGAGAAGGAAGTGAGACAAAATGTAGATTTTAATTTAGGTAATTGGATTGTTCAAAAAGTAAAATGAAATGTGGAGATCAAAAGTGGCAAAAGTCAAATTTCATTTTCTTTTTAAATCCAACCAAAGTATACCAAATATCACTCCTCCATTTATCCACATGTCACCTTCTAATTTAGTTTAATTATATTAATTTGGTTGGCATGTCATCAACACGTGTTTTTTTTTTTTTTTTGTTAAGCTTGATTTGATTATATCTTATTCATTTGAGCTCCGATTTGAGTTATTAAAATTGCGTTAGATTCGTAAATTCAAGCTCTACATAATAGACATTTAAAAAGTACTCAAATTATTAGTAAATTAACTCCAGTTTATTATCATTAAAATATTAATGAATTAATTAAAATTAATTAATTTAAAATTAAAGGCCAAATGGGTAGATAAGAGATGGAGCCAAATATCTCTCGTTACCTTACATTTTTCAAAGGAGATGAAATGATATTTATTTAGTTTTGTTGCGTATAACACATAAAGAGTCACTTCTCGATAAATTAACTTTATTTGTGATGACGCGATGTAGATTTTTCAACAATAAATTTTAGTTTTAGGTAATATTTTTATCTTCCCAAATAAACTTTCCATCTTTTGCTATGCAAATATAAGAGTTAGAAGAATAAACATTGATAGCATCGTCCCTATATACCATGTGCATTTAATTATAAAATCTCTCTTATTACTCTGGTTAAACTACGTTGATCCTTGTATTTTGATGTTTATTTAGTTTCAATTCTTATACTTTAAATAAGTTTATTTAAATTTAGTCTTTCAAAGTCAATTTTTACCAAAATTAGTTAAATCATAATAATAATTTTCATACAAATAAATACAATATGTAAATATATTTTTATAATTTGTAGTAGAAATAAAAAAAAATAATAATAATAATATAAAATAACAATTCAACAAAAAACTAACATTAAGGACTAAATTTCAGATTTATTATTGAAAGTGCAGACTAAAATTGGACAATATAGAGTATAAATACTAATTGAACAAATTTCAAAGTATAGAGATCAAAATGGTATTTTAACCTATTACTTTTAAAGTTTTATCTCTCTAAGTACTTAATCCATGATTACTAATCTGTAATCAAAATTGTTGCAATCGTAATGTGTTCACATTCATTTATCATTTATAGTGACACTTAATTGCAAAAGGATGAGGTTCCTTTGATTATGTTTAATTATCACACACTAATATAATTGTAATAAAAAAAAAATCCATTGATGTTGTTTACTTCCTTAGAAAATTTTAATGAAAAAGGTAAATGATGAAAAGCTAGTAACAAAAGAGTATGAGTCCCACGTAATAATCAAAGGCAATTGGATTGATATTTGAGATGTCCACAGGGGTGGGGTGGAGACGAGGAAGACTTTTCCGTCCGCATCCCCGCCCCCTATTTCATTCCTCATCCCCACAAAATTCTCCGCATGGATTCTCTTTGGGGATTTCATAAGGAAATGGTTCCATACGGGGAAAAAAATCTCCGTTTGTTTTTTTTTTTTAATTTATTCATTTTTTAAAATTTTAATTTTATTATCAACCTTGATAAAATTTTGTATATTAAATGGGTCATTTCCAATACATTTTTCTTTTCAATTTAAAAACACTATAAAATTTCCTAATAAAAACAATGATATTTCATATGCAAAGATATAATTTAGATCCCGTTTGGTAACCATTTGATTTTTAGTTTTTGTTTTTTAAAATTAAACCTACTTCATTCACGTTTCTTACAATAATTTGCATTATTGAGTACAATGGTTGAATTCTTAACCAAATTCCCAAAAACAAAAACAACTTTCTATAAGCTATTTTTTTTAGTTCTCAAAATTTGGCTTAATTTTTTAAATTATTGTTGAAAACGTAGGGTTGGCAAAATTTCCTGCTGGGCCTTGCCCTGATCAGGGTGGTGAATCCCCAGTTTGACCGGGGATGGGGTCAAACTAGGGAAATTTTTTGGGGCCCGTCCTTTGACGGGCGGGGACGGGGACGATATCCTCGCCCCGACTAATCCCCGACCCCGATTTGATATATTTATATTTTTTATATTTTATAAATATATATTTATAATATATAAAATAACTTATTTATATGTATATTTATAATGTATAGTGTTGTGGAGTCTAATATTAAATATCTAAATTCTAAATCTAAGCCCAAAAGTTAAGTCCAGATTTTAATTAAGAAATAGAGAATCCCGGGGATTTAGTAGGGGAATCCCCACGGGGAAATGGTGGGGCTCCGCGGGAACCCCATTTCCCAGGGAATCTTAGTAAAAAGTAGATAATAAATGAAGAAATTTTGGAGGTGGAAGTAGTATCCATAGGCTTAATTTAAAAAAACAAAAACAAAAAATAAAATGGTTACTGAACGAGGCCTTAAATATTCAATCTCATAATTTCTACAAATAAAAATATAAGTCTAACCCTTCCACTTAAATATTATAACACTCATGATCTTAAAAATAATAAAGTCTTAAATATTTTAAAAAATATATTGAAGTATAAAGACATTGATATAAAAATTAGAAAAATCTAGTTGTTGAAGCTATTAAAGTATTATAAAAAAGTAGATATATATATATATTCTTTTCCATTGGGGTGGGACGGGTCGGGATTGGGGACGAGGAATGTAGTCTCTAATCCCATCCTCTTCTCTATTTAGTCAATGGAGAGAAACTTTTCCTCGTTCCCTCCTCCATTCCCCGTTTAATTAAGGATTTTCCACCTTTTTCTGAGTGAGTGAATCTCGCAGGATAAATGAACATCTCTAATTGATGTCCCTTCCTTATGCAAAAGAATTACGGTTGTTGATTATAAATTCTATTACGAGACTCACATTTTATTACAACTACAAAATACTGAAAAACAGCAACGAACGTAAATCAAATGAGGATAATTTTTCAAATTAGAATGGATGGATTATGTTTGCAACTAAACATGACCACAATTGAATGTTATTTTCATTATATAAATTAAAACTATATATAAATTAAAGCTAAGTATGCATCAAAGCCGTCTTAGCTCAGTGGTAGAGCGCGTGGCTTTTAACCACGTGGTCGTGGGTTCGATCCCCACAGACGGCGAATTTTATTTTCTCATCGTGAACTTTATTCATCCACGTGGCGCAATGTAAACCCGTAAGCAAAATATTTAACATACACCCGCCTGTAGCAGATCAAATTCTCGTGAAAGTCGGCAATGACATGACTTAAATATCGCCATAATCGAGACGGCGACATAGAAAGTCAAAAAAGAAAGGCTTTGAAGTTCTTACAGTTTCGTCCTTTCTCTTTCCTTTGTACCGATGAGAAAATGAGCTCCACATGCGGCGGCCTTACTCCTCTCAACGTCATCGGAATTCTTCTCCGATCGGAGTCTTCCCGGAACTGTAATTCCCAACAGAAGTCCCGTATTCTTAGAGATTTCGTCACTCGCGAAGTCAATGCTTTCCTCTGGTTCTTTCTCATCGCCATCACTGCGGTTCTGATCAGCAAGGTTGTTGCGCTCTTCAGACTGTGGTCGAAGGCGAAGCAACTCCCTGGACCTCCTTGTCCGTCTTTCTATGGTCACTCCAAGGTTATTTCGCGCTGGAATCTCACTGGTGAGTTGTAAATTGCATGTGATCTGTTCGTTTTTGCTTTGCTTGATTCTGGAGTTTGTGGTTTTTGTCGAGGACAGAGAATGGATGGTAGTGGAAATTGAGTTTTTCTCGATTTATTTAGCCTTCTGCAATTTTTTAAAGGATTTGATGAAATTGAATCTAATTCCCATTTGAGCTGTAACTCGTGTGGTCGAATTCGGAGCAACGAGACTGTTCTTGGATTTTTATTAGTAAAAAATGAAATTCAGTTGATGCGATGAAATTTATAAATGCTCTCGGGGGAAAACAAAAATAACACGTTTATATGGGAAGAGATGGTAAAGGGGAGTAGTAGCAAAAATTCTCGGTAGCTAGTTCGCACCAAATTAATCCAAACAACCTTCTATTTTTACGGAGCCCCGAGCAAGTGAGAGGGTGAACCACGACAGGTTGCCCTTGTAGTAGTGTCGTTGTAATCAAATATCCGAAATGATTTCCAGTAACGTCCGCATTTGCCAAGTGCATTCACAATGAAGGAATTAAGATGTGTAGCTTCACTCTTGGACATTAAGGGCAATTCGGTTTTAGAGCGATGGTTGAGTATCTAGTTTGGATCCATCAGATCATTAATATTTAGCCCTCCTCTTGCAGAATTCAAGGGGACGGTTTTACCTTCAACGGATACTTTTCTTTTCATTCGCTTCAATCGAAGATTTTAGGTTATCACCAGTAAACCATCCTCCTGGTACAAACTCGTTTGGGATGATTTACTAAAAAACCCACCAGCTGAATCTTTACACTAGGACATCTTATACTGATCATTTGAGATTGAATGTTCCTAAAACTATCATGAGGCCAGGCCAGCATTCCACCTCGCGACCAGACAAATTTCTGTGAACATAAAAAAGAATCCAGTTTCTTGCCCCACAGTCCTACGAGAATTCACGGTTGCCTTGCGATTTATATCCCTTTATTTATTTTTTTATTATTTTTCCAGGCGGGCATGAAGAAGGATAAATGATAAAAAATTATGAGCGAGGATCGGAATCTTCTGCTTCTGATGGTTTATATCAGTAGACTTTGCTTATTTACTTGGCCCCTCATAAATCTGATATACCAAACTGCTATGGTATCTGGAATCTACAAATATTTCCTCAGAAATTACTACTCTTTTGTCCTGCAGATCTGTTATATGACTCTCATAAAAAATATGGACCAGTTGTCAAGCTATGGTTGGGTCCCATGCAGCTTTTAGTGTCTGTAAAGGAGCCAGCTCTTCTCAAAGAAATTCTGGTAAAGGCCGAGGATAAATTGCCTTTGACAGGAAGGGCATTCAGATTGGCATTTGGACGATCAAGTCTTTTTGCTTCCTCTTTTGAGAAGGTACGAGTCTTGTATTTCTCCTCTCGTGTTTTATTCAAATTTCTTGCAAGGTCACAAATGTGATGGTGTATAACTGAAGAGATTTGTGGGAGCAGAAAAAGAATGTGGTTCTCATTCAATCATTTAATTTGGAGTTGTTTGAGCAGAGTAAGAATTTTCTTCTTTGTTTAAAATTTTCTGAGTGTTTGGAGTATGAATTGCAAACCCATTAACAAGAGTCCTGTAGGCTGTAATAATGTGCTTTCTGGTAACGGGTCCTAGTTTTATGTCCTGTCCATAGGAGGAGCTGCTCTAGGCAGCAGCTATGCAATCACATGTTCAGGGAGGCTGTAACATATTTGATTGAATAAACTTTCTTCTTGTTTTCTTGATCATATAATTGTTTCATGGTGATGCCAATGACATAATTGTCTTAGTCTTATTCTAAATTAGTGTTTGATTATTTTTTTTTTTTTGGGTCTTGAGTACAGGTGCAAAGCAGAAGACAGTGGTTAGCAGAAAAGTTAGATGAAATATCATTTCAGAGATCTCAAGTTATTCCTGCCAAGGCTGTGGATTATTCCGTACGGAGAATACAAGATCTTATGATTGAAGAAAGTATAGATTGTAATAAGGTTTCTCAACATTTGGCTTTTACATTGCTAGGGTGGACACTTTTTGGGGATGCTTTTTTGGGTTGGTCTAAGGCAACCATCTATGAAGAACTTCTGATGATGATTGCAAAAGATGCCAATGTTTGGGCCTCCTACAGAGTTACTCCTTTCTGGAAACAAGGATTCTGGCGGTATCAGCGTTTGTGCATGAAGCTGAAATGCTTAACACAAGATATTGTTCAGCAATATAAAAAACATTACAAGCTTTTCTCTCACTCTCAGAATCAAAACCTTCAAAATGGAATTAAAAGTTCTGGCGTGGAGGTTTCATTTGACATACCACCGTGTCCTGCTGCCGAGATGCAAAATAGCTGTTTCTTTTACGGTCTTAATGATCATGTTAATCCTAATGAAGAACCATACGGAAATATTATGGGTGTGATGTTTCATGGATGCCTAACTACCGCAAATTTGATCGCTTCCATTTTGGAAAGGCTTGCCACAAATCCCGAAATACAAGAAAAGGTAAATTGTCTTTTGTTTTGTTTTGTTTTTTTTTTTTAAATTTATTTATTTTTAAATGTTTTTAAATAAAAAAAGAACTAAAGAAGAACGAGAGACCGCTGCTTGGAGCTATACAAAAAAGCAACTAGGGAGCCATAAAAATTACAAAAAAAGGTCAATAATTAAGAACTAAAACAAACGGAAACTCGAGAAATATTTTGAATAAAAAACTTAAAAGGGAGAAGGGATTGGGTGAGTCACACTTTCAAATTCGTTCTTAAAACCCCTTAACACCCAAGTAAACCCTTCTCTTTCTTTTTAACTGAATACTCCTTACAATGGCAAATTGCTAGAGAACCTTCACTTTGAAAAAAAGGGTGAAGAATAACTTTCTCTATCATCACATAATAAGTCTAATTTGGAGCTTACACCCCACAGCTGTCAGCCTGAAAAAAATATCTTTGTTGAATTTTCCAATTGACCTACACCTCCACAGTTAATGACCAAGCTCCCCAAACGCCTGCTTATAATGAATGCAACACTATGGAGAAGACATGGGGATAAGGTTTATGGTGTTTATCTTAAGAACTACCTAACCTACCAGAGAAGATTAAAACCTTCTTCAGTGTTGAGACTTTTCAAAGTCTGGCCAAAAAAGGGATCTAGGGTTGGTGGGAAGAAGAAAGATGAGTGAAAACAATTTGTAATAAAACACGTTATGATACTAAGCTGTTTTTCTAGTGATTTGAGGTTAGCATGAAGGACAAAACTCTTGATGAAGGAAAGTATGGAGCTAATTCCTCCCCTTCCATATTTGATAAGATAAGGCTTTGATGAAGTTAAAATGAGTGGAGCCAAACCAACCATGGAGATGGGATGAGGCTCAAAGAATTAGAGCATGAGGCTATGAATCACAATGTTCAGAGGTGCGGATCCCTCAAAGCTTATAGAGAAGAAAAACAAAAACAAATGGCTACCTTGCCTTAAGCTTCTTGTGCAAGTGATCTCATTTAACTCTTACCTTAAGAATTATAGAGAAGGTGGAGGAAACTAGGAATGCACAGATCCATTTCTCCATAGAATACCTAATTATTATATTTGAAGATAGGCATCTAGAATTTAATTAAAAAAAGAAAAAAAGATAGACATCTAAAAAATCTCAATCTACTAGAATTTAACATGATAAATAATGTTTAATACAACTATACAAAATCTTTTCTAAATCAACTTGAATACAAAATCTTTGTTCATATTCTTCCATTCACCAACCACTTTATATAAAGGTAGAATCAATTATTTGTATTTTCCCTAAATGCTGTTTGATATTTTGAAATAGTTCTATCGATTGAATTAAAATACTTTCCTTTTTTCTTTTTTCTTTTGTTTGCAATAATGGACGGAATATTTGATATTCTAAGAGTTATAATTAATCTTCATACAGATCAACTTGGAACTAGACACAGCACAAAAGGGCTCAGTGAAAGATCCCCAGAAAAATGTTGATAACATGCCACTTCTGTTCGCAACTATATATGAGTCTGCTCGTCTTCTACCAGCAGGGCCTCTGTTACAAAGATGTTCACTTAAACAAGGTATCTCACTTCTTTTATAGTTTTATTATAGTATAGCTTGGTATTGGTAGGTGCTGTCAGCGCGGTTGAACATCTATAGCTGCTTTATTGGTGCTTTATGGGAAGTAGTAGCGCATTGGTCCTTTTCTATCTTTTGATTCGATAACTAAAATGAGGTGCCATGGAATTGACAATAGCCAAGCTCATGCTTTTTAGTGGTAACAGTGCTTCTGACCCAGAAATTCCTTTAATGATTGTTTATGAAAAATTTATAATTTTCACACCGGTGACCGGCCGTCGAGGGAAAACCAAGAAAGAAGGAATAAAAAGAAAAAGAGTGTTGATTTTAATTTCGGTGTCTAATCAAAATCTGCCTCGGCATTAGATGCGAATACTATTACTGTATTTTATACTGCTTGGTATGGCTCAATCATTTTCCAAAATCACAAAACATATGGTGGGTTCTTTTACACTTCCTTCCTAGATATTATGACTCCTTATCCATAATCATTTTCGGGATCTTGAGTTGCAAATATATATACACATATGGTTGCATTTTAAGTCTATGTTTCCTTGTCACATCTCACTTTTCATCCAAGTAAACTGCCGGACAATGTAGTACTTTGGAATAATTAGAGTGTATGACAGCCGTCAATTTTCTTACCATGACTTTCACAGTCAAGAATGAAGCACAAATGACGTCAAAAGATCCAGCACTTAGATAAAATGTTTATTGGATAGTTAAATACTTGGAAATTCTGATAGTCAATTATATGGTTGTGTTCTGTGAATGACTTTTGACTTTGTGGTCATATATCTACCAAGTATTATAGATTTTTCTCAGACTTCATTGTTTTTCACTGCATTCTTGGTCACCCCTTTATTTTTCTGCCTCATCCAGATTTGGACCTAAAGACTGGTATAACTATACCAGCGGGAACATTAGTTGTTGTACCCATAAAGTTGGTACAGATGGATGGTTCAAGTTGGGGAAGTGATGCCAATGAGTTTAGTCCCTACCGTTTTCTATCAATGGCTTGTAATGGGACTAATATGAGTGAGCGAACATCACTTGCAGGTATGTTACGCCACACTTAAATACTTATCCTAGCATATTCTACTTTACAACTCAATATCCACTTTTGGTTAGCTCTTTTGTCCTTTCGTTTGAAAGGATCTATGAACTTTATTGGTTATTGTTCCTTCCGTTGCAGATATATTCACCATCTAAAACATTCAACTTTGAGCTAAACTTATCCCACGGCAGGGTGGGATAATTAGTATAGTGGGAATTGTCTATGTTCTGAAGAGAAGTGAAATTTGGATCTTTTATGAAGATTGTAGTGTCAGCCCAATTTGTTGAAATAAAATGGTCTGGATTGCGTGTTGATGTGCTTTTCGTGATGGCAGGTGAAAATGCTGGGGATCAAGGAGAGAGCTCATTTGTTTTGAATGATCCAACTGGCAATGTTGGATTTCTTCCCTTTGGCTTTGGTGCACGTTCCTGTGTCGGTCAGAAATTTATTATACAGGGACTAGCGACATTATTTGCCTCATTGCTGGCAAACTACGAGGTTGGTAATTAGCTTTTCTATATGCATATCACCGTATGTATGTTTAGATTCTATGTACACTAGCTTTCAGGAATTAAAAAGGTTCTAATTATTATCAGCTCATTCATTAGTTCTGAGATATAGGTTTAGCTATTTACATTCTGGGGAATGCTGTTGACAAGGCCTAATTGATAGTGCTTTTCTTCTCTCTGACTATTACTACCGAGATAGTTGAAAACATCGACAATGAGATATGTTAAATTTGCTAATGAAATATTCCGACCATCCATACCTGTCGATAGCACCTCGACTTACACCCATCATCCAACTTGTTGGACGCTGAAAATACATAAATGAACTATATTGAACTGTAATAAAGCAATTGGCCTACAACACAAAAATCCTTGACGATTTCTATGGCCTCCTTGTTTCTTATCAATAAAGGAAAAGTAGATTGATTGAGTGACATCTCAATAAAGGAAAAGTAGATTGATTAGGTTCCACTGATATGCCACTGTTCATTAACCATGGGTTGGTGTAGTGCTATAAAAGGTATTGTAAATAATGAAAGGGCTTAGAGGGAATGGATTGGAGTCATGGTGACCACGGAGTTAGGATGTAACATCTTACGAGTTAACTTCGCAACCAGGACTGAAAGTTGTCTCATAAGAATAGTTGAGATATGCATAAGTGGACTTAAACACCAACATAAAAAATGAAAAAAACTAACATGTCATCGTTTTTCTTGTTTCTTAGAATAAAGGGAGAATAAATTGATCGAGTTCCATTAACATACATGTCTTCCTTTTCATGTTTCTTAGAATAAAGGGAGAATAAATTTATCGGGTTCCACTAATATGTCATTCTCAATTAGTACTCTCTTCTAGTACATTTTAGAATATAGTAAACAATTGGACTCCCCTTAGTCCAACAATTTTGGCTGTTAGGTTTAGTTGTGATTAGTTATGCTGATTACTGGAAGGTCTGGAAAGATGGAACTGAAGGGGAATCATGAAATTGGAATGTTTTTTGAACTGTGGCTTTTGAAGTTATTGATGAGGTTGAATCTGGACCAAATTATAAATGCCATCTTAGCTAGCAGAGTCATTGCATGATCTCATTGATCATTGCTTATATTTTCATTACATATTGCAGATAAAACTTCAGTCAGAATCTACAAATGACTCGAAGTCGTCTTCAAACCTCTCTACAGCTCAAATCCTTCCGAGTTCAAAGATAGCCTTCGTAAGGAGGAACAGCTGAAGAACAGGTAGCTAAAAGCTTACAACCCCCATGTAATGTATGTACTTCAGGTCAATTTACTAAGATTTTATCTGAATAGTTTTTATGGGGAAGTTCTGTATCTTTTTCCCCCGACACATCGGACATCAAATGGGAGGCTGAGACACATGTTTTTTCCCTCCCTATGTTTTATAGTAGCTCGAGTGCTGCCTTTTCACTATTTTATCACTTGTTTTTGAAGCGCTCGAGTTCTATTATTCTCCGGGGCCTTATACTTCCCCATCTTTAGTTTCTCATTTGTCTCAAGTGTCTAGAGTCACTCAAGTTTCTTCTTTTTTTCTCTCCATAGAAGGGAGAGTTTCTTGTGTACTGCAAAGTGTACTGAACAATGCTGAACTTAATGTACCATCTATGTTGCATATATCTTTAATGTCAAATTGTATAAGGACCATGTTTATGTTTTTGTTCTTCTCTCAACATTTTCATGCATTATTTGACACTGATGTTGAGGAGGAATATTATTGAAACATCTAGCAAGTGGCGTAGAATGAATAAACAGATGGATTACAGAAGGAAGAGGAATTTAGATACGTTTGGGCCTGTTTGGAATTTTGAGATTTCAATTTTATATCTGATAAAATATCAACATTCAATGATAGTTTTGTAAACAAAGAAATTTATAAAAATGATTTAGAATAATGATGGAGCTGTTTTTATTTTTTAAATAAAATATGAGTCTTATTATTGGTATTTATATTTATATCTAGATTAATAAATGATAATGGGTGTTTATGTTTATTTATTATCATTTAAGTTATTCGAGATATGGTTAATATTTAATATTGATATTGAATCTTTGATTTTTGAATATATATGTAGCAAGTTTCTTGCTATTGTGAATTTTTCATAACAATTTTATTTATAAATGAAGACAAGAAGGAAATAGAAGTTAAAGTATATTGGATATGCAAAGATCGTTTGTACATTAAAATAAGCCTAATTCAAATGGAATTAGTGTGTACTATTATTAATGTTATGATAATTTTTCAACTTTTTTAGTACATGTACGAGTGGGGATAAGGACTATTATTAAGATTATAGTAATCACATCTTGCTACGATAAATATTAATCGTAATAATCATCTATTGTTATTGTAAATACTATTTAGCTAATACTATTTCAAAATCAATCTATCTTTTAAATACAAATTATTATAATTTAACTATAATAACCTAACGGGAAAAATTAAAAGGATATTGTCCTTTTAGAAACTATTTAGGAAAATATTGTTGTTTTCGAACTATTTGTAAAAGTGTTGTTTTTTTTTAAAAAAAATAAGTCAAGAGTTGAAAAATCGACCTAATAGTTTGAAAACAACAATATTTTCCTAAATAGTTTCAAAGGACAATATCCTTTTAATTTGTATGTCGAACTTTGAACTATCGACCTTGTCCTTCCTAACATTATTATTGAGTCTGTTCATAAGGTCCCCTGGAATTCCTTCCAAAGTTTGTCGAATAATTTTTACGGATTCTGTCATCTCGACAAGTCTGACTAAATAACGAGCTAATGAATCTCCTTCTTTTTGCCACTGAACTTTTCGATCAAATTCGAGAGTGAGATTATGAGAGAGAGCGAGATTTTGAGCGTGAGCGAGAGCGAGAGCGAAATAGCGAGATTTTGATAGAGAGCGAGAATACTGTACAAATTTTCCTTTTTTTTCCCTTTTTAATTATTACACATTCCACCTTCTTCTTTCTAATCTTTTTTTTTTTTTTATTTTCATTTTATAAAAACAATTTCTAAAAATATTTTATTATTTTATTTAAATTCTAAAAATAATAACTTATAAAAATAAAAAAATGTAAATTAAATATCTCATTTATATAAAAATAATTACAAAAATCAAAGTGTCCCACAAGGCGGACACCGTCGATTTCGAGCTGGTTGTTGTCGTCGACTTCGAACTTGAGGTTGCTCGGGTTCTTCTTGATGTTGCTCTGGTACCTCTGTAGGCGCTTCATAATATAAATATTCATTATGCTTTCCACGACCCTGACCATGTCCATGCACGTATGAAGACGAAGGACCAGCCTTTAAGTCATAATGTCCTGAACCAAATGTTGGTACATCATCATCGGACTAACATAATCAGTTTGACTCTACGTCTGCGTCATAGGGGGTAACTCTTCCACATTATATGCAACCTCATCAAACTCATCATCTTCCCGAACAGGTCCTCTACTTCTAGGAGCTGGTGGAGGAACAATAGGTATATCGTACATATAATGAATTTCCTCCATATAGCTTTGGTTGTCACTACATATAACAAGAACCTGGTTCGGATCATTCGCAACCTCACGGAGTCTACTGTTGTTCGATCTCTGTGAATTATAAAACAATTAGACAATATTTAAAATAAATTTAAATTAAAAAAATAGATAATATTCATTCATTTACCAGATGACCCACAACTGCTCCCGGACGAGTGACGTAGCGCCTTGTGATATTATTATACCAATGAATATATTATGGAGTGACATTTGTGTCAAATTGTTCAAGAGAAACCCCCACTGCAATAAACTTTACACGATAGTGCCATCACACTACCAAATGTGCAACTTTTTCGGACCAATCTCCAGTCCTTAGGTCAATATCATGCAGTACGGGTTTAGTATTACAAGGCGATGGGACATCCTACTGAAAACCAACTTGTCTCATCACCCTGTCAGGAAGATGTCACTCACCAATGTGAAAACATATGAGAGGACTCATCGTCCGCCATATGTTTTGACCATTCGTACAAAAATTAGGCAAAGGATGCACAATAATTTTGTATGGCTCCCAAATAACCTGAAACACAAAATATTATATTAGAGAATATTAAAGACAAATACAATAAAAATGTGAATAAAATAATCAATTAGGTTTATTGTAATGTACTTGTTCAGGTTAAAGCAGATCAAACATGTATCTATACTGGTTGACTACATGTGTGGCTGTCCTAGTCACACAAAATTGATTATTTAATCTACTGTATATTCATTTTTTTTTTTTTTGTAATCAATAAAGTTTTACATTATAATAATCTAATATATTCAATTATAGTCTAATGATTATTCAATTATAGTATGATTATTAGCTCTTTTTTCTCTTTTTTATATATATTTCTATGGAAAGTTCAAATAAAGTGAAGACTCTCGCTCTCTCCTAAGATCTCGCTCTCTTATAAGATCTTACTCTCTCACTCTCGCTCTCTCCTAAGATCTTGCTCTCTCAATATTGCTCTTGCCTAAGATCTCACTCTCTCACTCTTGCTCTCTCCTGAGATCTCGCTCTCGCTCTCTCTCAATATCTTTCTCTCTGTTATTGTTGTTATTTTTCCATTAATGATTACTAGTTTTCATTTCTTCTGGAACAATCACAAACACTTTTTTTTATTATGGATCTACTACCAGAAACTCAATGCGTAATCTTAGTATTCAATGTGTATTCTTGAATAATCTCATTTTTCAATTATTCAACCATTTCATTTTACCAAGTTAAATGTTAGTCAGATTAGTCAATATAAACTAAATCTCGCTCTCTCCAACATTCTTACTTTGAATCTTGTTCTCTCCTAAAATCTCGCTTTGAATCCCACTCTCTCCTTAATCTGCTTCAACCCACTTATATCCTTAATTGCTTTGAAGTTTCGACATGTGTGTAACCTTCGACAACCTAATATACAAAATTTTGTTCGTAGACAAAGCTACTTCGGAATTGTCTTTCATTCCAAGGCATAACTTGTATCCATGCGCTTCATATTCGCCTGGAGTTCGCTCCCAGAAATATAGCCATCCCCACCCCCTCACGTCAATCCCACAAGCTTCCGTCTAATTTGAAATGATAACAAAATGCATAGGTTGTTAGAAGCAGCTCGAGTACACAGATACATATAGTATACCATCTCATTACTTTATAAGTAATAAACCTGCAATCTCGAGGGTGGATGTGTGTCGAAACTTCAACCTTTGACAACCTAAGCGAGATTCACGAGATTTCCCTTGTCGAGGGTTGAAGTTTCGGCCTATGTATTGTTTTCAAGTTTTTATTTGTTCGTCGAGTACTTAACATTCGACCTCTACATTAATCGAATTCTCAACGTTCGATCTCTAGCCTTGAACTCCCAAAACAATAATATTTTTCTAATAAGTTTTGAAAACAATAATATTAATATTAAAGGTGGTTTGGAAACGCTACAATGTGTATGACTTAATAATTAGCTAAAGCTCAATTGCAGCCATTTCCCTTCTTTATTCTTCATATTTGCCCCAAAGTTGATAATAATAAAAGAAAAAGACCTCGGGAAGGTTACCAAAAGAAATTGATTATTTTTCCAAGAAATAAAAAGCTTAAGCAAAACGCATCACTTCGTGGCGAAGTTCCTTGATTGGCACGAATCCACATTTTACGATCGTGGCACCAAGAGAGAGAGAGAGAAAGATTCACATTTCACAATTCATATCTCACCGCAAGGGTTTTTTTTTTTTTCACAAAATCAAAAGAGAAATGAAGGAATAGTGAAAATCTCTTCTCTGTGATGAACAAGAATTCTTCGATTTCGTTATCTTCGTCAATTGCGCTATTGTTGCTGTTGTTGTTTTCTTGGATAATCGTTCTTGCAGGTAACGCATCAGCTCAATTTTGCGCTCAACAGGACGATCCACTGCTTATGGCGTCCACACTTGGAGGCGTGCGCGATTCTCAGGGAGCTTCCAACTCCACCGATGTCGATGAACTCGCTCGTTTCGCCGTCGATGAACACAACAAGAAAGAGGTAAACAGCTTCTCTTGCTCTCTGTTTAAATGAATTTGTTTCGTACTCGGTGTTCCTTTATCCTGTTGCGTTTCGTTGATGGCCTCTGTGCCGTCAGTTCCCGATCTTGTTCTAGTTGTGTTGTGCTGTAGATTTCTGTGTATCAGGCAGCATTTATTTCGCGATGCTGGATTTTGTATCGACTTGTTCTGCATTTTGATGCGGTCGGCTTTTGTGGAGTCGATGATTAGTATCAGGATGTGTAGAACTAAAACTAAACGATTCTCTTCGTCTTTCGTTTGTTTGATGGAGTTGAGTCTGTTGACTGTGGTGTGATTCTTGTTTCTTTCAGGAACTGGACTGTCTATAGTTTTTAGGTTTGCGCAGTGGATATGCGTAAATGTCTCTTTAGCTCGACCATAGAATATAAATTCATGACTAAAAGCTGAATAACTGAACCAGTTTTTTCTGGTTATAAGTAGTTAGTTAGGATTAACATTCAATTTTTTGGAAGAAAATCTTGCAGTCTTGCCGTAGATGATGACTGGATACATGTTGGCCTTTTAGTCTTTTCAAGGTTGATGGAAACTAGGTCAGCGAATGGTCCCTGCGCAATTAAAATTAGTGGATTCACTATGGCGATGTGATTTCTTCTTATGTTCTTTTTAGTCACTTAAACAAGCACATTCGGCGATTCGGCGTCTTCGAAAGAGAAGTTTGTTTCCTCCTTTCTCACAAGACTTTTAGGTTCATTTTATTTCAGTTTAAGAAGTCTTTCAATCAAATCCCGTGTAATTGTATATTGATTTTATTTCAGTTTAAGAAATCTTTTTTCTTATCGAATTCCAAGTATTTGTATTTCAATCTTATTTCAGTTTAGAAGAGTTATTTTTTCTATCACATCCCAAGTATTTATATAATAGTTTTAATTCAGCTTTTAAGTGGAAGTTCTATATCAATTTGATGGGCTCTTTTTTTTCATAACCGAGGAGGAAATTTCCTTTGAAAAATATCTACAATAAATCCCAAGCATTAGAAATTTCCAAATTCGATACACATAAGCATGGTATTTTAGTTGTTTGCTATTGGAAACTCCTGTTGTTACTATTTCCTCTGTTCATGCAACTGTAATAACACACGTATACTTTTCACTTGTGTTATATATGTCTATGATGTAATTATCTTTCCACTCCCTTGCAGAATTCAATTCTCGAGTTTGTGAGAGTCGTGAAGGCGAAAGAGCAGGTAGTAGCTGGTACACTGCACCATCTTACCCTTGAGGTTGTTGATGCTGGTAAAAAGAAGCTGTACGAAGCAAAGGTCTGGGTGAAGTCATGGATGAATTTTAAAGAATTGCAAGAGTTCAAGCATGCAGGCGATGTCCCCTCAATTACTTCTTCTGATCTTGGTGCAAAGAAAGGTGGATAACATTCTTCAACTCCTGCAGTGCTGTTTCAATTACAAACTAAATGACAGCTCTGAATATACAACCAATTTCAAATTAAATGTTCCGAAGTTTTTGGCTCATATTTTACTTTGAGGTTAGTTTTGGTTGAAGTCATTCGTGACTTCTTGCAGGCTGATAAAATCTGAAGTTAAGGCTTTGTTTCTTTTCCAATTTACCAAGGGTTGATATTCTTGCAAATGATTTGTTCATTCGAACAAACTTGCATCCATCACTACTTAGCAAATGGTAGTAGCTCTATAGAGCATAAGCATCCATTAGTATTCGTATTTTTACATAAGCTAATTAACATTTTTGTATGGTGGTTCATATTCTTATAGGCCATAAAAGCTGTGATGTATTTGAAATTCTTGTAACTGATTCTACAGATAATCGTTGTTGTCTTTGATATATTATTGACCATGGTTAAAAATTAGGTGATCATCCCCAGGGATGGCGGGAAGTGCCACCACATGATCCTCATGTTCAGGATGCGGCACAGCATGCTGTTCAGACCATTCAGCAGAGATCTAATTCTCTACTCCCGTATGAACTGCTGGAAATCATACATGCCAAGGCAGAGGTAAATGGATCATGGTCCTTCTATATATTATGTTTTGCCTCTGGTTAAGTTAGTTTTCACAAGACTGCGGAGTTGATCTATTATATCAGGATTTGTCTTACTTTTTCTTACGTAACTGATATTTATGTAACTGATATTTTTATAATTTAACAGACTTCATTGATGATGAAATAAAAGGGGACTAAAACTCACATCATTAGAAGGCGAATTATAAAAAAGCACTCCCAACTAGAAATCAACAACAAGAGAGACTTAAGTCATTAAAAGGGTGCTTACATTTACACCCATACAAATAAAAAGCATAAAATGAAATCAATTCCACGACGGTATTATAGGTTGAGGATTCTTTCAAAA
Organism: Benincasa hispida; assembly: GCF_027475165.1. NCBI lineage: Eukaryota > Viridiplantae > Streptophyta > Magnoliopsida > Cucurbitales > Cucurbitaceae > Benincasa > Benincasa hispida. The sequence goes on along the minus strand of NC_143484.1, from coordinate 45,963,677 downwards.
TTTTTCTATTCCTCTTGCTCCAAAGAGGCCAGAGAATTTTTATTTATAACAAACCCCCAAGTTTTCTTCGCACCATGGAAGGGTGTTCCACAAGGATGGAAGCATGATTATCCTAAATGTTGTTAGGCAAAGACGTGGACCAACCAAACTCTTCAAGACTGTTGCCCAATAACTAGAAGCAAAGAAGCCATGTGTGTGCTCTGAGTTTGAAAAACACATGCACATCAAGATGGACAGGTTGAAATGAGGCATTCGCTTTTGAAAATGATCGTCCATGCGTTTTCATAACTCCAAGACTTAGCTTCCCGTAGAATGATCTTTAATTTTTAATTTCAATTTTTCAATTTTTATTTTTTCATATAGAAAGATATTCTTTCATTGAGAAAGAATGAAAGAATAATACAAAAATTTAAACCCAAAAAAATCCCGCTAAAGAAGAAAGGTTCCAACTAGATAAAATGTTACCTAGTGAATAGAAACATCTTTATTTTCTTTGGATAAGCATATTTCCCAATGTTATCTTTGTTGATGTGTTTTCTGAAGTTTTAGGTAGGATTCACTTTTATCAGTTCCCTGCATTTGTTTTAAAACGATTATATCATTTTGATCAGCTTAATTTTTCTCTCTCACTTCTATCAAACTAAACATGACTGACATTTTTTACCCGAGAAAGAGGTAGGGGTGTTCATGAAGATTTCCTTTCGGTCGGGTCGATCTTTTCTATTATGCTCTATAATGCTAATGAAGACTCACGAAAACAGGTGATTGAAGATGCTGCAAAGTTTGATTTGCTCCTAAAGCTGAAGAGAGGGAGTAAAGAAGAGAAGTTCAAAGTGGAAGTCCACAAGAACAATGAAGGTAACTTCCTTCTGAATCAGATGGTGCAAGATCATTCCTAGGAGTTTGGATTTGTGCAATATAATAAAATAAAATACAAGTTCATGTAATGATAGGAACATCTGCATTGCTTCCTCTTTAATGCTGTATACTATTTGATCTTGAACCTTGGCCTTATCTAAAGTTTCAAGACTGATATCCTCAGGATGATACCTATAAAAGGGCATGATAAATTATGGAGTCACCTGTTAATTAGCTTTTGGACCTGCCTTCGTTGTTAATACTTGCGTGGATTGTATTGTATGAATGAGTAGATTATAATTTATAGGAATTTGGGGGTGGGGTGTTCTTTTTTGAGTACTAGAAAACAATAAGATGGCGTTTAATGACCAAAAAATCAGTGAACTTCAAATTATTAAGGACCAAATGATATTTTAACCAATCAATAGTCACCGTGGTTGGCAAATGGCAAATAAAAATTATTAAATTGGTGGGGTTTAAGCTATAACGTCTAACATAGGCTTTTACAACAAAATGTGCATATATAAGTTAAATTTGCTGAGGAGAGATGCTTGGTATACAGATTTTAAAAGCTTTAGGAGACTCGAATCGCTGGTTATTAACGTAGTTATGTAGGTCACAGTGCAAAATATAATGACTTCATAATTACTTCAAACACAAGAACGATTGTGAAACGGAGCTATAATTGATAATCCAGAGGAGGCATATATAATGGTTCCTTTTGGCATAGTTTTTGGATCCAAAGTGCAGGAAAATTAGTAAAAAAAAAAAAAATGCAACAGAGATGATCAAATATTCTTTTGCATATTTTGTTTTTAGACAGGAGGATATATGCTTAATTTTGGAAAATGATCATGAAACGGCATTTAGTTAAAATTTTAAATTGGTTTTTAAACTTTTAATCAATCTTTCTAGAATCAAGGATCTATTTAGAAACAAAGATTAAGAACTTTATGAAGTGAAATATGCATAGACTTCAAAGGTTTAACACGATGCAGGCCATGAGCCACCGAACAAACTTCCTATTTCGATAAAGAAAAATCGCAAACCTGTTGGCTTGAGCAATGGCAACAACAGCAAGGGTATAAGGTGTAAACAGAGCAATGTTGGAATCCCAACTAAAATACTGTTATCTTAAGTAAATTAATTAGGGTTTGACAATTGACATGCATATTTCAGCTCCCAATAAAGAGAGAGAGAAAAAAAAAAAAAAAAAAGTACAGCCCTACCCTCTCCCCAAAGGTTAACACTCTTCACATGGATTACATAATGAACAAGCTATTACTTTTCAACAGCTACGGTCCTAATGTTAGATCGAGAAATCATTTACTTAGAACATTAAAAAAGAAAAAAATATCAGAAAACGATAACTACATGGTAGGACATTATGACAGATTGAACTCCAATCTCCGATTCTTATTTTCTTTGCCTACTTAAGACCTGACCACCTCCTTCCTATGTAGCTTGCTTCAAGTAACAGATGTTTCTCAGCACATTTAAGGCCAGCCGGCCGGCTAGCCGGTTGGTCAACCAGGTTACTCCTCTTCATCATAATCTTCCTCTTCCTCGTCTACTCTTGAGCTGAGATGTGCATACTGGAGAGGGTTGATTGCCATTTTGTCCACATCAGAAAGAGGCCAGGCAGGGAATTCATCAGCTGCCTTGGTCTCGGACTCGGTAGTAGCAGGCACAGCTGGTTCGACAGGCGCTTCTGACACTGCTGCTGCTGCTGCTACAGTCTTGGAGTCCTCGCTGGCATTGACATCAGCATTAAGGTCAAAGTTTTGGATAGCTTGATTGGCTTCACCTATTTCTTTTGGTGTTTCGTTAGGCTCGACGTGATGCTCCATGTGCACATCTGGGTTGGAGTTCTTGTTCCTGTTCTCTATAGATGTGCAAGGGTCAACGTCAAGGTTAGGTTGGAAGTTGTCCCTCTCGGCTGTTCGTGCAGGTCGCCCACGACCTCGTCCTCGTCCCCTTCCTCTTCCTCTACCAGTGCTGCCATGGCTCATGTCATGCTGGGGAGATTAAAAGGAAAACAAATCACTTCCTCATTCAAAATCTGAAATATCTTTTGATTAATCTTTTCCAGTCCAATGGATTCATTATGCGTTTGATGAGACCACAAGAATGATTATTGCTAATTCCTAAGTCTAGGTCTGCTGTCTATGTCAAATAAAATGCAGTTTAACAAATGCTGAGTTGGTTCGTTAGGAGAAAAAATAATTACCATCTTGCTCTTCTTCAACTCATCAAAATCGTTGCCCTCATCACCAAGGGGTTTCCTGATCAGATATTAAGCACGTTCAGTTATCTTTGGATCTTAACAAAATATGAGCAGGAAAATAAGTAAAATAATACCTCCTCTTTCTATCATCAACAGCACCATCAGAATGACCATGACCATAATCTGGAACCCGACTAACAATATCCCTCAGAAAATCAAAAACACTATAGCTTTGTACACAGTGCTTTCTGTAATAAAAGGAAACAATGTTAAGACAAATTGAAAACCAAAAACAAAACAATCAAGTCTGGGGAAAGAAATGAGGAAGGGGAAACAGAGTATGCATTTAATACCAATTAAGGTTTGAGGGGTCACCCAAGGAACTAACCAGTTAGATGCTAAAGGTAAATTCAAAACAAAAATCTGAACTACAAAGAAACGTAAATTTAAAAAGTTCAAATGCATGGCTGTCACAAAACTTCAGACAAAACAACAACAATTCGGTTAAAATATATTCTTACAGGTGTAATGAGTTCATTGTCTTTGCTCCTCTTTGTAGAGTTATCTCATATGTGCGATCACAGAGGTCTTGCAGGAACAGTTCCAATGCTTTAGCTGGTATTAATGGTGAGAAAACATTAGCAATCATATATTTCTTAACCGAACACCTTATGACATTAAATACTACTGAATCATCTGTAAGTGTAATATTTGCTTACAAACTAAAACGGGTACTGCCAGTGCTATCTTTCCAACATCCTCATCTGCTTGCATTATCTTTTTTATTCGAGCCTGCCAAATTAAATCATTTATCTGTCAACAATGAACTGAATATCCAACCGGAGAATAGGATTCATTTGAAAGTTTAAAGTTCAGTTGAAATGAATATTCTTCCTCACAGTTTAACTGAAGAAAGTGAGTCTATTATTTATCCAAAAAGTCTTGAGGTTTTTGAAAATTTCTTACATGTTAAAACTTCCAAAAATTAAAATCGTATAGCAACTCTAAAATGATCAAAAAGAAGCCAAGCCATTAGATGTCTAATTAAGTATAAAAGTTGCCTCTTGATCATGATGCTCAACAACTGCTAGGAAAAGCAACAAGAAGACAATTAATATTGAGCAACAGAAAAAAGTGATGTACGCACATCAGTCAGATAAGCTAATAACAAAAAGTGAGGGAATTGCCAATTAATTCATTCAGTGATTTGACATTAATTCATAATATTTTGAGCTACAATTCTTCACATGGTTCCAAGAAATCTTTTGAGTAGCATTTAATGGTGGACCATGGATGGTAATAAAATGGAGATTGTTGAAGAACACCCTTCGGAGGAAGAGAATAAAATGGCCCCTTGCATTTCATGTTGAGATGATTATTATTTATTTTATTTTATTTTATTTAATGAAACAATACAAGAGGCTTATAAAGAATCACGCCCAAGAAATGTATGTCAAGACGTCTAATGAAAACTCAGAGGCAGTTCCATTAAAAAAATGAATATCCTCATCATAAAACCATTATGTAACCATCAAGATGTTCTGTCCTCACCAGTTCAAAGTAAGAAAACCGAGAACCCTACATCCAAATTCTGAAATAGGGGAACTTTTTTGTTTTTTACTATCTCTGTAAACAAAGAAGAAGAAAAAGCTTCCAACCAAAACATGTATGCACTAATCAAATTATCTTAAGACCTCATAATTTAGAGTTTCTATACTTGAAAAAGATAGCTGATATGTGTACAAGAAATGGCCAGTTTAAACACTCAAAGCTACAATATGCATGATTCATGTCAAAAGGTAAGTTATAAGGACTGACAAACCAAAATGACAGAGAACTTTTTTGTCTTCTGATAAGAAAATTGACAGACAGCTCATACAAGACCTAAGAGTCGAGTAAAAATTATGTAGACATATATCAAATTTAATATATGTGGAACTTAGAATTATGCAGAAGACAAGGAATCGACTTTTCAAAGCCTTAAGCAAAGATAAGAACTACTCCAATTGGCACAAATCAAAAAAGTATTGTAATTATAGAAGCAATTGTAGAGAGCAGAAAGCGTAGGAGCGCCACCAAGCGACCAACAAATTAATCATCTCCTGGGTTTCTTGTCAATCTCTAGGCTTCTCCTTAAAAATTCAGAATGTAAGCAACAAAAATCTATTGGAACCAGTGTTGAAAGGCTTAAAGTAGAAAATTGGTTCTTGTATAGGGAAAAAATGTCTACCATAGAATAGTTTTCTACTAGTTTCACAGTTACAAATTCAAATCAAGAGGGATGTCTTGCTATTGGATTTTTAGTTAAAACTTTCCATAAGATTTCAAAGTTTCAGTAAAATGAACAGATTCTGTGAGTAAAACTAATATAAATAAGAATGTTACAAATTTATTTACTACCATATCTTAAAAAATAACAACATTGACACAAAACTTGAAGGCAAAGGGTAGAGTTTTGGTTAATCTTTATGGTTTAGTGTCTTGAGGACACAATCATGTCCTCTGTTGTGCCCTTTTGCCAATTCGATCTCATTCATCGGGTGAAACATCTACTGTCGTGACCGGGGGGTGTTCTTCTATATGTCATGGCATGTCTGGTTAGAAGAGAGGAACAGGAGGGTATTTAGGAGGAGACATAGTGGGAGGATTCTAGGTTCAATGCTCACTTCCCTGCCTCCCTTTGAGCTTCTTATGCAATTTGTTTTAAAGACTTCTCTCTCCATCATAGTTCAATTGATGTGCCCATTTTTAATCTGCTCTCTTTTTCAGCAGCCCCTTTTGTTTGGCAGGACCAAGGAATTGAATAATTTTTTTAAAATTTTCTAGTAGAAAAAAACACTACTATTACAAGTCTAATCACTATGTATTAGGAACACATCAAAACGTTGCACAATAGAAAGAAGAAAAAAAATAGCACAAATCATCGGACGAAATTGTACGCCATGATCTCTTCGTAATAGCAGAAATTAATAAAAGGAACAAATTAACTCTTCAATTCGTTAGAAACACAAGAGAAATATCAAATCGATCGAAGATAAAAACCGAGAAAAAACAATAACAAACTTACAGCAGGAAAGCGGGTATCGAGCTTCTTCCTCATGGCGTCAGATTCGAGGCATTCAAATGGATTGAAAAATATGAAAAGCGAAGAATCAACAGCGAAAAATTGCCAAAACTTCACCAGAATTCGATTACCATTTCGAACAAATTGGCAATCAACGCAGAAATCTATCGAAGCAATCTCAGATCCAGGAAAATTTAGGGTTTTTATCATAAATAGCTCTACGATCAAGAAATTAGAAACCGAACCCAGAAATCTAACAATTGTAAAAGTAGCTCAACATTACCGATTGAAAAGACTATAATACCCTAATTTTATGACATGGAATGGAAAATGAATCCCTCTTTGAGGAGTCCGATTTTGATCGGTCAGATTTATTTTGACGGTTCAGATTTTCTCACATTTTTAAAAAGAGACAATTTATGATACTAAATTTTTCGAGACCAATAATTATATCAATTTAGAACTTCAACTTTTATGAATATAATAATTTACCTCTTCAATTATGCTTCATTTGAGAAAATATTGTTTATTTTATTAAACATAATATTTGAAGAAATGTATATACATATGAAAATGGATACGTATAATGATTTTCGATGTAAATTATATTGAAGACTATAAATTGATTTAATTATAAATTTATTATTTTTAATGAAATTTCAAAGATTACGTGAAAATTAATACAAAGTTAAGGTTTAAATCTATAAAATTATTAATTTAGGGTTTTAATTTATACAAACCCCTTAAATTTATATTTTCTTTTTAAAGATTATATGTAAAAATCAATATATTAGTTTTTCTCAATATTATTTCTCTTTTGCAGTAGGCTTTTCTAAATTAGTTCAATGAATAAATAAGTTCAAATGCTTTAAAGATATATGTAAGTCATTTTTTAATTCCTTTTTACTTGAGATATTTCAATTAATCCAACGAACAAGGAACAATAATTTTGGGGGTCACTTATGTTCAATTTTGTTTAACTCAATTATGTTTAAATTGTAACATTAAAAAATAATGTAGTGTCTTGATCAAAATCTAAGTCCAATTGAGTGATGAAAATTGGCATATTTATTTAAGTAAATTTTTGCAGACAGAGTATAAGTCTAAACATCAAGATCTAAGATTTGATCCTCCACTTTATATATTGTCTAAAAAAATGACAAAGGATTTTTTTTTACTTTATTTATTTTGTATATTGAAAAAAAAGAGAGATAAATTCTTATAGACTTCATTTCACGAAATTTTGTGTGTATTCTTTTTTTTTTTTCTTTTGAAGTAAGAGACCATTCAACTTAGTTTTTTTAAAAAAAATTAAATGGTACAATTGTAGATTTTATAGATAACACGAGAGAATAGATGCTTGTCGCTCAATGCCCACGTAGCCTTTGGCCCGTGTGTTAAAATGTTTTGTCGTTTGAGTGCTTATGTGTGTGCACATATTGACAAAGAATTGGTCTATACTTAGATATTATTCGGTGCATAACACGATCAAAGATTATTTTACTATACGTATGATGTATCTTGATTAGATTTACTTAAAATACAATATAGTTAGAGATTATTTTATTGTATTATTGAGAATACTATGTGCGAATATGATCAAAGATTTGAATACAAGTTTGGTGATGATTTATGCTAATTCATAGTTATATTTTCAAGAGCTATTCTTATAGTTTTCTCTATGTTTCAATTATCTCAAGTTATTAAAAAATACTTTACAATCTACATTGTTTTATATAGCTTTGAATTTTTCTTGTAAGAAAAGTTTTTTCTTAAAAGATATTTTTCACATAAATTTATCATTCATTGAGATTTTTACACTACAACAAATATCACATTGGATAACTTTAAAAAAATGCTATCATAGACTTTTTATAGCACGTTTTTGAAATGTTGTTGTAGTCCATGTTATTGAAAGTTCCCAACTTTTGATAGCGTTTTTTTAACGCTATAAAAAATAAACTTTTGATAGCACATATTTAATGTTATGAAAATGTTTCATAGCGTTGGGAAAAAATTGTCATAGAAGGTCTTTTATAGTGTTTTTACAATGGTAAAAAAAAAAAAAATACTACAAAAGACTTTCTATAGCATTTTTTACAACGGTAAAAAAATGCTATAAAAGACTTTCTATAGCATTTTAGGCACACTGTTATAGCCGAAGTTATTGAAAGTCCCTGATTTTCCACAACGTTTTTTCAATGTTATAAAAAAAGTTATAAAATATTCATTTTCTATTACATAATTTTAATGTTCTGGAAAGTTTTAATAGCATTAAAAAAATGCTACAATTGACTTTTTATTATAGTTTTTACAATCGTAAAAAAATTGCTATAAATACCACCTTGCATTTTGAATCTCGCCTTGATAGTTGATTTTGATCAAATTGTATATAGTTTACATAGCACTTTATACCAGTAAAAAATTATTACAAAAGAAGTTATAAAATCAACTGTAATCATCTAAATCTTTAATATTGTATGCAAGTACATTTACATCAAAATAAATTTTCAGTAGTATAAATATCGCTCGTAATGAGATGTTTCAAACATGGGGTCGACATGTTGTACAAATTACATTAAGATAAAGAAAAAAACAATAAAAAAACAATACAACCTCAACTTTCTAGTTTTCTCAAGACACTAAGTATTCTTTAGTCTCCATCTTTTTAAAATGGTGCATCCATTAATATTTACATAAAAAAATCTAGGAAGTCTCTTATCCTGCTTTATGCAAAAATAACATATTTTTACTGTCAAACTCAAATTCATTCATCAAATGTGACAATATTTTCTACAATAGAGTGTTGAATATGACGTAAAACTAAAATTGTAAAACACAAGTATGAGAAGAAAAAAAAATACTGCATGCAACTAAAGAGACCATATACCAAAGTTCAAAAATAGAGAAATCACAACATTTACCTTCGATTCAAGAAACATATAATATCAAGGGTTTACATAGCTATTTGACATAAATAAGAAGATTGAAACAAACACTTACGTGAAAACATAGATGAATACCTAAAGAAAAGTCAAAGTCTTTAACACTGGACATTTGGTCAAGCCAACAATTTACAAATCTAAATGCAAAATTAAGAATTTCCAACATTAAGAACAAAAAGGAATACAAAATTAAACTTAGACAAATATGTTGAGTGATATGTGTTAGGGGTGGAAATGGTTCAGTTCGGTTTGCTTTGGTGGTGAAACCAAACCGAACCGAATTTCTAATATGTGAAACCGAACCAAACTGATTTATTGGTTCAGTTTTAAATTTGATTTTGGTATTTTAAAAAAATCTATGTTATATTTTTTAATTAAAAAATGGTTCGATTCGATTTAGTTTTAAATTCAATTTCATTCTTTAAATTTAAAATTGTTGGCTTTTAAATTCGGTTTTACTCCTTTTTTAAAAATATATATATTAGTTAAAAACGGTTCGGTTCAGTTTCAAATTTGGTTTTCGAAATTGAAACCGAACCGAACGGAATTAATTCGGTTTTAAAATTTCTTCAAACCGGATCAAACCACATTTTTCGGCTTCACTGAGTTTTCGGTTCGATTTTTAGAAACGATTCAATTTTTGCAGTTTGAATGACCACCCCTGATATGTGCATCTCCATTGAAGCCTAACGTTCCTCCTTGAACAAATGCAAGTCTTGCAAAAATACAACATCTGAATGAGATATGAAGGTCGGAGATGGGAGTTTGGGACATGTCTAAATGAGACATCTTGTGAAGTTCTTCACAAGACAAAAGTCAAAATCGGCAATTTCCCTTAGTAATCCTAATCTAGAATAGTAATACCAAATCATGTCACAACTAAGATTTCGACTCACAAACAAGAGAAACAAATGAGAATGAATTATACTTTTACCGAGTCGTTACATTAAAAAAATAAGAAAAGTATATTTATTTGGTTCTTGAAAAATACCAATAGAACAAAACAAAAGATAGAGATATGTGCTAGTTAATCTCTATTGTTGCCAACAAAACATATACAGCTAAACTGACATAACTTGAGATCAAAGAATTGATTCCTAAACTCTATATATATATAAGCCTCGATTATTTAACGAGTTTCAATTTAGTCCTATATGCTTAAAACTTTTCAATTATATTATTCCTCTTCTTGAATGCTTGCCATATTCATTTTATACCTTAAAACTTTTCAATTATATTGTCACATTTCATGATAAGATACATGCACGAATTGAAAATGAAACATTCTCAATATCAAAAGAAAAAAAAGCAAAAAATTAAATCTTCATACACTTCCAACATCAACTATACCAATAGAACTTTTCATCTAAGAAACTAACAAACCATCTCAAAATGGTAGGAACCACTAGGGATGTTCAAAAAACCCGATGACCCAAAAAAACCGATCAATCCAACCCAACCCGTGTGGTTTGAGTTGGGTTATCAACTCATTTGGGATGGGTTGGGTTCAAATAAGTGAAAAATTTATGGATTGGATTGGTTTATGGGTTCACCTAATATAACCCAAACCAACCTGAGTTTATACATATATTGGTTTTAATTTTATTTAATTCCAATATTTTTTGAATAATTTATTCTTCAACAACTCTTAAAAGTAGTTTTTTTGCACTCTAGAAAGAAAATTTTTACTATATAAATTGAAATTGAGTAGTTAATCTTAATTCAATATGTGAAAATAATTAAATTAGATTTTTACATATTTACGTTTTGCTTTTTTTGAGAATAAAATTTTAAATAAATGACCTGATTAACCCAAACCAACCTAACCCAATCCAACCCAAGGTTGGGTTCATTTTTTAATAAGGGTTATTTGAATTGAAGAAATTTACAACCCGAACAATTATGGTGGGTCTAAAAAATCTTTCAACCCAACCCATGAACACCCCTATGAATCACGCAATGACAATCTCCTTCAAATGTCACAATACATAAAATAAAAAAGAAAGAAAAAATGGAAGTTGAACTTCATGAACAAAATCAAACCAAATAGAAAATGAACCCTATACTTACATATTGTGTCCAATGTACAATAGTAAATCAAAGAGCTGAATAACCTATACGAAAGCCAAGAATTCAATATAAGCCTAAGTGATATTTCAAAGTGATATTTCTACTCTTAAAACAATCTAAAAAGTATCCAAGTCTTGCCATGTTCCAAGCCACCAAAATAAAAACAAATAAACTCTTGAAGCTGGAGGACATAAAACATGTGATCTTGAGAAAGGGTGTTGAGACAATTCTTTTTAAAAGAAGGAAGCTTTTCATTAAAATAATGAAAAGAGACTCGAGCTTCAAGTAAAAATGAAGATACAAATAAAACATATCAAATATAACTGAAGAATGCTAAAGCTCAAGTTGGTGAGAATAAAATATTCCAATTTAAACAAATATCTTGAATAGAAAAAAATTAGCGAACAGTTTGAAGAGACAACACCAAAGTAGAAGCTTTAACCCTAGCAACTTGAGGAACTATCTTGAATTGGAGTCTTTTTATTATATCATTACTATTATTTTTATGTATAATTAGTTGGGCTTGATCCCTTTTGTTGGGCTGCCATTTTTTATGCCTTTTATTTCCCTTTGGAAACATCGGTTTCTTATAAGGAGAAGAATTCCCATTCGATAGTAGTAGTAGCAAATATAGATGAAACTGATATTAGACAATAAAACATAATATAGATACAAAATGTTAGAGTCAGAGAACACGCAGCGGAAGTTAAACGGATCGATAAGCATTCTAATTAATTAATTTTGGCTTTAAATTAAGCATGTTCATAAACTAATAAGAGGGTTTCATGACATACCTTTGTAGAACCACTTGAATCTCGATTCCAGCTGCAAATCTTCTCTAAATCAACTTGTGAACCACCTCAAGGTCTTCCCTACTATTCTCTTGGTGCCTTAGATTGTGGGACTCAAAATAAGCTTGAATAAAGGAAATTTGGAGAAGTCACTATTGTACCATGGAAGAAGACCTTCTTCAACCTTAAGTTCTTCGGCAAAAACTTATCAAGTGCATCCGTTGCATGCTCGATTCTCAACCCAATCTTCTCTATTTATTGCAAGACTATCATGCAAAGAAGATTGCTGCATGAAATGCACCTCATGCTCATGCTTGGAAGATGGAATCAAGAAAGGAGTGGAGAATGTGTGAGCTACTAGGAAATAAAGTGGAGATATCCCACTTTTGGGATTTTCCATTTTCAATCTATTTCAATTTTTTGAATTTACAAATTGATTTCCATAATCAATTTTTGTTTTTCAAAATTGAAATCTTTATTAATTTTACAAAATTAATTCAATAATTAATTTTCTAATAAAATTAATAATAAATAAATAATTTAATTAATTATAATTAATTTAATATCAAATATTAAATTAATTTAACACAAATTTCTCTATCTTGAATCCTTATTCATGAATTTAATATTTAAATCGTATTTAAATATTAATTGATTCTCCAATTTCGTTTAATATCAAAATTAAACGCGTAATTATATCACATATAATTACTAATTCCCTTAATTCTAATTTGAACGTTTCAAATTAACTTAATGCTACTCTAAGGTTAATCCATTTATGAACTAGTAGGGGGACCTCGTGGACCTACAGATCATGGGCTCCAACGATCCGAGATTAATGGGCTAAACTCTTTACATCGAATTAATCACATTCGTTAACTGCTGGGTCACTCCACTAAAGCCCAGAGTTGCACTCCCCTCACTGTAGATATATTATGTCCACTCGATATAACCATGATTAGTAAGTTAACCCTTCACAGGTTGTTCGTAATAACGACTGGATCAAATGACTGTTTTACCCCCGAGATTACCTCTTGTTCCTTAAGTCCCACTGATCCTCTAACGAACAATTGGTTTGTGATCCGATCAACAAACTGAGTCCCTCTCGGGCCTATGAGAGGGTGTGGCCCCTTGTTCAAGACCCAGAGTCAGCACTTAAGAGACAACCTCTCTACTATTCCTGAAAGCGGGTAGGAGTGGGTTCCATCTTGCTCCCTTTGTCCCTAGCTATCTATCCGTTCTTACCCCTGAAATGAAGGTTTATTGAGCTGGCACTGTTGAGCTAACCCTCACCTATGTAAATCTAAGGATAATCCCGAATAAACAGGAGTTCATAATTAGTTTAGGATTAAGGTCAAGTTACCTAGGTCATCGCTTTGAAATAGTTAGTCTTAAACAGTAAACAACATTATAAAGTAAGAGTGATTGATTTCATGGTTCGATGTTGTACAAACCCATTGCACAAGACGCTCTCACTCCTCATGTCATAACATGTACGAATTAGGATCACATCGTTTGTAGTACTTTACAACTCTTTGTAACAACTACAGAATGGCCCGCATCCGATAGTGTTACTAGAATAAGACACCTAACCTTATTCATATACTATAAATCATTTTGACTATTTACTCGAACCTGATCCACTTTTATGTCGTCACATAAAGTTCAAGTATTCATGTAATAGTCATGGAACTTTTAGTTTATTGGATTTATTTCTAAAACGAAATAAGCAATTCATATATTCAATAACAACTTATTGAATTTTCAGAATAAGTTTTATTGTTTACAAACCACGAATTTTAGGACATAAAAATCCAACAAAAACAAACCTTAATGCCTTCATAAATAGCATGAGAGCGGCAAGATCGCAAGCAATCATGATGATATTCCGATCTAACAAACTCGTATAGACGTTGCGGTTTCACCATTCGACGTCGTTGCTACCATGACCAGGCGAGAGGATATGCAAGAGTAGAAAGAATACTGTATACCCCCCCCCCCCCCGATATATTGTTATAGCATTGATTTGATCCACAAATGTATTAAATGTACTCTCATATCTGAATATCAAAAAAGAGTAACTCAAGTGTTAATCTAGGAACAAACACATGCTTATAGACAAGTTTTAGATAAGCAGTCATTTCTCATAGGTAGTCGTAGCTAAACACAAAGTAATATAAAGTAGATATGTTGACATCAACGAAATGCATTAAAGCAATAAATCCTTGTTACTTACATAGTTTCTTTTAGTTGTTCTAAAGGCGAGTGTTAAAGATGTTAGGGTTCACTAAAGGTGTTTGGACTTGTAAAGTATATTCCATATACATGACTTTAAGACTCCTCAACTTTATTTGTTTCCAAGACCTAAATCACAAAAAAACACCTTATCAATAGAACTTCATTTTTATTTACGTATTTAGGATGTCTCTGAGGGATTAAAAGTCATTTCATTTAGAGACAAACCTCATTTAATGACTTTAGGAAATGAAAGGAAAGGAATGATCAATTTGAGATCCATCTTGAGTGGGCACAGAGCCAGGTAGGTCATCCACCCCGACAAATTTCATCCATGTAACACTAAGCACCAATGCTAGCAGAACAAGTAGGTCAAGTAGGAAACCAAAAAATAGTCAAGAACCATCAAATATATAAATTAATTCTTCAAGAGCAGTATAACATTTCTGCATATGGTATCTATCTGAAATGTATCTGTGAGGGCATGGAGTTTCAGTAATGCCATTTGAAAAAAGTTAATAGATGAGGCTAACTGACATTACATATGATATTAACCTTGAATCGTAAAATAAGTCTATAAAAGTTATATGAATAAAATTCATAGATCGAGGTAAACATGTTATTCCTGTAGGACAAAATATAAAACCACTTTCAAAATCCACAATACAGTAAATCCATTCGCCACAATTTCTTCATTGAATTTTGACCATTAGAACATGAATAAGAAAATACCTCGAATACATACATAAATGGCACGATATTGAAGCTCATCATGGGTGCATTGTCGACAAAGAGCTCTATCAGGTCCACTGATATTCTTGAAAGTACTCGCAGGACATTCTAGAAAACATCACAGATATTTACTCACTCTCCAAGAAGCCTGCAAAAGTGAATTAATAACAACATAATTATTACCAAAATGCAACCATCTTAAAATTTTGTTTAAGAAATGAGAAAGGAAAAATAATAAACCAAAACTGTCTCTCCAATTACAGCTGGTAACTTAGAAAGTTTGTTGTGACTAACATTTAATAACAAGAGAAGAAAAATTCCCCAGTTCTTCATCCAACAATTAAATATTAATTTAAGCTAGAATTAGCTTTTGTAGCCCCATAGCCTGCGAAAACAAAGCATTGAATGCAATGATGAAAATCAATTTTTAAACCTCAAAGTCGAAAGTGATGAAAGTTTACCTCCCACCACTTCTCTCATCCACCTAAACTACATCCAATCTCCGATAAAACTCACTTGACACGTCGCTAAAGAAAGATTATAACAAAAATTCAAGTACATGCTCTTCAATTATACCCTTTTATGAGAGGTAAGTGTTAAAAAACTGATGATATTAATTTATTAGACACAAAATTAAGCATATGAGTCAAGATTAATTATAAACTTTTCCAACTTTACATGACTAAACACAGACACAGATACCAGAGATAATCCAAGAAGTTCCCATTATCTACTAGAAACTAATAGCCCAATGTAAACACAAACACAAATTCACAGAGAAAAATCGTAAACTTTGACCCTAAAAATATAGTGAAGGGGAAGAAGAAGATTACTTAGCTTTGGAAGCTAGAGGCACAAACTTAAAAAGAGGAGTAGCAACAAGGGTTGGAACAGGGGAATTTCGGCACAAGGGGCAAGTAGCGCTCATATGAGAAGCCATCCATCGATGTAATCAGAGTCCAAACAATGGTGACAATTGGGAATGTAACAGAGCGAACCATAGGGCTTGTAATCGGAAAGGAAAATGAAGCAATGGTCGTGGTCAGAAGCGAAAAGATGACAACTCTTTCTGAAGACCATTTTAGGGTACAATTCGATGTTGGAGTCGTCCAATCCAACCATGAGAACCACCACATTATCAGCGGTAGGAGAGGGGAGAGAGACAAAGGGTCTAGGGCAAATGCGGGGCGAAAGTGGGTGTATTTGATGCGAATGCAAACGTAGGAGACGAGCATGACAGTGGAGATGAAGACGAGGATGCTGATGGAGATGAAGAAGAAACTTGTCGAAGATGGATAGGCGCAGACCCTATGGAGATGCTAGAACGAACCGAAGCTTGTAAATGAGAAGGAAAAGACAAACGAGTGAAAGAAACATGTGAGAGAGGGAGAGAAGTCGATCGCGTGACATTGGAGAAATTTGGTTCCTGAAATGTGTGATGGAAGGAAAAGTATAATTAGAGAAAAGGAGAGTTACTTAGCCAGCTGAATTAAATTTACTTCCTGGTTTTCTTCCTGTTTTCAATAGCGATTTTTATAAAAAGCTATCCTCAAATGTTATTAAAAGGGTACTTGTTGGAGTGCCCTTAAATGTATTGTTGTAGCAAATTGCGGGAATAGAAAGGTTGAGTGCACAAGATTAGATTCTAGGAATGTTCACCATCTAAAAGCATGCAAATCATCAACATAAATCATTGGAAGGCTAGTTGCTTGCAATGTCAAAAGTGAATGAGTTACACTTCAACAAATATCTTGATAGTTTAAAGTAAATTTAATCTAGACTTGGAAGACCTTTGGAAGGATTTTAAGGCACCTACAATAAAACCACTATTAATGCCTAGAAGAATTACATTTGAAATCAAGAAAGTTTGATTATGCCAGCAACACAAACCTCAACTTTTTTTTACTTTAAATATCATATCATAAAGAATTTGGGCCACACATATGATTCGATTATTACAAAGTTATTAGATATTTTTATTCCCCATGGCTTTTCACCTTTAAAAAAAAAAGTGGGAGAAATTATAAACCAAACACAAAGCCAGAAAAATAAGTGGAAGTATTAAGAAGAAAGAAAAACTTCACCTGATATTCTTGAATGGAATCATACCCAACAACAATACCCTCCAACTTCCCTGAAAGAAAAAAGAAAGAAAAACTCTCATAAAAGAAAAAGGGAAACAAATTAACAAACACAATTTGGGTTTGATCCTTAAATTCTTAGCATTTGGAATTGTTGAATTCAGTATAATTTTTGCTATCTTCAAAATCCCAAATTAAGCTCTAGAAGCTAGAGGGCATCTTCTTTTTTTATTTCTTGTATTGAAGTGCATTGGGGATGTAAGTTGAACAAAAATTTCAAAAAGGAAATATGTTTTGCGGCAACGATAAGGACTGTATCCCCATCATTAGTAAGCTCTTTTGTAAGCATATATAAGTATGAATCGATGATAAAATGAGCAGTCTTTCAAGTTTCATATTCATTGCACATATGAACAAGACAACCCGATCAACATATGAATAATTCAAATGAGGAGTTTGAGATACTTGAAAGGCACTTCAAGTGATGGATTATCATTCAAAAAGTCATCAAAAAGACTAGTAAAACACTATATCGATGCTAGTTAGATTGAAGGAAGGATTATCTAACTGAAGATCTACAACTAAGAAGGAATATATTTGAGGTGAAATTAAACTACGTTTCATCTATTTAAATTGCTAATATAACTACAAGAAATGACAACCACACACTTTTTCAAGCCACTTCACCACAAGTTGGAAAATAAAATTTCACATTAACACACCAAATCATCAATAAAATAACCAAAGATTATGAAAATAAAAGAATGACAGAGCCACCATCAAGTTGGAAAAAATAATGATAGAACTTTGTGAGTACCTCAAGGAGAAATAATTTGTGAAACATAAAGGGAAATTTTGAGTAACATAAAAAAAGCAACTTTGTGAGTACCTTAATGAGAGTGTATCCCTTTAACTGTTCGTCCTTTTTACAGATTACATAATGAGAATAAATAAGTTTTGCTTCGACGAACGGTGGAGTTGCAGATGGCGAGACTTGGGCTAATGGTGGAATTGTTGACAGCAGACTTGGGCGAACAACGTAGATGGCGCACGAACGGAGTATAAGATGGAAAGATTCCTGGAGTCGAAGATGGAGAGACGAGTGGATGAATAGAGTATAAGATGGAGAGATGGCGAATGATAAACACACGACAGAGAGGTGGAGAAATCGAATGGAGGAATGTAAAAATAGGAAGAATGACAGAGAGGTGGAAGAGGGAAAATAGAGAGAACGACGAAAGTGAAGGAGAGCACGCACGAAAGAGAGAAGTGGAAGAACGATTTCGGGCTTGATGGTGGAAGGGAAAATTTGGTGATAGTATACGCAACATGCCATAATTTTTCATTTGAGTTTTTGACTAGCCTAGTGAAGTTGATATCTTAGTCTTCATAAGTTGCATATCATTTTGTATTTGCTTTTCTTTAGATGCATCCTTTATATCTTTTCCAACTAGGAGAGGCTAACACGTTTTGACTGCATTATGTATCATTAGAGATTTTTTATAACAATTTGAAATTGAAACATATATGTTTTTTCATTAGTGCTTCATGATACCAATTGAAGGAAACCAATGAATATTTCTATGTGGAAGCGGAAATTGTTTCGAATTTTATTTTTTTTTTATAGAACTTGAAATTACATAAACAAAACAATTATGCATTATCAAGCATAAATTACAACATGCGTTTTGGGTATAAATTAAGGAATAAAATGACACTTACACTTGAAGCCCAATTTTCTTCACGTATTCCTTTTTTATCATGATCTCTTTAGTTTCTAATTCGAAATTTTCAATTGGACACCACCACTTGAGAACCCTCTAGTATTCTCTTTAGGGATTAAGAATTCAAGCAAGAGTTATGAGTTTTTTTGAATTGGAAATGAGGATGAGGGGAAGAAGAAGAAAGAGAGTTTTCCAGAGAGAATTCTCTTCTCTGTGAAACTTGCAGGATGAATAAGAGATCCCAACTTTTGTTCTCATGTACAGATTGAGAAAGATCAGGGGAGGCAACTCCCTTCTATTAATTAAATTAAAAATTAAAAATTTAATTTAATTATATATATATATATATATATATATATATATATATATCTTATATCAAATATAACACATAACCTATAGTTTTATATTGTATCAAATACAATATAACCTATAGTTTTATTTTCTCTCGACAATGCATAACATTTAATATAAATCATATTTATACTAAATTCAATTATATGAATCACATCCATATAATTATAATTAATATTCAAATCATATTCAAATATTTAATTCCTTTAAAATATTTATGGTGTTTAACATAAATCATATTTACATTAACTTTAATTATATGAATCTCATTCATATAATTAGTATTGATTCATATAATTAGTATTTGAATCATATTCAAAATCCTCTAGAAAAACTTTATATTATAATATATCTAATATATTACTTATATCACGTATAATTAATTTAAATAATTATATCATATAGAATTAATTTCCCTAAATTAATTTGAACAATTCAAATTAATTCAAAATTAATTCTCAATTAAATCCATGTTGAGCTACAAATGTGACCTTATGGACCTGTAGATTAGAGCTCCAATGATACTTAGATATTTAATTAAACTCTTTAATTAAATTACCCAACATTCATTAACTATCGGTCACTCCACTAAAGATCACAGTTGCACTTTTCACATTATAAATATATTTATGTGTCCATTGGATATAACCAGTCAACAGTGAGATGACCCTTAACGAATTGCTCGTAAGACACACTTTAATATCATGTTAACAATCACACATTGATCCAAAAATTTAAATTGATGAGTGAAGATAAATTTAATATAGTTTGCATAGTTTAGTTGGAATCTATTATCATAAGCAAAGTACATCTTGGGTTAGAGATGGTAACATGGGGTAGAGTATGAAATGACTTACTATTTTTTTAAACTCGAAAAGAGGGAAAGAAATGGAATGGAGGATGAGTTGTGAGATATTAAAAATAACTTATTAGATTTATTTGTTTATTTTTTCACAAAATAACTTTATTCAAATAGTAACCCAAAGGTTGATATGATGATTAAATTCTTTATTAGCTAGAGGAGTAAGAAAATGAAAACTTGTCACGAAATTTAAAACTATCCGAGAAGCCAAAATATTGACTATATATAAATCTCAAACAAAACAATAAATTATCATTAAAATTAAAATTAGGACCATTTTTAAATATAGAAAATGAACTAAAATATTTACAAAATAGAGCAAAATTTTAGAATCTATCGATGATATACATTGACATGCTCCTATCAATGTCTTTTAAGTGACACTAATAGATACTCATACAAGTCTATCAGTGATAGATTCTGAAATTTTGTTATATTTTGTAAATATTTCCAATAGTTTTGCCATTTGAAATCATTTCTCTTAAAATAGTTGTTATGTTAGAATTTAAAATCAACGAAGTTGATGAACTAAAATAAAATATAGTGAAAAATACCCTTTAATTTCTCGAGTTTTTAGTGTTCGCACGAGATTTCAATATAAATTTATTTCGTGGAACTTGAACTTTGTATTTGTATTAATTTTGTGGAAAGTGAGTACAATCTCAAAGACACAGTATTTTGATGCTTTCAAAATAAACTATAAACTTTAAGCTAGTTGATCTTCTTGAACGATCGGCCATTGGGCTTATTGATCTTCTTAGGTGATCGGCCTTTGAGCTTGTTGATCTTCTAGGATGATCGGCCTTTGGACTTGATGATCTTCTTAGATGATCGACCTTTAGGCTTGTTGATCTTCTTAGAGGATCGATCTTTAGACTTGTTGATTTTCTTAGAAGATTGGTTTTTGGGTTTGTTGATCTTCTTGGGTGATCGACCTTTGGGCTTGTTGATCTTCTTGGATGATCAGTGTTCGCACGAGGCTTCCGGAGAAACTTGTTTCGTGGAGTTGAACTTAAGTTGGTGTTGATGTTGAAGTTGATTTGATGCGATGTGGTTCGATCTCTAGTACTTGATCCTCTGATTCTCTCTCAGTTGAATGCGTACGCTTGATTTGAGGAAGTGAAGCGCGTGATGATCGTGGAGTTGAAGTCTTGGAAGAATACTTGTATCTCCGAAGGACTTTAGTCTTTAAGGGTCTTCTATCTTCTAAGAATGTAGCTTTAGGAGTCTTGGGAGTCTTCTGCTTGTTGATGAATTCTCTTTGGACTCTCTAAATGTAGAATTGTTTGTATCTTCAAAGGACTTCAGTCTTCAAAGGACTTCTATCTTCAGAATGCTTGCATCTTCAAAGGACTTCAGTCTTCAGGATGCTTGTATCTTCGAAGGACTTTAGTCTTTAGGTGTGGTCAGCTTCAAAAGTCAAGAAGATTGTAAAGAATTCTCTATAAGCTTTCTGGAGTATAGAATTGCTGACTCTCACAAATGAGGAGAACTCCTCTATTTATAGAGTTCTCTGCTGGACTTCATGGGTTTAGGCTTGGTCGGTCCATGGGTTTGATTAATTAGATTTGGGCCTTATTTGACATTTTGGTCAAATTAAGTCTATTTATGGGCTAAATTGGACTTTTAGCCCAAAAAATAATATCAAATTGGACCGAAGTAATTTTATTCAATCCAACGGTTATGAAGGAAACATGTGGCATCATTGGACTTCGCCAATTTATGTCTTCAACTTTAATTTGAGACAAATGTCAACTTCTAATTAGTCTCGATTTCAATTATTTAAAATTTCGTCATTAATTTAGTAAATGACGTGGCAAATTGCGATCATTCCAAAATTTCTCATTCAACAAATGCCCCATTTTCGAGATTTATGCACGTATATGGGTGGATGAATCTCGAAAAATGTAATTTGAAATCAAAGTATGATTTTGACTCTTTTAATTTGATACATCATCATGATCAAAATATGAGAATTTAGCTCAAAATTTTGATTGGAAATTTTGTTTGCTTGACACATTTTTCGCCAAATAAACAAAAAATGAATTTCAGTCTCTGACTTTCTTGTTTCCGAGTAAACTCTAATTTTAACTAAAGTAGAATTTATTCTCCACTTTAATTGCAAATTGAATTTTGAGTAGTATCCCAAATATTAACAACTTTTCTTTTTAGTTCGGAATAATCTCAATTCTTCATGCAAATTTGAAGTATAATTTTGACTTTGCCTTTCTATTAGCTTCAATTTTGATTTAGAGTAGAATTTCGAGTTCGTCTTTCTCTTTACTTCAACCTTGATTTGGTGAAGCTCGGAATGCGTCTATATTTTCATTCAAGGCAACACTTAAGTTATATAAAAGTTTCAACATTGGATAAAATTTTATTGGTACCCGAATAGTATTTTTGTCTCGTTCCAATTTGGATTTGACATAAACTTTGGAATATGCCAAATTTTGTCTTCAGAAAATTTGATTTTGACTATAATTTGAATTCAAATTCAATAATTTGGTTCGTATCCAACTCTCACCAATGTAAAATTTGAAATATACTAAAATTTTGAGCTAAAATTTAGATTTAACTTGAATCTTGATAAAACTTGACAATTTCAAGTAAAATTTAGGTATTTAGATTATTGTTTGTTGTATCCTTTAACTTAGTCAAATATGATTTTCAACCAATTTTGTTAACTACCTCAAATAATTGAAAGAATCTTAATTGAATTTGAGATAAATCTTCCAACAATTGTGATTTCTTTTATATATATTTCTTTAAACATAACCACTTCCTCATCTATAAATAGAGGTAAGTCTTCAAAGAGATCATATTCAATAGAAAAGCTTCCGATTCGATGAATTTGTATGGTTGCAGAATTTCGGTTAGATCCATTCAATGGTGAATTGATGGAAGCACCTGAGCTTTTTATGAGAACATTTCCTCATTTGGATTTCTATTTTCATTGAGAATTTTCTTCTATTGTCCTCTTTAATTGATTTGTTTTCCCTACTTTTTGTTGCTTTTCATGACAAAAGATTTTCAAATTGATGAGGCAAGCTGAGTCAATGGATGAAACTACCGGTAGTTAAAAGAAAAAATTTCCCTTTTTTTTTTCTTCTTCTCTTTTACTTCTTTTTTCCTTTTGTTTTCCTTTTGTTTTCCTTTTTTTTTCATTCCTTTTTGTATTTTTTTCCTTTTTCTTTTTTTTTTTTTTTTTACTTGCCTCCTTACTTTTTTTTTTTTTTTTTTTTTGCGTAGGTTTACTAATTTGTCCCCCTTACTCTTTTGTAGGAGCTAAAACGCAACTCAAGGGAGTACAACCGCATCTTTTGTAGGATGACGTTGGTTTGGTCTATCTACTGTATGCTTGTTCATTGTTCATGCTTCCTAATCGTCATGGAAGGGGCCCTGCAAGGCTTACAACTTTCTCATGCTTTCACCCTAGGGAGGATCCCGATAAGGTCTACCTTGTAGCACCGTTTGCATATCCTGAACGTTATGGGAGGGGCCCTGCAAGGCTTACGACTCTCCCATGCTTTCACCCTAGGGAGGATCCTGATAAGATCTACCTTGTAGCATCGTTCGCATATCCTGAACCTCATGGGAGGGGCCCTGCAAGGCTTATAACTCTCCCATGCTTTCACCATAGGGAGGATCCCGATAAAGTCTATCTTGTAGTACCATTCGCATATCCTGATCGTCATGGGAGGGGCCCTGCAAGGCTTACAACTCTCCCATGCTTTCACCCTAGGGAGGATCCCGATAAGGTCTACTTTGTAGCATCGTTCGCATATCCTGATCATCATGGGAGGGGCCCTGTAAGGCTTACAACTCTCCCATGCTTTCATCCTAGGGAGGATCCCGATAAGGTCTACCTTGTAGCACCGTTCGCATATCCTGAATGTCATGGGAGGGGCTTTGCAAGGCTTACAACTCTCCCATGCTTTCACCCTAGGGAGGATCCTGATAAGGTCTACCTTGTAGCACCGTTCGCATATCCTGATCGTCATGAGAGGGGCCTTGCAAGGCTTACAACTCTCCCATGCTTTCATCCTAGGGAGGATCCTGATAAGGTCTACCTTGTAGCACCGTTCGTATATCCTAAACGTTATGAGAGAGGCCCTACAAGGCTTACAACTCTCCCATGCTTTCACCCTAGGGAGGATCCTGATAAGGTCTACCTTGTAGCACCATTCGCATATCTTGATCATCATGGGAGGGGCCCTGCAAGGCTTACAACTCTCCCATGCTTTCACCCTAGGGAGAATCCCGATAAAGTCTACCTTGTTATGTTACTCCTTGAAGGGAAATATGCCATTGAGTATTGAAGACGAGGCGAATATGCCATCAAACTTTGAAGATGAGAAGAATATGCCATCAAGCTTTTGAGCGGAGTCAGGTTGGCTAGAGTCGATCTTGCGTACAAGGTAGAGCCGGACGGACCAGAGTTGTCCTCACATATGAGGTAGAGTCGGATGGACCAGAGTTGTCCTCGCATATGAGGTAGAGTTTGGCAAACCAAACTTGATCTCGCATATAAGGTGGAACCACACCCACATTTTTTTAGAGGAAGCGAAGCTACACCAATTTTGGAGAAGGGGTGAAGTTGTACCAATTTTGGAGAGGAAACGAAACCACACCACGACTTTGAAGATGGAATGAAGCCGCATCATTAATTTGGAGATGAAGTGAAACCGAGCCATCAGTTTGGAGATGAAACGAAGCCACGCCATGACTTTGGAGATGAAGCGAAGTTGCACCAACATTTTGGAGAGGAAACGAAACCGCACCATGACTTTGGAGATAAAGCGAAACTGCGTCAATATTTGGAGATGAAGTGAAGTCATGCTATCATTTTGGAGATGAAACGAAGCCACGCCACAACTTTGAAGATGAAGTGAAATCGCTTCATCGGTTTGGAGATGAAGCGAACCACGCCAGACTTTGGAGATGAAGCGAAGTTGCATCATGATTTTATAGACCAAGCCATTGAAGATGGAGTCGAGCCATACATACCGACCTTGAACTTGAAGATGGAAAAGCATCGATGGGGCCTTCGCGTTTGAGTTTGACAAAGTATAAAAAAATCCTCGGCATTTGAGTTTGATGAAGCATCGATGAATCTTCACATTGAGCTCGACTTCGCGACTTTGAGTGTGAAGATGGCATCGCAAAACCTCCAGAATTGAGCATGAAGATGAAGCATCAATGAAGCCTCTAAAATTGAAGATGGAGTAACATCGATGAAGCCTCTGAACTTGAAGATTGAAGAGCATCAAAGTTTGTTTTTAAAGAGTAAGCGAAGCGCATTCCAAGTGTGTGCCTTTTATTTACTGTGTTGGCTCCTTACGAGGGATGAATATCTTCAATCCATTGTGTTGCCTCCAATAGGGATGAACATCTTCAATCTGGAGTGTCATTCTTTCGGGGATGATCAACATCAATCTTGTAGTATCATACTTAGGTGGTTGTGGTACCTTTTCTGATAGACTAAACTTAAATTTCTTTAAGTTTCCTTCTTACATTTAAAGAAAAGGATCAAATCATGACGTCGTTCAAGTTTTTTTTTTCTTTTTTTTTTAACTGGACTGAACTTGAAGTTTCTTTCAAGCTGCCAACATACCCTTCTTAATGATAGGGATCAAGTCATAATGTAGTTCGTACAAGGATTTTTTTTTTTTTGGGCCGTTCACATTTTAAGCTCATGCGGGCCAGGAGCATCATGCAGTTTAGGCTCTTATGATGAGAAGCTTCTTCATTTAAACTTCAGAAGCTCTTATTTCATCATAGTTTTGATCATCCTCTTCATTTGTAGGATTTGTCAATATGATGAGTTTTGGCTTCACTATCAAGGAACCTTTTGTACTTATGTCAACAGAAAATTTCCTCTTCATGCGTGAAAGAACACGATTGTGAATCTTTTCTTCATTGTTTTCTTCATGGAATGACGTTGGCTTCAAGATTTTCATCCTTTCTTTACGTTAATCACTTGTTGTCTTGAGACGATCAAAAGAATATGTTGAAGGTTGATCTTTCTTTGATGTGGATATACTTAGCCCTTTGAAGGCTGAAGTTCGAGCAGAAGTAATCATTAGACATTGGTATTCTTCTTCTACCGTGGTCATACTCAATCTTTGAAAGATTGAAGATCGAGCACTTGAAGGCTTGATACGATCGGAGACAGAAGTTATTTGCTTCATTTCTTCTGAGTCATTGACTTCTTCAACAATCATATGATTGTTTTCGACCTCCACTATGCCGACAGTGTGACATGCAGTAACTTCTGATACTTTCTTTGGATGATTATTGAGAAAGCTTATTGGGAGAAATTCTGTTAAAGTTGCCGACCGTCGGAATTGAGGGAAGTCCTTGTCTTCTTTCTTAGCAGGTTTAGGCTTCCGTGTCATCCATGTATGAGTCTTGTTCCTTCATCTATAGCTTCGATAGGAACGTGACTCTTTTTAGGTGGAGTTTGGCTGTCTTCTTTTTCGACGAGTCACAACTATCCACCATTCATTGTCATCTTCAACGAGCTCATTTTTCTTTTTGGAATTTGTTGTTTGAACCTCTTGCTAGAATCAAACAATTATAGGCTCAAAGGCTCCGACCTAGATCAGACTTTGTCTTTGAGCATGGGACACAGACAATGTTGGAACACTTGAAGTCGTCGCTACTATAGCGTAATTTGTCTGAGCTACTTCATCCAAATCTAGCTCAATCTTCTTTTCATGAGCCAACTTCAGAATTCGTTCCTTCAGCACGAAGCACCTTTCATCTAGGTGACTAACAACTTAATGATACTTGTAGTAGTTAGGATCATCTACTTTTCGTGCTTGTTCCGACCGCTTACATTCCGGCAGTTGAATAAGTTGCTTTTCTAGCAGTTGCTCCAACATATCTGCTACATCAGAGTCAGGGAATGGATAAACCTTCTCTTGTATTTCTTTAAGAGTTGGATGATGTTTCTCGCCCTCATTGTGCCTTCTTTCAAATTTTGTTTGTTTTCCTTTAGAAGAAAATTTCAACGGGGTCACATGAACGACCATAGATTATTTTGTGGCACTATCCACGATCTTTTCAGTGCCCTTGGCTTCATTCTTGTATTTTCTCCCTTCAGGGACTAGGAAATCTTTAGTTCCCCTGTTGACGATGCTTAGCTCCATATCATGAGCGCGTGTTGCCAGCTCCTTAAGCGTACGAGGTTTTATCCCTTGTAGGATGTAGAGAAGCTCCCAGTGCATGCCTTGAGTGCACATCTCCACTGCAGAAAATTCAGTGAGCCTATCTTTACAATCCAAACTTAAAGCTTTCCATCGGTTGATGTAATCGATGACTGTCTCTCCCTTCCATTGTTTGCTGTTCGTTAGCTCCATCATGCTAACAGTACGCCTTGTACTGTAAAAGTGATTCAGGAACTCCCTTTCTAGCTGTTCCCAACTGTCAATCACTTTTAGCTCCAAATCAGTATACCAATCGAAAGCATTTCCTTTCAAGGTACGAACGAACTGCTTGACTAGCTGATCTCCTCTGGTTTCTGCATTTTCACAGGTTTCAATGAAGTGTGCAACATGTTGTTTTGAATTGCCCTTTCCATCGAACTACTGGAACTTTGGAGGTTGATACCCAGCTGGCATTCTCAGGTTGTCGATTCTCTTGGTGTATGACTTGGAGTACATAAAGGAAATTTGCAACGGTCCTCCGTACTAAGCTTTTATGGAGTTTGTGATCATATCCTGGAGCTGTTGAACTGACAGGGAGGCCACAGAGGTGGATTGTGATGACTGACTTTCCTGCAAGACAGTCTTTCCTTTGTCATTAGCTTTTGTAGTTGGAGATTGACTTGACTCAGTAGTATCTCGAGCCTATATCTGATCTCTTAAAGTAGCAATTTCATGATCTCGCTCCTCTACAACCTTCATTAGGAGATTTATCTTTATCTCCATCTCTGCCATGGTCGACTCAGTCGTTACGTCAGTCATTATGACAGACACTACATCAAAATGTGATTCTTTCTCTGATAGATCAGTAGCAGAAGCATAGTTTTCAAACAATGGATTTTCTCTAATAACAATCCCGCCTTTAGTAGATTCCATTAGTTTTTCTGTGATGACAGAGCTTATGTAAGTATCGCTCGTGACGGTAGCTTTGAATATAACTTTCTTTGGTGCCATTTGTAGGTTTATGGACTTGGATGACGAAAAAGAAATGAGAGGTAGAGATGTCCTACTGGGCGTGCCAATTTGTTCGCACGAGATTTCAATAGAAAGCAAAATGAGTATTTTGATGCTTTCAAAATAAACTATAAACTTTAAGCTAGTTGATCTTCTTGGGTGATCGGCCTTTGGGCTTATTGATCTTCTTGGGTGATCGGCCTTTGGGTTTGTTGATCTTCTTGGGTGATCGACCTTTGGGCTTGTTGATCTTCTTGGATGATCGACCTTTAGGCTTGATGATCTTCTTGGATGATCGGCCTTTGGGCTTGATGATCTTCATGGAGGATCGGTCTTTAGACTTGTTGATTTTCTTGGAAGATCGGCCTTTGGGCTTGTTGATCTTTTTGGGTGATCAACCTTTGGGCTTGTTGATCTTCTTGGATGATCAGTGTTCGTACAAGGCTTTCGGAGAAACTTGTTTCGTAGAGTTGAACTTAAGTTGGTGTTGATGTTGAAGTTGATTTGATGCGATGTGGTTCGATCTCTAGTACTTGATCCTCTGATTCTCTCTCAGATAAATATGTACGCTTGAATTGAGGATGCGAAGCGCGTGAGGATCGTGGAGTTAAAGTCTTAGAAGAATACTTGTATCTCTGAAGGACTTCAGTCTTTAAGGGTCTTCTATCTTCTAAGAGTGCAGCTTTAGGAGTCTTGGAAGTCTTCTGCTTGTTGATGAATTCTCTTTGGACTCTCTAAATGTAGAATTGTTTGTATCTTCAAAGGACTTCTGTCTTCAAAGGACTTCTGTCTTCAGAATGCTTGCATCTTCAAAGGACTTCTGTCTTCAGAATGCTTGCATCTTCAAAGGACTTCAGTCTTCAGGATGCTTGTATCTTCGAAGGACTTCAGTCTTCAGAATTCTTGTATCTTCGAAGGACTTCAGTCTTTAGGTGTGGTCAGCTTCAAGAGTCAAGGAGATTGTAAAGAATTCTCTATAAGCTCTCTGGAGTATAGAATTGCTGACCCTCACAAATGAGGAGAACTCCTCTATTTATAGAGTTCTCTGCTGGACTTCATGGGTTTAGGCTTGGTCGGTCCATGGGTCTGATTAATTGGATTTGGGCCTTATTTGACATTTTGGTCAAATTAAGTCTATTTATGGGCTAAATTGGACTTTTAGCCCAAAAAATAATATCAAATTGGACCGAAGTAATTTTATTCAATCCAACGGTTATGAAGGAAACATGTGGCATCATCGGACTTCGCCAATTTATGTCTTCAACTTTAATTTGAGACAAATGTCAACTTCTAATTAGTCTCGATTTCAATTATTTGAAATTTCGTCATTAATTTAGTAAATGACATGGCAATTTGCGATCGGTCCAAAATTTCTCATTCAACATTCAGGAATAGGTGTGATTGATCCTAACGTTTTAAATTAGCCATTTTGGTTCCGAAGTTTTGAGAAATAGGTTTAAGAGGTCCCTCACATTATATTTATCATTTTTTTATTATTTTAATTTAGATTTGGACATTTTAAAAATAAAATATCTATCATCTCCCACCCTTCACCTTCGTTCTAAAAACATCTTTTTCCTCCTTGAAGCCTCCGATGGCATTGGTGGTTGTGTATGCACTGGCCTCGTCGACGACTTCCTTTCTCGACAATGGCTTTAAAATCTTCATCATTGCATACCCTATAGCCCAAGCCCTCCTCAATTACCAATCTCTTCGCCTCCAAAAATTCTACTATGGCTTTGTTTTCAACAAATTTCTGACTGGGTTCACCATAGTCAGAGTACTTGAGTTTTCAAGTTCTATAATTGTCCAATTCTTTTTACCATTTTTTTTTGTGGAATAAAAGGAAAGTGGGAGATGAGAGATAATTTTAATTTTAATGTTTGTAATTTTAAAATGTCAAGTATAAATTAAAACAATAAAAAAAATGATAAATATAATGCAAGGGACCTCTTAATTAATTTTTTTTTTTTTTGAAAGGTATTATAATTAAAGTGTGGGGTGTGGGAAATGAACCTCAAACCTTGAAGTCGATGGTACAAGTATTATGTCAGTTGAACTACGCTCTTAAACCTATTTCTTAGGAAACCAAAATGACTAATTTAAAATTTTAGGAATCAATCACACCTATTTCTAGGAGTGTTCAAATAACCCGATAACCTGAACAAACCGGACTATCTGACCCAAAATGTAAAGATTGGGTTGGGTTAGTTTTGTTCTTGGGTTGGGTTGGATTGAACTTTTCTATTTTTATTGGGTTGTTGGTTAGCTAAAAAAATGTTGGGTTGGCCCATTCTAACCCGAATTATATATATATATAATTAATTTATATTGATTAATTTGTAAATTTTTAATATTTTTCTTTTAAAATTGTTATAATATTTGTCTTCGTTTAAAGTCTGCAATAAATATCATAGATATTTGATATTTAATATTTGAATTTTATGAGATTTTAGTTATTAGTGATGTGTTGTATATAAATTTACATATTTTTCATAAAAAATAAAAAATAAGTTATAATCCGACAACCCAATCCAATCAAACCCGAATTTAGGGTTAAGTTAGAAACTTTATTTGGGTCATTTGGATTGCCAATTCAATAAGCCCGAATTTTTGAATTCGTCCAAAAAATATCCTCAACCCAATTTAACCTATATATATCTCTACTTATTTCTAGAAACTCAGGGACTAAAAATGTGTTTTTTTCTCAAATATAAAAATGATATATCGCTTTAAACAAAATTTAAGTAACTTCCAGGAGGCTCGACTTTCTAAGATGATCCACAAGGCCCAAGTTCAAGTTTTTGTGAAATTCAGTGTTATTATTCGATTTTCTTAAATTAATTTTCTTTTTAATAGAAAAAGTAAAGGATTCGTACTTTATAATGATGAGCAATGATGCTAAATCGAATATCCTCTAAAAAAAATAAAAAATTATTATTATTATTTTAAAAAAAAAAAGAATAAACGACGTCGTAGAAAAGAGATTAAAGGCGTTTTGGACAGGCAAATTGTGGGATTTTTTTTTTTTTAAAAAGGAAAGAAAACAAAAGTTGCACACACGTTCGGTCCTTGTCTTTGTTCTTGAATATCTATTATCTCTTATGAGATGTATGGGAAGTTTATTCTTGATAGCTTTTAAACTAATTCTTGATAACCATATTTTTAGAAAAATCAAATGTAATATTAAGTAATTTTGTATATTTTACATTTGAAAAAAATAAATGTTTATGTTTGGTAAATGAATCGTGGATAGAAGTTTAAAATTCAAACATTAATTCTAAACGAATAGATACTTCAAAATGATTTTTAACACGATAATATTGATTTTAACTATTTCAAAATCATTCACGAACATGTCAAGTTGTCAAGATACTTTTATAATTACTTTTGACTCATCCAACAGCAATTCCAAATCGGCCCTTAATTTTCTTTATATAGAATTTAAAGTACGGTTTATTTATATATTTACATTTTTTTTTATTTTGGTCATCAAATAATTGTGGTTTATTTAAATTTTCATCTTTATATTTTTAAATATCTTGTTTTTATTTTCTGATACTTTGAACTCTATAAATGATGAGGTGTAAACAAAGATTATAATATCAATGTATGATATTTGTTGAGAGCTGCTCAAGGTAAGGCCTAAAGTCCATGGGCAGACCCAAGCCCACAAGATACCAAGAAGAGGCATAGGAATAACATGCATTGATTGACCAATTGTGTATGATTAATAATTATAAGAATAAATATGGTCTAAGTATATGTTAAAGAAGTAATAAACTTTAGAGTATTTCAAGTGTCGAATCCCACGAGACTATATCCAATTTAAATTCTTTTAAGGCAAAACAATCGATGTAATAAAAAAGAAACCAAATGTGAATAAAAAGTGATTAGGTTGAATGTTGATTAAAAAATAGTAAACGAATAGTGATGAACATGGATACAATTACGTTCAAACCAAAAGGGAAATATGCCTTTGGCAATGTGGTCGCATCATACCTAGACAGTGGACTTAGTCATGGATAGAAAGCTTCCTATTCGGTCTTGTGTCAAGTTTCTTTAGGAGCCTAAGCATCTAATGCCTATATTTTTTTTTTGGTTAGTTGGATCTTAGATTAATTTCATATAATTTCTTTATCATATGGTGTACCTTATTTTTAAAGCTACGTGACAATCATATTTTTGGGCTTTTAATCCCATATTCCTTTGTAAAATCAGTTTATATCCTAACATTCTCAACATTAAGACTTAACTAGATTTCTAAATTAAGTGGCCAATTTGACTTATAATTTTTATTTATAAACTCAACAAAGGAAATACACGAGTAAAAAAGGTATGAAGTACAAGCATTGCTCGAGCCATAAAACCCCATGGTATTCACATAATTGAACCCCATGGAGAATTTAGCTCATGATTAAGAACAAATAAATGAATTTTATTAGATTATAAACCATAATTATAAGATAAATGTTCAAAACAATAAAAGATGAAATGGAAAGTGCAAAGATAAACTAAAGGAAAAATGCTGAAAAATACAATAAAAGAACTCCTTGAAACGACTCTAATTCTCCTAATCTCTCCCTAGAGTGGATTCTTCTTTTTCAAGGATGAGTCCTCTCTCTACACACATCTTCAGGGGTAGGGATGACCCTATAACTAATATTTTTCAAAGGAACTTTCATTCTTGATGGTTTTCTGACTGAGAGGGTGAGATCTTATCAAAGGGTGGATGAATTTAGAAGATGATTGAAAGAAGAAGCTTCCCATCCTTTTATAGATTCAAATTGGTTTAGAGAAGGTTGAAAATGATGCTTTGAGGGTTTATCAAGTAAATCTGATGTTGAGAAATGACATTGGACTGAGAGAATAACAACTATGGATGACTAGACAAAATTATGAAAATTAGGGTTTTGATGCAGGAACATTAACTTTCGGCAACATGGGCGCGTTGACAGCAAATTCTGCAAAATAGTCAAAATTATCCGTAAAAGCTCATAAAATAATCCAAAACTAGTAAAAAACATATTTTGGATAATATAAGGACCTTCACATGACCAATTTATTAAGTAATTTCATTCTCTAAATAAGTTATAAATCTTATTAGTAGAATATATATTTATATTTTTTAGTACAACAACTACGGAACGAGGGATCAAACCTTCAATCTCTAGAGAGGAAAGTCATGTCAATTATCGTTGAGTTAATCTCACTTTGGCGTATATATTCTTATATTAGTGACTAATTGATGATATACATTATATTTTATGGATATTGATATAAGATATCATGGATATCTACTAAATCATATATTGATGTGGATAATGAGTCACAGATATATTAGTACATATATGAGTGTATCAACTAACATATATTTTAATCATTGATGGAAGGAAGGAGTGTTGGGGATGATGCCCTAAAATTTTGTGTCCTGTAGTTTGTAAATATAGTTTATATGAACACTTGTGATGTATAATATATGATATTTATTTCACTTCTTGACTTTGCATATTTGATGTTTTATTTGTGTTACCACAAACCAATAAACTAAAATCTCTGGTTGTCATTATGTAACTTAAGCATGTATGTGGTAACATACAAGTGGATCATGTCTTAAGTGATAACCAAAATGGTCTGTAGTATATGGATATAGGAGAGAAACCTTATCCTGATAACGCTACAGATGCGGCCCGCTTTGTGGAATGGTTACAAGTATTGTGATTTGTCACGAATGGTCTGGTCCTGATCATTCATGTGGAGACATGCGAGCGGGGGCGTCTTATACAAAGAGTTTGTCTAAGACCTGACCACGAAGTGTTAATGTCTCGTTATATAATGTCATTCATGACAGAGACCACACTTCACTAGGATGACTATATATAACATGACCTCAATCCTAAGTGAGTTAGGAACTTCTGCCATTGAAGGCTGTCCTTTGATTTGCATGGATGCGAGTGGCCAGTTCCCCGACTCAAACCTATCACTTTGGGGATTCGTCTGATTTAGGAGTTGGGAACTCATCTACACAAGATGGAATTTACTCCTTCCTCGAAGCAGGGGTAAGTAGATAGATTGCTCCCTTAAGGACTGATCCCGGGACTTGAACGATGTGATGCCACACACCTTCTCTTGGCCCGAGAGGTGTTCACATATAGTAGGACTATGTTGTATTGTTCATTAGAGGGATTAGTGGTGCTTAAGGAGTAAGATGTAACTACAGGAGCAAAACGATAAATTGGTCCAGTTGTACTTACGAGCATCTGTAAAGGGTTATCGTACTCATAATTGGTTATATTCGATGGACACATAAATATATATATATATATATGGCAAGGAGAGTTCAGCCATCGGTCTTTAGTGGAATGCCTGACAGTTAACGGATGGTGGATCTCGTGGCTAAAGAGTTTAGTCAGCTATTTACGTACCATTGGAGCTTTGAGCCATAGGTCCATAAGGTCCCCTTGATAGCTTGGATTCAAGTTGGGAATTAGTTTTGGGGTCAGTTTGAAATGTTCAAAATTGACAAGAGGGAGTTCGATTATATATGATATAATTGAACTGGTTAATTATATATGATATGATTGACTAAATGTATGAGATACATTAATTCGTCACGCTTGATGACAACCCGCTTTCTATCCCCCGAGCACTCAGTGGATGAAGAGGAAAGCGTATCAGATCACGTCTGAGCACACGGAAATGCCGCAGACGGTCATCGATATCGTGCTCCCAGTCACAATTCCAGACCTTCAATCCTCGATCATCCCCTGGGCTTAGTTCACATGGTGGAGGGAAAAGCCAAAATTGAGTTGTAGTCACCATTCAAGGTCCCAAGCCTTCGTCATTGCTTAAATCGCCCCTGCTGCTTACTTGCTATATCCCCGCGTTCTTGACTAAATGTATGAGATACATTAATTTAGAGGAAATTGGATATAAATATGATTTATATCAAATAGAGGAGAAAACATTGTGGTTGATATATGATATCAAACTATAGGTTATGAATATAATGTGTATTATTTTATTAATTGGACAGTTATGGGATAATTGCCCGAAGTTTTCTCCATAACCACGCATTAGTGGGAGTTCAATTCGGTTTTCGTAACTGAAGAATAAAATGAAATTTATTTTCATTTTGCAAAGAGATCAAAAAAGACACGCAAAAATTGTTCACGAGGTGTTAGCATTAAATCACTTAGTAATTCAGAGCTTATACAATAGTGCATTAGTTTACTAAACGATCGTTCACGGCGCGCGCTTTTCTAAACGATCGCCCACCTTTTCCTAAGTGATCGCTTGGCGCTTGAGCTTCACTAAACGATCATATAGACGATCGCCTAGTTTTTCCTACACGATCGTGTGCCTCGCCTAAACGATTAAGCATCTTGACTATATGATAGCCGTTGCCTTCCCCTACTTGCTTGATCGTTGTACACGATTGCCTTTTCTCCTCACCTCTACCAAATTCGAACAAAGCCTACATTTTGGATTCTCACTCCGAGAATACTAAGGGCTCCAAGTGGTGGTGTCGTCCCCATTTCCTGCTGTTCATGTGAAGCCGTTCGTGATAGATGACTGGAGTGGTGCTGAACGTTAGCTTACTTTTCGAGTGAGAGCGCAAGGAGTCTGTTCGCGTGAGAACGAGTTTTGTTCTGAAGAAAGTCTTCAACTGGTAAGTCCTCGTTTTCTGTGTTATTTATCTGAAAACATGCTCAGTAATTTAGTTGTTGAATGCATATTTGTATGTGTGAATGTATATGTGAAAATTCTGTCACAATAAATTGGAAATATCGGCTTCCGCTCATAGGTATTCTTGTATAAGAGTTCCTTCAAGGAGGTCTCGTCCTGGCTTATCGTAAATTAAAAAATGATATTAAATGTTAGATTTTAAAATTTTTCCCTCAAAATTCTCTAAATTATTAGATTAAAAGGTTATTATATGTATATTTTTTTTTATCCCTCCTTGTAAAAATGTGTAATCAAGAGGTTGACTGAAAAACGAACAAAGTAATTTTGGATTCTTTTGGTGTAGAATACTAAATTCTATACATTGGAGAGTTTGTTGGAAGAATTTTCCTATAAATTTTAAAGTATTCCTTTTTAAGAGACTATCTGACTAAAGCGAATGTACATCATACATATATATAAGGTCAATAATACAAGTTTTATGTCAGTTGAACTATATTCATGTCGTATATGATGTATATAATTGACCTCATAAACATGTGCATCTCTTTAGTTTTTCATTGTCTTTGCTCTAAGTTGATAAAGTAATAGAGTTCAATTTGGTTTGTGCAAATATTAAAATGAGTATAACCCAACATGTATTAGTGACAAAGAGGTGTGTGGTTTGGATCCCCTCATCCTCAATTATACTAAAAAATTGATTTCAACTTCTACGAGAGTATAACTTATACTCTTGAATTCAACTGACATAAAACTTATATTATCAACCTTTAGATTAGCTGTTCGAATTTGTAGCATACAAATTTATCAAAAAAAGACAGAAAAAAGGCAAATCAAGTACAAATTTATCAAAAAAAGATAGAAAAAAGGCAAATCAAGAACCATTTTATATAACTTCCAAACTACATGATTTATTTTTAGATACATGTCGATACAAGTCTCTGAACTTTATCAAAATGATCATTCTTAGAATAATAAAAATCGGGATAAAATTTTGAATTTTCGAAATGAAAATAGTACATACTGTTATGAGGCTTAAATTAATTATTTTGATTCTCGGTGTATTGTTTAGCTACAAAATATTTATTTACTTAATACTCTTGCTCTAACAATTTTGATTTGAATACATGTTCAAATTAACATTTTTTTAGATTGGCATATGTTAACTTGTTAATAAATAAACTTGAGATCAAAGTTATCATATCATATTGTTAAAAGAAAAATAAAAGTAAAGATGATTTATTATACTAAAAAAAGACTATTTATTCAAATTAAAATATACATTATGAAAATTATATAAAAAAAAATCAGTTGAAAAACTAACTCAAATATAACTTAACTAATTAAGGTATTATAACCTCGCAATTTATTGTTGAAATAAAAAGAAAAACAAAAAAATTTAGAAATTAAAAGGAATGATAAGATTACTTCATATACCAAAATAATAATTAACCAACAATTTGAATACTAAGTCTGAATAATGTTAGGAAAAAAAAAAGAACGCACTACATAACTAAATTTTTAGGTAAGAGATAATTTAGTCCTTAAATTTTAGTTTGTAATAATTTAGTCTATATATTTCTATTCTTTTTTAATAATCTAGTCTATATATTTTAATATTTATTACAATTCAGTTTTGGTGATGAAAACTATTGTTAAACATTTAGGAGGCATTTGAAACGTAGAGTTTAATTATTATAAGAAATGAGTAATTGGGGGAGTTGATGTGAATAACAAAATGAGAAATGTGAGTTAACGTGAATAACAAGGTAATAAAACTCTTTAATTATTGGTGAACCAAAAAATATGTAGCTTTCTTTTATCCACCCAACCCAACTCAATTTGGGGGTCAGATGCCCCCTTAGTGAGAATTCTTACGTATGTAGACTAATGATTTAATCAAGTAACAAATATGTTTATAAACTATATACTAAGTTATTATCTAATAAAAATTGTTACCATTTTTAAAGTAAATGGTTATCCTATAGAATTTTAAGACTAGATTATTGCTATCAAGACCGTTTAGGCAGTTTTTTTAACCAAAAAAAAAAGAAAAAGAAAAAAAATAGCTAAATCAAAATTTTAATAAAAAAAATATTTAAATCCTATTTTCATCGTTGAACTTTGAACCCTGTTTTATTTTGGTTTTTAAACTTTAAAAAACATCTTTTTAGTTCTTAAACTTAAGAAAAAGTTTATTTTAGTCATTACTGTTAAGATTATGTGAACATTTTAAAGATAAAATACGTTTAAAGATGAAATTGCATCTAACATGAGTTGAGCAAGATGAAAGTTGAAATAAAATATTAGCAACCAACGTACCAAAATAGTGAACGACCAAAATCTTGGACACAAAATGAGTTTTGACCCTATAGAAAATCTCTATACCACCTAATTCAAAATTGAAACCTTAAATTTTTTTAGCATGAGTCATGACTAACTTATTGACAATCTTAGTCATCAAAAAATACAAATCATTTAACATTTATGTTGAATAATTAATAGAATATTAATAGCAAGAACCAAAGCAAACACTTTTTAAAAGTTTCGGGACTAGAATTGGCGTTTTTGAAAGTTAACAAACCAAAATAAAATAAGATTCAAAGTTTAGGAACTAAAATAAGATTTAAAAAAAAAAAAAAACATGAAAGACTAATTTTTGTTGACATGTGACATTTCTTTTATTTTCATGAGTTTTTTTTTTTCTTTTAATTTTTCATGAATTGAACATCGATATGAGTGGACAAATCAATATTCCTATTATATCATTAAAAAGATAACAAAATGTCACTGGACAAATCAATATTTCTAAAAAGTAACAAAATGTCATTACGTGAATATAATAGAAATAATATAGATTTTAATTTGTTTAAAAAATATAAGATATTTATTTATTAATTTAAATAATTAAATTACTGTAAGAAAATGGATGAAGGTGATGACAAGAATGGAGGTGGTTCCGGTGAGTTGGTGAAAGCAAAGCAATAATGTCCAAAGAATTCTGTAATGCTTCGCCTTGCTTCCCGCTCTTCCTGTTTCCTTTTCTGCAGAATCGTTCAATTTCCTCTTCCATTTTCCATGGTTCTATTTCAACAGTTCTTCTCTCTCTCTCTCTTCCTTCTCTTTCGGATCATCTCCCGTTTCCCCCCTTGTCCCATTTCCCATTCTCAATCAACAAGAATCTTTCATTCTTCGCATTTTCACTCATACCCATTTCCCCATTTCTCCTCTAATCCACCTTTCTTTCCACCCCTTTCATGGACGATCGGATTGAAGACGATGAACGGGAGGCGTTGGCGGGGTTGAGCTCCGTCCCTCCTCCTCGGAAATCCCATTCTTACAGCCAGCAGCTCCGAGCTGCTTCCGATCAGAAGCGTCACCAGATTCGCAAGCATAGTTTGGATGAGGACCAGATTCCCAAAGTTATGGATGCTTACTACGATTCTTCTGATGATGAATTCCTTCCCTATTCAACCACGTCGGCCATTGGAGGTGAGGAATTTCCCTCCCAGAGATTGGACCAGAATCTCTGTATGGACGGCGGTGGAGGCTTCGATGATTCACGCCAATCGCAGGCATTGGCGGAGTTCGTCGGCAGCGGTGGCTCCACTGGGGTTTTCAAGGTTCCGATTCGCGCCGCCGTTCATCCTGGCCGGCCGACGTGCTTAGAGCTGAGGCCGCATCCATTGAGGGAGACACAGGTAGGGAAATTCTTGAGGAATATTGTGTGTACAGAGACGCAGTTATGGGCAGGGCAGGAATGTGGGGTTCGGTTCTGGAATTTTGAGAATGCTTATGAAGCTGGCAGTGGACTGGGTGGGAGGGTGAGAAGGGGCGATGAAGACGCTGCCCCTTTTTATGAATCTACCAACACCTCCCCCACCATGTGTTTGATTGTTGACAATGGGAACAGATTGGTTTGGAGTGGCCATAAGGATGGGAAGATCAGATCATGGAAGATGGATCAGTCTTTGGATGACATGCCTTTCAAGGAAGGGCTTTCATGGCAAGCCCATCGTGGTCCTGTTCTTGCTATGACCATAACTGCTTATGGTAAGCGGTTTTTCTCCCAAGAAAAGTCAAAAGAGGCATGATAGAATTGGTAAAGGAGAGGGTTCTAAGTCTGAACTAAACTAACTATTGAATAGTTCACTGTTGATTCTATATGTTTTGCAATTTTTCATCCTAGGAAATTACTGTTCATTTCTTTTCTATGTTACCGTGGTACGATTTTCTTTGCCCTAGAAATTTCGTGATTAAGAAAAACCAGGCAATTTTAGTGATGGGATGAGTTCAGGAATAAGAGAAATTAAATGGGCCAACACCCCATCTGGGATTTCTTCAATGTGAGTTTTACTGTGGAGAAGACTGGGTTTGAAGATCTTAGATTCATAATACCACCATGGTGTGTTATAAAAATCCCTTCCAGGTGCATGCCTATGTGCGCCTAGGCTCAAGGTGCAAGTCTTTAAGGTGAGGCTCACAGAATAAGGCAGGCCTCAAACGCACGCCTTTTGTGAAGTCCCAAGGCTGAAAGCCCTGGCTTTGAGGCACGCTCAATATTTTAAAAAAATAGTCATAATTAGGGGTTTTCCTTTATTATTAACTAATAAAAAAAAATTTATTTAGCCTAAATGCATTTTTTTAAATTTTAATTTATTTTTTTCCCCATATTTCCACTTCAACTATATTTTATCTTCTTAATGTAGTATATATTATATATAGTGCGCCTTAAGCCCCAAAAGACTGATGTGCTTTATTGCGCCTCGAACTTTAAAAAACACTCACCACCCTCTTATCCAAGAAAAAACACTCGCCATCCTTTTTCTCTTTTCATTGAAGTACATTCATGTATGAACCAAACAATGTGATTTAAAGGTATTACAAGTTACAAGCAACTTCTCCCCTACTGATTTTGACATACTGTATTTATTTTGATTTCGCAGGTGATCTGTGGTCAGGTGCTGAGGGTGGTATTATTAAGGTCTGGCCATGGGAAGCAATTGAAAAGTCTCTATGTCTTTCGTCAGGGGAAAGGCATATGGCTGCTTTACTTGTAGAGAGGTCATATATTGACCTGAGGAGCCAAGTAACAGTTAATGGTGTCTGTAGTATATCTTCTCAAGACGTAAAGTGCTTGTTATCTGATAATGTTAAAGCCAAAGTTTGGTGTGCTGGGGCCCTATCCTTCTCACTGTGGTAGGTGTTCACTTCAGATATAGTTCTGTATAGTTCAATTGTTATATCAAATCCTAAAACTTTTGTGAATATTATCTTAAATAATCAATAGAGATTTGGGGGAAATAACTTTTTTACTCTTGAATTAATATGGTTGTTATAATTCATACCATCGACCTTTAATGTGATCATTTTACCAGGGTGAGGTGAATGATATATTTCATCATTTTTCAATATACCACAACTCAACTAACCCTCTAAGCTGTCAACTTAAACATACTTCAATTGGTTAAGACATTATATCCTCCATTCAAATGTCAGAGCTTCGAATTCTGTTTGCACATAAGAAAGAAAGAAAAAGCCCTCTAAACTATTATACGTCTGGAAATGTTCACCTCACCGTGGCTTCTCTGAAATTGTCATTGGGTATGGCTCAATATTTTAGGTATGACTGGATCTTTTAGCATATTTTAGAGAGTCCAAAATGAATACATTAGACATTCAAAGGTGATAAAATTTAAAGTAACTTTTAGAACTCATTTTATCACCACCACCACCACCAAAAAAAAGAACAGAGAGGAACATGCTAAGTATTTGTCCAACGGCTTTCTTTCTCCTGTTAGGGAAGTACAATTTTCTTATTGTTTCATAATTGCTGCAAAATTAGTCTTCATAGAGCATTTTAGAAGTGAACCAAGCATCATGAATCAAACTGACCTATTATCACATTTCTTTCATTTGGGATCTTACATATTGTGTGGGAGGAGAAAGAAATGAACTTCATTCTAATTTTTTTATGCTACAGGGATGCTCGAACAAGGGAGCTTGTTAAAGTTTTTAGTGTAGATGGTCAGACTGAGACTCGAGTTGATTTGCTAACAACCCCTCAAGATCAAACAGTGGAAGATGAGATGAAAGTAAAATTTGTTTCCACATCCAAAAAAGAAAAACCACAAGGCTTTCTCCAGAGGTCTCGCAATGCCATAATGGGAGCTGCAGATGCTGTTCGTCGGGTTGCAAAGGGAGCTGGGGCATTTACAGAAGATATCAAGAGAGTAGAGACATTAATACTGGCCAAGGATGGCATGATTTGGAGTGGATGTACAAATGGCATGTTAGTGCAGTGGGATGGAAATGGTAACCGGTTGCAAGATTTTAACCACCACCCTTATGCTGTTCAGTGCTTCTGTGCCTTTGGGACGCGGATGTATGTGGGTTATGTGAGTGGAGTTATCCAAATAGTGGATCTTGAGGGGAACCTAGTTGCAGGATGGGTTGCTCACAGTAGCCCTGTGCTAAAAATGGCTGTGGGTGCAGGATATGTTTATAGCTTGGCTAGCCATGGTGGGATTCGTGGCTGGAACATGACTTCTCCAGGACCTATTGATAACATAATACGGACAGAACTGGCTGCCAGAGAGGGGTCATACACAAGAAAACAAAATGTCAAAATGCTGGTTGGCACATGGAATGTGGGACAAGGAAGAGCCTCTCATGAAGCACTGATGACATGGTTGGGTTCTGCTGTCTCGGATGTTGGCATTGTTGTTGTTGGATTGCAGGAAGTAGAGATGGGTGCAGGTTTTCTTGCCATGTCTGCTGCAAAAGAAACTGTAAGATCGTCTGCACTCTTTGATGGTGTATTGGTGTCTGATTATTGTTAAGCTTGTCTCTAACCATCAATGTTTTTAAGATCAG
The DNA here is from genome assembly GCF_027475165.1 of Benincasa hispida. NCBI lineage: Eukaryota > Viridiplantae > Streptophyta > Magnoliopsida > Cucurbitales > Cucurbitaceae > Benincasa > Benincasa hispida. The sequence goes on along the minus strand of NC_143484.1, from coordinate 45,921,013 downwards.
GATTTACGTACCAGAAATTTCATTAAAAGGAAGAAGTTAGAACTGTTTTCTTTTAACTAACTCATGAACTCAATTTGTTTGCTTCTGAAAGCTCAATCTTCGAGATATTTTTGGTATAGCTTGTGATGATGCAATACCCAAATTTTGAAATCAAATTCTTTATGATGGAACTTGCTAAATGCAAAATCCTAATAGGAAGTTCACTTTAGTCTAATGACTTGTATGTATTGCTCACTTTTCTCTTTGTTTCTTAGCTGTAAACAATCTATATCATTGTAGCTATGTTTGTTTCTCACCGGTCGAGGAACTAACATGCAAAAACACACACTACATTATTAAGTTGCATATGCATACATTTTCAGTCATTCAAATTTTACCCCCTTTGCAAGAAAAAGCAAAAGAAAAAAAAAGGTTATTGCCTAACAATATTATTTCAACTGCAGGTAGGACTTGAAGGCAGTGCGGTAGGACAATGGTGGATTGATACCATTGGAAAAGCCTTGGATGAAGGGACAACTTTTGAACGCATGGGTTCCAGGCAATTGGCTGGCTTGCTTATTTCTCTTTGGTTAGCACTGTAATTTGAACATTAGATGTAATTATTCTTTTATAACATCTAGAATAAGTTAACTGTTTTATCGTACTGCTTAGTGGAATTTTCTGTTAACTCTATTTGTATGGACCATTTCTAATTGCATATGCTGATATTTTCTGTCAGGGTGAAGAAAAATCTTAGAACACATGTTGGAGATGTTGATGCGGGAGCAGTTCCCTGTGGTTTTGGTCGTGCGATCGGTAATAAGGTTTGTTAATCTTTCAGACTTTTGTTAGTTTTCATGTATAAAAATTACTTAATCATAATATCTTGAATAATCTGCTTTTAGTGCCCTGAAGCCCATCAAATCCGACTGTAAGACATCTTTGAAGGTTCCCTGAAACTGAATGTTTGTGGAATGCTTCAACTTCAAAAGAAGTATAATTAAGCAGCCTTGAAAATGTATCAAGTTGACATGTATTGATAACTTTACTCATCAGGGTTATTGTTAGAGAGCTTGTTGTTTGAGATGTCCTATGACAATGATGATGTATTGGAATATTTTAGGTGCATCATTTTATTTTGCGACATTCCATTTTCCCTTTGAGATGGCAATGCTTTGGTTAGATGAGATATTTAAATTATTGAACAGCTTCTTTTAGTCTCGTGCTCACTAATTTCCAGTATATGACTTGGCTAAAACTGATCCAACAGGGAGGTGTAGGTTTGAGAATCAGAGTCTATGATAGGATAATATGCTTTGTGAACTGTCACTTGGCTGCACACTTGGAAGCAGTAAATCGTCGAAATGCTGATTTTGACCACATCTATCGAAACATGGTCTTCAACCGCTCATCTAGCCTTCTAAATAATGCAGCTGGTATGGTGCCATACCTGTTTTTGTCTTGCTCTCTTGCCTTCTCCACATATTTATTTTGGCTGCTTTACTCTTCTGGCTTGCCGTTGGCCCTCTCTATTGCAGCTGGTGTCTCAACTTCTGTTCATACGCTTCGGGCTACAAATGTATGTCTTGATGATTAATACAGCAGCATTTTTTACGTCCTTGCCTTTTTTACCATCCACTATATTTATCTCTTTCTGGTATTTAGGTTGCTGCCGTCAATCCTGAAGAACCAAAACCTGAGTTATCTGATGCAGACATGGTTGTGTTTCTGGGTGATTTCAATTACCGGCTCTTTGGCATATCATACGATGAAGCACGAGACTTTGTTTCCCAGAGATGCTTTGACTGGCTTAGAGAAAAGGATCAGCTTAGGGCTGAGATGAAAAATGGGAAAGTTTTCCAAGGCATGCGTGAGGCACTCATTAGATTCCCTCCTACATACAAGTTTGAAAGGCATCGGCCCGGCTTAGCAGGTATACGGCTAAGAAAAGAAACAGATCTGTCCAACTATTAGTGGTTTGGATTTAAGTATAGGATTGGGAAAGTCTCCATGGTTTGAACAAAATCAGCCAGTTTCATTCATATATATCAATCTGATCTATAATTCCCTCAAGAGGTTCACATTGTTGTCTGTGGTTAAACTTGTTAAAATTCTTCACATACCTGTTCCAGGATATGATGCTGGCGAGAAGAAACGTATTCCTGCCTGGTGTGACAGAGTAATATATCGCGACAATAGGTTCACTCCAGCATCAGAAAGTAGTTTAGAATGCCCTGTAGTATCATCTGTTTTATTGTGAGTGTGCTTTTTGAGTAGTTTTCTTTTGTTTCCTATAACTTTCTTTTTTGGTTCTGAGACTTTTATGCACTCCAGGTACGAGGCCTGCATGGAAGTGACTGACAGTGATCACAAACCTGTTAGATGTAAATTCAACATTCAGATTTCCCATGCTGATAGGTCAGTGAGGAGAAAAGAGTTCGGGGACATTATTAAAACTAATGAGAAAGTGAAATCTATTTTCGAAGAATTATTATACATTCCGGAAACCATTGTCAGCACCAACACTATAATTCTACAAAACCAGGAGTCATCTGTTTTCTACATAACCAATAAGTGCGTGAAAGATGAGGCTACTTTTAGTATAATCTGCGAAGGTCAATCCTCAATCAAGGATGAAGGTGAAACGCGTGATTATCATCCAAGAGGCGCCTTTGGCTTTCCTCGGTGGCTTGAGGTATTGTCTTATTTCCTTCAGGTTAAATGTAAATGCTTGCAAATTATTAATGGCCTAGGTACCATATATCTGTTTAGAGAAAGAATAAAGACGTAAGGTAACAGCTTATTAGAAATTTGGTTTCGGACTGTTCTTCCCTCGTTAAATCAAAATTTGTTTAGGATCAATCTTCTCCCTATCTAGAGGATTAAAGGAAAACTTGCTGAATTTTGTGGAGGATTTTATAATCATGCCTGATAAACACACTATTTCTTTATCCGATTTCCAGCTGAGTATTGCATGATTTATGATCATAAGTTTTATTGTTTCTATGTCAAGCATGCAACTAAGTTTTAGGAGGCTTAAACCCCACGTAGCTGGATATTAATGATACAAATTATAGATATGGTTGGGTTGGTTTCCTTTACATTTAAAGCAGCCAGCTCCAATGCATTAGGATCCTGCCAAGGATTTTTTCTTAGATAGTTTTGTGGGTTCCCTTCTGAAATATGACGTGCAGTTAGAGTAAATGGTTGTGCATATCACAAGGAGCCTTTCTTCCCTTTGATATTTCTCTTACTCGTGTGTTATTTCTAATTGTGCAGGTAACACCAGCTGCAGGAATAATTAAACCTGAGCAATCTGTAGAGATATCGGTACACCATGAAGAATCCCACACCCTTGAAGAGTTTGTTGATGGCATCCCACAAAACTGGTGGTGCGAAGACACACGAGACAAGGAAGTTATGTTAACTGTCACTGTACAAGGAAGTTGCTCGACTCGATCATTCAGTCACCAAGTCCGTGTTCGCCATTGCTTCTCAAACAAGACAGTTCGCGTTGACTCTAAATCCAACAGTACTAAGAAAGCTTAAAAGATTCTTTGATTCTTTGGCAATTTTTTCTCATTTGGTCCATAGCCTTCCTATGCTCAAAAACAGTCTTTGAAAATCTGGAACGAAAGAACCATGATACTACGAGTTAGGTAATTGCATATTTTCTACATTTCTTAGGAAATCAAAATTGTGAGGAATCTTTTGCAATTTTAGTTAACCAGTAAGTATGCATTTTTATGTAAATAGCCTGGCAACTGTTTTAGCCATCTTAGTACAGGTGCCACTATGCTCAGCTTATACTTTGATCATATCAGATTCTTTCCAGTTAAAAGATCATGTAATTTGTAGATCATTTTCTTCAAGATTGTACAGAGAGATTCTACATGCATAGAACTGGTTATCTGCACAATTAGTGAGATATCACAATTCATAATAGGGTTGAAAACAAATATTATATTTAAAAATTGATTATTTAGAAGTTAAAAAAGACACTTTTAATCTAATAACAATTTAGTACTTGAACTATAGTTTATAACGATTTTGTCCACATACTTTTAATTTAATAACAATTTATACCCTTGACTTTAGTTTGTAAGATTTAAGTTTTCATGGTTAATATGTAATACTTTAGTCCATAAAATAAAACTCATCAAAAGTATTGTATGTAACGATTTATTACTTTATCAAGATACATAAGAACTCAAATATATTTTTATAATATGTTTCACAATAGAGACTAACATCATTACAAATTTTAAACTGTGAAGATTAAATTGTTATCAACTAAACTTTAAATTAAAGTCTTGTTCAATATCTATTTTGTTTTAAGTTTTGTAATTTTGAAAATTTAGGTTACAATCACTACTTTTACCAACACTTTTCTTGCTTTGTTACTTACAAATACGTTTTAAAAAATCAAGTTAAATTTTTAAAAACTAAAAAACCGAAAATAGTTTTAAAAAAGTTGGTTTGTTTTTAAATTTTCCTTAAAATCTAAATGTATTTTTAAAGAAGGTGAAAAACTTACCCAATAAAAATAATAGTTTGAAAACAAATATAATTTTCAAAAACACACAACTAAAAGGACAATTCTTACGAACAATTACGTCAACGAGAATACAAAAATATCACTTTCCTATAACTATCTACTATAAATATATTCATTGTTTCTTTAATTTTTTAATTTATTTAAGAAATATTAAAAAGTGTAAAGTGATAACACCTTTTCTTTATTTAACTACACATTTAGTTACTAAAGTTTGACATTTATACCTATTTAATCCTTAAATTTTCAAAATTATAAATTTATTCCTTGAGTTTTTAAAATTTTTAATGAATTTGCTGAATACAAAATTGAAAGTTTGGAGTTCCGTTAAACAGAAAATTCAAATTTATATCTATACATCAATTAATTTTATAAAAATATGTTGATATGTAGAACCTATTAGATTTTAGGGATCTATTAAATACAAAAATGAAAGTTTAAGTCTTATTTAGTAACTTATGATTTTTTTTTTTTTTTGAAATTAAGCCTACAAACGCTTCTACTATTTCTAGATTTCTTGTTTTGTTATCTATTATTTACCCATATTTTTAAAAACCAAGCTAAATTTTGAGAATTAAAAAAGTAGTTTCTAAAAACTTATTTTTGTTTTTGAAATTTGACTAAGAATCCAATTCTTATACTTAAGAAAGATGCAAAATATTGAAAGATGTAAGAAAATAGGCTAAATATTTAAAAACTAAAACTAAAAAACGAAACAGTTACCAAACGAGACCTTAGGAACTTATTAGACATTTTTAAAGTGTAGGGACCAAATAGATACAAACCTCTAGGGTGTGCATCGGTCGGTCGGTGTCGATTTTAAAAGAAAACCAACACCGAAAATTGACCCAAAAAAGGGTGTGAAATTCAATCGACGGTCGGTCGATTTTGTCAGTTTTTTATTACGAGTAAAGCTAAGGTGAATGAAAAGGAAAGATGAATTGATAAAGTGTTATTGTTAGGTTAACATAATTTGCAACTTTTTAAAGTTTAAATCAATAACTTTATAATGAAAAAATTAAAATCAATCATGTAGCGGGTTTGAAAATTAGGCAACATAATAAAGAAAATAATGAATCAATACTAAGGTGGTAGCTTGGGCTTGGATTGATGGTAGTTGACTTGCTTTTATACTTATATATATTTTTTAAAAAAAAATCTAAAAGAACTAATACACACACGCACATGCACATACACAGATAGATATAGACCTCTAGGGGTATGCATCAGTCGGTCGGTTGTCGGTTTTCTTCCAAAGAAAACTGACACAAAAAAGCGTGTGAAATCTGACCGATGGTCGATTGGTCAATTTTGTCGGTTTTGTTTTTGTTTTTTTCCTTTTACAAGCAAAGCTTGTGAATGGAAAGGAAAGGTGAATTAATGAAGTGTTATTGTTAGGTTGACGTAATTTGAAACTTTTTTTTAAAAAATTTTAAATCAATAATTTTTAATGAAAAAAATTAAAATCAATCATGTAGGGCAGGTGTGTGTGCATATATATATATATATATATATATATATATATATATATATATATATATATATATGTATACAAAATCAGTCGGTTGATTTTTCAGATCTTTTATATGAAAATCGAAAAACGATCGACCGACCTTAATTTGGTCAGTTTTGATTGGTCGGATCAATTTTTGGTGCCTTTATGCCCCCTCCCCCCTACAAACTTCAATATTCAGCACTAAATTTGTTAATCTCTAAGGGTGTGTTTGGGGCAAAAATTACCCTAAGACTATAGTACCACCTCTTGTTACAGTAAATACTATTTCATATTCCCCAATTAACTACAATCAAAACTCTTTCAAAACCCCCTATTTACTATAGTATTTATTATTTGCTACAGTTTTTACTATTTTACATTCAACATTTTTTTTTTAATTTTCTGTTATAATTTTTACTATTTCATTCTCAAACTAAAATAATTTACACCTCAAACACATACTATTATAATCCAAGCTAAAATAATCTACACCCCAAATACAAATTATTATAACCTAACTATAATAACTTAGGACTATAGTAACCAACTTATTGTCCCAAACGCCTCCTAAAAGATCGAAGATGGGAGGCCAACCACCTCTACATGATGATTGCCTATTCACGATTCAAGTAGAATGGACCTTTGTTTCAAGTGATTTGATTAAGTTGATTTATGTCATCAAGTAAACGTATTAACTTATGCTAATTTTATATTTTCTAATTGTTGGGGTTGATATCCTAAATTTGTGGGTCCTGTAGTTTGTAATTGTAAGGTACAAACAAATTATTTATTTAATAAAATATGAGATGTTTTATTTGACATTTAGTAGCATTAACCCACAAACCAATAAACTAACATCCAAGGTTATCTTAGGTTAAATATGTATGTAGAGACATACAGGTGGATCATGTTTAAGTGATAGCCTAAATAGTCTGTGATAAATGAATAAGGTTGGGTACCTTATCTTAATGACGCTATGAATACGACCCACTTTGTAGATATTACAATTATTGTAAAGTGCTCCAAATGATCTAATCCTGATCATTCATGTGGAGATATGTAAGCGAGAGTATTCTATACAAAGGAGTTTGTATAAGACCGGACCACGAAATGACTAGTCCCATTATATAACGTAGTTAATAGTAGAGACTTACATTTCACTAGGATGACCATAAGTGACATAACCTGAATCCTGAGTGAGTTGTAACTCTTGCCTATGAAGGCGGTCCTTTGATTTGTACGAGCAAGAGTGGCTAGATCGTCGACTCAATAAGTCTACCATTTTAGAGATTCGTTTGATTAGAGAGCTAAGAACATAGTTACACAAGACAGAACTCACTCATTCCTTGATGTCGGGGTAAGTAAATAAATTGCTCTCTTAAGGGCTGATTTTAGGACTTGAACAATGTGACACCACACCCTTTCTTGGCCCGAGAGGGGTTTTGTCATAGTTGGACTACGACTTATTGTTCATTAGAGGGATTAGTCTGTAGTTTTGACCCAACTGTACTTACGAGCAATTTGCGAAGTGTCATCACTCTGTTGATTGGTTAAATCCAATTGACATAGAAATATATCTGTAGTGTGAAGAATTCAACTTTTGGTCTTTAGTGGAGTGACCAATAAATGGATGTTGAATAATTTAATTATAGGAGTTTAATTAATTATTCAAGTACCATTGAAGATTCAATCTACAAGTCTATAAGGTTTCCCTCTGTAGCTCAACAAGGATTTATGAGAATCAATTTTGGATTAATTTGAATTATTGATATTAATTGAGAGAATTAATTATGTGATATAATTAATTTAACTTAATTATATATGATATAATTAATATAATGTATTTGATACATTATATAAAGTTTATTTAAGAGGAAATAAATATTTGAATATAATTCAAATATGAATGATGTGAATTGGATTCATATAACTAAATTTTGTATAAATGAGATTTAGATTAAATACCATGCATTAATGAGAGAATTAAAACTATAAGTTATATTGTATTTGATACAATATTAATCTATAGGTTATGTATTATATATGATATAACATATAGTTATATATATATAATAAGTTAGTTATTATATATGTATAATATTTATTTAAATTTAAATTATTTTATTTTATTTTAATTTTAAAAATAAAGGAAGGGAAATAACTTCTCTCCTCATAGGGGTGATAATCTTCTTCAAAAAAGACTTATGACAGAAGCCTTCTTTGGTTTTTTGTGATCTTTCTGAAAATTTTCTCCCAGTCACTCTCTTCTCCTCTCAATCTCTTCCTCCTCCAAAAATCACAAAGCCCACACCTCTTGTGATTCTCAACCCCTACAGAGAATACGGAGGTCTCACTTGTAGTGGTGACCATTCTAATTTTCCTTGACCGTGATCAATTCGAAGAAGAGGATTCGTGAAGAACGATTCTTCAAGGGTAAGTTTTTTGATTTCTAAACCCTAATTTCCTTTTTCTCCTCCCTTGCATGTCATAAAAATTTTGTGTTAATGCATAATTTTTTTTTTTTATTGTTCTGTAAAATTCTTGATTCTGTGAAAAAAAAATTAAAAACTGGACCGATCTCCGCTTCCGCAATAGAACTTCATCGTTCCTTCATTAATTTGACATCAAAACTTGAAGCATTGAGAGGTGAGGTGAGGTACAATCTCACGAATTTAGCTAGAATTTGTATTTTTCTAAAAAGCCTAATTACAAGTATGAAAATCAAACTTCCAACCTCCTCAAAAAAGATAATGCATATTATTCACCATTGAACTAAGTTCGTTCTCACAATGTATATCACTTTCTCATCTTACCACAGTAAGATTAAAATCTAATATATATCACTTCCCCATCTTACCACAGTAACATTAAAATCTAATATTTAACATAAGTCGTAATAAATTTGAGAGTGACCCATAATGAATACTGGCATCTTAGTGATTAAAATAAGGTTATTTGAAATGATTTTTGAAGTGCTTAGAATAAATGTTAAAAAATAACATTTTGATAGTCAATATTGTTGTCGATAATCATTTAGGCCACGTTTGGTAACCATTCGATTTTTTGTTTTTGTTTTTAAAAATTAAGTCTACTTCATCTACATTTCTTACAATGATTGCATCTTTCTAAGTAGAATGGTTGAATTCTTAGCCAAGTTCCAAAAACAAAAACAAAAAATTATTTTTTCTAGTTCTCAAAATTTGGCTTGGTTTTTTAAACCATTAGTGAAAAGTAGATAATAAAGGAAGAAATTTGAGGGTAGAAAGAGTGTGAAAATAAAAACAAAAAACAAAATGATTACCAAACAAGACTTTTGTTTTTAAACTTTGGTTTATCATAATCCAATCCCTACACTTTTAATTATGTAACAATTAAGCCTTTAAACTTTAATGGTATTAATTTAGTCCACACAATTTAAAATTACAACTTAGTCCTTATTGTGAAAAAATATTACTAAGATCGATAAATTTCTTGTTTATGTAAATCGATAGACTGATTAGCGACCAAATTTTAAAGTAGAAAAACTAAATTGTTATATATTAAACTTCATAGACTAAATTGTTATACAATTAAAGGATAATGATTAAACAACCTAAGTTTAGAGACTTAATGACCAAAAATGTTTTTTAACCCATAAACAAAATTAGGGATGAACACTAAAACCGACCAAACCGAGTTGAACAAAACCAAAAATTTGATTTTTACTAAAGATTCAGTTCGGTTTAAAATAATAAGAAAACTAAAATTTTCAGATCTGGTATATCTAAAACCAAAATTTTCGAATCGATTGATTCGGTTACCAGACCTAACTGAACAGTGAACATCCCAGAACAAAACTCTACCTTAAAAAACATGACGGTACAACAATGCACAAGAAAGCAGACGGGGGATAATACACAGAACAAAGTTAGCAAGCATTAACTAAATGAAGTCCTAAACCATTTCACATACAGAAAGCCCTCCTATTACTTTCAACTAAGACAACCCCACATAACACACGGGTTATAAAAGCAACATTCACCTTGAAAGCCTAAGAATTTAAGGATTCCAATTCTTGAAGTTACTTTGTAAAGAATGGCACCATTGAGAGAGGAAACAGTAAAACACAATCCTCTTTGGAAGAAAATTAGGGAACATAGTCCTTTTTGGTGGAAAAGCAAACTTTCAAATGAAAGAATACAATGGGAATAAAAAAAAGCCCGAAAAAGATGTGGAGAGCCAAGCCGGATACAGAATGGGGAACCAATGTAATAAAATATGACCTATCAAGTACTTACAAAAAGACTTAGTGACCAGTGCACCTAAGGAGAAACATAGAATCTAACAAGGAACCAAACATGCTAAAATATTGCTCTTGAACCCTAAAGATTCTATTGTTTCTCTCACACAACCCCTCAAAATGGAACAAACCCTGACCTATAACAAAAAAGGGTGGGTATAGAAGAACCTTCACGATCGTCTTCCTACAACGACAAAGAGGGATTGGGTCAGACCGGTAAAGAAGTCCTACTAGGAACTATGAGTGTACAGATAATCTAACTTCGAGACGTACACTTTCCAAATGCTCCTAAAGAGGATAGGAGAAAGAGAAGGAATTGAACCAACAAGGCAGAGACGGCTGGTCCATAAAGGCAGAGCAAAAGGTATTCAAGCACTGAACCGTAGAGTCAACAGGTAAAAAAAGCAAGACGTCCTCGAATCAGATTAAGGGATACTGACTCATCAAGCTTCCTGGGAGGGGTTCTATTTTTTCAATCATCAACAAGGTTTTTACTATGGGGGTATCCATGAAAAGAGAGGGAGTTTTCAAAGCTCATGCTCATCTAGTCAATGTATAGAGCATATCTTCAGTGGGATTTCATCCCAATTCCTCGTTATTTTTCTTATGATAAGATTACTCCATCTCATAAAAAACAAGTTTGTCGAATCAGAGAAAGATCACCACAATAATAGCAGTATGATGCAAATCGAGATTGTTAGTACTTCGGTGAATTGTCATAGGAAGGACCATGTCTTCAGATCAAGAAGACCAAACAATAACGTAAAGCAGGTTATATAGATCAAGAGAAGACATCAATCAATAACCTCAACTGTTTTCAAAAGAAAACATCAATCACATGAGCATAATAAATTAATAGATCTAAATAATCGAACCAAGAACATTGTAAAGAACAAATTCCTGATCCGAACTATGAAGAAAAAATATACTATCATTCACATCAAATTGTAGGTAGACAAATGATTTTGACACAAATATTATTCTTTGGTACATATTTCTTTCCAAACCCATACCCGTCCAACAGTAAAATGCTAGAAAAATCTTTATCAGAAAGGGAACATATTTGAAATGGAGAAATAAAAAAGAGGGCAAAATTCACAAAATTCTAACCTTCCAGCGATAACCCCGAAGGCCATCCAAATAGCAGAAATCAAGCAGTGCACAGCTGCGCACCAAATCAAGGCAGCAGAGCCAAAGGGAAAAATTGCCACAATATTTCAGCCATTAGTATATTGAGAAATCCGGGAAGCCATGTTAGCAACTTGAGCTTGCAATTGAGATGCCCTGACTTTGGCAGCCGTAGCACGGTGAAAAAACTGCTCCCGTGACAATAACCTCACATTCCTCAAGTACTGATCGAATTGTATTGCCCCATCCTGCACAGCTTTATCCAATGAATATATAGCATCTTCTATTGCTAAATCTGAAGCAGTACACTCAAGCACCTGCTTTGAAAGCCCATCAACACATTCAAACGCATCATCGGCTTCAAAATCATTGTTAATCTTCCCCTCATTCTCCCTCAACCAAGCTTCCAAAACATCAGTATTCATCAAAACCATCTGCAATTGCTGCTCTAAACCCTCCTTCTCATCTTGCATCTCTTTCAAACCTTTATTTAGCTCCTCCTCCCTCTGTCTCAACACTCCCTGTGCACCAAAAAGTCCTTCCATTTCAGCCTCCCTAGTCTTTCTTAACCCCACAATATCATTATGCACCATCTCCACAAGCTTATTAATGGCATTTCGTTTGAAAACTTCATTAGGATCTTCCGTATGAGGCTGTAGACGCGCAGCAGAAGCAATATCATTACCACTACCATACGGCGACGGTGGGTAAGCCCTCGGCGGAATTGCCGGGCGTGGGAAAGCAGCAGCACCCATATTAGAAGCAATCGAAGAATTAACACTATTACGCCCAAAACTAGAATTAGGACTCGGAGAAGCACTAGGGCTAGGGCTAGGATTCGGCCTCCGTTGAGAATAAAGTGGAGGATCACGACCAAACATAACGCTCAAATTACGAACCAATTCAACCAAATTAGAGCTCGGATAAATCCAATTTTGCAAATAAGGGATTGAGACCATACCGGAGGGATTAACATGAGGATGAGGGCGCTTGATGATCATATCTCGAGTTGGGTTCACGTAAACGCAAGGGGGGTGTCGAGGATACGATTCCATGAGCCAAATAACAACCGGAATGTTGTAGGTAACGCCTTGGAAGGACATGGGAACGGTTCCATCGGATTGAAGAAGGTTGACGGAGCGGCCATCGTTGTGCGTGAAAGTTGCAGTACGAGGGACTAACGACGGGAAGGCGGTGGTGAGGGAGACCAAGTGCTGGCGGATCAGCCACTTGGTGTCTTCGGAGTAGGGGAGGGCAGAGGGGCCGCGCTGAGAGAGGACGGAGCTGAGGAATTGTTGGATTATCTGAGGATTGGGCGGCGAGGGATCGGAGTGAGACGGCGACGGTACCATAGCATAGAGATTGACGAATCGAAATTGGGAAAATTGATTGGATTGCTTCTATTGATCGGAGGATCTGATCGCCGGAGATGGATTTTTCTTAGGGGAATTGGGAATTTCACATTCACAAAGGAAAAATGATACGCGAAGGCAGAGAGAGACAGAGCGCGTGCCTTAGTGTGGAAGAAAATGAAATTGTGGATTCATTGAAATTAGGTTAAATAATAAATGGTGTCTTTTATTTATTTTATTTTTTATTTTTTTATAAAACTAAAATAATAAATGGAGTTTTCGAGATTAATAATATATTGTTGATAATTATCGCAAGTTAAAAAAAAAAAAAAACTGAGTAATAATCGATTTTGACCCAAAAAGTTTTTTTTTTTTTTTTTTTTTTTTCAATTCAAAAGTAATCTCATTTAAAATCTACTTTTTTAACGTCTTTCCCATCTTTTCAAACTTTGATGGGGGACCTACCTTGTGAAAATACCATTTTGTCTCCCAATAAAAGTCAATTTATTCATCTTCCCGTGAAAACTTCAACCATTATTAGATTCTCTTCTCGCAAAGAAGACCCATCTTTCGTGGTCGTTGGACATATTCCGTTTCCCCTTCACCCGATTCAGATTTTGACAAAAGCTACACAAGTACCATTTCTATTTTATTTGTTTCTAAAGGATTAATCAATTATATTGTTTATATAGGGGTAGTCTGTGTGATTTCTGGTAGGAATCTGTATTGAAAAATCCAAAACCCTTTTTCATCCTTTGAACTTTTACGAATTTAAAAGAACTTCATGAGACAAATATCCTATGTGAGGTAAGGGGATAAGTGTTCGTTTGAGTTTGATTTTCACATTTTTCGGGGTGTATTGAACTTCACAAGACAAATATCTCATGAAATTGTTACGAATATTTGTCTTATGAAAGTATTCACAATAGTGGAAGGTTGTAAAATAGCTTGAAAGCTCTCTGTCGTTTGTCTTGTAATGTTGTAAGTTTGTCTTGTGAAGTAACTTCACGAGATAAACACTTCACAAGACACAAACTTATAACTTTACGAGATAAACGACAAATTATCTTGTTTGTCTCGTAATGTTGTGAGTTCATCTTGTGAAGTTACTTCACGAGACAAACTTATAACTTTACAAGATAAACGACAAACTATCTCGTTTGTCTTGTAATGTTGTAAGTTTTTCTTGTAAAGTTACTTCACGAGACAAAAGACTTACTTATGAACTCAACTTTATGAGACAAAAAACAGTCTATAGTCTCATAAAATTGAGTTCATTTATGTCTTTTGTCTCATGAAGCTGAGTTCACAAGATTTTATGGCTCTCTAGCTTCTTTCTCATGAAGTTTGTCCTTTCTAAGGGTATTTTCTTTCACTAGGGATTTTAACATTGTACCATGTTTTGTGGCACATATAGGTAATTATTATGGAGCCGAGGATCGAGCCAACATGATTATTTAAGGCTTTGTTATTTGTTTTCTCATCTGGCTAAGACTTGTATGGTGATCTGTATGAAGTTAACTGAGATCCAGTTAGACATGTTTCGACAGACCATATTCGAACCCATCTTCAATAGTACTCTCTCCCTCAATGGACAACAGGCCTATCTTAGATAGTATTCTCTTCCTCAATGGACAACTGATACATCACCTACTTCTCAGGGAGGTTGTGGATGATAGACTGAACGTAATTTCCTTTAATCTATTTGAGTCTAGGATGTCTTTTGGTAAGGATGAGTTTGACCTCATCACTGGGTTTAAGGTACAGACGCGAGTGGTGCAGAATAATCCTAACCTTTACCAGGCTTAGAAACCTATAATTCAACAATAGGCCTAGATTAAAATAGACTCAAGTCGAAGAACATTTTCTTGCTATGGACTTTAAAATTGATGAGGATGCTATGAAAGTGACACTTGTCTATTTCATAGAGTTGGTCATGATAGGGAGGGAGAAAAAACAGGTGTTTGACTATACCATCCTTGGTATTGTGAATGATTGGGAGATCTTTTGCAACTACGACTAGAGTAGTGTAATTTTTTAGAAGACAATCAATATTCTTAATAGAGCTCTCATCAGTGCTATTGATCGAGTAGAACCCAGGACGTTAGCTAGATATAGCTTGTACGGACTTCTATTCACCTTTCATGTTAATTCTCGTACATATTCTACTCGTATTAGTGAGACATGAAGGAAATCAAACACGAGGATTTCCATGAGCAACGGAAGAGATTGTTCCACATTCCATTCGAATTGAACATAAACAATTACAGTATAAAAACGGAAATTAACAGGTCATGCAACAATAGAAATTACAGCATGCTAAATGATGATACACGGGATAGAGGATGCATAACTTTGAAGAACCATTCTTCAAGAATCCCTCGATCAGTCTCCAAGCATCTAAGAATAGCGCTCAAACGCCACGAACAGAAACTCCAATAACACGACCATGAACACAATGAACGACCAACAACACCTCGAACCCAATCGAGTCTAACTCGATCTACGAACTGAGTGAGGACACCACCATAATGGTTATCTTGGTATTCTCGGTGTGAGAATCCAGGAATTGTGGGCTCTGTCTGATCTTGGCTTCAAGAAGAGACTGGAGGTCTACGATCGAGCAAGTGGGAAATAAGATGTTGTCTATCATATAGACAATGTGCTCGATCGTTTAGTAAACGAAAACCTATCATATAGACTTAGCCACTCGATCATGTAGCAACGATCAGCTGAATGACTATCGTATAGTCAACTCTACACGATCGTTGAGTCTCTGAACAATTATCGGTTAGTGAAACTCTTTCACTTGATAGCTTGTCTTTGTGAGAACTTTCCGAATGAAGTAACTACCAAATTTTAGGAAAACAATTTTTCTTTTATCTCACGGTTACCATAAAACTACCAATAATCTCCCACTCAATCAGTTATTAGAAAAAAAAAATTAATTATCATATAATTAATATATTATAAATAAATATGATAACCAACTTACCATATTATATTTATAACCTATAGTTTTAATATTTCATCTCATGAAACATACAAACCATAGTTCTTTTTCTATTTTATGGTACTTAATATAAATTATATTTATATTAATTCTTCCACTTGATGTATTTCATACATCACACCAATTATATCATATATAATTGAATTTCATCTTGTTAATTTGAACACTTCAAATCAACCCCAAAATCAGATTCTCAACTTGAATCCATTGAGCTACCAGGGGAACCTTATGGATCTATAGCTTGAAGCTCCAACAGTACATGAATAACTAACTAAACTCTTTGGTCATGGGATCCACCATTCGTTAACTGTCGGGCACCCTACTAAAGACCGACAGTTGCACTATTCTCACAATAGATATATTTCTATGTTCTTATCAACCAATCAACAATGTGATAACCCTTCACAGATCGCTCGTAAATACAGCTGGGCCAATTTACCGTTTTGCCCCTGTAGTTACATCTAACTCCTTAAGTACCACTAATTCCTCTAATGAACAATAAGTCATAGTCTTACTATGACTGGGTCCTCTCTTCCAAAGAGAGGATATGGCCACTATGTTCAAGACTCGGAATCAACCCTTAAGGGAGCAATCTATCTACTTACCCCTACTTCGGGGAAGAAGTGAATTCCATCTTGTGTAACTGAGTTCCCAGCTCCTCAATTAGACAAATCCCCAAAAAGGTAGACTTGTTGAATTGGCAATCTGGCCACCCTCACCCATACTAATCAAACGACCGCCCTCATTGACTGGAGTTCCCAAAACACTTAGGATTAAAGTCATATCACTTATGGTCGTTTTAGTGAGATGTAAGTCTCAATTATCAATGACGTTATATAAAGAGACGAATCATCTCGTGGTTCAGTCTTATACAAACTCTTTGTATAGGACACCCCCACTCGCATGTCTCCACATGAATGGTCATGATCACACTATCTGTAGTAGTTTACAACACTTGTAAACCTCTGTAAAACGAGTCGTATCCGTAGTATTACCAGGATAAGGTATCCCTTCTTTATCCTTATACTACAGACCATTTAAGTTATTACTTAAGGCATGATCCACTTGTATATCTCATAAACATGCTTAAGTTTACATACAATAACCACTGATATTTGTTTATTGGATATGAGTAAATGTAAATAAAATTACTCTTATTTTATTAATAACAATGTGTACAAAGTTTACAAACTACGAGACTCTGGGAGAATTAGGACACCAATCCCAACAATCTCCCACTTGTCCTAATGGCTTAGGAGACTAATGTACAATACATGAAAAAACAAGTATAATATGCAATAAATTAGGGCATACTCTATACCCCAGTATCATCTCCCACTTGCCCTAGACACTTTAGCCGTGAGAGCCTTTGTAAATGAATCAGCAACGTTGTGCTTTGGCGCAAACTTCGTGACTATCACATCACCGCAATGCACAATCTCCCTGATCAAATGATACTTCCGTTCAATATGCTTGCTTCTACGATGACTCTGAGGTTCCTTTGAATTTTCTATAACCCCGCTGTTATCACAATAGAGTGTGATCGGCAAAGACATATTTGGAAGAACTTCCAAATTTGTAAGGAACTTCCTAAGCCAAACAACCTTTTTAGCTGCTTCACAAGCGGCTACGTAGTCGACTTCTATAGTGGAGTCCGTGATGCATCATTGCTTAATGCTTCACCAAACTACAACCTTTCCATTCAAAGTGAACACTGACCCTGATGTCGATTTCTAAGAATCTCTATCAGTCTGAAAGTCAGAGTCTGTGTATCCTGTAAGGATCAAATCCTTATCTCCATACACGAACATGTAGTCCCTCGTTCTCCGAAGATACTTGAGGATCGTTTTGATCACCATCTAGTGATCTAATCCTGGATTGGACTGATAATGACTGACAATCCCTATTGCATAGCAAATGTCAGGTCTAGTACATAATATTGCATACATTAAGCTTCCAACAGCCGAAGCATAGGGAATCCGTCTCATCTTCTTAACCTCTTGAGGTGTCTTAGGGCACTGATCCTTAAACAAAACAATTTCATGCCTGAAGGGTAACAAACCCCTCTTGAAATTTTGCATCCTATACCTGAACAACATTTGATCAATGTACGATGCTTGAGATAAGGTTAACCTCTTGTTCTTACGATCCTGAATGATCTAGATCCCTAGAATATACTGCGTCTCTCCCAAATCTTTCATTTGGAATTGGGCGACTAGCCACTTTTTAATGCTAGTCAGAAAACCTACATCATTCCCAATGAGTAGGATATCATCCACATACAGTACCAAGAAACCTACTGAGCTATGATGATTTTCTTGTAAACACAAGGCTCATCAATATTTTGATCAAAGCCAAACGATTTAATCGCACTGTCAAATCTAATGTTTCACGATCTAGATGCTTTTTCAGCCCATAAATGGACCTATTAAGCTTGCAAACTCTTTGCTCTTGATCTGGAATAATCAACCCCTCTAGTTAAGCCATGTAGATGGTCTTCTCAAGATTACCATTCAGGAAGGTAGTCTTGACGTCCATTTTCCATATCTCATAATCATAAAATGTGGCTATGGATAGGAGTATCCTGATAGACTTCAACATGACAACAAGTGAGAAAGTTTCCTCATAGTCCACTCTCTCGACCTGGGTATAACCCTTTGCCACGAGTCTAGCCTTAAAGGTTTGCACCTTTCCATCTACACCTCGTTCTCTCTTGTAGATCCACTTACACCCTATAGGTTTTACCTCATTAGGTTGATTCACAAGTTCCGAGATATTATTGAAGTACATAGACTCCATTTCCTGGTTCACGACTTTAATCCACCCATCTTTGTCAACATCCTCCATTGCTTGCTTATAAGCCAATGGATCCTCGACTCCATCATCAGACATGATGTTTTGGGCTTCAGTCAAACCCATGTAGCGTTCCAATGGGTTCATAACCCTCCCACTACGTCGAAGCAATCTCAACTCTTGAGATGGTTAACTAGATGTACCGACATCAACAACTCTTGTTGATCTATCAATCTGTTCAACAACTCTTGTTGAACCCTCAATAGTCTCACTAGAAATCTCATGTAAAATAAGCTTACATCGTGGTTTATGATCCCCGATGTGGTCTTTTTCCAAGAAGATAACATTTGTTGACACAAACTCTTTGTTCTCACTCGGATCATAGAAGTATCCACCCCTCATTTCTTCGGGGTAGCCTATAAAGAGGGAAACTTTCGAATGCGGTTCCAACTTCTTTGGATTAGCCATAAGCACGTGGGCCAGACATCCCCAAATCCTGAAGTGGTGTAAACTACCTTTACGGCCTCTTCACAACTCAAAAGGTGTTTCAGAATCACTTTTCGAGGGAACATTGTTAAAAATATAACTTGCAGTCTCCACTACAAAACCCCAAAACAAGCATAACTCATCATAAACTGAACCATGTCTAATAGGCTTCTGTTTTTCCTTTCTGATATACCATTCTGCTGAGGTATACCTGGGGCCTAGAGTTGGGATGTAATTCCATGTTCTATCATATAGTTCTGGAATCCGAGATCCATATACTCTCCATCACGATCAGATCGTAGTGTTTTTATCTTCTTACCTAACAAGTTTTCAAACAACCTCAGCCTTATACTCCTTGAACTTGTCAAAAGCTTCAGACTTACATTGCATTAGGTATAGATACCCGTATCTTGAATAATCATCTATGAAAGAGATGAAATATTCATACTCACGAGCTCTAACACTCATGGACTACAGAGGTCTGAATGTACAAGCTCTAAGGTTTCCTTGGCTCTGTAACATTTTCTAGTAAAAGGTCATTTGGTCATCTTGTCTTCAAGCCATGATTCACATACCGGCAAGGAGTTTTATTCTAAACTCTTTAGAAGTCCATATTTCACCAACTTCTCAATCCTATTGAGGTTGATGTGACCTAACCTTTGATGCCAAAGATGAGCATTTTCCTTAGGAGAAACCTTTAGTCTTTTTGCTGTTGTCGCTGTATTGAACATTTCAGTATTAAGCAAGGCTTTTATGACTAACAGCCTTAGTACATACAAGTTATTTTTCATTGAACCAAAACCAATCCCTATGCCATTCTTGAAAATAAACACTTTACTCTCAGAAAAGGAGACAATATAACCTTGTTCAATGAGACATTAAGTTCCTCTTGATATGAGAAACTACAAAAACATTATCCAGTAACAGATAACGTTTCTTGTCCAAAAATAACTTCAGCCTGCTTATAGCAACAACTGAAACAACCTCATCAATACCGACTCAAAGAATCAACTCTCCCTCTGGCAACGTTTGCCAGGAACTAAATCCTTGGTAAGAAGAACTAACGTGATTAGTAGCACCTGAATCAAGTATCCAGGCAGAATCATCATTCTCTACCAAACACGTCTCCAAGACCAATAAATCACATTTACTATCTTTAGATTTCTTTCTTTTTTGGAGAGTAGTGGGATTACTATCAGAACTTAAATAATCTGCAAGTTCCATTTCAGAGAACAATTCTCGTCGATGAACTTCATCCGAGTCAGCAAACTTGCTTTCTCTAACTGGAGGTTATCTTGGGAACTGGCACTACTGGTTTCTTTGTCATCCATCCCTTTGTGCTAAAAAAGTAAGAACTAGCGTTCAAATAATTCTTGCAACAAGTCCATTATCTCACGTGCAATGACCATGTTTTCAACCCTTTTGGCCAATGCATTAGGTATGCTAGCCAAAATGTGAAGTCGGGCCAATAAGTTAGCCTTCATCCGCACCTCATATGCATAACGAACATTTCGCGGTCATCAAGGGTCGGGACTTGAGGACACTCCTCAACCATGACAAACTCAAGATCGTTTAACACGAAATATGTTTTAACGGACTCTTTCCAATGTATGTAATCGGTCAAATTAGAGGCAACTAATAGAAAATCATTCATGTTATTGAAAAAACAAAACATATTGATCTACATTAGATTTTAGCAAATACTCGTTGAAAAAAAAAACAACATCTAATACGGTTTAGCAAAACTGAAATGAACCCCATGTGACATCTAGTTTCGTAATGACGCTTCGAAGGTTTAGACAAAAGCCACTGAAGGGTGGTCAATTTATCCCTCCTCTGAATTGAGACATTCTCAACCAGCCATTAATACCAGAACAATTCTTTTTCCTATAACGACTAACCATCATTGATTTAGTCAAGAAATCATTAACTTGCTTAACAATTTTCTGTAAGTGTGACCCTTCATTTTAGGGCCTAGAGTTCCACCCCAAGCAGCCAATCCGAAGGGAAAAAATTCAATTGGGGCAAAAACTAAAGCGACCCTATCCATTTCTGGAGTTCACCTTGATATTGACCAACCACACAAAATCCATCAGAAGGGGGACGCTCCCAGGGCGCCATGAGGGAGTGCAAGAAGATCTCACGGTGCGAACCAATAAAGGAGACCGCAGGACATGTTGACACACATCCTTCACCCACTTACTATAAACACCCTCTCCGTCCACCTTGATATTGACTCATGCAAACACCATTAGAAGGGGGATGCTCCCAGGGCACCACGAGGCTAAGCATGAATCTCACGGCGTGAACATTCGGGAGAAACGTGAGTGGAATCATTGACATATCATATATATCTCTTCCTCCCACTATGTATTTTATAACCTAGGGTTTAGTTTACTTAGAAAAAACACGGCTAAGGATTTTTACTAAGTGATTTTTAGGTTTGCCCAAAAGTAACATTTACTTTGGAAAGTTGAACAACTTTGGATCATTATTCATTAAACTCTTTAAAGAAGTTTTTGATCAACTGTTGCATGCTTGCAAAAAATCTATCTAATTCACCTTTCCAGGTAGGTTCCCAGGTAGGGGTGTTCCGTTTTCATCAGCTTAAGTACCCCAGCCTTGACAGAACCCACCTTAGACAAAAGGTCCCTTATAGATAGATTTAATACAAATTTAATCTTTTATGCCAATCAATTTAATCCTATTAAACCGATTCAAAAGATTAAACTTAGGTATTTAATCGCATTAGGACCTTGAACTTAGGTTTATCTCAATCCAATTTTAAAACCCTTTTAAAACGTGAGTTCACCTAAGTCCACATGCAACTCTTTCTTATCGATTTTAGTTCTAATTTCCATTATAATGCTTATAACAGGAAACAACTAAAACCAACACAATGCGAAGCTACACATACAAGGAATTCATAAGTTCTACAAATAAGCCTAAGTGTCATGCTCCATGCATTGTTCATTCATTGATAATTTTTATATAACACTTATATAACAAAGCAATGAACCAAGAATACGTGCTCTCGTACACCCTTATACTATAATATAAAGATGATGCATGAATATGCTTAATGCATGCATAAATATAACTCTTATATTTCATGATGC
This sequence comes from Benincasa hispida, assembly GCF_027475165.1. NCBI lineage: Eukaryota > Viridiplantae > Streptophyta > Magnoliopsida > Cucurbitales > Cucurbitaceae > Benincasa > Benincasa hispida. Next base: position 45,898,814 of record NC_143484.1, on the reverse strand, counting down.
ATGCACATGCTTTCAGGTAATTTCATCAAGCCTTTTGCTATATTATAACACTTATAATATATGATGCATGAATAAAATGCATAACCTAAGGTGGGTTTTAAACCTATATGTCATACATTGTGGCATATAAACCAACATACATCTCATGTACATTAAATAAAAGTTGATGAAACGGGATAATTAGCCTCAAAATCCTTAAACCCAAGCTAACTATTACAAAGAACAATGAGTCTTCGGTTCAAACAGGCGAACTGGGTCTTGAACCATTCGAGCGAAGAAACGCGTCTCCTTGATCGTGTATCAAATCCTTGTGATTGCCTACACGATAGAGTAAACTCTTTACTTAATCGTTTAGCAATGTTGTGTGAGCATAAGTGATCGTTTAGCAACTATCGTGTACCTTTGACTATGCGATGAAGCATGAAGGCACGTGATCGTGCAGCGGGCATCTTGCAACGCAAGCCTTAAATGACCAAGTAGACGACAACGATACGGTGAAGCATAATCGTCTAAACGATCGCGGAGCAAGCGCCAAGGTATCGTATATCAGGTGATCGTGTAGTCAGTGACTATGCGATGAAGCATGCTAACTACACGATCATTTATTGCACGAACCTTTTATTAAACGATGAACATCAAATACTCTATGCGATCGTTTACCTCCAGTGTCCATAAATGCTTTACTCCATCGTTTAGTAAATATGACACGATCGGGCAGAACTTTTCTACACGATCGTGTAGCCAAATCTCAACGATCATTTACCTTAGGCTACACGATACAACCAACCTTTGGTCTTCTTCCTTGATGAGAGTATCTCTATGCTTCGAAACTTCATCACGAACGACTCAACAAACATCAAATACTTTGAATACAGACTCGATTGCTGTTAATTATGCCCAAAAACGCAGAGGCCCGTACAAATTAACACTTTGTAATCTTAAAGAAAGTTTTAAATAGAGGCAACCATCTCATAAACATTCATTAACACATCAACAAACGCATTTAACTCTTAAACGCAATGCAGATAATTAAAACCCACCACGACTGTAAAAGAAGTTCAAAATAGAAATGAAATTTGGAATATCAGAACAACCTGGCTCTGATACCAATTGAAGGAAATCAAACACGAGGATTTTCATGAGCAGTGGAAGAGATCGTTCCAAATTCCATTCGAATTGAACACAAACAATTACAGTATAAAAATGGAAACTAACAGGTCATGCAATAATAGAAATTACAGCGTTCTAAACGATGATTCAAGGGATAGAGGATGCATACCCTTGAAGAACCATTCTTCAATAATGCCTCGATCAATCTCCAAGCGTCCAAGTACAGCACTCGAACGCCACGAACAGAAACTCCAACAACACGACCATGAACACAACGAATGACCAACAAAAACTCGAACCTAATCGAGTCTAACTCGATCCATGAACTGAATGAGGACACCACCACAATGGTTACCTTGGTATTCTTGGTGTGAGAATCCAGAAGTTGTGGACTCTGTCTGATCTTGGCTTGAGGAAGAGACTGGAGGCCTATGATCGAGCAAGTGGGAGATAAGATGTTGTCTATCATATAGACGATGTGCTCGATCGTTTAGTAAACGACAGCCTTTCATATAGACTTAGCCACTCGATTGTGTAGCAACGATCAGCTGAATGACTATCGTATAGTCAACTCTACACGATCGTTTAGTCTCTGAACAACTATCGCTTAGTGAAACTTTTTCACTTGATAGCTTGTCTCTGTGAGAATTTTCCGAATGAAGTAATTACCAAATTTTAGGAAAACATTTTTCATTTTCTCCCACGGTTACCATAAAACTACTAATAATCTCTCACTCAATCGGTTATTAGAGAAAAAAAATTAATTATCATATAATTAATATATTATAAATAAATATGATAACCAACTTACCATATTATATTTATAACTTATAGTTTTAATATTTCATCTCATGAAACATACAAACCATAGTTCTTTTTCTATTTTATGGTACTTAATGTAAATCATATTTACATTAATTCCTCAACTTGATGTATCTCATACATCATACCAATTATATCATATATAATTGAATTTTCTCTTGTTAATTTGAACATTTCAAATCAACCCCAAAATCAGATTCTCAACATGAATCCATTGATCTACCAAGGGGACCTTATGAATCTGTAGTTTGAAGCTCCAACGGTACGTGAATAACTGACTAAACTCTTTAGTCACGAGATCCATCATTCGTTAACTACTGGCACTCCACTAAAGACTGACAGCTGTACTTTTCTCACTACAGATATATTTCTTTGTCCATATCAACCAATCAATAATGCGATAACCCTTCACAGATCGTTCGTAAGTACAGCTGGGACAATTTACCGTTTTGCTTCTGTAGTTACATCTAACTCCTTAAGTACCACTGATTCCTCTAATGAACAATAAGTCATAATCCTACTATAACTGAGTCTTCTCTTCTAAAGAGAGGATGTGGCCACTATGTTCAAGACCCGGAATCAGCCCTTAAGGGATCAATCTATCTACTTACCCTTGCTTCGGGGAATGAGTGAATTCCATCTTGCGTAACTGGGTTCCTAGCTCCCCAATCAGACAAATCCCTAAAAAGGTAGGCTTGTTAAGTTGGCAATCTGGCCATTCTCACCTATACTAATCAAAGAATCGTCCTCCTAAGCAGGAGTTCTCAAAACACTAAGGATTAAGGTCATGTCACTTATGGTCGTTTTAGTGAGATGTAAGTCCCAATTATCAATGACATTATATAAAGAGACGAATCATCTCGTGGTCCGGTCTTATACAAACTCTTTGTATAGGACACCCCCGCTTGCATGTCTTCAAATGAATGGTCAAGATCGGACCATCTGTAGTAGTATACAACATTTGTAAAACCTCTACAAAACAGGCCTTATCCATAGTGGTATCCCTACTTTATCCTTATACTACAACTTTTTAGGTTATTACTTAAGACATGATCTACTTGTATATCTCATATACATGCTTAAGTTTACATACAATAACCACGGATCTTTATTTATTAGATATGAGTAAATGCAAATAAAATAACTCTTATTTTATTAATAACAATGTGTACAAATTTTACAAACTACGAGATTTTGGGAGAATTAGGACACTAATCCCAACAAAACAATTGATAATGGGCAGAAATGCACGTTATCATAGTGCGAAGTTATTAAACAATGTTGGATTGCGTTGATGAAAAATGATAAATTGCATCCATTAAGCATAAAATCTATAATATTGTGGTCGCGTGCGTCAGCGCATTGAAACTATTGATTTTTGTCTTTTTGTGTAGAATATGCGTTAACGCATTATAAAGATTGCAATCATAGGCATTCATCGGTCGAGCGCAACTTCACCGCAAGACTTTGCGTTGATCGTGCTTGCAAACATTCACCCAAGAAGAATCACTGCAACATGGTGGACGCATCCGGACGAAAGGACAATTAAGATCGATGGGACAGAAAGCTGATGACAGTCGGATCGAAATTAAGTTGATAGCCGATAACGGTCATATCGTACATCCAGCTTTATCGGTGACATTTATCCAGCGCGTCAGTCAGGAATTAAAGCTGTCCCATCTGTACAACCAGGAAAGAGAAGCATTCTATCACCTTTTGATGCCTTATAAATACCAAGTGCACTCTTTAGAAAAGGGGTTAAGCAGTTGATTAGTTCACCATTTTTAGTTCATGCCTCCGTCCATAGTTTTCTTTCACCTTTTTAAGGCAGACGCGAGGAGGAAGTTGTGCCGGTTGATCGTTCCGGCAAGCTTGGGAGAGCACCGGAAGCTACTAAGATCGAGAGAAGGTCGACTCTTGCGGAAGCGGGAATATCTTTAGTTCAGAATAGAGATTCCAGTGTAAAAAGCCTCGGTCAGCAAGGAATTGCTACCAGGCTCTCTACCTTAACTTCCATTATCATTTTGTACCTAACTTATATATATAAGAATGGAATTTCTTTCTCTATATCTGTTCACTCTCTGTGATTCACGCATGAGTAGCTAAATTAGTTGAATGGGTTGAGAAGCATTTAGCTAGCACAACGAGGGAATCTTCATTCTTTGTGATTATCTTGTTTACGTATGCTTCATTCGTTTATTAGAGATACTCGGGAGGGTAGTCTAAGGACAAGATCTAGACTTGGGAAGGTCAGGTCAGAATCTAGGTTTGGAAGAACCAAATTAGGACGCATAAACGAGAGATAGGCGCTTAGAGATGAGCATTATTTTTTATCAACGCATCGCATGCATCTTAGCAATAAGATATGATTGTATGCGGTTACCTTGCTTTCATGCATTTTGCATCAACGCATAGGACAAGAATAGAGACTTAGAAATAAGCTCTATGGACATTTTGCATGCAACACTTGCGTCCTAGATTTAGGAGCATCGCATTTACATTGGAAAATGACTTGCTGTGCATGGTAGTAACATGGTCGCATAATCTGACGCATTCCTAAGTAACACTAGCTAAAGATCTTCTCAACCCGTTCATCGCATACTCATTGCATCTATCAACGCAACTTTGTTTCTCAAATCCGTCGCATCTATTTTATTTCTTTTTATCAACACAACAACAAACCAACCACCTTATTTATTTACCCGGTTACCACAAAGTTTTCATAAGAAAATTATCAACGCAAACTATTTTCACAAGTCCCTGTGATCGACCTTAGACTTACCAAGAAACTCAGGAGAATTTACACTTGAATTCCGTTGGGGAAACTTGAGTGCACAACGCAAATCCATCAACGCATTTCATCCATATTTCCATTCAATAAAATAACACATCAAGTTTTTTAGTTTTTGGCATCGTTGCTGGGGACTTCGGCAAAATAGTTGTTAACAGTAATTTTTGTGAATTCTTTGCAGAACTCTCAATCTCTGGTGAACTACGACCAAAAGATTGAGAGAAAATTTCGAAGGAGACTAAGGAACCGCCAACAGTAATCACAATCCGATAAAGAAGAGTGGCGGAGTAACCTAGGAATGAAGCATCAAACAACGAAAATGTCATTGCAAATCCAATTCTATTGGCCAACGATCGCAATAGGCCTATCAGGGACTATGCATCACCAAACCTTTATGATTTCTCTCCGGGAATCATGAGGCCTGCCTTAGACGGAAGTAGATTTGAAATGAAACTGGTGATGTTGCAGATGATCCAGGCTACAGGTCCATTCGAAGGAAGGCGTGGCGAGGATCCGCACGCCCACCTCCGAAGTTTTATTGAAATCTGCAATACTTTTGTGTTCCCGAATATCTCTACTGAGGAGGTTCGACTAACGCTGTTTCCATTTTCTCTCTGTGATCAGGCTAGGAAATGAGCTTATTCGCTTGAACCAGGAGAAATCACTTCTTGGGAGCAGGTGGTGGAGAAGTTTATGAAGATGTATTTCCCACCTATAGAAAATGCTAGGCAAAGAAAGCTTATCACAAATTTTGAACAAGACATGGACGAATCGCTCAGTGATGCCTGGGCGAGGTTTAAGACGTTGGTTCGAGATTGTCCACATAATGGGCTGCCAAACTGCCTTCAAATGGAAAATTTCTACCACGGTTTGAATCCTGCTTCGCAGACCGCTGCCAATGTGGCAACAGACTAGAGGGAGAGCGACCAGAGATTAAGACTCAAAGATTCTGACGCAAATAACGAGGCTATTGTTTCATTGTAGAACCAAATGACCGCAATGATGAATTTGATTCAAGTAATGACGATTAGCAGCCCAACACCTCAAGGTGGGCAAATCAATGCAATAAGTCAAAACACTGCAAGGTGTGCGACTTGCAGTGATGGCCATGCGATGGAGGATTGTCCACAAAACCCACAGTCTGTAAATTTTGTAAGAATTAACCCCTTTTCCAACACTTACAACCCTAGGTGGAAAAACCACCCAAACTTTTCTTGGAAGAATCAACAATAAAATTTCCAATATGTGGCACAAAAAGAAAGGCCACAGGGTTCTTTCAATGCAACAACGGTCAACAGAGCAACAAGCAAGTAGCTCACAACAACCATCACAATCTTCTTCCTTAGAAGGCCTATTGAAGCAATATATAGAGAAAAATGAGACGGTGCTTCAAAGTCATGCTACGTCCATCCATAACCTTGAATTGCAAATGAGCCAGATTGCAAATAAGCTCAAAAGTAGACCGCAAGGGGCGCAGCCAAGTTCAACCGAGCTTCCACGCAACCCAGGGGGTTCAGGTAAGAAGCAATGGCAGGTTGTGACATTGCGCAGTGGAAAGACTTTGGAGGGAGAAAAGAAGGAGCAGAATAGATCAACCTCCATCACAGCTGAACCTACAATTGCGGTAACGCAAGAAGAAGAAAAAGAAAATGAAGCAGTAGAACCTGAGGTTGCGTTAACCTCAAAGTCAAATGAAACACGAACTGTGAAAGTCCAGTTACCACCTATCCCTCAGAGACTAAAGAAGAAGAAAAACGAAGAAGTACAGTACCAACGCTTCCTATCTAAGTTAAAGTAATTACATGTTAACATTCCTTTTAGTGAAGCGATTGAGGAAATGTCTACCTATGCCAAGTTTCTGAAAGATATGGTAACCAAGAAAAGAGATGCTAGAAAATTTGCCACGGTGGCATTAACGCAAAGTTCCAAATCTATTATCCCACTGATGATGAACGATCCTGGGAGCTTCATTATTCCTTGCTCCATAGGAGGACTCTATATTGGGCAAGCCCTGTGTGACTTGGGGGCCAGCATAAATTTAATGCCGCTGTCAATCTTTCGATAACTAAATGTGGGGTAACTTGTGCCCACATCCGTGACTCTCCAACTGATCGAAAAATCTCTGGTTCATCTAGAGGGTAAGGTGAAGTACGTGCTGATCACGATTGATAAATTTATTTTGCCAGCTGACTTCATCATCCTAGATTATGAGGCCGATAAAGATGTGCCCATCATTTTGGGGCGACCTTTCCTATCAACAGGTCGTGCTGAAATTGATGTGCACAAGGGCAAGATCACTTTGAGCATCAACGAACAGAAGCTCAAATTTAATATAATTCGTGCCATGAAATTTCCTGATGAGGAAGACCTGGCAGATTCGGAAGACGATGTGAATTTGATTGAAGAAGAAAAGTCTAATGAAGAGTATGAAGAAGAGGATGCTGACGCATCCGTAGTTGTCTGCAATGCGATCATAGCAAAAACAAACAAAGAAGAAGGATCGATTGCAACGCAAGAAGCAGAGCCAAAGGAAGAAAGAAAAATAACACAACCTTCTCTCGTGGAGCCACTGACCCTTGAACTAAAAACCCTACCAACACACCTGAAGTATGCATTTCTGGGGCAGAATGAGAAGCTGCCAGTGATAATTTCCTCCGCACTTAATGCAGATCAAGAGAATGCGTTGATGAGTATTCTCAAAAAGCATGTGCGAGTAATCGATTGGTCACTCGCTGATATCAGAGGAATTAGCCCCGCGTACTGCATGCACCACATTCGTCTTGAGAATGACCACAGAGCAACCATTGATAATTAAGGCAGACTTAATCCTGCGATGAAAGAGGTCGTAAAAAAAGAGATTATCAAGTGGCTGGATGCAGGCATTATCTATCCCATTATAGATAGCACGTGGGTCAGCCCCGTGCAATGTGTGCCGAAGAAGGGCATAATGACGGTAGTCCTCAATGAGAACGATGAATTAATACCATAGAGGACCATCACTGGATGGCGCATCTGTATGGAGTACCGCAAACTGAATGCGGCCATAAAGAAGGATCACTTCCCTCTGCCATTCATCGATCAAATGCTGGACAGATTGGCAGGGAATGATTTTTACTGTTTCTTGGATGGATACGTCGGGTATAACCAGATCATAATAGCTTCTGAAGACCAAGACAAGACCAAATTCACCTGCCCATATGGGACATTCGCTTTTCACCGCATGTCGTTCAGCCTCTGCAATGCGCCAAGCATGTTTCAGAGGTGCATGATGGCAATCTTTTCAGATTTTCTCGAGGACTCAGTAGAAATATTTATGGATGAATTCTCCGTTTATGGGAACAATTATGAAGTCTGCCTAGCCAATTTGGAGAAAATTCTGAAAAGATGTGAAGAGACGAACCTGGTACTTAATTGAGAAAAATGTCACTTCATGGTGACAGAGGGTATAGTGTTGGGGCACAAGGTCTCTCGAGAAGGGTTGGAGGTGGACAAGGCAAGGATTGACGCAATTGAAAAGCTTCCACCTCCAACCAATGTGAAGGCAGTACGAAGCTTCCTGGGGCATGCTGGATTCTGCAGACGATTCATTAAAGACTTATCTAAGATAACAAGACCATTGAGTGCATTACTAGAGGCAGACAGAAAGTTTGAATTTGACAACAATTGTCTCAATGCATTTCGAATTCTAAAGGATGCGCTGATTACTACACCCGTCTTAATTGCGCCGGATTGGACACTATCATTCGAAATCATGTGCGACGCAAACGGGTATGCGATGGGAGCTGGATTAGCGCAAAAGAAGAAAACAATTTTGCACCCCATCGCATATGCGAGTAAAATTCTGAACCCTGCTCAACTTAATTACACCACCACTGAAAAAGAGCTCCTGGCTGTGATTTTTGCATTGGAAAAATTCCGGGCATACTTGTTGGGAACCAAGATACTCATTCATACTGATCACTCGGAAATCAAATATTTGATGACAAAGAAGGTCACAAAGCTGAGATTGATCAGATGGGTTCTCCTCCTTCAAGAATTTGATATCAAGATAATTGATCGAAAAGGGACAGATAATCAAGTTGCGGATCACTTGTCCAAACTGAAGAATCCTGAAGTTGATTGCAATGAATCTGAAGTGAGTGTCGTGTTCTCGGATGAGCAGCTGTTTTGCATAGAAGAACTATCATGGTATGCAGACATCATTAATTATTTGGTCTGTGAACAATTTTCTGAAAATTACACCTACCATCAACAGAAGAAGCTCAAGAATGAATGTAGACATTACTATTGGGATAAGCCAAATTTGTATAAAAGAGGTGCAGACCAAATCATTCGATTATGCGTACCAGATGCTGCTCAACAACGCATATTGTCACAGTGCCGCGATTCACCTTATGGAGGGCATTTTGAAGGACAACGCACTGCAACCAAAGTTTTGCAAAGTGGATTCTTTTGGCCTTCATTATTCAAGAATGCTGCTGACTATGCAATGAAATGTGATCGGTGTCAATGCACTGGCAACATTTCATTGAAGAACGCAATGCTGATGAATACTATCTTGAAGCTAGAATTATTCGACGTATGGGAGATTGATTTCATGGGACCATTCCCTCCTTTAAACGGTAAGCACTATATTCTATTAGTTGTTGACTATGTCTCCAAGTGGGTAGAGGTAATTGCATGTGCTGCAAGTGATGCGACAGTAGTCTCCCAGTTCCTGAAGAAAAAATTTTCACGCGTTTTTGCACTCCTCATTCCATCATAAGTGATGAAGGATCACACTTTGTCAACCACAATATAAAGGAGCTGCTGCGCAAGTACAATATCCTCCACAAAGTGGCCACCACATACCATCCATAAACAAATGGCCAAGCTAAAGTGTCCAATCGGGAAATTAAATTGATACTTGAGAAGGTAGTCAAACCTTCGCAAAAAGATTTGGCAATGAAGCTTGATGAGGCGTTATGGGCATATCGGACCGCATTTAAAACACCAATAGGTATGTCCCCCTATGCGTTGGTATTTAGCAAGGTGTGTCATTTGCCTTTGGAGCTGGAGTACAAGGCATTGTGGGTGGTCAAGAAACTAAATTTTGATTTGGAGAAGGCAGGGGAAGCGAGAAAATTGCAACTGGTCGAGCTAGAAGAATGGAGGAACAACACATATGAAAATGCGAAGATTTATAAAGAGCGCACCAAGCATTGGCATGATCAACGCATATGCGGTAAGAACCTCCAAGTCGGGCAAAAAGTCTTATTTTTCAATTCAAGATTGCGGCTCTTCTCGGGAAAATTAAAATCACGCTGGTCTAGTCTCTTCATCATCAAGGAAATATTTCCACATGGTGCGGTGGAACTGATCACTGAGGATGGTAGCCGAACATTTAAAGTTAATGGACAATGGATAAAAGCTTATTACGGAGGAGATTTCCAGCCAGACAAGGTCTTCGCAAAGTTGGAAAACCCGGACTGCCCCCTACTCAGCTCTTGAACATTTAACTTTTTGTCATTTTGCTATTATCAGTTTTTCATTTCTTGTTCTCTCTAAAAAATAAATGTAAAAAAAAAAATAATCTCTTGTTGTTTTGTTTAAAATCATTTGATCCTCTCTTTGTCTGTTTACAATAATTAAGGCATATGATTGCGGAGATATCACCAGAAGAATTAAATGATCTCACTACATCACCGCAATCCACAGTAGCAAAGATCGCCGCAAGGATGGATGCGTCAATCCAATACAGGCGACAGCGCAAATTTGGGGGTGTACTCTTCCTTATCTTTATTTCAAATTTTGCGCTATCGCATTGCATTTTGCTTTTCAAAGTTTTATCATCGCATCCTTTTTTATTATTGCAATCATTTAACAAGTAGATAAATTTAGTAGTTTACCGCATTCTGTTTCTTTGCCAAGTATGATTTCAATGATGAAAAATATGCTTATATTTCTTTCATATATATTAGAGTCAACTAAATCTTAAGATAGTCACCTCATAAAATATTTCTAGAAGTTAGAGTTTGCTAGCTTTCTTTCAAACTCTTTTTACAACGCATTCTACAACGTCACATAACTTGTTTTCATCTTTTGGCAATGGGGACATTGCCACATTTCAAATTTGGGGGTGAGGTATTTACTTTCCACCTTGCTATGTTCTACAAAAAAAGAAAAAAAAAACATTTCTGAGAATAACAACTCTACTGTCAACGCAAAGGGTAAACCCATATTGATAAGAGTTAAGTTGTGAAAGGCACTTACCCGTAGTTGGATGTCCGCATGACACACGTGGGGGCAAGCCAAAACGAAAGTAAGTTACCAGGATCAACGCATAAATCGATGAACGCAACTCCAATGCCAAATCGGTATGAGTTTAGTCTGAGAAAAAGTGCATTGCTCATAGTTGGATGTCCGTATGATACCTTTGGGGGCAAGCCAAAACGAAGGCAAGGCACTTGGATCAACACAAGGTCAAAAAAAAAAAAAAATAGCAATAAAGAAAATTTTTGTGCAAGGATAAATCTTTTATCACCCTGGTAGAAAATTTTCTTTTTAAAATAAATCATGCGATATTCCAGAATTTAATAGAGTCATTTTAAAAGTTAAACTTGCAGTTCCTAGATCTTAGAAATATTTTAAGAGTAGACTTGAATAAGACTTAAGAAAATTCTAGTATATAGGATTTGAATGAAGTATCCTTGAGAAATCTAGGAAAAGAACTTTGCGGTGGACTTGCTAAAAAAATCTTTAGCTTATGCTTGAGGACAAGCATTGTTTAAATTTGGGAGTGTAATAACGGGTAGAAATGTACGTTATCATAGTGCTAAGTTATTAAACAATGTTGTATTGTGTTGATGAAAAATGATAAATTGCATCCATTAAGCATAAAATCTATAATATTGTGGTCATGTGCGTCAGCGCGTTGGAACTATTTATTTTTGTATTTTTTGTGCAGAATATGTGTTAACGCATTACAAAGATTGCGATCATAGACATTCATCGATCGAGCGCAACTTCACTGTAAGACTTTGTATTGATCATGCTCGCAAACATTCACCCAAGAAGCTTGAATCAAGGGAATTTTGAGAATAGCTCACAGTAGCAACCCACTTGAAAAACACCTTCTTTAATTGAAAATTTCAGCAAAAATTCTATCGATTACATGCCTCAAATTCACTCTAATTTTCTCAATATATTGCAGACCATCATGCAAAGAAGATGGCTGCATGAGATACAACTCATGCTTAGAGTAATTGAAGTCTTAAGATGGTGGGTTTTGGGTGAGCAACTATGAAGATGTAATGGAAAATACCATTTTTCCATTTTGTGTATTTTTTCAAATTTCAAATTCTAGATTTTATTTTAGAAAAAAAATTTGATTTCAAAAATAAAAAATTATTAATTTTACTAATTAATTTCATAAATTAATTTTTCTAATAAAATTAATAAATAATTATTTAAACAATTTAAATAATTCTAATTAATTTAATATCAAATATTAAATTAATTTTACACAAATCCACCTTCATATATTTAAATAGAATTTAAATATTAATTCTCCAATTTCGTTTAATTCTTAAAATTATATGTGTAATTATATCTCATATAATTACTAATTCCTTTAATTCTAATTTGAACGTTTCAAATTAACTTATCACGCTACTCTAAAGCTAATCCATTTACGAGCTAGTAGGGGGACCTCGCGGACCTACAGATCATGGGCTCCAACGATCCGAGATTAATTGGCTAAACTTATTAGACCAAATTAACCTCATTCGTTAACTAATGGGTCACTCCACTAAAGCTCATAGTTGAACTCCCTGTCCACTCGATATACCCATGATTAGTAAGTTAACCCTTCACAGGTTGTTCGTAATAACGACTGGGTCAAATCTCTGTTTTACCCCCAAGATTACCTCTTGTTCCTTAAGTCCCACTGATCCTCTAATGAACAATTGATTTGTGATCCAATCAACAAACTAAGTCCCTCTCGGGCCAATGAGAGGGTGGGGCCCTTTGTTCAAGACTCAGAATCAACACTTAAGTGAACAACCTCTCTACTATCTCTAAAAGCGGGCAGGAGTGAATTTCTTCTTGTACCCTATGTCCCCAGTTATCTATCTAGTCTTACCCCTGAAATGGGAGTTTATTGAGTCGGCGCTGTTGAGCCAACCCTCACCTATGAAAATCTAAGGATAATCCCAAATAAACAGGAGTTCATATTTAGCTTAGGATTAAGGTCAAGTTACCTAGGTCATCGCTTTGAAATAGCCAGTCTTAAACAATAAACAGCGGTATAAAGTAAGAATGACTGATTTCGTATTCTGATCTAGTACAAACCCTTTTGCATAGGGACGCCCCCACTCCTCATGTCATAATATATACGAATTAGGATCACTTCATTTGTAGCACTTTACAACTATTTGTAACAACTACAGAGTAGGCCGCATCCAATAGCGTTACCAGAATAAGACACCCAACCTTATTCATATACTATAGATCATTTTGACTATTTACTCGAACCTGATCTACTTTTATGTTTCCACGTAAAGTTTAAGTACACATGTAATAGTCAATGGACTTTTAGGTTTATTGGATTTCTAATAAGCAAAACATCTATTCAATAACATCTTATTGAATTTTGAGAATTGGTTCTATTGTTTACAAACCACGAGTTTTAAGATATAAAACCTAACATGATGATCATCGTGCTGAGGGTGATACTGACCATGATCATGGTGATGTTGACCACGATCATTGTGATGTTGCCCAAGATCTTGGCGACGAGGGTGGGGTCTATCACGACAAGGGTAATAACGAGGGTGGTCATGACATCCACAGTGAGGGTGATCATGATGACGATTAGGGTGATCATGGACACGATGACCCCCATAAATAGAATCGGGTGGAAGAGGATCATGTTGGGGTTGATGCCCTAAATATCATAGGCTCCTGTAGTTTGTAAACTTTGTATGAACAAATATTTATGTGATTAATAATATTTGATATTTTATTCACTTCTATCTATGAAATATATGATATTTTAGTTGCATTAACCACAAACCAATAAACTAACATCCATGATTATCGTTGTAACTTAAACATGTATGTGGAGACATACAGGTGAATCATGTTTAAGTGATAACCTAAATGGTCTGTAGTATATGAATAAGGTTGGATACCTTATCCTAGTGACACTATGAGTATGACCCACTTTGTAGGTGTTACAAATGTTGTAAAGTGCTACAAATGATCTAATCCTAACCATTCATGTATTAAATATGCGAGCAGGGATATTCTATATAAAGAAGTTTGTATAAGACCGGACCATGAAATGTTTAGTCTCATTATATAACATCGTTCATAATTGAGACTTTCATTTCATTAGGATAACCATAGGTAACATGATCTTAATCCTGAGTGAGTTGTGAACTCCTGCCTATGAGGGCGGTCCTTTGATTTGCATGGGTGAGATTGGCCAGATCGCCGACTCAACAAGCCTACCATTTTGGGGATTCATTTGATTGGGGAGCTGGGAACTCAGCTACACAAGATGGAATTCACTCATTTCTTGAAGCAGGGGTAAGTAGATAAATTGCTCCTTTAGAGGTTGATTCCGGGTCTTAAATAATGTGGCACCACACCCTCTCTTGGTCCGAGAGGGGTTTCTTCATAATGGAACTATGATCTATTGTTCATTAGAAGGACCAGTGGTACTTAAGGATTTAGATGTAACTATAGGGAAATACGGTAATTTGGCCTAGCTGTATTTACGAGCAATTTGTGAAGGGTCTTCGTACTGTTGATTTGTTATATCCAATGGACACAAAAATATATTTGTAGTGCGGAGAGTGCAGCTGTCGGTCTTTAGTGGAGTGTCTGACAGTTAACGAATGGTGGATAATGTGATTAAAGAGTTTAATCAGTTATTCACGTACCATTGGAGCTTCAAGCTACAGGTTCATAAGGTCCCCTTGGTAGCTCAAAGGATTTAAGTTGAGAATCAGTTTTTGGGTTAATTTGAAGTGTTCAAATTAATAAGAGAGAATTTAATTAAATATGATATAATTAAATTAATTCAATTATATAGATATAATTGACATAATGTATATGATACATTATAGTTTAATTGGAGAAATAAATATTTGAATATGATTCAAATATATTTTCTATGAATAAGATTCATAATTGTTACATTTAATATAAATTGATTTATATTAAATTCCATAAAATAGAGAAAAAAAACTATGCTTTATATATTGTATATGATACAATGTTAAAACTATAAGTTATAAGTATAATATGATAAGTTTGTTATCATATCTATTTATATTATTAGTTATTTGATAATTAAACAATTTTTCTCTCTAACCACCCTTAATGGGAAGTTATTCGGTTTTTATGGTAATTTGGGATAAATGAAATGTGATTTTTATTATTCCGAGTGACAAGCATTCACGACAAAAATTCTTCTACACGATTTCCTTGAGAGACTATATGATCGAGTAAGAAAGTCTATGCGATAGATTTGATCGCCTACACGATAGCTTTTGTTCATTCCTTGATCGTCTTCCTCCTCCAACTCTAAACTCCTCTCTAACCAAAATTAGCCAGAGCCCATCACTCCTAGATTCTCACACTGAGAATACCAAGGTCACTGAGTAGTACTATCCCTTTTTGGTTCGAGTTTGCATTGTTGCTTGCTGTTGTTCGAGGGAGTTCGTGTTGTTTGACACGTTCATGAACACTCGTGGGATTTACTTGAAGAAGAGTTCTTCAAAGATATAATCTCTAAACTCTTGTTCATTTATTCAAAAGCATGCTTTAGTTTAAGTTTTATGCATAATTTGTATGTATTATTGTAAATGTATGCCTTCAATCAAAATGGGATTTGGACGATCCACTTTTGCTCAAAGGTTTTCTATTATAAAAGTTACTTCAATTGGTATTAGAGCCAGGTTATGTTCCGAGTTCCAAATTCCATTTTCTACATTGAATCGTTTACAGTTTGGTGGGTTTTAAGTTTTTTGCAATGCATTTAACTGTTAAATGTTTATGGATGTTTTTAATGGATAATTTCAGGATAGTAGTCTCTGTTTATGCTTTCACTTTACATTTTCAAAAGTTTATTGTAAGGGCCCTTGCGTTTTTTGGCATAATTTCTTGCAATCGAGTCTGTACTCATTTAGAGTTTTTGAGTTGTTCGTGAAGAAGCTTCAAAAGCAAGAGTTGCAGTTCGACTTCGATGGAGAAGACGAAATGGTGGTCGCGTCATGTAGCTTAAGCTAGACGATCGTTTAGATTTGGCTATATGTTCGTGTAGAATTGTTCTGCACGATCGTGTAACATTTGCTAAACGATCGCATAGCTAATACTACGCGATCATGTAAAGTGTTTACTCGATCATGTTGCGTTGGTTGCATGATCGCATAGATGCTCGAGGGTAAATGATTGTGCGGTATGATCGCAAGGCATGCGTTACTCGAAGTGCGCTGCACGATCGCGTGGACTTTCATGCTTATCACATAGTCCTAAGCTACGTGATCGTTGTTTCACGATCATTTACACTCGATGCTCGTTGCTCGACAATTAGAAGGTTTGCTACATGATCAAGTGACAAGGCTTCAAGGCGAGCAGTTAAAGACCTCGTTCACCTGTTCGAACCGGTTGACTCAAACTTTTGTAATAAATTAGCTTTTCTTTTTCGGTTTTGAAATAAACTATCCCGGTTCATCAACTTTTATTAAATGTGCATGTGATGTATGTTTATATTATATGCCATAATGTATGTCATATAATTTTAAAACCCACCATAGATTATGCATTTTTTCATACATCATTTTATATTATAAATGTTATAATTGAAGAAAATCTAAACATTAATATCCTGTGAGCAGTGGAAGTGGATCGTTCCAAATCCCATTCAGAATGAACACAACAATTACAGTTTTAAATGGAAACCAACAAATTATGCATAAACAAAAATTACAGCATGCTACAAGAAGATACAAAGGATAGAGTATGTGTACCTTTGAAGAACTCTTCTTTAAGTATCCCTCAATCGTTCAGCAAATCGTTCAGTCAGCACGAACACAAACATATGAATGAAATAACCAACAACATGAACAACTGGATGTACCTCGAACCCAATCGAGTCCAACTCAATTCTCGAACTGAATTAGAACACCACCAAGAGTGTTACCTTGGTATTCTCGGTGTGAAAATCCAGGAGTTGTGGGCTTTGTATGGTCTTGGATTGAGGAAAATGAAGGTATACGATCGAGTAAGTGGGAGATAAAGACTGTCTATCGCATAAACAATGTACTTGATTGTTTAGAATATGAAGCCTATAGTATAGAGTTTGCTACTCGATCGTGTAACAACGATCAAGTGAGTATTTTTTATTCTTAATTTTTTGCCAAATCCTTCAAATATTTCAAGTCACGAAGTTACAATTGTTCAAATAAGATGATCCGCTGAAACTGTTAATGAACATACCCATTGCTTTTAAGTAAATTTTTTTTGACAATATAGAAACTGCAAATTTTCTTTATTATTTTAGTATGCATTACAAAAATTTTCCGCTCTAGAACAAGAAAGAAAAATTAGACAAAAAACACTATTTTTTATCGTGTATGCTCTCAACGCTATTGCTTAGTAAAAACACTTTTAATTTAATAGCCTTTTCCGTGAGAATTTTCGAATGAAACATCATCTAATTTTGGAAAACAATTTTCCTTTTTATCTCACAGTTACCATAAAACTTCCAATACCCTTCACTCAATTCGGTTATTAGAGAAAAAGAATTAATTACCATATAATTAATATATTATAAATAAGTATGATAACCAACTTATCATATTATATTTATAATTTATAATTTTAATATTTCATCATATGAAACATATAAACTATAGTCCTTTTTCTATTTTAGGTATTTAATATAAATCATATTTATATTAATTTCTCCAATTAATGTATTTAATACATCATATCAATTATATCACATATAATTGAATTTTCTTTTGTTAATTTGAACACTTCAAACTAACCCAAAATCTGATTCTCAACTTGAACCCATTGAGCTACCAAGAGAACCTTATGGACCTGTAGCTTGAAGCTCCAATGGTACGTGAAACTAAACTCTTTAGTCACGAGATCCACCATCCGTTAACTGTTGATCACTCCACTAAAGACCGGTAACTGCACTCTTCGCACTACAGATATATTTCTATGTCCATATGACCAATCAACAGTGCGATGACCCTTCACAAATCGCTCGTAAGTACAACTGGGCCAATTTACCATTTTTCTCTTGTAGTTACATTTAACTCCTTAAGTACCATTGATTCCTTTAATGAACAATAAGTCATAGTCTCACTATGACTAAGTCCCCTCTTCCAAAGAGAGGGTGTGGTCACTATGTTCAAGACCCAGAATTAGCCCTTAAGGGAGCAATTTATCTACTTACTCCGCGTCGGGAATGAGTGAATTTTGTCTTGTGTAGCTGAGTTCCCAGTTCCCCAATTAGACGAATCCCCAAAAAGGTAGGCTTGTTGAGTTGGCAATCTGGCCACTCTCACCCATACTAATCAAAGGACCGCCCTCATGAGCAGGAGTTCCTAACTCACTCAGAATTAAGGTCATGTCACCTATGGTCATCTTAGTGAGATGTAAGTCTCAATTATCAACAACATTATATAAAGAGACTAATCATCTCGTGGTCCGGTCTTATACAAAATCTTTGTATAGAATACCCATGAATGATCAGGATCAGACCATTTATAGCACTTTACAACACTTGTAATATCTACAAAGTAGGCTGTATCCATAGTGTCACCAGGATAAGGTATCCCTCTAGACCGTATCCATAGTGTCACCAGGATAAGGTATCCCTCCTTTATCTTTATACTACATACCACTTAGGCTATTACTTAAGGCATGATCCACTTGTATGCCTCATATACATGCTTAAGTTACATGAAATAACCACGGATCTTAGTTTATTGGATTTGAGTAAATGCATATAAAATAAATTTATTTTATCAAAAAATTGTGTACAAAATGTTTACAAACTATGAGACCACTGATAACAAGCAGAAATGCACGTTATTATAGCGCTAAGTTATAAAATAATGCAGGATTACGATGGTAAAAATATACAATATTGCATCCAAAAGCACTAAGTTCACAACATTGCGATTGCATGCGTCCATCGCATTAAAACAACTAACTTATGTATTTTATGCAGAAAATATGTTGACGCAAGACGGAAATGCGATCCAAAGAAATTAACGTCCGAACACATAAGAGATTGCAACTGCAAGGCTATGCGATCGTTTGCACTCGCGAACATCTACTCAAGATTGCAACCATAAGGCTACGCGGTCATTTGTGATAAAAAATCTGCTCGGGATTGCGACCGCAAGGTTATACGATCGTTTGCGTTCGAAAATCTGCTTGAGAAGATGGCTGCATAGAGTCGGCACATCAAGGTGGTCATATCTAGGTGAAAGCTATATAAATCACGATGGGACAGAAAGCTGATGACGGTCGATTCCAAATTAAGTTAACAAGTCATTAACGACCTACTGTAGCAAGTACACTCAACTTTTTGGTGACAATTATTCGGCACATCAGACAGAGAATTAATGTCCTCCCATCAGTGCAATCATAAGAGAGAAGAAGCTTCTCACCCTGAATCTCTATAAATACAGAGGGCCATCTTCAGTGAAGGAGTTCGTGCAGTTAGTTAGTTCGCCCAGTCTTAGAGTTCTTGTTCTTAGAAGGCGGAAGCGAGAGAAGGGAAAAGACACCGGAAGATCGTCCTGGTTAGCTCGAGAGAGAACCCAAGAGGTATGGAAACACAGAGAGAGGGCCAACTCTTACAAGAGCAAGAATATCTTTTGAGCAGAGTAGAGAAGAACGGTGTAAAAGCCCTGAGAAGCAAGAAATTGCTACCAGGCTCTTTATTCTTATTCCGCCTTATCATTCTGTACTTCGATTATATATCTATAAAATGGAACTTGCTTATCTACATTTGTTCACTCTCTTTAAAATACACATGAGTAGTTAAATCTATCGAATGGGTTTAGAAGTACTTAACTAACATGACCTAGGATCTTTATTGCATGCGATCATCTTGTCTTATGTTGCGCCCAACACCCCTTTAGAGGTACTCGAGAGAGAGTCTAAAGAAAGAACCTAAGATTTGAGAGAGCTAGGTTAGAATCTAGACTCGAGAGAGCAAGATTAGATCTGCATAAGCAAGAGATAGGGACTTAGAGATAAGCACTGTTTACCAACATGCATCACATGCACCCTAGAGATAGGTTATAGTAGTATGTAGGGGTGGAAACGACTCGGTTTGGTTCGGTTTGGTGGCCAAACCGATCTATTGGTTCAAACCGAACTGAACCGAACTGCATATTTCGGTTTCAAATTCGATTTTGCCATTTTTAAAAAATCCATGTTATATTCTTTTTTTAATTAAGAGCAGTTCGATTTTAAATTCGGTTTTGTTCTTTAAATTAAAAGTGGTTCGGTTTTACTCTTTTTTTAAATATATATATATTAGTTAAAAATGGTTCGGTTTGGTTTCAAATTCGGTTTTCGAAAGTGAAACCGAACTGAACCGAATTTTTTGATTTCACTGAGTTTTCGATTTAGTTTTTAGAAACGGTTCGGTTTTTGCGGTTTGAATGACCACCCCTAGTAGTATGCAGTCGCCTTGTATGTGTGTGTGTCAATCATCATCGCATAGACAAGAATAGAGGCTTATGTGTAAGTCCTATAGACATCATCGCATATATCACATCGTTCTAAAACTAGAAGCCGTAGCATTTACATTGAGAGATGGTTTATTGTTGTGTGTATGTAGCATGATCGCATAACAATGAAGGCAATCCTAGGAAGTGTTAGCTAAACCCCTTCTCAACCCGTTCCCCCGCATATTCATCGCATCTTTCGTATTATTAACTATTTTCTTAACTCCGCCGCATACATTTTATACTGTAAATAACAAACCAACCAACCACTTGATTTATTTGTTACCGCAAAGTGATCTAAAAATTACAATCGCATATTGTTTTCCTTAGTCCCTGAGTTCGACCCTGGGCTTACCAGGTAACTCGATAGAATTTATACTTGCATCTTATTGAAAAAACTTGCATGCTCAACGCATTTTCCACCAACGCAATCCTTACCATTATTTCATCGCATATAAAATAACACATCAACCACCGGGAGAATTTAGACACCAATCCGAACAATAATATATTATTATACATGATTAAATTACTTAAAGCATGCTCATGCATCATATAATATAAGAGTTATAATATATGCATGCATTATCACATATCCATGCATCATTTATATTATAAATGTTATAATATAAGGTTGTATTTAGCATGGAATGCTTAGTTCATTACTTTATTATATAAAAGTTATATATTAGTAATGAATGAACATTGCATGAAGCATGACACTTAGGTTTATTTATAAATGTTATAAATAACTTATGTATGTCTAGCTAGCAATGTGGAATGATTTTAGTTATTTCATTTTTTGTAAGAGTTAGTATTAATGAAATCAGAATTAAAATCAACAATAAAGAGTTGCTTACACACCTTAGGCTTTAATCATCTTTTAAAAATGTTTTAAAATTTGATTGATATAGACCTAAGATCACATTTCTAATGAGATTAGAAATCTAAGTTTAATCTTTTAATTCGGTTTAATATGATTAAATTGACTAATAAAAGATTAAATATCTAACAAATGTATCTATAAGGGACCTTTTGGCTAAGGTTGGTTCTTATCTGGAAAGATGAATTAGATAGATTTTTTACATGCATGCAAATTTGATGAAAGTCTATTAAAAAGTTTAATAAGACTTGAATCAAACTTGTTTAATCGTCAAAAGCAATTGTTGTTTTTGAGAAAATTAAACAAACCACTTAGTTAAAATCAGGTGACTTGAGGATGTATAAATCAGTAGACTTAGGAGGTGGAGTGAGTTGAGGATGCACCGCAACAATTAGTTAGTGGAGATTGTGGCATATTTTATGCTAAGATTTTTAGTATGTTGTAACTGTTGGTGTTAACATTTAACAAACGGAAGCACAAACGGGAGCAATTAGGATCTTAAGCACTCTAATTACATCAATTTTAGAGATTAAGCATGCATGTTCATAATGAAAATTAGGGTTTGAGAAAAAACAACCTTTGAAGAACTCAAAATTCTAGTAATCTCTCCTTGAATTCTGATCACCAACTGTTCGTGGACCATTGTAAGAGTCTTCCTTGCTATCCTCCAGCCTTAGAACTGAAGACTCTGTGAAGTTTCGTAGCGGGAGCGGGAATCAGACCAAATTTTAATTTCATAGAACAAAAATTTTATAGAACAAAATTATGCAAAATTTCAGAAATTATATAGCATGCAATTGAAGAAGAAGAAAAAGTAATTAGGGTTTAAAAATAAACATACCCTTGAAGTCATAAAATCTTCACGAATTTCCTCTCCACAAACGATCATGAATAAACAAACAAAATGGCCACCACCATAAGATTTTCCTTTATATTCTCCTTAAGGTGAGAATAAGAGCAAGAGTTGTAGACTTTGCTCTTAACTTTTGTAAATGTGAGGGAGAAGAATTCTTGAGAGGATTTTAGCAAAGATCTTCACAAAAATACACGCAGAGTGTCTGCATGAACTACAAGGGAGAAGGAAGAAGAAGGTTGCATAACTCCCTCTACCTTATCCCACGATTCATGAGAAAAAATAGGGGAGGGAAGTTATTTTAATAACTCCCTCCATTTTTATTTAAATTTAAATTTAAACAAATTTTAATTTAAATAATAAAATATGTTCTGTGTTATATCAAATATAATACATAATATGGTTTATATCATATCAAATATAATATAACCTATAGTTTGTAATACTCTCAATAATTTATGGTATTTGATATTAATCAAATTTATATTAAATACATTCATATGAATCCAATTCATATAATTAATATTAGAATCATATTCAAATATTTATATCCTCTCAATAAACTTTATATTATAATGTATCAAATACATCATGTTAATTTAAATTAATTATATCATATATAATTAATCCCTCAATTAATTTGAATAATTCAAATTAATCCAAAATTAATTTAATTCTTAATAATCCAGTTGAGCTATAGAGGGGACTTTATGGACTTGTAAATTGAAGCTTCAATGATACTCTAATAAATAATTAAACTTCTTTAATTAAATTACTCAACATCCATTAACTGCTGGTCACTCCACTAAAAACTGGAAGTTGCACTTTTCACACTACAGACATATTTTTGTGTCCATTGGATATAACCAGTTAACTATGCGACGACCTTTCACAAATTGCTTGTAAGTATAGCTGGACCAAAATTACCGTTTTGCCCCTGTAGTTACATTTAACTTCTTAAGTACCACTAATCCCTCTAATGAACAATAAATCATAGTTCAACTATGACCAAATCTCTTTCGGGCCAAGAGAGGGTGTTACACCACATTGTTCAAGCCTTGGAATCAGCCCTTAAGGGAGCAATTTATCTACTTACCTAAACATCAGGGAACGAGTGAATTCCGTCTTATGTAGTTGTGTTCCCAGCTCTCCAATCAGACGAATCCCCAAAATTGTAAGCTTGTTGAGTCGACAATCTGATCACTCTCACCCATAGAAATCAAAGGACCACCTTAATAGGCAGGAGTTCACAACTCACTCAGGATTCAGGTCATGTCACCTATGGTCATCTTGGTGAAATGTAAGTCTCTATTGTTAACCGTGTTATCTAATGAGACTAGTCATTTCGTGGTCCAGTCTTATACAAACTCCTTTATATAGAACACCTTCGCTCACATGTCTCTACATGAATGATTAAGATCATATCATTTGTAGTACTTTACAACAATTGTAACATCTACAAAGCAAGCCATATTCGTAGTGTCACAAGGATAAAGTATCCAACCTTACCAATCTACTACAAACCATTTAGGCTATCAATTAAACATGATTCACCTGTATGTCTCTACATACATGTTTAAGATATAGATGATAATCTTGGATCTTAGTTTATTGGTTTGTGGGTTAATGCTACTAAATATCGAATAAAATATCTCATATTTTATTAATAAATAAAATATTTGTACATTACAATTACAAACTACATAACCCACGAGATTTAGGGTATCAACCCCAAGAAGAACGGATTGTGGGATCCAATTTATGGAGAAATTTAAGGGAATTTTGAGGAAAACTGAGTTTTGGTGGTTAATGTTATGAGAAACAATTTCTCTTCTAATTTTTAGTTTTGCATGAGATTTTTTCTCCAATTGAAAATCTTCTATAAGATTTCATGCAATATAATTGCACCAAAAATTGACACAAAATCATATTTAATTAAGTTGGATTTTAGGTATAGATAATAGTGGGTTTTGTGGGATTTTCCCACTATTTCAAATTTCTCCTTTTTAAATTGGTTTTCATAAAATCAACTAAAATGAAATTTGATTTTTTTTAAAATGAACTTCATAAATTCATTTTTTTTATTTTAAATAAAGTTAATTCAAATAATTAATTTTAAATAAAATTAATCATAAATAATTAATTAATTTAATTTAATATCAAATATTAAATTAATAGAAAACCAATGCTGAACGTGAATCTCCATTCACATGTATACTATTTAAATTGAATTTAAATATTTATAACTCTCTAATTTGTTTAATTTATTATTCAAACGTTTTAATTATATCGTATATAATTAATACTTATATTCCCTAAAACAAATTTGAACAATTCAAATTCTCTTAACATATTGTTCCAAAATTTAGTCTGATATGAGCTAGGAGGAGGACCTAATGGACCTACAGATCATGAGCTCCAACGATCCGAGATCAACTGGCCAATCTCATTGACCCAATTAACCAATATTCATTAACTACCAGGACACTCCATTAAGGCCCAGTAGTTGCACTCTCCTTACTATAGATATATCCACTTGATTTAACTATGATTAGTAAGTTGATCCTTCACAGGTTGTTCGTAATCACAGATGGATCAAATTTATCGTTTTACCCCTGTAATTACATCTTGCTTCTTAAGTCCCACTAATCCTCTAATGAATAATTGGTTTGCGGTCCAACCACCAAACTGAGTCCCTCTCAAGCTTTAGAGAGAGCGGGGCCCCTTGTTCAAGACCTAGATTCAGCACTTAAGAGAACAACCTATCCACTAACCCTAGAAGCGGACAAGAGTAAATTCTGTCTTGTAGGACTATGTCTCCAGCTATCTACCCGGTCTTACCCCTAAAATGGGAGGCTTATTGAATTGGCAATGTTGGTCTCTCTCACCCATGCAGATTAAAGGATAATCCCAAATAAACAAGAGTTCCTAATTAGCTCAGGATTAAAATCGAGTTACCTAGGTTATCGATGTTAGGATTGGTGTCCTAATTCTCCCGGAGTCCATTGTTTTGTAAAGATACACATTGTTTAATGAATAAAATAAATGTTATTTAATTCTAGCATTTACTCATATCCAATAAACAAAGCTCTTTGGTTATCTTATGTGAACTTAAGCATGTATATTTGATATACATGTGAATCATGCCTTAAGTGATAACCTAAATAGGTCTGTAGTATAAGGATTAAGGTGGGATATCTGATCCTAGTGACACTACGAATATAGCCTGCTTTGTAGAGGTTTGCAAGTGTTGTAAACTACTACAGATGGTAGATCGTAACCATTCATATGGAGACATGCGAGTGGGGGTATCCTATACAAAGAGTTTGTTTAAGACATGGACTACGAGATGACTAGACTCTGTATATAACACCGTTAATACAAGAGACTTACATCTCACCTAAACGACCATAGGTGACACGACTTCAATCCTGAGTGTTTTAGAAACTCTTGCCTTTGAGGGCAGTCCTTTGATTAGTACGGGTGAGAGTGGCCAGATTTCCAACTCAACATGCCTACCTTTTTGGAGACTTGTCTAATCTGGGAGCTGGGAACTCAATCTACAAAATGGAATTCACTCATTTCCCAAAGCAGGGATAAGTAGAGAGATTGCTCCCTTAAAGGCTTATTCCGGAGATTGAACATAGTGGCCACAACTTCTCTTTGGAAGAGAAGACTCAGTCATAGTAGAACTATGACTTTTGTTCATAAGAGGGATCAGTAGTACTTAAGGAGACAGATGTAACTACAGGAGCATAACGGTTGTTGGTCCAGCTGTACTTACGAGCGATCTATGAAGGGTTGTCGTACTACTGATTGGTTAAGATGGACACATAATATATCTGTAGTAAGAAGAGTTCAGCTGTCGGTCTTTGTGGAGTGCCTGATAGTTAACAGATAGTGGATCCTGTGACTAAAGAGTTTAGTCAGTTATTCACGTATAATTGGAGCTTCGAGTTATAGGTCCATAAGGTCTCCTTGATAGCTCAATGGGTTTAGTTGAAGATTAGTTCTTGGTGTTGATTTGAAATGTTCATATTGACAAGAGGTATTTTAATTATATATGATATAATCGGTTTGATGTATGAGATACATCTAGTAGATGATTGATGTAAATGAGATTTACATTAAGTACCATGGAATAGAAAAAGAACTATGGTTTCTATGTTTCATGAGATGAAATATTAAAACTATAGGTTATAAATATAGTATGATAAGTTGGTTATCATTTATATTTATATAATATTAATTATTGAATAATTAATTCTTTTTCTTTAATAACCAATTGAGTGGGTAGTTATTGGATTCATGGTAACCGTGAGATAAAAGGAAAATGGTTTTCCTAATTTTAGTAAGATTTATAAACTTTTGAAAAATTTTCATAAAAAAGTTTTTAAGATTTCTCTCTCGTGTAAAGGATCTCACGGAGTCGTCAAGTAAATATAGATTTACTAAACGACGGCTAGGGCGAGCTAAACAATCGTGTAGTGACGAGCTAAACGATCGCACAATATTTACCAAATGATCGCATAGTTTTGCTAAACGATCGCATGCCCAAAGTAAACTATCGTGTAGTGTCTGTAGGTGACAGACCGAGCTATGCGATGAGCTAAACGATCGCATAGCTTTTGCTAGACGATCGCTTAGCTTTAGCTAAACTATTGGGTATCGACCTATGCGATAGGTCTCCGCCATCTCCCACTTGCCCAATCGTGTACACAATCAGTGTTTCCTCCTTCGTCTGCCTCATTCCAAGTCCGAACAGAGCCCACCCTCTAGATTCTCACACTGAGAATATCAAGGTAGCCTTGTTGGTGGTGTCAAACTCAACTCGACACCGTCGAGGTGCTGTGGAGGTCGTTCGTGCTGTTGCTAAGGAGTTCATGACCAAGGCAATCGTTGAGGATGAGTGCGAAGTGTTCATGCTGTGTTGAGGTCGTGTAGATCGAGTGTTCGAGGTTACTATTGTTCGAGCGGTCGTGCATAAAGGAGTGTGGAGATGCATCTTCAAATGTTCGTAGAGTATTCTCTTTGTTCATTTGAGTTTTCATGCTGTAATTTCTATATCAATTGCATAACCGTTTGTTTTGAAGTCGACTGTAAATGTAATGTTCATTCATGATTGTAATTTGGAATAATCTTATTTCCGCTGCTCATGGAAATCTTGAGTCCGATTTCCTTCAATCGAATTAAAATAGTCAGTCTTATCAATAAACTGTGTTATAAAGTAAAATTGACTATTTCGTGGTTTGGTCTTATGCAAACTCATTGCATAGGATGCTCCATTTGCATGTGTCCATATGAATGATTTAGGATCACATCATTTGTAATATTTTACAACTATCGTAACAATTATAAAGTGCACCGCATTCATAGTGTCCCCAAGATAAGGTACCCAACCTTATCCTTATACTATAGACCATTTTGGCTACTACTCGAACTTAATCCACTTTTATCTCTCCACATAAAATTCAAGTATTCATGCTATAGCCAGAGGTTCTTAGTTTATTGGATTTAGGTTTAAAAGGTGCAATTCACATATTCAATAACAACTTTACTGAATAAACCTCAACAATATCTTTATTGTAAATAAAAATATGTTTAACGTCTACAAACCACGAGTTGTAGAACATACAACCTAACAGTAATTGGGTGTAATATATCCACGTTGACCCAATCAAATATGGATTTCTTCAGACGTTAGTTTGCTGTACAAATATATGTGAACAAAGCTATTTATTAATACATTTGTTTGTCTTCAACGGTGTTTGTTTTCTATTTAATATTAACACTTCGTTTGAGATAATTAAATTTACACCATCAAGTTAGTTATTTACAGGATGTTACACCGTAAATAACATAAATAAATTGGATTCATGTGTTTGTCAATAATTATCGGCATGTTACTCGATTGTTGCCATGCATACCTCACTTAGTACATTTGTGGATATGAGTGACCTCTCCTACAGATGGTATTCTTATCTCTTGGCGACTGTCAACTTGAGCAACACGCATCGGGGGCAATATCTGGATGTCTTCATAATCATCACCCGAGGCCATTATAAAATAGGATCTACAGAGAAAATGAATTCTGCATATGATCCATACACAACCTGCATGGTGTAACAAGGGGAGCAAAGCGTGTATGGGTCAATGTTCCGGTAACTGGCTGCTGCAATCGCATGGAAGCATGAGATGTCATAATAATCGAAATCTTTGCACATACACGTACACGCATTCAAGTCAACAACTCCACCAAGGTGATTATCAATGACCTAAAAAATGTTTGATCAATCGACCTCACAAAATTCCTTCTAGATCTTTACTCTACTATCGCCATCATCACTTCTGCATAATCTGAAAGCATCTTTGACAACTCGATGTATAGGTTCTTCACCGATGAAACCAGTCTTGCAACAGACCCTTTATGTGATCAAGAAATTTAGTTATTGGCAATGTTCTAGCATCCTTCAATAAAATGTTTAAACTCTCAGCCACATTAGTAGTCATATGATCGAACCTTCGTCCACATTGAAATTCCTAGGCCCACTTTTCAAATCCAATTTTCTCCAAATATTGAGTCACTTCTTTGATTGGGTTCATTTTGGCCCAACGTACTTGAAAAGTAGTCTCACGGGGTGATTTTGCAGCTAGGAGCTAGGAAAAAATCGGGGAAGGGAGCTTTTTTCCCTAAATTCTTGAGTAGGGTTAGACTTATATGATGAATGCAGAAATAATTGAAGACAGAAGGAAATACCTTATTGATTTCCTTGCCAATGCTTGCTTTATTATCCAATACAATGACAGGTTCAAATATAGCCCCAACTGCCTCTTTAACTTGTTAAAAAAAAAAAAACTATGTCCACGCCTCTTCTGTTTCACCATCTATAATGGCCAATGCAATTGGATATATTTGATCATTCCCATCCACTAAATTCGCACTTAACATGACACCTTTAAACTTACCCAGTAAATGTGTCTCGTTAGCAACCAAAACATTCCTTATGCAGTTCAAGAAACCTCGTACTGACGAACCCAAAGCCATGAAGACGTACTTGAAGTACCTATCATCCTGAAGCTTCAATTTTTAAATAGTGTCGAGGTTCGTTATCTTCAAAGCTTCTCCGTAAGCATGTAATTGGTCGAAAGACTCCTCTGAGCTACCTTAGACCATTACTAACGCCTTTTCTCTAGACTTTCAAGCTTTCATATAACTAATATTGACACCATATCCCTCCTGCATATCTTGCATGATGTCCTTCGACCTATATGTCCTACTAACATTCGTGAACTTAGACTTAATCAAATGACCAGCTAACTTGCAACTAGCTTGACGGTGGTCGTGATCCATTAATTGCTATGAGCATGTATGGACATCTTGATACCTTGTTATTTTGTCAACTCTGAATCCTTAAGCTTTTGAGCCTAAATCCTCTAATGACAGGCATCGTGTCTACACTTAACAACCAATAGTGATTTGGTGGATTTGTTAACCCTATGTTCAAAATTCCGACGTATAGCGAAAAGGGACAATGCGAGTGAAAGTTCTTCCTTTGAGAGAATATCTACCCTACCTTAATATCAATGTCCTTGCTCTCAAACATCTGACCTAATGCAATAATTGTCACTTCAGGACATGAACTCGAAGGTTCCGCATGAGTATTTCTTACGTACAGGTTGGTATCCTCCCAATGACAGTTAACACACTTACCTTCCATTCGAATGTCTCTATCATCCTCTTCAGTCATATCATCAAACTCATAAGACTCATTAGATGCATCATCCAATTCCTCTGGCAATTACCATTCGTAGTCTGAATCGTCTTCAGCTATGTTCTTCTCTTGGTTCACATTATCCTCTCCTACACCATGCTAAAAAACCCCTTCAACACACTTTTTCATCTTCTATCTCATTCTCCTCACATACATTATGCCCAAACCCCTCATATGCACAAACATTATCCTCCTCCGTACATTGAGAATGATGGATCATTATCCTCGGGATTGTATAAATAAACAAAGAAACTATCATCAGATAAGTTATATGAGGCAATATTAATATCTAACAGGGTTAGTAATGTAGCATAACCTGATGGATAATTTGTTCTACGGAAGTTTGTGTAGGATAATAAGGGGATGAATATTCTGTTGGGATTAGTGTCCTAATTCTTCTGGAGTCTCGTTGTTTGTTATGATACACATTGTTTTATGAATAAAATAACTATTTTTCATTATGGCATTTACTCATATCCAATAAACAAAGCTCCATGGTTATCTTATGTAAACTTAAACATGTATATGAAATATACAAGTGGATCATGCCTTAAGTGATGACCTAAATAGGTCTGTAGTATAAGGATTAAGATGGGATACCTGATCCTGGTGACACTACGGATACGACCCGCTTTGTAAAGGTTTGCAAGTGTTGTAAACTACGACAGATGGTAGATCCTAACCATCCATGTGGAGACATGCGAGCGGGGGTGTCCTATACAAAGAGTTTGTATAAGATCGGGCCACGAGATGACTAGACTTTGTATATAACGTCGTTGATACTAGAGAATTAAATCTCACCTAAACGACCATAGGTGACACGACCTCAATCCGGAATATTTTGGAAATTCCTGTCTTTGAGGGCGGTTCTTTGATTAGTATGGATGAGAGTGGCCAGATTGCAAACTCAACATGCCTATCTTTTCGGGGACTTGTCTGATTTGGGAGCTGGGAACTCAATACACAAGATGGAATTTACTCATTTCCTGAAGCAGGAATAAGTAGAGAGATTGCTCCCTTAAGGGCTGATTTTGGGGCTTGAACATAGTGGCAACAACTTCTCTTTGGAAGAGAGGACTCAGCCATAATAGAACTATGACTTATGTTCATTAGAGGATTCAGTGGTACTTAAGGAGTTAGATGTAACTATAAGGGCATAACGGTTATTGGCTGAGTTGTACTTACGAGCGATCTGTGAAGGATTGTCGTACTGTTGAATGGTTAAGATGGACACATAATATATCTGTAATAAGGAGAGTTCAATTATCGATCTTTAGTGGAGTGCTTGACAGTTAACGGATGGTGGATCCCATGACTAAAAGATTTAGTCAGTTATTCACATACCGTTGGAGCTTCGAGCTACAGGTCCATAAGGTCCCCTTGGTAGCTCAATGGATTCAAGTTGAGGATCAGTTTTTGGTGTTGATTTGAAATGTTTAAATTGACAAGAGGTAATTCGATTATATATGATATGATCAGTATGATGTATGAGATACATCTAGTGGAGGATTAATGTAAATAGGATTTACATTAAGTGCCATGGAATAGAAAAGAGCTATGGTTTATATGTTTCATGAGATAAAATATTAAAACTATAAGTTATAAATATATTATGGTAAGTTAGTTATTATTTATATTAATATTAATTATTCGATAATTATCTCTTTTTCTCTAATAACAAATTGAGTGGGAGGTTATTGGTAGTTTCATGGTAACCGTGAGATAGAAGGAAAAATGTTTTCCTAATTTTAGTAAGAAAAAGATTTGCAAAATTGTGAATTTGAGATTTTCAATCTCGAAAAAATTCTCACGGATAGTTGTCAAGTAAATTAGATTTACTAAGCGACAGTTTGGAGTTAGCTAAACAATCGTGGAGTGTTCTTAGGTGATAGACACTCAGTTAAGCAATGAGCTATATGATCGCATAGCTTTTGCTAGACGATCGCTTAGCTTTTCCTAAACGATTGTGCATCGACCTATACGATAGGTTCTTCCATCTCCAACTTACTCAATTATACGATTGTGTTTCCTCCTGCTTTTTGCCTCAAACCAAGTCCACACAGAGCCCACCCTCTGGATTCTCACACCGAGAATACCAAGGTAACCTTTTTGGTGGTGTCATACTCAACTCGACACTGTCAAAGTTCTGTGGAGGTTGTTCGTGTTGTTCGGGGTGTTTATGACCAAGGCAATCACTTAATTTGAGTGCGCGGTATTCGTACAGTGTAGTGGTCGTGTTGGACGAGTGTTCGTGTGTTGCTATATAGTTGTGATCGAGCGATCGTGATCAAGGAGCTTTATGATGAGTCGACAAAAGTGTGTTACTGTCCTTGATCATTTGTATAGCATACTATAATTTCTGTTTATTAGTATAACCGTATGTTTCTGTTTGCGATTGTAATTGTAAAGTTCATATACAATTGTAATTTGGAATGATCTTTCCGCTGTTCATGAAAATCCTCGTATTCGATTTCCTTCATATTCTTGAGCTAAATTGTATGGAAAGCTTGGTTGGTATGAGCAACTAGGGTTCTATAAATCATTGTCGCCATACATAGGTTTCGACTTTGTTGATAAATAGATAGGGGGCCTACATGCGTCCTCACCATTTGAAAAGAACCTAAGTTTTTTATCATTTCATATAAGGTACATAAGAACCCTGGATCCAAAAGTGTATAAACATCTTAGGGTGAGATCGTGGTTGTTTGAGTCAATCCCACTTAGGTTATAGCACTCCAATAAGAAGTCCTAAAAGCAAATGTCACTTCTTACGTCCAAAGCCCCTAGATTATCGCCTGCGTATTCTCGCTCATCCTCATTCCAAATACTACCATAGCAAATAAACACACGAGGCATTCTGCAAGTGAAGATAAAACTTACTGGTTGAAAGAAAATGTATAAACAAATAATAAAAAAAAAAAGGAGAAAGTTGACTTAAGTTGACCAAGTCAACTTTATGAGTGAGATGACCTGGTCAACTTTACGAGAAAGTTAACTTGGTCAACTTTCCAAGAAAGTTGACTTAACCAACTTTATGATAAAGTTGACTTAGCCAACTTTATGAGACAGCTTGATTGGTTCAACTTCACAAGACAAAAGTTGAACAAAGGAGCTGTCTCGTAAAGTTGGACAAAGTCATCTTCACGAGATCACGAGACATCTACATTGAACTTTACGCGACAAATCACAGAACACCAATAATAACTTTTCCATGTTCAACCATGTTCCAGCACTTTTCATTTTTTAATTTTCTCTCCATTTTTCTCCTAAAACGTAAAAATTCTCCTTTATAACATAAATATGAGAAAAAAAAAGTAAGAATTTCGTTGGTTACTGAAACTTTCTTTAAAAAGTAATTTTTTGACTCCATTTTGCCGACTTTCTAAAAAAATAAAAGATTACTTTTCAACATACCTATATCTTTTGGAGCTTTCAAAAAGGAAAGAAATTATTCTTCTGAACTTGGGACCCTCTGAAAAGGATTATTCCTATGAAGTTAGGACCCTCACGTAAAACATTTCTATATTGAAAACAAAATGTGAAACTGAAGATTGAAGTTTCTAATTTAAGATATGTCAATTAGGTAAGTTGGATGATTTTATATTTAAGGAACTGAATGACCATTTATTGAGGGGCAAAATGGTATTTTCACGCGATGAGTTCCTCCACTTAAAGACTGAAAAGATGGGAAAAAAGGCTAAAAAAAAGTAGATTTTAAAAATGTGATTACTGTTGAATTGGAAAAAACTTTTTGGGTCAAAATCGGCAATTTTCCAAAGTCTTGTTGATTAATATTTTTTATCTGGATTTCTTTATTATTTTTAAATGACTATTTTGAATAAATAAGACTCCATTTGGTGACCATGTTGTTTTTTTTTTTTTTTTTTAATTAAGCTTATGGATACTACTTTCATCTCCAAGTTTCTTCATTTGTTGTCTACTTTTCATCAATGATTTAAAAAATCAAGCCAAATTTTGAGAAATAAAAAAAAAGTAGTTTTCAAAAAGTTGTTTCTATTTTTGGAATTTGGCTAAGAATTTAACCATTATCCTTAGGAAAGATGCAAATCATTGTAAGAAATGTGATGATATAAGCTTAATTTTAAAAAATAAATAAATAACCAAATGGTTATCAAACGGGACCTAAATTAACTTATGACCTTTTATAAAAGAAAATATTACTTTACTTTTGATATATTGATGATTTAAAAACTTACAATCTTTTTCGTGATTTTATATATGTAATTGAGTGCAAGTTATAAACTGGATTGTCATTATTATTATTATTATTTTCCAAATAGGTGCAATTATCAACTAAATCGTAGGTTTTATTCAAAAAAAAATTATTTAAGGAGTTTATTCCATTAGTATAAACATCGAAGACATTTAATTTTATATATGTTGTGAAATTGAAACTAAAAAACATAATTGATGTATTTTAAAAGCTTAAGACTAAATAGACACAAAATAGAGTGGAATGAAGTTTGTAATTTAACCTTACATTTAATTATATATATGTTGTGAAATTGAGGAGCACAACGGATATGGAGAAAATATAATATAATAATATATAAATATAATATAATATAAGAATAAAATAAAATAACTAAAATTATGAAAATTTAGTGGAAATTTGAAGTGGATTTGTCACCAATGTGTGTGATTTTAAGATCCACCAAATGTCACTATTTATAGGCAAAGTTGCAAGTAGGATGTGGTCTTACATGGACACCAAGCATGAATAACTATAAGACACATGGACAATATGAAGATTGACACATGGCTTTTAGGACACTAAGCAATGAGCATTTATTTATTTGTAGTTATTTACGATTTTGACCTTAGGGTTTAGAGTAGTGCGCTATATAAACTCTCTAACCCTAGAGGCGCCGTTATGATGTAATTTCTAAAAACATTCTCTCAAATAATATTGTTCTCCCTCTGCCCGTGGACGTAGCTAACACACTGTTAGTGAACCATGTATATCTGTGTATCGATCTTCTCTATCTCTACGTTCCTTTTTGTGTTCTTTAATTGTCGATTTCGTAACCATCATAATATTTATAATACTTTTCCTTCGATGCCTAAAATATGCCTAGTTAAAACCTTACTAGGAAAAACCCAACGGGAAAAAACCTAGTAAAGGAAAAAGATTACATATTTCATATAATATATACTTCTAAAAGAATACAATATATTTACTCCCTCTCATGAAAACGTCACTTAAGAACTCTAAGTCGCCGCATTCCAATGTTGTGCACCAATTTTTCAAAAGTTGAGGTTGATGATGCCTTTGTAAATAAGTATGTCAGGTTATCATTCGAACAAATTTGTTGTATAATGATGTCGCCATTTTCTTCAAGATCATGAGTGTAGAAAAGTTTTGGTGAAATATGTTTTGTTCTATCTCCTTTAATATACCCTTTTTTGATTTGGGCTATACAAGCTGTGATGTTTTCGTATAATATTGTTAAAAGATTTTTATTAGAAGACAAGCCACATGTTTCACGAATGTGTTGAGTTATTGATCTTAGCCATACACATTCTCGACTAGCTTCGTGAATTGCAAGAATTTCAGCATGATTTGAAAAAGTGGCCGTTATGGTCTGTTTCATCAATCGCCTGATAAAGTAATTTCTCTATATGTGAATAGATAACCTGTTTGAGATCTAGCTTTGTGTGGATTAGATAAATATCCAGAATCTACATAACCAGGCTACCAGCTAAGTCAAAATTTGGTTTATTTCAATAAAACAAACTCATATCGATTGTTCCTTGAAGATAACAGAGTATATGTTTAATTCTATTCCAATGTCTTTTTGTAGGAAAAAAACTATATATAGCTAATAAATTTACTGAAAATGCAATATATGGTATTCTATTATTAGCAAGATACATAAGTGCACCAATTGCATTAAGATATGGTACTTCAAGACTAAGAAGTTCATTATTGTCTCGAGGTCGAAATATATCTTTCTTTATATCCATGAACAGACTTCCATTGGAATATTTAATGGATATGCTTTGTCCATATAAAATCTTTTCAAAATCTTTCCTATATAAGTTGACTGATGAATAAATATTCCATCAGTTAAATGCTTAGTTTGCAAACCAAGGCAAAATTTTGTTTTTCTGAGATATTTCATCTTAAATTCTTTCTTAAGATATTCTATTGCATTTGAAAGCTCTTCAAAAGTTCCAATTATATTTAAGTCATCAAGATATACAGTTATAATAGCAAATTTTGATTGTGATTTCTTTATAAGAACACATGGACATATTGGATTATTTTGATATCCTTCTTTAATTAAATATCCACTTAGGTGATTATACCACATCCGTCCTGATTGTTTCAATCCATATAGTGATATCTGTAACTTTATTGAATACAATTGAATTTGATGTATATGTTTCAGGTATCTTAAATTCTTATGGGATTCTCATATAAATATCATTATCAAGAGATCCATATAAATATGTTGTGACTACATCCATAAGATGCATATCTAGGCTTTCATACACAGTCAGGCCAATTAAATATCTTAGTGTAATTGCATCCACCACTGGAGAATATTCTCCTCATAATCAATACTAGGTCTTTGTGAAAAAACCTTGTTCAATTACTCTTGCTTTTTATCTTATGACCTCATTATTTTCATTTCTTTTTCTCATAAAAACCCATTTGTATCCCACAGGTTTGACACCTTGTGATATTCATACTATTGGTCTAAACACCTGCCATTTTGAAAGTGAGTTTAATTCTGCCTTGATTGCTTCTTTCTACTAAAGCCAATCTTTTTTATGTCAACATTCTTCAAAAAAATTTAGTTCAGGATCCTTATTTTCAGATACAATATCAAGAGCAATATTATATGCAAAAATGTTGTCAATAACTACATTAGTTTGATTCCATCTTTTTCTTGTCATGACATAGTTTATTGAAATCTCATTATTATCTTTAGGTATTTCACCTTCCTCACTAATCATGTCGAGGATTTCAGGTATTTACATCCTCAACCAAGTCTTTTTTACTATTAATTATTTTTTCGTTTTCAAGGATTTTTATCTTTGGAACCCACTGGTCTATCACTCTTCTAGCGTGTTCCAGACTCATTAGTGACGACTTGTTATGTTGGGATATTAATTTTTTATGGAACATTTGTTGCTGGTATATGTGACTTAGTTACTTTCTTTGCATCTATAAATGCATATGGTAATTAATTTGCTATATTTTGTACATGAATTATTTTCTGAACTTTAAGTTCACATTGATCTGTAAGGAGATCTAAATGAGACAATGACGATGAATTCCATGTAATTTATTTTTCCAATTTCTTAATGCCCCCTAATGTTGAAAATTTTGTCCCATTAAAATGGCAATAAGCAAATTGTATAGTAAATACATCACCCGTCAGGGCTTCAAGATATTTAATAATTGATGGAAAATTATATCCAACATATATTCCTACCATCTTTTAAGGATCCATCTTAAAGAGTTGTGGTGGAGCAATTGGAACATATACTGTACATCCAAAGATTCTCATATGGGAAATAATAGCTCATGACCACAAGATAATTGTAATGATGAATACTTATGATAAACTATTGGCCTAATGCGTACAAGTAACGTTGCATGCAAAATAGCATGTCCCCATACAAATGAAAGAAGCTTAGCTCTCATAAGTAATGGTCTTGCAATTAATTGCAAACGTTTTATAAATGATTATGCTAAACCATTTTGTGTATGAACATGAGCTACATGATGTTCAACACTTACCCATGTTCAACATTTATCCCAATCGACATACAATAATTATCAAAAGCTTGTGATGTAAACTCACCATCTTTATCAAGACGAATGATCTTAATTGTATAATTAGAAAATTGTGCGCTTAACTTAATTATTTGAGTAAGTAATCTTGCAAATGCAAGATTTCGAACTTGATAATAAGCACATGTGTGACCATCTACTAAATGCATATATTAATATCATAAAATATCTAAATGGTTTAGTTGGTGGGTTAATAAGTTCACATATATCACCATGAATTTGTTCTAAAAATGCAGGTGGTTCAGTTTTCACTTTACCTGGTGATGGTCTAATTATTAGTTTTCCTTGAGAGCAAGCATCACATGATAATTCATTAGGTTGAAGAATCTTCTGGCTCTTCAATGGGTGTCCATTTTAATTCTCGATAATTCTTCTCATCATTATAGACCTTGGATGACCCAATCTATCATATCAAATAGTAAATATATCGGGATTCATGAACTTCAAATTCATCGTTGCATATGTTTCAATTACTCAAATATGAGTATAATACAATCCATAAGATAAATCAGACAACTTTTCCAATATACATTTTTCATTTGATAATATAAAGATAATATATAGATATTCCACATTATTTTTACTATCAGTCTCAATATGATAACCATTGCAACGTATATCTTTAAAACTTAGAAGATTTCTCTTTGATTGACTAGAGAACACTGCATTGTCAATAGTAAATTTTGTTCCTTTAGGAAAAATATATTTGCTTTCTAAAACCTTCAATCAAGTTTGCAAAACCCGATATTGTATTTACTTTTGCTTTCAGCATTGTCAATTTAGAAAAGTATTTTTTATTTGTAAGTATTGTCTGTATAGTTATATTGTCTGCTAGACATAAATCTTCTTTACTTATTTTTTTAATCACCCAACATATAAAATGATCCACGTTTCTTCATAAAAGAAAATAATTACAATAAGAAAAATAACACTTGAAATATACAAAAGTTACTAAAAAAACACGAAGATAGATAAAAGAAAACAACAACATTAAGTCTAGATATTCTCAAAGTCAAAAGAAACACTTGAAGCTCCATCAACTGTGCCAATATTCTCTTCGGGAGACTCAAAGAAGTTTGCCACATCCAAATTGTCATATGGAAGGGTCAAATATGTCATTATCCTAGTATGCAAAATTTGCTTCTACATTTTTCTCTATTCCTTTAGGGAGGCTTGATAAAGGTCAACTAAGTGTTTTGACGTATGACAGATACGTGACCAATGCCCAGTCATTCCGCATCGGAAGCATTTATTTTCAACACTCTTTGAATTCTTATATTGTGGAGCTTTTCCTTTGTGATAATCATTTTGTTTGATCCTTTTGAAATTTGAGTGATTTGAATGACCACCAAGAAAATAACAATTATTTCTTCCTCTGCCACGGTCACAACCTCGACCACGAACACGAGCTCGACCACGATTATTAATATTCACAGCATTCACTTTAGAGACTGGTGTTGTCCTAATTGATCGAGATTCGTGGTTCTTTATCAATAACTCGTTATTTTGTTTGCCACTAGAAGACATGAAACTAGTTCAGAATATTGTTTAAAACCTTTCTCTTGATATTGCTATCGTAGGAGCATATTTGAGATATGAAATGTAAAAAATGTCTTCTCTAACATATCAACATCAGTCTTTTTCTCTTCACATAACAACAATTTTGAACTAATTTTAAATAATGCGAAATTGTAATCACTTACTGATTTAAAATCTTGTAACCTTAAATGCATCCACTCATAAGGAGCTTTAGGAAGAATAATTGTTTTTTTATGATCATACCTTTCTTTCAAATTTTTCCACAAGATACAAGGATCTTTTATTGTAAGATACTTCATTTTTAATCTCTCGTGGAGATGATGATGAAGAAAAATCATAGTTTTTGCTTTGTCCTGACTGGATGTCGTATTTTCTTCTTTAATTGTTTCTCCCAAGTTCATAGCATCTAGATGAATTTCGACATCGAGCACCCATGACCAATAATTATTGTCATTAATGTCAAGGGTTGTGAATTCTAATTTTGTAAGGATTGTCATGGAAATACTATCACAAAATATTGTATTTATATTAGAAATTTAATATGTACTAAATATGCAAAATAACATTTAATTTATTAATTATAATAAAAAGAAAAAAAACCGACCTACCTTTAAGACCTACCTTCAGCAATGGAGGCAATAAGAGCTCGTGCTGATAAGGTATTGTGAAATTTAGGAGCACAATAGAACACAACAGATATGGAGAAAATATAGTATAATAATAATAAATGAATGAAATGAAATAATCAAAATTATGAAAATTTGAAGTGGATTTCTCACCAATGTGTATGATTTTAAGATTTACCAGATGTCATTATTTATGACAAGTAGGATGTAATACTACAAGACACATATGAACAACATGAAGACATGACTTTTAGGACACTAAGCAATAAGCATTTATTTATTATTATTATATTTTTTAGGTTAAATTACAAGTTTGACCTTAAAACTTTAAGATTTATGTTTACTTGATGGCTTTCAATTTTGTATCCAGTTATTTGTTAGATATCCAATACAATCATAAATTTACAACTTTTTTTCTAAGTACAATAATTGCAGAGTGGAGAATTGAACCTCTGACATCTAGAGACGATATGCATGTCAATACTATTGAGCCAACAATAAATTTACAATTGAATGTCTAATAAATTCATAAATTATATATAAAAGAGTTTAAATGTGTAATTTAAACAAATTAATAATATATACATGAAAATAAATTATTTATTATAAATATGATAATTTTATAAATGTCCATGCATAACCTCCATAGGATAAAACTCATTCATTAACCTCTCCAATTAATCTTCATAATTATCTTGTCCCGTCTTTATGTTTCATTCTTGTAACCACCTCAATTGTGTATAATACATATATTAAAATAGAGAGAAGAGAAGAACATAAGAGAGAAATGGAGAGAAGAAAGTAGAGAACATATGTATTATACTCAATTGAGGTGGTTACAAGAATGAAACATAAAGACGGGACAAGATAATTATGAGGATTAATTAGTAACCATCTCAATTGAGTATAATACATTTGTTCTTCTCTTCTCTCTATTTTATAACACATTATCAGCACGAGTTTCTACTACTGAAATATTTGTAGAGGTTGGAGTTGGTTCACTAGAACACCAAGAATGTTAAAGACCCACTTGAATTATCTACATATTTTCAAGATATTTAAAACTAAAATTCGAGGAAGGTGAATATTCTATTCTAATCATATGTGTGATTTATATGTTTGAAAGTTGATTGCTAAAATATATTTAATATTAGATTTTACATTTGATCTAAGAAAATTGTAAAACTCATCCAAAGTTTTATGTGAGCATTAGAACTATAATCTTTAGTAGTGGCTTGAAGCATTTATGAGTTTTTTTTTTTTCTTTTGTAGTCTTATTTGCAATTTTGGTTTACATCCTTTGTTGGTTAATTTAAGTCTTTGCATTTTTGGTTGGCTTATTATAAAATTAAAGGACAATCTTTTATAACTATCAATTACTTTGTATTTAAGTGAATTAGACTATTGTTTTCCTCCAAGTTTCTCAAGCATATTGAATTTGTTTAGACATATATTTTTTGAACTCCAAACCCAGTCTCCAAAAATTCACACACTGTATATGTGCATGGGTCTTCATCACAATTTGTTTGCATTGATGGTGAGTATTTAATGAATTATGGGTAAAAGTTAAATTGTTGAGTAATAAGATTTAGGTTTGAGAAACTCAAATAACCTTATTTTGAGTGATCCAAAATAGAAAAGATATTGAAAATAAAATATTTCTTGACTTTAAATTTTTAGTTAAGTTTTATATGGATATATGATATATAATTTTATATGTATGTTTAAAATTGTTGTATAAAATAGACTGTGTGTGTGGGCTACGTGTATGTGCGTGTGCGTATGCGTGTGCGTGCGCGTGCATGAGCATACGTGCGTGCGTGCATATGTGTGTTCCAAATAATATAATATCATTCCCTGAAGTGTATGTTCCAATTTTTAATCATTAATGTTGGAATCATGTTAATAAAGGAAAAAGTAATTATTCTATTAAAACCATACACATATATAATGTTTTGAAGGAAAATTTCATTTTTCAAATGTGATGCAAAAGAGACGATAATCTTGTACCTGTCGTACAATAAGAATTAAAATCCTTATTAATGAAAAAGAAACGATGTGTGGAGGCAAACTTTGAGCATTTATTTGAATCTCTTCATTAGAATCTCGTGAAAAGATTATTATTGTTTTTGAAAACTTGTATATGAGATATTTGGATTTCTTTTAAATCTCCGGAAGAGAATAAAAATAGATAATATTTATGTTTTGTATAGTATATCTATGCATATTATACTTAAAAGTAGACAATATGTTTTCAAAAATTCAAATGCTTGAAGCGAAAAATCAAATATGATATAAAGTCCTGTAGACTTGATTAAAGATTTCGAAAAAGAAAACAATATTTTGACAGAAGAGCAAAATTGGCAATTGATATACTTTATTCTCTTGTAAATCAAAGAGAAGTTTAGTAAATTTGGAAGGTATACGTTGTAATAGATATTATCTAGAAAGATTGATAATAAGAATAATATATGGTATTTATTTGCTATATCTATTATGTCTTCTATGGGAAGTGCATATAGAAAAGTCATGTTTTTCTTCGAATTTGTATTCACACATATTTGTGTAGTTGAAATATATGCAACAATGAACCTGAAGTTCATTGATTCAAATATATTTTCCTTTGACATAATGAGTCATTTTGGGTCAATAGTGAAAATAATTACAGAAAATATACATTGACATCTATTGAAGAACTAAAAGGTTATTCCATCTAATAAATTGGCATGGTGTCATGTTCTCAAGAGACCAATTATCAAACTTTCACTAGCTAAAATTGAAATTTAACTTTTTCTACTTTTGGAATAGATTCATGATTTTATAATTTTTGTTGGCGCATCCAGTTGATGGTCACATACATACTTATTATTTTGTTTTGATAATGCTAGTGAGTTTGCATTCCAAAAATTTGATAATTGATTGGGATAAGTGTTGAATATCCCGTAGCTTATGTTCAAATATCAAAACTTCTAGGTCAAGATATGTTATTGTGTATACTCGACCAATGACTAATGAGCTTATGGCCAGAAGCCAAATATATTTAATCAAGGTATGCAGTGAATATTTTGTTCCACAACAACAATTAAGATGATGAACAATTAAAATTTATGTTGAAATTGAAT
This sequence comes from Benincasa hispida, assembly GCF_027475165.1. Lineage (NCBI taxonomy): Eukaryota > Viridiplantae > Streptophyta > Magnoliopsida > Cucurbitales > Cucurbitaceae > Benincasa > Benincasa hispida. Next base: position 45,855,707 of record NC_143484.1, on the reverse strand, counting down.
TTACATCACTTAATTACTTTGAACTTATGACAGGTGAAGTATTTACTACACAATTTAATTGTTATTAATAAGACAAAATTTTCATCTTTAGAGGGAGGAATTAAAGAAATGTTGGAAAAATAAATTGATTAAAATACATAAATTATCTTGTTTTGATCATCATACATACCACTTTGAACCAGAAATTCAAAAGATAATTCATTTGTAAAATATTGTAAATTAATGCTAGATGCATTTACAGAACATTTATTGTTGCAAGAAAATGACTAAATTATAAAAAAATGGTTGTAAATATACCATCTAGAATTGATATCCAAATGCGACTAGTTGTCAATACTAATGAGTCTGCAACATGCTTGAAGTGTGATAGATAAATGGGTTCAAAGATAAAGATCCTCGGAAAATAAGTAGTTAATCAATGACTCAGTTAAGAATATAGATACTTCAGAAGAAATCCTAAATATGAGTACTCATGAGAATCTTGAAGTAAATAAGGATAATAAAGAGATCTCGATAAATTATATGTTAGGACAAGAAAAGATGAAACCATACTTAAATAAGTAAACAACATTTTTGCATACTAATGTTGCTCACGATGTTATTTATGAAAATGAGTATTACATACTCAAATACATTGAGAAATGTCATGACATAGAAATGATTGACTTATGTGGAAAGAAACAATCTAACAGAAATAAATTCATTTTCCAAATCGTGGGAACTAGTAGTTCAACATTAGAGAATGTCAAATATTTGGGGTACAAGTGAGTATTTGTAAGAAAAACAAATAGAGTGGGGTCGCAATATATAAAGCGAGAGAAGTTCTACAATAATTATCGCAAAGAACTGGTATTTATTATGAGGAGACATATTATCCTATGGTAGATACAATACCATGAGATATTTAATTTATCTAACTGTGTATAAAAAACTTAACATGCATCTTATAGATATAGTTAGTACATTTATATGAATCCATTAATAATATATCCTTAAAGGATTAAAGGTACCAAAATCATATAAGTAAAATATTAGAGAATGATATATATATATATATATATATATATATATATATATATCATAGAAATTTTTATAAAACATTCCGGATGAATGTAACATAATCATCTTATTAAATATTTGATGATACGAGGGTATAAAAAGAACCCTATTTGTCCATATGCTTTTATAAAGAAATCGCAACATGAGATTTACTATATATATATATATATATCGATGATGAGTAGAAACTCTTGAAATATTTCAAAGACAATAGAGTTTCTTAAGAAATAAATTGAGATGATAAGTTTTGCCTTAGCCTGCAAATAAAGTATAAACATATGAAATTGCATCAATTTATACATAAAAGATCTTATATGAACCAATTACATTACCATAATGGTTCATTCACTTAGTGTAAAAAAAAAATTATATCATCTGATATAAAAAAGATAATGAATAACCATAATTTTAAGAAATAAGTGCACTTATATCTTTACTAGTCTATACGCTACCTATCATAGCATGAATATAATATTTTTCCAAATAAAGATATTGGAGTAGGGTTAAACATATGTTATGTTTTTATTTGAAAATTAGTTTATATTGATTTATTTTATTCTTATAAATCTAATTGTGATCTAGTTGATTGTGAAAATGCAAGTTACTTATCTAACCTGTTAGAACTAGATCTTAAACAGGTTACTTAGTACATAGAGAAGATTTTTTTATATCATGATAGCTAATGAAGCATATCATAACAACTATTTTAAATCATGTTAAAATCTTGATGATGTACGAGGCTAGCCAATAGTATTCTTATATGAAGATGATAAAGTATAAAGTATTGACATCACTATTTAACAAATTTCTTTAAAAGACGACTTGGGAGACTTATTGGCGAAGGTGTTACCTGCAACAACATTTGAGAAGTTAAACACGCAACACTTATATGTGACAACCAAGAATATCAAGTGATGTTTTCATGAGGGGGAGTAAATATGATGCACTCTTTCTCCCTTAACCATGGTTTTGTCCCACTGGATTTTTCTAGCAAGACTTTTAATGAAGCAGTTATTAAAATATATGAATGATGTACTATTTTTCCTTCACTAGGTTTTTATCTCATTGGATTTTTTCTAGTAAGGTTACGAAGCATATATTCTATACTAAGTATGATAATTATATAGATATCCATGCATAACCTCCGTAGGTTAAAACTCATCCATTACCCTCTCCAGTCAATCCACATAATTGTTTTGTCTACTGTTTATGTTTCATTCTTGTAACCACCATTTTCACTTTATAAATAGAGGTTGTAGAGATCATTTGAAAACACACCTCTATATATGTTATTTACTTTTTTTTCTCTCAATTTCTTTCTTACTTACTTATATTTGTTCTCTCCTCTGTATTTTATAAGATTATTTATACTTTATATATCATGATTAAATATAAAAAGATGAATAGGCAATCATCAACATGTGGTTACAATATGTGAAATAACCATTAGACCTCTAACCTTGAATCTCAAACCAACAAATTGATTAAAAAAAATAATAATAATAAACAAATAAATAAATAATAATAAAATAAAAAAAATAAAGAAAATCATTTTAATAAAATCTTAATGTGATAAAACTGATAAAAAAATTATAGAAATCTATCGATTACAAATAGTTTGACATTTTCTCTACCAATAAAAATTTCCAATAGTTTGACATTTTCTCTACCAATAAAAATTTCCATGGATAAAACATATAAATTACTCAATTTGGTGATCACTAACTTTTTTTGGCCGTAACCAATTGACCTAATACTCAAATTGAGGTTCTAATTTATCAGGTTATATTAAATGAAAGGCATGGTTTTTTATCTAAATAATAATAATATAAGGTAATATTAAAACTAGGGAGCTGATAAAGAAAACATTCAAGGCAGAGGAGGAGAAACACAATAAGATTATTAGCCACACTAGTTGATGCACCTTCTTTCATTTGGCAAACTACAAATAAACAACAGGGAAAGTCCATAGTAACAACAATCAGGCACACATGTTTACACTTATATCTCCCCAAAACCTAAGGAAATGGAGATGTAACAAGCTGCCTGGGTGCACTGAATAGATCATTTCCTGCAAAAGGTGAAGTCCAATCGCGCAATCCACCTGAACCTGACACATCTTTTACACCTCCCCCCCCACCCTGCATCCCAAGTTCACACAGCCTCATTCCAGAACCGTTCCTCAACGAGGATGAAAATCCTGGAGACATCTCGCTCGATCGCGAACTCGGGCTATGCAGAGTCCAGTCTATTCTGTCGTAATCGCAGTACGGCATCAACCCTCCGATATTCCAGTCCATCTGTGACAATAACCCTGTCGTTTGTGCTGATGATCCTTGGCTGAGGTTTGAACTCGATCCATAGGAAGATGGGACTGCAAATGAAGATAGAGTTCCACCACCAGCTTTCCACAAACTTTGCGCTTCGGAAGGAAGCGAGTGCGACGAAGCCGCATTCTCTTTCGCCCACGATACATCTAGCCCTGACGATAGCATTTCAACTGGACCAGACATGAATTGTGGTTGATTATGAACAACCTGATGGTAGATCTGTTCTAGCCTTCTATTTTCTGCACCAAGGATCATCCTGCTATGGTTGTGCAACAATTTGTCACTTGAGATTATATTTTTTATAGTTGGAGCATTGTTTGAATACCATGGAGTTGTTCCAGGAAGCATGGGACTGGAAACTGAGTTTTGCAAACCATTTATGGATTGAGGCTGCTGCTGCATAAAAACAACTGGCTCTACTGGCTGCTCCGGCATCTCTCGCCGAAGATTGATGGCTTCGTTTTTAGAAACACCAATTTGAGACTCTGCCCTTACATATGGATGAGAAGTAACTACAGGCAATGGTGGAATCAAAGTTGACGAAGAAAGGCCTGATCCTACAGCAGGCCACCTCTTCTCCCCTCCCCTTAGCAGTCTCGGTTGATCTGACGTCTTCAAAGACTGCTGTATGCTCCTATTGCCTGCTTCTAACCATGCTGGTACCGTCATTGCAGGACTATTATGGCTAAACTCTCGATCGTTTTTACTCAATTGCATTGTAAAGACTGGTGCAGACCCAGGCATTTCTTGAGCTCTTGCCATACTATTTGTTTCACCAACTACTTCGTGATTCGACTGACTGATAGATTCTTTCTGCTTTTGTTCTCTTAGAATGCCTTCCGCCTTATCAAGATCACCACCAGAAGCAACTACGGCTCTTTCAACCTCCTGCTTTGAGCATTTAAACTGTGCTTCAAGAGACGAAATATGAGCTAGTTCACTGCTAATATCAATCTTCAAGTTACTCCCACTCATAATATTAGCAGCGTCCTTGTTCCGGGGTTCTTCCTCGTTTACTTCAAAGAGCCAGGCGACTGATTCCTCTAGCTTACCCTCGTTTAATATTAGTGCCATGGTAGCTCTTTCCGGAGAGAACCCCATAGCAACCAGTTGCTGAGAAAGAGCTTCGAGCTTTCTAGACATTAGATAGCCTTTGCATCGTTCATGCAACTCCTGAGCCCGTTTCTCTTTCTGTCTCTGGTGTTTCTTCTCATTCTTTAGTCGAATCTTCTCCCGTTTCTCATGGTCACATCCAGATGTCCTCTCTTGCTGGTTCGAAGAATCAACTGTCTTCTCTTTTGGATCCTCCGACTCACCCGAGCAACTACCATTGTTAGAAGACAGATCAAAATCAGATGCTGTACCCCGTGGACTGCTTGAGTGGTCATCCACATCTTCCATGTTCTGGAAGTGACCATTGTCAGAGTGCAACGAGGAAGTGGTTAGTGTTGACGATATTTCAACCGTATGAACCACTTCATCAACTGGATTTTGAGCAGTGGTGGCTGCTGAACTCCTGTTTGAATTTTTAGAAGCAGAGGTTTTTGAAGCCTTCAGCTGTTTCTTAGAAGCAGCCCTTGCAGAAGACTTATCCTTGGAGGCGGACTTGGATTTTGACACCGGCATCTTCCAAGATCAAGTAACTATTGACAAGAAATTGGGAAACAATCATTCGGCTAACAATAATGTAAAAAAACAGAAACAGAACAAGTTACAACATGCATTGAACCAATGCTTAACATATGATTACATTTGCAAATTGATTGTACGGATAAGAGAGACAAAAACCTTTTCACATTCGCTGAATGAGAAGAGCCACAAACATTTCCATACAGTAAGGCCAGTTACTTTATAAATTAACTAGGGAAAAAATCACAAATGCAACAACTTCAAGAACTAATGAGTTTCATCCACCCATAGCAAGAGAACTAAAATGCACAACTAATGCTCTACAAGATGTAACCAAGCCGGTTACACAATCTCTTAGGAATTCTGAGGAAAACTAGCTTGACATAACTAACAAAATAGAAAAAATTGCATGCCATTGTTTATGAGAAACAACACCGCCATTTGCTCTAGTATTCTTTGTGTATATAATATAACCTAGAATTCATAACAGACATGCAATTACATCACAAGAAAAATAGTAAGATAAAAGATTATGGCATCTTCCCTTCCATCTAAAAGCATTTCCCTCCCTTTTTTTTTTCTTCACTATGGAAGATTTCGTGGACACCCAATTAATAACTTTCAGGATCGAAGGCAAAATGAGAAAGTGAGAAAAATAAATTTTCGATATGGAGAGATACCACAAACTATTCTGCACTCATGGAGCAAAACTCAGAAACACAAAATTCGATTCAGATGGAAAGATGATGAACGCAAAAACTTTTAATTCTTACATTGAATGTGATAAAAACGTAATGAGTTACAAAATATACAGACAACAAATGACTGTTTACGAATTCTGCATGTCATTGATTTAACATCAATTTCCCTGCATCTAAGAAATTAAAATACTTCCTCCACATCCAACCTCCACAAGAGTTTTGACGGCTTTTACAGGGAAAACGAAAAGAATTGCCAATCTATACTACGCTTTAGAAATGTTTAAATCAGAACAATTTATCCACCAAAAACGAACTCCAAAACCTAAGAATGATGAATCCGGAAACAAAACCCAGATCAATAAGGATCAAACAATTGGGGGAAAGAAAATCAACAATTCATGCACAAACATAGGAAGTGGAGAAACTGAGGACACATTAACAATTAGTCAAATTCCAAAATGAGACCCAAATCTTCGTTTTAACAAAAACAACAACAGATCAAAACTATCAACCGAAATCATTTCCCTACAGAACAGATCCAAGAATCCAGAGTCCAAATCCCCAATTCAATCAAACCCAACAAAGAAATCCAAAACACCGAATACCCAAGCCCCAACAAGAGATCTCCATTATCCAATCCAAAATTCAGAACAAACCCAGAAAAGAAAACACAAGAAAACACCAAAATGAAGAAAGAAACATCGAGATTCAACAGTACTAAAAGAAGATCGCAGATAAAGAACAAAAGAACATGATTGAAATAGAAGGATCTAGAAACTAACCAGTTAGAGAATTTTGTTGGGCAAAGGAGGGAGAGGAAGAGGAAGAGGAAGAGGAAGAGGAAGAGAGATGGGAAAATGGTGATGACGACAACCGGTATGAGGTCGCCTTCGTTGTCCTTTCTCTCTTTTTTAAGCTCTCTCGACCTTTCTTTGTCCCTTTCTGTTTTCTTTCCTTTCCTTTACTGTTTTCACGTTCTTCTTCTTCTTCTTCGTCCTTTTTCTTTTTTCTTTTTTTCCAATTTTTTCTTTTTTTCCTTTTTTTTTTTTCTCTTTGAATAAAATAAATTAATTAATTAACGATTTCTTTGGGTCAGTTTCGTACACGTGTGAGACAGAACGGTGGCGTCTGGATTTAAATGTCGGTTTGACATTCATAGATTTTTAAATTCTTTTTTTCTCTTTTTTTTTTAAAAAAAATAAATTTTGATGGATTTTCCTTTTTTTTTTTATTTTTTGGTTGAACTTTTTGGGTGAGATTCATTGCTCTTTTCTATTTGTTTTTTTGTTTAATTTCTAGAAGCGACCCCCTACTTGGATTTACAACTCAATGAATTTTTATTTTTATATAAAAATCATTTTATGTAAATATTAGAATCACAATAATATATGTATATATATTCCACAAATACATTCATATATTCGTAAATTGTTGGATTAAATATTAATTAATAAAATTTTAAAAAAATATAATTTTTCAAGTATTTTTAAGACTATTTTCAAATAAAGAAAAACGAATGAACTTAATTAAAATATATCAAAATATCACTCTCACTAACAGACGGTCTATCGCAGTCTATTAGTAATAGACAATGATATTTTGCTATATTTGAAAATATTTTCAACAATTTTATCATTTAAAATAATTATCATATTTTTTTAATTACATTTAAGATTAATTTTAAAATGTCACTTTGTAATAATTTAAAATTAATTAATAACCATTAAAGTTAAAGATTGAAAGCAAATATTTAATTAAAAATCGAGATTAAAAATATAAATGAAATTTAGGATCTAAATTCACAGAAAACTCAAATTTCAACTATTATAACATTTTGAAATTTAGATAAATTGAAATCAAATTTAAAATTCGAAGATTAAAATTATAATATTTTATAACATAGGATTAAATCGAAACTGGGCCTAAAATTTACTGGAAAATAATTAATATTTTTTTCTATTTCATTTTTTAACAATAATTTTTGTTGATTTTTTTATATAATATTTTGGGTGAGATTCATTGCTTGTATATATATAATTAGTAGAAAGTGACCCCCTACTTGGATTTAGAATTCAATGAATTGTTATATAGTAATCATTGTATGTAAATTACGACCACAATTAACGCAGTATAATTTATTGTGAGAGAGAAATAAGTCAAATGAGAGAATGATAAAAACTTCTTTCAAATGTAACACAGTATAAATTGGACACTCTGATGATAAAAATTGAACCTCAAATTTCTTCGAACCTCAAATTTTGAGGTCGATAGTATGAACATTATGTCAATTGAACTATACTTTTGCTGGTTTTGAGGACTCGATTTTTACAATTAAAAGTTTGAGAGTATAATTACTACTACCACTATATTTTAGGGTTTGTTTTTTTATAATTTACCCTAAACAAATTTATGAATTTTATATTACAAAATAATACATTTATGGATCATGTGGCAAAATATTAATGGAAGCAGTAATAGTTATGGTATTAAATTTTCTATATTCTATTTATATTTTCATGGACCAATTGGTGTGAAGTTTTTTTCTTAGTTTAACAATATTAGGATGGAGGATTAATTTACTAGTCGTTTGAACAATTGATTTCATTCCTTCGATTATATTTCAAGGTAGCTTTTAAAATAGGATATTGTGCTTTTATAAAAATCTATGAAATAAGAGTAAAATTATATTGTGCATTTCTGATCGCTTTCTTTGGCTGTTTTATCTTGGAGACGACATTGCATTTTTTAGACCTGTTTGCACACTTGGACAGAATCACTAAATGTCTTAAAGAAAGCAAGCTTCGCACTCAACCTATAACGAGTTTTTGTTTTGTAGGTTTTTACTCTTTGTTTGATCATCGTGTCTTGACCGTTTACTGTTTGTTTTGAGAGTTATGTCATTTCTAACAGAGACAAAGTTTGGATAAATTAATAAATAATTTGTTTTATTAATATTCTTTCACCCTACAAAAGGCCTTAGTTAGCTTTATTGATTTCTTTTTCATGAGATATTTAATGAAAATTCTAATTCTCAATAACTTAATCATTATAAGCGGTAAAGTGCATGAACTGATAATATATCTTTAACTCATATTAGGTTATATTTGAACACATAATATGTGATGTCTAAGTGAAGAAGTGATGTACGAATAAAATGATACTGATAGAGATCTGAGAATATGCAAGTAAAGTTAAGAAAGACTTAAAAAAAATTAATATTTACTAGAGATTTTCACATAAAAGACCTAAAGAATAGACATATATTACATTAATGTCATGCACATTTCATTTTTTTTACAAAATAGACCTATTGGCCTCCATATCTTCATTAATATTAGTGGCTTTTTATAATTTAGCTTTCACCTACATTATATATATATATATTTCTCTCTCCCATGCATATTCTCTTTCCCATACATATATTCTCTCTCTCATAATTCACATCCATTTCTTCCTCTCCCTCTCTTTTCTCCTTCCCCCTACATAATATTTATTGCAAGCGGTAGACGATAACGTGGGGCAAATTGATGGCTTAGCATGAGATGACACGAACGACTTGGGACGAATCGATGGCGTCGATGGTGTGGGGTGAATCGATGGTGACAAATTGAGCATATTTGGTCGACGACATGGCAGGACGAGCAAATTTTTTCAACGACAACGGGGAGAGAGATCCATGGCAACCATGTCGGAAAAAGAAGAAGAGATGAAGACGGAGAGTTATGTATTATAAACCTCCATATGAAGATAGACTTTATTTTTTTTTCTTATTTTTTTATATATAATGTGATATATATATGTACTTTTTTTAAGCTTTTGTAGGGAATTTGATATATACTATGGTATATGCATTCATTTATTTAATATAGACGAGTGTTTTTTTAGACTTATTGTATTATGATATATGTACTATGGTGTAAATGAAATTTATGAAGATTTATATACTGTTGTTCATATATTGGTTTATACTGTGTTTTATGTCAAACATTGAGTCAATCTCTAATTTATAAACTGTAGTATATTTCATATATTGATTAGAATATTTTTAAATACCTAACAAGGTGTATTTAAAATAATCATGAATCCGTCCAAATATTCTAAGGTATATTTAAAATAACCATTAATCTATAAAAAAAAAAAAAAAAACAATAAATTGATATGTAAAAACCAATGTAAATAAAAAATAAAATTTCATTAAATGCTTTTTTTTTTTTCAAATGGGAAAATAGAAAAAAATCAAATAAATACATGTTCTCTCTCCAATTGATAAATGAGAAAAACTAATATTAAATGCATTTTTTCTCTTTATAATAAATGTATTTTCTCTCTCCATCATTAAAGTAGCTTTGAAAATATATATATATATATATATATATATATATATATATATATATATATAACGAATACAAATAAATATAAAAAAGGGTAAAATCGTCCAAAAATAACACTAAAAAATCTTTTTTTAAAACAATCAAATTTAAAGATATTTATAAAAATATATGGCCAAAATATTTACTAAGAAGTTACACTTTCAGTTTGATGACCTAATCATAAGCCCTCGAAAGTTAGTTGTACTTGGTTTGGAGCAAGCTCGTGGAATCTTGAAATTTTTTTCTAGGAATCATATATGGTGAAGACAAAAAAAAATGTTGAAATGACCTGTGATTCATAGGTAAAATACATATTACTATTTTAAAAGTTAATTATTCGATACCTATTCTCCATCATTGTTCAACTAAAGAGGAAAATCAAATCCACCAAAAGTGGTTTAAGATTTATATTTAGAGCTTAGTTATAAGAACTCAATTAAAGAGTAGTTTGTGCACTTTACCATTTATCTTAATCAACCTATAACAACAATTTAATAATCTTAAAGATAATTGTTCAAGCACGATTAGCACTAATGATATGAATAGTGATAACAACAAAAAATGCTAATGTCTCCAATTTGTAAAACATTGGTAAAATATCGATATTGACGAATTATTCTAAAAAAAAAAAAAAGGAAAATGTAGTTCATAAGAAAAGGAATAAGAATATCATTCAAATATTAGAACATCTTGCTATGCTTTCTACAAGAGATCGTGATTCAAATTTCTCGTCCCTATATGTATGTTTTTTGTGTTTCATAAATTTAAATTAACTCTTCATCAAATTCATGAATATGTTGAAGTATCACAAATTCATCCAATTTTAATACCATGAATGTACATTAACCATAACAAATCTTTTAATGTATACCGATGTTAAAAGAGAAAATCTTAACAAATATTTACGCCAATTTTGTTAAAAATATGCTATCTTTTTTTTTTTTCTAAAGATCAGACAGATACACGACGTTAAATTTGGAGAAAATGAAATGTCTCATTTTTCAAAGTTGGATTTTTTTTTAAAACCTTTTACTTATGTCATATTTGAGTAAAATTACCAAAATAAAACATCGTCTAAACAGATTGGACCTCTCAATCTCTCGATCTCCTCTCTCTTGCTCTCGCTCTCGCTCTCGGGTAACCTCACACATCTAATGTTCCAATCCCACTCTGACAATTCCACTACAATGTCCCTATGACCGACAACAAATAGAGAGAGAAAATGGAGAATGATCGATGCAAATGGAAGAAGAAAATTCGAGAAGAGGGAAAAAGAAAATTGAGGGTAATTTTGTAAGCAAGAGGGCAAATTCCTTAAATTTCAAAGAGTGGCAAAAAACCATTTTTTTTTTTTGGGAATTTCATACAATTATTATGTCAATAAATAAGTGAGAATTAAAAATTGAAAATGAAAGGGAAAAAAAGTCTGGAAGCTTCCGAGTTCGACGGCGGTTTTAGGGGGTGCGAGTTAGGGTGTAAGAATCTCAGCCGACCGATCTTCCCCTTTATTCCGCCTTCGGATGTTCCCATGCAATGTCCACCTACATTTTTATTTTTATTCCATTCAATATTCATTTAAAAGTTCTAATTAAATATTTACATGACTTTAAAGCCCTTTTGATTTTATATAAAATTCAACTTTTGAAAGTTAGGAAAAATAAAAATACATGTTGAACTTTCAATCTTTGAAGCAATTGGTTGGCATGTTGCCTTACTTGGTTTATATTTTATTTATTTTTTGAGTTGTGATACTTCGATTTAATTGCATATGTTTGAACTTTTAATATTGAAATTTATAATGCAAAATTCCTTTCTTTTGGTATGTTTCATGTTATAAAATTGGTTCAATTTTGTTAAGTTAAATTATGTAAAAAAAAACAAGTTATAAAATAATAACAGTACAAAATTTATTTGTAGATTAATTAATAATGGTTGAGATTTTTCTCAAAAAAAAAAAAAACAAAAACTAATAATGGTTACATCAATCTACCGAACTATTTTATAATTTATAAATATATATCTTGAAGCTAAGATCTATTATTTTTAGATTTCTGTTTTCAGATTACTAACCAAATACAACCTTAAAATCTTAATAGATACATATTTTAATTTAATATCTAAAAGATTTGTTAATTTTAAGAAAGATTTGATCATATCAAACACATAATTAAAAATCTAAGATTTACCAAAATGAACATAGCTCGACTAGTATAGTATTTGAATTATTAATCTCGATTTCGAAGTTCGATTCCTCTCCTTTACATATTAAATTTAAAAAAAAAAAAAACTATCAAATACCTTATAAAAGCATTAAAAGTCTAGAGCTAAACTTATAATTTTACTTAATCTTAAAGAAACTTTAAAAGATCTTAATTAATTAAAAGAAAATTAAGAATAGTCCAATTGAGGTGTCAAAACTCAAGAAGATGATTGCTTCGTCGCACAAATAACGTAAACTAATTTCTTCACTAATTTCCTAATTTAAATTTTAATGGCTGATTTTTCAGACGTAATATCACAAAAATAACAAAAGACAAATTTAAAAAACTACGTCGCAATCTCAAGTTCAATTAGGTTAAATTGCCAGCACATAAAATCAATGAATATAAAATTGATATATTATTTTCTCCCCCATGTGCATAATTATATTGACTCATGATTAAATAAATTAACGATGAGGTGTCCAAATTACTTCATCTCAAAACTTGAGGGAGAAAGGGGAACATTTTTTGTAATTAAATATAGAAAAAGAAAAATATTTTTACTCTTATACAATGAATCAATATTGACCTTAATTAAGTTAAAGAACCTATTAAATAGAGCAAACTAACCTCTAGCCACTTTGATGCCCCTAGCTTGAGTTACAACTTACACGTTTGTATCATCAGCGCAACGACTTTAAACTTTTAATTCCACAAGTTGAACCCTAGTTTTGATACATCAAAATTAATTGCTCATCAAAACCTAATTAAATTATTACCTATGAACCAAGCAATATATGAATAATACACCATTTATAATCGACAAGGAATTAAATAAGTCATAGCGGTATACAATTACTCCAACCTAACTACAACGTCAAGCAAGTAGAAAAAAACACACAAGTTTAGAAACAAAATACTAAGGGAAGGAAAAACATCACCATAGGCATAACATGATACACAACCGCTCAACGAAAGAAACCATTTTCCATGCTTTATTTTCTCTAAAAAGGCTTCACTACAAAGAAAGAGAAAGAAAATGTTTATCGCACAAAGGAACAACTCTCAAAGTCATGTTTCTCTCATTTTTCAAAGGAACATAATTACTAAGGAGGTATTTGACCGATGGAGTGGAGTTGTGAACTCCAACCCTTGTTTGGTCTAAGGAGTTTGTGGACTCCACGACTAAAAGAATCAACTGTATGCTTTATTATCTCTTATACTAAGTCCTACGACTTCACAACTCCACTCCTTACTCTAAATACCCCTTAACAAAACCATATCCTATAGGAGTCAAAATGGAGTTTCTTAGGCCCGATTTAATAACCGTTGTTTTTAGAATTTGACTAAAAATTTAAATGTTTCATTAAGAAAAATGAAAATCATTGTAGTTATAAAGAAATGGTGAGAAAACAAGTGCAATGTTTAAGTTATCAAACGGAGCCTTAAACTAGTAGTGCTGCAGAAAAACTAAAGTAGACAAATTAACATGAAAATATTTCAATTCTAAGTAGTGCTGCATACAAACTAGAAGACAGAAATGGAGACACAAAACTGCATGCATAAATGCCAGTAGACAATTGAGCAGTCAATTTTACCATTTAGAATAAAATGAAGTAAAGACATGCATTAGTTTTTACCTTGATTTTTCACCCCTACAAGAGTTGAAAGCTTTTGTAATACATCTGAACCAGGTCAAAGCACAAACGGGAAATTGGCTACTAGTGACATGATTCAGTCAATGAAGACTGCTGCTTCCTGTAATGACACATAAGACAGTCGAAGGCTATGAAGCAAATAAAGGCTATTTGCTAATTATGTACCAAATTTGAAGTGAGGCGCATCCAAGGGGTTCTGATATGGTATTGGGAAAAGTCTAGGTTCTGAATTCCCATCAAACGCTTAACAACTTAAAACCATTGTTCTCCCGGAATGAGTGGGTGGGAAATGGTCTAAAATACTTGGTTACATATAAGAAGAAAAGCATTCCAATTGAGACAAATATCCTTAATAGAGTAATTTGAAAAGAGCTTGGACTGCGAACTCCAAGAAAGAATTGTAATATCTGAAATCTTGTTTTGTATTGGATATAATGAGGGTGCTAAAGATGTATCAACCTAATTGAGATATCTGGGTGCATCTCCCGATCCTTAGTAGTTTATTTGGTTCATGTCTCTTTGTAATTTGAGTTGTGCTCTTTCATTTATATCAATGAAAAATTCTGTTTCCATTTAAAAAAAAAAAGAGTGGGGTGGGCAATGACTATGAGCATAATGCAAAGACTAATAAGTTAATTCTAATTGATGCTCTTCTATTTTACATCACACACAAAAGAAGGAAAAAACACAATGGGCAAATAATGGCGTGTTCTTTGTAGGAGAAAGGGAGAGGAAATGGATCATTTGCTTTGGTATATTGTGATTTTGTTAGCTTTTGGTGGAATCGTTTCTTCAAGCCTTTTGGGGTTGTGTCGGCTTGTAATAGTGGGGGGTGTTGTTCGATGTATGAGGTACTCTTGAACACTCCTTTTTGAGTTTATGTGACAAAAGAAAGGTTCTTTAACAGTTTTGTTTTCTTGCCATGATTTTCTTGTAGTCTTACTGGGATCAAGCCTTATATTAGGAAGTATGGGAGGGAGTACTATTATCTTACAACTCCCTTTATTCTGCTTTTTCTGTTGGGACTAGTTCTGGTTTCTATATCCTTATTCTATACTCTTGCAAACGTGCAAATTTGTAGCTGTCGTGCAACTCCTTATTTACGTGGGTATTTAGCTTGAGAGGAAAACTAGAACTTTTTGTGGGGTGGAGAGGTCGGGAGGATCAGGTTTAATTCCTCTTTAAGGACGTCTGTTAATAGAATTTTTTGTACTCCGAAGCAAGTTATGGTGACACATGAATATGATACGCAATAGGCATTGGAGACTAGAAGTCCTCACCATTCTAAAGCTTCCATCGCCACGGAAGCAGCCAACTTAGAAAGTTGAAATATTCCATCAAAGTTTTTTTGGTCCATAAACTCCTTATTAAATATTGCATCAGATAAAACTACTGAAGATGCTCCTTGTCTAATATAATCCCCGGTAGACTCTGAAAAAATTTAGAAGAAACAAATGAATCTCAGAATCGGCTCAAGTTACATCAGACTGATAAAAAGAACTTCCAAAAACTGACTAGCCAGAAAAACAAAGACAGTGAACTGTAAAATGAACAACACGACAAAACAACACAAGCTCAAAATTACTTTGTTTCAAAGATAACCTCAGTCGATTTAAGAAAGAACATGAGTTATAATACGAACAGCAATCTTATGCTACTTTAACACTCTTCCTCGTTAGAGTATTTGAGCATATATCTGAAGGAGTCTTAGCTGTCATGCAAGAAATTACGAATCATATGAGCAACATTAGAGTTGGTCTTACATGAATACCACCGAATAGCTGAAAGAAAAAAAATCTACCAAATAGCTATTTGCATGAATCTATTTGACTCGGTAAATCTGGAAAGATAAAATAGAATTCATAAAGCATATCAAACAGACAGAGTTGCTACTAGATGCTAATACAAAAGGGAAAAATACACTTTTGGTCCCCAAGGTCTGAGATTCGTATCTATTTGGTCCCCAAGGTTTCAAAAAGCACATTTTTGTCCCTGAAGTTTGGAAAATAGTTCTAAAAGGTCATTGAGTTAATTTGACCGTGAGTTGACTAACGAAAATTTAATGTGGCCAATTGAAGTGGCAAAATCTAAATGAGGTGGAAAACTTTACCTAATTTACATTATTTTTAATAGATTACATGGCATTTTTTTAATTATCTTTCATTCGTTTCTCTTCCCCACTCCATTCCTGTTCTTCTCCAATCTCCCTCCTCATCTTCTCCCATGGGCTTCTCTCTCTTACCATGTCTTCTCTCTTCTTTTCTATTTTTATCTTTTCTTCTCTTCATTGACTGCCCCCATCTCTGTCATACCATTACCTTGGTTATAGCCTGAATCCTGAACACCACTGCACCATCACTGGGTTAGTGCCTCTGCTTCAATGTCTACAATGGCATCACTGCCAGTGCCGCCACTATGGTTGCCAGACAACAACAAGAAGTATAAACATTCGGTGAAATACAGCAGCACGTGTCAGACAGCTAGAGAGAGCACTCCAAAATTGCAATCAAAATCCCCAAATCAAAGAGCTCTAATAGTTTAATTCGATCTGAAATTCAATTTTACCTTCCTAATTTCACAGGTTCGAACGGTACCAATGGCCAATTTTACAATCTGAAGACACGATAGGAGGAAAAAAAAAAAACCTAATTTTTCTTCCTAGTTCCAGCAATTGGCACTTGGCAGGGTAGGATGCATTTCTGAATAACCTAGCACTCCCAGAAGTTAATTTATGGAGCCAAATCACAAATGCCAAAAGCTTCAGGTGGAGCAGAAGGATGAGAATTGAAGGATATATTATCTGTGTGAGATCGACGGTGCTGGATTTTTATTGGATTTTGTATGTTTATTCTTACAATGATGGAGTCTTATGCTTTTTCACCGTTCACCCTCCTCTCATCTCCTTCTTTAGAACAAAGTAAAAAAAAAAAAGGAGGAAAAAAAACAAAAAGGAAGGAGAAGAGAAAAGTCAATAGGAGAAGATGGAAAAGAATATAAAGAATAAAGGGTAATTTAAAAAAGAAAATCATGTCTTCTAATAAAACAATATAAAGTAAAGTAAAATTTGCCACCTCAATTTACCACATCAAAATTTCCGTTAGTCAACTAACGGTCAAGTTAACTCAAGAACTTTCTAGAACTATTTTCCAAACCTCGGGGACTAAAATGCACCTTTTGAAACCTTTGAGATCAAATAGACACGAAGCTCAAACTTCTGGGACCAAAAGTGTATTTTACAAAATCAAGTATCCCTCGGGGCTTTAGGAGCAAAGGGTTTAAGCTGAGTACTGACCAATAGTTATGCCCTGAGAAGCAACCATTGAGATATGCGGAAATGGCTTCTTGAGGGCTGATATATATTTAATACCACCTAATGCAGAAACTGGATACACCTATTTTTCAAGTTTAAAAATCAAAAAAAATCTATAAAAAAAATGACAAGGCTAGAACCATATTTTGATGCCAAAAACAAATATAAGCAGGAGAAAAATTTTAAGCACTGAAGCACACAAAGCAAAATAAATTACTTGCATGAGTTTTCTAATTTTATTATTCATAATTGCATACTAATTCCCACTCAGAAATTTTCTTGGGGATTTATTACATAGAAAAACATGAGGGAATAAAAAATAAATGAAAAGTATATTTATGCAGGACATTTATGTTTTTTTTTTCCGTCTAGTATATAGGAAATTATGTTCTCTCTCTCTTTTAATTAAGTAGAGCACAATTTTAATCACGTTCAGTTGCGATAAATGCAGAACTCCAAGAATTCAATTTTTTAAATAAATTTCTAGTCCTCCAAAGAAATGTAATAGTTCCTTGAAAGCTGTATGTGAACGAGCTTGCCATATATCTTAGAGAAATAAGTAGGGAACATGGTGATGGGAAATGATAACCGACTCTCAATGACTTCCCTAAACGAGACAACAAATTTACTTACTTTAACAATCTCAGCGCCAGCTTCATATGCAGTCAGTACCTGCAAAGTTACATATAACTAGGTTACAAAGGTAATTTAAAAGTTCCAAAAATTTTTGTGGCAGAACCAATGATTTCACATGCAAAAAGGAGGAATCCTTGAGAAATAGAAAAGAGCCAAAAGTCTTATCCAATTACTTCTGTTGGGGTCATCACACCAGGTATATATAAGAATTCGCCTTCAATATCATCCATGATACCCTGCAAATCAGTTGAAATAATCTGAAATGAAGAAAATATCTTTATAGTCTCTTTTAGTTTGACTCCCAAGACTTGAAAAATCACGATAGGTAAAAAACATGGAAAAAGATACAAGGTTTCAACGTATACATTTAATGTAAACCCTCGAGTCTTGTTAAAGACAAATCAAGCCAAACTTGGATATTAGGATTAAAGAGGTCTAAATATAAGTTAAGATTATAAGGAGAAAGCTTGAGGATGTTGGGAGAAGGAGGAAAATACTTTAGGGGTCATGAAGCACACAGGTACTAGGTGAAGATGTAGTAGGCTTGGTTAAGGAAGGTAAAATTTGGCTAAATAGGGAACCATGCATTGAAGGCATTGTTGAGGTGTGCAGCAGCTTAAGTAATTTGAGGTTAGTGAGCGAAAGGTGGGTGTTGAGGTAGGTGAAGGCATGACTAAGGGATGGCCGAGAGAGAGGAGGCCTTGCGTTGAAGCCATGCGTTGGCCAAGCCCATGCGAAGGTTAGAAAGTCAAGGTGACGTGCATGGCAAAGGGTTAGGTGACTTAGGCAAGGAGGCGTGAGCGTGCGTTGAGATGCATTGGCTAGACGAGGTAGGCGTGGAGTGGGGCTATGCATCAACTGTGAGGCTAGGCGTTGGGGTGCAAGAGGAGGTATGCGCTGGCCAAATGGGGTATGCGCCCAAGGGAGACTATGCGTGGGAAGGGGTATTCGCCCAAGTATGACTATGTGGCCAAAGAAGAGGTTATGCATCCAAGTAAGGCTAGGCATTGAGTGAGTATGTGGCTAAGGAAGAGAAGTATGTGTTGAGTAGGTAAGCTTGGGAAGCAAGGTTGGGTTGACAGCAAATTGGGTCATGTGGCTGAACGGAGTGGAGTTTGGGCTAAAACAAGGGTGAGGTGGGCGCTTGGTAGAGCATGCAAAGGTGGGAATGACACTTCAAAAGGAAGGCTGTGCATTGGCCTAGGCAAGAAGAAGAAGCTAGCATGCAAAGAGGTGTCAAGTTTGATGCATTGGTACATGCATGCTGAAGGCAGCTTGGACATGCAAGGTTGGAAATGTGTCAAGCACAGGTGGTTTTGGGACTTCTAAAAATGGGGCAACTAGGGGACATTGGTTCTGATCCTAGGCTGCCATTTGATTTGGAGAAGTGAGGAGTGAGGAATTCGTGTTGGAAGACAGAAAGGTCAGCTGGTCGCATAAGGCAGGCGCCCATCGCACATGCCATCGCCCAACGCATAGCGCATGTGTGCACGCGCGCCCTATCACAAGGCGCGCCTTCAGGACGACATGGACGCCCGTTGGCGCGCACATCGCACGGCCCAGCACATGCCCGCGCATGCTACATTGCCCAACCCCTCGCGCGCGGGCTCGCCCACATCCCAGTCGCCACGCTCGTGTCACGCCGTGTCTGTGCGAGGAGTGCCACCCATTTGCGCGCAGCCTTGTGGCCATCCTGCACGCTGACTACCCACCGCCGCCCACCAACCTAGACAATTTACCTAAAAAGTTGTATTTCCGGAAGTTGAACCTATTTTTCAGTAAGTTGTGGTGGGTAAGTCAAAATATTCAATTTGAGGATATATTTAAGACCAAATTTGATTTATTTGAGAAATTAGACTAATTTAGGATTTCCTTGAAATAAGTAGAATTCGAGGAAATAGGATCGAGAGTCGTTCGAGGAAATCAGTAGGAAAAATCACAACAAAAGACTGTGAGTGGCTCCTACTTTCATATGATTTGTGAATTGTGTATATATATGCTATTATACATATATATGTAAGGTTTGGAAATGGGCATGATCGGGAAATGTGTCTTCCTGGCTTTTGTACATTGATTCTAGTGTTGATTGGTTTCTGTTGTTTTGCTAGAATGATTGTTTTACCTTGATTTTGCTGGATAACATGAATTGACAGGAAACTGGGATTGTACCTGGAAAATTGTTAGTGTGTCTCAAGCACGACTAACGGGATATTGTCGACATGTGCACATTCAGCAGGCTAAGTGGGTGTTGGAATTGTTTCCTCGAACTCGTGAATTGTTTCCTCAACTTGCATATTGGGAATAAACGAGAATACTTGGGAAACACATGATCATGCCAAAAGGAGCCAGTTACCAGGCTGGGAGAGTTACATTTTTATGTGTTATGATTGCTTGATTGTGGAATTTGTTTTTCCAAAAATGAATTTCCAAAGCAAAACTTATTTTCTTATAGATTATACCACTCATTGGGCTTTGAGCTCACATTTTCCAATGTTTTATTTTTCTCCTCCCCAAGTAACGGAAAAAGGACGTTCTGGAAGTGACACTCAAGGTCTGAAATTGCCTCTCCCAAAGTAAAATCCTGAGTCTGGTTATTAGAAGTCACTAGGGCTAGCTAGGATCAGGAATGTTTTTAGTATGAACTCTTGAAACTGTCATTAAAAGTTAATTGTAATATACATATTTGTTATCCGATAAGTTAGTTTAAGGACAGACAGTAGGTGTCACAAAGGTGGTGTCTACTGTCTTCATGTCTCCTTTTGGGTTGGGGAATAAACTCGGGAGGGGGTGTGACATTTAAAGTTCACTGTGACATATAAGCAAAAGTAAAAGTGGTATACTGGTCCTCTATCAACGCATACCTTTACCATAGTAGGACTCATTAGAAACTTGGCTCCAGCTTTTACAGCATTCTTTGCATCCTTAATATTAAGAACTGTCCCAACCTGCACAATATTTGGGAATCCTCAGAACTCAACGGGTCAGGTGCCCATCCATCATTTTTTAGGTTAACAAGTTGAATTTTGGTAAGCATTTAGAGTACAGATATAGTTCATCCTTGTTGATCAAAGGTTCAAGGGAAAAAAACTTCACAAATTTTGACCTAGGCGTGCCAAGGATATATTACAAACATTAAGAGATGATCACACCCACGAAAAGCAAAGAAAATAATTACTCCCAATGTTCTTGTAGGATAGTCTTGTAGCAACTGATATAGAACCTGCTTCAAATTTATAACAGAGAAAAAAAGTAAAAAAAAATGAATGAGATAAATACCTAAAATTACTAAGAAATACAATGAAAAAGAAAATATTCTCTACAACAACCTCAAGCACACCTGGCGTCGACATAACAATCTCCAGCTGCATAGCGACGAAAGAGGAAAATAAGATAGAAACCATCAATCAATTCATCAGGAGGAATGGGAGAAAAAAAGCCGTTTCATTCAATAAAATTAATATGCTCTAGTCACTTGCTATGGTTATTACTTTTCATGCACTTACCACTTACAAAAGCGTCATGAGGGCAATTTCTTCAACCTATTAAATTCTACTAATCATTTTGAAAGCATCAGAAATAAGAAATCATATATCAAAAAAATATTTGAAACTACCGATGAATATTGCTCATATCACCAATTCAAATACGATTTTCATTTACAGGTTAATTACGATCGAAAACTTCAAATTAAGAGCACTCACAACTGATATTCCACCATTTAGCGCAGCACAAGCAGCACTCATTGCCAGCTCTGCACTATAGTGAATTTAAAGAAGAGTTAAGGTGCATACCAAGGCTCTTGATAACTCTAGACAAATGATACTGAATTTCTTAACACAAATAAACATCAGTAGCCTAGACTTCTTTGAATTAGAAATAAACATGAAGGTATGTTTGAGGGGTCTCTGAAGGACGCAGGAAGTTTGGCACACTTTGATGCCTTTCTTCGGATCAATATCATTAACATTTTCGGTAATCTATCTTTGATTAGAAATGATTCCGTTGGTAACTAGCTCCTTTAGGCTTTATCTAAACCTAAACTATGTCCATTTCAATTCAATTCGAATAATTTTCTTACTACTTCAAAAAATCTGCAATGATTTCCAAAATTGAGGAGAGATTCTACTTCTGCAAACCAATAAAATAATGAAAATGTATGTTACCATAAGGTTGGTGCTATCTAACCATTTTTAGTAATATAATCATGAAAATGGTTTATACAGATAGAAGTCCTTGATGTCATTTATCAGCTAACCAGTAAAACATACGGAGAAAGTAACAAAGATATTAGGGTTACCTGCTGGCCATCAAGAACTAATAATACAAACTCATGAAGCAGAGAGTTTTAAGAGAATCCAGCACCACCATATTCTAAAATGCAGAAAGTATTCCATAAAAATGGGTTACCTGCTAGCACGAAGGCAAGCAATGACTCCAGAATTGTTAATTGTTCTCAGGGTCTTGTCTTTGGGAGACACAGGTAGCTGACTAGAAGCACAAAAAACTCTAAAGCGAGCAAATGCAAAAGGGTTCCAACACCCTATAGCGGGCAATGACCACATGCTGATGCTCCTAGAAACCAACATGTACTTCAAATACAGTCTTCTGGTCGTTAGTTTATAAGCAGTATTTTATCCCAGCCAATCAGATATACTGATGATGATTGATGATGGATGTCACATCAGCAGTCGAGGATTCAAGGGAATAACTAACATAGGAGAAAATTTTATAATGTTAAACTGTAAAGGAAAAGAAAAGTATTGAACAATATAATAAACAGAATATTAACAGAAAATAAGTTATTCATCAGTTGAAAGTTGGCATAACAATTATACGTGTATAAGCTGCATATTGTTTCAGCTTAATTAAGGAAAATGGACCAGAGGAAAAAATGCTGCCATCCCAATTTATTGATCGAACTAAAGATGCTCACATGGGAACAGGCAAAGCATTTAGGCACGTGGAATGCAACCAAACATTCTACCATGAGAGTAATGTGAAGTAGCACAAGAGGATTACAATAGGACCAAGCTCGTACATATTTTTAAAAGCAGTTAAAGAAACCACTGTTTCAGGAGGAAAAAAAGTGATCAGACAATAAACAATGAAAATAAAGTACAAAATTCAAACAGACGTGAAAACGATTATGGACAAATAATGTGAGCAAAAATATGTCAAATTTACAGACATGTAAACAATCAAAAGTTCTAAATTTCTTTTGCCTCCTTTGAAGTGCAGGAAGGAGGTTTTTGTTCGTTGTTCTTGGCTTCTTTCCGCATGTTCTACAATATTTCCACAGATTCATGTAGATTATTTTCCACGACAGAAGATCAGGGACATGTGCTTAGCAAGCCACTATTACAATGCAATTCAGCAATCGTGAGAATTTGGATTGATCAAAACGGCTAAAACTTTTAAGAGAAAGTTGAGAGGTTCTAGGTTTTGAATATTTACACATTTCTCACCACGAAATCATGTTTCTTAGATAGAAGTGTTGACAAATTTTCATGCCGGTGAAGGCCTATAGGCGGCAATGCTTCCATAAGCTTCATTCATTGCTAGGTTTGTGATGTAGGAGTTATAACACTCTTTTGTTAGTGAATACTTTTAATATTAGTGGATGATTTGATGTAGCTCTTATACCTATGTAAACCGGCAGAAAAGAAGTTGTATTTACCTTCAACAACCGCTTACTTCATATAGATGACCAGTTATCTAGGTGTCCAGTCACCTTCCTTGTATAAATAGGCCTTCATGCCTTCAATTCCAATTATTAATGGAAGATTATTTCTTGATTTCTTGAAGCATACATTAGTTTGGGAGTACCTTGCCTTCCTTCTATGCCAGTATTTCACTCTTCATACATACATATATATATATATATATAGTATTTTTCCACAGGATAAAATAATAATGCCAATAACAAGAAGATATACAAGGAATTACATAACCATTATGAATTTAAGAAACATTTGAAACTAAACTTGAGGTAGTCTGCTGAAGGACAGAAACCAAAGGTCTGTCGAAATCTAGTTAGTTAATATAAAGACAATGATTAAGAAATCCAAAATGAATTAGAAGTTGCACAATGATTGGTAGTTTCGTCATTTATACTCACTAAAATGGAGAAGCTTCTTATTTGCAAATTGGTAAAAGCAACTTCCACAAGTCTGGAATTGGTCTTCCCTGTAATTATCTTGTATTGGGATTTTTTCTTTTTTTAAAAGAGAGAGAGAGTTTCTTTCTTTTTTTTTCTTGGTAATCAAAATGATAACAAGCTGAAGGGGTTTGGCTTTTCCTTCTCTCATATTGGACAAGGATCAATACTTAGAGTCAGAAAACAACGGCCTATCCTTCATGGAGTAAATCATCTAAGGTTGTCCTTGAAAAGGAATATCATCTTGTAGATAAAAAAAAAAAAAATAGTCAAGTACTAATTACCACATTACCTGCTTATAGTATCACTTGCAGTTCAACTAGGTACTGTGGCTGCAACCTTGATGTGGCATCAAACCTTTTGTGTGTACTTAAAAAGTTGTGGTACCATACTTCCAACAAGAAGTAGGGACCAGGACCAACTACGTTCACCTCCTAAAATTTTCTGATCAGTTGTTAAAGGAACTGATAGATTATTGATATAAGTGGCAATGTTATTTTAAACAACTTTATCCCATTCATATTTGAGGCTACAAACTATGGATGTTTCAAGTGGAAACTTAGGTATTTGAATGTTTGACGCCGATTGATTACCAGTAATCATTGCACGAGCATAAACCGGCCATGAAATGATGAAACCGATTAGAGTCTCTAATGACAATCTCCTTCTGAAGTAGCCTTGAAGCTAACTTCATGAAATTATGACAATCTACACAAATTCGAATGTTTTTCATAATCCTTATGGGAGTATCGGCACGAACCAAGTTAAAATCATTCATTACAGAAAAAACCAAAGCCAACTTCTCGCTATGATGATACAGTTGCTCCTCTTTTTGCTCGTGTTCCACATCATGCAGCGCTAAGCTTGTCTCGGGCACATAACCGATCTCCTTTAACCTCCCAATGAGTTCTTCAAGCTCATTCCATATGACCTCCCTCTGTGGATGACGGCAACCTCCAGATGCAAACTCATGCACTTGATTTTCTATTTCTACCCAACTTAATCCAGGTTCCTTTCTCACTCTAGACCCTTTCATTTCCATTCTAATTAAGTCTGCTTCATAAAAACTACCACTGAAGCAATATAGATTTGACATTTGCACATAAGCTAAGGAATTGCCAGGATCTAACTCCTTCAATTTATAAGATGCTAATTTGGCTAATTCTGTTGCACCATGCTTCCTACATGATCCCAGGAATGAACTCCAAACAACAAAATCAGGTTCTATAGGCATCTTACTTATAAAATCATGAGCCTCTTGAATCTGACCAGATCTCCCCAAAATGTCAACCATGCAAGCATAGTGATCTAGTTGACAAACAATACCATAATCTGTAATTGAATTGAAAAGGCTGATCCCTTCTTCCACGAGCCCAGCATGGCTACATGCTGAAAGAAGAGAGACAAATGTAGTAGCATCAGGTGGCACATTCATATTTGTAAAAAGCTGCAATGCAATCTCAGCTTGACCATGGACAGCATAGGCCTTCATCATTGTGTTCCAAGAAACCAAATCATGATGTTTCATTTGATCGAATACTTTCTTAGAGGAAGAAATTGAACCACACCTCCCATAAGCATGAATCAAGGCATTATTAAGGACAGTGTCATCCTCAGACATAGATTTAATTAGCAGTGAATGATACGTTGAGGCATGCTTCTCGGTTAGAAATCCAGCACAAGCCTTCAATACAATTGAAAAAGTGTGTCCATCTGGAGTTAAACCTTCTTGTCGGAACTGACAAAAAAGAGAAAGGGTTTTCCCAGGGTCATGGTCTACGAAAGCTGTCATAATGCTGGTCCATAAAACTATATCCCGATTATACCCACCTTCAACAAAAAGCCTATAACTATCTGCAATATCCCCTCCAAGTTCTGCATTAGTTTTCACTAATGCAGTAATTATTTCAACTTCAGAAATGAAAGCAGTTTTTAATGCTTGACAGTGTATCTGATGACAAAAACCCAGACCGTCCCCAAATTCATCCCAATTGCAGAGACTTGTGGAAGACAAAGTGCTTAAAAGTGTTGCACGATCAAACCCAATTCCTTGATGATTCATTTGCATAAATAAATAGATAGCCTGATGTCCAAGTTTTCGGAAACAAAAGCCTGCAATCATCGAGTTCCATGTTATAAGGTTAGGTTTTTCTATGCTCTTGAACATAGTCCAAGCATCATCTTTACTATCATTGTAAGCACCATCTTTAGAGTAACTCTTGCTATACATGGCAATAAGAGCATTTGCAACATAAACAAAGACATCTAAAGACCTTTTCAAGACAAACCCGTGTATCTGCCGCCCGCGTTCGCCGTCGTGCTCCCCAAATGAGGTAAGCAAACTTGCAACTGTAAACTCATTGGGCCTGTGATCTACCAACATTCGCGAAAATATAAGGAAGCACTCATCCACAAGGCCATACTGAGAAAGTCCCGAGATAAGCACAGTCCAAGAGACAAGATTTCTCCTTGGCATCTCGTTAAATAATTGGTAGGCATAGTCTAAGTGGCCACATTTACAGTACATGTTGATAAGATGGTTGGTAACAAATAGATCAAATGTGTTCATGGGATCATCCCGGGACATCATGTAACGGTGCAGACCCATGCCTTCTTGGAGGCAGCGGAGGCGTGCACAAGCATGAAAGAGATTAGCATAGGTCTGGTGGGAATGAGGTTGTCTAGAGGAGTAGAACAGTGAAAGAGCCTGCCTAAGGTGGCTGCGTGTGGAAATTGGACGAGATTCTAATAGATAGTCATTATCAATATCTTCTGTCCTATGCACAATATCACCTTCTGCCGCCGATCTCCAGCATCTAAATTGGAGACCAAAAGCATGCTTACTTGGGTATGAAACCAAATTCCGTTTGGCAAGAAATGGACAATAAATTGTCGCGAGTTTCATGAGGTCAATGATCCTATCTGCCTATTAAACAGATAAAACATTACTGTACCACTCAGGCATTTCAACAAACATTTAGAACGCAAAACTCACTAGCTCAATTTTCACCAACAAATCAACGAAAAAGAAAACACTCATACTTTTCCAAAAAAAATCCCCAGAAATTCGCTTCCACAAACACAAATATAAAGCTACAAATTACCCTTTCTCACTGACATTCTCTTACCACAATAAGCCACTTAAAAATTCAAACTCTACAAAGAACAGGGTTCGTCTCAAACGTTCTTCCCTTCATAAGAACACATTGGGGCTTAGAGCAGAGGAGTGAAAACAGTATTACATGCACACATATATATTAGGAATAAACAATAAAGAAAGAAGTGTGTAAAGTTGTATAAATAGTGAAAAGAAATGGACTCGAGAGGTGGGGCAGAACATTTGGAAACAAGCAAGAAAGAAAGAAAGCTAAGAATTGAGAGGAGTTGAGGAAGAAGACCTTTAACAGATTTTTTAGCATAGAAAACGGCATTGATTTGCGAGCTCACACAGTCAGAGTTGCAGTTGCGGTTGCGGGAAATAGGAGCTGATGTGGGCCGGTCGATCTTTTGGGCTTCTATTGGAACTCGTCAAGTGGGCCTTGTGGCTTTAAATTAGTCCTTTGGGCTTCTTGAAAACTAGGCCCATCTGCTACCACCTTAGCTATAAAAGGAAAATAATTAAATGGAGATGCACCAATATATTCTACAACCCAAATAACTCCCAATAAAAAACTGTCATTTAGAATTTAAAAATGATTTTTTTCTACCATATACAAGAAAGCGGTCCAACGGATGTATGAGATTAGGTTCAGCCTAAACTATACTTAATCATTGTCCTTTTAGGATAAATTTTAGAATGTACGAAAGAGATTTTATACAAGAGATGCAATTGGTATTTTAAATGTTTGTACTATGTTTACGTTGATTTCTTTTTTCAAAATGAGCATAACTCAACTGTCACAAATACATATACTAACAACTTCAAATTTAATTTTTGGTCAAAATAGGAATAATAACAAAGGTTGACTTTCTTTTCTTTTTCTTTTTTTCTTGAACTACAATACTCAAAAGACATTTTAGAATCTACACAAGTGATGTTTTTTTTTAGAATAGATGATATTATTATACAACAACAAGGAGGATCCCACAGCCCAGGATAAAAAATGCAACAAAGCAACAAAATAGAAGCAAAGACAGGGCATCAAAACCAAAACAAAACCAACATGATAAGAATAGAACAAAACCAACACATAAACGCAAACACGTAAACCACCAGGAAGATAGGCCGAGAGAAAAACCCAAAACCCCATAAACTAGGGGCTACAGCAAAACAGAGAACAATGTGAAGTTCAAAAGGGAAAAAAACATCCGTACACACACTAGATAAGACCAAAAAGGTCAACCCGCCCGGAAGTAGCACGAGCACGAACCGTAGAGACTATAAGGTGAACCAGAGCAGACACCAACCTCGGTCGACCTCCATGCAACCGCCGATTACGCTCCTGCCAGATGTAGTATATGGACGCACACTAGAAAATACGGAACAACTTACTACGCACCCCCTTACCCGACCCCACTCGGCACAACCAACTTAACTCTACATCCCAACCAGCCGCCTGATGCGTCGAACCCAACTAATGCAACACAATAGACCACACCTCTCTCCCAAACCCACACTCAAAAAATAAATGATCCCGCGACTCCACACCTCCCCCACACAGAAGACACCTCCCTCTAACAACACACCCCAACTCCTCAACTAATCCCACGTACCCAACCTGTCCCTCACTACTAACCACGCACAGAAGGAGCGACGCGGAATACCACCCCCCGCCTACAAAATACCAGCCCAAGACACCCTATGACGATAAGGACATATAATCTCCCAAACACTAGCGATAGAGAACTGACCACTAGCATCCGACACCCAAACCCAATAATCCTCTCCCCTCACCTTAGGCCCTACTGCCTGGATAAAACCCTAGATCTCAAGCAGCTCCCAAGACACTGTAGGCCACCTCCAAACTCCCTCACCATCCAAGAACTCCAACAACTACGCTTCTAAACTACTCCTTACATCATGAACCACCGTAGATCCGTATGAATTCAAAATCGCGCCCCCCGGCAGCCAAGGATCCTACCAAACAAAACAAAACTGTCCATCGCCAATCATCAAACGAACTAGATGCTTGAATCTATCTCTACTTCGCAAGATAGCCCTCAAGCACCAAGACATCCCAACCTTACTCCTAATAGCCCACAACAACCGCCCACGCAAAACATACGCCTCCACCCACGCCACCCAAAGTGACCCCGATTTAATTAAGAGAAGCCAGAGCAGCTTCATAATAGCAGCCTGGTTCCAAGAGGCCACATGCTTCACACCTAACCCTCCTTCTCCCAACGGCACACACACCTCATCCCACGCCACCTAGCACCACCCCGACTCACCATACTACCCTTCCATAAATAACTACGAAACAGACGATCAACCTCATGAGTTATACATGCAGGCAACACGAATATGCTACACCAAAAAACCTGAAAGGACTGTAAAACATACCTAACAAGCTGCAACCTCCTAGCAAAGGAGAGGAACCTCACTGCCCAGCTTCTAATACGAGCTGTAATCCTCTATATCAAAGGCGCACAATCCACGGCCCTCAACCGACCTGTCAATAAAGGTAAATCCAGATACCTAACAGGTAATGAACCAAGAGAGACTCCCATATACGCAGCTAGTTCCTCCGCCTCCCTAGATTCCACACCCGCAACAAACATGAACCTCTTCCCAATATTTGCAACTAACCTAGACAACTCTGCAAACTCTGTCAATACCTGCCTCAAAAACTCCAAAGAATCTCTCTTAGCTGCACAGAAAATCATCAAATTGTCTGCAAAAATCAAATGAGTTAGGCCCAAGCGCTCACACAGATCATGGAACCTAAACAACGCATGAGGTTTATTCAACAACCTAGACAAGACCTCTATCACCATCACAAACAAAAAAGAAGACAACGAATCCCCCTGCCTCAACCTTTTCCTACCAGAAAAAAACCCTTCAAGGGAACCATTAATCATCACAGAGAACTTAGGCGAAGTAACATAAGCCCTCACCCAACTAACAAACTGAAGGGGCGTATCTATAGCCAACAATACACCAAACAGAAAATCTCAATTCACTGAATCATAAGCCTTCTGAAGGTCTACCTTTAATACACAGCGTGGATTCCCTCTGCCCTTCTTATAGCTCCCCACGAGCTTCTAACAAAATAAAATCTTATCGAAAATCGACCTACCCGGAACAAACGCAAACTGATTACCACTGATGAAATCAAGCAACCACAACCGCAATCTCTCAGCTAAGATCCTCGAGATACATTTATACATAACATTGCAATATGAAATAGGACAAAACTCCTCCATACGTTCAGCTCCCCACCTCTTAGGGATGAGAGTAATAGCAGTAGAATTAATTCCACCAGGCAGGTAACATGTTTCAAAAAAATTCAGCACAACGTCACAGAAACCATCCCCAACCACACTCCAAGCAGCTCTGTAAAAATCCATCGAAAACCCATCAGGCCTAGGAGCCTTCCCAGACTTCATTGAGAATAAAGCCTTCTGAATCTCCTCCCGACTCACTGGCCGACCAAGTGCCTCCACCCCCTCCTCGGGCCAGCTGAACTGCACAATATCCTCAATTCGGGCAGTAAGATCTATACCTTACATGCTGAGCCCCTAAGCAACCCCAAAAGAATTCTACCCATCCCTGCCACCTTGTCATGCACCGTCTGGCGAGTCCTCCTCAGCATCCACGACCGTAAATAACCCACTGCAGC
Source organism: Benincasa hispida (assembly GCF_027475165.1). Lineage (NCBI taxonomy): Eukaryota > Viridiplantae > Streptophyta > Magnoliopsida > Cucurbitales > Cucurbitaceae > Benincasa > Benincasa hispida. The sequence continues at coordinate 45,824,874 of NC_143484.1, read as the reverse complement.
TGCGATGAGAACGAACTCAACGATGAAAAAAAGTTGTATTCATATCATCTAACTCCAGCCACCTGACCCTGGCCTTCTGCTAGAGCGACGCCTCCTCCAATCTCGCCACTGACCAAATACCTCAGTGGCCCGAGCCGCCTCCGCACACACTGACTCTGAATCAGGATTCCTTTTTACCATAACCTAAGCAGTCTCCATAACCGGCCTAGTCGTCTGCACCTCATCAGCTAACATAGAAATACGCTTACCAAACGATGTACGAAAAACCCGCTTCACTTCCTTTAAATTTCGTAGAGACACATCCTCAGACTTTCTCCACACTGACCTGATAGTATCAAGAAAACCCTCTGCCTCCACCCAATGAGAAAAATAACGAAACGTAGGAGGCGGTATACTCCTCATCTTCCCTGTAGAAACCCGAAGAGGGCTATGATCAGAAATCCCCCACTGACCAACCCTAACCTCCGAATACAGAAAAGCTACCTTCCACGCCTCATTGGACAAGCATCGATCCAAGCGGCGCAAGATACCATTCCCCTGAAGTTTACTAGTCTAGGTAAACCAGTTATCTGTCACACCCAACTCAACCAGATCTGCTTCCAATAACACCTCATCAAACTCCTCCATCTCCCTCAAACTAGGGCAACCACCAAAATCTTCCGAACTACTACGAATAGCATTAAAATCCCCTAAAACAACTCTAGAAAACTGCCACGAGGCACACACATCAATCAACTGAGACCACAAGTTCCTCCTCTCGTTGACATGATTAGAGGCATACACTGCACCAATATGTACCCTAGCACTGGATACAATGTCCACTAAGATTCCAAAAATGAATTAATCCCCATTGACATCAATGGAAAAATTATAGACACTCTTCTGCCACATCACCCAAATCCTCCTAACTCCCTGCACACTATAGCTATACACACAACTCCAGGCATCACCAAACCTACCCATCACCATACCAAAATTTTCACAACAAACCCTCGTCTCAAGCAAACAACAAAAAGTAATAGAGGAGGAAGCCAGAAAGTCTGCCACCACCCTACACTTGACAGGGTTATTCAACCCCCTAACATTCCAGGAACACCAAATCATGAATCTTACAAGAGATCACACCTACCACTTTCCATTAGGCCTTTGCCCAAACTCCCGAACATCCCATCCATAACAAACAACGGATCGGGATTTGCCTATACTAGAGCGAATGCCAACGAGTCTCCCCCTTTATCACACAAAACATCAAACTGATTACGATCATCAACATGCTTTACAAACCTCATAATTCCAGGGGACCCATAAACTACTTTGCTCTTCAAGGACGCTGTACCCGGTGACCCACTACCATCCCTATGCCCTACATCTCCTCTATCATGCCTACGTCGACTAACCATAGTAAATTCTTCAACCCTCTCCGTGCCCTTAATCTCATCCACTAGGCTAGCTCCCCTCGCACCCATACTCAAGTCCTGCCCCTTCCTCACACTCTCAATTCCCCCGTTCTCCTCCAAACATCCCTCATTGACTGCCACCATACACAACTCCTGACCCTTCTCCACACCCTGTTGCTCACACACCGCCCTAGTATGCCCAAAGGAACCACACCAAGAACACCTACGAGGTTTCCACTCATACACTATTGGAATAAAAAACTCCTGACCCCGCATTCTAACAGTGACTGAAGGGGGCATTAACGAATCACCATCCACCTGAACACAAACCCTCGCATACGATAACCATCGCCGCTCTCTTGTTGCAACATCAAAATAGACAGGTTTACCCACGAACTAGCTAACACTACTAAACCCCTATCCGTCCACAACTTCAGGGGAACACACTCCAGTTTAATCCAGATAGGGACATAATAAAAAACAAAGGTTTCAGGAACAATACCTAGAGACCACTGTCGTAATAAGATGAGCTTGCCACCCAAGTGCCACGGACCATTCTCTAGCACCCAATCTTGTGGCTCTACCTTCTGAAAATTAAAGATAATCAAACCGTTATCCAACAAGGTAATAGTTGGCATCTCTACACGTCCCCAAATTCTCTAAATAAGACGAAAAATAAAAAAAATACAGGAGTTCGACATCCACAAACTGACCAACCAGAGATTTCTCCCACACACAGATACCTTCATCAATAATCTCCTCATAAGGTTCGACAATAACTTTATCATTTTCAACCAATGGGGGAATGAACTCCAAATTGCCCATTGATTTAGACCCAAAAAGGGTTGCCCATGACTTTCCCCTTTTCACGTCAGATCTAGAACCACCAGAACCACACCCCTCCTCCAACCAAACCACCTTTGGACCAAACCCCCTAGCTAAACCGGTTTTAGCTACTGGCTCCTCCCGCTCATGAAGAACCTGAATGTCTACCGATCGAACCTCACTTCCACAAAGCCCAACCCGCGAAACCTCCTCACTTCTGACTTCTACCCCCCCCCCCCCCTCGAGCCTCTCAATTTCGGCCCTGTACCATGTGGCCCACCCACCAAAGCTTCCACACCTATCGACCCTTTCCCCAACTCCCCCTACACCAATCCACTCCCTTCACTCAGCCTCAACCCACTTCCAACAGGCCCGCTCATTCCAGCTCCTTCAAGGCCCACGTCAACACCCCTCACAGGGCCCCCAACACCCTCAAGGGTCCCAGACACCCCCTTCACTTCCTATCTATCAACTAACCCAATATCCAGCCCACCCGATTCAACCCTCACAACCCGAATTTCCTTCTTCAACCTAACACTCCCCATACCAGAGCCTTCACCTTCTTTAGAGCGACCATCAGACAACCCAAAATCCTTCACCTCTGAAGAACGAGCAAGCAATCCCAAATCGTTCTCCGGTCTAAGCAAACGAAAGAGTTGACGAGCAACTCGCCCTCTATTCTTCTCCTTCAGCCTTAGAGGCGACTGCTTATGCACCATCATCACCAACTCTCACCGTGTTAAACCCACACATCAATAAGATTGTCACCGTCTTCGAACCAACAGAACCCAACCAGCCTCACCAGTCGACCACGAGCACCTCCACCAGTCAACAAGCCATACAACGAGACCCGTATAGACTCAGTCGCCGGTAACCATCGAACGCAGACCAGACGCGAAACGACGTGAAACGATGACAAACTCAGTCGAATGCAGCTTCGAATCCAATCGAATAGACGCAGAACCAGATTCGCTCAGTCGACGATGGCGGCTCTAGAACACGAAAGGACGACCGGCAGTGAAAGCCCACCTGACACAAACGAAGATGAAGCCCACGCGAAGAGAACCCGACGTGAACGAAGACACCCTAGAACTTTAGGCTACAGTGGCGGCGAACCCTTACACAAATGATGTTGATTGCAAAATATTGATCCTCATTAAAAGGAAAATCGTATTTAAGACTTAAATCAATGTTGGCACAAATTTAGATTTTGATTATTATTTATTGAAAATTTGAATTTATTTTTGTTTGCCAATTAATTATTAAATTTATTATCATACCTAGGGTTGACAACAGGACCGGGGCGGGGCGGGGACGTCCATCGTCCCCGGCCCCATGGGAGAAATTATCCCCCATCCCCACCCCCGTCCCCGCCATTTGAAGGCGAGAACGAGGGCGGGGATTCCCCGTCAGGGAAACGGGGTCCCCGCAGGGTGCCATTCCCCGTTTCTCCGCGGGGATTTTCCACAGCTCATTTGGTGTCCCAAATGGCTATTGGGCCCGGCGGTGCTACTCCGGGCCCAATTTTTGTGCGTGAACTTTTCGGCGGGTGAAAACGCGAAAACGGACCCTGGGGCTAAGAACGATGAAAAAAAGTCATGCGCCAGACAGTTTTATGAACGGAGCTCATTTGGTGCCCCAAATGGCCCCAAAAAAAAATTTGATTAGCCCACAAAAAATCCATTAAATAAGTTTATCGAATTCCTCGTTTTTTAATTCAAGTGATTTTATTTGAAATTTGACTAGTGCACAACAAATGAACAAAAAAAATAGACTATTCTATGAAATAAACAAAATTGACAATTTAAAAGCTAACAAATCCATTAAATAAGTTTACCTCTTAAAATTTAATAAAGTTTGAATAAGGAAGTCAATTAAAGGCAAACATCTTATACATTCAAATAAGTTTACAACTTAAAATTCAATAAATATCGTCCTTCTCTCTTTAACGATGACTTCACAATCAAATCTTTCTCCTTTCTTGGCATCATCCCATCCTTAGATGTATTCATTCCTACATTTAAAATGTAATAAATAAATAATGTCACAAAAAAAAAAAAAAAAAAACTAGACCACGAAATAATGTTAATCCTTGAGCATACCTTAGTCACCACGCCATCTTCATCAGAATCGTCTGTATCTTCTAAAAAAATTGCTAAATGTTTAACCATTTCTTTTACCGTGCTACTACCTTACATTGTCAAATATTTATAACAAAAGAAAATATTTATTAATATATTAATGATAAAAAGATGTAAAACAAAATAAACAAACTAACCTGTCAAAACTTCAGTTGCAATCCAATTTTGAGCACACATCAAAGCCTCTATCGTCTTTGGATGAAGTTTGTTACGACGTAGGCTTACAATCCTAGCACAGGTACTAAAAGCATACTCTGATGCAACACTAGAAAACGGGATGGCTAATATGTCTCTTGCAATTTCTTGTAAAATTGGATATTTGACACCATTCAATTTCCACCAACTTAAAATGTCAAAATCGGATGTTCGAGGTAAGACAAGTTCATCCAAATATGTATCAAACAGTTGCTTCTGATTCATATTATTGGAGTTTGATATAAACAAGTCATAATCATTAAAATCATCAAATTCTATATTCTGTGAGGATCCATCTAAATTTCTAGCGTGATAATCATCACCTTCACCTTCATGCTTCAGCTGATATTCTATTTCCAAATCTGAACAAATTTTTTTAATCCTTTCCACTTCAAGAAAATAACTATCTCCATAAATTCTAGGGAAGTAAACTCAATTAACTTTAATTTGTAATGTGGATCTAAAACTGCAGCTATGACCATTACCCCATGAATTTTCTTCCAATACTTATCAAACTTTGACATCATATTTAAAGCCATGTCTCTTATCTCTTGAATGTCAGAATTAGTCCACTTAGAAATAATTTCAATTTACAAATTTTGGGAAAAAAAGATTAGCAGTAGGATATTTGGATCCAGAAAATATTTCAATCGCGTGATGAAATATTTTCAGTTTCTCACATAGGTAAATATTTGTACTTTGGTTCTCGTTGTTTTAATTGATAAAAAACAGCCTTGTACTTTAATGTAGTGGCTAACATAAAATATGTAGAATTTCACCTAGTACAACAATCAAGACTCAACATCTTACCATCACAAACATTCAACTGTTGAGCAGTTTCCTCAAATTTCTCCTTCTTTTTTTTTGTGTATGCACCCAAAAAGACACACTACTACGTACTCTTTCGATCCCATCACCTATCACTGCCAACCCATCTTTTATAATCAAGTTCAGAATATGAGCACAACATCACATATGAAATAAACTCCCATCCAATATTAAGTTTCCACACAAACTATCAACAAGTATATTAACCATGGAGTCATTGGTACTACAATTATCTACAGTTACTGATGACAATTTTCGATCAATATTCTAATCTAACAGACGTTCCATTATTTCTTCATGAAGCATCTCAGAAGTGTGTGGAGAAGGGACATATATAAACCTAATTTTTGTTTGCAATAATTACAAACTGCCTTGTCTACTTCATCTATTTTTTGTTTCTTAAAATGGTTCCAAACAGTCGATATCAATCTCCTCTTTAAAGATCCCTTCTCAATATCCTCATCAAGAATAACACAATTATCAACATTCAAATTATCATCATTCGATGAGCATGGGGTTAAATTTGGGGTTGAATTTGGGATTGGATTTAGAGAATCCTTATTTGTAGAAGGTGATGAAGACATTGTTTTCAACCTACCAAAGATTTAATTTAAAAACCCTTCTTTAGACTTGGACTTCATTTTCAAAGCATTCAACCCAAAATTGAAAGCATTCAAATTTCAAAACGACCCCAAAAGCATTCAAACATATTCAAGCCTAAAATTCAAAACATTCAAATATCAAACATACACAAACATATTTTTCAAGCATATTCAAGCCTAAAATTCAAAACATTCAAATATCAAACATACACAAACATATTTTTCAAACATATTCAAGCCTAAAATTCAAATATCAAACATACACAAACATATTTTTCAAACATATTCAAGCCTAAAATTCAAAACATTCAAATATCAAACATACACAAACATATTTTTCAAACATATTATTTACTAATTTCAAGCATACTTTTCAAAAATATCAAACGACCAAATAGGAGAACGAAAGGAAATTTTTACCGGCTTGAACAGCAGCAAATCTCAGACGACATCGGCTTAAAGTCTTGAAAGTTGAATGGACAGATCTCGCCTCTCAGAACAGCACAAAGTCTATTTTTTTCAAAAGAAAAACAACACAAAATAGTCAAAATATATAAAACAAAGACTCATGATCTAAACAAATTTTGGATCTACCTAAACAATTAATTATTTTATATTATTCCTCTATCCTAAATAAGTCTTCACACTCACAGTCTTTAGTCTCCACGACGTTGGACCTGGAAGTGGACGTTGGTACTCTTCAGTCAAGCTTCATGGCAGACGACACCGAAATCTCAAAGCACTCAATGGCGGACATAGACCTGGACGTTGGTACTCTTCAGTCAAGCTTCACGGCAGACGGCAGGACGACACTGAAATCTCAAAGCACTCAATGCAGATGCGAACCTGGACGCAGGGCAGGTTGTTGGTACTCTTCGTCTTCAGTCAGTCTTCACGGCGAACCTGGACGTTGAGGTGGCGTTCACACTTCACAAGTGAGGACCTGAGGCTGAGGAGAGGTGGCGTTATGTTGGCTGTTGAGGGATTTAGGGCAGTCGAGTTGGCTGATTCTCAAATCTCAAAGCAAAGAAAGACTTAACAACTCAATGAAGATGATTTTCTCATTTTCGGCAGAAGGAAGGAGGAGAGGAGAAGATTTAGGGCTTTTTACTTTTTCATTTTGGGTTTTTTTTTTATTTTTTTTTTATTTTTTTTTATAAACGTATATACAAATTAATTATTTTATATTATTCTAAATATATATTTATAAAAAAATTATATATAAAATCGGGGTTGGGGTGGGGATACTGTCCCCGTCCCCAGACGGGGCCTCGAACAAATTCCCCGATTTGACCCCGTCCCCAGTCAAACCGGGGAATCTCTGACCCGAATGGGTCGGGTCCCCCCGAGTTTTTTTTTTTTTTTTTTTGCTAACCCTATCTATTAGGCAATTAAAAAATTTAAAGACGGAATGGACACCGATATTAAACTTTTGATCTAAGCATTCATATTTTAGCTCCTCAAAAAAGGGAAAAATCCGAAGAAAGGAAATAAAAAAAAGGGGGGGGGGGGGGAAGAAGCAAAAACCGAATAAAGGGAAAAAAAACAGAAGAAGTAAAAATCAAAGAAAGAAAAAAAATAAAAAAGAAAAAAAAGAAAGTGAAGAAGAAAAACCAGAGAAAAGAAAGAAAATAAAGAAAGAAAATAAATGAAAGAAGCAAAAATCGAAGAAAAGAAAAAATAAAAAAAATAAAAATAAAAATAAAAGAAAGGGAAGAAGAAGATGTGCAACAAGACAAGACTTGGAAGGCGAAATTAAAAAAAAAAAAAAAAAATCAAAAGTTGACTAGACAACACTTCTATATTTGCAAATATTTCAAAAAGGTGATATATTTTTAGAAATTTCCCTTTATTTCTATTACAAAGATCCTTGCAAAAACCAACTTTGAAATATGGTGTTTTGCAATTACATCCTTAAATGTTATTGTAAAAATCAAACCATCAAACTTATACCAATGTTAAAATTGGGTCAAGCATTCAAATTGACATAATTATATATATTTATATAAGTTTGTGAGTCAAATTTCTACTATTATCATAAGCTTGAGGTCCAATTTTAATACTAATAGAAGTTTATGGGCCCAAATTTTCATAATTGGAAATTTGACAGTGTAATTACAATACCACCATGCTCTAGGAGTGGTTTTTACGGTTAAGCAACACAATCAAATAGATAGATGAAAATGTGACTCAATCCAAGTTCCAAAACACAACAAAAACTAAAAAACGGAGCCAAAGGGCCAACGATTACAGAGACATCAACAAAAAGCGATTAAATGAATACGAATTTTAGTATTTATACTTTTAACAAATTTGATTAAATTAGTTAAATAATAATAATAAGGTTAAAATAAAATTTTTGGTCCTTATACTTTGGAACCAATTTTAGTTTTCTTTCAATAAATCTTAAATTTAGTCATTCAAAGTTAATTCTTATCAAAATTGATTAAATGTAATAATAATTTGCACACAAGAAAGGAAAAGGTTAATTTCAAATAGAGGAAGATAAACTAAATTATTTATAAATATAGCAAAATTTCAATGATAGACTGTCATAGATATCTATCTGTGATTATAATAGATGTTTATCGCAATCTATCACGGTCTATCACTTGATAGACAGTAACATTTTGCTATACCTGAGAATATCTTCACTAATTTTACCATTTTAGGCAATTACCCAAAAATATACTATGTGAATATATTTTTAAAATTTATAGTTAAAAGACTAATAAATAATAAAAAAAAACTTTTGAAAAATTAGCAATAAACTAAATATGGACTAAATTTAAGACCCATTTAAAGTACATTGATTGATATTCGACATTTAAAAGTATATGTACTAAAATTGAATAAGTCTCGAATTATAGGGGCCAAAATAATATTTTAATCTAATAATAATTTTCATGCAAGGTAATCAATATATGAATGTGCCTACAAAATTTATAGTGAAAATATTGATAGATAATAAAAACAAAATTATAAATCAACAATATAATAGCCGTAGATACTAAAATTAAGATTTATTGAAATTTCATAAACTAAAATTTGATATTTGTAAGTACATTAACTAAAATTGAACAAGTCTTTAAAGTATGACTAAAATGTTATTTTAATAGAAAAAAGTTTATTCATGTTTGGAATGAAAATAGATAAATACATTTATTGTATATGGAGGTATAGGAAATTGGTTTTTCAACTTTAAGTGAAGTAGTAGATGCCAATTAACTATATTGGTCACGTCAACAATAACTATTTATATACTATGTTTTCACTTTTGTTTGAACTAGATTTTTCATATGTGCATTGCAGCAGAATCCTGTAGGGATCGAATCCTGCAGCAGAAGCATTCTCGTTAGAGATCACCTTGCAATAAAGAAAATCATTGTACTAGACTGAATAAATAAATGTGCATTGTGATTCAACATTTTACAATAAAGAAAATCGTTGTACTAGATGAAATAAATAAACACGTAAATTAGCATGCTATTAGGGAAAGGGTTAGAACAATTTTTATGTCTGTAGATTCCTTGATGCCACGAACAAATCTCTCTAAGGTACCAACAAATAGATCTCCAAACGGTCTTGATCACGAACAACTGTTGAACAATCTCGAACACTACCACAAGAGAAAACCTCGTTATTCTCTTATGATTCTAATAGATGATAGGTTTTCGAAGAGTAGAGAGGCTTACAGAAAATTTTGCACAATAACACTAGGGAGTTGTATATTGTCAAAATATCTCTACAATGAGACTGTATTGTATTGTGTTTTGCAAAGGGTCATAGGGAGGTCTTTATATAAGGAAGGGCCTAGGTATTTCTCTAATATATTTTCCTTTTCCTAATATATATTTTTCTTTTCTATAATTAATTAAATAACATTTATTTAATTAATAGCCCAATTAAATAACACATATGTAATTTGCACAATTAAATAACACTTATCTAATTTTAATTTGCACAATAATTAAATAACCAACCATACATTGAATCCAATTTAATGTATATATTTAATTATCATGTACATCGCATATATATATGTCATACCTCTTTATTAATTAATTCTTTTTTAATCTAATTCACTTGAATTAATTAATTTGAATCTTATTCAAATATTACTTTCTAATTTAATTATATATCATATCCATAATTAATTATATATTAATCACATTAATATATAATTTCCTCAAATTAATTTGAATAATTCAAATTATCCCTTTTAAGTATCCTCTAGTAAGTTAACGAGAGGACCTGGTGGACCTGTAGATCAAAAGCTCCAATGATATGAGATTAATTGGCTAAACTCATTAATCAAATTAATCAATATCCGTTAACTGTGGATACACTTCACTAAAGACTCACAACTGCACTCTTCTCACTATAGATATATTTTTGTGTCATGGAAATAAACCAATACTAGCAAGTTAGTTCTTCATGAGTGTTCGTAACTTCAATTGAGTCAAATTACCGTTTTACCCTTGGGTTACCTCTGGCTTCTTAAGTACCAGCGCTCCTCTAATGAACAACCAATTTATGGGCCAACCAATAAACAAAAATCCCTCTCGGGCCAATGAGAGGGTAAGGCCCTTTATTTCAGCCTCAGAAACACCACTTAAGAGAACACTCATCTACTTACCCTTAAGGTGAAAAAGAGCGAATTCCATCTTGTATTATTATGTTCCCAGCTCCCTACTTGGTCTTGTCCCCAAAATAGTAGATATATTGGGTCGGCGAACTGACCACCCTCACCCATGCAAATAAAATGAAAATCCCTCGGGAACAGGAGTTCATAATATACTCAAGATTAAGACAAAGTCGCCTAGGTCATCCTATTGAAATATAAACTTGACTAGTCAATAGTGTTACATGTTGGGAATGTTCTAAAACTCGCAGTTCGTATTGTTTAAACATATTCTATCTTTTGCAATAAAAGTATTATTGAAACTTTATTCAATAAAAGTTTTTATTGAAATTGTATTTTGTTATAAAATCCAATAAACGAACTCATGGCTATAGTATGAATACTTTAACTTTATGTTGAGACATAAAAGAGGTCAGGTTTTAGTTTATTGCCAAAAAGGTCTATAAGTATATGGATGAGATTGGGTACCTCATCCTGGGGACACTACGGATGCGGTCCATGTGTTCCTAAAATCGTTCATGTGGAGATATGCGAGTGAAGGCATTCTATGCAAAAGAGGTTTGCATAAGACCGGACTACGAAATTGTCACTTTTATTTATAACAACTGTTTACTGTTAAAATTGACTATTACAAATTGATGACCTAAGATAACTCAATCTTAATCTTGAGTTAACTATGAACTCCTATTTATTTTGGATTATCGTTTGATCTGCATAGGTGAGAGTGGTTCAACATCACCGCTCAATAAGCCTCCCATTTTGGGGCTAAAACCAAATAGATAGCTGGAGACATCGTCCTGCAAGATGGAACTCACTCCTATCCATCTTAGGGTTAGTAGATAGGTTGTTTCCTTAAGGATTGATTCCTGGACTTGAACAAAGGGGCCTCGCTCTCTCATGACAGAGAGGGATATGGTTTATTAGTTAGACTATAAACCAATTATTCAATAGATAATCAGCAGAGACTTAAGGTGCAAGATGTATTTACATGGGTAAAATAATATTTTCTGACCTAACTGTAAATACGAATGACCTATGAAGGATTGACTTACTGATTATGGCTAAATCAAGTGGACAAAAAATATATCTATAGTGAGGATAGTGCAACTATTGAGCTATAGTGGTATGTCTCGGTAGTTAACGAATATTGATTAATTCGGTTTAAAGAGTTCAACCAATTAATCTCAAATCGTTGGAGCTCATGATTTGTAGGTCCATAAAATCCCTCTACTAGCTCGTAAAATATTAAACCTTATATTAGAATATTGAGTGAATTTGAAATGTTCAAACTCAATTTAGGGTTTGGATAATTATATTCGATATAATTAACGTTTAAATTTATTGAAACAAAACGTATTTGGAGAGTTCAATATGTTTAAATAATGATTTATATATTGATTATATGAATAGGATTCATCTTTGAATTAGGTGTTTTATTAATTTAATATTTGATATTCAATTATTATTTAATTAATTAAATTAATTTCAATTGAAAATAAATTCAAATTTAAAAATTGAATTTAAATTATGTTTAACTTAGTTTTAAATTAAATTTAATTAAAATTGGAAATTAATTGTGTTAGTGGATTTGTCCAAATTCACTTTCATAGTGAATTTTTCCCTAAATTATCACATAGCTCACTCATATAGTGTTATTTGAAGTGTCAAATAGTTGATTAAATGAGTGCTTGCATGTTTAGGTTTATTAAATACTTATAATTTGATTAGATTGAGTGGCATGCAATTGAATTTTTGAGAGAAAATTCTACTAGATTTTTTGTTCTCTCAAACTTTCCAAATTACTTCAAATTCATTTTCCACCACTCAATCCAAGGTTGAGAATAGTGGAGAAGATTCTCTTGGTAGTCTACTGAAGAAATTGAAGGTCAATTTCATGGAGATTACAAGGAACAAGTGGAAATCATCAGAGGTATTCAAGTTGAAACCCTATTCTTTGAAAAACTGTGTTTTTAGCATGCTGGTTACTCAAATTAATTATAATTAGAGTTACTCAAATTTATTGGGAGTTCTCAACTCTTAATCAGACGAATCTCCAAAGTGGTTAATCTGGCCACTCGTACCCATGCAAATCAAAGGACTGCCCTTATAGGCAGGAGTTCTCAACTCACTCAGGATTAAGGTCATGTTACCTATGGTCATCCTAGTGAAATGAAAGTCTCTGTCATGAATGACATTATATAACGAGACTAAACATTTCGTGGTCCGGTCTTATACAAACTCCTTTGTATAGGACACCCCTGCTCACATGTCTCCACATGAATGATCAGGATCAGACCATCTATAGCACTTTACAACACTTGTAACATCTACAAAGCGGGTCGTATCCATAGTGTCACCAGGATAAGGTTTCCTTCCTTTATCTATACATTACAAACCATTTAGGTTATCACTTAAGGCATGATCCACTTATACGTCTCCACATACATGCTTAAGTTACAAAAATAATCAGAGATCTTAGTTTATTAGTTTGTGGTAAATGCAATTAAAATATCTCATATTTCATAAACAACAGTGAAGAAAATATCTCATATTATTACATCACAAGATTTGTTCATACAGGTGTTTACAAACTACAGAACCCTACGAGATTTAGGACATCAACCCCAACAAAAAGCATGCACAAGACTTTATCTAGGATTGTTCAATTAAAATTTCTAGCCAATTCATTTTGTTGAGGGTCCCAGAAACAGTTAGATGTCTTTGTATTCCAAATTCTTTACACAAATTTACTAAATTTTTGATTCAAATATTCATGACCATTTTCAGCCATGAGAGTCTTAATCTTTCTATTAGTAGAATTTTCAATCAAATTTTCCATTCAACAAATTTTGTAAACACTTCATCTTTGGTTTTCAATAGAAAAATTTATAATTTTCTAGAGAAATTATCTATTAGAGTGAGAATGTACCCTGCACCGCTGTAAATTTGAGCCTTCGATGGCCCTTAAAATTCTGAGTGAATATAGTCTAGCTTCCCTTCAGAATTGTAGTTTCTTTTACTTAAGCTGAGTCTAGTTGATTTTCCCATAATGCAATGATCACAAAAATCTAGCCCTGTAGGCTTATATTTTTCAATATGAAAAATGAAATAGGCACTCGATATTCCAGATGGTTCAAAGTGTTTGAAGCCGGTTCCAGGAAGCTGGTTGCTGATTTCTGTAATAAATTAGTTATTTTTTTGTTTTTAATACCAAAATCGGTCCACTTTAGTGTTGTTTACCTATTATGCATGTGAGTATAATGTTGTTTGATTATGTGTGCATAGAGTGTGCCATATAGTTTTAAAACCCCACCATAGAAAAAGCATGTGACATGCATTTGTTATATGTTATAAGTGTTATAAAATATATACTATGCATGCTTAGTTTTAATATAAGTGTTATATTAAAGCATGTTTGATTGAAGGAAACATGTTATAGATGAATGCTCTAGGGTTATAATTGTTATAAAATAACCTAGAATTCTAAAATCTATAATACAGATAAGATGTATGCTCACTTAGGCTTAACTATCGAGCAATCCCATTTTTCATAGAAAATAGGTCGATATCTTGTAAAACCGAAGTTACAAGAAAAATCATTCGACAAGATCTTGGCAAAAAGTCAGATAAGATGACTAAGGTTGAAGGTTTTTAAGTTGACGATTCACGGAACACCTATTACCTAGAGATCGAGTCGACGTCTGAGTTAGGTTAAACTGGTTTTATGAGCATGCGTGAGTGGTGTAAAGTAATAAAATTTGTTTATCACCTAGACATCGTAGGTCAAAAATCCAGTATAAAAGTTATACTTGGATGAATCATCTAGAATTAGGATATGTTTAAGTTCGCCGAAATGTATCCTAAGTATTTTATACCCTAACCGTTTAGAACACTTCAGCTGGAGAGAAGTAATGTAGTTTTAGCTCTAGCGTCCCTAAGAGTTCACACCGTGAGATTCATGTTTGGCTTTGGGCCGCCCTGGGAGTGGACTCCATTCGGAGAGGGAAGTGTGTCAACACATCCTACGGTCTCTTCCATTAGGTCGCATCATGAGATTCCTATAATGCGTCTACATGTCTGTCCTGGAGCGACCTTACCAATTGGAGGGCTGTATTATAGGATTTGAAACTCCGCGAACTCTAGAAATTGATAGGGTCTCTCAGGTCCATTTTCATTCTTGTCTTTCCAACTTCGGGAGCATAATGATTCCGATCTTCGAGGTCTGAAAATGAAGGGTCACACTTACGAGAATTACCAAGTGTTAGTAAGTTCTCGACCAAAGTAGCGATAACTAAAGTGCTATAGGAATAAGAGTTATTTTTGTGATAGTATCTAGTCAAGATAGTCTTGGTTCAATGGAGGAATAGTCTATCACCCCTCGGTGAAGGTTATTCTAGACCGTTGAAATATCGTTACAAATATAAATAATGATAGGTACATTATTTTTTGCTAAACTTGATTTGATTTAAAAGATTAATGTTTTTACTAAAAAGGATATGTTTTTTCTTTTCAGCATGACTAGCTCTTTAGTTCAACTATTAGCTTCTGTAAAACTAAACGGCGAAAACTACTCAACATGGAAAACAAATCTGAATTCAACACTAGTAATAGATGACTTGAGATTTGTCTTAACTGAGGAATGTCCTCAAGCCCCTGCCTCGAAAGAAGCACAAGGTAAATATGATTTACTAGTTGCTGAAACATGTTTAGTGGAGTATGATACCTCAACCTGGATATTGGATTCAGGAGCCACTAATCATATTTGCTTCTCTTTTCAGGAAACTAGTTCCTGGAAAAAGCTTGAAGAAGGCGAGATGACCCTCAAGGTTGGAACAGGAGAGGTTGTCTCGGCTGAAGCAGTGGGAGGCTTGAAGTTGTTTTTCAATGATAGATATATCATACTTAAAAATGTTTTGTATGCTCCTAAAATGAGACAGAATTTAATATCTATCACATGTATATTGGAACGAATGTATTAAATATCTTTTGAAGTTAATGAAGCGTTCATTTTTAGAAAAGGTATTCAAATTTGTTCTGCTATACTTGAAAACAACTTATATAAGTTAAGACCAACTAAAGCAAAATTTGTCTTAAATGCTGAGATGTTTAGAACAGCCGAAACTCAGAATAAAAGACAAAAAGTTTCTTCTAATGCCTATCTATGACATTTAAGACTTGGCCACATAAATCTCAAAAGGATTGAAAGATTGGTTAAGAATGGACTCCTAAATAAGTTAGAAGACAATTTTTTACCTCCATGTGAGTCTTGTCTTGAAGGAAAAATGACTAAGAGATCTTTTACTGGAAAAGGTCTCAGAGCCACAATACACTTAGAGCTCGTACATTCGGACCTCTGTGATCGATGAATGTCAAAGCTTGAGGTGGGTATGAAAATTTCATCAGTTTTATTGATGATTATTCAAGGTATGGTCATATTTACCTAATGCGTCACAAGTCTGATTCTTTTGAAAAATTCAAAGAATATAAGGCTGAGGTTGAGAACCAGTTAGGTAAAACAATTAAGACACTATGATCAGATCGAGGTGGGGAGTACATGGACTTAAGATTCCATGACTATATGATCAAACACGAAATCAAGTCACAACTCTCTGCATCCAATATGCCTCAGCAGAATGGTGTATCTGAAAGAAGAAACAGAACCTTGTTGGACATGGTTCGCTCAATGATGAGCTTTGCTAAGTTACCTGATTCCTTATGGGGACATGCATTAGAAACTGCTGTCTATATTTTGAATAATGTTCCCTCTAAAAGTGTTTTAGAAACACCTTATGAGCTATGGAAAGGGCGTAAAGACAATTTACGTCACTTTAGGATTTGGGGATGAATCCTAAAAAATTGGAACGTCGTTCAAAACTATGCCTATTTGTAGGTTATCCAAAAGAAACAAAAGGTGATCTATTTTACGATCCTTAAGAGAATAAGGTATTTGTATCGACAAATTTCACATTCTTAGAGGAGGACCACATAAGAAGTCATCAACCTCGCAGTAGACTAGTATTGAATGAAATTTCCAAAGACGCTACAGATAGAGCTAGTTCATCTACTAAAGTAGTAGATAAAACTAGTACATTTGGTCAGTCACATCCTTCTCAAGAGTTAAGAATACCTCGACGTAGTGGGAGGGTTGTTCATCAGCCTGACCGTTACTTGGGTTTAACAGAAATACAAGTCGTCATACCTGATGACGGCATAGAGGATCCATCGACCTATAAATAGGCGATGAAAGATGTGGACTGTGATCAGTGGGTCAAAGCCATGGACCTCGAAATGGAGTCTATGTACTTCAATTCTGTCTGGAAACTTGTAGATCAACTAAATAATGTAAAACCAATTGGTTGTAAGTGTATCTACAAGAGAAAACGAGACCAAGCCGGTAAAGTACAAACTTTTAAGGCTCGACTTGTGGCACAAGGTTATACCCAGAGAGAGGGAGTGGACTATGAAGAAACTTTCTCTTCCGTTGCCATGCTTAAGTCGATTAGAATACTCTTATCCATTGCCACCTTTTATGACTATGAAATTTGGCAGATGGATGTCAAGACAACCTTTCTAAACGACGATCTTGAGAAGAGTGTATATATGGCTCAACCAGAGGGGTTTATTGCATAAGGTTAAGAACAAAATGTTTGTAAGCTTCAAAAATCCATTTATGGGTTGAAACAAGCTTCTAGATCTTAGAATATAAGATTTGATACTGCGATCAAATATTATGGCTTTGAACAGAATGTTAACGAGTCTTGTGTTTACAAGAAGATTGTCAATTCTACTCATTGGGAATGAAGTAGGTTACCTAACTGACATCAAGAAATGGCTAGCAACGCAGTTCCAAATGAAAGATTTGGGAAATGCGTAGTATGTTCTCGGGATTCAGATTATTCGGAGCCGCAAGAACAGAACACTAGCCATGGACAAAATGTTGTCTAGGTATAAGATACAGAATTCCAAAAGAGGTCCGTTACCTTACAGATATGGAATTCATTTGTCAAATAATCAATGTCGTAAGACACCTCAAGAGGTTGAGGATATGGGACGCATTCCCTATGCTTCCGCAGTAGGGAGCCTGATGTATGCAATATTATGTACTAGACCTGACATATGCTACGCAGTAAGGATAGTCAGTAGGTATCAGTCCAATCCTGGATATGATCATTGGACTGCCGTTAAGAATATCCTCAAGTATCTTAGGAGAACGAGGAACTATATGCTCGTGTATGGTACTAAAGATTTGATTCTTACTGGATACACTGACTCTGATTTTCAAACCAATAAAGATGCAAGAAAATCTACATCGAGATCAGTGTTCATTCTGAATGGAGGAGCAATAGTGTGGAGAAGTATGAAGTAAAACTGTATTGCAGAATCCACAATGGAAGCTGAATACATAGTTGCATGTGAAGCAGCAAACGAAGCAGTATGGTTAAGGAAATTCTTGATAGATTTGGAAGTCATTCCAAATATGCATTTGCCTATCACCCTATATTGTGATAATATAGTTGCAAATTCAAAAGAACCAAGAAGCCACAAGTGTGGCAAGCATATTAAGCGCAAATACCATATGATCTGGGAGATTGTACATTGTGGAGACGTTGTAGTAACCCAAATATCTTCTAAGCAAAACATTGCTAATCCAAAGGCCCTCACCGCTAAAGTGTTTGAAGGTCACCTACAGAGTCTAGGTCTACGAAGTTTGTAAACTAGGACAAGTGGGAGAACTTTTGGGTATATGCCCTAGTTTATTGTATTCATATGTTTATTTTACTAATATGTTTCTCACTTAAATTCAACATTGTGATACTCCACTAGGAGTTTTAGTCCAAGTGGGAGTTTGTTGGATTTTATGTCTTAAAACTCGTAGTTTGTAAATTAATAAACATATTCTGTTTTGTTTTTCAATAAAATTGTTACTGAAATTGTAATCTTGAATCCAATAAACTAAGGTCTTGAGGCTATTTAATGTAGTTTGAACTTTATGCAGTGACATAAATATAGATCAAGTTCAAATATATAGCCAAAATGGTCTATAGTATATGAATAAGGTTGGGCGCCTTATTCTAGGGACACTATGGATGCGGCCCATTTTGTAGTTAGTACAAACGATGTGATCCTAAATCGTTCATGTGGAGACATGAAAGTGGGGCATCCTATGTAAAGAGTTTATATAAGACTGAACCATGAAATAGTCACTTTTTATGTTCTAAAATGCTGTTTTATGTATAAAACTGACTATTTCATTAATTGATGACCTTGGTAACTTAATCTTAATTCTGAGCTAACTATGAACTCCTGTTCACTCGGAGTTATCCTTAGATCTGCATAGATAAGGGCAACTCGTTATCGCTGCCCCAATAAGCCTCCCATTTCAGGGGTAAGATCAGGTGGATAGCTGGAAACATAGGGTGCAAAACGGAATTTACTCCTACCTGTTATATGGATAGTAGATAGGTTGTTCCCTTTAGTACTGAATCCAGGTCTTGAACAAGGGACCCTACCCTTTCTTTGGCCCGAGAGGGGTTCGATTTATAGGTTGGACCTTAAACCAATTGTTCATTAGAGGATCAGTGGAACTTAAGGAACAAGATGTAGTCTTGGGGGTAAAACGGTTTTTATGACTCAGTCGAGATTACGAACAACCTGTGAAGGATTAGCTTACTAATCATGGTTATATCATATGGACACAAATATATCTTAGTGAGGGGAGTGCAACTATGGGACTATAGTGGAATGACCCGTGAGTTAACGAATGTTGATTAGCTCAGTCTAAAGAGTTTGGCCAGCTAATCTCGAATCGTTGGAGCCCATGATCTATAGGTCCATTAGATTCCCTTACTAGCTCATATGGAATAAACTTAGAACAGTATGATAGAATAATTCGAATTGTTCGAATTAGGTGAAGAGAGAGAAACCGACAAGTATATGTGATATAGTGGTCGGTTTTTCAGTTTAGAGATACAAATTTAATATTTAAATGTGATTTAAATATCAAGAATATGAATACGTTCATATTCGGAAGCTCGGAAATAATGGAAATGGTCAAAGATGTAAAAAGTTAAAGAGTTGTGTTTTGACTTTGAAAAGTCAAACTTTGACCGACCTTATATTTAAATGTGATTTGAATTTCGAGAAAATGAATGCAGATTTATGCTCAGGAGGTCAAAATTAGTCAACAGGAAAAATATCATAAAAAGTCAAAATATTGACTTTTTGGTCAAAGTTTGACTTTGACAAAATGACTATTTTTCCCTTTGACTAAAGTTAGTGGGAAAATCCAAACTTTTGTTGGATAATTCCACTAACAAGATAGTGGGCTAGGTGTTGGCTTATAATGGAGACATCAAGCCCACTTAGATAGTGGATTTTGAGGTGTTGGGTTTTTATGAATTTGTTTCATGCAACTTTGCATGGCTTTTTTCTATAAATATGGGCTTTCAATTAGGATAAAAGACTTTTGCCATTTTTGACAAAATTGTTTTCTAAATTTGGGCTAGAAAAAATCACTATTTTAAGGAAAATTCAAAACCCAAACCCAACCCAAATTTCCTTCTTCTATTTCCATCTCTTTCTTTCTCTCGGGTTCTTCATCCATCAGGTCCCACAACCCGGTTTTGAGTCCAGAGGATAGTAGGTCACCTCTAGTGGTGGTCCGGAAGAGTTCGGATCGAGATTCAACGAGGAAAAATATTTTTCAGGAGCTACAAAGGTTGTATTCTATCCCTATTAATTTAATGTTTTTCCTTCATTTGCATGCTAATTTTCTATTAATTAAAAGCAATTAGAGTGTAACCAAATCCTTATTCCGCTATGTATGTCTCGTGTTCCATCATCTACCTCGCAGTAAACTAATATTGCAAGAACTGTCTAAAGATACTATAGAAAGATCAACAAGAGTTGTTGATCAAGCTGACCCATCAACAACGGTTGTTGTCCCGGCACATCCACCCCAAGAGTTGGGGATACCTCGTCATAGTGAGAGGGTTATTCAATAACCTGAACGCTACATGGGTTTAACAGGAACTCAAAACATCATACAAGATGATGGTTTAGATGATCCATTACCCTTTAAAAAGGAAATGAAAGATGTCGACAGGGAACAATGGATAAAAGCCATGGACGATGAAATGGAGTCTATGTACTTCAACTCTGTATGGGAACTTGTAGATCAACCACATGGGGTAGCACCTATAGGTTGTAAATGGATCTACAAGAGAAAACGAGACCAAACTGGCAAGGTACAGACCTATAAAGCCAGACTTGTGGCAAAGGGTTTTACCCAAAGAGAAGAAGTTGATTATAAAGAAACTTTTTCTCCTGTTGCCATGATTAAATCAATAAGAACACTTCTTGCCATTGCCACATATTATGACTATGAGATATGGCAAATGGATGTCAAGACAACTTTTCTAAATGGCTATCTTGATGAAAATATTTTTATGTCTCAACCAGAAGGGTTCATCAAAAAAGGATAGGAACAAAAAGTCTGTAAGCTTAATCGATCCTTTATGGATTGAAACAAGCATCCAGATCCTGGAATATAAGATTTGACACTACGATCAAATCTTATGGTTTTGAACAAAATGTTGACGAATTTTGTGTATACAAGAAGATAGTCAATAAAATTGTAGCATTCTTAGTTCTATATGTTGATGATATCTTGCTCATTGGGAATGAGACAAGTTTTCTTGCTGATGTAAAGAGATAGTTAGCAACACAGTTCCAAATGAAAGATTTGGGTGATGCTCAATATGTTCTAGGAATACAGATCTTTCGGAATCGAAAGAATAGAACATTGGCACTAATCTCAGGCATCTTATATTTACAAGATGTTGTCAAGTTATAATATGCAATATTCCAAGAAAGGTTTATTACCTTTTAGGCATGGAATTCATTTGTCAAAGGAATAATGTCCTAAGACGCCTCAAGAATTTAAGGAGATGAACAAAATTCCATATGCATCTGCAGTTGAGAGTTTGATGTACGCTATGTTGTGTACACATGATGCTTGATTTTTATGAAATGGAAATATAGATGATATGCGTTTATGGAATTTTGTTGTGCACTCAAGTTTCCCCAGCGGAATCCAAGTATAAATTTCTCTGAGTTTCTTGGTAAGTCCAGGGTCGAACACAAGGACTTATGAAAACAGATTGCGTTGGTAATTTTTATAAAGACTTCATGGTAACTGGATAAATAAATAAAGTGTTGGGTTTTTTGTTTGTGTTAATGAAGAATAAATAACAAATGTGGCGGAGTTTGAAAAGAGTTGGTAAACAGGAGATGCGATAAATATGCGGTGAACAGGTTGAGAAGGGTTTCAGCTAACACTCCCTAGAATGCGTTCATGCTTTGCGATCATGCAACATGCATACAATAGTAAACCATCTCTCGATGTGAATGTTACGGCTTCTAATACTAGAATGCATGCGATATATGCAATAAGTCTATAGGACCTACACATAAGCCTCTATTCTTGTTTATGCAATGACAGGATAGTACACACACAAATAAGGTGACCATATAATATCATTCCTATCTCTAGGATGCATGCGATGCAAGTTGACAAACATAGCTTATCTCTAAGTCTCTATCTCTTGTTTATGCAAGTCTAATCTTGCTCTTTCGAGTCCAGATTCTAACCTAGCTCTCTCGAGACATTAGGTTCTTTCTTTAGACTCTCTCTCGAGTAACTCTAAAGGGTATTTTGCACAACATAAAACAAGATAATCGCAAGCAATGAACTTCCTAGGTCATGTTAGCTTAGTTCTTCTCAACTCATTCAACTAGTTTAACTACTCATGCGTATTAAGAGAGTGAACAGATGTAGAAATAGGACTTCCATTGTATAAATATGAAGATGAAGTACAGATTAACAATGCAAGTATAGAATAAAGAGCCTGGTAGCAATTTCTTGCTGCCAGGCATTTACACTGTTTTTCTACTCGTGTTCTAAAGATAATCTCGCTCTTGCGAGAGTCGGCCCGCTCTCTGCTCCTACACCCCAAGGTTCTCTCTCGAGTTGCCCTGAGCGATCTCCGGCGCCACCACTCATCTCTTGCTCCGCCATAAAAGGAAAAGCAAAACTATGGACAACGGCGTGAACTTGTGGAAAAAAAGATTGTAAAAATGGTGAACCCCTTCTTTGAAGAATGCCCTTGGTATTTATAGAGCATCCATGGCGAAAGGAGGCTTCTCTCTCCTAGTTATACAGATGGGACAACTTTAATTCCTGACTGATGCGCCGAATAACTGTCACCGATAAAGCTGAATGTACTTTGTGATCATTATCAGCTGTCAACTTAATTTGGATTCGACTGTCATCAACTTTCTGTCCCATCGCACTTAATTGGCCTTTCACCCAAATGCGCCCACCATGTTGCGCTGACTAAGTTGCGGTGATCCTTCTTGGGCGAATATTTACTAGCACGATTAACGCAAAGCCTTGCGGTGAAGTTGCGCTCGACCAATGATTCCTATGATCACAATTCTTGCATTGCATTAACGCATATTTTGCACAAAAATACAAAAATCAACTGTTCTAATGCGCTGAACGCATGCGACTGCAATTGTAACACCCCACACATTTTTTAGTAATAATGTAATTTCAGTAATTTTATTATTTGGATTTTCAGTAATTGTTATAGTTAGAGGCATTTTTGGAATTTTGGACTTCAAGTATAAGTGTAGAAATTTAATTGTTGGCGTGAAATTATTCAAATTGGAAATTAATTTCCTTTTGAAACGGAAAGGAATTTAATGGTATAAAACGGAAAGGAATTAAATGTAATTATATTTATTTCTTTTTTTGTTTTATTATTATTATTATTGTTTTTTTTATTAAAAAGTCAAACCCACATTTTCCTTTCTTCCTCACGCATCCCCCGGCACCCCCCCTAAATTTCTTCTTCCTCCAGCCGAGACCCTAACCGCCGCCTAAAGCCACTGCGTCAGTTTCTTCTTCATGACCTCCGTCCACCACTGCTCAAGCATGTTCGCTTTTTCTGTCACTAGATCTATCGATTTGGGTAAGATTTCTGCCGTTTGGGTTGTTTTCGGTTGATTCTTGAATACTCATTTACTTTTGGCATCAATTGGTTGATACCCATTGTGTTTCAACTTTGGATTCAAGTTTGTGAAGGTATTGAGGTGCTGTTAAGTGAAGTTGGAGTTTGTTTTAGCGAGTTTTGGTAAGTTTTATGCTTTGATGACCCTCTTGTGGATTAATTTTGGTTGTTGAGAAATTTTGGTAAAGTCATTTGGAAGTGATTTTTTTGACGAAGCTACATATGGATAATTTATTTGAGACATTG
The DNA here is from genome assembly GCF_027475165.1 of Benincasa hispida. NCBI lineage: Eukaryota > Viridiplantae > Streptophyta > Magnoliopsida > Cucurbitales > Cucurbitaceae > Benincasa > Benincasa hispida. The sequence goes on along the minus strand of NC_143484.1, from coordinate 45,800,919 downwards.
GTAGTGAAGTATGCATTTGATTCAAGCTTTAATCATGTAAGCCTAATTTCAAATTATGATTAAGGGGTTGATTCAAGAATTTCATTCAAGATGAAGAAGAGTTTGGCTTGCTAATTATTTGGGCTTAAAATTGGAGGTTTGGAAGGTGAATTCGAATTGGACCACACCTTAGGTAAGGTTATCTAGAAATATTTTGTAATATTTAGGTGTTTGGATTTTGGCCTTAACTATTAATTTTAAAGCTTGGTTTATGTTTAGGCTTGATTAAGGATTCAAGAATTTCACAAAGATTCAAATGCTTTTTGATTCGACTAATATCAAGGTAAGTAATCTTACTACGGGAACTGCCCACGGGCCAGGCATTAAATGTATGCTAGCATGTTAAATGAAGGTTATGGCAGAATGACAACATGAAAGATTGATAGTATAACATGATTAAAGTATGTTCTGTTACAAGATCCAAATTATTTATTTACGCACATAGACACTTGAATGCTAGTATGAGATGGTATGTGCTTCCATGGTTGTATTTGATCTGATGATGTTGAGGTATACATGTATGTTGTAGAACCATGATGTTGAGGTATATGTGTATGTTGTAGAACCATCATGTGGAGGTTTATATCTATATCATAAATTCGTACAATGATGATTATGATGCTGAGACTGTGTAAATGTCTTTACTGATTAGTTAGATGCCCATTAGATTTTATGTTTCCTTCGAGATTCACTAGTTTTTGTTTCCTTTGGGATTCACCAGTTTGTGTTTCCTTCGGGATTCACCAGTTTGTGTTTCCTTCGGGATTCACCAGTTTGTGTCTCCTTCGGGATTCACCAGAGGTAGTGGGCATAATTAACTACAGTAAGAAAGGACTCAGTCTCTTTCTTGTTTCATGTGCATATGTGTCCCATGAGGACTAGAGCAGTTTATATGTTTCACCAGAGGTGGGTATCTAGAGGACATAGATGCCCAGCCTGACTCAATTTATATGTTACTTACTGAGTATTTTATACTCATTCTTTCTCATGTTGTTGTTTCAGGTAAGGGTAAAGATGCACTGGCGATGGACAAGCGGAATTCGTGATCGAGCCATTGGGACTAGTTTTTACACTTCCGCATCATAAAATTTAGAGTTCTTTTCATATTTCTCTTAACTTTTAGTTTTGATGTTTAAAACTTACTTTTAAGAATCGTTTTTTAGACTTATTTATTATCCTTTATGATTTATGGGTACCCTACTATTGTTTTAGTATTTGAATATAATGAAAGTCTTTTGAACTTACCTTATTTAATTAGCTTTATTTCGTCATAACCGAGTGCCATTTTGAGTTCCATGCATGTACGTATTTAGTAATGGCCTAACTTAAGTCCTAGGGGGTTGGGTCGTTACAGCAATATTACGAAATTGAAGCTTAATAGACGCAAAGTAAAATATTTCATCAACGCAATCCAACATTGTTTAAGAACTTAGCACTATGATAACATGCATTTCTGCCCGTTATCAACACGCCTTGACATATGTTTTGCAGTTGAATTGTCAGCAGGTTCCAATCCAATCTAGGACACGGTTATTAGACCGCTGTAAAAAATATCCTCAAGTATCTAAGGAGAATGAGGGACTATATGCTTGTGTATGAATCTAAGGATTTGATCCTTACAGGATACACTGATTCTGATTTTCAGACTGACGTAGATTCTAGGAAATCTACCTCAGGATCAGTTTTCACTCTTAACAGAGGAGTTATAGTTTGGAGAAGCATTAAGTAAAGTTGTATCGCTGACTCCACAATGGAAGTGGAATACGTGGCTGCATGCGAAGCTGGTAAAGAAGCAGTATGACTACGCAAATTCTTGACTGATTTGGAAGTTGTTCCAAATATGCACTTGCCTATCACATTGTATTGTGATAATAGTGGTGCAGTTGCCAACTCAAAGGAACCCAGGAGTCACAAACGTAAAAAACACATTGAAAGAAAGTACCATCTCATCCGGGAGATAGTACACAGAGGAGATGTGATTATCACAAAGATTGCCACTGAAGACAACCTTGTTCATCCATTCACAAAGACTCTCTCGGCTAAAGTATTCGAGGGCCACCTAGTTGGACTAGGACTTCTAGTAGTGTAATCTAGAGCAAGTGGGAGAATATCTATGGTATTTGAGATGCCCTAGTTTATTGTATTTTTTCCCATTATGTTTCTCAACATTATCATGTATATATTTGTTCTATAGTCTAAATACTGTAACTTTATGTAGTGGCATAAACAGGTTCAAATTGACAGTATATAGCCAAAATGGTCTAATAAGTATATGGATGAAATTGGATATCTCATCATGGTACCACTATTGGATGCGGCCCACTCTATAGTTGTTACAAGAAGTTATAAAATGCTACAAACGATGTGATCCATAAATCGTTCATGTTGAGACATGTGAGTGGGGGCATCCTATGCAATGAGTTTGCATATAGACTGGACCACGAAAATAGTCACTTTTCTTTATAATGACCGTTTACTGTTAAAACTGACTATTTCAGTTATCAAATAACCTAGGTTAACTTGATCTTAATCCTGAGCTAACTATGAACTCCTGTTTGTTCGGGATTATCCTTTGATTTGCTAAGATGAGAGTAGTCCAACAGCACTGCTCAATAAGCTTCCCATTTTGGGGATAAGACCAGATGAATAGTTGGGGACATAGCCTTGCAAGATGGAATTCACTTCTACCCGATTTAGGGTTAGCAGATAGGTTGTTCTCTTAAGTACTGATTCCAGGTCTTGAACAATCGGGGCCATGCCTTCTCATGATAGAGAAAGGATTTGATTCATAGAGATTATGAATCAGAATTGTTCATTAGAGGGTCAGTAGGAACATAAGGAACAAGATATATTCACAGGGGTAAAACGGTAATTTTGACCAGCTGTGATTACTAATAACCTGTGAAGGATCAACTTATTGATTATGGTTATAAAGTGGACACAATATATCTATAGTGAGGGGAGTTCAACTATGGGCTATAGTGGAGTGTCCCATTAGTTAACGAATGGGGGTTAGATCGAACTAATGAGTTTAGTCGATTAATCTCGAATCGTTGGAGCTCATGATCTGTAGGTCTACGAGGTCTCCCTACTAGCTCGTAAATGGTTAAGCTTAGAGTAACTTGAGAAATTAATTTGAAACGTTCAATTTAAACGAAATAGGAGAATATATATTTAAATATGATTTAAATATATGAAAATGATTATTGTGTAGGAATTAATTTAACATTTGACATTAAATTAAATTAATTTATGAAATTAATTTTAGAAAATTATTTTTCAGTTATTTAAAATCAAAATTGAATTTTGAAATCAAGATTTTGATTTCAAAAGAAAAATGGAAAAATCAATTTGCATGCACCAAAATGGAAAAACTTGATTTTCAGATATCATTTTCTTCATGCTCATACAAAGTCCACTTATTCTTCTTCATTAATACTCCAAGTATGAGCTTCAAGCCATGCATATCTCTTCTTTACATGTTCATCTGCAATAAATAAAGAAGATTGGAGTGAGTTGAAGGGAAGAAAGACACATAATTTTTTAGAGAAAATTTCAGTGAGAAGAAAGGGTTCTTCGAAGTGAGCCGCTGTGAGTATTTCTCTGTTCTTCATCGTTTCAAGCTGTTCTTGAGTCCCACAACTCAGTCTAAAGCTCCAAGAGGATAGTGGAGAAGATCTTGAGGTGGTTTGCGGTGATCTTTGATGAAGACTGCGACTGTACAATCAAGTTCTTGAAAAGTTCTTCAAAGGTATGATCTAAAGCCCTCTTATTTAGATGAGTATGCTTTAGTTTATGCTAAAATTAGAGAATTTGAATGCTTATGGATCCTTGATAGTTCCGCTGCATGTTTTTTTACTCTAACATTTACAACATAGTACTTATTTGTAATACACCAACTATTATAGTTGCTCACGTAGAGCTTAACTCACACGTCACCTAGGCTCCCCCTAGATGTGAGACTCCATCTCAATTGAACTTAGGCTCCCCTTAAGTATGTTAATATTTACGTCTGACACTTCGGCGCCTGATAGTGTTTGAGCCTCCTCTCAACATGATTATCTTCCTTTTGGATCAAAGTGAGCCTCCTCTCAACACAATTATCTTCCTTTTGGATCAACGAACTCCCTTCATTGACAAATCTTAGGTCCTCCTAAGATAGAGAACTCCTTCTTTAAAGCTGAGTCTTAGGCTCCCCCTAAGATTGAGAGTCCCTTATCTGGCAACGACGACTTAGGCTCCCCCTAAGACCGTGAAACTTTTCAAAGTGTTGCACTCAACAGATGAAGAACATGTACAGCGGAATAGTGAGCAAACGAGTAAGAACATGATGTAGAATAGTTTGGTCGAAGTACAGAAAATGTCCTACTCAATTAAATAAATGCAACAACCCTAAAATGATTACAAAATTCACTTTAAATAATTGAATCTAATCAATGAAATAAGTCCTTATTTCGAACAAAAAGTTACGCTTCAAAAAATGAGCAAAGCATACTAAATATCACAGACAGATATTTCTATATAAGGAAAATATTTTGATGTCACAAATGGATGTTAAGATTTTGTTTGAGACACTTGCAAAACCACTACCTTAAAAAAAATTATAAAGACAACAAACCAAATTTCTAACACAATCAAACCATGTCTGAACAGGTTATCAAGTCCTTTTTGATTAATATGAGTCTCTTATGCCACAACTGAGTGGCTTTGCTACATGGTTTTTAAACCAAATTTAGTTCCCCTGCCAATGCAGTTCCTTGGAGAACATATCAAGTCATCTCTCAAAATCCTTTCATCTCGACCATATAATCTTTATAAACCAACAGAGTTCCATTTTGTGATTTGGAGCTAAAACCAGACTTGTCCAAAAAGTTCCCAAAGAAATCAAATTTCTTTTACTTCCATCTGACTGTTGACCAAATCTTTATCGAACCATAATTCATCATGATTTTTACAAAACCAAATTCTCCAATTTCACAGTGTTGATTATTCCCCATGACTATCTTGGAAAATTATTAGAAATAACACCATTAAATTTTCACGTTGAAAACTCGTTCAAATAATTTTCTCGGTTGATCTCGGACGAGATCGACATCGAGATTTAGATAAAAAAAAAAATTTTTCAAACTTATTGATTGTTTTGGTCTTTTAGGTCTTTCTCGTTACATCGAGGGGAGATTACACCGAGATTCTAGTAATTTTTTCTAAAATATTATGTGATCTTCTTAAATCTTATACCAAATCTTATATATTTTCAAATTTTCTCCAAATATTGTATCAAAATCTTATGTAATTTTTAAATCCTAGCCCAAATTCTAATTTCCAATTCAATTTACCAATTATCCAAATGATTTTTTTTACCTGAATCTCAAGTGATTAACTTTGATTTTTAAATTTTTGGAAATATTAAATTTTTCAAAAAAAGAAAAATAAGGAAAATATATAAAATCTCTGTATGAATCTTGGACAGATTAACACCGAGATAGGTGAATTCTCGGGAAGATTAATATCGAGATTTTATATATTTTACATGTCTTACCTTTTTTTTTTTCTGCAAAATTTAATCTTTCCCAAAATTTAAAAATCAAAATGTAATCATCCATCTTACAAAATTTAATTGGTAAATTCATTTGAAAATTAGAAATCATATAATTGTGGAAACAAAAATTGGCCTAAAAAATTTGAAAATATAAAAGATTTGGTATAAGATTTGGTATAACATGTGGATGGCTGGCTTTTTATCAGAAAATCGTCCCGTGCAAACTCTCAAATTAATATTGACCCGCCCTAAGCAAGCTTATTGTGGGAGTGCCGGATATGAATATATGCATGCATATTATACGTCGCAGTAAATTTAAGTGGTTGAGAGAAGATTGAGACCCCAACACCAAAATTAATGTACTGTGGGTGATTCTTGATTGACTTCATCTCTTGAGATCTACCAGAAAAAACTCTTAGAATCTAGGCAAGTGAGTCAGGAGGATATCAATAACATACATGATAAGGTTAATAAAATCGTCAATGAAGAATTTTTATGAGCAAAGATTATGATCCAAAAAGAAGAGACTGGTTTTCAGCATATTGGTGTGGTTTGAAGTCACATGAACATATCTCAAGAGTTGGGAACACCTGAACATATCTTTAAGATTTTGAACTTTATAAAAATATATAATAAGTTTTTCGACTTATATCAAATAAAATCATTCTTTATGTTAAAAAAAATCTCATTGAACTTTTTGATTTGGTGCATACTGAACATGCATGCCATGTAGTCCAAATTTATATTTTTCAAGTTTACTAAGTTAATGAGCCAATTTCATGTGTATAAAAAATGTTGTTCACTAAACTAGTTAAGTTCTTAGTCCTACCAAGTAGACACAAACAATACCTCTTGCTAGAATGTGGTGGGATTATTAAGAAGCAATTAGTCTTATAATAGTCGGAAGTGGTTGTTGAAGTTTATTATCAAAGACGATTTTCGTCGAAATTTGTAGTTAGAGGTGATTGTCGAAGCCCGTAGATAGTCAAATGAAGGTGATATTGAAGTTAGTCGTTGGAGTTTGTCATCGGAGGTGATTTTCAAAGTCCAAGTTAGTCATCAAAGTTGATCGCACAAAGATGGTCGTTGAAGTTGATCATCAAAGGTGATTTTCACTGGAGTTTGTAGTCAGAGGTGGCTGTCAAAGGCTGGAGTTGGTCACATGAAGGTGATCGTCAGAGTTGATCATTGGAGTTTGTTGTCGATAGGGGTGAGCATGATATACTAAAAATTCGAGCCATCTAACTGAATCGAAGTCGGTCAGTCAGAGAAGGAGAGGGGTCGGTCGGTGATGGTTTGGAAAAATTCCAAATTGGAAAATTTCAAAATATATATATATATAAAGAATAAAATCAACCAACTCGACTGACCGATCGACCGACCCAAACCTATCGACCAACCGAATTTTACTCCTCAAAAGTCGAGATCAGTTTGAACATTTACTAAATTGACTGTCGATTTGGTAGTGGCTTGGTCAGAAAACCGACTCCAAATAATTGATGCTCACCTCTAGTTATTGGAGCCCGAAATTGTTTGTTGAAATTAGTTGCACGAAGGTGGTCGTCAGAGTTGGTCGCCAAAGTTGTCGTTGGAAGTGGTTGTTGGAGCTCAGAGTTGGTCATCGGAGTTGGTTGTGGCAAAGTGGTCGTCAATATTTAAAGTTAGTGGGCCAAACATTGAGTTGATATATTTTACTAATGTCGGTGAAAATTGTTATCCAAATGATTTTTTTTATTTTTTTATTTTTTTGGTTTTCAACTTGGGAGAAGGAAAATGAGAATCCCACCTTGCTTATTTTACTAAGGAGAGGTCCCTTTATATGGCCCTACCTTGGGTTATAGGTTTGGGCCACAAGGGGTAACAAAGTTTTAGAGGGGGTTAGGAGATAAGAAAATATGGGCTTGGTATGCTTTCCACACGCTTTTCAGTTCTTTGTTTTTCTTTTTTGTTTTGCTTACTAAGCAATCATTCGAAAGGGTGTGAGTTCATTCGATTGGGTTCTAATGAAATTCCGATCGAGACAATAAATTTTCTGGGTTGTTTTATCCTAGGGACGGTATGGAAACTCTATAGAATTGCTTGCACATTGGCCAGAGCCATAAAACGTCTTACAGAAGGCGAAACCTGCAACTTAGCCTGTAACAAGTTTATTTTTTACATGTTTTATTTTCTAATGACTACCGTTCGTGACCGTTTATTACTGTTATCTTCTATCCATCAGAAGGTTACCATTCTAACAATTTTGGGACGCTTCCACCTACCACTGTTATGATGACCCTTTCAACTTAGAACGACATCATGTCCTTCGATCTTAACCGACCATTCCAATTTGAAGGAGCAAACTTCAACGTTGGAAGCAGAAGATGTTGTTCTTCCTCACTATCAAGAAGGTTGTTGATGCACTACTGAGAAGCCAATTGTCCCAAAGGAAGATCCGACCAAACAACAGATAAAAGAAGCTGTTGATTAGAAAGAAGAATATTTTTAGTGTAAAAATTTCATATTAAATGGTTTGACTAATAATCTGTATGATTATTACAGTACAATGAAGACAGTAAAAGATGTGTGAGATGCCCTATAGAAAAAGTACAACACCGAAGAGGCCGGTTCGAAAAAGTATGTCGTCAGCCGTTACCTAAAGTTCCAGATGACAGATGGAAAATTTGTGGAGACCCATTCTCATAAACTATAGAACATAGCCCACGAAATAATAAGTGAAAGTATGCCCCTAAACGAGCAATTTCAAGTTGCCATTATTATTGATAAATTTCCTCCTTTGTAGAAGGATTTTAAGAACATCTTGAAGCATAAGATGAAGGAGTTTTCCTTGGAGAGTCTACCCACTTGAGGATTAAGGAGGAAGCCCGAAAGCAAGACCAGAGGGAGGAGGTGAACATCGTTCCTGGGAGATCCACCTCTATCGTGATAAAGCCTGACCAAAAGTCAAAGGGAACCAAGAAGAAAGGTCAGAACCGTGGATTCAGCAACCAAAACAATCAAAAGAAGCAGGAACCCCCATCGGGAGAAACAGTACAATTCCTTTGCTTTTACTGTAATAAACCTGGACACATGGTTAGGAACTGTAGGAACAAGCATCAACCTGCTGGTCAGGCGAATCTAACAGAAGAACTGTTAGCTGCCATGATCATAAACATAAATGTGATCGGTGGTTATGAGGAATGGTGGATAGACACTGGCGCTACGTGCCATGTCTGTCACGATCTTAGTCTTTTTAAAACTTATAATGAAACTAAGGATAATAGCATACTATTAGGGGATCACCCTTCAACGAAAGTTGCTGGGACTGATAAAGTGGAGCTGAAGTTTACCTCTGAGAAGGCTTTCACGCTAAAGAAAGTCGTGCACATCCGGGGATAAGGAAGAATCTGGTCTTGGGCTATCTCCTTAACAAGGAAAGCTTTACTTAGACAATAAAGGCAAACTTACATACTCTTATTAAGAATAATATTTTTGTAGGAAAAGGCTATGCAACTGATGGCATGTTTAAACTTAATCTTGAAATGAATAAGATTAAATCTTCTATTTATTTGCTGTGTTCATTTAATATTTGGCATGCTAGACTCTGTCGCTTAAATAAACGGATAATTAGTAATCTGAATAGGTTAGAAATGATTCCTAAGGTATCCATGAATGAATTTGATAAATGTGAATACTATAGTCAGGAAAAAATAAATAAGACTCTGCCTAAATATGTACTTAGAGAATCTGAGCATCTAGATTTAATTCATTCTGACTTATGTGAATTTGATGGCATCTTGACTAGGAATAGTAAAAGATATTTTATTACTTTTATTGATGATTGCTATGATTTCACCTTTGTATATCTACTGAAAAACAAAAGTGATGTGATTGATGCTTTTAAATTGTTTGTAACTAAAGTAGAAAATCAATATAATTGAAAGGTTAAAAGACTTCGTAGTGATAGAGGAACTGAGTACGACTCAGACGGCTTTAATGAATTATTTAACTCACATGGAATAATATATGAAAAGATGCATTTTCTCTCCTAAAATGAACGAAAAAGCCGAAATAAAAAAATATAACTTTACTTGAGCTAGTAGTTGCTATTTTACTCAATTCAGAAGCTGCATCTTATTGGTGGAGTGAAATCATCCTTACCATGTTTTATGTCCTAAATAGAATACCAAAATCTAAAAACACAACTTCACCTTACGCAGTCATTAAGAATAAGAAACCAAACTTATCATACTTTATAACTTGGAGGTGTCTAGCCTTTGTAAGAATTGCAGACCTTAAAAGAAGAAAGCTTGCTAGTAGGGACTATGAGTGTGTCTTTATAGGTTATCTCATAAATAGTAAAGCCTATAGGTTCTATGACCTAGTAAACCAAGTGATCATGGAGTCAAATGATACTGACTTCTTTGAGGATATATTTTCCTTTAAATCGAGAAATAGTGAGGGCTCAGGATCCAGTAGCCAAACCCTAGTTAGAAATCCTACCTCTACAGAGGAAGCCGGCCCAGAACCTAGAAGAAGCAAAAGAACTAGAACCGTCAAGGATTTTGGGGATGACTTCCAGACCTATAATGTAGAAGAAGATCCTAAAGACCTAAAAGTTGCTTTGTCATCTGTAGATGCCCACTTATGGCAAGAAGCTATAAATGATGAAAATGACTCTCTTGAGTCAAATAGGACTTGGCATTTGGTAGACCTATCCCCTGATTGCAAAGCAATACGTTGCAAATGGATCCTAAGGAAAAAGCATAGACCTGATGAAATAGTTGACAAGTTTAAAGCTAGGTTAGTAGCAAAGGGCTTTAGACAAAGAGAAAATATAGACTTCTTTGACACATTCTTCCCATTCACTAGAATTACCTCAATTCGTGTATTGTTTTCTCTAGCTGCCTTAAATAACCTCGTATTATATCAGGTGGACATAAAGACCGATTTTTTAAATGGTGAACTTGAAGAAGAGATTTATATGGAACAACCTGAGGGCTTATATAGTCTATGGTAAAGAGAATAAGATTTGTAAGCTAAATAAATCTCTTTATGACCTGAAATAAGCTTCTAAACAATGACATGAAAAGTTTGATAACCTAATCTTATCTAAAGGTTTCAAGGTTAATGAAAGTGACAGATGCATTTACTATAAGTTTGAAAATAATCTTTGCACTATTCTGTGTTTGTATGTAAATGACTTGTTAATATTTGGGTCGAACTTGCACGCCATAAATGATGTGAAATCTATGTTGAGTGCAAACTTCGATATGAAAGACTTAGGAGAAACGAGTGTAATCTTAGACATAAAAGTGACTAGATCTGAAAAGGAAATTTCTTTAGATCAATCTCACTATGTAGAAAAGATTCTAAAGAAATATAATTACTTTGAATGTAAACCAACATGTACTCCTTATAACCCTAGTGTTCAGTTGTTCAAAAACATTGGTGACAATGTTAATCAAACTGAGTATGCAAGCATCATAGGTAGTCTCAAATACGTTGCTGACTGCACTAGGCCTGATATAGCTTATGCTGTAAGATTACTTTGTAGGTTTACAAGCAGACCTAGTATAGAGCATTATAATGCTATAGAAAGGGTTATGAGGTACTTGAAGAAAACCCAAAACCTAGGATTACATAATCAAAAGTTTCCCACTATCCTAGAAGGGTTCAACGATGCTGACTGAAACTCCCTCTCGGATGATTTAAAGGCTACAAATGGCTATATCTTTAATATAGCATGTGGAGTTGTCTATTGAAAGTCCAAGAAACAGAGATTTTAGCTCAATCTACAATGGAGTAAAAAATGATAACACTAGCAACATCTAGTGAAGAAGCAGGTTGGTTTATAAGTCTGCTATGAGAGATTCTTCTATGGAAAAAGTTGATACTAGCCATATTGATCCATTGCGATAGTACTGCAACAATCGCAAAAGTTCAAAACCATTACTACAACGGACAGAAACAACAAATACGTTGTAAGCATAGTACCATTAGAGAGTTCCTCACTACTGGTGCAGTTAGAGTGGATCATATACGGACTGATGAAAACTTGGCAGATCCTGATGAAATGACTAGCCAGAGAGAATGTTTTCAAAACCTCAGAAAGGATGAGACTCATACCTATATAGAGATAAATCACTTGTGAGGAAAACCCAACCTATAGACTGGAGATCCCAAGAAATAGGTTCAACGGGTCATAACTGATCGCATGTGATATCGAGTGAATCATGCTAAAATGAACACAGAATTCCCTTCCCATGACCTAGAGTTTGAGCATGATATCTTGAAGCGTAAGAAAGGTTGAACTTGGTTCTTAATGAGATCTATATTTGATGTCAAGTGGGGTACCTAGCTACATAAGTATTCCTGATAGACTCAACTCACTTATGTGAATATGGAAGTGACGGCTGCTTCTTATGGCATTTTAGGCAAATTCTTTACAGTGCTCGCTAAATTGGGATACATGTGTCAAGCCTTAAAGCACGGGCTTTCGAACTACACCTTAGTAATGTTGTGTGTGAGATGTTGTTAGAGATAGAGTTCAAAACCAAGAGTTACTCTAGTATATTTTTAATCATCTACATTACTTAAAGATTCAAATCATGAGACATCTTTACTTATACATAATGTTGTTGGGATTGGTGTCCTAATTCTCCTGAAGTCTCGTTGTTTGTCCAATGAATAAAATAAGTGTTATTTAATTCTGACATTTACTCATACCCAATAAACAAAACTCTTTGGTTATCTTATATGAACTTAAGCATGTATATGTGATATATAAGTGGATCATGCCTTAAGTGATAACTTAAATCGGTCTGTAGTATAAGGATTAAGGTGGGATACCTGATCTTGGTGACACTACAGATACAGCCCGCTTTGTAGGGGTTCGCAAGTGTTATAAACTATTACAGATGGTAGATCTTGACCATTCATGTGGAGACGTGGACCGGGGGTGTCCTATACAAAGAGTTTATATAAGACCTGGACCATGAGATGACTAGACTTTGTATATAACACTGTTGATACTAGAGACTTGCATCTCACCTAAATGATCATAGGTGACACGACCTCAATCCTAAGTGTTTTGGAAACTCCTACCTTTGAGGGCGGTCATTTGATTAGTATGGGTGAGAGTGGCCAGATTGCTAACTCAACATGCCTACCTTTTTGGGGACTTGTTTGATTTGGGAGCTGGGAACTCAATCCACAAGATTGAATTCATTTCTTTCCCGAAGCAGGGATAAGTAGAGAGATTGCTCCCCTAAGGGTTGATTTCGGGACTTGAACATAGTGGCCACAGCTTCTTTTTGGAAGAGAAGACTCAGTCATAGTAGGACTATGATTTATGTTCATTAAAGGGATCAGTGGTACTTAAGAAGACAGATGTAACTACAGGGACATAACGGTTATTGGCCCAACTGAACTTACGAGCGATCTGTGAAGGGTTGTCGCACTGTTGATTGGTTAAGATGAACACATAATATATCTGTGGTAAGGAGATTTCAGCTGTCGGTCTTTAGTGGAGTGCCTGGCAATTAACGGATGGTGGATCCCGTGACTAAAGAGTTTAGTCAGTTATTCACGTATCGTTGGAGCTTAAGAGCTACAGGTCCATGAGGTTCCTTTGGTAGCTTGGATTCTGTTGAGGATCAGTTCTTGGTGTTGATTTGAAATGTTCAAATTAACAAGAGGTATTTTGATTATATATGATATAATCGGTATGATGTATGAGATCATCTAGTAGAGGATTGATGTAAATGAGATTTACATTAAGTACCATGGAATAGAAAAAGAACTATGGTTTATATGTTTCATGAATTGAAATATTAAAACTATAGGTTATAAATATAGTATGATAAGTTAGCTATCATTTATGTTTATAATAATATTAATTATTAGATAATTAATTCTTTTTCTTTTAAATAACCAAAGTAGTGGGTGGTTATTGGATCATGGTAACCGTGAGTTTAAAAGGAAGGTGGTTTCCTATTTTGAAAAGAAGGTTTTACAAACATTTGAAAAGATTTTGAATTTTCTCTCCGCAAAAAGAAACTCATGTAAGTCGTCAAGTAAATACAGATTTACTAAATGATGGCTGGGCGAGCTAAACGATTGTGCAGGTGCGAGCTAAACGATCGTGCAGGTGCGAGCTAAATGATCGTGCAGTATTTACTAAATGATCGCATAGTTTTGCTAGACAGTCGCTCGCCCAAGTTAAACGATCGTGTAGTGTCTGTAGGCGACAGACTGAGCTAAACGATGAGCTAAACGATCGCATAGCTTTTTTCAAACGATTGCATAGTTTTATCTAAACGATTAGGCATCGACCTATACGATAGGTCTCCGCCATCTCCCACTTGCCTAGTCGTGTACGCGATCGGTGTTTCCTCCGTTCGTCTACCTCATACCAAATCCGAACAAAGCCCACTCTCTGGATTCTCACACCGAGAATACCAAGATCACCTTGTTGGTGGTGTCAGACTCAACTCGACACCGTCGAGGTTTTCTGGAGGTCGTTCGTGGTGCTGTGGAGGCTATTTGTGTTGCGAAGTTGTTTGTGACCGAGGAGACCGTTGAGGACGAGCGTGAAGTGTTCGTATTATGTTGCTGCGGTGTTGCAGTCGTGTAGATCGGTCGTTCGAGGCTGCTGTTGTTCCAGCGTTTGTGCGCAACGCAGTGTGGAGACGTTTCTGCCAATGTGCATAGAGTTTGTCTCTTTATGCATTTGTATTGTTCATGCTGTAATTTCTGGAATTATTTGTACAACCACTTGTATTGAAGTCGACTGTAAATATATGTTCATTCATGATTGTAATTTGGAATAGTCTTGTTCCGCTGCTCATGAAAATCTCGAGTTTCGATTTCCTTCAAGTGTTACACATAATGATATTACTCGATGAAAATTGTTTTCTTGTGTTCTTAAAATTTTTCAAGTGGGGAATTATTGTTGAAAATTTCTATATATATATATATATATATATTGGTTTTCAACTTGGGAGAAGGAAAAGTTGGAATCTCACATTGTTTATTTTACTAAGGGGAGGTCCCTTATATGCCTTTATCTTGGGTTATGGGTTTGGGCCCCAAAGGATACCAAAGTTTTAGAGGGGGTAGGAAATAGGCAAATATAGGCTTGGTGGGCTTTCCACACGTGCGCTCCGTCGCCGCTGTTCATCCGGTCGGGCGAGCGAGACGAGGCGAGGCGCGTGTCACAAGCAGATGGCGCTGGTCAAGTCCTTCGCGCGGCTGCACATTCAATGGTTGTGCGATTCTTATTAAGCAATCATTCGGAAAGGTGTGAGTTCTTTCAATTGGGTTCTATTGTAGTTCCGACAATTCTGTAGAACTATTTGCATTGGGTAGAACCATGAAACGTATTAAAGAGAGCAAGATCCATGACTCAGCCTGTAACAAGTTTCTTTTTTGTAGGTTCTATAACATTGAATTGCAAGCACACAGGGAGAGTTGATGAAGGACTGGTTGCAGTTGCGGTTAATGGGAGGGAGCCAAGGGTCGGCCGACCTTTTGGGTCTAAATTTGTTTGGGCTTTTAGGACTCAACCCACTTACAATAAAGCATGGCCTTTTTTGGATTTAAGTTTGTCAAAACTCTTCGGTTAATGGTCGCTTCTATATGCTACAAGTTATTGCTTCATTGAATTTATTAGACCTAATCCTAGACATGTAAATGGCTCATGCAGCAAATGCTTGAACCAAAATATGTTATTGTTATAGGAGCATGTATAATTACAGGAGGGATACTTAGTACCAATTCTTATAGTACTGTTCGGAGAGTCAATAAGTTAATTCCGACCAAACATTGTTTGCACAAACTATATTTTTTACTTTGAACAATTAAAATTATTTTGTTTGCTAATCAATTATTAATCTTATTTTCATACCTATAAGAATTTAAAGACCGAATAGAAACAAATATCAAAGTTTACACACTAAACTTGTAATTTAATCTTCTACGTTTTATGTATGCATTACATTATGAGGATTTCAAAATAATTTAAAGCGAAGGAATTAGAATCTTTAGTATCGACTTGGACTTGTTTTTCAGAAGGAAAAAAATTGGTTGAATGAAGTCAGGAAAAGGCCAAAACATGCTTACCTTAAACCATATGCCCAAAATCAATAACCTAAGACAAATACAAATATCTCATCCACAAACATATAGTAACATTTCAACAGAAATCCAACTTCAGGCTTAGCTCAATTTCTTTTGATTCCTAGACACCTAACTCTCTAAGCTCTAATTTCACTCCAACTCTAAAACAACTGTGAATTAGCCTTCCATGAACACTTTCATTTTTTTACAACTACACCACTACTACAAGATATTTGGCTTTTCCCGACGCGCAAAAAAAAAAAAAAAAAAAAAAATGTAAAGATATAGCTTCCCCTACCTGTGAAAACCCAAAACCCAACAATTAGATTTCTAACAAAGTCTCCTATTTAGTTTTTCTCAATGCCATTAAACTAGAAAAATTAGGGAAGCGAAATTCACTCATTAACGACCATTCTTCAATGGCAGTTGTCATTTGTTATGACCAAGCAGCATGAAGACAGTCCTCCCATGAGCCATACTTTGAACTAAAACTGCCACCGCCATTTCGTCGAGCGTACTCGGAAACTACATCTCGAGCACACACGTCCCATATCCTGGCCACTTGACTAATAGAGAATGGATGTGCAAGGCTTCGAACAGACATGTTGAACTTTTCCCTTGCCTGCAACGAAAGGTCTTCACAACCTGTTGGACTGCAAAAAGTAAATAAATAAGTGAGGTTATAAGTTGTTAAGAGGATGAAATATGTAATGGCTTGGGGTTCTTAAAAATTAAAAACTGAAAGTAGAATAAACTATGAATTATGAGCAAAGTTCACCTAAAACTGTTAGAATAAACTATGAATAAACTATGAATTATCCAAATAATAGGTAACATTACTAATTATATTTTGGTTATTAAATGAACATTGTTGATCTGATTATGGCTTATAAACTTGTCTAGTCTGCAGAAAGATTCCAACCTATTGATTCTAAGACATAAAAAAGCCTAAGATCTAACGTTAATCAAGTTACAGCCCCTTTTAGTTTTGCTCTCCAGATTGACAGAATTGTCCAACACAAATTCAAGTTCTTCAGATGTATACTATAGATATGGATTACAACTAATTTTGATTTTCATCCATACATATATTTATTCATAATGAATAATTCTGTGTACGCCCATTGACTCCTTGTGGTTCCATTAATAAGATTTCAAAATATGTGAATCTAATTAACTAGAAAATCACAATGAAAAAAGGCTCATCTGATAGTATCTGTTATGAGCGACCAGACAATTGAATAGCAAAACCAAAATCAAATGAAGGATTGTAACTGCAAAAGGGAACTAAGAACCTCAAATATAAGAACTCAATTCATATGGTGGTATTGCAAGAAAACTCTTGCTATTAAAATGGAAGAAAGGATAAATCTTCTCACCAAGCTTCATAATGGAATTTATTGAATATTGGAGAAATGTGCGGATAGCCTTTGGGAACCAGCAACTTTAAGGGATACACTAACTGCACATTTTATGAATAAAATAAGAAAGATAGAGCGAGTAATTAATCCTAGATTCAAGTACTATTTTGGTTCCTATACTTTTAGCTATGATTTATTTTGGTCTCTATACTTTTAAAAGTCATTTTGAGTTTAACTCTCAAACTTTTCTTCATTATGGTCCATGTACCTCCAATTTTAGCCCTCGTAATTTTAAAAAGTGATCATGGTGATCCCTATTATCAAAAGTTTAATATAAATTTTAAACATAATGGAACTCTTAAATACAAATTTATAGTGAACAAAGTGTAATGCTAATTTTTTTTTTTTTTTTTTAAAAAGATGAGGACATAAATAAAAATGAATGGACGAAAATTATCACATTAAAATAAACCAAAGTTGAAAACATAATTTTAAAAGTACAGGAACAAAAATACTATACCAAATGATGCATCATATTAAATATTTTTCTTAAAAAAGGCTCAAGTACCTGAGGAGCTGAAGTTTGGTGTGAGTTTAAATTTGAATGGGCGCACATAGCAACAAAAGAACATTTAACTATGATCCCTTCACTTCTGTCAATTGTTATCGTATCTTTGTCACAAATAGATACCACTGTATCAATCAGCTGCTCATTTATCCTCCTAATTTCCTCAAATAAAGATTGCTTCTCCGGCAATGAAAACCCATGCCAATGCGAATGATCAGGAGTCTGTATTAACAGATGTATTTGAAAGAATATATCAAAGAAATATGTCGTTAGTAATAGGAAGTTTACAAAGAATCTATTCGACATTGAACAAAGTAGTTGTTTGATACTACAAGACTTGGTAATCAGTTAATTATAATAATAATAATAATAATAATGATAATAATAATAATAAAACCATTGAACTTTTTCTCTTATTAAAAAAATATCTCCATTCTTTCCAAAGTTACAATATTACGTTTGACCTTTCATAAACATTTCAATCCTATCTTTAGAGTAGAAGTCCTTTAGAATTTCGAATGGAAATTGGGGTTTGAAGTAGTCTAGAAGTGACCTAAACTAGAAATTAAGATCACCACACTATTATAGTGCATAGGTCACTGGCACACCATTTTAAGCCTCCATTTCCATTAAAAATTCTGGAGGAATTCTACTCTAAAAGTAGTTTTGAAATGTGTATGAAAAGTGAAGGATAATATTGCAACTTTTGAAAGAATTAGAATATATGTAATTTTGTCATTTTAATTTTACCATTCACATACCGATTCTAGGCATACTAGTCAAGACTCGAGACATATCAAATAAAATAAAGGATCTTATCAATATCATGTCATCAATGGATCTATTTAACCTCATTTGATGTGGAAAGCTAATTTCACATTCATGAGTAAAGTACTTCACACTATATTTTCTCATATTAATTAAACAGAATCTATAGGAAAATTATCAAAATTAAGCTCATAGTTATTATTACTCAGCAATGTTCATGATCATATTTGCCCAAAAGGGCTAATTTGTTCACTCACGTAATTTCATCTTTTCAAGTTTGAACCACATAAACCAAGGAGATGATCACTAATCTGAGCATAATTCAGTGAATAAGTCACCAATTACCATCCCACAAGTTGATGGTTCGGTTCTCCACCCCTTCAAATCATTGAATTAAAACAAAAAAAAAGAACTCAATAGATGGTCACGCACCTCAATTGTACTTGAATTCAAGTCAAAACCTTCACAATCCATCAAACTTCTGTAGTGTCTTGTTCTCCTTGAGCCAATAGTGCCTCCAAATCTTGAACATTTTCTTCTCAGAGGAGATGAATCTGCACCCACCAAATACGCGCCAACTGCAGCTTTGGAGTTGTTAAGAGGTGCCGATGAAGATACTCTATCAGTCATACAGACAAGAGAATCTATGTCACTGACAGAAGCACTTAACGCTTTTGGTGACATTTCGTTTACCTGAGTTTGAGCCAAGAACAGCATGTCTATAATGTATGTAAAAAAAATTTCTTACGAGAAATGAAACTGAAATCTTTTCGAACAAACCATTTTGATCAAGCGTTGGAGAGGAGTAACACAGCATATGTCATTCTCATGAACTGATTCTACTACCTCCTCCAAAAAGGCTGAAGGAGGCATGCCAGGGGAAGAGACGATGAATGCCTTTTCCGCTTGGATTGCATCATTTACCATTTGTGGGTAGAGAAAATCATTCAAGGCCTCCTCATAATCAGCTAACAAAAGCATTGTTGAAACTTTAGGGCATGTTTGAGAGTGATTTTTGAGATGGTTAAAATCAATCATGTCGTATTCTAAATCATTAATCATTTTGAAATATGCATTGAATCATACAAAATCAACTTTGAAGCGATGATGTTTTGGAGTGAACATCACACAAAAGTAATTTTAACTATTTAAAAATCACTCCTAAACATGCATTTAGTATTTGGTAGTAAAAAAAGAAGTTGACTCGAGAATGTAAAACAGAATAATACAAGAAAATACTTAGAAATCCTTGACTTGATTTTCTTGTTCTTTGCAATAACCCACCATGAAACTTCATAACTAGCAATTTTATAAACAAGTTACATTTCTAAGACTCGTCAAATTAAAAACAATTTCTCCTGAAATTTTCCACCACAAAGGAACTTAATCAAGTAGTTTATAGAATGAATATAGTAGCTGGTCGAAATTTCTCGATACCTAAAACTTCAACTACTAAATAATCATCTTGGCCGAGTTAGAACTAAAAAAAGAAGTGAGGCATTCAATGTAAAGAAACATCAACAGCAACATTTTCAGTTATTCAATTCCACACCTCTTCCATTTTCAGGTAAACCAGGCAACATCGTCCTCCTCCTTTTCATGTAAGCTAATTTCCAAGAATCGGCCAAATAGATCTTAAAGAACCTTTCACCTGATACAACATGCAACAGAATCAAACAGATGGCTGAAAATCCGACTCAATCGAAGTTCCAAAACGAAACAAAACAAAGAAAACGGAGCCAAAGAGCCAGCGACTACAGAAACATCAACAAAAAGTGATGAAACGAATACCTTTAGGGCCTAGCGAGAAGAAAAGGTTCCAAATCCAAACGGATGGAGATCGGTAATGGTGGAAAGTTGGATCATGTTGGTGATAATTATATAGTGGCGATGCTTAAGGAGCAAGAAAACAAAGAAGGAAGAGGATGAGCAGAGAGTGTGGTTGTTCGAGAGCATACAGCTCACATCCGCGCGCCATTGTAACAAACCGTTCAAAATGGGAACGTGTGTCACACCAATATTCGCTTTCTAACGCTCCTTACGAGAATATATACGTCCAAAACAAAAAACCATTTTGTAATGCTCTTCTGTGCACGTTTATGTCTTATAACCTGTCCTTACCATCTAATGAATTATAATATTTTACTTACATTATAATACATTTTCAATCTTTCCAAGAAACTCACGTTCGGGATGAGATCTAAAGTCTGATGTCGTTTTTAAAGTCTGAATTCAATACTATCATAATAATGCGACGAAGAAATTCAAAGGAAGATCCGACAGCCTAATGATATCGGTTGGAGATGAACTCACCAGCCTAATTACTTTTTCGAAGCTCCAACTTGACTGAATGGCTAGTTGCATGTTGCTCGACTATGTCTTTGATATCCACACCTAGTGCACCTTGATTGTGTCCTCATCATTATCAAGTAATATAAGTAGAGGTAATGTACATATTCTCTATTTGATTTGGATTATATTTTGTTTTTCATTATGATTAATAAATTTGAATTTTGGGCGTTTTGTTTATTATCAGGTTAGGGCTTCGAAAAAGGCATCGTCGGACTAAGACATTCACCACTGTTGCGATGTCACGGGTAATGTCATTCGAGTTTTGGATTTTATTCAATCAGGTTGCATATTTGAAATCGGGTTAGGGCTTCGGAAAAGCAATCGGACTGGTGAGTTCATCTCCAAATCGATATCATTTGGTTGTCGTGTTTCCCTTAAATTTCTTCGTTGCGTTATTATGATAGCATCCGGTTCGGATTTTGAAAAAGGCATTGGGCGGGAGATCTCATATTGAGTGCGAGTTCATTGGAAAGGCTGAAAGTGCCTCTGACATAAGCAAAATGTTATAATTCATAAGATAGTGGGGGGCAAGCCATAAAACATAAAGGTGCAAGGGAGAAGGTCATCCGTACCCGTACAAAAACTCTAACTTTTCCTACGTTGATTTTTTCTGGAATTAAAATAACATTTTGGTCAATTTACTTGAAATTTGTTCATTTCTATAATTTTAATTATCCACCGTTGTACTTCAGAAATAGTTCTAAATATAGCAATCAAGCCCATAGTATCATATCACTAGTAGGAGTCTTTAAAAATGTTGTTTTACACTTAATTATTATTTCTAAAAGTGATACCGAGTACAATTACCTTTAATAAATCTTAAAGTTATTCCTTATTATTGTTGATTTAAAAAAAAAACTTTTTGATTTATAAATTTTGAAAATATATTCACATATTGTATTTCCTTGCATGAAAATTATTATTATTATTTAACCAATTTTAGTAAAAATTAACTTTTGGGGGAAATTTTTAAGATTATTTAAAATTATATGGACTAAAATTGGACAATTGAAAATACATAGAATAAAGTTAAATAAACTCCAAAGTATGGGACCAAAATAGTAATTTAACATTTTCCAAAGTAAAAATTATTGTTTTTTGGTCCTTATACTTTAAATAAATTTTAAATTTAATTACTTTAGACTGATTTTTTAAAATCCAAAATAGTTAAATCGTAATATATAATAAGGCTAAAATAACATTTTAGTCCTTCTACTTTAGAGTTTGTTTAATTTTATTCCATATATTTTTAAATATCAAATTTTTATCTTCATACTTTCAATAAATCTTAATTTAGTCACTCAAAATTAATTTTTATCAAAATTTATTAAAGTATAACAATAATTTTCATTCAAGAAAATACATTACATGAATATATTTCTAGAATTTAGTAAAAAGGTTAATAAATAATGATAATAACAACTTTTGCAAAAATCATCAATAAATTGAAATAGAGATTAAATTTAAGATTTATTGAAAAAATATAGAATAAAATTAGATATTTGAAAGTATATGAATAAAAATTGAACATGTCTCAAACAACTAAAACTAAAATAGTTTTTTTAACCTAATAATAATTTTCATGTCAAATAATATACAATATATGAATTTGTCTACAAAATTTATAATAAAAATTTTAACAGATAATGAAAAAAAAATCAACAATAAACTAATAATAGAGACTAAATTAAGATTTATTGAGAATACAGAGACTAAAATTTGATATTTGAAAATACAATGACTAAAATTTAACAAGTCGTAAAATACAAGAATTGAAATAATATTTTAATTAAAAAAGAAGAAGAAAAGAATTTATTGTTTAGAATGAAAATAGATAAATAAAATTTATTATATATGAAGGTGTAGGAATTTGAATATCCAACTTCAAGTGAAGTAGTAGATGTCAATTAGTTATCTTGCTCGTAGGGTAATAACTATTTATATACTATGTTTTTACTTTATTTAAATATTATATTTTGTCTCGCTTTGGTTGTGGTTCATTTTTATCTTTGTACTTTTAACTTTTATTTATTTTAGCTTTGTACTCACAAAAACTTATTAGTTTTAAAATGATCATTTTTGTCTATTCAATTTCATTTTTCGTCTCATTTTTCCTATCGGAAGTCTAATACAATACTTTATTCTCTAAAATCAACTAAATTGAAATATTATTGGTTTTAGTTAATGAAGTGTTTGTGTTTGCTATTCTTCGTTTTCTTATGTTGTGGTATTTTGTTTGTGTCTTGATATTGACCTACGAAGCCTCTCTTTCTTTTTAGCAATCCATGTTAAAAAAATTATTAACTAAATTACATAAAATGTGAGTCTGTGACCTAAAAATTTAGCACTAACACTTCGTTAAGTAAATGCCTTAAAAAGAACCCGTTCTTTCTTCCCTTTTTTTTTTCTTTTTTTTTCTTTTTTTTTTTTTTCTCTTTCTTCTTTTTTTGAGAAAACTAGTTTGCTTATGTTTGGTAGTATTTTGTGTGCCGTCTTTTAAGATGAGTATAAGTTTAATTTCGAAATGTTATTTTAGTGATTTCAGATTTTTCTTTTACAAGTTTTAGCTATGTAGTAAAAATTGTTATGAATTTGAATAGATAATGTATTTATTTATTTTTTTTATCTAGGATATGATGAGGGTGTTATGGAAATGTCAACTTAATTGGGATATATTAGTACACCTCCTGATCCCTCACTCCTTATAACTTGTTATATATATATATATATATATATATAGTATTATTATTTTAGTTTGACCAGGTAATTCGAACATACAATTTGATGTATTTTTTAATTTTTTTTAGTACAATAATTATAGGAATGAGAGATCAAACCTAAAACTTCAAATTTGACAAAAATTATTGAGGATCTAAGTATTTGATTTTTTGACAAAATATTAGAAGTGCAGTTGTCCCACATAAAAAAAGGTTTAGAAAAGTCATGGGCTTGTCTTACATTGAAAAAATTTAGGAAAGTCATGGACTTATCCTACATTGAAAAGGTTTAGGAAAGTTAAATACTCTAAGCACTATAAAAGGAGTCCATGCCCTTGGTTTCAAATTGTCCCAGTAAGAAACATTTTAAGTTTGAGTTTGCTAACTCTAGTTAAATTTTCTTTATGTATTCTCTAGTTTGAGAGTGGAAAAATGGTCTAGTAGTATAAAAGTTTTGAAAGAGTGCTATTGTAATTGGGACCGAGAGAGAGAATTGTTCTATGTGATTGTAACAATTTTTCACATAGTGGATTTCTTACTAGTGGGCTATGGTTTTTCTTCAAGTTTGGAGTTTTTCACGTAAATTCTTGTGTTCTTAGTTTTTTTTATTGGTTTTCTTTTAACTTTTGTATTATTTTTTTTGCTTATTCCTGCGGTAGAAGTAGGAGGTTTTTCCCAAAAAGTGGAATCAAAGCATCAGGTTCGTTGTTTCTTGAATTTCTAAGTATGCTATGTGGTTGCAACATTATCTGACCTTCCACATCAAAAAAAGAATTCTTGAAAAGAGCTGTAGTATTGTGAATAATGTGGGTTTTTCACTATTTGTTGTTTTTCTAGAAAAGAAGCAGATATGTCAAGTTTTATGAGTTTAGTAAAGTTTAATGTGGAGAAATTTGATGGAATGATCAACTTTGGCTTGTGGCAAGTGCAAGTTAAGTGTAACATCCCGTGCCTTTTTATTTAATAATAAGGTAATTTTTTCCTTTTCAGTAATTATCCTTAGTGGAAGAGCACGTTTGGAATTTTTGAATTTAAAATATAAGTGCGAGGATTTAAGTGTTAGCGTGGAAATTATTCAAATTCTTTTCAATTGTCAAACTCAATTTGGAAATTTATGGCAAGAATTTATTTTTCTTAGAAAAGGAAAGAAATTTAAATGGTATAAGGTGGAATAAGGAAAGGATTTAATTATAATTGTACTATTTTCCTTTTATTATTATTATTATTATTACCCGTCATTTTTCTTCCTCCTTCAGTCTCTGTCGCCCAGATCGAACGCTGAACATCCGCCGCCAGCCACGAATCCCAGTCGCTCACCGATCACCTCCACCGCTCGCATCTCTCTCTCTCTCAGCAACCCTTGCCTAACGGTGCCGTCCGCGAGCATCGGCGACCCAAACCGCGTGATCTCTCCCTTCTCAGTCACGTGTTCGTGCCTCTCCTCGCCACCGACTCTTCGCACTGGGGTTTTGCACGCCTCTACTCACGCCGTGTCGGTCTCGTCGACTCTCAGCCGTCTGCGAGTGCCAGATCTAAGATCGTGGGTTCGACGTTGTTGCTGATCCGTCTTGTCATCCAGAGCCACTTCGTTATCCGTCGTCGCGGTTGCTGTCATATCTCTTTTGGGTAAGATTCTTAGTGTTAGATGTTTTCCTGGAAGTTTGGGTGTGGTTTGTTTTGGAATAATTTTGGTTAAAATCCGTTAAGTTTGGACTTTCAGAAGCGATATTCAGAGGATTTTGAGGACGTTGCTCATCAAGAAGGAGACTGATTTTTTCGTCAGGAATTGTTAAGTTTGGGTGAGTAGTTGGGCCGTTTGTCTTTTGGGTTAAGGGTACCTATAAGAAAATTAAGTTACTAATTTGGGACTAAAATCATGTTCAGATTGGCATTTTGGTATGAGTTCTAAAATCTGCTAAGAGGAAATTTTGGAGTCGAAATCTTGCGAGTTTCGTTTGGGTAAGTTTTGGTGACCGTCTGGTTAAATTTTTATGTTGGGTTTTGATTCCAAAGACTAAAATTTAGTATTATGTCTGTATTAAGGGACTTAATTCAAGGTTTATTTTGTTGAAGAGCATTAGCTTGGATTAATATCTGAACTTGACTTCGAGGTAAGTAATTTTACCACTGGAATTGCCCACGGGCCAGGCTTTAGATGTATGCTAGCATGGTGAGTGTATGTTATGGTAAATTGTTAGCATGTTGATTGATAGTATGACCTGAATCAAGGTATGTTTTGGCACGAGTACTGAATTGTTTAAATACACGCCTAAGCACTTGATCGTTAGTATGTGATGGTGTGTGTTTTCATATGTCGACGTCTGATCTGTTGGTGTTGAGGTATACTTATATGTTGGAGAATTATGATGTAAGGTCTACATGAATGTTGTATAATATGTTGTTGAGGATTATGTGTATGTGATGAAGCCATGGTACCAAGGATTTCATATATGTTTTAGAATTGTACGGTGTTGATTCTTTGAACGTTGAGACTGTGTGAATATCCTCATTGATTAGTTAGATGCTCACTAGTTTGTGTTTCCTTCGGGATTCACCAGTTTTATGTTTCCTTCGGGATTCACCAGTTTGTGTTTTCTTCGGGATTCACCAGTTTGTGTTTTCTTCGGGATTCACCAGTTTTGTGGTTCCTCCGGAATTCACCAGTTTTGTGGTTCCTCCGGGATTCACCAGTTTTGTGGTTCCTCCGGGATTCACCAGTTTTGTGGTTCCTCCGGGATCCACCAGTTTTGTGGGCATACTTAACTACAATAGGATAGGACTCAGTCTCTTGTCTGTTTCATGTGTTTATGTGCCATATGCGGGTATCTAGAGGACATAGATGCCTAGTCTGACCCCAGTGGTGGGGCTACTTACTGAGTATTTCATACTCATTCTTTCTTATGTTGATGTTTCAGGTAAGTGTAGAAATGCACCGGTGATGGCATAGCGGAATTCGTGATCGTATCACCGGACTAGTTTTTACGCTTCCGCATCATGAGATTTAGAGTCCTTTTCATGTTTCTCTTAATGTTTAGTTTTGATGTTTGAAACTTATTATTAAGAATTGTTTTTCATATGTATTTATTAACCTTTATGATTTATGGGTACCCTATTATTGTTTTTAACAATTGCATTTAATAAATGTCTTTTGAACTTCTCTTGTTTCAAATAACTGAGCGTCGTTTTAAATTCTTTGCATGCATTTATGTTAGTAACGACCTTACCTAAGTCCTAGGGGGTCAAGTCGTTACATTAAGGACGTACTGGTACAAGCTTAGTTACACAAGGCCTTAAAAGGAAGACCAAACAGTTGTGCTTTTAAAGAGTTAAGCATTGATGGTAGGCCATGAGAGTTCAGTGGTGGTTCCAGTAAAGGTTCTAAGAAGTCTAACATGAGCGAAGAAGTTTGGGAGGAAATGGATTTGAAAGCTGTAAGTCCAATCAAGCTAAATGTGGCTAAAAAATTTCTTGCAAATGTGCATGGAATTTTGATAGCCAAAGAGTTTTGGGAGAAGCTTGAAGCAATGTGTCAAACAAAGAGCATCTCAAATTGGTTGTTTATGAAGGAGTCGTTGCATACATTACAAATGGTGGAGGTACAAAAATCTCAGATCATCTGGGTATTTTCAACAACATTATTTCTGAGCTGGAGGTAATAGAAGTGAAGATAGAAGATGAAGATAAGACACTTCAACTCATCTAGTCACTTTCTCATTCTTATGAACAGATGAAGTCAATCTTGGTGTACGGGAAGGAAACTTTAGATTTTACTTAGGTTACTAGTAAATTTTTGTCTAAAGAAAGAAGACTGAATAGTAAAGTGCATACTTCACAAGAGGATTCAAGTGGAAGAAGAAGAAAGAGTTGATGCAGAAAAAGGTTTGCTGAGAATGTGGACAATCTGGACACATGAAAAAGGATTGTCCTAACAGAGCAAATTTTTCAAAAAGCTCTAAATCGGATGCTAATGTTGTCTCCGTTATCACAGAAGATGACAATCTCTTCTATTGAAGCAAGGCAATATTCATTCTCGTGGTATGTCCACTTTACCATGATAGAGGATGTGATGTTAGCATTTCCACAAGTTTGCACACGGGCATTCACTTGGTGATTATACAAAGTGTGTGGTGGAAGTTATATTGATGGCTGAAGGATTTCAAAGTGAACTAAGTAGGTAGAAGTTGCACCATAAATATCAGCAAGGTTTATCGGCATGTGATGAAAAAGAAAAATTTTGGAAGGTGATATTCCAAGTGGTCTACTTTTTATGGTGAAGTAGATTATAATTCTATGAGATGAGCATTATGATTTTTGGTGAAGACAATGGATGTTGTAGAAATTGTGGATTCTTCAAATATCTTGTCAAGGTGGAATTTATTGGGTTTTTTGGCAAAATATTAGAAGTGCAGTTGTCCCCATCAAAAAGGCTTTAAAAAGTCATGAGCTTGTCCTACCTTGAAAATGTTTAGGAAAGTCATGTGTTTGTCTTACATTGAAAAAGTTTAAGAAAGTCATGGGCTTTGAGCACTATAAAAGGAGTCCGTGCTCTTGGTTTCAAATTGTCCTAGTTAGAAGTACTTTAAGCTTAAGTTTGCTAGCTCTAGTTAAATTCCCTTTATGTATTCTCTAGTTTGAGAGTGGAAAAAATGGTGTGTGATAGGTCTTGAAAAGAGCTATGTTTGTAGTGTTCATTCCTCGTTCTATGTTAATTGTTTGCTTAAACATCCATTTTGTAGGTAAAATCTAATCCCGACACAAATGAAGTCATCATTACAAATATGGAGCTAAATGGAGTCAAACTAAGCAAAAGAATCAACTAAGAAAAAAAGGAGTTGACAAATTACCATTCTACCCCTCAATCGAACCAATTCAACATGCTTCAACACCACTCGAAGCGATGCAACGCTCTCTCCAAAACATACTCCAATTCTAGCTCAACGTATAAGACAGAAAGCACCAAAATGCTACAAAATAGGGCAGCGTCGCAACACTATAGCCAGCGTTGCAACACTCCAGAGATTGACAGAAAAATAAAAAACGCATGTGTGCCAGCACGCAAACAAGCATCGAACCTGCACAATCATAGGGTCGCAATGTTGTGACCCTCAACTAATAAAAATTCAGTTTTCCAGATTTTTTTTAGAGGAGAGATACCATTTTTGACGAACTTGAAAGCTTTTCTGGAGATTCTGTCAAATTTTGTTCATTTTGTATACCAATTATGCTCAATGGATTTCTTGAAGAATTTTCTTCTCCATGCGTAGGTAAGTCTTTTTCTTGGGATTATGTAAATTAGCAAATTCTTGAAACTTTTCTTTAAATTCTTTCTTGTAATTTGTTGTTCTTGAATGTTCTTACTGTGAATTTCAATAAAATCAGTTAAAAATGAATTGGCAACTCAAATTTAATTGATTTTGTATGCCAAATTACATGGTTCTATAGCAAAATTGTGATTAGGTTGCAAGAATTAGTGATCTTGATTGAAAGTTTGGACTTATTTTCCTATTTTCTTGAAAGAATCCACTAATTTAGAACATCCATATAATCATGCTTGATTTTTCAGTCTTTTGAGTTTCAAGAATGTCATAGTTAAGAAAATCCAAGAGATTAATGCAATTTAGGGATTAATTGTGGAATGTCTTTAGGAAGCAATTAAAAACTAAATTAGGGCTAATTGTTTAATTGACTAATTAGGGCATTAGGGGTAATCTTTAATTAACTATGGAACAATTTAATTGCATGAATTTTATTAAGTCTATGATAGAATTAGCTTAATCTACATAAAATCCCTAGGATTCTTTTTCTATTGAATTTTATTACATAATCTCTCTCATTTCTCTCGTTACTAAAATTTCCTATCAAATCTTGTTTTACTTTTACTTAGTTTCTTTAAAACAAACAAACCCTCCATTTGTTACATTTTAGAATTCAAAATGTTAATCTTGTCAATTAATAGAGGTTCCTTGTGGATCGACCTCTCTGCTATAACTACTTATTAGTTTTAGTTGTAGTTTGAGTTTTATAATTTTTTTTTTTTGTTTTGGGTTAAGTTGAACTAACGACACCGATTTTATTCCAAACAATGTGAGTAGTATAAAAGCTTTGAGAAAGTGCTTTTGTAATTGGTATCGGGAGAGAGAATTGTTCTGTGTGATTATAACAATTTTCACATAGTGGATTTCTTTCTGGTGGACCGTGTTTTTTTCTCCGAGTTGGAAATTTTCCATGTAAATTCTTGTATTCTCAAATTTTTTTATTGATTTCTTTTTAACTTTTCTGTTATTTTTTTATTTATTCCTATGATAGAAGTGGGAGGTTTTCCAATACTAAGCTTGCTTTGGCCTATACAATTTGATATAGAGGTCTGAAAATAAGAAATTTTGTAATTGATAATTTGATAGGCATTTCTAGAGTTTGAAATGTACACAAATTGACATGGTAATTGGTATTTCTTATATTTTTTTTAAAAATAAAATCTCTTACTTGTTAATATTTTAGAAAAATACTTTTATGGTCCTAATTTTTATTTGGTGATCAAGGTTTCCAAATATTAAATTTTACTCACCAAACTTTTGAGTCAATTCGGTCACATAGGTTTCAAAACATTACATTATTAAGTAATATATGCATTTTGTTTCTGTTATATGAGAATTATAATAGGATTAATATCACATAAATGTAAAAGAGGCAATATTTATACAATAATTGGTGGTCGAATGGTCATATATTTTATTCAAGTTGGTTAATAATAGAAAATATTCATAAAGATTACAACTCACGATACAACACTAAAAGAAGAGCCACATACGTATTATTTCAAGAGTTCTCATTTAGTTCCTATTTTTCAAAATCTCCACTTTTTACCCTCAACTTTCACTAAATATTCACTTTAAATCCTTATTATTAGTGTTTATTAATTAATTAAAAATAATTAAAACTAATTTACTTTTCACTCATTTTCCATCATAAATTAATTAATAAAAAGTTAAAGTCAAATATTAAAGAGATAATTTACAAAACTTGAGAATAAAAGTACAAAATAATGAAAACTAGAGAACATAAGTGAAATTCAAATACAAAAATCAGAGTAAAAATGTAATATTTTGAGACTTAAAAGCAAAATAAAAATTTTTCAAAAAAATAAAAGGTAAAAATATAACATTTTGATCGATAGATAAATCAAAACTACATTAAAATAATTTTTTTTTCCTCTCTCTTTTTTTGTTATCATTAATTCTCGTGGTTTGGTTAAATTGGATTTATTCAATTATTTTGTCACCATATTTGTTTATATGTTGGACGCCTTAAATTGGATTTAATCAATTAATTTTGTCACCATATTTGTTTATATGTTGGACGGATATGAAAAGTCAAACCAACCATATGCGGCGATAAAGGTTTAACCTTATTGGTAATAAGAATTGTAGCCGTAGTCATTAATTCTGAATCCGACTAATGTATCAAAAGTGTGATTGGAATGCATTTTTAAGGATTTAATTTAAAAAATAAGTTATTTTAAAAAATTTGTAATGTTTAGCAACTACTCAACCTACTTTATTTAAGTGTATTTTAATCAATTTTTATAAAAAATGTTTAAATAAAAATGATTTTTTTAAAAAATATATATATTTTTTAAGTCAATACAAACGAGCGGTCCACCAACCACATTTTTCAGGATAACGCCACAATTGTCATAAAAAATAAAATTACTTTTATTCTTGTTTCAAATTCCTAGAATAATTATAACGTTGTGGGACTTGTGCCTCTATTTTCTAAAGTAACTTTTCAAAACTAGAAAGCTCATGCACAAATACATTTTTCTTTTAATATCGAAAGTTTAATATTATATATTTCACTTGTAGTGAAAAAAAAAAAACTCATTTACTAAAAAATAAGAGTTTACAAACTCGAGTTTTGGGGTTTTTTTTGGACAAGTTTGATTTAATATAAAAATACTAAATAAATTACCTCTAAAAAAATATAAATTTGAAAATACGAAATTTTATGAAAGAGTGTCGCATTTCATATTTTTAAATGTGTATTTGATAGTATATTAAAAAATTATATTCTAATTAAAGGATTGTTCGAAAATGTGTTATTCAAAAATTTATTTGATAATATATTTATAAAAAAAATTATAATTATCCCACTAAATATTAGATTGCATATAAATTATTATTAATTATTCTTTTAAACATATTATTAATTAGTTTAATTATTAACATGTTTTATGTTTAAAAAAATTATATAGCTAATATTATTTTTTATATAATTTATAAAACATTACATTGTGCATATTTTAACTTAAGTAGAAAATGAATTGAATTTACCACGTAAAATACTATTTTTTTTTTAAATTAATGTACATTTTAAAATTTACGTGAACCTGGGACCTAATCATACAAAAGGCATATACTACAGGTATAATCTTCATTTTAACATATATATTTTTATGGGAAATTGTGAGATGTGAGATAATATAGGGACAAAATAGTTGCGAATTTAATTTTTGATTATGTGTTTTGTTCCATTTTTTTTATTGTGTGTTAACTTTATTGAGTGTTTATTTATTTAACTTATTTAATGTTTTCATACATTCTAAAAAATATATATTAGCCCAATTATAAGATTACAAAACATATTTCCATAATATATATATGAGTACCTATTTAAAATCATAGAATTGAAAGCAAGTTAGAAAAAATATATTAAGTAGTATCTATTTGGTCCATTGAAATTTTAAAAGAGACGTTTTTAATCCTTTAAATTTGAAAAATAGTTATAAATGGTATCTGAGTTAATTTTGACAGACTAACGAAAAAATGATGTGGCATATTAAGCTGATAAATTCTAAATGAAGTGGAAATCTTTATTAATTTTATATTATTTTTTAGATTATTGAGATTTTCTTATTTCTTTTTTGTTTTTCCTTCTCTCTTTGCCCATTCTTTTTATTTGTAAAAATGTTAAACATTTGAAGGCCAATCTCGTGGCAAACCAATTTTTTTAAGGAAATTTTGCTGCAAAACAAATTAATCTCTGTTTTTTGCTGCCATTAATAGTCTCTAAGCAAGTTCTCGAACCTCTTTGTTTCATTTTTGTTCGAGTCTAAAAACTTTAACGAACACCCATTTCCCTCAAACTCCCAAAACACACAATCAAGATTCTGAATAAGATATCAGATTCCATTGAGAAACCGATGATCGTTTCAAGATGATAATAAATGACTATGGTCTTCTTCAATTAAGACTCCAAATGTCTTTAATAGTATCTCTCTATAGATGAGATTCAAGAAAGACTTGAGTGTTTACTGTTTTGCTATATTGGAGACCATATCCCTTAGATCTATTCATATACTAATTCAATTAGGATTTCCATTAATAACTAACTAGGAATGAGTTTTCTACCCATTAAGTTTATACTCAATTAGGTTCTTAATTAATTAGATCACATCATAGAACCTAGGCTAATAAAATTATAAAATATTAATTCACATACATGATCCATACTTTAATTATACGTACGTCTAACAAAAGTAACCTTTCATCCCACAAATTCGCACAGGCCATAAGTGAATAATTAAGTTTCAAAATAGAATCGAGGAGGAGAATTAGAGGGAGAAGAATGAAGGGGTTGAAAACTAGAGCATTTTGGAGTTAAAATTTGAGGAATCAAAATGATGGATGAAGGAAGCTATGTGGTAAAATTTAAAGGCTCAAATTCACCTAAGTTAAACAAATTAATATAAAATTAATACAAAAATTACCACCTCATTTAAAATATATCAACTCGATATGTCATGTCACTTTTCCTTTAGTCAACTAACGAAAAAGTAAACTCAGGGAATATTTAAAAACATTTTCCAAACCTTAGAGACTAAAATGTTTTTTTTGAAATCTCTAAGCCAAATAGATACTAATCTCAAATTTTAAGGTACATTTTGCCCTAAAAAAATAGAACCAATAATGATACTAAAATGGTTAATAAACGAACTCTTAATTTTTTTAACCTACAAAATAATTTTTTATGATTTTTTTTGATAAATATTGAGAAATGTAAATATCGATTGAAGTTTTTACTTTATTTTCAATTCAATTTTTATATGTATCTTTTTTTTTTTTTTTGCTGGACATTATTCAACGTTATAATATATGTAAATTATTACTACCTAGTGGAAGTATACTTAAAATTTTTTATATACATATACATGCACATATAACCCTTACATATAGGTATGTGACATATTTTTAGCATATTTTCCTCTTACAAAATTGGGGCATTCTTCTTCTCACTATTACAAAATTGAGCTTTAATGTCAGTTTAAAACTGACATTATAGAGGTACAACGTCGATTGAAAATCGACATTGAAGATCATGTTATAAAAGATCTTTAATGTCGGATGTTTTTAATGTCGGTTTTAAATCAACATTATAGATTAACAAAATTTCAATGCCAATTATCCAATGTTAGTTTTCAACCGACATTGAATACTATGTTTAATGTTGGTTTTCAACCGATACTTAACATTATCTTCAATGTCGGATTTTTACCTATTTTTTGTTAGTAATTGTTCGATATTAAATATCTATCATCATTTTTTATTAAAATATATATATATATATATATATTTGTTGCTTTGCACAATAATATTTTTCTTTTACTTGTACATGCACAAAATAAAATCTTAATTGCTTTCACAAATCCCCAATAAGTTACAAAAGAAAAATTGGACGATAATTTAACTCCAAAATCAAGATAAAATATATTTTTATCCAAATCAACTCCATATGGTTTCGACAGTAAATCCTTTCGTATCAACAAGTTACATCGATCAATATATATTAAAAGAAATTACATGAAAGTATAAAACTTATATTTACACAAACTACTAGAATATGAAAGACT
This sequence comes from Benincasa hispida, assembly GCF_027475165.1. NCBI lineage: Eukaryota > Viridiplantae > Streptophyta > Magnoliopsida > Cucurbitales > Cucurbitaceae > Benincasa > Benincasa hispida. The sequence continues at coordinate 45,766,568 of NC_143484.1, read as the reverse complement.
TAGAATCATATATTAAGACAACCAAGAGGTATTAAGTTCCCGGAACTAAAACAAGGTAACTTTGAAGTTATAAGGAGAATTATAGACAAGGGAAAAATGCCACATGATTAATGCATTTTTTTTGAAGTTAAGGTGGCTACAAACCACAAAAGTTGGGACTCTTCATGCCTGCAAGCAAAAACGAGAATAAGGTAACATTTCTAAATAACAAAATTTGATAACTGAGTCATAAGATTTAGGCATGTAAAAAAAGAAAACAAACAAATAGGCACACCAAATAGAAATTCACTTACGTATTGTTTTGTTAAATTATGTAAAAAAAGGTTCTCAAGAAAACCTTAAATGGTTAAATATTTATCTTAAATGTTTAAATTCACTCCAATTCAAGCACTTTCATGCAACTTTGAGAGAGAGGAAGTGAGAAAGAAATAGTTAGTTGCATTCAAACTAGTAGTATTTAAATTTTTATTAAATGTTTTTAAAAATAGATAGGCATACCAAGTAGAAATTCACATAACGAAGACAAATGAAAACCAACTAAGCACTCCCTCTCTTAATGCTTTTTACATCAAAACTACTAGCCATATCAAAACAGTCATATAAAAAACATCTTTAGCCAATACCTTAATTGCAATTTCAACATAGTCAATAAGTTTACCATCAAGTTCTAAGTGGGAACAAGAATTACCAAAATTACTTAAAAAGAAAGGTATCATCACGGTCTCGAAAATTTATAGATGTTTGAATGATTTTCTAAGTGCTTGAAAAAGTGCTTTTAAGTGGAGAAAAAAAAGTATTTCTAAGCAATCCAAACAAGCCAGCTACCTTCTAGGATTCTCCTCCTCCTTTTCATCAAGTAAAACCCAATCAAAACTAGACCAGCAATCACGAAAACTAGTACTCTATCAACAAGGCTGCCAAGAAATAAACTCTTCTTATTCGTCTCTACAACACATTAGGAAAACACACACCATAAGAAACAAAAGCTAACAAATCCACCACCAACAAAAACATAATAAAAACCAAAGCAAAAGAAGAAGCCACAACATATATAACACCTAATTCGGAAGCCAAACATTCTAACATACTATTTCTGTTTGGTTCCACACAGATCCCCAATAAGTCACAAAAGATAATTAGGTCTCAAAGGATATATGAGAAAAATAGCATAAAACTAAGTAGAAAAGAGAACATTAACAATGGAGGTTCAAACATCATGTTATATTAATTTATTTGATTAAAAAAACTTTATCCTTTGGTAGAAAAGAATTAGAAGGTACAACAGATAGTATTCAATTTTAACATGCAATAGTACAACACAAGACAAACCTTATTTTCATGTTTACACTTCACCCGCAGATTAACGTTTATTTATGTTTACAAATTTGTATTGTGAAAATTGTGTTAATATGTCCTCATGTTGGATATTTCATTCTTCTAAACGTTTATTTACACAACACGAAATCTACATGTTCTAAGCTCTCTTTAGTAAGTTAGTAAAAAAATATTAAAAGAAGAAACTAGATAAATAAACTAGACCTGAAGCAAAAGCCATGATAACACCTAAGGAAAAAAGAGAAGAGAATGAGTGGTTTTGTTAAAGAAGAAATGAGAAGCAAAGAAGCTATCATTATGAAATTATCATCTCATTCATCACTAAAAAATATACAACATAAGTCATATAACCATTCAAAAACTAAATTATTTAAAAAATCTCAGTTTGAACTAATAAAGAGAATTTAAAAATCAATTCCAACACATCCATGTGAGATGCTTGTGCTTACCCATAAGTATCATTATCCACCGGTTAGCAGTAAATATTATTTGAAAAAAATGTTATTGAAAATCAATTGGAGAAGGTTGACCATTTAAAAAATTTTAAGGGTGAACCTGTGAAATTAATTCCATATCGATATACAAGTAAAAGAACAAATGAATAAACTAACAATGACAATAAAGATTGAAGTGTTTATGCATAAGTCCAATTAAAAGGATTCGATCATTATTACATCAATCATATCCCACCCAATAGTCAAAAACATATATTTTTAGAAACGTGAAGCTCCATGGAAGGTTTTATATCCTAGACAACACACCTACATATTTTACACCAAAATTTCAAACAACATGCCACTCAGGAGTCAAAATTTTTAGAACACAACTCGAACATTTTTTAGAACACAACTCAAACCTGCATATAACATGATTATATCAACAGAGTTACATCAAAGCATTTCAGCATGTTATACACAATTAAAATCAATGGAATGAGAGCATCTAAGCATACCCAACCATATCAGAACACATCATCAGTTCAGAATAACATGATTCATAATTATGCATAATAGTAATAAATCAAGGATCATGCTAGCAGGTAAGAAAACATACCTCAGTAAGTAGAGTTCTACTTACCTAAGAGTTTTAAACGTGCTTCTCAAATGATCAAAAGACTCTTGAAATAATAACATTCAAGTTCCAAGGTTAGAAATTAGTTCAAAACCTATTTGAAACTGAAGTGAATAAAAGAACCTGTGATGTCTAGGGTAATATTTGAGAAGAACCTTAATCCCCAAAATTCATCCAACATTCATAACATTTTGAAATCCTATACATAATCATATTTTCACAAGATTACCAACTTGTTTAACTTTGATTCTACATGAGTGACAAAATATAATTCAAAATAGACCAAAGGGATTGTAAGAATACCAACTTGCTTAACTTTGATTCAATCCTATCATAACATAAACAAATTTCCACAACACTAGCAATTGCCATATAACAATCACAAATAAATAAAAGTTATGATTCACAGTTGATATATTAAGATGAAAGTTGCAAGAACCAACAAAAAATATATATATATATAATAGAAGTTGCAAGAATCAACAAAAGATATATACACACAAAATATTAATTAAGAACTTCAAATGTCAAATATCACACAATACTAGACCTTTTCTATCATTAAAAAACTGCAGCAATAAAAATCAGATAAACAACATGTCATCTAGATAATAAGAAAAAGAAGTTAAAATATTCATAATTCACAAAGAAATAATATAGGAAATAATTAACTAATTTAGAGCAAAATAAAATTTCAAAAACTTACAACTAAACAATCTTCTATTCTAAATTTTATTCACTAATTTAGAGCCAAAAAAATTTCAAAAACTTATTGGTTTCACTCAAAATTCCAGCAAGATATGGCGAAATTTGTTAAGATGTTGGCGAATATGTTCAGACCGAGCGAGCCGAATTGCGCAACAGTCAGATCCGGCAAGATGGAGCTGCACTTCCGCTATATCTGTGGTCGAGAGAAACAAATAGGGGGTATTCAAGAAAAACGATAAGAACTTCCAAAATCTTACCCAATAAACTCCGGAGAGAGGTGATGAATTTTAGCGGCTAGATCTAGGGTGTGGGCTGCAGATCGGTGAGAGTGGGAGAGAGAAAAAAGGAGATTAGGAGATCAACTGTTCGAATCTATTGCTAGGAGATCAACAGTGCGAATCTATTGCTATGTGGGTTAGAAAGAGTTTGATGGTGGAGAGAGAAGGAGAACGGAGCGACGTCGAATTAAGAGATCAGGGAATGAGAAACCCACGATGAATGGAGCGACGAATCACGGTGAACGAGAAATCCACGAAGAATGGAGTGACGAACCACAACGAATGAGAAACCCATGACAAATGGAGCGACGAACCACAACAAATGAGAAACCCACGACAAGCGGAACGACGTCGGATCAACCTACATGCTAGATCGACCTACACACAAACGAGAAAATAATGCCGATGACCGGATCGACCTACATGCGAATGAGAGAATAACGCCGGCAAGCGGATCGACCTACATGAGAATGAGAAAGTAACACCAGCGACCGGATCAACCTACACATGAACAGAAGAGATAGATGATAGCAAGGGTTTGGAAGGTGAGGTCAAATGCCAAAAAGAGGGTTTGGAGGAGAGAAATGAGAAAGGAAATAAAAGAAAATTATGAAAGAGAGAGGGTATTTTACTATCAAATATAAATAGGTTCTACAATATCAGTTTGAAACCGACATTAAACTATATCTTTAATCCCAGTTTAAAACCGATATTAAAGATCCACTTTTTTTTTAAACCGACATTATACATCCATTTTTAGTTTTTCCAACCGACATAAAAGGCCAAATTTCTTGTAATGTCTATAAGATATTGCACATAAATAATATATTAGTTATTACAAATCTTTAATTACTCTCACAAAGAAAAATAATATAAAACTATCAAATATATTGTCTAATATGTATTGGTTAAAAATCACTTTTAACCCCTAAACTTTCACAAATGTAATAATTCAATCCCTAAACTTTGATTTGTAATGATTTAGTCCCCGTATTTTCAATTTTGTAACAATTTGGTCCCTGAACTTTAGTATGTAACAATTTAGTCCTTATACTTTAATGTTTGTAACGATTTAGTCCCTTTTGGAGAAATTAGAGTAAAAATTTAATAATATTTCTTACATAAACACTACAACAAATGACACATACGATAAAATTAAAAAAAAATGCTATCGTAGACTTTACATAGCATTTTCGAAATGTCGCCGTAGCCCATATTATTGAAAGTCCTTATTTTCCATAGCATTTTTGTAATGCTATAAAAAAGGTTATAAAAACTCAATTGTTTAGAGTGTAATTTTAATGTTATGGAAGCTTTTCATAGTGTTAGTAAAAACCTCTATAGAATGTCTTATATAGCATTTTTTTTTATAATGGTAAGAAAATATAGTAAAAGACTTTCAATAGCATTCTTAATAGCGGTAAAAAAACCTATGAAAGACTTTTAATAGCATTTTAAGCATGCTGTCGTAGCCAATGTTACTAAAAGTACCGAATTTTCAATGCTACAAAATAAGCTATAAAAATTTCATTTTCAATTGCATAATTTTAATGTTACGAAAACATTTTTATAGCATTACAAAAATGTTATGATTCACTTTTAATAGAATTTTCTAGTAGGAAAAAAAATTATGATTGACTTTTAATAACATTTTTATTGTATTAAAAAATGCTATAAAAACATGTAGCATTTTTAACCTTGTCATGATAACGAATTTTAATAAGATTTTATATTGTTTATATAACATTTTAGATGAGTAATAAATTGTTACAAATATAATTATAAAATCAACTTCAAATATATAAACATTTAATGTAATCGAGTGGATTTATATCAAAATAAATTTTCAAAAATCTAAACATATATATTGCTGGATATTTGCTACTTCAATTACAAGAGTATTCCAATAGACGTAAATAACCACATTTCTTATGAATTACAAGAGTATTGCAATAGACATAAATAACCACATTTTCTTATGGGGTCTTCATGGTTTTCAAATTACATCATGGGAAATCAAATGGCAAAGTAAACTAGTCTTTCTAGTTTCTTGAAGATATAATACGTATCCAAATCTTCACTTTTTACATGAAATACATCCTCTAGTCTTTACATTTAACTATCAAACCAATCTCATATAATTGATTACTGTGTGTATATATATATATGACCATCAAATTCACCTCAAACTCATTTATCAAATGTCATTGTTAACGCAAGAAACTAATAATCAAGACAAATTGATATGATGAAACGTAATGAAGGAGACCATATCTTTTATTTTTATAGCAACCTAAATACTATTTCAATTGTGGATATCCACTATCAACAAGATAAAATGAAAGATAAAAGTTTTTATAATCAAATCTTAATATTAAAATTTTCTAAGCAAACCTAAGTGAAAAACAAAATTATGACAAAAGCTGGCCTCAAAGTCAGTTTGTTGGAGCAACTCAAAATCTTTATCTTGGATGACCCAAGTGGAACTTGCTACCCACCAACACTTCAATTCCACGAGTTTCCCTTGAAGATTAAAAGCAAGAAACCACCAAAACACTTCCAAATCTTGCTGGACTAAAAGACACCTATTGTAGAAAAGAAGGCCAAATATGAGTAGAAGCACACGTATATTGGGAAACAAAAGATCTTCTTTTTCTGTTTGTACTTTGATTTATGGAGACTAGTTTCTGAAACCATATACAAAGCATTTCATAAATACATTTCAAACCACATACAAACCACATAATACATTCCTCATTCAAGCATTTCATCAAACACATAAAGTGGACTAATAGAACCACACACATTAATAACAAAACCCCATATCAAGATCAACCACTTCACTATAGACAAACATGAAACAAATTTACATAGACATTTTATCAAACAGATTCTAGGCAATAATCACAAATGGGTTCAATAAGTAAAGTATATAAAATTAACATAAATAGAGTAATCAATCACCCTATAATAAACATTACGCAAATTAAGAAAAATTAAATGCTTTTAAAGAACAAAAAAAACGTTCTCTTTTATATATAACTCAAGATTCGAAACAAACTTCAATCCAATTATTTCGTAAATAACCGGATCATTTCAATAAATCATAGAATTGTTGGGTTGTATGTTCTAAAACTCATAGTTTGTAAACAGTAAACATATATGAAGTTTATTCAGACAAATGTTGTTAAATAAAAATGAATTGATTGTTTAATAAATCTAAATCCAATAAACAACGAACCCTTGGCTATTGAATGAATACTTAGATTTTATGTGGAGACATAAATTGGATCAAGTTCGAGTAAAATAGCCTAAACAATCTATAGTACTTGGATTAGGTTGGGTACCTGTTTCTGGAGATATTATTGAATATAATCCGCTTTATGATTGTTACAAATGTTGTAAAGTGTCATAAAACGACGTGGTCAGTTCGTTCATGTAGAGACATGTGAGTAGGGATGTTCTATACGAAGTGATTGTGTAAGACTGACCACGAAATAATCATTGTTATGTATCAATATTGTTTACCGTTAACATTGAGTAATTTCACTTCTTGATGACCTAGATAACTTGATCTGAATCCTGAGCTATTTATGAACTCCTGTTTATTCGGGATTGTCCCTTGATCTACATAAGTGAGGGTAAGCTCTGCAGCGTTGCTTAATATGCCTCCCATTTTAGGGATAAGACCAGATAGATAGCTGGGGACATAGAACTTGCAAGATAGAATTTACTCCTACCCATTTTAGGGATAGTAGAAAGATTGTTCCCTTAAGAGTTAATCCCGGTTCTTGAACAAAGGGCCCCATCCTTTCGCTGATCTGAGAGGGAATGGATTTAGTGATTAAGATCCTAAATCAATTGTTCATTAGAGGGCGGTGGTACATAAGGAGAAAAGATGTAACTCAGGGGTAAAATGATAATTGACCTAACTAATGTTACGAACAACCTGTGAAGGATCAACTTATTGATGATGGTTATATCAAATAGACACAAAATATATCTAAAGTGAGGGGAATGCAACTACAGGCTATAATAGACAGTCCTATTAATTAACGAATATTGATTAACTAGGTTAAAGAGTTTGACCAATTAGTCTCGGATCGTTGAAGCTCATGATCTGTAAATTTATCGAGTCTCCATGCTAGTTCACAACAGAGAAAATTGAAGAATTAGGTGAAGTGAGAATTTGAAATGTTCAAATTCGACCTTTAGGAAAAACTGTATTTTATATAAGATATAGTTTATTATTAAATAATTAATTAATTATTTTTTTGGAGAGTATATTGTATAAGATATTAAATAAAATATTAGCATGGAAGTGTTTTAAATTGATTAATGCAATTAATCAAAATTAGGTGTCAAAGATAATTTAATATGTGATATTAAATTATTTATTTTATTTAATTAAAATTGTTTTAATTAAATAATTTCTAAAATATGAAAAATGTATTTCATATTTTGTCAAAAAAAATTGATTTATTATAATTTATTTTAATAAAAATATTAGTTAGTGGAAAAATCCAATTGTTGAATTTTTCCACTAAGTGGGTTATGAAGTGTTTCATGCTAAGCTTGACACCTAATTTTTCATGCTAATGGAGTTTGAGGTGGAGACCATGCAAGAAGCATGTGTTTTGGTTTATAAATAGTTTTGATTTTCAAATATTAAAAGACGGATGGTTCCTTGAGTTTTTAACCATAATTTTCCACAAAATCTCTTTTACTCTCCAAATTATTTAGTGAAATTTCCTATCTTTCATTAAAAAATTTGGTCCCACAACCGTGTTCTTCAACTAGAGAATAGCGAGAATTTTTTGTTAGTTGTGCCGATTGCTCACGGAGAGGAAGATTCTTGTGAAAACTACAAATGTTGTATTTCCAACCCTTTTGCATGCTTAATCCTAGTTTATTATTGTAATTAGAGCGTTCTTTTGATCATTTGCTTCGGATGTGCATGTTGTTTTTCCATCAAGAATATACCATAAAAAAACAAAAACTCCAAGACTAGTTCAACAATATTATACAAATAAACACCTGCAAAGACTAGAGGAGCAATCATGGAAAGAAGAGAGGTGACTAAAGTTGCTAGAATGGTATTGAAAATCAAATCTTCGCATTCTAGTAAGAAAATAATTTACATTAAAAAATCTTCTCACAAGCATTCCAAAGCTAATATCATAATAAAAAAAGAAGATGAAGAAGACAAGGCTTTTTATTATAAAATAATGAAGACAATGAAGGAAGGAGGATAAAGCATCACTGTATGCATGATTTGACTCAAATAGCACATTGATCACAATCAAGTCTCCTTAAACCAAGAAGGACGACCAAGAGGTAGGGGTAAGAAGCTTTTCATCCAACGACCTTCTTAGACATTTAAAAATTTCTAAGGGACCTATGTTCGAATCAAATCTAAAGATATACCTATCAAATAGATAAAAGTCTACAATATTACTGAGCATTCAGAACATAACCTAGTTTGACAACTAATGATCTTATAAAATTTCAAAAGTTCTGCAAAGAAGGGAGAGGAACCTGTTCATGAATCTGCAAATTGCCACAATGGTTCTTAACTACTTCGATTCACAAACAACTAACTTGCTCTGTTTTGAATTTTACAATTTGCTGTCAGAGAGAAAAAATAGGGCTTCTTATAGATACCACGAATTGGATGTATCCTCCAAACACCATAAGAGGAGTCCTTTCTGTTGGGAATTTGCAAAAAGATATTCAGAAACAAAATCATGAGTTGTAATCAATAAAAGGTAATTTCAAGGGATTGCAGGAGGGGAAAAGCCAGAACAACAAAGAAATTAAAAAAAAAAAAAAAAAAAAAAAAAAAAAAAAAAAAATCTAAAAACCAAAAAAAGGTATGTTAGTTTAGATTGGTGAAAAAATTATCCAAATATTTAGCCATCAAACCATACTCAAACTGGAAGAGCAAACAAAAGTCAAGTAGAAATGAAAAGAGAATAAAAATTACGACCCAACCAGCAAAACGGCATAATAAAAACAACCCCTGTTTGGTTACCGGTAAAACAACAAAAGAAAAAAAGAAAGAAAGAACAGAAATGAATAATTCTCAGAAACTGAAAGATTATCCAAACACAAAAATACTCAGAAGTCAATACATTGCTTGCTAACAAAAAGGGTTTAACTCAGAAAACTCAATTTCAAAATCATGCTCAAATCACATATAAACTTGAGGAACCATAACAAAAGCTGAAGAAAATTACCTCGTAAGCAAGAAAAAAGATGAGAGATTGGAAATTGGCAGAACAAAAGAGAAGCTCAAATAGGGAGATGGAAAAATTTCGAGTGCAAGAGAAAGTAGTGTAGATCACCACCGTATTGACCATCTCGCTAGAGAAAGAAGACGATGAAGATTCCATGTGAGAGTCAGAAAAGAAAAAATAAAGAAAAGAAATGAAGGCTATTATGTGTGTGATGCTCTTCTGCTCTACTAAAGATTTTGGGACATTTTGTCGTCTTCATAGGTTCATCAAGTTGCTACTGGTCACCAGGAATCCTCCCGACATGTCGTGTGCATCTGACAGAAGATTCACCTGGTAAAAGATTTGGAGAATGATTGGTCAACTTGCGTTTCGTATTTTGATTTTGATTTTGATTTTGTTTGGGAGAATGAAGTTTTGAGAGAGATTGGCTGCAGAGAGTTCTGTAGCGTTCAAAATGGAGAGAAAGGAGAAGAAAGTTGTGGAAGGCATAAGGAGCCGCACTTTATGAGCCCTAATTACACTTATCCTTATTTCTAAAATTTTAGCACGTGAGAGAGTACAATTTAAAGTTTTTCTTCCGCTTTTTTCTTCCTCCTTTTTCTCTTACTTTTTCATAGCCGCTTTTTAAAAATGCTATAGTAAAATGCAATAAAAAGTAATATTTATTGTTGTGAAATAAACCAATAAATTAATTAGTGACTCAATATTTTTATAAAGTACATAGTCTATATCACAAAATAAAATATTGATATCTAATTTTGATTACTTTTTACGACTACAAATTTGAAAATATAAAGACTAAATTGTTACATACTAAAGTTTATGGACTAAATTGTTACAAAATTAAAAGTATAACGACTAAATCGTTTCAAACTAAAGGTTAGAGACCAAATTATTACTTCTAAGTATAGACACCAAAGTATTTTTTAATTGTATTCTAATATGAAACATTCCCAAAAACACAAATTTGGTATGCAAAAGATCTACGTAAAAATTAACTAAACATACGATTCTTGTTATTCAAGTTTGACGATTTAATGATTTATAAGATAGGATTTCTTTCATCACAAAAGAAAATTTATTTATATTTATTAATGAAGAATAAAAATCAATGAGAAGAACAAAATTTTCTATGAAAATTTTAAGCCCTCATAATTAAAATATTCCATCAATAACAAAGTATGAATTGTTTGTGGCCTTTTCCTCTTAAACCAGCCTTTCAACTTTGTTCTTCCTTTTTTTCTTCTATTTCACATTAAATGATTGTTCATCCTCTTGCAAATGTTAAATTTTTTATTAAAATAAGAATATAATCTAAGACAAATTCAAGAGAGAAACGTAATCGAAACTCAAAATAAAACAATATATGAACAAAATAATAAAAAGAAATATAGAAAATCACATAACTCAAATTCAATTATCCATTTGTATTTATTTATATCAAGCTCTTTTTCAATTAAATGTTTTTTTTTTTCAATTTCTTTCATGACAAACCCTTTTGATATTTTAGTCAAATTTCAAGAAATTAACCAAAAACTTCAAAATGTCTTATCCAAAATATAGATAAAAAAGATAAACCAAGAAAAAGAAAAAAAAAATTATTGTTATTGAATCGAACGAGTGGTTGCTAACATTTATTTATATAAATCATGTGAAAAAAGAAATCACGACGACATTAAAACTTTCTTGGCAAAGGAAAGGAAAAAAAAAACCAACACAACATTTTGTGTCAATTTCTTAAATAAAAAGGAGATGAAGATCAAAACCTAAATTAAAGCTTGAGTGATAAATCAAGTTCATGGCTTTCTTCCACATGGTGATCCATCTTCAACACCGGCGGCTCGGAACAATTCAAACTCGGAATCGAAGTCGTTCCATCTTCTTCAAATCTTCTCATTGATTCATTTATATTTATTGCGGATGACAATCGAAATCCACCGTTGTGAGCTTGAATTCCCTCCATTTTTAGTCTTTCAAATGCCAATAATTTTGAATTGTTATTATTATTACTATTCACCACCACCGGCCGGGAAGTCCAAGCACCATCTACTCCGCTATGAAACTGTAGCGCGGGAGACCCGAGCCACCGATACGATGGTTTGTGAATCATTGAATCCATTCGTATCCCGAGCGACGATCCATAGATTGGATGAGGCGAGAGGGCAGAATATGGACTACAGTACGATGACAAGTACGGTGGCCCGACGACATTGGCGCCGTTTCCGAGTTCCATTCCTTGGCGGCGCTTGGCCATGGCTCTTTCTTGTCTGTGTGCATTTTGGTGGCCTCCTAGGGCTTGGGAGGTGGAAAATTTCCTCTTACAAAAGTTGCATGAAAAAACTCTAGATTTTGAATTTGAAGATAAGTCATTATTTGTATGACCTGGAGAAGAAGAAGAATCCACCGTCACTGCCACCGCTGCCGCAGGTTCTATCCTCTTGGAGTTCAAAATCTCCGGCATGGCATTGCCAGAATTCTCAATATTGTTAGAAAGCTTGAGATCCAACAACAGCCGTGAGTTCGACTCCTGCGACTGCCAATCACCACCATCGATTTCATCGGCGACAACCATCTCCATCTCCATCATCACTGGTCCACTGTCGGATGTGGCGGAGATACTAGAAGCTTCAGAAGTGCACTTTTGATTATCTTTTCCAGTTCCAGCCATAGCCAACCAAAAACTGAAATAAAAACCTTCAAACAAATTTTTTCTTCGTCGTCTTCTTCTTCTTTGTTTCTCTCAAAACTTGTGAAAGAAAATATATGGAAATTAAGTATGGAAAGAGAGAGGGTTGAGGAATTAATCGGGGGAGAGAATATGGGAACTGCAGTAAACGGATGCAAAAGGAGGGGAATGAGGAGTAATAGAGGGAATAAAATTTAAAAATGGAGTGGTGATATAAGAGGTAATTACGGATAAGGGAAAAAAAAGGTCAGAAATTGTAATATATAGCTAAAACAAGATTTTAATTTAAATATATGTTATGTTTTAAACATATGCACAATCCTTTTTTTTTTTTTTTAAGTCACTTATAAACATAAGATTTTAATTTCTTCCTTAATGATTTTTTAAAAGAGAAATCTTCTATTAAAATTTTAATTAATACACACACTATAACCTTTATTTAGAATGGGCCTATGACATGTTTGGAATGTCGTGAATTTGTTAGTTGGCGTTTCGAACAATATAAGTATGGGATCTTTCTAACCTTAGTGGCACTGTTTTGTATTAAAAAACATTACCTTTAATAATGTTATTCTTCTTTTGTCCCGTAGACAAAGCTAACACACTGTTAGTGAACTATGCATATCTGTTTGTCGATATTTCTTTACTTTTCTTTTGTATTTTTTAATTGCCGATTTGATTTAGATATAAAACATATATGGTTGAAGGTTACTACTTTGGAGTTTTGATTATAAGGATTAATGATTTGGAAATTTGATTATACTATAAATGATATTTACGATGAAATTAGAATCTAAAATGATGCAGGCTTAGGTTGCATGGTATTAATCTAATTTGTACTATAGGATGTTGCAAAAATTATGGGAAAAATCTTTAATTGATTTTGGTACCGTCAATGCAATTTTTAGTGATTATTTAATTTGGTATATTTTAGATTTGTTAGTTTTTTATTTGGGCTTTAGATTCTATTTAAATATCCCAATTTTTCTGTAGGGGTATATTTTTCCCTATCAAATTTAAGAAATTAGTAAATTATATTGATTAGTCATTCTTGCAAAGAAAAATCGGTTTAGCCAGCCATTTTTCAAACGTACTCCTTTGTTTTAGTCATTTGTCCGGTCACTCAAAAAAAAAAAAAAAAAAAAAAAAAGTGCTCGAGAATAGTAACGTGTAACAACCAGATTTTTTTATTTGGACAGGTGTACACTTCTGATTGTATATGTGCACATTTATAACTGATTTGTGTACCTTCATCTTATACACTATGACTAATGCATATTTCTTCGGGTTTATGTTTACGACTAATTCGTGTACCTTTGGATTACACATTATGACCGATGCATGTTCCTTCGGATTCATGTTTACGACTGATTTGTGTATCTTCGGGTTACACATTATGATTGATGCGTGTTCCTTTAGGATCACGTTTATAACTGATAGGTGACCCTTCAGGATCACTAAGACTAGATTGAAATGAGTGTACATCGGTGTCTAAATAAATTAGCTAACATGTAACCTAGAGGGCTCAGTAGCAGGTTACTTACTGGGTATTATTATACTCATCATTTCCTCTTTTATGTTTTTTTTCCTTTCAAGTAATGACAGGAATGGACTGGTGAAGGACAGATAAGACCCGTGATAGAGTCATATAGGGACATTAGAAAACACTTGCACACATGTTCTGTTTTGTTTATGGTTTTTGTTCCTTTCATTTGAGTATGTTGTTAGATGACATGTTTTCACTAATTTGCTTTGGATCATTTTCTTTGTAAATGTCTTATTTGGGATCCCAACTAAATGTTTTAATTATTAGTTTAATTATTAAATTAATATTTTAGTTTAGAATGGTTATTTATATTTTCGTTGTATTTACGTTATGATGAACAAAATGTTTAAATGATAATGTGCATTATGTTGTAATAGTCCTTGTTTGAGTACTTGAAAGATCGAGTTGTTACAACTACCATAATAGAGGAGGAGATGGAATTGACCCAAAAGCATATAAGGACATCGGAAAATTGAAGAAAATGAAAAATTCAGACAGTTCTTCGTAATATATATTGGTGGGAAGCATAAAACAGAGGTTGTTGAACAACTCTGTTCGAATCAATAAAAATTTTAAATTGGAACATTCGAGGAGTAGGGAAAGTTTCTTTTCCTCTGCTTATTGATATGCTTAAACGCAGTGGATAGTCCCACCTGACCTGGGATCACGTCGAGAGTGCCATCCTTTAAGATATGTCCAAAGAACTAAAAGACGTGGACCGTCGAAATAAATCCCAAATAGATTTTTTTAACCAAAACAAAATGCCCGAGTGCCACGATGGAATTTATGAGGAGGAATGAAATTTGAAGCCAGGGAGCTGAGATGAATTATTATTTGAAAGTTTCAAACCCTTTTTTTTAAAATAATAATAATAATAATAATAATAATGATAGTTCAAAAGTAAGATCAACATGGTAGAATCTGCCACTAAAGAAAAAGATTCATGAGTTTGATCTGAAAAAGGCATGAGATAAAACACCATCTCATCTCATTGATTAAACTTTCCTAAAAATGATCATTGAAGATTTTTATTTTTATTTTTATTTTTTGTTTTTAATTTGAAAATTTTGTGTTTATATTCTCTTATTAATTATTATTACTACATGTTAGGGATATTGTCATGGAGACACATTCAATTTCCTTAAACAACACAAGGACAACATATGACTTAATTTTAGGATTTTTTTCATGCTTTCTAAAATTTTTAATTATGTTGTAATCATGAAACCTTGAAATCTGAGTCTAATTGCTATAAAAGATTAGATTACAAGTTTAGTCCATAAACTTTGAAATTTGTGTTTATTTGATAATTTCAAATGTGTTTAATATGTTCTTGAACTTTTAGTTTCGTATATATTAAGTCTTTCACATGTACAAAATTTTTAGAAATTAACTAATCTCTTTATATAAAATTTTAAATTTTGCTTAACAAAATTTTAAAAATTTCAATTTTGTATCTATAGATCATGAATTTTAAAACAAATTGATGAAATGAAAGACCCTATTAGACATAAAATTGAAAATTTAGTTATCTATTATACTGTACACAAAATTAAAATTTTAGAGATTTATTATACACACTTTTTTATGTTCAAATACTTATCAAGCATAAAATTAAAAGTTTGTATATTTATTAAATAAAGTTCCAATACCAAATACACACAACTAAAAAGTTCATGAACTAAACTTGTATTTTAACTATAATTATATTAAATGATTTATTTTATTATTATTATTCTAGAGTATTCACCAAGTTAGTTGCTAACTTGATGTACACCTATATGTTAACTATCAAAAAATTCGTGGTTCGAATACCGTTACCTAATTGTACTAAAAAAGAGTTAAATGCTAACAGTATTCTAATTTTTTTAATAAGAGAGTTTATTTTCCTTATCATTGTTTTATGTATTATTAAGTTTATAAATTATTTTTTAAACTTATAACATTATTTTTAAAATTTTCTTCAAAAATCATATTATACCATGTTTAAATAAAGAAAAATTCTTATCAATAGAAAAATTCCAAAAATATTTGCACTTTATAGTAAAAATTCCAAAATTGCTTTGTACTTTTGGAACTTTTTGCTATAAAGTGTAAATATTTTTAAAAAGACCCATTTAATAAATGATTTTTTTTTTAGTTTTTCGTATTAATTAAAAAAAAAACATATTAGAGAGATCATAAATAAGAATGGAAGACTTGAATGATATCACAAGCATCATTACCATAATTAAGCTTTACCATGAACAAAAATTTGAACAAATTTGAACTTTCAAATTGAAAGAGAGAAGTCTGGAGAAAAAAAAAAAAAAACTAAAATCTTTTCATAATTATCATGATTATGGTTTTACATTAAATTTTTCTGCCCTTTAATTCTATAACTGATCCTTTTGTTCAATTGATTTAAACAACTTTTATAATGATTCACTTTAATTTGTAGTTACTAAAACTTCCACATTTTTTCTTAAAATAGCATCATAATTAATTTTCAACGCAAATTAAGATTTATGTACCAGCAATATAATAAAATAATGATTGTTTCTTATTAGCTAATTTGTAAAAAAAAAAATATTTCCTTTTTAATACTTGTGATCAAAATTATCTTAATATTTTTTTAAATGTGGGATAATATTGGTTTTAAGTAAAGATTTAAAATTTCGACACCAACGTAGTGAAGAAAAAAAAACTACTTAAATTAATAAATAAAAATGTTACATTTTACCAATGTCATGTGAGAGACATTTTATTGTTTTTTTCTTTATATCAATTTCTTCCCAATATAATTAAGATATATTAATTTATCTCTTATGTCGATGCTGAACTAATGAACATGTAGAAGTATCGATAGAAATATTGACATGTTGTTAAAATTTTATTATATGATGTTAAGATTAAAATAATACGAAAAATTATAACGATGAACCTTATAATAATTAATAAGCCAAACGAGATTGTCAAATATGAGTTAATATGAGTTGTAAATCTCATTTCATATTAATAAATTTGGTAATATGAAACAGCATAAGTTATTTATTATTATTATTAATAAAAACCATTTTGGGTCAACTGTAAGAACCATAATACCCTAAATAGTACAGATTAGGATTTTTTTTGCGTCATTTTTCATTTTTGCTAGTTTATACGTCTCCTTATACCACTCTACATAAGGAATATGCTTAAATTAAAGAAAGTTTGAATTGGGTCCTACTATTTTTTTTTTTCTTTATTTGATGTATTGGGCCCTATTATTTTTTTCTTTATTTGATGTATATTAAAGTGAGATTATTATTATTTCAACCTAAATCCATTGTTTCTTTGTACCAAATTTTGACCAAAATGACATTTTGATAACAATGAATTGAATGATCAAATATGATCAACATTAAACAAGTTGGTGTTTAAATTTTTTTAAAAAAAAAAAAGAAAAAAGAAAAGAAAAGAAGAAGAAGAAAGAAAGTGTTGAGCTTGATAGGTTTAATGGGCTGAGATAACACTGGAAACTTAAAACAAAGCTGATCTTGGGCTTATGAAAGCCTGGCCCAGAAGTGAAAACCAGAAACCACTTATTGAAAAACACTGAACTCAAAACCAGTGTGCTATTCATGTGAAGAATAATCTTCACCCTACACTTTGACGGTCGAGATTAGATTCAAGCACTTCTGAGGTTTGAAGACTTTTAATGACTATTCTTTCTTTTCTTTGTTGCAGAAAGAAATCGAGAGAAAAGAAAGGAAGAACCTGAGGGAGATGCTGTCGGAGATCGCCTGGACGATGGAGGTAGCTATCATCTAGTCGATTGAAGGTAAAGCAGTGATTCGTCTAGACGATAAGGCAAGATTCCTCTAGACGATGAAGGCTTTACTGAAGATCGTCTAGACAATGGGATTCGAGGTCGAGGAGAGTCTACACGATGGAAGTGCCAAGGTACATGATCGGTGTCAAAGAAGTACACGATAGAGTAAAGAAGATCAAGGAAGAAGAAGAACACAAAGGTTTTACGTGGTTCGGCCAAAGATAGCCTACGTCCACGGAGAAGCTGATAATTTCTATTTGGGGAGCTACGAAAGAACTATTACAAGATAAGTCTGATTGCTATCTTGATCTCTCTGTAATTTTTCAGCTTGTATGTAACTAATTTCTAACAACTTTGAAGTTGTTTTCATTATCTGTAATAACAGAAATAAAGAAAAGAAAATGGTGTATTAAAAGTTAAATTAATAATTTCTTGTATTTACCTTATAATTATAATCAACTTCTTTTTTATGAGTACAAGATCTGAATTATAGATATTTATATTTTCAATCTCGATAAAAGGTGTTCATATTAATTAGTATTGAATTATATTCACTTTCACAAGTAGCAATTTGAAGAAGTATGAATTTAATTAAAATTGTAAGTTTAGTGCGACTTTAAAGCTTGTATCTATTTGGTTTTTGAATTTTCGAAATTACAAATTTAGCTATTTTATTATAATAATTTTTTTTTTCAACTTATAGTGTAGATACAAAATGGAAAATCCAAAATTTATATTTATATCAAATAAATCAATTATTTTTTAACAATTTCAAAATTTTTAGGAACGTATTAGATACATATAATAATTTAAGAATCAATTAAGCACTTTTAAAAATTTAGAGACTGAATAAATATAAATACAAAATTTACGGACTAAACTTATAATTTAACTCGTTCATTTAAATCCACGTGGGGATTTTAGGAACAGTACGAGGAATGACAAACTAAAAAGGAAAAATTTTCTTTGCTTCCCTTCGTAGAAAGAATAGTTATCTTCACAACCTTTCACAATAGGGTCGAGAGAAATAAGGATGAGAATGAATTTTATTATATGTTAGGTGTAATGAATGGTTTAAGTTTATAAACACATACAAAAAGATGAGAATAAAATAATAAATCTATATCTACTATCTACAATCTTTTTGTGTATAAAAGAAACCACGACGGAAGAATTTTTAAATACTCAGTTTACCAACATTTTTAATGAAAAAAAATGCAGTTTTTTCCATTTTTTTCTTTAAAAAAAACCTTTGAAATTTTGTTTAGATTGCATTTACATCTCTCAATTTTCAAATTCAACAATTTGATTCACGAGGCTTGAAAACTCAAGAAAGCATGTAGAGATGCGGTCAAAAGCAAACTTTAGGGGTAAAATTGTTAAGTTTAACAACTTAAGAATAGAGTTGTAAACTAAACCAAAACTTCAATGACTAAAAATATATTTTTTTTCATTTTTTAATATATACATAATTTACCCCCAATTTATTCCATCTTCATTATGTGGGGGAAATTGATATATAAGAACTGATTATACTAACTCAACTAGAAACAGTACATTCAATATATAATATTCAAACTCAACGTAAGTCAGATGGTCTAACAAGACTTAGATATGAAAATAACCAAAGACTAAGAAAAACCTCAAAACCTTTAGAGATTCAAAACATAGTCACGACACACTTCTGATAAGCGTTGTCCTGAAACAATTATTCATTCTACACGGGCTGCAAGCAAACAAATCGTCTCAACAAGATACAACGACTAAATTCGGTAGAACTGCAACCTCTAACTACTCGGATCTGGTAGATGAATACTTGCTCTCAACTTAACTCAAGATCAAAAAAGAAAGAAGTAAAGAAAGAAAGAAAGGAGAGAATTCTTCAATTTCGAATAGAATACTACAAATGAAGAACCAAGTTACTATTCATAGGCTATCAACTTAGTAACAAGGGGTGAGCATGATGGATTGAAAAATCAAGTTGATGGACCGAACCAAAATCGATCGATCAGAGAAGGAGAGGAGTTGGTTGATGTCGATTTGGAAAAATTACAAATCGAAAAGTTTCAAAAAAAAAAAAATTTAAGAATAAAACCTATCAAACTGATGGACCAACAGACTTTTACTCCTCGACCGTCGAGGTCGGTTTGAACATTACTAAACCAACTATAATCAGTTCGGTGACGGTTTGGTCGAAAATCCGACTACGACCGACTGATGCTCGCCCTTATTAGTAACTCCCCAAAATACAAAATAAAATAAATACAAAAATTAAAATAATTTTCAAATTTAACTCAATGTAGTTGTTACTTAACCGAAATCAAACATAACTCATTTAAATTTAAGAAGCTACAAATTAAGTTAAATTTGTACATAAAACATCATCTTAATTTGATGCTTTCAATCTCATTTGATGTTTCTAACAATTAATTTAATCTACATAACTAAATCCATTTTTATGTTTCAAATATTCAACTCTTTCTCTTTCTTTCACTATACATACATACATACATACATACATACATACATATATCCAACAATCCCCCAAATCAAAGAAAGTGAAAAAAAAAATAAAACAAAAATCGTTGAGAGCAAACAAACCAAGTTATGCATCAGGAGAGGTCTTGAACCTTCCTTAGTGAATATCTATCAAATTTACTGTAGAAATAGTGAGGCCAAGATCACGGTGAATTGAGACAGTAGATATCACACACAACTCATATTGTATTTTAATTCTATACATTTGTGTTTGTGTCTATTTTGGTCCTAGACAAAATTCTAAATTCATGAGAGTTTTAGAGAACACAAACCATTTGAAAAGTTCTCATAGAAACGATCCCACTTGTAATGACACGTCTAATGGTTAAGGATATTTTTGTAATTTTATAATATAATTATGCTTTTTCTAATTTAGATAACTATTTTGATAAGTTATTTAAATTTAGTTCATGAATGGAAACTTAATTTAAGATAATTGAGAGCTACTAAGTTTAATTTATACAATTCTTGTTCAAAAGTCGTTTTTAATACTTTTTTTTGTAGAACATTATTATAATTCTATAAATTCACACTAAATATTAGTAACTTAGTTATATTTATATTTAATTATTTTAATTTTAGAATGGAAGAACGAATATAAATATAAGATTAATTAACTTGGTAAAAATGTGATATTAAGTAGATGTATGGTTTTGTTACTTACAATTTTGTAGTTTGTAATTTTTGTCATGGATTTTTAATTAAATTATTAGGAATGTAAAATTAGATAATTAGGAATTTAAAAATATAAGAGTTTAAATTCATTCATTGGTGCTTGGTTAAAGAGATAACTTAATAAATAGGAAGAATCTTAGTCAAAACTCAAGTTAACAACAACTATAGTATAATTTTCTTAACCAAACTTTTTGAGCTAGTTTAGATGGGTGAATTGAGGAGTTAACAATCCCATTGGAAGCCTGGTCGTGTGTGTATGGAGGAGAGAGAAGAAAAGCTTGATTACTTTCCAAAAGCCTTGTGTCTTAAATTATTTAAGTGGCTCTCCATTTATCCTTCAAGATAGACTAAAGAAATCTAAAAATTTCTTCTCTAATCCCATTCTAATGCTGTAAATCTCACTTCTTAAAGAGAATAGTGAATTCTAAAAGTTGTTTCAATTGGTGTTCTTGGATCTCACAAGATTGTTCAATGGTAGCTTAAATCGGTAAGAAACGATCATTTTTCATTCTAGTTTGTAGTGAATCTTTTCCTATTAATTTTCATTGATCCCAAACATGTTCATACCCTCTTTTCTCATGTATTCCAGAATTATTTCAAGTTCTTTAGATATTTAAAGTTGTCTCCATTCATTCTTATGGTAGAGACAAAATACATCCAACAGTAAGGACAATTCTCTCTAACTTTCATTTTCCCTTTGGGGTTGTTCTTAGCAAACCTAGGTATTCTTTTTAGTGCTATTTAGATCTCAAAATTTTAGTTTTAGGTTTGAAAATCAGAATAAAAAATGGTTCAAAACAATCCCTAAAATAGTGTAGAATGTGTTTTATCGATTTATGTCATCTTTCTAGTTTTAGCTTGTTTAATATCAAAATTAAAATGCTTGGCTATGAAACTTTGAAATCATTACTCAATTTTTTATTCCAATTTAATAAGCTAGTAGAGGGACCTAATGGATCTACAGATCATGAGCTCCAACGATTTGTAATTAATTCGTTAAAACTCTTTAATCGAATTAAAATCGAATTAATTACTATTCGTTAACTATCAAAACATACCACTATAGCTCGATGGTTGTACTCTTCTCACTTAGATATATTTATGTCCATATAAACCATAATTAAGTCAATCCTTCACAGGTCGTTCGTAATTATAGCTAGGTCAAAATTACTGTTTTACCCCATGTAAATACATCTTGTTCCTTAAGTTCCTACTGACCCTCTAATGAACAATTTGATTCATAATACTACTCATGAATCATGTCCTTTTCTATTATGAGAAGACAGGGCCCTAATTGTTCAAGATCTGAAATCAGCACTTAAGAGAACAACCTATCTGCTAACCCTAAAATGGGTACGAGCGAATTTCATTTTGCAGGGCTATGTCCCCAGCTATCCATCCGGTCTTATCCCAAAATGGAAGGCTTATTGAGCAATGATGTTGGACTACACTCATCCATGCAGATCAAAGGATAATCCCGAATAAACAGGAGTTCATAGCTAGCTCAGAATTAAGATCGAGTTATCCTAGGTTACTTAAGTATGAAATAGTCAGTTTTAACAGTAAACGGTCGTTATAAAGAAAAGTGACTATTTCGTGGTCCAATTTATATGAAAACTCATTGCATAAGATGTCTCCATTCACATGTCTATACATGAATGATCTGTGGATCACATCATTTGTATTACCTATACAAAATGGGTAGCATCCAATAGTGTTACCAGGATGAGATACCCAATTTCATCTATATACTTATAGACCATTTATGCTATATACTATTAATTTGATCTTATTTATATCATCACATAAAGTTAAAGTATTCATACTATAACCATGGATATGTTTATTGGATTTTCATAATAAAATGTAAAATCAACAACTTTATTGAATAAGATACTCAATAATATTTTATTGATAAACAGAATGTTTAACACAAAATTTATGAACTGCGAGTTCTAGGACATTCCAATTTTTGCCACAAAACTAAATAACTACCCACTAAACGTGGTTATGGAGAAAAAAGAATTTAATTATAAAATAATTAATAAATATGATAACTAACTTATCATATTATATTTATAACCTATAGTTTTAATATCGCATCATATACAATATATAAACCATGGTTCTTTTTTATCTATTTTATGGCATTTAATATAAATCATATTCATATTAAATTTAATAACTATGAATCTTATTCGTAGTAAATATATTTGAATCATATTCAAATATTTGTTCCTCAATCAAACAATAATGTATCAAATACATTATATCAATTATATCATATATAATTGAATTAGGTTAATTATATCATATATAATCAAATTCCCCTTTGTTAATTTGAACATTTTAAATTAACCCAAAAACTGATTCTAAACTTAAATCTATTGAGCTATCAAGGGGACCTCATGGACCTATAGCTTGAAGCTCCAACGGTACGTGAATAATTGATTAAACTCTTTAATCACATTATCCACCATCCGTTAACATTCGGGCACTCTACTAAAGACCGGTAGCTGCATTCTTCGTACTACATACATATTTTTGTGTCCATTGGATATAACAAATCAACAGTTCGATGACCCTTCACAAATCACTCGTAAGTACAGCTAGGCTAATTTACCGTTTTACCCCTATAGTTACATCTAACTTCTTAAGTACCACTAATCTCTCTAATGAACAATAGATCATAGTCCAACTATGACTAAAGCCCTCCTGAGAGAGGGTATGGTGCCACATTGTTCAACACACGGAATCAACCCTTAAGGGAGCAATTTATCTACTTACCCGAAACAGAAGAATCCCCAAAATGGTAGGCTTGTTGAGTCGGCAATTTGGCTACTCTCACCCATGCAAATCAAAGGACCACCCTCATAGGCAAAAGTTCACAACTCACTCAGGATTAAGGTCATGTTATCTATGGTCATCGTAATGAAATGAAAGTCTCTATTATGAACGATGTTATATAATGAGACTAAACATTTCGTGGTCTGGTTTTATACAAACTTCTTTCTATAGAATATCATCGTTCGCATGTCTAATACACGAATGATCAGGATCAGATCATTTGTAACATTTTATAACATTTATAACACCTATAAAACGGGTCATACTCGTAGTGTCACCAGGATAAGGTACCCAACCTTATCTATATACTACAGACCATTTAGATTATCACTTTAAACACGATCTACTTGTAAATGAATTCATATTCAAGCATGATTTGTAAAGGAATGTTTCATGTACCCTAATTCCTGATACTCAAAAAGATGAAGGTATCTGAGACCCTGATACTCAAGGAGATGAAGGTATCCAGGGAACTCATTATCATATACATATGATGGTCTTTAGGACCTACTTTAGCACACCTATAGGCTTTGGGTCATGTGCTAGGGTGATTAGCCTTTTGGGGGCATTTTTACATGCATGTATGAAAGTTATTGACGTTGAGAGTATTGAGCCTGCTCTACCTCAACTAAGGTGAAAGGATACAAGTTATGTGTTATGTTTGATGAAAATTGCATAAGCTATACAATATTTTTAGGGTTTTCTAATGTTTCCATATGATGTTATTGCAAAGCTATTAAATTCAAAGCATGTTGAAAACCCTGAAGCTTTAAATGATTATATGATTTACAATAGTTTTTCTCAAACTTAAAGCATGTTAAAGTGTTTAATCTAAATAGTTATTCACTGGGTTTCTAGCTCATATTTTCAAAATGTTATCGTTCCCCAGGTAGTGATGAGTTCCCAGTGCCTAGCTTACAACTGCCAGTATGCCACATAACTTTTAGAAGATCTTTGTCAATCCAAGAAGTCTGGTAGGTCTATAATAAGTTTGTAGTTGTCTTGTAATCATGTATATACTAGTTAGGAAATGGAGAACCCAAGTCTGTAATTATGTCTGTGGATCCTATTATGTGAACATTGGACTGTAAATATGTATATAAAGCTTGTTATGTGACAAACTTAGTTATGTAGTTATCTGAGTTTTTATTGCCTCTAAGCCTTAAGGTTGAGATGTTTGGGGATATATATATATATAAGGTTATGTAAAGTCAACAAGACAGGTTACAGGTATTAGATAGATAGTGAGTGTCGTAAAAGAGATGACATCTGCTATCCTCACATCTCTTTCCAGGTTAAGAGGGTAGCCTGTGAGGGGGTATGACGTTATATTTTCAAATAACTTTTGAAAATATGCTTTATTACATAAAATATTCATACCTTATGAATTAATTAGTAACAAAGTCTTGAGATATTGAATTTCTCTTATGGTGATAAACCACCATGTTCAAAATAAGTAACAATTACTGACATCTCATACCTCCCACTATACTAACTGAGATGGGTTTCTTGGTGCCAACTATGGAAACTATTCTACATCATTAAGTATATTTCAAGAATTACAATATAATTGTAATGAAGAAAGAAAATTTGATAGTGAATCCTCATTCAACTATCTAGGTGTGAATCTTAATTCTCCACAAAAAATCAAGTAAATCATATTTACTTTCATTCTTATTTTTCTTCCCATTGAGGTATTTCCAAAATTCCTCAAAGTGTAACTCCCCAAACTAATTTGGAAACAATTTCCTCATACAACTCTAGTCACATGGTTTATATACTTAATCTTGATATTATTTAGATAATTATCTAAATTAAACTTGTATTGACTTCAACATCCTATATGTTGTTGTCTTGTTCTTTATCTTCCATGCTTGATATCAATTATGTCAATTAGAAAATAAATATAAGCTATCTCTCCAATTGTGACTTATCAATCACATGGTTCATGAATAATTCATGAAGTGACAACAATATTTTGAGAACATTTCTCTATTAAAGATAAATTCTGAAAATTACACTGTCATTAAAATAGTGGCTATGGTACATTTTCAAGTAATATCTTTTTCTCATCTTTTGACTTATATCAATAATTCAAAATTAAAAACATGAGAGAAAATGACACAACATTGAAATATATAAAATATATTAGTTAACAACATGCAATCAAATATCCATTCAAATTTAGCATTAAATTCTACAAACCCTATAAATCATGTCTAATGCAATGATCCTCCACTTATTTAGAACAAATGCTATCAAAGGGTAGGTCAAGCACTTCTTCACTGGATTGAGACATTCTTAACCAAATATTACACCAAAATAACTCTTATTCCTATAAGAATTAGTTACCATTATTTGGTCAGAATATCATTAACAATTTTAATATGTTCTTGTAAGTATTCATCATTTTAGATCTTATAGTTCTATCCCAACAAGCTACTGAAGGGAAGGTCAATATTGGAAACAGAAAGCTACAATCCTATCCGTTGTTGAAGTTTACCTGATATTGATCCATGCAAACACCATTCGAAGGGAGACACTCCCAAGCGCCACGAGGCCAAGCATGAGTCTCACGTTGTAACCAATGGTGGAGACTGTTGAACATGTTGTCACATGTATTCTCCCACTCACTATAAACACATTCTCTAATTCATCTTGATCTTGACTCATGTAAACACCATCCGAAGTGGGAAGCTCCCAAGGCATAGGCCAAATATGAGTCTCATGGTGTGAACATAGGAGAGACAATATATCATATATACCTATTCCCCAACTAAGTATTTTGAAATAGGAGCTTCATTACTTAGACAAACTTATATTTTATATATTTCAATGTTGTGTCATTTTCTGGATAGTTGATATAATGTGAAATATCAAAGTTTATTAAACTCTTTAATAAACTAATCACATTATGTTATAATAAAAGTTTGACTAATTCAACTCCCAAGTCAATTTTCAGGTAGGGGTGTTCTTTTAAGCTAAAATATCTCAATCCTAGACATAAACTTTCTTAGACAGAGTTTCCTTATAGACAACATTTTATGATTTAAATTTTTTAATTTACCCATTTAAAATTATTTAAAACTAAATTAAAAGATCTATTTTAATCTCATCTCATTAGATAATCATGCAATTTACTTTATTCTAATCTCATTAGAATTTTAATAAAGATAAATCAAAGTTTTAAACTATTTAAAATTTGAATATAATTTTGTCTTTATCCAAATAATATTCTAATCTCATTAGATAAGCATGCAATATTTTTAATCTCATTAGAAAATTATAAAGATATAATTAAAATTAATTTTATCTCTAACTAAGTAAGATCTAATCCTATTAAAAAAGTATGCACTATTTCTAATCTCATTAGAAAATTATAAAGATAATTTAAAATTTTAAACTATATAAAATTAAATTAAAATTATCTTTATCTAAACATGCAATCTTATTTAATTATCTAATATAACAATTATATTTTATTTAGAAGAATCTCTACAACAATTTAAGTATAACTCTTAAATCTAAAATTAAAAGAGAATCTTTATATGCATTTAACTAAGAATTATCCAAATAATTTAAATTTAACACTTATATTTAAGTAAAAGAGAATCTCTATATACAAAGAATTAGGAGTTATCCTAACAATTTAAATATAACACTTATATTTAAAATATGCATCATATGTTTAATCTATTGTGAAAATTTAATCTAAATGACATATTTTATGTATCATTTAAAAAAAAAAATTAAATCATATGAAATGCATAATTAAATTAAAATAACAAAATTGAATCGATATATTGGGCATGTCCTATAAATTAAAGATAAAATATATTACAATAATTTGAATTTTTAAGACATATCTTGGATTTCAATTTCTTCCTTGGCCATCAAAATTTAGGGTTTGGAACACCTAAATTTAATCATGCTTTAATGGCGCACAATAGATGACGCACAGCAGAATTTCCAGATTTTCCAGGTTTCTTTAAATTCGAAAAATACACGATTTTTTCAAACTTTACACTACTTTTTCATCAAAATAAATTAAAAATATATAGGAAAAACCTAACCCTCGAGTGTTTTACAATTGATCTAATCAAAGCTTTAAAATCTAATGCCCAAATATACCTAAACAATCAATTTTGCAAACCGTAATTAAAATCTCATGTATTTATTTTAAAAGTAACCCACCATTCTTGACCTTTAATTCGAATCAGAATCAAATATTTTCTCAGACACAAGTTGAAGGAATTTGAATCTCGGCGAGTGTGATTGCTTTCTTTGATTTCTTAAAACAATTAAAAATCAAATAAACATGAAAATAAGTTAAACAACATACTTTTGTCGTCTACAATTGCAACAAAATCTACTCTTGAAACTAGTTGTCTCCTTCTTGAATTCTTCCAATTCCATGAGATGTTCCTTGTTATGACTCTACGAAGAGTTCTTGAGTAATTGTAGAGATTATTCTCATAGAGGGTGTATTCTATGAGGGCTCCTAAAATAAAACTATATTACTACTCCTAATCCTATTAAGATAACCAGAGATTTTTAATTTAATATTTAATAATATCCAATATTAATAAATATCTACACAAAAATATCTAATAATAAATGGTTTAAAATATTTAAGTCATGTTTAAATATTTATCTCTAGTAGAATCTTTAACTAGAATTTCATCCCATTTAAATTACTAATTATTTGAATCTAATTCAAATAAATTAATCAATTCTCCATCTAATTATTTAATTCAATTTTTATTTAAATTGAATGATCTATTTATATGGATCTCATCCAAATAAATAATTAATTATTTGAATCTTATTCAAATAAATTAATTCTCCTATTATCTATTTAATTTGAATCTTATTCAAATTAAATAATTTACTTATTTACATAGATCTGAACAAATAAATAATTAATTATTTGAATCATATTCAAATAAATTAATTCTCCATATTATAAAGTTACCATTTGAATCTCATTCAAATAAACTTGATAATAAATAATTAAATGTATTCAATACAATTGATATTTTTTTCTCATAAATTTGAATATTTCAAATTTTCTTTCAACATAGTTGATCCTTGTTAGTCCATGGTGAGCTAACAAGTGGATCTTATGGACGTACAGATTATAAGCTTCAATGATCTAAGATTAACTAATTAAATTAACCTTCATTCATTAACTACAGGACAAATCACTAGAAACCCATAGTTGAACTCTTATGCATTGTATGATAAGTTGTGTCCATGGATATAATCAGTATAAGTAAGTCGATTATTCACAAGTTGTTCATAATTACAACTGGGTTAAATGTCCATTTTATCCTTGTAATTACATCTTTTCTTTAAGTACCACTGATCCTCTAATGAACAATTTGTTTATAATTCAACCGTAAACTAAGTTCTTCCCCAATGAGAGGGTGGGGCCCTTTGTTCAAGACTCGAAATCAACATTTAAAGGAACTACTCATCTACTTATCCTATGCAGGGATGAACAAATTTCATCTCGTAAAGTTATGTTCCCAGCTCCCCATTTAGTCAAATTCCCAAAACGGTAAGCTTATTGAGTCGAAAACTTGGGTCATTTCACCTGTGCAAATCAAAGGACTGACATTACAGACAAGAATTCATAAATCACTCAAGATTAATATCGAGTCACACATGAACATCCTATGAAATATTGATCTCATCAATTAACAAATTGACAAAGAGAGATTACATATTTTACTGTTCGATCTTATACAAACACTTTGTATAGGAAGCCCTTGTTCACATGTCTATACATGAATAGTTTGGATCAAACCGTTTGTAACTATTACAAAGTGAGTTGTATCCATAATGTCACTAGAATAAAACATTCAATCTTATCCATATACTGTGGACCTTTAGGTTATTTCTTGAACACGATCCACCCGTATGTCAACTACATACATGTTCAAGACTTCCAATAACCTTGGTTTTTTTTCGGTTGATAAATTAATATTGTTTAATTAACAATTAAATTAATCAACTAATAAATTACGAGCCGAAAGGCACAAATCCCAATAAGATTTGTGTTATTATTGTATTTAGGATAGTTGTGCTGAGCTAAACTTTGGTTTAAAAAAGTGTATCGAACTTTTAGTTAGAGATTTGTTTTTGTGCTAATAAGGTAGGTACTGAAATCTTGAGTAAGATATTCATTCCTTTTTTTTAAATACATGAATTATGGTGTTATTATTTGCATTTAGATGACACAAATGGTAACAGTGAGTAACAATTCTTTTGTTTCTAACTATAATCGCGATCAAAGTTCTTTTACTAATGAATTAGAATAATCTGTTTGTAAAAGTTTTGTGATTGATTTCAATTTATTTTTTTAGATTTTAAAATGTTACAATTTGAGGTTTTGAGGTTTGAGTATTTTTTTTTTCCAATTTGGTTCATAGGTTTCAAGATTTACACTTTTTAACTTCAATTTTTCACTAAATACCCACTTTTAATTTTTGGTGTTGGATGCATATTAACTAATTTGAAATAATTGTGAAGTTTAATATTTATTAATATCAAAGATTGATAGTGAGTATTTAATAAAAAAAAAAATTTAATATAGAAATTGAACCCAAGGGATAAACTGAAATAAAATTCAAACTTTTAAGTTAAATTATAACATTTTGAAATTGGTTTTAAATTCTTTTATAAAAAAAAAAAAAGAAAAAAAAAAGTTAAAAGTTTCAAGATGATTATAAAATTTACAATTAGCAATGACATGAAAAGTTCTAAAAACTAATTGTGACATATTATTATTTCTAAAAAAAACTATTTTACCTTCAATTATAAATAATAATTAGCAATGAAAATTTAAAAGTACTTTTAACTTAACCAAATTCGTTTGGATGTAAGTTCCTTCAACGCTAGTGAAATAGTAAACCCAGCTATAAAGTATGGGGTTGATTTGGGTTTATTGAATCTTTTATTTTATTTATTTTTCCTAAAAAAGGCAAAATGACCATCTAAGAAAAAATAATTAACAATTTCCATATGTTAAATTAAAATTAGCAACTCAGTATCGATTTATATATGAAAACTTTCTTTCCAAAATATTTAAAAAAATATTTGTAGGAGTTATTAGACAATAACAACCCAAAAAAAATTATGAAAATATAACTATATCATAAATAAGAAAAATTATAACTATATCATAAATAAGAAAAATTTACATTTTAAAATTAATAAAATAATAAGTTCGTCATCGAATTTTTTGAACATTCCTAGTAAATGTATTTATAGAATTGACAAATGAAACAAAAAATAGAATACTCAAATTGAAGGTAAATTATCATTTTGGTCTTTGTACTTTATAACTTGTTTAATTTTAATTCATATATTTTTATTAAATATTAAATCTATCTCCTATTGCTAGTTTAATGTTCATTTAAAAAAAATATTGTCAATTATATAAAATTGATGTGTTATTGAAAATATAGAGAATTAAATATTTGAAAGTATAAGAATTAAAATGAAAAAAAAAAAATCCAAAATGTATGGATCAAAGTAGTATTTTAATCTATTCTGTACTGCATACCATTGTTTTTTTAGTTTATTTTTTTCCTTCTTTATTCCATCTTTGGTAAAGATACAATCTTTAAAATTTAATAAGAAAAAAAAAACACTTGCATAGTTACAAAAGGAACTCACTAAAGACAAAAGAAAAATAAAAAATAAAACTATTTGCAAAATTAGTGTAAATATTAGCAAAAGAAGCAACCATTCAAAATTTTTGTTGGGTTTACATTCAGAATCCAAATTTGACAATTTACGATCCTGATAATCTCCTGCATCCCCCTGATCTGGTTACACTATCAAATTCAATTAATAGCAATTGATACATAATCGCATGGTCCATATTTTCTTCCTCGATAAACAAAACTTGACCGCATGAGGCAAAACATTAGAGTGCGTAAAACCATTTTCAAATAGTTCATGTATCCGTGACTTATTATTTGACTCTACTAAAATTACTTTGTAAGAAGTTTTAGGATTGAAAATGCTCTCTTCTCAAGTTCATCTCTCGAGCTTGTGGTTATCTTAGAAGATTCTAATTTATTTAACCATAACACTTATACAACTAATAGTTTATTTAGAGCTAGATTACTATCACATTTTTATCAAATTGATGGCTTCATTAGTTTCTTGTATCAATTTTGCCCACAATCAAAAACCTCTTGAACCTTTCTAAGATCTTCAACGATGCATGTCTTCATTGATAAATCCTCAAGCTTTCATATCAATTGAGCTTCTAAACAACTTTTGCTACTACAATTCTACCTAAAAAGTTAACTGCTCCTCTGAAATTCCAAGGACCAAACTTTATCAAAGCAATCTTCCAATATTTTGATCATCAAACCATACTTAGATACTTGGAATCTTGACAACTAATTTCCTTAATTATAAGTGTGAGGCAAAGAAAAGTCTCTTGCTGCCATTTAATGGTTTTCTATTTTCTAGTGTTATCTATTACTTTGCTCATGTTAAGATTCTTTTGAAACTGACATTTATTTATAATAAACCACAAAAAAGTTTGTATGTAAGTGCGTTGAGCTGTTGATAGTGATGAAAAAATCCTTTTATTTACTTGGAATATGGTAGATTAATTTTGACAGATTTAGGAGTTGACAGCATTAGAAGGTAAAGCTTTAGTATTTAAATGGTTGTAGACGATATACTAATTCTAGAGTCTTTACGAGTATTGCAGAGGAATTAGTAGATCTTTGCATAATGATAGTAGCAGAGTTCATAGGATTTTGATTGCTAATGATGTTGCAAACATATAAAGATGCACTATTTTTCAAGATGGGTAATGGTGGAGAAGTTAAATTCTATGAATAGTTCTTGGTTGGAAATATCATTTGCATTATTTGCATTTAGGACATTTAATAGATGAAATTAGGAACAATCAATGACAGTATATAATAGATATAATGGCGGATGGAATTATGCTACTGAAATCTTTAATAAAAAAAGAGAAATTTTTGGTCTTCTACAACTATAAAAGAGTCAACTTTTGTTTTCTAGAATTTGCAAAAACTTGCATGGTTATATCTTAGTAATTTACTTTTGTTATTTCTTTCATTGCTTTGCTCTACCATTAATCTTTGTTTGAATATTTGATCTATCTTTCACTTGTTACTTTTTCTTCTATATCATGTTGATAGTTTTAAAATTCATACAAAGTTTGATGAGACATACCAACAATTTAAAGAGCTTGTAGATGATAGACATACCAACAAAAGGTAAGCATTCACAACAAATAATTTTACGGAAATGGATCGGAAATATCTTTTTTCTCATCGATTTTTAAATATAAACATGACGATGTTATCAAATTCTGTTTTATCTTTTCTTAAAATCTTTATTATTATTTTTTTTTATTAAGGTCTCTTGTTGATTAAACTTATTAAATGGACGTTTTTCTATTTTTTTAATTGTTTTTTAAATCTCTTCTTTTTTGTTTTTCTCTCTTTTTTCTTTTTTATTCTAAATAATTAGATTAAAATACTATTTTGGTCTTTGTGCTTGGCCTCTATTGCTGGTTTAATGTTGCTTTTCTTTAAAAAGATTATTATCCATTATGTAAGATTGATGAGTTATTGAAAATACATTAACTAAAAACAAATTTGAAAGTATAAGAACTAAAATTACTTAGGCCTCGTTTGGTAATCCTTTCGTTTTTTTTTTTTTAAATTAAGTCTATTTTCTCTCTATTTCTTACCCTGATTTGCATCTTTATCAAATACAATGATTGAATTCTTAATCAAATCTAAAAAACAAAAATAAATTTTTAAAAGCTACTTTTTTGTTTTCAAAATTTGGCTTGGTTTTTTAAACTACTGTTAAAAAGTAGATAACTAAAGAAGAAATTTAGAAGAAAAGTAATGTCTATAGATTTAACTTTCAGAAACAAAAACAAAAAACCAAATGGTTACCAAACTGGATCTTAACGTTTCTGTTTTTGTATTATCTATTTGTAAGAATTAAAAACAGGCTTTGATAAACAATCTTGCTAATCTTAATTCCAAAGATAATTTAGAAATTATAAAGAAAGTTTGTATGGATGACCTATTTTTTGGGACCAAAATGTCAATTGACTCTCTACTAACATCATCACCTTACCAGATTATGTGAATTGCCCTTACAAGTGCCTCACATTATAAGTCTCGCTCTCGTCTGGTCAAACACTCTCGCTCTCGCTTTAAATTCCCTGGTTTGATGTGATTGTTTGTCAGTGTACGAATGATTTGACAATTTTTATGACTGAAGCCTCAAATCAATAATACCTAAACATAATACAATGGTGATTTCTTTAAACTCTAAATTCCATTTCAACGATGATTACTTCCCTGGTTTTCGACGATTTTTTTTAACAAAGTTTTTTTTAATGGAGATTTCCAAGATGAGGCTTTTTCAGAACGAAACACGTTTTCCAGAACGGTGTTTCATTATTTAGGTGTTTGTTTCATTATTTTTATTGTGTTATTTTTGGAAAAGTAGGAATTAAGCATTACGAAATTTTGTATTGGGAGAGAGAGCAAGAGATAGAACGAGAGTGAGAGAGAGCGAGAGTAAGAGAGAGAGCGAGATTAAGAAAGAGAGCGAGAGTACACTTCAATTGCATGTACAACTTAACAGCAAATGTTCTCTTGCTTTATAGGATGACAGAAAAGTGTATACTTATTTGATATGGAGGTGATTGGGATAAGAATGAAAGTTCGTATATTGAGAACAAGCTGACAGGAATCATTATGCCTGTTACATTGAAGTATGAAGAATTTAAATCTCACATTTACAAGGTTACAAATTGTAGGATTGTATCAACAACAGCAGAAGAACAAGGATTATTTAAGCATTCAAATTCACTAATTTTGGCATAATACAAAAGCATGCTTCTGCAGGAAAAAATGGGTTTCAAGACATACCTCTTGTAGAACTTCTTCAAAGCTCCATCTCCAGCTACTATCTTCTCCATATCTTGTTGTAGACCACCTCAAGAACTTCTCCACTATTCTCTTGGTGCTCTAGATTGAGTTGTGGGACTCAAAACAAGCTTGAATCAAGGGATGAAGGAGAATAGCTCACTGCAGCAACCTTGTTGAAGAACTATTCTTCAAACCAAATTTTCTCTCAAAATTCTATATATTGCATGCCCGATTTTCACTGCAATTTCTTCATTATATTGCAGATCAACATGCAAAGAGAAGAGTTGCATGAGTTGCAGCTAGGGCTTGGAGAAGACAAGGCAAATATATTGCTATATGTGTGAGCTAGTTAAGTGATGGATAATGGAAAAAACCATTTTTCCATTTAAGTGTGTTTTGGTTTTCCAATTTTTCAATTTTATCTAAAAATCAAATTTTGATTTTTAAAAAAGAAAAAAAATAATTAATTTCATAAATTAATTATTAAATAAAACTTAATTAATTTCATAAATTAATTATTAAATAAAACTTAATTAATTTCATAAATTAATTATTAAATAAAACTTAATTAATTTAATATCAAATATTAAATTAATTTTAACACATATCCATCTTTATATATTCAAATCATATTTAAATATATAAATTCTCCTATTCCGTTTAATTCTAAAATTAAACATAATTATATTTCATATAATTACAAATTCTCTTAATTCTAATTTGAATGTTTCAAATTAACTTATCATGCTATTCTAGAGTTAGTCTGTTACGAGCTAGTAGGAGAACCTTGCGAACCTACAGATCATGGGCTCCAACGATCCGAGATTAATTGGCTAAACTCATTAGACCAAATTGATCTCCATTCGTTAACTAATGGGTCATTCCACTAAAGCCCATAGTTGCACTCCCCTCACTGTAGATATATTATGTCCAAATGATTTAACCATAATCAACAAGTCGACCCTTCACAGGTTGTTCGTAATAATGGTTGGGTCAAATATCTTTTTTACCTCCGAGATTACGTCTTATTTCTCAAGTCCCTATTGATCATCTAATGAATAACTGGTTTGTGATCAAATCACCAAACCAAACTCTCTCAACACAGTGAGAGGGTGGAGCCCCTTGTTCAAGACCTGGATTTAGTACTTGAGAGAACAACATTTCTCTTATCCCTAAATCGGGTAGGTGTGAATTCCGTCTTGCACCCTATGTCCCCAGCTATCTATCTGGTCTTACCCCTGAAATGGGAGTCTTATTGAGCCGGCGCTGTTGAGCCAACCCTCAACTATGCAAATCTAAGGGCAATCCCGAATAAACAAGAGTTCATAATTAGCTCAGGATTAAGATCGAGTTACCTAGGTCATCTAGGTGAAATAGTCAGTCTTAAACAGTAAACAACGTTATAAAGTAAGAGTGACTTATTTCTTGGTCCTGATCTTATGCAAACTCATTGCATAGGATGCCCCCACTCCTCATGTCATAACATGTACGAATTAGGATCACATCGTATGTAGCACTTTACAACTCTTTGTAATAACTACAGAGTAGGCCGCATCCAATGGTGTTACTAGAATAAGGTACCCAACCTCATTCATGTACCATAGATCATTTTGACTATTTACTCGAACTCGATCCACTCTTATGTCTCCACATAAAGTTCAAGTACTCATTCAATAGTCATGGGTCTTAGTTTATTGGATTTAGACTTTCATACAATTTATGAGTTCAATAACAAGTATATTGATATAGAAAATGTTTATCATTTTACAAACTGCGAGTTTTTAGGACATAAAACTCAACAATACTCCAACTTGGACTAAAATTCCAGTGGATCAATATATACAAATATATGCAATGTCAAGTTTACATGGAGAGAATAAAATGTACAAATACAATAAACTAAGGCATCACAATATCCATCAATTCTTCCACTTGTCCTAATGTTATAAAACTCGTAGACCTAGTCCTACTAGGTAACCCTCAAATACTTTAGCCGAGAGGGCCTTCGTAAATGGATCAACTATGTTTCTTTTGCTGATTCGCTTGCAGCTACATACTCAGCTTCCATTGTGGAGTCCGCAATACAACCCTGTTTGATGCTCTTCCACACAACTGTCCTCCGTTCAGAGTGAATACTGACCCCGAAGTTGATTTCCTCGAATCAATATCGGTCTGAAAGTCAGAATCAGTGTATCCAGTAAGGATCAGATCCTTAGGACCATACACGAGCATATAATCTCTCGTTCTCCAAAGATATTTCAGAATATTTTTAACAGCAGTCCAATGGTCATGATCAAGATTGGACTCAAATCTGCTGACAATTCCTACGGCATAGCATATATCGGGATAAGTACACAGCATTGCATATATCAAACTTTCAACTGCAGATGCATATGGAATTTGATTCATCTCCTCAACCTTTTGAGGTGTTTTAGGACTCCGCTCCTTAGACAAGTGAATTCCATGCCTGAAAGGTAAAGATCCTTTCTTGGAATTTTGCATTTTATACCTAGACAATATCT
Organism: Benincasa hispida; assembly: GCF_027475165.1. NCBI lineage: Eukaryota > Viridiplantae > Streptophyta > Magnoliopsida > Cucurbitales > Cucurbitaceae > Benincasa > Benincasa hispida. The sequence goes on along the minus strand of NC_143484.1, from coordinate 45,729,366 downwards.
TGTCTATATAAGATGCTTGAGATAATGCCAATATTTTGTTCTTGCGATTTCGAACTATTTCGATTCCAAGAACATGTTGTGCTTCTCCTAAATCTTTCATTTGGAATTGTGAAGCCAACCATCTCTTAACGTCAGCTAGATATTCTACCTCATTCCCAATGAGTAGAATATCATCAACATACAACACCAGAAAAGCGATAGTTTTGTTGACGATCTTCTTGTATACACAGGGTTCGTCAACATTTTATTCAAAGCCATAATATTTGATTGCAACGTCAAATCTCATATTCCAGGATCTAGAAGCTTGTTTTAATCCATAAATGGATCGATTAAGCTTGCAAACTTTTTGCTCTTGATCCTGCTGTATAAACCCTTCTAGTTGAGACATATAGATACTCTCTTCAAGATAGCCATTCAGAAAAGCTGTCTTGACATCCATTTGCCATATTTCATAATCATAAAATGTGGCTATGGACAAGAGTATTCTAATAGACTTTATCATGGCAACTGGAGAGAAGGTTTCTTCAAAATCTAACCCCTCTCTTTGGGTAAACCCTTTTGCCACAAGTCTAGCTTTATAGGTCTGTACCTTACCAGCTTGGTCTCGTTTTCTCTTGTAGATCCATTTGTAACCGATGGGTTTTACCCCTTCCGGTTGATCTACAAGATCCCAGACAGAATTGAAATACATAGATTCCATTTCAAGGTCCATGGCTTTAATACATTGGTCTTTGTCCACATCGTTCATTGCTTGATTAAAAGACAATGGATCCTCTAAACCATCATCTGGTATGACGACTTGAGTTTCAATTAGACCCATGTACTGGTCAGACTGTTGCATAACTCTCCCACTACGACGAGGCATTCTTAACTCTTGAGAAGGATGTGAAGTATTCGTTTCATCAACTCTTGTTGATGGACCTGCTCTATCAACAACTCTTATTGAAGGACCTACTCGATCAACAACTCTTGTTGATACATTTTTCGTTTCTCTGGACATTTCTTCTATTACTAACTTACTGCGAGGTTGATGGTTCTTTATATAATCTTCCTCCAGGAAGGTTGCATTTGTCGATACAAATACTTTATCTTCCTGAGGATTATAAAAGAGACCACATTTTGTTTCTTTTGGTAGCCTACAAATAGGCATACTTTTGAACGGTGTTCCAGGTTTTTAGGATTCTGCACCAACACATGTGCTGGACAACCCCAAATCCTGAAGTGACGTAAATTTCCTTTACGTCCCATTCAGAGCTCGTAAGGCATTTCAGAAACTCTTTTCGAGGGAACTATGTTCAAAATATACACTATAGTCTCAACTGCGTGTCCCCAAAAAGAATTTGGTAATTGAGCGTAACTCATCATGGAACGAACCATGTCCAACAAGGTTCTATTTCTCCTCTCTGCCATACCGTTCTGTAGGGGTGTGCCAAGGGCTATGAGTTGAGACTGAATTCTATGTTCTATCAAGTAGTTCTGGAATTCTGTGTCCATATATTCACCACCTCAATCCGATCGAAATGTTTTAATCTTTTTACCTAATTGGTTCTGAACCTCAGCCTTATACTCTTTGAAATTTTCAAAAGTTTCAGACTTTTGGTTCATTAGGTAAATATGCCCATACCTTGAATAATCATGTATAAAACTGATGAAATATTCAAACTCTCCTCTTGCTCTAACATTTAGAGGCCCACAAAGGTCTGAGTGAATCAACTCTAGGGGTTCTTTGGTTCTAAGACCTTTTCCAGAAAAAGATCTTTTTGTCATTTTACCTTCAAGACAAGACTCACATGGTGGTAATGAACTGTCGTCCAACTTATTTAGATGACTGTTATTAATCAATCTCTCAATCCTGTTGAGATTTATGTGACCCAGTCTCAAGTGCCAAAGATAGGCATTTGGAGAAATCTTCCTCTTCTTATGAGTCCCAGCAATTTTAAACATCTTTATGTTCAAAACAGCTTTGACCTCAGTTGGTTTTAACATGTACAAGTTATTTTCTAATTTTGCAGAGTAAATCTATTTATTTCCCATTTTGATGAACACTTCACCATTTTCGAAATAAACTTTATAATTTTGTTCTAGCAAACAGGAGACAGAAATTAGATTCCTTTTCATAGAAGGAATATAATATATATTTTTCAAATAAATATACTTATCTTCTATAAATAACTTCATATCTCCCACTGCTTTGGCTGAAACAATCTCCCCGGTCCCTACCTTAAAGATTGTTTCACCTTCTGTCAACTGTCTCCAGGAACTTGTTTCCTGTGAGATAGTACATACATGATTAGCGGCACCTGGATCAATTATCCAGATTTTATCGTTTTCCAACTAAACATGCTTCGATAACAAGTAAATCATATTTATCTTATTGTTCGAATTCAGCATTCTCATCTACATAATTCATAATTTCAAATGAATTGGGAGATAGAGGACAATCCTCTGTTAAAACTCTTTTGGTATAATCATCCGTTAGTAATTTGTTTGTTGATTTGATTTTACTGTTATATACATCGGAAGCGAGTATTCTAGAATTCGACATGCTGATAAAATTCAAACAAAATCTAATTAGCAAATTGTAACTAAATCCAAAGTCAAGTTTTAGCAAAAAGTAATAATGTACCCATAACCATTATTTATTTGCAACGATATTTTAGTGAGTCAGAATATATGCTACCGTGGTGCAGTCAAATATTCCTTCACTAAAACAAACAATTTTGACCAAACACTATCCCCGAAATAACTTTTATTCCTTTGGTCTCCGGAATAACTCTTATTCCTATAGTCGTTTAGTTATCGTTTTCGATCAAGATCTTTACTAACAACTTAGTAATTCTTGTAAGTGTGACCCGCCATTTTGAGATTCTGTAGAACGGTATGAATTTGCCTCCGAATTAGAAGACAACATCCAAGACGGAACTATAAGACTCTATTCATTTTACTGAAGCCTGGGTTGTTTCGAATCCTATGTTACAACCCTCCGTGGGGATAGCCGTTGCTAAACAACTAGTAAAGAGCCGCTTAAAGCTAACCAGCAGGCGCAACATAGGAATCTCACGGTTCAGACTAATGGAGGAGACCGCAGGATATATTGACACATATCTTTCACCCACTTACTATGAACTACTTCCTCCATTTACCTTGATATTGACTCATACAAAAAACTTTTTGTAGGGAGGTCACTCCCAGGGTGACACGAAGCATCATATGAATCTCACAATGTAAACTATATGGAGACGTGGCAGTTGAAATCTATTTATCGTATAATAGACTTATACTTGAACAACTTCCTCCTATTCATTGAAATCTACATTTAAGCTAAAAAAATACTCTCCGTAGGGAGGTCACTCCCAGGGTGACACGAAGTACCACTTAAATCTGGATTGTGAACTCTTAGAGACGTGAGAGTTAAAAACAACGTATCGTATATGTTATTAATCTCCCACTAAAGTTTTTTAATAACTCTATCATATAGAAGTTATTAAACTGACACTGAAGTGTTCTATTTCGGGTAGACTTATACTTAGGTTCTTTTCATAATATATTTCTGGGTAGAGTTAAAAACAACGTATCGCACTACAGATATATTTCTGTGTTCATTGGATATAACCAATCAACAGTACGATGACCCTTCATAAGTTGCTCGTAAGTACAGCTGGGCCAAATTATCGTTTTGGCCCTGTAGTTACATCTAACTCCTTAAGTACACTGATCCCTCTAATGACCAATAGATCATAGTCTTACTATGACTAAACCTCTCTTGGGTCAGAAGAGGGTGTGACACCACATTGTTCAAGACCCAAAATCAACCCTTAGGGGAGCAAGAAAGAGTGAATTTCATCTTGTGCAGCTGTGTTCCCAACTCTCCAATCAAACAAATCCCTAAAATGGTAGGCTTGTTGAGTCGGCGATTTAGCCTCTATCATCCATACAAATGAAAGAACCGCCCTCATAGGCAAGAGTTCACAACTCACTCAAGATTCAGGTCATGTTACCTATCATCATCCTGGTAAAATGTAAGTCTCTATTATAAACGGTGTTATATAATGAAACTAAACATTTCGTGGTCTAGTCTTATACAAACTTCTTTTGTATAGAATATCCCCGCTCGCATATCTAATACATGAATGATCAAGATTAAATCATTTGTAGCACTTTACAACAATTGTAACACATACAAAGTGGGCCATACTCGTAGTGTCACCAGGATAAGGTACTCAGCCTTATCCATCTACTACAGACCATTTAGGTTATCACTTAAACATGATTCACTTGTATGTCTCCACATACATGTTTAACTTATAAAGATAACCTTGGATGTTAGTTTATTGATTTGTGATTAATGCAACTAAAATATCACATATTTTATAGACAAAGTGAATAAAACATAATATATTTTATTATCACATAAAGAGTTTGTTCATACAATGTTTACAAACTATAGGACCCTATGAGATTTAGAGCATCAACTCCAACATGACTATCTAAACTCGATATACGGTCATCCAACCTCGATAGTGAGCTATCAATACTCTGTAGGTACAAATAAACAGAATCGTTAGCATTGGCTCCCTCCCTTGGCCAGCATGCTCGGGACACTCCTCATCCATAGATCGCTCTCTATAGGAATCCGCAGGATGGACATTAGGTGGGGTCAACTCATCCTCATCGCGTACGTCCCTCACCACATCATGGAACATATCATCACTAGGTGTGTATGTTCCTACCTCCACCCTTCCACATTCAGCATCCTCGTGCTCAACATGCTCGTGTTCATCATTGTTACCTCCATGACGATCATCATTATCACTTTCAGAACTACCTCCACTACTCGACCTACTGCTGCTTTCAGCACTATCATCATTGGCACCTAGATCAAATATAGGTCGTCTGTCCACTAGGGTATCCCGAAACTCCCTCTCAGCGTCAGTCATGACAAGACCCTCTTTAATTTTTGTCTGCATTAACATCCCAGTAAAATGGTTAGTGTCAATTTAACAACCAAATAAACATATTATGTATAGAGTACACTTACATTGTTAGACTGGAATATGTCTCTATCGAGTACTTTGAAGGACACTGAATGGGAGCATGACCATCGTAATATATGAGGCAAAGCCACCTTGCTTCTTCGCTCAGCAATGTTTCCAACTATCGATACTGCTAGAATCTTGTACGTCCATACCTAAATAAGATTTAAGATATATTAACAATAATAGTAATGTTAAATTAAACAACAAGTTTATTATGTTAAGCAAATTTACCTGGAACGGTTGTGGAAATTCACGCAAAGAGTACTTTTCGACATAATTTTTATTTCCTTTCACCTTCGTCTTATATAAACTAATCTTATCATTCAATGCAGTCTTTATAGCATCGAGTGTCCTCTCCCAAATAATGGTACCCCAGTCTAGATTGTTGTAATACTCTATGATCTGAACGTCCTTAGATCGTTTAAGTTCCACTGCACTTTTCTGCTTGTTCTTTCCCATCATTGCAACCTCCGTGTAGTACACTAAGATGATCTTCACAACATCCAAATCATCTTCGAACTCTAACTCCTTGTATTGTTCTTCTAGTAGATTGATATGTAATGTGTCCTTCATCACTCGATTACCAAAATACTTGATTGCAAGTTCATATGAAGACTCCTCATTCTTATCAACTTGCGTAGAGGATCGCCACAAATCAGTCATCAACAAAAAATCATCCTTCAAAAATGTGACAACCTTTCCGCCAACAGAGAATCTCATTGAGTCAGCTCTCATGCTCTTCATTTCTCTCAACAACATATGGTGGATAATTTGGTCGTTAAACACCATGTCAATGTCTACAAATCGCTCAAAATTGTTTTCTTGAACGTCTCTAATTGTCGTGGGGTAAGTTTCTCCTTCACAGTCTTGTTTGCATTAGCAATGTGGGTCAAGCTCATTATTTGATCGGGAAATCGGTCGACTACAGGTATTCTGAAACGTGTTGACATCTTAAATGACTCTTGCATGAAAAAAGATTCAATCAGTAATTCCTTCAGAAAAAAAAATTGTAAACACAACATTCTGTTTAAATCTCACTAGAACCACTCTCACTAGATATTGTCAAATTTGTGTCGCTCTCTCTGGTATCGCTCACATTCTTTCTTTTTACTCGCCTTCTACCTCAGACCACATCAAAAACAAAATTTAAAAAAAAAAACAAAAAAAACAAACAAACAAACAAAAAAATCATAGGTTCACAGTATTTCTAAACCCCAGAACGACCCACCCTTTCCGATGTCACTCTCTCCAATATCACTCTCGCCAATTTCACTCACATTCTCTCTTTTTAACGCCTTCAACCTCATAACATATCAAAAACCAAAAAACAAAAAAACCATAGGCTTACAACATTTCTAAACCCCAGAACGACCCATACTTTCCCCGTTACTGATCAATTTAAGACATAATCGGCATAGATTGAAATCACTTACTGATCAAATTCGATCTGTCTGGAAGATTTAGCAATCCCAAATGATGGATTTCAAACGCAGCGGGACCGTCCGAAACTTATAAGCGATACGAAGCCATTATCTTTGAAGAGTTTAGTTTTTGTCAATTTTCAATAAAAAGGTAAGAAGACAAAGAGGTAGGAGCATTTTATGGCAATGATGTCAGCAGATGATCAATTGACATTATTTTTTAAAATAAATGAGTCATTTGACATTCTGAACTTAAAAAATGGATCATCCGTACAAAATTTCCAAATTATAAAAGTAAAAGTGATATTTCCATTCCAAAAATTATCTCTTCCATTCTCTTAATTTCATTCTTAAATGAAACCTCAAACTAGAGATTTTTTTTTTTTCCCTTTAAAAATTCCTATAATTTTTTAAGGAAATTGTTTGGTTTTGAACCATTGCACTACAAATCCTAAGAATAAACAGGACTTTATTTTAAATGTACATGTTATGAATGAACAATCAAAATAACCTCAAATTAATAACAATTACAAGCAGAACAGTAAACCAAACAAGAAGTAATTCAAAATAAAATAAAATAAAAACATATATATGCCTGAATCAATAATGTGAAGATTTTCTAAGACCCCAAAAACAGAGGAAGAAGCTGAAAACTGGTGTTACAACAAAAATAAATATACATTCTACCCTCTGCCTATCATTAGTGAACATGAAACTACTTTCTTATCTGGGTGAAAAGCTCAGGAGGTTTTCCAGTTCCTCCAGCTCCACCAGCAGCAGCACCAAAAGCAGAGAAACCGCCGCTTCCTTGCTGACTACCAAACGCCCCAAATCCACCTGCAGCACCTGCAAAGCCTCCACCTGCAGCACCTGCAAAACCACCGCCTGCAGCACCTGCAAAACCTCCCGTTGTAGCGGAAGCACCAGCAAATCCACCACCAGTTGAGATTGTGCCAGCGAAACCACCGGCAGCCGAACCAACACCACCAAAACCGCCACCACCCCCTGAACCAACACCAGCGAACCCACCACTACCACCACTTGAACCAACACCGGCAAACCCACCAACTGCAACCGGTTTCATACCAGTAAAGCCACCACTAAAACTGCCAAGGGATCCTGAACCAGTTCCAGGGAGACTAGGACCAAGCTGTCTTGATTGCCCAAATGAACCAAGAACATTACCAAGTGCTTGCTGCCCTACTCCAATCTGAGCAGGCTGACCGAACCCACCTTGCGAAGGGGCTTGAGTAGCCATTGCAGAGCCAAAGCCACCAGAGAATGCAACTGAATTTGTGGGTAGTGATGCTGCTTGTGAAGCCAATGGAGACTGGAAGCTAAACGATGCAGGCCGAAACAACTCTCCACTAGGAGGAGATGCCATAGTAAAGGAAGAGGTCATTGAGGTTGCATTCACATTACCAAATGAACCACCAAATGGATTTGGTTTAGGAGCACCTGACATAGGGGAAGAGCTATTTCCAAATCCTCCCAAGCCGCTCAAATTAAACTCAACATTGTTAATCGTCTCTGGAGCCTCCTCGTCCATATCATCATCCTGAGTAACCGTCACGTTTGAAGTTTCATTTCTACCATTACCAGAAGTCTTAGAAGTTAAGTTTGGTGAAGGTAATGAAGCAAAAGCAACAGATGGCGGTTGTGGTTGAGCATCCCCTATTACATTTGGAATCTGTCCTCCAACATCTTTGGGAACTGTCTGGGTTTTCGAAGTTGGCTCTAGATGATTTTTATTAGCAGGTGTTATAGAAGGCTGAAATTTCAGTTCATGAGACTCAGGCTTTGAAGCTGGTGTTTTCTTTTCAGTATCACCCTCTGATTTCGAAACAGGTAGCTCTTTTTTTGAGGACTCCAATATAGGATTCAAGGAAGATAGAGTAGATGATGTTGATACCATCTTAGTTGCCTGAAATAGGGAATCAGAAACAGAAACAACTGGAGAGGAGAAGTTCAATTGGGTTGATGTTGAAAGAGGTTGATTGAGATCTATAGCAGCAGCAGAACTAGGAAGAGGTTTGCTTACAGCAAATCCTGAAAATAAAGTCGATGAACTTGAAGGACTATTGAACCGTGCTGGTGTTGGTGCTGGAACTGATGGTGAAATCGTCTTCAGTGACCTTTTTTCTTTTCTTGCTTCATCAACAGTAGGAACCAGAGAAGACATCGTACCAACAGATGCAGATTCAGGTTTATTTGCAGATCCAAAAAGTGGACTTGTAGTTGTATGCCTCTCCTTTGAGTTAGCAGTCTTCTGATTGTCCAAATTAGAGGTATCAATAAAATCTTTCGGTGTCGCCATCTGCTTAGATGATATTGTAAAGATGGATGGTTTTTTATCAAGGTTTGTATTAGATTTCTGAACAGAGTCGGTCCTAGTGACTGAGAAGAAATCAGAAGCTTTCGACTTTTCAGTAAATTTGTTTTCTGAAGTCACACTGAAAGCTTCATTATTACTTTTTTTCAGCATTTCATGTGATGATTGAAATACCGACAGTGATGGCGCTGTAGCATTAGTTTTTTGCAATGGTTGAGATTTCTGTCTGGAGATATTTGATGGTTGTAAAGGGCTAGCCCACATAAAAGGAGTTGCTGGGTTCTCAGAGTCATGTCCTGCATATGTAAAATAAATATAAGCTTGAATGTTAGGTTATCAAAACACGAAAAATATATGAAAACATCAAAAATAACTTTATTTCAATATCAATAGCCATTCATGAAGACTATGTCTCTCCCTCAACAAATCTACAAAGGATACCAAAATGATTTCCCCCTCCTAAGGTGCACAACTTCCCTTATTTATAACCAAAGCACCTCTAGCTAATTATCACTATGCCCTCATCAACATTCTATTACTATTACCAAGAAATCTCCTATTAATACCCACAAACTGAAACATTCAAAACTCAAAAGGAACAAGAAATAGATTTTATAGAATTTGTGAAATCTGCAAGCAAGCAAATGACCATAGAAACCTTCCGCTTACGCTTCATCTTAGGGATTACCTGCATTTTTGGATGATGATGATGACATAGATGATGTTAAGCGACTAGCTGGCCATGCAACTGTTGCTGCCCCGTCAGGTGTATGAGACCGAAATAGTTTCTCATCAGAGGAGGGTATTCCATGCAAAAGCATCCTCTTAACAGTTGTTTTTGGAGGTTCGACACTAGCCAGGTTCTGCATCAATTTTATTAGGAATAAATGTTAGGACACAAAAGCATAATAAGTCTGCATAATTATTAGACTATGAGTACAAAACAGAATCAGCCATGTCAGATTGTGCACTTCATTGCAAGATATGTTAGTCATGAAAATCTAACAAGGAAAAAGGATAATTGCTTATGAGCACATAGACAATGAACTTGATGTTACTTTTCTTTTAAAAGTTTTTATTATTATTATTGTTATTAATTGTAAAAAATTAAAAATAAAAATAAAAAACTGAATGGGATGAAGGAAATCCTCTTAAAGAGAAAGTACTAGATAAACAATCCCATTTTGAACCTGCTAAGAACAGATAGATGAATGATCAACTTGAGAGGATGGAGATAAGAAATTCAAAGAACACTCAGTTCGTGCATTCCTGACTGCAATGCAAGACTTCAGAGACCATAGGCTTTTATGGAGGAAGTACATGAATATCATTCTTCATGTAGATGCTGCTACTAGAGATGGCCATTCTTAGATGCAAATACTTTAAATTTGAATATTAGTTGGTAGTAGTATACTTGTATTTTCAGACCCAACAACTAATAGACATGACAACATGACGAATGCAAAACTTAAAACCATAATAGTACAATAGTAACTCTTGCAGGTAGCTCAGAGCTTTCGGGGATTGTTTTCTCTTAAATTTTATGTGACTATGTTAAAAGGGGAAGCCCAAAATATAGCTAAAAGCAGTGTTGTAAAGGGTTTCTTGTCAGCAAGAGTGACACCACTCTGATACTTTTCATACAAGAACTCATTAGTTACCATCAAGGAAAAGTGGGCCATACGCATCCTCTAACCACTGTTCTAACTACATTCTATAAAAGAAGCCCATGGGCAGACATATGAAGAAAAGTGGTTAGAGAGCTTACCAAGTTCTGGACCATCTTCCGTATATGGCACTTAATCCATATTTATATTATTCATGTAATATGAATCTCATTTTCAATTAACAAAAAAATGCTATATGAACCACAGGTAAAAATAGAAAAATAGAAGTTCAACGGAACAGTACCCTGTCGAGTGAATCTCTTCTCCTTCTCCCAGTTTCTGCTTCAGAATTTTTCGTTCCACTCCACTGTTTTCTTCTCGATGTATCTTTATGTGAAAAAGAATCAGCAGAAAGTAACAGCTTCTTGCTAGAAGTTTCTGCAATTTTGTTCACATTTGGAGAACTGAAAGAAGCATCATAAGTAAGTCCAATAGTCTCAAACAATTCCTTCGTGACACTCTGCCTTTTTAAAGAGGGTGATTCTATATTGAGTGCAGCCAATTGTTTTGATAGACTTTCAGAAAGAAGTTGAGCTGCTGCTAATTGAGATCCCATTATGTTATTCAAACTATGTAATGAATGACTATGCCTGCAACAAATTTTGATGAAGAAACCCGTGTCAGGCTACTCAAGAAAAAACCAGCTGAAAAGTGCAAGACAATAGAGAATAAATTAATAGGTAATTGTTTTAAATGGCAAAACTGCTGGAAATATTTTCAAATATAGAAAAATGTCACTATTTATCACTGTCTATCATTGATATCATATTTTGCTAGATTTGGTGATAAGTTGGCTCATTTTCCTATATTTAAAAACAGCACTAAATTAATTCATTTCAATCATCATGCTCAGGCAAGACTTTCAACATTAGGAACAAAACTTTTCATTGATATAATGAAAAGAGACTATTACTCAAAAGATAAAAACTCCGGAAATGAGTGAATAAATAAAAGCATAGAAACAAAACAATACAAATGAAGAACAAAGAGAGAAGAAGGATAAGGCTCTACATCTAAGAGCCAGAAAAAAAGGATTGGAAGTACCTCGAAGAACCAAATTTCCTTTGAAGAGCTCTTTCATTCACTTGACTTTCCTCATTTCCACCAAACTTATTCAATTCAAGGCCGTTAAAATGTCTTTCTAACTCAATTAACTGGTTAGTCATATTCTGGAAAAAAGAAGAAAGACATGCGTCAATCTCATCTGAAATTGGGGAAATTCATTGGCTTTTGAAACAGAATAGACTACCTGATTCATCTTTAAGATGTGTTGTCGCTTTAACTCTAATTCTGAACTCAACTTTTGACGATCCCATTGTTCCCAATACTTGCTGTCGGAAGCTTGCATAACAATACCTTCAATGTATGTCTTCTTTGACAAAACTGAAACCAAATAAACTGAAAATGTAAAATATAAATGAAGTTGTGTGCATATTAAGGAATTGTTTGATAGACAATTTGAAAACAAGAAATAAAATAAAAATAGAGTTGTATTTCATGTTTTCAGATATGTGTCTGGTAGCAGATTCAAAAATTAAATTCCAATTTAATAATTTTTTCAAAATATGATTGAAAATATATTTAGTTACTCACTACATACTAGGTTGAATATAAACCATTACTAATTAATTTATGAACTTTTTTACGTTCAAATTTTCGTATAATTATTATTTTGTAACATCATATAATATATAATATGTAATATATTACATATGATAATTTAACAAAAATAATTGAGTCTATAATATGAAATAGTATATTTGTTATTGTTTTTATCATTTTTAATACAATTTTGCATTTTAAAATTTTGAATTCAAAATCTGGATACACTGAAAACATAAAAAAGCTAGTTTTTAGAATTTGCACTGTTTGGATCACAAAATCCAAAAACAATTTCCGAAAACAGAACTCAGATTGTCAACCATACACATATTTACTGAGCTCAGAGAATCTGAGAACCATAATACCGGATCTGAGTTGTCTACCAAACAGGCCCTAATTCATTATGATTTACAATTTGATATTTAACCAAGTCAACTTGATTGCTACATATTTCAACCAAATCCCAGTACTCCTGATCTCCTGCCTTATTATTCGCAAATCTCAATCAAATTCCCATGATAACCCATAAGAATTTTTAGATAGAAATTTTAGCTTGAATGTAGGGATATACGTGGAACTTTATAGTTCACGACAAATATTCAATGCATTCAAAAACAAAAGGCACTTCTCCAATATTAGCTAGATTGACAAGGAACGCTTCACGGCAACAGGGTAACCATCAATAACGTAGTATAAACAAACAAAAAATTGAGGTTCCAATACCTTGTATCATTTTGTCAAAGAGATTTTGTACCTCCTGCGCACGTTCATTCATTGTGCTCTACAAAGAGAGGAAAATGAAATTAGCATGTTAGATAAATCTATTAATAGCAAGGAAAGGGATATCGTAAAGAAGAAAAGAAAAGGGGCCTTAAACAAAGAACCCGAAATTAAAGCATATATAATTCAAATTGCAAGAATTAAAAATAACCTAAACTTCGAGGGAGGAAATAAGGGCATTCTATTAGGATCCTTCCTAACAAGAACAAACTCAATAACAAGGAATGGACACAAGAACAATCAAGCATGAAAATATATTGAAATATTAAAAGAAACAGTAACAAGATAATACTCAGTAGATTCTAATGGGCTGAGAAATCCTCTTCCAAATTCCCAATTAGGAAATCCTCACATAAAATTCTCCATACCTTCCTCTCAACTCATTCCCTATTTATAACTAAAAAGCCCTAAAAAACCTAATAACTAATTACTAATATGCCCTCCTAATAACTGTATTAATATTCTATTAATAATCCTAATATTACCATAACTAGGGATCTTACATTACTCACCCCTTCGAAGACACTTTGTCCTCAAGGTGTGCTTACAAAACAAGATCACAAAAAAAAAAAGGACGGTTACTTTTTTTTTTTCCTTTTTCTTTTTTTTTTAATTGAGATAAAACACTTAACCCAAATCACCAGCCTCCTTGGAAAGAAAAGTGTCCAATTTGGGTTTCAACTAATCCATTTATGTTCAGCCGATTAAGCAGCCCATATCCAACTTCTGCAATTTTATTCCACTTGTTGCCCTCACCTCCCGACACATCCCACCTCTTCATAGAAAAAGAAAACAGCACCATCTTCAAGTCTTTGTCTCCTTCCACTGCCCACGCCCTCTTTCTCTGCATTTTCTTTTCTTCCAACAACTCCTTCATGTATACTTCTGGCCTTAGTTTCATCTTTCCCGCTGTCCCCAATTCGCCCACATCCGTCTGATCATCAAGATGTTCCCCTCCACCGCACAACCTTTCAACTGCTACGATCATAGCTCGCCGGACATCGAACAAAAAACTAACATTACCACCCACAATGCTTACCACCTCGAGAAACACCTGCCTAAGGTTCACCCACAACAATCCCTCGACGCCAGTGGCAGACAGAAAGCCGTCCATCCTTAATTTTTCCTTCATTGGTATCCCTAGCTTTCTTTATAATTTTCTTCTTTCTCATCGTATAATTTCCCTTGTTACCCATTGAATTTTCTTCTCCCGCCTTCCTGTTCATCGTCTTCTTCAGCCTCCTTGGCAATGGTCGGCGGTGAGTGCTTCGATAATGACACAGATTGACAACATGTGAGCAGAACACAATGTAGTACGGTTAATGCTAGTTCCGAAATTTCATCACCAACCATGCTGGCATTCGTCGATTCTTCTTCCATCTGATATCTCGATTTCTCCACCATTTGTTCCTCAAATAGTTCAACTTCCAACAATTCTTCGTTCGATTATTTTTCCTTTGTTAATCACTTCGCCTCTTTGGAGCTTCTACTCCCTCTGATCGGCATTTCCATTTCCATCGAGTCCTTGTCTCTGACCATCTCGCCTTTCGCCATCGACGATGGACACGAACAATCAAGTTTCTCTTCCTCCCTGATTTCTCCATCTTCGACTCATTTTTTTTTCTCTTTTTCTTCTTTGCTATGGAGCCTCTCATCACCTTCCTCTTTTTTACTTTTTGTTTCTCTCGACCACATCCGTTCTATCTTTGGTGTCCATTTTCTCTCAACGGATCTTGCTAGAATAAGCACCACTCCTTCATTGATGCCTTTCAATATTCGGGAAGATCCCTCCACAAATAAGCATTCCACTAGAAGCTCATTGGGAACTTCAAGTTCAACTCCAGCAACAACCGCTTCTTGTTTTTCTGACCTTTTATTTGTCAATTCTTCTTTCTCCGCTTCAATAGTTGCTACTCATCTTTCTTTTCTTTCTCTGTCTCTTTGTTGAAACTACTTGATTCTTTGTTGTATTGTCTTCATCTCTCCTTGTATCTCCAACAACACTGATTCTAGCCTCTGACCTCGACCCATAGTAAAAACAATACTCCCAAGAAAGAAGAGCTCTGATACCAATTTGTTAGGATCCTTCCTAACAAGAACAAACTCAATAATAAAGAATGGACTCAAGAACAATCAAGCATGAAAATATATTAAAATATTAAAAGAAATGGTAACAAGATAATACTCAACATATTCTAAAGGGCTGAGAAATCCTCTCCCAAATTCCCAATTAAGAAATCCTCATATAAAATTCTTCATACCTTCCTCTCAACCCATTCCCTCTATTTATAACTAAAAAACCCTAACAAACCTAATAGCTAATTACTAATATGCCCTCCTAATAACTATATTAATATTCTACTAATAAATCCTTACCATAACTAGGGGTCTTACATTTTATACCAATTTGTTAGGAACCTTCCTAACAGAAACAAACTCAATAACAAGGAATGGACTCAAGAACAATCAAGCATGAAAATATATTGAAATATTAAAAGAAATAGTAACAAGATAATACACAACACATTCTAGAGGGTTGAGAAATCCTCTCCCAAATTCCCAATTAGGAAATCCTCACATAAAATTCTTCATGCCTTCCTCTCATTCCATTCCCTCTATTTATAACTAAAGGGCCCTAACAAACCTAATAGCTAATTACTAATATGCCCTCCTGATAACTATATTAATATTCTACTAATATTGTAAGGCCCCTAGCTATAGAAATAATAAGAATATTGGTAGAATATTAGTAGGGAGGTTAGAAGGGGCATATAAGTAATTAGATAGTAAGTTTGTTATGAATTTCAGTTATAAATAAGGAGAGAGGGGTGAGAGAAAGGTATGAAGAATTTAGTGGGATTTTCTAGTTTTGGAAATATTGGGAGAGGATTTCCAGCCCTCTTGAAAGTGTTGGTAAGTCACTGTTCTATTGGCTATCTTTCTTATAATCTTGTTGTTAATTTCCATTGTAATTTTCCCTAGAAGTATATAAATAAATCGTTCTAGAGCCTTGCTCTATTTCTTGGGAATTGTCTTGTTGGGTATTTTACTATTTGCAGATTGGATACCTAACATAATCCTAATATTACCATAACTAGGGGTCTTACACTTTTTTTTTTTTTATAAAGAACAAAACTTCCTGAGGAAAAATGGAAGAAAAAAAAACAAAAACAATGGCATCCAAAAAAAACGCTAAGCCCACGAAAAGGAAGATTGCCACTAGAGAAAGGGAGTCCAATCAAGGAAAAATGTAACATAAAGGATAATTTAAAAAAAAAAAAAAAAAAATGGACACTGTCACTCAAGAAGAGAGATCTAGCCAGGGTCCACAATATTTATCTATTATACCTGAGTGCGAACCAAATTTGCTCTCACAAGAATTGATTGATACTGACTACTGATAAAATTAATCCAAAACAACAAATTATTCCAAAGATAATATGCAAAAGAACAATGTTGAATTAGAAACAACACTAATTATTCTAGAAGCTTCTATTAAACTATGTATAATAGACATTTCTAGAATTATGTTGAAATATATAAATATATCTCAAAGAAAAGATCTAGAAATATCCAAGGGTTTCTTTAGGCTCCAAGGAATTTTAGAACTCCTTTAGATAAGGATAATCTCATAGAATTATCTAGAATTAGTTAGATCTAAGAGAAGTCTAGAAAAATCCTATTCCTTGAGGTCCAAGGATCTCATGTCTATAAATAGGAGATGTAGCCCCATATATGAGCCAAGCAAAGCTAGAGAGCTAGTGTAGAAAAGTGAGTGAGTGTCTTGAGAGTGAAAGAGTAATTTCTAAGTGTTCATCCTTGTATATTTCTAAATAAAAGTTTCTTTCTTCAAAAAGAGATTCTCTTCCTTTTGTGCCAATTTCTTCAACAAGTGGTATCAGAGCCAAGCTAGCATAGGTTGTTGTGGTGGAGCTTCTGAAGATCGAGTACAGTCTGGGATTGTGAAGCTTGTTGTCTGGGACACAGCTACTCATGGAGTGCATTCATCACTACAAGGTGATGGGAGACCGTCAAGTTGTTGGAGGAATCAAAAAGCTCAACATTCAAAACTACAAAACATGGTCCACATGCATGAAGTCGTATCTCTAAGGCCAAGGCCTATAGATGTTGTGGGAGGCACTGAAGTCAGTCCACCTGAGGATGCTACTGCTGCTTTGAAGAAATGGAATATCAAGGCAAGTATGGCCATGTTTGCAATCAAAACAACAATTGATGAAGAAATGTTGGAGCACATCAATACAGTGGAGACACCAAAGGTAGCATGGAACACGTTTGCCTCACTTTTCTCGAAGAAAAATGATGCGAGATTGCAATTTCTAGAGAACAAGCTCCTGTCAACCAATACTTCACCAAGGTAAAAACTTTATGTCGGGAAATCTCTTAATTGGATCCTACTTCCGCGATTTCAGAATCAGGGATGAGAAGAATTATTATTCGTGGACTTACACCTGAATATAGAAACTTTATTGCTGCTATTCAAGGTTGGGCAGTACAACCTTCTCTAATTGACTTAGAAAATATGCTTACCAGTCAAGAAGCATTGGCTAAGCAAATGTCGGAGGTCACAATAAAGAGCAATAATGAAGAAGCGCTCTATAGTGGCTAAAGAAAAGGTCAGTCAAAATATCAAAAGAAAGTAGGATCAAAAGGTGATGAAGAAACTCCAAAACACTCTCAAGTAGGGGGAGCTAGTAAAACTAATCAAAATCACGAGCATAGAAAAAATGGTGAATGTTATAACTGTGGAAAGATAGGCCATTATGCCAAAGATTGTCGTTGAAAGAAAAAGGCAGCAGAAAGCAACGCCGTCACCTCCCAGGGTGAAAGCATCAGTGAAGAAGAATGGGATGCAGAGGCATGCTTTGCTAGAGCATATGCAAGCCCAGTCCACATCCAATGTGGTGGAGAATGAAGTGTTGACTCTCCATGCAGAAGAGATAAATTATGAAAATGACTGGATTGTTGATTCAGGTTGCTCTAACCACATGACAGGAGATAAGAGGAAGCTGCAAAACACAGTTGAGTACGAAGGAAGCCGAGTTATTGTAACTGCATTCGACTCGAAGTTGCCAATAGCCCATATTGGCAAAACTATGATAATGCCTTGCTCTAGTTCCAATCAAGTGGAACTGGAGAACATATTTTATGTGCCTAGAATGAAGAAGAATTTGGTGTCAGTATCTCAATTGACATCAGCAAGCAACTTCGCTGTGTTTGGACCTCATGGTGTCAAGGTGTACCGACATCTCAATATCAGTGGTACGCTATTAATGGAGGGAGAAGGAGTGGACTCCATCTATATCATGTTAGATGCAGGCACCTACATGGATAAGCAAAAGCACCCAAGGACACAGTGCATTGATTTTGTTGGTGAACAATGCTATACATCAAGAAATGTTAACCGTTGATGAAACATTGTCATGGCAGGCACCCGAATAAAAAAATACACCTAAGGATGAGAAAACTTTCAAAGAAGGATAAAAAAAAAAAGAGAGAGATAAGCCAAGTGCAACAGGTTCCAATAGAAAGAGAAGAAAAAAATGACGAAGACGAAAAAGAGCAACTAAGGACGCTAAGTCCTTGGCATGGTTGTGCACATGATCGAGAACTACAATTACGGAGATCAACCAGGCAAAGAATACCAAATTCCAGGTATGCAAACGCAATATTAGCAATATTTGAAGAACCAACGACATACGAAGAAGCGTCATAGAATATCCAATGGAGAAAGGCCATGGAAGAACTGGACACATTGAGAAGACATAGATGTTGGGACATAGTGCCAAAAGGCTAAGAGCATCTAAGCATGCAAAGTTTCAACAATAATTTGAGATGATGGAAAAAGCTAGAATAGTTAGTGTTGAGGGGGTGTGTTGAAATAGAAGCAACTCTAACTATTCTAGAAGCTTCTATTGAAGTATGTAGAATAAACTTTTCTAGAATTAGGTTGAAATATGTAAATATATATCTCAAAGAAAAGATCTAGAAATATCCTAGGGTTTCTTTAGGCTCCAAGGAATTATAGAGAACTCCTTTAGATAAGGATAATCTCATAGAATTATCTAGAATTAGTTAGATCTAAGAAAAGTCTAGGTCCAAGGATCTCATGCCTATAAATAGGAGATGTGGCCTCATATGTGAGCCAAGCAAGGCTGGAGAGTTAGTGTAGAAATGTGAGTGTGCCTTGAGAGTGAAAGAGTAATTTCTAAGTGTTCATCCTTGTATATTTCTAAATAAAACTTTCTTTCTTCAAAAAGAGATTGTTTCTCTTCCTTTGTGCCAATTTCTTCAACATACAATATAACATTAGATGTCTACAGAAACCCCATTAAATCCACATAAACAGCAAACTGAGTAAACAATCAACAAAGAAATTCAAGCAACTAATCATAGCAATAAATCTTCGATGAGTCCCATTCCTAGAAAAGACTTGAAACCTGAATTATACTTTTGATGTTTTCTAAGATCGAGTAATTTGTAAATCAATTACCTATTACCTTTTGTCAGCTCTTTCTTAAACTTTCTAATCAAACATAGTTAGTTGATCCTCAGTTGGTATCCAGGACCCGTTGTTGGGCCCTAGGAAAGGAATACTGGCCATCTTTTCTCATAGCATACATTTTCCTTTTCAAGTATTTTCTTTTTTGTGATGCTTCCATCAAGCTATTGTCATTTCTCTATTCTTTCCTCTGCTAATCTCTGATTCTCTTACACAGACCATTACTATTAGGATGAGAAGCTCTGCAACCACTTTCTACTCCATACATATCTTTTTCACATTTTTCTCCTTTCCTGAATCTAGTACTTTTAGCAATAAATAATGAGGCTACACTAATTAATAACCATATTCTGTCTAACAAAATAAAGGAGAAAATAATTAACGAACTGAAACTTTTTCTTTTTTTTTAAACAGAAATGAGCCTCATTCATTGAATTAATGAAAAGAGAGAGTAATATAAAATAACAATTGACAATTACCTTCCATATTTGACATTCATCTAAAAGACTGGCTAAGCCAAGCTCCAAAGCTTCAACGGAGCTTTTCTGGAAAGCAGTGCAGGCATCCAAGAACCCACCCGGCTCTTCTATAGACTCCAGAAGCATGTCCAATGCTTCGCACATTTCTTTCATCTGAAAGTAAAAGGAAGCATTGAAGAAACTAGAAAAAAATCTTGAGAAATTATAAGGGGAAACACAGCTATGGGGGTGAGACGCTTTTCAGTTGCCTATGCAATATGAAGTCATATATGTTGAAACTTATATGGTAAATATACAATATGAAGCCATATATGAAAACGTGTGGCCTCATTATTTTGTTAGTCACATACAGGGACCATCATTTAACCAAATCAAAAAAATACGAAGGGGAAATCTTATTTTCTAATTCAAGATGTTCCTAAGAGGAATATATCGGGACAGGAAAGCTCATGCAAGTATTTTATCCACTCTTCCCTTTATACTAGTAGAAATGGAGTGGAGGTATATTATCTTTATAAAGATTTCTTTTCCAAAGACGACAGATTGGAGGTGTATGAGCAAGCAAAAGAATGGAAGATTTTAAAGCAAGTCATTCCTATATTAGAATTGAGTATGTTCACATTGGCAAAATGTTTGGATAAATTTCGTTCAGAACTTACTGGTTTTGCCAGGGGGGCATTGCTGTAACTTCGGTCTGAACCATCATGTTTCTCATTAGAAATTTTCCCCGGCAAGTTGTCTTGCAATGATATTTGTGAGCTACGTATCACTGGTAAAGATTCAATTTTACCAGCACCTCCCATTACTTGTCTCCCACTTTGTGTTAATGTACTTGGAACATCCTTCGGTTGAAAAGGTTTTCCAGCAAAACCTGCGAAACAATTCGCTGTACCAAAACTTGGTACATAATTCTCAGTTTTGCTGCTTTGAAAAGAATTTGGAATTAAGACTGAAGATACGGGATCAATTTTATTTAAAAATATAGCTTTATCGCTGGATAACTCAGAAGCAGCCAACAAGCCAGTTGACCCCAATTTTTTCGTTGATTCTTTTACATTGGGAAAGGGCTGGCTATGCACATCCACAGACTTCCCTGAAATAGAAACAGGCCCGAGACCAAATTTTTGAACAGGCTTGTCAAAGTTCCCAATCTCGTAGTTGGATCTCTCCAGGACAGAAGACTTCAATGATTGTGAATAAATGAAAGAATCTGCTTTCCGGCTTTTAGTATTACTCTCTGCACCAACAGTTGCACTCTCACCTATTTTAGATACTAGACTTTGATCATTATTAGAAGACTTGATGTCGTTTGAAATTTTAATTTTTTCCCCAGGAATCTCACTACTGATTGCGATTTTTTCCATAACCTGCATCTTAAGATCATTGTTTGCTTCTCTAAACTCTTTCTTTGATTCAGAAGAGAGTTGAGACCGATCATCAGCAGGCACTATTATATCATCTTCCTCCTCATCACAAGCAGGAACGGTCTCATGTGGAGCTTCTGTTTCATTGACACTGCATGAAAAGTTGAAAACCCATAGTAAAAGGAAATCAGGAGCGATAATCATAATATTCAGGCTGCTATTAAAAGCTAAAGATAGAAACATTTATCCAAGGAAAAAATAGACTTGGGCCTTGGGTACGATAACAAACGACGTTTTAAAACATAAAAGGCAGTACCTAGAAAATTGAAACATAATGAGATCTCCCTCTAAAGTAAGACACACAAGGATGCAATATGGCGAGACTTCTCTCATATCTTCAAATCCAACTCTAACTATCACCTTCCCAGGAAGAGAAACTCGATCAATGCACAGCCCCATTACCAAATTATCATCACCATTCGCTGAAACAAAACAAGAATGGGATACAATTATATCACAGAAGAAGAGATACTGCAGAATACAAAAATAAAAAACCTAGTCAATGAGCATGAATAAATGTGTACGTAAAAGTTCACTGCATAACCCAACTCCAACTTTCTAACAAAAATACTTTGTGTGTGCATGAGTAAATGGGGAAAATCATATAGAAAGAGAAACACTGAAAGAAAACATAATGCAACCAACTGTTAGAAGAATCGCTATAAAATGATCAGATAATATAATGTCTCAAATTATAACTCAAACTACCAAATTGGAACTATTTTTTGTTAAGTCGAAAAACCAAACTTTAATTAAGAAAAAAAATTGAAAGAATATAAAAGAGCCAACATTAACCAGAAAACAAGAAGTGGGCCTACAGAAACAATAGCATATAAGGAGTTGAATAAGGACCAGCCTAACGAACAAGAAATAGCTATATTATTTGATATAGAGAGGCCAAAGTTTCCTGATCTTTATGTTATTTATTTATTTATTTTGAAAGGAAACAGAATCTTAAAGCGTGGAGTTAGGTCTTTGGAAACATCTTTTCTTTTTCTCAAAAGAAATCTTTGCTTGAGAAGATCATCTCTGGAGGAGATGAGACCTCTTTCGGAAGATGATATTAAAGCTAGAGAAGATTGTAAGGGAGCTCTTATGGAGGTCATCATCAAAGAGCAGAGAATTTGGGCCCAGAAAAGTAAGTTAGAGTGACTTCTGGAGGGGGCAGAGAACTCCAACTTTTTCCACCATTGGGTTTCGGCTTGAAAAAGTAAAAACATCATCTCTGCTCTGGAAAAAAAAACATCATCTCTGCTCTGGAAAACAGCGAAGGTCGGGTTCTTTTGAATGAAAATGAGATTATGTCTGAAATCCTTGCCTTCTACTCCAGCCTGTATGGAGTAGAAGGCCCCGAATGGTGGGCTTTAAGTCCTCAGGACTTCTCTTCCTTGCGAAATTTGTGATGTGGTTTTTTATTTGGGGAACCTTAAATCCCCTGGTCCTGACAATATGACAGGCGAGTTTTATAAAAAAAATCTTGGAACATCCTGAAGGGTGACTTAATAAGGGTGTTCCAAGATTTTTTTTAAAACGGTATTATCAACAAGCAATGCAATGAGATGTACGTTTGTCTTATCCCAAAGAAGAAGTTGGCTTCACGAGTCAGTGATTTCAGACCTATTAGTTTGGTCACCTCCCTTTACAAGATTATTTCTAAGGTGCTTGCTAAGAGGCTGAAAAAAGTTCTCCCTTCCATTGTGTATGACTCTCAAATGGCTTTTGTGGAAAGGAGGCAAATTCTCAATGCTATTTTGACTGCATCTGAGTCCCTTGAGGAGTGGAATTCTATCAGGAAAAAAGGAGCCTTCCTAAAGCTAGATCTCAAGAAGGCTTATGATCAGATTGACTGGTCCTTCCTTGATGCGATTTTGAAATTTAAGGGGTTTGGTAGAAGATGGAGGAAATGGATTTAGGGCTGCCTATCCTTGAAAACTTCTCTATCATTGTTAACGGTATACCGCGAGGTAAAATCTTCGCCAAAAGGGACCTGCGTCAAGGAGACCCTCTAGCTCTATTTCTCTTCACAATTGTGGGTGATGCCCTTAGTAGTCTTATCCATTATTGCAACGAAAGGAGGGTTATCAAAGGATTCTCCTTTGGTACTATGAATTTTGATTTAACCCACCTTCAATATGCGGATGACACCCTTCTTTTTTGCTCGTGGGAGAAAGATTCAACATGGTGATCAGGTGTCAACCTCTTCCTTTTAGGGTCGTGGATGTCTCTTAATGTTAATAAAACCTCCATTATTGGCATTAACCTTGAAAGAGAGGAAGTGAATCTTTATGGCACTAAGTTTGGGTGCCAGGTGGACAACCTTCCCTTCACCTACTTAGGTTTTCCTATTTGTGGTAATCAAAGTGCACAGGAATCTTGGAAAAACCTAGAGGAACGGCTCAGATTGAAGGTGGACAGATGGAGAGGTATTTCCCTCTCTAAAGATGGCAGACTGACTTTAGCTCAATCGATTCTTAACAGTCATCTGTGCTATTTTTTCTCACTTATGCAATCTCCGGTTACTACTATCAATCGCCTTGAGAAGATCATTAAAGACTTTGTTTGGAACAGGGACCTTCCAATCCCACTTCACACCTTGTCAATTGGAACTCTACCTCAAAAGAACAATGCACTCCTTATGAAATGGCTCTGGATTTTATTGTAGGTGACGGGAAAAATTATCAGATTTTGGAAGGAAAGATGATGCGACTCTGAACCCCTCGCTCGGAAATTTCCCAACATGTTTACTTTGTCCTTGAAAAAGGATGTTGTGATTGCTGATTGTTGGTGCGCTTCTAATCAGTCTTGGGATCTTGGCCTCAGAAGAAATGTTTTGGATTGAGAATTAGGTGATAAGATCGCTATGGTGGAAATCTTGAATGCTTAGATACCCCAGAATGACTATGATTGCCTTAATTGGAACTTAGAGGTGCGCTTCTAATCAGTCTTGGGATCTTGGCCTTAGAAGAAATGTTTGGGATAGAGAATTGGGTGATATGATCGCTATAGTGGAAATCTTGAATACTTGGATACCCCAAAATGACCATGATTGCCTTAACTAGAACTTAAATCCCTCAGGGAAGTTCACAACTAGAACAACCTTTTTGAATATCACTCAGAGAAACTCTCCCTCAATTTTTCCATGGTGAGTCTCGCCTGGAAGCTCAAAATTCCAAAAAAGGTGAAGTTCTTCCTTTGGTCCCTTGCTTATAGAAGCCTAAATACGCACGAAGAGCTCCCAAGGAAGCTTAAAAACTCCTCTCTTAGCCCCTTTGTTTTCTGCCTTTGCTTGAACTCTGAGGAGTCCCTTGATCACATTTTCCTGCATTGTGGCTTTGCTTATAAGTGGTGGAATCTCTTATCTTGTATTTTTGGGATTGCTGCCTCCCAAGCAAAATTGATGACTGGATGTTTGGTGGGCTAGACGATAGTCCTTTCGATGCTAGAGAGAATATCCTTTGGAGATGCGTTTCACAGGACCTCTTATGGTGCACTTGGAAAGAAAGGAATGGTAAAAAATTTTAAGATAAGTTTGCTTTTTTTTATTCTTTTTGGACTGTTGTTCAACATACAGCTTCTTGATGGTGCACCAATTACACCAAATTCTTTTGTAATTATAGCCTTTCCATGATTTTCAACCATTGGAAGGCTTTTACACATTAGTGCGGGGGGAAGGGGGTCATCTCATCCCCCAGTCCTTTATGAATATATTCTTTTGTTTCTTATCAAAAAGAAACGAACAAAAAAAAAAAAAAAAAAAAAAAGGAAAGAAACATAAGCATTTCATTGATAAAATGAAATTATAAAATTATGAGATCATCCGTCTCGATTAGAATAAAGAATTTTAATTGGACGGTAGGTTAAATAAACTACAATTACAAAAGAGATACTCAAATTACACCAATTAAGTGCTAACTTCTCTATCATTATCAATGGTCAACCAAGGGGAAATATTACTCATTTTCATGGTATCAGACAAGGTGACCTACTTTTCCCCTTTGTATTTATTCTAGTGGCAGATTTTTTGAGTCGTCTTATGGAGCATAGTTCATCTTTCGGTCTTATTGGTTCCCATCCTATTAGTCAATCCTCTCACGTTGAGCCATCTTCAATTTGTTGATAATACATTATTATTTTTAATTGCAGATTGACAAGCATTGGTTCATCTGTGAGGTCTCATGATGAAGTAAAGTTACTATTACTTATGAAATTATAACTTAGTTGTGTTAAGGGGAAAGCTTCGAAGACGATGACAAAAGAGAAGAAAGTTTGGTTCATCTCACAGTTCATATTTTTTAATGTGCTTCTAGTTTGAAAATTAATCTTGCTAAGAGCGAGTTGTTGGGCATTAACATCTTTTTTATGAGAAACAGTGTTGTTGGGCACTAATATCAATGAATCGGATTGAGATTAGATCCTCAATACTTTTTGGTTGTAAAAGGGATAACTGGCCTGCAACATATCTTGGTTTATCGTTGGGTGGAAATTCCAAGTCTATTGGCTTTTAGCTACCGGTTTTTGAACAAATTCATCATAAACTTCACAATTTAAAATATTCTTTAATCTCTAAGGGTGCTTGGCATATGCTTATTCAAGCTACTCTCTCCAACATGCCTATTTATCATTGGTCCTTATACCGTGCTCCCTCAGAGATCATTAAGAGTGATGATAAACTGGTTCGTGGTTTTTCTTTGGGAAGGCTCTCATGGTGATGGTAGAGTTCACAATGTGAATTGGGAGATTGTTCAACGTCCGAAACTATTGGGTAGTATTGGTGTTGGAAATTTTCATTATCATAAAATTTCCCTTTTGGCTAAATGGATCCAGTGCTTTATTATTGAGCTTGATGCTTTGTGAAGACAGTTTATTGTAGCCAAGTATTATCGTAAATTGTGTGTTCGGACCCTTGCTATTCTCATGATTTTCACAAATCTGTTTAGTGGTATATTAGTCATATTGTTAATTTTGTTGTTGCTACTAATCATATGGGTAATGGCTCTACTATATCTTTTTGGAAGGATTCATGGCTTAGTTGTGGTATTCTTTCGATTGCATGTCCTCGTCTTTATCGACTTGCATGTTTTCCTAATGCTACGGTTGCCAGTTACTAGAATGTTGATTCAGAACTTTGGTTGGGCCTCTTCTGAAATTTTCATGATTTGGAGACATTGGAATGGGCTACCTTATCTCATTTATTATCTAATGTTCGTTTCTGTTCATCTCCAGATTCTAGGTCGTGGTCTCTTGAACCTTTTTCATCTTTTTCAGTTAAATCTCTTATGGCTGATTTGATGGCTTCAATGGCACCTCACACAAAGGATCTATTTTCTATCATCTTGCAAGATCATTTTTCTACGAAAAAGGCATGTTTGAGAGTTGATTCTAAAATAGTTAAAATCACTTTTGTCATTTTCAAAATCTCTCTCAAACATGTTTTTAATTATTCACAACCAATTATGATGATATGAAAATTGCATTTAAAAGTATAAAATTAAATATTAAATTAATTTTGAGAAATTAAAGTCATTTGTTGGAGTGATTTAAACATGACAAAAGTGACTCTAACAATTTCAAAATCACTCCAAAACATGCACTAATTTTTTTCTATGGGAGCTCAGCTTGGTGCTATTAATACTGCTGATAGATTACAACGATGGATGCTTTACATGTGTCTTAGTCCCTTCCCTCTTGGTGTATCATGTGTCAACATAATTACGAGACTCCTGCTCACTTGTTTATGCATTGTTCTTTCGCTTCCCATTTTTTGCATATTACTTGGGATGCTTTTAGATGGTTTTCAGTGTGTCCAAATAACATTCATGATATCCTTTCATTTCTTTTTGTGGGTCATCTATTTGGGGCTTCTAAACAGATGGTTTGGTTGTTCATTCTGCGTTCTTTCTTTTGGTCTCTTTGAGGAGAGCACAACAGTCGTCTTTTTAGGGATTCATTCTTATGTAATAGATTTGGCTGTCTACTGCTTTTTATTTTTTGCCCATTTTAGTTTATCTTACCTTGTTTCCAATTGAAAATAGCGTGGGGTTTCTCCTCATTTCATTTAAGAATGAAATGTGCCTTATCCAAAAAAAACCTTCAGTTAGCCACTTAAACTTACAGAGGTGTCTACACATATTTTACTCATTGGCAGCAAGGGTGAGAAGCTGAGATCTGCTATCAACTCTTCTTTAAGAACTTTCAGGGTCCAGTGGTTCATTTTCTTCTAAGGAACCAATGATTTCTAGCTCCATCTGTGAATTGGCTTTGGTGTCTACAATCTGTCCAAAGGTGTGACTCCATTCTTTTACCACATCTTTAATTCCTGGTAGTTTCTGAATAAAATCGTGTCTGAGGCAGCCTAGTGTTCCATCCAACCATTGTGGAATTTGAAATAAGTAGGACCACATTTCTGCTTACCAAGAGTTAGTTGGATAGGGAAGTGGTCAGATGTAACTCTCTTAGCCTTCCCCATACTTATCTAGGCAGCCTTTAGTGATGACAAACCTGTCAATCAATGAGTGAATGGGGATGCCTATCCCAGGACCACATGTATTCACAATTAAGGAGAGGAAGATCAAGGAAAATAACAGAATAATTACAAAAGGTCTTCAAAATCGAATCTCATAAAGAAACAGGAAAGCAAACAAGAGACCAAACCTCACTATGGTCCGTCTTCACCCTTCTAAACACCCTATTATTCTGCTCCCCTCAAAAAACCTATAAGGTCGCACACACCCCAGCAAGCTATAAAAAGCAAACCTTCTTGATGAGCCAGGTGCTATATCTTATTCTCATTCTAAACGAACAGAATAATTACAAAAGGTCTTCAAAATCGAATCTCATAAAGAAACATGAAAGCGAACAAGAGACCAAACCTCACTATGGTCCCTTTTCACCCTTCTAAATTCTGCTCCCCTCAAAAAACCCATAAGGTCGCACACACCCCGGCAAGCTATAAAAAGCAAACCTTCTTGATGAGCCAGGTGCTATATCTCATTCTAAACAAATAGGTCCGCAAGATTAGTTATTTTTTGAGCTAAATACAAGCTGTTAGGCTGACTTGTATGCTTTATATAGGTAACTTTAGGTTATATCCTCTACTCAGCAATCAGCATCATTTTTTAATAAAGTTTCAGAATTCTTTCAGAACATGAATCATGAGATCACTAACCTTGAAGCTCAATCTTCGGGAGAGAGGTATTTCTATCAATATTAATAACTGCAACTTCGTTCTCAACCTCTTGCAACAAACCAAGCAACACAATATGGTCTTCCATATAGAGCCTGTTTGCAACAATTGCGAGCTTGCTGCATCCAAATCAAGAAAGAGAAAATAAATAAACTTGACAAGTAGGTTCATAATTAAAAATTAATCCCACGGTAACAGAAAGAAGAAAGAAAATTTGAAGAAGTGATAACCAAAACTTTATTAAATGAAGAAAAAGTAGTAAAGAAAATAAGGAATTTGAAGAAAAAATCAATTTCAAACATTCAGAGCTTAAATCAGATCAAGTCATTTCTGCATACCATTTATCCAAATAACTCAACAATAAACAAGGCCCACTATCACCAGGCAAAATGTCACGAGTGAAACCTGAATGTATATCACGAAATGATAACAAAACTTTGTTTGAAGAAACCTACAAAAGAGGGTTACAAAAATTAATCTACTTAACATATAAAATAAATAAATAACATAATAACCACATCATGTTGATCGGTTTATGATACTGTGATAATTCTCAACTTTCACTGTCGAATTCAGATAAAGTTACATAATTCTCATTCAGAAGATCAGAATAATAATAACAAATTTACAACCAAGAAAACGAAGGTGAAGGCTTAATCCAATATGATTGACCTTGAATCTAGGGCACTAATAAGAATAACATAATACATGATTCACAGATAAATATAAGATTTTGTCAAGACAAAAATAAATAAATAAATAAAATCCACTCCTGTCTGTTCTTTCCCATTTCTTAATCCATGGAGGAGTTCAGTCACAACCTTAACAATCATTCCCTTGATAAAATACTGCTAAAGTTCCCCTCAAACAACTATCTGCCCATCCACTCTAGTTCCAGTCTAAACTACTCCTTTTCTACTAGTAAGATTGACTGCACATGATCCATCTAATAAAGCTCAACTATGATCGACCCAATCAAAGCTCTCCTTTCCAAAATTTGGTTTGACAGGAACCATAGGATATTTCATGATAAATCCCTTCCTTGGTTTGATTGTAACAAAAAAAAGAAAGAAAGAAAGAAAGGAACAAAACGACGTAAAGGCTGGGGAAAGAGGGCTCCCCACTCAAGAAACCTACGGACAAAAAGCCTTCCAATCATGAACGATCATGGAGTGAATCCATTACAAATAAATTTAATGTGATTATGACTCCACCATAAAGCATCTAGTTGTACAAAATCTCAAAAAGTAGAAAAAGAAGTGGACTTATCTTTTTTGTTTTTTTTTTTTTTTTTAGAAACGAAACTTTTCATTGAAATAATGAATGAAGCTAGGTATAGGAAAAGATATTTTCTCTTATTACTTGAGTGATTGAGAAAGAC
This sequence comes from Benincasa hispida, assembly GCF_027475165.1. Taxonomy (NCBI): domain Eukaryota; kingdom Viridiplantae; phylum Streptophyta; class Magnoliopsida; order Cucurbitales; family Cucurbitaceae; genus Benincasa; species Benincasa hispida. Next base: position 45,699,541 of record NC_143484.1, on the reverse strand, counting down.
TCAATATATACAAGAGGATTAACAATTAGTGTGCTGAAATTAAGCTAATCTACACTTATAAGGAAAGAATAAAATTACAAGATATAAGGAAATAATCTAAATTAATTCTCTAATTTAGAGTTGCATAATTAGCTTGATTTCCTATACTCTCCCTCAAGCTAAATGGTATATGCTAGTCATTCCAAGCTTGGAAATTAGTCCACCAAGGTTTGGTCGATGCAAAGCCTTAGTTAATATGTCGGCGACTTGTTGTTGGGATGGCACATATCTCAAGTTATAGTATTTGTCTCAATCTTTTCACTGATAAAGTAACGATCTATCTCGACATGCTTCATTCTATCATGATGTATTGGATTTCTTGCAATGGCTATGGCAGATTGATTATTGCACAGTATTTCTATAGTACCTTCAGTCTTAATTCGAAGTTCAGTGAGAAGGCGTTTTAGCCAAATTCCTTCCCAAATTCCATAAGCTAATGATCAAAATTCAGCTTAAGCACTACTTTGAGCCACAACTTGTTGTTTCTTGCTGCACCAGGTTACTAAGTTACCCCATATGTAGGAGTAATATCCCGACGTTGACTTACGATCAATAGGGGATCCAGCCCAATCTGCATGTAAACTTCTAGTGATCTAGTCATAGTTTTTCTGAACATAAGGCCTTTTCCAGGATCATGTTTGAGATATTTCAATATTCTATACACAGCTTCCATATGTTTCTTAGAAGGTTTGTTCAGAAATTGACTTACCACGCTAACTACAAAGCTAATATCTGGTCAGGTGTGAGTCGAGTATATCAATTTTCCCACCAATCGTTGATACCTGTCGCGATCAATTGATTCATCTTCGGGATTAACTCCAAGTTTTGAATTTGCATCCATAGGTATATCAGCTGGTTTGCAACCACTCATTCCAATCTCTTTTAAGAGGTCTAAAGTGTATTTTTGTTGAGTGACAGAAATTCTTTTGCTTGATCTTGCTACCTCCATCCCTAGGAAGTACCTTAAATATCCTAAGTCTTTGAGCTCAAATGTCTTTGACAAGAGTTGCTTAAGTCTGAGTTATCTCATTGGAAACACTTCCTATAAGAATTATATCATCAACATATATTATTGACACGGTAATCTTACTTGGGGAGAAATGTTTGATGAATAGAGTATGATCAGATTGACACTGAGTATAGCCATCTTGTTTCAACAGAATCGACACAGTGGTAAACTTTTCAAACCAGGCTTAAGGTGACTGTTTTAGTCCATAAAGAGACTTCTTGAGTTTAATACCTTTCCTCTAGCATATTTGTCCTCAAATCCTGGGGGTATATTCATGTACACTTCCTCTACTAGATCACTATTTAAAAATGCATTCTTTACATCATATTGAAATAATGGCCAATCTAAATTGGCAGCAATAGAAAGAAATACCCGGATAGTATTTAACTTGGCAATTGGAGCAAAGGTTTTCTGATAGTCAATCCATAAGCTTGGGTAAATCCTTTGGTCACAAGGCGAGCTTTGAATCTCTCTATACTGCCATCTGGTTTATGTTTGGTTGAAAAAATCTATTTACATCCAACTATGCGTTTACCTGGGGGCAAATCTGTAAGAACCCATGTTCCATTTTTCTCAAGGGCCTACAATTCCTCTAGAGTAGTTGCTTTCCATTCAGGTTTTTGTAATGCTTTCTGTACAGTTTTTGGAATTTGTACCCAATCTAGTGACGTCACAAATGCTCTAAAAAGTGATGACAAATTAGTATAAGATAAGTGGTACTATATAAGATGTCGAGTACATGAGCGAACACCTTTTCTTAGAGCAATAGGTCTGTCCATGTAATCTTTTGAAGTCTCGTGTCCTATTTTAGAGACATTAGGATTTTGGTTTAGATCTTGACTTTGCTGAACTTGTGTAGATTGTACTTCATTTCTCTCACGTTCCTTTGCTTTTTGTGAGTATACTTGCAGTTCAGGCTCAAAGGTAGATATAGAAACTTGCTCAGAAGAGGGCACGTGAGCATTTTCATAAGGAATTTGCTCAGAAGAAGGCACGTGATCATTTTCAGAAAATGAGATTAGAGGAAAGTCAGGAATACAGTCCCAGTTTTGTGATTCAAGATCAGAATGCTCCCCCTAAATCGTAGAATTGGGAAATATGACTGTTTTTCAAAAAATGTGACATCCATGTTGTGAAAGAATTGGTGAGTTGGAGGATGATAACATTTGTACCCTTTCTTGTTTGGAGAGTATCCGAAGAAGATGCATTTCATAGATCTTGCATCAAGTTTACTACGATAGTGGGAATGTATATGAACAAATGCAGTGCATCCAAAAACTTTCAATGGTAGAGGAGATAGGATCCCCGGTCCTGAAAAATACAAAAGTTGGCAACGAATTTAGTTTCACAATTCAAGTCCTTATTCAACTTACTCACGGATAACAAATTATACTCCAATTGTGGTACAAATAGTATTGATTTAAGAATTATGGAGCTTGAAATTTGAATACTGTCAATCCCAATTGCTTTAGCGAGTGTACCATCAACAATTCGAACGGAAAGGTTTCCTGTATGGAGAGAGAAAGATGAAAATAAAGATCTAACACCTGTCATATGATCTGATGCTCTAGAGTCCACTATCCATTCAGATGGAAGGGCTTGAGTATGGAGAGCACGAGGCTTTTGGATACCTTGTAGTTGCCCAGTCCCAAAACCACTTACTGAATGTTGATTTGTTTTATTCAGCAATTGATGGAGCAGGTCCAACAAATCTTTCGTCAGTGGTTGTTGGTTTGAAGTTTCAGAAACAACAGCATTGGCCCTAGTTTCGTGGTCTGATCTTGCGGCATTTGGCTTGCGAGTTTTCCATGTAATTTTCAGCAAGTGTCTTTGATATGTCCCAATTTATGACAATGGTCGCACAATGGTCGTCGTCCTTTGCACTGCCGACTATCACCTCGAGCAACAAGAGCGAGTGGATCATGATCTTGTTGGGAAATAAGAGTAGATCCACTTGGAGTAAGAGGATGTTCAGTTAGGCTCATCATTACTTTCTTTCGACTCTCTTCTCTACGAGCTTTAGAAAAGAAAAAAAAAGCCTTCTCGAAGACTAGGTAATGGCTTAGTACCGAGGATTTGACCACGAACTTCATCTAGAGATTTATTAAGCCCCATAAGGAACTTGAAAATCCTTTTTGTCTCCACAATTTTTCGAAAGAGAATATTTCCATTCATGATTTTCGAATAAATCCAACTATTGCCAACAGCGAGATAAAGTGGTGTAATAAGTTGTAACTGATAAGTCACCTTGTTTGAGATCTTGAAGAGTGATCTCAATCTGGAAATGTTCGGCAGTGATCTCTTGATTTGAGGTGTCTCGAGCAGCATCCCAAATTTCTTTGGCGGTTGAACATAGGAGAAAATTCTCTCCGATTTCAGTAGTAATTGAGTTGATTAACCAACTCATAACTTGATTGTTTTCAACCCTCCATATGCAAAACGTTGGATCTTCGGATTTAGGTGAAGTTGCCTTATCCGTGATATAGTCTTCTCGTCCACGACCATATATAAACATCATCGCAGATTGAGACCATTGAAGATAATTAGGGCCTTTGAGTTTGTCAGTTTGTGCATGTTATTTCAGTATTGTTGTTCTCGGTGAAGTTGGTAACTTGAAGTTCTTCTCCTGTCATTGAAACAAGAGGGAGAAAAAAAAACTTTATTAATTTAAAATCGGCGGCGGTGCCGGAGTTGAGGTACATATCTAGAGAGTAGGAATCAACCCAAATCTGGAGGACGAATGTCGCGTGAAGGCTACTACGGTGAAGGCTTCAACCTTGCAAGGATGGGACTTCGTGCGAGGATAAATAAAGATGGTGAGGATGAAGAGTGGCGGTGATAGGTGATGCACGACTGTGATGCAAACAGGATGAGACTGAACAACACGAATGGACCAATTTCAGACTGATCTGATTGACGAAAAAATTGGTCAACAGTGAAATTGATTTGGAAGACGGTTGGTTGGGTCAGAACCTTGGCTCTGATACCATGAAGCTAGGTATAGAAAATGATATTTTCTCTTATTACTTAAGTGATTGAGAAAGACTCAATATATACAAGAGGATTATCAATTAGTGTGCTGAAATTAAGCTAATCTACACTTATAAGGAAAGAATAAAATTACAAGATATAAGGAAATAATCTAAATTAATTCTCTAATTTACAATTGTGGCTTGATTTCCTACCATTGAAAATAGGGGAGTTTGCCCTAGGGGCATTTTGTCTTTTACCAGTGCCCTAGGGTTTCCTATTGTTCTATTTATATGTGTAGTCTCCCTGTATTGTTTGAATTAGAAAATTAATAAGAAATATTCTATATCATGGTTTTTTCTCCCTGTTATAGGGTTTTCCACGTAAACTGTTGTGTGTCTCTCTTATCTTTCTCTTCTATTGCTTTTCATCATGGTATCAAAGCATGGAGATGAAACCCTGGCCACCATTGAGGAAAACCAAACAAGAGAATCACAAGTGTCATCTGGCGACAACAATGGTACCAAAACCACCGATATAGCCACTGTCGTATAGAACGCCATAGAACGATACTTCCAGACGATTCTACCACATCTTCATTAGCCGACTGGATCAGCCCAATCAGGAGGACAGGCAGCCAACTGGATCGGCAACCAGACGAACCCGCGCAGCAACCAAACGAACCCACACGGCGGGCCTTGGACGATCAGAAGCCAGATGTTTAGCGGCTTTTAGCTTCGCGTCGAGCCATCCACAATCAAACGCCAGCCAGTTGGCAATTTCCAGCCCGACCCATCCGACTTTCAACCGGTCGGAGCCTTCTAGACCAACCCTACCGCGCACATGGACCCCCTCAGCCGTGACCCAGCCGATTCCGGCCGCAGCACTTCCATCCCAGCTGCTATCTGTACCCGATCCTAACCGAAGTCCGTTGATCCCATCCGTGGTTACTGTCCAACACCGACCGTGCTTTCGTTCCAGCTAAGCTTGGGTGGCAATCTCAGTCAACAAGTTCCTGTGGATGGCAGATTTGAAGTGGAGGAGTCATCATCACCCTATCCTGGATAGAAACTTGACTATATGCACCCAAGAGCGCAAGGCAGTACAGTACCCAGTGAGATCCAAGAACAATTCACCCGACTTCAACTTCAGCTTAAACAACAAAACGAGTCTATTCAACAACAGATAGCCGCCTCAGAGAAGCACTTAAGACGACTTCAGGTATTCAATCAGATTTCCCTTCTAATCTACCGATGTACTCCGAAAATCCCATAACCTCTTTCCCTACTTTACCTACAGCACATTTATTGTCTGGGTCTATGGGAAACTCTGCAGGTTTTATTGTTGGAGAAAAATTGAATAGTCAAAACTACTTTTATTGGTCACAATCTATCAAGATGACCCTCGAGGGTCGTCATAAATTTGGGTACTTAACGGGTGAGATACCGAAACCAAGACCAGGTGATCCTCAAGAACGTATCTGGAAGGGGGAGGATTCTTTACCTCGATCTCTGTTAATAGGTAGCAGGGAACCTCAAATAGGAAAACCCCTACTATATGCTACTACTGCTCGAGACATCTGGGATGCCGTTCAGAAGTTGTATTCCAAATGACAAAATGCCTCTCAGCTCTACACCTTATGCAAGCAAGTTCATGAATGCAAACAAGGAACGATGGAAGTAACAGCCTACTTCAATAAATTGTCGTTACTATGGCAAGAGATGGACCTATGTCGTGAGATGGTTTGGGATTGTCCCTGCGGAGGAGTGCAACACTTCAAGTTTGACGAAACCGATCGGGTCTATGATTTCCTTGCAGGCCTGAATTCTAAGTTCAATGTCGTACAGAGTCGAATTTTAGGCCATCGTCCGACACCGTCCCTCATGGAAGTTTGTTCTGAGATTCGTCTGGAGGAAGACAAGTCCAGTTGCCATGAACAATTTACTGATCTCTTTGACAGATTCCGCTACATTTAAAATATCTGGTCCTGGTCCTGTTAATGATAAACAGAACAGTAAGCCTCCCCCAGTATGTGAACACTGAAAAAACCTTGGCACACCAAAGATCAGTGTTGGAAGTTGCATGGTCATCCGCCTAATAGTAGACGACATCAGTCAAGGTCCGGACGAGCGTTAGTAGGTGAGTCAGCTAATGGCAACTCTCAGCCTCAGAATCAGGGAACTAGTCCAAATGACTCCAGTGCTGTGGATGTCAGTGCGATTGCCCAGTCAAGTACGATTCAATCCTTTGGTCTTATTAGTGTTAATGGTAGCAAGTCGTGTATTCTAGATTTGGAGGCTACGGATCACTTAACCGGCTCTTCTGACCAGTTCATTTCATATTGTCCAAGTGCTGGTAACGAGAGAATCAGAATTGCAGATGGATTCTTTGCTCCTGTGGCAGGAAAGGGTCATCTCTCACATTTTAAGGGTTTAACCTTACAAGATGTGTTGCATGTTCCCAAAATTTCTTATAATTTATTATCTGTTAGTAAGATTACGAGAGATTTGGGATGTCAGGTCACTTTCTCATCCAATGCTATTGTTTTTCAAGATCTGAGCTCGAGAACGACGACTGGCACTGCTCGGCATGATAAGGGGCTCTATTTCCTTAATGCAAATACTTCTTCTAGGTCATTTGATAGGACTAGTTTGCTTTCATCTTGTTTTTCTACTTCCGAAAAAGATTACATGTTATGTCATTTCCGTCTCGAGCATCCGAGTTTTCAATATATGAAATATCTATTTCCCCATCTGTTTCATAATATTAATATTTCTGGTCTGACTTGTGATGTGTGTATTCGGACTAAACAACATCGTGTCTCATTGAGATCTCAACCATATAAGCCGTCTAAACCGTTCACTCTTATTCATAGTGATGTTTGGGGTCCTTCACCCGTCACTACCTCTACTGACAAACGCTGGTTCATGACGTTTATTGATGATCACACTCGACTTACCTGGGTGTTCCTTCTCACCGATAAGTCTGAGGTCTCATCAGTATTTCAACAGTTTTATACCATTGTGAAAACCCAGTTCAATGCAAAAATCATCATCCTTCGGAGTGATAACGATTGTGAGTTTTTCAATAAGTCATTCCGGGAATTTTTAGCCTCTAAGGAAATTGTCCATCAGAGTTCGTGTGCGTACACTCCTCAACAAAATAGGGTGGCTGAGCGAAAAAATCGTCATCTCGTTGAAGTCGCTCGCTCTCTTATGTTATCTACTTCCCTCCCGTCCTACTTGGCGGGGGATGCTATCTTAACGGCAGCCCACCTGATAAACCGAATGTCTTCCCGTATCTTAAAGTTTCACACCCCTCTGGAGTGTTTCAAGGAGTTCTACCCCAATAACCACCTTGTTCCTGATGTCCCTTTTCGGGTGTTTGGGTGTGTCGTGTTTGTCCATGCCCATGGTCCTAATCGCACTAAACTCACTCTCCCCGCTCAGAAGTGTGTCTTTATTGGGTATCCCCTTCATCAACGTGGGTACAAATGTTATCACCCGTCCTCACGAAAATACTATCTCGATGGATGTCACTTTCCTTGAAGATCAACCTTTCTTTCCCATTAATCATCTTCAGAGGGAGAGTACTAGTGAAGAGACTAATTGGAGTCCAAGTTCATTAGGGTTATGATGAACCTGGGATTATTCTTCCCGAGTCTAAACCTGGGAGTGTTCTTCCTGAGCCTGAACCTAGATATTGACAAGACTTTCCTTCCGACCAAACAAGTTCCATGGATAACATACTATAGGATGAATCTCAGAAAGAAAATAGTGTAGCCTGTTACTTCTCCGGCTCCGGTCCATGAGTTGGACCCAGCATCAATTCCAAGTACTGGTATTCCTACCTCTAGTGATAACGATGTTTGTGTTGAAAATGATGAGGGTGAAAGCAGAGAAATCCTCGACAGTACCGATGATTGTGCCAAGGACACCTTATGCGATGAAGTTGTGGTTGCAAATGATGACAATTTCGAAAAAACTACTCCAATAGATGATACTCTTGAGGGTGAATGTGCAAAAGGTTCCTCAGAAGATGAGACTCTTAAGCAGAAGGCTGAATGTGGTGGGGAGTCGGGTGAGAAGAAAAGTTATGATGCCTCTCTCGATCTTCCCATTGCCTTGAGGAAAGGTACTAGATCCTGCACAAAGTATCCACTGCAGAGCTACCTATCTTACAGCAATCTGTCCCCTGAATTCAAGGTCCTTACTACAAGCCTAGACATAATTAAGCACTATACATTCGGCAATGGAGATTCCTAAATGGAAAACTGCAGTTATGGAGAAGATGGGAGCACTTAAGAAAAATAATACTTGGGATCGGGTCACCCTTTCTAGAGGACCCAAGACAATTGGATGTAAGTGGGTGTTTACAATAAAGTACAAGCCTGATGGAACAATTGATTGGTACAAGGCGAGATTGGTTGCCAGAGGCTTTACTCAAACCTTCGGAATAGATTACTCCGAGACTATCTCCCCAGTGGCAAAGTTAAATACTGTCCGGGTCCTTCTATCAGTAGCAATTAACAAAGATTGGCCCCTTCATCAGCTTGATGTAAAAAATGTCTTTCTAAATGGAGAATTAGAAGAGGGAGTTTACATGAGCGTGCCCCCCCCCCCCCCTCCCTCTGGGGGTTCGAGAGTCGGTTCAATCACAGAGTCTGTAAGCTAAGGAAAACCTTGTATGGGTTGAAGCAATCTCCAAGAGCTTGGTTTGGCAGATTCACTACCTTTGTGAAATCTCAAGGGCCCAGTCAAGGGCATTCAGATCACACTCTGTTTACAAAAAGGTCAGTATCAAGGAAAATTGCGGTCCTTATTGTGTATGTGGATGACATTGTCATATCTGGTGATGATGCCATAGAGATTGTCAGGCTAAAGAGGAGAATGGCTGAGGAGTTCGAAATTAAAGACCTTGGAAAATTGAGGTATTTCCTCGGAATGGAGGTGGCTCGGTCGAAAGAAGGGATTTAAGTTTCTCAGCGAAAATACACTCTTGACTTGCTTAAGGAGACAGGTATGACAGGTTGTAAACCAGTTAATACCCCTGTGGAGGTTAATGCTAAACTCAGTAACTTGAATAATAGTGTTCCAGTTAATAAAGAAAGATATCAGCGTTTTGTTGGGAGATTGATCTACCTATCTCATACTAGACCAGACATATCTTACGTTGTCAGTGCAGCCAGTCAATTTATGCAAGCTCCTTACGAAGAACATATGAAGGTTGTGGAACGCATCCTGAGATATTTGAAAACTACTCCCGATAAGGGGTTGATGTTCAGGAAGTCTGACAAACGGTGCATTGAGGCTTACACGGACGCTGATTGGACAGGTTCTGTTGTAGATAGAAAGTCAACATCTGGGTACTGTATTCGTGTGGGATAATCTCATTACTTGGAGGAGTAAGAAACAAGGGGTCGTTGTCATAAGCAGTGCGGAGGCAAAGTACAGGGCCATGAGTCTAGAAATATGTGAAGAGATCTAGCTGAAAAAGGTCCTAACATATCTCAATCAAGACAATGATCTCCTGATGAAACTCTATTGTGACAATAAAGCCGCAATAAGCTAGCAAACAATCCAGTGCAGCATGAAAGAACAAAACACGTGGAAATTGATAGACATTTCATCAGAGAAAGGCTAGACAGTGGCAGCGTTTGTATTCCCTACATTCCCTCCAGTCAACAAATCGCAGATGTTCTCACAAAAGGGCTTCTCAAACAAAACTTTTGATTTTTGTGTTAGCAAGTTGGATCTTACTGATATCTATGCCCCAACTTGAGGGGGAGTGTTGAAAATGGGGGAATTTGCCCTAGGGGCGTTTTTTCCTTTTACCAATGCCCTGCGGACGATTTGACCGATCCTGCTCCTGCCACCACATTTGCACTACTGTTCTATTTATATGTGTAGTCTCCTTGTATTGTTTATATCAGAGAATTAAAAAGAAACATTTTATATCGTGGTTTTTTCTCCCTGTTATAGGGTTTTCCATATAAACTGTTGTATGTCTCTCTTCTCTTTCTCTTCTATTACTTTTCATCACCTACATTTAGCTTGATTTCCTACAATGAGAAAAGACTAATGCTCAAGATACAAGAGGGGAAAAAGAAGAGGCAAAAGTGGACTTATCTTCAAAAGTCTACTTGATACATTCAATCCATGAACCCCATTAGAGGGATCAAGAAGCAAATCTTCATATAAAGTCTTTCTATTAGATGATATAATATTAAATTTACCTTTGTTCATCGGCCTAAGCTTTTGTTGGCCAATCAGTGATTTAACATGGTGTCAAAGAAGGTGATCAAGAGATCATGTGTTCAAACTCCTGCAATGTTATTTCCTCCCCAATTAACATTGATTTCCATTTGTTGGGTCGTCTACATATTCCACGTCCACAAGTGAGTGTTAGATGATATAATATTAGATTTACCTACACCCAACAACTTAAGCTTTTGAGTTAACCGGTGATTGAACACTTTCCTTCCAAACTCCAGCTGTTGAGGGATTCAGGTAACCACCCATCCACCTGCTTGGGAAGACAGGCATGCAAGTCGAAAAGGCCAAAAAGACGTCCCAATTTTGTGTAGCAAGAGGCAGTGTAAGAAAGTATGGTCTAGTGACTCGAGCGCATGCCAAACAAAGATGGCAAATAGAAGTGTTAAGGTGCAAGGGCACTTTGTGATTGCATTCTCTCCCGAGTATATAAGCTCTTGTGTGCTAGGGACCAAAGGAAAACCTTCACCTTTTGAATTTTTGAAATCCCAAAGCACCTTTGTCATAGTGCATGTTAAAATATGGCGAGATAGTCGAGTTCAAAATACTAGGATTTGGTGGACAAAAAGCTTGAGGCATCCAAGGACCACCTAATTCCATCCTCTCCTTGACACAACCGAAAGCCCTCTAACTTCTTATGGTGGAAAAAGAGCTTGAGGCATCAAAGGACCATCTAATTCCTTACTTTATTTGACCCAACCGAAAGCCCTCCAACTACTCAACCCACCCAATTCCAGGCCTACATCTCACAATCAAACAACCTTCGTCTAATTCCCAAATCCTAGGTTCCCTAAGTTGCATCCCAATATTCTACCACCAAAGCTTCCTATTTAAATGATAGAGAAAATCTTTGGAAAAGCAGCTTCGAACGATGTTTAAACCACCAAAGCTTCCTCTTGTTTGACATTTAAAAAAGGAAGTTTGCATGACCTAAAATTTGATTCAAAGAAGGGGGAAAGAGTTGAGAGCTCTATGGTCGTTGGCAAACATTGGAATACATGAGTCATTAATTGATGCCTCCTTAAATCTGACTCTTTGACAAGATGCCTTTCTGGAACACAAAAGCTCGTGTCCTTTTCCTGTGAAATGGAAGTTCATGGTAAAAAAATCCATCGTGGGGAGACTAATTCCATCGTACAACTTTCAGGTTGAGTCTCAACCGGCCACCAGAACCATAAAAAAATTTCAATCGTAGTCGACGAGAAACCATGGTGAAACTCCACTTTTCTGCCAGCAAGTAAATCACTATCTTGAAATGTATAAACGTAAGCATTGATGGCTTGATCTCCATCAATATTCTCGTCTCAAACGGAATAAATCTATAATAGTTTCCTTGTACTTTGATCACCACTTCTAAGCATGAATGGATAGCATAAGTTTTTCAGTGTTCCTAAGTATCCCATCTCTCCCATTTTATGGTGAAAGCATCAAAAGTGGCCCACCCCACATTCATTGGTAACAATCTTGCACAATCTATGAATGGACACAAAAGAAGCATTTATCTACGTGTAAAAGGTCTATTAGCAAAGACTTCTTCTAGTTATCTTTCAAGGGTCTCCAAAATTTTTACATCATCATGGAAGTCTATTCTTGTAATAACTCCTCTCTCTCGACATCATTGGGACAAACAAGTCATCACACCTCAAAAGGCCCCCGCTTCTAACTTGAGGTTGATTACTTTTCTTCACTGCGTCTACAAAAGACGAACTTCCTTTATGTTTTAGTTTTGTTCAATAAAACTTCCTCTTCATTTTGTGGCCCAATTAAGAAATCACCTAGGAGCTCTCTAATAACTTTCCAACCATTGTATTCTTTAGCAAAAGGGATAATCAGATTTCTCTCCCCTGCTTTGTACTTTAAGGGGTATTTGGGGCAAAGAGGGGAGTTGTGAAGTCCAAGGACTTGTGAACTCTTGGGCCCACGATGTAGAGAGTTAATAAAGCATAAAATTGATGTTTTTTAATAGTGGGACCCACAAACTCTGAGCCAAACAAGGAGTGGAGATCACAACTCCACACTTCACAACTCCTTGTTAGTGATTTTGATGAAAGTACCTCTCTTGTTAGTGATTTTTTGAATCCATATTAAGCAATTTCTGCATGGTTCTCATGTATGATGGTAAAAGGATTCTCTCTTCGTCTTTTTGTTTTATCATTGTATTTTGAGCATTATTCTCTTTTCCTTTTTTTAATGATATCCGTGAGTGTCTGACCAGCTTACGCACACCTCGACTAATCTCACAGAACAACTTGCCTAACCCTACAACATTCTTTTTGAAACCAAATCCCAAAGAGAAACAAGGAACCTTGCCAAAGACCAAACATCACTGGAGTCCCTCTACACACTTTGTTGTTTCTCTCCCCCCAAATATCCCGCAATAATTTACCAAAGAGAAAATGTAGGCAATTGATAAATCAACTAATGCCTCACAAATAATTTGCACAATAGAACTCTTAAACATCAATAAAGCCCACGTACAAAATTGTCTTTTCATCAACAAACCAAGCTTTCAATAAGAGAGATGAAAGAATACAAAAGGGCTTGTAAAAAACAACCAAAAAACTGAGTCAAACAACAATGGACCTAACAAGATAAAGGACTGTCCAAAAGAACAAGGCCTAGAGGATGATAATTGATAATTACAAAGATCCTTAAGTTACAAATTTCTAAGGAGAGGCACTAAATGTGGCAAGAGTCTACACCTCTTCCCAATACCTCTTAAAGCCTCTAAAATTTCTCTCATTCCTCTCAAGTCAAATGCAACCCTTATCATCACCCTTATCTCTAAGTACAAGCATGATAAAGAACACAACCATTCTCATGAAAATAGAAATGGAATATGAGGGGGAAAAGGAAGAAAATCACAACTACTCACGTCAGTGATTTTTCCATCCTTACTTCTGATAACTAGGACAAAGTAATCTTCTTCATCACCAGTTGCAGTCATTTGAAAGCATCCCATGATGATACAATCAGCACGAACCCACTTGATACAGTCAACTGAGCAATCACCACAAATCAAGTTAAAAGATAGTAACCATAAGTACTTTCTAGAATGACCAACGTAAGATTGTAATTGAAGTCAAAAATAGCAGTTCTGTATGGTACGTAGTATTATTGTTTCCAATTTATTTCAGTTTTCAGACATTTGTTTTTTTAATTATACTAAATTTTCTGGATTATTTAGAAATAATGAGAATCAAGAACTCCTCTTGTAATCCTCATTTAATTGTTTTTTTTAATTTTGGAAAAGGAATAATATAGTAATGAAAAAGAATTACAAACGGGGAAGGAAGAGGCAAATTCCCAAACTAGCCATGAAGAACCCAAAACCCAGCAGTTGGAGATTTATTTTGGCTAATTATGTGTTAGATTTTATATGCTCGCTAGTATTCAATCTCTTGAATGGGATGAATTAGCAATAGATACAAAAGTTGCATGATTTCTCTCTAGGCAAATAACCCATATAACAATAATAATTACCCCAATCTAGAATTTTCTTCTTTAACCACGAAAACCATTGCCAATCAAATCTATCCGCCATAGTAAGCAAACTATATAGAGTTAAAAACATGCAAAAATATCTATCGAGATAACTGAGGTGAATGCAAGTGTACTTCACTCCAAGTTAACAACTCAAACTCAACTTGTAGCCAACCTGAAAATACTGAGGTTGCATACCCCTCATGATACATCACAAAAGTAAAATACAAGAAATATCACCCCCCCCCCCCCCCCAACTAAATAAAAAAAAATGAATGATGAAAATTATTAAACCTTCATGTTTCAACATTCTGCAAATATCATTTTTACACACAAACACAGGAGAGAGAGAGGGGAGAGAGAGAACCCTTCACTGTAAAGTCTGTATCCGTTTCGCCATTCCCTGAACTCGGCAAGAGTGACATGGATAGTCGTTCTTTGAATTTGTGTGAGAAAATGGTAAGAGTATCCTTTTTAGCCACAGCAATGAATTTCCCTTTCACACTGCATTCGACTAAAATCCAAAATAAGATTTAAAAGAATTTCAAAAACAATAGCTCCTCCACATGCACTAAGTTTTGCTGACAATAATACATGCTAATCGATTGCTTTGTTGTGTGTGTGTGTGTTGGGGGGGAAGGAATGGCAGAAGATCAGGGGCAAAAGAAGAAGAAGAAGATATATGTCAAAAACAGTGGCATGGAGCATGGTACATGCAAGAGAGAGAAGAAAAAACATGCAATAATTAAAATTGTTCACTATCAAAAATAAAAATGAGCTTCAATTCCTGAACAAATAAAGATCTCTAAGATAAATAGTTAAAGTAACAGAGTCCAAAAATCTATGAATATCCTATCTTCAATCACATTCCTAATTCCGGCCTAGCTCCCCTAATTATTGCGCTAATAAGCAGTGTTCCCTCATCATCCTTCCTAAAATTTCTAAGCCTTCAATTGAGTCTCAATTCAATAATGGTCCTTTGCTGTTTCCCTAAGGCCTAATACCAATAACAACCAGGTCTAGATTGTAGTGATTCCTTGTTTTCAAATTTCAATTACAAGACACCATTCTTACACATATGAATAGAACAAAGGGTCCTTTTATAAGAAACAAAGTTTAAATGACTAAATGAAATATACAAGGACAAGAGGTCGTCACAATAGTTGTAGTCACTGGAAGAATTGACTAGAAAGGATTTAGAGAGATCGTTTAAGTTTAATGAAGGGGCAGTCAGTAGACAGGGAAAAAATTGTTCAGGGAAATACAGCATCTCCCCAAGAAAACATGTAGCAAAAATATCCATTTTCTTGAAGTATACAGTGATTAAATATAAAACGTGAGAACCTTAACAAACGTCACTTAAAATTGTCGATAAGAATTATACATGAGTTACTATATAAAAGTATGTAGCATACCAGCATCAATATCGTGCATTACATGTGTAAGAGAGCCATTAGCCGATCCTTGATATAACTGTCCATGCTTTGAAAGAACCAGATAAGAATCTTCCAACTTTCTGGTCCATTTGAAGTCTTTGATGCAACTGGAATCAGTTATAGAACAAGAAGAAGAGGGTGTTTCTGCCTGCATGACAGCAATGACATGTAAGAGAATGACATGCAAGAGATATAACTAATGATTGCGACATTTTACCCATTGATGCAAATATCCGAACTGACGTTTCACGGAAACTATGCTATGATGTTCAAGCTCCAGCGAAAGGCACTACCTTATCAAGCAGCGACTGGACTGAAAAAAGATGAATATCACGAGCTACGACGGCAGCAAGAATGGAATCATCCGTGGAAAGAGCTAGAATGTGAACTTTTCCGATGGAAACATCCACAATGCTTAAATCCTGGACAGAAGAACCAGTTCCCCCGTTTTTTATCTCCTCGGCCGAAGCAATTACATCCTTGGTCCTCACCACAAAAAACCCTTAAGAAACAACATTTTCTTCAATATCAAATAAAATCATAGAAAAATCAATGGTAATCACGACAATGGGAGAAGTAATTGGAATTACCAACCAGACAAATGGGCAACGAAGATGAGACCGGAACTCTCGGAGAGAGCAAGAGGCTGAGAGGGAGGGGTTTCGGGATCAAAAATGGAGTCGCCGAGCTTGACGGGAACAGGTCTGCCGATCTTTTGGAAGTAGAAATCGTTCCTTACAACTTGCTCTCCTTCGCCAGCGTCTTCTAATGGAATTAAAGTTGAAGGTCGCGAATCAACGGAAGCCATGAATTGCAAAGGGCTTCTCTGAAGCGAGAGAGAGAAGCTCTGCAGAAGGTTTTTGGAAGCAATCGACTTTCTTCCACCTGGGGTTTTAGGAGCATCGCACTCCAAGTACCTTCGGGCGGGTTAAGCTGATAAATATTGTAGGTTTGAAAATAATTGGAAGAAGTTGTTTCGAAACCGTTTAGGCAAAAATAGCGTCATTTATGAAAAAAGGTACAAAATGATCCAAAAAAACAAAAAAATTTCTCGGACGGACCTTTTTCTAAAAGTTGGTTTGCTATCGACCCTTTTTGTATGTGAAATAACACTTTTAATCTCGATATTAAATATGCCACCTTCTCTATTTCCAATAATTTTTTTTGCTCTTCTCTTGCACCAACAAAAAATAAAAATTCTGTTACGAAATCGATAATTAAAGAACACAAAAAAGAACGTAGAGTAGAAAAGATCGACACACAGATATATGTGGTTCACTAACAATGTGTTAGCTACGTCCACGGGCAGAGGAAGAACAATATTATTTCGAGAGAATGTTTTCAGAATTACATCAAAAACGGCACCTCTAGGTTAGAGAGTTTATATATCGCACTGCTCTAAATCCTAGGGTCAAAAACGTAAATAACTGCAAATAAATAAATATGTTGAATACAAAATCTGAATAGGTTTCGGGGGCACCCACCAGGGTGCGCCGCCCCTGGACCCCGTCAGCGAGACCCCCGTACTAGGTTGTTCGAAGCGCCGTCAAACAGATTCAAGGCATTTCAACAAATCTCCACCTCGACTTGAATTCTCTCCCAGATAACAGATGTACCAAATGCAACATAAATCAATATCGCCAGATGTACCCAGACTTCTCCCTCATGCCTCAAAGTGTCCCACAAAGGGGACCACTAACAATTCAAAAACATTCAGCAAGTCCAAACAATGTTGGAACTTGCCTTGTGGAACCGGTTTGGTGAACATATCAGCAGAGTTATCAGCAATACCAATTTTCATCACTTTAACTCTCTGCTCACCTCTTAAGAAGTGATATCTTACATTTATGTACTTAGTTCTCTCGTGATGAACTTGATCCTTGGCTAGGCATATTGCACTCAAACTATCACAATATACAATAGCTTGGTCATGATACAAACCAAGATCACCAACTAACACCCTCAGCCATTTTCCCTCTTTAGCAGCTTCTGTCAAGGCCATGTACTCTGCTTCAGTAGCAGTCAAAGTAACTGTAGGTTATAAGGTTACCTTCCAACTAACAACAGAACTACTCAGAGTGAACACATAGCCAGTCATAGACCTCATACTATCAACATCTCCAGCATAGCCAGAATCAGAATAACCAGTCACCAAACACTATGTGCAATTCCCATAAACAAGACCAACATCAGATGTACCTCTAAGGTAACGAAAAATCCTCTTAATGGCTTGCCAATGCTCCTTCCCAGGTTAACCCATGTACCTGCTGACAACACTAATAGCATGGGCAAGATCAGGCCTAGTACAGACCATAGCATACATCAAACTTCCCACTACACTAGCATAAGGAACTCGAGACATGTACTCCTTCTTAGCTTCAGACTATGGTGAAAACTCAGATGACAAACGAGCATTTACAGTACTAAGAGTATCTATAGGCTTAGCTGATGACATACCAAACCTGGACAATATTTTCTGAATATATCCTTTATGTGACAAGAAGAGTTTACTCTTACCTCTATCCCTATAAATCTCTATACCCAGAATTTTCTGAGCAGCACCCAAATCCTTCATATCAAACTCAACACTGAAAAGATTCTTCAATTTCAGAATATCAGACTTGGACTTTGCAACTATGAGCATATCATCTACATATAAGAGTAGATAAATCATTGAACCATCATCAGGTTTGTTGTGATATACACAACAATCATACGAACTCCTGTTATAGCCAAGTCCAATCATATAGTTGTCAAAACGTCTGTACCACTGCTTTAGAGACTACTTTAACCCATACAAAGATTTCTTCAATTTGCAAACATAATTTTCTATACCTGGACACTAGAACCCATCTGGTTGGGTCATATAAATCTCTTCCTCCAACTCTTCATGTAAGAAAGTTGTCTTCACATCTAGTTGTTCAAGTTTCAAATTCTGATATGCTGTATCTAATGAATTATGAGTTCAATACATCCTGTTTAGCAGAAAGACGGACATTCCTTGCTCATTATCAGACAATCACTTATTCACAAACCTCGTGTGGGGCTAATAGTTTTCATTTCCCATCTCATGGAAAACCCTTTTCGCTCCGCTTAGCCCTATCACATAGCTAGTAACACCCTGATAAAAGTATGTCTGACTATTGTGAGAAAATATCATTATAATCAACTCCTTCCCTTTGTGTGAACCCTCTAGCAACAACTCGAGCTTTATATTTAATGCCCTCTGAAGGTGATATTCCCTCCTTTTTCTTGAAGACCCATTTATAAGTGACAAATTTTCTCTCCTTTGGTCGTTTAACTAATTCCCAAGTCTGATTTTTATCAAGAGATTCCATCTCATCCCTCATAGCAGCAAGCCATTTAACAGACTTACCACATGACACAACTTCTCTATAGGTGGATGGCTCATGATGATCCACCTCTTCAACAACCTGCAATGCAAAAGTAACCATGTCTTTAAAACCATACCTCACAGGAGGTCCAACACCAACTCTTCTAGTTCTATCACGAGCTATACTCGATTGATCTACTCGTGATCTAGAATTCTCAGGTAAATCAACTTCTAATATTCTAGGCACATTAATTTCTGGTTGCACATTAGTTTTTGTACTAACGTGTTGATCTTCTCCACCTTGATGTTGTAATTCATTCACAGCTGAAGTGAATTGCATCTCCACCTGTTTATCAACACTACTACTTTTTCCCACATCAGTAGACGTCACAAAAGACTTTATAGTTGAGTTAACATGAAATTTTCATCAAATATCACAGTCCTACTAAGTATGACTCTATTCTCAGAAGGTGACCAGACTCTATATCCTTTAACTCCATCCTCAAAACCCACAAATATATCCTTTTTAGCTTTTGGTTCTAATTTACTCTCATTAACATGATAGTAGACAGTACAACCAAAAACTTTTAATAAAGAATAATCTGCAGGCTTACCAGACCACACCTCATAAGGTGTTTTACAATCAATAGCTGTGTGAGGTCCACGATTGATCAGATAACATGATGTATTCACTGCTTCTGCCCAAAACTTTCTAACCAACCCTGCATTAGAGTGCATGCATCTTGCTTTCTCCAACAACATCTGATTCATACGTTTTGCAGCCCCATTTTTGCTATGGAGTATTCCTAATAGTATGATGGCGAACAATCCCCCCAGCTTTACAGAACTCATTAAATTCAGATCCACAGAATTCCAGAACATTATCAGTTCGCAGCCTTTTGATCTTCTTCCCAGTTTGATTTTCAATCAATATCTTCCACTGCTTGAAATTCTTGAAGGTTTCACTTTTATGTTTCATCATAAACACCCAAGTCATTCTTGAGTAGTCATCAATTATAGACAAGAAATACCTACTACCTCCAATAGATTCAACTTTGGAAGGTCTCCAATAGTCTAAATGAATATAATCAAGTGTCCCTTTTGTACGATGAACACCTCTTGGAAACTTACTGCGATGAAGCTTCCCAAATACACAATGTTCACAAAATTCAAAATCCTGCACCTTATGCCCACAACGAAGATCTCTTTTTAATAGAATTTGCATCCCTTTTTCACTCATATGACCAAGTCTCATATGCCATAACTTAGTCATATCATCCTTGTGAACGACCGATGATGCAACAGCAGCATAACCTGTTATATGAAACCTAATAGAAAATACGGTGTTCCACGCTTTATGCCTTTCAAAACTACCTCAGAATCCTTATAGACATACATTGCTCCACCTTTACCTTCAAAACTGTAAACCTTGCTATCGAGTACACTAAAGGATATCAAACTCTTCTTCAGTAGTGGAACATGCCTAACCTCTTTTAAAGTGTAGAAGGCACCATTATGTGTTCGTATCTTGACTGAGTCGATTCCAACTATCTTGCACACAGCACCATTAGCCATGCTAACATTCCCTCCATCTATTTGCTGATAGGTTTAGAACCACTCTCTATTTGGGCACATATGATAAGATGCCCCAGAATCAAGAACCCACACATCATCAGAATGTAACTGTTCATTCACAACTAAAACTAGATCTCCTTCAGAATCGATCTAGACTTCTTCAGAATCAATCTCAACTTGTGCAACAGAGGCAGATGCTTCCTTTTTGTCACCCTTTTCCTTCTTTTCCTGATTCCTTTTTATCTTAGGACATTCGGTTTTCCAATGTCTCTTTTCTTTATAGTAGTTACAAATATCATCTGATCTAGAACCCTTTGACTTCAAAGACCTTTTATTCTGATTCGACTTCTGCTTACCAGAATTCCTATGTCCCTTGCTTCCTGTAGCAGTTAACCCAGATGCCCGACTTTCTGAAACTGAACTTCCTGCATTCTGACGGTCCTCTCAAGCAATGTGGACTTGTATCTTCTAAGGTTAAAGTTTCTTTCCCTCCAATATATGAGTCAACAAAAGTCTCATAAGACGGCGGCAAAGATGTCAACAGAATTAGGGTAGCATCCTCATCATCAACCTTAACCTCTACATTACGCAGATCTAATAAAATTTTATTTAATTGATCAAGATGGTCTCGTAGAGACGTACCTTCCTGCATACATAGATGATACAAACGTTTCTTTAGAAACAACTTATTGGTTAAAGATTTCATCATGTAAAGACTCTCCAACTTCAACCAAAGACCAGCGACAGTTTTTTCATTTGCGACCTCGATGATGATGTCATCAGCCAAACATAGCATGATCGTCGAATGAGCCTTCTCCTCAAGAGTCTGCCACTCTTCGTCATCCATGGCAGCCTTCTTTGACTTACCTGTCAGCGGCGCCCACAGCCTTTGCTGCTTTAGCAGGGATCGCATCTTGATCTGCCATAAACCAAAACTGTTCCTCCCGGTAAATTTATCGATCTTTACGTTCACGCCAGACATCTTCAATTATCGAAAAAATGCGAAAATTCGAAAAAATCCTAACAAGGCTCTGATACCAGTTTGTTGGGAAATCGACAATTAAATAACACAAAAAGGAACATAGAGTAGGGGAGATTGACACACAGATATACGTGGTTCACTAATAGTGCGTTAACTACGTCCACGGGTAGAGGGAGAACAATATTATTTCGAGAGAATATTTTCAGAATTACATAAAAAACGGCGCCTCTAGGTTAGAGAGTTTATGTATCGCACTGCTGACCCCCGTACTAGGTTGTTCGAAGCGCCAGCAAACAAATTCAAGGCATTTCAACAAACTCAATGTCATTTAAAAGTAAAGATGCTTCGAAATTTTGCTCAATTTACGAGCATAATTGGAAAGAACATACAAAAACATATGAAAACAAACAATTATTTAGCTAAAACGAAATTGTATCGACGAATATATGTCAAAAACAAAATTATTGTACGCACAAAAAAGGTGTGCGATCGTTGTCATCATGATGTGCAATCGCTAACATTATGGTACACGATCGTTGATGTCATGGTATGTGATTGCTTACATCATGGTGCATAAACACTTATTACAAGTGCATGATCGCTTTACAATTTTGTTTTGGTCATATATCCATCGATACAACTTCATTTTAGCTAAATGACCACTCGTTTTCATATATTTTTTCATGTTTTTTTCCAACCATACTTATAGTTCTAATAAAAAAATTAAACAATCTTTGACTTTAATAGGTCATATATCCATCGATACAACTTCATTTTAGCTAAATGATCACTCGTTTTCATACTTTTTTTCGAGTTTTTCCAACCATACTTGTAATTCTAACAAAAAATTATACAATCTTCAACTTTAATATTCCAAAGTAACCTTTATCGAAGTTTAGATGTTGTAGAGCCATTTACATTCAATATTTTTTTAAAATTTATTTTTTATATGCATTATGGGAAAGAACATGAAAAAAACATATGAAAACGAATGGTCATTTAGCTAAACTAAAGTTGTATCGACGGAGATGTGACCAAAATAAAATTGCAAAGCGATCGTATACCATGATGCCAACGATCGTGCACCATGACGTCAGCAATCACATACATCTTTTATACATACAATAATTTTGTTTTTGTCATAGCTTCATCAATACAAATTCGTTTTGGCTCAATGATTACTCGTTTTTCTATGTTTTTTTGTATTCTTCACAACCATACTTGTAATTCTAACAACAACAAAAAAAAAACTAGACAATCTTCGACTTTAATACTCCAAAGTAAAATTTATCGAAGTTTAAACATTGTAGGGCCATTTATATTCAATATTCGTTTACATTTTGCTCTTTTTATAAACATTATTGGAAAGAGCATGAAATAATATATGAAAATGAATGGTCATTTAGCAAAACTGAAATTGACAAAGATATGACCAAAACAATATTGCAAAGTGATCGCACACCATTATGCGATCGTGCACCATGACATCAGAGATCCGTATCGTGATGTCAGCGATCGCGCACCTTTTCTACGCGTACGATAATTTTCTTTTTTTTTTTTCATATCCTTGTCGGTGCAACTTTCTTTTAGCTAAATAACCACTGTTTTTTTTACATTTTTTCGTGTTCTTTCCATTTGTGCTAAGAAATTGAGCAAAATGTTGAAGTATCTTTACTTTTAAATGACATTGGATTTTTTGTTGGGAAGAGCAAAAGATACAAAGGAAACAGAGAAGGTGAAGTATTTAATATTAAGGGTAAAAGTGGTATCACATGTCAAAATGGTCAATAGCAAACAAAGTTCTTAGGAAGAGGTTAGTCATAGTAAAGTTTTTGCTTTTTAGGTCATTTTGGACAATTTTCCAATTTTCTTGGAAAATTGTCCAAAATAACTCAAAACCCGAAAACTTCTATGTAATTGGCCTCTTTTTAATAAATTTTTTGCGACTTTTTAAAGATGTAAAATAGTCATTTTGTCCTTAGTTCCTAAACCATCTTTTAATTAGGGTTCTTGTTCTTGTTTCATGGAAGCTCCTTATGTGGAAGCTCCTTCCATGGGGTTTTGTTATTGTTTCTTGTTTCTTGTTCTTGTTCTTGATTATGTTAGAGTTTAATTTTTGCTGAGAGTGAGATCTTGGGTTGGCCATCAATGGAGTATGAGAAACTTGAATGGAAGTGGAAAAGATGAAGGACTTTAGAAGAAGGGAGAAGAAGAATGTTGAAATGATCGATAACATATATAGAAAGAAATAAAAACTGGAATTGTTTATCGATGAAAAAAAGTTTGTGTATCGACATGGACCACACCACCAATTAGTAAATGACAAAAAAAATGTTTATCGTTTTTATATCAATCCCACTCATGATATGATCGATAACATATAAAAAAAAACGATAAAATGGTATGAAAGCACACGAGAAAATGTATGAAAAACAAGGTTGTATCGACGAAGATACAATCAAAACAAAATTATCGTTTGCGCAAGTGTGCAATCGCTAACATCCATGTGCGTGATCGTTGACACATCATGTGCATGATCCCTTGACAATTTTGTTTTGGTTATATCTCCATGGATACAATTTCGATTTAGATAAATGACCACTCATCTTTATACGTTTATGCATAATGGGGGGAGTCATAACTTCCACTCCAACAGAATATTCACTCTAAAAAATCTCTCTACACCCTTCTTTTTGATCTTTCAAAACAAAAAGAATCCCACCATTATGTTCCTTGTCCTGAGAGTAACAAGGTTTTCGAGTAGTAGTGTCCCTAGTTCGTGTTCTTGGAAGGCTTTGAAGAAGGTCTTCAAGGGTATGTTTCTCTTATACTTTAAAGCATGCTTATGAATGCATATGTTTATCTCATTTTTCTGTAATTTCTCTATTTTTCAAGAATTTCCAAAATGAATTTCGACAGCACATGGGAATTTGATTCCTTCACCTACGATAAGGTACTAACTGTGGACAATTGTTCTTCTCATCTGTTGAGAAAGTCCTTAAAGTTGAGGCCCTTATTGGTTGTTGATAGCACTAAAAAATAGTTATGCTTTTATCCCTAAACATGTTGATTTTATACTATTCATTTACTTAAATTATCGATTTTGTAGGTGAATCTATCTTGGGAGTGCTTTGGAGTAATTAAGAAAAATATGGGCTAAAAAGGAGCAAGAAATCAAACAAATTGAAGAAAGTCAAAATAATTACGAAATTGTCGTTAAAGCACAGTGTAACAACTTGCACAGTGTAACAACTTTTGAAGTAGCGTAGCATTATGCTGAGTGTCACGGTCATGCTTGTCCAGGGCCTGTTGCCCATGGCCGCATGTCCGATCCAACCCCCTTCTAGCATACTTTCATATCATGTATCGTATTAGCTTAGTTAGCTTACTTTCTTTACATTTTCATTGTAAGTGACCACTCGCCCTTTTGCATATGCAAGGGTGCCAGTTGGCTTTTTGTTCAGAATGCACTATATGGGGATAAGACTAATCATCACTTCCCCATACCCGGAGTAGTACTCTATAAAGCTGTTGTTGTTGCTTATTGCTTTCTAGCCTACTACAATCTTTCTTTCTTTATTCACACTCACAAAAACTTCTTACGAAAACCTTTTCTCCAAACCCGTTTTCTAAAACCGTTTTCCCTAAAACGGGGGTGGAGGTTGCGAGAGGCACTCGGTGTGCCACCGACAGTTCGTATTCGAGTTGGCTGACTTGTTCGTGAGCGGGAACAAGTGCCGCACAATCGCTAAGAGAAGCTTCCGAAAGAGCGATTGTGACACTGAGCGCACATCAGGCACACATCAGAACGTAACAATGCTTAATGACATCTTCCTGTTATGCTCACGCTACGCTCTAAGGTAGAAGCTGCACAATAGGACAACGTAACGATGCTACTTCCCAGCGTTATTACGCTACGGACATTGATGGAAGTGCATCGCGCCTACACAAGGAAGTGTAACACATCAGGGTAACTACGTTTAAGGTCTTCATAGCATCGTTACACTCCACTTCGGCGTAGTTCCGCTACACTTATCATATAAATATTAAATTTTCAGATTTATTGGAGGAGGGACAAAAAAATTTCACGAAATTCAGAACACTTTTTGAGAGAATTCTTGTAATTTCAGCAGTACTTTTCGAGAGTTTTTTTATTCTTTCATTCAAATCTTACTCAGTTTCAATGGATTACTTGAAGACTTATTCTATCCATGGCTAGGTAACTCAATTTTCTTGGAAATTTGTTTAGTCTAGTATTGATTCTTGAGTTTTTTTTTGTTTGTAATTTTCCTTTATGAATTTCATCGTTCTTTAATATTCTTAGGCATAATTTCAATGGAATTTAATAGAAAAGAATTGACACCTCAATTTAATTAAATTATTGTCGGCAATTCTTACCTAGCTTCTTTGCATAATTGTAAGATTAGTTACAAAAATTTAGATTCTTGCATGGATATGGATTAAGACTTCATTTCCGTGTTTCTTGCTTGAAATTGTTAGTTTAGAATATTCAAATTAATCATTCTTAGAATTTACTTTATAGGATTTCTTGAATGTCATAATCATGGAAACCCTAGATATTAAAGCAACTTAAGAAAAATATATGAATTGGCTTAATTAATTGGGTCATTAGGGTTTACCTAATAGGTTATGGAATAATGAATATTCATAAAGTTTTTTTTTTAGATCAATGATAAAATTAACTTATCTAACAAATTTTCCCAAGAAATTTTTTACATTAAAATTTTACAAGAACTATTTTGTGCTGTAAATCTCTTCTCTCATTTAATTGATATCCTTTGCATTTACTTTCTTTTATTTTCCTTTCAAAAACCAACAAACCCCCCTCTATTCAAGGAATTCTTGATTGAACTAGCTAATTTAGTGGTGTTTTGTGGATCGACGTACTCCTCTATCACTACTTGATGATTTTAGCAGATTTGTTTGGATTTACCCGTTGAAACAGAAAAGCGATACTTTAGCTGCCTTTAATCATTTTGTAAATCTGGCTAAAATCAATTTGGAAAGATGATAAAAAGCTTACAGTCCGAAAATGGTAGTGAACATAAATCTGTAATTTATTATTTGTTTAGATTTCCAAGTGAGTTACTTTATGTATAAATAGACTGTACTATTTCTTCAAAATAGAAGTTGAGATAACTCATCATTATTACATCCTAAAACAATCTTTGGCGTAATCCTTAATGTCAAAGAACTGGAGGCAGGGAATGGAAAGGAGGCAGAACAAAGAAAGAAGAAGTCGAAAGATGACCGAGAAGTGAAAAAAAAAAAAACAATCGGTTTCTTTCCTCGCAAGATTTAGAATCGTTTTTAAAACTTTGACAACTAAAATGTTTATTTTCAAGATTCAGGATAAAATAAATATACATTTAAAAGCTGACCAAAAGTGTATTTTGTCCATTTATGTAAATGGTTAAAAATTTAATATATTTTTAGAAAAACTGAATCTAAAATTAATTATCAACTTTCACATGTTACTTATAATTTAAAAAATGATTCTCTTAAATTAATTAATAATATGATTTATCAAACAATCAAGCCCGTTAGCATTTTCCTAAAATCGCTCTCTGCGATTACAAATACAATCTCAATCGAAGGGGTAGTCCAGTTTGTGTCTATTTGATAATTTCAAAAGTGTCAAATACGTTCTCGAACTTTTAGTTTTGATACAATGAGTATTTCACATATTATTCAAACTTTTTTAGAAATTAACGATTTGGTTTTATAAAAATTTAAAATTTGTCCTACGAACCCCTAAAATTTCAATTTTGTATCTATAGTAGATCCATAAAATTTAAAATAAACTGAATAGATGAAAATCTATTAGACACAAAATTAAAAATTGAATTATCAATTATGTCATATATAAAAAGTTCAACGATCAAATAGGCACACAACTTCAAAGTTCATAAACGAAACTTCTAATTTAACCATAATTATATTAAATGATTTAAAGTAACATCTGTCACTTGACGTTCAAGATTGATGATTTATAAGATGGATATTCAAGTTCGATGATTTAAATGATTTATAAGATGGACTTTTTCTATCATAAAATAAAACTTATTTATTTATTAATAAAGATGAAAAAAATCAATGAGAAGATCATAATTTTCAAGTATGGAATATAAAGCTATTCATATTGCAATTACATTAGGAAGCACTTTTAGGATTAATAAATAAAGGTATAGATAACAACATCTTTAAAGCGAATTGCAAATATAACATATATTAGTTATAGGTTCTAAAAGTTGAATCTAAATCATACTATACTTTGAGCATGATTGCTTTATTTACCATTGCCCTAATTAAATTCAATCTATAACAAAATTTAGGAGAAAAACAAATTTGAAATTACTCAAGATAAAACAAATTAAAAATAATAATAAAAAAAATCAAGTTCTACCTTTGTTATTAAGCTCGTCCTCGATGCATATCTTAAATTTCTAATGATTGTTCATTTCTTTGCATGTCTTATATTTTTCACGATTGTTCATCCTTTTTGCATAACTCAAATTAAAAATTTATGAATTTGCATTTTTTTTATTAAGCTCTCTCAATTAAATGTTTAAACAATTTCTTTCCTGACAAACCCTGAAACCCATACGACATTTTAGTCAACCCACTATTGTCTGGTCAAAACGGTTTTCCTTTTTAGTTAATTGAGCTTTTCAATGGGTTTAAATTAATATTTCCAAAAAATCAAATGGTCTTTCCAAACAATCCTTTTATTTGGTAGCTAACATTGATGAAGCTACATCGAAGCGTACAAACTTAGAAATAGAGAGCATATTAAAAAAAAATGACTAAATCTTAGTGTCCTGACTTTGAATAAAAAAAATTAAGGTTAAGTTATAAATTGCATCCCTATAATTAAACTAAAATAGAATTTAACTCTTTTTATTTAAAAGGTTGAATTTATGCATATGGCTTGATAAAAACACTCTAAAGTTGTAGTCTCTTACTATTTATCAAACCATAGAGATGAAATTTTAACTTTTGAAATTATATGACTAAATTCTAACTTTTTTTTTTTTATATATATATGGACCAAATTTGTAATTTTATAAAAAAAAATTGTAATTTTACATATTTATAATTTGACTAAATGATTTAATTTTTACTTCAACAAAACTTGTTTAGGCATCCCTTAATTAGATGTTTATTCAATCAAATTTTGCAGGTTGTAAGTTTGGCCAACTATCTATGTAAGAAACTCTCCCGTGCTTCATGATTTGATAATCCACTCTTATAAAATTGTGAATCTAACTTTTTGCTTATGTCATATTTCACTACCACATTTTTACATGCGAGATATTCCCTAACGCGATGATCATGCCCTAATACTATTGCCATTCCATAAATATGGTCATCCTAATATCGTAAGTTGTGGAAAAGCGGATCTGACGTAATCAAGAGGTTAGATTTCATACTTTTGTGAGAGGTGGGTTATCAAACTCTTTTCAAGAGGTCATCCATTCAAATTTCTACTATATAAGTCGGTGCTTAATTTGTAATGAAATTCATAGTGAGTTCATAAAAATTTTGACTTCTTTACTTGCATGAGATTTCTTATATAAGTAGTTTTTGAATTTTAAAAAATCTAAACCCTAATAGCATGCTTTTCGTTAATTCAGTTTTAAACTCTAAACATTTTTCTTGGTTCGAGGGAGGAAATTAGAAATCAGATTGCGATTCTTTATGAACTTTCGGTTTTAGATGATTCTTGAATTATTGTTTATTATGATTATTTATTTATTTATTTAGGTTTGGATGGGTTAGGATGAAATCCGAATATCTGATAGGAGGAGGATCCGTTATATTGCAAGAAATGATCAAGAGAACTTGAGGATTCAGTTGCAAATTACAAGGGAAAAAAAACAGAATACTGCTCCTCTCTGTTGAATATGAGGAAATTTTGGGTGTAATGGGCTATCTTTGACGTAATCAAAGAAGCAGAGAATGGAAAGGAGGCTAAACAGAACAAGAAGAAGCCGAAGATGACCAAGAAGTGAGAAAAAAAATTGATTTCTTTCCTGGCAAGATTTTCTGACTTTTTGTTTTTTTTGTTTAAATGTACTTACGGACTTCAACATTCATACCCTGTATACACTGATTGATATTGTTTTCAATGAAGTTGTTTGGTTATGTAAACACCGATATTCACATCCTATTGGGATGCTGAGTTGAAATAAAATGTCTGGAGTTCATATGTTTGTAGAGGTTATATGCCTATGTTTAGGGTCCTGGATATCTAAGGCAGTTTTTTGAACTTTAAATAATATGCTTTTATGATTACTATTTTTGTTTTGAAATTTTTTCATTCAATAATTCTACTTATCTTTGTTTTCATAAAATATGAATTACAATTATTTTCTTTTAATTTTTAGATTTTTTCTTTTTGCAATGAAAAACAATTAACCCATTAGATTTCTGGTAGAAATATGGTTAAATAAAATGAGAAACTAAAGCGAAATCAAAACTTTCTAACCAATTTTTGTTCCTGAGTTTCATTATTATCTTCTTCTTTTTCTTTTCTTATTGTTGCTCTATGTATT
Source organism: Benincasa hispida (assembly GCF_027475165.1). Lineage (NCBI taxonomy): Eukaryota > Viridiplantae > Streptophyta > Magnoliopsida > Cucurbitales > Cucurbitaceae > Benincasa > Benincasa hispida. Next base: position 45,669,862 of record NC_143484.1, on the reverse strand, counting down.
TTTTTTAAATTAAATCTCCCCATCATCGTAATAGCCAATGGAGTCTCACCACATTTCTTCAACCATTTTACATTAATTTCCTCTAAATTTGGAGGATCATTAGAGAACAAATTTTTTTGCTGGAAAATATTCCAGGAAACAAATTTTCATTTTATGGTTTTTTTGTTACATACTTTTCAACTACATACATATTTTTTGTCTAAATATTCTTAACACTCATTTGATATGTGAATTCATTACGTTTAAATACTCTACTTAATGTAGACAAAATGATATATATATATAATCAATGACCTTACAACATACTTGATTATCGAAGATGATTTTTGCGGGAGTTTGTAGCCGGAGGTGGTTGTCGGAGCCTGGAGTTGGTCACATGAAGGAGTATTGGAGTTGGTTTTCGAAGTTTGTCATTGGAGGTGGTTTTCGAATCCCAGAGTTGGTGGGACGAAAGTGGTCGTCGAAGTTGATCGTCGAATATTATTTTCGCTAGAAATTGTAGTTGGAAGTGACTGTCAGAGTCCAAAGTTAGTTGCATGAAAGTGGTATTAGAGTTTGTTGTCAGAGTTTGTCGTCGAAGGTGGTTGTCGAACGAGTTGGTCGTCCGAGTTGCTCACTCAAAGGTGATCATCGAAGGTGATTTTCATTGGAGTTTGTAGTCAGAGGTGGTTGTCGGAGTCTACAAAGGTAGTTGTTGGACTTGGTCATCGGAGTTTGTTGTCGGAGCCAATTGGTCGATGGAGTTGGTAGCACGGAGGTGGTCGTCGGAGTTGGGTCACCGGAGGTGGTTGTCGGAGGCTAGAATTGGTTGTCGGAGTTGGTCGCGCGAAGTTTGTTGGAGCTCAAGTTGGTTGCCGAAGCTGTCATCGGGGGATGGTTGTCGGAGTCCGGATTTCGTCGTCGAAATTGTCATCGAAGGTGGTTGTCGGAGCCTGGAGTTGGTCGCCGAAGTTTCCATCGGAGGTGGTTGTCAGAGTCCGGAGTTGGTCACCGAAGTTGTCATCAGAGATGGTTGTCGGAGTCCGGAGTTAGCTCTCAGAGTGTGACAGTGGCCGACGGGTGGAGCCATTGAAAACATGGGAAGAAGGGAGAGTTAGGGTGAATTAAAGTGAGTTAGTAAAATATACCAACTCAACTCCACCAATATTTAAATTTGGTGGGCCAAACAATGAGTTCATGTATTATACCAACTCAACTCAACTCATGTTGGTGAGGCAAACACCCAAAAATGAGAGTTCTTGTCTGGCTCAATGAAGTTTAAGTTTGGTGATTAATTCTCAATGGTAACAATTCAATTGTCATCCAAATTTATCATACACTTCACCCCTTTAATATGTAGCTTCAGGAATTGGCAAGCGGTTGAAGGGTACGTAGTGCATTCGGGTATATCAATTATCATGATAATTCAATTGTTTATCATATCATTAGAAGTTTTGAAGTTGTTCTGTAAAGTCAGTCATTAGTGCTCGTGAGTTTCCTTCAGTTGACGTGAGCCATGGTCTTTAGATATTGGATAATTGTTTACGTGCTTGTGCAGGCTTAGTTACAAGGCCTTTCTTGATAAATTCACATTTAAATCATTAAAAAAATCTAAAAAAATATTTATACTTCATACTAAACCGTTTAAAAGTGATTCATACTTTGGAACTTTTTACTATTAAGTACAAATATTTTTAAATATTTTTATATTTAAAAAGATCCTTTAAATTAAATTTTAAAAAACTCTAAATCATAATAAATTCTCTACTTAAGATATTTTTTCAAAAAAAAAAAAAAACAAATAATAAGGAACAAACTCTACGTTATTAAAAATATTATAATAGAAAATAAATGCTCATAGCTTAGTGTCCTAAAGGCCATGTGTCACCATTCATGATTTTTATGTGCCTTGTAGTTATTTATGTTTGGTGTCCATATAAGTCCACACTCTACTTGTAGCCATATAAATAGTGGTATCTGGTGGATCTTAAAATCGCACATACATTAGTGAGAATTCCACTTCCACTAATTTTCATATTTCATGATTTTGATTATTTTATGTTTTTAGTTATTTTATTTTATAATTTTAGTTTTTATTTATTTATTATTATTATATAAAAGTATTATTATATTATATTTTTCATATCCGTAATCTCATTATGCTTCTCAATTTCATAACACCAATGAGCTCCTATTATTCCCGCTAAAGGTAGGTCCTAAAGCTATGTCGGTTCCCTCTTCGTTATAATTAATAAATTTAATGTTATTTTGCTTATTCAATATCTATTAAATTTCTAACATAATTACAATATTTTATGATAGTGTTGTCATGACAAATCTCACAAAATTAGAATTTGCCGCCCTTAATATTAACGACAATAATTATTTGTCACGAGTACTTGATGTGAAATCCACCTGGATGTTATGAATCTTGGAGAGACTATTAAAGAAGAAAATATGACATCCAGTCAGGACAAAGCAAAAGCTATCATTTTCCTTCATCATCATATCTATGAGGGATTGAAAATGGAGCATCTTACAATAAAAGATCCCCGTATCTTGTGGAAAAATTTGAAAGAGAGGTATGATCATAATAAAACAGTTATTCTTCCTACAGCTCGTTATAAGTGGATGCACTTAAAGCTACAAGATTTCAAATCAGTAAGTGATTACAATTCTGCATTATTTAAAACCAGTTCAAAATTGTTGTTGTGCAGAGAGAAAATTACTGATGCCAAAAGATATTTTATACATTTCATGTCTCAAATATGCCTCTGCAATAGCAATATCGAGAGAATTGTTTTAAACAGTATTCTGAATTAATTTTATGTCTTCTCCTGGCCGAACAAAATAACGAGTAATTGATGAAAAATCATAAATCTCGACCAATCGGAACAACACCATTCCCTAAAGTGAATGATGTGAATTTTAATAATACTTATGGTCGAGGTTGTCGTCGGGGTCAAGGTCGTGACTGTGGCAGAGGAAGAAATAATTATTATTTTCGTGTGGTTGTTCTAATCATTTAAATTTCAAAAAACCACAAAATGATGATCACAAAGGAAGATAAAACTTCAAAAAGTGTAGAAAATAAATGTTTCCGATGCGGAATGATCGGACATTGGTCACATACCTATCGTATGTCAAAGCATTTAGTTGACTTCTATCAAGCCTCCCTGAAGAAAAAAGAGAAAAATGTGGAAGCAAATTTTGCATACCAGGATAATGACATATTTGACCCATCCCATATGATAAATTTGGATGTGGCTTTCTTTGAATCTCCAGACGAGAAGATTGACACAGTTGGTGGTATATCAAGTGTTTCTTTTGACTTTGAGAATATCTAGACTTAATGTTGTTGTTTTCTTTTATCTATCTTCATATTTTTTAGTAACTTTTGTATTTTTAAGTGTTGTTTTTCTTATTGTAATTATTAATTTTTAATGAAGAAACATGGATCATTTTCATATGTTGGGTGACTAAAAAATGAGCAAAGAAGATCCATATCTGGCAGATAGTACAACTACACATACAATACTTACGAATAAAAAATACTTTTCCAAATTGACGATGTTGAAAGAAAAAGTAAATATAATATCAGGTTCTATAAACTTGACAAAAGTTTTGGAAAAGCAAATATTATTTTGCCTAGAAGAACAAAACTTACAATTGACAATGTATTGTTCTCTAGTCAATCAAAGAGAAATCTTCTAAGTTTTAAAGATATACGTTAAAATGGATATCATATTGAGACTGATAGTAAGAATAATGTGGAATATCTATATTTCATATTCACTGTCTCAAATGAAAAATGTATATTGGAAGAGTTGCCTATTTTATCTTCTGGATTGTATTATACTCATATACGAGTAATGGAAACATATGCAACAAGGAACCTGAAGTTCATGAATCTAGACATATTTACAATTTAGTATAACCGATTTGGTCATCCAGAATCTATAATGATAAAGAGAATTATTGAAAATTCAAATGGACACCCATTGAAGAACCAGAAGATTCTTCAATCTAGTGAATTATCATGTGATGCTTGCTCTCAAGAAAAATTGATAATTAGACAATCACCAGCTAAAGTGGGGACTGAATCACCTGCATTTTTAGAACGAATTCATGGTAATATATGTGGATCCATTAACCCACCAAGTAGACCATTTAGATATTTTATGGTATTAATAGATACATCCAGCAGATGGTCACACGTGTGCTTATTATCAAGTTGAAATCTTGCATTTGCAAGATTACTTGCTCAAATAATTAAGTTAAGAACACAATTTTCTGATTATACAATTAAGATCATTCACCTTGATAATGCTGGTGCATTTACATCCCAAGCTTTTGATGATTATTGTATGTCAATTGGGATAAGTGTTGAACATCCTGTAGCTCATGTTCATATACAAAATGGTTTAACAAAATCATTTATAAAACGTTTGCAATTAATTGCAAAACCATTACTTATGAAAGCTAAACTTCCTTCATCTGTATGGGGACATGCTATTTTGCATGCAACGTCACTTGTACACATTAGGCTAGTAACTTATCATAAGTACTCGTCAATACAATTAGCTTATGGTCATGAGCCAAATATTTCCCATATGAGAATTTTTGGATGTGTAGTATATGTTCCAATTGCTCCACCACAACGCACTAAGATGGGTCCACAAAGGAGGTTAGGAATATATGTTGGATATGATTCCCCATCAATTATTGAATATCTTGAGCCCCTGGCGGGTGATGTATTTACTGTACGATTTGCTGATTGTCATTTTACTGAGACAAAATTTTCAACATTAAGGGGAAGAATTAAGAAGTTGGAAAAAGAAATTACATGGAATGCATCGTTATTGTCTCATTTAGATACCCATACAGATCAATGTGAACTTGAACTTCAGAAAATAATTCATTTGCAAAATATAACAGATGCATTTATAGATGCAAAGAAAGTAGCTAAGTCACATATACCAGCTGCAAATGTTCCATACAAAATTGATATCCCAATACAACAAATTGTCATTAATGAATTTGGAACACATCAGAAGCGTGGTAGACCAGTGGGTTCCAAAGATAAAAATTCTCGAAAGTGAAAAATAATTAATAGTGAAAAAGACTTGGTTGAGGATGTAAATACCCATAAAGAAATCCTCGAAATGACTAGTGAGGAATGTGAAATACCTAAAGATAATAATGAGATTTCAATAAACCATGTCATGACAGGAAAAATATGAAATCAAACTAATGTAATTATTAACAACATTTTTGCATATAATGTTGCTCTTGATATTATATCTGAAAAATGAGGATCCTGAACCAAAATCTGTTGAAGAATGTCGATATAGAAAAGATTGGCTTCAATAGAAAGAAGCAATCAAGGCTAGGTTTTAAGACCTGTAGTCCGAACACCAGAAGGTGTTAAACCTGTAGGATACAAATGGGTATTTGTGAGGAAAAGAAATGAAAATAATGAGGTTATAAGATATAAAGCAAGACTAGTTGCATAAAGTTTTTCACAAAGACCTGATATTGATTTTGAGGAGACGTCTTCTCTAGTGGTGGATGGAACTACATTAAGATATTTATTTGGCTTGATTGTGTATAAAAGTTTGAATATGCATCTTATGAATGTAGTCATAGCATATTTATATGGATCTCTTGATAATGATATTTATATGAGAATCCCAGAAGGATTTAAGGTACGTGCCAAAAACTTGATGAGAGGAAAATGTAATCTCTTTTGATATGCGTTGATGGTCATGCATTAAACTGAAGAGTATGCATTATGCGTTAATCGCGTATGCGATGACCATGCGTTCCTGTCACAAGTTTTCTTGCTCTCTCGCCAAGTATAACGAGAACGCAAGTTTCTCAGGATGATTCGAGGTCGAACACAGGGACTTGTAACTAAATGATGTTTGTGAAGTAATGCGTTTAAGGCGGTGAATAAGAATAAAAAAAGAAAGAAGTTAATTAATTATGCGCTACTCATACTCCTAACTAGATAGACTGAGCAATGGAAGTTTGATTATGAGAATTGGTAGAGATGCGGCAACTGTTAATGAGTAATGAGGTGCATGGAGAAGTAGAATTATGGAGGGAATAAATTCACCACATCATTAAGTTTGGTCGCAAGGGTAATCCCAGCTCACCACACTAATATATCGCACGCCTCTCGGTGGTCAGCCACATGTTTATATCTCTATAATGTATAGTTGCATTGAGTATAAGATTATTCCTATCTTTAGGAACACTGCTTACTTTGCTTAGTGAATTCCACTACTTACCCTCTCGGGCAGTTGGTTATAGCCATTCAGCTCATAGACAAGCATTGCGATAGCCTCGCACTAAGCAAAGAGGATTGACTCACAATACTTGCGCAACGCACACCTTTTGGTAGTTTGCTACATGCGTCATATCTCTATACCGCATGATTGAGTATGCGATAACCCTTGCAATCAACATTTAACTAATAGTGATGAAAGTAAAAAATGATAAGGTAGAAGAAGATGATGAAGATGGTGTTGAATGAACTAAAGAGATGCATTGATTACAAAATGTATTAATGTCTTAAGCCAAAATGTAATACAATACAGAGGTAAGAGGAGAGGTGGAGAGCTAGATGTAGGCAATCTCTTGCTTCCATCAGAAGTACATCAAGGTTGCTGGTGGTGCCATGGATAGGTGGTGAAGTAGTCTCTCTCGAGCTCTATCTCCGACGAAACTCCAGTTGTCACTCGGAAAAGGTTGTGAAAATGAAGAACTCTCAAAGACTGTCTGCTCATGCTCTCATCTGTGATCACAAAAATCTGCCTAAGGCAAAGACTCGGATGACTTGAATTTGGGCTCCAAGGCTCTATTTATAGAGCTCAAACGCCGACTGTATTGGTAGTCCCGCTCTGAATCATTGCCACTTCTGACAGGTAGGTGAAATATCAGCATCATATTATCTCTTTGATACTCCCAAGGTATGTGTTCATGATTGTTTCTTCTGAAGTATCAATGCATTCCACCCACTTTGCGACCGACCTTCTATCATGGTTATCACTCTGTAGTTGTGGCATTCCATGCGATGAACTGGTCTTCATGAAGATCAACGCATGTGATCAAATTTGCGATGGTCTGAGATCAACGCATGCGATCGATTCTTGCGGTAGCTACAAAATAGACATTTTGATGCAAAATAACGCATAATATAGGGTTAGTGGGGATTTTCAATGTTGATCGACGCAAGCTCACTTTTCCAAGGAATTCTTATCAATATCAACGCATATTCTACTCAACAACCCTCATGATTCTAAGTAAAAGGCTACAATAGCTTGTCTTTCTACAAGCTATCAATGTAATCAAAACATATTTATATGGATCTCTTGATAATGATATTTATATGAGATTCCCAGAAGGATTTAAGGTACCTGAAACATATACATCAAATTCCCAGGAATGGTATTTAATAAAGTTACAGAGATCACTATATGGATTGAAACAATCAAGACGGATGTGGTACAATCGCCTGAGTGGATATTTATTGAAAGAAGGATATCAAAATAATCCAATATGTTCGTGTGTTTTTATAAAGAAATCACAATCAGGATTTGCTATTATAACTGTATATGTTGATGACTTGAATATAATTGGAACTCCTGAAGAGCTTTCAAAGACAATAGAATGTATTAAGAAAGATTTTGAGATGAAAGATCTCGTAAAAACAAAATTTTGCCTTGGTTTGCAAATTGAGCATTTAGCAAATCAAATATTTATTCATCAGTCAACTTATACAGGAAAAAAATTGAAAAGATTTTATATGGACAAAACACATTCATCAAATATTCCAATGGAAGTCCGTTCATTGGATATAAAGAAAGATATATTTCGACCTTGAGAAGATAATGAAGAACTTCTTGGTCCTGAAGTATCATATCTCAGTGCAATTATGTATCTTGCTAATAATACAAGACCAAATATTGCATTTTCAGTAAATTTATTAGCTAGATATGGTTCTTCTCCTACAAAAAGACATTGAAACAAAATTAAGCATATACTCTGTTATCTCTGAGGAACAATCGATATGAGTTTGTTTTATTCAAATAAATCAAATTTGGATCTAGTTGGTTATGCAGATTCTGGATGTTTATCTGATCCACACAAAGCTAGATCTCAAACAGGTTGTCTGTTCACATGTGGAGGAACTGCTATATCATGGCAATCGGTGAAACAGACTATAACAGCCACCTCCTCAAATCATCCTGAAATTCTTGCAATTCACGAGGCTAGTCAAGAATGTGTATGGCTAAGGTCAATGACTCAACACATTCGTGAAACGTATAGCTTGTCTTCTAATAAAAATCTTCCAATAATATTATACGAAGACAACATAGCTTGCATAGCCCAAATCAAAGGAGGATATATTAAAGGAGATAGAACGGAACATATTTCACCAAACCTTTTCTACACTCATGATCTTGAAGAAAATGGCAACATCACTGTACAACAAATTTGTTTGAAGGATAACTTGACAGACTTATTTACAAAGGCACTACTAATTGCAACTTTTGAAAAATTGGTCACAACATTGAAATGCGGCGACTCAGAGATCTTAAGTGACGTTTTCATGAGGGGAGTAAATATAATGTATTTTTTTTAGGAGTATGTATTATATGAAATATGTACTCTTTTTCTTTGTTTTTCCTATTGAGTTTTTCCTAGTAAGGTTTTAACGAGGCATATTTCGTATATATATATGGGCATCTAAGGGGGAGTATTATGAAAATTATAATAGAAAATAGATGTCCATTGCTTAGTGTCCCATAGGCCATGTATAACCATTCATGATTTTCATTTGCCTTGTAATTATTCATGTTTGGTGTCCATGTAAGTCCACATCATACTTGCCACTTTGCCTATAAATAGTGGCATTTGATGCATACATTGATGAGAATTCCAGTTTCACTAATTTTCATATTTCATGATTTTGGTTATCTTATGTTTTTAGTTATTTTATTTTATAATTTTAGTATTTATTTATTTTTTATTATTATATAAAAATATTATTATATTATATTTCTTTATATCTGTATACCTGTTGCTCCTCAATTTCATAACATACATCACATTCAAAGGAGACAAATTTTAAAATTTAAAAAAATATATACACTATATAAATCTAAAGGGATTTTTTTGAAATTTTTTTAAAAAATATATATATACTAACTAAATCTAAAACGATTAAATTTTTTTCTAATAGTTTTGATATCTAAATTTTCACTATATATAGCTAAATTAAACCTCTCAATCAAATAACTCCTTTCCCTTTTCTTCTCCTTCTTCTTCTTTTTTGCTGTCTCAAATTTATTATAAAAGCATTTGATTTCCCTATAGCTCTTTTTAGTGGATAGTTACAAGGCCTTTCTAGGTAAATTCACATTTAAATCATTTATTTAATTTAAAAAACTAAATCATAACAAACTCTCTACTTGAAATAAATAAAAAAAAAAAAGAAACAAACCCTACATCAGGTTTAAAGGGGAAAATTTTAAAAATAATATATATATATATATATATAGGACAATCGTCAAAAATGGAAAAATATGCAAAATATTTACATACTATGACAAAAAAAAAAAAAAAAAAAAAATCAACGGAAACAACTTTATTTTTTTTAAATTCCAAAACTACCCCTAAATATTTGAATTTTTTCTATGTACATCGCCGGTTTTTATATGCGACTTCCCCTTATTCTTCTTCTTCTTTTTCTTTTCAACTTCACAATTTCGCTTAAACAACTACAACTGCTTTGATTTCAATTTAATATTCCCGATTCAATTCATCTGATTGTCGATTTTAATTAATTTTTTTCTTCTTCATCGATCGATTTCATTCTTCTTCATCATTGTGACATTGCCACACAACTTAGAGGTTTTCATTCTTCTTCGTCGATTCCATCAATTAGAGGTACACTTATTCTTCTTCTACGATCCAAAAAATAGAATTCACCTCTTCAAAAAATTGAAATGAGAAACAGTGAGGAAGAGATCAATACCTTTAAAGATTTGATTTCATATTAATTGCTTAGTTTTTATTTTATTTTATTTTATTTTAAGGCTCTGTTTCTTTTTCTTATTATTCTTCTTCACAAAATATTGGATATAAATATTGGTAATAAACACATATATTGTATTATTATTTGTCTACTATCTTTGACTATCTAGACAAAGATAGACGCCTATCTTTATCTATCTCTTTGTTTTGTCTCTGATTGTTTTGAATTGAATTCACTACTATGCATTGCATTGTATTAGTGAGATAGAACTATTCATTGATAGACAACGATATATCACTATCTCTATCTATCACTCATCATTGTGATTGGGTCTATCGATGATAGACAGGGATAGAAGTCTATCTTTGTCTATCACTGATAGATAGAGATAGATGTCTATTTGTATCTATCTCTAATAGACAGAAATAGAATTTAATCTTTGTCTATCTCTGATAGTCAAAGATAAAACTCTATCTTTGTTTATCACTATCTTTGTCTATCAGATATAAACAAAGTTTGAATATTTTCTATGAGTTTCTTACATAATTTTAGTGATATCATTATGAGATTCTTCTATATTCTTTTTTTTTTTTTTTCATTTTGCATAAAACCATGACTATTCCTATATTTGTTTTTTATGGAGGACAGTGGAATGTTTATCACTTCTATGAGAATTATGAGGTTGGTGGAATTTTAATAAATGATTGGAATGACTTCAATGGTTTAGTTGGTTTAATATATGAAGAGGTTCAATTGAATGAGTTGGTAGATTTGTTAGTTTATTGGCTTTTGGTAAAAATAACATCTAAATTGTGGTTCCATTCAAAAGGACAAAGATGTTGTTTAGTATATGACTTTGGCTAAAAGATGCAATCAGTAGACATCCGTTAGTTGCTCATGTAAGTGTTTGTTCTTTGGAAGGGCCTTATACTGCTATTAGTAGTGTAGGTGAAGATGGTGATACAATGTTATATTTAGGTTCTTATTTTTCTCCTTCAAATGATGAAGTTATAAGAGATATTTTTTAATGGTAATTTGAAGGAAAAAAATGTATTTGAAAGTAAAGAAGTACTTTCAAAGTGTTTTTACATAAATGCAGTGAAGAATAATTTTTAGTTTAGGACTACAAGATCAATTCAAAGTCTGTTGAGTTCAAATGTTTGCAAGAAGACTGAAAACGGTATATTAGGGCATCTCGGTATAAGAACAATAATTTTTGGATGCTTAGGAAGTACATTTCTGACCATGACTGTCTATTGAACACAACTTAGAGTTGTCATAGGCAAGCTTCTTCATTAGTAATTGGCAATTGCTCGATAGATGATTTTAGGTTCATGTCTACTGATCAATTTATTCCTAGAGACATTATCCATAAGGCTCGTACAAAACTTGGAGTTAATATAAGTTATAAAAAATCTTGGAAGGCAAAAGAACACATAGTAAAGATATTAAAAGATGATGTAGTTGAATCATACACCTTGATTCCAAGATTTTTTAAAAAAGTTGAATGAAATGAATCTAGGTATGATCCATTTTGCTTAGCAAATTTCTCTCGCTTGGATAGAAAGAGATAGATAGCTATCGCTGTCTATCAATGATAATTATACAGTTTGTTACTATTTACACTGATAGAAATGCTTTTATGTGTTTTTATAGGTACCTATACTGCTTTAAAAATGGATGATAGTGGTCATTTTAAGTATTGCTTCATGGCTTTTGGTGCATAAATTGAGGGGTGGAAGTATTGTAGACCTATCATATCTATTAATGGCACATTTTTTAAGTGTAAGTTTGGTGGCATGCTATTATCAACCTCATCACTAGAGATGTCCATTACCCCACGGGACTGGGGTCCCATAGGGACCCACCCCAAAAAAGGTGGGGAATCCCCGATTAGACTAGGAATGGGGAGGGAGCGGGGAAAAGTTTCTCTCCGTTAAACGGGGTTGGGGATTACATTTCCCGTCCCCAACCCCGATCTCGGCTCCGCCCAGATTCCCCGCCCTCTCCCGGTGGAAAAAATATATGCATACATATTTTTTTTCATATAATGAAATATATATATTTTCTTACACACACACATATATACTTATTTATTTATAATATTCTAATAGCTTCAACCATTGGATTTTTCTAATTTGCACATCAATGTTTTTATACTTTAATACATCTTCTTTTCTATTTAAGACATTATTACTTTTAAGATCTTAATTGTTATATATTATTTTCATATGATGAAATATATATATATATATATATATATATATAAACTCATCCAGAAACTCATGTGAGCTTCTGTGAATATATATAAGTTTTGTGTGTATATAAATATATATAAGTACGTACGTACGTGTGTATATATATATATACTTATTTATTTATAATACTTTAATAGCTTCAACAATTAGATTTTTCTAAATTGGATATCAATGTTTTTATACTTTAATACATTTTCTTTTATATTTAAGACATTATTATTTTTAAGATCTCAAGTGTTATAATATTTAAACTGAAGAGTTAAACTTGTAATATTTAAAATTTAATTTGTAGAAATTATAAGATTAAATATTTTAATTATATCTTTGCATATAAAATACTATTGTTTTTATTAAGATATTTTATAATATTTTTTTAAAATAAAAAAAGTATTGGAAATGATCCATTTAATATATAAAATTTTATAAAGGTTGAGAATAAAATTTTAAAAATGATTGTATTAAAAAAAACAAAGGGGGATTCTGAAAATCAAATCTTTCCCTTTGTATTTGCTACCGTAGATTCTGAAAATGACGCATCATGGACATGGTTTTTTGAAAATAGCCGAAATAGTTTTGGGGAACGAGAGAATTTAGTCATTGTTTCCGATAGACATCTTAGCATAAAGGAGTTTTAAGAGTGTTTGCTAATGTTGAGTACTGTGTGTGCATATAACATCTCTTAAGAAACTTGAAACTTCATTTTAAGGATCCAATGCTTGATAAGTATTTCTTTAGTTATGCTAATGCCTACACTACTGATAACTTTGAAAAGTTGCTTTTGCAATAAAAATTGTTTTGACTTCTTAGGCCAAGAACTTAATACGATGAGAACACGAAAATTCAAGAAGTTTGTTGATAAGAATTTTGTCCTTTCTTATTTTTGTTGGATATAAAAAAATTTATGGTTTTATCAGTGTCTATCTCTGATTTTCATAGATAAACTTCTATCAATTTCTATTATGGTCTATCAGAAATAGACACTGATAGTCTATCTCTGTCTATCTCAGATAGACACAGATAGAAAGTCTATCTTTATCTATCTCAGATAGACAACGATTACCTTTTTTTTCTTGAATACTTGTTGATACTGATTACCTTTCTTGTATTTATCTATTAGGTTGATCCCATTAGCAACACTGAATACAAAATAATGGATGGAGATATACAGTTCATAATGAAGCTAGACTTGGGAGCTTGTAGCTGTTGAGTATGAGATTTTGAGGAAATTCCATGTGCACATGCACTTGTTGTTCTCCGAATGCTTAATTTAGATATCTATTATTATGTAGTTGAGTTTTATTATAAAAGAACATAGTCAGCAACATATAATGGTTGTGTTCGATCTGTTGGAGTTCATTTGGATTGAGAGCTGAAGATGATGTCATGAAAACATTACCTCCTATTGTTAAACGTCAAGTTGGAAGACCTAGAAAACAAAGAATTCCATTTGTAGGTGAATTTAAAAATTTATCAAAATGTACTCGTTGTAATCATAAAGGTCAAAATAGTAGGACCTGCAAACTTGAACCAATTACTCAAATGATGTAATCATTATTTTTTCATTGTAATACATGTATAGATAGATGGATCAACATTATAGTTTATGAATGATATTTTCTGATTTATTCTGTTCTTGAGTTATAAATATTTTTAATAGTACCTTCACTTTTCAATGGAACTGAAAGAAGCACAAAAACTAACAGTGATAGGCACTCCTAGCGCACATCACGAAACCACTCCTAGCACACATCACGAAACCACGAACATCTGCATCTATTTTCTATTGGTCTTCTTCTACTTGCTCTTCATCTACTTTCTTTTGCTCTTCATCTTCTTTCTCTTTCTCAATTTGCTCTTTTTCATTGATTTTCTGCAAGAAAATATTGGAGTTCATAAGAAGAACACTGAACTTCAACTTCTGTAAGAAAAGATAGACAATGATAGGCTACTATCATTGTTTATCATCATGTACATAGATAATGATATTTACCTTTTTCTCATTTCTCTATTTTGAACTTTTTTGTCTTTTTCGATTCTCTTCTTGCTCAACTTCTTCTTCTTGAAATTTAACTTCTTCTACTTCAGCTTCTTCTTCTTATTCTTTATCAGTTTCAGCATCTTCTTCGACTTCATCTTCTTCCTTTTCAATTTCAGTTTCAATGTCTTCTTCGACTTCATCTACCTGTAAGCATATGATGGAAAGAAAGAATTTTATAAAACTTAATATTCAAATAGGCTGAGGACTATCATTGTCTATTTGAGATAAACAATCATTATCTATCCCAAATAGATACTGATAGAGAATTATCACTGTTTATCCCAGACAGATAGAGATAGACCTCTATTAGAGTCTATCTCAGATAGACAGTGATTAAACTGTTGTGTTTGAACAAAAAGTAGCTTAAGAAAAGAATCAAACCTTAGGAAACTCTTATGTTTTGGGTGTTTCTAGACCTATAGTTGCAATCAGATCCAAATCATATTATGTTTGAAGTTGTGTGTGCATCCCAGTTTCCTACAAGAAAAAAATTTGTTATTGTTTTCTATTGTTTGGGCAAAAATCGGTGTCGTTAATTCAAGCTTAACCCTAACAAATAAAATTCGTAAAACATACACAACAACTAAAACTAACACGTAGTAATAGCAGAATACGAGGTCGGTCCTCGGGAAATCTATGTTGTTAACTAAATTTCGAACTCGAGGTGGTAACCGAAAGAGGACGGTTTTATTTTTGGAAAAGAAAATTATGAAAAACTAAAAAGTAAATGAGAAATTGAGAATAGAAATTCAATATATATATATATATATATATATATATATATATATATTTATTTATTTAGTTTAGCTAGGTTTCTCTTCTTAATTATTCTTCATAATCATTGGCATTTATTAATCGAAGAATCATGCTAAATAAACACTTAATCTATGCAAACCTAAATGTCGAGAATGCATAACCCAAATTTGTCTAAATGAAACAATTAATTAAGGTTAGATAGCACATATCAATTGCTCATTTTCATTAAGGGCTATCTTGATTAAGATCAAATTACTAAATTGAAAAGTGCTAATTTACTAATTCAATAGTTCTTGAATCAACTAAAAATGCACAATTGTAATCAAGATTAGTCCAAATAACCTAGAATTACACATTTACATTTTTTAGTTCGAAAATCCTAGCAAATTAGACACATTGACATATCTAATTTGGACATGCATTGAATTAAAGAAAGGTGATTAAATTCTCTAAAATTTAATGTATATTAATTCAATCTCATATAAAAACAATATTAAAGCAAGATTTTATTATGAAATTTCAAGATTCTACATTAAAAATCATAGAAAGTTCATGCCTTAAACCAAGAAAATCAAGAATTAAACCTAAACTAAATCCACTTAACTCAATGAAGCATCTCTTCAAGATTTGGTCTTGGAATAATGAGGATGCATCAAAATGAAGTGCACACACTTTTTCATATCAAGGTTGAAAAACTAATTTCATATCAAGGTTGTAGCGTTGGTGTTCTCTTCGTGAAAATGGCTGAAAAACTAATCGAGTAAATTGGAGAATTTTGGAGAGAAAATCGAGTAAATTGGTGTTCTCTTCGTGAAAATGGCTGAAAAACTAATTTCATATCAAGGTTGTAGCGTTGCAACTCTATGTGAGGTGCACACACTTTTTAATTTTTCCGTCATTTTATATAGTGTTGCAACGTTGATTCTTAGTGTTATGATGCTACCCTGTATATCAGCATTCCGCCTTGACCTTTTAATGACAGATAAACAATGACGGACAATAAAAATCTACTTTTAATGATGCACAAAAGATGTTGGTTGGCAGAAATCTATGCATCATCATATTTTCTTCATTCTTTTCTTCTCTCCCTTTGATTCATTGCTCGGTTTTGACTTCGTGGCCATATTTTTGGTCCTTTTTGCTCCAATTTAATTCAGCTTTCTTGCAATGACTCTAAAATGCTCCCGTGACTATTTTACCTATAAAATTGAAAATTAAAGCAAACTAATAGTATAAAATGAATATGTTTAGGGATAAAATCTTAGCTCTTTTTGAGAGCTATCATCTATCTAAGAATCTATTGTTTTCTATCTAAGAAAGTGAGAAACTTTTGAAATATAATATTATAATAGACAGTGATAGAGAATTATCACTGTTTATCCTATACAAACCTCTCTTTCCCTAATTTGTCTCTCATTTTAAACTTGGTCCTACAAGAAAAAGAAATTTTAGTTAGTAAATGTATGGTTACATTTATTTAAATGTAGAAAGCAAGAAACTTAAAAAACATAATATTAAGATAGATAGTGATAGAGGACTATCACTGTCTATCTTTCGTGTGTCTCATTTTTAGCTTAAATCTACAAGGAAAAACAATTTCAGTTAATAAATGTAAGGTTATATTTAAACAAGAAAAAGTATATAACAAAGCAAATACTTACCCCAGATAAATATGCTTTTGCATAGTCAACCATTGTATCAATATCATCACTTTCTTACAAAATTCGAAGGCTACAAGAAGGTGGTTTATTTTTTTTTCCACACCTTCTCATGCTCTTTTTCTTTCTGTTGTTGTTGTTGTGGAAGGTTTTCTAATGGAAGTCTACCATTCAGGCTTTCCATAATTAACCTCAACATTCTTTTGATTTTTTCTTGGCCTTGTTTCAAAAGATTTTGTTCTTTGACTATTTTCTATTGGGCTTTTCTTAGTTCATGAATTTCTTTCATTATTCTATTTGCTTCTCCTTCTTCAATTTTTTTTTTTTCATTTTTTCATGGTTCATTTGCCTCTCTTTCTCCCTTTTCCCCCTCTCTTTCTCATTCTATGCCTCAAGTTCTATGAAATATTTGAAAGTTGATTGAGATTCTTCTCCTGTTGGACGTAGTGGTGTCATACAAAACTACAAGTTAATATATGTTAAATTATTAGAGGAAAAAACTAGCACCATCAGTGATAGTAGTCTGTCATTGTCTATAAGTGATAGATAGAGATCAAACTCTATCACTGTCTATCTTCAAAGTAATAGACAATGAAAATGTTCTCATTTAAGGGATTACTTATATCTTTTGTTTAAAAAATGTTCCCATTTAGAATCCTCCACTCATCTGACTCCAAGCACTCCCATGTGATGATTCTTGGACCTTCGATTCCAAGTTTCTTTCCAAATTCAACATCTAAATTAGAAAGTTTTGGGATTGTCTCAGAAGCCCAATAAACTAATGCTAATGGGAATCCTTGAAGGTAGACAACATCCTTCTTAGTATATAATACTCTCTTAAAGAATTGATAGGTTAGGTTGTAAGACAATCTTCCCTAAGGATAGTCTTTGAAAACTTGTTCATCGTCCAAAATGTGTAGATATTTGAAATTGACATGGTTGTGTTGTTGCTGGGGATTAAAAGAGCTTTTAGGATGTAGAGATTGGCTAATTTAAATTTCAATGAGTCTTCCTCATTGCATAGTGCTTTGAAAGTTCACTCTACATCTCTCCTAGTTATATGATCATCATGAACAAAAAAGGCATTTCTAAGTTCAAACACTTTTCTTTCTCCTAAATCTAATCGAGGGAATTTGTGACCTTTTAATCCACTCATTAAACAAAATTCCTTCAACCCAAATTCTGCTATATGGACATTAAAGTTGAATGCTAGGACATTCAACTTCTTTATATAGCATTGTTTTCTTACTAAGTAGTTGAGGAATTGGTTGGGTATTTTGGCCATTTTAATATTAAGAAAGTGACCACATGGGCCATTTAAAACTTGAGAAAAAATTATTTCATCTAATTTTGTTCTTATCAAATTTAATACCTCTATACTAAAGTAGATAGTAACTCTTAAGTTTCTGTTCTCGTTTTCCATAATCAATCCATGTTCCACTTGTTGAAAAGATATATTTAACAATATATTAGAAACTAAGATTTGACCAACAACTAGCAAGATAACTATAAATAAAATCATTATCTATTATCTATTATCTATTGATAGACACTGATAGTGCTCTATCTCTGTCTATATTAGGGTTGGCAAATTTTCTTGCAGGGTCAGGTCCCCGTGGGCCCCCGCCCAGATCGGGGCGGGGAATCCCCAGTTGGGGTCAAACCGGAGAATTTTTTTGGGCCCCGCCCTGACCCCGATCCCGATTAATCCCCGACCTCGATTTTATATAGTTATATTTTTAATATTTTATAAATATATATTTATAATATATAAAATAACTTATTTATATGTATGTTTATACTGTATACTATAGACTTATAGTGTTGTGAGCCCAATATTGAATATATAAATTCTAAATTTAAGCCCAAAAGTCAAGCCCAAACTTAAAAAATTAAAAAAAAAATGGAGAATCCCCGCGGGGATCTAATAGAGGATTCCCCCGAGGAATTAGTAGGGGAATCCCCGTGGGGAAACGGGAAATCCCCACCCCCGTCCCCCTTTAAATGGCGGGGATGAGGGCGGGGATGGGGGAAATTTCCCCCACAGGGCCGGGGACGGGGGACCCTCCCCCGCCCTGACCCGGCCTCGTTGCCAACCCTAGTCTATATCAAATAGACAATGATAGAAGTCTATCACTATCCATCTCAAACAGACAGATAGTATTTTATCTCTGTCTATCTCAGACAGATAATGATAGAACTCTATCATTATCGATCTTAGATAAACACTGATAGTACTCTATCTCTGTCTACCTCAGAAAGACACTGATAGAATGCTATATATCACTTACATCCATTCAGCATAATGAACAAAAAAAAAAAAAAGAGTACAAGTACCAAATAGACACTGATAGAGGTCTATTACTGTCTATCCCAGATAGACACTGATAGTACTCTATCTTTGTTTATCTCAGATAGACAATGATAAAGCTTTACCACTATCTATCTTAGATAGACACTGATAGAATGCTATGAAGGAACCGTTGAAGGTCCTTGAGCAGAAACGGGATCAGACCCAAATCCCAAATTTTATAGAAATCACAATTTTACAGAAGAAATAGAAATGATATACATTTAGTCACAAAAATAGCATGCTGGAAAAACAATTAAGAAAAATAAATAATAACAGGGAGATGAAAACTTACCCTTGAAGAACGTTTTCTTCACGTTTATCCTCTCTGTCAAATGGCCACGAACTCAAAACCTTAATTTATTCCAAAGGGCCACCACCAAAAGGAGTCTTCTGTATTCTCTAGGATGAGAATCAAGGAGTTTTGTGGGCTCTAGCTTTTTGGTGAGAGAAATAATTAGAGATGAGAAGAGAGTTGAGAGATTGGGAGAGATTAACTATTGAAGTACTCTTCTGTAAAAACCTAAAGGAGGAAGAAGATGAAGAAGCAAATTCAACCAGCTTATTCCCATTATCACGTAGCAGAGAGAGAAAAAGGGTTATTTTTCAAAAAACATAATAGAACATTAATATATATATATGATAACCACTTTATCATATAACATATATATTAAACTATATGTTATATCAAATATAACATATAACCTATAGTTTAATATTGTATCTAATACAATATAACCTATAGTTTAAATTCTCTCACCAATGGCATTTAATATAAATCTCATTTATATTAAATTTAATTATATGAATCCAATTCATATAATTAATATTTGAATCATATTCAAATATTTATTTCCTCTCAAATAAACTATATATTATAGTGTATCAAATACATTATAGTAGTTATATCATATATAATTAAATTAAAATAATTATGTCACATATAATTAATTCCCTCAATTAATTTGAACAATTCAAATTATTCCAAAATTGTTTCTCATAAATCCTCTGAGCTACAGAGGTGACTTCATGAACCTGTAGCTTAAAGCTCAAATGGTACTTGAATAATTAATTAAAGTCTTTAATTAATTTACTCAACATCCATTAACTGTCGGGCAGTCCACTAAAGATCGACAACTACACTTTTTGCACTACAGATATATTTCGGTGTCCATTGGATATAACCAATCAATAGCGCTATGACCCTTCATAAATTGCTCACAAGTACATCTAGGCCAAAAATACCGTTTTGCCCTGTAGTTACATCTAACTTCATAAGTACTAATAATGTCTCTAATGAAAAATAAAGCATAGTCCAACTATGACTAAATCCCTCTTGGGCCAGGAGAGGGTATGATGTCACATTGTTCAAGCTCCGGAATCAGTTCTTAAGGAAGCAATTTATCTACTTTCTCCTATCTCGAGGAAGGAGTGAATTTTGTCTTATGTAGCTGTGTTTCCAACTCCCCAATCAGACGAATATCCAAAATGGTAGGCTTGTTGAGTCAGCGATCTGGCCACTCTCACCCATACAAATCAAAGGATCGCCTTCATAGGTAGGAGTTCACAACTCATTCAGGATTTAGGTCCTGTCACCTATGGTCATCCTGGTGAAATGTAAGCTCTATTATGAACGACGTTACATAATGAAATTAGTCATTTCGTGGTCTGGTCTTATATAAGTTCCTTTATATAGAATATTCTCGCTCACATGTTTCCACATGAATGATTAGGACCAGATCATTTGTAGCATTTTACAACAATTGTAACATCTAAAAAGCAGGCTGTACTCGTAGTGTCACCATGATAAGGTATCCAACCTTATCCATCTACTACAGACCATTTAGATTATCACTTAAACACGATTCACCCGTATGTCTCTACATACATGTTTAAGTTTCATAAGATAATCTTGAATGTTAGTTTATTGGTTTGTGGGTTTAATGCTACTAAATGTCAAATAAAACATCTCATATTTGTTGGAATTGGTGTCCTAAATCTCTTTGTTGTTGGGATGGTACCAGCATACAGCAGAAGCGACGAGGATCGATAAGCATTCTAATTGATTAATTTTGGCAGAAATGAAAGCATGCTCAAACAGAATTTAATGGGTTTCAAGACATACCTTTGAAGAACTGTTGAAATCTCGATTTCCAGCTACTAATTCCTCCAAATCTTTGTGTAGACCACCACAAGATCTTCCCTACTATTCTCTTGATGCTCTAGATTGAGTTGCGAGACTCAAAATAAGCTGGAATCAAAGGGAACTTGGAGAATGCTCACTGCAACAACCAAAATGAAGAACACTTTGATTTAAAAAATCACTTTTGATTTCTAAAATCAAAATTATTAATTTTACAAAATTTATTTCATAAATTAATTTTGTAATAAAATTAATAAATAATTATTTAAATAATTTAAATAATTCTAATTAATTTAATATCCAATATTAAATTAATTTTACACAATTTCATCTTATATATTTAAGTCATATATATATATACATATATATATATATATTCTCCAATTCCATTTGATTCTAATTTGAACGTTTCAAATTAACTTATCACGCTACTCTAGAGCTAATTCATTTTCGAGCTAGTAGGGGGACCTCGTGGACCTACAGATCATGGGCTCCAACGATCCGAGATTAATCGGCTAAACTCATTAGACCGATCTAACCCTCATTCGTTAACTAATGGGTCACTCCACTAAAGCCCATAAGTTGAACTCCCCTCACTGTAGATATATTATGTCCACTTGATATAACCATGATTAATAAGTCAACTCTTCACAGGTTGTTCGTAATAACAGCTGGGTCAAATCTCTGTTTTACCCTCGAAATTACCTCTTGTTCCTTAAGTCCCCACTGACCCCTAATGAACAATTATTTTATGATCCAATCAACAAAACCGAGTCCCTCTTGGGCCAATGAGAGGGCGAGGTCCCTTGTTCAAGACCCAGAATCAGCACTTAAGGGAACAACCTCTCTACTATCCCTAAAAGCGGGTAGGAGTGAATTCCGTTTTGCACCCTATGTCCCTAACTATCTATCCAGTTTTACCCCTAAAATAGGAGGTTTATTGAGCCGGCGCTGTTGAGTCAACTCTCACCTATGCAAATCTAAGGATAATTTCAAATAAACAGAAGTTCATAGTTAGTTCAAGATTAAGGTCAAGTTACCTAGGTCCTCGCTTTGAAATAGTCAGTCTTAAACAGTAAACAACGTTATAAAGTAAGAGTGACTGATTTCGTTGTCCGATCTTGTACAAACCCTTTTGCACAAGGACACTCCCACTCCTCATGTCCCAACATGAACGAATTAGGTTCACTTTGTTTGTAGCACTTTACAACTCCTTGTAACAACTACAGAGCAAGCCACATCTAATAATATTACTAGAATAAGGTACCCAACCTTATTCATATACTATAGATCATTTTGACTATTTACTTGAACTTGATCCACCTTTACGTCTCCACATAATGTTCCAGTAATCATCCAATAGTCAAGGGACTTTTAGGTTTATTGTATTTCTATTAAACAAAACATCTATTCAATAACACCTTATTGAATTTTCAGAATAAGTTCCATTGTTTACATACCACGAGTTTTAGGATATAAAACCCAATAAACTCCCACTTGGACTAAAATGCTAGTGGTAACTTATATATCCGATATATAAGACTGAGTTTCTGAGTTTTTATAGAGAAATACAATAAACTAGGGCATCCTATACCCATCCTTTACCATTCGATATCGCATACTCGATATTTCTCCCACTTGCCCTAGATTATCTGGTATTCCTAGTCCTACTAGGTGATTCCCAAACACTTTAGCCGAGAGAATCATTGTAAACATGCTAGTATACAATAGGCTTTTGAATAATTGCAGGAAATTGAACATGAGGATTTCCATGAGCAGCAGAATAAATCATTCCAAATTTACAATCATGTATGAACATTACAAATTACAGTCGTACATAGAAACAAATGGTTATGCATTCATTACAGAAATTACAGCATGATACAACAAGAAATCAAGGAGAAACTCTATGCACATTTGTAGACTCTCCAGCGCCAAGCTTCTTAATCACGAACGCTTGAACATGACAACTTCGAACGCTCAAACAACACGGCCGCTATGCAGCACGAACATCACGCACTCGTCCTTTGCGATTGCCTCAGTCACAAACACCAATAGCACGAACGACCTCCACAGAACCTTGACGGCGTCGAGTTGAGTATGACACCACCAAGAAGGCTACCTTGGTATTCTCGATGTGAGAATCCAGAGGGTGGGCTCTATTTGGACTTGGATTGAGGTAGAAGAAGGAGGAAACAACAATCGTGTAAATGATTGAGCAAGTGGGAGAAGACTGGACCTATCGTATAGGTCGATGCCCAATCGTCTAGAAAAAGCTAAGCAATCATTTAGCTCATCCCTTAGTTCCATGTCTGTCGCTTACAAAACACTATACGATCGTCTAGCTCGCTCAAGCTGTCGCTTAGTAAATCGTATTTACTTGATAACTTCCTTTCCGTGAGAGAAAATCTCAAAACAATTTTGACAAAAACTTACTAAAATTAGGAAAACAATTTTTCTTTTATCTCACGGTTACCATGAACCATCAATAACCTCCCACTCAATTGGTTATTAGAGAAAAAAATTTAATTATCCAATAATTAAAATTATTATAAATATAAATGATAACCAACTTATCATACTATATTTATAACCTATAGTTTAATATTTCATCTCATGAAACATATAAACCATAGTTCTTTTTCTATTCCATGGAACTTAATGTAAATCTCATTTAAATCAATCCTCCACTAGATGTATCTCATACATCATACTGATCATATCATATATAATAAAAAAAATCTCTTGTCAATTTGAACATTTCAAATCAACATCAAGAACTGATTCTCAATTGAATCAATTGAGCTATCAAGGGGACCTTATGGACCTATAGCACGAAGCTCCAACGGTACGTGAATAACCGACTAAACTCTTTAGTCACAGGATCCACCATCCGTTAACTATCGGGCACTCAACTAAAAACCGAGAGTTGAACTCTTCTTACCGTAGATATATTATGTGTCCATATCAACCAACCAAAAGTGCGACAACCCCTCACAGATCGCTCGTAAGTACAGCTCGCCCAATAACCGATATGCCCTTGTAGTTGCATCTAACTCCTTAAGTACCACTAATCCCTAATGAACATAAGTCATAGTCCTACTATGACTGAGTCCTCTCTTCCAAAGAGAAGCCGTGGCCACTATGTTCAAGCCCCAGAATCTGTCCTTAAGGGAGCAATCTCTCTACTTAGCCCTGCTTCTGGAAAGAAGTGAATTCCATCTCGTGGATTGAGTTCCCAGCTCCCAGATCAGACAAGTCTCCAAAAAGGTAGGCATGTTGAGTTGGCAATCTGCCCACTCTCATCCATACTAATCAAAGGACCGCCCTCAAAGGTAAAAGTTCCCAAAACACTAAGGATTGAGGTCGTGTCACCTATGGTCGTTTAGGTGAGATGTAAGTCTCTAGTATCAATGGTGTTATATACAGAGTCTAGTCATCTCGTGGTTTAGGTCTTATACAAACTCTTTGTATAGGACACCCCCGCTTGCACGTCTCCACAGAATGGTCAGGATCTACCATCTGTAGTAGTTTACAACACTTACAAACAAACCTTTACAAAGCGAGCCGTATCCGTAGTGTCACCAGGATCAGGTATCCTACCTTAATCCTTATACTACAGACCTATTTAGGTTAACACTTAAGGCATGATCTACTTGTATATCATATATACATGCTTAAGTTCACATAAGATAACCAAGGAGCTTTGTTTATTGGATGTGAGTAAATGCTAGAATGAAATAACACTTGTTTTATTCATCAAACAATGTGTATCTTTACAAAACAACGAGACTCTAGGAGAATTAGGACACCAATCCTAACAATCTCCCATTTGCTCTAATGTCTCGGGAGACCAATGTACAATAAAATATAAAAATATATAATATACAATAAACTAGGGCATACCCCAGTATCATCTCCCACTTGTCCTAGACAAGATGCCACATGTCCCGCAGACCCAAACTCTCTAGGGGACCCTCGAACACTTTAGCCGTGAGAGCCTTTGTAAAGGGATCAACAACGTTGTGCCATGCAATCTTTGTGACTATCACATCACTGTGATGCACAATCTCCCTGATTAGGTGATATTTCCATTCTATGTGCTTACTCGACGATGACTCCGAGGCTCCTTCGAATTTGCCACAGCCCCACTGTTATCGCAATAAAAAGTGATAAACAAATCCATATTTGGAACAACTTCCAAATCTGAAAGGAACTTCCTCATCCAAACAACCTCTTTAGCTGCTTCACAAGCGGCTACATATTCGGCTTCTATAGTGGAGTCCGCGATGCATCCTTGCTTGATGCTTTGCCAGAGTACAACCCCTCCATTCAGATTAAACACTGACCCCAATGTCGATTTACGATAATCTCTATCGGTCTGAAAGTCAGAGTCCGTGTATCCTGTAAGGATCAGATCCTTATCTCCATATACAAGCATGTAGTCCCTCGTTCTTCAAAGATACTTGAGGATCATCTTGACCGTCGTCCAGTGAGCAAATCCTAGATTGGACTGATACCGACTGACAATCCCTACTACATAGCAAATGTCGGGTCTGGTACACAACATTGCATACATCAAGCTTTCTACAGCAGAAGCATAGGGAATCCATCTCATCTCCTCAACCTCTTGAGGTGTCTTAGGACATTGATACTTAGACAAAAAAATTCCATGCCTGAAGGGTAACAAACCCCTCTTGGAATCCTGCATCCTATACCTGATCAAAATTTGATCAATGTACGATGCCTGAGACAGGGCTAACCGTTTGTTCTTACGATCCCGAATGATCTGATCCCTAGAACATACTGTGCCTCACCCAAATCTTTCATTTGGAACTGGGCAGCTAGCCATTTCTTAATATCAGTCAGATACCTTATTACAGCGCAAATAAGTAAAATAATGAGAGAATGCGACGGAAAAAATATACAAAATCCTATCCAAAAGCGTTAAACTAAGAATATTGCGATCGCATACGCCCATTTCATAAAAGCAGCTAATTTACTTATTTTGTGCAGAAAAATGCGTTGGCGCAAAGCAAATTGCGATCCAAGGAATTCGGCGACCGCACGCATTAAAAGACTACGACCGCAAAGCCATGCGATCGTATGCACTCGCGAGAATTTGCTCAACTAGGTGGCCGCATAAAGACGATGCATCAAGGTGAAAGCATAATAAATCATGGTGGGACAGAAAGCTGATGACGGTCGAATCCGAATTTAGTTGACAAGCCGTTAATGACACACTATAGCAAGTACATTCAACTTTTTGGTGACCATTAATCGGCGCATCAGACAGAAGATTTAATGACCGCCCATCATTGTAATCATTTGAGAGAAAAGCTTATTCACTTTGAGCTCTATAAATACCGAAGGCCACCCAGTTCGACACAGTTTGCCATATACATAAGATAGATCATAGATAGCCGTTAGTCTGTAGTTGTTCATATACTTAGAAAGCAGAGGCGAGTAAGGAGAAGAAGAAGCCGAGAGATCATTCCTGGTTAGCTCAAAAGACTGCCGGGAAACGCTGTAAAAGAAGAGAGGGTCGACACTTGCGAAAGCAAGGAAATTCTTTTGGACAGAGTAGAGTAAAAAGACAATGTAAAAGCCTCGGGAAGCAAGACATTGCTACCGGGCTTCTTATTCCTACTTTCCATTGTTGTTTTGTATTCTGACTTTATTTATAAAATGGAATTCTCATCTCAACATTTGTTCAATCTCTTCACATTTTGCAATAGTAGCTAAATTTCCAATGGGTTGAGAAGTACTTAGCTAGCATGACCTAGGATCTTAACTTTATGTGATCATCTTATCTAAAAATGTGGCATTTGTCGATACAAATACCTTATTCTCTTGAGGATCGTAAAATAGACCACTTTTTGTTTCTTTTGGATAACCTACAAATAGGCATAGTTTTGAACGACGTTCCAATTTTTTAGGATTTTGCACCAACACGTGTGCCGGGCATCCCCAAATTCTAAAGTGACGTAAACTGCCTTTACGCCCTTTCCATAGCTCATAAGGTGTTTCTTCATCTGACGCATATTACTTTGTATCGACAACTCTTAGGGACGCTAGAGCTAAAAGTACATTACTTTTATAAAATACTTAGCGATACATTTCGGCTAACTAAACATATCCTAAGTTTAGGTGATTCATCCGAGTATAACTTTTATACTGGATTTTTAACCTACGATGTCTAGGTGATAAACAAATTTTATTACCTCATACCGCTCACGTATGCTCATAAAACTGGTTTAACCTAACTCAGACGCCGGCTCGATCTCCAGGTAGTAGGTGTTCCTTGAACCGTCAACTTAAAAACCTTCAACCTTAGTCATCTTATCTAACTTTTTGCCAAGATCTTGCCGGGTGAGTTTTCTTGTAACTTCGGTTTTACAAGATATTGACCTATTTTCTATGAAAATTAGGATTGCTCGATGGTTAACCCTAAATGAGCATGCATCTTATCTTTATTATAGATTTTAGAAGTCTAGGTTATTTTATAACAAATATAAAATAAATTATAACAATTATAACCCTAGAGCGTTCATCTATAACATGCTTCCTTCAATCAAATATGCTTTAATATAACACTTATATTAAAACTAAGCATGCATAGTATATATTTTATAACACTTATAAGATATAACAAATATATGTCACATGCTTTTCTTATAGTGGGGTTTTAGAACTATATGGCATACTATATGCACACATAATCAAACAACATTATATATCACATGCATAATAGGTAAACAACACTAAAGTGGACCGATTTTGGCATTAAAAACAAACAAATAACTAATTTATTACACAAATCAGCAACCAGCTTCCCAGAACTGACTTCAAACACTTTGAACCATCTTGAACCGGCCAAAAAACTCCAAAAACCAAGTTGAACCGATCAAACCAGCTCAACCAGGTCAAATGGACCGGTCCAGACCGGCTGGTCAACGATCGCTGGCACAGTCAACGAAATGCAGGCGGGTCGGGTCGAACGAAAAGCGCGGGTTGCGAGCAGCCGGGTGCATGGGCGCGCGGGGTGGGAGGCGTGGGTCGCGGGTCGCGATAATCAAAGTGGGCAGGCGCTCGGTCGGATTCGACTGGGCAGGTGTGTGAAGCCAGCCGCGCGTGCGAGCAATCCGGGCGGCGAACCAGGTCGGGTCGGGTCTGGGAGCCTTCTCTCGGGTCTGGTGGCCAAATTCGGGTCTGTAAGCAATTTTCCTCCAATTTGGTTGCTGTTCTCTCTCCCGGAATCAAGAAATTACAACCTAATTTCAACTCTAATGACTCCAACAAATTTACAGACCCTTTTTCACACATTAATTCTCATAAACATGTGAGCAATTACAAATTTTCACAAGAAATTTAAAGAAAAACAATGCCAAAATCATAATAAATCCATTTTAGTCCATATTTTATTCAACACTTAAATATAAAGGAAAAACCACCCACCAAAAGCAATTGAGTGTAATTAAAGCATGCTCTGATACCACATAATGGAACACGAGACATACGCAGCAGAATTATGATCTAATTACACTCTAATTGCTTCTAAACAAAAGGAAAAAATGCATGCAATTGAAGGAAAAATAGTAATTAAAATTACTTTTATAGCTCCCGAAAACCGCTTTTCCTCGCTGAATCTCGACCCGAACTCTTTCAGACCACCACTAGAGTTGACCTACTATCCTTTGGACTCGAAACCGGATTGTGGGACCCGGTGGATGAAGAAAACGAGAGAGAGAAAAGAGATGGAAAATAAGATGGATCTTTGGGTTGGGTTATGAATTTTTCCTCAAAGAAAACAGTTTTTTTTCAGCCCAAATTTGAAAATTTATTTTTGCAAACATGGGCAAAAGTCTTTCAACTAAATTGAAAAGCCCAATTTATAGAAAAAAAACCATGCAACAATTGCATGAACCAAATCCATAAAAACCCAATAGCTATAATCCACTATCTTAGTGGGCTTAATGTCTCAACTATAAGCCAACACCTAGCCCACTATTTTGTTAGTGGAATTATCCAACAAAAATTTAGATTTTCCCACTAACTATAGTCAAAAGGCAAAATAGTCATTTGGTCAAAGTCAAACTTTGACCAAAAAGTCAACATTTTGACTTTTTATGATTTTTTTCGTGTTGACTAATTTTGACCTCCCAAGCATGAATCCGCATTCATTTTCTCGAAATTCAAATCACATTTGAATATAAGGTCGGTCAAAGTTTGACTTTTCAAAGTCAAAGATCATCTTTGACCATTTCCATCATTTTCGAGCTTCCGAATATGAACGTATTCATATTCTTGATATTTAAATCACATTTAAATATTAAAGTTATATCTCTTAACTGAAAAACCCGACCACTATATCACATATACTTGTCGGTTTCTCTCTCTTCACCTAATTCGCACAATTTGAATCATTCTATCATACTGTTCTAAGTTTATTCCATATGAGCTAGTAGGGGAACCTAATAGACCTATAGATCATGGGCTCCAACGATCCGAGATTAGTTGGCTAAACTTTTTAGATGAAGCTAATCAACATTCGTTAACTAACGGGTCATTCCACTATAGTCCCGTAGTTGTACTCCCCTCACTATAGATATATTTGTGTCCATTTGATATAACCATGATTAGTAAGCTAATCCTTCACAGGTTGTTTATAATCTCGGCTGGGTCATAAAAACCGTTTTACCCCGAGACTACATCTTATTCCTTAAGTTCCACTGATCCTCTAATGAACAATTGGTTTAAGGTTCAACCTATAAACCGAATCCCTCTCGAGCCAAGGAGAAGGTGGGGCCCCTTGTTCAAGACCTAGATTCAGTACTAAAGGGAACAACCTATCTACTATCCCTATAACGGGTAGGAGTGAATTCCGTCTTGCACCCTATGTTCCTAGCTATCCACCTGATCTTACCCCTGAAATGGGAGGCTTATTGGGCCAGCGATGATGAGCTGCCCTCACCTATGCAGATCTAAGGATAATTCCGAGTTAATAGAAGTTCATAGTTAGCTCAGGATTAAGATTAAGTTACCTAGGTCATCAATTAATGAAATAGTCAATTTTATACATAAAACGACATTTAGAATGTAAAAAGTGACTATTTCATGTTTCAGTCTTATGCAAACTCATTGCATAGGATGCCCCCACTCACATATCTCTATATGAACAATTCAGGATCACATCGTTTGTACTAACTACAAAGTGGGTCGCATCCATAGTGTCCCCAGAATAAGACACCCAACCATATTCATATACTATAGACCATTTTGGCTATATATTTGAACTTGATCCACATTTATGTCACTACATAAAGTTCAAACTACATTAAATAGCCTCAGAACCTTAGTTTACTAGATTCAAGATTATAATTTCAATAACAACTTTATCGAAAAACAAAACAGAATATGTTTATTAATTTACAAACTACGAGTTTTAGGACATAAAATCCAACAACTACCGCATAGACGACCGCATGCGGAGAAAGTCTCCATCGCAAAGGTGAACACATTCGATCAACGCATGGATGTTGTGGTGATCAGCTGTATGCATCCATCACATGGAGTTGTGCGTGTCAAGCGATTGCGGTCATCATGTAGAGTTACGGTATTAAGCGAATGCGGTCACTGAATGATTGCAGCTACACGATAACGCATAATAGAGGGATCAACGCAAGGTTGGTGGAATGAACGCATCAACGCATCTGCCTCGAGAAAATCAAGAGATGATGTTGACATCTCACCTACCACGCTGTTAGCAGCAGAGATTCAGAAAGGACTAAACGCGCCGCGAATGTCAGATCAGAGTAGTCCATTAATGCTGTCGGTGATCCAAGCTCTATATAAAGAAGCCGATGAGCAGAATTCCAAGTTATCCAAGGTTTTCGCCTGAGGTTCGCGTAAGGTGGATCCTTGTGATCCAGACAAACGCGTGAGAAGAAGCTTGAGAGTTATTCACCTCCTTCATCCATTTCGAGTGACGATCGGAGCCTTCGACCGGAGCTAGATCTCGGGAGAGTCAGCTCCACCGCCCATCCATGGCACCACCGGTACGGTCATTTCATTTTCCCTTCTTTTCTTATATTGTATTGTACTACATTTTGGGATTAAGGAATTAATACATTTTGTGGTCAATACATTTCTATATTTCCTTCGATTCCATCTCCATCTTCTTTACTTAGTTTCTTTACCTTCATTGCATCACTTAATGAGATTGCTAGAGTATCACATACTTAGTCATGTGGATTAAAGATATGAAGCATGTAGCAAACCACCGAGAGGTGTGTGTTGCGTGAGTGTGTGATAAAACCTTATTTTCTTGGTGTGCAGCTGTAGCAACGCCTGTCTATAGGCTAACACAATGCTTGTCTATGAGTAAAGCCAGTAACAACCAACTGCCTGGGAGGGTAAGTGGTTGGATGCATTAAGCAATGTAAGTTATTGTTCACTAGAGATAGGAATAATCTTGCGTCAGCCAAGTTTGTGTGGTTACCTTGGCTTATATATGCGCCCATCACACCTTTAGAGCTACTCGAAAGAGAGTCTAAAGAAAGAACCTAAGACTCGAGAGAGCTAGGTTAGAATTGATGCTCGAAAGGGCTAGATTAGGTTTGCATAAGCAAGAATGGAGACTTAGGAATAAGCTCTGCTTGTTATTACACAGCGTATGCACCCAAAGAAGAGGACAATGGTTGTGTGCAGGAAGTAGGATATGGTGGTTGTATGCGGTCATCTCGACATTTATGCATACACACCGTATACGTCTTAGATTTAGGCTTTTAGTGTGTGTAGCATGATCGCATGGCTTGCGTTGACTAAGGTTGCCCTTGCGGTCACTCTTAAAGGTTGCAATGAAGACATCTCCGCATTTTATCTATTTTTCCATCCATTTACTTCATGTCAATAGTTATCGTATCTCTACCTCTCATTCATATTCTCATTGCATTGTCTGTTACTTAGGAGTAGAAGTAGTGTTAGTATAGAAACCCCATCCAACATTCTTTTATTCAACCGCCACATGCATATTACCATATTCACCCAGCTACAAGTCCCCGAGTTCGACCTCGGATCACCCGAGAAACTTGCGTTCGCGTTATACTTAGCGTGAGCACAAGAAAACTTGTGACAGGATGCATGGTCATTGCATACATTTATTAACGCATATTCATTCCAACGCATGACCATCGACGCATGACAATCAATGCATACCTTAAGAACATGCATCGCATATTGTGTCCAAGGGATTTTAGTTGTTGAGTAATTTGACATCTAATTTCCTATCATCAGTTATTCACCCTTTAGAGATACTTGAGATAGTAGTCTAAAGAAATAATCTTGGCTTGAGAGAGTCAGATTAGAATCTAGGCTTGAGAAAGTCAGATTAGAACTGCATAAGCAAGAGATAGAAACTTAGACTTAAGTTCTATTTGCTGTTATGCATCGCATGCACTCTAGAAATAGGATATGATAGTATGCAGTTACCTTGTATGTTTGTATCATTCACCATCGCATAGACAAGAATAGAGGCTTAGACATAAGTCCTATCGACATTATCGTATACATCGTATGCGTCCTAGAAATAGGACTATGGCATTTGCATTGAGAGATAACATGCTGTTATGTGTGTGTAGCATGATCGCATAATTTGAACGCAATCTTAGGAAGTGTTAGCTAATTTCCTTCTCAACCTGTTCCCCGCATACTTATTGTAACTTTCGCTGTCATCAACTCTTTACTCAATTCCGTCGCATAGAATTTATACTTAAAACAACACATCAACCAATTTATTTGTTTTTGTCATCGCAAAGGAATCAAAATTTACCGTCGCATAGTAACTCAGTAGTCCCTGTGTTCGACCCTTGACTTACCAGGAAACCTAGTAAGATTTATACTTGGGTTTTACTAGGAAAACTTGCATATGCAATGCATAAACCATCATCGCAATTATACACCATTATTTCATCACATTCACTACGCATCAATACCCTACATCATTCCCAGTGAGGAGGATATCAGCCACATACAGTACCAGGAAAGCTACTGAGCTGTTGATGATCTTCTTGTAAACACAAGGCTCATCAACATTTTGATCAAAGCCAAACGACTTGACAACAGTGTCAAATCTGATGTTCCAAGATCTAGATGCTTGTTTCAGCCCATAAATGGACCTATTAATCCTGCGAACTCTTTACTCTTGATCTGGAATTATGAACCCCTCTAGTTAAGTCATATAGATGGTCTCCTTAAGATTACCACTAAGAAAGATAATCTTGATGTCCATTTGCCATATTTCATAATTATAAAATGTGACTATGGGCAGGAGAATCCTGATAGACTTGAGCATGACAACAGGTGAGAAAGTTTCCTCATAGTCAACTCCCTCAACTTGGGTATAACCCTTTGCCACGAGTTTAACCTTAAAGGTTTTCATCTTTCCATCTACACCTCTCTTTCGCTTAAAGATCCACTTACACCCAATAGGTCTTACCCCATCAAGTGGATCAACAAGCTCCCAGACGTTATTGAAGTACATTGACTCCATTTCTTAGTTCATGGCCTTAATCCATTCATCTTTGTCAACATCCTCCATTGCTTTCTTAAAAAACAATGGATCCTCGACCCCATCATTCGTAATGATGTTTTTGGCTTCAGTCAAACCTATGTAGTGATCCAGTGGGTTCATAACCCTTCCACTACGTCGAGGCAGTCTCAACTCTTGAGCTGGTTGACTAGACATCCTGACCTCAACAACTCTTGTTAATCTGTCGGCCTGTTCAACAACTCTTGTTGAACCCTCAACAGTATTAGTCTCACTAGAGATTTCACGTAAAACGAGCTTACTTTGTGGCTTATGATCCCTCATGTGGTCTTCTTCCAAGAAGATAACATTTGTAGAAATAAACACTTTGTTCTCACTTGGATCATAGAAGTATCCATATTTCGTTTCCTTGGTGTAGCCTACAAAGAGGCAAACCTTCGAACGCGTTTCCAACTTCTTTGGATTAGTCGCTAGCACATGTGCCGAACAACCCCAAATCCTGAAGTGGCATAAACTACCTTTACGGCCTCTCCATGAATTATTGAAATGGGGCAAGTAGACAACTCTATATCATGCCTAATTAGGGAGGAATAGAGGGAGAGATATGAAAAGGAAGGAGATAAAGAACTCTCAAGCTTTCTTCTCACACATTTTTCTGGATCGCAGAGATAACCCTGGATAAGTTGAAATTCTACTCATTGGCTTCTATATATAGAGCTCGAATCGCCGACAGCATTAATGGATTGCTCTGATTTTGACATTCGTGATGCGTTAGTTCTTTTCTGAATCTTTGCTGCTAACGGCGTGGTAGGTGAAATGTCAACATCATCTTTTGATTTTCCCGAGAGAGCATCTCATCGTCTAACTGATGCGTGCAACCAGGTAAACGATTTACCTTGCGTTACTAAATGATCGCGTACCCGAGTGTCAAAACGATGCGATCAACTCTTGATCGCATACCCTATCGTTTAACCGATGCATTCAATAGCTTTCACGTACTCCTTCATCTTTACGATGCGATCAACAACGATCGCGTAGAACATCTTCTGGACGCTGCGATCAACCCTAGATCGCCTCCTTCTTCGAAGAATTGCAACACTTGCCCAGATCGTGTACCACTCTTATGTAACGCTTGCACAGATCTGCTTCTTTGACGAACGACTCAACTTCAAACAAACTTTGAATACAGACTCGATAACGATCATTAATGCCCAAAAATGCAGGGGCCTTTACAAAAAATTGTCAATGTAAAAGGATCTAAATCAAACCAAGGCTAATTATTCTGTAAACATCCATTAATCCGACACATTCACAACAAATTGAACCATTAAATCAGTGTAGAAATGCACGCACCTGATAACGGGCAGAAATGCACGTTATTACAGTGCTAAGTTATTAAACAATGAAGGTTTGCGTTGATAAAATATGTTAGATTTCAAGCATGTTGTCAATATACGATGCCTGAGACAAAGCCAACCTTTTGTTCTTACGATCC
The DNA here is from genome assembly GCF_027475165.1 of Benincasa hispida. NCBI lineage: Eukaryota > Viridiplantae > Streptophyta > Magnoliopsida > Cucurbitales > Cucurbitaceae > Benincasa > Benincasa hispida. The sequence goes on along the minus strand of NC_143484.1, from coordinate 45,634,590 downwards.
CTTATAATCTGGATCCCTAAAACAAACTGCACCTCTCTCAAATCTTTCATTTGGAATTGGGTGGCTAGCCATTTCTTTACATCAGTCAGAAAACCTACATCATTCTTAATGAGTAAGATATCATCCACATACAACATGAGGAAAGCTACTGAATTGTTGATTATTTTCTTGTAAACACAAGGCTCATCAACATTCTGATCAAAACCATAAGATTTGATCGCAACATCAAATCTTATATTCCAAGATCGAGATGCTTGTTTCAGTCCATAAATGGACCGATTAAGATTTCAAACCTTTTGCCCTTGATCTTGTTCAATGAATCCTTCTAGTTGATTCATGTAGATGATCTCTTCAAGATTACAATTAAAAAAGGTAGTCTTGACGTCCATTTTTCATATTTCATAGTAATAATATATGGCTATGGATAAGAGAAATCTGATAGACTTTAACATGACAACAAGTGAGAAAGTTTCTTCATAGTCCACTCCCTCAATCTGGATATAACCCTTTGCCACAAGTCTAGCTTTAAAGATTGTACCTTTCCATCTACACCTCTTTTCTTCTTGTAGATCGATTTAAAACCTATAGGTTTTACCCCATTAGGTTGATCTACAAGTTCCCAGACAGCATTGAAGTATATGGACTTAATTTCTTGATTCATGGCTTTAATCCATTCATCCTTGTCAACATCTTCCATTGCTTGTTTATAAGACAATGGCTCTTCAACTCCATTATCGATGTTTTGGGCTTATGTTAAACCCATGTAGCCTAAAGGTGGGTTTATACCCTCCCACACGTTAAGGCAATCTCAACTTCGTGGCTCATGATCCCTCATGTGGTCTTATTCCAAAAAGGTAGCGTATATCGATACAAACACTTTATTCTCACTTGGATCATAGAAGTATCCACCTCTCGTTTCCTTGGGGTAGCCTACAAATAGGCACAATTTTGAATGAGGTTCCAAATTTTTGGGGTTTGCCATTAGCACATGGGTTGGACATCCCAAATTCTGAAGTGATGTAAACTACCTTTACGACATCTCCATAACTAAAAGGTTTGTCAGAAACACTCTTTGAAGGAACGTTGTTCAAAATATAAACTGCAGTTTCTACTACATATCCCCAAAACGAGTCAGGATGATGAGCATAGCTCATCATAGATCAAACTATGTCTAACAGGGTTCTGTTTCTTCTTTCTGATACACCATTCTGTTGACGTGTACTTGGGGCTGAGAGTTGGGACGTGATTCCATGTTTTATCATATAGTTTTGGGAATTTAAGTCCATATACTCTCCACCGTGATCAGATCGTTGTGTTTTTATCTTTTCACCTAACAAGTTTTCAACTTCAGTCTTGTACTCCTTGAACTTTTCAAGAGTTTCAGATTTATGTTGCATTAGGTATAGATAACCAAATCTCGAATAATCATCTATGAAAGAGATGAAATAATCATACCCTCCTCATGCTCTTATATTCATCGGACTATAAAGATCTGAATGTATAAGCTCTAAAGTTTCTTTGGCTCATAACCGTTTCCAGTAAAAGGACCTTTGGATCGATAATTTTGGTAACGAAGCTCATTTGGTGCCCCAAACAGCTATCGGGCCTAGTGGGGGTGCCCCGAGGCCCAATTTTTGTGCACGAACTTTCAAGTGGGCGAAAATTTGAAAACGAACCAAGGAGTTCAGAACGATGAGGAAAAGCTGTGTGCCAGACGGTTTTAGGAATGAAGCTCATTTGGTGTCCCAAATGGCTATCGGGCTCGGCGAGGGTGCCCCGGGGCCCAAATTTGTTCACGAACTTTCTGGTGGGCAAAAATTTGAAAATGGACCCAAGGGTTCAGAGCGATGAGACAAAGCTGTACGCTAGACGATTTTGGGTACGGAGCTCATTTGGTGCCCCAAATGGCTAACAGGCCGAGCGGAGGTGCCCTGGGGCCAAAATTTTTGTGCACAAACTTTTCTTCGGGCAAAAATTTGAAAACGGACCTAGGGGTTTAGAAGGATGAAAAAAATCCGTGCACCAGACGGTTTTGGAAACAGAGCTCACTTGGTTCCCCATATGACTATCGAGCCCGGCGGGGGTGTCCTAGGGCCCAATTTTGTGCGTGAACCTTCTGGCGGGCGACAATTTGAAAACAAACCCAGATGTTCAGAATGATGAGAAAAAGTCGTGCACCAACAATTTTGAGAACGGAGCGAATTTAGTGCCTCAAAGGCCTATCGGGCCCGGCGGGGGTGCCCTGGGGCCACAATTTTGTGCGTGAACTTTCTAGCAGGCGAAAATTAGAAAACAGACCCAGAAGTTCAGATTGATGAGAAAAAGTCGTGTGCTAGACGATTTTTTGAACGAGCTCATTTGGTGCCTCAAACGGCTATCGGACTCGGCAGGGGTGCCCTGGGGCCTAAATTTTGTGCGCGTAGTTTCCAACGGGCGAAAATTTGAAAACAAACTCAGAGGTTCAGAACGATGAGAAAAAGTCGTGCAACAGACGATTTTGTGAAGGGAGCTCATTTAGTGCCCTAAATGGCTATCCGGCCATAGGGGGTGTGCCCTAGGGCCCAATTTTTGTGCGTGAACTTTCTGGCGGACAAAAATTTGAAAACAAACCTAGGGGTTTAAAACGATGAAAAAAAGTTGTGTGCCAGACAATTATGGGAACGAAGATCATTTGGTGCCCCAAACGGCTATCGGGCTCGACGGGGGTGCCCCGAGGCCCAATTTTTGTGGGCGAACCTTCTGGCGGGCGAAAATTTGAAAACATACCCAGGGGTTTTGAACGATGAGAAAAAGTCGTGTGCCGACGGTTTTGGGAACAGAGCTCATTTGGTGTCCTAAACGATTATCAGGCCTGGCGGGGTTGCCTCAGGGCCATATTTTTGTGTGCGAACTTTCCAGTGGGCGAAAATTTGAAAACAAACCCAAGGGTTCAGAACGATGAGAAAAAGCCATGCACCAAACAATTTTGGAAATATAGTTCATTTGGTGCCACAAACGGTTATCGGGCCCGGCGGGGGTGCCACGGGGCCCGAATTTTGTGCTCGAACTTTTCGACGGTCGAAAAGTTTAAAACGGACGCAGGGGTTCAAAACGATGAGATGAGAAAAAGCCGTGCGCACAGACGATTTTGTGAACGGAGCTCGTTTGGTCCCCCAAACGACTATGGGGCCCGGCGGGGGTGCCCCGGGCGCAATTTTAGTGTGCGAACTTTCCGATGGGCGAAAATTTGAAAACGGGCCCCGGAGTTTAGAACGATGAGAAAAAGTCGTGCGCGCAGACGGTTTTGCGAACGGAGCTCGTTTAGTGCTTCAAACGGCTATCGGGCCCGACGGGGGTGTCCCGGGGCTCAATTTTATTACGCAAACTTTCCGGCGGGCGAAAATTTGAAAACGGATCCAGCGGTTCAGAACGATGAGAAAAGTCGTGCGCGCAGACGGTTTTGGGAACGAAGCTCGTTTGGTGCCCCAAACGGCTATCGTGCTCGGCGGGGTGCCCCAGGGCCAAATTTTAGCGTGCGAACTTTCCAGCGGGCGAAAATTTTAAAATGGTTCCAGGGGTTCAGAACAATGGGAAAAAGTCGTGCACGCAGATGGTTTTGCGAACGAAGCTTGTTTGGTGCCCAAACGGCTATTAAGCTCGGCGGGGGTGCCTCGGGGCCCAATTTTAGTGCGCAAACTTTTCGGTGGGCGAAAATTTGAAAACGGTCCCAGAGGTTTAGAACGATGAGAAAAAGTTGTGTGCGCAGACGGTTTTGCGAACGGAGCTCGTTTGGTGCCCCAAACGCTATCGTGCCCGGCAGGGTGCCCCGGGGCCAAAGTTTAGCGCGCGAACTTTTCGGCGGGTGAAAATTTGCAAACGAACCCAGGGGTTTAGAACGATACGAAAAAGTCGTGCGCGCAAACAGTTTTGCGAACGGAGCTCGTTTGATCTCCCAAACGGCTATCGGGCCCGGCGGAGGTGTCCCTGGGCCTAATTTTAGTGCGCGAACTTTCCGGCGGGCGAAAATTTGAAAACGAACCCAGGGTTTAGAACGATAAGAAAAAGTCGTGCGCGCATACGGTTTTGCGAACGGAGCTCGTTTGGTGCCCCAAACGGATATGCCCGGTGGGGGTGTCCCGGGGCCAAATTTTAGCGTGCGAACTTTCCGGCGGGCGAAAATTTTAAAATCGGCCTAGGGGTTCAGAACAATGAGAAGAAGCCGTGCGCGCAGACAGTTTTGTGAACGGAGCTCGTTTGGTGCCACGAACGGCTATCGGGCCCAGCGGGCGTGCTCTGGGGCCCAATGTTAGTGCGCGAACTTTTCGGTGGCGAAAATTTGAAAACAGACCCAGGGGTTCAGAACGATGAGAAAAAGTCGTGCGCGTAGACGGTTTTGCGAACGGAGCTCGTTTTGTGCCCCAAACGGGTAATGTGCCCGGCGGGGTGCCTCCGGGGCCAAATTTTAGCGCGCGAACTTTCCGGCGGGCAAAAATTTTAAAACATGCCTAAGGGTTCAGAACGATGAGAAAAAGTCGTGCACGCAGATGGTTTTGCGAACGGAGCTTGTTTGGTGCCCAAACGGCTATCGGGCTCAGCGGTAGTGCCCCAGGGCCTAATTTTAGTGCGTGAACTTTCCGGTGGGCGAAAATTTGAAAACGAACCTAGAGGTTTAGAACGATGAGAAAAAGTCGTGCGCACAGACGATTTTGCGAACGGAGCTAATTTGGTGCCCCAAACGGCTATTGAGCTCGGCGGGGGTGCCTAGGGCCCAATTTTAGCACGCGAACTTTCCGACGGACGAAAATTTGAAAACAGGCCTAGGGATTCAGAACGATGAGAAAAAGTCGTGTGTGTAGACGGTTTTGCGAACGAAGCTCGTTTGGTGCCCCAAACAGCTATCGGGCCTGATAGGGGTGCCCTGGGCCCAATTGTAGTGCGCGAACTTTCCGGCAAGCAAAAATTTTAAAACAGGACCAGGGGTTCAGAACGATGAGAAAAAGCCGTGCGCTTAGACGGTTTTTCGAACAGAGCTCGTTTGGTGCCCCAAACGCGTATCGGACCTGGCGGGAGTGCCTCGGGACCCAATTTTGGTGCGCGAACTTTCCGGTGGGCGAAAATTTGAAAACGGGCCCAAGGGTTCAGAACGTTGAGAAAAAGCCGTGCGCGGAGACGGTTATGCAAACGGAGCTCGTTTGGAGCCTCAAATAGCTATGGAGCCCGGCTGGGCTGCCCCAGGGCCCTATTTTAATGCGCGAACTTTCCGGCGGGCGAAAATTTGAAAACGGATCTAGGGGTTCAAAATGTTGAGAAAAAGCCGTGCACGCAGGTGATTTTGCAAACGGAGCTCGTTTGGTGCCCCAAACGGCTATTGGGCCCGGCAGGGGTGCCCCGGGGCCAAATTTTAGTCCGCGAACTTTTCGGGGGCGAAAATTTGAAAACGAACCCATGGGTTCAGAACGATGAGAAAAAACCGTGCGCGTAGACGGTTTTGCGAATGGAGCTCGTTTGGTGCCCCAAACGGCTATTGGGCCTGGCGGGGGTGCCCCGGAACCCAATTTTAGAGCGCGAACTTTCCGGTGTGTGAAAATTTGAAAAGGACTCAGTGGTTTAGAACGATGAGAAAAAGTCATGTGCGCAGATGGTTTTGCGAACGAAGCTCGTTTGGTATCCTAAACGACTATCGGGCCCGGCGGGGGTGCCTCGGTGCCCAATTTTAATGCGTGAACTTTCCTGCGGGCAAAAATCTGAAAACGGACCCAAGGGTTCAGAACGATGAGAAAAATTCGGGTGCGTAGTCGGTTTTTGGAACGAAGCTCGTTTTGTTGCGCAAACGGCTATCGGGCCCGTCAGGGGTGTCCCGGGGCCCAATTTTTGTTTGTGAACTTTCCGGCTGGCGAAAATCTTAAAACGAACCCAGGGGTTCAGAATGATGAGAAAAAGTTGTGCGCGCAGATAGTTTTGGGAACGGAGCTCGTTTGGTGCCCCAAACGGCTATTGGGCCCAGCGGGGGTGCCCTGGGTCCTAATTTTTGTGCGCGAACTTTGCAGTGGGCGAAAATCTGAAAATAGATATAGGGGTTCAGAACGATGAGAAAAAGCCGTGTGCGCAAACGGTTTTGGGAACGGAGCTCGTTCGGTGCCCCAAACGAATATCGGGCCCGATGGGTGTGCCCGGGGTCCGATTTTTGTTCGCGAACCGTCCGGCGGGTAAAAATCTGAAAACGGACCCAGGCATTCAGAACGATGAGAAAAAACCGTGCGCGTAGACGATTTTGCGAACGGAGCTCGTTTGGTGTCATAAACGGCTATGGGGCCCGACGGGGGTACCACGGGGCCCAATTTTAGTGCTCAAACTTTTTGGTGGGCGAAAATTTGAATAGACCCAGGGGTTCAGAACGATGAGAAAAAGCCGTGCGCGCAGACGGTTTTGCGAACGGAGCTGTTTTGTTGCCCCAAACGGCTATTGGGACCGACGAGGGTGCCCTGGGGCCCAATTTTAGCGCGCGAACTTTCCAGCGGGCGAAAATTTGAAAACGGGCCCAAGAGTTTAGAACAATGAGAAAAAGCCGTGCGCGCAGACAGTTTTGCGAACGAAGCTCGTTTGGTGCCCCAAACGGCTATGGGGCCCGACGGGGGTGCCGTGGGGCCCAATTTTAGTGCGCAAACTTTCCGGTGGGCAAAAATTTGAAAACGGAACTAGAGGTTCAGAAGAATGAGAAAAAGCCATGCGCATAGACGGTTTTACGAACGGAGCTCGTTCGGTGCCCCAAACGGATATCGGGCCCGGCGGGGGTGCCCGGGGCCCGATTTTTGTGCATGAACATTTCGGCGTGCGAAAATCTGAAAAACGGACCCAGGCATTCAGAACGATGAGAAAAAGCCGTGCGCAGAGACGGTTTTGCGAACGGAGCTCGTTTGGTGCCCCAAGTGGCTATGGGGCCAGGCGGGGGTGCCACGGGGCCCAATTTTAGTGCTCAAACTTTCTGGTGAGTGAAAATTTGAAAACGGACCCAGGGGTTCAGAACGATGAGAAAAAGCCGTGTGCGCAGACGATTTTTGAACGGAGCTCGTTTGGTACCCCAAACAGCTATCGAGCCCGGCGAGGGTGCCCCGAGATCCCAATTTTAGTGCGCGAACTTTCTCGCGGGTGAAAATTTGAAAACGGATCCAGGGGTTCAGAACGATGAAAAAAATTCGTGCGCGCAGATGGTTTTCGAATGGAGCTCGTTTGGTGCCCCAAACGGCTATGGGGCTCGGCGGGGGTGCCGCGGGGACCAATTTTAGTGCGCAAACTTTCCAGTGGGCGAAAATTGAAAACGGACTCAGGGGTTCAGAACGATTAGAAAAAGCCGTGCACGCAGATGGTTTTACGAAACGGACCTCGTTTGGTTCCCCAAACGGCTATCGGGCCCGGCGGGGGTGCCTTGGTGACCAATCTTAGCGCTGAACTTTCCAGCAAGTGAATTGAAAATTTGAAAACGGCCCAGGGGTTCAGAACGATGTGAAAAATCCGTGCGCGAAGACGATTTTGAGAACGGAGCTCGTTTGGTGCCCCAAACGGCTATCGGGCCCCGCGGGGAGGCCTTGGGCCCAATTTTAGTGCGCGAACTTTCCGACGTGCGAAAATTTGGAAACGGGCCCAGGGGTTCAGAACGAAGAGAAAAAGCCGTGCGCGCTAATGATTTTGCGAATGGAGCTCGTATGGTGCCCCAAACGGCTATCGGGCCCCGCGGGGGTGCCTTGGGGCCCAATTTTAATGTTGCGAACTTTCCGACGGGTGAAAATGTTAAAACGGACCCAGAGGTTCAGAACGATGAGAAAAAGTCGTGCGAATGATGGTTTGCGAGTGGAGCTCGTTTGGTGCCCCAAAATGGCTATCCGGCCCAGCAAGGGTGCCCCGTTGCCCAATTGTAGTGCGCGAACTTTACGGCGGGTGTAAATTTGAAAACAAACCCAAGGGTTCAGAACGATGAAAAAAAGTTATGCGACGATTTTGCGAACGGAGCTCGTTTGATGCTGCAAACGGCTATCGGGCTCGGTAGGGGTGCCCCAGGGCCCAATTTTAGTGCGCAAACTTTTCGGCAGGCGAAAATTTGAAAACGGACCCAGGGGTTCAGAACGAGAGAAAGAGCCGTGCACGCAGACAGTTTTGCAAACATAGCTCTTTTGGTGCCCCAAACGGCTATCGCGCCTGACGGGGGTGCCACGGGGCCCAATTTTAGCGCGCGAACTTTCTGGCGGGCGAAAATTTGAAAATGAACCCAGGGGTTCAAAACGATGAGAAAAAGCCGTGCGCGCAGACGGTTTTGCAATCCGAGCTCGTTTGGTGCCCCAAACGGCTATCAGGCCTGGCGAGGGGGGGGGCCTCGTGGCCTAATTTTAGTGCGCGATCTTTCCGACGGGCGAAAATTTGAAAACGGACCCAGGGGTTCAAAACGAAGATAAAAAGTCGTGCACGTTGACGATTTTGCGAACAGAGGTTGTTTGGTGCCCCAAACTGCTATCGGGCTCTGCGGGGGTGCCCTAGGACCCAATTTTAGCGCGCGAATTTTCTGACGGGAGAAAATTTGAAAACAGGCCCTGGGATTCAGAACAATGAGAAAAAGTCGTGCCTGTAGACGGTTTAGCTAATGGAGATCGTTTCTTGGCCCAAACGGCTATCGAACCTGGTAGGGGTCCCCCGAGGCCCAATTTTAGAGCGTGAATTTTCCGATGGGTGAAACTTTGAAAATGGGCCCCGGGGTTCAAAATGATGAGAAAAAGTCGTGCGCGTAGATGATTTTGGGAACAGAGTTCGTTTCTTGCTCCAAACGGCTATCGGGGTTGGCAGGGGTGCCCCAGGGCCCAATTTTAGAGCGCGAACTTTCCGACAGGTGAAAATTTGAAAAACAGAGCCAGGGGTTCAGAACGAAGAGAAAAATCCGTGCGCGCTGACGATTTTGCGAATAGAGCTCGAATGGTGCCCCAAACGGCTATCGGGCCCCCGGGGGTGCCCCGTGGCCCAATTTTAGTGTGCAAACTTTCCGGCGGGTGAAAATTTGAAAACGGACCCAGTGGTTTAGAACGATGAGAAAGAGCCGTGTGCGCAGATGATTTTTTGAACGGAGCTCGTTTGGTGCCCTATATGGCTATCGCGCCCAACGAAGGTGCCCGGGGCCGAATTTTACCGCGCGAACTTTTCGGCGGACGAAAATTTGAAAACAGACCCAGGGGTTCAGAATAATGGGAAAAATTCGTGCGCGAGACGGTTTTGCGAGCGGAGCTTGTTTGATGCCCCAAACGGCTATCGGGCCCCGCGGGGGTGCCTCGTGGCCATATTTTAGTGCTCGAACTATATGGCAGGCGAAATTTGAAAACGAACCCAGGGGTTTAGAACTAAGAGAAAAAGTCGTGCGCGCTGACGATTTTGCAAACAGAGCTTATTTGGTGCCCCAAACGGCTATCGGGCCCTGCGGGGGTGCCCCAGGACCCAATTTTAGCGTGCGAATTTTCTGGCGGGCGAAAATTTGAAAACGGGCCCCGAAGTTCAGAACGATGAGAAAAAGCCGTGCGCGTAGACGATTTTGCGAACGGAGTTGGTTTCTTGCCCCAAACGGCTATCGAGCCTGGTAGGGGTGCCCCGGGGCTCAATTTTAGAGTGCGAACTTTTCGGTGGGTTAAAATTTGAAAACGGGCCCCGAGGTTCAAAATGATGAGAAAAAGCCGTGCGCGCAGACGGTTTTGTAAACTGAGCTCGTTTGGTCCCCCAAACGGCTGTGGAGCTTGGCGGGGGTGCCCCGAGGCCCAATTTTAGTGCACAAACTTTCCGGCAGGTGAAAATTTTAAAACGGACCCAGGGGTTGAGAACGATGAGAAAAATCCGTGCGCGCACATGGTTTTGTGAACGAATCTCGTTTGTTTCCCCAAACGGCTATGGGGCCTGGCGGGGGTGCCCCGGGGCCCAATTTTAATGCGCAAACTTTCCGGCGGGCGAAAATTTGAAAACAGACCTAGGGGTTCAGAATGATGCGAAAAAATCGTGCGCGTAGACAGTTTAATGAACGGAGCTCGTTTTGTGCCCCAAACGGCTATCGAGCCCGGCAGGGGAGCCCAGGGCGCAATCTTAGCGTGTGAACTTTCTAGCGGTCAAAAATTTGAAAACGGACCGAGGGGTTCAGAACGATGAGAAAAAACCGTGCGTGCAGACGATTTTACGAACGGAGCTTGTTTGGTGCCCCAAACGGCTATTCGGCCTGAGATTTTAATGCGCGAACTTTCCGATGGGCAAAAATTTGAAAACGGGCCCTGGGGTTCAGAATGAAGTGAAAAAGCCGTGCGCGTTGACGATTTTGTGAACGGAGCTTGTATGGTGCCCCAAATGGCTATCGGGCCCCGCGGGGGGCCCTGGGGCCCAATTTTTGTGCGCGAACTTTCCGGCAGGCAAAAATTTTAAAACGGACCTAGGTGTTCAGAATGATGAGAAACAGTTGTGCGCCTGACGGTTTTGCGAGCGAAGCTCGGTTGGTGCCCCAAACGACTATCGAGCCCGGCGGGGGAGCCCGTGGCCATATTTTAGTCCGCGAACTTTACGGCGGGCGAAAGTTTGAAAACAGACCCAGAGGTTTAGAACGATGAAAAAAAGCTCTGCGACGGTTTTGCGAACGGAGCTCGTTTGGTGCCCTAAATGGCTATCGGGCCCGGTGGGGTGCCCCGGGGCCCAATTTTAGTGCACGAACTTTCCGGCAGACGAAAATTTGAAAACGGACCTAAGGGTTTAGAACGATATGAAAAAGTCGTGCGCGTAGACGGTTTTGGGAACGAAGCTCGTTTGGTGCCCCAAACAGCTGTCGGGCTCGACGGGGGTGCCCCGGGGCCCAATTTTAGCGCACGAACTTTCTAGCGAGTGAAAATTTGAAAACAGACCCAGGGGTTCAAAACGATGAGAATAAGCCGTGCGCAGACGATTTTGGGAACGGACCTCGTTTGGTGCCCTAAACGGCTATTGAGGCCTGCGGGGGTGCCCTGGGGCCCAATTAGATTGCGAACTTTCTGGCGGGCGAAAATTTGAAAACAGACCCAGGGGTTTAGAATGATGATAAAAAGTTGTGCGCACGGACGGTTTTACGAACGGAGCTCGTTTGGTTCCCTTAACGGCTATCGGGCTAAATTATAGTGCGCGAACTTTCCGACAGGCGAAAATTTGAAATCGGACACAAGGGTTCAGAACGATAAGAAAAAGCCGTGCCGCAGATGGTTTTGCGAACGGAGCTCGTTTGGTGCCCCAAATGGCTATTGGGCAAGGCGGCGGTGCCCCAGGGCCCAATTATAGTGCATGAACTTTCCGACAGGCGAAAATTTGAAAACGAGCCCAGGGGTTCAGAACGATGAGAAAAAGTCGTGCGCACAGACGATTTTGTAAGCGTAGCTCGTTCGGTGCCCCAAATGGCTATCGGGCCAGACGGGGTTGCCTCGGAGCCCAGTTATAATGTGCGAACTTTCCGGCGGGCGAAAATTTGAAAACGGACCCAGGGGTTCAGAACGATGAGAAAAAGCCGTGTGCACAGACGATTTTGCGAACGTAGCTCGCTTGGTTCCTCAAACGGCTATCGGACTCGGCGGGGGTGCCCCGAGGACCGATTATAGTGCGCGAACTTTCCGATGGGCGAAAATTTGAAAACGAACCCAAGGGTTCAGAACGATGAGAAAAAGCCATGCGCGCAGACAGTTGTGCGAACGGTGCTCGTTTGGTGCCCCAAACGGCTATCGGGCCCGGCGGGGGTGCCCCGGGTCCAATTTTAGCATGCGAACTTTTCGGCGGGCAAAAATTTGAAAACGGTCCTAGGGGTTCAGAATGATGAGAAATAGACGTACGCGTAGATGGTTTTGCGATTTGAGCTCGTTTGGTGCCCCAAACGGCTGTCGGGATCGGCGGGGGTGCCACGGGGCCCAATTTTAGTGCGCAAATTTTTCGGTGGGCGGAAGTTTGAAAACAGTCCTAGGGGTTCAGAACGATGAGAAAAATCGTGTGCGCAGACGGTTTTGCGAATGGAGGTCGTTTTGGTGCCACAAACGGCTCTCGGGCCCGGCGGGGGTGCCCCGGGGCCTAATTTTAGCGCACGAACTTTCTGGTGAGCGAAAATTTGAAAACGAACCCAGGGGTTAAGAACGATGAGAAAAAGTCGTGCGCGCAGACGATTTTGCAAACGGACCTCGTTAGGTGCCCTAAACGACTATCGGGCCCTACATGGGTGCCTTGGGGCCTAATTATAGTGCGCAAACTTTGCGGCGGGCGAAAATTTGAAAATAGACCCAAGGGTTTAGAACGATGATCAAAAGCTGGGCGCACAGACGGTTTTGTGAACGGAGCTCATTTGGTGGCCCAAATGGCTATCAGGCCCGGCGGGGGTGCCCCGAGGCCCAATTATAGTGCGCGAACTTTCCGGCAGGCAAAAATTTGAAAATGGACACAAGGGATCAGAACGATGAGAAAAAGCAGTGCGCGCTGATGGTTTGTCGAACGGAGCTCGTTTGGTGCCCAGAACGGCTATTGGGCCCGACGGCAGTGCCCCGGGTCCCAATTATAGTGTGCGAACTTTTCGGCAGGCAAAAATTTGAAAATGTACCCAAAGGTTTAGAACGATGAGAATAGCCGTTCGCGCAGACGATTTTGCGAACGGAGCTCGTTTGGTGCCTCAAATAGCTATTGGCCCCGGCAGGGGTGCCCCAGGGCCCAATTTTATTACGCGAACTTTCCGGCGGGCGAAAATTGGAAAACGAACCCAAGGGTTCAGAACGATGAGAAAAATCCGTGCGCGAAGACGCTTTTTCGAACGGAGCTCGTTTGGTGCCCCAAACAGCTATTGGGCCCCGCGAAGGTGCCCCGAGACCCAACTATAGTGCGTGAACTTTTCGACGGGCGAAAATTTGAAAATGGACCCAGGGGTTCAGAACGATGAGAAAAAGCCGTGCGCACAGACGGTTTTGCGAATGGAGATCGTTTGGTCCCCAAAACGGCTATCGGGCCTAGCGGGGGTCTCCCGGGCCCAATTTTAGTGCGTGAACTTTCCGGCGGGCGAAAATTTGAAAACGAACCTTGGGGTTTAGAACGATGAGAAAAAGCAGTGCGCTTAGACGGTGTTGCGAACGGAGCTTGTTTGGTTCCCCAAACAGCTATCTGGCCTGGGTGGGTGCCTCAGGCTCAATTTTAGTGCCCGCAGGGGTTCAGAAAGATGAGAAAAATCCGTGCGCGCATACGGTTATGCGAATGGAGCTCGTTTTGTGCCCCAAACGGCTATCGAGCCCGGCGGGGATGCCCCGACGGCCAATTTTAGTGTGCGAACTTTTCGGCGGGCAAAAATTTGAAAACGGACCAAGGGGTTCAGAACGTTGATAAAAATCGTGCGCGTAGACAGTTTTAAGAACGGAGCTCGTTTGGTGCCCCAAACGGCTATCGGGCCTAGCGGGGTGCCCTGGGGTCCAATTAGTGTACGAACCTTCCGACGGGCGAAAATTTGAAAACTGACCTAGGGGTTCAAAACAATAAGAAAAAACTGTGCGCGCAGATGGTTTTATGAATGGAGCTCGTTTGGTGACCCAAACGGCTATCGAGCCCAGTGGGGGTGCCCTGGGGCCCAATTTTAGTGCGCGAACTTTCCAGCGGGCGAAAATTTGAAAACGGATCCAGTGGTTTAGAAAGATGAGAAACAGCCGTGCGCGTAGACAGTTTAGCGAACGGAGCTCGTTTCCTGCCCCAAACGGCTATCAGGCATAGCGGGGGTGCCCCGGGGCCCAATTTTAGTGCGCGAACTTTCCAGCGGGCGAAAATTTGAAAATGGACCCAGGGGTTCAGAACGATGAGAAAAAGCCGTGCGCGCAGATGGTTATGCAAATGGAGCTCGTTTGGTGTCCCAAACGGCTATCGGACCCGGCGGGGATGCCCTGAAGCCCAATTTTAGTGCGCGAACTTTTCGACGGTCGAAAATTTGAAAATGAACCTAAGGGTTTAGATTGTTAAGAAAAATCGTGCCCGCAGACGGTTTTGAGAACGGAGGTCGTTTGGTGCCCCAAACGGCTATCGGGCCCAGCGGGGTGCCCCGTGGCCCAATTATACTGCGCCAACTTTCCGATGGATGAAGATTTGAAAACTGACCCAGGGGTTCAAAACGATGAGAAAAAGCCGAGCGCGCAGAAGGTTTTGCGAACGGAGCTCGTTTGCTGCCCAAAAGGTTATCGAGCCCGGTGGGGGTGCCCCGGGGCCCAATTTTAGTGCGCGAACTTTCCGGCGGGCGAAAATTTGAAAACGGATCCAGGGGTTCAGAACGATGAGAAAAAGTCGTGCGCGAGGACGGTGTTGCGAACGTAGGTCGTTTGCTGCCCCAAACGACTATCGGGCCCAGCGGGGCTGCCCAGGTCCCAATTTTAGTGTGCGAACTTTCCAGCGGGCGAAAATTTGAATACGAACCCAAGTGTTTAGAACGAGAAGAAAAAGCCGTGCGCGCAAACGGTTTTGTGAATGGAGCTCGTTTGGTGTCCCAAACGACTATCGTGCCCGGCGAGGGTGCCCCGGGGCCCAATTATAGTGCGCGAACTTTCCGACGGACGAATATTTGAAAACAAACCCACGGGTTCAGAACGATGAGAAAAAGTTGTGCGCGTAGACGGTTTTACAAACGGAGCTCGTTTGGTGCCTCAAATGGCTATCGGGCTCGGTGGGGGTGCTGCGGGGCCCAATTTTACTGTGCGAACTTTCCGGCGGGGGAAAATTTGAAAATAGACCCATGGGTTCAGAACGATGAGAAATAGTTGTGCGCGCAGACGGTTTTGCGAAGGAGCTTGTTTGGTGCCCCAAACGACTATCGGGCCCGGTGGGGATGCCTCGGGGCCCAATTTTAGTGCGCAAACTTTCCGTGGGCGAAAATTTGAAAACGAACCTAGGGGTTCATAATGATGAGAAAAGTCGTGCACGCTGACGGTTTTGCTAACGGAGCTCGTTTGGTGCCCCAAACGGCTATCGAGCCTGACGGGGGTGCCATGGAGCCCAATTTTAGTGCATGAACTTTCCAGCCGAGGGAAATTTAAAGCCGGACCCAGGGGTTCAGAATGATGAGAAAAAGTCGTGTGCAGATGGTTTTGCGATCGGGCCTGGCGGGGGTACCCTGGGGCCCAATTTTAGTGCGCAAACTTTTCGGCGGGCGAAAATTTGAAAACGGACCCAGGGGTTTAGAACGATGAGAAAATCGTGCGCATAGATGGTTTGCGAACGGAGCTCGTTTGGTGCACCAAACGGCTATCAGGCCCGGCGGGGGTTCCTCGGGGCCCAATTTTAGTGCACGAACTTTCCGGCGAGCGTGTCACACCCCGCACCAGATTACCCTCCTAACCTGGACGGAATACTGACTGCAGCAGTTATCAACCCTTTTGCTGGCACTTCTGCCTATTTTACTTGTTAACTAATACTAAAACCCTTAATACATATATATTAACTCAAAACTTAATATATTTACACTATAGGGTTTCGCAACATTGATTATACATGGATATCACCACCTAATGAGCCCCTTCAAGAATACTAGTCACTAAATGGACACATGTGTACTAGCTAATACAGATCTTTAATTACGCTTCCCTCAACTTGTTTCTTTGAGTGGTAGAGCAGCAGCAGAAAAGTCTTCTTGGAACTGACCGCTACCTGGAAAGGAAAACATACAAAAGCGTGAGCTAGAAGCCCAGTGAGTGACTTAATAAAACGTAAAACTCATGCTTAAATTGAAAGCTTGAAAACATAATACTGGAACTTAAAATACACCAAGCAAACGTGTACTTAAAACCTTTTAAACCAATGTATCTGAAACCCGAATCTTAGTTGAGAATGAATATTCACATCTCTAATTCCCAACGTCATGCCATGGTCAGATGAGACCTCTACTTCAACCTGTTCACATTAAACTATGGCTAGAAGAGATCCCTACGTCGATCTCTTTAAGTATACCGATGGCATCTCAAGAAACATCCCTAAGACATAAACGTTGATAACAACTTTTATACATCAATAATCATCATTACATCCTGGTTGAGAACGAGCATACACCGCTCTAGCTCCCACCGTCTATTACCGGCCAAAAGACCTATACCTTGGCCTTTCATTTAGACTTGCCTACATACACACGGAGTTTGTTACGTACCGTCAACACCTTAGGTACATCTATTCAGATACCTTCCCTACCAGTATCCCTGCTCATTATGTTTTGAAATACCAACGCATGTACTTTGGCAACTTTAGGTATTTGAAACATAGTACGTCAAGCTTCATTCAACCTTAGCTTTAACTCTAACGCATGCTTCATATTTTGTGAAATAAGTTGGATTAAAACATATTAAACTAGCTTGTAAAACCACTAGCATGCGTTAGACATGAAAAACATACTTGGAAAACTCATACATTAGTAAACATCAAGCGTTGATAAACATTCACAAGTATTAGAAATTTCAAACTATCCTATTAGCCTAAAAGAATATATGACTGCCTTTATCCTTAGTTGAGAGTGAACTAATAGTTCTAACCCTCAATGTCAACCTTAGTCGGGGAGAACTCTTTTGCTCAAACCCTCGATGTCGTATTACCTACGTGCACGTGGTTATAACTGAGTACCGTCGTACCTTATATACCTGACTAGGATACCTTCTCATTGTCCTTCAGTATCCTCAGGTACTTCTGCTCAGATACCTTCTCAAACGTCCTTTAGTATGGAGCTGCTAAGATACCTACTCATATATTCTTCGGTATCAATTTGGCCGGATACCTTCTCAAAAGTCTTTCGGTATCAAATTGGCCAGGTACCTTCTCAAGTGTCCTTCAGTACCAAATTGGTTAGATACCTTCTCATATGTCCTTCGGTATCAATTTGGCCGGATACCTTCTCAAAAGTAATTCGGTATCAAATTGGCCAGGTACCTTCTCAAGTATCCTTCGGTACCTCATTTTAAGTAAAACTAGTCATAAACATTTAACTGAAAGGATACCTTCTCATTGTCCTTCAATATCCGTCACGTAACTAGTCATAACATTCAGTTGAACACTAAAGATTAGTGCTCAAATCATCATACTAATTCATCCATCATACTAGTTTATCATAAAAATAAAGTTACTTAAACATGCTGAAAGCATTTGGAAAAGATAACATATTTAAATCATATCAATTCCATGGAAAACATGCTTTATATAGCATGAGAAACAGTTCCACAGTTAAGTTGCTTGGCACTTCATCTATACACTTAACATGAGAATAACTTTAAAGAAATCATAATTTCTAAATCATTAAAAACATCAATTCATCACATAGTCACTCACAGCTTGTTGGCCTCTTAACGAGTTATATGCTTCTTCTAGCTCTTCTTGGCTTGAAAGGACATATTTCTCGGTTAAACCACTGAGAATTCCTAGTAAAATACCTTAATTAATTCATTTACTAATGGAACTTTTATCAACAAAAACAGTATTTCTAGCGAGAAAATCATCATGAGCGAGATCAACCACATGAGCGAGACCACCCTTATGAGCGAGATTTACCATTCCCAGTGAGATTTGGCACTTTCCAGCGAGATTTAGTGTAAAACCAGCGAGATTCAGTGCAAACCAGTGAGATTTCCATCCCTAGTGAGATCCACCTCTCGCTCTCGTTCTTGCTCTCGCTTCCTCTTGCTCTCTCTCGCTCTCGCTCACTCTCGCTTCCTCTTGCTCGCTCTCTCTCTCGCTCTCGCTCGCTCGCTCTTGAGCTGCCTGCTTAATCTTTCTAAGCAGCTGTCTGCTTATGCCCAGGTCCTCTGTTACAACTTCAAAAATTCATAATCTCAAAATCCAGCCCTCTTTTGAAGAAACTTCCTTCTACAAACATGTTTAGAATTGAGTTAATTTCTTACCTTAAAATTTCAGCTACAAATTCCTTATAGTTTGGCCTAGAGTTCCAAATCTTCACCTTGGGCCTTGATTAACCCAAGATTCTGTCCCTCCTGTAATTTCATCACTTTCCATTCTTCTTCTCCTGCCATCTTTCTCTGGCAAGACAACTTTGAAAATTAGATTCTCTCAGCTTTCAAATTGCACCGATTTCACTAAATTTGTTCATGTAGATTGCCAAAACCAAACTTTCGAAGTTCCTTTTCCCTTTTAATCTTCCTACCACCTCCCAAATTCAAGGATAATTCGCCATGTCAACTCAAATCTAAAGACTCAGCCCAAGCCAATAAGTGAGTTTCTTTATTTAATACGTTTTTCTTTTCCTTTCTCCTCAACCTCTATAATTTGCATGGATTTTCACACATATAATATTTAATATATCATTCTTTTGGCGAAACATACTTGTTTAGGAACTTAGATTTCGGGGTTTACACTTAGCTTACACGAGCTTAGTTCTTCATGCATCTACCCTCTATCCTTCCTAAGTCATGGCTTCATTCAATTCATTAAGAGACGTCTCATTACTTTCTATTACTTAAAATAATTAGGCTTTGAGCTTTACAGGGCAAAAAATTTGAAAAAGGAGGGGTTCAGAACGATGAGAAAAAGCCGTGCGTGCAGACGGTTTTGCAAACGGAGTTCGTTTTGTGCCCCAAACGGATATCGGGCCCGACGGGGGTGCCCCGGGGCCCAGTTTTCGTGCGCGAACTTTCCAGCAAGTGAAAATTGGAAAATAGACCCAGGGGTTCAAAACAATGAGACAAAGTTGTGCACACAGAAGGTTTTGTGAACGGAGCTCGTTTGTTGCCCCAAACGGCTATCAGGCCCGACGGGGTTCCCTGGGCCCAATTTTAGTACGCGAACTTTCCGGCGGGAGAAAATTTGATAACGGACCCAGGGGTTCAGAACGATGAGAAAAAGCCGTGCACGCAGACGATTTTGTGAAGGGAGCTCGTTCGGTGTGCCAAACGACTATCGGTCCCCGCGGGGGTGCCCCGGGGCCCAATTTTAGTGCGCGAACTTTCCGGCGGGCGAAAATTTGAAAACAGACCCAAAGGTTCAGAACGATGAGAAAAAGCCGTGCACGCAGACGATTATGCGAACGGAGCTCGTTTGGTGCCCCAAATGACTATCATGCCCGACGAGGGTTCCCCGAGGCCCAATTATAGTACGCAAACTTTTCGACGGGCGAAAATTTGAAAATGGACCTAGGAGTTCAGAAAGATGAGAAAAAGCCGTGAGAAAAGACGGTTTTGCAAACGGTGCTCGGTTGGTGCCCCAAACGGCTATTGGACCCACTGGGGGTGCCCCGGGGCCCAATTTTAGTGCGCGAACTTTCCGACAGGCGAAAATTTGAAAACGGACCAAAGGGTTCAGAACGATGAGAAAATGTCGTGCACGCAGACGGTTTTGCGAACAAAGCTCGTTTGGTGCCCCAAACAGCTATCTTGCTTGGGCGGTGCCCAAGGCCCAATTTTAGTATGCGAACTTTCCTGCGGGCGAAAATTTGAAAACAGACCCAAGGGTTCAGAACGATGAGAAAAAGCCGTGCGCGCAGACGGTTTTGCGAACGGAGCTCGTTTGGTGCCCCAATGGGCTATCGGGCCCGGCGAGGTGCCTCGGGGCCCAATTATAGTGTGCGAACTTTTCTGCAAGCGAAAATTTGAAAACGAACCCAAGGGTTCAAAATGATGAGAAAAATCCGTGCGCGCAGACGGTTTTGCGAACGGAGCTCGTTTGGTCGCCCAAACGGCTATCGGGCCCGGTGGGGGTGCCTCGAGGCCCAATTAGTGCGTGAACTTTCCGGCGGGCGAAAATTTGAAAATGGACCCAGGGGTTCAGAACGATGAGAAAAATCCGTGTGTGCAGATGGTTTTGCGAATGGAGCTCATTTGGTGTCCCAAATGGCTATCGGGCCCGGGGGAAAATTTTAATGCACGAACTTTCCGCCGGGCGCAAATTTGAAAATGGACCCAGGGGTTCAGAACGATGAGAAGAAGCCGTGCGCGCAGACGATTTTTCGAATGGAGCTGGTTTGCTGCTCCAAACGGCTATCGGACCTGACGGGAGTGCCCCGAGGCCTAATTTTAATGCGCGAACTTTCCGGCGGGTGAAAATTTGAAAATGGACCAAGGGCTTCAGAACGATGAGAAAAATTTGCGCGCAGACTGTTTTGCGAATGGAGCTCGTTCAGTGCCTCAAACGACTATTGGGCTCGGCGGGGGTGCCCCGAGGCCCAATTATAGTGCGCAAAATTTCTGGCGTGCGAAAATTTGAAAACGGACCAAAGAGTACAGAACGATGAGAAAAAGCTGTGCGCGTAGACGGTTTTGAGAACGGAGCTCGTTTGGTACGCAAAATGGCTATTGGGCCCGGCGACGGTGCCCAGGGCCCAATTTTAGTGTGTGAACTTTCCGGCGGGCGAAAATTTGAAAACGAACCCAGGGTTCAGAACGATGAGAACAAGCCAAGTGCGCAGACGGTTTTGCGAACGGAGCACGTTTGGTCCCCGAAACTGCTATCGGGCCCGGTAGGGGTGTCTTAGGGCCCAATTATAGTGCGCGAACTTTCCGGCGGGCGAAAATTTGAAAATGAAACCAGGGGTTCAGAACGATGAGAAAAAGCCGTGCGTGTCGATGGTTTTGCAAACGGAGCTTGTTTGGTGCCCCAAACGGCTATCGACCCGACTAGGGTGCCTGGGGCCCAATTTTAGTGCAGGAACTTTCCGGCAGGAGAAACTTGAAAACAGACCCAGGGGTTCAGAACGATGAGAAAAAGCCGTGCGCGTAGACAGATTTGCGAATAGAGCTTGTTTGGTGTCCCAAACGGCTATCGGGCTCGTCGGGGATGCCCCGAGACCCAATTTTAGTGTGCGAACTTTCCAGCGGGGGAAGATTGGAAAATGAACTCAGGTGTTCAGACTAATGAGCAAAAGTCATGCGCGAAGACGGATTTGCGAACGGAGCTCATTTGGTGTCCCAACCAGCTATCGGGCCCGGCGGGGGTGCCTCGAGGCCCAATTATAGTGCGCGAACTTTTTAGCAGGCAAAAATTTGAAAACAGACCAAGGGGTTCAGAACGATGAGAATAAGCCGTGCACGCAGACGATTTTGTGAACGAAGCTCGTTTGGTACCCAAAACGGCTATCGGGCCTGGTGGGGGTGTCCTGGGCCTAATTTTAGTGTGCAAACTTTCCGACGGGTGAAAATTTGAAAACAGACCCAGGGGTTCAGAACGATGAGAAAAACTGTGCACGTAGACGGTTTTGGGAATGGAGCTCGTTTGGTGACCCAAACGGCTATCGTGCCCGGCGGGGGTTCCTCGGGGCCCAATTTTAGTGCGAGAACTTTTCGGCGGACGAAAATTTGAAAATGGACCTAGTGGTTCAGAACGATGAGAAAAAGTCGTGCGCGTAGATGGTTTTGCGAACGGAGATCGTTTGGTAACTCAAATAGCTATCGAGCCCGACGGGGCTGCTCGGGGTCCAATTTTAGTGCGCGAACTTTCCGGCGGGGGAAAATTTGAAAACGGATCCAGGGGTTCAGAACGATGAGAAAAAGTCATGCTCGCAGACGGTTTTGCGAACGGAGCTGGTTTGGTGCCCCAAACGGTTATCGGGCCCGGCAGTGGTACCATGGGGCCAAATTAGTGCACGAACTTTCTGCGGGCAAAAATTTGAAAACGGACCCAGGGTTTCAGAACGATGAGAAAAAGTTGTTCGCGCAGACAGTTTTGCGAACGGAGCTCGTTTGATGGCCTAAATGGCTATCGGGCACGGGTACGCGATCTTTCCGGTGGGCGAAAATTTGAAAACGAACTCAGTGGTTCAGAACGATGAGAAAAAGCCGTGCACGCAGACGATTATGCGAACGGAGCTCGTTTGGTGCCCCAAACGACTATCATGCCCGACGAGGGTTCCCCGAGGCCCAATTATAGTACGCGAACTTTTCGACGGGCGAAAATTTGAAAATGGACCTAGGAGTTCAGAAAGATGAGAAAAATCCGTGAGCAAAGATGGTTTTGCAAACGGTGCTCGGTTGGTGCCCCAAACGGCTATGGACCCACTGGGGGTGCCCCGGGGCCCAATTTTAGTGCGCGAACTTTCCGGCAGGCGAAAATTTGAAAACGGACCAAAGGGATCAGAACGATGAGAAAATGTCGTGCGCGCAGACGGTTTTGCGAACAAAGCTCGTTTGGTGCCCCAAACAGCTATCTTGCTTGGGGGGTGCCCAAGGCCCAATTTTAGTATGCGAACTTTCCTGCGGGCGAAAATTTGAAAACAGACCCAAGGGTTCAGAACGATGAGAAAAAGCCGTGCGCGCAGATGGTTTTGCGAACGGAGCTCGTTTGGTGTCCCAAACGGCTATCGGGCCCAGCGAGGTGCCTCGGGGCCCAATTATAGTGTGCGAACTTTTCTGCAGGCGAAAATTTGAAAACGAACCCAAGGGTTCAAAATGTTGAGAAAAATCCGTGCGCGCAGACGGTTTTGCGAACGGAGCTCGTTTGGTCGCCCAAACGGCTATCGGGCCCGGTGGGGGTGCCTCGAGGCCCAATTAGTGCGTGAACTTTCCGGCGGGCGAAAATTTGAAAATGGACCCAGGGGTTCAGAACGATGAGAAAAATCCGTGTGTGCAGATGGTTTTGCGAATGGAGCTCATTTGGTGTCCCAAATGGCTATCGGGCCCGGCGGGGGTGCCCCGGGGGCAAATTTTAATGCACGAACTTTCCGCCGGGCGAAAATTTGAAAATGGACCCAGGGGTTCAGAACGATGAGAAGAAGCCGTGCGCGCAGACGGTTTTTCGAATGGAGCTGGTTTGCTGCTCCAAACGGCTATCGAACCCGACGGGAGTGCCCCGAGGCCTAATTTTAATGCGCGAACTTTCCGGCGGGTGAAAATTTGAAAATGGACCAAGGGCTTCAGAACGATGAGAAAAATTTGCGCGCAGACTGTTTTGCGAACGGAGCTCGTTCAGTGCCTCAAACGACTATTGGGCTCGGCGGGGGTGCCCCGAGGCCCAATTATAGTGCGCAAAATTTCTGGCGTGCGAAAATTTGAAAACGGACCAAAGAGTACAGAACGATGAGAAAAAGCTGTGCGCGTAGACGGTTTTGAGAACGGAGCTCGTTTGGTACGCAAAACGGCTATCGGGCCCGGCGACGGTGCCCAGGGCCCAATTTTAGTGTGCGAACTTTCCGGCGGGCGAAAATTTGGAAACGAACCCTGGGGTTCAGAACGATGAGAACAAGCCAAGTGCGCAGACGGTTTTGCGAACGGAGCACGTTTGGTCCCCGAAACTGCTATCGGGCCCGGTAGGGGTGTCTTAGGGCCCAATTATAGTGCGCGAACTTTCCGGCGGGCGAAAATTTGAAAATGAAACCAGGGGTTCAGAACGATGAGAAAAAGCCGTGCATGCCGATGGTTTTGCAAACGGAGCTTGTTTGGTGCCCCAAACGGCTATCGACCCGACTAGGGTGCCTGGGGCCCAATTTTAGTGCACGAACTTTCCGGCAGGAGAAATTTGAAAACAGACCCAGGGGTTCAGAACGATGAGAAAAAGCCGTGCGCGTAGACAGATTTGCGAATAGAGCTTGTTTGGTGTCCCAAACGGCTATCGGGCTCGTCGGGGATGCCCCGAGACCCAATTTTAGTGTGCGAACTTTCCAGCGGGGGAAGATTGGAAAACGAACTCAGGTGTTCAGACTAATGAGCAAAAGTCGTGCGCAAAGACGGATTTGCGAACGGAGCTCATTTGGTGTCCCAACCAGCTATCGGGCCCGGCGGGGGTGCCTCGAGGCCCAATTATAGTGCGCGAACTTTTTAGCAGGCAAAAATTTGAAAACAGACCAAGGGGTTCAGAACGATGAGAATAAGCCGTGCACGCAGACGATTTTGTGAACGAAGCTCGTTTGGTACCCAAAACGGCTATCAGGCCTGGTGGGGGTGTCCTGGGCCTAATTTTAGTGTGCAAACTTTCCGACGGGTGAAAATTTGAAAACGGACCCAGGGGTTCAGAACGATGAGAAAAACTGTGCACGTAGACGGTTTTGGGAATGGAGCTCGTTTGTTGACCCAAACGGCTATCGTGCCCGGCGGGGGTTCCTCGGGGCCCAATTTTAGTGCGAGAACTTTTCGGCGGACGAAAATTTGAAAATGGACCTAGTGGTTCAGAACGATGAGAAAAAGTCGTGCGCGTAGATGGTTTTGCGAACGGAGATCGTTTGGTAACTCAAACAGCTATCGAGCCCGACGGGGCTGCCCGGGGTCCAATTTTAGTGCGCGAACTTTCCGGCGGGGGAAAATTTTAAAACGGATCCAGGGGTTCAGAACGATGAGAAAAATTCATGCTCGCAAACGGAGCTGGTTTGGTGCCCCAAACGGTTATCGGGCCCGGCGGTGGTACCATGGGGCCAAATTAGTGCACGAACTTTCTGTGGGCAAAAATTTGAAAACGGACCCACGGTTTCAAAACGATGAGAAAAAGTTGTTCGCGCAGACAGTTTTGCGAACGGAGCTCGTTTGATGGCCTAAATGGCAATCGGGCACGGGTACGCGATCTTTCCGGTGGGCGAAAATTTGAAAACGAACTCAGTGGTTCAAAATGATGAGAAAAAGCGGTGCAAGCAGACGGTTTTGTGAACGGATCACATTTGGTGCCCTAAACGGCTATCGGGCCCAACCGGGCTGTCTTCGAGCCCAATTTTAGTGCGTGAACTTTTTGGCGGGTGAAAATTTGAAAACGAACCCAAGGGTTCAGAACGATGGAAAAAGTCATGCGTGCATACGGTTTTTCGAACGAAGCTCGTTTGGTGCTCCAAACGGCTATCGGGCCCCGTGGGGGTGCCCTGTGGCCCAATTTTAGTTCGCGAACTTTCTGGCGGGGGAAAATTTGAAAAGGGACCCAGGGGTTCAGAATGGAAAAAGCTGTGCGCGCCGACGATTTTGCGAACGGTGCTCGTTTGGTGCCCCAAACGGCTATCGGGCCTTGCGGGGTGCCCCAGGACCGTATTTTAGTGCGCGAACTTTTTGGGGGCGAAAATTTGAAAACCCAAAGGTTCAAAATGATGAGAAAAAGCCGTACGCGCAGACGGTTTTGTGAACGGAGCTCGTTTGGCCCCAAACGGCTATCGCATCCGGCTGGGGTGCCCCGGGGCCTAATTTTATTGCTCGAACTTTCTGGCGGGTGAAAATTTGAAAACGGATCCAGAGGCTCAGAACGATGAGAAAAAGTCGTGCGCGCAGACTGTTTTTTGAACGGAGCTCGTCTGGTGCCCCAAACGTCTATCGAGCCTAGCGGGGGTGCTAGGGCCCAATTTTTGTGCGCGAACTTTCCGGCGGGCGAAAATCTAAAAATAGACCCAGGGGTTCAGAATGATGAGAAAAAGCCGTGCGCACAGACGGTTTTAGGAACGGAACTCGTCTGGTGTCCCAAATGGCTATCGGGCTCGGCGGGAGTGCCCTGAGCCTAATTTTTGTGCACGAACTTTCCGGCGTGCGAAAATCTGAAAACGGATATAGGGGTTCAGAACGATGAGAAAAAGCCGTAGCGCAGACAGTTTTCGGAATAGTACTCGTTTGGCGCCCCAAATGGCTATCGGGCCTGGCAGGGGTGCCTGGGGTTCAATTTTTGTGCGCGAACTTTTGGCGGGCGAAAATTTGAAAACGAACCCAGGGTTCAGAACGATGAGAAAAAGCCGTGCGTGTAGATGGTTTTGGGAACGGAGCTCGTTTGGTGCCCCAAACGGCTATCGGGCCTGACGGGGGTGCCCCGGGGCCCAATTTTTGTGCGCGAACTTTCTGGTATGCAAAAATCTGAAAAATGGACCCAGGGGTTCAGAACGATGAGAAAAAGCCGTGCTCGCGACGGTTTTGACAACAGAGTACGTTTGGTGCCCAAACGACTATCGGACCCAGCGGGGGTGCCTCGAGGCCCAATTTTTGGGCGCGAACTTTCCGGCGGGCCAAAATCTTAAAACGAACCAGGGGTCTAGAACGATGAGAAAAAGCCGTGCGCACAGACGGTTTTGGGAATGGAGCTTGTTTGGTGCCTCAAATGGCTATCGGGCTCGGCGGGGTGGCCCGGGGCCCAACTTTTGTGCCCGAACTTTCTTGCGGGCGAAAATCTAAAAACATACCGTGGGGTTCAGAATGATGATAAAAATTCGTGCGCGGACGGTTTTGGGAACAGATGTTGTTTGGTACCTCAAACGGCTATTAGGCCCGGCTAGGGTGCCTAGGGCCCAATTTTTGTGCGCGAAATTTACGGCGGGCAAAAATATGAAAACAGACCCAGTGTTTCAGAATGATGAGAAAAAATCGTTCGCGCAGATGGTTTTGGGAATGGAGCTTGTTTGGTGCCCCAAACGGCTATCGGGCCTGGCGGGGGTGCCCCGTGGCCCAACTTTTGTGCGCGAACTTTCCAGTGGCTAAAAATCTAAAAACGGACCCATGGGTTCAGAACAATGATAAAAAGCTGTGCACATAGATGGTTTTCGGAACGGAGCTCGTTTGGTGCCGCAAACGATTATCGGGTCCGGCGAGGGTGCCTCGGGGCCCAATTTTTGTGGGCGAACATTTCGGCGGGCGAAAATCTTAAAACGAATCAAGGGTTCAGAACGATGAGAAAAAGCCGTGCCCGCAGACGGTTTTGGGAACGGAGCTCGTTTGGTCCCGGGGCCCAATTTTTGTGCGCAAACTTTACGGCTGGCGAAAATCTGAGGGCAGTAGTGGGGATGCACTGAGCGACGGAAGCAAAGAAAGAATCATGCTAGGGAACACTCCAGATTTACTAAAGGGCTCCTTAATTAAGGGCTTCTAACGCTTTGGTTGTAGGCAGGCCAGGTCCAACCCTTTCGACGTTGTTCGACCCAGGGGTTCAGAACGATGAGAAAAAGCATGGCGCGCAGACGGTTTTGGGAACGAAGCTCGTTTGGTGCCCCAAACGGCTATCGGGCCCGGCGAGGGTTCCCCGGGCCCAATTTTTGTGCTTGAATTTTTCGGTGGGCGAAAATCTAAAAACAGACCCATGGGTTCAGAACGATGAAAAAAACTGTACGCATAGACGGTTTTGAGAACGGAGCTCGTTTGGTGCCCCAATTTGCTATCGGTCCCGGCGGGGGTGCCCCGGGGACCAATTTTTGTTCGCGAACTTTCCGGCGGGCGAAAATCTTAAAACGGACCCAGGGGTTAAGAACGACGAGAAAAAGACATGCGCGCAGACGGTTTGGGAAAGGGAGCTCGTCTTGTGCCCCAAATGGGCATCGGGCCCAGTGAGGGTGCCCCGGGGCCCAATTTCTGTGCGCGAACTTTTCGGCGGGCGAAAAATTTGAAAAACGGATCATAGGGTTCAGAACGATGAGAAAAAGACGTGCGCACAGACGGTTGTTGGAACAGAGCTCGTTCGGTGCCCCAAACGGCTATTGGGCCTGGCGGGGTTGCCCGAGGCTAAGTTTTTGTGCGAGAACTTTCCGGCGGGCGAAAATCTGAAAATGGACCCAGGGGTTCAGAACGATGAGAAAATGTCGTGCGCACAGACGGTTTTGAGAAAGGAGCTCGTTTGGTGTCCCAAACGGCTATCGGGCCCGACGGGGTTGCCCCGGGGCCTAGTTTTTGTGCGCGAACTTTTCGGTGGGCGAAAATCTGAAAACGGACTTCGGGGTTCAGAACGATGAGAAAAAACGGTGCGCGTAGACAGTTTTGGGAACGGAGGTCGTTTGGTGCCCCAAATGGCTATCGGGCCCGGCGGGGGTGCTTCGTGGCCCAACATTTGTGCTCGAACTTTCCGGCGGGCGAAAATCTGAAAACGGACCCAGGGGTTCAGAAAGATGAGAAAAAGCCGTGCGTGCAGACGGTTTTGAGAACGTAGCTCATTTGTTCATCTAAACGGCTATCGGGCCCCGCAGCGGTGCCTCGGGGCCCACGTTTTGTGCGCGAACTTTCCGGCAGGCGAAAATCTTCAAACGAACCCAGGGGTTCAAAACGATGAGAAAAAGCCCTGCGCACATACGGTTTTAGGAACGGAGCTCGTTTGGTGCCCCGGGGCCCAACTTTTGTGCGTGAACTTTCCGGCGGGCGAAAATCTTCAAACGGACCCATGGATGAACGCTTCCTAGCCGATGCGAGCTCGTTACTTTCAACGATTGCCTTGCCTTTTTCTTTGGCCAATGCAAGGCGGCTTTGTCTCTTCTCCTGCTCCTTGTGTTGCTCCTCCTTCTCACGCTCTGCGAGTTCCTTGCCCTTCTTCTTATATAAGCGCCGCAAATTAGCTTCGTGCTTCTTTTCCTTCTCTTCCAACAATCTCTTCTCCTCTTCCTCCTTCTTCTTTTTCTCTTCCTCTTCATCTTCTCTTTCTTTTCTCTCGGACTCTTCTACAAACTTCTCGGAGGCCAGCAATAGACGTTGTTCCTCCTCGCACCTTCGTATCCCTTCAAGTTTTGCAAGCTCATTATTACTTCGCATTTCTTCGTATTCCAGTCTTCTTCTTCTATTTCCTTCTGCTACAATGAGCTTACCCCTCTCCATTTTCTCCTTCTTCTCCTCCTCTTCTTTTCTTTTTCTTTCTTTTTCTTCCAATGTGATGATTAGTCTTTGAGGGTCAATAGTAGACCTTTGCGGCACATTTTCCCTGCGACGCCGCATCAGGGGGGTTCCTTCTCCTTTTTCTCCATTGTTGGCCGCAACCCTTTGCGTTGTTTCGGGTTGCGTCGACTCCATCAACTGCACTATTTCCCCTTATCTTCCCTCACGGAGGTTGATTCTCCATCTTTTTTTGGGCTCGCAGCCCTCTGCTTCTTTTCTTCTTTTCGTAGGTGCCTTTCTTCACGTCGGCGCATTCTTCTTTCTTTCTTTTCCTTCTTCTTCCTTTCCTTCTTGGCATCCTCATCTTCGTCATCATCCTTTTTCTCTTTATTCTTTTTCTCTTTGCGATGATGTGAAGATTCAGCCTCTCCAGCCTTTCTCCCTTTGTTTTGCTTCTTCTTCTTTTTCCATTCAGCCATTTCTGGTTGCGTCTCCATTGCAACCTCTTCCATCGCAACTTCAGGGGTTTCCACAACAACTTCAGCCTCCTTAGTCTCCTCCACCACAATGTCTTTCTCCGCAATCTGAAGGGTCCGTCGTAGGTTTCTGCGTTGGCAGTCACCTCAGAAGTCTCTAGGGCCAGAATGCCTCTTCCTGTTTCTTCTTCCGTCTCCACTGCTTTCGCCACCACCACTCCTTCCGTCACTACCACCGTCTCCTCCTCCGTGGACAGTGGTTGATTTACAACCCCCACCTTGGGTAATCCACCTCCTAGCTCCAGATTACTCAGTATGTTGCCAAACACCTTCGTGTCATCGCGTCTCTTCCTTTCACTATCAGTTGAAACGACAGAAGTTGGAACAGGTGTGCTTTTAGTGCTTCCCCTCTTTTTGAGGAGGAGGTCTAACGACTAAGGGGTTTCTCCGTGCTCTCCCAGCGAGTCTGGGGACGGTGTGGGCTTGGGCAACGAGCCTGCGGCTGGCAACCAGAAATGCTGCTTCCCGCATAGCGACTTAGTCAGGGGAAGGGGTTGATGGTGAGGCAGATTGGTTGGAAGCTTTGTCAGCCATGGATGAAAGCTTGGGAAAATTGGTAAATCGTTGGGATGTTGGGGAAGAAGGAAGTCTGTATGCTGTAGGCGCTAGGGTTTCCGAATGCAAAATCAGGTAAAGATTTCACAACGAGGGTAAGGGTCCTATTTATAGGTTGGGCCGTAGTGGGCCCAATGCGACTTTTACAGTGACAGGCCTCGAGACACTCAAAAGGCGTGTTGTTCGAACTTCCCTCATTTATGAAATTTCAGAAAAATGTCCTTTCATCTGCCGCAACATCATTGCTTTGAGATACAAAACGATGGACTCCCCCAAATTACAAAAAAATATTTCTTTAATATTTTATTCGAATGGACGCAAGATAAAGATTAATGCAATGTGCTCACCAACGGCAATGCATCTTCGCAGAGGACGGGCAACAACGCATACATCCCCGCAACACATCCCTTAACGAAACACATTTTTGGAGGATACCTTAACATAGTGCATTTAGCTTAGGATGGGCAAAGGACATATACGCGTGCAACACACCCTTCAGCTCAATACAGTCGAGTTGGGTGAACACAAAGTGTATCTTATTGGTTCAAGATGCGTCCATTATCGCCTTGCATACTTATTGTAATTATATAATTTTATTATTATTATTATTATTGTTTTCATCAATGCAAGTTGCCATGACTTGCGGCAATAATTTTCTCTTTATTACTCAGTCATTCACCATCTAAAGATCAACACATTAATTACAGAACTGCTCAAAGAATTAAAGACGATACAGAAATAAATGCAAAGGAAATAAATGAAGGATCAATTCATAAATTCATGAAAATAATTAAATGCAGAAGTAAAGACAAAATTCAAGAATTCAAAAAGACAGAAATTTAATGAAAGCATTAAACATAGTTGTGAGATATGGACCGACAGATGCGTTTCTTTGAATGGGCGCAATCCACATCCCTGCAGGCGGTCCTGTTTACCTGCCCAATGTCCTGGGGACATTACTCCTTTTCGTTGGATCCCGGGGCTTCTGAATTGCTGGGCAACGTTCCTAGTGCTCTGCTTCTCAACTCAAATGTCAGCTGGCCCACTTGGATCTCCAAATTCCTAATTGAAGACGCCTGCACTTGCATCACTGCATCATTTTTATCCATATATTGTTTCAGCAGTGTCTCCAATGAGCTTCCAAAAGTGTTAGAAAATGAGGGTTGTTGGTGATGCAATTGCCTTGATTGCCCTTAATTTGAATTATGGTGAAAAGGAGGATTCCCTCGTCTGTCACCTTGATGGTTGATTAGCCCCCCTTGGTTGGGATTACCTCCCCAACCGAAGTTAGGATGGCTCCTCCAGCCAGGATTATAGGTGTTGCTGAAGGGGTTATTCTGGATGGCGCATACTTGCTGGATGTTCGATGGGCACATTTCCGCTACGTGATCCCCTCCACAATTAACGCAAATTAATGCGGCCACTTAATCTGGCTCAGCAGGTTGCACTGATTGTTGAGAGATGGCTCCTTGATTGATTGCCATTGATTGAAGGATGGAGTTCACCGCGACCATCTGGGCGTCGCAGTTTCGCTCTTTCTTCTTTCGGTGCCTCGGCCTTCATAGCCATCATCAATCCAATCATCCATGTTCCGCAATATGCAGTCAAGGATGACATTCGTCTTTGTATACATTTTATCCATAAAACCTCCTGCCGCGGAGGCGTCAGCAACAGCATGCGTTGATCTGTTTAGACCGTTATAAAAGGTCTCCATCAAGATGCAATCGAGGATCCCGATATGCAGACAGTTTTTCACCAATCTTCTGAATCGCACCCAGGCGGTGCTCAGGGTCTCATTTTCCATCTGCTCGAAGTTCAGCACATCCTTTCGTCGCCTTGCGTTGACGGCCGGTGGGAAGAACTTCTTCATAAATCGCTCCACCAGTTAGTCCCAAGATGTAATTTCATTCGGCTCCAGTGAGTGGGCCCACCTCTTGGCTTCGTCCCTCAAGGTATAGGGAACAAATACAGTCTTATACTCTCCAGGGTTACGCCAGGTAGTGAGAAGTTGCCGCACATTTCGACAAAGCTGGCCAGGTGGGCATGCGGGTTTTCACCTTGTAGACCCCCAAATTGCCCTGCATTTTGAATCATTTGTAGCATGGCCGGCTTAATTTCGAACCTTGCGTTCTCCTCAATAGTGGGCCTCGAAATCCCAGGCGAAAAGTCATACAGGTTGGGTGCCGCATAATTCCTCATAGGAATGTTGCGATCAGCTGCCAGGAAAACAGGATCCTGCGCTGGCCTAACAACCCCTTGATTAACTACGGGAACCGCATTATCATTATTGTCTGCCATGCTTGCTGCCTTCTTTCTCCTAATCCGATTCTGACGTGCTCGTGTGTGAAAGGTATGCTCGATCTCAGGGTCAACTTCGAATTCTGGTTCAGTACCAATACTCATAAACCGTCAGGCTGCTCTCCGCGTTGAACAGCCAGTACCACAAACACACTCAAACAATAAACCGTTAACCAATCCCCGACAACGACGCCATAAACTTGATGAACACAGAAATTTATGCGATGCTTAGATGATGTAATACTACTTCTAGATATGCGTTTTTAGTGGATCTTCTTGTAGTATGTTGTGCGTTGTCACAAGTTTCCTTATGTTGGAACCAAGTATAATTCCACCGCAAGTTTCTCGGTGTGATCCGAGGTTGAACACAGGGACTGTTTGAGGTTATTGCGTTATGTTTGTGATACATGTGACCAGGTTTTTTGATCTTTTAAAAGTGTTTGTGTACAAGTATTAAAATATGTGATAAAGTAAAGGAAAGCAATAAAAATGCGATAATAAAATAAAGTGCAATAAACCTAAGCTAGGATGATACAAGATATAGGTTTCATGATACAAGATACTGAACTCAAGGCTGGCTATGAAGATTATACAAAGATCGTGTGATGTGTTGGCAAGTCTTATGTGTGAAGCAGAAAAGAAAAGATAACTAAGATAAACAGCGCAAGTTTCTTAATTGTGTTAATGATATAATTGTGGTTCGCTTTTCCCTTAGCGTACACCTCTCGATGATTGGCCGTGTTTACACATGTCTGTGGTGAAACAGAGACGAACGAAATGAACGCAAGGTTGCTTCCATGACTGGAAGTACTACTCGCTTTAGTTAACACATTCTTCTAACCTTTTCTCAATAGATCAGAATGGCATCTTCACTTCTGGTCTCACAGGTGAAGATGCCGTCTAGCATGCCTTAGCTAAATGCATTTATCCCTTTAACCCAGATTAAGTTACTCGTTTAATCCATATTAACTACCAAGGGATTAAGAAGACTTTATGAAGAAAACGATAAACGGAGGAATGGAAATAGATAGAGAAGGAAATATGGAAACGATCGAGACATTCAATATTTCTATTCAGCGTCTGATACATGAGTTTGTGGATGAAGAGATAAAGAAGATGAAATACAGTGATGAATAGAGTTAGAAAAAAATACAAATAAGCACCAACGTCTTGACGCCGATCTGAATGGAAAGTTAGTTGCTGGTGTGGATGGATCGTGCGAAAGGATGAGCTTCCCTCACAGGCTTGCTCAATCAGTAGCAGGGATCTGAATATAGAGCTTCGCGGTGGGGATCCAACAGAATAGCACTGAGACTCACCTCTCGGCCTTGTCTCTTATCTTCCCGGATTTCTTTTGATCAGTACTCAGCTCAGCCTCTCTCTCAATGATCTAGCATCAATTAGCCCCTATCAAGTATCATCTTCTCTGAATTCTATGGGGGTATTTATAGGTGATGATCTTTGACTCTGGCCTTGTGGGCCCCACTTTTTGTTATGAAAATTCCGAAGATGGTGGGATAATTTTTCCTTCTATTATGCAATCAGACCGTCAAATCTGCACAATCGTTGGTTGTACACGTGTCACAATCCTCCGTATTTGTGTTGCTCAGCTACATCTATCGATCGGGTGTTCGCATGCAGTGTTGTTTTTATTACCGTATGCGGTTGAAGTTCAGCTCTAGATCGACTGTCGCATTGCGCCATCATTTCATTGATCGTCTCTTCATTGTTGATTGATGGGTGCAATGTGATAGAGATGCGTTAGTCAGTTCGTCTTGAGCCTTGATCGCAAGCGGTGACTTGGTTTCCTTCAAAACAGAGTAGAAATCTCATTTTCTTCCATCTTAATGATGTTAGTGGGTGTAATTCCGATAATTAATAATTATTGTATTCCTGAGCTAATTTTCATACAATCGACGCATATTTACACACTTTTGGCTGCAACATCTGAATAAGGCAGCATAAATAACTTGTATTTGTACAAGTTATCACAACGCCGCATTTGAATAAGTCATCGCAAAATTTTGAAGTATTTTTGAATGAACGCATTCTCAAAAGCTAAACACAAAATTGCGGTGAATGAATAAAAGTTTTTGAGCAAAGGCTTGCTGGATCTAAACTTAGACAAGATCTTTTTGAAGAAGCAGCCAAAGTGGAGGAGAGCATTGCAGTGATGGTCAAAGGTGTGTGTAAATCATATTCTGAGAAGCTGGTCATTGCAAAAGAAAGCATGAAGGTGAGTTAGAATTTCTTGAGTATAACGCATGCTTGAGAACAAACATGATTTTAAGTTTGGGGGTGTGATGACATGCAAAAATGCATGTCATCCTAGGCCTTTTACTTAGAATTATGAAGGTTTTTAGACAGAATATGTGGCAATCATGATAGGAATTCACGATAAAAAGAGTTTGCATTGTTCAGCATGTTGAATCTCAGCCAACCCATTATTTTGCATTAATTATGCGTTCAATGTTCTATTTTTGTAGCGAATGTAGGAAATGAACATAAACGCGAGAACCGGACCACCGCATAGACGACCACATTTGGAAAAACACACCATCGCAAAGGCAAACGCATCGATCAACGCATGGATGTTACGATAACCAGCCGTATGCATCCATCGCATAGGAGTTACGCTCGTCATGCGATTACGATCATCATGTAGAGTTACAGTATTAAGCGAATGCGGCCATTAAATGATCACGGCTACACGACAACGCATTCTAATGGGATCAACACAAGGTAGGTGGAATGAACACATCAACGCATCTACCTCAAGAAAAACCAAAAGATGATGTTGACATTTCACCTACCACGCCGTTGGTGGCAGAGGTTCAGAAAGGACTAACGCACCGAATGTCAGACTCAGAGCAGTCCAATTAATGTTGTCGGCGACCCAAGCTCTATAAATAGAAGCCGACGAGCTGAAATTCAAGAATCCGGGGGAGGATCCTTTTGAACTGGGGACTTTCCCCACGATCCAGACAAAATGTGTGAGAAGACGCTTGAGAGTTCTTCACCTCCTTCATCCATTCCGAGTGATAACCAGAGCCTTCGACGGGAGCTAGATCACGAGAGAGCTAGTTCCTCTGCCCATCCATGGCACCACCGGCAGCCTTGACGCATATCCGCTGGGAGCAAGTCTTTGCTTCCAGCCGGTCATTTATTTTTCCTTTCTTTTCCTATATTGTATTGTATGACATTTTATGATTAAGGAATTAATACAACTTGTTTTCAATGCACTTCTCTGTTTCCTTCAAATCCATCTTCATCTTCTTTGCTTAGCATTTTTACTTTCATTGCAACAGTTAGTGGGAGTGCTTGGGTATTGCATACTTAGTCATGTGGATTAGGAATATAAAGCATGTAGCAACCCATTGAGAGTTGTGCATTGCGTGAGTGTGCGAGTAACCTTATTTGCTTAGTGTGAAGCTGCTGCAAGCCTGTCTATAGGCTAACGCATTGTTTGTCTATGAGTAAAGTAAGCAGCAATCAACTGCCCGAGAGGGTTAGTGGTTGGACGCATTAAGCAATGTATGCATTGTTCACTAGGGATAGTAACAATTTTGCATCAACCAAGTTCATGCGTTTGTCTTGTTTTATGTTGTGCACAACACCCCTTTAGAGCTACTCGAGAGAGAGTCTAAAGAAAGAACCTAATGACTCGAGAGAACTAGGTTAGAATTTAGACTCCAGAGAGCAAGATTAGATCGGAATAAGCAAGAGATAGGGACTTAGAGATAAGCACTTTTTTCTATTAACCCATCGCATGCATCCTAGAGATAGGATACAATTGAGTGCGGTCACTGCAGAGTTGTGTGCATTTTGCATCATCGCATAGGAAAAGAGTAGAGACTTAGGAATAAGCTCTATGGACACTTTTTCATTCAACACATGCATCCTAGACTTAGGAGCACCGCATTTCCATTGGAAAATGATTTTTCGTGCATGAGTGTAGCACCTCGCAGTCACTCTTAAGGGTTGCAATGAAAACATCTCCGCATTTTATCTATTCTCCCATACATTTATTTCATGTCAAGTGTTGTCGTATCTCTACCTGTCATGCATATTCTCATTGCGTTATCTGTTAGATAGAAGTAGGAGTAGGATTAACTTAGCAACATCCCCTCCATTCTTTTATTTATACCGTCGCATGCATATCACCACATACATATAACTACAAATCCCTGTGTTCAACCTCTGATTACTTGAGAAACTTGCGTTTGCGTTATACTTGGCGTGAGCGCAAGAAAACTTGTGGTAGGACGCATGGTCATCGCATATATTCATTAATGCATTATCATTCCAACGCATGACCATTGACACATGACTGTCAACGCATATCTTAGGAACATGCATTGCATACCGCGTCCACAGGATTTTGGTTATCGAGTAAAATTTGACTCCTAATTTCCCGCCATCAAGTTTTTGGTGCCGTTGCCAGGGACTTGGCAGCTAAATGTTTGTTAAGTTTTGTGTCTCTACGAGCAAACTTTTTATCTTGGGTGTATTACAGCTTGTGCGATCAGGTTGCAAACAATATTGAAGTGTAGGCGATGCGCTGAAAACCAATGTTGACCCCAAGGTAGAAGGGCAATCAGTCGCAAAAGAGCTGAAGGTAGTTCTAAGCACATGGTGGCCAACATGCGCCCAACAATTCCTGGAAGTTCCAATGGTCAGGGCATGATCTTTGACCTAAGCAGTTGAAAGCCATCTCCTGCATGGAAGACTCCTTGCGGTGACAACACTCCTACTTTTCCAGGGATGTCTTCTACTCTATCTTTAACTTTCTTTCTTAGTATAGGTTATTTATTTTATTTTTATTGTTATTTTGGATATATGGCTACTTCCTTGGTTGTGGTACGTTTGCTCTTGTAGGTGCAACAATAAGTCCCCTCGATTCGTAGTTCAACGGAAGAATTCTTTTCACCCTTCAATGCATGGCTTCAATCACGTGGATTCCAACGCATGAGCGCATGCGTTGTTCTGCCTAAGGTCTTTTCTTGTTATCTTTATGCCTTATCCTTTTGAAATTCTCTTTTTCTCGATTGCATTGTTTTGCGATGTTTCTATGATGGTACGTATAGTTCACCGCATTTTCTAACTAATCAATGCAAGACATTCTTTACTTTCATTAGCTTCTTCAAATTTTGAAAGCCTTAAGTTTTATTTTGTGCAAACCTTTGTTCAAACATTTATCATCGCATTCTTGTAATTCTGTTTTTAGCTCTGCGGTGAGAACGCTGCCAACCTCTAAGTTTGGGGGTGGTAGCGGTCTCGGAGAATTGCGTTCATTATATTGCGATCATTTGAAAAAAAAAGGTTGAAGTGAGCTTTTGAGAATAATAACTCCATTGTCAACGCAATGGGAAACACATGTTGATAAGAGTTAAGCTATGAAAGACATATCTTAGGAACATGTATCGCATACCACGTCCATGGGATTTTGGTTATCGAGTAAAATTTGACTCCTAAATTCCATAAAATGTGTTAGATTGTGTCCAAAAAGCATTAAGTTTATTACAATATGGTCGCATGCGTTCATTGCATAGGAACAGTTGATTTTTGTATTTTTATGCAGAATATGCGTTGACGCAAGGCGAAAATTTCGATCATAGGAAATCATTGGTTAAGCGCAGCATTACCGCAAGGCTTTGCGGTGATTGTGTTCGCAAATATTTGCTCAAGAAGTATTGTCGCAACTTGGTGGGCGCATCTAGGTGAATGGCATAATTAATCGCGATGGGACAGAAAGCTGATGACGGTCCAATCCGAATTAAGCTGATAGCCGCTAACGATAACAAGTACATTAAACTTTTTTTGTGACAAATATTCGGAGCATCAGTCAGGGAATTAAAGCCATCCCATTTGAGCAATCATAAAAGAGAAGCCGCCTACACCTCGAAGCTCTATAAATACCAAAGGCATCCTTTAGAAAAGGTGTTCGAAAAATTCACAAGTTCGGATAAGTTAGCTCAACACGTCTTTGTCCATAGTTTCCTTTTTATTTTAAGGAGGAGCAAGAGAAGAGTAAAGATGCTGGAGATCACTCAGGGCAACTTGAGAGAGAATCTTGAGGCGTAGAAGCAGAGAGCGGGCCGACTCTCGCGAGAGCGAGATTATCTTTTGAACACGAGTAGAAAGACAGTGTAAAAGCCTGGGAAGCAAGAGATTGCTACCGGGCTCTTTATTCTATCCTTGCATTGTTGTTTTGTACTTCATCTTTATATTTATACAATGGAAGTTCTTATTCTACATCTGTTCACTCTCTTCGCACGCATGAGTAGCTAAACTCGTCGAATGGGTTGAGAAGAACTAAGCTAACATGACCTAGGAAATTCATTGCTTGCGATTATCTTGTGTTATGTTGTGCCAAATATCCCTTTAGATCTACTTGAGAGAGAATCTGAAGAAAGAACCTAAGACTTGAGAGAGCTAGGTTAGAAGCTAGATTTGAGAGAGCAAGATTAGAACTGCATAAACAAGAGATAGGAACTTAGAGATAAGCTCTATTTGTCAACTTGCATCGCATGCATCCTAGAGATAGGAATGATATTATGTGGTCGCCTTATTTGTGTGTGTCATTTTTTCATCGCATAAATAAGAATAGAGGCTTATGTGTAGGTCCTATAGACTTATCGCATATATCGCATGTGTTCTAGCATTAGAAGCCATGGTATTCACACTGAGAGGTGGTTTACTGTTGTATGCATGTTGCATGATCGCATAGCATAAACGCATCCTAGGAATTGTTAGCCAAAACTTTTCTCAACCCGTTCACTGCATACTCATCGCATCTTCCGTTTATTCAACTCTTTTCAAACTCTGCTGCATTTGTTTATTTTTCATTACCGCAAACAACAACCTCAACAACTATTGATTTATTTTGTTACCGCAAGGTTTTCCTAAAAATTACCACCGCAACCTATTTTCCAAAGTCCCTGAGTTCGACCCTGGACTTACCAGGAAAGTCAGTGGAGTTTACACTTGGATTTTACTGAGAAAACTTGAGTGCTCAACACATTTCCATCATCGCATTTCATCCACAATTCACAATCATAAAATAACGCATCAGTGTCATGCAGGCATCCAACTTCGGTTGCGTTCCATATTCAACTCAACTCTTGTCTTGCTTGATTTAGCTTGCGTCGGATAGAAGAGTTGCACTTATGCGTTGATTCTGGCGACTTACTTTCGTTTTGGCTTGCCCCCACGTGTGCCATGCGGACATCTAACTACTGGTAAGGGCCTTTCACAACTTAACTCTTATCAACATGGGTTTCCCCATTGCATTGACAGTGGAGTTATTATTCTAAAAAATTCTCTTCACTTTTTTTTTTTTTGCTTTTTTTTTTAAAATGATCACAATGCAATGAATGCAATTCTCTGAGACCATTGCCACCCCCAAACTTAGAGGTTGGCAGCGTTCTCACCGCAAAGCTAAAAGCAAAATTACAGGAATGCGGTAACAAACGTTTGAGTGAAGGTCTGCATAAAATAAAACTTAAGAATTTCAAAAATTGAAGAAGCACATAAAATTAAGAAGTGCCTTGCAATGATTAATTAGAAGACGCGGTGAATTATACGTGCCATCATAGAAACACTGCAAAGCAACACAATCGGGAAAAATAGAATTTCAAAAGGATAATGCATAAAGGATAACAAGAAAAGGACCTTAGGCGAAATAACGTATGTGATCATGCATTGGAATCCACACGATCGAAGCCATGCGTTGAAGGGTGTAAGGAATTCTTCCGTTGTACTGCGCACCAAGGAGACTTATTGTTGCACCTACAAAGAGCAAACGCACCACAACCAAGGAAGCAGCCATATATCCAAAATAACAATAAAAATAAAAATAACCTAAACTAGAAAGAAAGTTAAAGATAGTATAAGATGTCCCTAGAAAAATAGGAGTGTTGTCACCGCAAGGAGTCTTCCATGCAGGAGATTACTCTCAACTGCTTGGGTCAAGGAGCTTACCCTGACTATTGGAACTTCCGGCAATCGTTGGGTGCATGTTGGCCACCATGTGCTTAGAATTACCTTCAGCTAATGCGACTGATTAGCCTTCTACCTTGGGGTCAACATTGGCTTTCAGTGCATCGCCTACACTTCAATATTGTTTACAGCCTGGTCGCACAAGCGGAAATACTCCCAAGATAAAAAGGTTGCCTGCAAAGATACAAAACTCCACAAACAATTAGCTGCCAAGTCCCCGGCAATGGTGCCAAAAACTTGATGACGGGAAATTAGAAGTCAATTACTCGACAACTAAAATTCTGTGGACGCAATATGCGATGCATGTCTAAAGGTATGCGTTGATTATCATGCATCGATGGTCATGCGTCGGAATGACTATGCGTTAACAAATGTATGCGATGACCATGCGTCCTGTCACAAGTTTTCTTGCGCTCACGCCAAGTATAACGCGAATGCAAGTTTCTTGGGTGATCCGATGTCGAACTTAGGGACTTATAGCTGGATGAATGCGGAAACTTGCATGCGGCGGTTGAATAAAAGAATGATGGAGGGGTTTCGCCGTAGGAGCGTGATGGCCGCTCACGTACTTTCGCCGCATGAGCGTGATGGCCGCATATCACCACCATATCCTACTTCCTAGACGCATGCAATATCCTATCGGTCGGGTGCTTATGCTATGTGATGTCAAACAAAAATTATTCCTAAGTCTTCATTCTTGCTTATGCAAACCTAATCTAGCTCTTCCAAGCATCGATTCTAACCTAGCTCTCTCGAGTCTTAGGTTTTTTCTT
Source organism: Benincasa hispida (assembly GCF_027475165.1). Taxonomy (NCBI): domain Eukaryota; kingdom Viridiplantae; phylum Streptophyta; class Magnoliopsida; order Cucurbitales; family Cucurbitaceae; genus Benincasa; species Benincasa hispida. Next base: position 45,594,000 of record NC_143484.1, on the reverse strand, counting down.
TAGACTCTCTCCCGAGTAGCTCTAAAGGTGCAATGGACGCATACATAGGACAAGGTAACTGCATGAACTTGGCTAACGTAAAATTATTCCTATCTCTAGTGAATACTTGCTTACATTGCTTAATGCGACTAACCACTTACCCTCCCGGGTAGTTAGTTGTTCCTGACTCTACTCATGACAGGCATGCTATAGCTTCACAATAAGAAAATAAGGTTTTCTCACACACTCATGCAACACACACCTTCCGGTGGTTTGCTACATGCTTCATATCTCTAATCCACATGACTAAGTATGCGATACTCTAGCAATCTCACTAAGTGATGCAATGAAAGTTAAGGATGCTAAGTAAAGAAAATGGAGATGGAGTCGAAGGAAACACAGAAATGCATTGAACACATCATGTATTAATTCCTTAATCACAAAATGACATACAATACAATATAAGAAAAGAGAGAAAATGAAATGACCAGCTGGAAGCAAAGACTTGCTTCTAGCGGATGTGTGTCAAGGCTGCCGGTGGCGCCATGGATGGGCGGTGGAGCTGACTCTCTCGAGATCTAGCTCCGGTTGAAGGCTCCGATCGTCACTCGGAATGGATGAAGGAGGTGAAGAACTCTCAAGCTTCTGCTCACACATTTTTTTGGATCACAAGGATCCGGCCCAAGGCAAACCTCAGGCGAAAACCTTGGATAAGTTGAAATTCTGCTCATCGGCTTCTGTATATAGAGCCTGGATTGCCGACAACATTAATGGACTGCTCTGATTCTGACATTTGCAGCGCGTTTAGTGATGAACGCAGAAATGATGCAATGCTTAGATGATGTGCTATAAGCTCATGTTGCCATAAACTTGTTGCCATGAATTGAGATATACAATGCAAGCACAGTTCAAGTCCAAAGATATACAATGATGACCTTACTTGATTCAATTTAGGCGATACTACTCTAGATATGCGTTATTAATGGATGTTCTTGTAGTATGTTGTGCGTTATCACAAGTTTCCTTACGTTGGAACCAAGTATAATTCCACCGCAAGTTTCTCGGTGTGATCCGAGGTCGAACACAGGGACTGTTTGAGGTTATTGCGTTATGTTTGTGATACATGGGACCAAGTTTTTCAATTTATAGAAGTGTTTGTGTACATGAATATAAACATGCGATAAAGTAAAGGAAAGCAATAAAATACAATAATAAAATAAAGTGCAATAAACCTAAGCTAAGATGATACAAGATACAAGTTTCAGGATATAAGATACTGAGGTTGAGGCGGGCTGTGAAGATTATACAAAGATCGTGTAATGTGGTGGCAAGTCTTATGTGTGAAGCAGAAAAGAAAAGATAACTAATATAAACAGCGCAAGTTTCTTAATTGCGTTAATGATATAATGTGAAACCCGGATCTCCATTTTCCTACTTAAGTAAGTGATTAAGGGGTTAATTAGGAGAAAGTTAAATCCTATGTTATGGAAATAATCTAATAATTTTACAATTTTCATAATAACTGTAATAATTGTCACCTTCTGTGGATCAACAACTAGTAAGAGTGAATGTAAACTATAATGGTTAAGTATTATAGTTACGATAACCATATTTGATCCTGGAGTACGAGTAGAGAGGACCCTAAAAGGATAAAAAGAAGAGAAAACCTTGAAGACTTAAATCCTGAATAGTGAAGAAAGGATTGAAGAACTGAGGAAAATATAGAAAATTATTTAGGAAAATTCGTGTGGAAGTTGCACGAAGATAAACCATATTCACAGTAGCTAACAAGATTGGAAAGAATGAGAATGGAAAGAGTGACACCAGCAAGAGTGGAGGCAGCGAGAGAATGGGAGAGAGCGAGAGACTGGGAGAGAGCGAAGTTGGAAAGAAAGGGTGGAGAGAAAGAAGGAGAGAGCGACACTGGCGAGATTGGAAAGAGCGATGCTGGTGAGATTGGAGAGAGCGAGATCCTTAGCGAGAAACCTGGAGAGAGCGACACTGCCGAGATTCGAGCTAGCGAGAAGGCTGGAGAGAGCAAGATCCTTAGCAAGAAACATGGAGAGAGTGACACTACCGAGAGCCAAATGAGCAAGAAGGCTGGAGAAAGCGAGATCCTTAGCGAGAGTGGAGAAAGCGAGAGTTTGAGCGAGAAAGTTGGAGAGAGCGAGATTGTGAGCGAGAAAGTGGGAGAGAGCGAGAGCAGCCTGAACGCCTCATTCGAACGTCACGCCCACACGATCGAAGAAAACCGCCTGTGCATCGAATGGTCGGGCATTTATGTGTTGAATTTGGCCACAATCTTATAGATTATGCATTTAAAAACCCTAATTTGAATACAAACAAAGCTTGAAGACGTAAGGGCAAACGTCAATTAAAATTTAGGTGTCCAATTAAGAGAAATTCTTAAACCCTAAAAAATTGTGTTGGATGCGTTTGGGAAGAACACATTGAACCAAGGTGAAGTCAGCCTACGTTGATAAAGGGAGGATTAAACATTTGGCCATGCAGTCAAGTAGGTGATGTCAACACCATAGAAGGTTTGGACGCCTATAAATAGAGCCTTTGGGATTTCAATTTCAAATCACAAATCATAAAATTCGTAAAGAGAGGGGGAGAGTAGAGTGCATTGGACAGTGAGGGTGGAGGAGAATACATCAACTTGAGACGAGAAGATCTCCCAATCTACTCGAGCGTTTGATGTACTTCCAAAGGTATCTGACAAATAATAGAGTCTAGTTTTCATGGTGAGGCTGCCAGAGAAGAAGCTCTAAGGAATTGGGCTGGAGAATGAGAAAAATATAGAGGGGTCGAGCTATCGAGTAAGCTGGGCCAATCTTGATATTTGGATGATTTCGGCTAAACCATGAAGAGTTATGAGCTAAGATTATATGGTAAGCTTCTTGAGACATTAGAATAGTTTTGTAGAAGGAAGTATCTTAAAATAAGGTTTAGAACTATGAGTAATCTAAGCTGTAAGTTGGATATGAATTCTAGGGGTAAAAAGGGAGCCCGAGGTAGAAAAGGGAACTATTAGAAGGGCTCCTAAGCGATTAAGGTGAGTGTTATAGCTTTGATAATTAACACATAGTGTGAGTGTTATAGCTTTGATAATTAACACATAGTGTGAGTGTTATAGCTTTGATAATTAACACATAGTGTGAGTGTTATAGCTTTGATAATTGAAACATAGTGTGAGTGTTATAGTTTTGATAGTTAACATATGTTGTGAGTGTTATACTTTTGATAGTTAACATATGTCGTGAGTGTTATAGTTTTGATAGTTAACATATGTCGTGAGTGTTATAGCTTTGATAATTAACACATAGTGTGAGTGTTATAACGTTATAGTTTCGATATATCGTGAGTGTTATGTTGCTTTGATAAATAAAGAATATTGTGTGTTTATACAGTGTTGATAGTAAATGCATATTATGAGTATTCACTTAGCTTTATACTCTAATATTGGAATATATGCATCTGTAGATACAAAATACATGCTTTTGGTGATAGGATGATTGCCATGATATTGTTTGTGTGTGACTGTGGAAACTGAGATTATGCCCGGGATGTGGTTAGCATGCTTAACAAAAGGTGCTTGGTGGGAAATAATGGTCGGCTTCGGTCGGCGGGAAATAATAGTCGGTGACGACCGGCGGGAAATATGGTCAAGTACCTAAGCATGACTAGCGGGATAAATAAAATGGTCGATGTGCACATTGGCAAGAATTGGGGTCATAGGAAGGTTTCCATAGGTGATTGTATTGTTTGATGATAGAATATGATTGTTATGTGTTGATGTTGGAATACAAATTAGTAGCTGCGTGATTATGCCATTGATTGCACTTAATTTCAGTGTGAGTGCCAACATGTGATTGGTTTCCCAAAATGATGATTTTTAAAATGATTTTCATCTTTAAAAGAACCACTCACTAGGCTTAGTAGCTCACACTCTTCAAAATGTTTTCTTAATCCCCCCCCAGGTAGCGGAAGATGAGGAGTTCTAGGGTGCTGCTAAGGTCAAGGTCTGCCACGTGCCCCAATTACACTTCCGGAGAGTTTCTACGGTTGTCGTTGTAAACTTTGTTGTTAAATCCTTAAGTTGTATAAACGTTATATCACTGTCATAATAAAAGATGGCCCTACTTAATCCGTTATAGTTTATCTCCTTGACTTAATCATTCCGCTGTGTACAAGTTATAGTATGGTATCAGAGTTATTCCACAAGAATCATTAGGCAGTAAGTGTCAGCTCAAGGGTTGATAACTGCTGCAGTCGCATCCCTCTTCCAGGCTGAGAAGGTGGTCTAGGGGCGGTGTGTGACGTATAATTATGATTCCGCTTTTCCCTTAGTGTACACCTCTCGGTGATCGGCCGCGTTCCCACATGTCTGTAGTGAAACAGAGACAAACATAATAAATGCAAGGTTGCGTCCATGTCTGGAAGTACTACTCGCTTTAGTTAACGCATTCTTCTAACCTTCTCTTGATAGATTAGAATGGCATCTTCACTTCTGCTCTCACAGGTGAAGATGTCGTCTAGCATGCCTTAGCTAAATGCATTTATCTCTTTAACCTAGATTAAGTTACTTGTTTAATCCATATTAATTACCAAGGGATTAAAAAGACTTTATGAAGAAAATGATAAACGAGGAATGGAAATTGACAGAGAAGGGAATATGAAAACGATCTAGACATTCAATATTTCTATTCAGCATCTGATACATGATTTGTGAATGACGAGATAAAGAAGATGAAATATAATGATGAATAGAGTTAGAAACAAATACAAATAAGCGCCAATGTCTTGGCATCAATCTGGATGGAGATTTTCTTGCCGGTATGGATGGATTGTGTTGAAGGATGAGCTTCCCTCTCAGGCTTGCTCAACCGGTAGCAGGGATCTGAGTATAGAGCTTCGTAGCGGGGATCTGGCAGAATAGCACTGAGACTCACCTCTCGGCCTTGTCTCTTCTCTTCCCAAATTTCTTCTGATCAGTACTCAGCTGAGTCTCTCTCTCAACGATCTAGCATCAATTAGCTCCGTATCAAGTATATTTTTCTCTGAATTCTATGGGGGTATTTATAGGTGAAAAGCTTTGACTCTTGGCTTCTGGACCCTACTTTTTGTTATGCAAACTCCGAAGATGGTTTGATAATTATTCCTTCTTTTATGCAATCAGACCGTCAAATCTGCACAACCGTTGGTTGTACACGTGGCACAATCCTCCGCATTTGCGTTGCTCAGTTGCATCTTTCGATCAGGTGCTCACATGCGGTGTTGTTTTTATTACCGCATGCAGTTGAAATTCAGCTCTGGATTTCGCAATGCGCCGTCATTGCGTTGATCGTCTCTTCATTGTGGTTCGACGGGTGCAATGTGATAGAGATGCATTAGTTAGTTTGTCTTGAGCCTTGATCGCAAGCAGTGACTTGGTTTCTTATTAAACAGAGTAGAAATCTCCTTTTCTTCCATCTTAATGATGTTAGTGGGTGTAATTGCAATAATTCATAATTATTGTATTCCTGAGCTAATTTTCATACAATTGACGCATATTTACTCACTTTTGGCCGCAATATCTAAATAAGGTAGCATAAATAACTTGTATTTCTACAAGTTATCACACCCCCAAATTTAGATATATGCTTGTCCTTAAGCATATCTTGTACTAAGGCAATAATGCTCAATTCCTATCCTATATTTTTGCGTCAATTAGTTGCTCCAAATGTTACACTTAGGCACATTACTTAACATCGCAATTTCTTCCTATCCTTGCTAATTCGTACAAGCCCTACTTTGTTCTTCTATATAACAAAATTTTGCTCAAAGATGCTTTTCTATTTTTTAAAATAGAATGTTTATCTCTTCTTTGTCGAAACAACTTGATATATCTACATACAGTGGTCAAGAGTCATTTACTAGAGACTTTCGGTCATGGTTACACCCTTCGTTTTGGTTTGTTCCCACGGGTGTCATGCAAACATCCAACTACGGTTGTGTGCCAATCTCAACTTTAACTCATGATATTCAGAGGAGTTATCTCTTGCATTCTTTTATTTTTTATTTTTCTATTTTTTTTTTCTTTTTCATACTGCGTTGATCTTGGAAACCCACCTTTGTTTTGGCTTGCTCCTACGGGTTTCATACGAACATCCAACTACGAGTAGGCTCCTTTCACAACTAAACTCTTATCAGGTTGAGAACATTTTTAAGGTTTTCCTTTGCACTGACATTGGAGTTTGGCAAGAAAAAAAAACTTTTTTTTCACAGAAAATGAACGCATTTTCTTAAATACTGCATACTCTTGATCTTATCTGCTCAGACCTTCCCCACCCCAAATTTAAAGATGAGCAAGGTTCTCATTGCGTTGTTTGGATAGACTAGACAAACACTTAGAAGAAAAATTTCAAAAAGAAGGTTTGAGCAGAACTTTGAAAGATAAAAGGTAAAGTACTGCTAAACTAAGAATTAACTAAGTGTTAGTCAGAATTTACAAAGTGTGGAAGTATACACATATAATACATCATAGCAACACAATGAAGAACGCAAAAATAAAAGATTAAGAACATTACAAATATTGACAAAGGATGATAAAGAGAAAGGCACAGGCAAAAAGTGAAGTGAATATGTACTCATTTGTATTGAATATTAACAAAGTATAAATAATTACAAATTAACGCAATACAAAATTTTGTTTCCTATACAAGAATCAAAGAATTTTGATTAACTTATAAAAGAATAAATGAATTGAAAATAATACATAATGGTCGCATTAAAAAAAAATATATGGGAGGATTATTGCTGAGGTGCTGGAGGGTCTGGAGGAGGGTTTTGAGGTGGTGCGGGAGGATCTTCTTCAAAATTCAAGTGCTGCCGGAGATGTGGAGGCATCATCGGACCATGAAGATATGCGGTGAGAAAATTGAAATACTCCTAGTTGCGCTCCGCAATCTGTCATTGGTGCCGATGAATTTTATAAATATTGCGCTGCATGTTGATAAGTGCCTCCCTTGATGTGGTAGCACTGCGTTGAATATCATAAATTCGCTCCATTACCGCTTCAAATCGTTGGTTGAAGAAGGTTTGTTACTGAGAAAGAAGTTGTTACTGAGAGAAGAGGGATCTCATTTCTGCTAACTCAGCAGCCATGGAGGTGAAGGAGGGTTGTGCCTGGGATGTCTCGCCAGCATCATTTTGAGGTTGGGCAGAGGTGCCTTCACCCAAATCATGTGAGCCATCAACTTGTGGCGGTAGGATGGAAGGTTGCAGTGATGATGCTGCTGGTGAGTAGATTGGTGGGAATGCGGTGGGAGAGTTTGGAGTTAGGAGAAGGTTGGTGAAATGCTCATGGAGTAGAGAAGAAGGTTGTGTGGGTGGGCTTGGAGGGCTTGGATGGCGAATGACTAAGGGAAGAGGGTCCATAGGTTCTGGATTTTGCGTTGGTGACTCTTGAACCTTTTCTTTTCCCTTATCTTCTCTACGTTGTCTTTTGGGCCTCGGTTCTTGTGGCGCATTCAAATCGATTGCGGGCCTCTTTGCAGATAGCTCGGGACAGTGTGGGGAGTCCTTGAGGAGCAGCCTCAAGATCTTGATGTTGATGAGGCCGTGGACTTCAGGCATGGGTTCCTCATCAATGCCTACGCCCATGGACAAGCGCATACTTGAAATGATCCATAAGAAGAAGTACTGCCCTCGGATATGCCCCACCAGTGATCTAATCTACCTTGCGATCAACTGGCCTACGTCGATTGGAATGCCGCATGCGATGCAGTATGTGGCCATGACCCGATCCCTTGATACAGTTCTGTCATGCGTTGTTGGGATCAGCCGCTTCTTGACCAAGTAGACCCAAAGCCTTACCTCTAGAAGCAAGGACTTGGATTCCAGGGTGTGGATGCCTTCGAGTGAAATCAACCACTTCGTGTCCGGTTGCATTAATACCCTTAGCGCGTCCTCCATCTGCTGCTCCGTGGGATCATCAATAATTTTGTTCCCCGGTGCATCAGGGTTGTCCTTCATTTGATATATCTCGTTGATGTTCCTTGCGCTGAAGGACACCATTTCTCTTCTGAGGGTCATCGCATCCCTGTTTCCATGTAGATGCCCGCGGTAGAAGTCCCGCACTACCTGTGGCACAATGATGGATGGGCATTGACAAAATGTGTCCCACCCATGTTCCACAATCACACTAGTGATGAGGTCAGGTAGTTGTGTTGGCGCAGGAAAGAAGCCCATCTCTATCATCATATCGTCATTTTTCTTTTTCTTTGATGAACGCTTCCTTGCCGATGCGGGCTCGCTACTTTCTGCAATTTCCTTGCCTTTTTCTTTGGCCAACGCAAGGCAGGCTTCTTGCCTTTGTCTCTTCTCCCGCTCTTTGTGTTGCTCTTTCTTCTCGCGCTCTGCGAGTTCTTTGCCCTTCTTCTTATATAAGCGCCGCAAATTAGCTTCGTGCTTCTTTTCCTCTTCTCTTTCTTCTCTCTCAAACTCTTCTACAAACTGCTCGGAGGCTAGCAACAGACGCTGTTCCTCCTTGCGCCTCCGTATCCCTTCAAGTCTTGCAAGCTCATTATTACTGCGCATTTCTTCGTATTTCAGTCTTCTTCTTCTATTTCCTTCTGCTATAATGAGCTTACCCCTCTCCATTTTCTCCTTCTTCTCCTCCTCTTCTTTTCTTTTTCTTTCTTTTTCTTCCAATGCGATGATTAGTGTTTAAGGGTTAATAGTAGACCCTTGCGGCACATTCTCCCTACGACGCCACATCAGGGGGGTTCCTTCTCCTTCTTCTCCTTCATCAATCGCAACCATTTTCGTTGTTTCAGGTTGCGTCGGCTCCATCAACTGCCTTATTTCCCCCCTATCCTCCCTCACGGAGGTTGATTCTTCATCTTACTCCGGGCTCGCAGCCTTCTGCTTCTCTTCCTCTTCTTTTCTTAGGCGCCTTTCTTCATGTCGGCACATTTTTCTTTCTTCCTTCTCTTTCTTCTTCCTTTCCTTCTTGGCATCTTCATCTTCGTCATCATCCTTCTTCTCTTTGTTCTTTTTCTCCTTGTGATGATGTGAAGATTCAGCCTTTCCAGCCTGTCTCCCTTTGTTTTTCTTCTTCTTCTTTTTTCCCTTCAGCCACTTCTGGTTGCGTCTCCATTGCAACCTCCTCCATCGCAACTTCAGGGGTTTCCACAACAACTTCAGCCTTCTTAGTCTCCTCCACCGCAATCTCTTCCTCTGCAATTCTGGAGGGTCCGTCATAGGTTTCTGCGTTGGCAACCACCTCAGGAGTCTCTAGGGCCAGAATGCCTCTTCTCGTTTCTTCTTCAGTTACCACTACCTCCGCCACCACCACTGCCTCCGCCACCACCACTCCTTCCGTCACCACCACCGTCTCCTCCTCCATGGACAGTGATTGATTTACAACCCCTGCCTCGAGTAATCCACCTCCTAGCTCTAGGTTGCTCAGTATGTTGCCAAACACCTCAGTGTCATCACGTCTCTTCTTCTCTCGGTTGAGACAGCTGGGGTTGGAATAGGGGGTTTCAGTGCTTTGCCCCCTCTTAAATAGAGGAGGCCAGACGGCTAAGGGGACGGTGTGGGGTTGGGCAGCCAGCCGCAGCGAGGAATGCTGCCTCATGCATAGCGACTTGGTCAGAGGAAGGGGTTGATGGTGAAGTAGATTGGTTGGAAGCTTGGTCAGCCATGGATGATAAGCTTGGAAGAACTGGAAAATTTGTTGGGGAAGAAGAAAGTCTGTATGCTGTAGGCGCTAGGGTTTCCGAATTCAAAATGAGGTAAAGATTTCACCACAAGGGTAAGGATTCTATTTATAGGTTGGACCGTAGTGGGCCCAACGCGGTTTTTGCGGCGACAGGCCTCAAGACACTCAAAAGGCACATCGTTCGAACTTCCCACATTTATGAAATTCCAAAAAAGTGTCCTTTCGTCTGCAGAATCATCATTGGTTGGGATACGAAACGATTGGACTCCTCAAATTACAAAAATATTTTTCTTTAATATTTTATTCGAATGGACGCAAGATAAAGATTAACGCACTGTGCTCTGGGCAACAACGCATACATCCCCGCAACACACCCCTTAACTAAACACATTTCTGGAGGATACCTCAACATAGTGCATTCAACTAAAGACAGGCAAAGGACATATACGCGCGCAACACACCCCTCAGCTCAATACAGTCGAGTTGGGTGAATGCAAAAAATATCTCATTGGTTCAAGATGTGTCCATTATCGCCTTGCATACTTGTTGTTAATTATATGATTTTATTATTAATTTTTTTTTCATCAACGCAAGTTGTCATAACTTGTGGCAATAAATTTCCCCTTTATTTCTCATTCATTCACAATTTAAAGACTAACGCATTAATTACAGAAAAGTTCAAAGAATTAAAGACGGTGCAAAAACAAATGCAAAGGAAATAAATGAAGAATCAATTCATAAATTCATGAAATGAAGTAAATGCAGAAGTAAAGACAAAATTCAAGAATTCAATAAGACAGAAATTAAAGAAAGCATTAAATTTAGTTGTGAGATATGGACTGAAAGATGCGTTTCCTTGGATGGGAGCAATCCACATCCCTGCAGGCAGTCCTGCTTGCCTGCCCAATGTCCTAGGGACATTGTTCCTTTCCATTGGATCCTGGGGCTTTTGAATTGCTGGGCAACGTTCCTGGTGCTCTACTTCTCAGCTCATATGTCAGCTGGCCCACTTGGATCTCCAAATTCCTAATTGAAGACGCCTGCGCTTGTATTACCGTGTCATTTTTGTCCATGTATTATTTTAACAGGGTCTCCAACGAGCTTCCAAAAGTGTTAGAAGATGAGGGTTGCTCGTGTTGTGATTGCCTTGGTTGCCCTTGATTGGAATTATGGTGAAAAGGAGGATTCCCTCGACTGCCACCTTGATGGTTGATTGCCCCCCTTGGTTAGGATTACCTCCCCAACTGAAGTTAGGATGGCTCCTCCAGCCAGGATTATAGGTGTTGCTGAAGGGGTTGTTCTAGATGGCGCATACTTGCTGGATGTTCGATGGGCACATTTCTGCTACGTGAGTCCCTCCACAATTAACGCAACTTAATGCGGCCACTTGCGCCGGCGCAGTAGGTTGCACTGATTGTTGAGAGATGGCTCCTTGATTGATTGCCATCGATTGAAGGATGGAGGTCACCGCGACCATTTGAGCGGCCAATGTGGTCATTCTCACCGCAGGGACAATGGAAATTTCGTTCTTTCTTCTTTAGCGCCTCGGCCTCCATAGCCATCATCTATCCAATCATCCATGTTCCGCGATATGCGATCAAGGATGACCTTAGCCTCAGTATACATTTTGTCCATAAAACCTCCTGCCGTGGAGGCGTCAGCAACAGCCTGCGTTGATTGGTTCAGGCCGTTATAAAAGGTCTCCATCAAGACGCAATCGGGGATCCCGATATGCGGGTAGTTTTGCACCAATCTTCTGAATTGCACCCAGGCGGTGCTCAGGGTCTCATTTTCCTTTTGCTCGAAGTTCAGCACATCCTTTCGTCGCCTTGCGTTGACGGTCTGTGGGAAGAACTTCTTCATGAATCGCTCCACCAGTTGATCCCATGATGTAATTTCATTTGACTCAGTGAGTGAGCCCACCTCTTAGCTTCGTCCCTCAAGATGTAAAGAAACAAATACAGTCTTATACTCTCTGGGGTTACGCTAGCTAACGAGAAGTTGCCGCACATTTCGACAAAGCTGGTCAGGTGGGCATGCGGGTCTTCACCTTGCAGACCCCCAAATTGCCTTGCATTTTGGATCATTTGTAGCATGACCAGCTTAATTTCGAACCTTTTGTTCTCCTCGACAGTAGGCCTCGAAATCCTAGGCGAAAAGTCATACAGGTTGGGTGTTGCATAATTCCTCATAGGAATGTTGTGATCAGCTGTTAGGAAAATAGAATCCTGCGCTGGCCTAACAGCCCCTTGATTAACTATGAGAACCACATTACCATTATTGTCCGCCATGCTTGCTGCCTTCTTTTGCCTAATCTGATTCTGACGTGTCCGTGCGCGAAAGGTACACTTGATCTCAGGGTCAGCTTCGAATTCTGGTTCAGCACCAGTATTCATAAACCGTTAAGCTGCTCTCCGCATTGAATAGCCAGTACAACGAGATCTGTCCTGCAAAATACCACAAACACACTCAAACAATAAACCATTAACCAATCCCCAACAACGGCGCCATAAACTTGATGAACGTAGAAATGATGCGATGCTTAGATGATGTGCTACAAGCTCATGTTGCCATAAAATTGTTGCCATGAATTGAGATATACAATGCAAGCACAGTTCAAGTCCAAAGATATACAATGATGACCTGACTTGATTCAGTTTATGCGATAATACTCTAGATATGCGTTATTAATGGATGTTCTTGTAGTATGCTGTACGTTTTCACAAGTTTCCTTGCGTTGGAACCAAGTATAATTCCACCGCAAGTTTCTCAGTGTGATCTGAGGTCGAACACAGGGACTGTTTGAGGTTATTGCATTATGTTTATGGTACATGCGACCAGGTTTTTCAATTTATAAAAGTGTTTGTGTACAGGAATATAAACATGCGATAAAGTAAAGGAAAACAATAAAATGCGATAATAAAATAAAGTGCAATAAACCTAAGCTAAGATGATACAAGATACAAGTTTCAGGATACAAGATACTGAGGTTAAGGTGAGCTGTGAAGATTATACAAAGATCGTGTAATGTGGTGGCAAGTCTTATGTGTGAAGAAGAAAAGAAAAGAAAACTAATATAAACAACGCAAGTTTCTTAATTGCGTTAATGATATAATTTTGATTCCGCTTTTCCCTTAGCGTACACCTCTCGGTGATCGGCCGCGTTCCCATATGTCTGTGGTGAAACAGAGACGAACGTAATGAACACAAGGTTGCTTCCATGTCTGGAAGTACTACTTTCTTTAGTTAACACATTCTTCTAATTTTCTCTCGATAGATCAGAATGGCATCTTCACTTCTGCTCTCATAGGTGAAGATGTCGTCTAGCATGCCTTAGCTAAACGCATGTATCTCTTTAGCACATATTAAGTTACTCGTTTAATCCATATTAATTACCAAGGGATTAAGAAGACTTTATGAAGAAAAAGATAAACGGAGGAACGAAAATAGACAGAGAAGGGAATATGAAAACGATCGAATTCAATATTTCTATTCAACGTCTAATACATGATTTGTGAATGAAGAGATAAAGAAGATGAAATACAATGATGAATAGAGTTAGAAAAAAATACAAATAAGCGCCAACATCTTGGCGTCGATTTGGATGGAGATTTGCTTGCCGGTGTGGATGGATTGCGTGAAAGGATGAGTTTCCCTCTCAGGCTTGCTCAACCGGAAGCAGGGATCTGAGTATGGAGCTTCGCGGCAGGGATCTGGCAGAATAGCACTGAGACTCACCTCTCGGCCTTGTCTTTTCTCTTCCCGGATTTCTTTTGATCAGTACTCAGCTCAGCCTCTCTCTCAATGATCTAGCATCAATTAGCCCCGTATCAAGTATATTTTTCTCTGAATTCTATGGGAGTATTTATAGGTGAAAAGCTTTGACTCTTGGCTTGTGGACCCCACTTTTTGTTATGGAAACTTCGAAGATGGTGGGATAATTATTCCTTCTGTTATGCAATCAGACCGTCAAATCTGCACAACCGTTGGTTGTACACATGGCACAATCCTCCGCATTTGCGTTGCTCAGTTGCATCTTTCGATCGGGTGCTCGCATGCGGTGTTGTTTTTATTACCGCATGCGGTTGAAATTCAGCGCTGGATTGACTGTCGCATTGCGCCGTCATTGCGTTGATCGTCTCTTCATTGTGGTTCGACAGGTGCAATGTGAAAGAGATGCGTTGGTCAGTTCGTCTTGAGCCTTGATCGCAAACGGTGACTTGGTTTCCAGCAAAACAGAGTGGAAATCTCCTTTTCTTTCATCTTAATGATGTTAATGGGTGTAATTGCAATAATTCATAATTATTGTATTTCTGAGCTAATTTTCATACAATCGACACATATTTACTCACTTTTGGCCGCAATATCTGAATAAGGCAACATAAATAGCTTGTATTTCTACAAGTTATCATTTAGTCCTTTCTGAATCTCTGCTGCTAACGGCATGGTAGGTGAAATGTCAACATCAACTTTTGATTTTCCCGAGATGTACATTGATGCGTTCATTCCACCAACCTTGCATTGATCCCATTAGTATGTGTTATCTTGTAGTCACAATCATGCAGTGACTGCATTCGCTTAATACCGCAACTCTACAGATGACCTCGCTTGACGAGTGCAACTCCCATGCGATGGACGCATACGGTTGATTACCGCAACATCCATGTGTTGATCAAACGCGTTCGCCTTTGCGATGGAGAGTTTCTTTGCATGTGGTCGTCTATGCGATGGTCCGACTTCCGCGTTTGCGTCCACTTCCTGTGTTAGCTACAAAAATAGAACATTGAACACATAATAACGCATAATAATGGGTTAGCCGAGATTTATCATGCTGAACGACGTAAGCTCATTTTCTCATGAATTCCTAACATAATTGCTGCATATTCTACTTAACAGCCCTCATAATTCTTAATAAAAGGCCTAAGATGACATGCAGAAATGCATGTCATCAGGAACCTACCTAGAAAGGTGAATTAGATAGATTTTCAACAAGCATGCGACGATTTGGTCAAAGACTCCGTTACAAAATTTAATGAATGATGATCAAAAGTTGTTTTTACTATCCAAGGTAAAAGTTACTCTTGGAAAAACCTAAAAGTCACTTAGTTAAAATCCTTAGCCGTGTTTTTTTTCTAAGTAAGCTAAACCCTAGGTTATAAAACACTCAGTGGGAGGATGAGGTGTATCTGATGTATCCATGATTTCACTCACGTTTCTTCCTGTATGTTCACACCACGAGATTCATGTTTGGCCTCATGGTGCCCTGGAAGCACCCCCCCTTCGGATGGTGTTTGCATGAGTCAATATCAAGGTGAACAAAGATAGTGTTTATAGTAAGTGGGTGAAGGGTGTGTGTCAACACGTCCTATGATCTCTGTCATTGGTTCACACTGTGAGATCATTCTATACTCCCTCATGTCGCCTTTGAGCATCCCCCTTCGGATGTGTTTTGTGTAGTTGGTCAAGATCAAGGTGAACTCTAGAAATGGATAGAGTTGCTTTAGTTTTTACCTTAATCGGATTTTTTCCCTTCGGATTGGATTTTTGGGCGGACCTCTAGGGCCTAAAATGGCGGGTCTCTTACGGGAGATTGTTAAATATGTTAATGATCTCTTGGCCAAATCAATGATGGCTAGTCGTTATAGGAGCAAGAGTTGTTCTGGTATTAATGACTGGTTGAGAACTTCTCCATTAAGAGGAGGGATAACTTACCTCCCTTCGGCGACTTTTGTCCTAAACCTTTGAAGCATCATTGTGAAACTAGATGTCACACAGGGTTCATATTAGTTTTGCTAAAACCTTATTGGATGTTGTTTTGTTTTACAACGGGTATTTGCTTAAAACCTAACATAGGTCAATGTGTTTTTGTTTCAGCAACTCGTTAGTATTTTCGTTTAAAGCTTTTAAAATGACCGGCTACTTACAGTGGAAAGAATCATGTGAAACGAATTTCGTGGCAAACAACCTCGATCCCATTACTCTCCAAAAGAAGAGGCAAGATAGCAAATATGATTTATTGGTCTTGGAGACATGTCTGGTAGAGAATGATGATTCTGCCTGGATCCTTGATTCGGGTGCTACCAATCATGTAAGTTTCTCTTACCAAGGATTTAGTTCTTGGCAAATGTTGCCACAGAGAGAGATGACTGTTCGAGTCGGTACTGGTGAGGTTGTTTCAGCTGTTGTTGTAGGCAGGCTGAAGTTATTTGTTGACAAGAAACGTTATCTGTTATTGGAAAATGTTTTTGTAGTTCCTCATATTAAGAGGAACTTAATCTCAGTTTCTTGTCTCATTGAACAAGGCTATACTGTCTCCTAGAATAAAGTGTTTATTTCAAGAGTGGAATGGAGATTGGTTCTGGTTCATTGGAGAATAACTTATATGTACTAAGGTCGTTAGTCATAAAAGCCTTGTTTAACACTGAAATGTTCAGTACGCCAATAACAGCTAAAAGTCCAAAGGTTTCTCCTAAGGAAAACGCCCATCTTTGGAATCTTAGGTTAGGTCACATCAACCTCAATAGGATTGAGAAGTTATTGAAAAGTGGACTTCTAAAGAGTTTAGAAGAAAACTCCTTGCCGGTATGTGAATCATGCCTCGAATGCAAGATGACCAAACGACCTTTTACTAGAAAAGGTTACAGAGCCAAGGAAGCCTTGGAGCTTGTACATTCAGACCTTTGTGGTCCGATGAATGTTAGAGCTCGAGGTGGGTATGAATATTTCATCTCTTTCATGGATGATTATTCAAGGTTTGGGTATCTCTACCTAATGCAACGTAAGTCTAAAGCCCTTGACAAGTTCAAGGAGTATAAAGCTTAAGTTGAAAACTTGTTAGGTAAGAAGATAAAAACACTACGATCTAATCGTGGTGGAGAGTACATGGACCTCCAATTCCAGAACTATATGAAAGAACATGCAATTGTGTTCCAACTCTTGGCCCCTGGTACACCTCAGTGGAATGGTGTATCTAAAAGGAGAAATATAACCTTGTTGAACATGGTTCGGTCTATGATGATTTATGCTCATCTTCTAGACTCGTTTTGGGGTTTTGTAGTGGAGACTGCATGTTATATCCTGAACAATGTTCTCTCGAAAAGTGTTTCTGAAACACCTTTTGAGTTATGGAGAGGCTGTAAAGGTAGTTTACGCCACTTCAGAATTTGGGGCTGTCCGACACATGTGTTAGCAACTAATCCAAAGAAGTTGGAACCACGTTCAGGGGTTTGCCTCTTTGTAGGCTACTCCAAGGAAACGAGAGGTGGATACTTCTATGATTCGAGTGAGAACAAAGTGTTTGTTTCTACAAATTCTATCTTCTTGGAAGAAGACCACATGAGGGATCATAAGCCACGGAGTAAGATCGTTTTGCGTGAGATATCTAGTGAGACTGAGACTGCTGAGGGTTCAACAAGAGTTGTTGAACAGGCCAACAGATCAACAAGAGTTGTTGAGGTTGGAACATCTAGTCAACCAACTCAAGAGTTGAGACTACCTCGACGTAGTGGGAGGGTTATGAACCCACCGGATCGTTACATGGGTTTGACTGAAGCCCAAAACATCATTACGAATGATGGGGTCGAGGATCTATTGTCTTTTAAGAAAGCAATGGAGGATGTTTACAAAGATGAATGGGTTAAAGCCATGAACCAGGAAATGGAGTCTATGTACTTCAATAACATCTGGGAGCTTGTTGATCCACCGATGGGGTAAGACCTATTGGGTGTAAGTGGATCTTTAAGCGAAAGAGAGGTGTAGATGGAAAGGTTCAAACCTTTAAGGCTAGACTCGTGGCAAAGGGTAATACCCAGGTCGAGGGAGTTGACTACGAGGAAACTTTCTCACCTGTTGTCATGCTCAAGTCTATTAGGATTCTCTTGTCCATAGCCACATTTTATGATTATGAAATATGGAAAATGGACGTCAAGACTGCCTTTATTAATGGTAATCTTGAGGAGACCATCTATATGACTCAACTAGAGGGGTTCATCGTTCCAGATCAAGAGCAAAGAGTTTGCAAGCTTAATAGGTCCACTTATGGGTTGAAACAAGCATTTAGATCTTGGAACATCATATTTGACACTGCGGTCAAGTCATTTGGCTTTGATCAGAACGTTGATGAGCCTTGTGTATACAAGAACATCATCAATAGCTCAGTAGCTTTCCTGGTACTGTATGTGGATGATATCCTACTCATTGGGAATGATGTAGAGTATCTGACTGACATTAAGAAGTGGCTAGCTGCCTAGTTCCAAATGAAAGATTTGGGTGAGGCACAACATGTTCTAGGGATCCAGATCATTCGGGATCGTAAGAACAAATAGTTAGCCTATCTCAGGCATCGTACATTGATCAAATATTGATCAGGTACAGGATGCAGGATTCCAAGAGGGGTTTATTACCCTTCAGGCATGAAATCATTTTGTCTAAGGATCAATGTCCTAAGACACCTCAAGAGGTTGACGAGATGAGACGAATTCCCTACGGTTCTACTGTAGGAAGCTTGATGTATGCAATGTTGTATACCAGACCCGAAATTTGCTATGCAGTAGGGATTGTCAGTTGGTATCAGTCCAATCTAGGATTTCATCACTGGACGGTGATCAAGACGATCCTCAAGTATCTTCAGAGAACGAAGACTACATGCTTGTGTATGGCGATAAGGATCTGATCCTTACAGGATACACTGACTCTAACTTTCAGATCGATAGAGATTCTCGCAAATCGACATCGGGGTCAGTTTTCATTCTGAATGGAGGAGTTGTAGTCTGGCGAAGCATCAAGCAAGGATGCATCAAGGACTCCACTATGCAAGCCGAATACATAGCCGCTTGTGAAGCAGCTAAGGAGGCTGTTTGGCTGAGGAAGTTCCTTTCAGATTTGAAAGTTGTTCCAAATATGGATTCGCCTATCACTCTATATTGTGATAATA
This sequence comes from Benincasa hispida, assembly GCF_027475165.1. Taxonomy (NCBI): domain Eukaryota; kingdom Viridiplantae; phylum Streptophyta; class Magnoliopsida; order Cucurbitales; family Cucurbitaceae; genus Benincasa; species Benincasa hispida. Next base: position 45,575,377 of record NC_143484.1, on the reverse strand, counting down.
GCGGGGTTGTGGAAAATTCGAAGGATCCTCGGAATCATCATCGGGGTAAGCACATCGAACGAAAAATATCACCTGATCAGGGAGATTGTGCATCGCGGTGATGTGATAGTCACAAAGATCGCATTGGAGCACAACGTTGCTGATCCCTTTACAAAGGCCCTCACGGCTAAAGTGTTCGAGAGTCACTTGGAGAGTCTGGGTCTGTTGGACATGTGCCATCTTGTCTAGGGCAAATGGGAGATGATACTGGGGTATGCCCTAGTTTATTTATATTGTACATTTTTATATTGTATTGTACATTAGTCTCCCGAGTCATTAGGACAAGTGGGAGATTGTTGGGATTGGTGTCCTAATTCTCCCGAGGTCTCGTTGTTTTGTAAAGATATACATTTTTTTATGAATAAAATAAATGTTATTTAATTCTAGCATTTACTCATATCCAATAAACAAAGCTCCATGGTTATCTTATGTGAACTTAAGCATGTATATGTGATATACAAGTGGATCATGCCTTAAGTGATAACCTAAATAGGTCTGTAGTATAAGGATTAAGGTGGGATACCTGATCCTGGTGACACTATGGATACGACCCGCTTTGTAGAGGTTTACAAGTGTTGTAAACTAATACAGATGGTAGATCCTGACCATTCATGTGGAGAGTGCGAGCGAGGGTGTCCTATACAAAGAGTTTGTATAAGACCTAGACCATGAGATGACTAGATTATGTATATAACGTCGTTGATACTAGAGACTTACATCTCACCTAAACTACCATAGTTGACACGACCTCAATCCTGAGTGTTTTGGGAACTTCTTCCTTTAAGGGTGGTCCTTTGATTAGTATGGGTGAGAGTGGCCAGATTGCCAACTTAACATGCCTACCTTTTTGGGGACTTTTCTGATCTGGGAGCTAGAAACTCATCCACAAGATGGAATTCACTCCTTTCCCGAAGCAGGGATAAGTAGAGAGATTGCTCCCTTAAGGGCTGATTCAGTGGTTTTACATAGTGGCCACAGCTTCTCTTTGGAAGAGAGGACTCAGTCATAGTAGGACTAAGACTTATGTTCATTAGAGGGATCAATGGTACTTAAGGAGTTAGATGTAACTACAGGGGCATAACGGTCCAGCTGTACTTACCAGCGATCTGTGAAGGGTTGTCGCACTTCTGATTGGTTAAGATGGACACATAATATATCTATGGTAAGGAGAGTTCAGTTGTCGATCTTTAGTAGAGTGCCTGGTAGTTAACGGATGGTGGATCTTGTGACTAAAGAGTTTAGTCAGTTATTCACGTACCGTTGGAGCTTCGAGCTACAGGTCCATAAGGCCCCTTTGGTAGCTCAATGGATTCAGTTGAGGATTAGTTATTGGTGTTGATTCGAAATGTTCAAATTGACAAGAGATAATTTGATTATATATGATATGATTGGTATGATGTATGAGATACATCTAATGGAGGATTGATGTAAATGAGATTTACATTAAGTACCATGGAATAGAAAAAGAACTATGGTTTATATGTTTCATGACTATCCCCACAGTGTAGCAAATGTCAGGTCTGGTATACAATATCACATACATCAAACTGCCAATGGCATATGCATAGGGGACCCGTCTCATTTCCTCAACCTCTTGAGGTTTCTTAGGATATTGTTCCTTAGACAATGTAACTCCATGCCGAAAAGGCAGTGGGCCCCTTTGGGAGTTCTACATCGAGTACTTGAGCAATATCTTATCAATGTACGATGTCTGAGACCACATTAGCACTTTGTTTTTTTTTATTCTAAAAGATTTGAATACCAAGAACAAACTGAGCCTCTCCCAAATCTTTCATTTGGAATTGGGTCGCTGGCCAGTTCTTAACTGATGTTAGTAAGCCTACATCATTCCCAATGAGTAGGATATCGTCTACATACAACACTAGGAAAACTATTGAATTGTCGATGATTTTCTTGTAGACACAAGGCTCATCAACCTTTTGGTCAAAGTCGTAAGATTTGATCACAATATTAAACCTAATGTTCCAAGATTGAGATGCCTGTTTCAGCCCATAAATAGACCGATTCAGTTTGCAAACCTTTTGCTCTTGACCTTGGGCTATGAATCCCTCAGGCTGCACCATATAAATGGTCTCCTCAAGATTACCATTTAGAAAGGCAGTCTTGACATCCATTTTCCATATCTCATAGCCATAATATGAGGCAATGGATAGGAGGATGCGGATAGTCTTAAGCATGGTAATAGACGAGAAAGTCTCCTCATAGTCAACTCTTTCCATCTGGGTATAACCCTTTTCCATAAGTCTAGCCTTGAAGGTTTGCACCTTCCCACCAACACCACGTATCCTCTTGTAGGTCCATTTACAACCTATAGGTTTTCCCCATCAAGTTGATCTACAAGATCCCATACTGAATTGAAGTACATAGACTCTATTTTGAGATCCATGGCTTTGACCCATTCATCCCGGTCAACATCCTTCATTGCCTTCTGATTAGACAAAGGATCCTCAACCTCGCCATTGACTACCATAGCCAGGATTTCAGTGAAACCCATATAGCGAACAGGTGGGTTCGCAACCCTCCCACTACGTTAAGGTTCCTTCAACTCTTGAGGTGGATCTAACCTACTAGATGAACTTCCATCAACAAATCTTGTTGATGGAGCAGGCCCTTCAACAACTCTTATTGAAGCTTCAGTAGTTTCGTTGGAAAGTTCACGCAACACGATTTTACTACATGGACTATGCTCCCTCATATGATCCTCCTCCAGGAAGGTAGCATTCGTTGACACAAACATTTGTTTTCCTTAGGATCATAAAAGTAACCCCCTCATGTACCTTTGGGGTAGCCTACAAATAGGCACAGCCTCGAACGTGATTCTAGTTTCTTAGGATTAGCCTCAAGCACATGTGCTAGGCAACCCCATGCATTAGTGACACAAGCTAGCTTTACGTCTGTTCCACAATACTCTTGAAAGGAACACAGTTGAGGATATAAGCTGTAGTTTCCACTGCAAAACCCTAAAACGAGTCCGGTAAGGAAGCACTCATCATCGATCGAACCATGTCCAACAGGGTTCTATTTCTCCTCTTTGATACATCATTCTGCTGTGATGTACCAGGTGCTGAGAGTTGGGAAATGATTCCATGTTCTATCTGTTGGGTTTAATGTCCTATAAACTCGTAGTTTGTAAATCATTAAACATATTCTATTTCCAATAAAGACGTTATTGAGGTTATTCAGTAAAAGATGTTATTGAATATGTAAGTTGCGAATATCTAACCTAAATCCAATAAACTAAGATCCTTGGCTATAACATGAAATACTCAAACTATATGTAGAGACATATCATAGGATCAAGTTCAAGTATATAGCCAAAACTGTCTATAGTATAAGGATAAGGTTGGGTACCTTATTCTGGGGACATTATGGATGCGGCCTACTTTGTATTAAGTACAAACAATGAGATCCTAAATCGTTCGTGTAGAGACATGTGAGCGGGGGCATCCTATGCAATGAGTTTGCATAAGACAGGACCGCGAAATTAGTCACTTTCTCTTTATAACGCCGTTTATTGAAGAAACTGACTATTTCACAAGATGACCTAGGTAACTCGATCTTAATCCTGAGCTAACTATGAACTTCTATTTATACGAGATTATCCTTTGATCCGCATGGGTGAGAGTGGCCAGACATCGCCGACTCAACCAACCTACCATTTTGGGGATAAGATCGGATAGATAGCTGGGGATATAGTCTCGCAAGACGGAATTCGCTCCTACCCATTTCAGGGATAGTAGAGATGTTGTTCCCTTAAGTACTAACTCCAGGACTTGAACAAGGGGCCCCACCCTCTCTTTGGCTCGAGAGGGACTTAGGTTTGATGGTTGGACCACAAACCGATTGTTCATTAGAGGATTAGTGAAACTTAAGGAACAAAAAGTACTATAGGGGTAAAACAGGCATTTGACCCGGCTATAGCTACGAACAACCTATGAAGGATCGACTTACCGAACATGGTTATATCAAGTGGACGGAAATATAACTATAGTGAGGGGAGTGCAGCTACTGGGCTACAGTGGAGTGTCCCGGTAGTTAATGAATGTTGGTTAGCTTGGTTAATGAGATTAGTCGGTTAACCTCGAATCGTTGGAGCCCATGATCTGTAGGTCCATTAGGTCCCCCTACTAGCTCATATCAAAATAAAACCTAGAACAATTAGATAGGAAACTTTGAATCGTTCAAAATCGAGAAAGGGTATTATTGTCAATTGTGTTTGACACAATAATTAATGAGAGATAAAGTATTTAAAAGTGTTTTAAATACTATATACATGAATAAGGATTCATATATAATGGATTGCACAAGGTTAGAATGATTATTTGGATTAATCATATGAAGTTAATTGGAAAAGTTTCAAATTAATTACCAAAAATTAATTTCAATTTAGAATTGAAATTAAAATTAAAATGCAAGCTAAAATCAGATTTTGGATCAAGGATAGTGGATTTTGTTGGAATCCCACTTATGCATGGTGATTCAAAGTGGAAAAACAACTCATCCATGCACTCTTGCATGTAATGTTACATGAACACCTAGAATCCACTATTGCTTGCATCTCTACCATGTGTCTTGTTTCTTGAAGCTTCTTGATGCATGGATTCACTCTATAAGTAGAGGTAGAATCAGATTGAGAGCTGAAGACAACCATTTCCATACTGTTATGCTGCTGGAATTTGGTCTCAATCTCACTTACCTTCATATATCTCTCTAGAGCTTGAACCTTCAAGTATTCCCTTCCCATTCCCTATCTCTATAGACTCCCACAATTCGTTCTTGGCCCGTAGAATAGTAGGAAAGACACTAGAGGTGATCCACACACCGTTCGTGAGCAAAGAAATCAAAGGGAGTTGTTGAATCGGTCTCCAAAAAGGTTGGTACAAATTCTGCTCTCTGTTTACGGTATTTGGAGAGCATGCTTTCATTTTCTAAAATTGATGTAGTTAAGTGCCTCCGATCCTAAAATTGCTTCCACATGTGTTATATGAACACCTTCACTATCATATAGTTCTGGAACTCAGAATCCAAAAACTTTCCACCCCGATCAGATCGAAGTGTTTTAATCCATCTATCCAATGCGTTTTCAACTTCAGCCTTGAACTCTTTGAACTTTTCAAAGGATTCGAACTTCCATGGCATCAAATAAACATACCCATATCGTGAGTAATCATCAGTAAAAGTGATGAAATACTCGTAGTCTCCCCTGGCTCGCACATTCATCGGACCACAAAGGTTGAATGCACTAACTCTAGAGGCTCTTTGGCTCGATAACCTTTTCCAGTAAAAGGTCTTTTAGTCACCTTGCCTTTAAGGCATGACTCGCACATAGGTAAAGAATTTTCCTCTAACTCGTTTAAAGGTCATTCTTTACCAACCTCTCAATCCTATTGAGATTGATGTGCCCCAATAGAAGTTGCCAAAGTTGGGCTTTTTCCTTAGGAGAAACCTTAAGTCTTTTATTTTGAGTTACAAAAGTTTTAAACATCTCTATGTTATGGAGGGAATGTGTTGCTAATGGCCTTAGTACATACAAATTATTTTCCAGTTTTGCTGACTAAATCTCAACACCTTCTTTCAGAATAAACACTTTATTCACCAAAAAGTTGGGAGTATATTTACATTTGATCAAACACTTCATAGAAATTAAGTTATGCTTTAACTCGGGAACAACATACACATCATTCAAAATGATAAATTTATTTTGTAGTCAACTGGAGTCCTCCCACTGCCATAGTTGAGACAACGTGCCCGGTGTCACGGTCATGCTTGTCCAGGGCCTGTTGCCCATGGCCACATGCCCGATCCAACCCCCTTCTAGCATACTTTCATATCTTGTATTGTATTAGCTTAGTTAGCTTGCTTTCTTTACATTTTCATTGTAAGTGACCACTCGCCCTTTTGCATATGCAAGGCGCCAGTTGGCTTTTTGTTCAGAATGCACTATATGGGGATAAGACTAACCATCACTTCCTCATACCCGGAGTAGTACTCTATAAAGCTGTTGTTGTTGCTTATTGCTTTCTAGTCTACTACAATCTTTCTTTCTTTATTCACACTCACAAAAACTTCTTACGAAAACCTTTTCTCCAAACTCGTTTTCTAAAACCGTTTTCCCTAAAATGGGGGTAGAGGTTGCGAGAGGCACTCGGTGTGCCATCGACAGTCTGAATTCGAGTTGGCTGACTTGTTCGTGAGTAGGAACAAGTGCCGCACAATCGCTACGAGAAGCTTCCGAAAGAGCGATTGTGACAGTTGGTATCAGAGCCAAGTTGGCTCACAGAGGGAAGATCAGTAATCATGTCGACGACGAAGAACCTGAACAAGTCCCATGTGGATAGGTTGGTAGAGATGGAAGAGCAAATGCTCTACCTGAGAGAGGTCCCAGATAATGTCCGTTTCCTAGAGACTCGGCTACAAGAAGTTGTTGAGGAAGCCGATGGAATTGTTGCGGTAGTAGGCCGCCTAGACGGATTACTCGTCAGAGAATTGATGATGAGGGTAGAGACCCTTGAGACCAAAACAACACGGTCTGGCAGCTTTAAACGAGGCGATAGCTCATCGAGCTCTATTGCCCACATAGAGGAGCGTGTCGAAGAGCTGGACGGCTCCCAAAAAGCAATACTTCAGATGGTAACCGATTTGTCTGAAGACTTTCGATCGGCCCTTGACGTCGTCAGAGCCGAGATAGCGGATGTGAGTGCTAGGGTGAATCTCACCATCCGATCGGTAGGGAACCAAGCCCCATCTGAGGGAGCAATGGCAGTAAGCAGAATAAAAATCCCAGAACCGAAACCCTTCTGTGGGGTGCGAAAAGCGAAAGCCCTGGAAAATTTTATCTTCGACCTTGAGCAATACTTCAAGGCGACGAACACAGTGAATGAAGAGTCGAAAGTCACACTAGCAACGATGCATCTAGCTGAAGATGCAAAACTGTGGTGGAGATCACGCAGACATACAGGAAGAACGATGCACTATTGATACTTGGGATAGATTGAAACAAGAACTTCGCTCGCAGTTCTTCCCTGAAACGATGCACTTTTGCATATGCAAGGGCGCCAGTTGGCTTTTTGTTCAGAATGCACTATATGGGGATAAGACTAACCATCACTTCCTCATACCCGGAGTAGTACTCTATAAAGCTGTTGTTGTTGCTTATTGCTTTCTAGTCTACTACAATCTTTCTTTCTTTATTCACACTCACAAAAACTTCTTACGAAAACCTTTTCTCCAAACTCGTTTTCTAAAACCGTTTTCCCTAAAACGGGGGTGGAGGTTGCGAGAGGCACTTGGTGTGCCATCGGCAGTCCGAATTCGAGTTGGCTGACTTGTTCGTGAGCAGGAACAAGTGCCGCACAATCGCTACGAGAAGCTTCCGAAAGAGCGATTGTGACACCCGGTGCCTACTCGTATTGCCATCTTACCAGCCTCAAGCTACCACCAGGATCTAATCCCCTGAAAAGAACAAACATGATTAGTGGCTCCAAAGTCAATAATCCAGGCAGAATCATCATTCTCCACTAAACAAGTTTCCAAAACTAGTAAATCATATTTACCTTGTTTTTCCTTGGCCTTGGCCTTTTTCTTCTCCTTTAACCAGCGTGGAAAATCTCACTTCCAGTGTCCGTCTTGGTTGCAATGGAAACACTTTCCTTTTTCAACCGGCGCTGGTCGCATACCCCGCTGTGTGGCAGGTTGTGGGTTAGCAGGTGTCTTCCCCTCCCTTTACCACCCTTCTTCTTCTTCCACTTAGAAGTGTTAGAAGTAGAAGGTGCAAACTTAGTCCCTGAGGTCGAACCTCGATGGAACTTCTTTGAAGATGAAGCTACATTTGTGTCACCTACCTTCTTCTCCTTACTTTTCAGCAAGGATTGAAATGTCTACAACTTGTTGAGGAGAGTTGTAAGGGTATAGTTGATAACCGGCAGAAATGCATGTTATCATAATGCTAAAGTCTTAAACAATGCTCGCTTGTGTTGATAAAATATGTTAGATTACGTCCAAAAAGCATCAAATTCATAATATTGCGATCGATGTGTTCATCGCATAGAAACAGTTGATTTTTGAGTTTTTATGCAGAATATGCGTTGATGCAAGGCAGAAATTACGATCATAGGAAATCATTGGTCGAGCGCAGCATTACCGCAAGACTTTGCGGTGATTGTGTTCGCAAACATTTGCTCAAGAAGGATTGTCGCAACTTGGTGGGCGCACTGGGTGAAAGGCATAATTAATCGCGATGGGACAAAAAGCTAATGACGGTCGAATCAGAATTAAGCTAACAGCCACTAATGATAACAAGTACATTCAGCTTTTCGGTGACAAATATTCAGCGCATCAGTCAGGGAATTAAAGCCATCCCATCTGAGCAATCATAAGAGAGAAGTCACATTCATCCCGAAGCTCTATAAATACCAAAGGCATCCTTCAGAAAAGGGGTTCACCAGTTTGAAAATTCATTAGTTTCGATCGCACGTCTTGGTCCATAGTTTTTCCTTTTTATTTTAAGGTGGAGCACGAGAAGAGTTGATAACTGGCAGAAATGCACGTTATCATTGTGCTAAGTTCTTAAACAATGTTGGCTTGCGTTGATAAAACATGTTAAATTGCATCCATTAAGCATCAATTTCATAATATTGTGGTCGCATGCGTTCATCGCATTAGAACAGTTGATTTTTTTATTTTTGTGCAGAATATGTGATGACGTAAGGCGAAAATTGTGATCATAGGAAATCATTGGTTGAGTGCAGCATCACTGCAAGGCTTTGCGATGATCGTGTTTGCAAATATTCGCCCGAGAAGGATCGTCGTAACTTGGTCAGCGCAACATGGCGAGCGCATCTGAGTGAAAGGCTAATTAATCAGGATGGGATAGAAAGCTGATGACAGTCGAATCTAAATTATGGCTATAGTCGATAACGATCACAAGTACATTCAGCTTTTCGGTGACAATTATTCAGCGCATCAGTTAGGAATTAAAGCCGTCCCATCTGTACAATCATGAGAGAGAAACCGCCTTTCACCCTGGATGCTCTATAAATACCAAGGGCATCCTTCAAAAAAGGGGTTCAGCATTTCGAAATTTCATACTTCATTTCGCTCGTCTTTGTGCATAGTTTTCTTTTCATTTTAAGGCAGAGCAAGAGAAGAGTAGTGACACCGGAGATCGGTTAGGGCAATTTGAGAGAGAACCTTGAGGAGAAGAAGTAGAGAGCAGGCCAACTCTCGTGAGAGCAAGATTATCTTTTGAGCACGAGTAGAAAATAGTGTAAAAGCCTGGGCAGCAAGTGATGAACGCAGAAATGATGCGATGCTTAGATGATGTGCTACAAGCTCATGTTGCCATAAACTTGTTGCCATGAATTGAGATATACAATGCAAGCACAGTTCAAGTCCAAAGATATACAGTGATGACTTGACTTGATTCAATTTATGCGATACTACTCTAGATATGCGTTATTAATGGATGTTCTTGTAGTATGTTGTGCGTTGTCACAAGTTTCCTTGCGTTGGAACCAAGTATAATTCCACTGCAAGTTTCTTGGTGTGATCCAAGGTCGAACACAGGGACTGTTTGAGGTTATTGTGTTATGTTTGTGATACATACGACCAGGTTTTTCAATTTATAAAAGTGTTTGTGTACAGGAATATAAACATGCGATAAAGTAAAGGAAAGCAATAAAATGCAATAATAAAATAAAGTGCACTAAACCTAAGCTAAGATGATACAAGATACAAGTTTTAGGATACAAGATACTGAGGTTGAGGCGGGTTGTGAAGATTATACAAAGATCGTGTAATGTGGTGGCAAGTCTTATGTGTGAAGCAGAAAAGAAAAGATAACTAATATAAACAACGCAAGTTTCTTCATTGCGTTAATGATATAATTGCGATTCCACTTTTCCCTTAGCGTACACCTCTCGGTGGTCGGCCGCGTTCCCATATGTCTGTGGTGAAACAGAGACGAACGTAATGAACGCAAGGCTGCTTCCATGTCTGGAAGTACTTCTCGCTTTAGTTAACGCATTCTTCTAACCTTCTCTCAATAGATCAAAATGGCATCTTCACTTCTACTCTCACAGGTGAAGATGTCGTCTAGCATGCCTTAGTTAAACGCATTTATCTCTTTAACCCGGATTAAGTTGCTCGTTTAATCCATATTAACTACCAAGGGATTAAGAAGACTTTATGAAGAAAACGATAAACGGAGGAACGGAAATAGACAGAAAAGGGAATATGAAAACGATCGAGACATTCAATATTTCTATTCAGCATCTGATACATGATTTGTGAATGAAGAGATAAAGAAGATGAAATACAATGATGAATAGAGTTAGAAACAAATACAAATAAGCGCCAACATCTTGGCACCGATCTTGATGGAGATTTGCATGCTGGTTTGGATGGATCATGCGAAAGGATGAGCTTCCTTCTCAAGCTTGCTCAACCGGTAGCAGGGATCTGAGTATAGAGGTTTGCGGCGGGGATCTGGCAGAATAGCACTGAGACTCACCTCTCGGCCTTGTCTCTTCTCTTCCCGGATTTCTTTTGATCAGTACTCAGTTCAGCCTCTCTCTCAATGATCTAGCATCAATTAGCCCCATATTAAGTATATTTTTCTCTGAATTCTATGGGGGTATTTATAGGTGAAAAGCTTTAACTCTTGGCTGGTGATCCCCACTTTTTGTTATGGAAATTCTGAAGATGGTGAGATAATTATTCCTTCTGTTATGCAATCAGACCATCAAATTTGCACAACCGTTGGTTGTACATGTGTCACAATCCTCTGCATTTACATTGCTCAATTGCATCTTTCGATCGGATGCACGCATGCGGTGTTGTTTTTATTACCGTATGCGGTTGAAATTCAACTTTGGATCGACTGTTGCATTGCGCCGTCATTGCGTTGATCGTCTCTTTATTGTGGTTCGATGGGCGCAATGTGACAGAGATGCGTTGGTCAGTTCGTCTTGAGCCTTGATCGCAAGCGGTGACTTGATTTCCTGCAAAACAGAGTAGAAATCTCCTTTTCTTCCATCTTAATGATGTTAGTGGGTGTAATTGCAATAATTCATAATTATTGTATTTCTGAGCTAATTTTCATACAATCGACGCATATTTACTCACTTTTGGCCGCAATATCTAGATAAGGCAGCATAAATAACTTGTATCTCTACAAATTATCAGCAAGAGATTGCCACCAGGCTCTTTACTCTATTCTTGCATTGTTATTTTGTACTTCATCTTTATATTTATACAATGGAAGTTCTTATTCTACATCTGTTCACTCTCTTCGCACACATGAGTAGCTAAACTAGTCGAATGGGTTGAGAAGAGCTACGCTAACATGACCTAGGAAGTTCATTGCTTGCGATTATCTTATGCTACGCTGTGCCAAATATCCCTTTAGAGCTACTCGAGAGAGAGTCTGAAGAAAGAACCTAATACTCGAGAGAGCTAGGTTAGAATCTAGACTCGAGAGAGCAAGATTAGAACTACATAAACAAGAGATAGCGACTTAGAGATAAGCTCTGTTTGTCAACCTGCATCGCATGCATGCTAGAGATGGGTATGATATTATGTGGTCGCCTTATTTGTGTGTGTCATTTTGTCATCGCATAAATAAGAATAGAGGCTTATGTATAGGTCCTATAGACTTATCGCATATATCGCATGCGTTGTAGTCTTAGAAGCTGTGGCATTCACACCGAGAGGTGGTTTACTGTTGTATGCATGTTGCATAATCGCATAGCATGAACGCATCCTAAGAAGTGTTAGCCGAAACTTTTCTCAACCCGTTCACCACATACTCATCGCATTTCCCATTTATCAACTCTTTTCAAACTCCGCCGCATTTGTTTATTTTCATTAACGCAATCAACAACAAAACAAAAACTCTTTATTTATTCAGTTATCGCAATTTTTTCATAAAAGTTACCATCGCAATCTATTTTCACAAGTTCCTGAGTTCGACCCTGGACTTACCAAGAAACTCAGTGGAATTTACACTTGGATTTCGCTGAGGAAACTTGAGTGCACAACGCAATTTCACCATCGCATATCATCCATAATTCACTTCATAAAAATAAAGGATCAATTTTTTGGCGCCGTTGCCGGGGACTTCGGCAAAAATAGTGTGCTAACGGTAATTTTTCTGATTATTTGCAGACTCTCAATCTCTAGCGAATTTCAACCCGGAGATTGAGAGGACATTCAGAAGAAGATTAAGAGACTGCCAACAACAACAAGAGAGAACACTAAGAATGGCAGAACAACCAGACGCAAGGGCCGGTAACGCGAATAATATAATGGCCAACCCCATCCTTCTGGCGAATGACCGCAATAGACCCATCTAGGATTATGCATCACCTAACCTCTATGATTTCTCTCTAGAAATCATGAGGCTGGCGTTAGATGGATCAAGGTTTGAAATGAAGCCAGTAATGTTGCAGATGATCCAGATTGCTGGGAAGTTTGGAGAAAGGCGTGGCGAAGACCCGTACGTCCACTTCCGGAGCTTCAATGAAATTTGCAACACTTTTGTGTTCCCAAATATCTCAACCGAGGAAGTTCGACTCACTCTATTCCCATTTTCCCTATGCGATCAAGCAAGAAAATGGGCATATTCTCTCGAACCAAGAGAGATAACGTCGTGGGAACAGGTGGTGAAAAAGTTTATGAAGAAGTATTTCCCACCAACCGAGAATGCTAGGAGACGAAAATTAATAACAAATTTTGAACAAGAAGATAACGAATTGCTCAGCAATGCCTGGGCGAGGTTTAAGCGGCTGGTAAGAGACTGTCCACATAATGGTTTAATACCAAGGACTGAATCCCTCTTCGCACACCGCTGCCAATGCGGCAGCCGCTGGTGGTCTGCTCGACAAAAATTATGAGGAGGCAAAGAGTATACTTGATCGTATTTCCAAAAATCACGAGGATTGGCGAGAAAGCGATCAGAGGTTAAAAATTAAAGATAATGATGCAAACAATGAGGCCATCGCATCCCTGCAAAATCAAATGACTACAATGATGAGTTTGATACAAGGCATCACAATTAATAATACGGGAGCAAAGAAAGGGCAGGTCAGTGCAATTACTCAAACGACCGCAAGTTGTGTCATTTGCGGAGATGCGCACCCGATGGAAAAATGCCCAACAAACCCGCAGTCGGTATGCTTCATGAGAAATAATCCCTATTCTAATACATATAACCCCGGGTGGCAAAACCACCCAAATTTTGCGTGGAAAAATTAACAACAAAGCTTTCAACTTGTGGCACAAAAAGGAGGGCCACCCAGATTTTTCATGCAAACAAACGGTCCAGCGCATAGCCAAACTAGCAGCTCACAAGCATCGCAAACTTCGTCCTTAGAAAGCTTGCTAAAGCAATACATTGAGAAAAACAAATCAGTACTTCAGAATCAAGCTACATCCATTTGAAATCTCGAAATTCAAATGGGACAAATTGCGGGCGAGCTGAAAATTAGACCACAAGGAGCGTTGCCGAGCTCAACTGAGCTCCCTCGCAATGTTGGGGGTAACGGGAAGGAACAATGCTTAGCAGTCTCCTTCCTAAGCGACAACATCATTGCGGAAGTAGGGGAGAAGCCCATTTCGACCAACTTGAATGCGGTGACAACCGAGGACCCGTTGACCTATAGTTTGGAGAAGCCCGAGAAAATAGACCCTGAAGTTGCGTCCACCCTTAAGCCTCTAGATCTTGAGACAGAAGAAGTTCAACCACCAATAACTCCGCAAAGATTGAAAGAGGAACAAAATGAGGAAGAAAAGATTGCAATAGTGGCTGCAGCGCAAAATGCTATGATCCCACCTAAAATGGGCAGCCCAGGAATCTTCACGATACCATGCTCTATCGAAGGGGCCTACAGTGGCCAAGCACTATTCGATCTTGGGGCAAGTATAAACATAATGCCACTATCAATCTTCAAACAATTGAATGCTGGCACACTTACGCCCATAAAGGAAACTCTCCTGCTTGCAAAAAGATCTCGAATACACCCTGAAGGAGGGTTGAAAAATGCCGCAATTTTAATCGACAAATTCATCCTACCGGCAGACTTCCTCATTTTAGATTATAAAGCGGACGAAGATGCGCCCATCATATTGGGATGACCATTCCTTTCAACCAGTCGCGCTCAAATTGATGTGCGTAAAGGGGGAAATTGTAATGAGCATTCATGGGGAAAAACTTCAGATTAAGGCAGTAAAGATCCCAGAGGACAAAGAAAAGAGAGAAAAGCCACCATGGATGTGAACAAACCAACCTGGAATAAGTGGTCCCTGAGTATTATATGATTCAACCTCATTAGGGACACAACTCTTTTGAATATCCTTTTTTTACTCGTTATCATCTATTATCGCAATTACTTTGTTATACTGACTATCTATCTACACTGTTCTTATTTTCTAAAAACAAAAAATGGTGTGATTGCATTAATGAATTTTGTTTTTAATTTTACCCTCTCTCTGTTTTTCTTGCAACGATTAAGGCACACGATTGCAGAGATGTTACATGAAGCAGCAAATCATCTCACTCCGTCACCGCAATCCAAAAAAGATAGATCGCCGCAAAGATGGATGCGTCAAGACACAATGCGGGCGACAGCGCAAATTTAGGGGTGTATTCTTCCTTATCATTATTTCAAATTTTGCACTATCGCATCGCATGTTAGTTTTAAAAGTTTTATCACCGCATCCTCTTTGATTACCGCAATCATTTGACATAGATAAATTTAGTAAATCGTCGCATGTTATTTCTTTGCCAAGTATGATTTCAATGATGAAAAACATGCTTCTATTTCTTTCGTATATACTAGAGTCATCTTAACTTTAAGATAGTCTCCTCATAAAATATTTCTAGAAGTTAGGGGTTTTCTAGCTTTCTTTCAAACTCTCTTTATGAAACTTTCTAAGAACATCGCATGACTTATTTCAATCTTTTGGCAATGAGGATATTGCCACATTTTAAATTTGGGGCTGAAGTATTTATTTTCGACCTTGCTATTTTTTAAAAAAAAAGGGAAAAAATTTGAGAATAACAACTCCACTATCAACGCAATGGGAAACCTATGTTGACAAAAGTTAAGTTGTGAAAAGCACTTACCTATAGTTGGGTCCGCATGACACACGTGGGGGAAAGCCAAAGCGAAAGTAAGTCACCAGGATCAATGCATAAATAAATTACCGCAACTTCGCTGCCAAGTAGGTATGAGTTTAGTCTGAGGAATAGTGCATTGCTCGTAGTTGGATGTCTACATGACACACGTGGAGGCAAGCCAAAACGAAAGTAAGGCACTTGGATTAGCGCAAGGTCAGAAAAAAAATAATAATGTCAAGAAATATGCCAGAATAAAATCATTTGACACCTCGGTGAAAATTTTTCTTTTTGAAATAAATCATGAGATGTTGCGAAAATTAGTAAAGTCCTTTTGAAGGTTAAACTTGCAGTCCCTAGGTCTTAGAAATATTTTAAGAAGAGACTTGAATAAGACTTAAGGAAACTTTGGTATATAAGATTTGAACGAAGTATCCTTAAGAAATCTAGGAAAAGAACATTGCGGTTGACTTGCTAAAGGAAGTCTTTAGCTGATGCTTGAGGACAAGCATTGTTTAAATTTGGGGGTGTGATAACGGGTAAAAATGCACGTTATCATAGTGCTAAGTTCTTAAACAATGTTGGCTTGCGTTGATAAAACATGTTAAATTGCGTCCATTAAGCATCAATTTCATAATATTGCGGTCGCATGCATTCATCGCATAAGAACAGTTGATTTTGGTATTTTTGTGCAGAATATGTGATGACGCAAGGTGGAAATTGCAATCATAGGAAATCATTGGTTGAGCGCAGCATCACCGCAAAGCTTTGCGGTGATCGTGTTCGCAAATATTCGCCTAAGAAGGATTGCCACAACTTGGTCAGCGCAACATGGTGGGCGCATCTGGGTGAAAGGCTAATTAATCGCGATGGGACGGAAAGCTGATGACAGTCGAATCCGAATTAAGTTGACAGTCGATAACGATCACAAGTACATTTAGCTTTTTGGTGACAATTATTCGGCACATCGGTTAGGAATTAAAGTCGTCCCATCTGTACAATCATGAGAGAGAAGTCGCCTTTCACCCTGGATGCTCTATAAATACCAAGGGCATCCTTTAGAAAAGGGGTTCAGCATTTCAAAATTTCATACTTCAGTTCCTCGTCTTTGTGCATAGTTTTCCTTTCGTTTTAAGGCAAAGCAGGAGAAGAGTGGTGACGCCGGAGATCGCTCATGGAAACTCGAGAGAGAACCTTGAGGTGTAGAAGCAGAGAGCAGGCTGACTCTCGCGAGAGTGAGATTATCTTTTGAACAAGAGTAGAAAGATAGTGTAAAATCCTGGGAAGCAAGAGATTGCTACCAGGCTCTTTATTCTATTCTTGCATTGTTATTTTGTACTTCATCTTTATATTTATACAATGGAAGTTCTTATTGTACATCTGTTCACTCTACGCATGAGTAGCTAAACTAGTCGAATGGGTTGAGAAGAGCTACGCTAACATGACCTAGGAAGTTCATTGCTTGCGATTATCTTATGTTATGCTGTGCCAAATACCCCTTTAGAGTTACTCGAGAGAGAGTCTGAAGAAAGAACCTAAGACTCGAGAGAGCTAGGTTAGAATCTAGACTCGAGAGAGCAAGATTAGAACTGCACAAACAAGAGATAGGGACTTAGAGATAAGCTCTATTTGTCAACCTGCATCGCATGCATCCTAGAGATGGGAATGATATTATGTGGTCGCCTTATTTGTGTGTGTCATTTTGTCATCACATAAATAAGAATAGAAGCTTATGTGTAGGTCCTATAGACTTATCACATATATCGCATGCGTTCTAGCCTTAGAAGTCGTGGCATTCGCACCAAGAGGTGGTTTACTGTTGTATGCATGTTGCATGATCGCATAGCATGAACGCATCTTAGGAAGTGTTACCTGAAACTTTTCTCAACCCGTTCACCGCATACTCATCACATTTCCCGTTTATTCAACTCTTTTCAAAATCCGCTACATTTGTTTATTTTTCATTACCGCAAACAACAACCTCAACAACTATTGATTTATTTGGTTACCGCAAAGTTTTCCAAAAAAAAAATTCCACCGCAACCTATTTTCCAAAGTCCCTAAGTTCTGGACTTACCAGGAAACTCGGTGGAGTTTATACTTGGATTTCACTGAGAAAACTTGAGTGCTCAACGCATTTCCATCATCGCATTTCATCCACAATTCCACATCATAAAATAATGCATCGAGTTTTTGGCGCCGTTGTCGGGGAATTCGGCAAAATAGTGTGCTAACGGTAATTTTTCTGATTTCTTTGCAGGCTCTCAATCTCTGGCACATTATGAACCAGAGATTGAGAGGACATTCAGACGAATATTAAGAGACCGCCAACAACATTAGTCAGACAAAGAAGAGATGGCGGAGCAGCCTGGAAACGGAGCACCAAACAAAAACAACGTCATGGCGAATCCAATCCATCTGGCTAACGATCGTAATAGAACCATTGGGGACTATGCATCGCCAAACCTTTATGATTTCTCTCTAGGAATCATAAGGCCTACCCTCGATGGAAGCAGATTCAAAATGAAACCGGTGATGCTGCAGATGATCCAGACTGCAGGATAATTCAGAGGACGGCGTGGCGAGGACCCGCACACCCATTTCTATAGCTTTATCGAAATCTACAATACTTTTGTGTTCTCGAACATCTCTGCCGAAGAAGTTCGACTAACTTTATTCCCATTTTCTCTTTGTCATCAGTCAAGGAAATGGGCGTATTCCCTCAAGCCAGGAAAGTCACTTCATGCGAACAGGTCATAGAGAAGTTCATGAAGAAATATTTTCCACCTATTAAGAATGCTAGACGAAGGAAACTCATAACAAATTTTGAACAAGACATGGACAAATCGCTCAGCGATGCCTGGGCGAGGTTTAAAAGGTTGGTTCGGGACTGTCCACACAATGGTTTGCCAAGCTGCCTTCAGATGGAAATCTTTTATCATGTTTTAAATGCCGCGCAGACCGCTGCCAATGCGGCAGCCGCTGGTGGTCTGCTTGACAAAACATATGATGACGCTAAGAATATCTTGGATCGCATCTCTAAGAACCACGAAGATTGGAGGGAGAGTGATCAGAGACTGAGAATTAAGGATAACGACACAAGTAATGGTGCTATTACTTCACTACAGAATCAGATGACCGCAATGATGAACTTAATTCAGGGAATTGCGATCAGCAGCCCAACACCACAAAATGAACAAGTCAACGCAATTAGTCAAAACACCGCAAGGTGTGCGACTTGCGGTGATGGGCACGCAATGGAAGAATGCCCACAGAATCCATAGTCTATTTACTTTGTGAAAAATAATCTCTTTTCGAATACCTACAACCCCAGGTGGAGAAACCACCCCAATTTTACATGGAAGAATCAGCAACAAAATTTCCAATCTGTGGCGCAGAAAGAAGGGCCACCTAGATTCTTCCCGCGCAATAACAGTCAGACAAGCAATCAAGCTAGTAGCTCGCAACCACCACAATCTTCCTCCCTAGAAAGCCTATTGAAGCAATATATAGAGAAAAACGAAACGATGCTTCAAAGTCAGGCTACGTCCATCCGCAATCTAGAATTACAGATGGGCCAGATTGTAAGTGAGCTAAAGAACAGACCACAAGGGGCTCTGCCGAGTTTAACAGAACTCCCACACAACCCGGGTGGATCAGGTAAACAGAAATGTCAGGTTGTGACATTGCGAAGTGGAAAAATATGGAATGAGAAAGAAAGGAGCCTAGCCGGATTGCTCCCATTGCGGCAGAACCTGAAATTGCGGTGACGCGAGAAGAAGAATGAGAAAAAGAAGAAATAGAACCAGAAGTTACGTCGACCTCAAAGCCAACACAGAAGGGGACTGTGAGAGTGCAGTTACCACCTTTCCTGCAGAGACTTAGAAAGAAAAAGAATGAAGAGGTACAGTACCAACGCTTTCTGTCTATGTTAAAACAATTATATATTAATATTCCATTCAGTGAAGCGGTTGAGGAAATGCCTGCCTATGCAAAGTTTCTAAAGGATATGGTAACCAAGAAGAGGGGAGCTGGTAAGTTTGCCACGGTAGTGTTAACACAGAGTTCAAAATCAATAATTCCACCAAAGATGAGTGATCCGGGGAGCTTTACTATACCCTGCTCCATAGGAGAACTATACATCGGGCAAGCCTTGTGTGACCTTGGAGCTAGTATCAATTTGATCCCTCTGTCGATCTTTAAGCAGCTGAATGTGGGGAAACTTGTGCTCACAACCGTGACTCTCCAACTGGCCGATAGATCTCTGGTGCATCCAGAGGGAAAGGTGAAGGATGTGCTGATCACCATTGACAAATTTATCCTACCAGCCGACTTCATCATCTTGGGGTACAAGGCCGAAAAAGATGTGCCCATCATCTTGGGGCGACCATTTTTATCAACAGGTCGTGCCCAGATTAATGTGCATAAAGGGGAGATCACTTTAAGTATCAATGGACAGAAGCTCAAGTTCAACATAATTCGTGCCATGAAGTTTCCTGACAAAGAAGACCTGCATAACTCAGACAACGACCATAATTTGATTGAAGAAGAAAAGTTTGAAAAAGAGAATGAAGAAGAGGATGCAAGCGCATCCATTGCTGCCTGTAATGCAATCATAACAAAAACAAACAAGGAAGAAGAGATGATCGCAAACCAAGAAGAAAAGCCAACAGAAAAAGAAGAAAGAAAAACAACGCAACCGTCCCTAGTTGAACCACCAACATTGGAATTAAAGACCCTGCCGAATCATTTAGAGTACGCGTTTCTAGGGCAGAACGAGAAGCTGCCAGTGATTATTTCCTCAGAACTTAATGAAGACCAAGAGAATGCGTTGATGAGCATTCTGAGGAGACATGTGCGAGCCATTGGCTGGACACTCACCGGCATTCGAGGAATCAATCCAGCGTACTGTATGCACCGCATTCGTCTCGAAGAAGATCATAAGGCAATGATTGAACATCAGCGCAGGCTCAACCCTACGATGAAAGAGGTCGTTAGAAAGGAGATCATTAAATGGTTAGATGCGGGCATTATTTATCCTATAGCAGATAGCACGTGGGTCAGCCCCGTGTAGTGTGTGCTGAAAAAGGGTGGCATGACAGTAGTCCCGAACGAAAACAATGAGCTGATATCGCAAAGGACCTTCACTAGGTGGCGCATGTGCATGGACTATCGCAAGCTAAATGCGGCCATAAAGAAAGATCATTTTCCCTTACCGTTCATTGATCAAATGCTAGACCGTCTAGCTGGAAATGACTTTTACCGATTTCTGGATGGCTATGCCGGGTATAACCCGATTATGATAGCTCCAGAAGATCAAGACAATACCACATTCACCTGCCCATATGGGACCTTTGCTTTCCGCCGCATGTCATTCGGCCTTTGCAATGCACCAAACATGTTCCAAACGTGCATTATGGCCATCTTTTCAGACTATCTTGAGGACTCTATTGAAATCTTTATGGACGACTTCTCTGTTTATGGGAACACCTATGAAGTCTGTCTAGCCAACCTGGAGAAGATATTGAAGAGATAAGAAGAGATGAATCTGGTGCGTAACTGGGAAAAATGCAATTTTATGGTTAAGAAGGGCATCGTGTTGGGGCACAAGGTTTCCTAGGACGGGTTGAAGGTAGATAAAGCAAAAATCGAAGCAATTGAAAAACTCCCACCTCCAACAAGCGTGAAGGTTGTACGAAGTTTCTTGGGGCACGCTGGATTCTACAGACGCTTTGTCAAATATTTTTCGAAAATAGCACGACCACTGAGTGCGTTGTTGGAGGCTGATAGAAAATTTGATTTTGACAACAATTGCCTCAACGCATTCAGAATTTTGAAGAATGCGCTGATTATTGCACTCATGTTAATTGCACCTGACTGGACACTTCCTTTTGAAATAATGTGCGATGCAAGCGGGTATGCGATGGGAGCAGCTTTGGCACAGAAGAGAAAAACAATCTTACATCCCATCGCATATGCGAGTAAGACGTTAAATCCTGATTAGACCAATTACACCACCACAGAGAAAGAACTTCTTGCGGTAGTTTTTGCGTTGGAAAAATTTAGAGCATATTTGTTGGGAACAAAGGTACTCATCCATACTGATCATTCGGCAATCAAGTACTTAATGAAAAAGAAGAACGCAAAGCCGAGGTTGATCAGATGGGTTCTCCTCCTTCAAGAATTTGACATAGAAATAATTGGTCGAAAGAGGACAAAGAACCAAGTTGTGGATCACTTGTCCAGATTGGAAATCCTGAGGTTGACCGCAATGAGTCAGAGGTGAGTGCGATGTTCCTGGATGAGCAGCTGTTCCATATTGAAGAATTTCCTTGGTATGCTGACATAGTCAACTATCTGATTTGCGGACAATTTCCTGAAGATTATACCTACCACCAACAGAGGAAGCTCAAACATGAATGCAAACATTATTATTGGGATGAGCCGAATCTGTATAAAAAGGGGGCAGACTAGATCCTGCGATTATGCGTACCAAATGCTGCTCAACAATGCATATTATCGCAATGTCACAACTCACCATATGGTGGGCACTTTGGAGGACAGCGCACTGCAACCAAAGTTTTACAGAGTGGATTCTTTTGGCCAACATTGTTTAACGATGCAACTGACTACGTAATGAAGTGTGATCGGTGCCAACACACAGGTAACATTTCATGGAAACATGCAATGTCGATGAACACCATCTTGAAGCTTGAATCGTGTGAGGTATTGATTTCATGGGACAAATAAACATTATATTTTATTAGTCGTCGACTATGTATCCAAGTGGGTAAAGGCAGTGGCATGCGCCGCAAGTGATGCGGCAATAGTCTCTCAATTTCTGAAGAAGAACATTTTCACTCGTTTTGGCACCCCACGTGCCATAATAAGTGATGAAGGGTCTCACTTTGTCAATCATACTGTTAAGGAGTTGCTACACAAATACAACATTCTCCACAAAGTGGCCACTGCATACCATCCGCAGACGAATGGTCAGGCCGAGGTGTCCAATCGGGAGATTAAGCTGATACTTGAGAAGGTAGTAAGGCCTTCACGAAAAGATTGGGCAACAAAGCTTGACGATACGTTGTGGGCATACTGGACTGCATTTAAAACACCGATAGGTATGTCCCCATATGCGTTGGTATTTGGTAAGGCATGTCATTTGCCTCGGAAGCTGGAATATAATGCACTGTGGGTGGTAAAGAAGGTAAATTTTGATTTGAAGAAAGCAGGAGAAGCACGAAAAATTTAACTGGTTGAGCTAGAAGAATGGAGGATTAATGCATACGAGAACGCAAAGATTTACAAGGAGTGCACCAAGCGCTCGCACGACAAACGTATATGTGGTAAGAACCTCCAAGTCGGGCAGAGGGTCTTACTATTCAACTCACGACTATGGCTCTTCCTGGGAAAATTAAAGTCACGTTGGTCCGGACCATTCATAATTAGACAGGTATTCCCGCATGGCGCAGTTGAATTATCAAATAATGACGGAACCAACATATTCAAAGTTAATGGGTAGCGAGTAAAGGCGTATCATGGAGAAGGCTGGCATCGCCAAGTCGACTCCGTGGAACTAAAAAACTTTGAATAAAGAAGGAAGTAGAAGTTCCCTACGTTATCAGACGATCGCAATCCATCAGGGATGCAAGTTGTGGGAATCATGGAATCTTCAATTCTTCTCTACTACTCAGAATTTGCAATTCACTATATCTTTTCAGTCTTTATCTATTCTTACTCTTATTATTCTATTAAAAAAAAGAGCGATCGTGCTGAACGATTGCGGTAAAAGAATTTTTCCTTGTTTAAAATCATTTGACCCTCTCTCTGTTTTTCTTGCAACGATTGAGGCACTGGATTGCGGAGGTGTTACACGAAGAAGCAATTTATCTTATTCCATCACCGCAATCCAAAGAAGATAGATCGCCGCAAAGAAGGATGCGTCAATACACAATGCGAGCGACAACGCAAATTTGGGGGTTATATTCTTCCTTCACTTTTTTCAAATTTTGCCTTATCGCATCACATTTTAGTTTTAAAAGTTTTATCATCGCATCCTCTTTGATTATCGCAATCATTTAACATGGATAAATTTAGTAAGTTACCGCATACTGTCTCTTTGCCAATTATGATTTCAATGATGAAAAATATGCTTCTATTTCTTTCATATATACTAGAGTCAACTTAACTTTAAGATAGTCACCACATGAAATATTTCTAGAAGTTAGGAGTTTGCTAGCTTTCTTTCAAACTCTCTTTACAAAGCTTTCTAAGAACATTGCATGACTTCTTTCAATCTTTTGGCAATGAGGACATTGCCGCATTTTAAATTTGGGGGTGAGGTATTTATTTTGGACCTTTCTATTTTGAAAAGAAAAAAAAAAAGAAAAAAAAAAGAAGAAAAGAGGAAAATAACAACTCCACTATCAACGCAGTGGGGAAACCCATGTTGATAAGAGTTAAGTTGAAAAGGCCACTTACCCGTAGTTGGATGTCCGCATGACACACGTGGGGGCAAGCCAAAACGAAAGTAAGTCACCAAGATCAACGCATAAATAAATGACCGCAACTCCGTTGCCAAATAGGTATGCGTTTAGTCTGAGGAAGAGCGCATTGCTCATAGTTGGATGTCCGCATGACACACGTAGGGGCAGGCCAAATGAAGGCAAGGCACTTGGATCAGCGCGAGGTCAAAAAAAAAATAATAATAATGTCAAGAAATATGCAAGGATAAAATTATTTGACACCCCGGTGGAAAAGTTTTTTTGAAATAAATCATGCGATGTTCCATAAATTAGTAAAGTCCTTTTGATGGTTAAGCTTGCAGTCCCTAGGTCTTAAAAATATTTTAATAGGAGACTTGAATAAGACTTAAGGAAACTTTGGTATATAGGATTTGAACGAAGTATCCTTGAGAAATCTAGGAAAAGAACATTACGGTCGACTTGCTAAAGGAAATCTTTAGCTTATGCTTGAGGACAAACATTGTTTAAATTTGAGGGTGTGATAACAAGTAGAAATGCACGTTATCATAGTGCTAAAGTCTTAAACAATGTTGGCTTGCATTGATAAAATATGTTAAATTACGTCCAAAAAGCATCAAATTCATAATATTGCGGTCGCATGTGTTCATCACATAGAAACAGTTGATTTTTGAGTTTTTATGTAGAATATGTGTTGACACAAGGCAGAAATTGCGATCATAGGAAATCATTGGTCGAGCGCAGCATTACCGCAAGACTTTGCGATGATTGTGTTTGCAAACATTTGCTTAAGAAGGATTGCCGCAACTTGGTCGGTGCAACTTGGCGGGCGCATCTGGGTGAAAGGCATAATTAATCGTGATGAGACAAAAAGCTGATGACGGTCGAATCCGAATTAAGCTGACAGCCACTAACTATAACAAGTACATTCAGCTCTTGGTGACAAATATTCGGCACATCAGTCAGGGAATTAAAGCCATCCCATCTGAGCAATCATAAGAGAGAAGTCGCCTTCACCCCGAAGCTCTATAAATACCAAAGGCATCCTTCAGAAAAGGGGTTCACCAGTTTGAAAATTCATAAGTTCGGATCGCACGTCTTTGTCCATAGTTTTTCCTTTTTATTTTAAGGCGAAGCACGAGAAGAGTAAAGACGCTGGAGATCACTTAGGGCAACTCGAGAGAAAACCTTGAGGTGTAGAAGCAGAGAGCAGGTTGACTCTCGCGAGAGCGAGATTATCTTTTGAACACGAGTAGAAAGACGGTGTAAAAGCCTGGGAAGAAAGAGATTGCTACCAGGTGATAACTTGTAGAAATACAAGTTATTTATGTTGCCTTATTCAGATATTGCGGCAAAAAGAGGGAAAATATGCGTCGATTATATGAAAATTAACTAAAAATTAGCTAAGAAATACAATAATTATAAATTATCGCAATTACACCCATTAAAACCATTAAGATGGTAGAAAAGGATATTTCAAGTCTGTTTTGCAGGAAACCAAGTCACCGCTTGCGATCAAGGCTTAGAGAGAAACTGAACAACGCATCTCCATTGCATTGCGCCCGTTAAATCAATACTAAAGAGACGATCAATGCAACGATGGCGCAATGCGACAGTCGATCCAAAGCTGAACTTCAACCGCATGCGGTAATAAAAGAAACACCACATGCAGACACACGATCGAAAGATGCATATGAGCATCGCAAACATGGAGGATTGTGACATGTGCACAACTAACCGTTGTGCATATTCGATGGACTAATTGCATAATAGAAGGAATAATTATTCCACCATTATCGGACTTTCCATGACAATGAAATGGGGACCACAAGTTAGAGAGTCAAAGCCTTCAGCCTATAAATACCCTCAAAGAATTCACTGAAAGATATACTTGATACGGGGGATAATTGATACGAGGCTATTGAGAGAGAGGGCTGATCTGAGTGCTGATCGGAAGAAATCCGATAAGAGAAGAGACAAGGCTGAGAGGTGAGTCTCAGTGCGATTATGCCAAATCCCCGCTGAGAAGCTCTGTACTTAGATCCCTTCTACCAGTTGAGCAAGCCTGAGAGGGAAGCTCATCCTGCCATTCACTCCATCGACACCAGCAAGCGATTCTCCATTCCAGATCTGTGCCAAGACGTTGGCGCTTATTTGTATTTTTTTTCTAACTCTCATTCACCGATTGTATTTCATCTTCTTAATCTCTTCATTTACAACCATGTATCAGACGCTAAATAGTATTATTGAATGTCTTGATCATTTCCATTGCCACTTCTCTG
Organism: Benincasa hispida; assembly: GCF_027475165.1. Lineage (NCBI taxonomy): Eukaryota > Viridiplantae > Streptophyta > Magnoliopsida > Cucurbitales > Cucurbitaceae > Benincasa > Benincasa hispida. The sequence continues at coordinate 45,549,434 of NC_143484.1, read as the reverse complement.
TCTATTTCCATTCATCCATAAATCATTTTCTCCATGATATTTTCGTAATCCCTTGGTGATTAATATGAATTAAACAAGTAACTTAATCTGTGCTAAAGAAATAAAGATGTTTAGTTAAAGCATGCTAGACGACATCTTCACTTGTGAGAGCAGAAGTGAAGATGCCATTCTGATCTGTCGAGAGAAGGTTAGAAGAATGCGTTAACTAAAGCAAGAAGTACTTCCAGAGATGGAAGCAACCTTGCGTTCATTACGTTTTTCCCTATTTCACCACAGAGATGTGGGAACGCGGCCGATCACCGAGAGGTGTACGCTAAGGGAAAAGCGAAATCGTACTTATGCCTTTAACGCAATTAAGGAACTTGCGATGTTTGTACTAATTATCTTTTCTCTTTCTGCTTCACACATAAGACTTGCCACCGCATAACACGATCTTTGTATAATCTTCACAGTCAGTCTCCATCTCAGTATCTTGAATCATGAAACCTGTAACTTGTATCATCATAGCTTAGGTTTATTTTATCACACTTTACTTTTACCGCAATTTACTTTATTATCGCATTTTATTGCTTACCTCTACTTTATCGCATTTTCAATTACCTGTACACACAACCTTTTTATAAATTGAAAAACCCCTGGTTGCATGTATTACAAATGTAACGCAATAACCTCAAATAGTCCTTGTGTTCGACCTCAGATCACACAGAGAAACTTGCGGTGGAATTATACTTGGTTCTAATGCAAGGAAACTTGTGACAACGCATAGTATACTACAAGATTCTCATAATTAATGCATATCTAGAAGTAGTATCGTATACAGAGTCATCATTCATTCATACATTGTATGGCGTAAGATTAGAATACATTGTATGTCTTTACAAGTTTATGGCAATGCATCTCGCATTCTATCCTTGCTTGCATCATTGTATAGTTTATGCCCCCATCACCACGCTCTTTATTCTATTCTTGCATTGTTATTTTGTACTTCATCTTTATATTTATACAATGGAAGTTCTTATTCTACATCTGTTCACTCTACGCATGAGTAGCTAAACTAGTCGAATGGGTTGAGAAGAGCTACGCTAACATGACCTAGGAAGTTCATTGCTTGCGATTATCTTATGTTATGCTGTGCCAAATACCCCTTTAGAGTTACTCGAGAGAGAGTCTGAAGAAAGAACCTAAGACTCAAGAGAGCTAGGTTAGAATCTAGACTCGAGAGAGCAAGATTAGAACTGCATAAACAAGAGATAGGGACTTAGAGATAAGCTCTATTTGTCAACCTGCATCGCATGCATCCTAGAGATGGGTATGATATTATGTGGTCACCTTATTTGTGTGTGTGTCATTTTGTTATCGCATAAATAAGAATAGAGGCTTATGTGTAGGTTCTATAGACTTATCGCATATATCGCATGCGTTGTAGCCTTAGAAGTCGTGGCATTCGCACTGAGAGGTGGTTTACTATTGTATGCATGTTGCATGATCGCATAGCATGAATGCATCTTAGGAAGTATTAGCCGAAAATTTTCTCAACCTGTTCACCGCATACTCATCACATTTCCCGTTTATTCAACTCTTTTCAAACTCCGCCGCATTTGTTTATTTTTCATTACCGCAAACAACAACCTCAACAACTATTGATTTATTTGGTTACCGCAAAGTTTTCCAAAAAAATTACCACCGCAACCTATTTTCCAAAGTTTCTGAGTTCGACCCTGGACTTACCAGGAAACTCGGTGGAGTTTACACTTAGATTTCACTAAGAAAACTTGAGTGCTCAATGCATTTTCATCATCATATTTCATCCACAATTCCATATCATAAAATAACCCATCAATAGTTAACTTTGTTCAGCACAACATTGCTGACAAAATGTAGGAAGCTATCTAGCAACGAGTGCAGAATTATGCTAACCTGGCTGCCCTCATCGATGTGTGACCCCTTCATCTCCTCCACATTGAAGTGGACCATCATGTTCAAAATGTGTTCTCGAACAGATGTACCCTTCTCCATTTTGGAGTTGAAGATGCATTCATTTCCTCCACATTGAAGTGGACCAGCATTCCCTGCAGAGACTCCATAATCTCATGCATCGAGACCATAGGCTCATGCCTCTTGGCCAAAACATCATTCAGACTGGCCAAGATATAAGCTTGGGCTTTGTCATTCGCCCGTGTCCATCTCTCATATGCTCTCGAACATTTCGAGTGCCATTTTGAGTGGGAATAGGAGGACACTCGTCCGTAAGGACAAACCTCAAGTCATCAATCATTAATATTGTATTTATCGTGTTTTTCCAACTAGCGTAATTCTCGCCAGTCAATTTGTCAGCACTTAAAAGAGCTAATGTAGCTGTAGCTATTTTATCATTGCTAAAAACCATGAACAAACTTAGTAAGTTTATGCATTGTCACTTTTAACACCAATTTTAGTTTTAGTAAAATAGTTTCCATGTACCTTGAGCGAAAAGACATCTATTTTGCAATGATGCCCCAACGAGGCAAGACAAAGTCACCAACGAGGTAATCAAGTGCCCCTTCACTGGGATGAGACGTTCTCAACCATTAGACAGAAACAACTCTTGTAACCGACTCTAACAGTAACCATTTTTTGGTCTAGAACTGTTATCCTTTAACAATTCTGCGTAAGTGTAACCTCTCATTTTAGGCCCTAGAGTCTCGCTCTAATGTGCCCACCATAGGGAAAAAGCATATTAGGACAAGAGACTAAAGCGACCTTATCCTATACAGGAGATCATATAAAGAGTCATACAAAACTTCCATCCTTTAGGGGGACACTCCTAGGGTGCCTTGAGGCGATGCACAGAAATGTATCCAACCTAATGAGAGATACCGTGGGATATGTTGTCACACGTCCTGCTCCCACTTACTATGAACATTCTCTCCATTCACCTTGGTATTGACCTACCCAAACACCATCCTTTGGGGGGACACCCAGGGTGCCTCGAGTCCGAGGATAGATCTCACAGTGTGAACATTAGGGAGAAACATGAAGAGGTTTAAGTGAAGTATCATATACCCCAAGTACCTCCCACTGAATGTTCTACCTAGGGATTCATTAACTTAGACAACTGGACTACTGATTTTATCTAAGTGTGAGTTTAATTTGCTAAAAAACAACTCTTGTCTTTGATAATTAAACAAGTTCAAATCAAGTCCCATTAAACTCTTTAACGGACTATCATCAAATTTTCATGCATGCAACAAATCTATCTAATTCACCTTTCCAGGTAGGGGTGTTTCGTTTCCGTCAACTTAAGTACCCCAGCCTAAATAGAACCCGTCTTAGACAAAAGGTCCCTTATAGATAGATTTGGTACATATTTAATCTTTTATTAGTCAATTTAATCCTATTAAACTGATTAAAAAATTAAATTTTAGGTTTATAATCTCATTAGAACCGTGATCTTAGGTCTATCTCCATCAAATTTTAAAACTCTTTTAAAACATGATTCAAGCCCAAGTTCGCATGCATGTCTTTCTTATTGATTTCAGTTCCAATTTCCACTATAACTCTTATAAAAGGAAACAACCAAAACCATTCACATTGCTAAGCAAAACTAGGTATTTATAACTCTTATAAATTTAACCTATGTGTCATGCCTCATGCAATGTCCATTCATTACTATATATAACTCTTATATACTTGGTATATAACTCTTATATATTTAGTAATGAACTAAGCATACATGCTTCCATACACCCTTATACTATAACATTTATAATATAAAGATGATGCACGAATATACTTAATGGATGCATAAATATAACTATTATATTATATGATGCATGAGCATGCTCTTAAGTAATGTAATCATGCAAACTACTATATCATAACTCTTACAATATAGAGATGATTCATGACCAATGCATAACCTATGGTGGGATTTAAAACTATATGGCATACTATATGACATATAATTAAACATACATCTTATGTACATTCACCAAAATTAATGGACCGGGATGATTAGCCTAAAAAAACTAGAAATTAAATTCTATCTATTACATAAAACCATCAAGCAAATCGGTTCACAAGTGAACCGGGTCTTGAACCGTCCGGGCGAAATCTTCTTCCTAATCGTTTAGTAAAATGGGTCGAGTAACCACGATCGTTCAGTGCACTAAGTTAGAACGTAAGCCTAGACGATCATGTAGACGACTACGATGCTATGAAGCATGATCGTCTAGATGATCGAAGAACAAGCGTTAAGTAACATTTACTGAGCGATCATGTAGTCAGTGACTATGCTATGAAGCATGCTGACCTACACGATTGTTTAGTGCGTGCGCGTCTACCTTGCAATGAGTATCCCATACTCAACGATCGCTTACCCCATCGTTTACACAATCTGACCAATGCTTGGTCTTCTTCTTCCTCGAAGTAATGTGCATCTCCATGCCTTGAAGCTTCATCACGAGTGACTGATCTTATAGACTCAAACACTTTGAATTACAGACTCGATAGCAAGTTAATATGCCCAAAAACACAGGGGCCTTTACAATTAAATTTGAAAATGTAAGAGAAAGTAATAACCAGAGGCAATCATCCCAGAAACTCCATTAATCCATATCCACAAACACATTTAACACTTAAACAGAATGTAGACATGCTTACACACCCACCAAGAATGTAAATGCAATTCTATACAACAATGGATTTGGAATATCAGAACTTGGCTCTGATATCAATTGAAGGAACTCTTATCCAAGAGAACCCATGAGCGGAAGCAAGAACTTTCCAAGCCCATTGTGAAAGAATTCAAGGCATTCACAAACATACAGAACAGTTATGCATCTTAAACAAAATTACACCATGCTTTCTCAATTGAAATAAAAGGAATGAGAGACATACCTTTGAGAACTCTTCTTCTGTGAATCTCTCGCTCTCGTCAATAAGTGGACAGCAACCTCCTGCTCTCATTCCGATCGCCTACCCAATCGCCTAGTAATCACGAACAGTCTTCTCCATGAACAAGCACCCTTAGACACCACCACTTGGCAACCTTGGTATTCTCGGAGTGAGAATCCAGGAGGTGTGGGCTCTTTTATGAATTTTGTAGAGGGATGGAGGCAGGTAATGATCGAACTATACGATCAAGCAAGTGGGAGAATGTATTGTCTATGACATAGACTGCGTATGCTTTATCGTTTAGTAAAACTCGAAGGTACACGATCGTTTAATAAAGCACACTAGATCGTTTAGAAAAAAGCGCTTAGCACGCGATTGTAATGCGTGTGGATGGATGATATGAATTGCTCACTATGATGCGATACTACGTCTAATTATGCGTTAATTATGGATGTTCTTGTAGTATGCCATGCGTTGTCACAAGTTTCCTTACAATGGAACCAAGTGTAATTCCACCGCAAGTTTCTTGGTGTGATCTGAGGTTGAACACGGGGACTGGTTTAGGTTATTGCGGTACGTTCATGATACATGCGACCAGGTTTTCAATCTTTAAAAGTGCGTTTGTACAAGTATATAAATTGCAATAAAATAAAGGAAAATAGTAAAGATGCGATAAAAACATAAAAAAACAGTAAACCTAAACTAGATGATACAAGATACAGACTACATGTACAAGATGCTGGGAGTAAGGTTGGTTGTGAAAGTTATGCAAAGACATGGGATGCGGTGACAAGTCTTATGAACAAAGTAGAAAAAGAAAGACGAATAATATAACCAGTTCAAGTTCTTAATTCGATTGAAGGTACAAATACTATTCCACTCTTCTCTTGGCGTATACCTCTCAGTGATCGGCTGCGCTCCCACATGTCTGTGGTGAAACAGAGACTAACGTAATGAACGCAAGGTTAATTCCATGTCTGGAAGTACTACTCACTTTAGTTAACGCATTCTCCTGACCTTCTCTCGATAGATCAGAATGACACCTTCACTTTTGCTCTCACAGGTGAAGATGTCGTCTAGCATGCTTTAGCTAAACATATTTTATATCTTTAATACAGATTAAGTTCTTAGTGATTCATATTACTCATCAGAGGGTGACAAAGATATCATGGAGAAAGTGATTGGTGGGTGAACGAAAATAGACAAAAAATGGTAAATGGAATTTATTGAAACATTTAATATTTCTACTAAGCGTTTGATACATGGTGTGTGAATGAAGAGATAAAGAAAACATGGATTACACAATGAAGGAGAGAGATAGAACAAATACAAATAGTGCCAATGTCTTGACACAGATTTGATGGAGATCTGCTTGCCGGATAGGATGGATTTGATGGTAGGAAGGGCTTCTCTCTCAGGCTTGCCCTACCAGTAGCAGGGATCTTTGCACAAAGCTTCCGATCGGGTGTTTGGCAGGTTGGATCTGAGATTCACCTCTCGGCCTTATCTCGTCTTCTTCCCGGATTTCTTCTCTTAAGCATTCAGCTCAGCCTTCTCTCTACAATCTAGCAACACTTAGCCCCATATTAAGTAGCATATTTATCTCTGAAATCAATGGGGTATTTATAGGTGCAGATCTTTGACTCCGGCCTTTTGGTCCCCACTCGTGGTTATGGTAATTTCGAAGATGGAGGGATATTATTCCTTCTGTTATGCAATCAGACCGTCAATTCTGCACAACCTTAGTTGTACACGTGTTTCAATCCTCCAATCTTGCATTGCTTAGCTGCATCTTTCTATCATAGGTTCGCATGCGGTGTTTTTTTATTACCACATGCGGTTGAAACACAGCTCTCGGATCGACTGTCGCATTGCGCCGCCATTGCGATATTCGTCTCTTTATTGTTGATTGACGGGCACAATATGATAGAGTTGCGTTGATTAGTCTCTCGTGAGCCTTGAGCGCAAGCGGTGACTTGGTCTCCTGCAAAACAGAGTAAAGTTCGTCTTGTCTTCCATCTTTTTGGTGTTAGTGGGTGCAATCGCAAACATTTATAATTATTGCAATACTAGGTTAATTTTCATACAATTGGCGCATAATTACTAACTTTTGGTTGCAATATCTAGATAAGGTGGTATAAATAACTTGTATTTTTACAAGTGATTAGTGATCGTTTAGTAAATCGCTTTATGCGATCGTTTAGTAAATTACTAGTACACAATCATTTAGAAACTCGCTTGAAGGTTATCGTGTAGTCTCTCGTGGGCTAAACGATTAGCCATGCACACAATGAAGCGATGTCATGACAAAATGAAAACTCTTTTCATTTTATCCTTTAGTTAAACTAAACATAACCTCCCACTTTCACGGTTAATGGAGAAAAATAACCAACCACAATTATCTTATAATTGTTTAATTATAAATAAATACAATAACTAACTTATCATATGATATTTATGACCTATAGTTTTAATATCACATCATATGTAATATTTAAACCATAGTTCTTTTCTCCTTTAATTAATATAAATCACAATTATATCAAAATCCTCCTATTAATGTATCTCATACATCATGTCAATTATATCACATATAATTGAATCAGTTTATATCATATATAATCAAACTCCCTCTTGTTAATTTGAACACTTTGATGACATGCAGAAATGCATGTCATCTTAGGCCTTTTATTTAGAATTATGAGGGCTGTTAAGTAGAATATGCGGCAATTATGTTAGGAATTCATGAGAAAATGAGTGCACGTTGTTCAACATTAAGAATCTCGACTAACCCACTATTATGTGTTATTATGCATTGAATTGTCTATCTTTGTAGCTAACGCAGGAATCAGACATAGACGTAGAAGTCGGGCTATCGTATAGACGATCGCATGCGAAGAACTTCTCAATCGCAAACACGAACGCATACGATCAACACATGGGTGTTGCGGTAATCAACCGCATGCGTCCATCGCATAGGAGTTGCGATCGTTAAGTGATTGTGGTCATCGTGTAGAAGTTGTGGTAACCAAGCGATTGCAATCATTTCAAGATTGCGGCTACACGATGATAACCATAATGGCAGGATTACCACAAGGTTGGTGGAATGGAAGCATCAATGCATATCTCAGAAAAATCAAAAGATGATGTTGACATTTCACCTACCAAGTCGTTAGCAGCCGAAATTCAAAAAAGGACCAACGCACCGCTAATGTCAAAATCAGAGCAGGTCCATTAATGCTGTCGGCGATCAAGCTTTATAAATAGAAGCCGCTTAGCAGAATTTCAACTCATCCAAGGTTCCCTACCTTCAGGTGGATCCTTGTGATACAGACTAACGCGTGAGAAAGAAGCTTGAGAGTTCTTCATCTCCTTCATCCATTCCGAGTGACGATCGGAGCCTTCGCCAGAGTTAGATCTCGAGAGAGTTAGCTCCACCATCCATCCATGGCACCACCGGCAGCCTTGGCACACATTTGCTGGAAGCAAGACATTGCTTCCAGCCGGTCCTTTCATGTTTTCTTCTTTTCTTATATTATATTGTATTACATCTTGGATTAAGAAATTAATACATCGTGTCTTCAATGCATTTCTATGCTTCCTTCGATTCTAGCTCCATCTTTCTTTACTTAGCATCCTTAACTTTCATTGCATCACTTAGTAAGACTGTTAGAGTATCGCATACTTAATCATGCGGATTAGAGATATGAAGCATGTAGCAAACCACCGGAAGGTGTGCGTTGTGCGAGTGTGTGAGAAAACCTTATTTGCTTAGTGTGAAGCTGTAGCAACACCTGTCTATAGGCGGACGCAATGCTTGTCTATGAGTAAAGTCAGCAACAACTAACTGCCCGGGAAGGTAAGTGGTTGGTCGCATTAAGCAATGTAAGCCAGTGTTCACTAGAGATAGGAATAATCTTGCGTCAGCCAGGTTTATGTGATTACCTTGTCTTATGAGCGCATCATTCATCATTTAGGCATACTTGGAAGAGTAGTCTAAAATCCAAATCTAAGTCTCGGGAGAGCAGATTGGAACACATAAGCAAGAATGGGGAATTTAGGAATAAGCTCCGTTTGCTATTACACAGTGTATGCACGCTACGGGGAGGATATTGCATGCATCGAAGAAGTAGGATACGGTGGCGATATGCGGTCATCTTGTTTATGTGTGAGAGCACATGAGCAGGAATAGAGACTAAGGAATAAGGCCTCTCGACATTTCACATACACATCACATATGTCCTAGATTTAGGCACAAGTGTGTGTAGCATGATCGCATAGCTTGCGTTGGCTGAGGTTGCCCTTGCGGTCAATCTTAAGGGTTGCGATGAAGACATCCTCACATTTTATCTATTTTCCATCCATTTACTTCACGTCAACAGTTGTCGTGTCTCTACCTCTCGTGCATACTTCTCTTCCGTTGTATGTTAGTTAGGAGTAGGAGTAGTTGTAGCATAAAAGCCCATATCATTCTTTTATTCAACCGCCGCAAACACATTATCGCATAGCATTTAGTTACAAGTCCCTGAGTTTGCCCTCGGATCACCCAAGAAACTTACGTTCGTGTTATACTTTGCGTGAGTGCAAGAAAACTTGTGACAGGAACGCATGGTCATCGCATATATTCGTTAACGCATAGTTTCATTCCAACGCATGACCACCGACGCATGAGTATCAATGCATACCTTAAGACATGCATCGCATATTGCATCCCACATAATTTTAGTCATCAAGTCTTTGACAGCTAATTTTCATCAACAAGTTTTTGGCGTCGTTGTCGAGGACTTGGCAGCTAATTGTTTGTTGAGTTTGTGTCTCTGTAGGCAACCTTTTTATCTTGGGAGTATTGCAGCTTGTGCGACCAAGTTGCAACCAATATTGAAGTGTAGGCGATGCGCCAAAAGCCAGTATTGACGCCAAGATAGAAGGGCAATCAGTCGCATGAGCTGAAGGTAATTCTAAGCACATGGTGGCCAACATGCACCCAACAATTGCCGGAAGTTCCAATGGTCAAGGCATCTTGACCTAAGCAGTTGAGAGAAATCTCCTGCATGGGAGACTCCTTGCGGTGACAACACTCCAATTTCTCCAGGGACGTCTTCTATTCTATCTTTATCTTGCTTTCTTAAGTTTAGTTTATTTTTATTTTATTGTTATTTTGGATATACGGCTGCTTCCTTGGTTGTGGTGTATTTACTTCTTGTAGGTGCGACAATAATTCTCCTCAGTGCGCAGTTACAACAGAAGAATTCCCTCTATCCTTCAACGCATGGCTTCGATCACGTGGATTCCAACGCATGATCGCATGCGTTATTCCGCTTAAGGTCCTTTCTTGTTATCCTTTACGCATTATCCTTTTGAAATTCTCCTTGTCTGATTGTGTTCCTTTGCGATGCATCTATGATGGTACGTATAACTCACAGCATCCGCTAACTAAGCATCGCAAGGCACTCCCTACTTGTATTACCTTCTTCAAATTTTGAAAGTCTTAAGTTTTATTATGTGCAAACCTTGGCTCAAACATTTATTACCGCATTCCTGTTGATTTTTTTTTTAGCTTTGCGGTGAGAGCGCTGCCAACCTCTAAGTTTGGGGGTGGTAGTGGTCTCGGAGAATTACGTTCATTACATTGCAGTCATTTAAAAAAAAATTGAGAATAACAACTCCAATGTCAATGCAATGGGGAAACCCATGTTGATAAGAGTCAAGTTGTGAAAGGCACTCACCCATAGTTGGATGTCCGCATGACACACGTGGGGGCAAGCCAAAATGAAGGTAAGTCGCCAGGATCAACGCATAGGCGCAACTCCTCTGTCCGATGCAAGCCAAATCGAGCAAGACAAGAGTTGAGTTGAATATGGAATGCAACCGAAGTTGGATGCCCGCATGACACACGTGGGGGTAAGCCAAAACGAAGAGCGTAACCAGATTCAACGTCGTATTCGAATAAGTAATCGCGAAATTTATTTTGAAGCGTTTTGAGCGAACGCATTCTCAAAATATAAACACAAAGTTGCGGTGAATGAATAAAAAGTTTTTGAGCAAAGGCTTGTCGGATCTAAACTTAGAAAAGATCTTTTTGAAGAAGCAGCTGAAGTGAAGGAGGGCATTGCGGCGATGGTTAGAGGTATGAGTAAATTATACTCTGAAAGGCTAGTCATCGCAAAGGAAAGCCTAATGGTAAGTTAGAATTTCTTGAGTATAATGCATGCTTGAGGACAAGCATGATTCTAAGTTTGGGGGTGTGATGACATACAGAAATGCACGTCATCTTAGGCCTTTTATTTAGAATTATGAGGGCTGTTAAGTAGAATATTCGGCAATTATGTTAGGAATTCATGAGAAAATGAGTGCGCGTCATTCAACATTAAGAATCTCGACTAACCTACTATTATGCGTTATTATGCGTTGAATTGTCTATCTTTGTAGCTAACAGAGGAATCAAACGTAGACGCAGAACCCGGGCTATCGCATAGACGATCGCATGCAGAGAACTTCTCAATCGCAAACGCGAATGCATACGATCAACGCATGGGTGTTGCGATAATCAACCGCATGCGTCCATCGCATAGGAGTTGCGATCGTCAAACGATTGTGGTCATCATGTAGAAGTTGCGGTAACCAAGCGATTGCGGTCATTTCAAGATTGCGGCTACATGATGATAACCATAATGGCAGGATTACCGCAAGGTTGGTGGAATGGAAGCATCAAGCATCAATGCATATCTCGAAAAAATCAGGATTACCTACCAAGTCGTTAGCAGCCGAAATTCAAAAAAGGACCAACGCGCCGCTAATGTCAAAATCAGAGCAGGTCCATTAATATTGTCGGTGATCAAGCTCTATAAATAGAAGCCGTTGAGCAGAATTTCAACTCATACAATGTTTCCTACCTTTGAGTGGATCCTTGTGATCCAGACTAACGCGTGAGAAAGAAGCTTGAGAGTTCTTCATCTCCTTCATCCATTTCAAGTGATAATCGGAGCCTTCGTGGGAGTTAGATCTCGAGAGAGTCAGCTCCACCGTCCATCCATGGCACCACCGACAGCCTTGACACACATCTGCTGGAAGTAAGACATTGCTTCCAGCTGGTCCTTTCATTTTTTCTTCTTTTCTTATATTGTATTGTATTACATTTTGGATTAAGAAATTAATACATTGTGTGTTCAATGCATTTCTATGCTTCCTTCGATTCCAGCTCCATCTTTCTTTACTTAGCATCCTTAACTTTCATTGCATCACTTAGTGAGACTATTAGAGTATCGCATACTTAATCATGCGGATTAGAGAGATGAAGCATGTAGTAAACCACCGGAAGGTGTGCGTTATGCGAGTGTGTGAGAAAACCTTATTTGCTTAGTGTGAAACTGTAGTAACGCCTGTCTATAAGCGGACGCAACACTTGTCTATGAGTAAAGTCAGCAACAACTAACTGCCCGGGAGGGTAAGTGGTTGGTCGCATTAAGCAATGTAAGCCAGTGTTCACTAGAGATAGGAATAATCTTGCATCAGCCAGGTTTATGTGATTACCTTGTCTTATGAGTGCATTATTCATCATTTAGGCATACTTGGAAGAGTAGTCTAAAATCCAAATCTAAGCCTTGGGAGAGTGGATTGGAACGCATAAGCAAGAATGAGAAACTTAGGAATAAGCTCTGTTTGCTATTACACAGCGTATGCACCCTACGGAGAGGATATTACATGCGTCCAAGAAGTAGGATACGGTGGCAGTATGCGGTCATCTTGTTTGTGTGTGAAAGTACATGAGCAAGAATAGAGACTTAGGAATAAGGCCTCTCGACATTTCGCATACTATAAGGATACGAGATGTATATTGTGATGTGTATGTTATGTATCGCTTATACACACTACTGATGATGAAAATGATTCAAGTTCATGTTGCCATACACTTGTTGACTATAATTTAATCTCTTTTTCTTTATCTAGCTCTAACGCATGTTTTGTGAATGAAATGAATGAAGTGCTATATATGTGTTCAAGTGCTTGCGATAAAGACATTTTTATGTGATACTACGTCTAAATATATGTGTTGATAGTGCTATGCTCGTAGTATGCGATGAAGTAGTGTGTGTCACAAGTTTCCTTGCGCTGAAACCAAGTATAATTCCAACGCAAGTTTCTCAGAATGATTCGAGGTCGAACACAGGAATTTTTTTCGTTATTGCGATACTTATGTGATACATGCGACCAGTTTTTAACAATGAATAAAGAATGGTGGTTTATACAGAAATATAAATTGCGATGAAAGTAAAAATGCATTAATAAAGTAAAGTAAAAATGCGTTGATAAAAGAAATTCCTAAGCTACTATGATACATGATACATGATACTGAGGTCGAGAACTGACTGTGAAGTTGTACAAAGAATCGATGTATGCGATGGTAAGTCTTATGCATGAAGTAGAAAAAGAAAGAGTAAAGAGTAAAAACATCGCAAGTTTGTCAATCATGTTAAGGACGCAACTAAGATTTCGCTTTCCCTTGGCGTACACCTCTCAGTGATCGGCCACGTTCCCATATCTCTATCGTGAAACAGGGATGAACGTGATGAACGCAAGGTTGTTTCCATCTCTGGAAATACTTCTCACTTTAGTTAATGCATTCTTCTAACCTTCTCTCGATAGGCGGAATAACATTTTCACTTCTTCTCTCACAGGTGAAGATGCCATCGAGCATGCTTTAACTAAACTTAATTATTTCCTTAACAAAAATTAACTCACTCGCTTAATTCTTGCTATTTACCCAGGGGATTAAGAACACTTCATGGAGAAAATGGATTATGGATGTATGGAAAGAGACAGAGAGATGACAATGGTGATGATCATGACATTTAATTCTAAAATTAAGCGTTTGATACATGTTGTGAATGAGAGATTAAAGAAGATGAATACAGAAGATGAAATAGAGATTAGAAACAAATACGGAAAGAGTGTCAACGCCTTGACACAGATCCCGATCGGAGATTGTGCTTGCCGACGTGTAGAAGTGGTGGAGAGGAAAGCTTCCCTCTCAGGCTTGCTTTCTCAATAGAATTTACCTTCGCACAGAGCTTCAGCTATGGGAATTGGAAGGATTCTCTACTCGGAGACTCACCTCTCGGCCTTGCCTCGTTGTTCTCCCGGATTTGCTCTGGACAGTTGCTTCAGACCAGCCTCTCTCTCAGAATCAGTATATGCACGTCTCTATGTATACATGTATATTTTTCAGTAAATTTGAAGAAGCTATTTATAGGTGAGGCTTGGCTCTTTGAATTTGTGGTCCCCACTGTATAGTTATGGTAGTTCCTGAAATGGCGGTATGGAAAATTCCTTCTATTACGCAATCAATCCATCAGAAATGCACAACTGAAAGTTGTACACTTTTCAAAATCTTCCGCAAATGCGTTGCTCTGCACATCTTCGATCTATCGCCGCATGCGGTGTTGTTTTTTATTTTCGCATGCGGTTGAAATTTCGTTGATCGCTAAAGCTCTTGATCGATTGTCGCATGCGCCGTCATTGCGTTGATCATCTTTTCGTTTTTTATTGATGTGCGCAATTCGACATAGATACGTTGTTCATTTCATCTTTGAGCCATGAACGCATGCGGTGACTGATTTCCTGCAAAATAGAAACTGAAACATTCTATTCTACCATCGCTATGGTGTTAGTGGGTGTATTGATGACATTTCATAATTTTCGTATTTCTTAGCCAATTTCTATACTATCGACGCAACTTTTCTTTCATTTAGCCACATTATCTAAATAAAACAGTATAAATAACTTATGTGTGTAGCATGACCGCAAGTTATCACATACACATTGCATACGTCCTAGATTTAGGCACAAATGTGTGTAGCATGATCGCATAATTTGCGTTGGCTGAGGTTGCCCTTGCGGTCAATCTTAAGGGTTGCGATGAAGACATCCTCACATTTTATCTATTTTCCATACATTTACTTCACGTCAACAGTTGTCGTGTAACTACCTCTCGTGCATACTTCTCATTACGTTGTCTGTTAATTAGGAGTAGGAGTAGTTGTAGCATAAAACCCCCCATCATTCTTTTATTCAACCGCCACAAACACATTACCGCATAGCATTTAGTTACAAATCCCTGAGTTTGACCTCGGATCACCCGAGAAACTTGCGTTCGCGTTATACTTGGCGTGAACGCAAGAGAACTTGTGAGAGGAACGCATGGTCATCGCATACATTCGTTAACACATAGTTTCATTTCAACGCATGAGTATCAACGCATAGCTTAAGACATGCATCGCATATTGTGTCCCACATAATTTTAGTCATCAAGTCTTTGACGGCTAATTTTTGTCAACACACTTCAAACTAACCCAAAAACTAATTCTCAATTTGAATCCATTGAGCTACCAAGGGGACCTTATGGACCTGTAGCTTGAAGCTCCAACAGTACATGAATAACTGACTAAACTCTTTAATCACGAGATCCATCATCCGTTAACTGTCGGACACTCAACTAAAGATCGACAGCTGCACTCTTCTCACTACAGATATATTTCTGTGTCCATTGGATATAACCAGTCAACAGTATGATAACTCTTCACAGATCACTCGTAAGTACAACTGGGCACCGTTTTGCCCCTATAGTTACATCTAACTCCTTAAGTACCACCGATTCCTCTATGAACAATACGTCATAGTCCTACTATGGGTGAACACCTCTTGGGCCATGAGAAAGTGTGTGGCGTCACATCGTTCAAGCCCCAGAATCAGCCCTTAAGGGAGCAATCTATCTATTTACCCCTGCTTCGGGGAAGGAGTGAATTCCATCTTGTGTAGCTGAGTTCCCAGCTCCCAATCAGATGAATCCCCAAAGTGGTAGGTTTGAGTCGGCAATCGGACCACTCGCACCCATGAAAATCAAAGGATCTTCCTCATAGGCAGAAGTTCCCAACTCACTCAGGATTAAGGTCATATTACCTATGGTCATCCTAGTGAAATGAAAGTCTTTGTCATGAACGACGTTATATAACGAGACTAAACACTTTGTGGTCCAGTCTTATACAAACTCCTTTGTATATGACACCCATGCTCGCATGTCTCCACATGAATGATCAGGATCAGACCATCTGTAGCACTTTACAACACTTGTAACATCTCAAAGTGGGTCGTATTTGTAGTGTCACCAGGATAAGGTTTCTTTCCTTTAGCCATATGCTACAGACCATTTAGATTATCACTTAAGACATGATCCACTTGTATGTCTCCACATACATGCTTAAGTTACAACGATAACCAGAGATCTTAGTTTATTGGTTTGTGGTAAATGAAACTAAAATATCTCATATTTCATAGAAAACAGTGAAGAAAATATCTCATATTATTACATCACAAGCGTTTGTTTATATAGGTGTTTACAAACTATAGGACCCTACGAGATTTAGGGCATCAACCCCAATAAAAGGGCATTTATTTTACCTAGAGGACTTGCTTTCACACCCAATTACCGGGAACCTAACCTCTCTTTTCTCGTGAGACCCTAACTAGACACGGCAAAGGTAGCTCTTTTTACCTCTATCCATGCACACACACACTTTTTTTTTTTTCTTTTTTTGCAGTTACACTGGCTTATGCCTCATTTTCTATGCATTTTTTTTAAAAAAGAAATAGATTTTCTTTTTTTTTCTTTTTTCTTTTTTCTTTTTTTTTTATTCACATAGGCCCAATTTTATCCACTTTGTCTAGTTTTTCTTTAAAACAAGTAAGATTACTCCTAAGTCAAAGATGGACCTTTCGGGGTGACAATAGAAATACAAACCAGATAACCCAATTCTAAGCATGCAAGACTTTAATTTCGCAAAACAATGACTTAAAGATGCATGAGAGACAAGAAAAAATTTTAAAATTAGGCTAAAATCATGATCATGCTTTCCTAACATTCTTTCATGAAAATTTTATTACAAGAAGAGTGCGTCATAAATCATCATAATAACAACAGAGCAACAGAGTAAACAAGATAATCAAAGCACACAAAACATAATCCAAGCATAACACTCAAGGACCCCAAGCTAAAATATACTACCCAATGGGTACCCCACCCTCAACTTAAAATAATACATTGACCCCGATGTATCTCAAATATAGCTCAAAAGAAAAGAACAAGGGAACATAAAACCTCCCTTGAAAACATAGTCGTGCACGGGATGGTGGTGGTAGTAGGGCTCGCCTGTCAAAAAGATGTTTTTCTCTTCTAGGTTGTCCCTATAAAACAAAAAAGAAAGAAAAAGAAAAAAAGAAAAAAAACCTAATCTAGAAAACAAATAAAGAAACCAGATAATTTTTATCACCTGGCTCCCTGCAAGAAGGGAAAACTTTTAACGTTGATTGCTCGACGTAACATGTCCCCTGTTGTTCGCCTTGTGATTTGTTTCTAAAAGTGCTTATGAATGAGGGTGAAAGATGATAACTAGATTAATGGAGATGAATGAAGAATTGCTTCTCTATGTGAGAAGAGTAGGCGATGCGTTGAAGTGACTGTAGCACACTTGTGTAATGCATAACAAGCTTTATTAAATCAGACCCAAGTATAAATCTAATTCAGGCTTTCTAGTAAGTCCAGGGTCGAACACAAGGATTTTAAGATAGTCTAACACGGTTCTTGCATTGCTTCAATTGTAGAGGGTTTCCAGATTAATGAGTTAAGATTATTTACACTAATCTCAATGCACGCATACAAGAAAACGTAGGAGTTCAAGGGAAAAATGAGAATTTATGAGTGAATGGTGCTAAGTGTTTGGGGATATGCATTGATTCTAAGAAAGATGAACAAGTGTGTGTGAATGTGTGAGAGTGGAATGAAGATTATATAGATTCTTGTTTACAAACCATGTGTATGTATATGCGTTAGGTCTTTGCTCCAATTAGATCGTGTTGCTCAACATTTCTCAATGCGAATGCCACATGTGTTCCTATCTCTATGGTACATACGTTGGTGACAGAGAATGGTAAAAATGCAAGTATTTTTATCTCCAAACATACTATGCGCTCTGACTCGATGCGTTCTTTAGTTAACCTACTCTCTCGAATAGTTTAACTACTTAATAACTCCAATCAAGTGATCAATATGATTAAAGCAAACTTGCAAAGAGAGGGCAAATACTAAGACAAGGGTGCCTAAATACACACACAGAAAACATAAAGGGCATCTATTTTACCTAGAGGGCTAGCTTTTACACCCAACTACTGGGAACCTAACCACTCTTTTCTCGTGGGGCCGTAACTAGACATGGCGGAGGTAGCTTTTTTCACCTCTATCCATGCACACACACATTATTATTATTATTATTATTATTATTATTTTTTGCAGTCACACCGGCTTATGCCTCATTTTTTATGCATTTTTTAAATAGATTTCCTTTTTCTTTTTTCTTTTTTTTTTTATTCACATAGGCCCTATTTTATCCACTTTTTTGCCTAGGTCATCCTATTGAGATAGAAACACAACTAGTGAACGGTGTTACATCTAGTGGTTATATTTTTGGTCCAGTCTTATGCAAACCCATTGCATAGGATACACCCACTCGTGTGTCACCTACACGAACGCGTTGGATCATTGCATTTGTATCAAATACAAAGTGGGTCATATCCATAGTGTTACCAGGATAAGGTACCTAACCTTATCCCTATACTATAGACCCTTTAGACTGTTTTTTGAACATTGATCCATGTATGTCTCTATATACAGTTCAAGACTCATAAGACAATATTGGATATTAGTTTATTGGATTTAAGATTATTAAGAAAAAATAGACAATAATACAAATAATAACATTTATTGATTTAACATCTATAACTTTTTGTTGATGACGCCAATTAATAACATTTACTATCTACAAGTTTTAGGGCATAAAACCCTACACTCCGATGGAATTGATTCAATTCAATCCTTAGCTCGATCTTTAATAACTCATATCTAGTTTCTATTTGCTCTTAGTTTGTTTAGATAGTTATAACGTAGTCTTTATTGCGTGATTTATCCCCTTATTGTACATTTTTAGTT
This sequence comes from Benincasa hispida, assembly GCF_027475165.1. NCBI lineage: Eukaryota > Viridiplantae > Streptophyta > Magnoliopsida > Cucurbitales > Cucurbitaceae > Benincasa > Benincasa hispida. The sequence continues at coordinate 45,530,524 of NC_143484.1, read as the reverse complement.
TTTGCCGTATAATATATTATCTTGCAAACCTTTTAGTTATAAATTCTCTGTGTTCGACCTTGGATCATTCTGAGAAACTTGTGACCTTGTTATACTTGACAAGTCACAAGAAAACTTGCATACATTAGCGCATATTTAGTTTAGCACATAGTCCATTGAGCTTAAGTTTACACCAGATCACATAATCACAACAAGTTCAGCACAACAAGATTTTAAATCCCAACAGTCTTGCGAAGAGAAAGGAAATAATCTCAGTCTTATGGCATCATTAGAAATCCCATTAATTTTTACCGTCCTACACATTTCAAGGAATGATCTCAAATGCTTATGAGGATCATCAATAGGGTGTCCTTTAAAAGCAATATCCTTCGCCATTTGAATCAATGCCGGTTTCAACTCAAAGTTGTTTTTATTTATATGTGCATTCAAGATCCCAGATTGAGCTATAGGAAAGGATGGTTGGAAATAATCCCTAATGGCATTCTCCGCTTCTTCGACCATCACTTCTTCCACTTCTTGCTTGTCTCTAAGATTTCTCCTAAACATAGGTTCAATCTCGGGGTCAAGAGACAAAATAGGTGTGTCCTTATCATAGGGCATGCACAAAAGAAAACTCCAACAAAGTTAGCACAAAAATAAGTTGTAGTCTAAAATTTCTCCAATTATTGAATAATAAGAAAATAACCATTATTTTGATCCTCGAAAACGGCGCCAAAACTTGACGTGAAATGTTTATGAGCAAGTGAATGCGGACAAGTTATAATATATTAAAATGGGTTAAGAAGTTGACTATCGTCCTCAGGGATCAAACAAACAATAATTACTTATCTATTTAGAACTGTATCGATTTTATCTAGGAAATTAGAAAGTCATTTGAGTGATTTTAATTTAATTGCAATAAAACAAAACAAACAAATGTAATTTCAGAATTAAAGAGTGTTCTAGGGTGTCGGTTTTCAGTACATATATCATTGAACGATACTTAGGTTAATCATGGAATTAAGTAATTCCATTTATCTAAGTTTAGAAACTAACATCTGAATCATCGTTTTTCGAAAATAATTCTTTCTCATGTGATCCTAAATGATAACTAACGTCGTGATATCAAATTAAAACCCATGGCATTAAACATTGCCATCATCAACTTTTACTACTCTCCTAATTACGCATGTGATAGGTTAAAAGTAATTTAATGTTACAAGTCTGATTAAACATGCAATCTACCGAATTCAACATTCAATCTAGCATTTATTGATGGCCAATCAATATAAATGAAAACGGTAAAATTAAAAGATAAAGAGTTATACAATTCCATAAAATTCACAAGTATTAATTCAAATCCATATATAAATCTAGCAACATCCTGAAACAAAGAGTCTTGTCACTCATGGTTCTCAAAATCATATTCGCATACAAAACTAGAGCATTCAAATAGAGAAAAACAAATAATTGGAGAAAACCTCGTCCGGAATGCTCCTCCTCGAGTGGAAATCATCACTCTTCTCTCCATTAGCACGTTGGAAAGTGAAAATTGCCTCTCTTTTCTCCATTAGGTTTATAGTCTTCCAATTAGGTCAGAATCATCCCCTTAGTGTTTAGAGTCGTCAAATTAAATAGAGGGTCAGAAATTTGGAACAAAATCCTTGCCAAAATTTTCAAATAAGGAAAGCCAGCGCCGCGACACTTTGATACAACGTTGCGGCGCTGGTCTGATTTTGCTGTAGCATTGCAACGCTTAAACACAGCATTTCAACGCTACATCTTCTAATGCAGCTATTGCCTTCTCTCATTAATCACCGCTTCACGTCGTAGCGTTGCAATGCTACGGCCAACGTTACAATGCTCCCCTATCTTTTTACTTCATTTTTTGTCTCTTTTCTTCACTCCCTTTGATCTATTGTTCGATTTTGACTCCATTAAGCCTAACTTAGTCCTTTTTGGCTTATTTTGAGTATGATTAACTTCTCGATCATAAATCATGGAAATCACTAGCACATACGTTAGATCTGATAAAAACATATTAAAAACAATCCTAAATCTAAGGCAAATAATGTACATTTTGTGTGCATCTCACTTTCTTCTTAGGTCACACCTATAACATATAAATAAAATTTATGGCTTTCAAGATGGGCCAATCCAAAAAATTAGCCCCAATTGGGTCAAACATATTACCCAACATTTTAGGCTCACAAAACACAAGTTAAAAAATAAAGTTTTGCTTGTGCAACAAGTGAGTTGGACACCAACAATCATCTCTCCCTCCAGACCAACACAAGGAAGACATAATCACATCCATGATCACTTGAACTTCATCCTGGCAAGCTTACTACAAAGCTCAATCTTACTTCTAGGAACTATCTTAGTCAACATATTTGCATTGTTTCTTGTTGGTGTAAACTTTCTTTAGATTCAATCTCTTCTCTTCATTTACATCACATAGCCAATGATATCTAATGTAATGTGTTTGGTGCGAGCATGATAAATTAAATTCTTATCAAATCCATAGCACTCTAACTATCACAGAATATTACATACTCACATTGCTTCAAACTCAACTCTTGAAGGAATCTTTTAAGCCATAACATCTCCTTGCTTGCTTCTACTGCTACAATATACTCTACCTCAGTTGTGGACAATCCTACGCATTTTTGTAGCTTAGATTTCCATGAGATGGCTCCCCCTGAAAATGTAAACACATAACCTGAGGTAGACTTTCTGTTATCAAGATCACCTGTCATGTCCGCATCATTACAGCCTTCAAGTATAGGTTTGCTCGTAAGTATCTGAAAATCCACATCACTCCTTCCTTGTGTGTCTTACCTGGATTGGATAGAAAATGACTCACTAGACTAATGACATGTATAATAGCAGGTTTAGTACATACCATAACATACATCAAAAAACCAATAGCAGAAAAGTAAGGAATGGATGACATAACTTCTTTCTCTTTCTCTTTCTCTGGTGTAGGACAAGCTCTCTTACTTAGCTTGAAGTGAGTTGCTAGCGGTGTACTAACAGGCTTAGCATGTTTCATATTGAACCTTTCCAACACCCATTCAATATACTTCTATTGGGATAACCCAATTTCCTATCTTTCCTATACGAGCAATCTCCATACCTAAGATTTGATTTGCAAGACCCAAATCTTTCATGTCTTGGACAAATCTTTCTTCATATTTTGAATCGTATCTGCATCTTGTCCAACTATCAACATATCATCTACATATAAAAGAAGAATGATAAAGTTACCTATAGGGAACTTTCTAAAATATACACTAGAATCAGGTATAGTTTGTTTATAACCGTTACTTATCATAAATGAATCAAATTTCTAGTACCATTTCCTTGGTGCCTATCTAAGCCCATAAAGTCTATTCTTCAACTTACAAACAAGTTCATCTTTCCCTTTTTCTCCAAATCCTTCAAGTTGTTTCATGTAGATGTCTTCATGCAAGTCCCCATATAAAAAAGTAGTTGTTACATCAAGTCACTCTATCTCAAGACCAAGACTTGCTACTAAACCCAACATTGTTCTGATAAATGTCATTTTAACTAACGGAGAGAAGATCTCATCAAAGTCAATGCCCTTTTTCTGGTTGCATTCCTTAACCACTAATCTGGCTTTGTACCTCACTATCTTCTCACCATCCTTCTTGTGAAAGAAAAAAGATTTGAAGTTCTCCTATCGATATCACAATGATCAATTTGTTTGAAGTTTTCTTGAGTTTGAAAAGAATCAAATTTTAAAACAAATTATATAAATATCCTCATTTTTTTTTTGTCTCAATACTCCCATTTCTTCTCTTGTATGTCCAATTCTTATATCAATTTTCTCAACAGACAAAATAAAAACTAAAACTTTAAGTTAAAACATAAAATTCCACAAAACCTTACATGATTACAAAATCAAAATTTTTCTTAAAACATACCAAAATGATAACTAACCAAATACAAAAAAATATATGTATTTGACTATTAACACATACTCAAATACTAACATGACCTCTTGTTAAAACATTTAATTCTAAAGATCTATTGGTACTTCAGTTATTCTTTTTCATCTTGTTACAGTCTATATACCTTAACTAGGTTGGAAATTTTATCAATTTATTTTTTTAGATAAAAAATTTCAAATGCTTACAAAAAGGGGAGTAAGAGTGTAATGAAGAAGAGAAACTGGCTCAATAAGCTTCCCATTTTAGGGATAAGATCGGGTAGATAGTTGAGGACATAGGGTGCAAGATATAATTCACTCCTACCCGCTTTTAGAGATAGTAGAGAGGTTGTTCCCTTAAGTGCTAACTCCGGGTCTTGAATAAGGGGCCCCACCCACTCATTGGCTCGAGAGGGACTTGGCTTAGTGATTAAATCACAAATCAATTGTTCATTAGAGGATCAGTGGGACTTAAGAAGCAAGATGTAATCTCAGGGGTAAAACAACTTTTGGCCCAACGGTTATTACAAACAACCTGTGAAGGGTTAACTTACTAATCATAGTTATATCGAGTGGACATAATATATCTACAGTGAGGGGAGTGCAACTACTGGGCTTTAGTGGAGTGACCCGGTAATTAATGAATGGTGGTTAATTAGGTTCAAGAGTTTAACCGGTTAATCACGGATCGTTGGAGCCCATGATCTGTAGGTCCATGAGGTCCCCCTACTAGCTCATATCGACCTAAATCTTGGAATAGTGTGACGAACGAATTTGAAGTGTTCAAATTCAATTTTTGGAGCAAAGCGGTAAATATATACGATATATTTAACCTATTGTTTAATTGTGAATTAAACATAAAGAAAGAGAAAATAGGAGATATTTAAATAAGATTTAATTATCAAGATTATGAATAGGGATTCATATTCATTAGGATTATTGATGGATTTAATATCAAATTAAATTAATTAAATTGTTTAATTAATTATTTAATATTAATTTAATTTTAAAATTGATTATTAGAATTAATTTTGAAATTAAATGGAATTTGTCAAAATTGCATTTAAAGTCAAATTGTTGATTAGGTTAAAAATACAATAGAAGTCAAATTGTTGACTTTTGACTTTTGAAAGTCAAAAAGTCAAATTTGTTGACTTTGGACTTTGAGAGTCAAACTTTGACCAAGTTAGTGGAAAGATTCAACATTTGTAAGTAGAAAATGTCAACTTTTGCATGACTAAGTGTTGTCTTCTTTTTTAAGACACTTGTCCCACTAAATCTCACTTTGAGTTCGTGGATTTTTTAGTGTCAAATTCTCCTCAAACTCAAAGTTGCATGTTTTGCATGTAATGGTCTTTAAAAGAGGGTGTTTAATGAATTTTAAAATTCTTAGCCATAGTGGAATTTGATGAGATTATATGATAATTTCATAACTTTTTTTCTCTCAAAGTTTTAGCCTTTTTCCTCTCCAAATTAGTCACTCACTAGATCCCACCATCCCATTCTAAGGCCGGAGAATAGTCTGGAAAACTCTCGTGGTGGTCTACGAATTGTTTGTGAGGAGATTGGAGCTAATTTGGAGAAGATTCAAAGTCTACAAGGTTGTATTCTTTTTCCCCTTTTATTGTTTTATTTGCATGCTTATTTTTGTAATTAACCTAATTAGAGTACTTTAGATCCATTTTTCTTCCACTGCGCATGTGTTCATTCCATCAATTTGTATCAGAGCATATGCTTAAAGTACTCAATTTTTGGTTAATTTATGCATATGGTGAGTATTGATTCATGTGATGAATGTTATGTGTGATAAAATGGATAATTTCGGTTTTGGCATCCGTTTTTCCTCTTGGATTGTAATAATTATTGTAATTACCCGATGTTTTATGGGCTTTAAACTGTCGTGAAGGATTTGTAAATTTTCTAGAGTTATTAGAGTCGAAATTAGGGTGTAATTGCTCGGTTCCAGCTAGGAGGACAACTGTAATTTGGTGAATTTTAGCTTCCAGGCCCGAATTAAGCTTCCAGACCCGATTTTTTACCCTCGACCCGACCCGGTTGGCGCTTGACCCGAGCGAAGGATTGCGTGTTGGTTCCCAGACCCGACCCGATCCATCCGGTTGAAAGCCCAGCGCGCTCAGCTGACCCAAGTCCGTGCGCAATTCAGCCCAGCCGCGCCTGCCCTCCGTCCGACCCCCGTGCGCCTGGTGGTGGTGGCTCGACCGGTCCAGATGGTCTGGACCGGTCCAATTCGACTGTTTGATCAGTTTTAACCGGTTTTGGGCTGTTTTTGGGCATTTTGCAGTTTTGAAGGCCGGTTCAAGCATTTTTCAAGCAGTTCGGGCTAGTTCGAAGTATTCGAAGACGGTTTGAGACTGATTTCCGCTTATTATTGTAATAAGTGTAGCTTTTAGCTAGCTTAGGATGCCAAACCCGGTCCATTCTATTGTGTTTATTTAATTATGCATTGTGAATGTATGAATTAAATATTTTATCTATTGTGTGCATATTGTATGCCATGTAGATTTAAAATCCCACCATATGATAAGCATGTAGTAAGCATTGCAAGTATATTATAAATGTTATAATGTATATAGTATGCATGTGTATTATAAGGGGAGTAAGAGTAATGAAGAAGAGAGAGGAAAAAAAAAAGAGAAAATAGAGAAGTACTAGGGTACTAACGGTTTATGTTAATATACTAACCTTAAGAGTATTTTTAACCTTTTGTTTTTTAAAATTTAAGAGTATTTTTTAAAAAATTTGACAACTTAGGGGCATTTTTGATAATTTTCATCCAAAATTAACGATAAGATATTTTTGGACTCTTCTTTTGGAAGTTTAAGAATATTTAGAAACTTTTAAAAGTTCATGGGTATTATTCACACAAAATACAAAGTTTAGGGTATTTTGTGTAATGTAACCTATAATTTGTAATTGATTACATAATACATATTTTAATCTAAAAGATGACTATATGTGATAATCTGAAATGTTGTATTTCTAAATGTAGATAATTTTTTTTAATATAACTATGCATCTTAAGGTTTAAAATTCAAATTTTAAATATATTAAAAACATAAAATTGTTATTTTCAAAATTCGTAAAGACTTCAAATATAAGGGAAAACAAACCATATCCAAAATGGGTTTGCAAAAAAAGGCATTGGAGTTGGTTTCGAGAATGCAAGATGAAGGCCAAAGGCCTGATTCGTTTACATTGATTACTATTTTCCCTGCTGCTGCTGATGTTGGATCGGTAATGGTGGGGAAGTCTATTCATGGGTATGCCATCAGAGCTGGGTTTGCAAAGTTTGTTAATATTTCAACTTCTCTGGTTGATATGTACTCAAAATGTGGGTCAGTGGAGACAGTCAGATTGATTTTTGGTAGAATGCATCAAAAGACTGTTGTGTCATGGAACTTCGTGATGGATGGATATGTGTAAGGTGGTGAACCAGTGATGGCTATTGCAGTTTTTTAGATGTTGGAGGAAGGGATAGAGCTAACTAATGTAACCATTATGGAAGCATTGCATGCCTATGCTGGTTAGGGTAATCTTGAGAAGGGTAAGTTTGTTCATAAGTTCGTGGATCAGTCAAATCTTGGTTTTGACATCTCTATTATGAACTCGTTGATTTCTATGTATTCCAAGTGTAAGAGAGTTGACATTGCTTCTGACATTTTCAACAACTTAAATGGAAGGGCACGTCTCATAGAATGCAAAAATATTGGGTTATACTCAAAATGGAAGAGAGAGTGATGCTTTGAATTGTTTTTCTTAAATGCAGTCTCTAGGTATGAAACCTGATTCATTTACAATGGTAAGTGTGATGCCTATGCTTGCAGAATTATCAGTTACTCGTCAAGCAAAATAGATTCATGAACTAGTTAATAGATATTGTTTGGACAAAAATATTTGTGTGACAACCGCTCTTGTCGACATGTATGCAAAATGTGGAGTGATTCATATGGCAAGGAAGCTTTTCAACATGATAGATGACCAACATGTCATAACATGGAATGCGATGATAAATGGGTATAGAACACATGGACTCAGAAGAGCTGCTTTAGTTCTCTTTGATAAAATGCAAAAGGGAACTGTTAAACCAAATGATGTTACGTATTTATTTATCTCTACTTATAGTCACTCAGGTCTGGTGGACGAAGGACTCCATTATTTCAAGAGCATGAAACAAGACTATGGATTAAAGCCTTCATGAATCACTATGGTGCTATGGTCGACCTTCTTGGTCGAGCTGACAGGATCAAAGAAGAATGGGATTTTATTAAAACATGTCTATTAGTCCAGGGGTTATTGTGTATGGTGCCATGTTGGGTGCTCGTAAAATTCACAAAAATGTTGAATTGGGAGAGAAAGCAGTTAACAAACAGCCATGTCTTACGAGCTAATATTTGTGCATCTGCTTCAAAATAGGGCAAGGTAGATGAAGCAAGAAAAACAATGGACAAGAAAGGGCTTCAGAAAACACCTGGTTGCAGCTTGGTAGAATTGAAAAATGGGGTCCATTCCTTCTACTCAGGGAGCACAATTCATCCACAATCCAAGAGAATATATGCCTTTCTTGAGGAACTTGAGGATGAAATCAAGGCAACTGGCTATGCACCAGACACTAACTCCATTCATGACATGGAAGACGACGTGCAGAAGCAACTTCTCAATAGCCATAGTGAGAATATCACCATTGCTTTTGGTCTTTTAAATACTAGTACTGATATTACGATACATGTCCAAAAGAACCAACGAGTATGTGGAGAATGCCACAATGCAACCATGTATATGTCACCTGTGATTAGAAGGGAGATCATAGTAAGAGATATGCTGAGATTTCATCATTTCAAAAATGAAACTCGTTCTTGTGGTGATTATTGGTGCACTCTTAAGTCTATAATTCTTCATCTCTGTTAGCTGTAGTAACACCCACCATTCATAACATAAAGCAAGAATTTTGTTGTACTTATAATTATACCAACAAAAAGGTAAAAAACGGTTGAAAAGAATTCTTAGGTATTACCATTTTCTTTTCTTTTTTTTTTTCTCAGATGTCAACTCATCAAGAACTCATAATATCATAGGAGAATTAACAAATCCATTGGATTAAATTGAAACTAAACAAATAACACGATAAAGGATTAGCAACTATCTAAGACAAAGTCAATAAATGGCTATCTTTCAATAAGATAGAGAATAAAATTATTTTTATTTTTTTAGTACAATAATGATAGGAGATTTGAACCACAAATGTTTTAGCCACAAACACATCTATAAACCAAAGCTTAGCTTTTGTAAACGAATTGATATAAGTTTTCACCCTTTTATTGTTGATTTTGTATCACGTAAAGTCCATCTTCATTCGATGAAATTAACTAAATGATTTCATTCTCTCCTTTCTACAAGTACCTTTTTTAATTTAGAAAAAAGAAAAAAAAGGAAGGCTCATATGTTAACCTTGCTATTATTCTATTATTATTAACTTTTTATATCCGTGAGTGTTTAGAACAAAACTTACACGCAATTCGACCAATTTCACGGGACAATTGAATAATTATGGTCAAATTGACATGTATTATATCTGGAATGTTCAAATCTCCTCAACCTACTAAAAACCTAGCAAAATAATTGTCTAGAGTCTCATGGCTCTCATCTCACAGTTGGAAGGAAAAAAGCCTCCCCTATTTCAAAATCATTAGATTCAAAATTAGTCTACAAACTTAAAAAAGTTCAAGAAAGAGTAAAAGATTAGGAAGGGAAAAACCAAAGGCCTCCCATTTCAAGATCATTGGAACCAGAAATTAGGCTACATACTTAACAAGCCTAAGAAATGTATAGCAAAAGATTTAGCTAACAGCCGAAAGTTGGAAGGGAAAACAACAGAACTCTCACACTTGCGAGAGGTCTAGAAAAGAAGCAGTGTTCTTTGAAACAGTAGGCTCAATAACAAAAAAAAAAAAAAATGCTCTCCCATTTGAAGACCATGATATGCTGAAATTTAGACTATAAGAAGATTTTTAACTTACAACCATCCAATCCTATAAAACAGATCTGGTTTCGGCTGCGACATTGCCCCAGTATATGTCCATAAGATCTGGGATCTTATCCAAATGCTTAAGAACATAATTCTCCACAAAACTTCTCTCCCATGTAAAAGCAACCAAGCAATCTTTTTGTTCTTCTTAAGAAGATTTGTCACCTTCAAAACCTCATTTTTCACCTTCAATCTGGTATATTGTTCTCCGCTTGTTGAGTCCACACATGAAGAACTTAGGGTAAGAAATTACAGTTCCTGGATCCAACATTGCAGTGTTGAAACAGAAATCTGCAACATCCCTCATTTTCTCATCTGAACAAGCTAAACAAAGTGGGTCTCTCTTGAATGCTGTAAAAATCTCCTTCTCAGACCATCCCAAACTCTTCAAAACATTTATTTTCTTCATCCAAGTTGATTCATTCATTGAAACCATTACTCTAACTGCATAAATAAACATGCGAGCCTTTGGTTCAGTGCCCAATTCTTCCGTTTTCACAACATAAATCCCTCTATCAACCTTTTGCATAATAGCTCTAGGCTGCAGTGCAATCAATTTCGCTATATTCCTAGAAGGTACTCCTTCATTGACTAGAACATTAATGTTAGATTGCATAATACCCTTGAAATCAGAAGTTAAAAGCCACGAAGAACGACGAATAGCAACAGTTACTTGTTCATCCGATTCAAGCATTCCCTTTGTGAAACAAAATGATGGTTTCAACTGAGAATCTAAGCTCCTCAACAAAATCGTAGGGTTCAATAGAATTACCTTAGGAAGTAAAGGACCGACGATCCCGATTTCCTCGAGGAACTCAAATTTAGGCTTCAGATTGTTGGATACTCTCGATTGAAGGATCGAGGTCGCCTCGAGACCAAATTGGCGATCTGCGAATTATCGAATCCATGTGATTTGAAGAAACCGATAATGGCTTCGTACTTGTGGGAGTTTTTTTCATCGAGTTGGAGTGTTTGACAGGCAAGCCCACAAGAATTTTTGAGGAATTCGATAGTAGAGACAGATGGTAAAGGCAATGTAGAACTAGAAACCGTACTGAGGAAACGTTTTTGGATGAAATATGGAAGAAATGTGGAGGAAATTTTAGACATTTTGGGATTGGATTGAAAAACTTCAAGGGTTTTGGTTAGGGTTTTAAGCTCCACGAACATCCGCATTGTGGAAACCGGAAACCCATTTCATGTCTGATTTTGAAGTTTACAGCTCTCGAATTTGGGCGTTTCTATAATATAATTATATATATATGGTGGTATAGGGAGATTTGAAAATAGAAAATATATGGTTGAATTTTTTATGAAAAAATACAATTAGAATTTGTCATGTGGCAATGATTTTTTTAATAAATGAATTGATTTTTTTTATTTACAATGTAATAAAATTGAGATCAAATTAGGTGTCAAGGATATATTTGACCAAATTCCAAAAACAAAAAGTTTTTAAAAGCTATTTTTTTTAGTTTTCAAAATTTGGCTTGATACTTTAGACCATTAGTAAAAAGTAGAAAACAAGGAAAAATTTGAAGGTGAAAGAGTGTCAATAGACTTAATTTTAAAAAATAAAAAATCTAAATCTAAATAATTACCAAATGGGTCATTAATAATTAGGTATTATAATTTCTTACCTTTTCTTAGATGTCAACTCATCAAGAATTTATAGGTGTTTGGCTCACCAACATGAGTTGAGTTGGTAGAATATACCAACTCATTGTTTGGCCCACCAACTTTAAATGTTAGTAGAGTTGAATAGATATATTTTAACAACTCACCCCAACTCTTCCTTTTTCCCATGTTTTCAATGACTTCTGAGAACTAACTCCGGGCTCCAACAACTACCTTTGATGACAACTCCGACCACCAACCCCAGGCTCCGACACCCACCTCCGATGACAACTCCGGCGACTAACTTCGGACTCCGATAACCACCTTCGATGACAATTCTGACAACAAAAATCCGGACTCCGACAACCACCTTCGATGACAGCTTCGACGACCAACTCCGAACTCCAACAACCTTCGCGAGATCAACTCTGACAATAAAGTCTGGCCTCTAACAACCACCTCCAGTGACCCAACTCCGACGACCACCTTCGCACTACCAACTCCGACGACCAATTAGCTCCGACAACAAACTCCAGGGACCAACTCTGACAACTACCTTCATAGGCTCCGACAACCACCTCCGACTACAAACTTCGACGAAAATTACCTTCGATGATCACCTTTGAGCGAGCAACTCCAATGCCCAACTCAAGACTTCGTTAACCACCTTCGACGACAAACTCCAACAGCCAACTCTAATACCACTTTCATGCGGCTGACTTCGGACTCGAACGGTCTCCTCTGACTACAATCTCCAGTAAAAATCATATTTGATGATCAACTTCGACGACCACTTTCGTCGACCAACTTGGGGATTCGGAAACCACCTCCGATGACAAATTTCGACAACCAACTATAATATACTTTCATGTGACAACTTCAGGCTCCGACAACCATCTCCGAGTACAAACTCCAGCAAAAATCATCTCCGATAATCAACTTCAACAACTACTTCCGACTACTATAAGACTGATGACCGTTAAAGTATGTTATAGAACTGTTGATTATATAAAAAAATATATTATTTTGTCTACATTAAATGCAATATTTATACGTGATGAATTCATATATAAAACGAATGTGAAGAATATTTAAATGAAAAGTATGTATGTAGTTGAAAAGTATATAACATATAACAAAAAAATACCATAAAATGAAAAAAAAAATTCCTGGAACATTTTCTAGCAAAAATTAGTGAAAAGTAGATATTTATTCTCTAATGATACTGCAAATTTAGAGGAAATGAAAGTGAAATTGTTGAAGAAATATGGTGACATTCTATTGGTTATTATGATGATGGAAGAGATTTAATTAAAAAAATTCATTACATAGTAAAAATATAGAGCAACAATAGGAAGAAGAAGAAAAAGAAGATGATGATAATGAAATTCATGAAGAAAAATTAGCTAGAATCAAAAGTTTTGATTTCACTTTAGTTTCTCGTTTTATTTAATCATATTTCTATAAATAAAAAAATGTAATGGGTTAATTAGCCTAAAAAAGAAAGAAAGAAAAGTTTTAAAAATTAAAAGAAAAAATTGTAATTCATATTTCATTCAAACAAAGATGGATAGAATTATTGAATAAAAAGGTTTCAAAATAAAAATAGTAATCATAAAAGTATATTATTTAGAGTTCAAAAAACTGCATCACAGGCATATGATCTCAATTCTGCACCCCAAACACAGACATATGAACTCAGACCAAGACATGAATTCCCGACATTTTATCTCAACTCAACGCCCCAAACAACCCCATAATATCATAAGAGATTAACAAAACCACTAGATTAAATTGAAGCTAAACAAATAATATAATAGGGGATTCGTTTTCTTATCACAAATGGCATCTTTCGACAAGATAGAGAATACAATCATTAATTACTTTCAATTTTTTTAGTACAATAAAGATAAGATGGTTCAAACTACAATCTACCGCTGGTTGCTCTAAGAAATATATAGAAAAAGATTTAGCTAACAGCCTCAAATTGGAAGGGAAAACAACAAATCTCTCCCACTTCACTTGAAAAGAGAGAGATCTTGAAAAGCTCAAGAAGCAGTGTTATTTGAAACAGTGGGCTCAATAACAAGAAAAATGCTCTCCCATTTGAACATCATGATGCTGAAATTTAGACTAGAAGAAGATTTTTAACTTACAACCTTCCAATCCTATAGAACAGATCTGGTTTCGGCTGCCACATTGCCCCGGTACATGTCCATAAGATATGGGATATCATCCAAATGCTTAAGAACATAATTCTCCACAAAATTTCTCTCCCCTTGTAAAAGTACCCAAGCAATCTTTTTGTTCTTCTTAAGAAGATTTTTAGCCTTCAAAACCTCAACAACTTTGTACCTCGGCCGGAGCCGCTTGTCGAGTGCACACATGAAGAACTTAGGGTAGGAAATTACAGTTCCTGGATCCAACTTTGCAGTGTTGAAACAGAAATCTGCAACATCCCTCATTTTCTCCTCTGAACAAACTAAACAAAGTGGGTCTCTCTTAAATGCTGCAAAAATCTCCTTCTCAGACCATCCCAAACTCTTCAAAACATTTATTTTCTTCTTCCAAGTTGAATCATTCATTGAAACCATTACTCTAACTGCATGAACAAACATATGAGCGTTTGGTTCAATGCCCAATTCCTTAACGGTTTTCACTGCATAAACCATTCTATCAACCTTTTGCATAATAGCTCTAGGCTGCAGTACAATCAATTTCGCTATATTCCTAGAAGATACTCCTTCACGGACCAGAACATTAATATTAGATTGCATAGTACCTTTGAAATCAGCAGTTAAAAGCCACGAAGAACGACAAATAGCAAAAGTTACTTGTTCATCCGATTCAAGAATTCCCTTTATGAAACAAAATGATGGTTTCAACTGAGAATCTAAGCTCGTTTGCAGAATCCGGGGGTTCGATAGAATTACCTTAGGAAGTAAAGGACCGACGATCCCGATTTCCTCGAGGAACTCAAATTTAGGCTTCAGATTGTTGGATACTCTCGATCGAAGGACCCAAGGTCGCGTCGAGACCAACTTGGCTATCTGCGAATTATCGAATCCATGTGATTTGAAGAAACCGATAATGGCTTCGTACTTGTGGGAGTTTTTTTCATCGATTTGGAGTGTTTGACAGGCAAGCCCACAAGAATTTTTGAGGAATTCGATGGTAGACACAGATGGTAAAGGCAAAGTAGAACTAGAAACCGTATTGAGGAAACGTTTTTGGATGAAATATAGAAGAAATGTGGAGGAAATTTTAGACATTTTGAGATTGGATTGAAAAATTTCAAGTAAGGGTTTTAGTTAGGGTTTTAAGCTCCACGAACATCCGCAGTGCGGAAATCGGAAACCCATTTCATGTCTGATTTCGGAGTATACAGCTCTCAAATTTGGTCGTCCCTATTATTTATATTATATTTATATTATTGTAATTTGAAAATATAAAATATATGGTTTATTATGATTTGTCCAACTTCCCCTTATGATTTTTTTTTCTTTGAGTTTAATGATTTTTTTTCTTGTGAATTCTTGAGGTCTGTGATATGTTCGATAATTTTCCTTTTAAAAATATTATCATTTCACACAATTAAGAGTCACGAGTGCGACATTTATATAATAGAACAATTAATTTTAAATTTTTAATATGTCTATCAGATTTATTTTTTTTAAAAGAAAAATATTTGCTTAATAGTAGATAATTTACCCTCCTTCTTTAAAGGTCGAAGATTCGAACATCTATCCTCATAATTGTTGATATAAAAAAATATATTTAAAATATATTTTTAAAAGTTCAATAATTTAACCAGATACAAAATTTAAACTTAAGAAGGCATTTTTCTAAAATGGCCACAAAACTTGAAAATTAGGGAAGTTTAACCAAAAGATGAATAGATTTTGGTGTGAAGTGTATTATTGGATAATTAATTTATTTTTGTTTCAATAGTAGCTTCATGACACATCATTTTTTAACTCAATTAATAATAATTAAGTTGTAAAAAAAAAACTCGATTAATAATAATGAAGTTGTTAGAAACTCTTTTTTTAAAGTTTAACATGAACTGTATCTATTATACTACTTTGTTTTCCAGAGTTCAACAATCAAAAAGTTTTATCTAACGCCAATTCTTATATGTATATCATTACTTTAGATTTATTACATTTTCATTCTTATATTCTTTTTGTTATAACTTGTCAAACGTAAACATTATCCAACATACTTACTATCATAATTTACCATTCAGCTCAAAGATAAATTCATATTTTCACACTCACACATTGTTAAACCCAAGTCCCCCCTAAATTGATTCCATAAATAGGTAAGCAAATTTACTATTAAAACAATCAGGTCGTGCATGCAAAACTTTATACAAACAAATACAAGTCTAATTCATAAACATCCTTACTTTAATGTGAAGTAGATTTGTAGTCATTTGAGATAAAATTTCTAAAATATTTTTCCATGATCCACATACGATTTTTAAAACATTTCAGAAAAACAAAGTGTATTAACGATTTCAGTTTTAAAAAGATCAATAATAACTACAATCTCCAAGTAGAAATCCTTACTTGACTAATGTTTCTCCAAGGAACCATTGCAGACATACTCATAAACAAGTAGCAGCCTACGAGTTGCTTCTCTACACGTACCTAAAAGCATCACCAAATTCCCATGGCTTACTTTGCTAAGAACATTAAGCTCAGATCTAAATTCTTTTTCCCCTTGAGAACTCACAAGTATATGTTGCTTGACAACAATCCTGATCCCATCAATTTCACTGCTATAAGTCGAATGAAACCTGCCTTCCGAAAGGAAATTGTGCCTAAGAATCCATCAATAGCCGCATGAAAGAGCATATCATCATGCAGCGAAAGCAACAAGGATCAATAAGCATTATAATTCATTAATTTTTGCAGAAACTAAAGCATGTTCATCTAATATAAGAGGGTTTGTAGTCTTACCTTTGTAGAACTCTTCAAGATCTTGATCTTCAGCAGTTGTCTTGTCCAAAACTCACTGTGAACCACCTCAAGATCTTCTTCACTATCCTCTTGGAGCTTTAGAAAGAGTTGTGGGACTCAAGAATAGCTTGAATGAACGAAAATTAGGAAGAAGCTCACTGTTACAAAACCACTTGAAGAACTTTTCTTCTGCCCGATTTTTCAGTACAAATCTTTTGAATGCATGCCTCAAATTCACTCAAATCTTCTTTATTTATTGCAGGTGAACATGCAAAGAAGATGGTTGCATGAGATGTAGCTCATGCTTGGAGTTATTGAAACCAAGGTAATTGGTTTTTGTGTGAGCAAGTTGAAGATGGTAATGGAAAAACCCATTTTTCCATTGTGCAATTTTCCAATTTTTCTATTTTCATCAAAAATTGATTTCAAAATCCACTTGATTTTAAAAATGAAAATATTATTAATTTTAATTATTTAAATAATTCTAATTAATTTAATATCAAATATTAAATTAATTTTTACACAAATTCATATTCACATATTTAAATCATATTTAAATATAAATTCTCCTATTCTGTTTCATTCTAATTTGAACGTTTCAAATTAACTTATCATGCTACTCTAAAGCTTATCCATTTGTGAACTAGTAGAGGGACCTCGCGGACCTACATATCATGAGCTCTAACGATCCGAGATTAATTGGCTAAACTCATTATACCGAATTAATCCTCATTCATTAACTAATGGGTCACTCCCCTATAGCCCATAGTTGAACTCCCCACTGTAGATATATTATGTCCATTTGATATAACCATAATCAGTAAGTCGATCCTTCACAGGTTGTCGGGGTCAAGATTACTGTTTTACCCCTATGAATACATCTTGTTCTTTAAGTTCTTACTAACCCTCTAATGAACAATTTTGATTCATAATACCTACGAATCAAATCTTTTCTCTATCATGAGAAGGCGGGGCCCCGATTGTTCAAGACCTGGAATCAGTACTTAAGAGAACAACCCATCTGCTAACCCTAAATCGAGTAAGAGTGAATTCCATCTTGCAGGGCTATGTCCCCAGCTATTCATCCAATCTTATCCCAAAATGGGAGGCTTATTGAGCAGTGTTATTGGACTACTCTCACCCATGCAGATCAAAAGATAATCCCGAACAAACTGGAATTTATAGCTAGCTCAGGATTAAGATCGAGTTAACCTAAGTTACTTAATAATGAAATAGTCAATTTTAATAGTAAGCGGTAATTATAAAGAAAAGTGACTATTTTTGTGGTCCAGTCTATATGCAAACTAGTATAGGATACCTCTACTCACATGTCTCAACATGAACAATCTGTGGATCACATCGTTTGTAGCACTTTACGATTTTTTGTAACAACTACAGAGTGAGTCGCATCTACTAGTGTCATCAATATACTTATTAGACCATTTAGGCTATATACCGTTAACTGGATCCTGTTTATATCACCACATAAAGTTAAAGTATTCAGACTATAGCCATGGATATGTTTATTGGATTTTCATAATAGAATGCAAAATCAATAACTTATTATTATTTATAAATAGAATGTTTAACACGAACTGCGAGTTCTAGGACATTCCCAACAAAGATTTGGTAAGTGAAATCCCTCATCCATCCAACAACGGGCGTCGGATATGGCAGATCAAACAGGCGTAGGTTTTCAAGTCATCAGAAAGAAAGATAAATTCTTTTCTCCTAAGAAGCATACTTGTCTTTAGCATTTGAATGACATTTACGGCTATTTCTTTAAGAGTTAAAGTTAAATTACTATTATCTATCAAAATTCTCGTCTTTCATGCAAGAGTGTCATTTAACCTTACTAGATAAAGCTATTTGGCCAAAGAATCCATTGGGCTTATGTATTTTGACTCAAGTGGGTTAGAAACTGAAAGAGTAAGTTTGACATTGTAAATATGATATTATTATGATTGATGAGTATTTATGAAAGAAATTATCTTTGTAACGACCTGACTCCCTAAGACTTATACTAGGTCGTTACCACATGCATGCATACATTTCAAATCGACACATTTTCATGATTTGGTAAAAACCAACTAAATATTATGAAATAAATAACTTTATTAAAAGTAAATAACTTAATTTTATTTAGTAGCGTACCCTTAAAACTATAAAATAAAACTACAAAATTCTCATGAAAAGTTTAAAAGCACAAATACCAAAATTTCAAGTTCAAACATCATGACTAGAAATTTTAAAACATAAAATCCTGAAAACATGAGCGGAAGCATATGACTGGTTCTAGTGGCTTGATCACGAATTCCGCCTCTCATTCGCCAGTGTACTTTTACCTTTTCCTGAAAAAAGAAATATGAGAAAGAATGAGTATAAAATACTCAGTAAGTAGCTCACTACTAGGGTCAGGTTAAACATTTATGTCAAATAAATGTAATATGAACTGTAACTCTGTACTAGTGAGACCTGAAGATTTCTCTTACTTGACTCACTCTTTTACCTTTCCCCTAGACGTGCACCACTTTCACACATATTAGGTTCGATGTATATCTCTTTCATATACATTGAACCCTCCGGGAATGAAACACTTTCACACACCCTAAGTCTTCTCTACGAATATAGAGATGTGCACCTCTTTCGTACACATAGTTATGTATACACTTCTTTCATATACACATAACCCTCTGAGCATACGCCTCTTTCGTATACATCAAGCCTCTTTGGTTGTGTCAGGATGTGCACCTCTGTCGTACACATGGTTATGTATACACATAACCCATGAAGCGTGCACTTCTTTCATACACCGCAGTCCCCTCTAAGTATGCATCTTTCATACATATCAGCCCTAATACATCTCTTTCATGCACTAGTGCCCTTGGACATGGACCACATTGTTGCAGTCAAATAGTATGGAAAGAAAAAGAGAAATTTGCATATAAATTCATATTATATATAACATCCACATGTTCACGAGTCCCATAAAAACTCATAATCAATGTCATCCTAATTAGCCTCAACACACATGATTAATCTAGTTTTAATGAATCTACCCTAATACATCACTGTCATGCACTAGATCATATACATAACAAATTAGTCATAATTTCATAATAATTTACATGGCATACTTTCATACTTACACAATAAATCATAGGTAAACATGTATATCGTAGTGTCACTTGCTTCAGAATTCAAGTCTATGCTCAATTGTCCTCTTAAATATATAACACAAAATTCTAAATCATGCTCATACATATAACATGGTTTCAACATATCTATCGCATGCTCACCTAAGTCTCAGAACCAACAAAAATATCTTTAATTTTATCGTCAAACATGAAAGCGATTCAAGTAGTAAAATTACTTACCTCAAAATTAAATTCAAATCAACTCAAGCAAGTTTAGCTTCTTCTTGCCAAGCAAAACCTTGAAGCAACACTTAAAATAATAAATCCAATATTTAAATTAATCTTTTGAGTCTAACTCCAATTAACCAATTTATTCAAAAGGTCTCCAACTTAATCATAACTTAATTTTCAATAATTACCCTCAATCCAAAAAAAGACCAAACCAACTACTCACCCAAAAATTGTGCCAAAATCCATCCTTTATAATGTCGGACAACACAATTCGACCTTAAAATTCTTCCAATGCTCGAATCTATAATGGGTATCAAAAATTTCAACCCAAAATCAAATGGGTAATCAAGACAAAAAAAAAAAAAATCCTAAAAGACTCCAATCTTAACCCCAAAATAAGAATTTCCCACGATTCACGGCGGATTCTGACGATGAACAGGCTGGGCGGCGACGGCTAGACAGCTGGCACTGAACGGAGCTGGTCGGCGATAAGCGGTGACCGGCGGCGTCTGGAAGGGAGAAACGACGACGTTGGCTAGGCTTGAAGACGACGACCTCATCAGATCAACATCAGCTACATCTGGAGAGGAGTGGCAAGACCGGAGGAAAGACGGCAACGATCGGCTACGGCGGGACACGAAGCTGGCGTCGAGGCTAGGCCCAAATCGATGGCTAGAACGAGGGCGGCACGTGCTGGGATGAGTGACGCGCACGGCTTGGCTCCTCGACGAACGTCCGGTGGACGCGCGACTGAGACAAGCGGCGACTCCTGAGATGTGCAGTTGAAAGATGATGGATAGCGTGAGTCGCGACGGCAGAAGAAAGAATGGCGGCGCTAGGGTTTGGGACCTACTCCCACACGTGAAAAAGAAAACAGAGGTACTCCATGAACGAGAGAGAAGAGAATTCTTATTTTATCAATATTTTCATCCAATCCAGTCTTACTTAAACCCTTAACAACAAGCCGCTGGGCGTAATTTTCACTTTTCCTCAGCAAAATTTGTACGGATGACCCAAAAATTGGGCCCAAAATGTCAAAGGACTCATTTTTAAAAAATAATGTCAATTGACCTCTGCTGACATCATCGTCATAAAAATTACGTAAATTGCCCTTACACCGGCCTCATGAGATAAATCTCGCTCTCGCTTGAAATTCCTTGGTTTGATGTGATTGCTTGTCAGTTGATTTGACAAAATGTCACGACGGAAGCCTCAAATCAAATCAATAATACCTAAACACAATACAATTGTGCTTTCTTTAAACTCTAAACTCCATTTCAAAGGTGATTACTTCTCTGGTTTTTTACGGTGTTTTGTTGAACAGAGATTTCCAAGACAAGGCTTTCTCAGAAAGGAACAACTTTTTCAGAAAGGTGAATTATTTTGAGTCTGTTTAATTATTTTTTATGTGTTATTTTTGGAAAGGTAGCATTACGAAATTTTATATTGGGAGAGAGTAAGAAAGAGGAAGAGTAAAAGAGAGAGAGCGAAATTATGAGAGAGAGTGGGATTACGAGAGAGAGCGAGATTTTGAGAGAGAGCGAGATTGAGAGAGTGAGATTTTGAGCGAAAGTGAGATTTAGAGAGCGAGAGCGAGATTGAGAGAGCGAGAGCGAGATTTTGAGAGAGAGCAAGATTGAGAAAGCGAGATTTTGAGAGAGAGCGAGAGTACACTTCAATTGCTTGTACAGCTTAATGACAAATGTTTTCTTGCTTTGTAGGATGACAGAAAAATGTCTATTTATTCGATTTGGAGGTGATTGGGATGAGAATGAAAGTTCGTATATTGGGGGACAGTTGAAAGGAATCGTTGTGCCCCCTACAGTGAATTATGAAGAACTTAAATCTCGCATTTATAGGACTACAAAAGTCAGTTCTTCAGAGTTTGATCTTATCCTGAAAGTTAAATATATTCTTGAATTTGAAGCCTCTCCACAATGCATAATGGATGATGATGATGTTCACTTCCTTCTTTTGCGAGAAGAGCTTAGTAGACTTCCGATAGTTGTAACGTTGAAGTCTAAACAAGATGAAAGGGTTGGAATGGGGTTTGGAAATGTGAGTTATGATGATACGACTGTGGACAGACAATATAAGGAATCATATTAGTTTCGTCGGGAAGAGGATGAAATTCCATTGTCTACCAATACTGTACCGTCAACATTAGATTATATGGATTGTGGTCCTTCAGTGGATGTGGATGTGAATGAGCAACCAACAGGATTGAATGAAATGGATCGTGATCATGGAGATGTGCGTCGTTCTACAACAGCTTCAGTGGTTCCACCATCTGTGTCTTCAAGTCATAGGAAAAAGTTGATTATGCCTGGCACCTCTTCATCTGGGACAGAGGACGTTGAAGTTGGTCAACTTTTTTTTAGCAAAAAGGACTTGAAAATGAGATTATCTATTCTATCCATCAACAAAAATTTTGAATTTAAGGTTAGAAAATCAACCAAATCTCTGTTCACTGTCAAATGCATTGGGGAGACATGTAAGTGGAGCCTTCGTGCAGTCAAAATGAAAGGGTCTGATATATTCAAGATCACAAAGTACTGCAGTTCGCACACATGTTCCATAGGAATTTTGAATCATGACCATAGACAAGCAACTGCTACGGTTGTTGGTCAACTCATCAAAGATAAGTTCACGGGCATAGGCGTATTTATAAACCTTGTCATATCGTTGAGGATATGAGGAGAGATTATGACGTGAACATAAGTTATGATAAAGCGTGGCGTGTAAGGGAAGCCGCGTATGATCTCACTAGAGGTACTCTAGAATACTCATACTCCATACTACATGCTTATGGAGAAGCGTTAAAAATAGAGAATCCGGGTACAATCTTTGAGACCGAACTTGAAGATGAGATGCATTTCCAGTATATGTTTATGGCATTAAGGCCTTGTATTAGAGGTTTTGCAAGCTTTCGGCCTTGTATTATTGTTGATGGGTTACACTTGAAAGGAAAATACAAAGGCACCATGTTGGTTGCGGTTTCTATGGATGGGAACAATCAATTATACCCACTAGCATATGCAATAGTGGACAATAAAACCGATCGATTACGGAAATGGTTTATGTCAAACTTAAAATGCAGTATCGGAGAACCCGATAATCTGTTTTGAACATCCACTGTCCAAGTACCACTTATTCTTTATGGATTCCAAACATACGTGAGAGAATTAATTCTCAAGATGTAACCTTAGGTACCCAAATTTGTTTGGGTCCTTGGGGGTTAGCTAACAAAAATTTAGGAATCCATCTCTTTTCATTCATAATATTGATTTTTCTTAAATTGCATGCATAAGCTTTATGACCATGTTTTCCACATGCATGAAAAATAATAGATCCTTCTTTAACAAAGTAGTTTGTAAATTTCTTTTGGTGAGGTTTATAACCTAAGCCACTTTTATCCAATATGCATTGTTGCTTACCCATCATGATATCTAAATTCTTTTTCCCATTTGTAAACTTTAAAAGAGTAGCTGAAATATCTTCTTTTTTATTTTCTAATAATTTATACTCTTCTTTTAAAGCATGCAAATTTGATTTAAATAAATCTAGATCTTTTCCTAATGTCTCATTTTTCTCTTTTAGATTATCTAGCTCAATTAATAAATTATTATTTTCAAGAGCTAATTTAGCATTTTTCTTCCTAAGAGACATATATTTGCAACCTAGTTTTTCAAATCCAATTTTAACTTCATTATATGCATCAATGAGCTCATCAAAAGTAAGGTTTTCAGGACTTACCTTATCATCGTCGTCGTCGTCGTCTCCAAAAGCCATAACGCACAGATTTGTTACTTCTTCCTCGCTTTCAGATTCGCTTTCATCGCTTTCGTCCCAAGTAGCTTTCATGGCCTTCTTTCTCTTCTTTGAAATGGCTTTTCTTTGAGGACAGTCCCACTTCACGTGTCTGGCTTTTTGCATTCATAATAGATGATTGTATCTCTGTTGCTCTTTTCTTCTTTTCCTTTTTGATTGTTGACATTCTTTGAGAAGTTCCTTTTCCTAAAATGCTTTTTGAACTTCTTGGTCAAGTAAGCAAACTCCTCATCATTTAGTTCAGCTTCAGTTTCAGAGTCCTCTTGAACTTAAGTGGACTTTAATGCTAGGCTCTTCTTCTTTTTGACATCTTCTTCCACATTGGCCTTCATGATTATCTCATGTGTCATGAGAGATCCAACGAGCTCCTCTAGTGGAAGTTTTGAGAGGTCTTTTGCTTCTTGGATCGCCGTCACCTTAGCTTCCCAACTCTTAGGCAATGATCTAAGAATTTTTCTCACATTTTCTGAGGTGGTATAAGATTTTCCTAATCCCTTCAAAGCATTAACAATATTCGTGAACCTAGTAAACATTTCAGATATAGAGCCATTGACGGTCATAGTACCATCCTTACTTCACTATTGTGACGTGGATCGATCGAAGCCGAACCTATCCACAGCCCGTTGGAAAATCTCACGACCTATGAACGTCGACATACAACACGGGTCGCTTGATTATGGCATCTTCGCAATCAAACTACTAGAACACCTAGTGACTGGTGTTGATCCATCTATATTCACTCAGGAGAAGATGAGTGAATATAGAATGCAATTATCATGTCAAGTATGGGCAAACACTCCATATTTTTTATATGTATAGAACATGTATTTTTTAGTGTATTTTCACGAACACGTAAAAACTAAACACACAAAGACATAAAATGATGCAAACCTTGCACATAGACTGCAACAATGACAGGATGGCTGACAATTGCCTTTTCATGTCAGTCATGTTTTCCTCCATACTGGATACATGACTATCTAAACCCGATATACGACCATCCAACCTCGATAGTGAACTGTCAATGAACTGCAGGTATGAATAAATAGACTCGTCGGGATTGGCTCCCTCCTTGCGGCGGGCAACACACTCAGGACACTCCTCATCCACAGGTCGCTCTGTATCGGAGTCCACAAGATAGACATCAACTTGGTTCAACTCATCCTCCTCGCATACGTCCCCCATCATATCATGGAACATATCATCACTAGATGTGTATGTCCCTCCTTCCACCCTTTCATATTCAGTTTCCTCATGCTCAGAATGCTCGGGTTCATCCTCTTCCTCCACCTTGACAACCTTATCATTGTCATCTCTACGACGATCATCACCGTCACTTTCACTTTCAGGACTACCCCCCTCACTCGTCGACCTATTGCCACTTTCAGAACTATCATCATCCACACCTAGCTCAAATATAGGTCGTCGTTCCACTGGGTATCTCGAAACTCCCTTTCAGCATCTGACATGACAGTGCCTTCTTTAACCTTTATCTGCATTAACAACCCAGTAAACTGGTTAGTGTCAATTTAACAACCAGATAAACATATTATGCATAGAGTAAACGTACATTGTTAGACTTGAATATCTCTCTCTCGAGTACTTTGAAGGACACTGAGTGGGAGCATGACCATCGTAATATGCGGGGCAAAGCCACCTTGCTCGTTCGCTCCACAATTTCCCAGCTATCGATGAAGCTAGAATCTCGTACGTCCATACCTAAATAAAATTTAAAATATATTAAGAACAATAGTAATGTTAGATCAAAAAACACGATTATTATGTTAATCAAATTTACCTGGAACGTTTGTAGAAATCCATGTAAGGAGTACTTCACAACGTAGTTTTTATTTGCTTTCACCCTCGTCTTGTATAGACTGCTCTTATCATTCAACACCATCTTTAGAGCATCCAATGTCCTCTCCCAAATAATGGTACCCTAATCAAGACTATTTTAGTACTCCAAGTTTTGAACGTCCTTCAAACATTTGAGGTCGCTGATCTTCACAGCATCATCATCATTTTCAAACTCTAAGTCCTTGTATTTTTCTTCAAGTTGGCGGAGGTGTAAAGTGTCTTTCGTCACTCGATTACCAAAATACTTGATAGCAAGTTCATATGAGGATTGCTGGTTCCGATCAACTCATGTTGGGGATTGCCACAAACCAGTCATCAACAAAAAGTCATCCTTCGAAAAAGTGACAACCTTCCCACAGACAGAGAATGACATTGAGTCTGATCTTGTCCTCTTCACTTCTCTAAGCAACATGTGAAGGACAATTGAGTTGTTAAACACCATGTCAACGTCTACAAATTGTCCACAAGCTGTTCTCTTGAACATGTCCAACTACGTTGGCGTGAGTTTCTCTTTGACAATCTTGTTTGCATTAGCAATGTGGGCCAAGCTGGTTACTTGACCTGGAAATCGGTTAGCTTCGACTATTCTGAAATGTGTAGCCATCTTAAATCACTCCTGTATGAAATAAAAATTCAATCAGTAAACTCCTTCAGAAAAAAAAATGTAAAACAACATTCTGTTTAAATCTCGCTGGCATCGCTCTCGCTAGACTCGCTCTCACTGGCATTGCTCTCGCTAGACTTGCTCTCATTGGCATCGCTCTCGCTAGACTCGCTCTCACTAGCATCCTCTCATTGGCATCGCTCTTGCTGGTGTCGCTCTTTTCGGTATCACTCTCTCCAATATCACTCTCTCCGATATCACTCTCTCCAGTATCGCTCTCTCCGATGTCGCTCTCTCCAGTATCACTCTCTCCAGTATCGCTCTCTCCAGTATCGCTCTCTTCGGTGTCGCTCTCTCCGGTGTCACTCTCACTTATCTCCTTCACATTCTCTCTTTTTACTCGTCTTCAACCACATAATACATCGAAAACCAGAAAAACAAACAAAAAAACCATAGGTTCACTTATCTCGCTCACATTCGCTCTCTCCGGTGTCGCTCTACTGATTTCACTCTCACTTATCTCGCTCACAAACTCTTTCTACTCGTCTTCAACCACAGAACACATCGAAGACCAAAAATACAAACAAAAAAAACCATATAAGTGTATTTCTAAACCCAGAACGACCCACAAAGCCCCATTACCGATTAGTGTAAGACATTTTCAGGCACATATTGAAAGATTTACCGATCAGATTCGATTTGTCGGTGGCAGTAGAATCGTTTGCAAGCTGAAAATAGTTTTTTCATTTATGAGCGATATGAAGCCGTTAGCCTTGGAAAATTTGAATGAAGAATAGTTTAGTTTTGGTGGTTCTTAGGAAAAAGGTAAGAAGACGAAGAATAAGGGCAATTTATGTAATTTGGTATGGTGATGATGTTAGCAGAGGGTCAATTGACATTATTTTTTAAAAATGGGTCATTTGACATTTTAGGCCCAATTTTTGGGTCATCCGTACAGATTTTCCCTTTTCCTCATCAAATTCCAAATTCTCAAATCTTTTGAAAAAAATTAATTTAAATCAATTATCCATATAAAATTAATTTAAATCAACTATCTTTTCCAAAATCTAAATCACCCAATTTAATTCAATTTTTTAAATTAAATTAAAATTGAAGTATATCCCAAATTCTCCTTAAAATCTTTACAAAATAATCGAATCATCTGAAATTCAAATAATTCTCAAATATTACGAAATAACTAAATTTAAATTTCATAAAAAAAACTTGGGATGTCACAATTTTAATGTATTGCAACTTAAGTCTTATTTTCATTGAAATATTCAAAAGAAACTAGAATAAAGCTCGAGTCAATTGGGCAAGGCTATTGTGATATTATGGTCAGATCATAATGATTAGTACAAAAAATTTATTGTACTATGCCTAATTGATAGAGATGAGACTAGATCTCAACTTCAAGCATTAGGTACAATTTAAATGAAATTGTGCTGCAATAAGAGAAATATGAACTTGTTAAACTGAGTACATGTTAAGTACTTTGTTAAACAAATCCTAATTTTTTAAAGTTACACTAATGCCAGACTCACTAAGGATGTGGAATAGAGATTGCAATTTTGAATATTATTTCCTCCAAAAATGTTTGAGAAAAAAATTTAGATTATGAAAGTGTTGTAAAACTAGTTTACGATATTTCAGTATTTAGGTAAGTTGAGACATTTGTATCAAAACAAGCCCTTGGCGAATTAAATGTTGAAAAGTACACCTAAATGTAGGTAGTCTTTGAGGAGTTTATAAAATGACTTTTTGTACACTCCAAAAATGAAATAATGTGTTTTGTGACAAATACTGATTTTATTAAGAATGTAAAAACAAAAGGTTGTGGACCAGTAAAAAGGTTAAGTTGGGTTGATGAACTAGTTCTAAGTAAATCCATTTAATAGTTAACAAGTGTTACTAACTATTTATTTTCATTTGAACGTCAAATTCTAATTGCCAACCAGTTAAGTCTTCATTGTAGTGGAAGAGTTATGAGATAACTCAGCCTTTACAAAGGCTTACTTGAAATCTATATTGTTATATTAGATGACAAGATGAAAACTTATAAACCTAAAAGTAATGGGAGAGTTATGAGATGATTCAATGTTAGACTTATTTGAAGTTAAAATTGTCATAATGGATGACAAGAATTGAAGGAGGTTGATAAAAAGAAATTATGTCAAAGTCATAAAACTTGAGATAAAGCAGTGTACTTAATCTCATTATGTTTTCGTAGATTTTCTTGACGAGGTCAGACCCAAAGGATATGAAAGAACCTACAAAAAGGAGGCTTGAAAGTGTAGAACTTGGAGATAGAGATCCTCAAAGTAAGACTCTTGGAAGAAAGTGAAAATCAACACTGGAACTAGTGGGTGAAAATAGTCTGTGAGTCAATTTTCTAACTAGTTTCGATAATAGAGTCTTTATGCATTATTTGATTCATTGTTGCATATGAGATATGTAAACATGAATTAATTCTTTTGTGAAAAGAAGTCTTTCTGTCCTCTGAGCTTCCAACCCAACCAGTATCACAGTAGTCAACCAGATAGCTACTAGTGTCAAATGAGTATAATAAACCATATTTTCTTGTGTCATTTATGTAGTTGCGCTAAGAAAATGACTGTTTTTAGGACAAGATTGATATCTGGCACAAACACCAACAACAAAAGCAATGTCTAGTTTACTGATTGTTAGATAAAATAAGCTCCCTATGATGCTTTTGTAAAGGCTCTCGTCAACCTGATTTCCTCTAAAGTCTTTGGATAATTTCACATGAGTTGGGGGGGGGGGGGGAGTTCTCTTAACATTGCCATTTTCAAGGGCAATTTTCTTTACTAAACTATTGGCATATTTGCTTTGGAATATATAGATTCCCTCATTTAGTTGTTCTATTTGTGTTGAAAGTAGGGTTTTTTCCCTAAGGGTATTATTGTAATTGTCTTCTACCCTAGGGCTCGCTACTGTCTATTTATTCACCCTGTTCTCTTGTATTCAGTGTATCAATGAAAATAATAAGAAAAAGATCTATATCGTGGTTTTTCTCCCTGTTCTAGGGTTTCCACGTAAACTGTGTGTTGGTCTCTTTTTTCTTATATTTCATCAATTTGAAATCTCAGAAAGTAGGACAGTTCCTCTACCATACTAATCTCAAATTCTTGTTGCATTTGTTTCACAAAGTGCTCGACCATCTCCTATGACATTCCTTTGAAAACAATGTGATAACTTTCTGCCACCCAGTTGTAGTCGACGGAGAGCCGCCGTCAGTGGGAGCCACCTCACCCAATAGAAGTTCTGATCGGGATTCTCCATAGTGACGTCTGGGGATCCTCACCTACTATTACCTCCACTGGTAAACGTTGGTTCATCACCTTCATCGACGACCACACACGTCTCACTTGGGTGTTCTTACTTGCTGATAAGTCGGAGGTGTCTTTCATCTTTCAACAGTTTTATACTAGGGTTGAAACACAATTCCATGGAAAGATTGGAATTTTGAGGAATGATAATGGATGAGAGTTCTTTAACACCTTTTTTCGTGACTTTCTTGTGTCTAAGGGGATTGTCCACCAGAGCGTAAAAATCGTCATCTGGTGGAAGTTGCCCGGTTCTTAATGTTGTCTGCCACTCTTCCATCCTATCTATGGGGTGATGCCATTCTTACTGCGGCTCACCTCATTAATCGCATGCCCTTTCGTGTCCTTGACTTTCATAATCCATTGGACCTTTTCAAAGAATCCTATTCGGCTACTCGGCTGATTTCTGATGTACCCCTCCGTGTCTTTGGCTGTGTCGCGTTTGTCCACTCCCATGGCCCAAATTGCACAAAATTCACACCTCATGCTCAGAAATGTGTTTTTGTTGGGTACCCTCTCCACCAATGTGGGTATAAATGCTATCATCCATCCTCTCATAAGTATCTTGTTTCCATGGACATTACTTTCATTGAAGATCAGCCCTTCTTCCCCGTTAGTCATCTTTAGGGGGAGAGCTTGAGTGAAGAGCCTAATTGGTCCTCCTATGATATCCCTTTAGGGGAATACACTCCGATTCTTTCTCCTAGTTCTGAAAAAGCATGTCATGTCCTCCCTACCAACCAGATTCCATGGATAACCTACTATAGGAAGAATCTTAGAAAGGAAGGGATGCCACCTATTGAACAGCCGACTCTGGTCCATGAATCAAACTCTGTATCTGGTCTAGGTACGTGTATCCCTAAAACTAATGATATTGATATATGTATGGAGACTGATAAGTGCAGGGAAGATAAGGATGAAGAAGGTGACAATATTGAAAGTGTGACAGATGAGGAGACAGCTAAGAATGATAATAGTAAAGGAAAAATGCCAGTTTTTGATAAGTAAGTGGAAGATACTACTGAAATCCTTGATATACAGATGACCGATAATGCTGAGAAACCTAGAGAGTTGGAAAATCATGATGCCTCTCTCGATCTTCCAATAGCACTGAGGAAAGGTACTCGTTCATGCGCGAGGTACTCTATGCACAACTACATAACATATAGCAATCTGTCTCCCGAATTTAGTGCCTTCACTACCAGCTTAGACACTATCATGGTTCCAAGTAGTATTCGTGAAGCAATGGAGAGTTCTGAATGGAAAACGACTGTTATGGAAGAAATGAGGGCTCTTGAGAAAAATGGAACATGGAAACAGGTGCCTTTACCTGAAGGGCATAAGACTGTTGGATGCAAATGGGTGTTCACCGTAAAATACAAATCAGATGGGACAATTGACCGATATAAGGCCAGACTGGTTGCTAAAGGTTTCACCCAGACTTATAGAGTTAATTACTCTGAAACTTTCTCTCCCGTGGTCAAACTCAACACTATTCGAGTTTTGTTGTAGATTGCAGTAAACAAAGATTGGCCACTTCACCAGTTAGATGTTAAAAATGCATTCCTGAATGGAGAACTTGAAGAAGAAGTCTATATGAGCCCTCCTTCTGGATTCAAGAGTCAATTCAAGCACAGGGTTACAGACTGAGACAGTCATTATATGGACTGAAACAGTCTCCAAGGGCTTGGTTTGATAGGTTCACCACATTTGTTAAAGCACAGGGATGTAAACAAGGGCACTCAGATCATACACTATTTACGAAAAGGTCCGACTCTAGGAAGATTGCAGTCCTCATAGTGTATGTTGATGATATTGTTTTGTCTGGCGATGATGAGGGTGAGATTACAAAGCTCAAAACAAGAATGGCCAGAGAATTTGAGATTAAAGACCTTGGCAAACTGAGATACTTTCTTGGAATGGAAGTAGCTCGATCAAGAGAAGGTATTTCAGTATCGCAATGGAAATATACATTGGACTTACTCAAAGAAACAGGCATGATTGGGTGTAAACCTGCTGACACACCCGTGGAGTATAATGTAAAACTTGGTGGTATAAACAACGAAGTTCCTGTTAACAAGGAAAGGTATCAGAGGTTGGTTGGATGGCTGATCTACTAGTCCCATACGGGACCAGATATTTCATATACAATAAGTCTGGTAAGCCAGTTTATGCAAGCTCCCTATGAGAAGCATATGACTGCGGTTGAGCATATTCTTCGGTACTTGAAGGGGACTCCTGGTAAGGGTTTGATGTTCAGGAAGTCTGAAAAAAGGACTATTGAAGCTTATACCTATTCTGATTGGGCAAGCTCTGTTGTTGATAGAAAGTCAACCTCTAGGTATTGCACCTTTGTTTGGGGTAACCTTGTCACCTGACGAAGTAAGAAATAGGGAGTGGTGGCCCGGAGTAGCCCTGAAGCTGAATATAGGGCAATGAGCTTAGGGATATGTGAAGAAATCTGGTTGAAGAATGTGCTGTCTGATCTACCAAGATAGTGAGCTTCTAATGAAACTGTTTTGTGATAATAAGTAGCAATAAGTATTGCAAACAATCCAGTCCAGCATGACAAAACCAAACATGTAGAGATTGACAGACACTTCATTAAAGAAAGACTAGATAATAGGAGCGTTTGCATCCCCTATATTCCCTTAAGTCAACAAGTGGTAGATGTTCTCACCAAAGGGTTACTTAGACCAAACTTTGACTACTGTATCAACAAGTTGGGTCTTATTGATATTTATACCCCAACTTGAGGGGGAGTGTTGAAAGTAGGGTTTTTTCCCTAGGGGTATTATTGTAATTGTCTTCTACCCTAGGGCTCTTTACTGTCTATTTATTCACCCTGTTCTCTTGTATTCAATGTATCAATTAAAATAATAAGAAAAAGATATGTATCGTGGTTTTTCTCCCTATTCTAGGGTTTCCACGTAAACTGTGTGTTGGTCTCTCTTTTCTTATATTTCATCAATTTGAAATCCCAGAAAAAAGGACAGTTCCTCTACCATACTAATCTCAAATTCTTGTTGCATTTGTTTCACAAAGTGCTCAACCATCTCCTGTGACATTCCTTTGAAAACAATGTGATAATTTGTAAAAATACAAGTTATTATATCTCTTTCATTTAAAATAATAAGGCAAAGGCATGCAATTTAGATAATTTTACCAATAAATTTATACAAAAATTAAAGCATGCAATCACGTACCTCTAACGCATAACATATTTAAATTCCAGACTAATTTCGCTACTTTTGTGCAGTATATCCTCCAGCAGTCTGATGATCGCATGATCGCATGCCCATTAATGCGTTTAAAGCAAGAAGTGGCCTGAGAAAAAATGAAAGACGATCTCATAAGCTGCAAGTGTTGAAGCATGACATGACATGGGTGTTGACATATAAATTGATTCTTTAAGCATGTGGAAAAATACGAATATGAATGAATAAAATTTATCTTCTTATGTCATACAACGCTTAAGATGTGGTGATTCTAAATAGGCATATGGATGGTGATGAATGATGGGTCATACAAGCTTATGTTACTATAAGCTCAATGACTTGGAATGGGAATGGAATGTGGATGCTGTGTTATGCTTATTCAGACACACTTTATTTATGCGATATTACTTCTAGATATGCGTTATTTATGAGAATCTTGTAGTATACTATGCGTTGTCACAAGTTTCATTGCGTTGGAACCAAGTATAATTCTACCGCAAGTTTCTCGGTGTGATCGAAGGTCGAACACAGGGATTGTTTTAGGTTAATTGTGTTATATGTGACTAGGGGTTTTTCAATTTAATAAAAGTTGTGGTTTGTACATGCGATAAAGTAAATTGTGCAGTAAAGTAAAGATAAGCGATAAAAATACGATAATAAAGTAAATTGCGATAAAAGTAAAGTGCGATAAAATAAATCTAAGCTATGATGATACAAGATATAGGTTACATGATACAAGATACCGAGGTTGAGACTGACTATGAATAATATACAAAGAATCGTGTTATGCGGTGGCAAGGCTTATGTGCGAAGTAGAAATAGAAAGGATAATGAATATAAACATCGCAAGTTCCTTAATTGCGTTAAAGATATAAGTTCGGTTCTGCTTTCCCTTGGTGTGCACCTCTTGGTGATCGGCCGCGTTTCCCACATCTCTGTGGTGAAACAGGGACGAACGTAGTGAACGCAAGGTTGCTTCCATCTCTGGAAGTACTTCTTGCTTTAGTTAACACATTCTTCTAACCTTCTCTTGACAGATCAGAATGGCATCTTCACTTCTGCTCTCACAGGTGAAGATGCCGTCTAACATGCTTTAGCTAAACATCTTTATTTCTTTAGCACAGATTAAGTTACTTGTTTAATTCATATTAATCACCAAGGGATAAAAAAACATCGTGGAGAAAGCGATTAATGGAGGAACGAAAATAGATAGAAATGTGGAAATGAGAATGGTCATGACAATTAATTATAAAATCAAGCGTCTGATACATGGTTGTGAATGATTTAGACTAAGAAGATGAAGTACAATTGATGAATAAGGGTTAGAAACAGATACAGAAGAGTGCCAATGTCTTGACACCGATCTAGATTGAGAGATTGCTTGCTGGCGTAGATGGAGTGAACAGAAGGATGAGCTTCCCTCTTAGGCTTGCTCAACCGGTAGAGTTGATCTAGGTACAGAGCTTCACGGTGGGGATTTGGAATGATTCTGCCCTAAGACTCACCTCTCGGCCTTGTCTCTTTTCTTCCCAGATCTTCTTCGATCAGCACTCAGATCGACCTCTCTCTCAATAGCCTCGTATCAATTATCCCCTGTATCAAGTATATTTTTTAGTGAATTCTATGAGGGTATTTATAGATGCAAGCTTTGACTCTTTAACTTGTGGTCCCCACTTTATTGTTATGGAAATTCTGAAAATGGTGGAATAAATATTCCTTCTGTTATGTAATCAATCCGTCGAAAATTCACAACGGTTAGTTGTACACGTGTCAAAATCCTCCATGATTGCGTTGCTCATTTGCATCTTTCGGTCGTGTGCTCGCATGCGGTATTGTTTTTATTACCACATGCGGTTGAGGTTCAACTCTGGATCGATTGTCGCATGCGCCGCCATTGCGTTGATCGTCTATTCATTCCTGAATGATGGGCAAATGCGACGTAGATGCGTTAATCTTTTTTCTCTTGAGCCATGAATGCATACGGTGACTGGATTTCCTTCAAAACAAACTTGAAATATTCTTTTCTACCATCGCAATGGTGTCAGTGAGTGTATTGATGACAATTTATAATTATTGTATTTCTTAGCCAATTTCCATACAATTGATGTAACTTTCCTCTCTTTTAACCGCAATATCTAAATAAAGCAGTATAAATAACTTGTATTTCTACAAGTTATCAATGGGCGGTGGGTGTCACATCACAAGTTGCATTGGTGGTCGACAGGAAAACTTTTTTTGAAGATTCAACGAACCACTGACACGTTGTAGTCGAAGCGACATGATATGGAATTTAATGCGCCCCATCAACGCAGTCATGAGCTTAAGAAAAAAAAGTGCTCGCAAACACCTATAAATACCCATGCAAATGCCATGCGGAGAAGAGTATTTTAGTTCGCAGTTCTTTTAATAGACATCGTGACATATATCAGGGGATACATTCTGGGAGACAAGAAGAACACCCTTGAGATGGGATTCTGCTTGAAACTCCTATCATTCTTCCATAGAAACTCCTTGTGAGAGCTTAAAACTCTAGAGAAAGTAGAGGATAATATTGTTCGAATATCTAAGGAAACAGCTGTAAAACAAGCCAGAGGAAGCAAGACATTGCGAACCACGACTTGACTCTCTGACCTTTTCTCTTTGTTTGTATATTTGTAATGTGTTTCTTGTATTGACAAATTCAGAATTGCAGTATGAATACATGTTTATTATACATCTTGTCTATCTTTTTCACCAATATCATGCATAGCTAAATCGCTTCATGGATTAAGAAGATTGTAGCTAACTATATAACTGGAGGAATCATGCGTCCAACTTGTTTTATGCATGCTTAAATTTTTTGTTTGAATCAATTAAGAAATTGTTCTAAGTAAAGCTAATCTAAGTTTGAGATAATTTAGAATAAGACCTCATAAAACAAGAGAAAATGTTCCTTAGAAATAAGTACATTCTCCGCATATTACACCTATCGCATGCATCATAGAGATAAGATAATGTGGCAAATAACACTGAGAAGTGTTGGTCGTAACATTGAGTGTATAGCTTGATCGCATATTTCATCTAGTTGTTTAGAAAATATTAGTAAAAATTCTTCCCAACCCTTCTATCGCATAACTGTTATCCAACTCACACTACTTCATTTTAGACATAATCCCCATCGTATAATTAGGTTTAAGTTTTCTTATTCAATCACTCATTTGAACACTTTAAACTCGCGCTAAGATCATATTTTTAGTTTCATCGCATACTTACAAGAAATCCCTATGTTTGACCCTGGACTCACCAGTAACTTTGGTCAAATTTGCACTTGGGTTTGACTAAAGAAAACTAAGCGTTAAATCTTATAAGCATTATTATTTCATCGCATGTATAGAACGCATCACAATGTCATCAACATAGATTTGGACAACAACAAAATTTTCATGAGATTTCTTCCCAAAGAAAGTTTTATTAACTCCTTCCCGCCCATGCTCATTGTATTGGGGTTAATGCCTTAAAGTCTCGTGTCCTGTAGTTTGTAAACAATATGTACAAACACTTGTGTTGTTAATATATGATATTTACTTCACATCTTGTATTTTGCTCGGTTAATTGTTTTATTTGCTTTACCACAAACCAATAAACAGGTTATCTGTATGTGACTCAAGCATGTATGTGGTGACTGATGCGTTATTTTATTAAGTGTGGAATATGGATGATATGTTTGATGGATAGCGTTGTGCACTCAAGTTTCCTCAGCGGAATCCAAGTGTAAATTCCTTTGAGTTTTCTGGTAAGTCCAGGGTCGATCACAGGGACTTGTGAAAATAGTGTGCGTTGATAATTTTCTTATGATAACTTTGCGGTAACTGGTAAAATAAATAAGGTGGTTGGTTTGTTGTTGCGTTAATGAAAATAATAATAAATGTGGCAGAGTTTGAAAAGAGTTGGCAACGGGAAATACGATGAATATGCGGTGAACGGGTTGAGAAGGGTTTCGGCTAACACTCCTTAGGTTGCGTTCATGCCTTGCGATCATGCAACATGCATACAATAGTAAACCACCTCTCGACGTGAATGCCACGGCTTCTAAGGCTAGAACACATGCGACAAATATGC
Organism: Benincasa hispida; assembly: GCF_027475165.1. Lineage (NCBI taxonomy): Eukaryota > Viridiplantae > Streptophyta > Magnoliopsida > Cucurbitales > Cucurbitaceae > Benincasa > Benincasa hispida. The sequence goes on along the minus strand of NC_143484.1, from coordinate 45,493,640 downwards.
GATAAGTCTACAGAGTTTACACATAAACCTCTATTTCTATTTATGCGATGACAACATGACATTCACACAAATATACGACCACATAATATCATTCCTATTCCTAGGATGCATACGATGCAAGTTGACAAACAGAGCTTATCTCTAAGTCCCTATTTCTTATTTATACAGGCCTAATCTTGCTCTTTCAAGTCAGATTCTAACCTAGCTCTCTTGAGACATTAGGTTCTTTCTTTAGATTCTCTCTCGAGCAACACTAAAGGGATGTTTCGCACAACATAAAACAAGATAATTACAAGCAATGAACTTCCTAGATTATGTTAGCTTAGTTCCTCTCAACCCATTCAATTAGTTTAGCTACTCATGTGTATTAAGAGAGTGAGCAGATGTAGAAATATAACTTCCATTGAATAGATAAAAGATGAAGTACAAAATAACAATGCAAGTATAGTAAAGAGTCTGGAGCAATTTCTTGCCACCAGGTATTACACTGTTCTACTCGTGCTCTAAAGATATTCTCTCTTTCGCGAGAGTCAACCCGCTCTTTGCTCTTATGCCTCAAGGTCCTTTCTCGAGCTGCCTTGGATGATCTCCGGCGTCACCACTTTTCTCTAGCTCCCCCGTGAAATGAAATGGAAAAAAAACTATGAACAAAGGTGTGAACTTGTAAAGTGATGAAGTAATCGACTGCTTAACCCCTTCTCTGAAGAATTCACTTGGTATTTATAGAGCACCAAAGGTGAAAGGCGGCTTCTCTCTCCTAGTTGTACAGATGAGACAACTTTAATTCTTGACTGATGCGCCGGATAGTTGTCACCGATAAAGCTGGATGTACTTTGTGACAGTTATCGGTTGTCAACTTAATTTGGATCCGACTGCTGTCAGCTTTTTGTCCCATCGATCTTAATTGTCCTTTCGTCCGGATGCGCCCACCATGTTGCGGTGATTCTTCTTGGGTGGATATTTGCGAGCACAATCAACACAAAGTCTTGTGGTGAAGTTGCGCTCAACCGGTGTATTCCTATGATTGCATTCTTTGCATTGTGTTAACGCATTATTTTGCACAAAAATATAGAGATCAACTGCCCTAATGCGTTGGACGCATGCGACTACAATATTGTGAAGTTTATGCTTAATAGATGCAATTTTAACATATTTTATCAACGCAATCCAACATTGTTTAATAACTCAGTACTATGATAACGTGCATTTCTACCCATTATCAGTGACATACAAATGGATCATGTCTTGAGTGATAACCAAAATGGTCTGTATAAATGGATAAAGGAGGGAAACCTTATCCTGGTAACGCTACAGACGTGACCCACTTGTGGAATGGTCACAAGTGTTGTGACTTGTCATAGATGGTCTAATCCTGATCATTCGTGTTGGGGACATGCAAGCAGGGGCGTCCTATACAAAGAGTTTATATAAGACCTGACCACGAAGTGTTAACGTCTCGTTATATAAAACCGTTCATAACAGAGACTTCACTTCATTAGGATGACCATAGGTAACATGACCTCAATCCTGAGTGAGTTGAGAACTCTTGCCAATGAGAGCAGTCCTTTGACTTGTATGGGTGCCAGTGGCCAGGTCGCCGATTCAAACCTACCATTTTGGGGATTCATCTGATTTGGGAGCTAGGAACTCAGCTACACAAGATGGAATTCACTCCTTCCCCGAGGCAGGGGTAAGTAGATAGATGGCTCCCTTAAGGGCTGATTCTAGGGCTTGAACGATGTGGCACCACACGCCTTCTTTTGGCCCGAAAGGTGTTCACACATAGTTGGACTATGTTGTATTGTTCATTAGAGGAATTAGTGGTACTTAAGGAGTGAGATGTAACTATAGGGGCAAAAAGGTAAATTGGCCCAGCTGTATTTACGAGCATCTGTGAAGGGTCATCATACTCATGATTGGTTATATCCGATGGACACAGAAATATATCTGTGGTAAGAAGAGTTCAACTGTTGGTCTTTAGTGGAATCACTGACAGTTAATTGATGGTGGATCTCATGGCTAAAGAGTTTAGTTAGCTATTCACGTACCATTGGAGCTTCGAGCCACAGATCCATTAGGTCCCATGGGTAGCTTGGATAAAGTCGAGAACTAGTGTTGGGTTAATTTGAAATGTTTAAATTGACAAGAGAAAGTTCAATTATATATGATATAATTGAACTGGTTAATTATATATGATATAATTGGCTAAATGTATGAGATACATTATTTTAGAGGAAATTAGATATAAATATGATTTATATCAAGTAGAGGAGAAAATACTATAGTAGATATGTGATATCAAACTATAGGATATAAATATAATATGATTATATTTATTAATTAATTAATTCATGAATTATATGATAATTAACCAATTCTTCCATGTTCGGACATGGGTAGTGGGCAGCGTTGGTTATGGTAATCGGCGAGATAAAAATGAAAAGTGTTTTCATTTTTCAAATCATGCACTCATTATTTTCGAGCGCCCAAAAATAATTCGTGAAACGATCGCGAGAGCCTATACGATAGTAGTTCTTCTGTCTAAACGATCGTTGACCTCACGAGTTCTCTAAACGATCATATACGTTTTTCCTAAATGATCGTTCAGCCTTTCTTACACGATCGTGTAGCTCTTCTATCTGATAAGCACTTCCGCTATACGATAGCACAGTATTATCTCCCACTTGCTTATCGTCTACACAACGCGTTGTCCTCCGTCCTCTACCAAACTCACCAAAGCCCACTCTTTGGGATGTCACTTCGAGGATACCTGGGTTTCATTAGTGGTGGTGTCGTCCTCGCTATAGTGTTTGTGTTCGTACTGATCTTGCTGTTGCAGTCGACATACCCGCCGGGTGTTGGTAGATCTGTTGGAGGGTTTCCGTTGCAATGGGTTCAGAACTTCGAAGAGAGTCTTGAACTGGTATAAACCCTTTCCCTGTTATTTATTGTGTTCTGGGCATGCCGATAATTAGAATTATATGCATAACTGTATGTGTTGAATGTATATGTTTTGTATTTCGGTCACTGTGAAATTGGAGCGATCTGAACACGCTCATGGAACTCTCGGTATGAGATCCTTCAATTGGTATCGGAGCTAGGTTCTGATACTCCAATTTCATCTGTTGCAACGAAATAACATATACATTCATGGTGGGTGCATTTCTACGCTATTTTAATTGTTAAATCTATTGTGGATGTGCCAGATTAATGGATGTTTTTGGGATGATTAGCCTCAGTTTGTTTAAATTCTTTTACATTTGCGGTTGTCGTAAAGGCCCCTGCGTTTTTCGACAATAATAATCGTTATCGAGTCTGTATTCAAAATTTATTTGAAGTTTGAGTCGTTCGTCGAAGTTCTGGGCAAAGGTTGCGACTCTTCGAGGAAGGAGACGATCTAGGGTTGATCGCATCGTGCAGAAGAGGTTTTACGCGATCGTTGTCCATCGCATTATAAAGATAAAGAAGTACGTGATCACAGATGAATGCATCGGTTAAATGATGGGGAATGCGATCAAGAGTTGGTCACATCGGGTTGACGATCGAGTACGCGATCGCTGAGTATCGTTTAATGCGAGCCCGTGCTAGATGATCGTTTAGGTCAGCAAGCTTCATTGCTTAGTAACTGACTAAACGATCACTTAGCATTGCAAGGTTTACCAAGTTACACTCATTGGTTAGACGATGAGACGCTCGTGTATCATTTAATGCGTGCACTAGACGATCGTTTAGGTCAGCAAGCTTCATCGTTTAGTAACTAACTAAACGATCACCTAGTAACTAAAGGTAAATCGTTTACCTATCATCGCGCTACACGATCGCATGGACGATCAGGCTTCACAGCCTCGCCGTCGTCTACACGATCGTTTGCTTATGTTTCTATCGTTTAGTGCACGTTGAACGATCGTCTACCTATTAGAGTTTGCTACACGATGAAGACCTCCTGGCAGTTCAAGACCCGGTTCACCTGTGAACCGGTTTGCTCGATGAAAAATGTAATAGGTAGGGCTTTTCATTCCGGTTTTTGGTTAAAAGGCTCATCCCGGTCCATTAATCCTTTGTTTATTACATGCGATGTATGTTTTATATGTCATATGGTATGCACATATAGTAAATCCCACCTTAGGTTATGCAATGGTCATGCATCATCTCTTTATTGTAATTGTTATAATTTAGAGATGCATGATTTAATTATGTAAGAGCATGCTCATGCATCATATAATATAAGAGTTATATTTATGCATGCATAAAAAGCATTGACATGCATCACCTTTATATTATAATTGTTATAGTATAAGGGTGAATGATAGCATGTTTGCTTGGTTGTTACGAATTATATAAAAGTTATATAGTAATGATCGGACATTGCATGAAGCATAACACATAGGTTAATTTATAAATGTTATAAATGCCTCGTTGTGCACAATTTTTTTTAGTTGTTTCTTTTTAAAAGTTAAAGAGAAATTAGAACTAAAAGAAATAAGAAAGATATGCATGCTCACTTAGGCTTAATTAAAGGTTTTAAAATGTTTAAAACTTGGATCACATAGACCTAAGATCACGGTTCTAATATGATTAGCAACCCTAAGGCTTTGATCTTTTAATCAGTTTAATAGGATTAAATTGGGTAATAAAAGGTTAAAGTGTAACAAATCTATCTATAAGGGACCTTTTGTCTAAGGCAGGTTCTGTCTAGGCTGGGGTATTTAAGTTGACGGAAACGTAATACCCCTACCTGAAAACTTACCTAAAAAGGTGAATTAGATAGATTTGATGCATGCATTCAAGTTAAGGACAATCCATTAAAGTGTTTAAATGTGACTACTTGAACTTGTTCATATTTCATAGACAAATGTTGTTTATGAGCAGAGTTTAAAAAGATGACTTAGACTAAAATCAGTAGCCAGATTGTCTAGGTTAATGAATCCCTAGGTAGAACATTCAGTGGAAGGTACTTGGGGCATAAGATGCTTCACTTAAACCTTTCACTTTTCTCCTAAAGTACACACCGTGAGATCTATCCTCGACCTCGTGGCACCTTTGGTGTGTCCCCCAATGGATGGTGTTTGGGTAGGTCAATATCAAGGTGGATGGAGAGAATGTTCATAGTAAGTGGGAGCGGGAAATGCGACAGCATATCCCTCGGTCTCCCTCGTTAGGTTGAATAAAGTTACTGCACATCGCCTCGAGGCACCCTGGGAGTGTCCCCCTAAAGGATGGCAGTTTTGCGCGTTTCTTTATTTGATCTCCTGTAAGAGGATAAGGTAACTTAGTCTCTTGTCCTAATCTATCTTTTCCCTACGGTAAGCGCATTAGGGTGGGACTCTGGCACCGAAAGCGAGGGGTTACACTTATGCGGAATAGTTAAAGGTTAACGATTTTGGACCGAAAAATGGTGGCTGTTAGGTTCAATTCCAAGAGTTGGTTCTGCCTAATGGTTGAGAATGTCTCTTCCCAGCGAAGGGGAAACTGATCACCCCACCGGTGGCGTTTGTCCTGACTCACTAGGGCATCATTGCAAAATAGAAGTCTATCACTTAGGGTACTTGAAACTGTTTTGCGAAACTGATTGGTTTAAAAGTGCTTTAGAAAAATCTAATAAAGTTTTATTCATATTTTCAACAACTTTTTCAAATGGAAATAGCTACCTTATCGTTGTTAAGCACCGAAAAACTAACTGGTGATAATTTTTCAACATGGAAACACATGATCACGACGATCCTAATCATCAAGGATCTCATGTTTGCTCTTACAGAGGCTTATCCTCCTATTCCAGCTCCAAATGCCGCTCGAAATGTTCGCGAGGCATACGAGCGATGAGCAAGGGCGAATGAGAAGGCCCGAGCCTACATCTTGGCAAGTCTTTATGAAGTCTTGGCCAAGAAACATGAGCCTATGGTCTCAGTGCGTGAGATCATGCAGTCCCTGTAGGGGATGTTTGGATAACTGTCTAAACAACTTATGTATGAGGCTCTTAAATACATATTCAACTCCAAAATGCAAGAAGGCACCTCTATTCGTGAACCTATGCTAAACATGATGGTTCACTTCAATGTGGCGGAGTTGAATGGGTCTACCATCGCTGAGGGCAGCCAAGTTAGCATAATCCTGCATTCTTTGCCGGAGAGCTTCCTACACTTTGTTAGCAATGTGATTCTTAACAAAGTGAAGTATAACCTTACAACTCTCCTCAATGAGTTGCAGACATACCAATCTTTACTGAAAAGTAAGGAGAGGCAGAAGGGTGAGGCAAATGTTGCTTCATCCTCCAGGACGTTCCATAGAGATTCGACCTCAGGAACGAAGTCTGCACCTTCCACTTCTAACTCTGCAAAGGGGAAGAAAAAGAAGGGTGGTAAGGGAAAAGGGAAGGCACCTGCTAACCTACTGCCTGTCGCCCCGAGGAGGCGTCCACAAGTTGCTAAAGGAAAATGTTTCCATTGCAACTAAGATGGACACTGGAAGAGGATCTGTCCTCGATATCTGAAGGAGAAGAAAGCAGCCAAGGCTAAGGCCAAGGCGGATAAAGGTAAATGTGATTTACTTGTGCTTGAAACTTGTTTGGTGGAGAATGATGTTTCTGATGGAACACGAGACATATGCAGCGGAATTAGGATCTAGTTACACTCTAATTGCTCTTAATTTAAAGGAAAAAAGCATGCAAATTGAAGGAAAAAATAGTAAATAAAAGTGGATAGGAAACAACGTTTTTCCTCGTTGAATCTCGACTCGAACTCTTTCGGACAACCACTAGAGTTGACCTACTATCCTCTAGACTCAGAACCGAGTTGTGGGACCCGGTGGATGAAGAAAACTGAGAGAGAGAAAAGAGATGGAAAATAAGATGGAATTTGGGTAGGGTTTGGGTTTGTTTTTCCAGCCCAATTTTGAAAACCAAAATTGGAAAATTGTCAAAAGTCTTTAATTTAAATTCAAAAGCACATTTTATAGAAAAAAAACCATGCAACAATTACATGAACCAAATCCATAAAAACCCAACACCTAGAATCCATTATCTAAGTGGGCTTAATGTCTCCACTATAAGCCAACACCTAGCCCACTATTTTGTTAGTGGAATTATCCAACAAAAGTTTGGATTTTCCCACTAACTTAAGTCAAAGAGTAAAATAGTCATTTGGTCAAAGTCAAACTTTGACCAAAAAGTCAACATTTTGACTTTTTATGATTTTTCCATGTTAACTAATTTTGACCTCCCTAGCATGAATCCACATTCATTTTTTTGAAATTCAAATCACATTTGAATATAAGGTCGGTCAAAGTTTGACTTTTCAAAGTCAAAAGTCAACTCTTTGACTTTTTATATCTTTGACCATTTCCATCATTTCCGAGCTTTCGAATATGAACGTATTCATATTCTTGATATTTAAATCACTTTTAAATATTAAAGCTGTATCTCTAAACTGAAAAACCTAACCACTATATCACATATACTTGTCGGTTTCTCTCTCTTCACCTAATTCGAACAATTCAAATTATTCTATCATACTGTTCTAAGTTTATTCCATATGAGCTAGTAGGGGAACCTAATGGACCTATAGATCATGGGCTCCAACGATCTGAGATTAGCTGGCTAAACTCTTTAGACGGAGCTAATCAACATTCGTTAACTAACGGGTCATTCCACTATAGTCCCGTAGTTGCACTCCCCTCACTATAGATATATTTGTGTCCATTTGATATAACCATGATTAGTAAGCTAATCCTTCACAGGTTGTTCGTAATCTCGGCTGGGTCATAAAAACCGTTTTACCCTCAAGACTACATCTTGTTCCTTAAGTTCCACTGATCCTCTAATGAACAATTGGTTTAAGGTCCAACCTATAAATCGAATCCCTCTCGAGCCACGGAGAGGGTGGGGCCCCTTGTTCAAGACCTGGATTCAGTACTAAAGGGAACAACTTATCTACTATCCCTATAACGGATAGGAGTGAATTCCGTCTTGCACCCTATGTTTCCAACTATCCACCCGATCTTACCCCTGAAATGAGAGGCTTATTGGGCCAGCGATGATGAGCTGCCCTCACCTATGCAGATCTAAGGATAATTCCAAGTGAACAGAAGTTCATGGTTAGCTCAAGATTAAGATTAAGTTACCTAGGTTATCAATTAACGAAATAGTCAGTTTTATACATAAAACGACATTTAGAATGTAAAAAGTGTATTTCATGGTTCAGTCTTATGCAAACTCATTGCATAGGATGTCCTCACTTATATATCTCTATATGAAATATTCAGGATTACATCGTTTGTACTAACTACAAAGTGAGCCGCATCCATAGTGTCCCCAGAATAAGGCGCCCAACCTTATTCATATACTATAGACCATTTTTGCTATATATTTGAACTTGATCCACATTTATGTCACTATATAAAGTTCAAACTACATTAAATAGCCTCAGGACCTTAGTTTATCGGATTCAAGATTACAATTTCAATAATAATTTTATCGAAAAACAAAACAGAATATGTTTATTAATTTACAAACTACGAGTTTTAGGACATAAAATCCAACAAACTCCCACTTGGACTAAAACTCCTAGTGAAGTATCACAATATTGAATTTAAGTGAGAAACATATGAGTACAATAAACATATGAATACAATAAACTAGGGCATATACCCAAAAGTTCTCCCACTTGTCCTAGTTTACAAACTTCGTAGACCTAGACTCTGTAGGTGACCTTCAAACACTTTAGCCGTAAGGGCCTTTGTAAAAGGATCAGCAATGTTTTGCTCAGAAGATATCTGGGTTACTACAACATCTCCATGATGTACAATCTCCCGGATCAGATGGTATTTGCGCTCAATATGCTTGCCACGCTTGTGGCTTCTTGGTTCTCTTGAATTTGCAACTGCACCACTATTATCACAATATAGGGTGATAGGTAGATGCATATTTGGAACGACTTCCAAATCTGTTAAGAATTTCCTCAACCATACTACTTCCTTTGCTGCTTCACAAGCAGCTACGTATTCAGCTTCCATTGTGGAGTCTGCAATATAGTTTTGCTTCACACTTATCCACACTACTGCTCCTCCATTCAAAATGAACACTGATCCCGATGTAAATTTTCTTGCATCTTTATCGGTTTGAAAATCAGAGTCAGTGTATCCAGTAAGGATCAAATCCTTAGTACCATACATGAGCATGTAGTTCCTCATTCTCCTAAGATACTTGAGGATATTCTTAACGGCAGTCCAATGATCATATCCAGGATTGGACTGATACCTACTAACTATCCCTATTGCGTAGCATATGTCAGGTCTAGTACATAACATTGCATACATCAGGCTCCTTACTGCGGAAACATAGGGAATGTGTCTCATATCCTCAACCTCTTGAGGTGTCTTAGGACATTGATCCTTTGACAAATGAATTCCATATCTGTAAGGTAACAGACCTCTTTTGGAATTCTGCATCTTATACCTAGACAACATTTTGTCTATATAAGTTGCTTGAGACATGGTGAGTGTTCTGTTCTTGTGGTTCCGAATAATCTGAATCCCAAGAACATACTGCGCATTTCCTAAATCTTTCATTTAGAATTGCATTGCTAGCCATTTCTTGATGTCAGTTAGATAACCTACTTCATTCCCAATGAGTAGAATATCATCAACATATAAAACTAAGAACGCTATAGTAGAATTGATGATCTTCTTGTAAACACAAGGCTCGTCAACATTCTGTTCGAAGCCATAAGATTTGATCGCAGTATCAAATCTTATATTCCAAAATCTAGAAGCTTGTTTCAACCCATAAATGGATTTTTGAAGCTTACAAACCTTTTGTTCTTGACCCTGTGCAATAAACCCCTCTGGTTGAGCCATATAGATACTATTCTCAAGATCGTCGTTTAAAAAGGCTGTCTTAACAACCATCTGCCAAATTTCATAGTCATAAAAGGTGGCAATGGATAAGAGTATTCTAATCGACTTAAGCATGGAAACGGGAGAGAAAGTTTCTTCATATTTCACTCCTTCTCTCTAGATATAACGCTTTGCCATAAGTCGAGCCTTAAAAGTCTGTACTTTACCGGCTTGATCTCGTTTTCTCTTGTAGATCCACTTACAACCAATTGGTTTTACATCATTTGGTTGATCTACAAGTTTCCAGACAGAATTAAAGTACATAGACTCCATTTTGAGGTCCATGGCTTTGACCCACCGATCACGGTCCACATCTTTTATCGCCTGTTTATAAGTCGATGGATCCTCTATGCTATCATCAGGTATGACGACTTGTGTGTCTGTTAAACCCAAGTAACGGTCAGGCTGATAAACAACCCTTCCACTACGTCGAGGCATTCTCAACTCTTGAGAAGGATGTGACCGACCAGATGTACTAGTTTTATCTACTACTTTAGTAGATGAACTAGTTCTATCTGTAGCGTCTTTGGAAATTTCATTCAAAACTAGTCTACTGCGAGGTTGATGACTTCTTATGTGGTCTTCCTCTAAGAATGTGGCATTTTTCGATACAAATACCTTATTCTCTTGAGGATCGTAAAATAGACCACCCTTTGTTTCTTTTGGATAACCTACAAATAGGCATAGTTTTGAACGACGTTCCAATTTTTTAGGATTTTGCACCAACACGTGTGTTGGGCATCCCCAAATCCTAAAGTGATGTAAACTACCTTTACGCCCTTTCCATAGCTCATAAGGTGTTTCTGAAACACTTTTAGAAGGAACATTATTCAAAATATAGACAATAATTTCTAATGCATGTCCCCAAAAGGAATCAGGTAACTTAGAAAAGCTCATCATTGAGCGAACCATGTCCAACAAGGTTTTGTTTCTTCTTTCAGATACACCATTTTGCTGAGGCATATTAGGTGCAGAGAGTTGTGACTTGATTTCGTGTTCTATCATATAGTCCTGGAATCTTATGTCCATGTATTCCCTACCTCGATCTGATCATAATGTCTTAATTGTTTTACCTAACTAGTTCTCAACCTCAGCCTTATATTCTTTGAACTTTTCAAAAGAATCAGACTTGTGATGCATTAGCTAAATATGACCATACCTTGAATAATCATCAATAAAACTGATGAAATATTCATACCCACCTCGAGCTTTGACATTCATTGGTCCACAGAGGTCCGAATGCACGAGCTCTAAGGGTATTGTGGCTCTGAGACCTTTTCCAGTAAAAGATCTCTTATTCATTTTTCCCTCAAGACAAGACTCACATGGAGGTAAAGAATTGTCTTCTAACTGATTTAAGAGTCCAGTCTTAACCAATCTCTCAATCCTTTTGAGATTTATATGGCCAAGTCTTAGGTGCCATAGATAGGCATTAGAAGAAACTTTTTGTCTTTTATTCTGTGTTTCGGCTATTCTAAACATTTCAGTATTTAAGACAAATTTTGCTTTAGTTGGTCTTAACTTATATAAGTTGCTTTCAAATATAGCACAACAAATTTGAATACCTTTTCTGAAAATGAACGCTTCATTAACTTCAAAAGATATTTTATACATTTGTTCCAATATACATGTGATAGATATTAAATTCCTTCTCATTTTAGGAGCATACAAAACATCTTTAAGTATGATATATCTATCGTTGAAAAATAACTTCAAGTCTCCCATTGCTTCGGCCGAGACAACCTCTCCTGTTCCAACCTTGTGGGTGATCTCGCCTTCTTCAAGCTTTTTCCAGGAACCAGTTTCCTGAAAAGAGAAGCAAATGTGATTAGTGGCTCATGAATCTAATATCCAAGTTGAGGTATCATACTCCACTAAACATGTTTCAGCAACTAGTAAATCATATTTACCTTGTGCTTCTTTCGAGGCAGGGGCCTGAGGACATTCCTCAGTTAAGACAAATCTCAGGTCATCTATTACTATTGTTGAATTCAGATTTGTTTTCCATGTTGAGTAGTTGTCGCCGTTAAGTTTTTCAGAAGCTAATAGTTGAACTAAAGAGTTAGTCATGCTGAAAGAAAAACATATTCTTTTTAGTAAAAAAATCTTTTAAATCCAATCAAGTTTAGCAAAAAAAAACTAATAATGTACCCTTCATTATTATATTTTGCAACGATATTTCAAACTTTTAGAGTAACCTCCATTGAAGGGCAGTCGATTATTCCTCTTTTGAACTAAGACTATCTTGACTAGATACTATCACCAGAATAACTCTTATTCCTATAGTAACTCAATTATCGCTACTTTGGTCAAGAATTTAGTAACACTTAGTAATTCTCGTAAGTATGACCCTCCATTTTTAGACCTCAAAGATCGGAATCATTATGCTCCCGAAGTTGGAAAGACAAGAATGAAAATTATAACAATTATAACCCTAGAGAATTCATCTATAACATGCTTCCTTCAATCAAACATGCTTTAATATAACACTTATATTAAAACTAAGCATGCATAGTATATATTTTATAACACTTATAAGATATAACAAATGCATGTCACATGATTTTCCTATGGTGGGGTTTTAAAACTATATGGCATACTATATGCACACATAATCATACAACATTATACATCACATGCATAATAGGTAAACAACACTAAAGTGGACCGATTTTGGCATTAAAAACAAATAAATAACTAATTTATTACAGAAATCAGCAACCAGCTTCCCGGAACCAGCTTCAAACACTTTGAACCATCTGGAACCGCTCAGAAACCACTCGAACCGGCCCAAAAACACCAAAAACCAAGTTGAACTGGTCAACCGGCTCAACCAGGTCAAACGAATCGATTTAGACCGTCTGGAGCGGTTGGTCAACAGAGGCATAGAGTGGGTCGGGTTGACGAAACGCACGGGCGGCGAACTGGGTCAGAACACTGAACGGGTCGAAAACTTGTCGACAGCTGGCGTGCGTGGGGCTTCTCCAAACCAGGTCGGACCGCTGTCAGGTCGGGTCTAGGAGCTCTCTTCTCGGGTCTGGAGGCTAATTCAGGTCTTTGAGCCATTTTTCTCCAATTTTGCTGTTGTCCTCTCTCCTGGAATCAAGAAATTACAACCTAATTTCAACTCTAATGACTCCAACAAAATTACAGACCTTTTTTCACACATTAATGCTCATAAATATGTGAGTAATTACAAATTTCCACAAGAAATTTAAAGAAAAACAATGCCAAAATCATAATAAATCCACTTTAGTCCATATTTCATTCAACCTTTGAATAGAAAGGAAATAAACACCCACCAAAAGCAATTGAGCGTAATTAAAGCATGCTCTGATACCATTTGATGGAACACGAGACATACGCAGCGTAAAAAAGGCTAATTACACTCTAATTGCTTTTAATTTAAAGGAAAAAAACATGCAATTGAAGGAAAAAACAGTAAATTAATAATTACCTATGAAGCTCCCAAAAACTTCTTTTCCTCGTTGAATCTCGACCCAAACTCTTTCGGACCACCACTAGAGTTGACCTACTATCCTCTGGACTCAGAACCGGATTGTGGGACCCGATGGATGAAGAAACCGAGAGAGAGAAAGAGATGGAAAAGAAATGGAATTTTGGGTTGGGTTTGGGTTGAAAATTTTTCTCCAAAATTGTGATTTTTTCAGCCCAAATTTAAAACTAAAATTGGCAAAAATGGGCAAAAGTTTTTTCATTCAAAATGAAAGTCCAATTTATAGAAAAGAGCCATGCAAAGATTGCATGAAATCAATTCATAAAAACCCAACACCTAGAATCCACTATCTAAGTGGGCTTAATGTCTCCACTATAAGGCAACACCTAGCCCACTATTTTGTTAGTGGAATTATCCAACAAAATTTTGGATTTTCCCACTAACTTTAGTCAAAGAGCAAAATAGTCATTTTGTCAAAGTCAAACTTTGACCAAAAAGTCAATATTTTGACTTTTTATGATTTTTTCCGTGTTGACTAATTTGGACCTCCCGAGCATGAATTCGCATTCATTTTCTTGAAATTCAAATCATATTTGAATATAAGGTCAGTCAAAGTTTGACTTTCAAAGTCAAAAGTCAACTCTTTGACTTTTTACATCTTTGACCATTTCCATTATTTTCGAGCTTCCGAATATGAACGTATTCATATTCTTGATATTTAAATTACACTTAAATATTAAAGCTGTATCTCTAAACTGAAAAACCTGACCACTATATCACATATATTTGTCGGTTTCTCTCTCTTCACCTAATTCGAACAATTTGAATTATTCTATCATACTGTTCTAAGTTTATTCCATATGAGCTAGTAGGGGAACCTAATGGACCTATAGATCATGGGATCCAACGATCTGAGATTAGCTGGTTAAGCTCTTTAGACGGAGCTAATCAACATTCGTTAACTAACGGGTCATTCCACTATAGTCCCGTAGTTGCACTCCCCTCACTATAGATATATTTGTGTCCATTTGATATAACCATGATTAGTAAGCTAATCCTTCACAGGTTGTTCGTAATCTTGGCTTGGTCATAAAAACCGTTTTACCCCCGAGACTACATCTTATTCCTTAAGTTCCACTGATCCTCTAATGAACAATTGGTTTAAGGTCCAACCTATAAACCGAACCCCTCTCGGGCCAATGAGAGGGTGGGGCCCTTTGTTCAAGACCTGGATTCAGTACTAAAGGGAACAACCTATCTACTATCCCTATAACGGGTAGGAGTGAATTCCGTCTTGCACCCTATGTTCTCAGCTATCCACCTGATCTTACCCCCGAAATGGGAGGCTTATTGGGCCAATGATAATGAGCTGCCCTTACCTATGCAGATCTAAGGATAATTTCGAGTGAACATGAGTTCATAGTTAGCTCAGGATTAAGATTAAGTTACCTAGGTCATCAATTAACGAAATAGTCAGTTTTATACATTAAACGACATTTAGAACGTAAAAAATGACTATTTCATGGTTCAGTCTTATGTAAACTCTTTACATAGGATGCCCCCATTTTCATGTCTCCACATGAACGATTTAGGATCACATCGTTTGTACTAACTACAAAATGGGCCGCATCCATAGTGTCCCCAGAATAAGGCACCCAACCTTATTCATATACTATAGACCATTTTGGCTATATATTTGAACTTGATCCACATTTATGTCACTATATAAAGTTCAAACTACATTAAATAGCCTCAGGACCTTAGTTTATCGGATTCAAGATTACAATTTCAATAATAATTTTATCGAAAAACAAAACAAAATATGTTTATTAATTTATAAACTACGAGTTTGAGGACATAAAATCCAAAACATGTATGGTTCGAGGGATTTGATCCTTACAGGATACACGGATTCTGACTTTCAAACTGATAAGGACTCTCGCAATTCCACATCAGGGCCAGTCTTTACTCTTAATGGAGGAGCTGTAGTGTGCACTAAGCAGGGGTGCATCGCTGACTCCACTATGGAGGCAGAAGTAGTAGCGGCTTGTGAAGCTACTAAGGAGGCCGTATGGCTCAGAAAGTTCTTGACAGACCTGGAAGTTGTTCCAGATATGTCTAGGCCCATTACCCTTTATTATGATAATAGTGGGGTAGTGGTGAACTCCAAGAAGGCAAGGAGTCATTGGCGCGGTAAACACATAGAGCAGAAGTATCATCTGATCCGTGAGATAGTGCATCGAAAGGACATGATCAATGTTGCTGACCTGTTTACAAAGGCTCTCATGGCTACAGTGTTTGAGGGTCACCTACGGAGCATGGGTCTATAGGATCGCCCGCGGCTGGTGATAACTTTTAGAAATACAAGTTATTTGTGCTGTTTTATTTAGATATTACGGTAAAAAGAGAGGAAAGTTGCGTCGATAGTATGAGAAATATGAAAATTATGAAATGTTGTAAACACATCCACTAACCCCATTGCGATGGAAAAATAGAATGTTTCAGTCTCTGTTTTGCAGGAAATAGGTCATCGCATGTGTTAATGGCTCGAAGATAAAATGTACAACGCATCTACATCGCATGCGCCAATCGATCAAGAATGAAGAAATGATCAACGCAAGGATGGCGCACGCGACGATCGATCATGGACTCTAGAGATCAGCGCATTTCAAATGCATGCAATAATAAAAAAAAACACCGCATGCGGTGATCGATCGAAGATGTGAAGAGCAATGCATTCACGGACGATTCTGACAAGTGTACAACTTTCTGTTGTGCAATTCTGACAGATTGATCGTGGAGCAGAGAGGAATTTTCCATTATGCCATTGTAGGAATTATCAGAATTATACAGTGGGACCACAAATTCAAAGAGCCAAGGTCTTGTCTATAAATCGCTTCCTTGAACATACAGGGAGAAGGAGGCTGGTCTGAAGAGACTTTACAGAGTAAATCCGAGAGAACTACGAGACAAGGCTGAAAAGTGAGTCTCCGAGCATGGAATTCTTCCGATTCCCAAAGCTGAAGCTCTGTGCAAAAGGTCAATTCTACCGGGAAAGTAAGCCTGAGAGGGAAGCTTTCCTCTCCACTACATCCATACGCCGACAAGCAAAAGTCTCCATCGGGATTTGTCGTTGACACTCTTTCCGTATTTGTTTGTATTCTTTAATTTATCTTTTGTGTTCATCTTCTTTAATCCCTCATTCACAATCATGTATCAAATGCTTATATTTAGAATTAAATGTTATCATCATCATCATTATCATCTCTCTGTCCCTTTCCATACATTTATCATCCATTTTCTCCATGATGTGTTCTTAATCCCCGGGGTAAATTGCGAGAATTAAGCGAGTGAGTCAATCTGTGTTAAGGTAATCAATTAAGTTTAGCTAAAGCATGCTCGACGGCATCTTCACCTGTGAGAGCAGAAGTGAAGATGTTATTCCGCCTTTTGAGAGAAGGTTGGAAGAATGCGTTAACTAAAGCGAGAAGTATTTCCAGAGATGGAAACAACCTTGCGTTCATCACGTTCATCTCTGTTTCACCATAGACGTATGAGAACGCGACCGATCACTAAAAGGTGTACGCCAAGGGAAAGCGGAACCTTAGTTACGTCCTTAACACAATTGATGAACTTGCGATATTTTTACTCTTTACTCATTCTCTTTCTGCCTCATTCATAAGACTTGCCATTGCATTCATGGATTCTTTTGTACAACTTCACAGCCAGTCCTCGACCCCCTGTATCATAATAGTTTAGAAATTTACTTTATCAATGCATTTTTACTTTCAGCGCAATTTATATTTCTGCAAAACCAAAATTCTTTATTCTTTATTATAACCAGTCACATATATCACATTAGTATCGCATTTAACAACAACAATCCCCGTGTTCGACCTTGGATCATTCTGAGAAACTTACATTGGAACTATACTTGGTTTCAGCGCAAGGAAACTTGTGACATGCACTACTTCATTGCATACTACGAGCATATCACTATCAACGCATACACTTAGAATGTAGTAATGCATAATCGCAAAGCACTTGAGCGCATATAGAGCACTTTCATTCATTCATTAGCGCAATAGTTTGGGACATGAACTTGCATTACATTCATATTCATCATTGTCCATATGCTTAAAGATAAAGATTAAAGAATATTTTTTTTCCATTATAAGTTTATGGCACCGTTGCCGGGGATCGGTAACAGTTAGTGTTGAATGCTTTTGTGGTATTTTGCACGACAGATCTCTGTTGTACTGTCTGTTTATCGCGAAGAGCAGGCTGACGATTTATGAGTACTGGAACTGATCCAGAATTCTAAACTGATCCAGAGATCAAGTGTATTTTTCGTGCAAGAGCACATCAGAACCAAGTTACACGAAGAAGAAACATGGCAAATAATAATGAGAGGCTCGATAGGAATCAAGGGGTAAATTGGCCAGCACAAGACCCTGTTTTTATTACTGTCGACCGCAACATCCCTATGAGGAACTATGCGACGCCGAATTTTTATAACTTCTCGCCCAGAGTTTCAAGACCCACGGTTGCGGAGAATGCAAGGTTTGAGATAAAACCGGTCATGCTTCAAATGATCCAAAAATGCGGGACAATTCGGAGGTCTACAAGAAGAAGACCCGCATGCTCATTTGACCAGCTTCGTAGAAATGTGCAACACATTCTCCATACCTGGTGTGACTCCCAAGGAATTAGGTTGTATCTCTTCCCATATACACTGCGGGATGAGGCAAAGAGGTGGGCTCAGCCACTAGAGCCAAATGAATTCAACGCGTGGAGACCATCGACTTAGGCAAGTAGGATTGACGGCTTGCGAGGATGCTATTGCGGTAACTCTGAAGAACCTCTTTCAATCAACATCCCTACATCTATCTTTATCGCTTTATTACCGCTTTCTTTACTGCTTTCCTTATCGCTTTCTTTAATGCTTTCTTTACTGCTTTCATAAATTAGTTTACTTCTTTAGAATTGCGTTATTCAATTTAGTTTATTATTTGCGTTAGTTAATTCCATGCCTTCTTCAATTTACTTACTTTTCTACTATAGTTTGCGTTGTTCTTAATTCTCCGTGAATGATTGACTTAAAAGAAAATGAACATCGCAAAGTCTTATCGACTTGCGTTGTTGATGAAAAAAAAAATAAAAAATAAAAAAATAAAAAAATAATAAATAATAAATATAATAATAATAATCATTCGGTATGCGTTGACGGGTGTATCTTGCGCTGATAAGATACACTTTGCGTCCATCTTCCTCAAATGCATTGCGCTGAGGGGTGTGTTGCGCGCGTATGTATTCTGCGCCCGTCCTTAGCGACAATGCACTATGTCGAGGTAATGTTGCACCAGTAGAAATACCGTGCGCCCGTCCTCCAGAAATGCACTGAGTTGAGGGGTGTGTTGCGCTAATGCATGCATTGTTGCCCGTCCTCTGCAAATATGCATTTGTGGTAACAGATCCATTGCGTTAATCTTTAACCTTGATCTCGTCTGAATAAAATACAAAAGAGAAATTCTTTTTGCGAGAGAGTAGTCCAATCGCTTAGGCTTCCAAGGAAATGATGACTTAGCAGATGAAAGAATGTCCTTTTCTGCTAATTCATAAATGCGAGGAGCGCGACTGGCAGGCTTTTTGAGTATCTCGAAGCCTGCCACGAAAGGATTGCATTGGGCCCATCAAGGACCAACCTATAAATTTCCTCCTCCTTCGTCTGAGGAAGTTTATTTGAATCTCAAGTGAAAAGAACCTTAAGCAAGTCCTCTGCATACTAAACCTTCGAAATTTCTTCCTAAGTCCCAAAGAATTTTTCCAACTCTTCCACTCACCAAAACCATGGCCGACCAATCCTCACATTCATCTTCTCTGCCTTCAACACCTTCCCCAGCCCAAGTCGCCGCAAGGGAGGCGACATTCCTCGCAGCAAGTCGCCGCCTCGCCGCCCAACCAAAGCCTATCCAAAGAATCGCCGGAAATTGCGGCGAAAACCTTTTGTAGCCAAACCACTCTAAATCCGAGAGGGGCCGAGCACGGAGAGTGCCCCATTCCCAGTACTGTCATCAGAAAGTGAGAAGAAAAGAAGAGATGACAAAGAAGTATTTGGGAGCATCCTAAGCAACATGGAGAAAGAGGGAGGGCTACTCAAAGCCAGAGTTGTTAATCAGCCCTTGCCTTCGAAGGAGGAGATGGTAGAAGCTTCGCGAAGAAGCGCCCTGGCCGTTGCGGATCCTAAGGAAGATGTTCAAATAGAATCCTATGAAGGACCCACTAGGGGTGCTTTGGAGGAGGTGGGAGCGAAGAAGTAGCCTAAAACGGTTAAAGGGAAGAAGAAAAGGAAAAGCCAGGAGAAACGGGTAGGAGGAGATGAAGAGGCCCAGCCAAAGAAGGAGAAGAAAGAAAAGAAGTCGAGTGAGAAGAGAGAGTGCAGGCGAGAAGAGAAGCGCCTGAAGAAGGAAAAAAATAGAAAGAGGGCGGAAAGCCCCGATGTCGACGGAGAATCCACCACCACAAGGGTTGAAGAAGGGGTGTCACCGCAAGAAAAAGAATCAGGGTAACCTCAAGAGGCATCAACGCATATCAGAACGGTTGCGACTAAAGACCGAGAGGATCTGGACATTACCCCTCTAATACGGCGTCACAAGGAATATGCGCCGCAAGGGTCAACAAGCGACCCACAATTTTGGCAAAGTCTAGCAGAAGAGAAGGAAAGGAGAAAAATAGAAGAAGGGGAAAAACAAGAAAAGATGTTACGTGTGCGCCAAATCATCGCATCTAACGATTTGGCAAGAAAACTCCACAATGAGGAGGTGCACCGTAACAATGCAATTTCGGCCGAAGAAGAAAGAAAAAAGGCTCAAGGATGAGCAGCGCATATTTGCTGGCCTCGGAGCAATTTGAAAAATAAATGAGAGAAGAAGAAGAGGAAGAAAAGAAGAAGAAGGAAGAGAAGGAGAAACGATGCAAGGCCAACGTGCAACACATTAGAGAGAAGAAAAGAAAAGAAGTTGTGGAGTGGGAAAGGGAAGAAGAGGAACAGCGCAAGGAATGGGAACACAAACAAAGACAAAAGTCTCGCCTTGCGTTGGCTCAAGATAAGAGCAAAGCAAAAGTTGGAAGCAGTGAGCTTGCGTTGACCAAAGACGTCCATCAACAAAGAAGGAAAATGATGACATGATGATGGAGATGGGTTCTTTCCTGCATCAACGCCACTACTTGATTTAATTACAAGTGTTGTGCTGGAGCATGGGTGTGAGACATTTTGCCAATGCCTATCCATCATAATTCCAATGGTAGTGAGAGCTTTTTATAATGGACGGCTTCATGGCACCAAAGATGCGGTGATCATAAAAGGGTGTACAGTGCCATTCAGCGCAAGGGACATCAACGAATTATATAAGATGGGACATCCCGGATGCACCGGGCAACAAAATTATTGATGATCTTGAAGAAGAACAAATAGAGGATGTGCTGAGAACATTAACGCAACCGGGCACTCAGTGATCGGTATCTTTGAAAGGCATTAAGACCCTTGTGTCCAACAAACTGCTTCCAGAAGTGCGTCTTTGAGTTTACTTGGTGAAAAGGCGACTCATCCCTACATCGCATGACAAAATAGTTTCAAGGGATCGAGTAATGGCCACATATTGCATAGCGCGTGGTATTTCGATTGACGTGGGCCAGCTGATTGCAAAGCAAATTCGAGGTTTTGTAGGGTGTGTGAGAGGCCAGTATTTCTTTCCTTGGACGATTTCAAGCTGATAACTTGTAGAAATACAAGTTATTTATGCTGCCTTATCTAGATATTGCGACCAAAAGAGAAGGAATATATGTCGATGTATGAAAATTAGCTCAGAAATACAATAATTATGAATTATCGCAATTACACCCACAAACATCATCAAGATGGAAGAAGAGAACATTTCTATTCTGTTTTGCAGGAAACCAAGTCACCGCTTGCGATCAAGGCTCAACGAGAAACTGAATAATGCATCCCTATCACATTACACCCGTTAAACCACAATGAAGAGATGATCAACGCAATGACAGCGCAATGCGACAGTCGATCCCGAGCTGAATTTCAACCGCATGCGGTAATAAAAACAACCCCGCATGCGAGCCCCCGATCTATGAATACATTACACGATCTTTGTATAATCTTCACAGCCAGCCTTGACCTCGGTATCTCGTATCATGAAACCCGTATCTTGTATCATCTTAGCTTAGGTTTACTTTATCACAATTTATTTTATTACTGCATCTTTACCACTTTACTTTACTTTATCGCATGTTTAATTACTTGTACACAAAACTCTTTTATAAATTGAAAAATCCCCTAGTCGCATGTATCACAAATATAATGCAATAACCTCAAACAGTCCCTATGTTCGACCTCGGATTACATCGAGAAACTTGAGGTGGAAATATACTTGGTTCCAACGCAAGGAAACTTTTGACAACGCATAGCGTACTACAAGAACAATCATCATTAACGCATATCTAGAAGTAGTATTGCATGGACTTAGATCTTGTGTGCATCATTGTATATCATCTTAATCACTGCGTTACAAATTTATGGCGCCGTTGCCGGGGATTGGTTAATGGTTTATTGTTTGAGTATGTTTATGGTGTTTTGCAGGATAGATCTCGTTGTACTGGCTGTTCAATGTGGAGAGCAGCTTGACAGTTTATGAGTACTAGTGCTGAACCAGAATTCGAAGCTGACCCTGAGATTGAGCGTACCTTTCGCGTATGGGCATGTGAGAATCGGATAAGGCAAAAGAAAGCAGCGAGCATGGCAGATAATAACGACAACGCAGTTCTCGTAAATCAAGGGGTTGTACGACCAGCGCAGGATCCTGTTTTCCTGGCTGCTGATCGCAACATTCCCAAGAGGAATTATGCGACACCCAACCTGTATGACTTTTCACCTGGAATTTCGAGGCCTAATGTTAAGAAGAATGCAAGGTTCGAAATAAAGCCGATCATGCTACAAATGATCCAAAATGCAAGGCAATTTGGGGATCTGCAAGGTGAAGACTCGCATGCCCACTTGACCAGCTTTGTTGAAACGTGCGGCCACTTTTCATTACCTGGCGTAACCCCGGAGAGTATTAGACTGTATTTGTTCCCTTACACCTCGAGGGAGGAAGCCAAGAGGTGGGCTCACTCACTGGAGCCGAATGAGATCACATCATGGGATCAACTGGTGGAACGATTCATGAAGAAGTTCTTCTCACCGACCATCAACGTAAGGCGACGAAAGGACGTGCTGAACTTCAAGTAGATGGAGAATTAGACCCTGAGCATCGCCTGGGTGCGATTTAGAAGATTGGTGAAAAACTGCATGCATATCGAGATACCTGATTGCGTTTTGATGGAGACCTTTTATAACGACCTGAATAGATTGACGCAGGCTGTTGCTGACGCCTCTACGGTAGGAGATTTTATGGACAAAACATATACCGAGGCTAAAGTCATCCTTGACCACATATTGCAGAACATGGATGATTAGATTGATGATGGCTATAGAGGCTGAGGTGCCGAAAGAAGAAAGAAAGAAACTGCCATTGTCCCTGCGGAGACAATGACCACACTGGATGCTCAGATGGCCACGGTGACCTCCATCCTTCAATCGATGGCAATCAATCAAGAAGCCATCTCCCAATAATCAGTGCAATCTGCTGCGCTGGCTCAAGTGGCCGCAATAAGTTGCGTTAATTGTGAAGGGGCTCATGTAGCATAAATGTGCCCATCGAATCTCCAACAAGTATGCGCCATCCAAAACAACCCCTTCATTAACACCTACAATCCTTGCTGGAGGAGCCATCCTAACTTCGGTTGGGGAGGCAATCCTAACCAACAGGAGCCAATCAACCATCAAAGTGGCAGTCGAGGGAATCCTCCTTTTCACCATAACCAGGGGCAACCAAGGCAATCACATAACCAGCAACCCTCATCTTCAAACACCTCTGGAAGCTCATTGGAGGCCCTACTGAAATAATACATGGATAAGAATGATGTAGTAATGCAGGTGCAGGCATCTTCAATTTGGAATTTAGAGATCCAAGTGGGCCAACTGGCATCCGAGCTGAGAAATAGAGCACCAGGGACATTGCCCAGCAACTTAGAAGCCCCGAGATCTAATGGGAAGGAGCAATGTCCCTAGGACATTGGGTAGGCAAGCCAGACTGCCTGCAGAGATGTGGATTGTGCTCATTCAAAGAAACGCATCTTCCGGTCTATATCTCACATCTATGTTTAAACACTTTCTTTAAATTTCTGTCTTATTGAATTCCTTAATTTTGTCTTTACTTCCTCATTTAATGCGTTTCACGTATCTATGAATTTATTCTTCATTTATTTCCATTGCATTTATTTCTGTACCGTCTTTAATTCTTTTAACTTTTCGTAATTAATGCGTTAGTCCTTAATTGGTTAATGAATGAGAAATAAAGAAAAATCTATTGCTGAAAGTCATAGCAACTTGTGTTGATGAAAAAAATAATAAAATAAAATGAAATAATCAACAACCAGTATCCAAGGTGATAATGGACGCATCTTGAACCAAGAAGATACGCTTTGCGTTCACCCAACTCAACTGTGTTGAGCTGAGGGGTGTGTTGCGCGCATGTGTATCCTTTGCCCGGCCTTAGCTAAATGCACTATGTTGAGGTAGTGATGCGCTGGTAGCAATGCCATGTGCCTGATCCTCCAGAAATGTGTTTAGTTGAGAGGGTGTTGCGGGGATGCATGCGCTGTTGCCCGTCCTTTACGAAGATACATTTGCGTTGATGAGCACATTGCGTTAATCTTTACCTTTCGTCCATTTGAATAAAACATTAAAGAAAATTCTTTTTGCATTTGAGAAGTCCAATCGTTTCATATTCCAAAGCAATGATGATTCTGTAGACGAAAGGACGTTTTTCTGAAATTTCATAAATGAGGGAAGTTCGAACGATGGGCCTTTTGAGTGTCTCGAGGCCTGTCGCTGCAAAAATCGCATTGGGCCCACTATGAACCAACTTATAAATAGGAACCTTTCCTCGTTTGTGAATTCTTTACCTCATTTGCAAATTGAAAACCCTAGCGCGTAGCGTACGAAGCTTTCTTCTTCACCAGAACCAAGCATATTTCTAGTTCTCCCAAGCTTATCATCCATGGCCAACCAAGCTCTCCAACACTCTGCTTCACCATC
This sequence comes from Benincasa hispida, assembly GCF_027475165.1. Lineage (NCBI taxonomy): Eukaryota > Viridiplantae > Streptophyta > Magnoliopsida > Cucurbitales > Cucurbitaceae > Benincasa > Benincasa hispida. Next base: position 45,469,086 of record NC_143484.1, on the reverse strand, counting down.
AACCCCTTCCTCTGACCAAATCGCCATGCGAGAGGCAGCATTCCTTGCTGCCAGTCGCAGGCTTATTGCCCAACCCCATACCGTCCCGAGAATCACTGGTAGAACCCGGAGAAACCCATTGTCCGTTCAGCCTCCTCAGTTCAAGAGGGGGCACAACACTGAAAAATACCCCAGTTCCAACTCCTGTCGTCTCAAATGAGAGCGAGAAGAAGAGGCGTGATGACAAGGAAGTATTTGGCAATATTCTGAGTCATTTGGAGCAAGGAGGGGGATTACCCGAGGTAGGGGTTATAAACCAACCACTGTCCACGAAGGAGGTGACGGTGGTGGTGACTGAAGAAGAGGCGGTGGCTGAAGAAATGGTGGTGGCAGAGGCAGTGGTGAATGAAGAAGAAACAGGAAGAGACACTCTGACCTTAGAGACTCCTGAGGTAACTGCCAATGCAAAAACCTATGACAAACCCTCCAGAGTGGTGGTGGAGGAGATTGTGGTGGCTGAAGTTGCGATGGAGGAAGTGGAAACGCAACTAGAAGTAGTTGAAGAGAAAAAGAAGAAGAAGAAAAGCAAGAGGAGAAAGGCTGGAGAGGCTGAGTCTTCTCATCATCGCAAGGAGAAAAAGAATAAAGAAAAAAAGGATGTTAATGAAGATGAGGAGGCTAAGAAGAAAAGGAAGAAGAAAAAGAAGGAAGAAAGAAGAATGGGCTGACGGAAAGAAAGGTGCTTAAGAAAAGAAGAAGAAAAGAAGCAGAGGGCTACGAGCCCTAAAAAGGATAGAGAATCAACCTCTGTAAGGAAGAATAGGGGGGAAACAACGCAATTGATGGAGCTGGTGCAACCTGAAACCACACAATTGGTTGCGACCAACGAAGGTGAAGAAGGAGAAGGAACCCCTCTGATACGGCGTCACAGGGAGAATGCGCCGCAAGGGTCTTCTGTTGACCCTCAAAGACTAATCATCGCATTAAAGAAGAAAGAAAGAAGGAGAAAAGAAGAGAAGGAGAAAAAGGAGAAAATGGAGCGCGCAAAACTCATCATGGCAGAGGGAAATCGTAGAAGAAGACTACAAGATGAGGAAATGCACAGTAGGAATAATGTCTGTTGCTGGCCTTCGAGCAGTTCGTAGAAGAGTTCGAGAGAGAAGAAAAAGAAGAGGAAGAGGAAGAGAAAAATAAGAAGGAGGAAGAGGAAAGGAGATTAAAAGAAGAGAAGGAGAAGAAGTGCGAAGCTAATAGGCGGTGCTTACAGAAGAAGAAGGGTAAAGAACTCGCAGAACGCGAGAAGGAAGAACAACGCAAAGAGAGGGAGAAGAAGCAAAGGCAAGCAGCCCGCCTTGCATTGGCCAAAGAAAAGGGCAAGTCAATCGAGAAAAGTAGCAAGCCTGCGTCGGTAAGGAAGCGTCCATCAAAAAGAAAAGAGAATGATGACATGCTGATTGAGATTAACTTCTATCCTGCGCTAACGCCGCTACCTGACCTCATCACAAGTGTGATTGTGGAACATGGCTAGGACACATTTTGCCAGTGCCTAGCCATTATTGTGCCACAGGTAGTGAGAGATTTCTACCGCGGGCGTCTACACGGAACCAGGGATGCGGTGACCCTCAAAAGAGAAACGGTGTCCTTTAGCGCAAGGGACATCAATGAGATATACCAAATGAAGGATAACCCATATGCATCGGGGAACAAAATCATTGATGACCCCACAGAGCAGCAGATGGAGGATGCGCTGCAAGTTTTAATGCAACTGGGCATGAAGTGGTCGGTTTCACTCAAGGGCGTCAGCACCTTGGCTTCCAAATCTTTACTTCTGGAGGGAAGGCTTTGGGTCTACTTGGTTAAGAAGCGTCTTATCTCAACAACACATGACAAAACTGTATCAAGGGATCGAGTCATGGCTACATACTGCATTGTACGCAGCATTCCAATCGACGTAGGGCAGCTGATCGCAAGACAGCTCAGAGCACTGGTGGGGCACATTCGAAGGCAGTACTTCTTTCCGTGGACTATTTCAAGTTTATGCCTAACAATGGGCATAGGCATTGATGAAGAGCCTATGCCTGAAGTCCATGGCCTCATCAACATAAAGATCTTGAGGTTGCTCCTTAAAGACTCCCCACATTGCCCTGAGTTACCCTTAAAGAGGCCCGCAATCGATCTCAACATGCCGCAGGGACCCAAGCCTAAGAGATCACGCAGAGAAGACAAGGGAAAAGAAAAGGTCCAAGAGGCACCAACGCTTGATCCAGAGCCTTTGAACCCTCTGCCCTTGGTAATCCGCCCTCCAAGCCCTCCAAGCTCACCCGCACAACCTTCTTTTCCACTCCATAAGCATTTCACCAACCTTCTCCTTACTCCAAATTCTCCCACCGCATACCCACCAATCTACTCACCAGCAGCATCATCACCACAACATTCCATCCCATCGCTGCAAGTTGATGACCCACACGATTTGGGTGAAGGTACCTCTGCCCAACCCCAAAACGATGCTGGCGAGACATTGCAGGCAAAACCTTGCATCACCTCCCTAGCTGCTGAGTTAGCTGAAATGCGGTCCCTTCTCTTTCAACAACAGCAACTTTTTGCTCAATAGCAAGCCTTCCACAATCAAAGATTTGAGGTGGTAATGGAGCAAATCGATGATATACAACGCAGTGCTACCACATCAAGGGAGGCATTGATCAACATGCAGCGCAATATTTATAAGATCCATAGGCACCAACGATAAATTGCGGAGCGCAACCAGGAGTATTTCAATTTTCTCACCGCATATCTTCATGGTCCGATGGTGCCTCCGCATCTCCAGCAACACTTGAATTTTGAGGAAGCTCCCTTAGTCCCACCTCAAAACCCTTCAGATCCTCCAGCTCCTCAGCAATAATCCTCACATATTTTTTATGCGGCCATTCTGCAATATTATTTTTATTCAATTCATTATTTTTCTAATTTGATGAAATTCTTTGATTCTTTATACAAAATTTTTTTGTATTACATTAATTTTTCATTATTTGCATACTTTGTTAATATTCAATACAAATGAATACATATTCACTCCTTTTTGCCTGTACCTTTTTCTTTATCATCCTTTGTCAATATTTGCAATATTCTTAATCTTTTACTTTTGCGTTATTCATTGCGTTGCCATGATGTAATATATGTTTATACTTAGAAAAATTTCCCATACTTTGTAAATTATGACTAACACTTAGTTAATTCTTAGTTTAGCAGTACTTTACCTTGTATCTTTCAAAGTTCTACTCAAACCTTCTTTTTGAAATTTTCTTCTAAGTGTTTGTCAGTCTATCCAAAAAATACAATGAGGACCTTGCTCATCTTTAAATTTGGGGGTGGGGAAGGTCTGAGCAGATAAGATCAAGAATATGCGGTCATTAAGAAAATGCGTTCATTTTCAAAAAAAAAAAAAAAAAAAAAAATTATGCCAAACTCCAAGGTCAACGCAAGGGAATCCTAAAAAATGTTCATAACCTGATAAGAGTTTAGTTGTAAAAGGAGCCTGCTCGTAGTTGGATGTTCATATGACACTCGTAGAAGCAAGTCAAAATGAAGGTGGGTTCCCAAGAACATCGCAGTATAAAAATGAGAAAAAAAAAAAAGAAAAACAAAAGAAAAATAAAAGAATGCAAGAGACAACTCCTCTGAATATCATGAGTTAAAGTTGGAATTGGCACACAACCGTAGTTGGATGTTTGCATGACACCCCTGAGAACAAGCCAAAACGAAGGGTGTAACCATGACCAACAGTCTCTAATAAATGACATAAGATTTGACCACCACATGTAGACATATCAAGTTGTTTTGACAAAGAAGAGATAAACATTCTATTTTAAAACTTGAAAAGCATCTTTGAGCAGAATTTTGTTATATAGAAGAATAAAGTAGGGCTTGTTAAGAATTAGCAAGGATAGAAGGAAGTTGCGATGTCAAGTAATGTGCATAAGTGTAACATTCAGAGTAACCAATCGACGCAAAAATATAGGATAGGAATTGAGCTTTATTGCCTTAGTAGAAGATATGCTTGAGGACAAGCATATATCTAAATTTGGGGGAGTGATAACTTGTAGAAATACAAGTTATTTATGCTGCCTTATCTAGATATTGCGGCCAAAAGAGAAGGAATATGCATCGATTGTATGAAAATTAGCTCAGAAATACAATAATTATGAATTATCGCAATTACACCCACTAACATCATCAAGATGGTAGAAGAGGACATTTCTATTCTGTTTTGCAGGAAACCAAGTCACTGCTTGCGATCAAGGCTCAACGAGAATCTGAATAACGCATCTCTGTCACATTGCGCCCCTCAAACCACAATGAAGAGACGATTAACGCAATGACGGTGCAATGCGACAGTCGATCCCGAGCTGAATTTCAATTGTATACAGTAATAACAACAACCCCGTATACGAGCACCCGATCGAAAGATGCAGCTGAGCAACACAAACGCGTGTACAACTAACCGTTGTGCAGATTTGACGGTCTGATTGCATAACAGAAGGAATATTTATTCTTCCATCTTCGAAATTTACATAACAATAAGTGGAGTCCACAAGCCAAGAGTTAAAGCTTATCACCCATAAATATCTCCCATAGAATTTAGAGAACATATATTTGATACGAGGGCGAATTGATGCTAGATTACTGAGAGAGAGGTTGAGCTGAGTACTGATCGAAAGAAATCCGGGAAGAAAAAAGACCAGGCCGAGAGGTGAGTCTCAGTGCTATTCTACCAGATCCCCACCGTGAAGCTCTGTGCTTAGGTCCTTGCTACCGGTTGAGCAAGCCTGAGAGGGAAGCTCATCCTTCCGCACGATCCATCCACATCGCAAGCAAATCTCCATTCAGATCGGCGCCAAGATGTTGGCGCTTATTTGTATTTGTTTCTAACTCTATTCATCAACTGTATTTCATCTTCTTAATCTTTTCATTCACAAATCATGTATCAGATGTTAAATAGTATTATTGAATGTCTTGATCATTTCCATTTCCACTTCTCTGTCTACTTCCGTTCCTCCATTAATCGTTTTCTCCATGAAGTTTTCTTTATCCCTTGGTAATTAATATGGATTAAACGAGTAACTTAATCTGTGCTAAAGAGATAAATGTGTTTGGCTAAGGCATGCTAGACGACATCTTCACCTGTGAGAGCAGAAGTGAAGATGCCATCCGGATCTGTCGAGAGAAGGTTAGAAGAATGCGTTAACTAAAGCGAGAAGTACTTCCAGAAATGGAAGCAACCTTGCGTTCATTACGTTCTTCCCTATTTCACCACAGAAATGTGGGAACGCGGCCGTTCACCGAGAGGTGTATACTAAGGGAAAAGTGGAACCGTACTTATAGCTTTAACGTGATTAAGGAACTTGTGCTGTTTATATTAACTATCTTTTCTATTTCTGCTTCGCACATAAGACTTGCCACTGCATTACACGATCTTTGTATAATCTTCACAGCCAGCCTTGACCTCGATATCTCGTATCATGAAACCTGTATCTTGTATCATCTTAGCTTAGGTTCACTTTATCGCAATTTATTTTATTACGCATCTTTATCGCTTTACTTTACTTTATCGCATGTTTAATTACTTGTACACAAAACTCTTTTATAAATTGAAAAAATCGCTGGTTGCATGTATCACAAATATAATGCAATAACCTCAAACAGTCCCTGTGTTCGACCTCGGATCACACCGAGAAACTTGTGGTGGAATTATACTTGGTTCCAATGCAAGGAAACTTATGACAACGCACAGTGTACTACAAGAATAGTCATCATTAATGCATATCTAGAAGTAGTATCGCATGGACTTAGATCTTGCGTGCATCATTGTATATCATCTTAATCACCGCGTTACACAAGCTTATGCCTCTCTGTGGGTGTAGGTATTGAAGAGGAGCCAATGCCAGAAGTCCACGGTCTCATCAACACAAAGATCTTGAGAATGCTTCTTAAGGACTCTCCTCACTGCCCCGAGCTTCCACTTAAATGACTCCTTATCGATCTGAATGCGCCGCAACAGCCCAAGTTGAAGAAGCAGCACAAAAATGATAATGGCAAGGAAAAAGTTCAAGATCAATCAACGCAAGACCAAATACCCTTGGACCCCTTACCTTTAATTATTCGCCCTCCAAACCCACCTATGGAACCCCTTTCCCCACTCCCGGAACAATTTACTAATCTCCTCCTTGCCCTAGACTCAGACAATGCATCCCTATCAGCATCTTCCCCCCATCCATCTCCACCGCATTTTTCACCTCCATCGCCACATATTAACGACCCACACGATTTGGGTGAAGGCACTTCCACTCAACTCAAACCGTTGATGGTGAAACATTGCAGGCGCTTCCCACCACCGCAACCCTTGCTGCTGATGTAGCAGAGATGCGTTCTCTTCTCTCTCAACAACAAGATTTCTTCTGTCAAAGAATAACGAAGTTACAAGAGAGCCACGCAGAGATGCAACACAGTATTGCGATGACATGGCAAGTGCTAATCAATATTCAACGCAATATTTTCACCATCCACCTGAACTAGAGACAAATGGCAGAACGCAACCATGAATACTTAAACTTTTTAATAGCCTGTTTACATGGTCCCATGGTGCCTCCTTATTTACAGTAATCTCTGCATTTTGAAGAAGCTCCTCGAGTTCCTCTGCAAAATCCTCCTCTAGAGCCCCCGCCGCAACTCTAAATTTGGAGGTGTGCCACCTTCTCAATAAATCTGCAATTTTTCATTTGCGGCCATTCTTTTATTCATTCAGTATTTTTTTTTTTTATGTATAGAAGCTATACCTTGATTTTTTGTACATGCTTAAATTTTTTGTTGCGATGATTGTAATTCTTTGTATACTTAGTTAATTTTAATACAATTGAGTAACTATTCTTTCCATATGGTTAGCCTCTTTACTTATCATCCTTTGTCAAATATTGCGATATTCCTTGTCTTTTATTTTGCGTTATTAATTGCGCTGCTATGATGAGTAATATGCATACCCTTAGAAATATTTCTTATACTTTGCACTTTTTAACACTTAGACAATTCATAGCAATAGCATTGCTTTACCTTTTCTATTTCAAGACTCTGCTCAAATCTTCTTTTCAAAATTTTGACTAAGTGTTTTGTCTTTTCTGTCTAAAACAACGCAATGAGGACCTTGCGCATCTCTAAATTTGAGGTTGGGGAAGGTCTGAGCAGTTGCGATCAAGCGGATGCGATCATTATCAGGAAAATGCATTCATTATATCAACAAAAAAAAAATCATAAAAACTCCAATGTCAGTGCGAGGGAAAATCCCAACCTGATAAGAGTTAAGTCGTGAAAGGAACTTGCTTGTAGTTGGATGTTCGCATGTCACCCATGAGAGAAAGTCAAAACGAAGGTAGGTTTCCAAGATTGACGCAATATGAAAAGAAAAAAAAAAAAAGAGAAAATAAGAATAGAAGAGACAACTCCTCTAATCAGAAAAAGTAAAACTTGGCTGAAAATCAAGAGTTGAAGTTGAGATTGGTATACAACCGTAGTTGGATGCTCGCATGACACCCGTGGGAGCAAGCCAAAACGAAGGGTGTAACCATGATCAATAGTTTCTAATAAAATAACGAAAACCAGGCCACCGCATAAAGACGCACCTAGTTGTTTTTGCAAGAAGAGGTAAACATTCTTCTCAAAACAAGAAGGGAATTTTTGGGTAGAGGTTTCTTTTAGAAAAGAATAAAGTAGAGCATGTTGATGAATTGTTAAAGGATAGAAGGAAATTGCATTGTTAAGTAAAGTTGTAGAGGTGGAGCATTCAGAGCAGCCAATCGACGCAAAGTTAGGATAGGAATTGAGCGAAATTGCCTTAGTTGAAGATATGCTTGAGGATAAGCATATATCTAAATTTAGGGGTGTGATAACTTGTAGAAATACAAGTTATTTGTGTTGTTTTATTTAAATATTGCGGCAAAAAGAGAGGAAAGTTGTGTCGATAGTATAAGAATTGACTGAGAAATACGAAAATTATGAAATGTCGTAAACACATCCACTAACCCCATTGCGATGGCGAAATAGAATGTTTCAGTCTCTGTTTTGTAGGAAATACGTCATCACATGCGTTAATGGCTCAAAGACAAAATGTACAATGCATCTACATCGCATGCGCCAATCGATCCAGAACGAAGAAATGATCAACACAATGATGGCACATGCGATGATCGATCATGGACTCTAGAGATCAATGTATTTCAACCGCATGCGGTAATAAAAAAACAACACCGTATACGGCGATCGATCGAAGATGTGAAGAGGAACGCATTCGCGGACGATTCTGACAAGTATACAACTTTCTATTGTGCAATTCTGACAGATTGATCGTGGAGCAGAGAGGAATTTTCCATTACGCCATGGTAGGAATTATCAGAATTATACAGTGGGACCACAAATTCAAAGAGCCAAGGTCTTGTCTATAAATCGCTTCCTTGAACATACAGGGAGAAGGAGGCTGGTCTGAAGAGACTTTACAGAGTAAATCCGGGAGAACTACGAGACAAGGCTGAAAAGTGAGTCTCCGAGCATGGAATTCTTCCGATTCCCGAAGCTGAAGCTCTATGCAAAAGGTCAATTCTACCGAGAAAGTAAGCCTGAGAGGGAAGCTTTCCTCTCCACTACATCCATACGCTGGCAAGCACAAGTCTCCGATCGGGATCTGTGTCAAGACGTTGACACTCTTTCCATATTTGTTTCTATTATTTAATTCATCATTTATGTTCATCTTCTTTAATCCCTCATTCACAATCATGTATCAAATGCTTATATTTAGAATTAAATGTTATCATCATCATCATTATCATCTCTCTGTCCCCTTCCATACATTTATCATCCATTTTCTCCATGATGTGTTCTTAATCCCCGGGGAAAAAGGCGAGAATTAAGCGAGTGAGTCAATCTGTGTTAAGGTAATCAATTAAGTTTAGCTAAAGCATGCTCGACGACATCTTCACCTGTGAGAGCAGAAGTGAAGATGTTATTCCGCCTATTGAGAGAAGGTTGGAAGAATGCGTTAACTAAAGCGAGAAGTATTTCCAGAGATGGAAACAACCTTGCATTCATCACATTCATCTCTGTTTCACCATAGACGTATGGGAATGCGGCTGATCACTTAAAGGTGTACGCCAAGGGAAAGCAGAACTTTAGTTGCATCCTTAACGCGATTGATGAACTTGCGATGTTTTTACTCTTTACTCATTCTCTTTCTACCTCATTCATAAGACTTGCCATCACATCCATAAATTCTTTTGTACAACTTCACAGCCAGTTCTTGACCCACTGTATCATAGTAGTTTAGAAATTTACTTTATCAACGCATTTTACTTTCAGCGCAATTTATATTTCTGCAAAACCAAAATTCTTTATTCTTTATTATAACCGGTCGCATATATCACATAAGTATCCCATTTAACGACAACAATTCCCGTGTTCGACCTGGATCATTTTGAGAAACTTGTGTTGGAATTATACTTGGTTTCAGCGCAAGAAAACTTGTGACACGCACTACTTCATCGCATTCTACGAGCATATCACTATCAACGCATACACTTAGAACGTAGTATCGCATAATATCTTTATCGCAAAGCACTTGAGCGCATATAGAGCACTTTCATTCATTCATTAGCGCAATAGTTGAGGACATGAACTTGCATTACATTCATATTCATCATTATCCATATGCTTAAAATAAAGATTAAAGAATAATTTTTTTCGTTATAGTTGGACTAGGGCAAGTGGGAGATTTTCTTGTACTGGGCTTTTATGCCCTAGTTTATTGTTTTGTACTAAGCTTATTGTACACCTCACTTCACTTTAGGACAAGTGGGAGATTTTTAGGGTTGATGCCCTAAAGTCTCGTGTCCCGTAGTTTGTAAATAGTATGTACGAACATTTGTGTTGTTAATATATGATATTTACTTCACATCTTGTATTTTGCTCGGTTAATTGTTTTATTCTCTTTACCACAAACCAATAAACATAAAATCCCTGGTTATCTGTATGTGACTCAAGCATGTATGTGGTGACATACAAGTGGATCATGTCTTGAGTGATAACCAAAATGGTCTGTAGTAAATGGATAAAGGAGGGAAACCTTATCCTGGTAATGCTACGAATGCGAACCACTTTGTGGAATGGTCACAAGTGTTGTGACTTGCCACAGATGGTCTGATCTTGATCATTCGTGTTGAGGACATGTGAGCGGGGGCGTCCTATACAAAGAGTTTGTATAAGATCTGACCACGAAGTGTTAACATCTCATTATATAACACCGTTCATAATAGAGACTTCACTTCACTAGGATGACCATTGGTAACATGACCTCAATCCTGAGTGAGTTGGGAACTCCTTCCATTGAAGGCGGTCCTTTGATTTGTATGGGTGCGAGTGGCTAGATCGCTGATTCAAACCTACCATTTTGGGATTTGTTTGATTTGGGAGCTGGGAACTCAGCTACACAAGATGGAATTCACTCATTCCCCGAGGTAGGGGTTAGAAGATAGATGGCTCCCTTAAGGGCTGATTCCGGGGCTTGAACGATGTGGTGCCACACACCTTCTCTTGGCCCGAGAGGTGTTCACACATAGTTGGACTATGTTGTATTGTTCATTAGAGGAATCAGTGGTACTTAAGGAGTGTGATGTAACTATAGGGGCAAAACGGTAAATTGGCCCAGCTGTACTTACGAGCATCTGTGAAGGGTCATCATACTCATGATTGGTTATTGATAACTTGTAGAAATACAAGTTATTTATGCTGTTTTATATAGATATTGTGGCAAAAAGAGAGGAAAGTTGTGTTGATAGTATAAGAATTGGCTGAGAAATACGAAAATTATGAAATGTCGTAAACGCATCCACTAACACCATTGTGATGGCGAAATAGAATGTTTCAGTCTCTGTTTTACAGGAAATAGGTCACTGCATGCGTTAATGGCTCGAAGACAAAATGTACAATGCATCTACATCGCATGCACCCATCAATCAAGAACGAAGAGATGATCAATGCAATGACGGTGCATGCGACGATAGATCAAGAGCTTTAGCGATCAACGCATTTCAAATGCATGCGGTAATAAAAAACAACACCGCATGCGATGATAGATCGAAGATGTGAAGAGCAACGGATTCGCGGACGATTATGACAAGTGTACAGGTTTTTGTTGTGCAATTCTGACAGATTGATCATGGAACAGAAAGGAATTTTCCATTATGCCATTGTAGGAATTACTATAATTATACTGTGGGGACCACAAATTCAAAGAGCTAAGATCTTGTTTATAAATAGCTTCCTCAAATTCACTGAAAAATATACTGATACTGGGAGAGAGGCTGGTCTGAAGAGACTTACAGAGTAAATCCGAGAGAACTACAAGACAAGGCTGAAAGGTGAGTCTCCGAGCAAGGAATTCTTTCGATTCCCAAAGCTGAAGCTCTGTGCAAAAGGTCAATTCTACCAAGAAAGCAAGCCTGAGAGGGAAGCTTTCCTCTCCGCCACATCCATATGCCAGCAAGCACAAGTCTCTTATCGGGATCTATGTCAAGACATTGACACTCTTTCAGTATTTGTTTCTATTCTCTAATTCATCTTCTGTGTTCATCTTTTTTAATCCCTCATTCACAAACATGTATCAAACGCTTCAATTTAGAATTAAATGTTATCATCATCATCATTATCATCTCTCTGTCCCTTTCCATACATTTATCATCCATTTTCTCCATGATGTGTTCTTAATCCCCGGGGTAAAAAGCAAGAATTAAGCGAGTGAGTCAATCTGTGTCAAGGAATCAATTAAGTTTAGTTAAAGCATGCTCGATGACATCTTCACCTGTGAGAGCAGAAGTGAAGATGTTATTCTGCCTATCGAGAGAAGGTTGGAAGAATGCGTTAACTAAAGCGAGAAGTATTTTTAGAGATGGAAACAACCTTGCGTTCATCATGTTCATCTCTGTTTCCCCATAGACGTATAGGAACGCGACCGATCACTGAAAGGTGTACGCCAAGGGAAAGCAGAACCTTAGTTACGTCCTTAACGCGATTGATGAACTTGCGATGTTTTTACTCTTTACTCTTTCTCTTTCTGCTTCATTCATAAGACTTGCCATCGCATTCATCGATTCTTTTGTACAACTTCACATCCAGTCCTCGACCCCTGTATCATGTATCATAGTAGTTTAGGAATTTACTTTATCAACACATTTTTACTTTTGGCGCAATTTATATTTCTGTACAAACCAAAAATTCTTTATTCATTATTACAACCGGTCACATGTATCACATAAGTATCGCATTTAACGACAAAATCCCCGTGTTCGACCTCGGATCATTCTGAGAAACTTGCGTTGGAATTATACTTGGTTTCAACGCAAGGAAACTTGTGACACGTACTACTTCATCGCATACTATGAGCATATCACTATCAACGCATACACTTAGAACGTAGTATCACATAAATTATCTTTATTGCAAAGCACTTGAGCGCATATAGAGTATCATTCATTCATTCATCAACGCAATAGATAGATAACATTACATTTTTATCACATAACACTTTATTTTTACAGTCAACAAGTTTATGGCAGCATGAGCTTGTAGCATAAGATCTATCATCACAGTGCATAATAATCAATAGATAAAGATCGAATTCAAATCTTTAGTCATCAAGTTTATGGTGCCGTTGCTGGGGACATGAGCTTGTATGATTCATATTCACATTGTCCATATGCTTTAAACAACATATTAAATTTTAGTTCACAGTTATATCCGATGGACACAAAAATATATCTGTGGTAAGAAGAGTTCAGCTGTTGGTCTTTAGTGGAATCACTGACAGTTAACAGATGGTGGATCTCGTGGCTAAAGAGTTTAGTCAGCTCTTCACGTACCGTTGGAGCTTCGAGCCATAGGTCCATTAGGTCCCATGGGTAGCTTGGATAAAATCGAAAACCAATGTTTGGGTTAATTTTAAATGATCAAATTGACAAGAGGAAGTTCAATAATATATGATATAATTGGACTGGTTAATTATATATGATATAATTGGCTAAATGTATGAGATACATTATTTTGGAGGAAATTAGATATAAATATGATTTATATCAAGTAGAGGAGAAAATACTATAGTAGATATGTGATATCAAACTATAGGATATAAATATAATATGATTTTATTTATTAATTAATTAATTGATTAATTATATGATAATTAACCAATTCTTCCACGTTCGGACGTGGGTAGTGGGCAGCGTTGGTTATGGTAACCGGCGGGATAAAATTGAAAAGCGTTTTCATTTTTCAGATCGTGCATTCATTATTTTCGAGCGCCCAAAAAGAATTCGTGAAACGATCGCGAAAGCCTATACGATAGTAGTTCTTCCGTCTAAACGATCGTCGACCTCACGAGTTCTCTAAACGATCGTATACGTTTTTCCTAAACGATCGTTCAGCCTTTCCTACACGATCGTGTAGCTCTTCTATACGATAAGCACTTCCGCTATACGATAGCACAATATTATCTCCCACTTACTTATCGTCTACACGACGCGTTGTCCTTCGTCCTCTACCAAACTTACCAAAGCCCACTCTTTGGGTTGTCACTTCGAGGATTCCCGAATTTCATTAGTGGTGGTGTCGTCCTCGCTACAGTGTTCATGTTCGTACTGATCGTGCTGTTGCAGTCGACATACCCGCTGGGTGTTGGTAGATCTGTTGGAGGGTTTCCGCTGCATTGGGTTCAGAAGTTCGAAGAGAGTCTTCAATTGGTATGAACCCTTTCCCTGTTATTTATTGTGTTCTGGGCATGTCAATAATAAGAATTATATTCATAACTGTATGTGTTGAATGTATATCTTTTGTATTTCGGGCACTGTGAAATCTGAGCGATCTGAACACTCTCATGGAACTCTTGGTATGAGATCCTTTACATTATTGACAAGAAATTGGGTTAAGAATTCATACTAAGCTCTATGAGCCTGTTTAAGACCATAAAGAGCCTTGTTGAGTTTATATACATAATCAGGATGAAACACATCTATAAATCCTTTGGGTTGAGCAACATACACTTCCTCTTTTAGATAACCATTCAGGAAGGAACTCTTTACATCCATTTGGTATAGTTTAAATTTCAGAAGACAGAAAATACCAAGCAAGAGTCTAATTGCTTAAAGGCTTGCAATAGGAGCAAAGGTTTCATCAAAATCCACACTTTCTAATTGAGTATACCCTTGAGTCACTACCCTGGCTTTATTTCTTGTCACATTCCCATTCTCATCTGTTTTGTTCTTGAAGATCCACTTTGTCCCAATTACATCTACAGAATCTGGTCTGGGAATATGTCACACCCCGCCTCAAGCCCGCCTCCTGAACCCGAGGAAAGGCGCAAGGGACCGCAGATACCACTCATTGATGATACCTACTGGCCATCTGAACCTCTTTACTCTTAGTAGACTTTAAGTCAAGGAGATAACAACAACTGATTAAGTAGGCCCATTTTATTCCAATAGAGTAATGTTTATACAACTCCAAGACTTAACAACAAGGTTTACAACAACCATTCTTTAATACCCTCCGGAAGTGTAACTGTGGCTTGTGGCAGACCTTGACCTTAGCAGCACCCTAGAACTCCTCACCTTTCGCTACCTGGGGGCCGGGGGGGGGGGGGGGTTGACATAAAACATGGAAAACATGAGCTACAAAACTCAGTGAGTGGCAACTTTAAACAATTATAAGTTTAATTTTAGAAATTCATCTTTGGGAAACAATTCCACAATCAACAAGAATCACGTAACAAAATGTAATCTCCCCAGCCTGTTAGATAGACAACCCTGGTATGATTATGTATTTTTCCCGGGTATTCTCCGCGAATAACCCGTGATGACCAACGTAGACACAAGCTCAATACCCTATAACCCGTCGACTGTGTACATGTCGACATTTCTTGTTAGACATGTTTGGGTACGCTGACAATTCCAGCTAGATACTCTAACAATCTCAGCCAAGCGTCCCACCAAGCATGCTAACAATATCCTAGGTATGAATCCCATTTCCTAATGCAAATATACACGCATTGTGACAACAACTATCAAATATCCAAACAAAACACATTTCTCGATCATGCCAATATTTCAAATACAGCCTATATATATAATCAAATATATATAGAAATAAACCATACAAACAATGGAACAACTACTCACCTTGGTTGGTTACGAACTTTCCTCTCCGAAGTTCCCTTTGTTTCCCTTTTTGAACCCTAAATTCCAGATTCAATTATAAGCTTAGATTACTCATAGTTCCAGACCTTATTTTAAGATACTTCCTTCTGTAAACATGTTTTAAATTGTCTCAGGAAGCTTACCCTAAAATCTTATCTTAGAACTCCTCGTGGTTTGGCCGGAATCCTCAAATCATTAAGACTGACCCAAGCTTACCTGACAGCTTGACTCTTCTGTCTTTTCCTCACTCTCCAGCCCAATTCCTTAGAGCTTCTTCTCCTAAAGCCCTACCCTAAAAACTATACTCTCTCAGATTTTAGTGGCTTTGGAATCACCCCAAAGGCACGAGTATTCTGGGAGATATCCTCGTCTCAAGTTGATGCTACTTCCAGACCTTCCTATCCGACAGCATCTCCTTTTCTTGGAACCTCTTGACCAACGCAGTTTTGCTATCAACGCATGCATTCCTTCATCAACGCATAGTTTCCTTGCAATTTATCCCCCATACACTCTTCTTAATATCCTTTGAGGAGAATTCGAGTTATGATCTAAAGAAAAGTCCTTGGCCCTATTTCTAGGCGTCCAAAATCTCTCCAAGGCCGACACCTCCTACTTGGCCGCATGTCCAAGTGTCCTTTCTTCCTTAAGTCAACGAAACTCCTTGCCACATCCAGCTTGAAGTGTTAACTTCTCCTTCAACCAGCGTAGCATAATCAGTTTGCAAGCTCTTTGGTGCATTCACCTCACTTGCTTGAAGCCCAAGATTTCTCCTCAACAAGCTACATGTTCGGATGATTTGGCATCACCATTGGCGCATTCCACACCCTTATGGTCATAAACCATCTTGGCCGATCGCTCCCTCGCATAGCACCTGTGCCTATCGCATAGCACACATCCTACCACACAGCTCTTGCTCATCATGTAGCGCTGATGCCCCCATTTTGTAGCACATCATGACAATCATCTAGCTCATCATGACTATCATCTAACACATCACGCCCATCGCGTAGCACCATCGCCCATCGTCATCGTCTAGCAATGATGGTGATCATCATCCAATGCATAGCACCATCGCATAGCACTATCGGCCATCGCATACCACTATCGTTTAGCGTGGCTCTCCGTATCATCTAGAGCAACACTTTACCGCACGATCGCCTACCACATCGTTTAGCTCCGCACATTTACTACACCATCATCCAGCACCCGCCTACACGATCACCTACCTTATCGTGTAGTGCTGCTCATTTACTAGACGATCGCATACCTCATCTGTAGCACCGCTCATTGCTACATGATCGTCTAACTCATCGTGTAGAGCCACTTCTTTGCTACACGATCGTTCAGCACGCAAAACTCCAACGGTCAGCGCCCATGTTCGTTCAACTTGAGGCTGCCGCATGCTTTGCTAACCTCTCAAGACATTGGCTGTCGCATGCTTTTCCCCTCATAGCCTTTCCTCTCGGCCACACTTTAGCCTCTTTCAACATCCAAATAACCTCTCAAATGTTCATGGCCAACGCATTGTCAAATACTTAGCCATTTTTCTAGCTTCCAACGTATGGGTTATACTTAATAATATTTTTACTAGTTAAATCTTATCTCAAAGCTAGTTAACAAATTTATTTAAACACTTAGAATTTTCCTTCTTTTTAACATAGGATTTAACTTACACTTAGTTAATTCCTTTTATCATCTGCTTAAGTAGGGAAAATGGAAATCCGAGTTTCACATAACAAGAGTCCACACATCGCTCCTAACAAATTGCCCAAGCTCCTCCTGAATTGCATTGACTCAACATTCATCTTCAAGAGCTTCTTTGACATTCTTTGGCTCAACAAGAGAAGTGAAACAAATATTACTGATAATCTCATGATAGTTTACTTTATCTTTCTTTGTGGTTGTCACCTATTCGTCAAGATCACTAATTATGTTACTAGAAGGATGATTTTTAAAAACATTGTTGGAAGGTTGTTTGTTACTATGTTTCGTCTGCTCAGGGACATTCAAGTCATCCTCCATAAGAGCATCTGAACTCATGTCAGACGACATATCAGACGAGATGTTAGGGACATCGATGTTAACAAGAGGAGTCGAGGAAACATCTTCTTCCACAGTAGAGAAAGACCCAAAAGAAGCAACATTATCATCAATTACAATGTTAATGAACTTTATTACAGTGCGGGTTCATTTATTGTAGATATGGTAAGCCTGACTATTCGTGGAGTATCCAAGAAAAATTCCTTCATCTGATTTCAAATCCCATTTCTGTCTGACCTCTCTGTCAAGCAGGATGTAACAAGTACTACAAAATATGTGAAAGTATTTCACATTCGTTTTCTTCCTCTCCATATTTCATAAATAGTACTCGAGGTTCCAGGTCATAAAACCACTCTATTGTGTATGTGACATGCCATGTTCAGGGCTTCTGCCTAAAACTGGTATGGTATTTGTTTGGCATGCATCATTACGCGAGCCATCATTTAAAGAGTCCGATTCTTCCTTTCTACAACTCCATTCTACTGGGGTGTGATGGGGGCTAAGAATTCATGATGAATTGACATTGACATAACTCAGTGATTTGAGCATTCTCAAAATCCCTATCATGATCACTTCAAATTTGTATCATATTCAAATGCTTTTCACGTTGTAATTGAAGATAAAGAGCTTGAAACATGATAACACTGTAAAAGGTCTATCTTCCTTAACTTAATTTGGGTTCATTCCTAGAATTTTATGTGTTGTTATGCTATTTTGTAGGTTTTGAGCAACTATGAGGTATAACAGATGTTCAAAGCTAAAATGAGACTTAAACAAACCAAATTGGAACTCCATAGCATCAATTGTGGAGAAGAGTGCAAAATTACCAAAATACCCCTCGAGAGCATCGCTACCCTCCATGTAAGCGTAACACTATGCTGTAAGGTAGAAGCATCAAGATCGCTTGCAACGTTGCGATGCTGGCATTATACTGGTGTGATATGCTATAAACCTGAGAGCCCCTTTTCTGAGAGCGTTGCAATTTTGCATAAAAAATAGCTTACTTATGAAGGCGAAGGGAATGAGTGGAGTATACGAAAGGTGGTGGGTGAAAAAAGGTAAGTAGGGATAGTTAGGTATTGATCATGATCTGACTTTGTCTTTCCACAGGTGATTGACGCATAGCTTGTAAACTCACTTACCTTACTTAATTAACATCAAGCCTCTCTCTCCGTTTAGAAAATCGGACATCCAAATGCCTTGCGCTCACGACCGCTATCGATGGAGGTTCGATGTAATTGAGTAGAGCTCGACCGATAGGGAGAGTGGGAGGGAAAGGACGAGATTTTGACTCCCCTTTTGAAGCAACAAGATCAGCATTGCAAACCTGTGACGTAAATTTCTTTAAAGTTAACCTAGCTGTTCACTCTTCCAAAATGCGATTTGAGATCAGAATTCGCATATTTTTCTGAGATTTCTCCATATCTCCTCTTCCCCACTCAATTGAGACCTTGGTAGATTGTTATTTGGTTCGTTCAAGTATGTATCAAGGCTATGGTACTATTGTCTAGCTTAGGATTTAGGATTTATATCTTAATTTGTTTTCTCATGAGGTTATGAACAATTGCAGTCTGTAATTTTAATTGTTTGCTGAATTTTCTCCTTGATCTTATTAATTTGGTTGAATGTGTTTGAAATAATTTGACAAATTTATCAAGCACGTTTAATTCACAGTTATAAGTTTACACCTAATCCATAATTGTTAGGTTCTTAGACTGTCAAGTAACAGAAGTTAAATTAAAGTTGCATATTGATTTGGCTTTTCCAATCGAATGGCATTCATCTATCTAACTTAGGAGAAATTCACATCGAATTCCTAATTAGGTTATTCCTAATTATTTTTTTTCGGCTTAGCAATTGCTCTAGATCTTAACGCCAATTAGTTTGCATGTTTAGGAGGCTTTTCCCTTAAGCCTAAAAAATAATTTGATTAATCGAAGTTCTAGTTTTTCTAGAAGAGAATGGCTAAGTTAAAAATACTTGAATTTACAAGGCACTTTTTCTGATTAATCGATGATTGTGTAGCAAATTAGGAATAAATTCGATTTACCCTGAGCTAGGTTTTGTCTTATTGATACTTTCCATTTACTAAAGCATCAAAATTTGTGTTCGATCATTACTGTTAAATTTTTTTTTTCAATCAAAATGAACTCATCAACTCCTCCCCCCCTTTTTTTGGTTACTCACAACAAGTAATTTAGTAGGAAAATTAATCGGATCTCCGTGGTTTGACCCATTACTATCCTTAATACTACATAATTAGAGTAGGAAATGGAACAATTATTTGATTGGATCGAAAGTCCGACAACTTTTCTGATCATCAAAACACATGAAATGTGTCTGATTCATCTCGAAGAAAATGGACCCGAGTGTATCTAAAGAAGTCATTAATAAAAACAAAGACATATTGTTTGCCCCCAAACTCTCTGACTGCATCGGACCCATAAGGCCCATATGAAGAAGTTTGAGAACACGAAATGATCTGGAATGGTCTATCTGCTTGTGAGGAGTGTGAGTGTTTTCTCGATTGGCAATCCCTACATATAATTCTAGTTGATACAGGTGTAGAGGGGAGACTAGATATAGCATTCTTGCCAAGAGCCTTCTGTATAGTCTTCATGTTTACATGTCCAAGGCGTTCATGCCATAGGCTAGCTTCATCTTTCCTAGAGAGATGACAAACTTGCAAGGAATTATCAAGACTTTGCAGATAACAATTATCAGACGAGCACATACCTGCCATGACAAGAGCTTTGACATCACTTGTAACAACACATTTTTCTTTGGTGAAAATCACATTTAAACCTTGGTCACATAGCTGACTAATGCTAATGAGATTAGCTGTAAGCCCTTCAACCAACATTACATCATTTAATTTTGGAAGACCGGGATAATTCGCATCATCACCAATAGTGACATTTTTTGAGTTAATACATTTGAGATTATATATATAGCTTTTTTCACTAGTCATATGACGTGAGCTACAACTATTAAAGTAATAATCACCTTTGGTGGATGATCTGCGGGAGGTCAAGGCTTCATTGCATCGATTTTGAGTGTTCTTCTCTATCCACACCTGTTTTATCTTACTCTGTCTTGGTCTGTAACTCTGAGGGAAGTAAGGATGAATAAGGTTGGACTTTATATGGACTTTATGTGGAGACATAAAGATGGATCGAGTTCGAGTAAATAGCCAAAACATTATATAGTATATGAATAAGGTTGGGTACCTTATTGTGGTAACACAATTGGATACGACCCACTTTGTATCTAGTACAAATGATGTGATCCTGAATCATTCATATGGAGACATGCGAGTGGGGACATCCTATGCAAAGAGTTTGTATAAGACTAGGACCAAGAAATAAGTCACTCTTACTTTATAACGTTGTTTACTGTTTAAGACTGCCTGTTTCAAATCGATGACTTAGGTAACTCGATCTTAATCATGAGCTAACTATGAACTCTTGTTTATTCGGGATTATCCTTAGATTTCCATAGGTGAGGGTTGGCTCAACAGCGCCAGCTCAATAAGCCTCTTATTTCATGGGTAATATTGGGTAGATAGATAAGGACATAGGATGCAAGATGGAATTCACTCCTACCCATCTCTAGGGATAGTATGAAAAATCCTTGTGAAGGGTGCGCAATGGAAGCGGACCGTCCCAATTCTAAAAAATTACAGAATGCAATTTTACAGAGAAATAGAATAGATCATGCATTTAATTAAGCAAAACATTCAACATGCTTAAGAAACTAAGAAGAGAAAAAGGGAATAGAAGACTTACCCTTGAAGAAAAAAATCTTCACGATTCCTCTTCACTGTGAAAATCATGAACACCAAAGAAAGGCACTACCACAAAAGCAACCTTGGTATTCTCTAGATGAGAATCTAGGAGGAGTGGACTCTGACTATTTGGTGAAGGAAGGGATTAAAAGAGGAGATGAGAAGAGATGAAAAGCCTTAGATCTGATCTAAGATATCAGAACTCCTTGTGTGATTTTTCTATGTTTCCTTTCTTCACCACACAGAGAAAAAGAAAGTGTAACTAACCCACATACACGATCTGGAGAGAAAGGGGGGGGGGGGGAGTTACAATTCCCACCCAAATAACATTAGTTCAAAAATAAATAAATTAAATTAAATGTATTTATTTATTTATTTAATAAATTATTTAATATATATTCATATGATAACTACCTTATCATATAATATATATTAAACTATACGTTATATCAAATATAACATACCTTTCTCTCACCAATGACTTTTAATATAAATCACATTTATATTAATTTTAACCATATGAATCCAATTCATATAATTAATATTTGAATCATATTCAAATATTTATTTCCTCTCATAAATACCTAATATTATAATGTATCAAATACATTATAGTAATTATATAACATATAATTAACTTACTCAATAAACTTGAACAATTCAAATTAATCCAAAAACTGATTCTCATTAAATCTCATTGAGCTACCGAGGGGACCTCAAAGACCTATAGCTTGAAGCTCCAACAGTACGTGAATAATTAATTAAACTTCTTAATTTAAATTATTCACCATCCGTTAACTGACGGGCACTCCACTAAAGACTATCAGTTGCACTCATCGCACTACAGATATATTTCTGTGTCCATTAGATATAACCAATCAACAACACGAAGGCCTTTCACAAATTGCTCGTAAGTACAACTAGGCCAAACTTACCATTTTGCCCCTATAGTTACATCTAACTCTTTAAGTACCACTGATCCCTCTAATGAACAATAAATCATAGTCCAATTATGATCAAACCTTTCTCAAGCCAAGAGAGGGTGTGACCCCACATTATTCCAAGACCCGAAATCAGCCCTTAAAAGAGAAGTTTATCTACTTACCCCGACGTTGGGGAAGGAGTGAATTCCTTCTTGTGTAGCTGTGTTCCTAGCTCCTCAATCAGACGAATCCCAAAAATGGTAGGCTTGTTGAGTCGGTGATCTGACCACTCTCACCCATATAAATCAAAGGACCACCTTCATAGGTAGGAGTTCACAACTCACTCAGGATTCAGATCATGTTACCTATGGTCATCCTGGTGAAATATAAGTCTCTATTATAAACGACGTTATATAATGAGACTAAACGTTTCATGGTCTGGTCTTATACAAACTCCTTTGTATAGAATATCCCCGCTCACATGTCTCCACATGAATGACTAGGATCATATCATTTGTAGCACTTTACAACAATAGTAACATCTACAAAACGGGGGATAAGGTATCTAGCCTTATCCATCTACTACAGACCATTTATTGGGTTATATGTCCTAAACTCGAAGTTTCGTAAATAGTAAACATATATGAAGTTTATTCAGACAAGTGTTGTTGATTGTTTAATAACTCTAAATCCAATAAACTACAAACCCTTGGCTATTGTCATGAATACTTAGACTTTTTGTGGAGACATAAACTTGATCAAGTTCGAGTAAAATAGCCTAAACCATCTATAGTACTTGGATTAGGTTGAGTACCTATTTCGGAGATACTATTGAATACGACCCTCTTTATGATTGTTACAAATGTTGTAAAGTGTCATAAACGATGTGATCAGTTCGTTCATGTAAAGACATGTTAGCGGGGTGTTCTACACGATGCAATTGTGTAAGACAGACCACGAAATAATCACTGTTACATATTAACACTGTTTACTGTTAACACTGATTAATTTCACTTCTTGATGACCTAGATAACTTGATCTGAATCTTGAGCTCTATGAACTCCTGTTTATTCGCGATTGTCCCTTGATCTGCATAGGTAGGGTAAGCTCAACATCGCTACTCAATATGCCTCCCATTTCAAGGAAAAGACCGAGTAGATGGTTGGGGACATAGAATTTGCAAGATGGAATTCACTCCTACCCATTTTAGGGATAGTAGAAAGGTTGCTCCCTTAAGGGCCGATCCCGAGTCTTGAACAAGGGCCCCCTCCTCTCGTTGGCCTGAGAGGGAATGGATTTAGTGATTATGATCCTAAATAAATTATATATTAGAGGGACAATGGTACTTAAGGAGAAAAGATGTAACTCAGGAGTATTTCGGTATTTGACCTAGCTGAGGTTACAAACAACCTGTGAAGGATAAACTTATTGATGACGATTATATCAAATGGACACATAATATATCTACAATGAGGGGAATGCAACTACAGGCTATAGTGGACAGTCCTATTAGTTAACAAATGTTGATTAACTAGGTTAAAGAATTTGACAAGTTAGTCTCGGATCATTGGAGCCCATGATCTGTAGGTCCATTAGGTCTCCTTGCTAGCTCAATACGGAAAAAATTGAAAAATTAAGTGAAGTAAGAATTTGAAATGTTCAAATTCAAGTTTTAGGGAAAATTGTATTTTATATGAGATATAGTTTACAATTAAATAATTTATTTATTAATTAATTATTTTTAGAGTATATTTGATCATTAGCATGAAAGTATTTTCTAAATCTTGATTAATGTGATTAATCAAAGCTAGGTGTCAAAGACAATTTAATATGGGATATTAAATTTGTTTATTTTATTTAATTGAAATTGTTTTAATTAAATAATTTCCAAAATATGAAAAATTGTATTTCAGTTTTTTAATAAAAAATTTAGTTAGTGGAAAAATCCAATTGTTGGATTTTCCCACTAACTAAGTGGACTTTGAAGTGGCACTTCCCAAGCTTGACACCTAGAGATCACATGCTAGTGGAGTTTGAGGTGGAAGACATGCAAAATGAGATTTTGCATGTGTTTTCTCTATAAATGGCTTCCACAACTTTTGACCTAAACTCTTCCACCTCAACTCTCCTTCACTCTCCTTCTTTCTATAGTGAAATTCCCTTATTTTCACTAACAAAACATTCCCACAATTGTGTTCTTCAACTAGAGAATAGTGGGGATTTACCGTTGGTGGTGTTGTTCGTGCACGGGAGAGGAAGTTTGCGGTGGAGTCTTCAAAGGTTGTATTTTCTATCCCTTTTGCATGTTTATTCTTGTTTTTATTGCAATTAGAATGTTGTCGAGTTTATCGCTTTCACTGTGCATGCATTCTTTATGTTCCATCAAATGGTATCAGAGTATGCTTCAAACATTCTATTGCATTTTGTTGGGTGTTATTCATGTGATGAATGTTTGGTTGACTAAAGTGGATACATTACGGTTTTGACATTAGTTTTCATTTAATTTCTTGTTGAAATTTGTAATTGCTCACATGTATGAGCTTTAATGTGTGGCAAAGGTTCTATAAATTTGCTAGATCATTAGAGTCATTTTTAGGTTGTAATTGCTCGGTTTCGGGAAAGAGGCAGCTGCTTTTTTGGTAAAAAAAAGCTCACAAACCTGGAAATTATTTCCAGACCCGCCCCAGACCCGACCAAAAGACTGTAGACCAGCATGATTCATTGAAGCCCTCTACGCGTGCCTACTTCTTCATCCAATCTAACCTGCTCGTGACCCATCCGATTCGACCCGCCAGTTGCCTCGTCAACCCGCCCCACCCCACCCGCGCGCTTGCTTCGCGCTCTGTCGACCCACATGTTCCGTGCATTAACTTCATGCCCCCGCGTTGACCAGCCAGTCCAGATGGTCTGGACTGGTCCAGTTGACCTGGTTAAGCCGGTTTGACCAGTTCAACCTGGTTTTTGGTGTTTTCAAGCCAATTCGAGTGGTTTTTGGCTAGTTCAGGTTGGTTCAAAGTGTTTGAAGCCGGTTCGAGGGAGTTGGTTGCTGAATTATGTAATAATTTAGTTGTTTGTTTGCTTTTAATGCTAAAACCGGTCGCCTTTAGTGTTGTTTATGTGAAACCCAGATTTCCATTTTTCCTACTTAAGCAGGTGAAAGTTAAATTCTATGTTGAAGTGAAGGAAATTTCTAAGTATTGAATAGATTTTCCTTGAGTAGTTTGGTATAAGCTTTAACTAGTAAAAATTGGGTTAAGTATAATGCAAAAAAGGAACTATGCATTGGAAGCCAAGGGAAAAATGACTAAGTATTTGACCATGCATTGGTATGGTGCCATGCGTTAGCCATGAAGCTTTTAGAGGTTATTTGGGGCGTTGAAGGAAGCCAAAGTGTGGGCAAGTGAAACACATGCGGCAGCCAATGTTTTGAGAGGTTACAACAACGCATGCAGCACGATGGATGCGATGGACACGATGGTATGCGTGTATACGGCGGAACGCATGCGATCGAAGGAAATGCATTGGTAGTATGCAGTGATGCAGTACGAGGGCATGCAGTGATGCGGGCATGTGGCGATGCTACGCATGCGGTAATGCTAAGGTGTGCGGACAAAGGTATGCGTCGATAGTATATGATAGCACTATGCGTTGGTGTCACACGGTGATGCTATGCGGCAATGCTATGCGTTGATGTCATGCGACAACGCTATGCGTTGATGTCATGCGGCGGTGCTATGCGTTAGTGGCATGCGGCAGCCTTGCTATGCGAGAGTATGCGGTCGAGGGCATGCGATGATGCGGCCTATGGTATGTGGCCGATGGTATGTGATAACTTGTAGAAATACAAGTTATTTATACTGCTTTATTTAGATATTGCGGTTAAAAGAGAGAAAAGTTGCGTCAATTGTATGGAAATTGGCTAAGAAATGCAAGAATTATAAAGTGTCGTCAATACACCCACTGACACCATTGCGATAGTAGAAGAGAATATTTCAAGTCTGTTTTGCAGGAAATCAAGTCACCGTATGCGTTCATGACTCAAAAGAAAAAGATTAACGCATCTACGTCGCATTGCGCCCATCATTCAGGAATGAATAGACGATCAATGCAATGATGGCGCATGCGACAATCGATCAAGAGCTTTGCGATCAACGTAACTTCAACTGCATGCGGTAATAAAAAACAACACCGCATGCAGACAAACGATCAAAGATGCAAATGAGCGACGCAATCGCGGAGGATTTTGACATGTGTACAACTAATCGTTGTACATTTTTGATGGATTGATTACATAACAGAAGGAATATTTATTCCACCATTTTCGGAATTTCCATAACAATAAAGTGGGGACCACACGACAAAGAGTCAGAGCATTCATCTATAAATACCCTAAAAGAATTCACTGAAATATATACTTGATACGAGACTATTTTGATATTTGTATATTGAGAGAGAGGCTGATCTGAGTGCTGATCGGAGAAGATTCAAGAAGAAAAGAGGCAAGGCCGAGAGGTGAGTCTCAGGGCGAATCATTCCAAATCCCCGTTGTGAAGCTCTATACCTAGATCAACTCTACCGGTTGAGCAAGCCTGAGAGGGAAGGTCTTCCTTCCATTCACTCCATACGTCGACAAGCGATTTCTCCATCTAGATCTATGTCATGACGTTGGCACTCTTCTGTATTTGTTTCTATCTCTATCATCAATTGTATCTCTTCTTCTTAATCTAAATCATTCACACCATGTATCAGATGCTTGATTCTATAATTAAATTTCATGATCATTTTTATCTCCATATTTCTGTCTACCTCCGTTCCTCCATTAATTGCTTTCTCCATGATGTTTTCTTAATCCCTTGGTAATTAGAATGAATTAAACAAGCAAATTAATTCGTACTAAAGAAATAAATATGTTTAGCTAAAGCATGCTAGACGACATCTTCACCTGTGAGAGCAGAAGTGAAGATGCCATTCTGATCTGTCGAGAGAAGGTTAGAAGAATGCGTTAACTAAAGCAAGAAGTACTTCCAGAGATGGAAGCAACCTTGCGTTCATTACGTTCACCCCTGTTTCACCACAGAGATGTGGGAACATAGCCGATCACCGAGAGGTGTACGCCAAGGGAAAGCGGAACTGTAGTTATATCTTTAACGCAATTAATGAACTTGCGATGTTTGTATTAATTGTCTTTTCTCTTTCTGCTTCGTACATAAAGCCTTGCCACCGCATAACACGATTCTTTGTATAATCTTCACAGTCAGTCTCAAACTCGGTATCATATATCATGTAACCTATATCTTGTATCATCATAGCTTAGGTTTATTTTTATTGCACTTTATTTTACTGCACAACTTTATTTTATCACAATTTTACTTTAACGCATGTTTTACTTTATCGCATGTACAAACCTCACTTTTATTAAATTGAAAAACCCCCGGTCGCATATATCACGAACGTAACACAATTAACCTAAACAATCCCTGGTTCGACCTCGGATCACTCCGAGAAACTTGCGGTGGAATTATACTTGGTTTCTACGCAAGGAAACTTGTGACAATGCATAGCATACTACAAGCATTTCGTTAATAACGCATACATCTAGAAGTAGTATCGCATATCATTGCATCATCGCATTATGCACTTACAAGTTGTATCATGCATTATAATCATCCATGCATTGTATGACATAAGAAAAAGAAGATAAATTTTTTGCCGTTACAAGTTTATGGCGCCGTTGCCAAGGATTGGTTAACGGTTATTATTTGAGAATGTTTGTGGTATTTTGCAGGACAGATCTCTTTGTACTGGCTGTTCAATGCGGAGAGTAGTCTGACAGTTTATGAATACTGGTACCGAACCAGAATTCGTAGCTGACCCAGAGATCGAGCGTACATTTCGCGCATGGGCATGCCAAAATCGAGCGAGGCGAAAGAAAGCAGCTAATATGGAAGATAATAATGACAATGTGGCTCCTGCAGGAAATCAAGGGGCAGTATGGCTAGTGCAGGATCCAGTGTTCTTTGCTACTGACCGCAACACTCCCATGAGGAACTACGTGGCACCTAATTTGTACGATTTTTCGCCTGGGATTTCAAGGTCGATGGTCGAGGAGAACGCAAGATTTGAGATCAATCTGGTCATGCTTCAAATGATCCAGAACGTAGGGAAATTTGGGGGTCTGCAAGGTGAAGACTCACATGCCTACCTGACCAGCTTTGTCGAGATGTGTGGCAACTTCTCAATACCTGGCGTTACCCCTGAGGATTATATCTCTTCCCTTACACCTTGAGGGATGAAGCCAAGAGGTGGGCTCACTCACTAGAGCCAAACGAGATTACTTTATGGGATCAGCTGGTTGAGTGGGTCATGAAGAAGTTCTTCCCACTGGCTGTCAACGCAAGGGGACGAAAGGATGTGCTGAACTTTGAACAGATGGACAATGAGACCCTAAGCATCGCCTGGGTGCGATTTAGGAGACTGGTGAAGAATTGCCTGCATATCGGGATACCCGATTGCATCCTGATGGAGACATTCTATAATGGCCTGAACAGATCAACGCAGGCTATTGCTGACGCCTCCACGACAGGAGGTTTTATGGATAAAATGTATACGGAGGGCAAGGTCATCCTTGATCGCATCTCGCAGAACATGGATGACTGGATTGATGATGGTTATGGAGGCAGAGGCTCCAAAAGAAGAAAGAATGAAACTGCCATTGTCCCTGCGGAGATAATGACGACTCTGGCCGCACAGATGGCGGCAGTGACCTCTATACTCCAATCAATGGCAATCAATCAAGGAGCCATTCCCCAACAATCAGTGCAACCCGCTGTGCTGGCTCAAGTGGCCGAAATCAGTTGCATTAATTGTGGAGGGGCTCATGTAGCAGAAATGTGCCCATCGAATATCCAACAAGTATGCGCCATCCAGAACAACCCCTTCAACAACACATATAATCTTGGTTGGAGGAACCATCCTAACTTCGGTTGGGGAGGGAATCCTAACCAAGGAGGGCCAAGCAACCATCAGGTGGAAATTTAGGGAATCGGGGAAACCCTCATCCCTTTCATCATAATTCTAATCAAGGGCAACAAAGGCAATCGCACAATCAGCAACCCTCATCTTCAAACACCTCTAGAAGCTCATTGGAGGCCCTGCTCAAACAGTACATGGATAAAAATGATGCAGGCGCAGGCATCTTCAATTCGAAATTTGGAGATTCAAGTGGGGCAACTGACTTCTAAACTTAGAAATAGAGCACCTGGAACGTTACCCAACAACTCTGAAGCCCTCGGATCCCATGGAAAGGAGCAATGTCCCTAAAGACATTGGGCAGGCAAACTGGACCGCCTGCAGAGGTGTGGATTGCACTCATTCAAAGAAAGTCATCTTCCGATCCATATCTCACATCTATGTTTAAATGCTTTCTTTAATTTCTGTCTTTATGGATTTCTGAACTTTGCTTTTACCACTTCATTTAATTTGTTTCATGACTTTATGCATTTATTCTTCAATTAACTCTCTTGCATTTATTTCTGTGTTTTCTTTAACTTTTCTGTATTTAATGCGTTATTCTTTAACTTGGTGAATGATTGAGTAATGAGAAGAAATTTATTATCGCAAGTCACAGCAACTTGCGTTGATGAAAAAAAATTATAATAAAATAAAACACATTCAGTATGCATGGCGATAATGGACACATCTTGAACCAACAAGATACACTTTGCGTTCACCCAACCCTAATGCATTGCGTTGAGGGGTGTGTTGCGCATGTATGTGTTCTTTGTCCGTCCTTAGTGAAAATGCACTATGTTGAGGTAGTGTTGCGCTGGTAGCAATACCGTGCACCCGATCCTCCAAAAATGCGTTTAGTTAAGGGGTGTGTTGCAGGGATGCATGCGTTGTTGCCCGTCCTCTGCAAAGAATCATTTGCGTTTGTGAACTCATTGCGTTAAATCTTTACCTTGTGTCCATTCGAATAAAAAATTAAAGATAATTCTTTTTGCAAAATTGAGAAGTCCAATCATTCTGTATTCTAAAGAAATGATGAGTCTACAGACGAAAGGACGTTTACTCTGAAACCTCATAAATGATGGAAGTTCAAACGATGAGCCTTTTGAGTGTCTCGAGGCTTGCCACCGCAACAATAGCTTTGGGCCCACTAAGGCCCAACCTATAAAAAGGACACCCTCTATCTGTGAACACACTTTGCCTTATTTACAATTTGAAACCCTAGTGCCCCTACATACCGAATTTTCTTCTTCCCTGCAACCCTAACGTTTTCCAGCTTTCTTTCACCTCAGCATCCATGGCCGACCAAACTTCCCAACTTTCTGCTTCACCCTCAACATATTTGACAGGCCAACTCTCCATGCGAAAGGCAGCATTCTTGCTGTTCAACCTTACACTGTTCCTAGAATCGCCGGAAGACCCCAGCGAAACCCATTAGCCGTCAGACCACTTCAGTTAAAGATGGGGAAAAGTACTGAAAGCACCCCACTCCCAACTTCAGCAGTCTCCACTGAAAGCGAAAAGAAGAGACGAGATGACAATGAGGTATTTGGAAACATTCTGAGTAACCTGGAGAAAGGAGGAGGACTGCCCGAGGCTGGGGTTGCAGACCAACCACTGCTTACGGAGGAGGTGACGGTGGCGATGACGGAGGAAGTGGCGGTGGCAGAGGAAGTGGTGGAAGAGGAGACAAGGAGAAGCATTCTAGCCATAAAGGATCCTGAGGAAACTACACAAGTATAATCCTATGAAGGACCCATCAGAGTCGTGTTGGAGAAAGTTGCGGCAGAGAAGCAACCAGAGGTGGAAGAGGAGAAAAAGAAGAAAAAGCAGAGCAAGGGAAAAAAGGTTGGAGAAGGTGAGCCATCCAATCATCGCAAAGAGAAAAAGAATAAAGAAAAGAAGAAGGATGAAGAAGATGAGGAGGCCAAGCTAAGGAAGAGGAAAGAGAAGGAAGAAAGGAAAGAGCGCAGGCATGAGGAAAGGCACCTGAAGAAGGAAGAAGAAAAGAAGAAGAGGGTTGCAAGCCTAGAGATGGATTGTGAATCCACCTCCGTGAGGGAGGACAGGGGGGAACCAGTGCAACTTAGGGAGTCGGCACAACCTAAAACAATGCAATTGGTTGCGACCGACGAAGGCGAAGAAGGAGAAGATACCTTCCTGATGCGGCGTCACAAAGAGAATGCACCACAAGGGTCTACCGTTGACCCTTCAATTTTGATCAACGCATTAGAAGAAGAGGAAAGGATGAGAAAGGAAGAGGAACAGAGGCAGGAGAAAATGGAGCGGGCGAAACTCATCATCGCAGAAGGTAACCGAATAAAAAGACTGCATGATGAGGAGGTGCGCCACAATAATGAGATCTCAAGACTCGAAGAAATAAGGCAGCTCGAGAAGGAACAATGCCTTTTGTTGGCCTCTGAGCAGTTTGTAGAAGAGTTTGAAAAGAAGAGAGAGAAGAGGAAGAAGAAGAAAAGAAAAAGAAGGCAGAAGAAGAAAGAAGAATGAGAGAAGAGAAGGAAAGGAAACGCGAAGCCAACAGGCAGCGCTTAAGTAAGAAGAAGAGCAAAGAACTTGCCAAATGAGAGAGAGAGGAACAACGCAAGAAACGGGAAAGAAAACAAAGGCAACAATCCCACCTTGCGTTGGCCAAGGGAAAGGACAAAGTGGTTGCAGAGAGCAGCAAGCCCGCGTTGGCAAAGGTGTGTCCATCAAGAAAGAAAGAGAACGATGACTTGTTGATAGAGATGGGCTTTTTCCTTGTGCCAATGCCACTACCAGATCTGATCATGAGCGTGATCATAGAACATGGATGGGACACATTTTGCCAGTGCCCAGCCATTGTCATTCCAAAGGTAGTGTGCAACTTCTACCATGGATGACTACATGACACCAAGGATGTGGTGACCATAAAACGGCAAATGGTGTCTTTCAGTGCAAGGGACATCAATGAACTATACCAAATGAAGGATAACCTGAATGCACCGGGCAACAAAATCATTGATGATCCCACTAAAGAGCAGATGGAAGATGCGCTGCAAGTATTAATGCAACTGGGCACTAAGTGAACGATTTCTTTAAAAGGCATCAAGACCCTGGTGTTCAAGACTCTACTTCCTGAGGCACGACTTTGGGTTTATTTGGTTAAATGGCGGTTGATCCCAACTTCCCATGACAAGTTAATTTCAAGGGATCGAGCTATGGTCGCATATTGCATTACGCCCGACATTCCAATCGATGTAGGTCGGCAGATCGCAAGACAAATTCGAGGTTTTGTGGGGCATATAAGAGGGCAGTACTTCTTCCCATGGACGGTTTCAAGTTTATGCCTATCACTAGGTGTGGGCATTGATGAAGAGGAATGGCAGAAGTTCAGGATCTGATAAAGTCAAGATTTTGAGGTTGCTCCTCAAAGATTCCCCACACTGCCCTGAGCTCCCTTTGAAGAAACCTAACATTGATTTGAATGCACCGCAAGAACCCAAGTCGAAGAGACAGCGTAGAGATGATAAGGGAAAGGAGAAAATCCAAGAAGAAACAACGCAAGAATCAGAACCCTTGGACCCTTTGCACTTTATAATTCGCCCTTCAAGCCCTCCCACACAACCTTCTTCTTGTTCCCTTCCTTAGCACTTGGCCAATCTTCTCCCTCCTTCTGATTCTCCAATCGCATATCCAGCAACCTCATCCCTACTTTCAGTATCATCTCGCAACTTCCCCTTCCATCGCTGCATGTTGATGACCTACACGATTTGGGTGAAGGTACCTCTACCCAACCCCAAAACGTTGCTGGCGAAACATCGCAGGCATAACCCACTATCGCCTCCCTAGCTGCTAAGTTAGCAGATATGCGAACTCTTTTTGCCCAACAACAGCAACTCTTCTCCCAATAGCAGGAACTCTTCTTCCAGCAACAAGCCTTCTTCAACCAGAGATTTGATGTGGTAATGGAGCAAGTCGACGATATACAGCGCAGTGCTGCCACGTCAAGGGAGGCATTGATCAATATTCAGTGCAACATTTATACGATCCATCTCCATTAAAGACAGCTTACGGAGCGCAACCATGAGTACTTTAATTTTCTAATAGCATATCTTCATGGTCCCATGGTGCCTCCGCATCTCACGCAGCATCTGGTTTTCGAAAAGACTCCACCCATACCGTATCAGAACCTTCCTCCAGACTCTCCTGCTCCTCAATAATAATCTTTACATTTTTTTTATGCGGCCATTCTTTTATCTTTATTTCAATTCATTATTTTTCTGAGTTAGCTAAATTCTTTGATTCTTTGTATAGGCTAAAATTTTTGTATTGCGTTATTTGTAATTATTTGTATACTTAGTTAATTTTCAATACAACTAAGTAGCAATTCTCTCTATGAGCCTGTGCCTCTTCTTTAAGCAGGTGAAAGTTAAATTCTATGTTGAAGTGCAATAGATTTTCCTTGAGTAGTTTGGGATAAGCCTTAACTAGTAAAAATTGGGTTAAGTATAATGCTAAAAAGGAACTATGCATTGGAAGCCAAGGGAAAATGACTAAGTATTTGACCATGCGTTGGTATGGTGCCATGTGTTAGCCATGAAGCTTTTAGAGGTTATTTGGGGCGTTGAAGGAAGCCAAAGTGTGGCCAAGTGAAACGCATGCGACAGCCAATGTTTTGAGAGGTTAGAACAACACATGCAGCACGATGGATGTGATGGTTGCGACAGTACTACGTGCGCATGCGGCGTGATGGATACAATGGATGCGATGGACACGATGGTATACGTGTAAGCGATCGAAGGAAATGCGTTTGTAGTATGCGGTGATGCAGTACGAGGGCATGCGGTGATGCAGTGTGAGGGCATGCGGCGATGCTACGCATGCGGTAATGCTATGGTGTGCGGCCGAAGGTATGCGTCGATAGTATACGACAACACTATGCGTTGGTGTCACACGTTGATGCTATGTGTCAATGCTATATGGCAATGCTATTTGTTGATGTCATGCGGGAACACTATGTGTTGATGTCATGCGGCGGTGCTATGTGTTGGTGGCATGCGCCGGCCTTGCTACGGGGGAGTATGCGGCTGAGGGCATGCGGTGATGCGGCCTATGGTATGCGGCTGATGGTATGCGGCCGATGGTATGCATGTGTGAGGCCAAAGGAATGCGTTGGTAGTATACGATGGCATGTGGTGATGGATGCGATGGATATGATAGATGCGGCGACCTTGCTAAAGTACGAACTAGGCGATGGAACGAGTTAAGGTGGACGCATGGTGATTTGTCCTTGCATTGCTAAGCTTTGCAGTAACAAGGTTCATGAGGTTGGCTGTGTTGGTCATAAGGGATGCGTTAGCAAGAACCTAGGCGATGGTGAGTTATGCTTTGAGGTGTTGAGTTGAGAACCAAGTCGACCCAAAGGTTGCTATGCGTTGGTGATGTGCTATACATTGGACATTCGAAGGCATGGGGCGCATAAGACAAGCTAGTAGTATGCGTTGAAAGAATGTTGGTCATTATCCTAGTTGAGCACATAGAGCAAAGCTACGCCATGCGAAAGAGAAGGATATGCGGCCAAAGATGAGCTTTGAGAGTATCTAGCATATGTGAACAAGTTGCATCAATTAGATGCACAAGGAAAGATTGAATGGATGCATGCACCGATTGATGGTGTCCGGACATAGGAAGGTTGAGGCAATTGGATGGGCATAAGGTTGTGTCAATTGGATGCACAAGGATATGTGGTTAGATGAACGCATATGAAGGATGGACGCATTCAAGGACGTCATCCGGACATGTGGCTTGTTAGGAAGAAACCTTAGGCCTTAAGCAAATGAGGTGGATACTCAAGAAGACATGAAAAATTTGAGGGCTATGTGTTGGTAAAATGGGAGCAAGACATCTTGGGTTGCGCTGTCGCAAGATTGCATTGATAGTGTAAGGAAAGGACACTTGGACATGTGGCCAAGCAGGAGGTGTCGGCCTTGGAGAGTTTTTGGACACTTATAAATAGGGCCAAGGACTTTGATGAGAACTCAAATTCTCTTCAAAGGACATAAAGAAGAGTGTATTGGGAGGAGACTATATGTTGATAGCAAGACCATGCATTGGTCAATAGGTTCCAAGAGGGGAGATGATGTCGGACAGAAAGGACAGAAGTAGCATCAAATTGGGACGAGAAGTTCTCCCAAAATACTCGTGCTTTTGGAGTGATTTCAAAGCCACCTGAAAGTTAGAAAAGTCTAGGTTTCAGGGTAGGCTGCCGAAGAAGAAGCTCCAAGGAATCGGTCTGAAGAATGAGGCAAAGACAGAAGGGTCGAGCTGTCGGGTAAGCTTGGGCCAGCCTTGATTTTTTTATGATTCCAGCCAAACCACGAGAATTTCTTAGCTAAGATTTTAGGGTAAGCTTTCTGAGATATTTTAGAACATGTTTGAAGAAGGAAGTATCTTAAAATAAGGTCTAGAACTATGAGTAATCTAAGCTGATATTTGAATCTAGAATTTAGGGTTCAAAAGGGAAACCAAGGAAACCTAAGGAACTTCAGAAAGGAAAGTTCCTAACCAACCAAGGTGAGTGGTTATTCTATTGTTTGTATGGTTGTGTTTGAAATATTGGCATGATCGAGAAATGTGTTTTTCTTGAATTTGATTGTTGTTGTATTGTTGTCATAATGCGTGTGTCATTGCGTCAGACCAAGATTTGTACTTAGGATACTATTAGCATGCCTTGTGGACACTTGGCTGGAAATGTCAAGGTACCTAACTGGAATTGTCAACGTACTCAAGCATGACTAACAGGAACTAATAATATACTCAGCGGACTATAGGATTGTGTCCAAATTTGGTCATCGTGGGTCATTCGCGAAAAATACCCGGGGAAGATACATGATCATGCCAGGGTTGTCCAGCTAACAGGCTGGGGTGATTACATTTTATTATGTGATTGTTGTTGATCGTGGAGTTGTATTCCCAAAAATGAATTTCTAAAATCAAACTTATGTTTGTATAAAGTTGCCACTCACTGAGCTTTGTAGCTCACATTTTCCATGTTTTATGTCTTTCTCCCCCCCTCCCCCAAGGTAGCGAAAGATGAGGAGTTCCAGGGTGCTGCTAAGGTCAAGGTCTGCCACAAGACACAATTATACTTCCAGAGGGTTTTAAGAATGGTTGTAAACTTTATAATTAAGTCTTGGAGTTATATGAACATTAAATTGTTGTAATAAAATGGGCCTACTTAATCAATTGTTGTTTGCCTCCTTGACTTAATCAGATGGTTGTTGAATTTGTTCATTGGTATCAGAGTTATTTCCGCAAGAGTTGATAACTACTGCAGTCATGTCCTTTCCTAGGCTCAGAGAGTAGTTTGGGACGGGGTGTGACAATTTACATATTATGCATGTGATGTATAATATTGTATGATTATGTGTGCATAAAGTATGCCATATAGTTTTTTTAAAAAACCCACCTTAGGATAAGCATGTGGCATGCATTTGTTATATATTATAAGTGTTATAATGTATATAGTATGCATGCTAGGTTTTAATATAAGTGTTATATTAAAGCATATTTGTTTAAGGAAGCATGTTATAGATGAATGTTCTAGGGTTATAAATGTTATAATTTATTTTATAATTGTTATAAAATAACCTAAACTTTTAAAATCTATAATAAAGATAAGATGCATGCTAACCTAGGGTTAACCGGTGCAATTAAATCACCTTTTTAAGAGTTAGAATAGGTCGATTACTTGTAAAACAAGAGTTGTTTACTTACCTGGGCAGATCTTGTCTAAGGTTGGGGTACTTAAGTTGACAGTTTACGGAACACCTCCTACCTTGAGATCAAACTGGCATCTAAGTTAATAACCCTAGTTTTATGAGCATGCATGAGTGGTGTAAGGTAATAAAATTGGTTTATCACCTAGACATCATAGGTTAATCCTGGTATAAGAGTTATACTAGGAAAAATCACCTAGACTTTGGTTGCTTAATATTAGTCGGTTAATAACCAAGTAAATACCCCATATTTTATAAAATAGAACACTTTAGTGGGAGATTAATAGTATATGAGATATATTATTTATAGCTTTCACATCCCTAAAAGTTCACACCGTGAGATCCATGCTCGGCTTCGAGTTGCTATTAGTGGCATCCTCCCTTCGGAAATTGTTTGCATGGGTCAATAATAAGGTGAATAGGGGAAGTAGTTCATAGTAAGTGGGTGAAGGGTGTGTGTCAACACGTCCTATGGTCTCTTCCATTAGTTCACACCGTGAGATTCCTATGTTGTACCTGCTGGTTGGCTTTATGTGACCCTTTGCTAGTTGTTTAGCGACGGTTATCCCTTCTGAGGGTTGTAATATAGGATCTGAAACACCGTGAACTCCAGAAATGGATAGGGTTACTTAGGTCCATTTTCAAACAATTGTTTCTCCTTAGAAGGCTTGTTTGATTTCAATCTTCGTAATTCGAAAATGGCGGGTATACACTTACAAGACTTACTAAGTGTTCGTAAAGATCTTGACCAAATAAATGATAACTAAGTACTATAAGGATAAAAGTTATTATGGTATTAGTATTTAGTCAAGAATGTCTTGATTCAGTGAAGGAGTAGTCGACTGCCCTTCGGTGGGGCCTATTATGCATCACTGAAGTATCGTAGCAAAAGAATAATGAGAACGGGTACATTATTTTTGCTAAATAAATTGGATAGAAAAGAGTTAAATCAATTCTCCAATAATTTGTTTACTTTTTCAGCAATGTCAAATCCATTATACAACTGCTAGCTTTTGAAAAACTTAACGGGGATAATTAAGAACTTGGAAATTGAATTTAAACACAATACTAGTAATTTATGATCTTCGATTCATTTTAACGGAGGAGTGTCCTCCATCCTCTAGTCCCAATGCAAACCGAACAGTTCGGGATGCATATGACAGATGGGTCAAAGCTAATGAGAAGGCTCAGGTTTATATTTTAGCCAGTATATTTGATGTACTGTCTAAGAAACACGAGAAGTTAGCTACTGTAAGAGAGATCATGGACTCTTTGTAGGGCCTATTTGGACAACCATCCACATCTGCCATGCATGATGTAATAAAATTCAATTACAACTGCAGAATGAAGGAAGGAACCTTCGTAAGGGAACATGTTTTGAACATGATGGTTCACTTCAATATTGTAGAAGTGAATAAAGCCGTCAAGAATGAGAAGAGTCTAGTTCGATTCATCATGCAGTCTCTTCCGAAGAGCTATTTTCAATTCAAAATGAATGCCATAATGAATAAAATAGATTATAGCTTGACAACTCTCCTCAACGAACTCCAGATTTACGAATATTTATTAAAAAATAAAGGTTTAGAGGCAGAAGCAAATGTTGCTTCCACCTCAAAGAGGAAAACCCACAAAGAATCGTCTATTGGTAGTAAATTTGGCCCTTTCTCCAATAATAGAGGTATTCAAAAGAAAAAAAAGGAAACTAGGAAGGGGAATTCTCCAGCTATACAGAAAGGCAAAAAGGAAGTTGCCAAAGGAAAATGTTTCCATTGCAATGAAAATTGGCATTGGAAAAGAAATTTCCCTAAATATCTTGCCGAGAAGAAAGCTGAAAAAGAAAGACAAGGTAAATTAGATTTACTGGTTACTGAAACTGAAGGAACTTGTTTTACAAGGAGATCCGTTAGCGGAAGCGAATTGTCCAAATTTCATTTTTACTGAAAACTAAATTTACAGTGAACTTACAAGATATGCATTCTATATAAATTACAACATTCTTGAAAGAAGAAAATGATTCAAGAGATATTACATTTGAAAAAATTTTCTTCTTGTACAAGATAATAAAATTACAAGTACACAAAACAATAAACTAGGGCATAACACGCCTAGTACAAGATCTCCCACTTGCCCTAGTTCAGCCGTGGTTTGTCCCATAAACCCATACTCTGTAGATAACCCTCAAACATTGTAGCCATGAGGGCCTTTGTAAACGGATCAACAATGTTGTGCTTCGAAGCTATCTTCGTAACAACCACGCCCCCTCGATGCACAATATCTCGGATGAGATGATACTTCCACTCTACGTGCTTGCCACGCTTATGACCCATAGGCTCTCGGGAATTAGTCACAACACCACTATTATCACAATAAAGTGTGATGGGCTTTGACATGTCTGGAAAAACTTCCATATCAATCAAGAATTTCCTGAGCTAAACGACATTCTTAATAGCTTCACAAGCCACTACATACTCAGCCTCCATGGTGGAGTCCGCGATGCAACCCTGCTTGGTGCTTCGCCATACTACTGCCCCTCCATTAAAAGTGAACACTGATCTTTAAGTGGATTTTCGAGAATCCCTATCAGTCTACAAATCCTTAGAACCATACACAAGCATGTAGTCCCTCATTCTCCGTAGATGCGTAAGGATGTTCTTAACGGCTATCCAGTGATCTAATCCTGGATTAGACTGATATCTACTGACTATCCCCACTGCATAGCAGATGTTAGGTCTAGTACATAACATCACATACATCAAACTACCCACGGTAGATGCATAGGGGACCCGTCTCATATCCTCAACCTCTTAAGGTGTCTTGGGACACTGTTCCTTAGACAAAGTAACTCTGTGCCTAAAAGGCAATAAGCCCCTCTTGGAGTTTTGCATTGAATACTTGACAAGCATTTTGTCAATATACGACGCCTGAGACAGTGCTAACATTTTGTTCTTTCAATTTCGAAAGATCTGAGTACCTAGAACAAACTGAGTGTCTCCCAAATCTTTCATTTAGAATTCGGTCGATAGCCAGTTTTTAACTGTAGTCAGTAAACCTACATCATTCCCAATGAGTAGGATATCATCTACATACAACACTAGAAAAACTACTGAACTGTTGATAGTCTTCTTGTAGACACGAGGCTCATCAACGTTCTGATCACAACCGTAAGATTTGATCGCAGTATCAAACCTTATATTCCAAGATCGAGATGCTTGTTTCAGTCCATAAATGGACCGGTTAAGCTTGCAAACTTTTTGCTCATGACCTTGGATTATGAATCCCTCGGGCTGCACTAACCTCTTGAGGTGTCTTAGGACATTGATCCTTAGACAAAACGATTCCATGCCTGAAGGGTAACAAACCCCTTTTGGAATCTTGCATCCTGTACCTGATCAATATTTGATCAATGTACGATGCCTGAGACAAGGCTAACCATTTGTTCTTGCGATCTCGAATAATCTGGATTCTGAGAACATATTGTGCCTCACCCAAATCTTTCATTTGGAATTGGGCAGCTAGCCAACTCTTAATGTCAGTCAGATACCCTACATCATTCCCAATGAGTAGGATATCATCCACATACAGTACTAGGAAAGCTATTGAGTTGTTGATGAACTTCTTGTAAACACAAGGCTCATCAACGTTCTAAACAAAGCCAAACGACTTGACAGTAGTGTCAAATCTGATGTTCCAAGATTTAGATGCTTGTTTTAACCCATAAATGGACCTATTAAGCTTTCAAACTCTTTGCTCTTGATCTGGAACTATGAACCGCTCTGGTTGAGTCATATAGATGGTCTTCTCAAGATTACCATTAAGAAAGGCAGTCTTGACGTCTATTTGCCATATTTCATAATTATAAAATGTGGCTATGGACAGGAGAATCCTGATAAAATTTAGCATGACAACATGTGAGAAAATTTCCTCATAGTCAACTCCCTCAACCTGGGTATAACCCTTTGCCACGAGTCTAGCCTTAAAGGTTTGCACCTTTCCATCTACACCTCTCTTTCGCTTATAGATCCACTTACACCCAATAGGTCTTACCCCATCAGGTGGATCAACAAGCTCCCAAACATTATTCAAGTACATAGACTCCATTTCCTGGTTCATGGTTTTAACCCATTCATCTTTGTCAACATCCTCCATTGCTTTCTTAGAAGACAACGGATCCTCGACCCCATCATTCGTAATGACGTTTTGGGCTTCAGCCAAACCCATGTAGCGATCTGGTGGGTTCAAAACCCTCCCACTACGTTAAGGCAGTCTCAGCTCTTGAGCTGGTTGACTAGACGTTCCGACCTCAACAACTCTTCTTGATCTGTCGGCCTGTTCAACAACTCTTGTTGAACCTGTCACACCCCCTCCCTAGCCTTAGCCCCCAAGACTTGGAAGGGAGCATGAGGATACACCAGTAGTATTCTAAGATAACATTTTAATTTAACATTTCCCCCTTATTTATTAAAGACTTTAACATGTTTACAATGTTCTATCTAACTTTCATACATATAGTTCAATTTCCTATATTCTTTTATCACATGATTCGAGCCGAGCCCTGAGAATTTACCAAGTCCTGGTGTTATGGTGGTTTGTAGACTCCTTCCTGAATGCTTCGCTTTGCTACCTGGGGGGGGGGGGGAATATAAGAAAACATTTGGAAGAGTGTGAGCTACTAAGCCTAGTGAGTGGTGCTTTTAAAATAATAAACACTTTGCAAAACATATTTTTTGGGAAGTCAATCACATAATCACAATTTCGATATACTCTATACATGATCATGTGTAATTTCATACAATCATTATCCTCCAGTTCCATGCTATACCTGGCATGTTCATATCATGTACATACTATCAATCATAACATCTTTTTATGGAAACTTTCCTATAACCCACTTTTTCTGCCAATGTGCACATCGACAATTCTTTTTCCGCTTGTCATGCTTAGGTAACTTGACTATATTTTCCGCCGGTCATCACCGACTATTATTTCCCGCCAACCGAGACAGATTATATTTTCCCTCCAAGTACCCTTTTTAATCATGCTAACTAATGTAGTCTGGGTATAATTTCAATTTCCATAGAAATTTCATAAACAATATCATGGCAAACTACATAACATCATAAGCATGCATTTTGCACTTACATATGCATTTATCCTCATATCAACACATAAAACTAAGTAACCACTCACCGTAAGCAAGTTTTTCCACTAAAATCACCTTGAGAATACCTTCCTGAGAATTCCTCCATATCAATGGAAATTCCTCAATTAATACTTGTTATACCAATAAATAATG
The DNA here is from genome assembly GCF_027475165.1 of Benincasa hispida. Lineage (NCBI taxonomy): Eukaryota > Viridiplantae > Streptophyta > Magnoliopsida > Cucurbitales > Cucurbitaceae > Benincasa > Benincasa hispida. The sequence continues at coordinate 45,427,021 of NC_143484.1, read as the reverse complement.
TCAAAATAGCCAAAATACCATTATATAATGAAAATACCAGCTTACCCTACTCCAATTTAGCCAAAATCCTAAAATTAGCCTCTTTAGAGGTTATTTAGACTGTGGTAGGCAGCTGGGTGTTTGGCAGTAGGCAGGGTGGGCGTGCTGTGCCGCACAGGGGGCTGACGCATTGGGCGCGCATTGCACGGTGGCCTATTGCGTTGGACGTGATGCGTCTCACGAGGGGGCAGTTGCGCTGGGCGTGATGCATCGCACGAGGGGGCAGTTGCGCTAGGCTAGCGCGCGGGATACGTCGAGCGAGGCGCACGGATGGATGCAACACTGCAAGGCGTGTGCATAGGGTGTGGGCTGGCTATGCGTTCGGGCTAACTCAATGCCTCACCAACGCAACCTTTGTTTCTTTTAATCTACAATTAACTTGGCAGCCTAATAACTCAAACGTAACACTCTAAATATGCTCTCAACACAAGAATTTTGGTGATGGTATGAATAAATCCCTCTCGCCCAACCCCTCTATTTATAGCCATTCCAAACTCACCTCCTTGTGACAACTAAACTCCCATTTGTCTCACTTTGGAGCTGCCAACACTTAGCCTACCCAGCCTAGCCTTGAGTTGTTCTCATCTCAGCTTTCCAGCCAAAATTCCCTTGTTTGCATGAAATCTCCTTTACCCACCTCCTGCTTAAGGTGATAAGACTTCCATTGCATGAAATCTCCTTTGTCCACCTCCTGCTAGAACTTCGTGTGATCCTTCTTTTGCCACCTAAATTACTTAAATACTTAAACATATTTCTCTACTTAAATTGTTTAAGACTTATGCTCGTATAACTATTGGCATCTTTCCTTGGAGTTTTTCCATCAATTAGCCTTACCTTTTGTCCTTAACGCATAGCAACTCACCCTTCCTTCATTAAAGTCCCATTTAGCCATCGCATGAGTCGGCCATCACAAACGCATAGGTTGGCCGCTCACCCTCGATGCATGGCTTGCTAGGTATGCTTGCTCGGCCTATTAAGCATGGACGCACGACGCTGACCATCGACACATGGGTGTGCTGCCTAGGCGCTTGCGCATTTGGCCGCATAGGTACGTTCTGCCGGATGGGCGTGCGCTTGGTATAAGGCATCGACGCATGGCTGCTCGGCAGACTTGACAGCGCTCAACGCATAGGATGGGCGTCTGGCTTGCCCGTTCGATGCATAGACAGGGCGCTCGGCATACATGCTCGACGCATGGGTTGCGCGCTTGGCCTTGACGCATGGCCTGTGCGCTTGGCCTCGATGCATGACCTGTGCACTTGGCCTCGACGCATGACATGTGCGCTTGGCCTCGATGCATATCCTGCACGCCTAGCATGCTCACTCAACGCATGCCTCCAACGCATGCCCTACTTGTGTTCGCATGCCCTTGCGTTTGTTGTATGCAAGCCCTTGGCCATTTTTCAAGTCTTCTTCCTTCAATCCTCCATGCACTCTTACGTTCAACATATTTAAGCCTCCCATATGCGTTTGGTCTTTTGGCCACCTTTTTGGATTATTTAGTATTAATGTTTTCCACGCTTTGCCCTATTATCCTTACTTAAGATTTTTCTTCTCTATTTCACCTCCCACTTTAGATTTAGTGTTAGGGTCTTACAGAACACTCAGCAGTCTTAGTCTCACTAGAGATCTCACGGAAAATGAGTTTACTTCGTGGCTTATGATCCCTCATGTTGTTTTCTTTCAAAAAGATAGCATTAGTGGAAACAAACACTTTGTTCTCACTCGGATCATAGAAGTATCCACCTCTCGTTTCCTTGTGGTAGCCCACAAAGAGGCAAACCTTTGAACGCGGTTCCAACTTCTTTGGGTAGTCGCTAGCATATGTGTCGGACAACCCCAAATCTTGAAGTGGCGTAAACTACCTTTACGGCCTTTCCATAACTCAAAAGGTGTTTCAAAAACACTTTTCGAGGGAACGTTGTTCAGTATATAACATGCAGTCTACACTGCATAACCCCAAAATGAGTCTGGAAGATGAGCATAACTCATCATAGACCGAACCATGTCCAACAAGGTTCTGTTTCTCCTTTCTAATACACCATTCTGCTGAGGTGTACCAGGGGACGAGAGTTGGGACGCAATCCCATGTTCTATCATATAGTTATGGAATTGGAGGTCCATATACTCTCCACCACGATCAGATTGTAGTGTTTTTATCTTCTTACCTAACAAGTTTTCAACTTCAGCCTTATACTCCTTGAACTTGTCAAGGGCTTCAGACATACATTGCATTAGGAAGAGATACCCAAACCTTGAATAATCATTTATGAAAGAGATGAAATATCCATACCTACCTCGAGCTCTAACATTCATCGGACCATAGAGGTCTGAATGTACAAGCTTCAAGGCTTCCTTGGCTCTGTAACCTTTTCCAGTAAAAGGTCGTTTGGTCATCTTGCCTTCGAGGCATGATTCACATACCGACAAGGAGTTTTCTTCTATACTCTTTAGAAGTCCACTTTGCACCAACTTCTCAATCCTATTGAGGTTGATGTGACCTAACCTTAGATGCCAAATATCGGCATTTTCCTTGGGAGAAATCTTTGGTGTTTTAGTTGTTGCCGTACTGAACATTTTAGTGTTAAATAAGGCTTTTATGACTAACAACCTTAGTACATATAAGTTATTTTCCATTAAACCATAACCAATATCCATTCCATTCTTGAAAATAAATACTTTATTCTCAGAAAAGGAGACAATGTAGCCTTGTTAATGAGACAAAAAATTGAGATTAAGTTCCTCTTAATATGAGGAACTACAAAAACATTATCCCATAACAGATAACGTTTCTTGTCAATAAATAACTTTAGCCTGCCTACAGCAACAACTGAAACAACCTCACTAGTACCGACTCGAAGAGTCATCTCTCCCTGTGGCAATGTTTTCCAGGAACTAAATCCTTGGTAAAAATAACTGACATGATTGGTAGCACCTGAATCTAGGATCCAGGCAGAATCATCATTCTCTACCAGACATGTTTCCAAGACCAATAAATTATATTTGCTGTCTTGTCTCCTCTTTTGGAGAGTAGTGGGATTGAGCCACGAAATTCGTTTCACACGATTATTTCCACTATAAATAATCGATCATTATTAAAAGCTTTAAACGGAAATACTAATGAGTTGCTGAAAAAAAAAACACATTGACCTACGTTAGGTTTTAAGCAAATACCAGTTGTCAAACAAAACAACATCCAATAAGGTTTTAGCAAAACTAACATGAACCCCGTGTGACATCTAGTTTTGCAATGATGCTTCAAAGGTTTAGGACAAAAGCCGCCGAAGGGAGGTCAGTTATCCCTCCTCTGAATTGAGAAGTTCTCAACCAGTCATTAATACCAGAACAACTCTTGCTCCTATAACGACTAGCCATCATTGATTTGGCCAAGAGATCATTAACTTACTTAACAATCTCCCGTAAGTGTGACCCGCCATTTTAAGCCCTATAGGTCCGTCCCAAAAGGCCAATTCGAAGGGAAAAATCCAATTGGGGCAAAACCTAAAGCGACCCTATCCATTTCTGGAGTTCACCTTGATATTGACCAAATGCATATAACCCATCCGAAGGGGGATACTCCGAAGGTGACACGAGGGCGTACAGAATGATCTCACGGTGTGAACCAATGATAGAGACCATAGGACGTGTTGACACATACCCTTCACCCACTTACTATAAATACTCTCTCCATCCACCTTGATATTGACTCATGCAAACACCAACCGAAGGGGCATGCATCATGGGCACCACGAGGCCAAGCATGAATCTCACCGCGTGAACATACAGGGAGAAACGTGAGTGGAATCATAGACATATTTGATACGCCTCTTCCTCCCACTGTGTATTTTATAACCTAGGGTTTAGTTTACTTACAAAAAACATGGCTAAGGATTTTAACTAAGTGACTTTTAGGTTTGCCGAAGAATAACTTTTACCTTGGATAGTTGAACAACTTTTGATCATCATCCATTAAACTCTTTAACGGAATCTTTAACCAAATCGTCATGTGCTTGTTGAAAATCTATCTAATTCACCTTTCTAGGTAGGTTCCCAGGTAGGGGTGTTACGTTTCCATGAACTTAAGAACCCCAGCCTAGCCAGAACCCGCCTTAGACAAAAGGTCCCTTATAGATAGGTTTACAACAAATTTAATCTTTTATTCAACCAATTTAATCCTATTAAACAGATTTTAAAAGATTAATCTAGGTTGCTAAACTCTTTAGAACCATTTGAACTTTGGTCCATCTCAATCCAATTTTAAAACCCTTTTAAAAAACTTGAGTTCGCCCTAAGTCCGCATGCACTCTGAATTATTGATTTTAGGTCTAATTTCCTTTATAACACTTATAAACAGAAACACCACCACAATGCGAAGCTAACACACATAAGACATTCATAATGATTATAAACAGCCTAAGTGTCATGCTCAATCCATTGTTCATTCATTGCTACTTCTTTTATATAACACTTATACAAAACAACAATGAAACAAGCAAAACATGCTTCCATTCACCCTTAGACTATACCATTTATTTTAAAAGGATGATGCATGATAATGCTCAATGCATGCAAAATATAACTCTTATATTTCATGATGCATGCGCATGCTTTCAAGTAATTTCTTCATGCTCGATTATAACATTTATAATATATGATGCATGAATAATTGTACAACCTAAGGTGGGTTTTAACTATATGACAAACACTTTAACAAATAAGTACCATACATCACATGTATAAGCAATAAAAGTTGATGAACCGGGTAAATTGCCTTAAAAACACAAAAAGAAAGCTAACTATTACAAAGACAAGGAGTCTCCAGTTCAAACAGGCGAACCTGGTCTTGAACCGCTCGGGCAAAGCATCACTTCTCCAACCATCGTGTAATAAGCACCCCACGATCGTCTACATGATAAAATAAACACTTCGTTCTATCGCATACCAGCGCTCCCAGAGCTAAATAATCGTTTAGGATTTACTATACGATCGTATAGAAAAATACAAACGATCGTTTAGCTGTTACTACACGATCGTGTACCTTTACTAAGCGATGAAGCTTGAAGTACACGATCGCTTAGCACACTCTGCACAACACCTGCCTTCCGCGATCGTCTAAGCGACTATGATGCTGCAAAGCACCATCGCCTAAGCGATCGCTTAGCTAGCACCTCCGTATCGTGTACGCGCGATCGCATAGGTAGTAACTAAGCGATGAAGCTTGCTAACTACATGATCGTCTAGTGCACGCCTTTTACTAAACAACGAGCATCGCATGCTCCCATTACGATCGTCTACCTCTAATGTCTACGCAATTGTGTAACCAACACTACCCGATAGAGTAAACGATTTACCCCATTGCTTAGCATTAGCTAAATGATCATTTAGAATATACTATACGATCGTCTAAAAAAAATCTAAACGATCACTTAGTTAAATCCCAATGATCGTTTACCTGAGGCTACACGATCCGACCAATGCTTGGTCTTCTTCTTCGTTGAGAACTGCATCGCCATGCGCCAAAGCTTCATCACAAACGACTCGACGAACTCAAACTTTTTGAATTATAGACTCGATTGCGATGTTAATTTCGCCCAAAAATATAAGGGCCCTTATAATTAACACTTTGTAATACCGAAAGCTTTAACAAAAAAAAGTAATTTAAACTCAAAACGTTCATCAATTCATCCATAAATGTAGAAAACGGTTAACCAAAAATGCAGAAACCCACCGCGACTAAAAAATGCGTTCAATTCAGATATGTAATTTGGAATATCAGAGAACCTGGCTCTAATACCAATTGAAGGAAATCGAATTCGAGATTTCCATGAGCAGCAGAAGAAAGATTATTCCAAATCACAATCATGAATGAACAATACATTTATAGTTGACTTCAAACAAATAGTTATACAAATAATACATAAATTACAGCATGAAAACTCAAAAGCATAAAGGGAAAAAGTGTACGAACAATCGAATAAGCGTCTCCACAATTCTTTGCGCACGACCGCTCGAATAATAGCAACCTCGAACACTCGATCTACACGACCGCAACACCGCACAAACACAGCACGAACACTTCGTGCTCGTCCTCAACGATCGCTTGGGTCACGAACTCCTCCGCAGCATGAACGACCTCCACAGCACCATGAACGACCTTTAGAAAATCTTGACGATGTCGAGTTGAGTATGACACCACCAACAAGGCTACCTTGGTATTCTCGGTGTGAGAATCTAGAGGGTGGGCTCTGTTCGAACTTGGTATGATGCAGACGAAGGAGGAAACACCGATCGCGTACACGACTGGGCAAATGGGAGATGGTGGAGACCTATCGTATAAGTCGATGCCCAATCGTTATATAAAGCTAAACGATCTTCTAGCAAAAGCTATGCTATCGTTTAGCTCATCATTTAGCTTGGTTTGTCGCCTACAGGCGCTACACGATCGTTTACTTAGGGCAAACGATCGTCTAGCAAAACTATGCTATTGTTTAGCAAGTACTGCACATTCATTTAGCTTGCTACTGCACAATCATTTAGCTCGCCCAACCATCGTTTAGTAAATCCGTATTTACTTGACGACTACGTGAGTTTCTTTTTGTGCTAGAAAGAAAACTCAAAAACCTTTTAACCAGTTTGTAAAAAAAAACTTTTTTTAAAATAGGAAAACCACTTTCCTTTTAAACTCACGATTACCATAAATTCAATAACCACCTACTAATTTGGTTATTAAAGAAAAATAATTAATTATCCAATAATTAATATTATTAGAAATATAAATGACAACTAACTTATCATACTATATTTATAACCTATAGTTTTAATATTTCAACTCATGAAACATATAAACCATAGTTCTTTTTCTATTCCATGGTACTTAATGTAAATCTCATTTACATCAATCCTCCACTAGATGTATCTCATACATCATCCCGATTATATCATATATAATTAAAATACCTCTTGTCAATTTGAACATTTCAAATCAACACCAAGAACTGATCCTCAATTGAATCCATTGAGCTACCAAGGGGATCTTATGGACCTGTAGCTCAAAGTTCCAACGGTACGTGAATAACTGACTAAACTCTTTAGTCATCGGATCCACCATCCGTTAACTACCAGGCACTCCATTAAAGACCGACAACTGAACTCTCTTTACCACAGATATATTATGTGTCCATCTTAACCAATTAGCAGTGCGATAACCCTTCACAGATTGCTCGTAAGTACAGTTGGGCCAATAACCGTTATGCCCCTGTAGTTACATCTGTCTTCTTAAGTACCACTGATCCCTCTAATGAACATAAGTCATAGTCCTACTATGAATGAGTCTTCTTCCAAAGAGAAGCTGTGGCCACTATGTTCAAGCCCCGGAATCAGCCCTTAAGGGAATAATCTCTCTACTTATCCCTACTTCGGGAAAGGAGTGAATTCCATCTTGTGGACTGAGTTCCCAGCTCCCAGATCAGACAAGTCCCCAAAAAGGTAGGCATGATGAGTTGGCAATCTGGCCACTCTCACCCATACTAATCAAAGGACCGCCCTCAAAGGCAGGAGTTCCCAAAACACTCAAGATTAAGGTCGTGTCACCTGTGGTCATTTAGGTGAGATGCAAGTCTCTAGTATCAACGGCATTATATACAGAGTCTAGTCATCTCGTGGTCCAGGTCTTATACAAACTCTTTGTATAGGATACCCCCGCTCCACGTCTCCTCATCAATGGTCAGGATCTACCATTTGTAGTAGTTTACAACACTTGCAAACCTCTACAAAGCGGGCCATATCCGTAGTGTCACCAGGATCAGGTATCCCACCTTAATCCTTATACTACAGACCTATTTAGGTTATCATTAAGGCATGATCCACTTGTATATCACATATACATGCTTAAGTTCACATAAGATAACCAAGGAGCTTTGTTTATTGGATATGTGTAAATGCCAGAATTAAATAACACTTATTTTATTTATTAAACAATATGTATCTTTACAAAACAACGAGACTCTAGGAGAATTAGGACACCAATCCCAACAATCTCCCACTTGTCCTAATGACTCAGGAGACTAATGTACAATACAATATAAAAATGTACAATATACAATAAAATAGGGCATACCCCAGTACCATCTCCTACTTACCCTAGACAAGATGTCGCATGTCTCACAGACCCAGACTTTCCAGGTGACCCTCGAAACTTTAGCCGTGAGGGCTTTTGTAAAGGGATCAATAACGTTGTGTGATATGTAATTGTTTCAACATGTCCATGAAGTGATGATATTGCACTTCATCATTTTTTTTTCTTCTTGAGTCTCAGAGGAAATGGTGGCAGCTGTATTTTCATATTCCCTGTTCCATCGGCTTAGAAGTGGACGCAATTTCCAGTTTCATCGTCTCTTGTTCTTCTGGTTCCTCTTGAGTCAATGGGGTCTGTGGTTCCAATGCAACTAAAGCAGTCCTACTTGGCTCCTTCTTCTCTTTCGCCACTATTTTTCCACTTCCCAAAGTCACAACTTGACATTGCTCCTTTCCCGTACTACCTGGGTTGTGCGGGAGCTCAGTTAAACTCAGCAACGCCCCTTGCGGTCTATTTTTGAGTTCACCCACAATCTGTCCTATCTAAATTTTGAGATTGCGGATTGACATTGCTTGATTCTGGAGTACTGTTTCATTCTTCTCAATATACTGCTTTAGTAAACTCTCCAGAGATGAAGATTGTGGCACCAACGAACTGCTAGCTTGATTTTGTGATTGACTGTTTGCTTGCAGGAAAAATCCTGGGGGCCTTCTTTTTGCACCATCGGTTGGAAATTTTGTTGTTGATTTTTCCACACAAAATTGCGGTGGTTTCTCCACCTAGGGTTATAAGTATTGGAGAAAGGATTATTCTTCACAAAGTAAACAGACTATGGATTCCTCGAACACTCTTCCATTAGATGGGCTTCTCCGCAAGTAGCACAGCGCATGATCGATTGTGTTGACCTGCCCCCTATGCGTTCCTAGGCTACTGATTGCAATGCCTTGTATCATATTCATCATCGCATTCATTTGGTTTTGTAGAGATGCGATGGCCCCATTGCTTGCGTCACTATGTTTAATTCTCAGTCGTTGATCGCTTTCTCTTCAGTCTTCGTGATTCTTCGAAATGCGATCAAGTATATTTTTAGCCTCATCATGTGTTTTGTCGAGCAGACCTTCAGCTGCTACCGCATTGGCAGCCTCTGTGATGCAAGGTTCAAACCGTGATAGAAAATTTCCATTTGAAGACAATCGAGTAAGCCATTGCGCGGACAATCTCGCACCAGTCTTTTAAACCTTGCCCAGGCGTCACTGAGCGATTGCTCAATATCTTGTTCAAAATTAGTAATTAGCTTCCTCCTTCTTGCGTTTTCTGTAGGGGGGAAGTACTTCTTCATGAACATCTCAACTATCTGTTCCCATGATGTGATCTTCCCTAGTTCGAGTGAATAAGCCCATTCTATGCTTGGTCACACAGCGAAAATGGGAACAACGTTAGTCGAACCTCCTCAGCGAAGATGTTTGGGAACACAAACGTATTGTAGATTTCAATAAAACTTCGGAGATGGGCGTACGGATCCTCGCCACGCCTATCGCCAAATTGTCTGGCAGTCTGAATCATTTGTAGCATCACCGGTTTCATCTCGAACCTTGATTCATCCAGGGTTGGCCTCATGATTCTTGGGGAGAAATCATAGAGGTTGGGTGATGCATAGTCCCGAATGGGCCTATTGCGATTGTTTGCCAAGAGAATGAGGTTCGCCATGATATTGTTTGCGTTTGGTGCTCTGTCTATCAGTTGCTCCTCCATGTTGGGATTTGTTTCTTTTTGTTGTCAGCGGCTGTTTCTTCTTCTTCTTCAGAAAGTTCTCTCAATCTCTGGGTCGTAATTGGGCTCAGGAGCTTGTCCTTCGCTCATACGACGCCCACTTCTTCCCTTACCAAAGGAGAGGCAGTGCACAGAGATGGAAAGCTATAAAGAAAATAAAAAAGTTAATGTTAGCATAATATGTATTGCCGTAGTCCCCGGCAACGGCGCCAAAAACTTGATGCGTTGTGAATATGATGAAATAATGGTGTATATTGCGATGGTTGTGTATGCGTTGTACATGCAAGTTTTCCTAGTAAAATCCAAGTATAAATCCTACTAGGTTGCTGATGACTTGAACTTGGTGAATGTAATGTGCATGCATAATGATGTGCTACAAGCTCATGTTGCCATAAACTTGTAACGCAAAATGTAATCTTATGCTGTGTTGCTGCTCATGCACATTTTATGTGATACTACTTCTAGATGTATGTGTTATTGATGGAATGCTTGTAGTATCCTATGTGTTGTCACAAGTTTCCTTGCGCTGAAACCAAGTATAATTCCAACGCAAGTTTCTCGGAATGATCCGAGGTCGAACACAGGGATTGTTGTCGTTAATGTATTACATTTGTGATATATACGGCTGGTATTTTTACAATTAATAAAGACTGTGTTTATACAGGTATCTAAAGTTGTGGTAAAGTAAAATTGTTCAGATAAACTAAAGTTGCATTAATAACATAAAAGTGCATAAAAGTAAACCTAAGCTAACGTGATGCAAGATACAAGATACATGATATACATGATGTTGAGTTCGAGACTGGATGTGAAGATTATACAAAGGGTCGTGGTATGCGGTGGCAAGTCTTTATGTATGAAACAGAAATAGAAAAGATAACTAATATAAACATCGCAAGTTATTAATTGCGTTAAAGACATAACCATGGTTCTGCTTTCCCTTGGCGTATACCTCTCGATGATCGGTCGTGTTTCCACATCTCTGTGGTGAAACATGGATGAACGTAATGAATGCGAGGTTGCTTCCATCTCTGGAAGTACTTCTCGCTTTAGTTAACACATTCTTCCAACCTTCTCTCGACAGGAGGAATGGCATCTTCACTTCTACTCTCACAGGTGAAGATATCGTCTAGCATGCTTTAGCTAAACATATTTATTTCCTTAGCACAGATTACTTTCCTTGCTTAATTCTTACTAGTTACCAGGGGATTAAGAAAACATCATAGAGAAAGCGATTTACGGATGAACGGAAATAGACAGAAAGATGGAGATGGAAATGATCATGACATTCAATACTAAGATTTAGCGTCTAATACTTGGTGTGAATGATAGACTAAGAAGATGAATACAATTGATGATAAAGAGATATAAACAAATACAGAAGAGTGCCAACGTCTTGACACAGATCTGGACGGTGGATTTGCTTGCCGATGTATGGAAAGGATGAAGAGAAGAGCTTCCCTCTCAGGCATGCTCGTCCGATAGAAGTGACCTTGGTATAGAGCTTCAATGGCGGGGATTGAAAGGATTTTCCCTGAGACTCACCTCTCGGCCTTGTCTCTTAAATCTTCCAAGATCTTCTCCGATCAGGCTTTTCAGACCAGTCTCTCTCTCAATATACAAATATGAAAATATGCCCGTATCAAGTATATCTTCTCAGTGGAATGGCCAGAGCTATTTATAGGCTTAGCTTTGACTCTTTGACTTGTGGACCCCAATGTATTGTTAAGGCAGTTCCAGAAATGGTGGAGTGGATATTCCTTCTGTTACGCAATCAATCCCTTCAGAAATGCACAACGGTCAGCTGTACACGTGTCAGAATCCTCCGCAATTGTGTTGCTCTTTACATCTTCGATCGTTTGCCTGTATGCGATGTTGTTTTTTATTACCGCATGCGGTTGAGATTGCGTTGATCGCTTAGCTCTTGATCGATTTTCGCATGCGCCGTCATTGCGTTGATCGTCTATTCATTCCTGAATGATGGGTGCAATGCGACGTATATGCGTTGTTCAGATTATCTTGAGCCATGAACGCATGCGGTGACTTGATTTCCTGTAAAATAGACTTGAAATATTCTTTTCTACCATCTCAATGGTGTCAGTAGGTGTATTGACAAAAATTTATAATTCTTGCATTTCTTAGCTAATTTCTATACAATTGACGCAACTTTCCTTTCTTTTGGCCACAATATCTAAATAAAACAGTATAAATAACTTGTATTTCTACAAGTTATCAATTGCCTGGTAAGCCCAAGGTCGAACACGGGGACTATTGAGACAATATGCGACGGTAAATTTTGATTCCTTCGGGGTGACAAAAAACAATAAGTTGGTTGGTATGTTTGTTTAAAGTATAAATCCTATATGGTGAAGCTGAGAAAAGAGTTAATGACAACGAAAGTTACAATGAGTATGCGGGAACAGGTTGAGAAGGGATTTAGCTAACATTTCCTAAGATTGCGTTCAAGTCATGTGATCATGCTACACACACACAATAGCATGTCATCTCTCAATGCAAATGCCATAGTTCCTAATTTTAGGACACATGCGATGTACACGATAATGTCTATAGGACTTACGTCTAAGCCTCTTTTCTTGTCTATGCGATGATGAATGATACATAAATACACAAGGCGACCACATACTATCATATCCTACTTCTAGGGTGCATACGATGCATTATAGCAAACAGAACTTAAGTTTCTATCTCTTGCTTATGCAATGCTAATCTGACTTTCTCAAGCCTCAATTCTAACCTAACTCTTTCAAGTCTAGGTTCTTTCTTTAGACTACTCTCTCAATTATCTCTAAAGGGTGATGGATGCATACATAAGACGATGATCACATAAAATGAAGATCTTAGGTCATGCTAGCTAAGTGCTTCTCAACCCATTCAAAAGTTTAGTTACTCATGCGTAATGTAAGGAGAGTGAACAGATGTAGAGATGCAAATTCCATTTTATAAATAAAATCCGAATACAGAATGACAATGGAAAGTAGGGATAGGGAGCCTGGTAGTAATGACTTGCTTCCCGAGGCTTTGACACTGTGTTTTACTCTACTCTGCCTAAAAGAATGTTCTTGCTTTCGTAAGAGTCGACCTTCTCTCCATTCTCAGCGTTTCCCGGCAGTCTCTCGAGCTGACCAGGACCGTTCTTCCGGCGTCTTCTCTCTTCACTTGCCTCTGCCTTCTAAGTATAAGAATTACAGACTACGGCTATCTATGATCTATCCCTATGTATATGGCGAACTATGTATATATCGAGCTAGCAAAACTGGAATTCCGAACTCCTTTAATGGAGGTGGCCTTCGGTATTTATAGAGCTTCAGGGTGAAGAGATTTTCTCTCAAATGATTGCAATATACAATAAACTAGTGCATACCCCAGGGGCAGTTTGGGGCACCAAATGACCTCCGTTTCCAAAACCGTCTGGCACATGGCTTTTTCATAGTTCTTAACCCCTTGGTCCATTTTCACGCATTTTCATGCCGAAAGGTTCGTGCATACAAATTGGCCCCGTGGCAGCCCTGCGACACCCCAGCAGGGCTTGGTGACACCCTAGCAAGGCCCCGCGACACCCCTGTTGGGTTGCCTGGTAAGCTGAGGGTCGAACATAGGGACTATTGAGACAATATGCGACAATAGATTTTGATTCCTTTGCGGTGACAAAAAAACAATAAGTTGGTTGGTATGTTTGTTTAAAGTATAAATCCTATGCGGCGGAGCTGAGAAAAGAGTTAATGACAGCGAAAGTTACAATGAGTATGCGGGGAACGGTTTGAGAAGGGATTTAGCTAACATTTCCTAAGATTGTGTTCAAGTCATGCGATCATGCGACACACACACAACAACATGTCATCTCTTAATGCAAATGCCATAGTTCCTAATTTTAGGACGCATGCGATGTACACGATAATGTCTATATGACTTGCGTCTAAGCCTCTATTCTTCTCTATGCGATGATGAATGATACACACATACACAAGGCGACCGCATACTATCATATCCTACTTCTAGGGTGCATGCGATGCATGATAGAAAACAGAACTTATCTCTAAGTTTCTATCTCTTGCTTATGCAATTCTAATATGACTTTCCCAAACCTAGATTCTAACCTAACTCTCTCAAGTCTAGGTTCTTTCTTTAGACTACTCTCTCAAGTATCTCTAAAGGGTGATGGATGCATACATAAGACAAGATGATCGCATAAAATGAAGATCTTAGGTCATGCTAACTAAGTGCTTCTCAACTCATTCAAAAGTTTAGTTACTCATGCGTAATGTAAGGAGAGTGAACAGATGTAAAGATGAAAATTCCATTTTATAAATAAAATCCGAATACAGAATGACAATGGAAAGTAGGGATAGGGAGCTTGGTAGCAATGTCTTGCTTCCCGAGGCTTTTACACTATGTTTTACTCTACTCTGCCCAAAAGAATGTTCTTGCTTTCGCAAGAGTTGACCCTCTCTCCGTTCTCAGCGCTTCCTGGTAGTCTCTCGAGCTGACCAGGAACAATCTTCCAGCGTCTTCTCTCTTTGCTCGCCTCCGCCTTCTAAGTATAAGAATTACAGACTACAGCTATCTATGATCTATGATCTATCTCTATGTATATGGAAAACTATGTATATATTGAGCTAGCAAAACTGGAATTCCAAACTCCTTTAACGAAGGTGGCCTTTGGTATTTATAGAGCTTCAGGGTGAAGAGCTTCTCTCAAATGATTGCAATGATGGAAAGTCATTAAATCTTTGCGATACCCTAGCGAGGCCTTACGACACCCCCGCGGGGCCCTGAGGGCCGTTTGGGCACCAAACGAACTCCGTTCGCAAAACCGCTGTGCACACAGTTTTTTTCATAGTTCTTAACCCCTGGGTCTGTTTTTGCGCATTTTCACACCGGAAGGTTCAGGCACAAAAAGTGGGCCCCGGGGGCCATTTAGGCCACCAAACGAGCTCCGTTCGCAAAATGGTCTGGCACACATCTTTTTTTCATCATTCTTAACCCCTAGGTTCGTTTTCGCACTTTTTCGCTCTAGAAGGTTCGCGCATAAAAAAATGCTCCTCGAGGCAGCACGCGGGGCCCCGGGGTCCGTTTAGGGCACCAAACGAGCTCCGTTCCAAAAACCGTTTGGCACATGGCTTTTTTCATAGTTCTTAACCCTTGGGTCTGTTTTCGCACATTTTCGCTCCGGAAGGTTCAGGCACAAAAAGTGGGCCCAGGAGCCAGCGGCCGTTTGGGGCACCAAACGACCTCCGTTCCCAAAACGGTTTGCGCGCACGACTTTTTCTCATCGTTCTGAACCCCTGGGTTCGTTTTCAAATTTTCGCCCGCTGGAAATTTTGTGCACAAAAATTGAGCCCCGGGGCACCCCTGTCAGGCCCAATAGAAATTTGGGGCACCAAACGAGCTCCGTTCCCAAAACCGTCTACGCGCACGAATTTTTTTCATCGTTTTCAACCCCTGGGTTCGTTTTCAAATTTTCGCCTGCCGGAACGTTCGCGCACTAAAATTGGGCTCCAGGGCACCCCTGCTGGGCCGATAGCCGTTTGGGGCACCAAACGAGCTCCGTTTTAAAAATCGTCTGCACGCACGACTTTTTGTCATTGTTCTGAACCCTTGGGTTCGTTTTCAAATTTTCGCTTGTCGGAATGTTCTCGCACTAAAATTGAGCCCCAAAGCAACCCACTGAGCCAGATAGCCGTTTGGGGCACCAAACGAGCTTCGTTCCAAACAACGTTTGCACGCACGGCCTTTTGTCATCGTTTCGAACCCCTGGGTCTATTTTCAAATTTTCGCTTGCCGGAAAGTTCGCACTAAAATTGGGCCCCAGGGCACCCCCACGGGGCCCGATAGCTGTTTGGGGCACCAAACGAGCTCCGTTCCCAAAACCGTCTACCCGCACGAATTTTCCTCATCGTTCTGAACTCTTGGGTCCATACTCAAAATTTTTCCCCCTAGATAGTTCGCGCACAAAAATTGGACCCCGAGGCACCCCCGTCGTGCCCGATAGCCGTTTTGGGCACCAAACGAGCTCCGTTCCCAAAATCGTTTGCGCCCACGGCTTTTCCTCATCGTGAACCCCTGGGTTCATTTCCAAATTTTCACCCGTCGGAAAGTTCGCACACTAAAATTGGGCCGCGGGGCACCCCTGTTGTGCTCGATAGCCGTTTGAGGCACCAAACGAGCTCCGTTCCCAAAACCATCTGCGCGTACGTCTTTTCCTCATCATTTTAAACCCTTGAGTCTGTTTTCAAATTTTTGCTCGACGGAAAGTTCACGCACAAAAATTGGGCCCCGAGGCACCCCCGCCGGATCCGATAGCCATTTGGGGCACCAAACGATTTTCGTTTTAAAAACCGTTTGCTCGCACGGCTTTTTCTCATCGTTCTGAACCCCTGGGTCCGTTTTCATATTTTCGCAGCCGAAAAGTTCGCACGTAAAAACGAGGCCCCAAGGCACACTCTTGGGCCCGATAGGCGTTTGGGGCTCCAAACGAGCACCGTTCTCAAAACAGTCTTCTTGCACAGCTTTTTCTCATCGTTCTGAACCTCTGTGTCCGTTTTTAGATTTTCGCCCTCCGAAAAGTTCATGCACAAAAATTGGGCCCCGGGGCACCCCCGCCAGGCCCGATAATCGTTTGGGTCACCAAACGTGCTCCGTTCCTAAAACTGTCTACACGCACGACTTTTCCTCATCGTTCTGAACCCCTGGATTCGTTTTCAAATTTTAGCCTGCTAGAAAGTTCGCGCACAAAAATTGAGCCCCGAGGTACCCCCACCGGGCCCGATAGCCATTTGGGGCACCAATCGAGCTCCGTTCCCAAAACCGTCTGCTCGCACGGCTTTGTCTCATCGTTTTGAACCCCTCGGTTCATTTTCAGATTTTTCTCGCTGCACAGTTTGCCACAAATATTGGGCCCCGCGTCACTCCCACGGGGCCCGATAGCCGTTTGGGGCACGAAACGAGCTCCGTTTCAAAAACTGTCTGCGCGCACGGCTTTTCCTCATCATTTTGAACCTCTGTGTCCGTTTTATAATTTTTGCCCGCCGGAGAGTTTGCGCACAAAAATTGGGTCCCAAGGCACCCCCATGAGACCCGATACCTATTTAGGCACCAAACGAGCTCCGTTCCCAAAACCGTCTGCGCGCACGGATTTTTCTCATCGTTTTGAACCCCTTGGTCTGTTTTCAAATTTTCGCCTGTCGGAAAGTTCGTGCACAAAAATTGGGCCCCGAGACACCCCTACCGGGCTCGATAGCCGTTTAGGGCACCAAACGAGCTCCGTTCCCAAAACAGTCTCTGTGCATGGCTTTTTCTCATCGTTCTGAACCCTTGGGTACGTTTTCAGATTTTCGCCTGCCGGAAAGTTCGCGCACAAAAATTGGGCCACGGGACACCCCCGCCAGGCCCGATAGCCTTTTAGGGCACCAAACGAGCTTCGTTTTCAAAATCGTCTACGCCTAGGGCTTTTTCTCATCGTTCTGAACCCCTGGGTCCGTTTTCAGATTTTTGCTCGCCGGAAAGTTTGCGCACAAAAAATTGGGCCCCGAGCCACCCCTGTTGGGGCCCGATACCCGTTTGGGGAACCAAACGAGTTCAGTTCCTAAAACCAACTGCACGCATGGCTTTTTCTCATTGTTCTGAATCGTAGGATCCATCGAAAAGTTTGCGCACAAAAATTGGGCCCCGGGGCACCCCAGCCGGGCTGATAGCCACTTGGAGAACCAAACGAGCTCTGTTCCCAAAACCGTTTGCGCGCACAACTTTTTCTCATCGTTCTGAACCCCTGGGTCAATTTTCAGATCTTCACCCGCCGGAAAGTTCGCACACAAAAATAGGGCCCCCAGGCACCCCCGCCGGGCTCGATAGCCGTTTGAGGCTCCAAACGAGCTCTGTTCTCCAAACCGTCTAAGCGAATGGCTTTTTCTCATCGTGCTGAACCCCTGGGTCCATCTTCCGATTTTCGCCCACTGGAAAGTTTGCGCACAAAAATTGGGCCCCGGGGCACCCCTGCCGGGCCCGATAGTCGTTTTGGACACCAAACAAGCTCCGTTCCCAAAACCGTCTACGTGCACGACTTTTTCTCATTG
Organism: Benincasa hispida; assembly: GCF_027475165.1. Classification (NCBI taxonomy): domain Eukaryota; kingdom Viridiplantae; phylum Streptophyta; class Magnoliopsida; order Cucurbitales; family Cucurbitaceae; genus Benincasa; species Benincasa hispida. The sequence continues at coordinate 45,409,048 of NC_143484.1, read as the reverse complement.
TTCTGAACCCCTGGTTCCATTTTCAGATTTTCGCCCATCAGGATATTCACGTACAAAAATTGGGCCCCAAGGCACCCCGCTGGGCCTGATAGCCGTTTGGGGCCCCATACGAGCTTTGTTGCCAAAACCGTCTGCGCGCACAGCTTTTTCTCATCGTTCTGAACCTCTGAGTTCGTTATCAGATTTTTGCCTGTCGGAAGGTACGCACACAAAAATTGGGCCCCAGGGCATCCCCGCTGGGCCCGATAGCCATTTGGGTCACAAAACGAGCTCCGTTCCCAAAACTGTTTGCGCGCACGACTTTATCTCATCGTTTTGAACCCCTGGGTCCGTTTTTAGATTTTCGCCTGCCGGAAAGTTCGCGCACAAAAATTGGGCCCCGAGGCACCCCCGCTGGGACGATAGCCGTTTTGGGCTCCAAACAAGCTCCGTTCCAAAAATCGTCTGCGTGCATGGATTTTTCTCATCGTTCTGAACCCCAGGGTCCGTTTTCAGATTTTCGCCCACCGGAAACTTCGCGCACAAAAGTTGGGCCCGAGAGCCGTTTGGGGCACCAAACGAGCTCCGTTCACAAAACCATCTGCGTGCACAGCTTTTTCTCATTGTTCTGAAACCTTGGGTCTGTTTTCAGATTTTCGTCCACCGGAATGTTCGCGCACAAAAATTGGGCCCTGGGGCACCCCCCCGGGCCCGATAGCCGTTTGGGGCACCAAACAAGTTCCGTTCCCAAAATGTGCACGCATGGCTTTTTCTCATTTTCTAAACCCCTGGGTTCGTTTTCAGATTTTCGCCCTGTCACATCCCGGCCCAGACCACCCTCCGAGCCTGAGAAAGGGCGTGATTGACAGTAGTTATCAACCCTTTGGTTGACACTTACTGCCTAATAACTCTTGCGGAAATAACTCTGATACCAATGTACAAATTTAACAACCAACTGATTAAGTAGGCCCATTTTATATTACAACAATGTAACGTTTATACAACTGAAAGACTTAACAACAAAGTTACACCAACAACTGTAAAACCCTCCGAAAGTGTAACTGTGGCATGTGGCGGGCCTTGACCATAGCAACATCCTGGAACTCCTCACCTTTCCGCTACTTGGGGGGAGGGGATATAAGAAAACATTTTGAAGAGTGTGAGCTACTAAGCCTAGTGAGTGGTATATTTTTTATAAACAAAACCTTGGCTTATCAAAAACAAACTTTTGGGGAAAACAGCATGCAATCAACAACACATTAATACCATTTCAATTCATTCCCCCAGTCAAGCCGCTGAATCATTTTTTGTTAACAGTCAACTACTGTCAACCCAACAACACAACAAGTTTATGGAAACTTTCCCTATACCCCATTTTCCTGCCAATGTGCACATCGACCATTTCTTTCCCGCTAGTTATGCTTAGATAACTTGGCCATATTTTCCCATCGGTCGTCACCGACTATCGTTTCCCGCCGACCGAAGCTAGAAAAGTGTCCATAGAGCTTATTCCTAAGTCTCTACTCTTTTCCTATGCGATGATGCAAAATGCACACAATGCTGCGGTAACCGCACTCAATTGTATCCTATCTCTAGGATCCATGCGATGGGTTAGTAGCAAACAGTGCTTATCTCTAAGTCTCTATCTCTTGCTTATGCCGATCTAATCTTGCTCTCTCGAGTCTAGATTCTAACCTAGCTCTCTCGAGTCATTAGGTTCTTTCTTTACTCTCTCTCGAGTAGCTCTAAAGGGGTGTTGGGCACAACATAAAACAAGACAAACGCATGAACTTGGTTGACGCAAGATTGTTACTATCCCTAGTGAACAATGCATACATTGCTTAATGCATCCAACCGCTTACCCTCCCGGGCAGTTGATTGTTGCTGACTTTACTCATAGACAAGCAATGCATTAGCCTATAGACAGGCATTGCAGCATCTTCACACTAAGCAAATAAGGTTACTCACACACTCACGCAACACACACTTCTCGATGGGTTGCTACATGCTTCATATTCCTAATCCACATGACTAAGTATGCAATACCCAAGCACTCCCATTAAGTGTTGCAATGAAAGTAAAGATGCTAAGCAAAGAAGATGGAGATGGAGTTGAAGGAAACAGAGAAGTGCATTGAAAACAAGTTGTATTAATTCCTTAATCACAAAATGTCATACAATACAATATAGGAAAAGAAAGGAAAAAGAAATGGCTGGCTGGAAGCAAAGACCTACTCCCAGCGGATGTGCGTCAAGGTTGCTGTGCCATGGATGGGCGGAGGAACTGACTCTCTCGAGATCTAGCTCTGGTCGAAGGCTCCGGTCGTCACTCGGAATGGATGAAGGAGGTGAAGAACTCTCAAGCTTCTTCTCACGCATTTTTTCTGGATCGCGAGGAAAGTCCCCAGTTCACAAGGATCCTCCCTCGGATTACTTGAATTTCAGCTTGCCACCAACGGTGTGGTAGGTGAAATGTCAACATCATCTTTTGGTTTTTCTCGAGGTAGATACGTTGATGCGTTCATTCCACCTACCTTGTGTTGATCTCATTAGAATGCATTGTCGCGTAGCCGCAATCATTCAATGGCCGCATTCGCTTAATACCACAACTCTACATGATGACTGCAATCGCTTGACGAGCACAACTCCCATGCGATGGACGCATACGGCTGGTTACCGCAACATCCATTCGTTGATCATTGCGTTTGCCTTTGCGATGGAGTGTTTCTCCGCATGCGGTCGTCTATACGGTGGTCCGATTTCTGCAATTACGTTCATTTCCTGCATTCGCTACAAAAATAGAACATTGAATGCATAATTAACGCAAAATAACAGGTTGGCTGAGATTCGACATGCTGATCGACGCAAACTTTTTTTCTCGTGAATTTCTATCATGATTGCCGCATATTCTGCCTGACAACATTCGGCGCGTTAGTCCTTTCTGAACCTCTGCCACCAACGGTGTGGTAGGTGAAATGTCAACATCATCTTTTGGTTTTTCTCGAGGTAGATACATTGATGCGTTCATTCCACCTACCTTGTGTTGATCCCATTAGAATGCATTGTCGCGTAGCTGCAATCATTCAATGGCCGCATTCGCTTAATACCACAACTCTACATGATGACCGCAATCGCTTGACGAGCACAACTCCCATGCGATGGACGCATACGGCTGGTTACCGCAACATCCATTCGTTGATCAATTCGTTTGCCTTTGCGATGGAGTGTTTCTCCGCATGTGGTCGTCTATACGGTGGTCCAGTTTCTGCAATTGCGTTCATTTCCTGCATTCGCTACAAAAATAGAACATTGAATGCATAATTAACGCAAAATAACAGGTTGGCTGAGATTCGACATGCTGATCGACGCAAACTTTTTTTCTCGTGAATTTCTATCATGATTGCCGCATATTCTGCCTAACAACCTTCATAATTCTAAGTAAAAGGCCTAGGATGACATGCATTTCTGCATGTCATCATGTGCCCACCAAGTTGTACCCACCAAGTTGCGGTAATCCTTCTTGAGCAAATGTTTGCAAACATAATCACCGCAAAGCCTTGCGGTAATGCTGCGCTCGACCAATGATTTCCTATGATCGCAATTTCTGCCTTGCGTCAACGCATATTCTGCATAAAAATAAAAAAATCAACTGTTCCTATGTGATGAATGCATGCGACCGCAATGTAATAAACTTAATGTTTTTTGGACGCAATCTAACACATTTTATCAACGCAAGCCAGCATTGTTTAAGAACTTAACACTATGATAATGTGCATTTATGCCCGTTATCACACCCCCAAATTTAAACAATGCTTGTTCTCAAGCATAAGCTAAAGATTTCCTTTGGCAAGTCGACCGCTATGTTATTTTCCTAGATTTCTCAAGGATACTTCATTCAACTCCTATACACCAAAATTTCCTTAAGTCTTATTCAAGTCTCTTCTTAAAATATTTCTAAGACCTAAGGATTGCAAACTTAACCTTCAAAACGACTTTACTAAATTCCGGAACATCGCATGATTTATTTCAAAAAGAAAACTTTTCCATTGGGGTGTCAATTGATTTTTATCCTTGCATATTTCTTGACATTATTATTTTTTTCTGACCTTGCGCTGATCCAAGTGCCTTGCCTTCATTTTGGCCTGCCCCCACTTGTGTCATGCGGACATCCAACCACGAGCAATGCACTCTTCCTCAGACTAAACTCATACCATCTTGGCAGCGGAGTTGCGGTAATTTATTTATGCATTGATCCTGGTGACTTACTTTTGTTTTGGCTTGCCCCTACGTGTGTCATGCGGACATCCAACTACGGGTAAGTGTCTTTCTCAACTTAACTCTTATCAACATGGGTTTCCCCATTGCATTGACAGTGGAGTTGTTATTCTCAATTTTTTTAAAAAAAATAGCAAGGTTGAAAATAAATACCTCACCTCCAAATTTAAAATGTGGCAATGCCCTCATTACCAAAAGATTGAAAGAAGTCATGCGATGTTCTTAGAAAGCTTCGTAAAGAGAGTTTGAAAGAAAGCTAGCGGACCCGTAACTTCTAGAAATATTTCATGAGGTGACTATCTTAAGATTAAGTTGACTCTAGTATATACGAAAGAAATAGAAGCATGTTTTTCATCATAATTGGCAAAGAGACAACATGCAGTAACTTACTAAATTTATCCATGTCAAATGATTGCAGTAATCAAAGAGGATGCGGTGATAAAACTTTTAAAACTAAAATACGATGCGATAGTGCGAAATTTGAAAAAGTGAAGGAAGAATACAACCCCCAAATTTGCATTGTCGCCCGCATTGTGTATTGATGCATCCTTCTTTGTAGCGATCTATTGTTGACTCACTTTTGGATAGGTAGGGATGTATGATGTTCTATGCTCATGATGATGCAATACTACTTCTAAATGTGCGTTAATTATGGATGTTCATGTAGTATGCCATGCGCTGTCACAAGTTTCCTTACGATGAAACCAAGTGTAATTCCACCGTTAGTTTCTCGGTGTGATTCGGGGTCAAACACAGGGACTGGTTTAGGTTATTGTGGTACATTCATGATATATGCGACCAGGTTTTCAATCTTTAAAAGTGTGTGTGTATAGGTATATAAATTGCAATAAAATAAAGTAAAGCAGTAAAGATGCGATAATAAAATAAAAATACAGTAAACCTAAGCTAGATGATACAAGATACAGGCTTCATGTACAAGATGTTGGGGTCAAGGCTGGCTGTGAAAGATGTGCAAAGTCGTGGGATGCGGCGGCAAGTATTATGAATCGAATAGAAAGAGAAAGACAAATAATATAAACAACGCAAGTTCTTAATCGCATTGAAGCTACAAATACTGTTCCACTCTTCTCTTGGCGTACACCTCTCGGTGATCGGCCACGCTCCCACATATCTGTGGTGAAATAGAGACTAACATAATGAATGCAAGGTTGCTTCCATGTCAGTCCTTAATACACTTTCTTTTTTCCTTTTTCTCTCTTCCATTTTTGGATCTCAATTTCATCATTTTGAGCATTTTTAATTCTTTTCCATTTACATCTTTCAATCATTTCCTTTTTGACATAATTTGTGGACAGAATGGAAAACTGGGACAGCAAGAACCATCAGATAATCACCTGGTTGGGTAATACCACCATCCTAGTCATTCATACTAAGTTTGATGTGTTCGACACAGCTAAAGGACTTTGGGATTTTCTGTCCGAACTATTCCAAACCGTGGACTCGCTTTAGTTAATGCATTCTTCTAACCCTCTCTCGATAGATCAGAATGGCATCTTCACTTTTGCTCTCACAGGTGAAGATGCCATCTAGCATGCCTTAGCTAAATGCATTTTATATCTTTAACATAAATTAAGTACTTGGTTAATTCATATTTCTTATCAGGGAATTAAGAAAACATCATGAAGAAAGTGATTAATGGGTGAACGAAAATAGACAGAAAATGGTAAATGGAAGCTATCGAAACATTTAATATCTCTATTAAGCATTTGATACATGGTATGTGAATGAAGAGATAAAGAACAGTGAAGTACAACAATGAAAGAGATAGACAGAAACAAACAAGTACCAATGTCTTGGCACTGATTCGATGAAGATCCACTTGCTGGATAGGATGGTTTTGATGGCAGGAAGAGCTTCCCTCTCAGGCTTGCTCCACCGATAACTGGGATCATTGCACAGAGCTTTCAATCGGGTGTTTGGCAGATTAGATTTGAGATTCACCTCTCGGCCTTATCTCTTCTTCTTCCTGGATTTTGTCTCTTAAGCACTCAACTCAGCCTTTTCTCTCAACAATTTTTGCAGCACTTACCCCATATCCAGTAGCATATTTTTTTCTCTGAAATTAATGGGATATTTATAGATGTAGATCTTTGACTCTGGCCTTGTGGTCCCCATTTGATCGTTATGGTAATTCTGAAGATGGAGGGATATTATTCCTTCTGTTATGCAATCAGACCATCAATTTTGCACAATTGTTAGTTGTACACGTGTCTCAATCCTCCGCTTTTGCATTGCTCAGCTGCATCTTTCGATCATGGGATCGCATGCGGTGTTGTTTTTATTATTGCATGCGGTTGAAACACAGCTCTGGATCGACTATCGCATTGCGTCTTCATTGCGGTAATCGTCTCTTCATTGTTGACTGACGGGCACAATGTGACAGAGATGCGTTGATCAATTTCTCGTGAGCCTTGAGTGCAAGCGGTGACTTGGTCTCCAGCAAAACAGAGTAAAATTCGGCTTGTCTTCCATATTTATGGTGTTAGTGGGTGTAATTGCAAACATTTATAATTATTGTAATACTAGGCTAATTTTGCGCATATTCACTAACTTTTGGCCGCAATATCTAGATAAGGTGGCTTAAATAACTTGTATTTCTACAAGTTATCACACCCCCAAATTTAGATATATGCTTATCCTCAAGCATATCTTCTACTAAGGCAATCATGCTCAATTCCTATCCTCTATTTTTACGACGATTGGTTGCTCCGAATGCTGCACTTAGGCACATTACTTCACATCGCAATTTCCTTCTATCCTTGCTAATTCTTAGCAAGCCCTACTTTATTCTACTATATGACAAAATTCTGCTCAAAGATGCTTTTCTAGTTTTCAAAATAGAATGTTTATCTCTTCTTTGTCAAAAAAACTCGATGTATCTCACTGCGGTGAGCAAAAATTTGCGTCATTTCTTTATCTAGAGACTGGTGGTCATGGTTACACTCTTCGTTTTGGCTTATCCCCATGGGTGTCATGCGGACATCCAACTACGGTTGTGTGCCAATTTCAACTTCAACTCATGAGGATCAGAGGAGTTGTCTCTTGCATTTTTTTGTATTATATAAATATATATATATATATATATTATATACTACGTTGATCCTAGAAACCCACCTTCGTTTTGGCTTGCTCCTACGGGTGTCATACGAACATCCAACTACGAGCAGGCTCCTTTAACAACTAAACTCTTATCAGGTTGAGAATATTTTTAAGGGTTTTCCCTTGCGCTGACATTGGAGTTTTTTTTTTTTTATTTTTTTTTTAATGAAAATGGACACATTTTCTTAATTACAGCATAATCTTGATCTCATCTGCTCAGACCTTCCCCACCACCAAATTTAAAGATGATCAAGGTCCTCATTGCGTTGTTTGGAGAAACTAGATAAACACTTAGAAGAAAATTTCAAAAAGAAGGTTTGAGCAGAACATTGAAAGATAAAAGGTAAAGTACTGCTAAACTAAGAATTAACTAAGTGTTAGTCAGAATTTACTAAGTATGGGAAATGTTTCTAAGTGGAAACATATATTACATCATAGCAACGCAATGAAGATCGTAAAAATAAGAGATTAAGAACATTACAAAAATTGACAAAAGAAGATAAAGAAAAAGGCACCGGCAAAAAGTGGAGTGAATATATACTCTGATTGTATTGACTATTAACAAGTATACAAATAAATTACAAATGAAGGCATTACAAAATTTTCTATTGCCTGTACAAGAGTCAAAGAATTTTGATTACTTTATAAATAATAAAAGAATTGAATACAATTAAAGAATGGTCGCAAAAAAAAAAAAAAAAATCGTATTGGAAGAAAGTGTAAATATTAAGGTTGAGGAGCAGGGGGATCTGGTGGATTTCGAGGTGGTGCAGGAGGCGCGCCTTCAAAATTTAAGTGCTACCGGAGATGTAAGGGCATCATTGGACCATGAAGATATGCGGTAAGAAAATTGAAGTACTCTTGATTATGCTCCGCAATCATTCTCTGGTGCATATGGACTTTATAAATGTTGCGCTGCATGTTGATTAGCGCCTCTCTTGATGTGGTGGCACTGCGTTGAATCTCATCAATGCGCTCCATTACTACCTCAAATTGTTGGGAGAAGAGTTGTTGTTGTTGGGAGAAGAGAGATCTCATTTCTGCTAACTCAGCAGCCATGGCAGTGATGGAGGGTTGTCCCTACGATGTCTCACTAGCATTGTTTTGGGGTTGGGCAGAGGTGCCTTCACCCAAATCGTGTGGGTCATCAACTTGCGACAGTGGAATGGTGGGTTGCGGTGATGATGATAATGGTGAAGGTGGGGCTGCTGGGTAAACTGGAGAGTTGGGGACAAGAAGAAGGTTTGTAAAATGCTCGTGTAAGGGAGAAGAGGGTTGTGCTAGTGGGCTCGGTGGGCTTGGAGGTCGGATGACTAAGGAAAGAGGGTCCATAGGTGCTGAATTTTTCATTGGTGAATCCTGGACCTTCTCTTTTCCCTTATCCTCTCTTCGTCTTCTTTTTGGTCTGGGTTCCAGTGGCGCATTCAAATCGATTGCAGGCCTCTTTGCTGGCAGCTCGGAGTAGTGTGGAGAATCTTTGAGGAGCATGCTCAAGATTTTTATGTTGATGAGGCCGTGGACTTCTGGCATGGGCTCCTCATCAATGCCTACACCTATAGATAGGCATAGACTTGAAATGATCCACGGGAAGAAGTACTGCCCCCGTATATGCCCCACCAATGCTCTGATCTGCCCCACGATCAACTGCCTCACGTCGATAGGAATGCCGCGGGCTATGCAGTATGCGGCTATGACCCGATCCCTTGATATAGTTCTGTCGTGCATCGTTGGGATCAGCCGCTTCTTGACCAAATAAACCCAGAGCCTTCCCTCCAGTAGCAAGGAATTGGATTCTAAGGTACAGATGCCTTTGGGCTAGACTGACCACTTCGTGCCTGGTTGCGTCAGTATCTTCAACGCGTCCTTCATCTGCTCTTCTGTGGGATCATCAATAATTTTGTTCCCTGGCGCATCAGGGTTGTCCTTCATTTGATAGATTTCGTTGATGTCCCTTGCATTGAAAGATACTGTCTCCCCCTTAAAGGTCACTGCATCCCTATTTTCGTACAGGCGCCCGTGGTAAAAGCTCCGTACTACCTGAGGCATTATGATGAATTGGCACTGGCAGAATATGTCCCACCCATGCTCCACAATTATGCTCGTGATGAGGTCAGGTAGTGGAGTCAGCGCAGGGTAGAAGCCCATCTCGATCAACATATCATCATTCTCCTTTTTCTTTGATGATCACTTCTTGGCCGTCGCGAATTCGCTGCTTTCTGCTACATCCTTGCCTTTTTCCAACGCAAGGCGGGCTTCTTATCGTTCTCTCTTTTCCCGCTCTCTGCGTTGCTCTTCTTTCTCGCGCTTGGCGAGCTCTTTGCCCTTGCTCTTATATAAGCGCTTCTTATTGGCTTTGCGCTTCTTCCTCTTTTCCTCCAACAACAATCTATCCTCTTCTTCCTTCTTCCTCCTCTCTTCTTCTTCTTTTTCTCTTTCTTCTCTCGCAAACTCTTCTTCGAATTGCTCAGAAGCCAGCAACAAACGCTGTTCCTCCTCGCGCTTCCGGATCCCTTCAAGTCTGGCAAGCTCATTGTTGCGTCGCATTTCTTCAAACTCCAATCTTCTTCTTCTATCCCCCTCTACGATGATGATCTTGCCCCTCTTCATCTTTTCTTGCTTCTCCTCCTCTTCTTTTCTTTTTCTCTCCTTCTCTTCCAATGCCAAAATTAATCTTTGAGGGTCAATTGTGGACCCTTGTGGCGCATTTTCCCTATGATGCCACATTATGGGGGTTCCCTCTACTTCTTCTCCTTCATCCGTCACAACTATTTGCGTTGCTTTAGGTTGTGCCGATTCCATCAACTGCGTCATTTCCCCCCTATCCTCCCTTACGGAGGTTGATTCTTCATCAGGGCTCGCAGCCCTCGGTTTCGCTTCTTCTTCTCTCAGACGCCTCTTCTCACGTCGATGCAATCTTCTCTCCTCTTTCTCCTTCTTCTTCCTCTCCTTCTTGGCCTCTTCATCTTCATCATCATCCTTTTGCTCTTTGTTCTTTCTTGCCTTGCGATGATGTGAAGACTCCACCTCTCCAGCCTTCTTTCCCTTCTTTTTCTTCTTCTTATCTTCCTTTTCGACCTCTTCTAGCCACTTCTCTCTCTTCTTATCTTCCTTCTCGGCCTCTTCTAGCTGCGCATCCCCTGCAACCTTCTCCATCGCAATGTCAGGGGTCACTAATGCAACCTCCACTTCCTTGGCCTCCTCGACTGCGATCTCTTCTTCTTCTCTTTTTGGAGGTTCGTCATAAATTTCTGCGATGACAGTTGCCTCCTCAGTCTCTGGGACCAAAACATCATTCTCCTTTTCTTCTTCTTCAAACACCACTTCTTCCACCACCACTACTCCATCCTTCAATGGTTCATCAGCCACTACCGCCGCCTCCTCCTCCGTAGGCAGTGGTGGGTTTACAACCCCTGCCTCGGGCAGTCTACCTCCTTGCTCAAAGGTACTTAGGATGTTGCCAAAAACCTCTGTATCATCTCGTCTCTTCCTTTCACTTTCAGTGGAGACGATAGGTGTTGGCGTAGGCATGCTCTCGGTGCTTCCTCCTCTCTTGAACACAGGAGGCCTACCGGCCAAAGGATTTCTCCGGTCTCTTCCGGCAAGTCTGGGGACAATGTGGGCTTGGGTGGCAAGCCGGTGACTGGTAGCCAGGAATGCTGCCTCTCGCATGGCTACTTGATCAGGGGTGGAAGGTGAGCGGATTGGTTTGGGGTTTGGTCAGCAATGGATACAAGCTTGGAAAAGTCTGGTAAAAACTCGAGCTACTAGGGAGAAAGAAAGGTTTGGGATGCAAGACACTTAGGGTTTCTGGTTTGCCAAAGTGAGGTAAAGGGTTTCAAATGAAGGAGGAGGTGGTATTTATAAGTTGGGCCGTGGTGGGGCCCAGTGTGATCTTCACGACGACTAGCCTCGAGCAGCTCAATAGGCGCATCGTTTCACCTCCCTCATTTATGGAATTTCAGAAAAAGTGTCCTTTCGTCTGCCAAGTCATAATTGCTTGGGGATACGAATCGATTGGACTTCTTCCAAAATTTCCAAACGAATTTTTCTTTAATATTTTATTTGAATGGACACATGAACAAGAATAACGCATTGTGCTCTCCAACGCAACTGTATCTTTGCAGAGGATGGGCAACAACGCATATATCCCCACAACACACCCCTTAAATAATGCATTTCTGGAGGATACCTCAATATAGTGCATTTGGCTAAGGACGGGCAAAGGACACATGCGAGCGCAACACACCCCTCAACTCAATCCAGTTGAGTTAGGTGAACGCAAAGCATTCCTAATTGGTTTGGGATGCGTCTACTGTTGTCTTGCTTTCTTGTTGTTAATTGTTTTATTATTTTTATTTTACAATTGTCATCAGCGCAAGCGCTGGGTCTTGCGGCAATATACTTTCCTTTATTACTCAATCATTCACCATTTAAAGCACAACACATTGATTACAAAAAAAAAAAGGTCAAGGAATTAAAGACGAGACAAAATTAAATGCAGAGAAGTGAATGAGGAAATAAATTCATAGAGTCAAAATTGAATTAAATGAAGAATTTAAGATAGAATTCCGAATTTAAAGAGATAGAAATTTAATAAAGCATTAAACATAGTATTGAGATATGGACCGAAAATTGCGTTGTTCTGGGTGACAACAATCCACATCTCCGTAGGCGGTCAGGCTTGCCTGCTCAATGTCTTAAGGACATTGCTCCTTCCCTGTAGATCCCGGGGCTTCTGAATTTCTGGGCAATGTTCCCGGTGTTCGACTTCTTAACTCAGAGGCCAGCTGGCCCACTTGGATCTCTAGATTCCTTATAGAAGACGTTTTTGCTTGCATCACTGCATCATTTTTATCCATATACTGCTTCAACAGTGTCTCTAACGAGCCTCCCGAGGTGTTAAATGATGATGGTTGCTGGTTCTGCGGTCTTGATTGCCCTTGATTGTGGTGAAAGGGAGGATTCCCTCTACTGCCCCCTTGATGGTTCACTAGCCCCCCTAGGTTGGGATTGCTACCCCAACCGAAGTTAGGATGGCTCCTTCAGCCTAGATTATAGGTGTTGCTGAAGTGGTTGTTCTAGATAGCACACACTTGCTGAAGATTCAATGGACACCCATCAGCTCTGTGAGCCCCTCCACAATTGACGCAGTTGATTGCGGCCACTTGAGCCGGTGCAGCGGGTTGCACTGATTATGGGACAATGGCTCCTTGGTTAATTGCCATTGATTGGAGGATCGAGGTCACTGTGGCCATCTGTGCGGCCAACGTGGTCATTGTCTCCGCAGGGACAATGGCTGTTTTATTTTTCCTTCTATTGGCGCCTCGGACTCCATATCCATCATCGATCCAGTCATTCATATTCCACGAGATGCGGTCGAGGATGACTTTGGACTCCGTGTATGTCTTATCCATAAAATCTCCCGCCGCAGAGGCATCAGCAACAGCCTGCGTTGCTCTGTTCAGGCTATTGTAAAATGTTTCCATCAAGATGCAATCGAGAATCCCGATATGCGGGCAGTTTTTCACCAATCTCCTGAATCGCACCCAGGCGCTGCTCAGGGTTTCATTCTCCTTCTGTTCAAAGTTCAACACATCCTTTCGCCGTCTTGCATTGACAGCGGGTGGGAAGAACTTCCTCATGAACCGCTCCACCAATTGCTCCCATGAAGTGATCTCATTTGGCTCTAGTGAGTAAGCCCACCTCTTAGCCTTGTCCCTCAAGGTGTAAGGGAACAGATACAATCTTATATTTTATGGGGTAACGCCAGGTAAGGAAAAATTGCCGCACATCTTGATAATCTGGTCAGATGGGCATGTGGGTCTTCACCTTGCAGACCCCCGAACTGCTCGACATTTTGAATCATCTGCAACATGACCGGCTTAATCTCAAAGCGCGCATTCTCCTCCACAGTCGACCTCGAGATTCCAGAAGAAAAATCATACAAACTAGGTGCCGCATAATTATGCATCAGGATGTTTCGGCTAGCCACCAGGAAAACAGGATCCTGAGCCGGTCGAACATCCCCTTGGTTTGCAACTGGCACCATGTTATCGTTGTTATCCACCATGCTGGTTTCCTTTTTTCGCCGAATTCAGTTCTGACGTACCCTTGCGCGGAAAGTTCGCTCGATCTCAGGGTCAGCTATGAATTCTGATTTAGTACCAGGACTCATAAACAGTCAGGCTGCTCTCAACGTTGAACAGCCAGTAAAATGAGATCTTTCCTACAAAATACTAAAAACACACTCAAACAATAAACCGTTAACCATGTCCCGGCAACGGCGCCATAAACTTGTTGACTCACTTTTGGATAGGTAAGGATGTATGATGTTTTATGCTCATGATGATGCGCATTAATTATGGATGTTCATGTAGTATGCCATGCGCTATCACAAGTTTCCTTACAATGGAACCAAGTGTAATTCCACCGAAAATTTCTCGGTGTGATCCGAGGTCGAACACGGGGACTGGTTTAGGTTATTGTGGTACGTTCATGATATATGCCATCAGGTTTTCAATCTTTAAAAGTGTGTGTATACAGGTATATAAATTGCAATAAAATAAAGTAAAGCAGTGAAGATGCGATAATAAAATAAAAATACAGTAAACCTAAGCTAGATGATACAAGATACAGGCTTCATGTACAAGATGCTAGGGTCAAGGCTGGCTGTAAAAGATGTGCAAAGACATGGGATGGGGCGACAAGTCTTATGAATAGAATAGAAAGAGAAAGACAAATAATATAAACAACGCAAGTTCTTAATCACATTAAAGCTACAAATACTGTTCCGCTCTTCTCTTGGCGTACACCTCTCGGTGATCGGCCGCGCTCCCACATGTCTGTGGTGAAACAGAGACTAACGTAATGAACACAAGGTTGCTTCCATGTCTGGAAGTACTACTCGCTTTAGTTAACACATTATTCTAACTCTCTCTCGATAGATCAGAATGGCATCTTCACTTCTGCTCTCACAGGTGAAGATGCCGTCTAGCATGCCTTAACTAAATGCATTGTATATCTTTAACATAAATTAAGTACTTTGTTAATTCATATTGCTTATCAAGGAATTAAGAAAACATCATGAAGAAAGTGATTGACGGGTGAACATAAATAGACAAAAAATGGTAAATGGAAGCTATCGAAACATTTAATATTTCTATTAAGCGTTTGATACATGGTGTGTGAATGAAGAGATAAAGAACAGTGAAGTACAACGATGAAAGAGATAGACAGAAACAAACAAGTGCCAATGTCTTGGCACTGATTCGATGAAGATCCGCTTGTCGGATAGGATGGTTTTGATGGCAGGAAGAGCTTCCCTCTCAGGCTTGTTCCACCAGTAGTAGAGATCTTTGCACAGAGCTTTCAATCGGGTGTTTGACAGATTAGATCTGAGATTCACCTCTTGGCCTTATCTCGTCTTCTTCCCGGATTTTGTCTCTTAAGCACTTAGCTCAGCCTTTTCTCTCAACAATTTTGCAGCACTTACCCCGTATCCAGTAGCATATTTTTTTCTCTAAAATCAATGGGGTATTTATAGGTGTAGATCTTTGACTCTGGCCTTGTGGTCCTCACTTGATCGTTATGGTAATTTCGAAGATGGAGGGATATTATTCCTTCTGTCATGCAATCAGACCATCAATTTTGCATAACCGTTAGTTGTACACGTGTCTCAATCCTCCGCTTTTGCGTTGCTCAGCTGCATCTTCCGATCATGGGTTCGCATGCGGTGTTGTTTTTATTACCGCATGCGGTTGAAACACAACTCTGAATCGACTTTCGCATTGCGCCATCATTGCGGTAATCGTCTCTTCATTGTTGATTGACGAGCGCATTGTGACAGAGATGCGTTGATTAGTTTCTCATGAGCCTTTAATGCAAGCGGTGCCTTGGTCTTCTGCAAAACAGAGTAAAATTCGGCTTGTCTTCCATCTTTATGGTGTTAATGGATGTAATTGTGATCATTTATAATTATTGTAATACTAGGCTTTTCATACAATCGGCGCATATTTGCTAACTTTTGGCCGCAATATCTAGATAAGGTGGCATAAATAACTTGTATTTCTACAAGTTATCATCTATCTTCTTTGGATTGCGGTGATGGAATAAGATAAGTTGCTTCTTTGTGTAACACCTTCGCAATCTAGCGCCTCAATCGTTACAAGAAAAACAGAGAGAAGGTCAAATGGTTTTAAACAAAATAAAATTCTTTTACCGCAATCGTTCAGCACGGTCGCTTTTTTTTATTATTATTATTTTTCAGAATAATAAGAGTAAGAATAGATAAAGACTGAAAAGATATAGTGAATTGAAAATTATGAGTAGTAGAGAAGAATTGAAGATTCCATGATTCCCAAAACTTGCGTCCCTGATGGATTGCGATCGTCTGATAACGCAGGGACCTCCTACTTCCTTCTTTATTCAAAGTTCTTTAGTTTCAAGGCGTCGATTTAGCGATGCCAGCCTTCTCCATGATACTTCTTTACTCGCTATCAATTAACTTTGAATATGTTGGTTCCATCATCATTTGATAATTCAACCGCGCCATGCGAAAGTACCTATCTAACTATGAATGGTCCGGACCAACGTGACTTTAATTTTCCCAGGAAGAGTCGTAGTCGTGAGTTGAATAGTAAGACCCTCTACCCGACTTGGAGGTTCTTACCGCATATGTGTTTGTTGTGCCAGTGCTTGGTATGCTCCTTGTAAATATTTGCGTTCTCATATGCGTTAATCCTCCATTCTTCTAGCTCGACCAGTTGCATTTTCTGCGTTTCTTCTGCTTTCTTCAAATCAAAATTCAGTTTCTTCACCGCCCATATTGTCTTGTATTCCAGCTCTAGAGGCAAATGACATACCAAATACCAATGCATATGGGGACATACCTATGAGTGTTTTAAATGCAGTCTGGTATGCCCACAACGCATCGTCGAGCTTTGTTGCCCAATCTATTCATGAAGGCCTTACTACCTTCTCGAGTATCAGTTTAATCTCCCGATTGGACACCTCGGCCTGACCATTCGTCTGCGGATGGTATGCGGTGTCCACTTTGTGGAGAATGTTGTATTTGCGCAGCAGCTCCTTAACAGTATGATTGACAAAGTGAGACCCCTCATCACTTATTATGGCATGTGGGGTGCCAAAACGAGTGAAAATGTTCTTCTTCACGAATTGAGAGACTACCGTCGCATCGCTTGCAGCACACGCCACTGCCTCTACCCACTTGGATACATAGTTGACGTCTGATAAATTATAGTGTTTACCATTCGAGGGAGGGAATGGTCCCATGAAATCAATACCCCACACGTCGAACAATTCAAGCTCCAAGATGGTGTTCATTGGCATTGCATGTTTCCATGAAATGTTACCTGTGCGTTGGTACCGATCACACTTCCTGGCATAGTCAACCGCATCCTTAAACAATGTTGGCCAAAAGAATCCACTCTGTAAAACTTTGGCTGTGGTGTGCTATCCTCCAAAGTGCCTACCATATGGTGAGTCATGGCATTGCGATAATATGCGTTGTTGAGCAGCATTTGGTATGCATAGTCGCAGAATTTGGTTTGCGCCCCTTTTGTAAAGATTCGGCTCATCCCAGTAATAATATCTACATTCATGTTTGAGATTCCTCTGTTGGTGGTAGGTATAATCTTCAGGAAATTGTCTGCAAACCAGATAGTTGACTATGTCAGCGTACCAAGGTAATTCTTCAATATGGAACAACTGCTCATCCGAGAACACCGCACTCACCTCTGACTCACTACGGTCAACCTCAGGGTTTTTCAATCTAGACAAGTGATCCGCAACTTGGTTGTCCATCCCCTTTTGGTCAATTATTTCTATGTCAAATTCTTGAAGGAGGAGAACCGATCTGATCAACCTCGGCTTTGTGTCCTTCTTTGTCATTAAGTACTTTATTCTCGAATGATCAGTATGGATGAGTACCTTCATCCCCAGCAGATATGCTTAAAATTTTTCCAACGCAAAAATTACCGCAAGAAGCTCTTTCTTTGTGGTGGTATAATTGGTCTGCGCAGGATTTAACGTCTTACTCACATATGCGATGGGATGTAAGATTGTTTTTCTCTTCTGTGCCAAAGCTGCTCCCATCGCATACCCATTTGCATTGCACATTATTTCAAAAGGAAGTGTCCAGTCAGGTGCAATCAACACGAGTGCAGTAATCAGCGCATTCTTCAAAATTCTGAATGCGTTGAGGCAATTGTCGTCAAAATCAAATTTTCTGTCAGCCTCCAACAACGCACTCAGTGGTCGTGCTATTTTTGAAAAGTCTTTGACAAAGCGTCTGTAGAATCCAACGTGCCCCAAGAAACTTCGTACAGACTTCACGCTTGTTGGAGGTGGAAGTTTTTCAATTGCTTCAATTTTTGCTTTATGCACCTCCAACCCGTCTTGAGAAACCTTGTGCCCCAACACTATGCCCTCCTTAATCATAAAATGGCATTTTTCCCAGTTAAGAACCATATTCGTCTCTTCGCATCTCTTCAGTATCTTCTCCAGGTTTGCTAGACAGACTTCATAGGTGTTCCCATAGACAGAGAATTCATCCATAAAGATTTGAACAGAGTCCTCGAGATAGTCTGAAAAGATGGCCATCATGTATCTTTGGAACATGCTTGGCGCATTGCAGAGGCCGAACGGCATGCGGCAAAAAGCAAAGTCCCATATGGGCAGGTGAATGTGGTATTGTCTTGGTCTTCTAGAGCTATCATAATCTGGTTATACCCGGTATAGCCATCCAGAAAGTAGTAAAAGTAATTTCGAGCTAGACGATCTAGCATTTGATCAATGAACGGTAAGGGGAAATGATCTTTCTTTATGGCCGCATTCAGCTTGCGGTAGTCCATGAAAATGTGCCAACCAGTGACGATCCTTTGCGGTATTAGTTCATTGTTTTCGTTCGGGACTACCGTCATGCCACCCTTTTTCGACACACACTGCACGAGGCTGATCCACATGCTATCTGCTATAGGATAAATAATGCCCGTATCTAACCATTTAATGATCTCTTTTTTAACGACCTCTTTCATCACAGGGTTGAGCCTACGCTAATGTTCGATCGTTGCCTTATGGTCTTCTTCGAGACGAATGCGGTGCATACAGTATGCTGGGTTGACTCCTCAAATGTCGATGAGCGTCCAGCCAATTGCTCGCACATGTTTCCTCAGAATGCTCATCAATGCATTCTCCTAGTCTTCGTTGAGTTCGGAGGAAATAATTACTGGCAGCTTCTCGTTCTGCCTAAAAAAGGCATACTTTAAATGATTCGGCAAGGTCTTTAATTCCAATGTTGGTGGTTTTACTAGGGACGGTTGCATTGTTTTTCTTTCTTCTTTTTCTGTTAGCTCTTCTTCTTGGTTTGCGATCATCTCTTCTTCCTTACTTGTTTTTGTTATGATCGCATTACAGGAAGCAATGGATGCACTTTCATCCTCTTCTTCATTCTCTTCGTCAAACTTTTCTTCTTCAATCAAATTTTGGTCGTCATCTGAGTCATGCAGGTCTTCTTCGTCAAGAAACTTCATGGTACGGATTATGTTAAACTTGAGCTTCTGTCCATTGATGCTTAAAGTGATCTCCCCTTTATGCACATCAATCTGGGCACGACCTGTTGATAAAAATGGTCGCCTCAAGATGATGGTCACATCTTTGTCGGCCTCGTAATCCAAGATGATGAAGTCGGCTGGTAGGATAAATTTGTGAAAGGGGATCAGCACATCCTTCACCTTTCCCTCTCGATGCACCAGAGATCTATCGGCCAGTTGGAGAGTCACGGTTGTGGGCCCAAGTTGCCCCACATTCAGCTGCTTAAAGATCGATAGAGGCATCAAATTGATGCTGGCTCCAAGGTCACACAAGGCTTACCCGATGTACAATCCTCCTATGGAGCAGGGTATAGTAAAGCTCCTAGGATCGCTCATCTTCGGTGGAATGATTGATTTCAAACTATTGTTAAAGCCACCGTGGCAAACTTACTAGTGCCCCTCTTCTTGGTTACTATATTCTTTAAAAACTTTGCGTAGGCAGGCATCTTCTCAATCGCTTCACTGAATGGAATATTAATATGTAATTGTTTTAACATAGACAGAAAGTGTTGGTACTATACCTCTTCTTTCTTTTTCTGTCTTAGTCTCTACGGGAAAGGTGGTAACTGCACTCTCACGATCCCCTTCTCTGTTGGCTTTGAGGTCGACGCAACTTCTGGCTCTATTGCTTCTTTTTTCCCTTCTTCTTCTTGCGTCACCGCAATTTCAGGTTCCGCCGCAATGGGAGCAATCTGGCTAGGCTTCTTTCTTTCTCCTTCCACTGTTTTTCCACTTCGCAATGTCACAACCTGACACTGCTCTTTACCTAATCCCCCCGAGTTGCGTGGGAGTTCTGTTGAACTCGGCAAAGCCCCTTGCAGTCTGTTCTTCAGCTCGCTCGTAATCTGGCCCATCTGTAATTCTAGATTGCGGATGGATGTAGCCTGACTTTGAAGCACATTTTCGTTTTTCTCTATGTACTGCTTCAACAGGCTCTCCAAGGAGTATGATTGCGGTGGTTACGAGCTATTAGCTTGATTGCTTGTCTGACCGTTATTGCGCGGGAAGAATACAGGTGGCCCTTCTTTCTACGCCACAGGTTGGAAATTCTGCTGTTGATTCTTCCATGTAAAATTGGGATGGTTTCTCCACCCAGGGTTGTAGGTATTCGAAAAGGGATTATTTTTCACAAAGTAAATAGATTGTGGATTCTGTGGGCATTCTTCCATTGCGTGCCCATCACCGCAAGTCGCACACCTTGCGGTGTTTTGACTAATTGCGTTGATTTGCCCATTTTACAGTGTTGGGCTGCTGATCGCAATTCCCTAAATTAAGTTCATCATTACGGTCATCTGATTCTGTAGTGAAGTAATAGCACCATTACTTACGTCGTTATCCTTGATTCACAGTCTCTGATCACTCTCTCTCCAATCATTGTGGTTCTTAGAGATGCGATCCAAGATGTTCTTAGCCTCGTCATACGTTTTGTCAAGCAGACCACCAGCGGCTGCTGCATTGGCAGCGGTCTGCGAAGTAGGATTTAAACCATGATAAAAGATTTCCATCTGAAGGCAGTCTGGCAACCCATTGTGTGGATAGTCCCGAACAAACCTCTTAAACCTCACCCAGACATCACTGAGTGATTCGTCCATGTCTTATTCAAAATTTGTTATGAGTTTACTTCATCTAGCATTCTCAGTCGGTGGAAAGTATTTCTTCATGAAATTCTCTACCACTTGTTCCCATGAAGTGATCTCTCCCGGCTCGAGGGAATACACCCATTTTCATGCCTAATCACAAAGAGAAAATGGGAACAAAGTTAGTTGAACTTCTTCGACAGAGATGTTTGGGAACACAAAAGTATTGCAAATTTTGTTAAAGCTACGGAGGTGGGCATGTGGGTCCTCGCCATACCGTCCTCTGAATTGTCCTGTAGTCTGGATCATTTGCCGCATCATCGGTTTCATTACGAATCGACTTCCATCAAGGGCAGGCCTCATGTCACATCCCGCCCTCAGACCACCTTCTTAGCTTGGGAGAGGGATGCGACTGCAGCAGTTATCAACCCTTGAGCTGACACTTACTGCCTAATGATTCTTGCGGAATAACTCTGATACCATACTATAACTTATACACAGTGGAATAATTAAGTTGAGGAGATAAACTATAACGGATTAAGTAAGCCCATCTTTTATTATGACAGTGATATAACGTTTATACAACTTAAGGACTTAACAACAAAGTTTACAACGACAACCGTAAAAACCCTCCGAAAGTGTAATTGGGGCACGTGGCAGACCTTGACCTTAGCAGCACCCTGGAACTCCTCATCTTCCGCTACCTGGGGGGGATTAAGAAAACATTTTGAAGAGTGTGAGCTACCAAGCCCAATGAGTGGTTCTTTTAAGATGAAATTCACTTTGAAAATCATCATTTTTGGGAAATCAATCACATGCCAACACTCGCATTATAAGTCATGCACAGTCAAAGATATAATCATGCAACCAGTAATCTTTATCCCAAAAGCTAGACGTAGCATGCATATCATATCATCAATCAATACAATCATCTATGGAAACCTTCCTATGACCCCAATTCCCGCCAATGTGCACATCGACAATTTTATTTATCCCGCTAGCAATGCTTAGGTACTTGACCATATTTCCCGCCAGTCGTCACCGACTATTATTTCCCGCCGACCGAAGCCGATCATTATTTCCCGCCGACCGAAGCTGACCATTATTTCCCACCAAGCACCTTTTGTTAAGCATGCTAACAATATCCCGGCATAATCGCAGTTTCCATAGTCATTACACAAACAATATCATGGCAATCATCCTATCATCAAAAGCATGGATTTTGCATTTACATATGCATATAATCCTATATCATAGTAAAAAGCTAAGTAAATACTCATAATATGCATTTATATACTAAAGTTGTATAACATTCAGCATACGTACCAAAGTTATATAATACTCATAATATATCAAAGTTATATGACAATTACAGTACGTATCTAAGCTATAATAACACTCCTACTATGCATTTATTTATCAAAGCAACCTAACACTCACCTTAATTGCTTAGGAGCCTTTCTAATAGTTCCCTTTTCTACCTCGGGCTCCCTTTTTACTCCTAGAATCCAGATCCAACTTACAGCTTAGATTACTCATAGTTCTAAACCTTATTTTGAGATACTTCCTTCTACCATAAAATCTTAGCTCATAACTCTTCATGGTTTAGCCGGAATCATCCAAACATCAAGACTGGCCCAGCTTACCCGATAGCTCGACCCCTCTATTTTTTTCTCATTCTCTAGCCCAATTCCTCAGAGCTTCTTCTTCAGTAGCTTCGCCATGAAAACTAGACTCTCTTATCTCTTAAATGGATTTGAAATTACATCAAACGCTCGAGTAGATTGGGAGAGCTTCTCGTCTCAAGTTTATGCATTCTCCTTCACCCTCACTATCCAATGCACTCTACTCCCCCCCTCTTTTTACGAATTTTATGATTTGTGATTTGAAAATGAAATCCCAAAGGCTTTATTTATAGGTATCCAAACCTCCTATGGTGTTGACACCACCTACTTGGCTGCATGGCCAAGTGGTTACTTCTCTCCTCATCAATGCAAGCTTACCTTACTTTGGCTCAAGGTGTTCTTTCCATACGCATCCACCACAATTTCTTAGGCCTTAAGAATTTCTCTTAATAAGACACCTAATTTTGGTTGATGTTGGCCCTTGCGTCTTTAATCTCTGTTTGTATTCAATTTAGGGTTTTCAATGTACAATCTATAAGAACGTGGCCAAATTTAACACATAAATACTTGCCCAGCCGTTTAATGCACAGGCGAGTTTCTTCGATCGCGTGGGCGTGACGTTCGAATGAGGCGTTCAGGCTGCTCTCGCTCTCTCCCACTTTCTCGCTAGTCTCGCTCTCTCCACTCTCGCTCTCTCCCACTTTCTCGCTCACAGTCTCACTCTCTCCACTCTCGCTCTCTCCAACTTCCTCGCTCAAACTCTCGCTCTTCTCCAATCTCGCTCTCTCTCCCATTCTCTTGCTCAAATCAATCTCGCTCTCTCCCATTCTCTCGCTGCCTCCACTTTCGTTGGTTTCGCTCTCTCCACTCTCATTCTTTCTAATCTCGTTAGCTACTGTGAATATGGTTTATCTCCGTGCAACTTCCACACGAATTTTCCCAAATAATTTTCTATATTTTCCTCAGTTCTTCAATCCTTTCTTCACTATTCAGGATTTAAGTCTTCAAGGTTTTCTCTTCTTTTTATCCTTTTAGGGTCCTCTCTACTCGTACTCCAGGATCAAATATGGTTATCGTAACTATAATACCTAACCATTATAGTTTACATTCACTCTTACTAATTGTTGATCCACAGAAGGTGACAATTATTACAGCTATTATGACAATTGTAAAATTATTAGATTATTTACATAACATAGGATTTAACTCTCTCCTAATTAACTCCTTAATCACTTACTTAAGTAGGAAAATGGAGATCCGGGTTTCACAATTAGTTCCCCCTTAAGAAATTTCGTTCTCGAAATTTACTTGAACTAACTCCAGTTTAAATTTCATAACAACCACTGTTGTAACCTCCTATACCCTCGTCTATTACCACGCTTCCACTGCGCTACTCTAATATCAACTTTCTCAGTTTGTCCAACAATACCTCACCTAGCCATCTCTAAGCTAGATGTTGAACCAAATTATTTACAACATAAACATTTCTATCTCAATTACTAAATAAGAATAACTTAATTTCATACTTACCTTCCTCGGTAGGTCTTCAGGTAGCGTTGTGAGTTCCAGCTCCGGTTGCCTGCTAGGTCATGCCACATCTACCATTCCTCTTAGTCCCACTTCGACTAATTTTTAGGTTTCTCTTTTCACACTTCCCTCTGGTTTTACTAAACTCAACCCTCATGTTTTTTTTAAGACCATATACTTTGATACCAAACTAGTATCAACTCACCTTTAACTTTCCCATAAACTTATACTCTAGTACTAAACTTAGCTCAAACCTTCCCCAAGTTTACACATACCTATGTTCTGGTACCACTCTAGTATCAACTAACTCTTTAACCTTTCCTAAAACTTATACTGGATACTAAACTGGTATAAACTAATTCCTCAATTGTCCCAAAACTTATGTTCTGATACCAAGTTGGTATCAACTTAAACTTTATACTCAACTTCCTCCCAGGTTTTACGTATACCTATGCTCTGATACCAATTTGTCACACCCCGCCCCCAGATCACCTTCTTAGCCTCGGAGAGGGATGCGACTACAGCAGTTATCAACCCTTGAGCTGACACTTACTGCCAAATGATTCTTGCGGAATAATTCTGATACAATACTATAACTTATACACAGCGAAATAATTAAGTCAAGGAGATAAACTATAACAGATTAAGTAGGCCCATCTTTATTGCGACAGTGATATAACGTTTATACAACTTAAGGACTTAACAAAAAAGTTTACAACGACAACCGTAAAAACCCTCCGGAAGTGTAATTGGGGCACGTGGCAGACCTTGACCTTAGCAGAACCCTGGAACTCCTCATCTTCCGCTACCTGGGGGGGATTAAGAAAACATTTTGAAGAGTGTGAGCCACTAAGCCCAGTGAGTGGTTCTTTTAAGATGAAATTCACTTTGAAAATCATCATTTTTGGGAAATCAATCACATGCCAACACTCGCATTATAAGTCATGCACAGTCAAAGATATAATCATGCAACCAGTAATCTTTATCCCAAAAGCTAGACGTAGCATGCATATCATATCATCAATCAATACAATCATCTATGGAAACCTTCCTATGACCCCAATTCCCGCCAATGTGCACATCGACCATTTTATTTATCCTGCTAGCAATGCTTAAGTACTTGACCATATTTCCCGTCGGTCATCACCGACTATTATTTCCCACCAACCGAAGCCGACCATTATTTCCCGCCAAGCATCTTTTGTTAAACATGCTAAAAATATCCCGGGCATAATCGCAGTTTCCATAGTCATTACACAAACAATATCATGGTAAACATCCTATCATCAAAAGCATGGATTTTGCATTTACATATGCATATAATCCTATATCATATTATAAAGCTAAGTAAATACTCATTATATGCATTTATATACTAAAGTTGTATAACATTCAGCATACATACCAAAGTTATATAATACTCATAATATATCAAAGTTATATGACAATCACAGTACGTATCCAAGTTATAATAACACTCCTACTATGCATTTATTTATCAAAGCAACCTAACACTCACCTTAATTGCTTAGAAGCCTTTCTAATAGTTCCTTTTTCTACCTCGGGCTCCCTTTTTACCCCTAGAATCCAGATCCAAATTACAGCTTAGATTACTCATAGTTCTAAACCTTATTTTGAGATACTTCCTTCTACAAAACTATTCTAAAATGTCTGAAGCTTGCCATAAAATCTTAGCTCATAACTCTTCATGGTTTAGCCGAAATCATCCAAACATCAAGACCGGCCCAGCTTACCCGATAGCTCGACCCCTCTATCTTTTTCTCATTCTCTAGCCCAATTCCTCAGAACTTCTTCTTCAGTAGCCTCACCATGAAAACTAGACTCTCTTATCTTTTAGATGGCTTTGGAATTACATCAAACGCTCGAGTAGATTGGGAGATCTCCTCGTCTCAAATTGATGCATTCTCCTTCACCCTCACTATCCAATGCACTCTACTCCCCCCCTCTTTTTACGAATTTTATGATTTGTGATTTGAAAATGAAATCCCAAAGGCTCTATTTATAGGCGTCCAAACCTCCTATGGTGTTGACACTACCTACTTGGCTGCATGGCCAAGTGGTTACTTCTCCCCTCATCAACGCAAGCTTACCTCACTTTGGCTCAAGGTGTTCTTTCCATACGCATCCACCATAATTTCTTAGGCTTTAAGAATTTCTCTTAATAAGACACCTAATTTTGGTTGACGTTGGCCCTTGCATCTTTAATCTTTGTTTGTATTCAATTTAGGGTTTTCAATGTATAATCTATAAGAACGTGGCCAAATTCAACACATAAATACTTGCCCGGCCGTTTAATGCACAGGCGAGTTCCTTCGATCGCGTGGGCATGACGTTCGAATGAGGCGTTTAGGGTGCTCTCACTCTCTCTGCTCTCGCTCTCTTCGACTTTCTCGTTGGTCTCGCTCTCTCCACTCTCGCTCTCTCCAACTTTCTCGCTCAAACTCTCGCTCTCTCCAACTTCCTCGCTCAAACTCTCGCTCTTCTTCAATCTTGCTTCTCTCTCCCATTCTCTCGCTCAAATCAATCTCGCTCTCTCCCATTCTCTTGCTGCCTCCACTCTCGCTGGTGTCGCTCTTTCCACTCTCATTCTTTCCAATCGCGTTAGCTACTGTGAATATGGTTTATCTCCGTGCAACTTCCACACGAATTTTCCCAAATAATTTTCTATATTTTCCTCAGTTCTTCAATCCTTTCTTCATTATTCAGGATTTAAGTCTTCAAGGTTTTCTCTTCTTTTTATCCTTTTAGGGTCCTCTCTACTCGTACTTCAAGATCAAATATGGTTATCGTAACTATAATACCTAACCATTATAGTTTACATTCACTCTTACTAATTATTGATCCACAGAAGGTGACAATTATTACAGTTATTATGACAATTGTAAAATTATTAGATTATTTACATAACATAGGATTTAACTTTCTCCTAATTAACCCTTTAATCACTTACTTATGTAGGAAAATGGAGATCCGGATTTCACACCTCATGATTCCTAGGGATAAATCATAGAGGTTTGGCAATGCATAGTCTCTAATGGGTCTATTACGATCATTAGCCAGAAGGATTGGATTCGCCATGACGTTGTTTTCGTTTAGTGCTCCGTTGCCAGGCTGCTCTGCCATCTCTTCTTTATCTGACTATTGTTGTTGACGGTCTCTTAATCTCCGTCTGAATTTCCTCTCAATCTCCGAGTCATAATTCGCCAGAGATTGAGAGTCTGCAAAGAAATTAGAAAAATTACCGTTAGCACACTATTTTGCCGATGTCCCCGGCAGCGACGCCAAAAACTTGATCCGTTATTTTATGATGTGGGATTGTGGATGAAATGCGATGATGGAAATGCGTTGAGCACTCAAGTTTTCTCAGTGAAATTCAAGTGTAAACTCCACTGAGTTTCCGTGTAAGTCCAGGGTCGAACTCAGGGACTTTGGAAAATAGGTTGCGGTGGTAATTTTTAGGAAAACCTTGCGGTAACCAAATAAATCAATAGTTGTTGAGGTTGTTATTTATGGTAATGAAAAATAAACAAATGCGGCGGAGTTTGAAAAGAGTTGAATAAACGGAAGATGCGATGAGTATGCGATGAACGGGTTGAGAAAAGTTTCTGCTAACATTTCCTAGGATGCGTTCATGCTATGCGATCATGCAACATGCATACAACAGTAAACCACCTCTCGGTGCGAATGCCACGGCTTCTAAGGCTAAAATGCATGCGATATATGCGATAAGTCTATAGGACCTACACATAAGCCTCTATTATTATTTATGCAATGACAAAATGACACACACATAAATAAGGCGACCACATAATATCATTCCTATCTCTGGGATGTATGCGATGTAGGTTGACAAACAGAGCTTATCTTTAAGTTCCTATCTCTTGTTTATGCAGTTCTAATCTTGCTCTCTCGAGTCTAGATTCTAACCTAGCTCTCTCGAGTCTTAGGTTCTTTCTTCAGACTCTCTCTCGAGTAGCTCTAAAGGGATATTTAGCACAACATACCACAAGATAATCGCAAGCAATGAACTTCCTAGGCCATGCTAGCTTAGTTCTTCTCAACCTATTCGACAAGTTTAGCTACTCATGCATGCGAAGAGAGCAAACAGATGTAGAATAAGAACTTCCATTATATAAATATAAAGATGAAGTACAAAACAACAATGCAAGGATACAATAAAGAGCCTAGTAGTAATCTCTTGCTTCCCAGGCTTTTACACTATCTTTCTACTCGTGTTCAAAAGATAATCTCGCTCTCGCGAGAGTCGGCTCGCTCTTTGCTTCTATGCCTCAAGGTTCTCTCTCGAGATACCCTGAGTGATCTCCGGCGTCTTTACTCTTCTCTTGCTTCGCCTTAAAATAAAAAGGAAACTATGGACAAAGACGTGCTGAGCTAATTGATCCGAACTTGTGAATTTTTCGAACCCCTTTTCTGAAGGATGCCTTTGGTATTTATAGAGCTTCAAGGTGAAGGCGGCTTCTCTCTTATGATTGCTTAGATGGGATGGCTTTAATTCCCTGACTGATGCTCCAAATATTTGTCACCAAAAAGCTGAATGTACTTGTTATCGTTAGCGGCTGTCAGTTTAATTCGGATTCGACCGTCATCAGCTTTTTGTCCCATCGCGATTAATTATGCCTTTTACCTAGATGCGCCCAGCAAGTTGCGCCGACCAAGTTGCGGCAATCCTTCTCGAGTAAATGTTTGCAAACACAATCACTGCAAAGCCTTGCGGTAATGCTGTGCTCGACCAATGATTTCCTATGATCTCAATTTCTGCCTTGCGTCAACGCATATTCTACATAAAAATACAAAAATCAACTATTCCTATGCAATGAATGCATGCGACCGCAATGTAATAAACTTAATGCTTTTTGGACGCAATCTAACAACTTTTATCAACGCAAGCCAGCTTTGTTTAAGAACTTAGCACTATGATTACATGCATTTATGCCAGTTATCACACACATGGGGGTAAGCCAAAACGAAGGGCGTAACCAGGTTCAACGCCACATTTGAATAAGTAATTGCAAATTTTTGAAGAGTTTTGAACGAACGCATTCTCAAAAGCTAAACGAAAAGTTGTGGTGAATGAATAAAAAGTTTTTTAACGAAGCCTTGTGATAACTTGTAGAAATACAAGTTATTTATGCTGTTTTATTTAGATTATGCGGCAAAAAGAAGGAAAAGTTGCGTCGATAGTATAAGAATTGGCCGAGAAATACGAAAATTATAAAGTGTCGCAAACACACCCACTAACCCCATTGTGATGGCGAAATGGAATGTCCAAGTCTTTGTTTTTTAGGAAATAGGTCACCGCATGCATTAATTGCTCAAGGACAAAATATACAACGCATCTACACAGCATGCGCCAATCGATCTAGAACGAAAAAATGATCAACGCAAATGCAGCGCATGCGACGATCGATCATGAATTCAAGCGATCAACGTATTTCCACCGCATGCGGTAATCAAAACAACCACACCGCATGCGCGATCGATTGAAGATGTGAAGAGCAACGCATTCGCGGGCGATTATGACAAGTGTACAGCTTTTCAGTTGTACGATTCTGACAGATTGATCGTGGAGGAGAGCGAACATTTCCACTACGCCATAGCAGGAATTATCATAATTTACACAGTGGGACCATCAATATAAGAGCCAAGGTCTTGTCTATAAATAGCTTCCTTGAATTCATTGCAAAGGAGACTGGTCTAAAGGGACTTTACAGAGAAAATCTGGGAGAACGATGAGACAAGGCTGAAAGGTGAGTCTCTGAGCAAGAAATTCTTTCCATTCCCGAAGAAGAAGCTCTGTGCAAGAGGTCACTTCTACCGGGAAAGCAAGCCTGAGAGGGAAGCTTTCCACTCAATTTCATCCATACGCCGACAAGCACAACGTCTCCGATCAGGATCTGTGTCAAGACATTGACACTCTTTTCGTATTTGTTTCTATTCTTTCATTCATCTGCTGTGTTTCATCTTCTTTAATCTTTCATTCACAAATCATGTATCAAACGCTGATCTTTAGATTTAAAAATCATTATCGTCATCATTATCATCTCTTTGTTCCTTTCCATACATTTATCATCCATTTTCTCCATCTTGTGTCCTTAATCCCCTGGGTAAAGGGGAAGGATTAAGTGAGTGAGTTAATCCTTGTTAAGGTAATCGACTAAGTTTAGCTAAAGCATGCTCAACGGCATCTTCACTTGTGAGAGCAGAAGTGAAGATGTTATTCCGCCTATCAAAAGAAGGTTGGAAGAATGCGTTAACTAAAGCGAGAAGTATTTCCAGAGATGGAAACAACCTTGTGTTCATTACGTTCATTCCTGTTTCACTATAGACATATGAGAATGCGGCCGATCACTAAAAGGTGTAAGCCAAGGGAAAGCGGAACCTCAGTTGCGTCCTTAACGGGATTGACGAACTTGTGATGTCCTCTCCCTCAACTCATTCTTTTTCTGATTCATTCATAAGACTTGCCACCGCATTCATCAGATTCTTTTGTACAACCTCACAGCCAGTCCTCACCCTGTATCATAGTAGTTTACACATTTATTTTATCAACGCAATTTTACTTTCATCGAAATTTACATTTTCTACACAAACCAAATTCTTTATTCTTTATGATAATTCGGTCGCATTTACCACACTAGTATCACATCTAAACAACAACAATCCCCGTGTTCGACCTCAGGTCATTTTGAGAAACTTGCATTGGAATTATACTTGGTTCCAGCGTAAGAAAACTTGTGACACGCACTACATCATCGCATACTACGAAGCATATTACCATCAACGCATACACTTACAACGTAGTATCACAATAATATCTTTATCGCAAAGCACTTGAGCGCATAGAGCATCATCATATTCATATTCATTCATAAGCAGCGCAATAGATAAAGATAAAGACAAAATTTAACATTACAAGTTTATGGCATCGTTGCCGGGGACAAGAACTTCATTCATTCATTCATCAGTAGTGCATAAGTGTAAGACCCTAACACTAAATCCAAGGTGGAAGGTTATTTAGAGAAGGAAAAATCCTAAGTAATAAAGAAATATTACTTAAAGGAGTAAGTATTGGGGCAAGATGAAATGGTGAAAGCATTAGGACTAAGTTAAGTAAAAAATAAAAAGGATCAAAAGGTGGCAAGTGGTTAGGAGTACGACCAACGCATGTGGAGGGTTTAAGCACCTTGAACACAAGGCCTAAGAGTGCGTAGGAGGCTAGCTTCATGTTGCACTAATCTTTGGAAGCAAGAAGGCTTGGGCAATGGTCGTGGGCTTGCACGCAGCTAACACAAGGGCAAGCACAAGGCATCCGGACGTGAGCAAGGCATGCATTGGAGGCATGCGTCGAGTGGGCATGCCAAGCACCCCTACCTATGTGTCGAACAGGCATGCCAGGTGCCCAGCTCATGCGTCGAGCCCAAGCGCTCAGCCTATGCATCGAACGCTATCAAACCTGCCGAGCGGCCATGCCTATGCGTCGATGCCTTGCGCCGAGCACCCCTGCCCATGCGTCGAACGGCCAGCCTATGCTGCGAGCGCATTGTCAAACGACCATGCCTATGCATCGAAGCGCCCTGTCGAGTGCCCATGCGGCCGAGCAAGCCTTGTGAGCGATGGCCAGCGCCTTTGTAGCACGCCCATGCGTCGATGGCCAATGCCTATGCCAAGCAAGCTGTGCGGTCATACCTAGTGAGCCATGCATCGATGATGAGTAGCCACCCTATGCGTTGGTAATGGCTGGCTCATGCGATGGCTAAGTTGGATTGTGATGGTAGTGAGTTGGCTTGCTATGCGTTATGGACAAAAGGAAGGCTGGTTGATGGGAAAAGAATCCTAAAAGAAGATGGCAATATTTAAGAGATGCGTCCATAAGCCTAACAAATTATATAGATAAACATTTTTAAGTATTAAGTGAATAAGGTGGCGAAAGGAGGTTCATACAAAGCAATCCTATCACTCTAAGCTGGAGGTGGACGAAGGAGATTACATGCAAAAATAGTCTTATCACTCTAAGCAGGAGGTGGACGAAGGAGGTTACATGCAAAATGAGAATTTTGGCTGGCAAATTAAAGTGAGAACAACTTAAGGCTTTGCTGGAATAGGCTAAATGCTGGCAGCCATAAAAAGGGACAAATGTGAGTTGAGTTGTCACAAAGGGGTGAGCTTAGGATGGCTATAAATAGAAGGGTTGGGCGAGAACAATTCATTCATACCATCACAAAAATCTCAGTATTGAGAGCTTATTTAGAGTGTTAAGTTTGAGTATTAAGGCTGCCAAAATAGTTAGGGTCCGAAGGAGCTGAAGTTGCATTGATGCAAATTTGAAGGTAGCCCAGATGCATACGCCCAGCCAGCCAACGCATCACACAGTGTGTGCCTTGCGCCTTGCAATGTTATGTCTGTCCAACGCAAAGCAGCGTGCCTTGCACCAACGCGTCGACCAAGCATGCCAGCCCAACACAGCAGCCCACCGTGCAACACAGCATGCTCACCCTGCACTCGGTCGAACGCCCCAGCTGCCTGCCAGACTCCATTGCGCCCACACAGTTAAAATAACCTTTAAAGGGGATGATTTTAGGATTTTGGCTAAGTTTGGAGTGGGGTAAGCTGGTACTTTTATTATATAAAGGTATTTTGGCTATTTTAGCATTATTTATTGATATAACAAGTATTAATTGAGGAATTTTCATTGATATGGAGGAAATCTCAGGAAGATATTCTCAAAGTGGTTTTAGTAGAAAATCTTGCTTACGATGAGTGGTTATTTAGTTTTATGCATTGTTATATGAATAAATGCATAGGTAAGTACAAATGCATGCTTATAATGTTATGTTACTTACCATGATATTGTTTGTATAATTTCTATGGAAACTATGATTATACTTGAAATACATAAGTTAGCATGCTTAAAAATGGTACTTGGCGGGAAAATATAGTCGACTTCGGTCGGCAGGAAATGATAGTTGGTGACGACTGGCGGGAAATATAGTCAAGATACCTAAGCATGACTAGCGGGAAATAGTTTTCGATGTGCACATCGGTAGGGAAAGCGGGTTATAGGAAAGTTTCCATAAGAAGTTGTTATGATTGTTAATATATGCATGATGTGAACATGCCAAGTATAGCATGTAATGGAGGATAATGATTGAATGAGATTACACGTGATCATGCATAGATTATAATGAAATTGTGATTATGTGATTGACTTCCCAAAAATATGTTTTGTTAAGTTATTGTTATCTTAAAAGGCACCACTCACTGGGCTTATTAGCTCACATTTTTCCAAATGTTTTCCAAATGTTCACATCATGCATATATTCAGAAAGGAGCCTACAACCACCAAAACACCAGGACTTGGTAATTTCTCAGGACACGACTCGGATCATGTAATAGAAAAGTATAGGAAAATTTAGCTACATGTATGAAAATTTAGATGGTTATTGTAAACATGTTAAGGCTTTTAATAGATAAAGGGGGAAATGTTAAATTAAAATATTATTATAGAATGGTACTAGTATGTCTTCATGCTCTCTTCCAAGTCTTGGGCTAAGGCAAGGGAGGGGGTGTGACAATAAGCGATATAGCATAAAATCATTTCATCATCTTTTTTATATATTCAACAGATTACCGGATCTAAACTTAGAAAAGATCTTTTTGAAGAAGCAGCCAAAGTGGAGGAGAGCATTGTGGCAATGGTTAGAGGTATGAGGAAATTATATTCTGAGAAGCTGGTCATCGCAAAGGAAAGCCAGAAGGTGAGTGAGAATTTCTTGAGTATAACGCATGCTTGAGGACAAGCATGATTCTAAGTTTGGGGGTGTGATGACATAATGAAATGCATGTCATCTTAGGCCTTTTATTTAGAATTATGAGGGCTATTAAGCAGAATATGCGGCAATTATGTTAGGAATTCATGAGAAAATGAGCTTGCGTCGTTCAACATGATGAATCTCAGCTAACCCATTATTATGCGTTATTATGTGTTCAATGTTCTATTTTTTGTAGCTAACACAGGAAGTGGACACAAACGCGAAAGCTGAACAACCGCATAGACGACCGCATGCGGAGAAACTCTCCATCGCAAAGGCGAATTCGTTCGATCAACGTATGGGTGTTGCGATAATTAGCCATATGCGTCCATTGCATGGGAGTTGCGTTCGTCAAGCGATTGCGGTCATCGTGTAGAGTTGCGGTATTAAGCGAATGCGGTCACTGCATGATTGCAGCTACATGATAACACATACTAATGGGATCAATGCAAGGTTGGTGGAATGAACGCATCAACGTACATCTCGGGAAAATCAAAAGCTGATGTTGACATTTCACTTACCATGCCGTTAGCAGCAGAGATTCAGAAAAGACTAAATGCGCCGCGAATGTCAGAATCAGAGCAGTCCATTAATGCTATCGGCGATCCAGGCTCTATATAAAGAAGCCGATGAGCAGAATTTCAACTTATCCAAGGTTTTTGCCTGAGGTTCGCCTTGGGGTGGATCCTTGTGATCCAGACAAATTCGTGAGCAGAAGCTTGAGAGTTCTTCACCTCCTTCATCCATTCCGAGTGACGATCGGAGCCTTCGACTGGAGCTAGATCTCGGGAGAATCAGCTCCACTGCCCATCCATGGCACCACCGACAGCCTTGACGTACATCCACTGGAAGCAAGTCTTTGCTTCTAGCCAGTCATTTCATTTTCTCTCTTTTCTTATATTGTATTGTATTACATTTTGTGATTAAGGAATTAATACATTATGTGTTCAATGCATTTCTGTGTTTCCTTCGACTCCATCCCCATCTTCTTTACTTAGCATCCTTAACTTTCATTGCATCACTTAGTGAGATTGCTAAAGTATCGTATACTTAGTCATGTGGATTAGAGATATGAAGCATGTAGCAAACCACCAGAAGGTGTGTGTTGTGTGAATGTGTGAGAAAACCTTATTTGCTTAGTTTGAAGCTGTAGCACGCTTGTCCATGAGTAGAGTCAGCAACAACTAACTGCCCGGGAGGGTAAGTGGTTGGTCGCATTAAGCAATGTAAGCAAGTATTCACTAGAGATAGGAATAATCTTACGTTAGCCAAGTTCATGCGGTTACCTTGTCCTATGTATGTGTCCATTGCACCTTTAGAGCTACTCAGGAGAGAGTCTAAAGAAAGAATCTAAGACTCGAGAGAGCTAGGTTAGAATCGATGCTCAAAAGAGCTAGATTAGGTTTGCATAAGCAAGAATGGAGACTTAGGAATAAGTTTCATTTTCCATCACACAGCGTATGCACCCTACGGATAGGATATTGCATGCATCCATGAAGTAGGATATGGTGGTGATATGCGGCCATCACGCTCATATGGCGAAAGCACGTGAGAGGATTATAGGGGTTTAGGCTAGCATAGGCTTCTCGGCACTTTCGCATTCATCGCATACGTCCTAGAGTTAGGCTCAAGTGTGTGTAGCATGATAGCATGTCTTGCATTGACTAAGGTTGCCCTGGCGGTCACTCTTAAGTATTGCAATGAAGACATCTCCACATTTTATCTATTTTTCCATTCATTTGTTTCATGTCAAGAGTTGTCATGTCTCTACCTCTCATTCATACTCTCATTGTGTTGTCTGTTAGTTAGGAGTAGGAGTAGTGTTAGCACAAAAACCCCTCCATCATTCTTTTATTCAACCGCCGCATGCACATTACCGCATTCATCCAGCTACAAGTCCCTGATTTCGACCTTGAATCACCCGAGAAACTTGCGTTCGTGTTATACTTGGCGTGAGCGCAAGAAAACTTGTGACAGGACGCATGGTCATCGCATACATTTGTTAACGCATAGTCATTCCAACGCATGACCATCGACGCATGATAATCAACGCATACCTTAAGACATGCATCGCATATTGCGTCCATGGAATTTTAGTTGTCGAGTAATTGACTTCTAATTTCCCGTCATTAGTTCCCAGGTACTGTCAACTTAAGAACCCCAACCTAGCCAGAACCTACCTTAGACAAAAGGTCCCTTATAGATAGATTTAAAACAAATTTAATCTTTTATTCCAACCAATTTAATCCTATTAAACCGATTTTAAAAGATTAATCTAGGTTACTAAACTCTTTAGAACCACTTGAACTTAGGTCTATCTCAATCCAATTTTAAAACCCTTTTTTAAAAAAATTGAGTTCAACCTAAGTCCATATGCAAACTCCGAATGATTGATTTTAGGTATAATTTCCTTTATAACACTTATAAATGAAAACCAACCACAATGCTAAGCTAACACATGCAAGGCATTCATAACGCTTATAAACAACCTAAGTGTCATGCTCAATGCATTGTCCATTCATTGCTACTTCTTTTATATAACACTTACACAAAACAACAATGAAACAAACAAAACATGCTTCCATTCACCCTTAGACTATAACACTTATAATAAAAGGATGATGCATGGTAATGCTCACTGCATGCAAAATATAACTCTTATATTTCATGAGGCATGCGCATGCTATCAAGTAATTTCTTCGTGCTCGATTATAACAATTATAATACATGATGCATGAATAATTGCACAACCTAAGGTGGGTTTTAAATTATATGTCAAACATTTTGGCATATAAGCACCATACATCACATGTACAATAAACCAAGGTTGATGAACTGGGTAAAATTGCCTTAAAAACACAAAAATTAAAGCTAACTATTACAAAGACAAGGAGTCACAGATTCAAACAGGCGAACCGAGTCTTGAACAACTCAGGCAAAGTATCACGTCTCCAACCATCGTGTACTAAACTCCCCGGGATCGTCTACACGATAAAACAAACGCTTTGCTCTATCACTTACCAATGCTCTCAGAGCTAAACGATTGTTTAGCAATTACTACACGATCGCTTAGAAAAATCTAAACAATCATTTAGCTACTATTGCATGATCGTGTACCTTTTACTAAGCGATGAAGCCTGAGGTACATGATCGCTTAGCACGCTCCGCACAATGCCTACCTTCCGCAATCGTCTAAACAACTACGATGCCGCGAAGCACCATCGTCTAAGTGATTGCTTAGCTAGCACCTCCATATCGCATATGCGCGATCATGTAGGTAGTAACTAAGTGATGAGGCTTGCTAACTACACGATTTTCTAGCATGTGCCTTTTACTAAACGATGAGCATCATATGCTCCCACTACGATCGTCTACCTCTAGTGCCTACACGATCAGGCAACCAACACTACGCGATAGAGTAAACGATTTACCCCATCGCTTAGCATTAGCTAAACAATCATTTAGTAAATACTACACGATCGTTTAGAAAAATCTAAACGATTACTTAGTTAAATCCCAACAATCATTTACCTGAGGCTACATAAGATGACCAATGCTTGGTCTTCTTCTTCGTTGAGAACTACATCTCCATGCTTCGAAGCTTCGTCACGAACGACTCAACTAACTCAAACCCTTTGAATTATAGACTCAATTGCAAAGTTAATTACGCCCAAAAACACAGGGCCCTTACAAATTAACACTTTGTAATCACAAAAAGTTTTAAGAAAAGGCAATTAAACCTGAAACATTCATCAACTCAACCACAAATGCAGAAACCCATCGCGACTGTAAAAATGAGTTCAATTTAGAGTTGTAATTTGGAATATCAGAACAACCTGGCTCTGATACCAATTGAAGAAAACTTAACATGAGGATTTCCATGAGCAGCGGAATAGATCATTCCAAATTACAATCATGTATGATCATTACAAATTATAGTCGTATACAAAACATATAGTTATGCAATCACGACAGAAATTACAGCAAGATAACTGCAAATGAACAAGGAAAATGCTACGAACATTTGTAGACTCGTCTCCACGCTTCTTGCTCACGAACGCTGGAACACAGCAACCTCGAATGCTCGAACAACACGACCGCTCCGTAGCACGAACTCTACGCACTGGCACTCGATCACAAAAACCCAGTAACACGAATGGCCTCCACAGAACCTCGATAGTGTTGAGTTGAGTATGACACCACCAAGAAGGTTACCTTGGTATTCTCGGTGTGAGAATCCAGAGGGTGGGCTTTGGTTTGAGGCAGAAGGAGGAGGAATGAACAATCGTGTACACAATTGGACAAGTGGGAGAAGACAGAAAACTATCTTATAGGTCGATGCCCAATCGTTTAGCAAAAGCTAAGTGATCGTCTAGCAAAAGCTAAGCGATTGTTTAGCTCATCGTTAGTTCAGTGTCTGTCACTTAAAAAACACTATAGGATCGTTTACTAAAACATGTTGTCGCTTAGTAAATATGTATTTACTTGACAAGCTCCGTGAGTTTCTTTTGTCGAGAGAGAAATCTCAAAACAATTTTTTTCAACAACTTTTGCAAAACTTACTAAAATTAAGAAAACAATTTTTCTTTTTATCTCACAGTTACCATGAACCACCAATAACCTCCCACTCAATTGGTTATTAGAGAAAAAGATTTAATTATCCAATAACTAATATTATTATAAATATAAATGATAACCATTTTATCATACTATATTTATAACCTATAGTTTTAATATTTCATCTCATGAAACATATAAACCATAGTTCTTTTCCTATTCCATGGTACTTAATGTAAATCTCATTTACATAAATCCTCCACTAGATGTATCTCATACATCATACCGATTATATCATATATAATGAAATTACCTCTTGTCAATTTGAACATTTCAAATCAACACCAAGAACTTATCCTCAACTAAATCCATTGAGCTACCAAGGGGACCTTATGGATCTGTAGCTCGAAGCTCCAACGGTACGTGAATAACTAATTAAACTCTTTAGTCACGAGATCCACCATCCGTTAACTACCAGGCACTCTACTAAAGACCGACAGCTGAACTCTTCTTACCACAGATATATTATGTGTCCATCTTAACCAATCAGAAGTGTGACAACCCTTCACAGATCATTGGTAAGTACAGTTAGGCCAATAACCATTATGCTCCTATAGTTACATCTAACTCCTTAAGTACCACTGATCCCTCTAATGAACATAAGTCATAGTCCCACTATGACTGAGTCCTCTCTTCCAAAGAGAAGTTGTGGCCACTATGTTCAAGCCTCGAAATCAGCCCTTAAGGGAGTAATCACTCTACTTATCCTTGCTTCGGGAAAGGAGTGAATTCCATCTTGTGGATTGAGTTCCCAACTCCCAGCTCAGACAAGTCCCCAAAAAGGTAGGCATGTTGAGTTGGCAATCTGGCCACTCTCATCCATACTAATCAAAGAACCGCCCTCAAAGGCAGAAGTTCCCAAAACACTCAGGATTGAGGTCGTGTCACCTATGGTCGTTTAGGTGAGATGTAATTCTCTAGTATCAACGGCGTTATATAGAGAGTCTAGTCATCTCGTGGTCCAAGTCTTATACAAACTCTTTGTATAGGACACCCCCGCTCGCACGTCTTCACATGAATGGTCAGGGTCTACCATTTGTAGTAGTTTACAACACTTGCAAACCTCTACAAAACGGGTCGTATCCTTAGTGTCACCAGGATCAGGTATCCCATCTTAATCCTTATACTACAGACTTATTTAGGTTATCACTTAAGGCATGATCCACTTGTATATCACATATACATGCTTAAGTTCACATAAGATAACCATGGAGCTTTGTTAATTGGATATGAGTAAATGCCATAATTAAATAACATTTATTTTATTCATCAAACAATGTGTATCTTTACAAAACAACGAGACCCTAGGAGAATTAGGACACATCCCAACAATCTTCTACTTGTCGTAATGACTTGGGAGACTAATGTACAATACAATATAAAAATGTACAATATACAATAAACTAGGGCATACCCCACTATAAAAATGTACAGTATACAATAAACTAATGCATAAAAAAATGAGGCATAAGCCAATGTAACTGCAAAAAAAAAAGAAAAAAAAATAGTGTGTGTGTGCATGGATAGAGGTAAAAAGAGCTACCTCTGCCGTGTCTAGTTAGGGTCCCACGAGAGGTTAGGTCCCCGGCGGTTGGGTGTGAAAGCTAGTCCTCTGGGAAAAATAAATGCTCTTTTGTTGGGGTTGATGTCCTAAATCTCGTAGGGTTCTGTACTTTGTAAACACCTGCATAAACAAATTCTTGTGATGTAATAATATGAGATATTTTTTTCACCGTTTTTCTATGAAATATGAGATATTTTAGTT
The DNA here is from genome assembly GCF_027475165.1 of Benincasa hispida. Classification (NCBI taxonomy): domain Eukaryota; kingdom Viridiplantae; phylum Streptophyta; class Magnoliopsida; order Cucurbitales; family Cucurbitaceae; genus Benincasa; species Benincasa hispida. The sequence continues at coordinate 45,369,104 of NC_143484.1, read as the reverse complement.
GCATTTACCACAAACCAATAAACTAAGATCCCTGGTTATCATTGTAACTTAAGCATGTATGTGGAGACATACAAGTGGATCATGTCTTAAGTGATAACTTAAATGGTTTCTAGTATATGGCTAAAGGAAAGAAACCTTATCCTGGTGACACTACGGATATGACCCGCTTTATAGATGTTACAAGTGTTGTAAAGTACTACAGATGGTCTGATCCTGGTCATTCATGTGGAGACATGCGAGCGGGGGTGTCATATACAAAGGAGTTTGTATAAGACCAGACCACGAAGTGTTTAGTCTCGTTATATAACGTCGTTCATGACAGAGACTTTCATTTCACTAGGATGACCAAAGGTAACATGACCTTAATCCTGAGTAAGTTGGGAACTCCTACCTATGAGGGCGGTCCTTTGATTTGCATGGGTGCGAGTGGCTAGATTGCCAACTCAAACCTATCACTTTGGGGATTAATCTGACTGGGGAGCTGGGAACTCAGCTACACAAGATGGAATTCACTCCTTTTTCGAAGCAGGGGTAAGTAGATAGATTGCTCCCTTAAGGGCTGATTCCAGGGCTTGAACGATGTGGCACCACACAGTTTCTCATGGCTCGAGAGGTGTTCACTCATAGTAGGACTATGACGTATTGTTCATTAGAGGAATCAGTGGTTCTTAAGGAGTTAGATGTAACTACAGGGGCAAAACGGTAAATTGGCCCAGCTGTACTTACTAGCGATCTGTGAAGGGTTATTGTACTGTTGACTGGTTATATTCGATGGACACAGAAATATATCTGTAGTGAGAAGAGTGCAACTGTCGATCTTTAGTGGAGTGCCCGATAGTTAACGGATGGTGGATCTTGTGATTAAAGAGTTTAGTTAGTGATTCACGTACCATTGGAGCTTCAAGCTACAGGTCCATAAGGTCCCCTTGGTAGCTCAATGGATTCAAGTTGAGAATCAGTTTTTGGGTTAGTTTGAAGTGTTCAAATTAACAAGAGGGAGTTTGATTATATATGATATAATTAAACTGGTTCAATTATATGTGATATAATTGACATGATGTATGAGATACATTAATTGGAGGATTTTGATATAAATATCATTTATATTAATTAAAGGAGAAAAAAACTATGGTTTAAATATTACATATGATGTAATATTAAAATTATTGGTCATAAATATAATATGATAAGTTAGTTATTGTATTTATTCATAATTAAACAATTATAAGATAATTGTGGTTGGTTATGTTACTCCATTAATCGTGAAAGTGGGAGGTTATGTTTATTTTTCATAACTGAAGGATAAAATGAAAAGATTTTTCATTTTGTCATGACATCGCTTCATTATGTGCATGACTAATTGTTTAGCTCATGAGAGGCTACACGATAGCCTTCAAGCGAGTTTCTAAACGATCGTGTACTAGAGATTTACTAAATGATCGTGCAAAGCGATTTACTAAATGATCGCGTGCAAAGCGCCTTTTTCTAAATGTTTGTGTAAACGATCTAGTGTGTTTTTAAACGATTGTGTACCTTCGAGTTTTACTAAACGATTAAGCATACACATTCTATGCGATAGACAATACATTCTCCCACTTGTTTGATCGTATAGTTTGATCGTTGCCTACCTCCATCCCTCTACCAAATTCATAACAGAGCTCACACCTCCTGGATTCTCACTTCGAGAATACCAAGGTTGTTGAGTGGTAGTGTCTAAGGGTGCTTGTTCGTTGAGAAGACCGTTCGTGATTACTAGGTGATTGGGTAGGCGATCGGAATGAGAGTAAGAGGTTATTGTCCACTTGTTGATGAGAGCGAGAGATTCATAGAAGAAGAGTCTTCAAAGGTATGTCTCTCATTCCTTTTGTTTCAATTGAGAAAGCATGCTGTAATTTTGTTTAAGATGCATAATTGTTCTGTATGTTTGTGAATGCCTTGAATTCTTTCACAATGGGCTTGGAAAGATCTTGGTTTCGCTCATGGGTTCTCTTGGATAAGAGTTCCTTCACCTTTATGTTTTTTTTGTGTGTGTGCTTAGGCACCCTTGTCTTAGTGTTTCCCTCTCTTTGCAGGTTTGGTATGTCTGAGGTTGATAACTGAGCTAGAGTAGGGGAAAATGGTATGAGGATCTTATAAAACTTTTTTGGGCTGTGAAGCTTAACTAGCAAGACTCTAGGCTCACTCATGCATTAATTGATTAAGAATCATTCTTAAAATTGTGCTTCATTGATTTATTGTAATTAAATTTCGTTCTTGATTACAAACTTTATTCTAATTAATGTTGAGACTGAGTAACAACTTTGCAACTGGAGCTAGCATGTCTTTGATTGTTTTATATATGTTTGATTGTGTGCTTTTACCTTGCTCGGGACGAGCAAGAATTAAGTTAGGGGTGTTTGATAGCTCTCAAAAAGAGCTATTATTCCTAGCTTAATTTGGGCTTGTTATTGGATTTTATATGTTTATTGTGTTATTTTGTAGGTACCAAGCAATCAAGAGGTATAATCAACCATTTGATGAGAATCGAGGTTAATTTGAAGCAAATTGGAGTTGATTTGAGCATCTGGGCTTCAAAGAAGTCAAAAAGACCAAAATTCCCCTACATTAGCATCACAACGCTCATCAATCGCCTAAGTCTAATGCTTGCCTGATGCTTGAAGAAAGAATGTCGATGTGCCCTAGTGTTGCAATGCTGCGAAGTTTGCACAATGCCACCGTTGCAATGCTTCCCCGACGTTGTGGCATAATTTTTCGAGCGTTGCAATGCTGCATCCGATTTCTATAAATACATCTCTTTGCCTTTAGGTCAAAATATGCTAACTTTTGGGGGCTGAATTGATGGAGGCTGAAGTTGATCTTCATTCTTCTTCTTTTCTCTTTAGATTTTAGTATCTTAGGTTAGTTTTTTTCCTTTTATTTTGGGTTGTAATTGATGGATTAGATGTTTATATCCAGTTTGTCTATGAATTAAGAGGTAACTTCTATTTAATTTCTTTGAACAAGAGCCCTATGTTTAATTTCTTGAGATTTTTGTGATTAAATGTGATGTTCTTCAATTCTATGTTTTCATTGATTCTTGATGAAATTTAGATTTGCATTAGTGTGTTGGACTGACAACTCTATCATAATTATATGTCTCCACTAGTTAATTTCAAGCTCGCGCATTTCCTTATGTTCGTCTATGTTTGAATTTTACTCAGTAGGAAAAGATTAGATGTGAATGCTTAGATTTATAGGCTGGTCTTTAATCTTGGTATGCATGTTTAATCTAGATTCGAAGAATATGTTGGTTAATTGAATATGGCTTTTCCTAACATTTAATCGACGCGATTAAATCCTCATTCTCAATGCATGTGATTTTTAATTCTATATGATCGCTAAGAATCCAATAGAATTAAGAGCTACAGTTTAATTAGGGTATTTCTTTCCAACCTTAATTAATAATTAGGACGCTTGATTGATTTTGATTTAATTGATTGTCGGCCTTTGTAGAGATTAGTTAAGTCGAATCGATTTAGTAGTTGTGCATGCATATAATGGAATGTTTGTTTAATTATTGATTTCCATGATAAAAATTTCATAGGATACTCTCTTTTGATTTAGAAATTAGATAGGCCCCTATCCTAGATTACATTTACCCTTTTATTTCAATTTTAGGCATTTATCTCTTCCAACCAAAACCCCCCATTTACTGTTCTAGTTAGGAATTAACGAAAAAAACCGCACTTCTCTACAAATCGACCCGTACTTACCTGTTACTATGTCTTTGTAGTGATAGGAGTAATTCGGTATTCTAAATTTTCTTTTGACCAAGTCTAGGGCTTATTAACAACGTAGGTTTTGGACCTGTCAAAATGGCGCCGTTGTTGGGGAAGCCATTGATGTTTCGTTAGTTAAATTTCTAGATAGAGCATTCTTTTGCTTTTGATTTGTTTTCCTTTTTGTGTCAATATTCTAAGCATGGAAAAATATCATCAACATGGAGGGGGAAAATCGAGTGGAGCATCTCGACCTAATGACAAGGTTTGTGACCATCTAGGTCAACTTGCTAAGTTAACTTCTTTGGTTAATCAACTGGTTACAGGTAAACAACAGTAGGTGCAAGCATGTAAGATTGATCACCTGAGCAAGCATGCCCAAGACTGTAGTGGAGTCCTATGCCACTCCATACGAGGGTATCTTAGTTATATGGATGACAATTTCCATTGGCCTAGATGGGAGAAGCCCTATGGTTATGGAAACCTAGGATGGGATCAGTGCCACTACGATCCACACCTTGCCACATCTGACATGCCGATGCAAGCTCACACTGCCGACTCAGGTATGTTATTAGAAGATGTGATTAGATAACTTGCTGTTAACAATCTTGTTGTGATCAGACTGTGGTTGGAACTAATCTTTAGAGTTTGAGAGATTCAATCACTCAATCTTCTGATTCAGTTGAGAGAGGATGTGAATCCTTATTGATCACATTCTATGACATTATCGAGGCATGCAACAATGAGGTAACCTATCTCAACATCAAGGATGAGTTAGAAGATAGCATGCCATGTCTAGAGCCAGTTTGTGAGGACTATGAAGAATCTGAGCCTAAAATTGTCGATTTCCAAGTGATGGAGTTAGAGGTTGAAAAACCTTACCCTATTCCACCGTTTGGTATATCGTATATTTTTTAGTTTTGTTCTTCTTGTTCTCAAGAGTCTGTTGAGTCTTTTCTTTATTTCAACTCTTTTGGGTCATTTGAGTTTTTTGATTCTTTCTTTTTACCTTTTTTTTTTACTAATATGAAAAATACCAAATTCAACCTCTCTTGTTCTCTTCAAAAGATGCAGAGCCTTATAGCCTTACCAGGCTATATCGACTCATCTAAGAAGGGATCAGAGAAATATGAGAATTTCTTTGTGCCTTGACAGGTGATAACTTGCAGAAATACAAGTTATTGTCTCTTAAAGGTTGAACAATTAGGATTCTTAGTGATAAAAACACATTCATTTTAAGGAAAAACACATGAAACTCTTTAACACATCATTAACGCATACAAAAGTAGCCTTCTTGTTAAATCTGCTTCACTAACGCATCTGATTACAGGAATTCAAGAAATTTCACCAAGTGTTGCAAACCAAGCTAATGCGAGGGCAAGCGTCCAAATATGTCCGATGTAGAAGAGAATACAATGGCTTGCACTTTTTCTGTCAAATCACCACTTGCAGGTATGGGCATCTGACTGGCGGCGTCTGAAAACCTCTGAAATGGCAGGCTTCTAACTAGGGCATGAAATTTAATGTGAGTCTTGTCACAAGTTGTTGATGGAAACACCTATAAATAGGAAAGCTTGTTGCCAAGGGAAGAAGTTAGACACATTAGGAGAATTAGAGGATAGATAGTTAGAAGCTCTGCCATTGCAAGAAGAATATAGGAGGAAAAAATCCATTGCTATCGTTGATCAAGAAGAGTTCCTGGAAACTAAACTCGATAGTGAATTCTTCGTCACTTCTTCACCAAGTTTGTTGCAACAAGCATTTAAATCAAGCCAAAGAATAAAAGAGACTGAACTCTGCAGTTTTACTTCTTTCTTTTCTTTTACTTCTCACTTTCATTTACCATCCCATTCAACTAAGCTAAGATTGTTGTAGAAACATTTGCTATTTCTAAATTCAATCTTATATTTGATCAATCCACTCTTGTTTCTTTGTTTACATTCAAATTTGTGTGTGGCTGTCGCTTTTCTAGCTTGTTGCATACTTGAATTCCATGCATTAATCATATTGATCACTTGATTGAAGTTATTAAGTGGTTAAACCATTCGAGAGAATAGGTTAACTAAAGAATGCATTGAATCAGAACACATAGTATGTTTAGAGATAAAAATACTTTCGTTTTTACCATTCTCTATCACCAATGCATGCAACCTAGAGATAGGAACACACGTGGCATTCGCATCGAGAAATGTTGAACAACACGATCTAAGGAACAGAGATCCAACACATATACATACATTTGGTTTGTAAACAAGCATCCATATCATCTTCATTCCACTCTCACACCTTCACACACACTTGTTCATCTTACATGGAATCAATTTATATCCTTAAACACTTAGCACCATTCACTCATCAACCCCCTTTTTCCCTTGAACTCCTACGTTTTCTTGTATGCGTGCATTGAGATTAGTGTAAATAATCTTAAGTCATTAATCTGGGAACCCTCTACAGTTGAAGCAAGGATTGCGTTAGACTATCTTAAAATCCCTGTGTTTGACCTTGGACTTACCAGGAAGCCTGAGTTAGATTTATATTTGGGTTTGATTTAGGAAAGCTTGTACGAACTACACAAGTGTGCTACATCCACTTCGACGCATCACCTACTCTTCTCACTTAGAGAAAAAATTCGTCATTCATATCCATTCATCTAGTTATCATCTTTCACCCTCATTGATAAGCACTTTTAGATGCAAATCATGAGGCGAACAAGTTTTTGGTGCCGTTGCCGGGGATTTTAGGAATAAAGCTAACCAGAATGTTGATTGTTTCTTTTGTAGAAAATTTTCAGCTAATGGAGTATTACAAGGCAAGCCTAAGCTTGTAAACATTTTATTAGAAGGCATAATACTCTTAACTCGTATACGACCCTGAGGTTGAAAGGCCTTTAGACGAAGGAACCAATCTATTCATCATCGAAGGTTAAGGCAAAAACAAAGACAACAAAGGCAACAACAACAACAACAACAACAAATGGTGGAAGATCATAGGAACCAGAACTTAGCTCAGCAATTAGCCAATGCTTCCATGAACCCGATCTTGATGGAAAATAATAGCACGCATCCAATGTAAGAGTACGCGTCGCCTGTATTGTATGACTTTTCGCCAGGGATCACATATCCAATGCCTGATGGGACGAGATTTGAGATGAAGTCTGTAATGCTCCAGATGCTTCAAACAATAGGACAATTTGGAGGCACCCGTGGCAAAGATCCACATGCCTATATGAAACGCATCCTAGAAACATGCAACTCGTTTGTGATTCCTCTAATCACATCGAAAGCTATCAAACTATCCTTATTTACCTACTCTCTCTGTGATGATGCCAAGCAGTAGGCGAGTTCTTTAGAACCTGGTGAGATAACAACGTAGGAAAAGTTGGTGGAAAAGTTCATGCAAAAGTACTTTCCTCCCACCATTAACGCAAGAAGGCGTAGGGAGATTATGAACTTTGAACAAGGAGACTTTGAGACCTTGAGTGTGACATGGTAAAGAATCAAGAGATTGATCAAGAATTGTCCCAACCACAGACTATCACACCCTGCCCTAGACCACCTTCTTAGCCTAGAAAAGGGCGTGACTGCAGTAGTTATCAACCCTTTGGCTGACACTTACTACCTAATAACCCTTGCGGAATAACTCTGATACCAAAATATAACTTATATACAATAGAATATCTTTAGGCCAAAAATTTATTAATTTAGAAACATAACATATTTAGAGTCATTACAACACTAGATTTACAAGTCCTAAAAGCCCAAAACCCTAGTCCCTATATGAACAACAGTAACATGTGTACAATATTAACAGTAACCACCTAAACAGACGGGTTACAAATCTCTTTATCCTTTAGTGGCAGAGCAGATGCAGAGCTATCTTCAGAGGATTTGACCGCTACCTATTGGAAGGGGGGGGAACATTTGAAAATGGGGTGAGCTTGCGCCCAATGAGTGACTTAGAAAGATAATTGATTCTCATGCAAAATCTCAATAAAGAGTTTAACTGAAGTATAAGCTTCTACAGTACTTCTACTGCAATATAAACATTTTACAAGCATGAAACATATAAAGCTATTTTAATCATAAAATAGTAAAACTGGTTCTCAGTTAAGGATAACCCTACTGTGGGTAAAAACAATCCCAACACCAACTACTAGTCAAGAGAGAACCCTTTTGCTCAATCTCTGACTCTACCTACATGCACGTTGCCATACTAAGTACCGTCATACCTTAGGTACTTCTGTTCAGATATCTTCTCAAACGTCCTTTAGTATCAGGTTGGTTTGGTACCTTCTCAAACGTCCTTCAGTACCAATAGATACCTTCTCAAAGTCTTTTTGTATCTAGTTGAGTAGATACCTTCTCAAATGTTCTTCCATATCGTGTTTTAAGTAAAACTAGTCATAAATGACTTTCTCTCTTTAAAGCATGTAAAGTATAATACATATAAAAATATGGCTTTAAAGGTACTAACGCATGCTGAGTATATTTAACACATATAAATCGCTTTTCAACAATTTCTCACATATGCATGCGTTTAAAACATAACTCATGGTTTGTTTGGAAATTACTTTGTAAAACTAGCTGGCATGAGAATAATCTTCTTTAAAACATGCTTTCTATAACACGTTGTAATAAAAAAATTTAAGCAAATGTTTTAATCAAAACGTTTTAGCCACTCACCTTGATTGCTTAGGAGCTTTTCACTTTAGTACCTCTTTTTTATACCTCGGGCTCCCTTTTCACCCCTAGAATCCAGATTCAATTTACAGCTAAAATTACTTATAGTTCTAAATATTATTTTGAGATACTTCCTTCTACAAACATATTCTAAAATGTCTCAAGAAGCTTACCCTAATATTTGAGCTTAGAACCTCTCATGGTTTGGTCGAAATCATAGAATCATCAAGACTAGCCCAAGCTTATCTGACAGCCTGACCCTTATGTCTTCTTCTTAGTTTCTAGCCCAATCCCTTCGAGCTTTTCCTCCGGTAGACCTATCCTGAAAACTAGACTCTCATAGATTTTAGGTGGCTTTAGAATCACTCCAAACACACGAGTAAATTGGGAGAACTCCTCGTCTCAATTTGATGCGTCCTCTCCAGACTTCACTGTCCAATGCGTCTTCTTTGAAATTCTATGACTAACGCATGGATTTTGGCTCCAACACAAGGTTTGCTCAACTTTCCCACTCTTTTTACGGTATTTTTGAATTGTGATCTAAAATGAAGTCTCTTGGCTCTATTTATAGGCATCCAAACCTTCCCCAGAGTTGACATCACCTACTTGGCTGCATGGCCAAGTGTTTATCCCACACACTACCAACACATCATTTTGATTAATGCAACCTAAGTGTCTTCCTCCTGTGTAGCCAATGCATGAGCTTCCAATCTGATACCACCACCTCAAATTCTTAAGGCTTAAGGCTTTCCTCCCAAGAAGACACATGGTTTGATGACGTTTCCCAGGTGATCTCATCCTTTGTATGCATCCAACTCTTGGATGTTCAACGCATAGTCCATACTCAATCCCTAGCCTATCATTAACGTATAGCAAGCCAATTCACTACCATTACAATTCAACTTAGCCATCGCAATCCAATTTAGCCATCGCAATGAGCTAACCATCACCAATGCATAGGGTGACCGTCCATCCTCGACGCATGGCTCACTAGGCAGAATCGCACGGCTTGCTTGGCATGGGCGCATAGTGCTGGCCACCGACGCATGGGCGTGCGACATAGGCTACTGCTTCTACGCATGAGCGTGCGACATAGGCTGGCCATCGCTCGCTCGCTCAACCGCATGGGCTACGTGCTTGGCTGCATGGTAGGCCACCTCGACGCACGGGTATGGCTGCTCGGCAGGGCACTCAACGCATGGACGTGGTCGTTTAATGCATTGGCAGGGCGTCTGGCCGAGGCTGCTCGATGCATGGGTAGGGCGTCTGGCTGAGGCTGCTTGATGCATTGCATGAGCGCTGGTCGAGGCTGCTTGATGCATTGCATGGGCGCTGGCTGAGGCTGCTCAACGCATTGCATGGGCGTTGGCCGAAGCTGCTCGACGCATGGGCTGCCTTTCAACGGATGCCTTGTCTACCCTTGTGCCATCCAACACGTCATCTCCATTTTTCCTTCTTCAGCCGCATGCCATCATCAACACACCCTTCCAACGCATTGGCCCCTTCCAACGCATCCCGCACAAAATTCTATACTTAGCCAAAATTTCCAAATTTTCCCCAAGAGTTAAACTTCCAAATTTCCTCTTTTCTTCAAATCTCCACTCTTTTCTCTACCATTACACACTAATTTCCACATCAACCTACTCACCACACTAGTCTTAGTAAGGAACATACTTAAGTAGAGAAATTAGGATTTGGGGTTCACATTTACCTCCCCCGTATAAAAATTTCGTCCTCGAAATTTCGCTACAAGTCTGTCAATTAAACAATTGCGGATACTTGTTTCTTATTTTCTCTTCGGCTTCCCACGTTGCTTCTTCCATGCTATGGTTTCGCCATAGTACCTTTACCAATGGGATTGTCTTATTCCTTAAAACCTGTTCTTTTCTATCAAGAATCTCCACTGGTTCCTCTTCATAAGACAAATTCTCTTTCAATTGTATCGGTTGCTCAGGCAACACATGGGTAGGAACTAGCACATACTTTCTAAGCATTTCCACATGAAACACATCATGAATACAGATAATTCTGAAGGTAAATTCAATCGATATGCCATTGGGTCAACACTTTCTATTATCTCGTAAGGTTCAATATATCTGGGGCTTAATTTCCATTTCCTATCGAATCTGAGTATTCCTTTCCACGGAGATAACTTCAGAAATACTTTATCACCAACTTCAAATTCTAATTCTCTTCTCCGCTTATCAATGTAACTCTTTTGCCTATCTCGAGCCGCCTTAAGATTATCTCTTATAATCTTAATGTTGTCTGATGTCTATTGTACGAGTTCTGGACCTAGTAATTTCCTCTCATCGACTTCATTCCAACATATCGAAGTCCTACATGGTCTTTCGTATAATGCCTCATACAGTGCCATCCCGATACTCGAATGGTAACTGTTGTTATACGTAAATTCGATTAACGACAGATGTGTATCCCAACTGCCCTTAAATTGCAATATACATGCTCTCAGCATGTCCTCTAATGTCTAGATGGTCCGTTCAAACTGACCATCCGTCTGTGGATGAAAAGCAGTACTAAAATATAACTTGGTTCGCATAACTTTCTGCAAAATAGGCCAAAACTTTGATGTAAATCTGGAGTCTCGATCTGATACAATTGAAACTAGAGCTCCAAACTGACTTACGACTCGATCAACATACAACTTGGCTAATTGGTCTAGGGTATAAGTAACTTTAACAGGTAAAAACTTAGCTATTTTTGTCAATCTATCCACAATTACCCATATACCATCATAGCTCGCTGGTGTCTTAGGTAATCCAAACAGGAAATCCATCGTAATATGCTCTCATTTCCACTCTGGTACTCGGAGTGGATTAAGTAATCCTTCTGGCCTCTGTCTTTCTGGTTTAACTTGTTGACATATTAGGCACCTGTCAATATACTCTGCTATCTCTCTTTTCATACCAGGCCACCAGTACGATCTCTTTAATGTTCTGTACATCTTTGTACTGCCCGGATGCATAGCATAGGCCGAACTATGTGCTTCTTCTAGAATAGCTTGTTTAAGTGATAAGTCCTTAGGTACGCATATCCTACCTTCTTTCAATAGCACTTTGTCAGCTCTTAATTGGTAGTCTGTCCTCAATCTTTTATCCACTTCTTCAGCTAACTTCTAAAGATCGGAATCCTTTAATTGTTCACGTAGAATATCTTTTACGAGCGTAGGACGCACTTGAACTGAAGCTAGTAACCCTCCTTTTTGACCGATTGATAATGCTACCCTAGCATTATACAACTCATGAATCAGTGTACCTTTCACTGAACTGATTAAGCTCCAGTTGATCTGGCTTTTCGTTTTAAAGCATCAGCTACTAGATTTGCTTTACCTAGGTGATAGTCAATGGTACAGTCATAGTCTTTGATCAGCTCAAGCCATCTTCTCTGTCTCAGGTTTAGTTCCTTCTGGTCAAAGATATGCTTTAGACTTTTATGATCCATGAATATATGACACCACTCACCAAATAGGTAATGTCTCCACAACTTTAGAGCTAACACAACTGTTGCTAACTCCAAATCGTGCGTAAGGTAGTTACATTCATGCTTCTTTAACTGTCGAGAATCATAAGCTACTACCTTTCTCTCCTGCATCAACACATATCCTAACCCTTGTCGAGATGCATCACAATAAACCTCAAACTCTTTACCTGGTGTAGGTAGAGTTAATACTGGTGCTGACACTAACCTCTGTTTCAATACTTGAAAACTATGCTCGCATTCTAGCGACCACTCAAACTTCGCATATTTTCTGGTCAGGTTGTCAATGGCAGAGCTATCTTAGAAAAACCCTCCATGAATCTTCTATAATAACCTGCTAAGCCTAGAAAACTGCGTACTTCGGTTACATTCAGGGGTCGTTCCCAGTCGACTATTACTTCTATCTTTTGGGATTCAACGCTAACTCCATCAGCTAAAACTATATGCCCAAGGAATATGACTTGATTTAACCAAAAATCACATTTACTAAATTTGGCATATAACTCCTTTTCCCTTAGAATCTGTAACACCATCCTCATATGTTCTTTGTGCTTCTCTGCACTACTAGAATACACTAGTATATCATTTATGAAAACTATAACAAACTGATCCAAATAATGATGAAATATCCTATTCATCAAGTCCATAAATACCGCAGGAGCATTTGTCAATCCAAACGGCATTCCTAGGAACTCATAATGTCCATACCTAGTTCTGAATGCAGTCTTTGGAACATCAATGTCTTTCACCTTCAACTGGTGATAACCCGATCTCAAATCTATCTTAGAGAACACCATGGCTTCCTTTAACTGGTCGAAGAGATCATCTATACGAGGTAATGGGTACTTATTCTTAATGGTCACCTTATTCAACTGTCTATAGTCTATGTATAATCTAAGAGTACTATCTTTCTTCTTAACAAACAAGACTGGCGCTCCCCAAGGTGACACACTGGATCTAATGTACCCCTTATCCACAAGTTCCTGTAACTAAACTTTTAGTTTCTTCAGTTCCATTGGTGCCATCCTATATGGTGTCTGGGATATAGGTGTTGTATGCGAAACTAACTCAATAGTAAACTCTATTTCCCTATCAAGTGGTAAGCCTGTTAACTCTTTAGGGAATACATCTAAGAATTCTTGTACCACAGGTACATCCTCAGGTTTTAGTTTCTTATCCTGTGAAACTGCTACATAGGCTAAATAGGCTTCGCATCCTTTACTTAACAATTTCCTAGCCTTCACTGCTGATATTAAACTTCTTGGAAATATTCTTTTACTTCCCTCCAGGGCTATTTCTTTTTCACCTGGTTTCCTAAACACTATTTCTCTCTTAAAACAATCCATAATGGCATAATGTTTACTTAGGAAATCCATACTTAGGATAACATCAAACTCTAGTAATTCTAATGGAATTAAGTCAACCCAAAAACTATGATTTCCAAGAATTACTTCACACTTCCTGTAATACTCATGTACAACTAGAGTATCTCCTATAGGCGTAGAGATAAACAAATCCTCATTCATACGCTCAGGCATTCTATCTATATGTAATGCACTCATACTAGATATGAATGAGTGTGTAGCACCAGGATCAAATAATGCGTAAGCGAATTTATTACATAAAGTTATCGTACCAGTTACGACATTCAGAGCCTATTTCTCTTCCTGGTGTGTCATAGTGTATACTCTACCCTGCTGCCGCTGCTGTTGGGTTCGTCCAGCTACCCCTTTCTGCTTAGCTATATCGGATCCGTCACCTCTAGTTTCGGTCACTCTAGGTTGGTTTACAATCTGTGTAACTCCTCTTTGCTCACTTTGTGCTCCATGACCTAGCTGAGGAAAATCTCTCTTGAAATGCCCAACTTTTCCGCATTGGAAGCACACATTCCTATTACCATGACATACTCCTATATGAGGCCTACCACAGTTTACACAAAGTGGTTTCCTCCCTATACTAGCTACTGACTCGCTAGCACGACCTGATACTGATCTACCACTCGGTCCAGCTGCAGGTCTTGACCTTTTTCGACCTGAGCTTTGTTGGCTCATGCCTCCAAAACTCCTTATACCCGACTGTCCAGACAACGGGGGTCTAAATCTCTTATTTCTCATTTCTCCAAGCATTCTAAACTGTCCTTCACCTTGCTAAAGTACATCTTCCCTCGCTACACTCTGCTCTACTCGGATAGTGGTCTCAACTAACTGAGTGAAATTCACCTAATTGGATGTAGAGGTAACGGGTGTTCGTATCTTTCTCCTTAGGCCTTTCTCAAATCTCCTACACCTCTTCTTCTCTTCTGTGATGATCAGAAGGGCATACTGACATAACTCAGTAAATCTTTGCTCATATTCAGCAACCGTCATTACTCCCTGAATTAGCCTAAGGAATTCCTCCCTCTTCGCTTCTTTAAAAGAACTAGGGTAGTATTTATCCTCAAATACTTGTCTAAACTCAGACCAAGTCATAGTTTCGGAACTACTCCTTCTAGCTTCTATCACTTTCCACCACTTCTCAGCCCCTTTCTGCAGCAAGAAAGCCGCTAACTCGACCTTACAGTCCTCAGGGCACCTCATAACCATAAAACATTTCTCAATCAAATCCAACAAGATCTCAAAATCTACTGGATCTGTGGCTCCATCGAACGTCGTTGCTCCTAAAGCTTTTAGCCTCTCGATGCCGAATTTCTTTTCTAGATCGTTCTGAATCGATCCTACACTCGCTGCCAATCTTTGAGTGATTCTATCGAATACTCGATCCTCCATCTAGGGTTCTACATCTACTCTTGGTGTACTGGACTCGTTTGTAGAAGTTGCTTCCTGCTCTACTGAGTCTCTAACTCTCTTCCTCTTCGGATCTGGGTCTTGTCTAACTTCAGGACCTCCGCTGGTAAGGTCAACATTCCTCTCCTCAGTCTGCTTTCTCCGCTTGCCAATTCTTCTCAGCATCTTTGCCTAATTATTAGGTACACATGTTAGGGACTTATCTATGGGACTTAATCTAATGCATGAACTCTCTCTTTCACCCAAAATTCTATGCTTTAATACTAAGCTAGCTCAAACCTTTCCCAATTTTACGTATACCCTGGCTATGATACCAAGCTGTCACACCCCGCCCTAGACCACCTTCTTAGCCTAGAGAAGGGTGTGACTGCAGCAGTTATCAACCCTTTGGCTAACACTAACTACCTAATAACTCTTGTGGAATAACTCTGATACCAAAATATAACTTATATACAGCGGAATATCTTTAGGCAAAAAATTTATTAATTTAGAGAAACATAACATATTTAGAGTCATTACAACACTAGTTTTACAAGTCCCAAAAGCTAATAACTCTTGTGGAATAACTCTGATACCAAAATATAACTTATATACAGCGGAATATCTTTAGGCAAAAAATTTATTAATTTAGAAACATAACATATTTAGAGTCATTACAACACTAGTTTTACAAGTCCCAAAAGCCCAAAACCCTACAATATTAACATTAACCACATAAACAAACGGGTTACAAATATCTTTATCCTTTAGTGGCAGAGCAGATCTTTATCCTTTAGTGGCAGAGCAGATGCAGAGCTATCTTCTACTGGGGGGGGGGGGGGGGGGGGGGGGGGGGGGGGGGGGGGGGGGGGGGGGGGGGGGGGGGGGGAGGAAAACATTTGAAAACGGGTTGAGCTTGTGCCCAATGAGTGACTTAAGAAAGATAATTGATTCTCATGCAAAATCTCAATAAAGAGTTTAACTGAAATATAAGCTTCTACAGTACTTCTACTGCAATATAAACATTTTACAAGCATGAAACATATAAAGCTATTTTAATCATAAAACAGTAAAACTGTTTCTCAGTTGAGGATAACCCTACTATGGGTAAAAAAAATCCTAACACCAACTACTAGTCAAGAGAGAACCCTTTTGCTCAATCTCTGACTCTACCTACATGCACGTGGCCATACTAAGTACCGTCATCCCTTAGGTACTTCTGTTCAGATACCTTCTCAAACGTCCTTCAGTATCTGATTGGTTTGATTCCTTCTCAAACGTCCTTCAGTACCAATAGATAACTTCTCAAAGTCCTTCGGTATCTAGTTGAGCGGATACCTTCTCAAATGTCCTTCGGTATCGTGTTTTAAGTAAAACTAGTCATAAATGACTTTCTCTCTTTAAAGCATGTAAAGAATAACACATATAAAAACATGGCTTTAAAGGTACTAACGCTTGAGTATATTTAACACATATAAATCACTTTTCAACAATTTCTCACACATGCATGTGTTTAAAACATAACTCATGGTTTGTTTGGAAATTACTTTGTAAAACTAGCTGGTATGAGAATAATCTTCTTTAAAACATGCTTTCTATAACACGTTGTAATCAAACATTTTAATCACATGTTTTAGTCAAAACGTTTTAGCCACTCACCTTGATTGCTTAGGAGCTTTTCACTCTAGTAGCTCCATTTTCTACCTCGGGCTTCCTTTTCACCCCTAGAATCCAGATTCAACTTATAGCTAAAATTACTCATAGTTCTAAATATTATTTTGAGATACTTCCTTCTACAAACATATTCTAAAATGTCTCAAGAAGCTTACCCTAATATTTGAGCTTAGAACCTCTCGTGGTTTGGTCGGAATCACAGAATCTTCAAGACTAGCCCAAGCTTATCTGATAGCCTGACCCTTATGTCTTCTTCTCAGTTTCTAGCCCGATCCCTTTAGCTTTTCCTCCGGTAGCCCTATCCTGAAAACTAGACTCTCAGAGATTTCAGGTGGCTTTGGAATCACTCCAAACACAAGAGTAAATTGGGAGAACTCCTCGTCCCAATTTGATGTGTCCTCTCCAAACTTCACTGTCCAATGCGTCCTCTTTGAAATTCTATGACTAACGCATGGATTTTGGCTCCAACGCAAGGTTTGCTCGACTTTCCACTCTTTTTACGGTACTTTTAAATTGTGATCTAAAACGAAGTCTCTTGGCTCTATTTATAGGCGTCCAAACCTTCCCCAGAGTTGACATCACCTACTTGGCTGCATGGCCAAGTGTTTCTCCCACACACTACCAACACATCATTTTGATCAGCGCAACCTAAGTGTCTTCCTCCTGTGTAGCCAATGCATGAGCTTCCAATCTGATGCGACCACCTCAAATTCTTAAGGCTTAAGGCTTTCCTCCCAAGAAGACACATGGTTTGATGACGTTTCCCAGGTGATCTCATTCTTTGTATGCGTTCAACTCTTGGATGTTCAACGCATAGTCCATACTCAATGCCTAGCCTATCATCAACGCATAGCAAGTCAATTCACTACCATTACAATTCAACTTAGCCATCGCAATCTAATTTAGCCATAGAAATGAGCTAACCATCACCAATGCATAGGGTGACCATCCATCCTCGATGCATGGCTTACTAGGTAGTATCGCACGGGTTGCTTGGTATAGGCGCATGGTGCTGGCTACCAATGCATGGCTGTGCAACATAGGCTGCTACTTCGATGCATGGGCATGCTGCTTCGACGCATGGGCGTGTGACATAGGCTGGCCATCGCCCGCTCGCTCGACCACATGGGGCTGCGCGCTTGGCTACATGGCAGAGCACCTCGACGCACGGGTGTGGCTGCTCGGCAGGGCGCTCAACGCATGGACATGGCCGTTTGATTCATTGGCAGGGCATCTGGCCGAGGTTGCTCGACGCATTGCATGAGCGCTGGTCGAGGTTGCTCAACGCATTGCTTGGGCGCTGGCCGAGGCTGCTCGACACATGGGCTGCCTTTCAACGCATGCCTTGTCTACCTTTGTGCCATCCAACACATCATCTCCATTTTTCCTTCTTCAGCCACATGCCATCATCAACACACCCTTCCAATGCATTGGTCCATTCCAACACATCCCACACAAAATTCTATACTTAGCCAAATTTTCCAAATTTTCCCCAAGAGTTAAACTTCCAAATTTCCTCTTTTCTTCAAATTCCACTCTTTTCTCTACCATTACACACTAATTTCCACATCAACCTACTCACCACACTAGTCTTAGTAGGGAACATATTTAAGTAGAGAAATTAGGATTCGAGGTTCACACAGATTGCCCTTGACTATTTAGATGGAAACTTGTTATGGGGGGCTAAATAGACCTTCCCAGATGGCAGTAGACGCAACCACAGCTAGCGGCATAATGGACAAATCATACAATGAAGCTAAGGAAATTTATACCGCATCGTCAAGCACAATATGGAATGGGTTGATGATTCTTATGATTCTAGATTGGATGGTAGAAGGCATTCTCGGAATGTGAATGCGATTAACTCTAATGCAATAACCACTCTCTCTGCACAGGTGGTTACGATGATAAACTTGTTGCAAAATTTATAAATGGGAAATGCAACATAGACTCAATGGGTGCACCAAGTGGACGTATTCGTGTAGCCCATTGCTAGTTAGGTGGGTTGTGGAGAACCATACTTCTACAATGACTGCCCACAAAACCCACAGTTGGTTTGTTTTATAAAAAATAACCCATTCTCAAACACATACAACCCTGGATGGAGGAACCATCCAAATTTTTCTTGAGAAGGTCACCAATAAGAGCAACAACATCCAGCAACGCATTAGCAACCTAGGTAGAGGCCGTCGCCTGGATTTCAGCAGCAACAACAACCTCAGCATCAGACCTTTAATAGAGGGGGTCAGGCATCAAGTTCAACGTCTCCACTTGAGAATCTATTGAAGGAATAATACGTTACTAAAGAGTTAGGCGTCATCAATCCAAAACATGGAGATGCAAGTAGGGCAAATTGCAAGCGAGCTAAAGAATCGACTGCATGCCTAGCAACACTTAGGCCCCAGGAAGTAACAATGGAAAGGAGCAATGTCATGCGGTGACGTTGCGGAGTGGTAGTCCTTTAATTGAGAAGAAGATAAGCCCAAGAAATGACAATCATCCTTCAACAGCTGAGGACACAACACAAACAATGGCATTTGAAAGAGAACAAGAAGAAAGAGCACCTGACTCTGTCAGTCATTCACAGCCGAGCACATCTGACGTAAGGGCACCTGCAGTGCAACTAAGTGCACCATTCACCTAATGCCTACAAAAGAAGAATGACGAAAAATAATTCAAACACTTCCCTGAAATCCTTAAGCAATTGCATATCAACATTCCCCTCATAGAAGCATTAGAACAAATGCCAAGCTACATAAAATTCTTGAAGGATGTCTTATCAAAGAAAAGAAAGACCAGTGAGTTAGAAGCAGTAGCACTAACGCGGGAGTGTAATGCGTTGATCGATAGCAAAATTCCTTACAAGTAGAAGGATCTGGGAAGATTTATCATTCCTTGTTCAATCGGAGGAATAGATGTAGGGTATGCATTGCACAATCTTGGAGCAAGTATTAACCCCATGCCCCTCTCAATCTTCAAGAAACTTAGAATTGGTGAAGCTCAACCTACTTCTATAATACTTTAGCTTGCTAATAGGTCTATCACCTATCCTGAAGGAAAGGTTGAAGATGTCTTGGTAAAGCTTAAAAATTTTATATTTTTTATGGACTTCATCATCTTAGACTAGGAGGTTGACCGGGATGTTCCAATCATCCTTGGACGCTCGTTCCTTGCTACCGGAAAAGTTTTGATAGACATGCATAAAAGGGAATTGACCATGCATGTGGAAAACCAGGAAGTTAAATTCAGTGTGTTGAATGCATTAAGATTTCCAGATGATGTAAAGCAATGTCTATTAGTGTAAGAAAACAAGCAGTGGACGTATCAAGGATCCATAAGCATTCAAATTCACTAATTTTGGCAGAAACTAAAGCATGCTCATCTAAATAAGAGGGTTTTAAGATCATACCTTTGAAGAACTCTTCAAGAACTTGATCAATCAGCAGCAGTCTTCACCAAAGATCATCGTGAACCACCTTAAGATCTTCCCCACTATCCTCTTATAGGACTCAAGAACAACTTGAAGTGATGAAGAACAGAGAAAAGCTCACAGTAGCACACTTCAAAAAACCCTTTCTTCCCACTGAAATTTTTTCTCAAAATTTTTGTGTTATGCATGCCTTCAATTCACTCCAATCTTCTTTATTTTCCATTTTGGTGCATGCAAACTAATTTTCCAACTTTTCTTTAAAACCAAAATTTGATTTCAAAAACCATTTTGATTTTTTAAAACTGAAAAATAATTTTCTAAAATTAATTTCATAAATTAACTTATAATATTAATTAATTTAATATCAAATACTAAATTAATTTTTGCACAATAATTATCTTTATATATTTAAATCATATTTAAATATATATTCTCCTATTTCATTTAGTTTGAATGTTTCAAATTAATTTCTCAAGCTACTCTAAAGCTTAACCATTTACAAGCTAGTAGAGAGACCTCGTGGACCTACAGATCACGGGCTCCAACGATTCGAGATTAATCGACTAAACTCATTAGTCCGATCTAACCCCTATTCGTTAACTAATGGGACACTCTACTATAGCCCATAGTTGAACTCCCCTCACTGTAGATATATTATGTCCACTTTATAACCATAATCAGTAAGTTGATCCTTCACAGTAATCACAGCTAGGTCAAAATTACCATTTTACCCCTGTGAATACATCTTGTTCCTTAAGTTCCTACTGATCCTCTAATGAACGATTCCAATTCATAATCTCTATGAATCAAATCCTTTCACTATCATGAGAAGGCAGGGCCCCGATTGTTTAAGACCTGGAATCAGTGTTGTTGGACTACTCTCACTGTTTGCAGATCAAAGGATAATCCCGAACAAACAGGAGTTCATAGCTAGCTCAGGATTAAGATCGAGTTAACCTAGGTTATTTGATAAATGAAATAGTTAGTTTTAATAGTAAACGATCGTTATAAAGAAAAGTAACTATTTTCGTGGTCCAATTTATATGCAAACTCGTTGCGTAGGATGCCTCCACTCACATGTCTCAACATGAACGATTTGTGGATCACATCATTTGTAGCACTTTACAACTTCTTGTAACAACTACAGAGTGGGCTGCATCCAATAGTGTTACCAAGATGAGATACCCAAGTTCATCCATATACTTATTAGACTATTTAGGCTATATACTGTCAACTTGATCCTGTTTATGTCACTACATAAAGTTACAGTATTCAGACTATAGCCAAGGATATGTTTATTGGATTTTCATAATAAGATGCAAAATCAACAAGTCATTATTATTGATAAATAGAATGTTTAACACGAACTGCGAGTTCTAGGACATTCCCAACAATGTCAACCTATCGACTCAATTGAACTGCCTGAAGAAGAGGAAATGGACCAAGTTCGTGAGGTCCATGCGTTGGGTGAAAACTATGAGAAGATTTTAGCTGCTAAGTCTGGATGAGCGGCAGAAGAAACTGGCGCGTCCTTCCCTAGAAGAGCCACCAATGTTTGAATTAAAAACTCTGTCTGACCATTTAAAATATGCTTTTCTTAGACCTAATAATAATTTGCCTGTTATTATTTCAGCTAGTCTTTCTTAGCCTAACGAGTTCTCTCTTTTGCAGATATTAAAGAAGCATATACATGCAATTGGCTAGATGATGGCTGACATTCAAGAAATCAGCCCCTCATATTGTATGCATGAGAATTTGATTGTAAGAAAGGAAAATTGGATCAATCAAGCCTTGATGCAAGCTAAATCCTATTATAAAAGAAGAGGTAAAGAAAGAAATTATAAAGTGGCTCGACGCGGGAGTGATCTACCCCATTTCTGACAGTAGGTGGGTGAGCCCAGTACAATGCGTCCCCAAGAAAGAAGGCACTACTGTAATAGTCAATAGAAACAATGAACTCATCCCATTCATAACTGTCACAAGATGGTGCATATGCATAGACTATAGAAAACTCAATGCGTCGACCAAGAAAGACCACTTTCCCCTTCCTTTTATTGATCAAATGCTCGATCGACTAGCTGGTAAAGAATTTTATTGTTTCTTAGATGGATACTTTGGATACAACCAAATACTATCGCTCAAGAAGACCAAGAGAAAACAACTTTCACATGCCTCTTTGGGACATTTGCATTCCGCCGCATGCCCTTGGGGATATCCACTGCATCGGGAACTTTCCAAAGGTGTATGATGAAACTTTTCTGTGACTTTCTTGAGCAATATATTGAAGTATTTATGGATGACTTCTTAGTTTCTAGGGACTCATATCAATCCTACTTGAACAACTTAGAGGCTGCTCTCGCTCGATGCGAGGAAACAAACTTGATGCTGAATTGGGAAAAAAAATGTCACTTTATGGTGACTGAAGGCATTGTTCTAGGACACAAGGTGTCCAAAGCTGGATTGGAAGTGGATGAAGCAAAAATTGATATTATAGCCAAACTGCCCCTGCCTGCCAATATTAAAGCTTTGAGGAGTTTCTTAGGCCACGCAGGCTTTTATCGAAGGTTTGTGAAAGGATTTTCCCAGATTGCACGACCACTGAGCACATTGTTAGAGTTAAACAGACCCTACATATTCAATGAAGACTGTCTCAACGCATTCGAGACTTTGAGTTATGCATTAACTATAGCTTCAATATTAATAGCCTCGGACTGGATACAACCTTTCATTCTAATGTGCGATGCAAGCGATGTGGTAGTCGGAGCCATGTTGGGTCAAAAAAGGGAAACTTAATACACTCCATTTTCTACGCATCGAAAACACTGAACGAATCCTAGGAACACTACACCACTACTGAAAAATAAATGTTAGTGGTAGTGTTTGCCATTGAAAAATTTATAGCTTATTTAGTTGGTGCATTAGCAACAATCTACACAGACCACTCCGCTATTAAGTTCCTAATGGGCATGAAGGACACGAAGCCCAGACTGATTCGTTGGGTGCTACTACTACAAGAATTTAATGTGAAAATTAAAGACAGAAAAGGTACTAAGAACTAGGTGGCTAATCACTTGTCAAGACTGAAGAACAAAGAGATACAATTGAGACAAGCTGAGATTCGAGATGCTTTCCTGATGAACGTCTACTTAGAGTTGAGGACAAGGAACCATAGTAAGCAGACATAGTCAATTACTTAACCACAAAACAGTTCCCTAAAGACTTCAACGCCCAACAAAAGAAACGACTTGTATATGACAGCAAATTCTATTTTTTGGACGAATCGTTTCTATACAAACAAGGCCCAGATTCCATCATGCATCGATGCATTCTCGAAGTTGAAACACAACATATCCTAGATAAAGTCATAACTCTCCTTACGGGGGTCACTTCGGAGGACAAATGAATGCTGCTAAAGTCCTTCAGTGTGGGTATGTTTAGCCCACTCTTTACAAAGATGTAAGGGAATATGTACTGAAGTGCGAACCATGCCAACACACGGGTAATATCTCTTCAAGGGACACAATGCCGCTGAACAACATACTAGAAATTAAGTCATTCGATGTTTGGGGCATTGACTTTATGAGGCCTTTCCCTTAGTCTTGTGGACAACAATACAACTTAGTAGTGGTGGATTACATATCCAAATGGGATGAAGCAGTAACATGTGCCAAAAATTATGCGGTGACCGTTTCAAAATTTATGACCAGAAACATTTTCACGCACTTTGGGATGCCAAGGGCACTGATAAATGATGAAGGTATGCATTTTCTTAATCATATCATTTCTAAGTTACTTGCCAAATATAATTTCAGGCACAAGATAGCTACCGCATACCATCCACAAACCAAAGGGCAAGTTGAAATATCAAATAGAGAAATTGATAACTTTTAGAAATACAAGTTATTTATACTGTTTTATTTAGATATTGCGGCTAAAAGAAAGAAAAAGTTGCATCGATAGTATAGAAATTGGCTAAGAAATGCGAGAATTATAAATTTTCGTCAATACACCCACTAATACCATTGCGATGGTAGGATAGAATGTTTCAATTTTTGTTTTGTAGGAAATCAGTCACCGCATGCGTTCATGGCTCAAAGATAAAAAGAATAACGCATCCACGTCGCATTGAGCCCATCAATCGAGAACGAAGAGACGATCAACGCAATGACGGTGCATGTGACAATCGATCAAGATCTTTGCGATCAACGCAATCTCAACCGCATGCGGTAATCAAAATCAATTCTGCATGCGGCGATCGATCGAAGATGTAAAGAGCAACGCAATTGCGGAGGATTTTGAAAGTGTACAGCTTTTAGTGGTGCATTTCTGACGGGTTGATTGCATAACAGAAGGAATATTCACTCCACCATTTCAGGAACTACCATAACCATAAAGTGGGGACCACAATGCAAATAGTCAAGCTTCGCTTATAAATAGCTTCTGCAATTCCATTGAAAAAATACTGGAATACATAGAAACGTGTATATACTAATCTGAGAGAGAGACTGGTCTGAGCAACTTCCAGAGTAGATCTGGGAAGAATCACGAGACAAGGCCGAGAGATGAGTCTCCGGGCGAAGAATCCTTCCAATCCCCGCCGTTGAAGCTCTGTACGAAGGTCACTTCTACCAGAAGAGCAAGCCTGAGAGGGAAGCTATCCTCTTCATTACTTCCACACACCGGCAAGCATAACCTCCGTTAAGATCTGTGTCAAGGTGTTGACACTCCTTCTGTATTTGTCTCTAAATATTTATTTCATCACTTGTATTCATCTTCTTTACTCTATCGTTCATACCATGTATCAGACGCTTAATCTTAGTATTAATTGTTATGATCATTACCATTATCATCTCTCTGTCTATTTTCGTTCATCCATAACCCATTTTCTCCATGATGTTTTCCTAATTCCCTAGGTAATTAGCAAGAATTAAGCAAGTAAATTAATTTGTGTTAAGGAAATAATTATGTTTAGCTAAAGCATGCTCGACGACATCTTCACCTGTGAGAGCAGAAGTGAAGATGTTATTCCGCCTATCTAGAGAGGGTTGGAAGAATGCATTAACTAAAGTGAGAAGTACATCCAGAGATGGAAGCAACCTTGCATTCACCATGTTCATCCCTGTTTCACCATAGAGATATGGGAACGCGGCCGATCATCGAGAGGTGTACGCCAAGGGAAAGCGGAACCTTAGTTTCATCTTTAACGCAATTAACAAACTTGCGTTGTTTTTACTAATTACTCTTTCTATTTCTGAATCATCCATAAAGACTTGTCATCGCATACCACGATCTTTTGTATAACTTCACAGTTAGTCTCGACCTCAGTATAATGTATCAGGTATCTTGTATCTTGTATCATCTTAGTTTAGGATTTTATTTTCAACGCAATTTTATTTTCATCGCATTTTAGATTCCTGTATAAACCCAATTCTTTATTAATTGTAAAAACTGATCGCATGTATCACAAAAGTAACGCATTAATGAAAACAATCCCTATGTTCGACCTTGGATTATTCTAAGAAACTTGTGTTGGAATTATACTTGGTTTCAGCGCAAGGAAACTTGTGACATGCATTACTCTATCGCATACTACTAGCATATCATTAACAATGCATATTTAGCAGTAGTATCGCATAAATTCTCTTTATTGCAAAGCGCTTGAGCGCATATTTAGCACATCATCTATCATCACAGTGCACGCATAATAAGAAGGAAGCGAAATTTTTATGTCACCAAGTTTATGGCGCCGTTGCCGGGGACATGAGCTTGTATGATTCATTCTTTCATCAGTAATGTGCATAAACTATAAACCAATTTTATGTCATCAAGTCGATACTGGAAAATGTTTTCAATGCATCTAGGAAAGATTGAGCCCAAAAGCTTGATGAAGCTCTTTAGGCATACAGAACTGCCTACAAGACATCTATAGTTATGTCTCCTTACTCGTTGGTATTTGGAAAAGCATGTCATTTACCTTTAGAGTTGGAGCACAGGGTGTTCTGTGCAGTAAAGAAGCTAAACTTGAACTTGGAAGTCGTGGGAGAAAACTGTAAGCGGCAACTCAACGAACTTGATGAGTGGCGGCTCAATGCCAATAAGAATGTGAAAATCTACAAAGAGAAGACCAAACGTTGGCATGACCAATGCCTCAGTAAGAAAGAATTCTTTATTGGTCAAAAGGTTCTATTGTTTAACTCGCATTTGTGACTATTCCCAGGCAAGCTAAAATCCAGATGGTCAAGACTGTTCATCATTTATACAATCTTTTCTCATGGAGTCATGGAGCTCATGTGAGATGATGGTACAAATGCACTCAAAGTAAATGGGCAGTGGGTAAAGTACTTTGAAGGAAACTTGGAATGCTAGAAATCATCCATGAAGCTACACGAAGCTATCTGAGGCTCATGTTGAAATGTTCCTGCATTTGAATTGAACATACACTCCAGGGATGCTTCCTCTTTATTGCTTTACTAGTTTTTTTTTTTTTTTTTTTTTTTGTATATCATGTGTTTTCTTTGATATTTTCTTTGTATTTTTATGCGAGATTATTTAACATGCATGTTTTTTAATGCTTGTTAGAAAGCCAACTTTTTGAAATTTCCAAATTTAGGAGAGAGTACTTAAGTAGTGGCGTCAGAACTAGGCCAACACATGCCCATGGGTTGGAAAATGAAAGGACGCTCTCTAGGGAGATGAACCAATCAAGTATTTGGGTGGCCCAAGAAGCCTCTCTTCCCATTTGCATTAAATAAGTAACCCGAACGTCACCCTCAGTTGACACATCTCTACTTTGTCCCCTTCTCTCTCTCCTTTGCGCTATACTATAAAAAGACGCCCGAGCCCTTCTTTCTCTTTTCTCTTCTTCTTCCCCGAGCCCTCACAGCCGTTCAAGCTTACCCATTCATCGCCTATTCATGCCCCTTCATTGAAAATCACAATGTTAGACGCCTCGGATAGCCAGAACCTTCCCATGAGCTTATCCAGAGACTCGCCAAGAAGCTCTTTTTATTCTTCTGTTTCCCTATCATCTGAATCACCTCCTCCCCCTATCTTGAAACCCTCTATCTCAGCCAAAGAACATGGCAGTTCATCTTCCGCATCCTGAAAACCACCTCAACCCAAACCCACCACAGCATGGATGTAAGGTTGTGTAATTGATGATGATTTGATTTGAATTCGTTGTTGGTCAACAACTTGTTAGGTTGCTGACTTATGCGCTTTGTGACAATGATAATATGCGATACTACATTCTAAATGATGTATGCAGTGATGCTTAGATGCTTTCATAGTATGCGTTCGTGTAGTGTGCACGTGTCACAAGTTTTCTTACGTTGGAACCAAGTATAATTCCAACGCAAGTTTCTCAGAGTGATCTGAGGTCGAACACAGGGATTGCAGTGATTAATGCGATATTGATGTGGTATATGTAACCGGGAAACATAAAGAATAATGAATTGATTTGAAAAGTAAAATGTGATAAGCAGTAAAATGCGATAATGAAAGTAAAATGCGATGATAAATAAAGTGCGATAATAAAATGCGGTGATAAGTAAATTGTGGGGATACAATAAAGTGCGGTAAAGTAAATTGCGGTGATAAATAAAGTGTGGTAATAAACAAATGAATAAACAATTAAATATACAAGTTGAGGACTGGAAGTGAAGATGTGCAAAAGTATCTGATGAATGCGGTGGCAATTCTTGTGAAATGTGTCAGAAAGAGAATGGGTGGAGGAAAAGGACATCGCAAGTTCGTCAATCCTGTTAAGGACACAACTAAGGTTCCGTTTTCCCTTGGCTTACACCTTTCAGTGATCGGCCGCATTCCCATATGTCTATGGTGAAATAGGGATGAACGTGGTGAACGTAAGGTTGTTTCCATCTCTGGAAATACTTCTCGCTTTAGTTAACGCATTCTTCCAACTTTCTTTCGAGAGGCGGAATAACACCTTCACTTCTACTCTCACAGGTGAAGATGCCGTTAAGGATGCTTTAGCTAAACTCAGTCGATTTCTTCAACAAGGATTAACTTACTTGCTTAATCCTTCCCCTTTACTCTAGGGGATTAGTTACACATGTTGAAAGAAATGGATGATGAATGTATGGTGAAGAACAGAGAGATAATGATGAATACGATAATGACATTGAAATATAAAGATAAGTGTTTATTACAGATAATGAATGAAATATTAGAGATGAACACGGTAGATGAATAGAAAATGAGAACAAATACAGAAAGTATGTCAATGTCTTGACACGGATCCCGATCGGAGACGATTTGCTTGCCGGCGTGTGGTAGGAATGGAGTGGAAAACTTCCCTCTCAATCTTGTTTTCTAGGTAGAAGTGACCTTTTGCACAGAGCTTCTTCTTCAGGAATGGGAATGAATTGCTTGCTTCTGAGACTTTCGGTCTTATCTCATCTTTCTCCCCGGATTTTCTTTAAGTTGTCTCTTCAGACCAGCCTCCTCTCTTTGAATTTGATGTAGCTATTTATAGACCTTGGCACCTTCTGTATCAGTGGTCCCACTCTGAAAAGCTGATTTTTCCTGTCATGGCTTGGTGGAAACGTCCACTCTGCTCCACGTTCAATTTGTCAAAATCGTACAATAGAAAAGCTGTACAATTTTAGAAGCCCTTACGAATGCGTCGCTTTTTACATCTACGATTGATCGCTGCATGCGGTGTAATTGTTTTGATCTTTTATCAATTTTTGCATGTGGTGGAAATGCGTTGATCGTTTGAGTCCATGATCGATCGTTGCATGCGCTACAATTGCGTTGTTCTTTCTCGTTCTTGATCGATTGCCACATGTGGTAATAATGCGTTGTTCTTTTTTTCCTCGAGTGATTTTCGCATGCGGTGACCTATTTCCTGCAAAACAAAGACTTGGACATTCCATTTTGCCATCGCAATGGGGTTAGCGGGTGTGCTTACGACACTTTACAATTTTCACATTTCTAAGCCAATTTCTATATGGTCGACGCAACTTTTCCTTCTTTTTGCCACATAATCTAAATAAATCGGTATAAATAACTTGTATTTCTAGAAGTTATCACACCCCTAAATTTAGATATATGCTTGTCCTCAAGCATATCCTCGACTAAGGCAATTCAGCTCAAATCCTATCCTAACTTTGCGTTGATCGGCTACTCCGAATGCTCCACCTCTACATAATTTCTCAAACCTACAAGTTCCTTCTATCCTTTGACATTTCTTCAACATGCTGTACTTTATTCTTATCTAAGACATACCTCTACCCAAAGTTCTCTTCTTGTTTTGAAAAGAATGTTTTACATATCTATGTGAAAACAACGAATTGCGTCTTTTATGCGGTGGCCTGGTTTGCGTCATCCTATAGAGAATGTTGATCATGGTTACACCCTTCATTTTGGCTTGCTCCCACGGGTGTCATGCGAGCATCCAACTTCGGTTGTGTATCAAGCTCAACTTCAACTCTTGATCCTTAGCCAAGTTTTACTTTTGCTGGTCAGTGGAGTTGTCTCTTTTATTCTTATTCTCTCTCTCTCTTTTATTGTATTGCGTCGATCCTGGCAACCTACCTTTGTTTTGGCTTGCTCCCACGGGTGTCATGCGAACATCTAACTACGAGCAGGTTCCTTTCACGACTTAACTTTTATCAGGTTGGGATTTTCCCTTGCGCTGACAGCGGAGTTGTTTTTTTTTTTTTTTTTTTTTTTTGATGATGAACATATTTGCCTGATATGACCGCATCCGCTTGATCGCATCTGCTCAGACCTTCCCCACCCTCAAATTTAGAGATGTGCAAGGTCCTCATTGCATTGTTTTGGATAGAAAAGACAAATCATTTAGTAAAAAATTTTGAAAAGAAGGTTTGAGCAGAGTCTTGTAATAGAGAAGGTAAAGTAGAACTATTGCGAAGACTTGTCTGAGTGTTAGGCAGAAAATGCAATGTATAAAGAAATTTTGCTAAGGTTATGCATACTACTCATCATGGCAGTGCAAATAAACAACGCAAAAGAAAATAAAAGAATTACCGCAATAAATTGACAAAGGATGATAAAAATAAAGAGGCTAACGCATAAGGAAAGAATGATTACTCAGTTGTATAAAATTTGTCTAAGTACACAAAGAATTATAATGATCGCAACAAAAAATTGTAAGTATGTACAGAAGAATACAAGGTATAGCTATCTATATAGGAAAAAGTTGAATGACTGCAAAAAAAGAATGCAAAATTGTGGAGAATATGGTACACCCTCAAACTTAGAGTTGCGGTGGGGGCTCTCGGTGAGGAGGGTGTTGCAAAGGAGCTCTTTGCGGGGCTTCTTGAAAGTGCAGAGGCTGCTGCAGATGTTGAGGCACCATGGGACCATGTAAATAGGCAGTTAAGAAATTGAAGTACTCATGGTTGCGTTCAGCCATCTGTCTTTGATTCAAGCAAATGGTGAAAATGTTGCATTGAATATTGACCATCGCCTGTCGCAACTCTTCTAAGGCAGTAGCAAGGGATGCAGTTGAGGGTTGCGCCGTTAATGTTTCACCAGCATCAGTTTGAGGTTAAGTGGAAGGGCCTGCTCCTAAACCATGTGGGTCATCAACATGCGGCGATGTTGATGGTGAAAAGTGGGATGGAGATGGATGGTGGGTGGACGCTGTTGGAGATGCGGGGTTGGAGTCAGGGGCAAGGAAGAGGTTGGTGAATTGTTCGGGAAAAGGGGAAAGGGGTTCATTTGGTAGGTTAGGTGGGCGAATGACTAAAGGTAAAGGGTCCAAGGGTAAACTGGTTTGCTTATGTGGTGAACTTCCTTGGACGATTGCGGCGCTGCTTCTTTGGTCTTGGTGGTTGCGCGCATTTAAATCAATGAGGGGTCGTTTCATTGGAATCTCGGGGCAGTGCGGCAAATCCTTGAGAAGCATTCTCAGGATCTTTGTGTTGATGATGTCGTGAACTTCTGGCATGGGTTCTTCTTCAATGCCCGCACCCACAGATAGGTATAGGCTCGAAATAGTTCATGGGAAGAAGTACTGACCTCTCACATGGCCAACAAAACCTAAAATTTGCTTCACAAGAAGCTGGCCCACATTAATCAGAATGTCGCATGCTATGCAATATGCGGCCATAACTCGATCCCTTGATATGGTCTTGTCATCCGTTGTTGGGATGAGTCGCCTTTTCACCAAATAGACCCAAAGGCGCACTTCTGGTAGCAGCCGATTGGAGACGAGGGTTCTTATGCCTATTAGGGACACTGTCCATTTGGTGCCCAGTTGCGTTAATACTCTCAGCGCATCCTCCATATGCTCTTCTTCAGGTTCATCAATCAGTTTGTTACCCGATGCTTCCGGGAAATTCTTGAACTAATAGAGCTGATTGATGTCCTCTGCGCTGAACGACACTACCCTCCCTTCGACAATCACCTCATCTTCGGTGTCGTGGAGCTGGCCATGGTAGAAGGCCCTCACTACTGGTGATGAGATCCGATAGTGGCACCGACGCACTAAAAAAGCCTATTTCCATCCACAAATCATCATTTTCTTTCTTGGTTCTTGGGCGCCTCCTGGTCGATGCAAGCTCGTTGCTCTCCACTTTAGCTTTGCCATTTTCTTGAGCAGATGCAAGGCGGGACTTTTGTCTTTGGATGCATTCCTTCGCCTTGTGTTGCTCTTCTTTTTCCTTTTCCCACTCTTCCACTTCTTTTCTCTTCTGCTCTCTAATGCGCTGAACATTTGCTTTGCGGCGTCTCTCCTTTTCCTCCTTCTCCTTCTTCTTCGCTTCTTCTTCTTCTCTCATTTCTCTTTCAAATTGTTTCAAGGCGAGCGTAATGCGCTACTCATTCTCGATCCTTCTTCTTTCTTCTTTTTCTGCCCTTGCGTTGTCACGACGAACCTTCTCATCGTGAAGTTTTCTGGCCAAATCACCTGATGCGATGATTTGGCGTGCATGTGACATCTTCTCTTCCTTCTCCTCTAATTTTCTTTTTCTTTCCTCCTTCTCCTCTACTATGCGTTGAAAGAATGTTGGGTCATTTGTGGACCCTGGCGGTGCATTCTCCTTGCGACGCCGCATTAGAAGGGAGATATCAGGATCTTCTTTGTCTTCAGATGCAACTAATTTGGTATGTGGCGATGAGGCTTGTAGTTGCGTTGATGCTTTAGCTTGCGCTGACACCCCCTCTTCCACCCTTGCGGTGGTTGATTCTCCGTCGACATCTAAACTTTCCGCCCTCTTCCTCCTGTCTTCCTCTTTCTTCAGGCACTTCTCTTCTCACCTATGTTGTTTTCTTTCACTTCTCTTCTTTTCTTTCTTCTCCTTCTTCAGCCAGGCGACTTCATCGTCTTCTGCCCGTTTTTCTTCAACTTCTCTCTTCTCCTTCTCTTCAGACCTCCTCATCTACTTCTGAGCCTCCACAACCTCCAAAACAGCCCTGATAGGTCCCTCATTGGAGTCTCTTGGAGCAGTCTCCTTAGGATCTGAAATGGTCAGGGCCATTCTCCGCAAAGCCACCGCCAACTCCTCCTCTGACGGCAGGGCTAGTTCACTACTCCGGCCTTCGGTAACCCCCAATCCTTCTCTAAATGGCTCAAAATACTCTGAAATACCTCCTTGTTGACTTTCTATTTCAGTTCGCTCTCGGTTAAAGGTACTGGGAGCGCCACCTCAGGTCTGGTGGCAGGGGCACTCTCCGTGCTCGGCCCCTCAGGTGGATGGGTGGTATTATGGCTACAAAGGTTCTTCGCCTGGGTTTTTCGGTGAATCTAGGGGATGGCTTTAGCAGGGCAGCGAGGCGGCAGCTGGCAGTGAGGTAGGCCGCCTCCCACGTGGTGACGAGGGCATGGGAAGGGGACAATGGCTGGGAAGAAAAGTGGGATGATTGTCCGGCCATTGGTTCAATGAAGTGAAAGAAGTTGGAAATTTCTTATTCTTCGGAAGAAAGTTCGGAAGGGGATGGGTATGCAGAGATAAATTTTTTTGCCTAGGGTTTTTCTTTCGGGAAGAGATGCAAATGAGCTCCTCGGGCTTGAAAGGGTGCGATTTATAGGTTAGGCCTTGATGAGCCGAACGCAATTGCTACGTGCTAGGCTTCGGTATTCCAAAAAGCCTGCCGCGCCCCTCCCATTATGACTTAGCAGAAAGGACGTCCTTTCATCTGCTGAGTAATAATTCCCTCGAAAGCTGAAGCGATTCGACTACCCTCTCCGCGAATATTTTATCATTTTTTTTCTTTTTTTATAGGACGGGCGCAATGTTTTTTGTTACCGCAATGCATCTGTTACCCCAAATGCTTATTTGTGGAGGACGGGCATAACGTATGTATTAGTGCAACACAACCATCAACGCAACACATTTCTAGAGGATGGGCACATGGTATTTCTACTAGCGTAACACATCCATCAACATAGTGCGTATTTGCGGAGGACGAGCACAATGTATTTATGAGCGCACTCATTCGTCAACGCAATGCATTTTTGGAAGACGGGCGCAAAATGTATCTATTAGTGCAAGATACACCCGTCGTCGCAATGCATACCTGACATTATTATGGTGTAACAACCCAAGTTCAGGAGGGATACATGAATGAACCGGTATCACATCCGAATGAGAGGGATCCTGAGGACATGAAAGTATGGTTAAGAAAGGCTTAAAAGAATTGACAGTTATTACCTATACCAACAAGGTGCACCTTCCTTTTTGGTGGCTCAATCATAAGAACTCGAAAGTTAAGCGTGCTTAGCTTGGAGCAATCCTATGTTGGGTGACCTCCTGGGAATTTTCCTAAGATGCATGTGAGTAAGGACAAAGCATGCTGAAAGGACCCGTGTTGGTTTATGGGGACAACTTTCACTTCTAAAGAATTCAAGGCAAGGGAGGAAGTGAGGCAGAAGGGAGGATGACATAGCCAGGTTCCCAGGGCCATTAGGGGCCGAATCCGAATTCTTAATCCTGGTCCGAATCCTGGGCCTGGGGCATTACATATGGTATCACCAACATCGCAACGCCAAAACCAAATTGATAAGACGTTGTGGTGTTCATTTTCATCATTCATTCAACAGAATTTAAGATCAATGCAAACTGAGACTGGAATGGAAATAAATTCAACTAGGCATGAAATTAACGCAAGCTGGAATTGAAGAAGAAATAAATTCAAATAAGTAAGAAAACTAATTCCTATTCGATCCAGGGGCTTTTGAGTTGCTGGGCAGCGTTCCAGGTGTTCTATTTCTAAACTCGGCCGTCAGTTGCCCGACCTACACCTCCAAGTTCTTTATGGAGGATGCTTGTGAGTTGCATGATCACATCATTTTTTTCTATATACTGCTTGAGTAGAGCTTCCAAGGATGATGAATTCGTTGAGGTGTTGGATGAGGAAGGTTGGTTGTGCAATTGCCTATTTTAGTACTGACTCTTATTCTGACGTTGATGAAAAGCTGGAGGATTTCCTCGATTCCCGTACTGACTGTTCTGTAGATTCCTTTGGCCTCTCTGGTCATTGTTCCCTCCCCAACTAAAGTTGGGGTGATTCCCTAACCTGGATTGTATGTGTTACTATACGGGTTGTTCTGGATCGAGTACACTGTCTGTGGGTTCGATGGGCACATTTCCACTTAATGACCCCCTCCGCATTGTACACAGCTTATCACTGCCACTTATGTTAGTGCATTGGCTTGCGCTGCACCCTAGGAGAGGATTCCTTGATTAATCGCCATTGTTTGGAGAAGCGAGGTAACTGCGGCCATTTGGGTGGCCAATGTGGTCATTGTATCAGTTGGTACAATGGCACTTTCTACTTTTCTTCGCTCTGGGCCTCTTCCTCCATACCCATTTCCTAAGATGCATGTGAGTAAGGACAAAGCATGCTGAAAGGACTCGTGTTGGTTTATGGGGACAACTTTCACTTCTAAAGAATTCAAGGCAAGGGAGGAAGTGAGGCAGAAGGGAGGCAGAAGGGAGGATGACATAGCCAGGTTCCCAGGGCCATTAGGGGCCGAATCCGGATTCTGAATCCTGGTCCGAATCCTGGGCCTGGGGCGTTACATATGGTATCACCAACATCGCAACGCCAAAACCAAATTGATAAGACGTTGCGGTGTTCATTTTCATCATTCATTCAACAGAATTTAAGATCAATGCAAACTGAGACTGGAATGGAAATAAATTCAACTAGGCATGAAATTAACGCAAGCTGGAATTGAAGAAGAAATAAATTCAAATAAGTAAGAAAACTAATTCCTATTCGATCCAGGGGCTTTTGAGTTGCTGGGCAGCATTCCAGGTGTTCTATTTCTAAGCTCGGTCGTCAGCTGCCCGACCTACACCTCCAAGTTCTTTATAGAGGATGCTTGTGAGTTGCATGATCACATCATTTTTTTCTATATACTGCTTGAGTAGAGCTTCCAAGGATGATGAATTCGTTGAGGTGTTGGATGAGGAAGGTTGGTTGTGCAATTGCCTATTTTAGTACTGACTCTTATTCTAACGTTGATGAAAAGCTGGAGGATTTCCTCGATTCCCGTACTGACTGTTCTGTAGATTCCTTTGGCCTCCCTGGTCATTGTTCCCTCCCCAACTGAAGTTGGGGTGATTCCCTAACCTGGATTGTATGTGTTACTGTACGGGTTGTTCTGGATCGAGTACACTGTCTGTGGGTTCGATGGGCACATTTCCACTTAATGACCCCCTCCGCGTTGTACACAGCTTATCACTGCCACTTATGTTAGTGCATTGGCTTGCGCTGCACCCTAGGAGAGGATTCCTTGATTAATCGCCATCGTTTGGAGGAGCGAGGTAACTGCGGCCATTTGGGTGGCCAATGTGGTCATTGTATCAGTTGGTACAATGGCACTTTCTACTTTTCTTCGCTCTGGGCCTCTTCCTCCATACCCATCGTCTACCCACTCATCTGTATTTTGTGAAATGCGATCTAAGTTGACCTTGGCTTCAGTGTACGTTTTGTCCATAAATCCACCTACCGTAGAGGCATCAGCAACAGCTTGCGTCAATCTGTCCAGGCCATTATAGAAGGTTTCCATAAGAACACAATCGGGAATCCTAATATGCAGACAGTTCTTCACCAATCTTCTGAATCGCACCCATGTGGTGCTCAGAGTCTTATTCTCCATTTGTTCGAAATTTAACACGTCCCTTCGTCTTCTTGCATTGACTGCGGGCGGGAAAAATTTCTTCATAAATTGCTCGACCAATTGGTCCCAAATGTTGATTTCATTTGGATCCAATGAATGAGCCAACCTCTTTGCCTCATCCCGAAGTGTATACGGGAAGAGATATAATCTTATTCCTTCAGGAGTCACGCCAGGAATGGAGAATGTATTGCACATTTCTACGAAGTTGGTCAAGTGTGCGTGCGGGTCTTCTCCTTGTAGACCTCCAAACAGCCCCGATTCTGGATCATTTGTAGCATGACCAGCTTAATTTCGAATCTTGCATTCTCCTCCACCATGGGTCTTGCAATTCCGAGCGAGAAGTCATATAAATTCAGTGCCGCACAGTTCCTCATGAGAATATTGCGGTCGGCAGCCAGAAAAATTGGGTCTTGCACCGACCGATTTATTCCTTGATTCCCCTCGGGCCTATCATTATTGATAGCCATGTTTCTTCTCTGCCTTTATACGATTCTAGCGTGCTCGTGCACGAAAGGTTCGCTCGATCTCTAGGTCGGCGTCGAATTCTGGTTCAGTCCCAGTATTTATACACCGTCAGCCTACTTTCCGCGTAAACAGACAATACAACAGAGATCTGTCCTGCAAAATACCACAAAAATATTCTATACTAAAAGTTTCCAATCCCCGACAACGGCACCAAAAACTTGTAAGGTTGTGTAATTGAGATGATTTGATTTGAATTCGTTGTTTGTCAACAACTTGTTAGGTTGCCAACTTATGCGCTTTGCAACAATGATAATATGCGATACTACCTTCTAAATGATGTATGCGGTGATGCTTAGATGCTTCCGTAGTATGCGTTCGTGTAGTGTGCGCGTGTCACAAGTTTTCTTACGTTGGAACCAAGTATAATTCCAACGCAAGTTTCTCAAAGTGATCTAAGGTCGAACACGGGGATTGCGATGATTAATGCAATACTGATGTGGTATATGCAATCGGGAAACATAAAGAATAATGAATTGATTTGAAAAGTAAAATGCGGTAAGCAGTAAAATGCGATAATGAAATTAAAGCGCGATGATAAATAAAGTGCGTTAATAAAATGCGGTGATAAGTAAATTGCAATGATAAAATAAAGTGCGGTAAAGTAAATCGTAGTGATAAAGTAAAGTGCGGTAAAGTAAATTATGGTGATAAATAAAGTGCAGTAATAAACAAATGAATAAACAATTAAATATACAAGTTGAGGACTGGATGTGAAGATGTGCAAAAGTATTTGATGAATGCGGTGGCAAGTCTTGTGAAATGTGTCAGAAAGAGAATGGGTTGAGGGAAAGGACATCGCAAGTTCGTCAATCCTGTTGAGGATGCAACTAAGGTTCTGCTTTCCCTTGGCTTACACCTTTCACGGCCGCATTCCCATATGTCTATGGTGAAATAGGGATGAATGTGGTCAACGCAAGGTTGTTTCTATCTCTGGAAATACTTCTCACGGTGGTGAACGACACATAGGAGAACTATACGACCACAGAAAAGGAAATGCTCGCAGTGGCATTTGCACTGGAGAAGTTCCGACAGTACTTAATCGGAACGAACGTGGTGGTGTATACGGATCACTCTGCGATTAAGTATTTAATGGGGAAGAAGGATGCAAAACCAAGGCTGATACGGTGGGTGTTGCTCCTACAAGAGTTCGACCTAGAAATCAAAGACCGAAAGGGCACCGAGAACCAAGTCGTAGATCATTTGTCAAGATTGGAAAACTGCGAGGTTCAAGGGATAGAAAATATATTGAGGAATGATTCCCCGATGAGCTACTAATGGCAGTAGACATTGATGTTCCCTGGTATGCGGACATAATAAACTTCATAGTTTACGGTCAACTACCAAATGATTATACATACCAGCAGAAGAAGAAGCTAACACATGGTGCCAAATTTTATTTCTGGGATGATCCCTTCCTATATCGATAAGGACCTGATCATATAATACGTCGATGTGTTCCTGAGCATGAAGCCAAGCACATTTTAGAACTCTGTCATGAGTCCCCATATGAAGGACATTTTGGGGGGCAAATGACCACAGCAAAAGTCTTATAGTGCGGCTACTTTTGGCCAACACTATTTAAGGACGCCCATGCCCATGTTGTGCAATGCGATAGGTGTCAAAGGACGGGGAATATGTCTAAAAGAAATGAAATGCCATTGACATCAATCTTAGAAGTTGAATTATTTGATGTTTGGGGAATTGACTTCATGGGCCCGTTTCCACCATCATAAGGTCATCAATATATTCTGGTTGTGGTTGATTATGTATCAAAATGGGTTGAGGCCATCGCATGTGCCAAGAATGACGCGGCCACTGTGGCAAATTTTTTGAAGAAGAACATTTTTGCTCGATATGGGACGCCTCGGGCCTTAATCAGAGATGAAGGCTCTCACTTTATCAGCCGCATAATTGCCAACCTGTTGACTAAATTCAACGTCAGCCATCGATTTTCAACTACTTATCACCCGCAGACTAATGGGCAGGCAGAGATTTCTAACAGAGAGATCAAAACTATCTTGGAAAAGGTAGTTAATACTGCCAGGAGGGATTGGTCACCCAAGCTTAATGAAGCACTATGGGCTTATAGGACCACCTACAAAACACCAATTGGCATGTCTTCGTACGCCCTGATCTTCGGAAAAGCTTGTCATCTGCCGCTTGAGTTGGAACATAAGGCGATGTGGGCATGCAAGAAGCTGAAGTTTGATTTAGCCAGTGCGGGGAAAGTTTGGAAGCTGCAATTGAATCAGTTGGTCGAATGGCGAAGGGATGCCTATGAAAATGCTAAGATATACAAGGAGAAGACAAAGAAATGGCATGATGACCACATACATGACTGGATATTCACCAAAGGTCAGCCGGTATTATTATTCAACGCACGTTTGCGATTGTTTCTAGGAAAGTTGAAGTCTCGCTAGTCTGGGCCATTCCGAATCAAGACAATATTTCCTCATGGTGCAGTGGAACTAACAGCTTTAGATGGGAACAACGCATTCAAAGTCAATGGTCAACGGATTAAGCCCTACTATGGAGGTGACTTCGATCGACGCATGGACACCATTGACTTGGGCAAGCAGGATTAAACCGCTTGCAGGGAAAGCGATTGCGGTAAATCTAAGAACTTCTTTCAATCGATCTTCCTATCTATGTTTACTCGCTTTCTTTATAGCTTTCTTTTACCGTTTTCTAAATTCCGTCAATTACTGTCTAGTAGAATCAGTCTTTAATATTTTTGTATTTTCTTCCAATTTAATTTCGCATGTTTCTCCATATCTTAAATTTAGTAGCACCGGTCATATAATTGTTGTGAATGATTGGATAAATCACCACAAGGTCTTTTCGACTGGCGTTTTTTATGAATTAAGAGGACAGGAAAGTAAACTATGAGAGGATGGGTGTAGTAAGTAAGCAACATTGTGCATCCAGTACACCCAAATGCATTGCGGTGAGGGGTGTGTTGCGCTTGCATATGTCCTTTGCCCATCCTCAGCCAAATGCACTATGTTAAGGTATCCTCCAGAAATGCGTTGGTTAAGGGGTGTGTTGCTAGGATGTATGCGTGTTGCCCGTCCTCGGCAAAAATGTATATGCGTTTATTGGAAGTAGGGTGTGAATTCTGAATCATGCACCCTTCTGAATCAAATTTGTAAAGTAATCAAATTCTTTGACTCTTGTATAGGAAATAAAATTTTTTGTAATGCGTTCATTTGTAATTTATTTGTATACTTTGTTAATAGTCAATACAATCAGAGTATATATTCACCCCACTTTTTGCCTGTGCCTTTTTCTTTATCTTCCTTTGTCAATTTTTGTAATGTTCTAAATCTCTTATTTTCACGATCTTCATTGCGTTGCTATGATGTATTACATGTTTATACATAGAAACATTTCTCATACTTAGTAAATTCTGACTAATACTTAGTTAATTCTTAGTTTAGCAGTACTTTACCTTTTATCTTACAAAGTTCTGCTCAAACCTTCTTTTTGAAATTTTCTTCGAAGTGTTTGTCTAGTCTCTCCAAACAATGAAATGATGTAACAACCCGAGTTTAGGAGGGGTACATGAATGAACCGGTATCACATCTGAATGAGAGGGATCCTGAGGACATGAAAGTAAGGTTAAGAAAGGCTTAAAACAATTGAAAGTTACTACCTATACCAACAAGGTGCACCTTCCTTTTTGGTGGCTCAATCATAAGAACTCGAAAGTTAAGCGTGCTTACTTGGAGCAATCCTATGTTGGGTGACCTCTTGGGAATTTTCCTAGGATGCATGTGAGTGAGGACAAAACATGCTTAAAGGACCTGTGTTGGTTTATAGGGACAATGTTCACTTCTAAAAAAATATTCAAGGCAAGGGAGGAAGGGAGGATGACAAGGGAGGACGACATAGCCAGGTCGCAGGGGACGTAGGGGAATGCCGGGGCCATCAGGTGCTGAATCCGGATTCCGGATCCTAGGCCTGGGGCGTTACGAATGAGAACCTTGCTCATCTTTAAATTTAGGGGTGGGGAAGGTCTGAGCAGATGCGAAGAGTGTAACCATGACCAATAGTCTCTAAATAAAGAAATGACGCAAATTTTTTTTGCTCACCGCATGTAGATACATCGAGTT
Organism: Benincasa hispida; assembly: GCF_027475165.1. Taxonomy (NCBI): domain Eukaryota; kingdom Viridiplantae; phylum Streptophyta; class Magnoliopsida; order Cucurbitales; family Cucurbitaceae; genus Benincasa; species Benincasa hispida. Next base: position 45,328,540 of record NC_143484.1, on the reverse strand, counting down.
GTTTTGACAAAGAAGACATAAACATTCTATTTTGAAAACTAGAAAAGCATCTTTGAGCAGAATTTTGTCATATAGAAGAATAAAGTAGGGCTTGCTAAGAATTAGCAAGGATAGAAGGAAATTGCGATGTCAAGTAATGTGCCTAATTGCAGCATTTGGAGCAGCCAATCGTCGCAAAAATAGAGGATAAGAATTGAGCATGATTGCCTTAGTAGAAGATATGCTTGAACACAAGCATATATCTAAATTTGGGGGTGTGATAACTTGTAGAAATACAAGTTATTTAGGCCACCTTATCTAGATATTGCGGCCAAAAGTTAGTGAATATGCGACGATTGTATGAAAATTAGCCTAGTATTACAATAATTATAAATGTTTGCAATTACACCCACTAACACCATAAAGATGGAAGACAAGCCGAATTTTACTCTGTTTTGCAGAAGACCAAGTCACCGCTTGCGCTCAAGGCTCACGAGAAATTGATCAACGCATCTCTGTCACATTACGCTCATCAATCAACAATGAAGAGATGATTACCGCAATGATGGCGTAATGCGACAGTCGATCCAGGGTTATGTGCAACCGCATGCGGTAATAAAAACAACACCACATGCGAATCCATGATCAAAAGATGTAACTGAGCAATGCAAAAGCGGAGGATTGAGACACGCGTACAGCTAACGGTTGTGCAGACTTGACAGTCTAATTGCATAGCAGAAGGAATAATATCCCTCTATCTTCAGAATTACCATAACCATCAGTGGGGACCACAAGGCCAGAGTCAAAGATCTGCACCTATAAATACCCCATTGATTTCAGAGAAAAGGAAGGCTACGGAATATCGGGTAAATGCTGCAAAACTGTTGAAAGAAAAGGCTGAGCTGAGTGCTTAAGTGAATAAATCCGGGAAAAAGACGAGATAAGGTCGAGAGGTGAATCTCAGATCTAATCTGCCAAACACCCGATTGAAAGCTCTGTGCAAAGATCCCTGCTACCGGTGGAGCAAGCCTGAGAGAAAAGCTCTTCCCACCATCAAATCCATCCTATCAGGCAAGAAGATCTCCATCGAATCAGTGCCAAGACATTGGCACTTGTTTGTATCTATTCTATCTCTTTCATCCTTGTATTTCACTGTTTCTTTACCTCTGCATTCACACCATGTATCAAACGTTTAATAGAGATATTAAATATTTCAATAGCTTTCATTTACCATTTTCTGACTATTTTCGTTCACCAGTCAATCACTTTCTCCATGATGTCTTCCTAATTCCCCGATAAGCAATATGAATTAACCTTAGTCTATGTTAAAGATATAAAATGCGTTTAGCTAAGGCATGCTAGACGGCATCTTCACCTGTGAGAGCAGAAGTGAAGATGCCATTCTGATCTATCGAGAGAAGGTCAGAAGAATGCGTTAACTAAAGCAAGTAGTACTTCCAGACATGGAAGCAACCTTGCATTCATTACGTTAGTCTCTGTTTCACCATAGACATGTGGGAGCGCGGCCGATCACTGAAAGGTGTACACCAAGAGAAGAGCAGAACAACATTTGTAGCTTCAACGCAATTGAGAACTTGTGTTGTTTATATTATTTGTCTTTCTCTTTCTATTCTGTTCATAAGACTTGCCGCCGCATTCCACGTCTTTGCACAACTTTCACAGCTAGCCTTGACCCCAGCATTTTGTAACATGAAGCCTGTATCTTGCATCATCTAGCTTAGGTTTATTGTATTTCATTTTCTTATCGCATTTTTACTGCTTTACTTTATTTTATCAAAATTTATATACCTGTACATTTTTAAAGATTGAAAATCTGGTCGCATATATCATGAACATACCACAATTACCTAAATTAGTCCCTATGTTCGACCTCGAATCACACCGAGAAACTTGCGGTGGAATTACACTTGGTTCTATCGTAAGGAAACTTGTGACAATGCATGGCATACTACGTGAACACCCATCTTTAATGCATATCTAGCGGTAGTATCGCATCATTTCGAGCATAGAACATCATTAATCATACCTATCAAAATCTACGTTACAAGAACTTCTCTCTCAGACTTGTTTTCCATGTAGAAGTGACCTTTTGCACAGAGCTTCTTCTTCGGGAATGGGAATGAATTGCTTGCTCCAAAGGCTTACCTTTCGGCCTTGCCTCGTCTTTCTCCCCGGATTTTCTCTAAGTTGTCTCTTCAGACCAACCTCCTCTCTTTGAATTTGATGTAGCTATCTATAGACCTTGGCACCTTCTGTATGAGTGGTCCCGCTCTGAAAAGCTGGTTTTTCCTGCCATGGCCTGGTGGAAATGTCTGCTCTGCTCCACGTTCAATTTTTCAGAATCGTACATTAGAAAAGCTGTACAATTTCAGAAGCCCTTGCGAATGCGTCGCTCTTTACATCTACGATCAATCGCCGCATGCGGTGTAATTGTTTTGATCTTTTATCGATTGCCACATGCGGTAGAAATGCATTGATAGTTTGAGTCCATGATCAATCGTCGCATGCGCTGCAATTGCGTTGTTCTTTCTCGTTCTTGATCGATTGCCGCATGCGGTAATAATGCGTTGTTCTTTTTGTCCTCGAGCGATTGTTGCATGCATTGACCTGTTTCCTGCAAAACAAGGACTTGGACATTCCATTTTGCCATCGCAATGGGGTTAGCGGATGTGCTTACGACACTTTACAATTTTTGCGTTTCTAAGCCAATTTCTATACGATCGACGCAACTTTTCCTTCTTTTTGCCGCATAATCTAAATAAAACGGTATAAATAACTTGTATTTCTGCAAGTTATCAACGAACTCCAACAAAAACCACCAAACAAGCCTCCACTTCTACCAAAACCCTACCAAAACCCCAGGTGTCTGTGTCATCCACCAGACCTAAGTCCTCGATGCCAGTGAAACAAACATGACAGCCTGCATCTAAAGGCCCTGCCAAATCAGCTGTCGCGCGGCCTTACAAAAAGCCTGCTCCTCCACCAACTATCCCAATCATCAATCCCATCATCCCAACGCATGGCCAAATTTCGGAGCACCTTCGAAGGACTTCATCGCCTGTCATGCTTCTGTTAGCACCCTTCATCATCGAACCCTTAGCCACAATTTTCTCTAGTGAAGTGGCCTAAACCATCTAAACTTCCCAGTCCTTCTCGCCTATCATTGTTTCTTCACAGGATCGTCGCGTCCCCCTACCTCCACCTCACCCATTACACCACCTACGCCTGCTGACTGTTGGGATTGGTATCCTAATTCTTCTAGAGTCTCGTAGTATGTAAACATTGTACACATTATTATTAATAAAATAAGAGTTGTTTTATTTGCATTTACTCATATCCAATAAACAAAGATTCGTGGTTATTTTATGTAAACTTAAGCATGTATATGAGATATAGAAGTGAATCATGCCTTAAGTAATAATCTAAATGGTCTGTAGTATAAGGATAAAGGAGGGATACCTTATCTTGGTGACACTATGGATACAGCCTGCTTTGTAGAGGTTTACAAGAGTTGTGAACTACTACAGATGGTCCGATCCTGATCATTCATGTGGAGACATGCAAGCGAGGGTGTCCTATACAAAGAGTTTATATAAGACCAAACCGCAAGATGATTCGTCTCTTTATATAACTGACACGCTAAAATTTATATCTTTAAATAAGCATGTGGACGAATGTGGACCATGATGTATCAATGGAATGTGGATGATGTGTTATGCTTATTCAGAATTTATGCGATACTACTTCTAGGTGTATGCGTTATTAATGGAATGCTTGTAGTATGCTATGCTTTTCACAAGTTTCCTTACATTGAAACCAAGTATAATTCCACCACAAGTTTCTCGGTGTGATCCGAGGTCGAACACAGGGATTGCGTAGTTAATGCCTTACGTTCGTGATATATGCGACCGAGAGTTTTTCAATTAATAAAAGATTGGTTTATACAGGTATTTAAAGTTGCGATAAAGTAAAATTGTGCGGTAAAGTAAAGTTGCAATAATAAAATAAAGTGCGATAAAAGTAAACCTAAGCTATTATGATACAAGATACAGGATACTGATACATGATACTGAGTTTGAGACTGACTGTGAAGATTATACAAAGGGTCGTGTTATGCGGTGGCAAGTCTTTATGTATGAATAAAAAACAGAAAAGATAACTAGTATAAACATCGCAAGTTATTAATTGTGTTAAAGACATAACTACGGTTCCACTTTCCCTTGGCATACACTGCTCAGTAATCGGCCGTGTTCCCACATCTCTGTGGTGAAACAAGGATGAACGCAGTGAACGCAAGGTTGCTTCCATCTCTAGAAGTACTTCTCGCTTTAGTTAACACATTCTTCTAACCTTCTCTCGACAGAAGGAATGGCATCTTCACTTCTCCTCTCACAGGTGAAGATGTCGTCTAGCATGCTTTAGCTAAACATGTTTATTTCCTTAACATAGATTAATTTACTTGTAAGATTCTGTTCCACTTTCTATCGTGTGGTGCGTTAGGAGTGCTTAGAGTAAAACAGATTGGAAAAATAAATTCTAAGTATGAGTGTTGTATTGTGCCTTGATGCGTCCAAATATGTGCAATGCGTCGGGGTGTTAGAGTTATACATAGAGCACACAACTCCTTAAAATGGCGTTAAAGTTTTCCTAGATTAAACCCAAGTATAAATCTAATCTAGGTTCCTGGCAAGTCTAGGGTCGAACACAGGGATTCAGTTCACTAAACACAGAGAATGCGTTGTACTTGCAGTAGGAGTTTTCCTAAATAAATGCAAAAGATGTGTTATTTACATTAACATGCTATGCCTGTGCAATGTGATACAAAAGAGCTGAGTGGAAAATGATGGTTCATGTGAGAATGGAATTTTTGTAAGTGGACATGCCGGTTAAAGATACTTGTACACAACTTATGTAGTGTGGATGAAATGGGATGATTTGCTTATCTTTCTGTTCATGCATTAGACTCCATTCAACATTTCTCAATGCAAATGACATACAAGTCTATTTCTAGGTTATATGTGTCTAACTTAGGATGCAAGAAACATCAGTAAGTCTATCTCTAGCTGTACTAGGCGTTCTGCTTCATGCGACTTAGCTATTCTTTCAAACAACTAAGTTAAAGATGCTTTCACCAAGTTGTCAAGTTGGGTTAGGCGTTGAAACAGGATTATGCATGAAGTAATAATGCTTTCAACATAAATAGAAGACAAACAGTAGCAAAAATGATGATCAAATATATGAAATTTATAAAGGATCAACAGGTCTTTACAAAGAACTATATTCGATCAAAATGATATGAAAATGATATTAAGAGAGAGAATGAGTCAAGCCAAAGAATATAATCTCTTGTAGCTCTTTGGCTCAATCTTGTTGTGTACAATCACTTTAAAGAGCCGAGGACAGAGTATCTTTCTCAAGAATAACTTTCTCCACTCCCTGGCCAGCGGTGGTAGTGGTTCTTAGTTCCTTCGATCGTCTTACACCTCGGCACAGCTCGTACAGCTAAAACTGTCTAAAAATTTACAGAGAGTATGGAGTTTCTAATTTTCCTTTAATTCTAGAGGGTCTTCAAGTATTTATAGGAGCTGGTCTCGTCCACTTGGAGGATGGGCTGCATTTAAATCCATGCCCTGGTCAGCATTAAATTCCATCTCCTGGTTGGTCGTCTGACCTCTTGGAAGCTTTTCAGACGCCAACTGTTGCAGGTGCCGATGCTTGCAAGTGGTGATGTGACACAATCAACCCAGAGTAACGGATCTTCTATGCGTTGAATTCCCTCCGACACATGGTTCATACATTAGCGCGTTTCCTACGGCACTTGTCTAATGCGTTGTTGTCAGTTCTTGCGTTGAAATCCTGCAAAGTAGTGCGTTAGCGCCGCAATAATCAGTGATAAAACTTCTTTTACATGAATTTGCTATTGTTCAAGTAAATCCATGCGTTTCTATTAAAAATGAGGAGAATTTATCATTAAAAACCCTAATTGTTCCAACTTAAGAGCAAAGATAACTTGTATTTTTACAAGTTATCAATCACCCCCAAATTTGAACAATGCTTGTCCTCAAGCATTCTAAAGTAATTCCTTGCTATCTCCTCAGCCTTAGATACGCAAGTTTCACCTCTCATCATATTCAATCACAAAGCTAAATAAGAGTTGAGAAAATATACTTAGCTTGATGCGTTTCTTAAAAAGACTATTATTTTGTTTCTAGTGCAGTAGGCATCTTATTGCAACTCCTTTCATTTCTCAAAACATTTTAATCTT